>NC_035109.1:198451151-201037401 GCF_002204515.2 Aedes aegypti | reverse complement strand
TAGATGATATTTTATCACCCTCGGACGATTCATAGCATAAATCAGAGTGTTCGAGTTGATACCTAGGTCAATTGAAGTGAAAATATCAACGAAAACTAAGATTTTAGAAAATCACGTTTGAAAATTAGAACTGACGTAACTTTTAGCTCGGAAGACTTGAGGTTTTTCAGTGAAATTAATATCGTTATGATATGAGGTCAAATCTGAAACCTTTAGAATTCTTTTTGAAGGGGTACAATCATTAATGGATATATTTTCGGTGAGGCAATAAACATTTTCAGAAATATTTGTTTTGCTCACGTTTTTTGCATGATGTTCATTTTACCACCAACAGCTGTTCATTTTACCCACATAGTGCAGCTAAAATGAACATTTACATCGTTTCTTGCTAGCGACAAAAATATGTGAAAATTCTGCTATTTTAGTCTGAATTCGTGTCGCTGCTATAGATAACATCCCTGTTTTTGGTGTTGTGGGATAGAACTATACAAATTCCTCGTTTTTCTATCAGAAACACGATGATTTCCTTAAGGTGTTTATTTTACCACCCCTTCCCCTACATAAAAGATTACACTTGAAATATTTGGAATGTTTAGACAATGTTGACTATTATTATACAAATAATTCATCCCTATTAGTATTTCAGGTGAACTTCATTATCGCTTCCATACTGAAATAATCTTACACAACCTATAATGAAATAGTTTAATAATAAAAATTCTTCAAATTACCGAGTTATTAAGAAAATTGAATGATAGGGCAATTTTGATAACACTCGAATCTGTTGTCCTCATTAATATTCAGGCTGTTCCATCAAGAGCATTGATATATCAAAACAAATCGATGAGTTGATTGGGTGGAGATCTCCTGCAACATTGAAGGCATAACTCACGGTATAAATATCTTGTTTTAATGTGATATTTGCCAAAATGAGCATATTTTATTTTCTTGAAGAATTAAAACCCCAACAGAAAAAATGCATAAAACTAAAACGGCTGACTTTATGTCATGTTAACAAAAGGCAAAACAATGTACTCCCAAGTAGTTAAAGCATTGATTTTCAATCAATTTATTGAACTTATATTTTGTTTATTTATAAATTCATCAATTTAGACACGAATATAATATAATATTCACATAATTATTGAGGACTTCAAAACATCTGTTTGATTGCACTTATGAAGAACATCTAAAGTTTCATACATATTTTTTTCAAACTTGTCATATGAATGTTTTGAATCATAATTTTATAACCCAAATTTATGAGTCAAAAAAAAAGAAGTTTGATAAGAAATAATTGCATGCCAGTTTTTTCAGCGCCTCTCTTTTTACGGACTTGATTCAAAATGCTACGTCCACTAGCTAGGACCCCTCCCTCCCCCTCGTCACACTTCGTCACAAATTCATGAAGCCCCCCCTCCCCCTAAAAAGCTACGTCATTTATGGACGACCCCAGACAGTGAACCTTCAACATATTGGCTATATTTTTTCTGAACAAACTTGTGTCAAAATATTTACCCATTTTTAGTTATAATAGTTTCAAAATTGATTGTCTTAAACGAACTTTTGCCCCACCGGTGGGGCAAGAGTTCGAATCTAGTGTGGGGCAAAAGTTCGCTGGCTAAACCACAAAATATCGACACTTTTATGACAGGCATACTTCATACAAGCCGTAAATTTAAGTTTTCCCAAAAATACACACTAAATTTTCATAAAAAAAATTGCCTAAAACAGGGTTAATTGAAATATACTCAAAAATAGCAGTTTTTCGCAAAACTAAGTTGAAATGTAAATGTTTGGTGACATTTTTACACGATCAGGCAAATTTTGCTAAATTTGAAGATAATAGGGGAAGGTGGTCCAATTCGGACCCTGTTCTAATTCGGACCATCAAACATTTCTCAATACTGGCGCTATTGTAAAGATCGTGTGTACCGTTTTTCTACCCACCGTCTGCCTAGGATCTAATAAAAAACATTTGACGCCTTCCAGTTAATTCGTTTGATTTTTATGTTAGTTTGTTGTTTTGAAGTGCTCTAGAGTTGCATCGGTTAGCATTATTTCCAAGCCTCTGGAATTGACAATGATTCTCAAATCTTTCTGTGTTATTTCATAATCGTATCCCCCATGCCTAATCTTTCATCTGACCATATGGTTTTCAAATGTCTATGCACTGTTTGTGCTCAACTAGTTTGAATATCTCAAAATGTATATTGGTCCAATCCGGACCTTTTGATGTGGTTCAATACGGACCTCTTGCTTTTTCAACTAACGAAGTCTATTCAAAAGCTCCAATCCGTGAAAGTCTTCTCGACTTGCCAGAAAATCACAGAAGTTGTAATATTCATGGATGGTGTCTTTGTTCCTGTTGCGGTAAGGTGAAAGTCTTCGAAAATTCTATAAAATACTGTAGTCAACAAAAAAAAAGTAATCAATACATTAGAGATGGTCGGGTCTCGGGTTTTCAAAACCGGAAACCCGACCCGAACCCGAACCCGACGGGTTCGGGTCGGGTTCGGGTTTGCAAATTTGAAATTTTCCGGGTTCGGGTTCGGGTCGGGTTTGAAGGCTACAAAATTATCGGGTACGGGTCGGGTTCGGGCTTACAAAAAGTCGGGTTTGGTGAGAATTGTGAACAGAGTAACAACCTAAAAGCTTCCCTATGCATCAGAAACGATGAATTTACCATCTTTTCAACCTCGGGTTTTATTCGGGTTTTTCTTACAAAAAAATTTCGGGTTTCGGGTCGGGTTCGGGTTTAGACAGCGAAAAATTTTCGGGTTCGGGTCGGGTTCGGGTTTGCTTTTCAATTATTGTCTCGGGTTCGGGTCGGGTCCGGGTTTGAAGAAATAAACTAAGTCGGGTACGGGTCGGGTTCGGGTTTGAAAAATGTGAAACCCGACCATCTCTACAATACATCAGCTACTTGAAAAGAATCTCTATTAATACCACTGCCTATTTTGGATAGAGCGTTCCAAATTTATATGGCAATACGAAACAAAAAACAAAACGTTTACGAGTGCTCAGAAAAATACAAACAACTCTCTCTTACCCGATATAATGTTTTTTTTTTAACATAATAACTTTAATATACACACTTAGAATTTATCACAGATTTCTGTGAAATTTCACCGAATTCTCAACAGCAGATTTTTCGGTGAACCGAAAAGTTAAAAATCACCCTTCACCGAACGATCTGTAAATCTTGAAAAAGTTCATCTGTCAAAAGCACCGAATAGTCCGGTGATTTTGTACAGATATTCTGTGGAATTGTTTGTTGTTTCAGGAGGTTTCACTGAGCTTTTCGGTGAAATTCCACAGATTTACGGTTATTTGTTTGTTATTCAATTGGCATTTCACCGATTGATTCGGTGTATTCTTACAGAAGGTTTGTCAAATGGGAAAAAGTTTCTGTTCCGATTTTACGTGATGTGATATTATCCCAATCGAAGCAGAGCCTACATCACTCTAACTATACATAATGAATAACGCAACCGAAATTAGACACCCCGGAGCCAAAAACCGCGAATTTAACGGTGTTGCAAATTAAAACAATAAGATTGCATTTTTACACTCCTCATTTTTATTCTAACAGAGAGCCCCCAGACCCTCACAAAAATATATATCACATACACTTTCTTTGGAAGTCCAAACTATTTTCCATTTTGAAAAGACACTCTGATTTTCACTTTACTTAGCTTTCTTCGCTTAAAAAAGCATAAATTTTGACTCAAGCAGCGGTTGGTAATCTGGTAGACAAATGATTTCACAGATTATTGGTGAAAGCAGAAACAATTTCTATCTGCACCGAAAGATATGTTCAAGCTTAACAGAATTCTGTAATTTTTCCGCATTTACAGCATGTTCGGTGAATTTTTGACAGTTCGATTGAAAACATTTTGTGTTTCACAGATAAATCCGTAAAAGCAAATTTCACAGTTCAGAATCTGTGGTTTATTTTACCGAATTCTGTGTTCTTTTCTAAGTGTGTAGCGTATTTTGACCCTTAAATGTAAGTATGTCGATACTTCTCCAACTCGATGTCCCAAGATTCGATGCTGTCTCCTTCAGTTTCCCGAACAAGTTAACCTGTTCAACCCGATATTTTCATGCCATGATTCTCACTCTTTCTCTATCTTTATTAACGAAATTTCAAGTTCTGAGCTAGTTCATCTCGATACCAACGGCTTTACTTCTCTTCCAAAGGAAGTCGTCACAATAACTTTTTACATCATGCGTGACTACCCTTGGGGATGGGATTCAATCCCAGGTCCTCGGCGTGAGAGTCGTGTTTTCCAACCACTACATCAAGTCCGTCACTGATATGATTCTTTATTTGTTGAAATTTTACTATATTTTAAGCAAAAAATGGCTTTTTATAATGTTTTTTGTCGAAATAACAAAAGCTCCATAATTTAAAAAAAATATTTCCTTTATCTCAATATGTCCAATACGTCCAACGTTCAGTTTAAAATCGAGTTAGGGAAAGTTCACTGTACTAAATTTTGAATTAGTTTCAGGTTTCACCCATGTTTTTTAATGAAATTCACATTTAACTTGAGCTGGTTCTGACTCGAACTGAATTGGAATTTTTCGCGCATTGAATTAATTTGTTATGCTTGCGCTTATTGAAGAAGTTCAACAAGCTTTGATACCAAACAAATCGGTGTTTATTTTATAACTACCATAGCAAAAAAAACGATAAAATATAGGGTGGTTCGAATTAGAACATGCGGAGTCCGAATTGGAACAGGGTTAGTCCAATTCGGACCTTTTGCAGAACTTCGTTCAAACATGTCTAGCCATGTCCTGGTAGGAGATATTACAAAACTCTCTGAGACAAATGTCCGCGCGCTAAATCAGGCTTTCGAGAAAACATAAAACTTTTCATGCCGTACATCATGCTGAAAAGATATGGCCAAAAAACTGTTACTAGGTCCGAATTGGACCATGTTCCCCTAGGAATTTTAGGCAATTTGCATTTTTTTTCCGCGAGTTTACTGCCCATACTCGCAAAACAGTCCCATTTCAATTTTCATCACTTTTGAGTTTTCTTCATGAATCATGTTTATTGTTAGTGTACTTCATGGTATCATACTAAAAATTGTATCTTTGTATGGAAAATGCGAAAAAAATACCAAATCATGTGCGTCCCATATTGAAAGTACTCGCATATCAGTCCCACTAGTAGATTACGACGAAATATATATACCCTTATTTCTATTATGATTTCTGTAATTTTGCATCGTAGTTATCATCCCATAAGAAAAAGAAATGCTACAAATTACAGTGTTTTAAACTATCTCCACTCCATAACAAATTTTGTTTTTCATTTTTGTCTAGGATGCTTTTGGTGCGATGAGTGATAGAAACATAACTAGTCCTCATGAGAGTCTAAATTAAAAATAAGATAAATAGCTTCCCTCTAAGTCAAACCTAAAGCTATCACAACTTTTGTCTTCGGACCCTGACCTATTACCTAAATCTCCGGTAGGTTCATCTTTCTAACGGCATGAAGGGGAGGCTTTTTGGGCTAACATGGGAATTAGTATACCACCACTGGTATCGTCGACTGGTCAAGCACTACGTTTAGCGACACTAATGCTGATAACTAAGAAGGTCCAATGAAAAGCCAGCATTATGGATATCTAAGAAATGTCCAACTGCTTTGTCGAAATCAGGCTAATGAAAACTTACCCGCCTGAGTACCTGTGTGTCAGATCCTACAACATGCTGCAGGTGAATCCTAACTACTTGTCCTATATGGCCTGCTGCAACGCATTTATCAAACCTAGGAATATCTTGAGGACTATCACTATCACCACCGTATTGTTTTAGTATTGCAATTAAAATATGAAAGCACTATAGTAGCAAAAGAAAAAGTGCATTGGAATCCATGGTAAACTTGGCAATAGATGTGTCAAGATGCGCGATAACTAAGTAAACGAGTCCCAAGTAGTGGGACTGGTATGCGGGTATATTTGAATTTGATGAGGAAAGTACTCGGATAACGAGTCCCATTGGCAAGTATCTTGTATTTGTATATAAAAAACAACCACATTCACAATATTTTAGTAGTTGTTCATTTTCTTGTACTCTAATGATAATGTGTTGAGAAATGCCACTTGAGTTTTCTGCTGCCTGCAGCGGCGTTACGAAAACCTTTGCAATAATGTTCAATTGCGTTTTTCTCGACATGATGATTTTCCTGATGGGACTGTATTGCGAGTATGGGCAGTTTATACATGGGTCGAACTTTTGCCCAATTGTTTCCAAGCTTTATGCATAAACTAATACACTTCAAAGCATCCTTATGATAAGCCTAGAAACGCCCTTACATAAAATATTGAAAAAGATTTTATCTTCATTTGGGTCCATGCAACGAAAGTTTTACCAAAAACTACAATATTCACGTCGAAAAACAACAAATAGCCATAATTTTTCCAAATCTCAATCGATTTTTATAATATTTGGAGTGAAGGTCTCTTACTTGAATAGTATTTGAACGACCCTGACATTCATAAGTTTAATTTTGAATTGAGCTAGAAATCTTAAAAAGAAACTCTTGCCCTACTCGAACTTTTGCCCCACTTTACTCTATTGATATAATTCCGTACACATCCAAAATTTGCCAAGTTTCCTCGGGGAACCTCGAACCTACCATGGCAGCTTATTACTCAGAAAATGTTTTTTAAAGCATTGTCTTAAGAAATCTTGAAGTTTGATACCCATATTGATATGGTTCCGGATTGTTCCAAAATGGCCACCTCCGCTAGGGCACTTGGAACCTACTATAGAGTAATCAGTGCATTCTATTGATTCTGGGCATGCTATTGAAGTATGAAGTTCAGTTGGATATGGTTCCAGATAATATACACATGACGGGGCCCAGATAGCCATCGCGGTAAACGCGCAGCTATTCAGCAAGACCAAGCTGAGGGTCGTGGGTTCGAATCCCACCGGTCGAGGATCTTTTCGGTTTGGAAATTTTCTCGACTTCCCAGGGCATAGAGTATCTTCGTACCTGCCACACGATATACACATGCAAAAATGGTCATTGGCATAGTAAGCTCTCAGTTAATAACTGTGGAAGTGTTCATAAGAACACTAAGCTGAGAAGCAGGCTCTATCCCAATGGGGACGTAACGCCAGAAAGAAGAAGAAGAATACTTAACTGAATTTAAAAATACAAACATGACTTACCATATTTTTCGAAACCAAAAGTACGGTAATGACCATATTTAGGAAGATTTCGAACGAATCATAATGCGTACGCTGGCATTCAATTTTCAATTGGTTCAAGATTCAAGGCAAATCATTAACATCAATACAACTTCACACCGCACAAAAATACAAGATAGATCAATACAACTTCACACCGCACAAAAATACGAACAACTGTGATTAAGACATGAACTCGGAGAGCCCGGAACATCTAAAGTGTCCGGTGGAAAATATGTATGGCCACGCAGACTATTGCAACACGATCAAATTTGCCGTCCAGTGCATCCGGATAGTACTTTTTCATTTTTTTTTTTTCGAAAAGTTGTAAGCAGTTGAATTTGAGCATTATTTCGCTCAATAATTTTGTTTATTCTACAGGTAATAATAACACTATGGCGTGAAACAGATAAGGTTCTACATGGAATGTAAAGCTAAGTAACAAGAAGATATAAAAAAGATTTTACACAGCCTAGCAAAACCGAAAATTCTAGCACTTTATTTGAAATTGGTGCTGTGAAATACATAGTTGGACAAATATGCGTAGAAGTTGAGTAGCGAGACCAAAGACAAATTAAAGACCCCCATGTCCCTTGCAGTTGCCGAAAATATTATGGCTCATAAGGTAATCTAGAATGCCGTTCAAAGTGTACTGCGATCTGTCAAACTTGGGTACCTTTTGCACTACCGAGGGACCAAATGCAGTACAGGTATGTTCCGTTTTTATCAACACGATCGGCAATTTTCAGTTGATAAAAACGGAACCGTGACAAAAACGGAATAATTTTCTTAGACAAAATATTTTAAAATTTTAAAATAAAATTGCAGTTTTGGCAGGATAGTACACAATTTCATCATATAAATGCACAGTTTTAATGTTTTGGAGCTGTGATTGGTATTAAGATTGTTCATTCGTATAATATCGCAAATAAAGTTGATTGCAGACTCCAATCAATCAATATGATTATTTAATGCGATAATTTTTTAATAGTTTAAGTTTTGTTGGTTAGATATTCATTGTACAGTGAAACCTCCATGAGTCGATATTGAAGGGACCATCGACTCATGGAAATATCGAGTCATGGAACAGCAATCCTATGGAAAGCTGCTTCAAGGGACCATCATAGTAACCATGAATTTTTGTTTTTAGTATGGTTCCATGAGTCGATATCGAGTCATGGAACATCGACTCAAGGAGGTATCACTGTATTTAAAATAGAATATTAAACCGAGAATCAAATAAATGTGCTTTACATAATGAGATGCGTCATATTTGTAAAAATAACTACAAGGAAGTGGGTCAAGCTGATAATTGTCTTTTTTTCAAGAAAGATTTGACACGAAACAATTTCTTTTTCTTCTGTCCATGCTCATCCTTTTGCTTTTTATATGAACAGTAATCTGAAAAAAAGGCTTTTCCTCAGTTGGGATATAATGCCATATAGACATTACATCCCAACTGAGGAAGAGTCTTTTTCTCAGCTTATTGTTCTTATAAACACTTCCGCAGTTATCAACTGAGAGTTATTTTTTTTTATTTTGCTAAGGTACATTTTGCACACATTTGACATCCGATTGGTGATTGAATGTGGGGATATGTTACGATAGTTTTGCAAGCTTAAATGAATATTTACAGTTTTCTGTGCTTTTAATTGTCAAAATCTATTCTGTAGAATGATTGGGTGATTTTTCTTCACTTTTACCGTTTAGCTCTGCGTTGAATCACGAATTGGCTAGCACTAACCTAAATTAAAACCCTACTATTTTGTTTAGTAAAACGATGTTGAATAGGTTTATCAAGAACACAAAAGTGTACAAACTCCAGAACAAGCATAACCAAAATAGAACTTTTTGGACAGAATCTCTCTGACAGAATGTTATGGTTTATGAATAAGCGTAAGGTAGTTGGTATAAGCTCTTTATTAAACTTTTGGTCTCCACGAAGAGGTGCGTGTCCGCTCAAAAATCAAGATCCCAACAAATTTGGGATGGGGACGTGCGTGACGTGAAACGATACAGTATCAGCAGTTTCTCAAACTGTTAGTCATCAGCCCTTTTCTATCTTCCCTGATGCAAACTTATTGTATGAAGATTCCAAATATTTCAATAAATTGTTAAGTTTTGCTGGACCTCTTCCCCTACCCTTGAAACAGGACCTAATCAATGGCTATTGCTATATTCTGTGTAATGTTATCGATTTTGAGAGATGGAAGATAATGTACAAAATGTGAAGGAATCGACAGTCTTATCAAAAATAAAATGAACTCGATAATGTTCCTTGCCATTGCTTATATATTGTTGAGTTCATTCTCAGGTACATTATTTATAACAAAGAACTGATCATTCTCATTGATATATGCCTATCACATTCACATAGAAAATTATATCCCAAGTAACACAGAAAACATCTTCTCGGTCAGCTATCTGAAAATGATGTTATATTTAGGTGTTAAAGATAATATTCAATATATCTTCTGTTTTAAGACAGTTCTGGTGATGTTTTAGAAAAACATACGTATTCGGCAAACACAGATACCGCATTTGTGCTGTACTCCTGATTGATAAATGCATGTATTACTTAATTAAAGCACTCCCAATAACTAAACTTCAGTCGATGTAAATTAAGTAATAAAGTTGCTTTTGAATACATATTCCGAACCTATCTGTTTGATTGTTTTGATACAGATGTTATAATTATGTTTTCTTCTGTCAATTGAAAAACATATTTAGCATTTGTCTCTTTGAAATCTCAATTTCTCTTCGAATATGGATTCAGCGTAATCGATGTAGTGAAATAAAATCTGCAGCGAACAATTAAGCAAAATGGTAATTAATGCAAGCTGAGAGCAAAATGATTTAAAACATACACGAAAATTGAGGGCAAATGAAAATTCATCAGATGTGACTTTTTCAATGTCAACGAGCATTTCATCTCATTGACGATATTGACAGGATTTATATTTGTTGTTTTAAACACGCACTTAATACGCATTTAAAACTTCATTCAAACGCAAAATTGCTTCCAATACCCGTGTTTTTTTTATCGCTTCCAAAGCAATGCCATGATACAGCACCGGTCATAAAAATTAATAAATATTGAAGTTTTATTTCAAGCGATTAACATGTAGCTGAATTACGATTTTCAGTACGGCAGGTCAGGAATGTGTGCAATCCAGTTAACAAGTTTGATTTGTTTTGAATTTTTTTATCTCTTGAATCAAAACATACCAACAAAATGAATTATCGTAGGTACCTAAACCAATAACTATTACAAAGATTTTTTACCTGCCATGTTCGCATTTGATTGAATCCACCATGTTTCTCGCTTGTTCCTTCAGAGTAAAATTTCACACAATCTGAAAAATCATGGAACGCAAGTTACAATTGCGCATCTAATAAATAGCGCATCAATAAACACGGAGTACAACACTCAGTTTCACCGAAAATCTTACGCGGCAGCTACAAAACAGTACACCATACATGCACAATCGTTGCATTATATTTTGGAACTCGTAAACTGATAAAAAAAATCGTAGCTAAATTTCATGCAGTAAGATATTCGTTTTTCATTCCGTTAGTTGAACTACTTGAAGTCAATGATTAAGGTACCTCGGGGCAAGTGAGAATCCGGGGTAAGTGGGGCGTTTCGTGATAGCTCAACTAGGAAAAGTTTTTCATGGGGGTATTTTTCTACAAAGTTGAAGATACAATGACAAGGAATGTATTTAGTGCTAAACATATTGTTATTTTTATTACCATGTGGTTCATGTAACAGTAGTCAGTTCAGCGCCATTTTCAACTTGCATGACAAATTTTGACACGTTTCACGTCTTGCATTGACTCGCAAAAAATAAATGTGTTTTAAATCGAGTTTCCATCGGTAAGCTATAATTTTTAGTATTATTACAAGCTGCTAACGATAAACCAGTATTTTGTTTTCATTTCATATGAAATTTTCGATGGTCTATCTCACCCCAAAATATATTTGTACCTGGGGTAAGTGGGACCTATCAAAACAAAAACCAGAATCAAAACTTTTCGTACACGTTTTATACATTTTGCTAGAGAGTAGCAATAAAACATTCAAACAAATGATTTTTATCAAAAAAGATCAACCTCAAATTACGTAATTGCATAAGAGGGAGAAGAAAAGTGTTGTTATTCTTTATTTTTTAAATATTTTTTTTATTTTTGAAATACGACTTCAAAATTGAATAAACACACAGCTGAAATTTGAAATGCATCGATAACTTTCTATGTTATTTGAACTTTATTTGTTATTTCTACCAAACTAAGTATTGATGGAAAAAATTCCATCCCATAAAGTGGTTTTCTGCCATGCATATAAATAATTAAAACATATTTATAATTTCGTCAATTATTGATTGTTTATGAGCTACATTTTAATTAACAACTTATAAATGATATATTTTGAACATTTTTAATTCCTCTTTACACTTTTATTGAGGAATTTTCAGTTAATATTAAATGTGAGGTGACATACTATTAAATAAAGGGTTTCTTCCTAAAACGTAACGTATTTTATGGTTGATCCCTTATGTACATCAAATATGTACCTAAAATTAAAAATCTATGGCTTATCAATCCTATTACTGTAATGGTTGACTTACTGATGTGGATTGACGCATGAAACTGGATGTGTCCCACTTGCCCCGCTTAGCGAGGTAACTGCGTCCATTGGCTCATTCTAAAACTTTCTTCCAAGGTTTTCACAATTTCGAAATTATTCGATTAGTTTCATGCACACACCAGTAAATATGTTGCCAAAACGTGATTGTGTTGTTGGATTTGAAAAATATTGACATTTGAAAATTTTATTGAACAATTTGTTTGAACTATCGTTTTTTTCGTTCCCACTTGCCCCGCGGTACCTTAATCAATTTTGTTTTTACTTTTCTGAGCTGTCAAACAATTTCAAGCAATACACAATTTGCACTTGTATTCAAACACGAAAAATTACGTCTTGATAACTTGATTATAACTTATTGGGCATAATGATGGGTGATATAACTTAGATGTAACAAATCAGAATGCTATGAGAAGTATGAAATAGGTATTGTAGAGCATCTAATTAAAGTATGAACGATGTTGTAAAACATTCAATTTCTGCGCTTTTTCGGTTATAAAGATGTATGGAATTTAGTGTTGTACATTCGAACCAAAACAGCGGCGATATATTAAAGGTGCATTTTGACCTTATTTATGACAAATTGTGTTACTTGGGATGATGTCATGTTATATAAGAATAAGGAGAGGTCTCTGCAACATGAACTCCAGACGATCCTAGGCTTGATTATACTCCTGTACATCATCAGAGTTCAGTAACATACTCTAGAGCAGCGTGCTGCCGTTACCTCTTTGCGTGAGACTGAAAAATATTAATCAGAGAGGCATCGAAAACTCAGCGAGGAAGATGCAGAACAGAGCAAAATTTAATAACAAAAGTGCCATAACAACTCCGCGAGTGCTGTTTTGTTCGGGCGGGACACTCAAGAGTTCTTTCAAAGTGTGGGTAAATGTGACCTTAGCAACAAGAGAAAAAGAGTACCAGAAAAAACCTCGTACTTTTTTGCACTCTCATTCGCATCGTTTGAGGATCTGTGTTGAAAGTTGAGTGCAATTTTTATTCCTCAATAAAACATCAAAATCGCCACATTTTTGCATCGCAGAGGAGTTCTGTCAAGCCTGGTTGCTAGGACGTGGCCAGAGCAACTCTCGAATGTTGAAAGATGCATCAATCTTGTCCATCAGCCCATGCTAAATTTGAAAACTCTAATTGATTAACGGATAGGAAGGAATCAAACCTTATTGAATCGTATATGACTTGACACCTACCATGTTTCGTAGGTGATCAGCACCAACATAATGTCGGAAATTCAACTCTGAGGCTATTGAAAAACATTTAAATAGCTTCAAATAAGTTTTGAGTTTATGTTCCAAGCATTTTAAAAAAAATAAAATTTTTTTGTGTTGATAAAAACGGAATAATTTGTTGACGAAATCGGAACGTGACAAAATCGGAGCGTGACAAAATCGGAACGTGATAAAAACGGAACATACCTGTACTAGATGTTGTACCCAATCTGAGCCCGAGTGGGACGGACCTGGCGAGACGGTTATGCGTAGAAATTCAACAGTGGGACAAATTGACTTGGTATGCTTTTTATAGAGTCTTCGAACAAAATACATTTGATTGAATTGTTCTCATATAATATAGGGTAAAATAGGTTATTTGGCTACAAAAAACTCAAAAATGACAAAAAGTAACATAGGACATGTATGCGTATAACGACAGATCACCGCACAAATTATGCCAAATTTGAGCCTTTCAATCAAATTATGTCTGTTTACAATAAACATTGCGAAACCATTGACCACCATAATCCATAATCGGAACTAAAACATAAATTTATGTCAAATCAAAATTCTAACTAGATCAAGAAAATACGTTTCAAACTACATATATAATAATAAGCTTAAAATTGCAACAAAATGGTCTACTTTTGATTGACGACATGAAATAACAAAATACTAGAAATGCTATTGACATTTGTTTCTACACTCAAAGTAACCACAAAAATATATGAGTTAGTACATTATAGTAAAATTTTTATAAATTAAACAATTCAGCGAGACCATGTTGAAGGTCTTGGGTTCGAATTTTTTCGAGTTGAAAATTTTCTCGGTTTCTCAGTATCTTTGCACTTGCCATATGATGTACGAAAAATTGTGAATTGGCAACGAATGCTCTCAGCTTATAATTGTAGAAGTGTTCATAAGGACACTAAGCTGGAAAGCATGCTCTGTCATAATCACAGAGATGATAGCAGGTCTCTTTTTAGAGAATTGGTCTCTATCTTCATTCAAGTATCTAAATAGTCGCTATTTTTAGTGGAATGTCTCTAAAGGCTCTATTTTAATTAGAATATTACTAAAGTCCCTTTTCTCATTATTCCTTTCAGTGAATACTGATACAAAATTGTACAGTTTTCAGAGAATCCTTAAAATACTATAACGCGAATACTCGACTACAGTCAACTCTCCACAGCTCGATGTTCTATAACTCGAAAGGTATTAAAACAAAAACTGAATTCGAATCACATAAAAAGAGAAACCTCAATGTGCCTCAATGTTTGATCCAAAAATATTAAAATTTAGTGGTGACACAAGCGACTAGAATGTGAATTTTCAAGTTTTAAAATACAGTCAACTCTCCCTAGCTCGTTATTGAAGGGACCATCGAGTTAGGCCTCCCGAGATACAGAACACATATTTTTCAAATTTTGAAATTTTCATAAATTTTACAAAACACATTAAAAATAGTTATTCAAGGAATTTTGTAACATTCACCTTCATTTTTCAATAATTTTGTTTACGATCAAATCTAATTTCGTAGTTGTTCAGTACTATCAGAAGTTTCAATGTGTTGGTTAAAATTATCAGAATAATATGCTTCCACATCATCTCATGGAACCATACTAAAAAGTAGTCATTGAGAAGATGGGCTGCGAAGTTCACAAATTTGTTTTTCATACGAAAATTCAAAAAATTCTTGGAAATTTAAATATGTTTGAATCTTAATAAAACTTTTACAAATTGCTCTTCATTTGGATACCTTTCCGAAAAAATATAGAAATTACCAAGAAATTAACCATGTTTTAAGTTACATGGTACGGAAACTTGTAGTAGGACTGATATGCGGTTACTTTTCATTGTGGGACAATTCGGCTTGGTGTTTTTTTCCTGATTTTATCGAACAAATGTGTTGCGTTGCGTGGTAACGGAGTATTTCGTAGATTGCATACTGAAAACTGTCATGTTAGGAACTTAACAACACTTATTCCAATTGCCCATGGAAAACTATTTTGGATCAAATAGTTATCCAAGCGGAAGTCAGAGATGCAAAGACATGATAATTTCCATTGCCGGCCACGCCCATCTTCTCCGTTACGAGGAAAGGAAAGGGAAATGATGATATGACACCTACTTGAAGAGAGGCCAGCGACTCACCGACGCCCTCATAAATATCAAGGAGTTGGATGATGGGAAGGGTAATGGTCTAGGATTCACTATAAGCGAGTGATGCGACCGGATTGAAATTTAGTGTATGTATAGTTTAGTATACTTTTTGTAGTTGAGTGTAAGTGTGAATGTAATGTTTTCATCATCGTTGGGATTGACGGTGCTAAGAAAGTTAAAGTCACTCCATGCGTGTTCATCTTCCAAGGATGAGACACAGGTATTTCCACCTTGTGCCCTAGCTAAGAATCTTTAATATTAATCTGTTGGGAACCTGAATCGACATCCTCTGAATGATTTCATATCTGAATTTGGTTTGAATTAATTTCTGCGTAGCGCAATAATCATCATCGAAGGCGGCTTTCATACTTAACACAAGTTTTCAAAACTAATTATCAGAAAGCATAAAATTATAAATGATAAAAATCTCACAACCGCATGCTTTTTTATCTTGTTTTGTCAAAGTCACACTTATTCCAAACGAAAAAAAAACTATCCGGGTGGCGTAACATTAACGGAATCATGCAACAATTTAGCTCGCCACAAGCCATCTTTAAAATCTTCGCAAATAAAAAATAACATTTAAATCACTGCACCATCAGCCAGTTTTATTGCAGCTGTTTATCACTGTACCCTTCCTTCCTTTTTTAGCCGAGTGGTTAGAGTTCGCGGCTACAAAGCAAAGCCATGCTGAAGGTGTCTGGGTTCGAATCCCGGTCGGTCCAGGATCTTTTCGTAATGGAAATTTCCTTGACTTTCCTGGCCATAGAGTATAATCGTACCTGCCACACGATATACGAATGCGAAAATGGCAACTTTGGCAAAGAAAGCTCTCAGCCAATAACTGTGGAAGTGCTCTTAGAACACTAAGCTGAGAAGCCGGCTCTGTCCCTGTGGGACGTTAATGCCAAGAAGAAGAAGAAGAAGAAGAAGAAGTTATCACTGTACAAAGCACTACAACCCGGATTACGTTGCACCTGCTAATATCGGCGGATTCGGGAACAACGAGATCACAAACAATTTTGAAGGTGGCATAGCGCCATCAGCCGAATCTATTTTTTTCTTTATCGAACAAATGTGTTGTCTTGTAAGTGCAACTGAAAGATCATAGGAAGATATGTTAAAAACTGATATCAACTCAATTTTGACGAAAATGCAAATGGGACTGACTTGCGATTCACTTTACCATAGTACAGTTGACTCTCCACATCTTGATACCGAAGGGACTATGGGGTGTGATTTGTGCGCACCCCTATTGCAGTGGTTTGTGATCACCCCTGTCGCAGCCATTCACGTTGCGCCAACCGAACAGAAGAGAATCACGTTAATACTTGTTAAGAGGAAATAAAGTAGTTGTAGATTCAATCCGGTTTATTTAATTCATAATCGCTTCCGTCCACCACAGGATAGGGAGAGTTCGAGGCATAGAATACTAGGTTTGAATCTCTAAAATCTATATCGACGTACGGAGAGAAAATCGCGATAAAAGAAGGATATCGAGATATGGAGAATGAAAGTGTATGCAGAACAAAAGAGTCGAAAAAAATCATCGACATAGGGAGAGATATCGAGATTTGGAGAGTCGACTGCAGAAACAAAATTTCCAAATGTTCTCCAAATAAAATCTGTTTCATGCACGTACAGTATTGGACAAAACATCTGCAACTTTATCGATTTTCCGTACAAAATGACAAACTTTGGTAAGCTAGATCTTAGTTGTTTATGGACCGTTATGTTTATTTCAAGTTATGGATACATAACTTGAATTCCAACGTAAAGTTTTGAATAATTTTCCCAATCACGAGTTTAAAAGTAATTACGATTTAATTAAAGTGAAATTTTCTACAAAAAAAATCAAAACTATTTATCTTGCATAAAAACTGTCTTCAGTAAATTTGTTCATCTCGTCAAAATTTACAACTATACTAAAGATATCATGAAGCTATTCTTTCAATTTGGTTAGTTACGTCAATTATTTAAATTCCTTCAAAAAAAAAAATCTCTGAAGTTAAAACGTTACTGCTTTTAAACTCGTGTTCAAATCGATGTCAACCCAAATCCCATCTAATGGGACTTGACAGCAGTCACGATCATTTGAGCATCCGCATTGAAATGCATTTGAGTACGGTTGCTTAGAACATGTTGGATTCGAAAAGATGGCGGCGCCGCATACTGCTGGTTTCATGATTCGATATAAGGGACTATCGATATCGATTCATGGAGGATTGACGGTAGCAAGCGGGTAACAACCACAGTAGCAAGCGAGCGCTCATTCAAGCTCAAGCTGTTGAACTTTGTTCGTTGAATTGTGACATGTTTCAAAATTTCACCCGGTATAAAAAATGCACGGTATTTGAATTTGTTAACCCAATCTCGCCTTTAGACGGGGTACCCTTTGGAATTTTGTGTTTATTTTTTTCTTAAATTGGGTATCAAAATGATTTTTTTTTGCCTAAACGCATATTAGGAAAGTTTTATATAACTTTTGAAACTTTTCTGGTTTATTGAAATTTTTTTGAAAAATTGTATTATTTTATAACCAACAAATACCTGGGTCTAATGCATCATGTAATACAAAAATTTGTATCTTAATTTTTTTCTACAAAAATTTTAAATCGGTTTTTCCGTTGGATGCACGAAAAGTAAAACAAATAAAAAAATACCGTAAGGACGCCATTCACCGCTCATTGAATTATTTTGAAAAATCTGAACAAATTTTCGCAATACAGTAATGTTCCGATTTTTTCAGCCCCATGCTGCATTTAGGGTTGACAAAATCAGGAAATAACCAAAATCGGGAAAAAAAATACTACAGGTTTCAAGTCTTATATTAACTTAAGGGCTTAATTTTATTATTTAGTTAAAATAAAAATTATGTTTTACTTCCATTTTCTATGTACCGTAATCCAAGGTAACATGGATCAGTTTCTTGGATAATTATTAAAAATTTCAAATTGCAAAATTTCGGTCTTTAGATGATTTTATAGACGTGACAAGGTCATAATTGACTGTATGTACTTAATATTGCCAGTATAGACGTGTTTACCCTAAATATAAATTTTAGGCTGACAAAATCGGGAAAAAAGGATGCTAAAATTGGGGGTAGACAAAATCGGGTCAAAAAGGGTGCTTAAATCGGGGGTAGATAAAATCGGGGGTAGACAAAATCGGAGGCTGACAAAATCGGGTCATTACTGTAGAAGTTATTAGCACTTATTAGTACACCAAAATGGATTGTATCAGAATGGAATTCATATGATTTTATATTATAGGGGAAGTGGTGGTAAAATGAACAGAGGTGGTAAAATGAACACCTTGCCTTTTATCGAGAAAAACAAATTTCGATGATTTTTTATCACGCACGGGCGGTTTATAGCATAAATCAGAGTGTTCGAGTTGATACGTAGGTCAATTGAAGTGAAAATATTAACGAAAACTAAGATTCCAGAAAACCACGTTTGAAAATTAGAACTGACGTAACTTTTAGCTCGGAAGACTTGAGGTTTTTCAGTGAGGTGAATATCGTTATGATATGAGGTCAAATCTGATACCTTTAGAATTCTGTTTTGAATGGGTTACAATCAATAATGGATATATTTTCGGAAAGGCAATATTTTTTTTTCAGAAATATTTGTTTTGCTCACGTTTTTTGCATGATGTTCATTTTACGACCAACAGCTGTTCATTTTACCCACATTGTTCAGGTAAAATGAACATGTACATCGTTTTATGCTAGCGACGAAAATATGTGAAAATTCAGCTATTTTAATCTGAATTCGTGTCGCTGCTATAGATAACATCCCTGTTTTTGATGTTGTGGGATAAAACTATACAAATACCTCGTTTTTCTATCAGAAACAAGATGATTTCCTTAAGGTGTTCATTTTACCACCCCTTCCCCTATACTATTTATAAAAAATAATTTTAGGCGGTAAACATGAGTTGAACAATGATTTTATTATGGCAGATCGAAAAATGCTTCTTAGCTGCCATGGTGCAATATGTTGTCGTACTATAGTACAAAGATAACAACCAGCCAATGAAAGTAAATTAATTACAACTAGTGGTGTATATAGGGCATCATACTTAGGATGAGCGGTGGATGGCACCCTACACATGTATCATTGGCATACATGTTATTCGGTACCATTTTACGTTATTCACATTTCAACTTTTTTCCTACAATAACAAACGTTTTATCTTACGTCTACCCCAAAAAGTTGCGAAAAATATTGAAAAAACGATTTTTGATAGAATTTAACGTGTTTAAATGCTGTTAAATGAGCGGTGAATGGCGTCCATACGGTAGGGGTGATCGGGGCAATATGGGCCGCCTAAGGAAAACGTCATGGAATGCATAGAAAAACAGCAGAAATTATAGTTTAAATGCAAGTGACTTGTACTATAAAATGTTATCTTCCATGTTACGTCGATAATTAATGTAAACATCAACTTGCAAATTATTTTAGGAACTTTTTGGAAAGCCATGTTTTTCTACGTGGTCACCAACCATATGGGGCATTATGAGCCACCCTACGGGGCAATATGAGCCACCTCATTCAATCGAATGATTTTTATTTAAAACAGTATAGCGAAGAGTTAGTGGTAAAGAGTACATTATTGGAAAGGAAATTGTATTAGCTTTGCTTGAAATTATTGATTCTGGCGGTTTATTTTTTAAAGATACATAATACATAGTAAATCGACCATGTTATACTAGTACTAAATTGCGATACTTGGTTCAACGTATTTTCTAGCAAAGTGTTCCACTTGTAATGGTGCATAAAGATGACTATGCAGTAAAAGAATAATCTGGTATATTTAGGCAATGCATTTTTATGTTCAAAACATCGTTTGTTTTGCTTAAATCTAGGTGGCTCATTTTGCCCCGCCCCTTCATCTTGAAAATAATATACAGTGGGATTCCGTTTTTGGCAACAAAGCGGAAATTTTCAGTTGCCAAAAACGGAACCGTGCCAAAATCGGAACCCATATTTTAAATTTTATTTTTCTAATATTTTTTTTTGAAAACATCATTACAATGTTAATACATCATCTTTATGAAATCATAAGGCATCGAGAATTCTAAAAGGATCACTTCGAAGCATTTTTTCCGAAGGGTTACACTATGCTATGAATCTATAGCCCCGTACTGTTAATTCTGACAAACGTTTTTTTTGGTGGCGTTTTTACGCCTCAACGTCTTCATTTATTTTTTAGAAGCTTTATGTATATTTTTTGTATAAGAGGGCCTTGAAAAACCAATAATCGCATAAGTTACCTTTATTCAAGAACTGGACATTATCTTAAAACTTTGTTAGAATACATTATACAAATAAAATTTTGTTTTGTTTTCTTATAAAGACGTATTTGCGAAACAAAAGCGCTGGGTATTGCAAAACGGCATGAGCTTACAGTTAGGAATACAACTTCACAGATTAACAATCTTGTACAGAATTCTGGACCATCTTTTATCAAATCTAACGCCTTACAGAGTCTATTGAATAAAGCTATTGTAGCTTTAACTAGTTGACGCAGAAAGATCAATATACACACCAATATCACAGACAAAAAGTTAAAATATTACGCGTTGCAAGAAAAATTTTGTTTCCGTGAAAATCCGGGGTTATTGATTGCTAAATTTTCCATCAAAATCATCATAGTCACCGCTGACTAAGGAAGATACAATTTGGTTATGAGGAATCTTCTGTCATAACGAATTTTATGACTTCAACGGGTTGTGAGAGAATCGTATTCAAGAAAAAACCGGCACTATTTGGTTCCAACATGACACTTTATGATAATAATGATATGGATGGATGGAATGGAATTTGGTTATGAGGAATCTTCTGTCATAACGAATTTTATGACTTCAACGGGTTGTGAGAGAATCGTATTCAAGAAAAAACCGGCACTATTTGGTTCCAACATGACACTTTATGATAATAATGATATGGATGCTAGCAGCCAATTTTTGGGAACCACCATTTAGTTCTAATCCCATAAGCTACGGGAAACCTTCAGAAATGGTAGGAGTTTGGGGGATGATTGTGTCAGATATGTGTGGAGGCTCGTTGCTTAAGAAATTTGAGATACATGAATTTGAGTAGTTCGAGCAATGGCTATTCTTTATGGGTAGTTGCAATTTTGATTAATGCGTCGTAGTGGGAATATATTGACCTAAATAATGTACTGCATTCCAACTATCGTTTCATTGCATATCAGCAATATCAACGAATTGAATCATGTTTAAAACTGTAATGCTTGCTGTGGTTCATTTGCTCTATGCGGAGATTGCTCACTGCGCGTTATTTCCGCGAGGCAATCCAAATTTTTAAATTTCTCCGCAATACTCTCAGTCGTATTTATCGCACGCTTCAATGATATTATTGAGAATAAATTGTAATTTGGACTGTATACGCATATATCATGGTGGAAAAATAATATAAAATTTTACTATATTAATTATTTTTTATGGATTATATGTTGACACTTCTGCAACTCTCTCGAATATGTCGGTGATTGTGCTTTGTTCAAACAAGCTGTTCTAAATCTGAAGAAAAGTGTTTTTTATTGTATCACCTACTGGCAGACTCAAGTGGGCTGGTCACTCAATATGGATGCCTAAGAAAAGATATTGACCAATGACAACCCTGGAGTAAATAAGCGCGTACGCGAGTCCTTAGTAGTTGGTGAGGTTTGGGGAAATATCGATGAAAATGGATCTCTGGAATGTAATGGGTGTGAAGTTGACATGCTATTCAAACGACTAAAGCAACAGACACGATAGTATTTACAAAAAATACAAATTTTAATGGTATTGAAATATGTTGCCAAAAACGGATCCATTTTGTTGCCAAAATCGGGGGGTGCCAAAAATGGAGCATGCCAAAAACGGAGCATGCCAAAAACGGAATCCCACTGTATTGTTTTTCAATACTTTTGTTTACGAACAAATCTAATTTCGCTCACGAACTGTTCATTATGATCAGAAGTTTTAATGGATTGGTAAAATTTACCAGAATAATAAATATAATTGTTTTATAGGCTTAATTAAAAACTGCCAAAATTATAAGCTTTCCATGACGAAGGACTAATTTGTACATTTTTGTAAATATCTTAAGTGTTCAAACGAATATTCTTACGGTTTTCATTGTGGTGGCTATTTGTGGCATCCTTTAGCAGATCATAATGACACTAGACATTAAAAGACTGTTTTTAAGGTAAAAACCGGGGTGGCTCATATTGCCCCGTATGTTCGTATTGCCCCCATTGCCCCTATATATTCTCAAAAGTAATGCAAAAACTTAAATTTGTATTAGGGCTGGTACACACATTTCTGCTTTTTCGACCCCCTCTTTCCCCTCTACAAACTATGTGTGTACAGTCAAACCTCCATGAGTCGATATCTGAAGGGACCATCGACTCATGGAAATATCGAGTAATGGAACATAAATTACTTGGAAAGCTGTTTGAAGGGACCTTCATAGCAACCATGCAATTTTGATTCTAGTATGGTTCCATGGGTCGATAACGAGTCATGGAATATCGACTCATGGAGGTTTCACTGTATCTATAAAGATTCCACTCAACGCTCAGAGGACGCAAATAGGACTGACATGCGATTCACGGTAAACCTGCGCTATGTGTTTTATGCTAGCTTAAAATTGCGCATTGTAATGCGCAGGCGCATAGTGCATGTATACTAAAAACATTCAAGTTTCCATTAGCAGGTGCGGAACATTCTCTCCGCGCTGCTGGTAGTCATTTTATTAATAACATTTTAAGGGCTATTGCACAAAACAAGCTTCAGAACTGATATGATCAAATTTAAGTTAGTATTCTATATATATTTTGATTGTGGATATATTGAGTAAATATCATTGTGATAATTTGTTATCTGCGTTGTCAATTTTTTAATGTGTTATTTATTCCTATTTCTTTTCTGATAGCGAAAACAAGAGGAACTTAGGTTAATTGTAGGCAAAGAACATTCTAACACCAAAGTACTAAGTGAAGAAAACATGGATGTTCTTGAGAAGGTGAGTAATTTCGATTATTTCAAAATTGGCGATAACATGGTGATGCTCCCTGACGTATCACAATATTTCATAGGTAACCAAAGAATTGTCCATCCACTGTGATGAGGTCGTTAATGCATTAGCAGCTTTAAACAGCACTCGCATTGATACTGAAAAAAGTTACTCCCAGTCTTCCGAAAGCACAGTTGCTACCAGTGAAAATCAAGGTAATTTTAACGTTTATGTTATTCGTGTATTTTTTACCCAAACCTTTTATTTTGCAGAAATGGAAGGATACGTACCAGGTTCCTTTGCGGCAAAATCAAAAGCTAAAATAGTAGCCACCGCTCTGACCAATAATTTCGACAAATCTGTTACTCAAATTGTAGAATGGTTGGAAATGGAACGTGAGATGCTTAAAAAGCATTGCATAGTGGTTGGTGATTGCGATATGATTTTAGAATCCATTGGTAAACAAAAGGTAAGTAGTATACTAGCCCCAAATCTAATTTTTATTTTTATATTAATTTTGTATGGTTCGGTTTGGCCTCACTGTGATGTATGAAAAGTAATTTATTATCTAGCTGGGGTCCTACCTAGATAATGAACATCATCTGTCCAATTTATTGGAACCCTTTTCATCGTGACAACATGTCTGCTTGAAGGTTTCTAATATAGCGCTTTTCTGCCCATAACTGTATATTTGTCACATTCGACCTTTTTGACGATTTCGAGTTAATACCGTGGAACATCATCAAATCGTCAATACTTTCGACTAACTGAATAAAATCTGTGAGATTGTTCTAAAAAGTTCGGAAAAAATACCAATTTGTTTTGTCACATTGCTTAATATAACCGCATAACAGTCACATTGAGATTATACATGGGCCTCGTAATGTTGTGGTAAATAAATTTCTATCAGAATTATTTTCTGACTGTTCACTCAATATGTGAGAAGAGCTGTACACATGGGGCTTCCCATATTGACGAGAAATTCACACTTGGTACTCCATTTACTCAGTGCCTACTTTTGTCGAATGTTACAAATATGCAGTTATGGGCAGTTTTGGTATATGAGGAATTTTATAAATTGAGTTTAGGAAGCATTGGGAGGAATCTTCCATTTTAACAAGTAGGATAGGTGTACCAGTCATTGGCATAGTGGTTCCCTATTTCGCCATACGTAATTACTTTAATGTCTTAAAATTTTGAAAATTTTTGTGTGTTGTAGAAGTTAGATATAAGATATATCTTGATGTTAAAACATTAAATAAGATTTAAAATGTGAAAGTTGTCAACATTTCACATATGGCCAAATAGGGACCCACTATAGCCATAACTGGTACACTTTCCCTATCGAGCTATCAATATCAACCAACCAACAGCAGTGATGCGACACCGCACTCTAGATCATAATCACTGCAGACTAAGTAAGCATTTGGTAAATATCGCGTGAAATCTGGTGCACTGATGGTACACTAGTTTCATATTTTTCCACTTCATTTGCAAACAAAGTGTGTAAATTTTCATATATGTACATGGTAAAGTGGGAGCGGGCCATTTGGCATATAGGACATTTGGCATAACGGACATTTGGCATAATTTTTAACTAAGTGAAAGATGAGGGTCATTTGGCATAACTTCAATATATTTTCTGTACACGGGAAAAAATTCTGTGGTAAAAATAACTATTTTAGCTGACTACGCCCATTCTTGAAACTACCATGGAAATTCAGACCAATTTACTATGTTTACGGTACACCCCACCGCATTACTGGTACATTTGACAGAAATAATTTACAACAATCTGATTCCGACTACAGACATGGTAAAATCAAGCGCATTTCTGGTCTGCTGAAAATTGCCGGTGCGAGCGCTTAAGTTAACCCCCTAAAATGGTAGTTTTTACCGCACAATTTTTTTGCGTGTACATACTTAAATTGAAGATTTTAGCATTTTATTACTGTTTTATTTTAGTAACAGCTTAGAATCTGTTCTATAATAATTTATTTATTCTCTTCTCTGGCAAGCCGCCGAAGAAGCCAATAAGTGCGATATGAATCCATCAGAAGATTCCGGTTAAATCATACCACCGAATTCAATCGGACTGTAAACTTTGTAGATGTATTTTATACGACTTATGTTGACTTCCAATCCGGTGATCTCGCTTACTAATAGACGAAATACCGATAAACGAAAAGATGGTGAATTTCTTTCAGAAGCTTCCAAGTTAATCGAAAACAACTAAAAAACTATGTACTTTTTCTTTCTATATAAATACAGGTTTATATTTGATTTTATATGCTCAGGTGATGACTTTTGTGAGTTGAGCATGTGTGAATATTCAATAAATATGGATTTATCTCATATCGTCTATTAGTAAAATCGATTTTGAACGAGATAGAAAATATCATCTTCTCCTAATTTTGCTCAGAGATACTCGAAAGACTGCAAAATCATTAGGTGGAAAGAATCATTTTCTTCAGGTGCTCATAGTTGAGATACAAGGCACAAAAAATATTAAATTTCAAGATGAAAAACTCAAATAACATGAAAATTATAACAAATACAACTATGGCAAAGTTGTAGCAAATGATAAGTATTGCAACTTTGTAGAACTTAGTAGGCCAATAAATCTAAAAAATTGAACACTTAAGAGCGACGATTTTTTTATTAAAAATACTCAATTATTGCGGCTCTTAAGCTAATCGTTTGCAGAGTTGCTCGCTCTCACTATCAACGCCTAAAACTTGCTGATTTATACAGGCCAACTGCGATACAATACGGATCATTCTATATCACATCAACAATATGGAGTTGACACCATCACCAATGCATTGATAGCGATAGACTATGGATATCACTGATGGGTTAAGTTCAATTTTAAATTAAGCAAATAAAATGGCAACTTATCAATACGATATTTTTGATAATGCAGCAGATGAATTGAAACTACAGTAATACCTCGATATAACGTAACTCGATTTTTATGTTCGTTACGTTATATCGAGGTTACGTTATATCGAAGCAAAATATTTTTTTTCCAAATTTCGTTCAACATGTATTGTTTGATAAGAAAATGGATCAAAAATTGATGTTATTTAAATAACAGGCATATCCAATATTCTCACATATTTTTTTGTTATTTGTCCGTGGTTATGTTTTTTTTTTTAATTTTCATTTTTTTTTATTTTAACGTCTCTATTGCTCCTTGAACACTCAGATATCCTAAATGAAATTCATGAATAGATCTTTCGGATATCTTTAAAAAAGTTAATGTTGAGCAGTTCATGAACATTTCTAACAAGCCTTTATGAAACTTAAAAAATATTGTTATGAGGAACTCGTGGTAAAATTCTAAAAACAAATCCTTCAGAGAGATTCAGAGAAATCACTAGCAAATTTCATTATAAACAAGAACTATTCTTGAGGGATTTTCCATGAAAAGTTTTCTGAATCAATACGTTGTGGAATTATCGGCAGTATTCTAGGAGAATTTTGTTGGGGATCTGGAGAGCTTGACCAGTTTTTGGACGAAATCCTGAATATAGTTATGAAATAAAAAAAATCCGTAGAAAAATGCCTAGACGAATACTTGAAGAAATACTTGGACAAGCCACTAAAAAACAGAGAACTTTATTAAGAAATTATTGATATAATCAATGAAGGATTTCGTTCCACATAGAATCCTTGAGGAAACTCAAGTAGTACATAGAATGGTTCTTGTATGAATATTTGGAGAAAAATCTGCAGAAACTCATAATGAAATTGCAGGAGATATTTCGAGAAGATTATTTTCAGGTTTTTAGATGAATACCTGTACGATTTTTTGGAGTAACTTCTAGAGCATCCCAAGAATAATCATTGGATTGTTCTTTAAAAAGGCTGCTACAAGAATTGATGAAAAATTGCTGGAATAATTTATGAATCTCTAGACTCAGTAAAATCCACTTTATATCTTGGAAAAATTACTTAGTGAAATTTTTGATCAAAGACATAGTAGATTTTATAGATATATTGAAAAAAAAAACTATTGGACAAATTCATAATTCTTGGAAAAAGTTCTTGGATATATTCTGGAAAAAATCCTGGAGGAATTATTGAACCATCCATTGATGGAATTCAATGAGATCCCTGTCGGAAATATTGAAATAAAATTTGTTAAGTTTGATTTATGACTATATCAAACCAAAAATCAACTAAAATAATATTATCAGATATACGTTATATGGATTGGCGTGGCCCGTCAAGACACAAGTCCAATCCGAGTTTGATCTAGTCTTTTTTGAATGCAAAGTCTAAATAAATAATTATCAATGTTTCCATAGAAAATTGAAATGAGTAGCAGGCTTAGCTTTAGAAGGAGCGTAAATGCAACAAAAATAAAAAAGAATGATGTATACAAATGTACAGCAATGACAAAATGTTGTTTTTTTAATTGAGCTTATATCTCACTCGATATCGATTTATGACTGTATTCAGTGATGGTATACGCTTGCATTGCTCTGATTAAGTATTGGATGGTGTTTGAATCTTGACGAATGTTTATTGTAGTTTATAATTCATGTTTATAATAAAAATTTGAAAAATAAAAGAGAGTTAAAAAAAAGTTACGTTATATCGAGGTAAAAGTTACGTTATATCGAGTTACGTTATAAAGAGGTTACGTTATATCGAGGTTACGTTATATCGAGGTTACGTTATATCGAGGTATTACTGTATGTGTTGGTCACAGAAAAACAATAATAGCTTGGAGAATTGTCACTTCTTCTTTTTGGCATTACGTCCTCACTGGGACAGAGCCTGCTTCTCAGCTTAGAGTTTTTATGAGCACTTCTACAGTTATTAACTGAAAGGTTTCTTTGCCAAAGTTACCATTTTTGTATTCGTATATCGCATGGCAGGTACGATGATACTCTTTGCCCAGGGAAGTCAAGGAAATTTCCATTACGAAAAGATCCTGAACCGACCGGGTTTTGGGATTCAGCATGGCTTTGCTTTGTAGCCGCGGACTCTAGCCACTCGGCCACACGCTATTATGACTGATATTGAACTACTCTGATCATTTGCTACAACTTTGCTGAACATACCAACTCACGATTCGTTAAAATAAAGAAGTTGGCCTATACTTCACTCTTGTAATCATCGTAAAAAAAATTGATGCGTACACTTTATAGTACTGAAAATTCGGTGTCCGGCCACTTGGCCGAATGCCGTTTGGCCGAACGGGTCATTTGGCCAAATGCCGTTTGACCGAATTATGAAAACACCTCTGATATGTAGGTTTCATAAGTGTGGCCCAATAACTGCTAAGCTAATTAATTTGTTGATTTTTATGATGTGACGGGACGTAATTTTTTGTCACCCTATATGAGCTCTAAGAGAATGATAAAATCGACCCGTTAATTCAGGACGAAGTTGTGAACTCCTCACATCGCGTCAAGACTCTGAGGTGACGGTTAATTCGCCTCTGGATTACCAAAGGTGTAATAAGGTTTCAAGGGTTTTATTGATTTCAGCAGATTTTTTTCCTTCTTTTGCACATAGACTATTCATTCGAGTTATACTGGTTTGATTACTATTGAAAATAGTTCAGCTTATATTTTAATTGGGAATTTTACCCTCTTTAAATCATCGGAAGTTCTTTGTAGTTGTACTTATAAAACTATTATATGCATTACACTTGCCTAAATTTTCATAAGAGATTTTTCCTTCTTTTGATCATAGGCTGTTCCTTCAAGAGTGAAGTATTTCTCATAGTTATTCATGTTAAAGCTTATAATAAGGGTATCAGGGGTAATATGCACCCCAGGAGTAAAACGACTTCTCGGGGATTCTATAAATATTTTAGAAAAATTTAGACATTTTTCTGGAAGTTTGATTTGTAAAATCGCATGTTGTGGGTCACTCCTATCCGCCCTTGACGAATCTTTTCCAAATTGTTTACAAATACTCATAAAAGGCACCGTGGGGTTGTTTTGCCTCAAGGGTGCATATTACCCCAGATTCCCTTACGTCTTATTCAAAACATTTTTTTTACCTCAACTTGGGTGAGATGTCATTCTCTTCCAAGTTTAAGATTGTAACTTATGAACTGAACTCTGTATCGTTGCTTGCGTATAGCAATGAACGACTCGGGGAATATTTAAGTCAAAGAAACCAATACTTGTGGTTGCTAGAGCTATGACATATATTACTTAGTACATAGCTTCCCAAACTTGGATTTTACGATCCCCCAACGTCTCGTCAGTTCGCTTTTTGTTGATAAAACAAGCGAGGTGATGAGTGGTTGGGAGGTCGCGAAAGCCGAAACGATGACTTAGTACGATCCGAGGGATCAAAGCAACCCGAACCAGCAGAAGAACGAATAAGTCTTAAACCTTTTTGGTTACTGTCAAAATCTAACTACAAACATCTGTAGGTGGCTATCACCGCTAGCAGAGAAGTGAATAACTGCTTACATTTAGGATGTTCTTCTTTCAGCACGAACTGTTTCTTGAACTACTACTAAAAAGCTAATTATGTGTATATCAATGATGATGTAACCTTCTTCATGAATAAGCTGAATAAGTTATTTGAAATTCATTATAAATCCATGCTAACAGTAGTTCACTTTTGTTTTCAATTTCGGCCGAACGGAATTCGGCGAAATGACCCTTTCGGCTAAACGGCATTCGGCCAAATGACCCGGAAACGAAAATTCTGAACATATTATCAGAAGCAACTATGGCTCTAAAATCAATAAATCGAGACGAAAACCTCATGTCCGCCTAAATTACCTTCCTGGACCAGTGTGCACTGGTTGATAGGGTTCGTTGGAACACGAAATGTTATTCAAAAGATAATTGTAGCAGCAACGTTGCTGCATTTTTTCTTCTGTTTTCCAAAGTAATGACCTTGTTTTCAAATTTAATTTAAAATTAAGAAATATTGCATCACTGATTGACACCCTAGTTCATCTTCTGTTATCCTGTTTAGTCATGATATTTATCTAGAGATTTACCCTTCTTTTCAACATAAGGTATTCTTTCGAGGGTTATTGCTATAGCGATTCGACGCATTATTTTATTATATAGGAATTTGCCCTTCTTTTTAACATGACTTTTTCTTTTGCGTAATATTACAACAGTTTTTTCACATAGAAGAAGGAATACCTGAATAAAATATAAAATATCAATAAATAATAAATACTAAATAACCGTTACTTTTCAGATGGTTGGATATTATGCCAAATGAGTTTTACTTTACACATGACTTGATATTACGCCAAATGTCCGTTATGCCAAATGACCCTTTATTTTCACATTGTTCAAACTTATGCCAAATGACCGTTATGCCAAATGGCTGTTATGCCAAATGTCCTTTATGCCAAATGGCGTTATGCCAAATGACCTTATGCCAAATGACCCATACCCTGGTAAAGTATATACTAAAACATGAATGTTGCAAGACTGATGTAAATTTTGAACTTTTTGCTCCCCTAGGCTAGTTATTTGGTTGTGGATAATCTATGGAAATGCGAACAAACTCTTCTCATGTGAAATTTTCCCAGCTACAAATTTGCCGAAGAACACATTTTAATGGGACGTAAGGATAATTTGTTATTACTGATAAAAAGTCTAAATCATACTGAGAAAGTCATACTTTAAATCATACTGAGAAAGTCATTCCATTACTTTCAGAGCAACACTGCCTTTTTGCTGTAGTACTTAGTAGCCTGAATTACTTCGACTTATACTTCCCGCCAATTTATCCTGACGTCCAATCAAAATGTGGTCTTTCCCACGAGGTTTTTTGTAGTTTAAAAATAGAACATTTTTGGATCACCTGTGATCTATCGGGAAGATGGCTGCAACTAGGGTGAAAAAGATACATCAATATTCATCCGTTTGCTATGCATTTTATGACGTTTTCATTAGGCGGCCCATATTGCCCCGATCACCCCTACATCCAGTAAATGATGGAAAAATCATATGTAATATTGCTTAATTCCTGGTTGAGTTCTGTATAGAGCAACCAAGTCATTTAGACCGATACCGGTATGTTAGAACAGAATTGACGAAAATGTCGTTATGTTCCCAATGGATCACCAGTGATCCACATAATTTTCCGCAATATCAATAGTTTTGTGTAAAAATATTATAAAAACTCAATTGGATTTAAAAAAATAACTTAATCGAGCTTGTTTTTATTTTTGTTTGGTGAAAATTTTGTTTATATTTGTGAATGTGGAATTCTGAAAATCCACTACATTTAAATTCAAAAAAAAAATGGATATGATTTAACGACCAATGGAATGTGGTGGGAAGGAAAGGGTTAAGCATAGGGGAGCCATAATTTCAAAATTTGCGTCACTCTTATGGGAAATAATATCAATCAATAGAAAAACAGTTTCCAAGATGTCGTCGCAGTGTTCAACCGTAAAACTGAAAGTAATCTTCAAAATAACAATAGGGTCGCTAGGGATAATATGGGTCATCTAAGGAAAAGGGCTCGAAAAGCATAGCAAAACATTACCCCTGGCCTGGATCATGGGGATTGACGGTGCTTAAGTGAAGGTGCACCGTAAAATAATATCCGTCTGTAAAACATATCACCTTCCCAATACTTTGGCACACCTATAACGGATCATGATTTATCATGAAACGGCTGCTTGCAGGCTGAGGATCTGTTAATATGTTCTGCATATTATCAGGTACTCTTCGAATGGAGGGACCGCCAGGGCTCAGTAGTTACTTATGCACCACTACTTGTTGTTGCAGTTTGTTAGATGAATTGTAGCATCCTATGTACTAATCGGTAATGGTGGATAGGTTTCGAAGCTAACGCATAATCCAACTTTTTGTTATGTGACTTAAAAGTGAGTATTCGGTGAGTTTCTGTGTGACAATCGTCGTTATAAAATTAATGATTGTGAGGGTGATAATGATACTTGAAGAATTGCATAGTGGTGATAAACTGTTGAAATCGCATTGAAGTGATTGTGAGGGTTACGTTAATTCCACTATACTATTGCCTAATTCTTTACACTTTTACAATGACAGTGTTCATAATAACAACGAGTGCAATAGAAGTGATCGAAGTATTTTATTTTGTTACGGTCGTTGTGATAATACTTAGTTCAATGAAATAGTAAAAAAAATAAAATAAAAATTAAACATTCTTCAATTATTGGTAATACAATAAATTGGTATGAAAGTGGCGTGATGTAATATTGGTGAAACTTTTAGCTGTGATAGTGGAAAGTGATAACGAAAGTTCGTGAATGATAATCGGTTATAGAAGTGCTAGTGTCAAAAACAAAAGTGTCGACGGCAAAAGTGTGATAATCATGTGACAGTGACTAATGAAATGAAATGGTGGATGAGGAGCTTTTAATAAAACTATTTCGTTCTTCACTTCAACCACTTTAGTAGCTTTTCAGGTCTTATCATAGTTTTATAGTAGTCTGGAATACTAGACTGCAAAACTACGGCAAGGGCTGATTGCTGCTAGGGTACACACACCATTTGAGCAACATTGCTTAGGAACGTCTGTGTGATGAACGTAATAGAGGCTTATGAAAGCAAATGTTGGGAAGGAGCTTAGGGCAGATTAAGAGTCCCAGTACTACCCCTATCGCTACCGATAAAAAAAAGAGCATAGAAAAACATTACAAATTGATCGTTCCATAAGTTTGATTTATAATTTGAAGTGCCTCCTTTCATATCTAGATTGTATTTTGTAAAAAAATGTTACTAAGGGTTTTCTTTGAAACTTTTTTTAGTGTATACAAGGCAGTTTTACACTATACAGGGCAAAATGATCTACGGGACAATAGGAGCCACCATACTAAATCTGAAAATTTTGATTGGAAAAAAATGCTTGCATGACATAATGTAAAAGAAAGCAGTACGTATGTGAGAGTATCGTACAAAAACTGGGCTACTGACAGCCCATAGATAGTAGAAGAACGAACTGCTGTGAAAAAATCAATACAATAGACAAAACATTTTGCAAAGCTGATTTTTATATCCAAAATTTTCTTAGATTTTCTTAGAAGAAACAAATTTTTACATTTTCGTTAATATACCTATATAGTCTCACATTTTTACACGTTTTTTGTGGTGGTGACTAGTTGAAGCATCCTTTATAGAGTTAAGTCTAGTAGCCCGTCATTCGTTTTGGCAGCCATATTATCATTGCTGCTCGCAATTTCAAAGTAATAAAACTCAATCCTTATAGTTGATACTGATACGGAAAAGTATCACTGTATGTGCTTACATGCAGAAAGTATGCTGATACTTTTTCAGCTACAGTTAACTCTCCCTTACTCGATATTCTGTATCTCGATATCGACTTAGAGAACCATGATGAAAGTTGATTTTCATGGCTACCTCGATGGTCCCTTGGATTTCATTTGCACTGGTTTTGTGTTTTGTAACTCGATACCTCCCTAACTCGATGGTCCCTTCAATATCGAGTAAAAGAGAATTGACTGTACATCACTTCCATACCAACTGATTTTTTTCAATTCGGATTTGTGACATAATTCAGCAACAATCATATACGACGGGTACAAATTTCAATGACAGCCTACTTCGCCGTAAGGTTATTGGAGTCAAAATCTGTATCAAGCTCAAATAAAAGGTGGTCCATATTGCCCCGTATGACCATATTGCCCCGCATACCCTCATTATTGTACTTATCAATACCTAACTGCATCATTTCAGAATATGCTAGTCGAGCTTGAGTCCAAGAAGCCCCATCTGGATGAATTGGTGAAGACCGCTGACAGTTTGAGAACAGAACTAAATAAGCAATATTTGCATAGTAAAGGTAAGTGTAAATTGAACTTTTATACGCTTCACAATCTACAGTAATCTAAAGCTAATCAATGCATATCCAACAACTAAATTAGACAACCTAGGACAAGTGTAACATTAGTGGTGCACCTAAGGGAAAACTGCTAAAACACGGTGTTAAGATCATGAAATATATTATTTTAACGTATCATTCGATAGATGTCAAATCCTTCTATCATTCAAATGTATAAAAATCACGATTCATTTGAAATTTCCCTGCATAAAGCCTTGCACCAATAATAGGAACACTGCTCCTTTAGTGGAGGTATGTTTTAAGAATGGTTCCTTTAGTCAATTGCGCCAATCCATTGATTTCTTATGGGACCCTCCACTATGGGTACTGATGCACCACAATAGGTGCAAAGGAGCAAAAAAATTAAGCAAAATAATTGTTTTAAATAGTTTTACGGTTAAATTTCATGAATATTATTCGATTACTTGTATCATTTCCGCATCGTACGTAATACAAAAATATCACATAATCATTTATTAGCAGTGCGCATCGTACCTTCGTGCTGTGCGTACACGAATTCTCTCTGCTCTTGGAAGTTTTCTTAAAAACTACCTAAAGCAATAAAACAGTACTTTTCAGTGCTACAAAAAAAACGTACTTTTCAGTGTTAAAATTAAAAACGGTACTTTTCAGTGCTTCTAAAACAGTACTTTTCAGTACTATTTTTTCTACTATTGATCCCTTTACGATCCTTGTTTAGACCCGTGCCTTCGATTTTTCGTTGGACCCGTTGGCGAAAGCTAGCGGTGGTAATCCTTCTTGGACACCGTCTTGCGAAAAAAAACCTCTCGAAGGTCACGTCTTCGTTCGTTTATTAACTAAACATGGTATCAACAACTAACAAAAGGAAGGGTGAATCTCTGCATTCACAACTTCCTTCCAAAAAGTGGGATTTAAAACTGTCACTAAACGTGGCAAGAATGGAAGAAAGTACGCTTCCCCGGAATGCGAACTTTCTTCCAATGGTGAAAAGAATAATTGTATCGAAATGAGCAATCAGTTCGATGCTCTAGACAAATTTTCCGAACACCAAATCGAAGCAGCCTCTAGCCCAGGCTCTTTGATTCAAGTGAGGAAGCAAAGAGTACCGCCTATCGTGGTCAGTTGTTCCGAATTTGGCGGATATAGGCAGGAGATCTTGAACTCCATTAGGAGAATCAAGGTTTCCTTCCAAACGGCAAGGAAAGGAGACTGTCGCGTTTTGCCGGAAACTCTTAAAGATCGCGAACTTCTTCTCAAACATCTTGAAGAGAAGAAGCACAATTTTTTTACTTATGACGACAAAACTGAACGTTTGTTCAAAGTTGTCTTGAAAGGTCTCTCAAGTGACTATAAGTCACCTGAAGAGATCGAAAATGGAATAAATGATTTACTTGGATTTTCCCCAGTCCAAGTAATCATTATGAAAAAGAGAAACCAAACTGGCATTGTTCGGAAAGGGCTTTCTTAAGAATATTATTTAGTTCACTTTAACAAAAACGAACTAAATAATATTAAAGCTTTAGAAAAAGCAAAACTTTTGTTCGATGTACGTGTGACATGGGAACATTTCCAGAAACCTGGAGGAAATTACCAGAACCCCACTCAGTGCCGTCGGTGCCAAAAGTGGGGTCATGGTACAAAAAATTGTCGCATTGATGCTAAATGCATGATTTGCGGAGGTTCTTCTCACGCCAAGGACGTCTGTCCAGTGAAGGAAGATACCACCAAGTTCATATGCTCAAATTGCGGGAACAATCATAAGTCCAATTGTTGGGAATGTCCTTCGCGAAGGAGAGTCATTGAGGCTCGTGCCAGGCAGGCGTTTCCGGAAGTTTCCTGGTAGAGTATCGAACAATACTCATTTTTCAGCAATTTTTGATTAGCAATCATACCCATCAGAAAGATCATAATCATGCTGATTCACAAACTAATTTTAATCCGTCGGGTAGCCGTTCGAATCAGGGTTGGGAAAAAATCTGAAACTCACTCTACAGTAGCCAAACAAAGCCAATCACAGTCAGCGAAGCCAGTGAAACTCACGCCCATCGCTGCTGTAGGCAAATGCCTTGAAAATTGCAAAACACCCGTTGCTAAGGGCAACCCGAAATTACTGTAGAAAAATGTTCTATTTCCCGCTGCATTTCCCGCATTTGGAGCCTTCAATGACACTCATGATTTAGAAAATTCGTGCACCCAACAGAGGCTACTTGATGAGATTCACGTTTTTGAACTACTGTACTGGGAGAGCCACGTGATTTTCGCGAAAAGTCAAGCCTACTACTATTACCATTCCCAGCACTGGTTCGAATCTTTCAATTTCGAATGTATCTACCCATGGATAATCCTTTGCCGATATCGTAGCAGGTAATTTGAACTCCTCCCCTATTCGTACTATGAGTACCCATTCTACTTGCTTCAAATCAAACGGAACGTCACAGGCAACATCTTCTCCGCCTCTTTGTCTAACGAAAATTCTAATGGGAAATCATCAAATGTACCCACTTCAAGTGATATGTCTGCCTCTGATTTTAATTTTCTAACTGAACAATTGAATCTAATGATTGATGCAATGTTCAAAGCCACCACTATGACTGAAGCAGTCCAAGTAGGTGTAAAATTTACAAATCAAATTGTTATTGGATTACGTTTTTCTAATGGATCCAAATAATAATTTAAATATTTTAAATTGGAATGCTCGTTCTCTGAATAGTAAAGAGGACGAGCTGTTTAATTTTCTTACAGTTAATAACGTGCATATAGCAGTTATTACCGAAACGTATTTAAAACCTGGATCTAAACTCAAAAGAGATCCTAACTTTTTTGTTTATCGTAATGATCGACTTGATGGGGCATGTGGGGGAGTTGCAATCATCATCAACTGTTTTCGTCATTTGAAACTAAAGTTTTTGAAACTTTAGGTGTTTCTGTTGAAACACAGTATGGTAAATATACTTTCATAGCTGCCTATTTGCCTTTTCAATGCTCTGAACAGCAAGTTAATTTGCTCCAAACTGACTTGCGAAAATTGACTCGCAATAAGTTAAATTTTTTTGTCATTGGTGACTTTAATGCCAAACATCGGTCATGGAATAATTCTCAAAGTAATTCCAACGGCAGAATTTTATTTGCTCTTCTAGATATTTCTCAATTCAATATCCTGATGATAGCCCTACATGTTTTTCCTCTTCTAGAAATCCATCTACGATTGACTTGGTCTTAACCGACTCTAGTCATCTTTGTAGCCAATTAGTTACTCATGCTGATTTTGATTCTGTCCCTGTTACATTTCAAATATCCCATGAAGCGATTCTCAATCCTATCAGCTCCACTTTAAATTATTTTCGAGCCGACTGAAATACATATGAAACGTATATTGACTCTAATCTTGATGTCAACATTTCTTTACAAACTAAACTTGATATTGACAATGCTCTTGAAACTTTAACAAATTCCATTGTTGAAGCCAGGAGCATTGTAATTCCAAAATGTGAAGTAAAATTTGAATCCGTGATTATACTGCCCATACTCGCATAACAGTCCCATTTATATAGGAAATCCCATACAATATGGGACTGTTATGCGAGTATGGGCAGTATAGACGATGATCTTAAACTCTTGATCCGTCTTAAAAACGTGAGGAGAAGGCAATTTCAACGAACTCGCGATCCTGCTATGGAAATTATATTGCAGGATTTGCAGAAAGAAATCAAAAAAGGTTTTGCACAATTAAGAAACAAAAATTTTGAAAATAAAATTTCTCAATTGGACACTGGCTCTAAGCCCTTTTGGAAATTATCTAAAATTTTGAAAAACATCAGAAGCCAATACCGGCATTGAAAGAGGAAAACATATTATTGCTAACTAATTGCGAAAAAGCTCAAAAACTTGCTATGCAGTTTGAAAGCGCGCCAAATTTTAATTTAGGACTTACTACTTCAATAGAAAATCATGTTACTCAGGACTTCGAAAATATTCTCAAACAAGAGAACGTTTTCGAAAATGCCTGGGAGACTGATTTGGAAGAAGTGAGAACTATTATTAAAAAATTCAAAAATATGAAAGCTCCTGGCGATGATGGAATTTTCTACATCCTCATCAAGAAACTTCCAGAAAGTAGTTTATCAATTTTAGTTGATATATTTAACAAATGTTTTCAATTAGCATATTTTCCTGACAAATGGAAAAATGCAAAGGTTGTTCCAATTTTAAAACCAGACAAAAATCCTGCAGAAGCTTCTAGCTATTGTCCAATCAGTTTGCTTTCCACCATCAGTAAACTTTTTTAAAAGGTCATTTTGAACAGAATGATGGTCCACATCAACGAAAATTCAATTTTTGCCAATGAACAGTTCGGATTTCGCCATGGACATTTGACCACTCATCAACTTTTACGTGTAACAAATTTGATCCGTTCCAACAAATCTGAAGGCTATTCTACTGGTCTTGCTCTTCTAGACATAGAAAAAGCATTCGACAGTGTTTGGCATGAAGGTTTGATCGTAAAATTAAAAAGCTTTAATTTTCCAACATACATTGTTAGAATAATTCAAAGTTATCTGTCAAATCGTACACTTCAGGTTAATTATCAGAACTCCAGATCTGAAAGACTTCCTGTAAGAGCTGGTGTTCCTCAAGGCAGCATTTTGGGACCAATATTATACAATATTTTCACATCTGACTTACCTGAGTTACCTCATGTCAAAAATGTCAAAGATGTCAAAAATCGAAGCCTGCGTGTCATCTGTAGTCGATTGCAAAAAAGTTTGGATATTTTTCTTCATACTTGCAAAAAGGGAAGATTTCTCCTAATGCTTCCAAAACTCAACTAATAATATTCAATAGAAATATTAGTAGTAGAACGCTAGTTGCGTTGTTGTTACAAAACTGATTTCAATAATTGTTACCTTAAATTATGGGTTTTCATTGTTTGTTCAATATCATTGTTATTTTGGTTTTGAAAATTAATCTGATACTTTACGGTACTCACGTTGTCAGTTCGTGGCAAACTAGATGTTGGTAACACGAACAGCAGCGACATTAGCATTCTTAAGTTTATGCTTCTACTTAATATTCCCACATAAACCCAAAGCTCTTTATTTGAAACTTTCAAGTAGACATGTTGTCACGATGAGAGGGGTTCCAATAAATTGGTCAGATGAAGTTACAGTATTGGACAAAACATTTGCAACTTTTTCGATTTTCCATACGAAATGACCAACTTTTGTAAGCTATATCTCAGTTATTTATAAACCGATTCGAATGAAATTTTGGCAGATCATCAGACATAACTTGAATTTTAACATACATTTATGAAAGATTTTTCCCATCACAAGTTCAAAGGCAGTAACGATTTGATTAAAGTGAATATTTTGACGATTTTTAATAAATGGCATAACAAATAATATTGAAGGAATAGCTTCATGGTATCTTCAGCAAAGTCGTAGATATTGACGAGATGAACAAGTTTGCCGAAGACAATTTTTTTGTAGGGCTATCAGATTTTGAGATAAATAGTTTGGAATTTTTCGTCTAAAATTAGACTACAGTTAAACCGTTATTACTCATAAACCCGTGATTGGAAAAAATATTCAAAAATATATGTTTAAATTCAAGTTATATCTGATATTCTGTGAAAATTTCATTCGAATCGGTTCATAAATAACTGAGAGATAGCTTTCCAAAGTTGGTCATTTTGTATGGAAAATCAGAAAAGTTGCAAATGTTTTGACCAATACTGTAAGTATCTAGGGCTCATGCTAGATACGAATTTTACTTTCAAAGATCACATTGAGGGCATTCAAGCCAAATGTAATAAATATGTAAAATGTCTCTATCCCCTTAATAAAAGAAAATCAAAACTTTGTCTTAAGAACAAGCTTTTGATATTCAAACAAATTTTCAGGCCAGCCATGTTGTATGCTGTACCAATATGGACTAGCTGTTGTAATACTAGGAAGAAAGCTCTGCAGAGAATTCAAAACAAGATTTTGAAAATGATTCTGAAGCTTCCTCCCTGGTATAGTACCAATGATTTAAATAGAATATCCAATGTTGAAACATTGGAACAAATATCAAATAAAATAATTAATAATTTCAGGCGAAAATCATTACAATCTTCTATTGCCACGATTAATGCGTTATATATTTAGGTTAAGTTAGGTTAAGTAAATTGAAAGCATTTTTTTTCTCTTATAAGCAGGTGAAATCAACTCACCTGTAAAAAATCAGAACTGCTACGGCAAATGAAATGTAATATGTTGTTAACAAAATGTTAATAAAATCTTAAATTTGTTTCACCAAATTAGGATGATAGTGTTGTCTAATAACACAGAACACCTAGATATAAGAAATTAATGTAATGTTTGGAAGGATACTAATAAATAATTTAAAAAAAAACATGCCGTGGACTGTATGTTTATAACGAAAAACGCGTCTGTACTGTAGCTCACGATGATTCTACCCCATTACCCCGAATGCCATTTTCCCGAGTCCCATCACCCCGAATTCCATTACCCCGAATGTACCATTACCCCGAATTCCATCACCCCGAATGCTATTTCCCCGAATTTACAATTATCTTGACATGATGATATTGATGACATTTTCCCATGATATTGAAATTCGGGGTAATGTCATTCGGGATGATGATTCGTTCGGGGTAATGGCGTTCGGGTTAATGGCATTCGGGGTAATGGGATTCGGGGTAATGGGGTAGAATCGTTACAGGTGTGTAGTTCAAAAATGGTACACTGACAAAAAAGTTACTTCAATAAACATAATAAATCAAATTCATATGTATCAATTCAATCAATTTTCGTGTCAATCGATATGATTAAAGTTGCAATTTCTTCCATGTTGCTTTTTCCCCTGGGCTTGGGATTATATTTTCCAGGGAGCGATGAATTTTGATAATTGATCGCTGTTGTTAGTAGTTTTGATTAGATGTTGGGTAAATTTCAAAGCAATGGCAACCTTTTTATTACAAAATTTAGATTTTATCTTCTGACCTAAAGATTCTGGTTAAACTACTGTACTATGCAGTTGGGCTGCTACGCTATCACTCATCAAAATTACTTTCACTTCGGGAAAATATAATTTCAAACTGGCGAGAAGATTACAGACTGAGGGTGGGTTAGGAGCACAATCAGACCCTTGAATGTGCAATGTGGGGTAGTAATTGGGAATGCCATTGACGGTTTGTAATCTTCTACGAGGTTTTCGAAAACCAACAGGGCGCGTGCACCGGGTTGCGGATAGGAGCAAAGGGAGATCAACAGCATCTACCTAAAATAATAGAGCAAAAAGCCGTTTCATGATTAGGTAATGTTAAGCGATCTTCTATGGTGTTCTAGTACTATAAAATTCTTCACTCACTGGGAATTCTGGCCTTGATAATATCTATAGTGATAAAAACATAAAATAATACCTAATACTTAATAAGTACAATGTAGCTTTAATGTAGTAATAAATGAAATAAAATCAATTTTCTATACTTGACAAGGTTTTGAAGACAATCAATGAGTGAAAGAACTACCTATTAGAAAAGCCACATCAGCTAAGTCTATACATATACAAATGTTGGTCATAGGGTCATGGCGAGCATTCGATATGTATGTCTATGACTGATTCTGATCTAATAGGGGCACTAGAAGACCACGCGGACAATTTCGAAACAAATTATTTTTATACATCGGTCTTACGTTCCGAAAGGCTCAGCTATGCTGCAAAGTAATTTTATAAGTTATTTTTTATTTTCATTACTGCTGTTTAATTGTTTATAATTCTAACAAAACTACATAATTAACTCATTACTAATCACTGTTCCTATATTCTCTTTTTCTCTCCTTCTTATCTGTTGCATGATTATGAGCATCGCTAATATAATGCATGAGCATGCACAATAAGAATAATTTCAGGATTGAAAGCAGTACATGGATACCTGGATAGAATAGCTTCGAAAAGGGCGCTCAAAATATAATATTTCTGGTCAGGGAAGTATTTCATCAAGGGTATGTAAAATTTTTCCATTATTAACACCTAGATCACACAAACAAATGAACTAATATCAAATATTTTTTAAATATTTTTATATAAATCAGCATCGTCAATCAGTGTAAAAACAGATAAAGTTTGTAAAGTTATCACCATCGATTAAATTGCGCTCTGTATAGTAATGTTCATTCAGTATCAAAATCTCCTAAAGCGTCGCATTGTGCCATCAGCAGCCCTTAGCATCACTCTCATATTGTTATTATTTTGTTGTTTATAAAATTTCTAGAAAGCGATCAGCATATTCTTTCTTACTTGTACAATGGCCGATCTATTTGGAATTTTAATAAGTCAAATCAAACTTCAAAACTCAAATTAAATTGCTTTCAGCACATTTACATTTTGCAGCATTAATAGCATTATTGTGTCAAGTCTTCTCCATTCCCTATACCCTACCCCAACCCTTCTTATCCTTTCCGATGGTGTTCAAGTGGTCCGCATAGACTATTACGGCCATTACCTATCCCTTACCCCGGCTTTGGACTGACTTGCGCTCTCATTGCCCCACCAAACGCTGCAAAATGAAAATGAAATGAAATTTCTTCCATGTTGCTTTTTACATTCTGGGAGATTTGCGTTTTTTAGTAATGCCACCTTTCTTGGTTGCTTTTGTTTTTTCTTCTGTTGTTTTCTTTCTCAAAAGTTCCAGAACTGTCGACGACGTGATGATCTCCGTATCGGCACATACTTTTCTTCGCTTCTGTCCACTAGTCGACGGTTGTTGTTTCACGTGTTCGAGAAGAATTTCCTCAAAATTTTTTCAGGCGTATGGTAAGAATGAGGGATCATATTTATATCCGATAACGACATTGAAGTACTCTGTTCGCTCGGTCTTTGCTCAATATGCAATTTGCAATATGCTCAATACCTATAAAATCTGGATTAACTCGAGCTGTCGAGAACAACGGTTTATTGGGATCGTGATTTTCGACGTTTGCACCGGTCCACTTTTCGTGCTTTTTGGAACTTCTTCCTGGCTGCTATATCGTATTTTTCGCTAGGAATCACCGTATCACAAAAAGGATATATTCCAGATTTTGTGAATCCATTTTCCAATGTTTCGATACTATAATTTTTACGCTGCCATGCTATGACAGCTTTATCGTAGCCCATTTTGAGCGGTTTAAACACATAGCTAGGTCCATCGGTTGAAGCAAATGGCTGGTATGCGGGGGTAGTTTCAATATGAGCACTTGTTCTTCCATAGCCTTTTCAATAAGCTTTAGCGATGTATGAGACGAATGACCATCATTAATGAGAACAACAGGTCTCGTCTCCGGAATGGCTTTCAAAAACACACGATGAAAATAATTTTCAAAGGTGATAGGGGAAGGGGTGGTAAAATGAACACCTTAACGATATCATCTTGTTTCTGATAGAAAAACGAGGAATTTGTATAGTTCTATTGCACAACATCAAAAATAGGGATGTTATCGGTAACAGCGACACGAGTTCAGAATAAAATAGCTAAATTTTCATATATATTTCTCGCTAGCAAAAAAAGATGCGAATGTTCATTTTACCTGCACTATGTGGGTAAAATGAACAGCTGTTGGTGGTAAAATGAACATCATGCAAAAAACGTGAGCAAAACAAATATTTCTGCAAATTTTCATTGCATTACCGAAAATATATCTGATAATGATTGTAACCCATTCAAAAATAATTTCAAAGGCATCAGATTTGACATCATATTATAACGATATTCACCTCACTGTCAAACCTCAAGTCTTCCGAGCTAAAAGTTACGTCCGTTTTAATTTTCAAACGCGGTTTTCTAGAATCTTAGTTTTCGTTGATATATTCACTTCCATTGACCTCCGTATCAATACGAACACACCGATTTATGCTCTTAATCGTCCGTGCTTGATAAAAAATCATCGAAATTGCTTTTTTCTCGGGAAAAGGAACAATGTTCATTTTACCACCCCTGTTCATTTTGCCATCCCTTCCCCTAGATTCCATCCATCCATTCGGTAGCGGCTGTCCAAGAATCCCAAACATATCTCCCTTTGAAGATAATCAGCGGTGGCAGTTTGTTACCAGCTGCATTTCCACCTAGCAATACCGAAAAGTTCTTTCTGCCTGGACATGCAGTTCCGATAGGCGGCTGCTCCTTTATCGCCAACTACTTTGATTCGTGAGGAATGCAAGCAGAAACTTGTCTCATCAGTATTGTAGATGCGAGTAGGTGGAAAACCAGCGGTGATTTCCCTTACATATTGAAATACTCCGCAATTACGAACGGGTCAACATTTTTTTTTTCGTGCAATTTCTACCGCTTGTTGTTTTTTCTGGGCAGGGTTGGGCAAAATCTTGAAATTCACTCTACAGTAGCCAATCAAAGCAAATCCCAATCAGCGAAGCCAGTGAAAATCACGTTCATCGCTGCTGTAGACAAAAAGCCTTGAAAATAGATAAAGACTAGTTGCTAAGGGCAACCCAAAATTACTGTAGAAAAAGGTTCTATTTCCAATTGCGGGGAGGGTTTCTTGTTTGGATAGACCGAACCCCCATTTTTCTATCGTTTCGATATTCGCCGCAAGTTTTGCTTCGGCATTCCATGGGATTGCAATGCTCCTTCTAAGCCCAAGCCTTCTTTTCAACCGGTTGTTCAAAGTAGAAAACGTAACACAGCGTAACAAAACTGACATTTGTGCGTGTCTCAAGGTTCAAATTAGGGGAAGGGGTGGTAAAATGAACACCTTAAGGAAATCATCTTGTTTCTGAACGAAGGAATTTGTATAGTTCTATCCCACAACATCAAAAACAGGGATGTTATATATAGCAGCAAAACGAATTCAGATTAAAATAGCTGAATTTTCACATGTTTTTGTCGCTAGCAAAAAACGATGTAAATGTTCATTTTAGCTGCACTATGTGGGTAAAATGAACAGCTATTGGTGGTAAAATGAACATCATGCAAAAAACGTGAGCAAAACAAATATTTCTGAAAATGTTTATTGCCTTCCCGACCAGACGGAAGAAACAAGATTATAACAGAATGTGTTCACCTGATATGATTTTTTTATATCACCAGTTGTTATAAAACATGTACCGTTAGTAGTTAAAATAACAAAAATTCTAACAAAATTTGCACCAAATTAAACTAAAATATAACGAACCCTGTTACAATTATATCAAAATTATTACAGAATGTGTTGCAAGGATGTTACAAAATAACAAAATTATTGCAAACTGTGTTACTGTTTATGACATCGGATGTTATTTGCAACAAACTTATAAATGCGATGTCAATAATATAACAAATTTTGTTATAAATTCGTTACTAAAAATATAACAAGTTGAGAACAAAGCCATCTGAATAACAAAATTTTATCAACTTCTGTTATTTTTAACAACTGCTGATAGAAATGTGTTATAATCTTGTTATTTGGTTCTGGTCGGGTTACCGGAAATATATCCATTAATGATTGTAACCCATTCAAAACAGAATTCTAAAGGTATCAGATTTGACCTCATATCATAACGATATTCACCTCACTGAAAAACCTCAAAAGTTACGTCAGTTCTATTTTTCAAACGTGATTTTCTAAAATCTTAGTTTTCGTTGATATTTTCACTTCAATTGCACGTATCAACTCGAACACTCTGATTTATGCTGTAAATTGTCCGTGCGTGATAAAAAATTATAGAAATTTGTTTTTTCTCGATAAAAGTCAAGGTGTTCATTTAACCACCTCTGTTCATTTTACCACCACTTCCCCTATGTGTCTCTAGTAGATTTGAGATTGCTAAATCTGATGCCGTTCTCAGGAATGTTCCAGCACGTCACATTTTTTTCTACTGGTCGTTAAAGTTGTATGAAACAGTGGTTTCATGGATGTTCATATGAAATTTGAAGCATAAAAACATCCAGATATTACGCGTTACAAGAAACATTTTGATTCCTGGAAAATCCAGAGCAATCTATTGGGAAATTTCCCACTTATTTAATCTAAGCTATCCGTGACATTGAGCATTGTAGTTTTATGACATCGAATACATATTAAATAAACAAAAATATTTGATATTTTGGACTCGAGATACCAAGATCTGAATGATTTGGTTGAGCCAATGTACCTGAGACTTAAGCGAATAAAACTAAACTAACGAGACATGAATATTACTAACTGGTAGGGATTGCTAAGGGATCTCGAAAAATTAAATTGACGGCTTCGGAGAAGTTTGGGATGTTGCCAAAAGCTCCATTTATAGACAATAGAGAGTTGAAACGAAAAAAGCAATTAATCCTTTTCCAAATCCTACAGATATCCACTCCTCGGTTGGACGTTTTAAGGTTCATATAAGGCTATGGGTTAGATTGCCTATGTCTTATTTCAACGGGGTTGAGGATCCTTGAGGGTTGAGCACATTCCACTACTGTGAATCTCAACTGTTCGATAAATATGGTAGCCTAAATGAAGGAATTAAAATTAATTTAGTTCCAGCAGTTCATGAGAAAAAAAATTTCCACACTTACTGTCAATGAAATGCATCTTCTCTTCTTTGGAACTGCAATGCTTGCTGTGGTGCATTTGCGTTATTTCCGTGAAGCAATCCAAATTTTTGAATTTCCCCGCAATATCAAATGGATATATGAAATGTTTTTACACTTCCCGAATCGAGAATTAAATTTTCGACCCTGGCACGTATTTAGTTTGGTAATAAGTGAGTAAAGTAAACAATAATAAAGAACGATTTTACCAGGATGTGAAGCTGTTTTTCTCCGTCGCCGCACTGGGGTTACCGTAAAATACTATACTGTACTTCACGCGTAACACGATCGATCCTGACCGCATCACCCGCACCCGCAGGAGCAAGCGTCGTAGTCAAAGGATCACACACTACTCTTTTTTCAACATACTTGCAGTCTCCATACAAAATTCTTTGTTTCCCTTATATGGTAAAATACAAAGCTTTTCTAAAACATCAAAAAATATATTTTGATCTTCGAGAGTACTATGAACTTTTTTGATAAATATTGTTATATGCATGAAGTTTGCTTTCTGTGGGAAATTAGGCAAATCAATTGCCATACAAGCTGTCAAACTTGCATACAAGTTAGCTGAAATAGTCTATTTTTGCATTTTCATCAGCCAATATCTCAAAAACTAAACGTGATTTGATAATTTTGAAAACGGCAAAGAATTTTGCAACCCTTAACCCGTATACTGCCGTGAATCGCAAGTCAGTCCCATCTGTATTTTCGTCAAAATTGAGTTGAGTTCAGTTTTCAACATAACTTCCAATGAGCTTTCAACTGCACTTATGAGACAACATGATTTGTTCAGAAAAAAATAGGAAAAAAACACCAAGTCAAATTGTCCCATAGTGAAAAGTAACCGCATATCAGTCCCATTACAGATTTACGCACCGTGTAACACATAAACGAATCATGTTTTGGTCATCTTTATATTTTTCACGGAAAGATATCAGAGTGAAAAGCAATTTCTGAAAGTTTCATTAAGATTGGTACATGTTCCAATCTGCTGGAATTTTTTGATTATTTGTATGGAAAACGAGTTTGAAAACTTCACATCCCATTTTCTCAATGCCTACTTTTTACAGATGGGACTGGCTTGCGATTCACGGCAGTATACTGCCGTTATACGCATAATTGTCCCATGTTACTTTTTGTGCATTTTGACTTTTTGTCATCAAACAGTTTATTTTTACGTATAGTTTTAGAAAACACTTACCAAAAATTAACTTTGTTCGGAAACTCAATGAAAAGCAAGCCAAGTCAATTTGTCCCATTGTTGAATTTCCACGCATAACTGTCCCACTACTGTATTTCTACGCATAACTGTCACACTATACAATTCACTGCGCCAATCTTGAACAAAATATTCAGTTACCAGTTTTGAATTAGCTGGTGTTTGAGAAAATCGTTTTGAACATCTTCTTACGTTGGCTTTACATCCCATGTGGAACACAACCTGTTTTATGTGTTTGTATTACCGGGATGCATTCATCATTCATGCGAGTCTGATGTCAAATTTGATTGAAATTTTCAATATTAAAATATTATTTTCCATCCGATTTTCAATTAATTTCAGTTGAATTTTCAGGGTCAATCACAAAATTTTTCAATTTTTTTGAACCGCCGTCATCGATAAGAAAATCACCGTAATTTTGGATTCATCACGAAGAGTACTGAAATAATCCCACTTGAAGAATCAGTAACCACTTTAATTTCGAGTCCTTGGCTTGCGACAAATCAACTTCATGATTTAGCAAACCAAGTCCAAATAAAAATAGTTCGACCGTTTTTGGATGACTTGGCCACATGCTGGGTTCACTGGTGGAAGGGGCCATTATATTGGAGAATCTGAAACCTGGCTTGCGACATATCAATATATGTGAATTCAAGAATTTGCAAATCAAGTCTACAGGTGGTTCAAATGTATTTGAATACCTTGACCACATGTCGGATTGTTCTGAATACCCGGTTCCCTGGGGGAAATGGCCTCTAAAATGTCAGTTCTGAAACCTAGCTGGCAACATCAAACTTCATAAATTCACAAATCAAGGCTAAAGAAGGGTAATTCAAAGGTTCCTGGATGACTTGATAACATGCCAGGTTGTTTCGGATACCCTGTTCCCCAGAGGAAGTGGCCATTATATTGGCGGTCTTGAGACCTATCTTGTGACATATCAAACTTGATGAAGTCAAGAAGAAGTCAAAGTTAAGTCAACAGAAGAATAGGCAGACCTGGCCACATACTGGATTATTCCGCATAGTTGGCTCTTCGGTGCAAGTGGTAAATATGTTGGTGGTTCTAAAACTTAATTTGCGATGTATCAAATATCATGATATTGCAAACAAAGATTAAAGAAGTGTCCAATGGTGTGAAGATTTGTGTCGTGAATTTTGAGTTTCATTACTCCTCAGAATAACCTTGAATTTGCAGATGAGTTTCTGTCAAGCCTGCAGCTTGAAGATTAGATTTAGGAATGTATTACATCTTATGAACTCTCTAATCTCCTCATTCACTCTTTCTTTCACTAACTCATACATTTTTTCATTATCACACATACAGAAAACTTTGCTTTCCATCCCAAACTATAAAATCGTATTCACTTCCCCACACGTGGCTCCGTTTGGCACATGTCACTTGAGCCTTCATTAGGTGCCTTAACATAGTCTTGAGGATATACATACGACCTCTACATTCGGGACAATCTATACGTAAGAACGGTCATCTACAGCAATATGCTTAGCACATAATTGGTCACTACTCTCAGTGGGACTGTTATGCGTAGAAATTTACCAAAAACCCCGTATTTCTAGGCATAACAGTCCCACTTTGAATTTCGTAGCTAAATTTACTTTATTCCCATAATACAAACTCTTGACACTAATAAACACGCTATTTTTATACTATTGTGAAGATTTTAATTTAATTTACCACATACAGGGTGACCAGCGAACCGGGAATTCGGGAAAACCGGGAAATATGCGGGAATTTCATATCACCGGGATATAACCGGGAAATATACGGGAATTTCAATTACTACCGGGAAAATGCTTCATATTGGTGTATGACCAAGAAATACCTTGGCCATGTCCTTGCAACTGGAAAAATAGTTTGCTTGAGGATCTCAAGTATAATCAACCGATTTCATCAAAAATTTTATTGATATCATAATCGTATATCAAGGTACTAAAATTAACATTAATCTTTAGATTTGAACTTTTGAACTGGATATGACTTTTTTAAATCAGTCAGGTAAGCCGGTTCACATTCTTGGCACTTTTAATTAATTTTACCAGTTGTTTTTGAAAAGCTACTGAGCTCATATTGAACTGCTTCTTATTGCAAAGTTTCAGACAATTCGGCGGAAAAAAAATCCATGCCAAGTGACCAAGTAGTTATTTTCCCTACAATGTCTCTGTCACACATTTATTTTCTGCAATTTATCAGGATTTTTTATCAAATTGGCAGTTAATCAATTTATTTGCTAGCGTTGTTCTTGTGTGAATATTTTTCAGAAATAACAAGAATCCATTTTTTTACGACTTAAAAAGTTATTGTAATCATTCATAAATATTGATATTTTATAACTTAGTATGGTGTACCGTACAAAAGTCACTAGAATTTATGTATAAAAATATGTGTTCTGAAAAAGTTTGCAAATTTTAACATGATGTAGAAGTTTGCAGAGCATTTTTTGACTGCTTTAGACTAGATATAAATTGTTGATTTTTTGCTTTAATCATCGCCTTTGTTGAACCGTTTTAATTTTTGAACCTACCGGGAAATATAAAAAATATATTCTGAAGTTCAATTTACTACTTGGTAATACAAAAATAAGCCTACAGACACTGAGCTATAACACCACAATGGTAACAAGCCCCTTTAATTCAAGCTTAGTCTGAAAAACGTTGTTATTAATCGCTTGAGGAACCACATGTCGTAAAGACTTTATTATAATCGGTTGTTTGAATAATCTAAACATTGTAAATGACCAATTCTGCAGGTCAGATTGCAATTTTCAAATTATCTGTTTCTTTTTTTTTAATAAGGGTTTTTATCCATTATTTACGACCGGGAAAATTTTTAAAATACCGGGAAATAACCGGGAGAAAACCGGGAATTTGAAATCAAAAATTCACTGGCCACCCTGCACATATCTGGTCAATACGAGGCCTAAATGTGTTCAAATCTTTAAACGCGTTTTTCTCGATTGCATATTTTGGAACATGGGACAATTATGCGTATAACGGCAGTATAGGCCTGAGTGAAAGATAAATTTCTAAAGCTCTCACCGCTCAGCGACACATATCTAGTACACATATCTAGTTTCTAAAAGTGGTCAAAGGATTTCGGGAATGTTCATGTGGCAAGAGTTATTGCGGTGGATCACTGGGTCGGGTTGGGTGGCAAGGGTTCTGTGCTTCTATGCCCCTGGAGGTAGGAAAATTTCAAGTCACAGATAATTTCCAGAATCGGTTATAATGTGGAGACTATATCAAGGAGTTTTAAGAAAAACGCATCAGCGTAAACCTTCTGATAATCGATTAAATTGAATAATTATGTCAACTGCATTTGATTGATCATACAAATGATCATTTTCGGGTCCCCGGGTTCCCTCAAATTTATGATAAAGTTTACAATTTGTATCGGAACATTTTTGTCAAGCTTATGGGAACGCATTTTAGTTAACTATTTTGTTCGATTTATACTTTGAGAGGTTTCAAACGGTTTAGTATCCAACAAATCTAGAGCCGTTTCTTCAGGGCATTAAGTCCGATTGGCCGCATCTGGTACACTCTAAACGGTGTAAAACTATTAATTTATATTGTTAAATATGTCCCATGTCCCATGTCGCCTTTTTCTACCCGACATGACCCAGTGACCCACCGCAATAACTCCGGCTACAGGAGCATTCCCGAGTTCCTTCGGCAACTTCTAGAAACTAGATATGTGGGCCAGTATACTGACAAAAAATATTTGAATCCGTTAAGTATTCGCTGAGTGGTAAGGGTTTTAGTATTTTTGCTTTCACTCAGGTCTATACGTTAATTAAGTAAATAGCGGTATTTTGGTGCTTGAGACACCTGACAATGTTTGACGGCCTCCGCTTGGGAAATTCCATGGTTTCGATGAACTCCAAAGCTTTGCACAGATTGTGTGCTGAATAATCAGCACGCTCCGTTTTTCTGGCGTAAAACGGTGAACAGAGTCTGTTCATGCCCTACAAAAAAATGCTACCGCAACCAGAGCTGGGAATGGTAATAGTAGTAGGCTTGAGTTTTTTTGCGAAAATCACGTGGTTCTTCTAATACAGTAGTTCAAAATTGTGAATCTCATCAAGTAGCCTATGTTGGGTACATGAATTTTCTGAATCAGTAGTGTCATTGAAGGCTATAAATGCGGGAAATGCAGCGGAAAATAGAACATTTTTCTACAGTAATTTTGGGTTGCCCTTAGCAACGGCATTTTCGTGCTTATTCTGCGCGGCGTGTGAGTCGAGACGACTCGCTCTCACCGCGAGTGACGTGAGACGACTAATGCTAATCAAATGGAAGCGAGTCGACAATTGTCACCTCATTCGACTCGTGTCACCTCACACGCCGCGCAGAATAGGCACGTTTGTCTACAGCAGCGATACGCGGAGTTTCACTGGCTCCGCTGTCTGTGATTTGCTACGCTTGCCTACTGTAGTGTGAATTTCAGAACTTTTCCCAGCTCTGACCGCAACATTAATTAATTTTTTGCAATTTCTTATCGTAATAGGCTGTTTTTCATCACGCCAATCTGTCATGAAACGGGCTACTTTCCTGCACTGAAGTATGCAGTGCGGGAATAATTGTTACCTAACTGAAACCAGTGCTGTAATGATTCATTAGGGGAAGGGGTGGTAAAATGAACACCTTAAGGAAATCATCTTGTTTCTGATAGAAAAACGAGAAATTTGTATAGTTCTATCGCACAACATCAAAAATATGGATGTATTCTATAGCAGCGACATGGATTCAGACTAAAATAGCTAAATTTTCACATCTTTCCATCGCTATCAAAAAGCGATGCAAATGTTCATTTTACCTGCACTATGCGGGTAAAATGAACAGCGGCTGGTGGTAAAACGAACACCATGCAAAAAACGTGAGCAAAACAAATATTTCTGAAATTTTTCATTGCCCCACCGAAAATACATCCATTAATGGTTGTAATCCATTCAAAAAAAAATCTAAAGGTATCAGATTTGACATCATATCATAACGATATTCACCTCACTGAAAAACCTCAAGTCTTCCGAGCTAAAAGTTACGTCAGTTCTAATTTTCAAACGTGGTTTTCTAATACCTTAGTTTTCGTTGATATTTTCGCTTCAATTGACCTACGTATCAACTCGAACACTCAGCTAAATCGTCCGTGCGTGATATAAATTCATTGAAATTTGTTTTTTCTCGGTAAAAGGCACGGTGTTCATTTTACCACCACTGTTCATTTTACCACCACTTCCCCTACGCAACGCTTTCTCATTACGCAACTGTTTTGAGTTGCGTAATGAATCATAACACAACTATTTCTCAGAAATTGTAAAATAATGGTGAATGTATTCCGATATAATTTCTGATACCCTCAAGTGGTCTTCTACGAAATTGCAAAAAATGTTGTACGTAACTCGTTGCAGAACTCGATCTTTACAGCACTCGTCGTAATTATCCTTACAACTCGTGCTGTAAAAATCATCATTCTGCACCTTGTTCCGTAAACTACTATTGTGCGTTTGCGTTCTTGCTTTCTTTGCTCACGATCGCCCGAACACATATACTGTAGAGGGCATCGCACCATTTTATTTTGACACTCACGCATCCGATCACTCAGGCAAATGGACTATCGAAATACATAGGAACCACTTATAAAAATATTTAGTACCGGTTGAGCGTAATGATGATGGCTATCATGTCTACCAAATATTTGTTTCGATAAAAGCTTTCATTTTCGACAAAATTTGAAGTTAGATGCCTTTCCCCATACAACATGAAATGAGAAAACTTCTGTTGATCAACTGTGGGCATAAGCAAAGCAAGTAATCCATTGCCGGACGCTTCGACGCATCTGCCACTTAGACTTGGGATTATTAGAGATGGTCGGGTTTCACATTTTTCAAACCCGAACCCGACCCGCACCCGATTTATTTATTTTCTTAAATCTGGACGCCACCCGAATATCAATTAAATACTAAACCTAAACCTGACCCGAAGCCGAAACAAATTTGTTCTTCTAACCCGAACCCGAACATTCGGTGATTGATCGATTCAGTGAAAATGCACAAAGAATCAACTAGAAGTTCGGTTGGGATTGGCCATAATCTTCTTCAGTGTGCATATTTCAGTGTCTCTATTTATACAGGGTCAATAACGGCGCCGGCCACGTCCTTGCAGTCAGGTGGGATTGGAGGAAGGAATGCTAGTGTGTAACCTTTGCTATTTGGAGACCGTGTTTGCTACTGCATCTCCACAAAGGTTACTGAGAGGGAAGTTTGTTAATGGGGAGGATCGTTGAGTGACAGGATTCACTTTGATAAGCGATTAGAAATGATAAATAATTTGACGCGAGCAAAGGTTCAAACGCTACTAACCTGCTTCGCGACACTATTTTATCATGCCACGCGAGCGACGCGCAACACTATTGATCCTGCTCACATCACCCGCCCCCGCAGGAGCAAGTGAAGCGAGCAAAGGATCACACACTACTACCTGCTTCGCGATCCGCGACACTATTTTATCATGCCACGCGAGCGACGCGCAACACTATTGATCCTGCTCACATCACCCGCCCCCGCAGGAGCAAGTGACGCGAGCAAAGGATCACACACTACTACCTGCTTCGCGATCCGCGACACTATTTTATCATGCCACGCGAGCGACGCGCAACACGATTGATCCTGCTCACATCATCCGCCCCCGCAGGAGCAAGTGACGCGAGTAAAGGATCAAACACTACTACCTGCTTCGCGATCCGCGACACTATTTTATTTTTATCATGCCACGCGAGCGACGCGCAACACGATTGATCCTGCTCACATCACCCGCCCCCGCAAGAGCAAGTGACGCAAGCAAAGGATCAAATACTACTACCTGCTTCGCGATCCGCGACACTATTTTATCATGCCACGCGAGCGACGCGCAACACGATTGATCCTGCTCACATCATCCGCCCCCGCAGGAGCAAGTGACGCGAGCAAAGGATCAAACACTACTCTGGATGCTGTAATTCTACAAGCAAGGTTTCATACTAGGGCTCATGATAGTATCAAAATTAAACGAGTTCAGACAGACCTTAAAGTGCTAGTATGTAGGAGCATGTAAACCTCTCAAAGTATAAATCGAACAAAATAGTTAACTAAAATGCGTTCCCATAAGCTTGACAAAAATGTTCCGATACAAATTGTAAACTTTATCATAAATTTGAGGGAACCCGGGGACCCGAAAATGATCATTTGTATGATCAATCAAATGCAGTTGACATAATTATTCAATTTAATCATGGTATAAACCTGAAAGTTTGTGAGGATGCTTGAGATATATCCCCAAACCAGATTTCATTTTCTAAACTCGTACCAATTAGCTCATATGGTTGAAATAATTGAATTTCTGTTAGATATCATTGAATTTTTAGGAAATTGCATACATTTAGGCGTTTTCCGCGTAATTCTTGAAATTTAACTATTCGTTATTTATACAAATATTGCATTGTTAAGAATTTGACAAGCATATTCTAATTCAGGGAGCTCAAATTTATCATGTAGAGTTGTTTTGAAAACTAACAATAATGGCATTGACAAGTGATCAATTTCACCCCGAAATGAGATCCCCTGATTTTTTTATTTTAGAGATATTTATTAACATTAAAATGACATTTGTTAGAAAATTTCGGTATATAAGTCGATGAGGCTCACCTTCGTACTTGTTTTCCTGCATTTAGTTGTTTGGCTTTGTTAACATTATAGAAAACAGAGTACAAAAAAACGTGAAAAATTATCAATTTCACCCGAAATTACGGTACAGACCGGAAACACTCACTACTAAAGAAATTATTTCCATCAAGAAATTGTGTATTAGAAAACACTACACTACTTTGAAATTTGCCATTTTCAAATAAACATATACATGAAGTTTGGCGGTTATCAGTATCAGCTTACTAATGATGAATACATTTGATGATAATGGAGAAAATCATCATTCCAAATGGATGTCTAAATAACACAACCTCATTGAGCTGCTGTCAGATTCGGTTGATGTTTTTATTCTTTTGAAATATCACCACGAATATGTTTTCTTACATGCAAAGTAGTCACATACAATTTTATCAGCAATTCAAAGAACACGCATGGTTTCGAAATACTCCTTGCGATGTTTGAAATTTTAATCAATTGGAAAGACTTTCAATATCATAAGCATACTGCTAATTAAGGGGAATGTGTGGCTGTGATGGGAAAATTGGGGCACCCTATTATGTAGCCTTTCAAACCCGACCCGAACTCGAACCCAAAAAAAAAATCAAATTTTCCCATCCGAACCAGACCACTTCTAATAATTATGGAGTCTTCAACATTCTTTATTCATATGATGCAATAATAATTTTCGGGTAAATTCGATTCCAGTTTGGAAAAAATATCAATAGAGTAAGGCGGGGCAGTAAAAATAATGTAAAAATAAGCTTTGCATGAAGTTTTGTTTATTGATTTCAATTCTTTTCACAGCAGTTCGTTCTTCCACCATCTATACTACCGTAAATTGCAAGTCAGTCCCATCTGTAAAAAGTAGGCATTGAGAAAATGAGCTGTGAAGTTTTCAAACTCGTTTTTCATACGAATATTCAAAAAATTCCCTGGGCTTGGGATTATATTTTCCAGGGAGCGATGAATTTTGATAATTGATCGCTGTTGTTAGTAGTTTTGATTAGATGTTGGGTGAATTTCAAAGCAATGGCAACCTTTTTATTACAAAATTTAGATTTTATCTTCTGACCTAAAAATTCTGGTTAAACTACTGTACTATGCAGTTGGGCTGCACTAGGCTATCACTCATCAAAATTACTTCGGGAAAATATAATTTCAAACTGGCGAGAAGATTACCAACTGAGGGTAGGTTAGGAGCACAATCAGACCCTTGAATGTGCAATGTGGGGTAGTAATTAGGAATGCCATTGACGGTTTGTAATCTTCTACGAGGTTTTCGAAAACCAACAGGGCGCGTGCACCGGGTTGCGGATAGGAGCAAAGGGAGATCAATAGCATCTACCTAAAATAATAGAGCAAAAAGCCGTTCCATGATTAGGTAATGTTTAGCGATCTTCTATGGTGTTCTAGTACTATAAAATTCTTCACTCACTGGGAATTTTGGCCTTGATAATATCAATAGTGATAAAAACATAAAATAATACCTAATACATAATAAGAACAATGTAGCTTCAATGTAGTAATAAATGAAATAAAATCAATTTTCTATACTTGACAAGGTTTTGAAGACAATCAATGAGTGAAAGAACTACCTATTAGAAAAGCCACATCAGCTAAGGCTATACATATACAAATGTTGGTCATAGGGTCATGGCGAGCATTCGGTATGTATGTCTATGACTGATTCTTATCTAATAGGGGCACTAGAAGACCACGCGGACAATTTCGAAACAAACTATTTTTATACATCGGTCTTACGATCCGAAAGGCTCAGCTATGCTGCAAAGTCATTTTAAAAGCTATTCATTACTACTGTTTAATTGTTTATAATTCTAACAAAACTACATAATTAACTCATTACTAATCACTGTTCCTATATTCTCTTTTTCTCTCCTTCTTATCTGTTGCATGATTATGATCATCACTAATATAATGCATGAGCATGCAAAATAAGAATAATTTCAGGATTGAAAGCAGTACATGGATACCTGGATAGAATAGCTTCGAAAAGGGTGCTCAAAATATAATATTTCTGATCAGGGAAGTATTATTATAAAGGGTATGTAATTTTTTTCCATTATTAACACTTAGATCACACAAACAAATGAACTAATAATATCAAATATTTTTATATAAATCAGCATCGTCAATCAGTGCAAAAACAGATAAAGTTTGTAAAGTTATCACCATCGATTGAACTGCGCTCTGTATAGTAATTTTCAATCAGTATCAAAATCTCCTAAAGCGTCGCATTGTGCCATCAGCAGCCCTTAGCATCACTCTCATATTGTTATTATTTTGTTGTTTATAAAATTTCTAGAAAGCGATCAGCATATTCTTTCTTACTTGTACAATGGCCGATCTATTTGGAATTTTAATAAGTCAAATCTAACTTCAAAACTCAAATTAAATTGCTTTCAGCACATTTACATTTTGCAGCATTAATCGCATTACTGTGTCAAGTCTTCTCCATTCCCTATACCCTACCCCAACCCTTCTTATCCTTTCCGATGGTGTTCAAGTGGTCCGCATAGACTATTACGGCCATTACCTATCCCTTCCCCCGGCTTTGGACTGACTTGCGCTCTCATTGCCCCACCAAACGCTGCAAAATGAAAATGAAATGAATATTCAAAAAATTCCAGAGGATTGGAACATGCTCAAATCTCAATGAAACTTTCACAACTTGCTTTTCACTACGATATCTTTCCGAGAAAAACATAAAGATGATTAAAAATAATTTAATTTTTGTGTTACACGACCGGAGATCTGTAGTGGGACTGATATGCGGTTACTTTTCATTATGGGACAATTTGACTTGCTGCTTTTTCCGATTTTTTTTCCGAATAAATCATATTATTTCATTAGTGCAGCTGAAATATCATTGGAAGATATGTTGAAAACTGAACTCAACTCAATTTTGACTAAAATGCAGATGGGACTGACTTGCGATTCACGGCAGTATAGGCATTATGTGCACGATAGATTCTATAAATTCTAAAATAAATTTTCAGTAAAACAGAATTTATATGCAACATCTAGAAACGGGGCAGTATGGTCATAGTCGGTCAACACTATCTTTAACGAAATATTGATTTCAATAAAAAGTTGAATTTTAAACTGAATAAACTTATTTGAAGAACATTCTTTGAAGAATGAAGCTCTTAGAACCGTGATTTATTGAACTGTCAGCAAAACATACAATTTCATGATTATAATCAGACTTCAACTCAGTTGTTGTACAAAACCTTCTACATACTATTAAATTAAGCCTTGCCAACGGTTTTCCAATTAAAATAATAAGATTTAGTATGGTGGCTCATATTGCCCCGTAGGTCCCCTTTCGCCCCATATAGTGTAAAATCACACAGAAAATAGTGTTTTTCAAAAATGTTCCCAACAAAATTTTAAGTAATCTTTTTTACAAAATACAACTGTGGTATGAAAGGAGATACAGTGGGAATCCGCTCTTGGCATGCTCCGATTTTGGCAACATTTTCAAATACCACTGAAATATGTAATTTTTTTGCAAGTTTTATCGTGTCTTTTGCTTAAATCATTTAAACAGCAGGTCGGCTACACTCCGACTGTGTTCCAGAGCTCCATCGTTTTCGATATTCCCAAATCCCACCAACTAAGGAGTGTATCGAAAAGTAGTCGCAAACATTCAAAACAGTCTCAAAAATATTGGGTTGAACCCACAAACATTTTTCTGATCAGAAGTTCTTAACAATATATTTAAAAATTATTATGGAGTGATATTGTTTAAATAAATTGGCATTTTGTATGATAATCTTTCAAATTACTAACAGATGTCGATGAAAATCTTGCACACCTCTAAAAAAATTGATTTGTTAAAAAATGTATTAAATTTTAAGAAAAAATGGTTTTTGTTTATGCTAATATATTCTGTGCCACAACTCTCATGACATAGTGCAAACAATATATTCTTCTTCTTCTTTTCTGGCGTTACGTCCCCACTGGGACAGAGCCTGCTTCTCAGCTTAGTGTTCTTATGAGCACTTCCACAGTTATTAACTGAGAGCTTACTATGCCAATGACCATTTTTGCATGCGTATATCGTGTGGCAGATACGAAGATACTCTATGTCCTGGGAAGTCGAGAAAATTTCCAACCCGAAAAGATCCTCGACCGGTGGGATTCGAACCCACGACCCTCAGCTTGGTCTTGCTGAATAGCTGCGCGTTTACCGCTACGGCTATTTGGGCCCCTAATATATTGAAATATACATTAACAAGCATTTGAGAGCAAATACAAAAATCGAAAAAAGTTGATTTTTAAGGACCTCGTGTTTCGATTTTTCCTTTCTACACGTTAATGGTAATGTCGAACGATTGGAACGAATATTTTTTTTTTTTGATTGGAAAAGTTTCTTTGCATTTTTATGCTAGCAAAAAATGGTACTTTATACCATAACCGCTGTATATGACAGAGCTTCAAAAGTTGATTATACAAAAGTGACTTTCAAAAACCGATCTTATTCCAATAATTGAGCTTTCTTAGAGCAAAAATTTATTTTTTTGAAATTTGTTTTACATACAGTATGAAGTAAACATATTTTCCGATAGAATAAGCTTTTCATCCTATTTTGTTTGATATATTTTTTTTCAATAGGAATCATCGAATCTTCAAAAGACACTTCAAAAATGTAATTTTGTGCAAGATTTTATTTTCTATGCTTTATAAACCTTGTTGTATTTATATTAAAACTGCATATAATTCAATATTTTTTTAGTTGCTTCAATATTCGATGACATTATGAAGATTTGCGTGAAAAAAACTAAAAAAAAATGAATTATACTCTGAGATATACCGTTTTGAATGTTTGTGACTACTTTTCGATACACTCCTTATTACGGGCTCACCACGTACACGCGTACTGTGTAACCAGCCCACTTGAGTCTGCCAGTAAGTAATACACTTAATAATACTAACTTTTCTTCAGATTTGGAAACTGCTCGTTTGAACAAAGCACAAGCACTGACACAAGAGCAACATAAAGAGTATGACTCACAAAGAGTTCCAAACAATAGCGTTTGTTAAAACACACCGCAGTAATAGAAACAAATAAAGCAAAAAGTGATCCTGTTAGACGTACGTTTTACTTTTTTGAAGACGATCCAACATTTTATACAAAATTTGAAATCAAATCCACGGGTCCTATACAATTATCAAAATATTCCTTACTAGCTGGGTCTATGATTTTCCTAACTATATCCTGGCGAACCTTCAAGGGATTCATGGTTTTAGGGGGCATCTCAGATATTTTAACGAATTCTGGAGGATGTCTGGAGCTTCCTATTGGATTTCCTGCAGGATCCTGAGAATCTGTAATTGGTTATTGGGAATGCTGTGCAAAATCTGGTGATTCTTAATAAACTCTTAAAATTTTTAGGGCAGCGGTATACTGTAGATTTCTAGAGAAATTTTGAGTATTTTTGGCAAAATCTAATAATTCAAAAATTTCAGTGCGTGAAAGTTACGTGGAGATATTTAAATTAGGGACTTGGGATTAACCCACTGAACCCACCTAATAGAAGTTAAAAAATAATATTTTGCTACAGAAACTCGCTCAAACCAGCAAAAAAATCTTCCATTTCCAAGCCACGAATTATAAAATATTTGACGATAAATTGAATATAGTTCCATTCAGATGCTTAAAGGGACCTAAAGCACTGTTCCAATTTTAGTGCCAAACGCTTAAGTTTAGGCCAAACACACATGTTTCTCAAACTTTTAATGTTTTCCGTTTGTTTCAGTCAGAAAAAAAAAACATTTTTTTGTGTTTTTTTTAGCTTGGCTTAAACTCAAATTTTGGGTTTATTTTGTTTTCCGTGTCTTTTCCGAAATGTCAGATAAGAACAACCCCAGTGTTAAAAAGATGAACCCCTGTGGTGTTTTTGTCGACTGAGCGAACGTCAGACATGATCAAAAGTGTCAAGGTTAATTTATGGACCCAATTTTGAAATTAAAGTTCAAATATGATAAAGCCGTTCTTTGAACGGAAAAAAATGCTAAAGTAGTTTCAGCCCAAGTAACAATTTCAGTTTTACGAATTACTTCCAGGGTGCTATAAATAAACGTCCATAAAACCACGGTCAAGGCATTGTTGCCTTCATCGCATCCCTCAAAACCTCTTGTAGATTAGAACGTGACTAGTTGGCCCACTCTGAAAGAGGCTATGAAGTGTATATTTATGCCACACTAATAAAGCAAAATAGCATTGGTGGTAGCTATTGTGAGGCCACCTGTTCTAGATGAATGTCGCTTCATCTTGAAAATGATTTTATCATAACGTCGATCCTAACGGATTTATTCTAACGTAAACAAAACAAAATAAGATTGAAAATCCATCTGTGATAATTTATTTCGTAGTGCTTGCTAAATATTTGAAGTGATTTATTTTGATATAGTGTTCAAATCCTTAGTGCCACGTGAGATTTACTGTGAAATGTGATGAAAAAGAAGTTAAATTGCGTGTCCCCCCTCTGGAAGTGGTATATTTTAAGTTGTTTAGCATTTGAAAAAAGAAACCGCCAGGAGAAGAATAAACCATATTCAACATTTCTTGGTTTGTTTGGGCAGTAATTGTGCTACAAGTTATATTAAGTCAGTTTAATCATAATACCGTAACATCTTATGAACAAATTCATGGAGAAAATTTGATTTGAAAATAGTGAAATTGTGACAACCGGAGTGAAATTAATATGGCGGAACCATAATTGATTGATTGTTACTGACAAATGCTGTTTTGTTACCATAATTGCATTAATAAGGGCAAACTGTTATGATTCGGCATTTGTGGATGTAAAATTGCCTCAACAAATGTTGATTGAAGATGATTCAGCTTTTTTTCGCTTTTTATGGTAACTCAGCAGCATTTATCAAAGTTTGACAGTTCGGGCGTGCTGTTTCGAAGAATATACCCAAAAAAAATGAAAACGGATATCAGTTTTCCCATTAGGAATAAGTGTTCTTTAGTAATAACGCAATATTGGTGACGTTATGTTGGTGTGACATGTATTAAATTTGATATGCTAATAGTGTTCTCGCATCCTATGAGTCAAAATACTGACTTTGGAGGTATAAATAAGGTAAGTCATTCGAAACCAAGTGGAAGTCATGTAGCTTAAAAGCGGCTTTTTTGACAACAAGCTGTATTATATGCGTCTTTTATCATAGCCGTAACAAATAAGAGTCGTTCAGCCACGGCAAGCAGTTGAAATAAGGTATTGTATGCTGCAATAAAGCTGGTTTTGTAGCCACAAAATTTTGACTCTATGTTTTGGCTCTAAAAGGTTTTGAAAACAGCCAAGAGCCGAATTACAAAATATCATCTTTTGGCAACGTTAAATGTCGCCTCTAAGTATTATAGCAATCACGTGGCTGTCATAAAACATCAATAAATCCACACGAAAGCCAAGTTGCTGTGGAATTGTTACTTGGGAGTAACATGCTCTTTCGTGTTTTTAAATAAAAACAAGATTTTATTAAACATTTTAGGACCCTATTGTCACAGTTTAAGCTTGAAATAAAAAAGCTTGCTCAATCAAATAAAACAATTTTTTAATTTAGAATCAAAAGTTCAAAAGGCGTCGTCCGCAAATTACGTGACACTAGTAGCAGGGAGAGCGTAGGCTAGTGCGTCATGACTCATTCAAAAAATTGATTTTTTTTTCTACGAATAGCGTTAAGCAGGGAGGAGGGGGTTGAAATTTTTAGCGTCAAGTTATAAATAGACGCTGTCAAAAAAAAATAAAATTCAGGTAGATTTAAGCATGATTTCAAACGGAGTGCTAATGAAAAAACAAGTGCTTCTCGCTACAATTTTATTAAAAAAGTGCTCCGCGAGCAAAAAAGACTGAAAACCCCTGCTTTACATTATTGTCAGAAAGATAAATTATAAGAGCCATTCTTAACCCTTAAACTTAAACTGATTTTTAACATTCATTAAACCAAAAAAGTCATACAAGGGACACTACACTCAAGATAATGTCCTCATTTGATGCATGTGCCAACCCATATGGATTTTTGCAATGGGGGTTTGCATATGAAGGGTATGTGCGAAATCAATGGATTGTCGTCAATCTTTATTTCCATTGAAAGTACGATTATTTCATATCCAATCCATAACCCAGACACATACTTTACATGGGCGGCTTCAATGGAGTATATTGATTGGACAAATCATATTAATGAACGGTTTTGGTTTTCCTTGTTATATTCAATAATGATCAAACATAAAGAAGAAAGGTTTATTGTATAGATCAATAGACATATTACAACAGCCTCAATATGCGGTATGATAAAAAAAATAATTATAATAAGCGGGTGAAGCAGACGAACCAAAAATTGCTTGTTTAGGCAACTCGTTTTGATCTTTATTCTCATCACATCTCTGTGGGCAGTGAGGTGGGTAGTTCATCAGTCGGTTATCGTCCTGGTCATCGTTTATTGCTGTAATATTCTCTGCATAAAAGTAGATTATGTTATAACAATATCATAGAGTTGATTTTCAGCCATAATTACCTTCCAATTCAAACAAAATATCGCTGAACAAATGCAGCTTATTTAGATCACCACCGCGAAAACTTTTTACGGACGCCATGTTTTTACACAATGTGCTTCAGAAGAATGTATACATTGCACATACTTTGAATACGTTTCAAATGGCGTATATGTGCTGCAAATAGTAGGTATTTATTACTATCATAGTGTGTGTATATGGCACATATAAAACTAATGATTTTGGAAATTTAAGCAACGTATGTGCAAATCCACATTAATTCAAGGGAGCAATTTTCTTGAGTGTACACGTTAATGCTTCCAGTGAGCTATTTGCCCTTTGAAGGAAGCACCATACTAGACAACGGACTAGCATGCAACGCACAGTCGAAAAACAGTCCTGTCGAAAAGTTTTTCGGCCTGAGACGGGAATCGAACCCATCCTTACACAGTTTTAAGGAAATATTCAGTTATTGAACAAAGGTCACTTATGCGATTATTGATTTTACATGGCCCATAAATATAAAGTGTTCATTAACGTTTAACGCTGCGTCATTGTAATCATCGTCATCATCGAAATTTCAGCAGCAGTTTTTCTGTTCAAAACTGAAATTTGTCTGAAGAAAATGTGTTCATTGTGTTTCGGTTGAAGAATAGAATACAGTGAACACATTTTCATGTGAACTCTCATGATTTTGAACGAAAAAACTGTTTTTGAAAATCCCCAAATTGATGACGGATCTTGCCCTCTTAAGCTTCTAAAAAATCATTGACAACATTTAAGCGATTAAAAGTATGCAAAATGTGTGTCACAATTAACATTACAGGGCTACAGATTAATAGCAAAGTCTTATCCTACAGGAACCTGCTTCGAAGACCACCGTTCCGAAGTCTGGATGCCATATGGTAACATAAGGATGCTCTAATAATATACTCATCAAATTTTCATAATCAATAATTGACAAATATAATTTAAATAAATGAGTTCCGATTTTGGCACGGTTCCATTTTTGGCAACTGAAAATTTCGACTTTGTTGCCAAAAGCGGAATCCCACTGTACTTCAAACTACAAATTAAGCCTCAGAAGCCAATTCCGGCATTGGAAGAGGAAAACAAATTATTACTAACTAATTATCTGCCCATACTCGCATAACAGTCCCATTTATATAGGGAATCCCATAGTATATAGGACGAATCTATAACATTCCCCAGAAAACCATTCCCCCGAAAATCATTCCCCAGAATTCCGTTCCCTAGAACGAACCATTACCCAGAATTTCATTACCCAGAATGCACCATTCCCCAGAAAGCTATATGAATATCCATTTTTTTTTTCTTTTTTCATGTTTGCTTTGAGTGAGTTACTTATGTGACAGGCTAAGGTCTGATGGGCATGGGACAAAACAAATACAGGGGATAGGCAAAATGATTGAGATAGGCAAAATTTTTCCCAAATTCAAATGCTTATAACTTTATGAAAAATGGATGAAATTGGATACATCTGGAAGCAGTCGACGGCAAATTTGGTCCAGTTTTAGGAACTTCCTTGGCCATGCATATTGGCCACTGGACACCGGAGATGTTCCGGATTTTCTGAGGTCATGTCCAAATGTCATTTTTTCTGTCACTTGTATTTTTGTGCGGTGTAAAGTTAGATAGATGTTTGCAATTTTCCTAGAAACTAGAACTAATAGGAAGTTGAATGCCACCGAACGCATTAAGATTGGTTGGAAATCTTCAGAAATATGACTGTTTCCGTAAAACTGGTTCCGGAAAGCATGGTCAGTCATGAGCTATATCCAAGTGGACATAAACCTTAAAAATGATGTTTCCTGCAGCGTATTCAGAACCATTAGATGCACAGACCACTCTATAGAAGGTTCCAGGTACCCTGGGGGAAATGGTCAATTAGGAACATATCCGGAACCATATCAATATGGACATTAAACTTCATGATTTTCAAAGGTTATGCTTTCCGAAGCATTTCCAGCACCACCGGCTGCCATGACCACTTTATAGTAGATTCCAGGTGCCCCGGGGATGTGGCCAATTCAAAACATGCCCGAAAACACATCAATATGGGTATAAATATCAAGATTTTTGAAGGTGATGCTAAAAGAAGTATTTACAGCGCAACTTATTTATATGACCACTGTATAGTAGGTTCCATGGGCCCTGGGGGATAAGGTCATGTTTCGATTTGGCCACATCTCTAGGAGCCCCTAGAATCTACTATAGAGTGGTTATTACATCTTGAGGTTTTGAAAATGCTCGCCACTTTCCAAGTCACATGGATCTTATGGTAGAATGTGATTCTAAACAGATGAACGGACATGTTCCAAATTGGCCACATCCCCCGTGGCACCTGGAACCTACTATAAAGTGGTCATGGCAGCCGGTGATGCTGGAAATGCTTCGGAAAGCATAACCTTTGAAAATCATGAAGTTTGATGTTCATATTGATATGGTTCCGGATATGTTCCTAATTGACCATTTCCTCCAGGGTACCTGGAACCTTCTATAGAGTGGTCTGTGCATCTAATGGTCCTAAATACGCTGCAGGAAACATCATTTTTAATTTAATTTCAATTTCAATTTACTTAACCTAAATATATAACGCATTAATCGTGGCAATAGAAGATGTAACGATTGTTGCCTGAAATTATTAATTATTTTATAATAAATCTTCAAGCTGTTTAGTGGAATACCTACAAATAGATGGAAAAGCGAATTTACTGCCCATAAAGGCATAACTGTCCCATATGGAAAAAGAAGGCATTGAGAAAATGGCACTCAAAGTTTGAAGTTTGTCTTCTCATACAAATATTCTTAATTTTCTAGTACTTTTCTACGTATCATATTCATTGAACACAATCGCTCATATTGCTTCTATTGATTAGCGAAAAATATAAACTTGAACACAATTCCCATTTTGTAGTTGTTATTAGGGTTGAAAGTTTATATAGAGACTGTTATGCCTTTATTTTTCAATATGGGACTGCATCAACTTCATATTTTTCCACAACATTCTCAAACAAAGTGTGTTTATTTTTGTATGCATAATAAAATATACATTAAAACATGGATATTGCGACCAAAAAAGGTGATGGCTCAAAAATCAATATGGGGCAGTTATGCTTTTATGGGCAGTTTAGTACTATACCATTTTATTCCACTAGAGTTTGTATCTTTAGACTGTAAGGCCGTCTTCAGTGTCGTGTACTAGACGAAGTCGAGACTAGTACACGACACTGAAAACGGCCTTACAGTCTAAAGATACAAACTCTAGTGGAATAAAATGGTATAGTACTAAACTGCCCATAAAAGCATAACTGCCCCATATTGATTTTTGAGCCATCACCTTTTTTGGTCGCAATATCCATGTTTTAATGTATATTTTATTATGCATACAAAAATAAACACACTTTGTTTGAGAATGTTGTGGAAAAATATGAAGTTGATGCAGTCCCATATTGAAAAATAAAGGCATAACAGTCTCTATATAAACTTTCAACCCTAATAACAACTACAAAATGGGAATTGTGTTCAAGTTTATATTTTTCGCTAATCAATAGAAGCAATATGAGCGATTGTGTTCAATGAATATGATACGTAGAAAAGTACTAGAAAATTAAGAATATTTGTATGAGAAGACAAACTTCAAACTTTGAGTGCCATTTTCTCAATGCCTTCTTTTTCCATATGGGACAGTTATGCCTTTATGGGCAGTAAATTCGCTTTTCCATCTATTTGTAGGTATTCCACTAAACAGCTTGAAGATTTATTATAAAATAATTAATAATTTCAGGCAACAATCGTTACATCTTCTATTGCCACGATTAATGCGTTATATATTTAGGTTAAGTAAATTGAAATTGAAATTAAATTAAAAATGATGTTTCCTGCAGCGTATTTAGGACCATTAGATGCACAGACCACTCTATAGAAGGTTCCAGGTACCCTGGAGGAAATGGTCAATTAGGAACATATCCGGAACCATATCAATATGAACATCAAACTTCATGATTTTCAAAGGTTATGCTTTCCGAAGCATTTCCAGCATCACCGGCTGCCATGACCACTTTATAGTAGGTTCCAGGTGCCACGGGGGATGTGGCCAATTTGGAACATGTCCGTTCATCTGTTTAGAATCACATTCTACCATAAGATCCATGTGACTTGGAAAGTGGCGAGCATTTTCAAAACCTCAAGATGTAATAACCACTCTATAGTAGATTCTAGGGGCTCCTAGAGATGTGGCCAAATCGAAACATGACCTTATCCCCCAGGGCCCATGGAACCTACTATACAGTGGTCATATAAATAAGTTGCGCTGTAAATACTTCTTTTAGCATCACCTTCAAAAATCTTGATATTTATACCCATATTGATGTGTTTTCGGGCATGTTTTGAATTGGCCACATCCCCGGGGCACCTGGAATCTACTATAAAGTGGTCATGGCAGCCGGTGGTGCTGGAAATGCTTCGGAAAGCATAACCTTTGAAAATCATGAAGTTTAATGTCCATATTGATATGGTTCCGGATATGTTCCTAATTGACCATTTCCCCCAGGGTACCTGGAACCTTCTATAGAGTGGTCTGTGCATCTAATGGTTCTGAATACGCTGCAGGAAACATCATTTTTAAGGTTTATGTCCACTTGGATATAGCTCATGACTGACCATGCTTTCCGGAACCAGTTTTACGGAAACAGTCATATTTCTGAAGATTTCCAACCAATCTTAATGCGTTCGGTGGCATTCAACTTCCTATTAGTTCTAGTTTCTAGGAAAATTGCAAACATCTATCTAACTTTACACCGCACAAAAATACAAGTGACAGAAAAAATGACATTTGGACATGACCTCAGAAAATCCGGAACATCTCCGGTGTCCAGTGGCCAATATGCATGGCCAAGGAAGTTCCTAAAACTGGACCAAATTTGCCGTCGACTGCTTCCAGATGTATCCAATTTCATCCATTTTTCATAAAGTTATAAGCATTTGAATTTGGGAAAAATTTTGCCTATCTCAATCATTTTGCCTATCCCCTGTATTTGTTTTGTCCCATGCCCATCAGACCTTAGCCTGTCACATAAGTAACTCACTCAAAGCAAACATGAAAAAAGAAAAAAAAAATGGATATTCATATAGCTTTCTGGGGAATGGTGCATTCTGGGTAATGAAATTCTGGGTAATGGTTCGTTCTAGGGAACGGAATTCTGGGGAATGATTTTCGGGGGAATGGTTTTCTGGGGAATGTTATAGATTCGTCCTATATACTATGGGATTCCCTATATAAATGGGACTGTTATGCGAGTATGGGCAGATAATTAGTTAGTAATAATTTGTTTTCCTCTTCCAATGCCGGAATTGGCTTCTGAGGCTTAATTTGTAGTTTGAAGTACAGTGGGATTCCGCTTTTGGCAACAAAGTCGAAATTTTCAGTTGCCAAAAATGGAACCGTGCCAAAATCGGAACTCATTTATTTAAATTATATTTGTCAATTATTGATTATGAAAATTTGATGAGTATATTATTAGAGCATCCTTATGTTACCATATGGCATCCAGACTTCGGAACGGTGGTCTTCGAAGCAGGTTCCTGTAGGATAAGACTTTGCTATTAATCTGTAGCCCTGTAATGTTAATTGTGACACACATTTTGCATACTTTTAATCGCTTAAATGTTGTCAATGATTTTTTAGAAGCTTAAGAGGGCAAGATCCGTCATCAATTTGGGGATTTTCAAAAACAGTTTTTTCGTTCAAAATCATGAGAGTTCACATGAAAATGTGTTCACTGTATTCTATTCTTCAACCGAAACACAATGAACACATTTTCTTCAGACAAATTTCAGTTTTGAACAGAAAAACTGCTGCTGAAATTTCGATGATGACGATGATTACAATGACGCAGCGTTAAACGTTAATGAACACTTTATATTTATGGGCCATGTAAAATCAATAATCGCATAAGTGACCTTTGTTCAATAACTGAATATTTCCTTAAAACTGTGTAAGGATGGGTTCGATTCCCGTCTCAGGCCGAAAAACTTTTCGACAGGACTGTTTTTCGACTGTGCGTTGCATGCTAGTCCGTTGTCTAGTATGGTGCTTCCTTCAAAGGGCAAATAGCTCACTGGAAGCATTAACGTGTACACTCAAGAAAATTGCTCCCTTGAATTAATGTGGATTTGCACATACGTTGCTTAAATTTCCAAAATCATTAGTTTTATATGTGCCATATACACACACTATGATAGTAATAAATACCTACTATTTGCAGCACATATACGCCATTTGAAACGTATTCAAAGTATGTGCAATGTATACATTCTTCTGAAGCACATTGTGTAAAAACATGGCGTCCGTAAAAAGTTTTCGCGGTGGTGATCTAAATAAGCTGCATTTGTTCAGCGATATTTTGTTTGAATTGGAAGGTAATTATGGCTGAAAATCAACTCTATGATATTGTTATAACATAATCTACTTTTATGCAGAGAATATTACAGCAATAAACGATGACCAGGACGATAACCGACTGATGAACTACCCACCTCACTGCCCACAGAGATGTGATGAGAATAAAGATCAAAACGAGTTGCCTAAACAAGCAATTTTTGGTTCGTCTGCTTCACCCGCTTATTATAATTATTTTTTTTATCATACCGCATATTGAGGCTGTTGTAATATGTCTATTGATCTATACAATAAACCTTTCTTCTTTATGTTTGATCATTATTGAATATAACAAGGAAAACCAAAACCGTTCATTAATATGATTTGTCCAATCAATATACTCCATTGAAGCCGCCCATGTAAAGTATGTGTCTGGGTTATGGATTGGATATGAAATAATCGTACTTTCAATGGAAATAAAGATTGACGACAATCCATTGATTTCGCACATACCCTTCATATGCAAACCCCCATTGCAAAAATCCATATGGGTTGGCACATGCATCAAATGAGGACATTATCTTGAGTGTAGTGTCCCTTGTATGACTTTTTTGGTTTAATGAATGTTAAAAATCAGTTTAAGTTTAAGGGTTAAGAATGGCTCTTATAATTTATCTTTCTGACAATAATGTAAAGCAGGGGTTTTCAGTCTTTTTTGCTCGCGGAGCACTTTTTTAATAAAATTGTAGCGAGAAGCACTTGTTTTTTCATTAGCACTCCGTTTGAAATCATGCTTAAATCTACCTGAATTTTATTTTTTTTTGACAGCGTCTATTTATAACTTGACGCTAAAAATTTCAACCCCCTCCTCCCTGCTTAACGCTATTCGTAGAAAAAAAAATCAATTTTTTGAATGAGTCATGACGCACTAGCCTACGCTCTCCCTGCTACTAGTGTCACGTAATTTGCGGACGACGCCTTTTGAACTTTTGATTCTAAATTAAAAAATTGTTTTATTTGATTGAGCAAGCTTTTTTATTTCAAGCTTAAACTGTGACAATAGGGTCCTAAAATGTTTAATAAAATCTTGTTTTTATTTAAAAACACGAAAGAGCATGTTACTCCCAAGTAACAATTCCACAGCAACTTGGCTTTCGTGTGGATTTATTGATGTTTTATGACAGCCACGTGATTGCTATAATACTTAGAGGCGACATTTAACGTTGCCAAAAGATGATATTTTGTAATTCGGCTCTTGGCTGTTTTCAAAACCTTTTAGAGCCAAAACATAGAGTCAAAATTTTGTGGCTACAAAACCAGCTTTATTGCAGCATACAATACCTTATTTCAACTGCTTGCCGTGGCTGAACGACTCTTATTTGTTACGGCTATGATAAAAGACGCATATAATACAGCTTGTTGTCAAAAAAGCCGCTTTTAAGCTACATGACTTCCACTTGGTTTCGAATGACTTACCTTATTTATACCTCCAAAGTCAGTATTTTGACTCATAGGATGCGAGAACACTATTAGCATATCAAATTTAATACATGTCACACCAACATAACGTCACCAATATTGCGTTATTACTAAAGAACACTTATTCCTAATGGGAAAACTGATATCCGTTTTCATTTTTTTTGGGTATATTCTTCGAAACAGCACGCCCGAACTGTCAAACTTTGATAAATGCTGCTGAGTTACCATAAAAAGCGAAAAAAAGCTGAATCATCTTCAATCAACATTTGTTGAGGCAATTTTACATCCACAAATGCCGAATCATAACAGTTTGCCCTTATTAATGCAATTATGGTAACAAAACAGCATTTGTCAGTAACAATCAATCAATTATGGTTCCGCCATATTAATTTCACTCCGGTTGTCACAATTTCACTATTTTCAAATCAAATTTTCTCCATGAATTTGTTCATAAGATGTTACTGGACACCGGAGATGTTCCGGATTTTCTGAGGTCATGTCCAAATGTCATTTTTTCTGTCACTTGTATTTTTGTGCGGTGTAAAGTTAGATAGATGTTTGCAATTTTCCTAGAAACTAGAACTAATAGGAAGTTGAATGCCACCGAACGCATTAAGATTGGTTGGAAATCTTCAGAAATATGACTGTTTCCGTAAAACTGGTTCCGGAAAGCATGGTCAGTCATGAGCTATATCCAAGTGGACATAAACCTTAAAAATGATGTTTCCTGCAGCGTATTCAGAACCATTAGATGCACAGACCACTCTATAGAAGGTTCCAGGTACCCTGGGGGAAATGGTCAATTAGGAACATATCCGGAACCATATCAATATGGACATTAAACTTCATGATTTTCAAAGGTTATGCTTTCCGAAGCATTTCCAGCACCACCGGCTGCCATGACCACTTTATAGTAGATTCCAGGTGCCCCGGGGATGTGGCCAATTCAAAACATGCCCGAAAACACATCAATATGGGTATAAATATCAAGATTTTTGAAGGTGATGCTAAAAGAAGTATTTACAGCGCAACTTATTTATATGACCACTGTATAGTAGGTTCCATGGGCCCTGGGGGATAAGGTCATGTTTCGATTTGGCCACATCTCTAGGAGCCCCTAGAATCTACTATAGAGTGGTTATTACATCTTGAGGTTTTGAAAATGCTCGCCACTTTCCAAGTCACATGGATCTTATGGTAGAATGTGATTCTAAACAGATGAACGGACATGTTCCAAATTGGCCACATCCCCCGTGGCACCTGGAACCTACTATAAAGTGGTCATGGCAGCCGGTGATGCTGGAAATGCTTCGGAAAGCATAACCTTTGAAAATCATGAAGTTTGATGTTCATATTGATATGGTTCCGGATATGTTCCTAATTGACCATTTCCTCCAGGGTACCTGGAACCTTCTATAGAGTGGTCTGTGCATCTAATGGTCCTAAATACGCTGCAGGAAACATCATTTTTAATTTAATTTCAATTTCAATTTACTTAACCTAAATATATAACGCATTAATCGTGGCAATAGAAGATGTAACGATTGTTGCCTGAAATTATTAATTATTTTATAATAAATCTTCAAGCTGTTTAGTGGAATACCTACAAATAGATGGAAAAGCGAATTTACTGCCCATAAAGGCATAACTGTCCCATATGGAAAAAGAAGGCATTGAGAAAATGGCACTCAAAGTTTGAAGTTTGTCTTCTCATACAAATATTCTTAATTTTCTAGTACTTTTCTACGTATCATATTCATTGAACACAATCGCTCATATTGCTTCTATTGATTAGCGAAAAATATAAACTTGAACACAATTCCCATTTTGTAGTTGTTATTAGGGTTGAAAGTTTATATAGAGACTGTTATGCCTTTATTTTTCAATATGGGACTGCATCAACTTCATATTTTTCCACAACATTCTCAAACAAAGTGTGTTTATTTTTGTATGCATAATAAAATATACATTAAAACATGGATATTGCGACCAAAAAAGGTGATGGCTCAAAAATCAATATGGGGCAGTTATGCTTTTATGGGCAGTTTAGTACTATACCATTTTATTCCACTAGAGTTTGTATCTTTAGACTGTAAGGCCGTCTTCAGTGTCGTGTACTAGACGAAGTCGAGACTAGTACACGACACTGAAAACGGCCTTACAGTTGAGGTCGAAACACGCGTATCTGTCAAAAGATACAAACTCTAGAGGAATTAAATGGTATAGTATCGGTTTTTCATCTACTTAATTATTTTATTTGATATTTGTTCCAATGTTCCAACATTGGATATTCTATGTAACTCATTGGTACTATACCAGGGAGGATGCCTCAGAATCATTTTCAAAATTTTATTTTGAATTCTTTGCAGAGCATTCTCCCTCCCCTTGGTTATGCGACCTTGCCGCGATGGGAGGGCATAATCCATTAGCCCATATGATGGAAACCAAAAGCGTAACCTGTAGTGTGGTATCACATTTTGGCATTTTTGCTTGAAGCCGCGTCATAATTCATATGGCATAGACGCAATAATATCTCGGATGTGATCCAACGGACATTCTGCGTCATTGATAGAATTGATGCCCATCTATCTATATAAATAAAAATGGAATGGTGTTTGTATGTCACGAAATGGCTCACGAACGAGGCAACGGATTTGGATAATTCTTCCCCCATTTTGTTCGTCAAGGGTTCCGACGTGTTTGTGTGTATAAAAGTTTCAGGATGTTCACCGGGAAGGTAGGAGAAACGGGACTGAACGGAACTGTCATTTTGCATGGGACGATTCATTGCGGATTTCAACAGCCTACTTGATGGCAAGACGAAGTTTGCCGGGACCACTAGTTTCAAATAATTAATCTATTCGAAGTGGACATTAATACTATTGGTGACGTTCAGTTTGCCTTTTGCTAACCAGAATGATCCGTAGCCACTCTTACTATTAGCTAGCTAGATACATCGTTATCATATACGACGTAGGGAATACTTGGGAACTCTTAGGAAAATGACTAGTAGATTCACTGAGTAGAAATAAGTGGCGACAATCTTATTTTAATATGGTTTTTACATTGCCATAATAAGAAATACCTCTTTTGTAACAGCAGTATAAATAATCTAATTCCAGCTTCATTTTCGCAAAATTTACAAGTAGAAAGTAGGCGTTGTGAAGCATTGCATTTGCCACCGAAAAGTGAATCTTGTAGGAGACTGTAATAGAAGCCTAAGGTAACTTTACTCTTCAATATTCACTATAAAAATGACTATGGAAAGTAAGACGCTGAGATCGATCATTGGGGTACACTTGCAAGTTTCGAAAATTATTGAACTGACAAGGAAAGCGACTTTTTTCTTTAAGGATATATGAACATAATGACCAATAAATACTTTTAACAACAAAAAATGAAATTAACTAGAACTACTACTAAACAGCCTAATTTTGTTAAGACTTGACGACACTTGACATTTAAGACTCTAATCTTACGTAAAAGACAATAGTAATCAGAATAGCACTTGAATGACAAATTATTCAAAACCATTTCGACTAGACAGTATTAGTAATGCACTACTATTTCAAACAAATTCTACACTACTATTTCAAACAAATTCTAATGGAGCTGCTGATTTTCATAATGCTTCCTTTTCTCAGAAGCAAGGGAATATGGGAAAACTACCACGTCACAATACTAATAAAAAACAGTGTTCATGTGGGCGCCATTGCCTAGTCCGTCTGAGTATTGGTCCTGGTAGAGGGGAAACTTGGCGAAAGCCAGACCGAGTTCAAGATTCAGCCTTGACAAGTTAAGCTGTCAGGCAGCTCCAACTGAATACCGTTTTGATTCATATTACGGACACTTAAGGCCTCAGTGGAGTATTAACCACCAAAAAGCATATGAAATGAATTAATCTGTAGGATTCCTCCGCGTTATCGAGACTCTAAAGCACTTAACTTTCGAATGGTGAGTGAAGATTTTGATTCCGCAACATGAATAATTTTGAATAAATAGAAATGTGTGCACTTTTCATGATTCTTATTCCGGACGCTTCCTTACATTTGTCTTATATTCCGGACGTTTTGATTCAAATTCCGGACAGCTCGTGAAAATCATAATTAGAAAAGTCAAAACATCAATTGAAATCGTCAATCCACTGAAGAGACGTCTGAGGCAACTGGACATCATAAATTGTCATAGATATCTATGAAAAATACTTGATAAAATGAACCTTTTCTATTAATAAGGGGATAGAGACATTTTACATATTTATTACATTTGGCTTGAATGCCCTCAATGTGATTTTTGAAAGTTAAATTCTTATCTAGCATGAGCCCTAGATACTTAACTTCATCTGACAAATTTATTGGAAACCCTCTCATCGTGACAACATGTCTACTTGAAGGTTTCAAATAAAGAGCTTTTGGTTTATGTGGGAATATTATTAGTTGAGTTTTGGAAGCATTAGGAGAAATCTTCCATTTTTGCAAGTATAAAGAAAAAATATTCAAACTTTTTTGCAATCGACTACAAATGACACGCAGACTTCGTCCTTTGGCGGAGAGGCCTGTGTCATCCGCAAACAAGGATTTTTGACATCCCTGAGGTAACTCAGGTAAGTCAGATGTGAAAATATTGTATAATATTGGTCCCAAAATGCTGCCTTGAGGATCACCAGCTCTTACAGGAAGTCTTTCAGATCTGGAGTTCTGATAATTAACCTGAAGTGTACGATTTGACAGATAACTTTGAATTATTCTAACAATGTATGTTGGAAAATTAAAGTTTTTTTAATTTTACGATCAAACCTTCAAGCCAAACACTGTCGAATGCTTTTTCTATGTCTAGAAGAGCAAGACCAGTAGAATAGCCTTCAGATTTGTTGGAACGGATCAAATTTGTTACACGTAAAAGTTGATGAGTGGTCGAATGTCCATGGCGGAATCCGAACTGTTCATTGGCAAAAATTGAATTTTCGTTGATGTGGGCCATCATTCTGTTCAAAATAACCTTTTCAAAAAGTTTACTGATGGAGGAAAGCAAACTGATTGGACGATAGCTAGAAGCTTCTGCAGGATTTTTGTCTGGTTTCAAAATTGGAACAACCTTTGCATTTTTCCATTTGTCAGGAAAATATGCTTATTGAAAACATTTGTTAAATATATCTATTAAAAATGATAAACTACTTTCTGGATGTTTCTTGATGAGGATGAGGAGCTTTCATATTTTTGAATTTTTTAATAATAGTTCTCCCTTCTTCCAAATCAGTCTCCCAGGCATTTTCGAAAACGTTCTCTTGATTGAGAATATTTTCGAAGTCCTGAGTAACTTGATTTTCAATTGGACTAGTAAGTCCTAAATTAAAATTTGGCGCACTTTCAAACTGCATAGCAAGTTTTTGAGCTTTTTCGCAATTAGTTAGTAATAATTTGTTTTCCTCTTTCAATGCCGGTATAGGCTTCTGAGGTTTTTTCAAGATTTTAGATAATTTCCAAAAGGGCTTAGAGCCAGGGTCCAATTGAGAAATTTTATTTTCAAAATTTTTGTTTCTTAAATCTGCAAAACGTTTCTTGGTTTCTTTCTGCAAATCCTGCCATATAATTTTCATAGCAGGATCACGAGTGCGTTGAAATTGCCTTCTCCTCACGTTTTTAAGACGGATCAAGAGTTTAAGATCATCGTCTATAATCACGGATTCAAATTTTGGAATTGCAATGCTTCTGGCTTCAACAATGGAATTTGTTAAAGTTTCAAGAGCATTGTCAATATCAAGTTTAGTTTCTAAAGAAATGTTAACATCAAGATTAGAGTCAACATACGTTTCATATGTATTCCAGTCGGCTCGTAAATAATTGAAAGTGGAGCTGATAGGATTGAGAATCACTTCATGGGATATTTGAAATGTAACAGGGACATGATCAGAATCAAAATCAGCATGAGTAACTAATTGGCTACAAAGATGACTAGAGTCGGTTAAGACCAAGTCAATCGTAGATTGATTTCTAGAAGGGGAAAAACATGTAGGGCTATCTGGGTATTGCATTGAGAAATTTCCTGAAGAGCACTTATCAAATAAAAGGTGGTAGGTCATTTGGCATAAAGTCGTTTGGCATAAAGCCGTTTGGCATAAAGTCGTTTGGCATAATGGTCATTTGGCATAAAGTCGTTTGGCATAATGGCCGTTTGGCATAATAGTCGTTTGGCATAATGAGTCTGAAACCAAGAAATTCTTAAAATGACATTTGTTTGTTTTGGAACCAATTGATATAAAATGACACTTATTCAAAAATCATATGCTCTTGAATAAACTAAAGCATTTAAGGAAAGTTATTGTCAATAGTATTTTATCATTTATCCAGAAATTACCCTTTTTTTCCATAATCCTTCTTTTGAGTTTCGCTATTGGAATGAATTTTTGCACTGAAGATTTATATATATTTAGCACGATTTTACCCTTCTTTCAATCATGGAGATGTCCCAGTTAACACAAACTCGTATACGATAGCGCATATAAGTACAACTGTGGAGGCGATATACTTACATGCGCCATAAGGCTGCATGCAAAATGTACGTATATCGCCTCCACATTTGTACTCTTATATCCCATCATATACGATGGTGTGTTTACTGGGGTAGGGTTGTGAAGGAGAATATGGGGTCGTGACGGACTTTGATTTCAGGTTGGCCAATTGCGCTGCAGAATCGTTACCCGTTCGGTGGCGTAGTTGGTTAACGTGCCCTGTCTAGCGTACTAGGAATCGTGGGATCGAAGTCCACCAGAACGATTCCATTATTTTTCACAATTATACATCTCAATTAGTCCAAATTGACTTTTTTGTCTACCAACTTCAGGTTTTTTCAAAACACCGTCGGCTGGTTTAAGCCGTAATACACATGTTAACCCTAGTTGCGAAACATTCTATGATTTTTATTTTTTTCTAAATATGATGTAACTATAATTATAAATATAAAGAATGTTGATTTAAAATTAAAATAAATTTTACCTTCTTTTACACATAGGCTGTTCTTTAGAGCAATATTTTTAAGATATTGTTTTATAACTGAAAAAGGGCGGCAATTGATAACATTGATCTGGTCAAGTTATTGGCGAAAAGAGAAATCGATTACTGCAGTTACCTCTATGGGTTGTGCTACTTTTCCCTGAATGTCGTTTCCCTGAACGCCAGTTCCCCGAATTCCAGTTCCCTGAATATCCCGTTTCCCCGATTAGCCCAATTCATCCAAAAATTTTTGGCATTCATAATTGTCGTACATTTATACATTTCAGGGTGGTGAACGGACTATCCATCTAATATGCACCCTTCTTTATTTAGTTGGCGGTTCTTTCGAGTTCTACCGTCCTCAGCATTTTTGCCAACATGTGTATAGCCGAGAATGACAGAATACCTCTTTCTTTTGATGGCTTATCGTTCTTTCTAGTTCACTATCCAACCACTGAAGACTATTACTGAGAACTAGCATTCGGGGAACCGATGATTTTGAACGCCATTTTTGATATCTTTTCGTTTTATTATGCCACAATATTTTTTTGCGTCCAATCTTCTATTGGTTTTATCATAAATTTTGCCTTCTTTTAAAAATAAGCTGTTCTTTATATTTATACCGTTTTAAATTTTATTATGTAGTAAAGCTAAATGTTACCCTTTTTAAATATTGTTTTATCAATTCTTGCAAGACGTGTTGTTAGAATGATAATTACTTTAGAACCTGCCAATATTCAACTTTTTTTTGCAAGCGCATGATTTCCTTTCGATATATGCTGAAAAAAAAATTTCAATCACAAATTTTCCCTTCTTTCGATAATAGACGGTGTTTTTTACGTACACTTTCAAAACTAAAATTTATAGTGAATCGTTCGAACATTTTGTCACACATATTTTCTTATAAAAATCTGTTGGTCATTTGAGTTATGCTGCGGGAAGATTTTTTTGCGTTAGAGCCTTAAACATTTTAAACGAAAAATAATCTGCTCTCGTATATAGGCTATTTTTGTATTATGCTGCAATATTAGGTCTTTGGATAAGAGCTTTTAATATTTTGTAAATAAATTTTCCCTTCTTTTATCAAGTAACTTTCATCAAGTGTTACGTTCAAACTGGGACAGAGCTTGACCTGAAGCGAAATATTCTATGAAAATTGCCTTTATTAATAACTGCGAACTTTCTTTGACAATTTAATATGGTGGTGGCGTTGATCTCGGTAACAGCTTCAAAAATGCCGATATTCATTCTAAGTCAATCATTATGCCAAACGACCATTATGCCAAATGACCATTATGCCAAACGACCATTATGCCAAACGACTTTATGCCAAACGGCTTTATGCCAAACGACCTTATGCCAAACGACTTTATGCCAAACGGGGTACAATCCAAATAAAATTCTGCCGTTGGAATTACTTTGAGAATTATTCCATGACCGATGTTTGGCATTAAAGTCACCAAAAAATTTTGACTTATTGCGAGTCAATTTTCGCAAGTCAGTTTGGAGCAAATTCACTTGCTGTCCAGAGCATTGAAAAGGCAAATAGGCAGCTATGAAAGCTGTGTTTCAACAGAAACACCTAAAGTTTCAAAAACTTTAGTTTCAAATGACGAAAACAGTTGAGGTTTTATACGCCTATGAATAATGATTGCAACTCCCCCACATGCCCCATCAAGTCGATTATTACGATAAACAAAATAATTTGGATCTCTTTTGAGTTTGGATCCAGGTTTCAAATAGGTTTCAGTAATAACTGCTATATGTTCGTTATTAACTGTAAGAATATTAAATAGCTCGTCCTCTTTACCATTTACAGAACGGGCATTCCAATTCAAAATTTTTAAATTATTATTTATTGGATCCATTAGAAAAACGTAATCTAATAACAATTTAATTAACAAAATTTTACACCAACTTGGACTGCTTCAGTCATAGTGGTGGTTTTGAACATTGCATCAATCATTTGATTCAATTGTTCAGTTAGAAAAATAAGATCAGAGGCAGACATATCACTTGAAGTGGGTACATTATCTGATGATTTTTCGTTAGAATTTTCGGTAGACGAAGAGGCGGAGTAGAAGTTACAAGTAGTGGCATGGTTTTTTTTTCTATTTGATTTGAAGCAATTTGAACGTGTAGGTTCTGTTTGATCTTTCGACCTTGACACTTGCTTTTGCGGCGAGGGCTGGATCAAACATGTCGCGCGTCGGTCTCGTTAGTGAAAAAGTGGCGTGATCGGTGAGTTCGGTTGGAGTAAGTTAAAAAGTGCCGCGATCGATTCGTTCTTTTTGATTCTTCGACCTTGACGCTTGCTCCTGGGCAGTGCGTCAAAAAAGCCCGAGCAGTCGGTCGGTTTTTTTGTTTTTTTTTTTATTATTTTTTTTTCCTTTCGGGTCGCGCGCCTATTTTTTTTTCTGAGTGCTTTTTTATAGCCGAGCAAACAAGTGAAGCTGAAAGTGGATTGTGGCTGCTCAGTCAAGGATAACGGATCAATTGGTGAGCTCGTTTCATGCTACTATTTCTAATCTATAAAATATGTATGACTGCACATTTAATCGTTACAATGGTGGGATGTAAATATGATTTTTCAGCAAACTATGGATGGTTCGTCAATGTGAGTGTCGACACAAACTCTGATTCATGATTTATTTATGTCTACCATTTTTTGTTTTTCAGAACACCTCTTATATACCATTATTTTTGTAATTAAAAAAACTTTGAATGGTTCGACACTACAAGTGTAGACTTGCGAAAGGTTCACTTTATTCAACAAACTTTGGATGGTTCGCCACTGTAAGTGTCGGCATAAGAATAAGAGTGTTCTATGATGTCCCAACCAATCGAGTTTTTTGTTTCTTTTCAAATGAGTAAAATATAATAACACATGCTTTCGTCCTGACAGCTGTAGGAATGTTACATTTAGGTATTCGTTCAACAAACTTTGAATGGTTCGTCACCTCAAGTGTCGGCATAATTTTCCTCTACATAGAAATTTTTCTTATCAAATGAAAATATTATATTTACGTATAAGCATGTATATATCTCACAAATCATTGTTTATCATGGTCTAATCGCTTATCAAAGTGAATCCTGTGACCCAACGATCCTTCCCATTGACAAACATCCCTCCCAGTAACCTTTCTGGAGATGCAGAGGCAAACACGGTCTTCAAATAGCAAAGGTTACACACTAACATTCCTTCCCCCAATCCCACCTGACTGCAAGGACGTGGCCGGCGCCGTTATTGACCATGTATAAATAGAGGCACTGAATTATGCACACTGAAGAAGATTATGGCCAATCCCAGCCGAACTTCTAGTTGATTCTTTATGCATTTTCACTGACTTCGGTCAATGACGGAATAGCAACCATTGATATGTGTAGTCAGTCTAAGCTAAGTTAAGCTTGATTTGAAACAATTTGAACGTGTACTCATAGTATGATAAGGGGAGGAGTTCAAATTACCTGCTACGATATCGGCAAAGGATTTTCCTTTGGTAGATCCATTTGAAATTGAAAGATTCGAACGGCTACCCGACGGATTAAAATAAGTTTGTGAATGAGCATGATTATAATCTTCCTGATGGGTATGATTCCTAATCAATTGATCGTTAACTGAAAAATGAGCATTGTTCGATACTCGACCAAGAGAATTCCGAAAACGACCGTTATCGTAACGGACATTTCCGTTCATCTGCCTGGCACGAGCCTCGGCGACTCGCCTACTCGAAGGGCAAGTTCAAAAGTTAGACTTATGGTTGCCCCCGCAATTTGCGCATATGAACTTATCGGTATCTTCCTTCACAGGACAGACGTCCTTAGCGTGAGAAGAACCTCCGCAAATCATGCATTTAGCATTCATGCGGCATTGTTTTGTTCCATGATCCCACTTTTGGCACCGACGGCACTGATTGGAGTTCTGGAAATTTCCTCCAGGTTTCTGGAAATGTTCCCATGTCACACGGACATCAAACATAAGTTTTGATTTTTCAAAAGCTTTAATATTATTTAGATCTTTTTTGTTAAAGTGAACTTAATAATATTCTTGAGAAAGCTCTTTCCGAACAATGCCAAATTGGGTTCTTCTTCTTCTTTCTGGCGTTACGTCCCCACTGGGACAGAGCCTGCTTCTCAGCTTAGTGTTCCTTTGAGCACTTCCACAGTTATTAACTGAGAGCTTACTATGCCAATGACCATTTTTGCATGTGTATATCATGTGGCAGGTACGAAGATACTCTATGCCCTGGGAAGCCGAGAAAATTTCCAACCCGAAAAGATGCTCGACCGGTGGGATTCGAACCCACTACCCTCAGCTTGGTCATGCTTAATAGCTGCGCGTTTACCGCTTCAGCTATCTGGGCCCCTTTTTCATAATGATAATGGGTTTCATAATGGGTTCTCTTTTTCATAATGATTACTTGGACTACGGAAAACCAAGTAAATCATTTATTCTAGTTTTGATCTCTTCAGGTTAAATTTTGGCAGTAAATTACAAATATACTCAATTTCATTATCACAAAATTTGAAAAATTTCACACAACCGAAAAATTTCACTTACCAGCAGCAATATTATAAAACAATTGGCTTGTTTATACATTTATAGCTTGGGTGGGAATGGTTGAAACGATGAATAAAGAAAAATTCAAAAACTCAAAATACATTAAATTATTAAAACTACTCTTATTTTGAGCGATTTCATCTGGTGCTTAACTTTTTAGCCGGTAGTGTGAAAATTTTCAAATCTTGTGATAATGAAATTGAGTATATTTGTAGTTCACTGCCAAAATTTCTTGCCGATTGCTAATATGGAAACAAAGTTACAGCATGCCAAAGTTAAGCATTTTGTATGAAAATCGGCTTACACTACTATTATTCTGAACACAACTGTAGATAGCTTAAAAAGAAGCAAATGCAATTCACCTTTAAGGTGAAGATAAATCGAAGTCAAAATTTTAAGGTTTTCAGCATAAACAAATATTTGGTTCTCGAGATGTGTGCTCTTGCAAATTTGAAGTTTGGCTTCGTTTCATCTTCACCTTAAACAGGTGCTGCAACTATTATTAGGGGTATTCACTTAATGTTGCGTAAAATGAGAAGTTACTGATGAAACGTTTCAAATGAAATATTCCTATTCTTCTTTAACACAACAATCTAGTTACCCAATAACAACGGTTGACAATAGCATTTTATTCACGGTGCCCAGAATCTTCCCCACAACATAACCAAGGGTCGAAATTTTGTTCGGAAGCTAAAAGAGCTGCTAAATCTGCATGTTGGAGTTAATTGGAAGTGCCTGTGCGAGGCCTGTTTGTTGGCGGCGACCGAAAGATTTTCAGATTCAGGTGTTTTACTCGTTTAGTATATGAATGGAAACACTCAAATGGCCAAATGACTGACTAAAGCAAATTCGATAGCATTTAATCGGTTTCGAAGTTTATTGAGTTTAATCTGATCATGGATAAATACATTTTATTTGCTCACATATGTACAGATATTTAGACGAATAATTCTGTCATCAAATGGTTCCTTTCTTTCCTCACTGTGAGTTGAACAGGACCATCAATATCCGGAATGTACAGTACATCTTGTCTGTAAGAAAATAAACTGGATGAGGATTCCAAACTTCTCGTTCTTGAAGAACTACCACTGTCTATAATGTTGCAAAAGTTACCATTCAGATGCCGCTTTCCACAACGCATTTTCGAATCTGTGAAAAACCCTACTTTCATGATCGCTTTTAGTTTGTTGGAAGTTGGAATAATGTTTATTTATAATGTTTTTATAACAGTTGCTACAACGACCAAAGGGATCTAGGATTGGTCGACTGGCATATCTCAACAATTTGAAATCTTTCCTTCGAAGCTTAGGCAATTTTATGAAATATTTTAAATAATCAGTTTATCGCGATATACACGATGAGTTACGCCGGTTAGTGAATACCCCTAGTATAAATTAGTTTAACTGAAAAGAATTCACAAAAAAATACATATAAGCTTATTGAGATAAAACTATCTTGTTTAAAATAAAAACAAATGAAGCTAAGGCTATAAGATACCATTTGGCGTCTATGGACAAAAGTTACAGTGTGGATTGATGAAACAAAAAATATTTTTTCGAAAAATTTTCATGATACAGACGTTAGTTTTCCCCTATTTTTCCGGGAAATGTTTTTCTTTTATATTTTTAATAGATTGCTGAGGATTGCTAAATTTTCTTTCGATTTCACTAAGAGACTTTTGTTCTACGATGCATAGTTCAGGAGATATTATTTTTTAAAGTTTGATGTAAATAGGGAAATCGTGATGATTCATCTAGAATTTTTCCGCGAAAATAGGCCACTATATTTTTTGAATTTCACTTTTGGTCATGTATCCACGAGCTCACTTTTATCGCTGATTTAAATTTTTCTTTTAGTAATTCGATTATCCGGATAATCGAGTCCGACCTGTACTGCCCATAAAAGCATAACTGTCCCATATTGATTTTCGAACCAACACCTTTTTTCGTGACAACATCCACATTTCAATATGTACTCCACTATGCATATCAAAATTAACACACTTTGTTTGAAAATGTTGTGGAAAAAAATCAAGTTGGGGCAGTCCCATATTGAAAAATAAAGGCATAACAGTCTCTATATGAACTTTGAACCCAAATAGCAATTGCAAAATGTGAATTGTGTTCAAGTTTATATTTTTTGCTAATCAATAGAAGCAAAATGAGTATTATGGGTGGTTGTGTGAAATGAATATGGTATGTAAAAATGTACTAGAAAATTATGAAGATTTGTGAGAGAAGACAAACTTCAAACTTTGAGGGCTATTTTCTCAATGCCTACTTTTTCCATATGGGACAGTTATGCCTTTATGGGCAGTGTACTAGGTCCGAACTGAACCATGTTCCACTAGGGGAAGGGGTGGTAAAATGAACACCTTAAGGAAATCATCTTGTTTCTGATAGAAAAACGAGAAATTTATATAGTTCTATCGCACAACATCAAAAATAGGGATGTAATCTATAACAGTGACATGGATTCCGACTAAAATAGCTAAATTTTTACATGTTTTCATCGCTATCAAAAAGCGATGCAAATGTTCATTTTACCTGCACTATGTGGGTAAAATGAACAGCGATTGGTGGTAAAACGAACATCATGCAAAAAACGTGAGTAAAACAAATGTTTCTGAAAATGTTCACTGCCCCACCGAAAATACATCCATTAATCATTGTAACCCATTCAGAAAGAATTCTAATAGTATCAGATTTGACATAATATCATTACGATATACATCTCACTGAAAAACCTCAAGTCTTCCGAGCTAAATGTTACGTCAGTTCTAATTTTCAAACGTGGTTTTTTTAAAATCTTAGTTTTCGTTGATATTTTCACTTCAATTGACCTACGTATCAACTCGAACACTCAGATTTATGCTCTAAATCGTCCGTGCGTGATAAAAATTCATCGAAATTTGTTTTTTCTCTGTAAAAGGCACGGTGTTCATTTTACCACCCCTGTTCATTTTACCACCACTTCCCCTAATATTTAACATTCATTAGCAAATCGTGGAATTACGATGTCACTCTGTTATGAATTTTTCGGCATCTGGGAAAAATCCAGGAAAATCGATTTTAATGGACACCCAGAATACCACCCCTCACCCCACCTTCTTAGAATTTTCATATATTTTTCGGTAAAACTGAAACAAATATTCTTTCCTAAACAACAGAAAAATCGAATATTGATTTAAATTTGGTGAAATTGGATTTGGAGCACAGGCACCAACGATTTTTTTTTCGCACATACAGAAGGTTAACTACAGACTCCAGCAATTCGAAGTGAACGCATTTTTTCATATATAATTCTGAGCGATTGAATTGAATTTTTGAACATTTGTTTGTATCTGTTATCTAAATAAAATTGGGCAAAACATTGCAATTATTTTGTTATTGATGTGTCATTCGTTCCATTTTCATTGATTTATCAAATAATTTTTCGTCAATATTCTATCCTTTGCCCTATGAGAGATACCGGTACATTTTTCTCGCTCTCTCTCTCTCTTCGCTCAACAGTTAAACGTAACGTAGAAAAGGCAACAGCGACGTTGTCTCTACTGTGTTGAATGAGAGCGACCACCATTCATAGTAAATTCTCCTTTCTTCTTTGATATTCGCCCATACATGCTCCCCCCTTAAATTGTCCGGCAGTTTTCCACGGGTTTCCTTGCTTTGCTTCATAGACATTATTTCGTGTGTTTTAGTGTGGTTATCATTACTATCGCAAAAGTGAGTTTTGTATATGTGTGTTTTCTTCTACCAAATTTTACGGTGAGTGAATATGTAGAGAAATAAAAAAAATCATTTTGATTTAGTACATATGTTTCTAATAACACAAAGCACAAGTAAACGTTCCAATTTAACATGTTTTTATAGTATGCAATATATGCCATACATGTCTTTTTCAGTAATAATGTTTGACTCCTTTTTATTTGTCACTACATACTTCTCTTGGTTAACGTTCAATTATTATATTGTAGACTGTTTGCAAATTATATTTTGATTTTTCTTGAATTTATTGCTGCATATGCTGGATATTTGAATCTTGTTATCTTGTTATCCTATAGGCTAAAGTGATCGATAAGATGTGGGTGTCCCTATACTTGCGGAAGTGCCATTTGTTCTAATTTCATTGAATTTGCCACAGAACCGACACTGCCAATCGTCGTATTGGCTTTTTGATACACTAAATAGTTAAAAAAAAAATTGCTAACATATATTAGAATTTGACGAAAACTGCTTAAATCTCTCACTTGTACCAATAGTTGCGGTAAAGTGTTCTTATAATGAAGGATCCCATAAGAAAACAACGGATACCGCAACTATGGAAACACAATTTAAAAATATACCGCAACTAAAGGAACTTTGTTTACTGATTGATTGATTGATTGTTTATTATTGACCCTTTACACCAGTGTGGTGCATTCGTGTCCGATTGAATAAAGGCTAAAAAAAACAATTCATGTTGGTAAATTAATTATTCTACCTAGTTTTATAGAGAACTATTATTCAATTTTATACAAATCCTAGATTGGGTTACCCGCCAATTAGCATGGGTTTTGGTTACAGCGATGAAATATTTTTTCTCATTTAGTGAAAGATCGTTACATCCCGTTAAAACAAAAATGTGTGCATTCATTGTGCTTCTTGGGTTTCGAACGGTTGAATGAAGTTGAATCGTGCCCAGTACCTCCAGTATTGAAACATTTATTCTATTTTTTGCTGCCATCGTGAAAACTGAGTAACAACTACAGTGTTTTTAGATCGGCTCAAAACTGTAACCTAATAACCATTGTTCAAATGAATCAAATCATTGTTAAATCGTAATTAAACCAATAATAGCGAAATTATTCAACACCTTTGTCATTCCCGAATTTCAGTTTGTATAATTGCATTTGAAACGCTCACAGCAATATCAGTAATTTTATTTAAATATCATGGACGATTTCAAGTTAACAAAATTCTTTTTTTAGTAAATATCGTAGCATAACACAATTTTTCTAATTCATTTAATAATCTATTCTAGCTTTTAAATCAAAAGACACTTTCATGTTCATATCGAAGCTGGGTAGAAATACTTGCTATTTTTTACCATTAAAACTTTCATTGCTCACAACGTTGCATTTGTGTATCCTCTACAGGATTTTCCTCCTTTTTCCCAGCCAAAGGCTTCTCTTCTCTTGTGCTTTACAGAGACAATGTCGTTTAGCAAATACACATTTTAATCTTTATTGAATGCATTGAGTTAGTTGAATATCAGTTTTAGATTCTTCGTAATTATTTTCTCAAAGAATTGCTGTCAAAATAAAATAATAGTGAACAAGTGATTGGTGCATAAATTGGAATTTCATGTGGGAATAAAAATCGTTTTCCTGGATTTGGTTGGAGCAATGAAAATCAGATACACTTTGCTACGATACTATCCGTGTAGAAGATTTAGTGCGATAGGTTTAGCAGGCATAAATAGAACCGAGTGAAAAGTATAACATATTTTCACATCAAGACCATTCTTTTGAATAATTAATAATTATTTTGTTCAAAATATCAGTATTTGGAATAAATATTCCATGATATGTCTAGCTAATATGTTCTTCTTTATTTATTTTTTATTATTGATTTATTGGCATACAAAACATCTAGAATGTATGTTTAGTGCTGTATTTGGTTTGTACTGTTTTCTATTATTACATATTTATTTTTTGTCTCTCGATATCAAGTTATTGGTATATTTTGCCTTGTTTGTAATAAATCTAATAAATGTGCCAATTCTTGAAACAGTAACTATCGCTCAGTTCAACTAAATACGATTTGGCATTACATTTGCTTTACAAGTTTCATGTGCTGCACGATAGTAGTTAATATTATTGATACACTTCAGCTGTTTGTGCACATAGGTTGGAATTACATTGTTCACATTAATTTTATTGTTTGTTTACTTTATTTTGCACTGTTCCGTGGATTATTACCTGTCAAATTTTTATTGCATCAATTAATTCTATACATGGTAATTACATTTGATGCAATTATTTAAGATTCACCGATTGATGAACAAACAACTAGTTCTAAATTATAGTGCTTGAAACGAAGAACAAATTAACATATCATTTAGAGAATAATCAACTTATCCAGATTGCTGATCAGAATATTAACTTATCCCGATAGCTGATCAGAATTTTAAACAATCGCACAATGTCGCAGAAAAGCGGATCTGAACTACCCTTTGAGTTTTTGAGGAGTACTCAGGAATTGGCTGCACAGGCAGCACTTCGTGCAAAGGAGATGCAAAAGAAATCTATACAAACTTCTTCTGATCAAAAAAGAGTCCCTGAAATACCCGCAAGATCTCATGAGGTACCAAAAGCACCAGAAATTCCACCTAAGCGATGCAGCTTTAAAAAATCTGATGGAGAAATGAAATCTAGTGATGATCCAATACCACTTCCTCTGCGATATCAAGGTCCTCAGAAAGCACCACCGGTGCCACAGAAGCCAACAAATTTGCAAAATTCTCCATCAATGATCCCTAAATTTAAGGAGAACAAATCAAACTCACCATTACTCACGAGATCTCAACCTCAAGAAACCATATCCACTGTAAACCAGTCAAAAATCATGACTGAGAAAATTGGAAGCAAAAGCACGTTTGTTGGAGATGACAAACAGAAGCAAACTGCTAAAACTGCACAATCTAAATCGACTAAACCATTATCCCCTATGGAAGAGTATGGTTCTGAGGATGCACTGCGAGGAATCGAAAGTGGACTTCGCAACATGGAGCGGGCTATGCAAGAACAAATGAATTTGCGATCATTTGAAGCTGCAGCTGCGGCTGCTACTCAAAGCCAGCAAAGGCAGTTTAACATTTCTGATATGAAATCCAATATTAGAGGAATGGGATCTGTAACATCATTAGATGGGTCGCAAAACATGCGCAGATCAGAAAACTTACGATTAAATATTGATCAGAAATATAACCAAAACATACGAAATAATGGAATGGAACGAGTTATCAGTATGGATCAGATGCGTATGGATAACTTTGCAGAAAACATGCGGTCTATGGAGTCGAACCCAAATCTTCGCTCCACTGTGGAAAGTTCAATGAACTCCAATATGATGGATAATGTTAATCAACATCCTGTGGAGCATCATTTTCGGTCCCTAGACAGACATCTGCCCCTAGAAGTACAGTATAGCAGACAACGATCACAAGAAATGGAATATATTCGTCAACAATTGTTACCTGTGATTGCTAGGAACAATGAGAATTCTTTGAACAGGCAAGGTGGACTTTCAAGAGAAGATTTACGATTAAGGCGTCGCTCATCGCATGATGAGACTCAGTACTCCCAGCAAAACAATCAAGGTTTGTAAAGTGATTAATAGGCTTAAAAAGTTTTACAGACGAGGGTACAATGGGATATGAACTTTATTTTGTGACATCGTGGGTGGAGAAATTTCATACGGGGCAAAATGTTTTCCTTATTGGCTAGGAATACTTACATTGGCGCCAAATTTGGGAGAAGGAGGGGCGAAGCACATTTTCCCCCCTCCAATAATTTTACACAGGGGCAAAACATTGTTTTGCCCACCCAATACAAAATACTCTTAAGGTGACACAGGAGACCGTGTTATTTTCTCTATCTTTTGTCTCACTCTAATTATCATCAAAACTTTTTGGAAGCAAATCTCGAGTTTTAGTGAACCGATGAAGCTGAAAATTTATTGGGTTGTGCACTACATATATAGAATCATAGTGATACATTTTTCGCATCGATATATGGAGTGGTTCTTAGGATTTGCTTCTTGAAATGGATAGGGTGATTATGATGACGTCCCGTGCGGCCTTAATAATATGATTAATACACATTCAAAAGTGAAGCCTCAATTTCGCCCCAATTGGCCTGGGAGGGAGAAACCAATACAAAATTTCTGTACGTCATAGTGAGCCGAGATTCCGCTGTCACGAACTGTCACTGTGAGCCCAGATCTCAAACATTGGACTAACATGGAAAAAGCGCGTAACTGATTTAAACACATTTTCGCATTTCATCAAAAGTGACAAAAATTGAATGAAAATCAATTCATGCACATAATGCAAGTAATGTCACGTGAGCACCTTCCAACTGATTGAATATAAAGCATTGAAAAACGCATCGTTTTACTTTTTCCAATGAAAATTAATATTTATTGCATAGAAAACTGTGGCCCTTTTTCCATGTTTGTCAGGAAAGATCGAAAGTACACAACAAAAGAAAACTAGCGGTTTTCCCCAAGCCTGCCTTGATTGTTGTTGGCAAGCTGAAGTTATCTTGCAGTTCAAACAAACGTTGTTCTATATTTCGTGTGTAGTATCGGTGCCTCCCTCCCAGGTAACGGCTACAGGAACATTCCCAAGATTTTTTGGACTTTTCGAAACAAGATATATGTACAAGTATAATGAAAAAAAAAAATGATTGAAATCAGTTAAGTATTAGGCGTTGAGAGTTTTAGTTTTTTTTTTCTTTCACTCAAGACAATACGGGTTAACTGACAGCTTTGCATGCGAATTAATCATTTTTGCATATGTGAATATTGTGTGGCAAGTACGTAGATACTTTATGCCCTGGGTAATCGAAAAAAAAAATTCTTTGCGCCAAGATCCTCGATCGGTGTAATTTGAACCCATGAACCTCAGCTTGGTCTTGGAGAATAGCTGTTCGTTTACCGCTACGGTTATCTGGGCCAAACGTATTACTAACTAACCTTGCGAGAGCTTTGTCTTTAGAGTATCCATCCAGGGAAATAAGATTTCCCGGGAGTCCCGTTTCCCGGGTTCGGTTTCCCGGGATTCGGTTTCCCGGGGTTCCCGCATTTCCCTGGATTTCGATATTTCCCGGAAAGTCCCATTCAATTAAAGAATACTATCCAAATCTTTCGAGGGATCTATTTCATAAATTGTGGGGGCGGGTGATGAGGGCAGGATCAAATATGTCGCGCGTCGTTCGCTCAGAGAAATAAAAAAGCGCCGCGGATCGTTAGTAGTGTTTAATCTATTGATCGCGTCGCTTGCTCTTGCGTGGGCGAGTGACGAACACTTGTTCAGCGTACAATGCAATTATCGAATAATTTCGCGAATCCGGTTAGGCGTGATTATATTATGGATCGCATCACCAAACATTGGTGACTCCCAGATCTTAACCTTATCCCACTAACCCAATATCCTTTCCATGACAACCGTGGAGATGCAGAGGTGATCTCGGTCTCTAGTAACAACGGTAGTCACACTAACATTCCTTCCCTTCCCCGATGACCGAAATTTGAGCTCTCGATTTGTGCACATTGAAGAATGGTAAGCTAATCCCAAGCCCCATTAATTAATTCCCTGTGCAACTTCGATTGTTCTGGTCAATCACGGAGTAGCAACTACGAATTGTACGGTCATCTATGCTTATGCTTATGCTTTTTGAGCCGACGCGCGACATGTTTGATCGTGCCCTTATCACCCGCCTCCGTAGGAGCAAGCGTCAAGGTCGAAGGGCCAAACTGAACTCCAACTGAAAAAACGGCCTTCCTTAGCCGAGTGGATAGAGTCCGCGGCTACAAAGCAAAGCCATGCTGAAGGTGTCTGGGTTCGAATCCCGGTCGGTCCAGGATCTTTTCGTAAAGGCAATTTCCTTAACTTCCCTGGGTATAAAGTATCATCGTACCTGCCATACGATATACGAATGCGAAAATGGCAACTTTGGCAAAGAAAGCTCTCAGTTAATAACTGTAGAAGTGCTCATAAGAATACTACACTAAGAAAGAGGCTCTGTCTCGGTGGGGACGTAAATGCCAAGAAGAAGAAGTTGATAAAAACGGAACATACCGTAAAATGGGATAAGCACTCTTGGGGTTTTAAGGGATTGAACTTCTCCATCAAGTTTGACAAATCACATAAACGTCGAAAGTCGATATATCAGTCATCTGAAATCGTTCGGAGGATTGTAGGCTACATTATGTGATAGCGAATGTCTATTAAAATAAAGTATTGTAGAGTTTAGATGTTGAAAACGATTCAAAACTTTTTTGTTCCAATTTTATAGGCTAAATGCATTTAACTACAAAACTATGAAACAATATTAGGAAAAACATGTGAGTAATTTCTTATGGAAAAAGTCACTTTTTGAAAATAAGTGGGGTGTTAGGGGATTATCTTTTCTACTTTTTACAAATTACTAAACTCATTCGATTTATGCCGTAATATATTCCAATAAACTTTTGGCTTGTTCCGTGAAGTAAAATTGCATTGTAAAAGTTAAGGGGTCTATTTTGTTTGTTACTGAATATCACCAAAATGTCTAATCTCCAAAATCGGTAAAACTGGTAGGAAAATCTTGTTAACAACGTATTAAAGTAAATATGGGATTTACTTGATACTATTTCAAAAACTTGCCGGCTACACTTGTAAAATGTTTGTAAAGATTGAATAATTCTTTTATTTGGAAATGGTTTTGAAGCCATTGATCATTTTAGTGGTAATCCTATGAAGTGGTAAACAATAATTATATTTTGTCATTTCTCAGAGTCTATAAATGAAGAGTTGCGTTAAGACCTATCGAACTGTCAAACCGTCTACATATCGAGCAGACCAGCAAAACAAATAGGAGCTATTTTCGAAGACGAAAGAGAACAATCATTCAAAGAATTCTTCGCGCAACTCTTTGTATATAGACACTGTCATTTCTTAGCTCTTTTTGAAAACTTCGCAGCCTCGTCGGGCACTAAACGCAGTGTGTTATAGATTGAGCGTTAGATTTCCGCTCAACGCTGGAATACTTTTTTTCTTCAGTATTTTTTCAACCATGGCCATTTTCCCTATTAAAACGAAAAGCTTGTTGAAATTATTCTTATGTTATAGACTAGTGGTCCCGGCAAACTTCGTCTTGCCATCAAGTAGGCTGTTGAAAAACGCTAACGATAGTCTCATTAAAAATGACAGTTCCGTTTACTCTATTTTTTACCGATTTTACGTTGAATATCCTAGGATTTTTATACATATAAACACATTGGAGCCCTTGAGGAACAAAACGGAAATATAATCATTCAAATACGTTGACCCGTTCGTAAGTTATTTCGTGACATACAAACACCATTCCATTTTTATTTATATAGATTATCTGATTAAGGTTGAACATAACTTATGAAATTGAATGAAAGCATCAAAGCTATTGACGAAAAACATTATGTTTTGTTGTTTGCAAAAATCACGCATTTTCATGATTATCTCAGAAATCTGTCATTGGATCCACATTATTGTATTTGGCTTTTGACGACGAGAGAATGGTAGGGCTGCCCTTTGTTTAATTATTGACATACTAGAAGTTGCTTGAAATTCGAGTCGACATTTTTTTTCATCCCTTAACACCCCATTTACGGTACCTGTAATACGTTTTTTGTAAGAATTACACAGTTTAAAGAAAATGTCCAGTTCTTGAATAAAGGTCACTTTTGCGAATATTGATTTTACATGGCCCACATATTTGAATAGTGTACATAATGCTTCTAAAAATCATTGAAGACGTTGAAGCGACAAAAAGTATGTAGAACGATTGCCACAATCTACGGAAAACTTCCTCAAAGCGAACCGTTTCGAAGTCTCGATGCCATATTGTTCCATAAGGATGATGTAATTGGGCTCTGCAGTGATTTGATTTTGTATAGAATTTTGAAGTTTACTGGCCTTGTTGTTTACAAATTATATGTAAGAATGAAAGAGAGAGGAAGATTTTTGTAAAATTTTTGATTTTTGTGCTGTGACCCATAACATTCTAATAATGTTTTCAAATAAAAATAAAATTTTAAATATGGATTCCGATTTTGGCACGGTTTCGTTTTTGGCAACTGAAAATTTCGACTTTGTTGCCAAAAACGGAATTCCACTGTATATAGATGAGCTTTATGATTTATAGGAATTTGCTTACAGCAGCGATGGGCGTGAGTTTCACTGACTTTGCTGACTGTGATTGGCTTTGTTTGACTACTGTAGAGTGAATTTCAGATTTTTTCCCAACCCTGAGTAGTAGGCTTGAAGTTCGCGAAAACCACGTGGTTCTTCCCAGTACACTGTCGTGAATCGCAAGTCAGTCCCATCTGTAATAAGTAGGCATTGAGAAAATGGGCTGTGAAGTTTTCAAACTCGTTTTCCATACAAATATTCAAAAAATTCCAGAGGATTGGAACATGTTCTAATCCTAATGAAACTTCCACAAGTTGCTTTTTACTACGATATCTTTCCGATCAAAATATAAAGATGATCAAAACGCGATTCATTTTTGTGTTACACGGTGCGCAAATCTGTAGTGGGACTGATATGCGGTTACTTTTCATTATGGGACAATTTGACTTGCTGTTTTTTCCTATTTTTTCCTAACAAATCATATTGTCTCATAAGTGCAGCTAAAAGAGCATTGAAAGATATGTTGGAAACTGAACTCAACTCAATTTTGACGAAAATGCAGATGGGACTGACTTGCGATTCACGACAGTACAGTAGTTCAAAAACATGAATCTCATCATGTAGCCTATGATGGGTGAATGAATTTTCTAAATCGTTAGTGTCATTGAAGGCTCTAAATGCGGGAAATGCAGCAGGAAATAGAACATTTTTCTACAGTAATTTTGGGTTGCCCTTGGCAACGGGTGTTTTGCAATTTTCAAGGCTTTTTGCCTACAGCAGCGATGGACGTGAGTTTCACTGGCTTCGCTGACTGTGATTGGCTTTGTTTGGCTACTGTAGAGTGAATTTCAGATTTTTTCCCAACCCTGGTGAGGACTCAACTCGAACAAAACCTAAAATGTCTTATCGATCTCGACTGGTGTATTTTGTCCCCTCAATATTTTCATGAAGTTGGTGCCTCTGAATACATATGTATACTTCGGCTTCTTTTACGACCATTACTCAAAGAATTTCTTTTCAGATTCTTTTAGAATGCATCCTCAAATTTACCTACGAATCTCTTTTTTTCCTACGTATTTCTTTTGAAATTCTTAGATGAATTTCTTCTAAGAGTTAAATATGAATTCCTTCAAATAGTATTTCCTGTTATTTTGCCTGTATTTTTTTAGAATTTTCTCGATAATATCTAATGAAATTCTCCCATCTTTCAAATGCCCAGGTTTGCTTAAAGATATTTTTTTACCCTAAATTCCTTTATTTCTTCCATAAATGTGACCAGAAATATGTAATTCCATGGATTCGGGCATAGAACTGCAATATTGTTTTGCAGAAAATTTCCCTAGGGTTTAATTTTCAACAAATCAAAAATTACCTCATCAGTTTCTGGAATTTCTTCTGAAGTAGGCCCAAAAATGTTTTTTTTTTTCGTAGAACAAAAGTACAAATACAAAAATTTACGATTTTCCTAGAATGGATAACAATTTATCTAGAAATTTTTCCATCAATTCTACCAAGATCTTCCCTAGAGATCTTTTAAGGAATTATTTGAAAGGGAGCAGGATATTTGATATACATCCATTTGGCATAAGGTCGATTAGCATAAGGTCATTTGGTATAATGTTCATTTGGCATAACCACGGTGTCTCTGGTAGAACAAAATTAATATAAAAAAATCAGTATCGTTCAAACATCTACCAAATGAAAGCTTAGGCTTTCCCCTTTAATTTGAGACCGGTTTGGAAATGTTCTATCGGGGGGTCCTGAACATTTTTTTCAAAACAGTACGATGCCGTTTGTTTCATTACTGATTTCTAAATTATGGTCCACACCTGAGACGAGACTCGCGAAGACGGTCTTCTTTTTCTGTGATTGCTGAGTGTTTTCTTATTCCACTTTGTGTTTATACCAATTATGCGCAAGCCGTTCAAATCCTCACATGAACCTCTCAGCAAAAAATGATTGAGTTTGCATCACATCGAATCATAAATAGCCGTTTGAGTGAAATTTCATGCCAGCAAACGTAGCAGACATTAGAAAAAAAAATCTTCTGCTTAGATTTATCAGCAACTTTGGAAAAAACTGCTCCGCTGACTGAGGTTTTCAATAACAATTTACATTGAACACAATACTTTTCACTTTTTCAGCCATAAAAACGGTGGGCTGCATTTGACGTTTCGTGAGAGGGGAATCTGGGCTGCATATGACGTTGATATTTTTCCTCTTCGCGAGTCTCTCTCAGGTCCACACAGTCATTTTCGTTCATGTTTATCTAGGTAGCCATGAGAAATTTTGCTACGAATTGTTAACCAACAAATAAAAAGGACTTAGCATTAAACCATTTTTTTAATCGAATTATTTAATCCAAATTTTAATCCAGGTAAATACGGTCAATACGGTTTACAAATGCTCACTATTATACATTACTACAGCTCGAAGAAGCTGTCGATCATATGCTTCGGAGTTCTCCGAAACCTTAACACGATTCCAAGCAACTTGAAAATTGAAATGCACGGTTTCACTGGCTTGTTCACCGTATTTGCTCAAACCACTTCCTGTGATTTGACAAAACTCCGGGATATGATAGCGCAATATATGGAACTTCGAGCTATTGGGTAAATCCGCTTCAATCGACGTTTTCGAAAAGTTCTCAATCTTTTCTGTATAATCATCAGCCAAACTCTTTTGAAAACAACTTTTATGTACCTGATCAAATTGATCAAGCGCCTGAAATACAATTTTTCAATGAAAAGAGATAATTTAGGAAATAGTACGATAACTTACAGTTGCTAGCAAGCTGAGATCCCCAATCGCTTCCAAAACATGCCGTTTTTTCAATAGCTTCTGACAGTTTCGGCCGGTGAATCCATATTTGCTGTGGCGTTGACAACTGCTGATCCTCACCTGTGATAAACGAATTAATTTTAAGGTCATTTTTATTAATCACACGATCAAACTGCTGATCCTTACCCATTCCTCGGCAGTATTTAGCAAGACGCGTTCAATTCTCTAAGGTGTCCTATTATGCTCACTTTGTGCAGAAAACCAGACAGGGTAGGTGAGGAAGGGCTGGCCGTTTTGTTTACAAACATCTGAGCCAGGTAGTCGAGAGATTGACTCATGATTGGTTGGAGAAACAGTGTTGTCAAGAATTATTCTAATCTGGTCGCCCCTGCTCCTTGTGTGCTCTACTCCTTTCTTTCTTTTTTGACAATTTCGTCCGCACTGATGGCAGCACAGCTAGTTTCAGATTGAGCATCATCCAGGCAAGGCAGTAATGTTTGTAAACAAAACGGCCAGCAAGTTAAAGATGGACTCCAAGCCGCTTTCGCCAAGTGATTACACCTTACTCTGGCTACAGAGTAAAATGCACACACCTTGGTATTTAGATCAATGGTTTCTACTTTTTTGTAGATAGCATTTACAACTCCGAGCGTTATATGCAAGGACGGTGGTGGGCAAAGATTAACTATTTGTACTTCGGGTGATCCATTCAGCAGTGGCTCGTCAATACAATTGAAGAACTGCTTCGCCAGTTTATGGTCCGAGCCGAGACTTTTCCATTCCGTGGACATCTCGCGTATGTGTCCAAGTGTTCGTGGATGACTAGCTACATTGGATAGATCGTTTTTTTGCGCGGTACAGTATGGGCAAGGAAATGTTGAACTATGTCCCATTATTCCGCAAAGCAGATTGACAATCTTCAAATCTCCAGCAATGAAGCACTTGAAATTGTTCAAATGTAACAGTGTCGTCCAGATTTTCTCAATATTGCTATATTTTTCCGGAACGCCAGGAGCAACAGCAAGCAGCAACAGCATTTTTACGCCAGTATCCTTACATCGGCTTTGAGTCCTGGTGACGTCAGAATTATGCTCGATAATCGACAGAGTCACCTTAAACGACCCTCCTCCTCCATCGACGCCAATCTTGCAGAACGAACTGCCCAGGTCAACCCCCCTTTTGGACGTCACATAATCAACCAACCCCTGAACGTTGTTACAGTATATTACTGGTTTTAATACCGTTTCAGCATTATCGTTTACATAAAAGTGTAGATGTGCTACCTCAAAAAATCCCTGAACTGATTGGTTGGGTCTGCTGATTTTGAAAGCGATGTTTGGGGCGATTTCAACATCCAAACCCCGTAGACAGCTGCTCAGCTGCAACGTTCGTCTGGTGCTCAAGTCACACGTTTTTTTAAATCAAAAACAAGTCATCAGCGGACAAATGGGGTTTGTTTGGTTGCACAGAATTTGGAGTCGATTTCCAATTGGATGGTAAACCGTGTAGGTTTGACAGCTGCACTCGGCCCTCTTCATCTGTCGGTTTTTGTCTCATATATTGGGCAACCGCGGATTCATCAGCGCGAGCAGTCAGGATGACGCTGACCAAGTTGCGTTGCGTTGTAGCACTCGTGCTAATATGACGCATGCCTTTGTGCTTCTCTATGTAGCAGATCGAACACAAGTTCAATTGGCACTTCCTTTTTGCATTATCGGTTGTACTGGGTCTACCACGTTTTCCCTTTTGTTTTGGTGAGATTGTTGTTCTCGCAGCATTACATATTTCACACAAACAAATGCTTTTGCTTCGAGTGGAAAGTTTTAGATTGTATTTATATTTGTACAGTGCTATATTCAAAGGTTTATTTTGGTTACTGCACGAATAAACCTCAAACGTGCAAGCTCGACATATTTTTGTAGGATAATACCAAGCTTTAATCCTGATGTCGTGAAGAATGTGCTTTTCAATAATATCAACCACTTTTGTTGATAACGGTTGCAGACACTGCTTCTTCAAACACAGTACGCAAACCTTCGAACGATTATCTTCGTGGCTTTTCGGTTTCATGTTTCAGGTCTCCTGACAGAGTTTAGTGTAAATATATATTTATAAATATGGGCAAATTGTGATATACAGTCAACTCTCCCTTACACGATATTGAAGGGACCATCGAGTTAGGGAGGTATCGAGTTACAGAACACAAAACCAATGCAACTGCGATCCGGGTCTGGGTCATTTGGCATAAAGCCATTTGGCATAAGGTCATTTGGCATAACGCCATTTGGCATAAAGGACATTTGGCATAACAGCCATTTGGCATAACGGTCATTTGGCATAATTTTGAACAATGTGAAAATAAAGGGTCATTTGGCATAACGAACATTTGGCATAATATCAAGCCATATGTAAAGTAAGAATCAATTGGCATAATATCAAACCATATGTGAAGCAAAGGTCATTTGGCATGTCGGACATTTGGCATAATATCAAACCATCTGAAAAGTAAGGGTTATTTAGTATTTATGATTTATTGGTATTTTATATTTTATTCAGATACTCCTTCTTCTATGTGAAAAAACTGTTGTAATAAATATTACGCAAAAGAAAAAGTCATGTTAGAAAGAAGGGCAAATTCCTATATAATAAAATTACGCCTCGAATCGCTATAGCAATAACCCTCGAAAGAATACCTTATGTTTAAAAGAAGGGTAAATCTCTAGATAAATATCATGACTAAACAGGATAACAGAAGATGAACTAGGGTGTCAATCAGTGACGCAATATTTCTTAATTTGAAATTAAAAACGAACCCGATCAAGCACTGCACACTGGTTCAGGAAGCTAGTTTAGGCGGACATGAGGTTTTCGTCTCGATTTATTGATTTTAGAGCCATAGTTGCTTCTGATAATATGTTCAGCATTTTCGGTTCCGGGTCATTTGGCCGAATGCCGTTCGGCCGAAATTGAAAACAAAAGTGAACTACTGTTAGCATGGATTTATAATGAATTTCAAAGAACTTATTCAGCTTATTCATGAAGAAAGTTACACCATCATTGATATACACATAATTAGCTTTTGAGTAGTAGCTCAAGAAACAGTTCGTGCTGAAAAAAGTACATCCTAAATGTAAGCAGTTATTCACTTCTCTGCTAGCGGTGATAGCCACCTACAGATGTTTGTAGTTAGATTTTGACAGTAACCAAAAAGGTTTAACACTTTTTCGTCCTTCTGCTAGATCGGGTTGCTTTGATCCCTCGGATCGGACTAAGTAATATATGTCATAGCCAGGGTTGCGATGGATCTTCTTCGTGAACAATGATCGACGCATCTTCGCGATCCAACATTCGCCAAAATTCATTTTTCATTTTTGCGTCACGAAGAGCATCGCAAAAAGCGAACGGATGCAACGCCGAAGAAGCAAAATGAACACACCGATAAGTGGTTCGCGAAGCCTTTCCACTCGTAGGATTCATTTATCCACGCGCTGTTCATTCTCGTGACTCATTACAAGGTTGCTTCTTCTCGTAAAGTCAAGCAAACACTCCTCGCTAAGCCAGCTCCACGCAGCGCATGTGTTAAAACTACACAGAATGAGGCAACCAATGCAGAACTGACTGACTGAGTGAAAATTCTGAGTAGGTCGCACTCATTCTGTGAGTTGCCGACGTTTTGGCCTTCGGCTGTCCGGGATCGATGGAAACGGAACTGTCAATGATATCCCGCGTGGCAGCAAACAGTTTGCCGTTGGTAAGATGGGGAGTTTTCTGAAATGTTTTCTAGCGAAAAGCCGGAATATGGTCGCAACTGCGAAAGTTTTTTCCCCATTTGCTTCCGCTTCGGCTATTCAAATGAAAAAAAATCTCTGAAAATCTTTAAAATTGGAATGTTTTTTTTATGTTTTCAGAAGCAAAATAAAAATGGAAACGAATTCCGCATTCCAAGCGTTCCTCCTCTGTGCGCAATTCACTCATTCAGTTTTGTTTACCACCGTTTGCACAAAACTGTGTACAGCCCCTTTGCACAGAATCTGTGCTGCACGAAAAGAGGCCAATTTTGTGCGCTCGGCACTCATTTTTGAGCGGAGCAAGTTTAGCGTGATCGTACCGTTCACATTATCGAGCGATGGAAAATCACCAGCGATGGAGAAACAGCGATCCGAAAATGAAACACGAACGAATGAAGCGCCCGAACGATTGTTTGTGTTTATTCGCAGATTCTGTTTTGATGCCTACGAACATTCATCGTGCCTCGCGTTTCCGATCGTTGTTCAGCAACATTGGTCATAGCTCTAGCAACCACAAGTCTTGGTTTCTTTGACTTAAATATTCCCCGAGTAGTTTATTGCTATACGCAAGCAACGATGCAGAGTTCAGTTCACAAGTTGCAATCTTAAACTTGGAGGAGAATGACATCTCACCCAAGTTGAGGAAAAAAAATGAATAAGGCATTCTGGGGTAATATGCACTCTTGAGGCAAAACAACCCCACGGTGCCTTTTATGAGTATTTGTAAAACAATTGGAAAAGATTCGTCAAGGGCGGATAGGAGTGACCCACAACCAGTGCCGTAGCGTGCGGTTGGCCAGGTTGGCACCCGCCAAGGGCGCCAGCCTTAAGGGGGCGCCAACACGCGTGACACAAATGGTAAAGTTTGAAAATACATATTGAATTCAAACACAATCTCTATGAATCACAATATGGATCCTGAAAGAAATTTTCATGAAATACTGAGCATGAATCTAACATAGTATTTGACTGGATTCAACCAAAAAATTGTCGAGATTCTCAAATAATCAAGGTCTTCTATATAAACTATGTGTGGTTATGATAGAACGCTTTGCGGTTCACCGACACTTTTGAACTTTTTAAACCATCTTGATGACATATTCAATCCAGGGTGTGGTTTTCTAAGAATTTAACTCCGGCCAAATCCGCACAGCATTCTGCGAATTATTCTTCCCAAATCAGTGGTACATTTTTAATAACACTTAAAAATATTGTACGCTAGCTGATAGCCATTTGATTTTACAAAAAAAATGGAATCAGTAGAATTAATATACTCATTTTTGGTTTTCAGAAAGCTATAGATGACGTAACCCATCGTACCTTTCCTTAAAAAATCATTTAAAATTACTTTTTTAAATGATACTTTATGAAAATGTCTTGGCCAAGACAACGTGAATTGAAAAAAAAATCTTTTTAGCACTAATTTTTTTTTTATGAAAAATGATTTTTTTTATTTACGTTTTTAACACTTCAGTAGTCGTGCTGTTGTATTTTGTACAACACTGTTAAGAAAAGCTCGCAAGCTCCATACGGCAGCAGTGTGGTGAAAAGTGTAACACATAAGCGTATGGCTTTGGTTTTTTTTCAAGGTTGTACTATTAGTGTCATATGATATAAATATCGGATAAAGAAGCTTTTATTTTTTTTAATCAATACTTTTAAAATGTTTAGAAGAATTTTTCTTCAAATAAACATTTTACTAAAATTGGCACCAAAAAATTGTTAGAACACCGATTTTTCATATTTGTTTCTTATTATATAAATTGTAATATTCTTGGGAATTTTTCAAATAACATTTAGGATAAATAGCAAAATATAGCATAGACTAAAAACACTCCAATTATTGCACATCCATAAGGAATACACGGGTTGTTCAATAATTGGCACGTTTTTAGTCTGTGCAATAGTTGGCAATCTGCCCTAATAGATAAAAGAATTTGCGTTTTGTCCTGCAGGAATTAACTCAATAATCAAATATGTTCTAAATTTCTAGCATCCTACGATTCTTTTCTAATGAATTCTAATGACATAGTTCACGTTAACTCTCACCATGTTAAATAGATGTGTACAGTTTTGATTGAGAGGCGCTTAAATGGAAGTTCGCCAAGGGCGCCATGAACCCACGCTACGGCTCTGCCCACAACATGCGATTTTACAAATTCAACTTCCAGGAAAATGTCTAAATTTTTCTAAAATATTCATAGAATCCCCAAAAAGTAGTTTTACTCCTGGGGTGCATATTACCCCTGATGCCCTTATTATAAGCTTTAACATCAATAACTATGAGAAATACTTCACTCTTGAAAGAACAGCCTATGATCAAAACAAGGAAAAATCTCTTATGAAAATTTAGGCAAGTTTAATGCATATAATAGTTTTATCAGGACAACTACAAAGAACTTCCGATTATTTAAAGAAGGTAAAATTCCCAATTAAAAAATAAGCTGAACTATTTTCAATAGTAATGAAACCAGTATAACTCGAATGAATAGTCTATGTGCAAAAGAAGGAAAAAATCTGATGAGATCAATAAAACACTTGAAACCTTATTATACCTTTGGTAATCCAGAGGCGAATTAACCGTCACCTCAGAGTCTTGACGCGATGTAAAGAGTTCACAACTTCGTCCTGAATTAACGGGTTGATTTTATCATTCTCTTAGAGCTCTTACAGAGCATATAAAATCAAATATAAAACGTGTATTTATATAGAAAGAAAAAGTGCATCGTTTTTTAGTTGTTTTTGATTAACTTGGAAGCTTCTGAAAGAAATTCACCATCTTTTTCTTTATCGGTATTTCGTCTATTAGTAAGCGATATCACCGGATTGGAAGTCAACATAAGTCGTATAAAATACATCTACAAAGTTTACAGTCCGATTGAATTCGGTGGTATGATTTAACCGGATTCTTCTGATGGATTCATATCGCACTTATTGGCTTCTTCGGCGGCTTGCCAGAGAAGAGAATAAATAAATTATTATAGAACAGATTCAGCTGTTACTAAAATAAAACAGTAATAAAATGCTAAAATCTTCAATTTAAGTATGTACAGAAAATATATTGAAATTATGCCAAATGTCCGTTATGCCAAATGACCCTCATCTTTCACTTAGTTAAAAATTATGCCAAATATCCGTTATGCCAAATGACCGTTATGCCAAATGTCCTTTATGCCAAATGGCGTTATGCCAAATGACCTTATGCCAAACGGCTTTATGCCAAATGGCCCGCTCCCCTGCGATCCAAAGGACCATCGAGTTAGCCATGAAAACCAACTTTTACTATGGTTCTCTAACTCGATATAGAGAAACGGAATATCGAGTAAGGGAGAGTTAACTGTATTTATTTCAATTATTAACAGACATACCTCTAATCAGCAAACCAAAATGTTGGCACAAGCAATAAGAGTATAACTCGAGAGGGATTCGCGATAAGGGCCTATCTGACAAATCAATAACATTGAGAAAATAAGCAATGAAATTCCCATGTACAATTTTTAATCCTAATTAAAGAAAATATACTCAAACTTAAACTTTTTCACTTTATTTCACATATCATAAACCTAGTTTTAAAATCTTCATGAATACCACACACATCTTCTACAATTTCCCTAGCTATTTCGTACTCAAAAAATCTTCAAAGGTTTCGCCTTAAACGCACCCAAGAATGCCAGTATCGCCCAATGTTATGAGCCTGTAATCGATATTATTTTCAGTGTCGCCTATTACTTCTGCGCCGTGTTTTCATTCTGGTTTCAATTAAGCCCGCCATGTACGCCTTGTTTATTTTTTGTTTGCAGTGTCGCCGTTTACTCTCGCCGTGTTTTGCTTTCGATTTCAGATGCGCCCATCACTTTGATAAACAAAAACACAGGCGTAATCAATACAGTGTGTGGTTTTGCATGAGGTGAAGTTTCGTCTTCTACAAATTTGCGTTTTATGAATAGTTAAATTATCGAAAGGGGAAAAGTTCAAGTGCAGTGAATAGACAATCAAGCTACAATTTCACCGCTATAGTTTCTTAAATTGTGTACATTTTGTCAGTTTCGCCTAATTCGCGAATCTGTCTAGAACTTATCACGCGACACAAGCACTAATTCTTCGCTATACCACCTAAGAACGCGTCTACTCAAGCAACACTGCCAAAACAAAAAAAAAATGTAGTATGGAAATATTTGTCATAGCCTTCTACGATTTGATTGAGTTGTCATCATATGGCACAAGCGATTCGTAGTAGTATACTATTGGTGAATGAAAATTACCTATAGTACCTCTTATTAAAATAAAAACAAATGTTCACGACCCCCCGATAGAACATTTCCAAACCGGTCTCAAATTAAGGGGGAAAGCCTAAGCTTTCATTTGGTGGGTGTTTTAGCAATACTGATTTTTTTATATTAATGTTTTCTACCAGAGACACCGTGATAACTACACGCTCAAAAAAGAGTTCAGGAAAACGTGAACTTTTAAAAATACACCGTGAACTACCATCATGTTTACATGAACGTTCTCGGAACTAGGCAACGCGTTCATATAAACATGATCTAGTTCACGGTGTATTTTTGCTTGTTGACGTGTTCATGTCTGCCGTTCACGGATACGGATTTTTTTCTGTGTAAGGTCTGTTCATTTTATAAAGTGTTCACTTTGTTTATGCTATATATGGACCAATACATAAGTTCACTGATTTGACATTTGAGCGGTGCCGTATTCACTAGTTACCATGGTCACATAAATAACACGACTCCGCTCTAACGTCAAATAATGAACGCGTGCATTTGTCCATTTTTTATTTATCGTAATCTGTTTTCTGTGCATCCTTCAACTATTATTCAATGTTATGAAAATATAAAATCTTACAAAATGCTTTTGGTTGAAAAACTTTTTTTTTCAAAAACTCATATGCAAAATATTCGTCGAAGATAAGCATTATTTTTCGCATAACAAATATCCTCATTTGTATGAACAAATTGCATGTTGGTATCCTTTATTATTCTACTAAAGGTAGCGCTTTAAAACGTCTATAATATTCCATCATTCTCTGATACTTTGTCACTCTATTCATTTATCCTTTATGACGAAATTTGCTTTAATTCCCAGCAAAAAAGTAAAGTAAAAAGCGTGTTTTTTTTTCTCTGTTCGGATGCGCCACTGCGACCAGTATTTAGATCTATTGTGGCATTACCCGTATCCTTAGTGTATAGTGCATGACGCATTACTCCATTTCCATTGATAGGTAATGAAGCATCGATTTCTGTACAGTTCTTGTTTTGATTCCTTAGATATTGATAAAAAGCGACTATGATGAAAAGGTCCCGCTATTTTACACCCTTTATAGAAATTTACATCTCAGCGAAGGCGCGCCCCTTAGCAAACATAATCGATTTAATTTCTGAGGAACCAAATCGGTACTACTGATATTTGACCATGCAACGTAACTCTAGTCACATCCTTGTTTCGCTTTTAGTTTAGTCCCAGAAAAATACTAGAAAAAAGGGGCTTTATGCTAGCAGCAAAACTGAATCAAGCTAGAAAATTTGTTTAGTAATCAGAATTCACGTGAGTCCTTGAATTGCCAGTACTTAACAGTCCTTGTTGAGTTAATACTCATGATTGTTATCCTGGCTTCAAGTGTAGTCTCGGGACTGACCAACTCCTAGTTTTTAACCATCTGCTAGGTAAAATAGATTCAATTTCAGAAACTGTTGCCAGTAACAAGGACTTTGTACCGCGAATCCTTGAATAACCAGAACATATTACCCTAGCCCGACAAACAAGATGAGACTAGGGTTCAAATTGGTAGATCTTACCCCGTAACGCACCACGAAAAGGTGATCTACCCGCGTTACGGGTAAAAAGCGTGTTAAGAATTGGTTTAGATTACTAAAGAAACTATAATTTTATAAAGGAGAGCTAAATCGTGAGTTTTAACATTTCTAAGCATTCTTAGGTTTCTCTATATGGTCGTTTTATATAAACAAAAAAAATCATTCTTTTACAATTTTGTAAGGTACCACGGGGTCATTGTGCTTCGGGAGGTCTTCTGGAAATAAAGCATTTGTTTTTCTAGTGTGCTTAAAATATGACGTAGGGACTAAATAAGCTACTCTATGAAGCCGAATGTTGTTTTTCACATTATATAAGTCAGGACGTTTTTAAAACCTAAAAATACAACTCATATCAGTTCCATTTAAATTTAAATTATTTTTCTCCAAACAAATCGGTGAAAAATTATTTTATGATATCTGTAAAATTGTTGTTCCATAAATAACTTGATATTTTTCAGCAGGCTTCTGAATGATGATGTTCAAAGTCTTTTTTGAAAATAAAAAATATAGATTGTCGAATAATTTTAATAATCATTTTTTTTATTATCTCCAAAAATTGAATGTTCTAAACGTTGTGTCTTGTCAGTGTGAAATTCAATTATTTTGGTGTTTTTTATTCATTACCACATTGCGATTTCGTTGATAAATTATAAAGATATTGCATGTACAAGGTGTCCACTTTATGAAATGAACAGTCCTTAGAATTATATCCTTTCTTTCAAAATATGACCGTTGTTGATGAAAAATGGTGACATAACCTAATACCAAATGACCGCTATGCCAAATGTCCTTTATGCAAAACGGAGCTATACCAAAATATCTTTTGCCAAATAATTTTAAGCCAAATGACACAGATCACTTTAAAATATGTATTGTTCCAGGGTTTCCGCTTAGGCTGCTTTCAGCGATTCTTTAAAGGAATTATTTAAAGATTATTATTTAGATTTATCCATAGAGTAAGTGATTCATTAGTTGTGGGCGTTCCTAGTGCAATTTACACTGGTTTAATTGAATTAGCTGCTGATCCGACACCACCAATCGACGCATTGGCTTATTGATACACGAAATAGCTGAAAACATCATTCAAATTGTTTCAAAATTGATGAAATACTACCAAAACTGCTTAAACTTTTCACACTTGTACCAATAGTTGCGGTAAAGCGTTCCTATAATGGAGGATCCCATAAGAAAACAACGGATACCGCAACTATAGGAACACAAATTTACCTCAACTAAAGGAACAGTGTACCAATAGTGGAGGTATTATTTTTCAATGACATCCCGATGGTACAAAATCAATTGTCTTGTTAAGTGAATGGACGTTACATCCTGTTACAACAATAATATGTACATGCATTGCGTTACTTGAATTTTGAGGGGTTAAATGAAGTTGACCGTTTTTATTAATTCCACTGTTGGAATATTTACCCTACATGAAATCAATCAGGAACATTCTCATAATTTTTGCGAGGATTTGTCTACACGGGAAAAAAATTCTGTGGTAAAAATAACTATTTTAGCTGACTACGCCCATTCTTAAAACTACCCTGGAAATTCAGACCAATTTACTATGTTTACGGTACAGTCCACCACATTACTGGTACATTTGACAGAAATAATTTACAACAATCTGATTCCAACTACAGACATGGTAGAATCAAGCGTATTTCTGGTCTGCTGAAAATTGCCGATGCGAGCGCTTAAGTTAACCCCCTAATATGGTAGTTTTTACCGCACAATTTTTTTGCGTGCAGACTCTAGAGAATCTACCTGAAGAATTTATCCAGAAGTATGCACTGTACGTTTGGTCTTAACAAAGCATACTGAAAATGCGTGTTACCAAAACTTAACCGAGCTACAATTGAACGGTTATGACTTCTGCATTTTTAAAATACAGCTTATTGGTATATGATTAGAAAATAGAACATAGTAATTGATTTTGTTTTGGTTTGATTTTGGCACAGTTCTAAAACCGCACGGTTTCATAAGAGTTAAATGGGCGTTGCAACTGTTCCGACTGATTGGAAAATTTAGTTAGATATGCTGGTATATTAAACTATTTGTTGATTTATTATTTTATGAGTTATAACAACATTGTTTTATTTCCATTTCAGTGTCTCGAATGCGTGAGCAATGGGATGAAACATCGCAATCAGTTTTACAACGTAAATCACAATTGACAGCAATGTTAGGCGATTCTCAGAGGTACGTTTAGATTTATAGGGGAAAAACACCAATTTTCGACCTAGCACTAATTTTCGACCCATTCATACGATTTTGGCCTACTTTATATGAAAATCCAGAAATTGGCACAGAATTCTTGTAGGTCGAAAACTAGTGCTCTTCCCCTAGATTGCCTTTTCCATATATTTTATTTTTAAAATCATGCATATTATCCGTACAAACTTTGAAGACATGCCTCTATGAAACCAAGAAAAAAACAAATTAAGGATTTCTACATGGTTCGACATCTTGACCTATTGTATTCATAAGGAAAAACGTCTCCGATAAATTTTAATTTAAATATCTCAGTACGAAGCAATCATTTCGAAATTATTAAAAATTATATATTTTGTTGACATATAGATGTATCTAAAAAGGTACTTTTACATTTGTTTATTATTATTTTCAATGAGAGATAATCATCCCCATATTTTGTTGTTCGGATAATTTACGAACACCCTGTACTATCCTTATTATATCCTGATAACTACTCAAGCAGAGAATGAGAACTAATTAAAAACTAATTTGTATTCTGATCGAGTTAACAGCAATTATAACAAAATATGAGATCAATATTTTGCGTGGAAGTAAACAGAATGATAACAAATGTTGATAGCATTAAGGTACCCCGAGGCATCCAACAGCTAGATATTACCTAGGATTACCTCCGTACGTCATTTATTGAATTGCTCTGATTTTCTCAATGATTTAGTTAACTAAATTCTGATTCTACATCTATTTGACGAACTAAATCGAGTCGGATTCGGATCGGAGAACCAGAAACTAGTTGACCTTGAGGAATTCTGAGTTTTGCTGACGTAGAGGACGCAGTAGAATTTATAAGTCCACTAAAATAAAAAAAGGGAGCATTAGGCGGGTGATGCCTACTTTTACATTAATAACTTACAATATGGTAGAAACTAGCAATTTTTTTTACTGTCTATGGCGTCTTTCCTGGTAGGGAGCCGGACTCCATTCTTAGCACTTTTGATTCACTTCGGCAGTGGGGTTTTTTGAAAGCTAGAGCGTTCATATTTGACCACAATATGCGTCGTACTGATGCGCTTCTTATTGCAAAGTTTCAGACAATTCGGCCGAGAAAAAAACCCCATGCCAAAGTGAATCATGGAAGTGCCCAAGTGGTTCTGCACCCTATGTCTTAGAAAGAAGAATCAGCAATAAATGTGTGAACATTTGTGACAGCCATTCCACAGCATACTAGATTGAGAAATACTGAGTTGCTGTTACGCATGGATGTCCATGTGGATTTCTTGAAATATCTCCAAAAATAATCTAAATTAAACGGAAATTTTCATTATTGCAAAAAATGTTGTATGCAACTCCGTTGCACTAGCTGGTGGTAACCAATCGATTAAGTTTTCAGCTCAAATGGGTGTTTGGTTCTCCAGATTTGTGCTCTTGAAAATTTGAAGTTTGGCTTCGATTCATCTTCACCTTCAGTACTCGTCGTATTCATCCAACTTGGCGAGCCTGGCTCCTTGGATAAATGTACGACTTGTGTTGAAAAAACCATCGTTTTGCAACTTGTTGCATAAATACAGTCGACTCTCCATAACTCGATATCCAAGGGATCATAGACTCATAGAATTATCGAGTTATAGAATACACCGACACATAAAATCCTAAAATCAAAGAAACAAATTTTGGTATTTTCAATATATTCATAATCACTACTGTTAGAAAGCAATATTATTGTGTTGATAGTATTTTAAAAACTATTATCTGTAAACGTTTAATGAAATGCTCGAAAAATCACATTATTTTGACTGACAATTAATGTTTTTTATTTCCATGTGTTTCTACTTTTTTTACAACTTGCAAGTTTTTATTCAACTCCCAACAGGAATTGAACCAAGTTTTCCTGAATTAGAAGGATTTTTAAATAGATACAGTCATCTCTCCCTAACTCGATATTAAAGGGACCATCGAGTTAGGGAGGTATCGAGATGAAGAACACAAATTTTTCAATTTTTGAAATTTTGAATATTTCGACAAAGTACATTCAAAATAGTAAATTAAATATGAAAAACAGAAAATTTGTTGAACATTTAGCAACGTGACACTTTTCGCATAGTCTTCAAAAATTCAATTTTTTATCACCCTGAAATCACTTGTCAACCTTCATTTTACTATCACTATAATCATAATTATCAAATTTAAGAAATTTATTAACATTTGGAGAATATTTGAAAAAAAAAATCATGGAAATATCGAGTTAGAGAGGTAAACTCCCATAGGAAACTGAAACAAATCGCTTCGAGTTAGGGAACATCGAGTTAGAGAGGTATTGACTTACAGAGGGATCAGAGTATGCTAGATTGAAGGGACCGCGCATTCCATCGAGTTAAGGGATATATCGAGATACAGAGTAAGAACATCGAGTAAGGGAGAGTTAACTGTATCGAGTTATGGAGAGAAATTTACCTCTCACGTGACATCGACTAGTGGAAATATCGTGTTATGGAAATATCGACTTATGGAGAGCAGGATGTATGGAAATTTGAAGGGACCGATAAATCCATCAAGTTATAGAGTATATCGAGTTATAGAATATCGAGTTGTGGAGAGTCGACTGTAACTATTTTGCATTTTTTCATCGTAATAGGCTGTTTTTCATCACGCCAGTCTGTCATGAGACGGCCTACTTTCCTGCACTCAAGTATTTTTTTTACAAGGGGGAAATCTGCAAACAGATCCCCTGAGAAGGTAACTCAGGGAATGCGGGAATGCTGCACCAACGACGACCCGCTAAAACCAACCTATGCACAGTGCTTGAGCAATCCTTTTAGAGTTGCTCAAGTGGTGAACAGTGCATCGACATGACCCTTGGACTCAGACCCTTATCTCCCCGGAACCACCTTGCGGTATTTCTTCGGGGAGGGACCAGTGCATATAGCACAACACGTGTAGCAGAAGTAGCCTAGGCAAACGCTTCACCTAGCCGACTTAAACAATGTTACAATCCTCTTCAGCCAACTCTTGGTCGGCGTGCCAGAGGCGCTGCAATTCTAACATAATGTGAGTGACAGCCGTTGTTACTGCATTCCAGCACTCGGCATCCGCACACATTCTCTCTATTATTATGCATCCGGTAGAAATCAAGACCAACACTTATTTAAAATTATTGTTTTCTCGGGCCACAAGCGTCGCAGCTCATATGTGAATAGTGCGCTGTGTTCATAAAAATCGTAAGAATGCAGCGCCACACTAAAAAACTGATTTCAAAATGTGGCGAGTTGAGGCGCGGCGCGAGTCTCGCTGGCGCGATCCGGTTTAGTGGCGGCGCGACAATATATTGTCGGGGAACGTGTCCCCTCCGCATGTAGTGAGCATGCGACCTCTCACAACAATGAAACGGGGGCAATCGAACACGACATGCTCCGCTGTTTCCTTCACACCAGCACAATTGGGGCTCGCAGGAGATTCTGAGTGCCCGAATCTATGCAGGTACTGTCTATAGCAACCATGTCCTGACAGAAACTGCGTCAGGTGGAAGTTCACTTCCCCATGGTTTCTACTATACCAATCTGACACATTTGGTATAAGCCGATGGGCCCATCTACCCTTAGTGGAGCTATCCCATTCCTGCTGCCAGCTTCTGAGCGTTTCCTCTTTACATGTGTCGCGGACTCCTCTGGTACCCCTTTGGTTGAAGCATTGGACATGTTCCTTGATGATGTGCCCGATGGGCGTCATCCCGGCTATGATTCACACTGCCTCTTTAGATATCGTCCGGTATACACTTGCTACTCTTAAGCACATTATCCTGTACGTGCTTTCCAACCGCTTTAGGTTTCTGCTCGTTCTAAGCGCTTTTGACCAGATTGGTCCTCCAAACCTTAGTATGGATAGCGCCACGCTTGCCAGTAGCTTGCGTTTGCTGGCAATTACAGCAGAGCTCTTAGACATCATCCTCGAAAGCGCCGCTATAGCCGTAGATGCCCTTTTACAGGCATATTCAATGTGGCTAGCGAAGTTGAGCTTGTCATCGATCATTACCCCCAGATGCCTAAGGGATCGCTTGGACTCTATGGTGCAATCACCTACCGAAATGAGCGCCCGTTGCTCGGACTTGCGGTTGTTGACCATCACCACCTCAGTATTGTGACGGGCCAGTCCTAGTTTCCTAGACTTCACCCATTCCTCAACTATGGAAATAGAGTGCGCTGCTGTCAACTCTACTTCCTCCATCGATTCACCATAGACCACTAAGGTGATATCGTCGGCGAAGCCAACAATCTTAACACCCGTCGGAAGGGGCAGCCTCAGTACGTCACCGTACATCGCATTCCATAATAGCGGGCCCAGGATTGAACCTTGAGGTACTCCCGCGGTAATTCGAACGCTTTTCTGCCCCTCCTCTGTGTCATACAGTAGAAACCAGTACCTTGAGGCAGTGAAGCGCGTGTGTTATTGCTTCCCAGCTTGCGCTGTTGAACGCATTCTTCACATCCAGAGTGACAACCGCGCAGTAACGGATGCCGCTTCTTTTATGCTCGATTGCCTCCTCAACTGTCTGAACGACCGACTGGATGGCGTCCAGAGTAGATTTACCTTTTCTGAATCCAAACTGGTTGTTGGACAGGCCGTCCGCACTCTCCGTATACGGTACTAGCCTGTTGAGAATCAACCTCTCCAATAACTTGCCCGTCGTATCTAGTAGACAGATAGGTCTATACGCCGACGGGTCACCTGGTGGTTTCCCCGCCTTTGGTAGAAGCACCAATTTCTGTCGCTTCCATACATCCTGGAAGATTCCTTGATCAATGCAGCGTTGCATCGTGGTTCTGAACATGTCTGGATCCGCGTTCACTGCCGCTTTTAAGGCAACATTCGGGATACCATCGGGTCCCGGTGCCTTGTTTGGGGCGAATGATTTCACGACTTCTGCCAGCTCTTCGTTCGTCACTCTCGCCTCTTCTTCTTCTTCATCTGCCGTATACGGCGCTGGGGGCCATGGGCTTATGGGATGGTGCGGGAAGATTACATCGATTATCGATCGCAGCAACTCGGGCGCCTTCTCTTGGGGCGCTATGGCACCTTTGGTCTTAGCCATTACCACTCTATAGGCGTCGCCGTCACCCCATGGACTAGAATTGGCACTCTCGCATAGACTATCAAAGCATGCCTGTTTTCGACTCTTGATTTCGTTTCTGAGAGCCAACTTTGCCTCTCTGAATGCTGCACCGCGTTCTTCTCTTTGTGCTTCTGCGCGTGCGCGTTGCATTCTTCGTCTAGCCCGAAAACAGATTGCTCGAAGATTTGCAATTGATTCGCACCACCAGTACACCGGCGGCCTGTTCTCTCTAGGGGGGTATTCGGATTTACCTTGGAAATTCGCCACCTTTTTTGAGCAGCCCCTTAATTTCAAATTTCAATTAACAACATTTGTTGAATTACTTAAACTAGGACTTACAATTGATAGTTTTTACTTCCCCTCGTGCTACGAATGGCTTCGGTAAGGCACGCTAGTTGATGTTTCACCCTGAATAAAGTGATTAAATTAGATATTATTACAATTAAGTATTGATGTTACTTACTTTAAGAGAACAATAGGCTAATTTTAAGGCAACAATCCTATTTTGTCCCACTAGTAGAAACAACTAGCTTAAATCCACGACCTATACCCTGAAACAAGTAGCGCACAAGACATAATTTTACATCGCTCAACAAATGTCTACTAACAATTACCGAATGGCGTTCACACAATATTTAATTCTCAGGTTGTGCTCGAATTCACTTTTTTATAATATTTCTAGATTTCTAGATTTCTACTATTTCAATTAGTACCACGAACTGTCTATACTGTTGGCTTATCACTTCCACCTTTGTTTTTATCTAGTTGTGCTACCTATCAAAGGTTTCAACAATCAATGATCTACGCTATTATCTAGACCGCCAACGTTGCTGACTGCCCTATGGTTTTCTGCTCACTCCAGCCCGTAGCTCCGGTTCCGGTTCACACTCCGGAATTCCGGATTTACCTGGTATTTCTATAACTGCTAGATTGACAGCAGACCTTTTGCATACACCATTAGCTGTCCTCACACTCGCCTGCCGAATTCTGCCATCTTTACCTTCGAACACTTCCTGGACAATCCCTCGAGTCCAGTTTTTCCGGTGTCCATCGTTCACGATGAACAATAAATCGCCTACGCGTAGCTGCTTCCGGTCTTCGACCCATTTTGAACGTGAGTTAATGGTTGGTAAGTATTCCTTCCACCAACGTTGCCACATTTGATCTGCAAGGTATTGCGATCTCTTGTAGACGTCCCGTAGAGCTTTCGCGAAATCCGCAGAACCGTCGACCTTCAAATCAGCATTCTTAACAGTGCCACGGAGAAAATGATTTGGTGTTATTGCTTCGATTTCTGCTGCCTCCTGTGGTAAGTAGACCAATGGACGGGTGTTGATTGCGTCCTCTGCCTCAGATAACGAAGTAAGCAAGACTTCATCAGTAAGTTTACGACCGTCGTTGAGGACTTCTAACGCTTGTTTGACCGATCGTACCATTCGTTCCCAACTACCGCCCATGTGTGGGGTATTTGGGGGAATGAAGTTCCACTTTAGAGTGGGACTCGTCATAATTTCAGCACATTCTCTATCTATCTTTGCCAACTCGTTGCTAGCACCTTTAAAATTAGTTCCGTTGTCGGAAAAAAAACTCATCTGGCGTCCCACGTTTACACATGAACCTTCTTATTGCCATTAAGCATGCCTGAGTGGTTAAACCGTGCACAACTTCAAGATGAACTGCTCGAACCGCTAGGCAGGTAAAAAGAGCGACCCACCTTTTTCCCATCGTCTACCTACCAATACTTCCACGGGGCCCAAGTAATCCACCCCAACTGAACTGAACGGACGAAGCTGTGGTGTAACTCTTTGCACCGGTAAAGGAGTCATCATGGGAGTTACCGGCTGGCAACGGTTAACACGACACCACATGCAGTTTTTCACTGCTTGTCGAATCGCTTGGCGTAACTTGGGAATGTAAAATCGCTGACGAAGTTCGTTACACACAGTTTCCCTGTTCGCATGAACAAATTTTTCATGATATCGTAGAATCAGCAAGTTGGTTATCGCATGTTCTTTGGGTAGAATGATTGGATGTTTCATGTCGAACGTAGCGAACTCGGAATACTGTAGCCTTCCTCCAACTCGCATGACTCCTTCGCTGTCCAGAACGGGATTCATCTTGTATAGTGAACTTGTCTTTTTGATTCGATCAGGGGCTCCTTCGCGCTTTTGGTTTTTCTCTAGTACCTTGAATTCCTCCGCAAATACATCGCGCTGAGCCTGTTTCCACAAGGTTGATTCAGCTGCACATAGTTCTTCCTGTTGTAACGGCTGTTGAACAGATTTTGGTTGTGCCAATAGCAAATTTTCTTGGTTTGGAGTAGCTTTAGAAACAACGATTGAATCCTGCGACAGTTTCTAATAAATCGTATCACATAAGCTGTACTACGAAGCAGACGATCTAATCGATTTGTTGAGTCTACATTGATGACTGGATTAGGGTTTATGGCTTCATGATGAAGAACGGATGCACGCATTTCTTCGTTAGTATCAACTGCTGGGAGTGGTGCTACTGGCCAGCGATTTTCGGACTCCAAGAGAAATTGTGGTCCTGCGAACCACGCACTGCTGGACTCTAGCGGAGGCCCTTGCCCCCATTTTGTTAGCACATCGGCAATATTTGTTTTAGTGGGAACCCAACGCCAATCGGAGATGTTGGTGTGTTCCCGAATTTCACCAATGCGGAATGCCACAAACTGCTTATATTTCAACTGGTCAGAACGAATCCAACTGAGTACCGTTTGAGAATCCGACCAGAGAAAGTAGTTGTGTATTGGAAGAGAGTGATTAGCTTGAACCGTGTGTAGTAAACGTGATCCCAAAACTGCTGCCATCAGCTCAAGACGAGGGATCGATTGACGCTTTAGCGGGGCGACTTTCGAACGGGAAGTCACCAGAGAAGTCCTTATATGGCCACCTATCACTGTCCGGAAGTAAGCAACGCAACCGTAAGCCTGCTCACTTGCATCCATGAAGATGTGTAGCTGAAGCGACTCGATTTCGGATGATAGAGCATCTCCGATATAGCAGCGAGGGATTCGAATATCTGCCACTTGCTTTAGAAGACCTGTCCAACGATTCCACTTCTGTAGCGCATCGTCGTTTATCTCTTCGTCCCATCCGCATCCCGTTCGCCACAGATCCTGAATGAGTGTTTTGCCGTGAATAGTGAACGGTGCTAAAAGTCCTAGCGGGTCAAAAAAGCCCATCACGCAGCTCCAAAACCAGCCTTTTTGTTGGTCGCCGAATGCCATCCATAAAAGGTGTTAGTTCCGGGCGATGATCGGTAGCAAATGAGAATTTATCTTGTTTTGGACACCAGATTATTCCCAAAACTCGTTCGTTCTCCGTTGTTTTGTCGACGTTGAAATGAACATCTTGTACAGGTTTCGACTCCCCAAGACTTTGAAGTACCTTGGGAGAGTTGGAAACCCAGTTTCTTATTTCGAAGCCTGCTTTGGAATGAATGAACCGGACTTCTTTGGCTCGACGAATCGCTTCCTCGACGGTATCAACACTATCATAGTAATCGTCGACATAGTGCTTGTCGACGATGGCAGCGGCTGCCTCTGGGTACGTTGCTGAAAACTCCGATGCGTTGAGATTTTTAACGTATTGAGCCGAACATGGTGAACTGGTAGATCCAAACGTAGCTACATCCATGATGTACACGCTAGGCTCGACGTCTTCAGGGGTTTTCCTGAAAAGGAATCGCTGCGCCTGCTTGTCAGCCTCCCGTATGCGTAGTTGGTGATACATCTCACGTATATCGCCTCCAAAGGCGATACGACGTTCCCGAAAAAGACTAAGTACAGCTGTCAGGGGAGTAAGCATATCAGGCCCTTTCAGTAGCTGACTATTAAGGGACACACCATTAACTGTAGCTGCAGCATCCCATACTAGACGGATTTTGCTGGTTTTTTTCGGGTTTTGAACGTAATTCAACGGGAGATACCAACTCCTTTGAGGATCGGTTTTGTAACCGGTGGTTCCAATAGTTACTTGCCGGCTCCACCGCAAGGTCCTTTTTCCTCCATTAAACCCACCGTGCACTATCACCACTCAATACGAGCGAGAGTAACTCTCTTGTCGGTATTCAGTGTGAGTGCCGATTAGATCTCAACACCAACATACATGTCATGCATGGTATTTGTTTACAGCGGTTTGAGCGCAAGCAAAAGACTGAAAGCTTGCCTTACGTTTATCACTGGCCTTCAGATGTCGCATGCGGGAAAGGTTGCCAAACAGTTAGAACATTCCGAATGTCGGGTAATTTCGTGTTCGGTCATATCATTTTGATCATTAAAAAGCTCAGCTTTCGGCTCGAACTCTTTAGTCTGTCCGTAACCATAAACGGGAGTAGTAGTGCGCGTCGGAAAAATTGTTATTTAATTTAGATTGTGAGTTGAACAATTAAAAGTGGTGAAATTTTCTAATTAATGTTTCTCTTTATTAGGTGGTAAAAGTTAAATTAAAAACGATACGTTATAAAAACGAAAACACAATTGGTGAAGAAACGAAGAATACATGTATGGTTAGTGACACAAAAGGTGCATTGTTAGTAGGATAAAAACGGTATTGTTATTTCTTTGTTAATAGGTTTTTTGTTAAGCCCAAAACACACGTGTACATAAAACAGAACATATAGTGTTAGTTTGCGGAGAAAAAGGTAATTTAATGTTGAAACATGTATATTGTATAAATTAAAAACCACAGTGACGTCACAAGGGTACTAATCATGGGGGTAGGTCCTGTAAGCGGGCCTTTTTCTCTTTTTCTGCATCGCTTGGCGGAGCAAGCGGTGGTTATTTCCTCCACAGGACAAAAGCGGCCCTTTTTCCCTTCAAGCGCACCTAGCTTCATCTCCCAAAACGCCAAGGACGGACAGACGCTAAAAAGGGTGCCCACGTTACGTGCTACAATCTCCATCCGGAGCACGAAACCGGCCATTTTGGATTGGCCAGGCTCAGATCCCGGGCGTCGGTCATTGTTCTCGGCCATCGCATTCGGCCTTTGTCATCTGGCCATTGCATTGTCTTCACCTGTGCCCAAAACCGCCATTGTTCTTTGCCATCAAGCCGTTCAGAAGAGCGACTACAAAGCCGTCGAAGCCAACGAAGCCATCCTCTCCATTCCGGACGTTATCTGGACTGTCGTACTCCAGCATCCCGGTCCCGGTCCGTGAGGGATTCCATCAACCAAGTTCACGGTGGGACAGTTGCCAAACTTCCCGTGGAACCGATCAAGCCACTCCGTAGTTCGCCTATCACCATCTAGTCCGCCGGCTGGATATCTCCCAAACATCAACCCGCGGAGAATCGCCGCCTGTCGCCACCAACCCGCCATCAACCACCACCACCTGCCACCTACCGTTGCTGCTTCGAGCCTCCAGTCGCCGCCCTGCCAAGAATGTACCAAACCGCAAGTACCCTACCCCAAAGTGTTGTGACGTCACTATTCAGCCGATTATGGCTAATAAATTAGCATGTTAGAATGAGAAGTTAATTGGTACAGTGCATTCATTTAAAGAGCAAGCCTTGATTAGTCTCTTTCGCCACTTTCATTTTGCTTTTCGTTACCGGACTCACAAAGGAGTCGTCAAGCCTCGCCCGTTGTGGTTGAGCCAGAATTGATAGTTTGAGCAGCTTTTGAGTCCCCCTAGATACGACACTGTTTGCCGATTTTTCCACCTTGTTGCACTGGTGGGCACGTGTCGCGCAACACACGTGCGTGTGTAGCTCCTGCTGTAGGTGAGTACCACAGTGAGTGTATGTAGTGTTGAGAAACTAAGGTAAACGACCCTATAATTGTCTCCCTTCCCTAGCTTCGGTGAGCTAGCGGGTAACAGTTTCCTTCAGTTCCTTCGAGGTTGCTAGCATATCCCTTTTGCTGATAATCTTCGATTTGTTGTCTGATCCTTTCGTACAGCTCCGGAGACTTTTCGAGTCTCTGCTCTAATTGTTTCAGCCTCCGACGGGCCATCGGGAGACTATCTGGAAACGTGTGATCGTCTGTCCTCCACAATAAACCCGTTTCGAAACGATCACCAACGCGAACAGTTGTTCGTTCAAGGATGTCTCGTGCTCGTTTTTCTTCATTGGATTCTGCTACGGCTGATTCCTCTAAAGCGTAATGGTCCTTCAGTAAATTGTAAAGGTCCTCATTGCTGATTCCGAGGTGATGTCCGACAGTATCTACACTATTTGTTTCTCTTGAGGTAGGACCGTAAACTGACCAGCCAAGTTTCGATCGCACAGCTATTGGTTCTCCAATTTTCCGAATCTTAGCTTCGAGAGGTGCTATGGTGTGGAGATTATTCAGACCTATGAGCAAACCGGGGTGCTGATCTGAATACGATTCAATTGGCAAATTTCGAAGATGGCTATACTTAGCGGCAAGTGCAGCCGAATCGAGGGACTGTTTTGGAAGCAGCAATTTTTCAACAGTTTGCGCTGCTTGTAGCGGAAGTCTTTCTTCTTTGCCTGCACCAGAGATCCACAAATTCATCATTTTGGAATCCGGTTCTACCCTGGTAATATCAGCGGTCCATTTGATGGTGAGTGGCCACTTTACTCCCTTAGCATTTAGCCGATCGGTAAGTGAACGTTCAACGAGAGTAATCGATGACCATTCATCAAGAAATGCCAGCGTAGTCACATATTTATCCCCGTAGTACATAGTTACGGGAATCATCCGAAACATGATGGAGCTCGATGAACGGATATGTGCGTTTATAACGACCACATTTTCGATCGGGTGGAGCAGCGGATGGTGCCGTTCCCGACATTCACCCAAATTACAACGAATTTTGAATTTGCAAGGAGCGTTACCGTGATCATTGAGGCAGATATTGCAAAGTTTGGCTCTCTCTACAATTTCCATGCGATCGGCTAAGTTCATTGATTTGAAGTCCTGACAGAAACGAAGACGATGATCTGTTCTCTTACAGGCTTTACACGGTTTCAGCTTCTGCTCTTCGTTGGATGTAGGACTTTCTCTCACACTGTGTGTGTAGACTGCTCCTTTTTCCGAAGCCCTTCCCTTTCCGGTATGTCCGTGCTTAATCTTGGGCTCGGGATTGTATTCGAAGCCCACATTTGCCGCGCATGCCTCCGATACGATTCTTGATAGGAAGGTAGAGAATGTTCGTAGCGTTACAGTTTTCCTCTTGCTGCGATATCGGACCCACTCTCGCTTGTCACCTGCTGGAAGTTTGTCCACCAGGTCTTGGGTGAGCAGCGGGTTGACCAAGTGTTCTTTCAACCCCGCGGCTTCAAGGTGGTCACACAATTGTTCCACGATATTTCCGAATGGGATGTATGTCTCTAATTTATCCGCTTTCGGGGGTTCCAGCCGCTTGACTTTTTTCCAAGTGGCAATGCAGCAGTTGCTCCGGGCGGCCGAAGAGTTGCCGGAGTTTGCTGATAACCTTCGGCACTGATTTGGGCAATAACAGTTGTCCCGAACACTCTCTAAAGCTGAGCCTTTCAGGCTTTCCTGTAGGCGAACCAAATTCTCCACATCATTGAAACCACACGCTATATTGGAGGCGTCATAGCTTCCAATAAAGAGTGGCCATTCTTCGGGATTCCCACTGAAGGTTGGGAGCTTCTTGGAAAGTCCATTCCGCGCTGCCAGCTGGGCCTTGGTTGGTCTTGTCAGTGTTTGCCCCAGCCCGTATGACTCTGGCTTCTTCATTTTCTTCCGACGCATCTTGTCTACAGACAATGTTGTTTCTTCCAACTCATTCTCCGATTCTTCTTCCTGCTTTCCTTCTGATAACGTCTCGGAACTGTTGCTGTCGTCCTCAGATTCTTCGTTGCTGGTTTCTTCGACGGAACTATAATCCTCTTCTGAACTTCCTTCAAACTCTACATTTTGCTGATGCTTTCCGGTTATCGACGTTTGCTGCTTTTCCGAAACCGCTCTGGCCAAGACGTTTGGATTGCGCAACGGTGTGTCCAAATTTTTCTTAACTTGCGATGGACCTTCTCCTGCATCAGGAATCAGTTTTTCGAGCTTTGTCTTCTCGTAGTTGCTATCGGTAAGGCCGGAATTCGGCGACTTCATCGAAACATGCTTGACACTCTTGATCGCATTTTGATACGATTCTCGCATCCGTTGCATACGATCAGCGTGAGCCTGCTCGTCACGGAGCGCTTGCTCCAACATCTCTTTTTCAAGCTGCATTTCCTTCTCCCTCAATTCGTTTTCTATTTTCAGCTGCTTTTCCTTTAGAATCCGATCCATTTCGATCCGTTTCTCCCTCAATATTCGCTCAACCTCCATTTCTCGTTCCTTGATCCTTTGTTCCTTCTCCAATGCTTTAAGTCTTTTTTCCAGCGAAGAGCCTGAATGGCGATCAAACTTGACGCTAGATTTGTCCGACTCTTCCGCAGCCTGTGCCTTCGATCCCTTCGACCTACTTCCCTTTTTGCGATCATCCGGTTTTTTAAGAATTTCCTCTCCTGCTTACTGGCAGGGTTCAGAAGGACAGAACCATTTTTCCAGACCTGCGAGGGACTCTTCCGAAACTTCCACGCATCGGAAATGAAACCAAAGGTCACAAGCATCACATTCGACCATACCTTCGTTGGTTTCCGATGTTTCGGAACAAACACCACAGGGTGTTAATGTGAAGTTTCCTGCCTTTACCATCGTATTTGAGGTTAAATCCGATATCAATTTTTTAGATTATTCGGATTTACCTTGGAAATTCGTCACCTTTTTTGAGCAGCCCCTTAGCAGCAGCTAAAACTTTAATTTCAAATTTCAATTAACAACATTTGTTGAATTACTTAAACTAGGACTTACAATTGATAGTTTTTACTTCCCCTCGTGCTACGAATGGCTTCGGTAAGGCACGCTAGTTGATGTTTCACCCTGAATAAAGTGATTAAATTAGATATTATTACAATTAAGTATTGATGTTACTTACTTTAAGAGAACAATAGGCTAATTTTAAGGCAACAATCCTATTTTGTCCCACTAGTAGAAACAACTAGCTTAAATCCACGACCTATACCCTGAAACAAGTAGCGCACAAGACATAATTTTACATCGCTCAACAAATATCTACTAACAATTACCGAATGGCGTTCACACAATATTTAATTCTCAGGTTGTGCTCGAATTCACTTTTTTATAATATTTTTAGATTTCTAGATTTCTACTATTTCAATTAGTACCACGAACTGTCTATACTGTTGGCTTATCACTTCCACCTTTGTTTTTATCTAGTTGTGCTACCTATCAAAGGTTTCAACAATCAATGATCTACGCTATTATCTAGACCGCCAACGTTGCTGACTGCCCTATGGTTTTCTGCACAGGGGGCTCTTCTCGGCATGGAAGCATCACACGCTCGTGATATCACAGCAACTAGCTCTTCACCGTTTAGGTCCAGAGTGTTCCGTTCGTCTCTCAAGGCTTCAGTGAATACTTCGCCGTCAAAGCGCGCTGTTTTCCATCCTCGGGCTTGGGTCGAGTTACATCGCGCTGCCTTCCGCCCGCCTGGTATTATACTATAGCGAATTGATTGATGATCGCTATGAGTATTTGTTTATTTATTTTTTTATGTATTTATTCAATTATACTTGTAGAGTAAGGGATCACCCTTATAAAAATACTACAATCGGATTTTTCGTTGTTCACACCACATTCTATCCAATTCATACAAATCTATCTCATAACGTAATATGATTTGATAAAAATAAACAACAATCATATACATGTTATCCCCGTTAAACAATTCATCTAACTTAAACTAATTCCCTTCATTTAGCCAGCTCATGCACTCAGTTCGGAATCTTGTTAGTGAATATATAGATTTAATATCTGTTGGAAGTTCCCTCCCCTTGGTTATGCGACCTTGCCGCGATGGGAGGGCATAATCCATTAGCCCATATGATGGAAACCAAAGGCGTAACCTGTAGTGGTGGTATCACATTTTGGCATTTTTGCTTGAAGCCGCGTCATAATTCATATGGCATAGACGCAATAATATCTCGGATGTGATCCAACGGACATTCTGCGTCATAGATAGAATTGATGCCCATTTCAAATAATGAATCTATTCGAAGTGGACATTAATACTATTGGTGACGTTCAGTTTGTATTTTGCTAACCAGAATGATCCGTAGCCACTCTTACTATTAGCTAGCTAGACACATCGTTACCATATACGACGTAGGAAATATTACTCTGAGCAAAATGACTAGTAGATTCACTGAGTAGAAATAAGTGGCGACAATCTTATTTTAATATGGTTTTTACATTGCCATAATAAGAAATACCTCTTTTGTAACATTGGTACAAATAATCTAATTCCAGCTTCATTTTCGCAAAATTTACAAGTAGAAAGTAGGCGTTGTGAAGCATTGCATTTGCCACCGAAAAGTGAATCTTGTAGGAGACTGTAATAGAAGCCTAAGGTAACTTTACTCTTAAGCATTCACTATAATAATGACTATGTAAAGTAAGTCGCTGAGATCGATCATTAGGGTACACTTGCTAGTTTCGAGAAATTGTTGAACGTACAAGGAAAGTGACTTTTTTCTTTAAGGATATATGAACGTAATGCCCAATATATACTTATAACAACAAAAACGAAATTAACTGAAACTACTACTAAACAGCCTAATTTTGTTAAGACTTGACGACAATTGACATTTGAGACTCTAATCTTACGTAAAAGACAGGAGTATTCAGAATAGCACTTAAATGACAGATTATTCAAAATCACTGTTCGATTAGACAGTATTAGTAATCACACTACTACACTTCTATTTCAGACAAATTCTGATGGAGTTGCTGATTTTCACAATGCTTCCTTTTCTCAGAAGCAAGGGAATATGAGAATTTTTAAAAAACTACCACGTCACAATACGAATAAAAAACAGTGTTCATGTGGGCACCATAGCCTAGTCCGTCTGTGTATTGGTCCTGGTAGAGGGAAAACTTGGCAAAAGCCAGACCGAGGGTTCAGCCTTGACAAGTTAAGCTGTCAGGCAGCTCCAACTGAATACCATACAAAAAAAAAAAATATCTGTTGGAAGTTTTTTTTTTCTATCTTTATTAACGAGATTTTTAGCCCTGGGCTAGTTCATCTCGGGACCAACGGCTTTACTTCCCTTCCGAAGGAAGACGTCACTGAAATTTTTTGTGACTATCTATCTGGGATTCGATCCCAGGTCCTCGGCGTGAGAGGCGTGTGTTCTAACCACTACACCAGGTCCGTCCCCTCGTATCTGTTGGAAGTTGATTCCAAAGATTAATTGCACGTACGAAAAAAGTATTGCTATAATGAGAGGAGTTATGATGTATAAGTATATAGTGTCGAACTCTAGCACAGAGTATAACCGTCATCAACGCGCCAGTTCATGGTACCTAAAAGGTTAGGACTACAAAACGTCACGTCGATAACCGATTATGTACCATTTGCCAGCTCTACATTTAATGCGGCCAGGGATTCCAACAATAGCTGGCCTCTTTGATTGGTGCAGCGGCTACCCCACTCCACTGCCAATGCATTAAAGTCGCCAGCTATCACTACTGGCTGCCGATTAGCTAGTTCGGCTATCATCCTGTCGAGCATGTGGGAAAATTCCTCAATCGACCACGTAACAACTGCAATAGAACACGCCGTTGATTTTTGCTATCGCAAAACCGTCATTTGAGCTAGAGACTACTTCTTGGATTGGGTATCGACCTGTCGTCCCTATAGCTGCTAGCTGTTGAGACCTATTCGCCACCCAGTTCCCGTTATTTGCTGGTATGCGGTATGGGTCCGATAGTAACACCACGTCAGTCTTGGTTTTCGAGACTGACTGCCAAAGCAGCTGCTGGGCTGCATCACAGTGGTTTAAATTTAACTGTGTTACTTCCGTTTTGGCTGCTTTGATACTCCGCTTGTGCCCGGACATTTGGGTCCGCCCGTTAAGTGTCCGTTGTCTGCTCTGTCGATACATATTAAGCACTTAACGATTAGCTTACAATCTATTTATTTATTTTTTCGTCAACCGACGTAGACTAGTACATATTACATATACATAAACCAGTTGGAAACTGGTGGAGTATTTTATAATGCGAAACTTTGTTTTATTTGGTTTTATTGAATTTATTTGTTGATCTTTTTTTTTCTTATAGAGAACACCCAATGGATGGTACGGGCATACAAAAGCCAACGATAAACGATAAAAGTCCCATTACATTTGGTCGAGGCTTGTCCGATGAGAACCTAAACCCCCAAAAACAACCGAACCCAGTGACAATCTTCATACCCAGCAAGTGCTATTTTCACTCCAAGTGTTTTTTTTTACTATGAACTACAAATTTAATCTTATTGCAAATGTTTCCCTCATGTCTTTTTTTCGGTTAGCGCTTTAATCTGACTGTCCTTAATCCGACTGTCTTCGCCATTGGCTCCAGGTTCTATCAGGAGCAATATGGAGCATATTTTTTTACTACCACGCCTATACTGACAACATTTCGTGCATCGAGCTTCAAGGGGGCAGAATCCGTCATCAATTTGGGAATTTTCAACTTTTCTCATTCTACCTTCAACTGAATGCGACTAGACTCTGCAGCTCTTTCTGACGATTGACAGCATCTATTCCACTACTTGACAGTTTTTTATACGTCGTTCCCGGGAACAGTTCACTTAGTGTAATAACTGCGACATTTTCACCTAAAACTACCCTCTTATGACATGTATCGAATCTTAAACCAAAACTCCTCCACATCCCAGAAATCTTTACGGGGCTATGTTCGATTCAGATTTCGCTACCAAGATGTCATGGGTACGATTTAGTGTAGTCCATTCCAATTTATTGTAAGATTACATGGTGAACTCAACAAGGAGCTTCCTAATGAGCAACTACTCATTTGATTCAAATTATTCTTTCTTGAAGTTCTCCCTGCTAGACACTTTCCTAAAAAAAAGCGTGGTTTTCACACATACTCTTCCGTCGAAAAAAGTTATTCTTTCGTATGAGATTGTTATACGGATATCAGAAAGTTTCTGTAGCATTTATTTAGGCTGATACAAATATTAATTTTCTTTTATGTCACCCCCCCTTCAAAAATCCGAAAATTTTGAAGGGGAGAAAAAAAAATTCATCATTTTTTTGACATCAGTTAGGTTTTATTAATTTTAAAAGTCGAAAACAGGTAAAATAATAATCCAGATGACGATTGAAAATAGTTTAACAACTATCGTTAAAAATAAAAATTCTTCAATTTTTATTTTTTTGTTCCTTATTTATTTTTATACCCCCCCCCCCTCGTACCTTCCAAGTGGTCTCGGACATAAAAGAAAATTAATATTTGTATCAGCCTTATTAAAGCGATCACTTTAAATCATGTGATGCTATATCCAAACGACAAAACCGTTCTAATCCATATCAGCTGAAATGATTTGCATCAATGATGCAATATTCTAGATCAAATGATCATAGGAGCATTGTAATGCGAGGATTCAAATTCATCATTAGGAAATGAATTTTTTCAAGGCATGCTTTTTAAATCTCTCTTGCGCAATGATGGTTTTGGAAGACTGCCTAGAAGGAGCGTAGAAATTTAATTTTGATAAGATTTCTGTAGAATCAATACGTTGCGAAACGATATCATTTACAAATGAAACTTTTGCGATTTCACGCCGCTCTTTCAAAGTTTGTATGTCAATAAGCATGCAGCGTGCTTTGTAGGGTGGAAGTGGAAATGATGTCCAACCTAATTTACGAAGAGCATATAGTAGAAATTGTTTTTGTACAGATTCTAATCTTTCTTCGTGTGTCATTGAGAAAGGAGACCATACAATGCTGCAGTATTCCATGATTGATCTTACATATGCAATATATAGAGTTTTAATTGTGTATGGGTCATGAAAGTTGTAGCAGAAGCGTTTTATGAACCCTAGCATGTTATTAGCCCTGTGAATTATTGTATTGTAGTGGTCTACGAAAGAAAGCTTAGAGTCTAAGATTACTCCTAAGTCCCTTACTCTTTCACATTTTTCCACACTTTGATTTCCTAATGAAATTGAAATTCGTGGTGTTGTTCTTTTTCTGCTAAATGATATTAGGTTGCATTTTTTTACATTCAGTTCTAATAGGCTTTTTTTGCACCATATATTACCAATCTATTTATTTATTTATTTTTTTTTATTTATTTATTTATTTATTTCGTCAAACGACGTAGACTAGTACATTTTACATATACATATTTTTGTTTTATTTCTTAATACTAAAATTATGAAATTTATAAAAAATATTGAAAAAAAAGTGTAGTGTAAGTAATGTTAATTTCATTTTGTTTTATTTTATGTGTTGCGATTTCTAATGGATTTGAAGCATGTTTTTAGATTTTGCCGAGACATGGTAAAGTCAATAGTTTCGCAATGTTGATTGTAAATGGCCATCATTTGATTTAGAGGCCCGTTTTTGGCATAATTTGTTCGATGATGATTTGTCAAGAATAAAATACGATTTCGTAGTTGCCTAGAAGGAGCGTAGAAATTTAATTTTGATAAGATTTCTGTAGAATCAATACGTTGCGAAACGATATCATTTACAAATGAAACTCTTGCGATTTCACGCCGCTCTTTCAATGTTTGTATGTCAATAAGCATGCAGCGTGCTTTGTAGGGTGGAAGTGGAAATGATGTCCAACCTAATTTACGAAGAGCATATAGTAGAAATTGTTTTTGTACAGATTCTAATCTTTCTTCGTGTGTCATTGAGAAAGGAGACCATACAATGCTGCAGTATTCCATGATTGATCTTACATATGCAATATATAGAGTTTTAATTGTGTATGGGTCATGAAAGTTGTAGCAGAAGCGTTTTATGAACCCTAGCATGTTATTAGCCTTGTGAATTATTGTATTGTAGTGGTCTACGAAAGAAAGCTTAGAGTCTAAGATTACTCCTAAGTCCCTTACTCTTTCACATTTTTCTACATTTTGATTTCCTAATGAAATTGAAATTCGCGGTGTTGTTCTTTTCCTGCTAAATGATATTAGGTTGCATTTTTTTACATTCAGTTCTAATAGGCTTTTTTTGCACCATATGTAGAATATTTCTATTTCATTGCGGAATACATTGATGTCTTCTTCATTTGTTATTTCCAGGTAGAGCTTCATGTCATCGGCATAAATTAACACTTTGAGTTTATTGAAAATGAAGGAAATGTCGTTTACATACATAATAAAAAGAAGAGGTCCCAAATGAGAGCCTTGAGGGACACCCGAAGTGACTTGAATTGGTTTTGATTTGTTTCCTTTGAATTTTATTATTTGTTGGCGGTCAGTTAAATACGATTCAAGCCATTTCAGCAGTCTTGGCTCGATTCCAATTTTTTTTAGTTTGAAAAGTAGCATTGGTATGTCTATGCGATCAAATGCCTTGCTAAAGTCCGTATAAAGAGCTTCTACGTGGTTTCCATTGTCCATTGCATTCAATGAATAGTCAACAAATTGAAGTAAATTTGTTGAGGTCGAGCGACCTTTAAAGAAGCCATGTTGTGTGTCAGTAATTCTATTTTTGATTTGAAGAAATAGTTTTTCGTTGACGATTGACTCGAAAAGTTTTGGAATACAAGAGATAATGGCTATACCACGATAATTACGTGTGTCAGATTTTCGGCCAGATTTAAAGATAGGCACTAAAAAGGAGCTTTTCCATATTTTTGGGAAGATTCCAGATTCAAGGGATTTATTAAAAAGCCAAAACAATGGCGCTGTAAGTTCTTTTGCTAAATTTTTCATAAATATTGGTGGAATCGTGTCAGGGCCGGGACCTTTTGAAGCGTCCAAATTCATTAGAGCGTCTGAAATTTCCCGCACATTGATTTGATTCACACCAATATCTCTAGAAAATTCCGGGTAAAACGCAAAATAATTGCAATCGCGGTCTTCTTCCGAAAATGTAGTATAGATTTCTTGGAAAAAATTTGCATATAGATTGCAAATTTTTTCTGAGTTGTCGCCCACATTTTCATCAAGGTGCATAAGAGATGGAAAATTGTCAGATTTTAGTTTTGTTTTTACGTAATTGAAGAAGTTCTTTGGACAGGACTTTATTTCAAGTTCAGTTTTTGAATTATATTCTTCAAAAGCATCACTGATGGCAAGATTCAATTGAGTGCAAATGTCCAAATATTTTGCTAAGTTTTCATCTTTCTGGTGTTTCTTATAAATTTTGTGTGCCTTTTGCTTCCGATTTTTCAGATTTTTTATGTGGTTGTTATACCATATTGGATTTTTTGTACTGAGGTTTCGTCGTATTTTTTGGAAGGAATTTCTTGTTTTATGATTTCTAGTACAATTTCATTAAATATGTATGCAGCAGTTTCGACACTTCCTTCATTTCTGATTATTTCTTGCCTATTAACACTATTTAATCTACATTTAATTTTTTCATAGTCTGCTGATTTGTATTCAAAGGCTTCCTCGTATTCATAGTCGTTGGGTCTTGCATTCTTATGGATGAATAGGGAATATTCGATTGCTGTGTGAAACGCTTCATTTTTCCATAATGGCTCAGTTACACAATGACTCAGTTACACAGAAATCTTCGTAAATGTTTGTCAATAAGAAATCCAAATAACAGTTTTGTCTGTTTTTAATATGATTAATTTGATTTAGTCCTAAATTTGCGGTTTTATCGAAAATAAACTGCAATGTTTCATTGTCCCCAACGACTGGAAGTAAAATACTTTCATTTTCAGAGTCCCGAATGAAATCAGCATTGCGTTGGTTAAAATCACCATAGATGTGAACTTTTACCTCTGGAGGGAGTTGTGATAAAATTTGTTCGGCACATTGTAAGAAATTTTCATACGTGCCTTTATGCGCATGGTCAGGTGGAAAATACACTTCAGAATTAAAATCAGTTGAAAGAGCAACGAGTACTCCCCCGCCTGATTTTCTTCCGGACTCTGAAAAATTCCGGTCGCCTCTGAATACGTTGAAGCCCCCAGCTTGTTTCAGTTGCCAGAATAACCGAAAAGGATGAGTTTAAAATGTTTTTATAAATTTCCTTCATTTTTGCTGGGCTTTTCATGCGATTGAAATTTTGACAGTATATCAAGATTTCAGTCACACTCTGTCTACATTGCAAAGAAGTGTTTGGAGGCACGTCGTTTGATAAAATTATACTGTGTTCTTCCGTAGAAGTGGGCGTCCTTACTTGCGAAAATCTGACGGTCCTGGATAGGGAGAGAAGAATTTGTGCGAATTCTCCCGCAATTGTTGAAGTCGGTTAGTACGTTCGCTCGATAGGTACCGACGATACGCCTCCAGATCCGCTGCTGCTTCAGCTGGGCCAACTCCATATTCCTGATGAACGTCAGAAAAAATTCGAAGAAGATGATCGGGATCCGTTGGCAATCGCTTGCCCTATGGCCTTTGGTGCCGCATTTTCTGCACATCTTACTTCTGTCGGGACCATTGCAATTCCACGACTTATGGCGCTTCCCGAAACACATAAAGCAAACTTCAGGAGGCTGTTGTAAGCTCAGTCGGCAAACTGACCAGCCTACCTTGAGTATGCCCAAGATCTTCGCTTTGTTGGCCTCTGCGACCGGCAGCCTGATCGCCGCCACCTTTGTTCCCTGCGGGCCCTTTCTAAGGTGGATGGCCTTACTGCTACGTCGATGTCACACTGCTCTTTGAGAGCAGCCGAGACCTCCGCTGCGTCGGTGACCTCATCCAGATTTTTACACTGGAGAGTCGCTTCAGCAGTAAGGGATCAACCTCGTCGCCAAGTACTTCTTGTGCCAGTTGCTTATAGACCCTTTTCCTTGGCGTCCTTATTTAAGACTAGGGTCATTTCACCAATCCCAGTTCGCCTTATGCTCCGCACGTCTGCGCCCAATGGCGATAGCTTCTCTGTGCTTCGCATCGCCTCCAGAACCTCGGCGTATTTCGCTTCCTCCGTTTTGATAACGAGGGCTTCGCCTTAATTCCTACGTTTCGCTGTTTTCGGTTTAGCGCTCTCCTTGGGCTCCGTTTTCAGTTTTCTCTGTTTTTTCTTATTTCCAACTCGTATCCACGGGTTGCTGTTGCCTTGCGCCCGTGGTTCCTGTGGATGCACTGCCTGGTTCGGGTTATCCCGTGGCTCCTTTTTCTTGGCTTTCTTGGCCTTAGGCTTGGTGTTGGCCTCTCCTTTGTTGCCATGTCCTCTTGATCGCGGGGCTTGGCTCGTGCCAGCTTTTCCGCTCTGGAGGACGACCGCGTAGGTCACTTTTCCCTTAGCAACCATACGTCTTTTCGCCACGTATTCATCCCCGGAAGGTCCCCTCTTCCGCATCGCGTATCGAATAATATCATCAGATATATTCGCGTTGCCTGTGAAGGAAAACACTTCGGTCTGACACGACCTAGTGTCTTTTTGGCCTTCTACCTTGCCAAGTTGTTCCTTCGCTTTCTCGTAGTCCTGCTTTGCAGCTAGGACTGATTGTCGCAATTTCAGTAGACTTGTTTTCAAGTCTTTGCTGATATTGCTTTTGCTCTTAACAAACTCGATGATGACATCAAGTTGCTCAGCAGCTACCTGCATTTTGGGGAGGTACTCCCTATTGCGATCCATGGCCTCGATTAGTCCCGGGCCATCGGTCACCTTACATGTTGCACTAAAGCGGACAGTGCCTGCCGTCGTCACAATATCTGCACTCAAGTATGCAGTGCGGGAATAGTCATTACGCAACTGAAACCAGTGCTGTAATGATTCATTACGCAAACGCTTTCTCATTACGCAACTGTTTTGAGTTGCGTAATGAATCATAACCCAACCATTTTTCAGATTTTTTTTAAATAATGGTGAATGCATTCCGATATAATTTCTGATACCCTCAAGTGGTATTCTACGAAATTGCAAAAAAATGTTGTACGTAACTCGTTGCAGAACTCGATTTTTACAGCACTCGTCGTAATTATCGTACTCGGCGAGCCTCGTAGGATAAATTTACGACTTGTGCTGTAAAAATCATTATTCTGCAACTTGTTCCGTAAACTACTAGTACGCACCTCGTTGCAGAACTCGATTTTTACAGCACTCGTTGCAATTAAATAAATAAATATACAACTCGTGCTCGTAATTCTGTAACTTGTTGCGTGAACTACTATCACCTCACTATCAGGCCACGGCTTTGAACCTCCTGCTGCTTTAATTGGGGCCACTTCCCGGGTAGAGGAGCATAGCAAAAGAATAACAAAATTTACCATTAAAATAGAATGTACTTTGTTTGTTTGAAATAAGAGATTAAATAACAAAAATAATAACTAAGTTTGTATGGCATAAAAACTAAATCATAACATATTTTGTCATTGTAATAACAAAATGATAGCTAACATATCCCGGGTAGAGAAGAATAGCAAAAAAATAACAAAATTTACCATTAAAATAGAATGTTTGAATAGCAAAATTTGTTCCTTGTTTGTTTGAAATAAGAGATAAAATAACAAAAATAATAGCTGAGTTTGTTTGGCATAACAACTAAATCATAACATATTTTGCCATTGTAATAACAAAATAATAGCAAAAATGTAGGCAACCGTAAATAACAAAATATGTTATTATTGTGATATTGATAAAAAAAAAACTGCTAAAAAGCTTTTGCTGTTTGAATCTTTAATGAATATCATACGAATAGTAAAATGAGCTATTATGGCATAATTTGATATTGGTTTGTTTTCATGAATTATTAAAATCAAGTTTTCAAATATCAAAATAATGATATATTTTACTATGATGGCGATGTTTGTTATTCTTTAGATATATAATGTTTTTAGTATTTTTGCACAAATAACAAATTTTACCATGATAGCATATTTTGTTAAGGTACCGCGGGGCAAGTGGGTAAATGGGGTAAGTGAAAACAATTGATATATTTTACTGAATATGTGAATTAACGTTTTAAACTCATGCGTAAACCTTTGAGGTCATTGAGAACATTACGATAGGTTAGAGATTTCTGAGATTTTTCAGCCATTATTGCATAATAGAGTGAAAAATTGTTAACCTGTCAACTGTTACTCCGTAACAAGTTGGCGGCGTACAATCTTATTTTAACATTTTCTGTGGAAAAAAGTTGCGGAAAATAATTTCCTGTACCACTTCTTAGTTGTCCTCTGTGACAGTTTCAAACTGCAATAAAAAGAGTTTAAGAATTAATTCTACGTTGACCTAAAAATAACTAAATTTAAACACCGTCATTTTTCTTATCAGGTGGGGCAAGTGAAAAGTTTATCATTAGAGATTGAATTTGTGTTTTCTCTTTAAGTAGCCATAAGTAAACATGGTTCGCAATTATCATAGAAAAACATAACGTGCTGATAATTCAAGAAATACTATACTCAAGCGTCAAAAGCTATTAGAAATCATGGAACTTCTCTAAAAGATGTTGTCAAATATTACAATATCAATATGTCTACTTCGGGCAGCCAATTAAAAGGAAGATGTTGACTGAAAAGTTGCAATATTAGAAAACACACGGAAATCTCGTGGAATGTCTATGTAAAGCTAGTTCAAAACATAAAAATGGGGTATAGGTCTATCCACATAAAAAGGACCCTAAATACGTTATTGAAGGATTCCGTTTGATTTCTCCCGAAGAGTTATCCGACGTCATATCCGACTTTCTCAAACACAGATAACGAGCGATGGAAATTCTACAGAGCAGAAATGCAATTGCTGTCCTATAATGTAAGAACTAACATTGGAAATGTTGCAGTTATAATGTTGTCGAATCATTTCAACTAACATAACTGAACAAAAGAAAATTGAAATGAAAAGAATAACATTTTCTTTGTTTACATGTTACTTATGTTATTGTTCATTGGGAAGCCTTAACAAGTGTTAAAGCTAACAGAAATCGTGAATATAACTGTTTGTTTTTGAATTTTTTGTTCAAAACGGTAAACTTTTCACTTGCCCCACTTTTGGGGCAAGTGAAAAGTAAGGAGACATTTTTCAAAAACTTTTTCTGTATTTTTTTCTTCAATTTTTCATAAAAATCAATTTCAGCATGCTGCTTATATATGGTGGGAGTCAAGCTAAAAAATATACACAACCTCATTTGTTTCAATTTTAAGTCTCTAGAATTGGAAGAATCTCAACTATGCGAATTCCATTACCCACTTGCCCCACGGTACCTTATTGATTAGTTATTACATGAATTTCAAGTATAACATATCAATGACAAATTTTGCTATGATTGTATGTTTTGCTATTGATGAGATATTTAATGTCATATATTAATAATATAATAATGGTTAAACTAGATATGATTGCAAAATTTGTTCTTATTTTACCATTATTTTGTTATTCACCTCTACCCGGGATAGGCAACCGTAAATAACAAAATATGTTATTATTTTTTTAGTCTTTTTTATTTGTTTCAGAAAAAAAAGTATTCCAAGCACTCGAAATAACAAAATATTAGCATTATTTGCTGTAGTAATGGAACTTATATATTTGATGATACACCTGTATTAAAACATCATAGGAGCAATCAGAATTGATGAAGTCCTTAACAAATCGTTACAACGCTATAATATCATCTATTCCGGTCTGTCTGAACACCGACCATTTCTGAAGTTTGAAATTTTCATTCATTGAATTGTTAAAAACAAATTGAGAAATAAGTTTACACAAAAATAACCATTTATTTTACTTCTTTTTAAGTGAAAAATATCGTATTACATTACCCGTCCGATATTGGCACGGTTCGGTTTTGGCAAATTTACCGTTCGATTTTGGCATGGTTCAATTCGTCCGCTAGATGCTAAAACTAGACAACTCGAAAATCCAAATTTCGAACTATTCTACATTGAAAGTTTGATAGTTTCACAAGGTGATGGTTAATCACAGAGAATATTATTGAAAAGTAATCTTTGTTTACTTTGAATCACACGCTTATTATGTGTGAATATCTGGCAGATTTACTTGAGATTTATGTTTCGACAAATTGAAATTTCTAAAAATTCGAGATCGAAAATCGAAAAATCTCAATATTTAATTGAAACTTACCATGTTCAAAATAGGTAAATCTTATTTATGGGCATATAGTTACAAGTCTATTATATATTTTTTTTACTTCATATAAACATTTATTTCATGTACTGTCATTTCAACAATAGCATTGATGTGTAGATAAAATCGAATCAGTTGAAATTATTTCTCCAATACAATTTGTTCAAATTAATTTTTATAATATTTATTTATCTCTTCCACAGATATGATGCAAAACGAATTGAAATTGAAAATTGGCTGGCTAGAATGGAATCAAGGTCCGAAAGAATGGGAGTGGTCGCTACTACAGCAGATGTGTTGGAAGTGCAACAAAAAGAACAAAAATCCTTTCACGCTGAGCTTCATCAATACAAACATCACATTGAGCTTTTCAACCAGTTGACACAAAAGTTGATAGCTGTTTATCCATCAGACGATACATCACGGATAAAGCGTATGACCGAATCGGTGAATTTAAGGTACGTCTTTTGATGCATATTACGTGTTGCAACTTATTAATACAATGTTACTAGTCAAGGTGAAGATGAATCGAAGCCAAACCTCAAATTTTCGTGAGCACAAATCTGGAGAACTGAACACTCATTTGAGCTGAAAACTTAATCGATTAATCACCACCAGCTAGTGATTAATCGATTATGTTTTCAGCTTAAACGAATGTTTGGTTTTCCAGATATGTGCTCTTGCAAATATGAGGTTTGGCTTCGATTCATCTTCACCTTAAGGTAGCGTAATTTCCGTAGATCTATAATTTAGTCCTAAATCGGTTTCAGCAGTTTAAGCAGTTCCCTCCCCTTGGTTATGCGACCTTGCCGCGATGGGAGGGCATAATCCATTAGCCCATATGATGGAAACCAAAGGCGTAACCTGTAGTGGTGGTATCACATTTTGGCATTTTTTGCTTAAAGCCGCGTCATAATTCATATGGCATAGACGCAATAATATCTCGGATGTGATCCAACGGACATTCTGCGTCATTGATAGAATTGATGCCCATTTCAAATAATTAATCTATTCGAAGTGGACATCAATACTATTGGTGACGTTCAGTTTGCCTTTTGCTAACCAGAATGATCCGTAGCCACTCTTACTATTAGCTAGCTAGATACATCGTTATCATATACGACGTAGGGAATACTTAGGAACTCTTAGGAAAATGACTAGTAGATTCACTGAGTAGAAATAAGTGGCGACAATCTTATTTTAATATGGTTTTTACATTGCCATAATAAGAAATACCTCTTTTGTAACAGCGGTATAAATAATCTAATTCCAGCTTCATTTTCGCAAAATTTACAAGTAGAAAGTAGGCGTTGTGAAGCATTGCATTTGCCACCGAAAAGTGAATCTTGTAGGAGACTGTAATAGAAGCCTAAGGTAACTTTACTCTTCAATATTCACTATAAAAATGATTATGGAAAGTAAGACGCTGGGATCGATCATTAGGGTACACTTGCTAGTTTCGAAAAATTGTTGAACAGACAAGGAAAGCGACTTTTTTCTTTAAGGATATATGAACGTAATGACCAATAAATACTTTTAACAACAAAAAATGAAATGAACTAGAACTACTACTAAACAGCCTAATTTTGTTAAGACTTGACGACACTTGCCATTTAAGACTCTAATCTTACGTAAAAGACAATAGTAATCAGAATAGCACTTGTATGACAAATTATTCAAAACCATTTCGACTAGACAGTATTAGTAATGCACTACTATTTCAAACAAATTCTAATGGAGCTGCTGATTTTCATAATGCTTCCTTTTCTCAGAAGCAAGGGAATATGGGTACTTTTCAAAAACTACCACGTCACAATACTAATAAAAAACAGTGTTCATGTGGGCGCCATTGCCTAGTCCGTCTGAGTATTGGTCCTGGTAGAGGGGAAACTTGGCAAAAGCCAGACCGAGGGTTCAGCCTTGACAAGTTAAGCTGTCAGGCAGCTCCAACTGAATACCACAAAAAAAAAAAAAAAAAAAAAAAAAAAAAAAAAAAAAAAAAAAAAAAAAATCGGTTTCAGCAGTTTAAGCAGTTATAACTTACATTTTGTGTTATAGCAAAAGTTAATCAAGTAGCCTATGTGTCTTCGACAAAATTCAAGCTCCATCTGGATGTGAAAAATCTAATTGAGAATTTATCCGCTAGGTTGCGCTAGTAACAAATTTTCTTCAGTTACACAGCGTAATAAAAATAACCTTCAAACTATGATTTTTCTCTTTTGTTAGTGAATCAATTCACCCAACATGCAAATTAGGACTTCAACTTCCATTTCAGATATAATTGAGTTTAACATACATGACTAAATTTAGATTACATCGACTTTTTCAATATGCTTGCAGTCTCCATACAAAGGTCTTCTCTTATGTGGCAAAATACAATACTTTTTTAAATCATTATAAAATAACTTCTAAGCATCAAAAAATATTTTGAACATTATCGATAAGTATTATTTCATACATCAAGTTTGAATTTAGTAGCAATTTTAGCAAATAAATTGCCACAAGTTCGTGAACTTAGACGTGTTATTATATTTTTGAAAACAGCAATGGATTCAGCAATCCTTAATTAATTAAATAGCGATATTTTTGTGCTTGAGACAAAAAATTGTTCCGCAGTGTTATCTGTATCTTAAGATTATTATTAGCTAGAAGGTTAGTGTCTTCGGCAAAGCTGTTTAGCAGGGCCATTTGACAGTATAACTGCGCATTCATCTACTAGTATAAATACTTCAATCCTCTGCCCAGCGTAAAAACTTCAATCCTCTATACCTCAATGTGTCGTCGGCAAAGATATTCAGCAGTTTGAGGGCTATCTGGAGGTGAAAAATTTTGCTCCAATGTATGGCCGACTAGAAATTAAAAGCAATGCGTTACGCAAACAGTTATGAAGTGTGCCATAGCCAAAAGATTACTACCTAAGGACACTTATAAGTTTTGAAATGGCTGTTTAAAACCTGGTTGACACATAACTGTAGCAAATCAGCAACAATATGCAACGATATTGTTGTTATAGATTAGATCCTTATCAGCTAAAAGGTTGTAGTATTTGGCAAAGATATTCAGTTTTATGGCGGTGAAGAGTCTGATGGGAATCATCATCTAGTCTAGGCGGCACCAGTAAAAAGAAATCTTCAATCTTCTCTATCACAAAATTCTTATCAGCTAGAAGGTTAATGTCTTCGGCCAAGCCGTTCAACAGATTAAGGGCTATCTTGTGAACACATCCTCTAGGTGGTGTTAGTAACAAATTTTCTTAATTTTTTTTTTTGTATCTCAAGATCTTTATCAGCTGAATAAGGGCTATCTGGCCATGAAAAGTCGGATTGAGAATTCAACTGCTAGGTAACGCTAGTACAGGTATGTTCCGTTTTTATCACGTTCCGAGTTTGTCACGCTCCGATTTTGTCACGTTCCGATTTCGTCAACAAATTGTTCGGTTTTTATCAACAATCAAATTTTTTTTTTCAATTTTCAAAATGTTTAGAACGTAAGCTAAATATAGATTTTGAAACAATTAAAATACTTTTCAATTGCCTCAGAGTTTAATTTTCAACACTATGTTAATGTTGAGCACCTACGATACATGGTAGGTGTCAAGTCATATACGACTCAATAAGGTTTGACTCCTTCTTATCCACTTATCAATTGGAGTTTACAAACTTAGCATGGACAAGATTAACCCATCCTTCAACAATCGAGAGTTGCTCTGGCCACATCCTAGCAACAACTGGAATTTGTGATTAGTTGAATACGTACCTAAGAGAGTTACAGAGACCTCTCCTTTCTCTAATTTTTCTTTTGTATGAAAATTTGATAGACATAGGCAGTGTTGTGAAAAACTCAATTTCTCATAACTTGACATTTTTCATGCGCGAGTTGTCAATCGCGCAACTCAGCAGTCAAAAAATCATGGATGAGTTGGCTCACCTTTTTGACTCATTGTCTCGTATTTCCACAGTTTACTCACACACGGCAATAATTTCTTGTTAGTCTGGTAAAATTATAGTAATCCTTTCTAAATAACGTAAACAACAACATACTGGTTTTACGAGTTTTTGACGGGTTTTGCGACTGAATCATTTTTTACGGTTTGAGTTGATTGAGTGATTTTGCATCAAAATCTCAAGCGTGAGATTTGTGAAGCAGATCTCTAATGAGTTGGGGCCCAGATAGCCGTAGCGGTAAACGTGCAGCAATTCAGCATGACCATGCCGAGGGTCGTGGGTTCGAATTCCGCTGGTCGAGGATCTTTTCGTAATGGAAATTTCCTCGATTCCCAGGGCATAGAGTATCTTCGTACCTGCCACACGATACACACATGCAAAATTGTCAATCAGCAAAGAAAGCTCTTAGTTAATAGCTATGGAAGTGCTCATAAGAAGCAGGCTTTGTCCCAGTTGAGACGTAACGCCAGAAAGAAGAAGAAGAATCTCTAATGAGTTTTCTCTCACGGGAGAGCGTATTGATTGAAATTTGAGTGTGAGTCTATCAACACTGGACATAGGGGATATCCTTCAATTACCTAAGACAATTTTGGCGGTTTTTCAACCCCCCCCCCTCTTCCTATGGTATGATTTTTGTATGAAAATAAAATAATAATTTGTATGGCACGAAAGATATCTCAAACCCCCTTCTCCATAACCCCTTACGTGATTAATGGAGGATCCCATGTATATTTAGTTCTTTTTTATAAGTCATGCACCTGGAAATGAACTCAAGAATGTTTGAGCAATGACAAAAGGCATGATCGAGTTTATTTTATTTTTGATAAGACTGTCTACCCCGTCATATTTTGGACATATCTTCTATCTTTTCAACTCGTTGCATTTTACAAACTATAGCATACAACCATTGAATAGATCCTGTCCAAGGGGTAGAGGAAGGGGTCCAGCAAAACTAAGCAATCTATAGAGCATTTTGGAATCTCCATATAATAAGTTTGCATCGAGAGTAAAGGGCTGAAATAGCTGATAATTTGGGACACCGTTCCCACGTCACGCACTTTACCACAGACATCATGTATACGCGCTTCATATCAAGAGCTTGAGATCAGCTCGCCATGAGCGCACAAAAATAATCGCGCGCTTGAGCACGTGCTATGGTAAGACACATTTTTTTAGATCTCATGTAGCAATGCACTAGCTCAAACGATCACATCTGCACTGGCTCATGTACCGTCTCATGAGAAAATCTCAATGTGACAGTGTATTTGAGCCTCGCAGACGAAGGTTTGAGAAGCAAAGAAAAGGGATTAAACTATGGATCAAACTGTCCGTAGGCAGTTTGAAAGAACTGACGTGGTTCAACGCGGTTGAGGTTTTAGCTTTTGCATTGAAAAACTTGGCCTGGCCACCGGAGAAGCATAGGCATAGACCGAAGTCGTATGCTTCCGTGGGGTTATTGTACTAGGCAAACATAACTGCATAAAAGTACTCCTGGTAAGCGCATGTGACGAGCCTCACGAGATGTCTCATGAGACTCGCTCACTAAGATATATTTTGTACGTATCCGCGTCTCGTGCCTCACATAATCTGTGAGCTGCGATATGAAATATCGCATGGCACACTAGCTCATTTAGGTATACATGAGAAACACGACACTCTGCTTTACCATCCCATAACCCCTTGCCCACATGGAGACTAAAAGGTTAATTATGAGTCTTATACCAACAGCCATACGCTTATTCATAAAACTTTGCAAAAAGGTTTCTTACCAAAAAAGTTCTAATTTGGTGATGCTTGTACTAGAGTTTATACACTTTTGTGTTTTTGATGAATTTCTAAATAAATTAAAAATGGAATGGTGTTTAAATGTCACGAAATGGCTCAAGAACGGGCTAATAGACTTACATGATTACACAGCGTAGCAAAAATGACATTTTGCGTGTCTCAAGGATCAAACTATGTGTCTCTAGTAGATTTGGAGTTGCTGAATCTGATGCCATTCTCAGAAATGTTCCAGCACGTCACAATTTTTAGCTACAGGTCGTTAAAGTTGTATAAAACACTGGTTTTATTGATGTTTACATGAAATTTAAAATACAATTTATCTAACTTTTTTGTAATCTAATCCACGGAACATGCAGAAGAGAACTTAAACTTTTAATTTAGATATAATTTGATTGAAATTTCACTATTAAATTTCGATTAAATCGATTTTTTTAACATGTTTGCAGTCTCCGTACAAAATTCTTCGTTTCTCTTATATGGCAAAATACCATAATATTCTAAACCATCAAAAAATAACTTTTCCGCATCGAAAGTATAATAAACTTTGATGAAAAGTATTCCTATACACATAAACTTTGAATTCTGTGGCAAATTGAGCAAATAAATTGCCGTACAAGCTGCAAAACTTGCATGCAAGTTGGCTGAAATAGTCAATTTTCGTATTTTCAACAGTCAATATCTCAAAAACTAGACGTGCTATGATACTTCTGGAAACGGCAATGGATTCAGCAAGTCTTTATTAAGTGAATAGCGGTATTTTGGTGCTGGAGACAAAAACGTGTTCCGCAGTGTCTGTTGACTGTTGCATTGGTCAAGTGTTCCGACGTGTTTGAGTGAAGGAAACGATTTGGAGAATTCTCTGGAATAACTGGAAAAAACAACTGAAAACTAATCTATCATTTTGTATGGGAGATTGCATGCCATTTTTCAGCAGCCTGATCAGCAGCCTGATGGCAAAACGAAGTTTGACGGGGCCACTAGAATTTAATGTTATTTTTACTTAACCAAAAACTTGAACATATGGTAAATTTATTGCCTGTCTCTTCGTGTTCTTCGTGAGCTAAAAGGCGATGGTGACGCTGTTCTAGATTGGTGTTTAGTACATCCCTGTCGAAGTTGGTAGTAGTAACTTTAGAGTAAAGATCCCCATAATCATTTTACTGATAACATTTTGGCAATTCAAAGCACATAAACCGTGAATATTCATTTCAGTTTGCATAACTTTCGCAACATAACTCCACATTTTAACACGCCAATCGGGAGAGTCCAACAATGCAAAAAAATGTACTTTGGAATAAAGCTCTCAGTTGATAACCTCGGAAGTGTTTATAAGAACACTAAGCTGAGAAGATGGCTCTTTCTTAGTTGGAATATGATTCCAAAAAGAGGAAGAATCAGAAGGATGAGGATGAACAGTGGAAAAAGAAGTTGTTTCTTGTATCAGGTATCAGGTATCAGAAGGCCGGCTCCAGAGGCACGTTCCCCGCCATTTGGGAGATTTGTGCCATCGCCATATTTGAGCCTATTTCATCATCTACCCGATGGGAGAGGAAAGGGAAGGGAAAGATGGGAGGAAATAGGAGTGGGGTCCCTTGAAGAGGGAAAATCGCATAAGCGAATTGAGAGCATGTAGCTCCATACCACAATGGGTTCGAACAGCGCCCTTAAAAGGGCACTGCAAAACGCATGAGCGTAAAGAGAGCCTATAGCTCATTACCACAGCGGGTTAACAATAACAGAATGTCCTGAAGATTCAGGTTTCTGTAATCAGTTTCACTTAATAAGTGTTTACCAAGTAATTGGAATCGCAATTACGCAAAGATTGGATAGTTACATATCAGGTGATAAGAAGTTCCATAATCGGAATCACAACTATCACACACAAATGTATCAACACACTGAATATTTGTCATTTGATAGTTGAGTCGACAGTGGCCAGTCAAGGTTGTAACAAAGAGACTGCAATTCTGCTTTGACAGATTTGTTAAATACTTAGCCACCTTTGGGATGGCTCAGTAATGTACAATTTTGTTTGACGACATGGCTCAAAATTATTCCAATATTGCTTGTGCTGAGTTGCCGCCCAAGAGTTTATCTGAAGCTTCACCCAGCACTTCGAAATTGGAATAGCTGTCTGAGAGCAAATGAAGTCATGCGATGCTCCATTGCGAGCTAATTCATAAGCCAATTCATTCCCAGCAATGGAAGAATAGCAATGACCCATACAAGGTTTACAGAGTTCACTGAATTCAGTTCCTCAAATTGAGTTCGACACGCGATAACAAGCTTAGACCTTGTGTTGGCCGGAGCAAGAGCTTTAAAAGCAGCCTGACTATCTGACATATTCCTTTACAAATAACCAGACGTCCACTCGTCCCGCAAAGGGAGTTGTGAGGAACATTTCACTAGGATTTCCAATGGACGGAGAGAATCCATGGAATTTAGTCACAACCAATTCCCAGTTTGTAGAGTATAACAAATGCAAAGTCTGCGAATTTACATTCATATGTTCATATAGAGATGCGATGATCAGATAATAATTCATCATCTGATGCATGTCAATTCGTCAACTCGTGACTGATTCTGTTCGAGCAGAGCATTATGTCTAACACTTCTTCTCAAGCAGATACCATGAAGGTTGGGCGATTCCCTAGAATAAGTAATCCAAGATTTGAACTACTTAAGCATTCCGCCAGACTGGAGCTTCTCAAATTGATATCTGAGCTGCTCCAGATGATGTGATGAGTATCAGCATCACTGCCAACAATCCGCAGAAAGCCTTTTCATAGGCAGTGAACGACAACTCGATTGAAATCATCCATTGGGAATGGTTTATCATGTGGTAAATACACCACAAAACGAAAGACGTATTTCCTATTGAGGTCACCAACAGAAATATCAATTGTGACAGCACATACATCTCTGGTTGTTAACTCAGAAATGAGTGTAGCAACGTCAGCGCTATTTACGAGCACGCATGCACGAGGCATGGTACGCGAGTTTGCCATTTCATGTTTCTGAAAGTAACAAAAACTGGGTCCACAAGATTACCTAGATAAACGTTCACAAAAGTAAGGTTTTTGAACTAGCGCCATTTGAACTGTACCATTTGCATGAGTCTACAAAGATTGATCGTTGCTGATATTTTATGCTGAAGATTGATCTAACTAAGCTATTCTAACCGTAGCCACTACCCAAACTAGGCAGGATTAAGCTTTTCGCAATCTAAGAACGAAAAAGACCAGCAGCGAAAAAACATCGCGGTATCCCTTAAAAGTCGCCAAAGGCGAAAAGCACAGAATACACTGTGTAATACGCATAATGCGAAACCATAAAGGTGAAAATTTAAACTAAATTACAACGTATCCCACCCTTATTTAGCCTCATGCTTGAGACTGAAGAAGGGCAGCCGATTATCTCGGAGAAACACAAGGTCACCTGTACCATTGCTCCGGGTAGGACAGGAAGGGCATAATACTGTAGAGGGCGCCCTGGTACTCCACAGGCTCCGTTTGCGGTTAGGTTTTATTGAGACCCCCTAACCATTCATTCTTAGGCACGGTAAGCTTAAAGCCACATGAATTAGGGGTCACCTGTTAGGTGGACTTTTACCACCGGAACAGGTAGTAGTGTTAATTCTTAGCCAATTGAAACAACCGCTACCGACACTACACGGCTATCTAGGCTGATCGGGAAAAGGAAGTTAACATTGATGATTAACTCCTGACGTGCCCAAACAGCCGAATATGATTCCAAAAAGAGGAAGAATCAGAAGGATGAGGATGAACAGTGGAAAAAGAAGTTGTTTCTTGTATAATATTTCTTAAAAAAAAAAACAATAGTCAACTTGACCTACTTCCTTGTTCTTAATTTTACAAATATGATGCACGTTATGATACAAAGGACATTTACGTGATTATCGTTTCAATATTCTATATTATATTTATTGAAATTCTAACCATCAAAACTAGAACTATTAAGGTGATTATAGAACGAAGCCACACCTCAAATTTTCAAGAGCACAAGACTTGAGAACCGAACAGTGCTCCGCGTTGAAAATTTATCCCATTGGCCATCACCAGCCAGCAAGCAATTTGATTGATTTTCAATGCGATCTGTTGTCAGATTCTCCAGTCTTGTGCACTTAAAAATTCAAAGTTTGGCTTCGTTTTATAATCACCTTAATGATTTATTAGAAAATTATATTGATTTATAGAAAATTATTCCGTTTTTGTCACGGTTCCGTTTTTATCAACTGAAAATTGCCGATCGTGTTGATAAAAACGGAACATACCTGTAACAAATTTTATTCAATCTCTATGTCTCTTTTTTATCTAGTATGTCGATATACCAAAAAAAAAATATTCGTAAAAAATAACGTTGGAACCAAATTCATGCGTGAATTAGAACGAATGAAACATGAAAGATTGAAAGATTACTCTACATCAATCCTCTCTTCTGTGAATAAAAGTGACAACTTGCAAGTTTGTCAGCATGTTTCAATCTCAGGATGCATGATTGCTTCACTGACTAGCGTCATGAAGTGAAAAAGTGATAATAAACTTGCATCTTGCAGTTATAGAACCATATTAAAAGTTCGTTATCATAGCTTCCCTTGTACTCTCTCAAAGCGCAGTTGCATTGATTTTGTGTTTTATTACGTATGTGGCACACTTCAGAACTGTTTGAGTAACGCATTGGTAATAATTTCTGGTTGGTCATATTACGCGTTGCAAGAAAAAAATAGATTCCTGGAAAATCCAGAGCAATTGATCACCAAAATTATCGCAGTCACCGATGACTGTGGAGATTGTTATATAGTTGTTTTTGTTGTACCTATCTGCTGTCACTGTAAATTGTATGATTTCATCGGATTTTGTTGAATTCCTCGGTTTCCACATGAACCTTGCCTGAAAAATAGTAGGCCATGGAGATCCCGCTAGTTTAGAACTTTTAAATGAAATGCAACATACCGCCCTTCAGCTCAATTTGCTTAATGTAGCTAAATCGAATAATTAGCTCTCATTTTTGTTTGTTTTCGATTCATAAGTACAGCTCCATATGAGACACTAAATGATAATACGTAGATGGAATTTTTTTACATTGTACATCAAGAGGCCAAAGGAGGGAATTCTCAATCGGACTTTTCATCGCCAGATAACCCTTGATCTGCTGAATAACTTTGCCGAAAACACCAACCTTCTAGCTCATTTGGATGTAGAGATTTCCATTTGAGGCCAGTATTGAACCTCTCGTGTCCACGCTTATTCCGTTACCTAGAAAAGGGGGAGGGCTCAGGGGGATGTCTCATCCAAGGATTGTAAGACCGACTAACCATATTTACTTCAAATCAATTGATCTACTGGTCTCCGAATTGTGGACAATTAAAAATTCAAGATTCGTCTCGGGCTTTTAAGGGATAAAATATGAATTTTTATTTCATGGTGATTCACTTTTTTGAGCAGTTCCTAAAATACCATTTTTGCTCGAAAGCACCGACACTTATTCACCAACTTAACTTTAAATAACATTTTTATAATTGAATAGTTATCCAGGCAATCGTTGTACTGCCAAGTAGTAATGCATTATCAAATTACGTAACGCTCTAGGAGAACGTGGGAGTAGGTTCAAGCGTTACAGCTTATTTTTTCCGTACAAAATGGTGGTCAAAAATTTTCAATTTTAGCGTTACGCTGCCTAAGCTGTGAGGTAGGCCATGCGAAAACCCCTGTCGAAATGATAAAATTTGTGTTTCCCGTTTTTTTTTTTCTTATTCTCGTTAGATGTTCATTGATATTTCAACTCACGTTCACGTCGCATCCCTTGTTGAATGCAACAGTGAAATAGTTATATTATCCAGAAATATCTCAAGACGAAATATTTACAAATTTCTTTTTGAGTAAATACATAAAAAAGAGAATTCCAGCTGAAGCTTCTGTTTTTCTGCTGAACATTCCTTCATACATCTCTTTTACCGTTTTCTAGTTCTTCAAGTACCATCAGTGTACCAGTAGCTGCTCATGCCCCTATTACCGCTCACTAGTGTAAAACAGAATTTTTCGTGTAAAATGCAATCTTCTTCACTCGGATATCGTCTAGCAACACCAACAACTTTCAAATTAAGTCGTCTGTCATTAATTCAATTTGTTTAAATAATTCTTTATAATAAAACTACAATACCTTGTGAGCGGCTGTTGGATCAGTAGGGGGAGATCCCCCCAGTACCGGACATAAGCCGCTCAAATCATTTTTCAAAAACTATTGATTTTTTGCGGCCTTGGGGCCCATTTATGATAAATATCATCATCATTGTAGCGTACAAAAATAAATTTGAATATATAAATATGAATTTTGACATTGTATTTTGATGATGTATTTTAGTACCAAATTGACCTATCATAAAAGATGGCTCCCAATACCATAGTAATTTCCATATTCCTACATTGTCTTTGGGATACCTTTAAAACACCACCTAGAAAGCTGAAAATTTCACAGAACATTATTTTTATGGTAAGCATGGTAAGGAACATATGGAAGATTGGATTTTCAAACATTTTTAAATTTTGAACCGCCCTAATGAACATATATTACAGTCAGATCTCCATGAGTCGATATCTCAGAGGACCATTGACTCATGAAAATATCGAGTCGTAAAACGGAAATGTTTTTGAAAGCTGTTTGAGAGACCAGTAACCATGAAATATTGTTTTTAGTATGGTTCCATGACTCGATATCGAATCATGGATGTTTCACTGTATATAATATTTCATTTGATTTCATATCTCCTCAATTTTTCAGTGTAGTATCTAAAAAAAATAAATCAAAATTGTTGTTTCAACGAATTGAATGTTTTTTTTTTCTGCTATCTGAATATGTGATATAATAATTATTGACTTGTTTGTTTCAGGTACAACAATTTGAACAATGTGGTTATATCCAGAGGCAAGATGCTACATGCGGCAGTACATTCACTACAATCCTTCGACAGAACTTTGGATCAGGTACTTACGAATATGTTTAATGATTAACCGGTAATTTTACAAACATATATATATTTTTAGTTCCTAGGGTGGCTGAGCGAAGCAGAGTCTATCTGTGAAAACACGGAATCTGAGATTGACAGAAATCCGCATGCTTATAAGGTTAGTAATTTTCTACTTGCTCTATACTATTCGAGTGTACGAAGGTACGGTGCTGCCATCTGGGAAAAGTTTGCTTGATGCGTGAAGCGTCGAAAATTTTACCCGTCAAGTTATAGGAAGCGAAATTTCAAATGCTCATATAAAATTAACTACAATAGTTGTTTAAAATCTTTTTAGTATGTGTTGATATACTTTTGATGGGCTACATTATAGGCATATAATTTTGATTTTTATATTTTTTTCTCAGTATGCTGCTGATTCTATAGTTCATCAATAGTCTAACCCCGTACACTTCACAGAATTTAATTAAAAAGTGTTTTGAATTTTTTAGAAGCATTTGAAAATTGACTTCCTATGCTTTGCCATGTAAAATAATCGGAGCTTCACGCATAGGGTCAACTGTGGTAATTACCTTCGTAGACGCGAATTAGGCGGCATATTACATTAGCCCGACATGTATGATTATTATCATTATTATGTAAAACTGGAGAAAAATATTCAATTCATTTGCACCAAGTGCAAATATCTAGCCAATTCCTTGGCTGTCGGTTTCATACTGTTTGCTCAAAACAACATCATTTTCACCGCCTGTGCGCATCGTGCCTTCGTGCTGTGCGTACACAAATTCTCTTTGCTCTTGACGGATTTCACGCCAACTCGACAAAGGGATTGGCAGCACCCCTTCAGAATTCAATGAAACTTTCTGGGTGTGAAGACTATGTGAAACTAAGATACTTTACATACTTTGTTTTTTCAGAACCGATCTAGACTAACATTTGGAAAGGGTCAAAGTTTTTTTTTTACTTTTTTTATAAACCCGTATAACTCAAAAATGGTAAGACCTACAAAAAGTGTTGTATTGGGGACTGTCGCGAAATTTCCTGAAGTTTTAGAAAAAAATATTGAAAAAATAAAAAACATTTTTTCCACTGAAAAAAAAAAAATGATTCAAAACTCTAAAGTCGATTAAAAAAAAACGGCCGATTTAAAAAAAAAAAGCAACCATAAAAAACCCATCGGATTGTTAGACGGAGTTGATTTTCTCATAAGCGGTATGGTGCGAGATCAATTGAATTTAATTAAAAAAAAAAAACTATGATCATACTAGACTATTTGAAGCGAAATAAAAATAAAATAAAAAAATCATTTTGGACTTAAGAAATTCGATGTTAGAAAAACTTTTTTCTCTAAAACATGCCCAATTTGCAATGTATGGACGACTTTTAGTAAACTTAATTACGAAACTTTTTGCTTAAGGATGATTAAAATCTGAAGTGGCCGTTTTTTTTTAAATCGACTTTAAAGTTTTGAATATTTTTTTTCTAAATCTTCAGGAAATTTCACGACAGTACCCCATACAACACTTTTTTTTTGTAGGTCTTACCGTTTTTGAGTTATACGGGTTTATAAAAAAAGTAAAAAAAAACTTTGACCCTTTCCAAATGTTAGTCTAGATCGATTTTGAAAAAAACAAAATATGCAAAGTATCTTAGTTTCACATACTTTTGACATCCAGAAAGTTTCATTGAATTCTGAAGGGGTGCTGCCAATCGCGTGTCGAGTTGGCATAAAATCCATCTCTTGGAAGTTTTAAAAATTACCTAAATCAATAGAACAGTACTGTTGGCTTCGTGGCCGCGCGATTAGTGTTACCAAGCATTTAGCCGCATCATGTTAAGTAGTGAGTAGTGGTTCGATTTCCGCTTCAGTCCGGAAAACTTTTCGTCAGTGGCACAGCCGAAATATGCCACTGGGCGTTGCATGCTAATCGATTGTCTCGTGCTTCCTTGAAAGGGAAAATTGTCCACTGGAAGCATTACGTGTCGGTGTCTTTTTCTTCTCGGTGCTACAAAAACAGCACTTTTGAGTGCTAAAATAAAAAAACGGTGCTTTTCAGTGCTACAGATGAACGGTTGCGTTTTTAATTCCCGGAATGCCCCAGGTAGGATCTCCACTCATTTTTCAGTAAACGATCGCTTGTTCAATATTCATACCCATCAGGTAAATTATAATCATGCACATTCTGACTAATTTTGTTCCATCGGGTAGCCGTTCTAATCTTTTAATTCCAAATGCAAAATCCTATGACGATATCGTTGCAGGTAATTTGAACTCCTCCCCTTTTTATACTACGAGTAACCATTCTAATTGTTTCAAATCAAATGGAAATGCCCCTGCCGCCGTAGGAAAGTTCTATTCCGTCTCTTAATCTACCGAAAATCTCAACGGAAAATCAACAAATAATGTACCGTCAAACGGGGTGACTTGCAACACTTTTCAACTTCAATCAACCAAAACCATGATCTAAACGTCATCTAACAATCTAAATTCCTTGTAGAACTTTGAATGGCTGGCCCGCCTACAGAATGAGATGATAGAAGATTGAATCGAATTATTTTGTCATATCAAAAGTCATCAAAAAGGTGAAATTTTTTGAATGTCCTTGCAACACTCAATGCTAATTTAGTTTTTTTTCCAACAAAATGTTGATATTTTTTATTAGTCACGCTTGTTAAGTATTGTTATTTATGTATTTAAAGCATTCGAGCCAGTACAAGAACATTTTGAATACCTTTTTGTATGAAAATAATTGAGCTATTCTTGTATGGGAAAAAGAGGCGTTAAATCATCAAGGTCAAGTATCTTAACTGAACAATATTTTTAACTAGTGTTTGTAGTTGATTGATGAATTATTACTCTTTTGATTATAAAGTAGACCAAACACGAAAGTTTTTAACTTCTATAAAACTCTAAATTGCTTAGAAATAAAGTGTTGCAAGTCACCCCATATAGGTACATTTGTATAAAAATGATTTTTATTAAAAAGTTGTTGCTACAATTTCGTAAAATAAAATTCGTCATATTATCACTTATTAGTTATAGAAACAACATGTAGAGTATTACTTTTGTAAATTAAATCTCTCTCATGTTTTCAGGTCACGATTTTGAACCTCCACCAAGTATCAGTTTTCAAGACATTCAAAAGAATTATGTTTATTGTATAAACATATTTATAATAACAGCTTTATTCGTGGTCCCTACTTGAATTGTGAGTCACACGTATTGAAGCACTGATTTAAAACAAATTTTCTTTTGCAATTTATGTTTTATAGTGAAATTTAGTTGTAAATTACAATGTGTTGCAAGTCACCCCGCCGTTGCAAATCACCCCGTTTGACGGTACCTACTTCTAATAATATGTCTCCCTCTGATTTTAATTTTCTAACTTATCAATTGAATCAAATGATTGATGCAATGTTTAAATCCACCACTACGATTGAAGCAGTCCGAGTTAGTATGAAATCTATATAAATAAAAATGGTTTGGTGCTTGTATATCACGCACTGGCTTGAGAAAGGGTCAATGGAATTGAATTATTCTTTCACTGTTACGTTCGTCTAGGACTCCGAAGTGTTTATGTGAAGAAGTTAAGAAAAGTCTCCGGAAAAGTAGGTAGGAAAAACGAGTAGTGTTTACTAATAACATGATTATTACATTACGTTTCTCTAATGCAGTGCTGGGAATGGTAATAGTAGTAGGGTTGAATTTCATGAAAATCACGTGGCTCTTCCCAGTACAGTAATTCAAAAACGTGAATCTCATCAAGTAGCCTATGTTGGGTGCATGAATCTTCTAAATCATAAGTGTCATTGATGGCTATAAATGCGGGAAATGCAGCGGAAAATAGAACATTTGTCTACAGTAATTTCCAGGCTTTTGCCTACAGCAGCGATGGGCATGATTTTCACTGGCTCCGCTGATTGTGATTTGCTTTGCTTGGCTACTGTAGAGTGAATTGGATCCAATGGATCCAAATATTTTAAATTGGAATGTCCGTTCTTTGAATGGTAAAGAGTACGAGCTGTTTGATTTTCTAACAGCTAATAACATGCGTTATTTGAAACCTGGAACCAGTGTTGTAAGCTGTGACGGTAGTCGACACGTTTTTGCTGATATTCGGCAGCGCTTCCCTTAAACATTCACAACACGAGCGATCAAACGAATGTCGAAAAGAAAAATGTCAATTGAATGCCACTGAGCACGATAGCTTCGCTAGGAAGCATTGCTGTTGTGTTTGTTTCTGTTCTGATATCACTGTATGTGTGTCACATTCGACATAATAGACAAGATCGAACCATCCATGTTGTTTATGATCCGATGTCTGAATTCTATGCAAACTTATGATTTATGCAAATGTCATCGTATAAGACGACATTCAATTGACACTTTTTTGTGTTTGTCGTCGTTCATTATACCGCTCGTGCTGTGACTGCTGACCATGGCAACGAAACGAACGTAGAGCAAAGTGTCGAATGTTTACAGCACTGCCTGGAACCAAACTCAAAAGAAATCCAAACTTTTTTTGCGTAATGGTTGACGTGATTAGGCATGTGGGGGAGTTGCCACTTTTTTCGTCATTTGAAACTAAAGTTTCTTAAAATGTAGATGTTTCTGTCGAAACACAGCTTGGTAAATATATTTTCATAGTTGCCTATTTGCCTTTTCAATGCTCTGCCTCCAAACTAACTTGCGAAAATTGACTCGCAATAAGTCAAAATATTTTGTCATTGGTGATTTTGATGCCAAACATCGCTCATGGCATAATTCGCAAAGTAATTCCAATTGCAGAATTTTATTTGAAGTGTGCTCTTCAGGATATTTCTCAATTCAATACCCTGATAGCCCTACGTTTTTCCTCTTCTAGAAACCCATCTACGATTGATTTGGTCTTAACTGAAGTCACCTTTGTAGCCCTCCCCTTGGTTATGCGACCTTGCCGCGATGGGAGGGCACAATCCATTAGCCCATTAGATGGACACCAAAGGCGTAACCTGTAGTGGTGATATCACATTTTGGCATTTTTGCTTAAAGCCGCGTCATAATTTATATGGCATAGACGCACTAATGTCTCGGATGTGATCCAACGGACGTACTGCGTCGTTTTTTTTCCAATTCTATTTATTTGAAAGGCCCAAACGCCAAATAGCTTCACGGGGCCGAATAAACTATTTTTTCAAACTGAAAATAACAGGTGAATTGAGATCACAGTCGCTTTGCGATCTCTGAGTGGCACACATTTTCTTTTTTTCTTTGCCGCGCTTAGCTGACAGCCGTCGCTTGTTGGTCCCATCGTAGGTTTCGCACGGGAGGATGAGCTGTCGTTGTTCGCGTCGTCGTCGTCATCGTCATCGTCATCGGCGTTGTTGTTTCGGCTGCTGTGTAGGTCCTTTCGGTTTGCCCTCGTCTTCTGCAAGTGAACGCTTGGCGCTAGCCAAAATTTCACTAAAAGTATCGCGGGAAGAAGATGGTTGGCTAGCTTGCATCGATGGGAAATCTGTCTCGTTGAATGTAGATATTGCAGTTGTGACTGTCGTTGTTTTTGCCGCGTTTTCGGATGCGGTTACATCCACACATTTTTGGTTGAGATGCTGCTCTAGAGCAATATCTGCAGGTCTTGTTCTGGTTTGGGTGTAGAACCGTAGCGGTGTGGCTTTCAATTGAAATGAATGATGGAATCGATGTTTTGAGTCTCATTTGCAAAACTCGCACTCCGTTGTAGACCCCGCCGAAGTAATTTTTCCAGCGCTCGTTTTGTATGGAGAGAACATCTCCATACCTCATCATATGGTCTCCGACGGTTGCATGAGGCAAGGAAGGAGTGCAGTTGTTACGCGCCCCCAAGGTGGTCGATTGAGGTATTTTCCCACATGGTCGACAGGATGATAGCCGAACTAGCTAATCGGCAGCCAGTAGTGATGCATGGGCAGTGGAGTGGGGTAGCCGCTGCACCAATCAAAGAGGCCAGCTATTGTTGGAATCTCTGGCCCCATTAAATGTAGAGCTGGCAAATGTGGGTACAGTGAGTACCTTCCGCAGAAATGGTGCAGAATCGGTTATCGACGTGACGTTTTGTAGTCCTAACCTTTTAGGTACCATGAACTGGCGCGTTGATGACGGTTATACTCATAGCGATCATCAATCGATTCGCTATAGTATAATACCAGGCGGGCGGAAGGCAGCGCGATGCAACTCGACCCAAGCCCGAGGTTGGAAAACAGCGCGCTTCGACGGCGAAGTATTCATTGAAGCCCTGAGGTGCGAACGGAACACTCTGGACCTAAACGGTGAAGAGCTAGTTGCTGTGATATAACGAGCGTGTGATGCTTCCATGCCGAGAAAAGCCCCTCCTAGAGAGAACAGGCCACCGGTGTATTGGTGGTGCGAATCAATTGCTAGACGAAGAATGCAACGCGCACGCACAGAAGCACAAAGAGAGGAACGCGGTGCAGCATTCAGAGAGGCAAAGTTGGCTCTCAAAAAGGAAATCAAGAGTCGAAAACGGGCATGCTTTGAAAGTCTATGCGAGAGTGCCAATTCTAGTCCATGGGGTGACGCCTACAGAGTGGTAATGGCTAAGACCAAAGGAGCCATAGCACCCCAAGAGAAGTCGCCCGAGTTGCTGCGATCGATAATCGATGTACTCTTCCCGCACCATCCCATAAGCCCATGGCCCCCAGCGCCGTATGCGGCAGATGAAGGAGAAGAAGTGGCGAGAGTGACGAACGAAGAGCTGGCAGAAGTCGTGAAATCATTCGCGTCAAACAAGGCACCGGGACCCGATGGTATCCCGAATGTTGCCTTAAAAGCGGCAGTGAACACGGATCCGGACATGTTCAGAACCACGATGCAACGCTGCATTGATCAAGGAATCTTCCCGGATGTATGGAAGCGACAGAAATTGGTGCTACTACCAAAGGCGGGGAAACCACCAGGTAACCCGTCGGCGTATAGACCTATCTGTCTACTAGATACGACGGGCAAGTTATTGGAGAGGTTGATTCTCAACAGACTAGTACCGTATACGGAGAGTGCGGACGGCCTGTCCAACAACCAGTTTGGATTCAGAAAAGGTAAATCTACTCTTGACGCCATCCAGTCGGTCGTTCAGACAGCTGAGGTGGCAATCGAGCATAAAAGGAGCGGCATCCGTTACTGCGCGGTTGTCACTCTGGATGTGAAGAATGCGTTCAACAGCGCAAGCTGGGAAGCAATAGCACACGCGCTTCACCGCCTCAAGGTACCGGTGCAGTTGTGTAAGCTTCTAGAAAGCTATTTTGATGGTAGGATTCTACTGTATGACACAGAGAAGGGGCAAAAAAACGTTCGAATTACCGCGGGAGTACCTCAAGGTTCAATCCTGGGCCCGCTGTTATGGAATGCGATGTACGATGACGTACTGAGGCTGTCCCTTCCGACGGGTGTTAAGATTGTTGGCTTCGCCGACGATATCACCCTAGTGGTCTATGGTGAATCGATGGAGGAAGTAGAGTTGACAGCAGCGCACTCTATTTCCCTAGTTGAGGAATGGATGAAGTCTAGGAAACTGGGACTGGCTCGTCACAAGACTGAGGTGGTGGTGGTCAACAACCGCAAGTCCGAGCAACGGGCGCTTATCTCGGTAGGTGATTGCACCATAGAGTCCAAGCGATCCCTTAGGCATCTTGGGGTAATGATCGATGACAAGCTCAGCTTCGCTAGCCACGTTGAATATGCCTGTAAAAGGGCATATACAGCTATAGCGGCGCTTTCGAGGATGATGTCTAACAGCTCTGCTGTAATTGCCAGAAAACGCAAGCTACTGGCAAGCGTGGCGCTATCCATACTAAGGTATGGAGGACCAATCTGGTCAAAAGCGCTTAGAACGAGAAGAAACCCAAAGCGGTTGGAAAGCACGTACAGGATAATGTGCTTAAGAGTAGCAAATGCATACCGGACCCATCGGCTAATACCAAATGTGTCAGATTGATATGGTAGAAACCATGGGGAAGTGAACTTATTTATTTATTTCGTCTAGCATAGGTAGACTACATACAATAATTACAATACTTTCTTACATGCTATGGATTACTTCTATTGTTCTTTAGTTGTGTTTTAAGCTGCTCTTTGGACATAGTAATGCCAATGAATTCGCAATGTACATTATACTGACGCATCATACGGTTTATTGGTCCGTTTTGAGCATAATGCGTTCTGCATGATTTTTCTGAAAATAATTTTCTTGTTCTTAAATGCCGAGAGGGTGTGTAGAAGTTTAGTTGAAAAAAAAGTGCAGCGGAGTCTACAAGGTTCGAAATAATGTTGTTTATAAAGAGAATCATTGCGAATTCCCGGCGTTGCTTAAGTGTTTCCAAGTTGATGAGCATGCAGCGTGCTTCATACGACGGAAGTGGCAGCACAGTCCAATTCAATTTCCGAAGGGCGTATAAAAGGAATTGCTTCTGTACTGATTCTATGCGTTCTTCGTGTACGACATGATACGGGTTCCATACTAGGTGACAGTATTCCAGAATTGGTCTTACATATGTAGTATACAATAGTTTAATGGTATATGGGTCTTGAAAATTGTTGCTGAACCTCTTAATGAAGCCAAGCATGCTGTTTGCTTTGTTTATTATGGAATTATAATGTTCTACAAAAGTGAGTTTAGAGTCTAGGATTACGCCCAAATCCCTTACAATTTTACACTTCTGCACTACTTGATTTCCTAAAAATACTTCAATTGGTGGTTTGACTAAATGCTATTGAATTACATTTTTTGATATTGAGCTGAAGTAAACTTTTATGGCACCAAGTGAAGAATAAGTTAATGTCATTCTGGAATTCTTCTGCTTCGCTAGAATTACTTACTTCCATGAAGAGCTTCATGTCGTCTGCATATATAAGAAATTTTATTTTTCTAAGTAAAAAGGAAATGTCGTTTACATACAAAATAAAAAGAAGTGGGCCTAAATGAGAACCTTGAGGTACTCCAGAGGTTACAGAAATGGGTGCTGATAATTTATTTTGAAAGCGCACAATTTGTTTCCTATGTGATAGATATGACTGGATCCAACTCAAGAGTCCTGGCTCCATTCCTATTTTCTGCAATTTGAAGATTAATAATGGTATGTCGATTCGGTCAAATGCCTTACCGTTGGTGCGAACTTCCACCTGACGCAGTTTCTGTCAGTACATGGTTGCTATAGACAGTACCTGCATAGGTTCGGGCATTCAGAATCACCTGCGTGCCCCAATTGTGCTGGTGTGGTGGAAACAGCGGAGCATGTCGTGTTCGATTGCCCCCGTTTCATTGTTGTGAGAGGTCGCATGCTCACTACATGCGGAGGGGACACGTCCCCCGACAATATAATTGAGAGAATGTGTGCGGATGCCGAGTGCTGGAATGCAGTAACTACGGCTGTCACTCACATTATGTTAGAATTGCAGCGCCTATGGCGCGCCGACCAAGAGTTGGCTGAAGAGGATTAGCCCTGCCGAGGCTGATCCCTTGTAACATTGTTTAAGTCGGCTAGGAGAAGCAGTTTGCCTAGGCTACTTCTGCTACACGTGTTGTGCTATATGCACAGGCCCCTCTCCGAAGAAATACCGTAAGGTGGTTCCGGGGGGATAAGGGTCTGAGGCCAAGGGTAATGTCGATGCACTGTTCACCACTTGAGCAATTTTAAAAGAATTACTCAAGCACAGTGCATAGGCTGGTTTTAGCGGGTCGTCGTTGGTGCGTCATCCCCGCATTCCCTGAGTTACCTTCTCAGGGGATCTGTTTGCAGATTTCCCCCTTGTAAAAAACAAAAAAAAAGGAAGGAGGAAGGTCACAAACTCGGACAGTGACTGCCCCGCTATCCACATAAACGGGAATCTTGAACGGCTAGTCCTTATACATTATGCTTATGCGTTTGAGGTTGTTAAGTTTCTCATACCGCAACGCTATGTCATTGTTTTTCATCTCAATGTACACACAGTTGCGGGTGTTGTGCAATTGAACACTAATGACATCCGCGAGGTTCAACTAATCTCGTTCTCCATAAAGTTTTGAACTTTACCGACATCGGGTCGAACTAGAAGAACGTTGAAATCTACCACAAGAGTATTCTTCCTTACACTACTCATCACGGAATCAATATTGAGTACGAAGCACGGGAGCAAAGTGAAAATACGTCCGAAGGCTTTGAGCAAAGGCTGTCAACTCTTTCTGCGTCGTTGATAGCATTGATGCCAGTTTCAAATAATTAATCTATTCGAAGTGGACATTAATACTATTCGCGACAATCAGTTTGCATTAGAGAAATGTAAACATAAAGATTACTATAGATATACACTACCCGTCATTAATATGAACTCACTAAAATAAGTATTGAAACACTCAGCTGAATATTGAATCGCCCCTCAAAAAGTTTAGCATCACCTCAAAACAAGTAAATTCACATTGCTATATCTCGAGATCCTTACGACTTGCAAAGAAGCGATCTTCAGCAAAGTTGTTCAGGGGATCAAGGACATTCGAAAAGCAAATAGTTTGTTTCGTGATCTTGCCGCTAGGTGGCGCTAGTGAGCATGTAAAATTGAGCATTTTAAACTTGTTCTAGCTTGTGATCTACAAGAGATAGAAAATTCGAGTCTTCGACAAAGTTGTTCAGAAAGTAAAGGACATCCGAATAGCAAACCTTTTGGTTCCTAATTTTGCCACTAGGTTGCACTAGTACGCATATTTAATTCAATATATGGAACAAATTCTATCTTTTGAGCCAGATGAGATAGAAAGTTTGAGTCTTCGGCAAAGTTGTTCAGAAAGTCAAGGGCATCCAGGAAACAGTTTGAATTATAATTTTGCCATCATGTGGCGGTTTTGATCATGTTCAAATGGATACTTCATACTAGCTCTACCTCTTGATTTTACTATGGTCCAAATTAGCCATGAAAACAACCTTTTACTCTGGTTCTGGAGGGATGACTGTACCTAAACCTTATGAATTTGATAAGATAGAATCTCTAGAATGCTGTTCAGAAAGCCTTTGGCATTTGGAAGTTGAAGTGTTTAGGGATGGAATCATATTGAATTCAGGTCTTATCAATTGTATATTCAAGTGTATCAGGTCTGACTCATATTTTAGTGATTTTGACTTACTCCATGTGCGAGTGACTCAGTCCGGACTCATATTCATCATATTTAAATTATTCAAATCAGAACCTCTTCATATAGAAGAGGTTCAAGTTTGATTGACTTCATATCCAAGTGATTGATTGATGTCTGATTCTCTTTATATTCATGTCTTTCGTGTTTGATTCACTCTATATTCAAGTAGTTCAGGTTTAACTCGAATATGGAGTCAAAAAAATCATGTCAAATTCACTCCGTGTTCAAGTGACTCAGGATAGATTATTTTATATTCAAAAGATTCAAGTTTTGTTCGCTCCATATCCGCAAGTGTTTCACGTCAGATTCACTTTATTATTAAGTGATTCAGAATTGATTCATATCATATTCAAGTGATTCAGTTCGCTCCATATCCAAGTGATTCTTAACTGATTCACTCTGTTTCTGATTCGACTGTTTCAGGTATGATGTTCAAATGATTTCAAGTGATTCACCTTATTTTCAAATGTTTACTAGATGACGATGTTTTTTTTTTATTTCGTCACCGCACTGTGACGAATCTGACGATTGTCTGCCCTGGTTTTAGGTGAAATTCACTTCATGTGATTCATGTCTAATAGACCAGGAGAAGTGAATGAACTTGTCATTCATTTTCCTGTAAATTTTCATACAATATCTACTTTTTTTCTGCTATAAATTCACTCTGGGTGAACCACTTCCCCTAGCCTATTCACTTCATAGTCAAGTGTTTCAGGTGAGACTCATTTCATATACAAGTCATTCAGGACCGATTAACTTCTAGTTCAATTTATTCAGATATGATTCGCTTTACATCCAAATGATTCATGTCATGTGACACTTCTTTTTTGAAGAATGCAGTACTGATGCATTTTTTATTCAAGTGATTCAGGTCTGAATCACTTCATTTTCAAATATTTGAGTTTTGAAAAGCTCATTTTAACATTTATTCAGATCTATCAATTTATTCGTATTCAAGGGTTTTAGATCTAATTTACTTCATGTTCAAATGTTTCAGGGATAATTAATTCCATATCGATTCATCTGATGTCAAGATTCATCTTCAGGCTCGAGTGAGTCGTGTCTGAGTTACTTCATATTCAATTGATGTGGTGTCATACACCCCAGACCACAGTTATTCAGGTTTGTTTCATCTCGTTGTTCAATTATAAAGATTTATTTTATTTCACGTCTCAGTACTTCAGAGCTTATTTACTCATTTTAAAGTGGTTCATGTCTGATTCATTTCATATTCAAGTGTTTCAGATTTGATTTACTTAATATTCAAGTGATTCAGGTCTGATTCATTTATTGTTTAACTAGTTTGAAATGCTCAATTTTACATGCTCACTAGCGCCACTCGCGAAACAAACTATTTGCTTTCCGGATGTCCTTGATTTGCTGAAGATCGTTGAGCAAATTTGCTGAAGATCGCTTCTTTGCAAGTCGTAAGGATCTCGAGATATAGAAATGTGAATTTACCTGTTTTGAGGTGATGCTAAACTTTTCAGGGTGATTCAATATTCAGCTGAGTGTTGCAATTCTTATTTTAGTGAGTCCGTATTTATGACGGGTAGTGTATGTTTTATATATATGCCAGTCGGCTCGAAAATAATTGAAAGTGGAGCTGATAGGATTGAGAATCGCTTCATGGGATATCAAAATCAGCATGAGTGACTAAATGGCTACAAAGATGACTAGAGTCGGTTAAGACCAAATCAATTACACAGCGTAACAAAAATGACACTTTTGCGTGTCTCAAGGATCAAATTATGTGTCTCTAGTAGATTTTGGGTCGCTGAATCTGATGCCGTTCTCAGAAATGTTCCAGCACGTCACAATTTTCAGCTACAGGTCGCCAAAGTTGTAGAAAACACTTGTTTTATTGATGTTTACATGAAATTTAAAGTATGATTTATCAAAATTTTGTGTGATATAATCTCCCAAACATGCTAAATAGGACTTGAACTTTCAATTTAGATACAAATCAGTTGAAATTTCACGATAAAATTCAGTTTAACCCTCCAGCCAAAAGTGAACTGTTATAGATAAAAATTTAATTCCAACGGGAGGTGAAACGCTATGCTTAATCTAGTGTTTTGATGAACCGGTTCAATTTACCGGTTCACTTTCGAACCGGTAAAATCATTTTTTTTATTTCAGGAGATAACCGCTGAAGTTTGCTGCTATAATTTGGTAGCAGTTTAATCGTAAAATCATGTATAATTTTTTGAACCGTTTCATTCTACCGATTCACTTTTGAACCGGTTGAAAAATTTATTTTTATTTCAGAAAATATTCCGTGAAGTTAAAGGCCCAAACGCAATGATAGCGAAACGGCAACGGAATGCGGAACCGGTTCGCCAGTATGAATCACACCATCTCGACTGAGCTGACAACGAATGAAATTGAACCAACACTGAATCGACAAGCTCGTTGTAGTTCACGCTGGCGAACCGGTTTCGCATTCCGTTTGGGCCTTAAAGGCCCAAACGCAATGATAGCGGAACGGCAACGGAATGCGGAACCGGTTCGCCAGCATGAACTATAATCAGCTTGTCGACTCAGTGTTGATCTAATTTCATTCGTTGTCAGCTCAGTCGAGATGTTGTGATTCATGCTGGCGAACCGGTTCCGCATTCCGTTGCCGTTCCGCTATCATTGCGTTTGGGCCTTAACTGTTGGCGTTTGATAGAAGATTAATCCTAGAAATGTAATGTGTAACTTATTGCACCGGTTCATTTTTCCGATTCATTTTTGAACCGGTAAAATATTTTATATATATTCAATAATAATAAAATAATCAGAAAAAAATGCTGTTTTATTTTGATGGAAGAAAAGTCGTTCGACTGAAATGTGACAAATTTTGAACCGGTTCATTTTACCGATTCACTTTTGAGCCAGCATATAAGGAAACTTATGCAGTTAGTGATTCTTCTTCAGTTGGACGTATTCTTAAAATAATGAGAATCAACGTGTAATGTTATATCTTGTTATTTGATAAGCCGGTTATGTATGATATCGATTTAATCCAAATTTAATGTCGATGTTGTGTGAAATAATTTTATTTTATAAACCGCTTAGGTTTACCGATTCACTTTCGAACCGGTAAAATCAATAATTTTTATTTCAGAAGATAACCGCTAAAGTTTGCTGCTATAATTTGTAACTTTTTGAACCGATTCATTTCATAGATGCACTTGTGAACCGGTAAAATCATTTATTTTCATTTCAGAAAAAAACTCGTGAAGTTTACTGTTATCAATTGATAGCAGATTATTCGTACAACTGAAATGTGTTGTTTTTAAATCGGTTCATAATACCGATTCACTTTTAAGCTGGCATATAAGAAAACTTGTGCAATTAGTAATTCTTCAGTTAGACGATAATGATGAAATATGTTCATAATGATGAAAATCGAAGTGTAATGTTAAATCTTGTTATTAGATGAACCGTTTTAGGAGGTGAAATGTTGTGAAAAATCTTTCTTTTTGAATCGGTTTACTTTCAAAGCGGAGTTGGTAGGTCAAGCGGAATAGCCAACTCATCCGTGATGTTTTACGTTTTGGCTATTGAGTTGCGTGAGCTACAATACATTCGTGAAAAATCTCAAGTAAGAGGTATGAGCATTTGAGATTTTTGCAACGCTGTTCAGACGATAATCGCTGTAGTTTGCTGCTATAATTTAGTATACGTTTTATCGTATAACTGAAATGTGTAACTTTTTAAACCGGTATTTTTTTTCTCAGAAGATAACCTGTAAAATTTACTGTTATCATTGGATAGCAAATTGATCACACAACTGTAATGTTGGATTGTACCCCGTTTGGCATAAAGTCGTTTGGCATAAGGTCGTTTGGCATAAGCCGTTTGGCATAACGGTCGTTTGGCATAATGGCCGTTTGGCATAATGGTCGTTTGGCATAATGGCCGTTTGGCATAATGATTGAACTCTTTAATGAATGTTCGAATCCTCTGAGCAGAATCTCAAATAGAGAAACTTTAAAGTAGATGGAGTACCGTGTACCTTTTAATTCCGCTCCTAAATGCTTATCTTTGACAGATACGCGTATTTCGACTGCCACTTGCAGTCTTCTTCAGTGTCAGTTACTCGTATCCACTGGATACGAGTAACTGACACTGAAGAAGACTGCAAGTGGTAGTCGAAATACGCGTATCTGTCAAAGATAAGCATTTAGGAGCGGAATTAAAAGGTACACGGTACTCCATCTACTTTAAAGTTTCTCTATAATGATTGAGTTAGAATGAATATCGACATTTTCGAAGCTTTTACCGAGATCAACACCACTGAGCCCAAAGCAAATTTTTTTCGTAGTTTTCCAATAAGCGTGGTGGTCGTTCAGAGACAATCCAAGCTGGGAAAGAAAGTTCGCAGTTATTAATAAAGGGAACGCACATATTTTGCCGCAGATCAAGCTCTGTCCCAGTTTGTACGTAACACTTGATGAAAATTACTTGGTAGAAGAAGGAAAAATTATTTGCAAAATATTAAAAGCTCTTATCCAAAGATCTATTATTGCAGCATAATGCAAAAACAGCCTATATACGAGAGCAGATTATTTTTCGTTTAAAATGTTTAAGACTCTAACACTAAATATCTTCTCACAACATAACTCAAATGAACAACAAATTTTTGAAAGAAAATGTATGTGGTAAAACTTTTGAACGATTTAATATAAATTTTAATTTTGAAAGTGTACATCAAAAATACTGTCTATTATCGAAAGGAGGGAAAATTTGTGATTGAAATAATATTTATCCAGCATATCTTGAAAGGAGATCTTGTGTTTGCAAAAATATATGTTGGATATTTACAGGTTCTAAAAAATATATTATTCTTCTAGCACATCTTGCAAGAATTGTGAAATATATAAATGGTGAACATTTAGCTTGACTAAATAATAAAATTTAAAACAGTATAAATATAAAGAACAGTCTATTTTTAGAAGAAGCCAAAATATATGATTAAATCAAGGGAATATTGGACGCCAAAAACTATTGCGGCATAATAAGCGTTAGCGTTAGCGTTAAACTATTAGCGTCAGCCAAAAACTATTGCAGCATAATAAAACGAAAAGACATCAAAAATTGCGTTCAGAATCATAGCTCTTGTCCTACTTTTCCCCGAATGTCGTTTCTCTGAATGTCGGTTCCTCGAATGCCAGTTTCTAGAATGACTCGTTTCCCCGAAAAGTGATGCAGTTTAAATAGGTACTATAATAGTCTTTAGTGGCTGGAAGGTGAACGAGCAAGAACGATAAGCAATCATAAAAAGCAGTTATTCTGTCATTCTTGGCTATACACATGTTGGCAAAAATATTGAGGACGGTAAAACTCGAAAGAACCGCCAATTAAATAAAGAAGGGTGCATATCAGATGGCCAGTTCGTTCACCACCCTGAAATGTTTAAAGTTACGACAAGTATGAGTGAACTGGTATTCGGGATACTGGCGTTCGGGATAACGACATTCGGGGAACCGACATTACGGGAAAAGTAGCACAACCCATCAAAGTAACTGCAGTAATCGATTTCTCTTTTCGCTGATAACTTGAGCAGATCAATGTTATCAATTGCCGCCATTATGTCAGTTGTGAACAACAAAATATCTAAAAAAATAAAGAAATCTTTAAAGAACAGCCAATGTATAAAAGAAGGTGAAATTTGTTTCAATTTCAAACCAACAGTTTTTATGCCTTTAATTTGGTTGCATCATATTTAAAAAAAAAATCCAATGTTTGAAAGAAGGGTAAATTAATGCTAAATATATCAAAATCTTCAGTGCAAAAAATTCTTCCAATAGCGGAACTCAAAAGATAAATAAATATATGAAAGAAGGGTACTTTCTGCATAAATTATACAATATTTTTGACAATAACTTTCCTAATATGCTTAGTTTATTCAAGAGCATATGATTGTAGAATAAAGTGACATTTTGTATCAATTGTTGTCAATTATTGACTCCACAACAAGCCTGATGTCATCAGAAAGATTCAATAGAAACGTAAAAACGAATCTCATCTTAAGAAATTCTTGGTTTCAGACTCATTATGCCAAACGGATATTATGCCAAACGACCATTATGCCAAACGACTTTATGCCAAATGACCATTATGCCAAACGACTTTATGCCAAACGGCTTTATGCCAAACGACTTTATGCCAAATGACCTACCACCGTAATGTTGTACTCCTTGTATTAGTTCATCACTTTTGATCCTGTACATTTTTCATTTTTAGTTTTTAAGATACTCAGTAAAGTTTGCTGTTTTATTGTGATGGTATTTTGTAACTTATATGTAACTTTTTGAACTGGTTCATATTACCGTTTCGCTTTTAAACCGGTAAAACCATTCATTTCTTATTTCAGAAGATTTCTTTCAGAATATAAGCGGTAAAGTTCACTGGCATTATTTGATGGATATTTAGTCGTACAACTGGAACGTGCTACCTTTTTGATCGGTTCATTTTACCGATTCTTTTTAGATCTAGTAAAATCATTTTTATTTCAGAAGACGACCGCTAAAGTTTGCTGTTATAATTTGAAAGCAGTTAAGTCGTACAACTGTAATGTGTAACTTTTTGAACCGGTTTATTTTACCAATTCACTTTTGAACCAGTAAAAAACAATGCCGATTTAAGGGGAGTTGTGCAGTTTGTTATTTTATTTCGGTTGAACGTATTTTCATAATAGTAAACATCGTAGTGTAATAACATCTTGTTATTTGATGATCTGGTTTATTATGCCGATATACTCTTGAATTGGTATTTTTTTTCTGTTTACTAATAGAAATTTGATTGTACGATTGGAATGCGTATTGAAATGCGTTACTGATTTGTTTATGGAACGGTTTGAACAAATATGCCATTATAAAATCAAACAAATCATGTTTATGATTCTGCAGTCAAATCACAATATTGAATGGACCATCGAGTTAGGGAGATATCGAGTTATAGTTACACTTCAGTGCTACTGCGATTGAAGTGACCAGCGAGCTAGCCATGTAAATTTACTTCTACTTCTGTTCTTTACTTCAATTTCAAGCTACGGAACATAGAGTTAGGGAAAGTTGAATGTATTTCGATTGGAGGTATAGTTATAAGATTTATTGAGTAGAAGTGTAACGTTGATATTGTTACATATTTGTTTAACAGATTGATGGGCCTAGTACACTTTTAAACCTTCAAACAATATTGTACCATAACGAAACCATTCATAATTTACAACAAATATATGTAAATTATTGAACCGGTCCATTTCATCGTTATTTATGAAATATATGAGAATCGCGAATAACTAATGAAAATAGCCTAATCTAATATTTAAACAATATTTTTGCATTAGACTCGATATAATTCGAAAATGGTTACTTCTAGAGAAATTATCCATATAATCATTATGGTTCAGAATAATTTCAAGATTCTTTTTGTATCATCAGAACGTATTCATTTTGTCAAAAAATCAAAATTTTGAAAATCGACCAAAAGTTGTTTTTACAAAAACTGTTTTATCAAAAAAATTTCCATCATGAAACTTTGTTCCAAACGTCTGTTTACTATCAAGATTCTATGGTGAAAATTCAAAAAATATTAAAAATGGGGTTCTTGTGTAATTTAAAATTTAAGTTTTATTTTTGATTTTTTTATGAAAATGAATAAAATATATTTTTCAGTGTATATTTTTTTCTTATAGTCCAAACGGTTCACTACAAATTCTTCATAGAACATTTTTCTCTAAAATCAACAGTTTCGTAGTTAGAATTTTTTCAAATAAGTTGCATGAAAAAAATTATAGGCCATTTTCAAAAGTTATTCTTGAGTCAAAATTATCAATTTTTCTATGGAAAACACTCATTCTACCATAGCAAAAACATGTGCAAAATTTAATCCTAATCGAAGGCTATCGAGTACGATTTTTATTTTTTTTCCACTCATTCTGAATGGAAGTCGTCTTTTCGGACTCTGAGGTGCTTCCCAAAACAGGTTCTGGGTACCATAATAGAGACTGCGGTGGCCATTTCTGATTTTTCTCGACATCTTACGACTATCATTCATCGCTTCTTACAGTTACTATCTGAATATTATTGCAATCCATTGCCATGTTAAATGCATAGACGAAAATTTGTCAGAGATGAAAAAAAAGGAAAAAAAAAACATACTGTGTCCAAAAATTAAAAAACCACAATTATATTTGAAGCACATCTGAAAACAATGCAAACCACGTTTGTTTTGAAATAAAATGTTGTTTTGATTTCCTGTTATAAGAGAAAATTGAAAATGGACTTTTTCTGCTTGGAGTCGATTCCCGGTGGCCACTCCGGATGTGGACCACTTTAAGCAAAAATCAAACTAGATAAGTATAGTTTTCATTTACAACTGATTTCATGGAAATTAAAGAAGAATTATTAGATTTTTGACAAGCAAAACAAAACAGGTGTCACCTAGAGGTGACACTGGGCGTTGGGGGGTTAAATCGATTTTTTCAACATGCTTGCAGTCTTCATATAAAATTCTTCGTTTCTCTTGTATGACATAAGACAATAATTTTCTGAACCACCAAAAAATAACATTTTACCATCGAAAATATTATGAAATTTGTTTATAATTATTGTTTTTTATACATGAAGTTTGAATTCTGTGACAAATTGAGCAAATACATTGCCGTACAAGTTGGAAAACTTGCATGCATGTTGACTGAAGCAGTCAAATTTTGCATTTTGAACATTCAATATCTCAAAAACTAGACGTGCCATGATATTTCTGAAAACGAAAATGGGCTCAGCAACCCTTAATTTAGTTTATAGTGGTATTTTGGTGCTTGAGACAAAACCGTGTTCCGCAGTGTTATAGATGGATTTCTAGAAGAGGAAAAACATAGAGGACTATCAGGGTATTGAATTGAGAAATTTCCTGAAGAGCACTTATCAAATAAAATTCTGCAATTGGAATTACTTTGTAGGGTATGTGATCCATTAGTGGTGGGTGTTCCTATAGTTGCGGTAATGCCATTATCACTTAATCGACATATTGGCTTGTAGATACACGAAATATTTAAAAAAGCTTTCAAATTGCTTTAAAACTGATGAAATATCACAAAAATTGCTAAAACTTTTCTTACTTGTACCAATAGTTGCGGTACAGTGTTCCTATAGTGGAGGATCCCATAGCAAAACATCGGATACCGCAACTATAGGAACACAAAGTAAAAATATACCGCAGCTAAAGGAACAGTGTACTAATAGTGGGGGTATTAATTTTCACTGACATGCCGTTCGTTACTGCGATGAAATCATTTTTCTCATTAAGTGAATGATCGTTACTTCCCGTTACATTGATTGCGCTACTTGAATTTAAGCGGTTAGTGAAGTTCAATCGTACTTAGTACCTCCACTATTGGTATATCTACCCTAAATTATTCCATGAGCGATGTTTGGCATTAAAGTCATCAATGACAAAAAAATGACTTATTGCAAGTCAATTTTCGTAACTCAGTTTGGACCAATTTAACTTGCTGTCCGGGGCATTGAAAAGGCAAATAGGCAGTTATGAAAGTATATAGGGTGTCCCAGAAAGTATGGGCACGACTTTACCATACTGCCATTTCAAGACCAGAGAAGATAAACATCTGATTTTTACACATTTGATTACTGTACCCAACTAGTGTAGATTGCGATTTTCAATGAATAATTTAATTATTAATGTGTTGATTACGTAATATTTCTTTGAAGCATCTCTTATCAGTCTTGCACAAATCGCGTTATTTTTGAGCGACTGAGTTTTACAAAATTTGTTCTATGTCCGAATGTGCGTATAATAAAAATCTGAAAAAAATATATTTATCAGTGACGATATAATAATTGATCGGACTATCACTTATTCAAAGTGGTTTCTATGGTTCAATCGCCGCGAACTTGATACTCCATTGGTTCATCGATTGGTTTCTTTCTCGCCGAAAACCAATCGATGAACCAATGGAGTACTTATTCAAAGTGAAATTTAAAACTTAAGCATGTAAAATTTGTATTGGAACTGAAATTCTGATTGACTGGTGGATTTGAAAATGGTCAAAAAACAATTTTTTATATTTACGTAAAAATATGAATAAATCAAAAAATAATGTTGCCTGTCTAAAAGAATAGGGATTAACCTTTCGTTTTTCTGAAATGTATATTTTTATTACTATTTAAAATACCTGAAGAGTTAAAACTTTGTGATGTTGTCTTATCTGGCGTGAATCGCAAGTCAGTCCCATCTGCATTTTTGTCAAAATTGAGTTGAGTTCAGTTTTCAACATATCTAGGGGGGCTGGGGGCAAGAAGGACACCTTAAGATATATAGGTTCAAATCATGGTTGATTAGCACAATTTTTGAAGATTATTCCAGTGTAGGGGCAAGTTCACCTCGTGTTCTAAATGATGTTATCGATCGATTTTAAAAATATAAGAAACACATGTTGATTTTAGATTTTTGAAAATGTCCCTTCTCATGATTGGACCATCGAGTTAGGGAGATATCGAGTTATAGTTACACTTCAGTGCTACTGCGATTGAAGTGACCAGCGAGCTAGCCATGTAAATTTACTTCTACTTCTGTTCTTTACTTCAATTTCAAGCTACGGAACATAGAGTTAGGGAAAGTTGAATGTATTTCGATTGGAGGTATAGTTATAAGATTTATTGAGTAGAAGTGTAACGTTGATATTGTTACATATTTGTTTAACAGATTGATGGGCCTAGTACACTTTTAAACCTTCAAACAATATTGTACCATAACGAAACCATTCATAATTTACAACAAATATATGTAAATTATTGAACCGGTCCATTTCATCGTTATTTATGAAATATATGAGAATCGCGAATAACTAATGAAAATAGCCTAATCTAATATTTAAACAATATTTTTGCATTAGACTCGATATAATTCGAAAATGGTTACTTCTAGAGAAATTATCCATATAATCATTATGGTTCAGAATAATTTCAAGATTCTTTTTGTATCATCAGAACGTATTCATTTTGTCAAAAAATCAAAATTTTGAAAATCGACCAAAAGTTGTTTTTACAAAAACTGTTTTATCAAAAAAATTTCCATCATGAAACTTTGTTCCAAACGTCTGTTTACTATCAAGATTCTATGGTGAAAATTCAAAAAATATTAAAAATGGGGTTCTTGTGTAATTTAAAATTTAAGTTTTATTTTTGATTTTTTTATGAAAATGAATAAAATATATTTTTCAGTGTATATTTTTTTCTTATAGTCCAAACGGTTCACTACAAATTCTTCATAGAACATTTTTCTCTAAAATCAACAGTTTCGTAGTTAGAATTTTTTCAAATAAGTTGCATGAAAAAAATTATAGGCCATTTTCAAAAGTTATTCTTGAGTCAAAATTATCAATTTTTCTATGGAAAACACTCATTCTACCATAGCAAAAACATGTGCAAAATTTAATCCTAATCGAAGGCTATCGAGTACGATTTTTATTTTTTTTCCACTCATTCTGAATGGAAGTCGTCTTTTCGGACTCTGAGGTGCTTCCCAAAACAGGTTCTGGGTACCATAATAGAGACTGCGGTGGCCATTTCTGATTTTTCTCGACATCTTACGACTATCATTCATCGCTTCTTACAGTTACTATCTGAATATTATTGCAATCCATTGCCATGTTAAATGCATAGACGAAAATTTGTCAGAGATGAAAAAAAAGGAAAAAAAAAACATACTGTGTCCAAAAATTAAAAAACCACAATTATATTTGAAGCACATCTGAAAACAATGCAAACCACGTTTGTTTTGAAATAAAATGTTGTTTTGATTTCCTGTTATAAGAGAAAATTGAAAATGGACTTTTTCTGCTTGGAGTCGATTCCCGGTGGCCACTCCGGATGTGGACCACTTTAAGCAAAAATCAAACTAGATAAGTATAGTTTTCATTTACAACTGATTTCATGGAAATTAAAGAAGAATTATTAGATTTTTGACAAGCAAAACAAAACAGGTGTCACCTAGAGGTGACACTGGGCGTTGGGGGGTTAAATCGATTTTTTCAACATGCTTGCAGTCTTCATATAAAATTCTTCGTTTCTCTTGTATGACATAAGACAATAATTTTCTGAACCACCAAAAAATAACATTTTACCATCGAAAATATTATGAAATTTGTTTATAATTATTGTTTTTTATACATGAAGTTTGAATTCTGTGACAAATTGAGCAAATACATTGCCGTACAAGTTGGAAAACTTGCATGCATGTTGACTGAAGCAGTCAAATTTTGCATTTTGAACATTCAATATCTCAAAAACTAGACGTGCCATGATATTTCTGAAAACGAAAATGGGCTCAGCAACCCTTAATTTAGTTTATAGTGGTATTTTGGTGCTTGAGACAAAACCGTGTTCCGCAGTGTTATAGATGGATTTCTAGAAGAGGAAAAACATAGAGGACTATCAGGGTATTGAATTGAGAAATTTCCTGAAGAGCACTTATCAAATAAAATTCTGCAATTGGAATTACTTTGTAGGGTATGTGATCCATTAGTGGTGGGTGTTCCTATAGTTGCGGTAATGCCATTATCACTTAATCGACATATTGGCTTGTAGATACACGAAATATTTAAAAAAGCTTTCAAATTGCTTTAAAACTGATGAAATATCACAAAAATTGCTAAAACTTTTCTTACTTGTACCAATAGTTGCGGTACAGTGTTCCTATAGTGGAGGATCCCATAGCAAAACATCGGATACCGCAACTATAGGAACACAAAGTAAAAATATACCGCAGCTAAAGGAACAGTGTACTAATAGTGGGGGTATTAATTTTCACTGACATGCCGTTCGTTACTGCGATGAAATCATTTTTCTCATTAAGTGAATGATCGTTACTTCCCGTTACATTGATTGCGCTACTTGAATTTAAGCGGTTAGTGAAGTTCAATCGTACTTAGTACCTCCACTATTGGTATATCTACCCTAAATTATTCCATGAGCGATGTTTGGCATTAAAGTCATCAATGACAAAAAAATGACTTATTGCAAGTCAATTTTCGTAACTCAGTTTGGACCAATTTAACTTGCTGTCCGGGGCATTGAAAAGGCAAATAGGCAGTTATGAAAGTATATAGGGTGTCCCAGAAAGTATGGGCACGACTTTACCATACTGCCATTTCAAGACCAGAGAAGATAAACATCTGATTTTTACACATTTGATTACTGTACCCAACTAGTGTAGATTGCGATTTTCAATGAATAATTTAATTATTAATGTGTTGATTACGTAATATTTCTTTGAAGCATCTCTTATCAGTCTTGCACAAATCGCGTTATTTTTGAGCGACTGAGTTTTACAAAATTTGTTCTATGTCCGAATGTGCGTATAATAAAAATCTGAAAAAAATATATTTATCAGTGACGATATAATAATTGATCGGACTATCACTTATTCAAAGTGGTTTCTATGGTTCAATCGCCGCGAACTTGATACTCCATTGGTTCATCGATTGGTTTCTTTCTCGCCGAAAACCAATCGATGAACCAATGGAGTACTTATTCAAAGTGAAATTTAAAACTTAAGCATGTAAAATTTGTATTGGAACTGAAATTCTGATTGACTGGTGGATTTGAAAATGGTCAAAAAACAATTTTTTATATTTACGTAAAAATATGAATAAATCAAAAAATAATGTTGCCTGTCTAAAAGAATAGGGATTAACCTTTCGTTTTTCTGAAATGTATATTTTTATTACTATTTAAAATACCTGAAGAGTTAAAACTTTGTGATGTTGTCTTATCTGGCGTGAATCGCAAGTCAGTCCCATCTGCATTTTTGTCAAAATTGAGTTGAGTTCAGTTTTCAACATATCTAGGGGGGCTGGGGGCAAGAAGGACACCTTAAGATATATAGGTTCAAATCATGGTTGATTAGCACAATTTTTGAAGATTATTCCAGTGTAGGGGCAAGTTCACCTCGTGTTCTAAATGATGTTATCGATCGATTTTAAAAATATAAGAAACACATGTTGATTTTAGATTTTTGAAAATGTCCCTTCTTATGAGGTTTTTTGACGAGGCACGGGGCAAGAGTGCCACTCGTATGGGGCAAGAAGACCACCAGAGCAAAATGCCACAAATTTTGTATATTATTATTTCCCCGCCTAAACAATACATTTTAGAGTAAGTAAAGATAAAAACTGAGGGATAAAAGTTGACTTATAGTTAAACAGTAATTTTACGAAATTAATTTAGTTCTCATCTTATTTGACTGTAACAATAATAGTAAAAATTTTCAGAAACCATTTTGAATATCCAAGATGATTTGTTTTGATTTTATTTAGTAGGAAACATTGATTTAATGCAATATTAAACAAGAAAAATAAAAGTTCATTTGATTTTATATGAGAAAATTGCGGTGTCCCTCTTGCCCCATAAGACATTCTGTTTTTATATATGTAAAACTTAATGTCAAAATAACTTTTTCGAAAAAAATTCCTCATAGCTATATTAAACAATTGTAAATCATCAATACTGTGCGGAAAAATCAATATGTTTTGTATTAATTGAGTGTCAATCCTTGTTTTCCAGTCTTACATTCTTATAATATTTCGCATTTTTCTCGTTGGTGAGTTAAAGACATTTTTCTAATTTTTTGTACTAAACATTTTTAACTGTAATATTTACACAACCCTCAATTAGTACTCAATGTATTCTTGTCCTGCGTTAAACATCAAAAAATTGATTTGAACTACGTGAAATTAGAGGTGGCACTCTTGCCCCAGGTGTCCTTCTTGCCCCATGTCCCCCTACCAATGCTTTTTCAGCTGCCTTAATGAGATAATAAGATTTGTTCGTAAAAAGTAGGACGAAACAGCAAGTCAAATTGTCCCATAATGAAAAGTAACCGCATATCAGTCCCACTACGGATTTCCGCACCATGTAACACAAAAATGAATAGTGTTTTGATCATCGTTATATTTTTCTCGTAAAGATATCGTAGTGAAAAGCAAATTGTGAAAGTTTCATTAAGATTTGAACATGTTTCAATCCTCTGGAATTTTTTAAATATTCGTATGAAAACGAGTTTGGAAACTTCGCAGTCTGTTTTCTCAATGCCTACTTTTTACAGATGGGACTGACTTGCGATTCACGGCAGTTATGAGGAAAGCAAAATACGAGATTTTTCGAATTTTACCATTTTTTCAATTGTTCTCTAACAAAGCCAAAACAAAATTTCAAACAAAAGTTTATGTAAATCATCCTTGATACAATGTACTTAAATTCACCACGGCTAAAGATTTTGATAAAAAACATATTTCACTAGTTATTTTTCAACAAAAGCAAAATGTAGGGTCTGTGCTGACCAGATAAGAATTGGTTTTCTAAAATAAGAATTTTAAATCTAAACGATTATTGAATCAAACAAATGTATCACAGATGCTGGTTGAAATAGCATATTGAAAAATACAAAAATATAAAGATATTTGATTGTTTGGAAAAGTATTATGATTTTCATTATCAAAGTCGTGCGCATACTTTCTGGGACACCCTATATCTTCCAAGCTGTGTTTCAACAGAAACATCTTAAGTTTCAAATGATGAAAACAGTTGATGAATAATGAATTAAAAAGCTTATGAATAATGATTGCAACTCCCCCACATGTCCCATCAAGTTGATTATCATGATAAACAAAATAATTTTGAACTCTTTTGAGTTTGGATCTTCTTCTTCTTCTTCTTTCTGGCGTTACGTCCCCATTAGGACAGTGCCTGCTTCTCAGCTTAGTGTTCTTATGAGCACTTCCACAGTTATTAACTGAGAGCTTACTATGCCAATGACCATGTTTGCATGTGTATATCGTGTGGCAGGTACGAAGATACTCTATGCCCTGGGAAGTCGAGAAAGTTTCCAACCCGAAAAGATCCTCGACCGGTGGGATTCGAACGGCTACCCGACGGATTAAAATTAGTTTGTGAATGAGCATGATTATGATCTTCCTGATGGGGATGATTCCTAATTAAGTGATCGTTAACTGAAAAATGAACATTATTCGATAGATACTCTACCAAGGGAATTCCGGAAACGACCGTTATCGTAACGGACATTACCGTTCATCTGCCTGGCACGAGCCTCGACGACTCGCCTATGCGAAGGACAAGCCCAAAAGTTAGATTTATGATTGCCCCTGTAAAATGCGCATATGAACTTATTGGTATCCTGCCGTTATATGCATAATTGTCCCATGTTCCAAAATATGCAATTGAGAAAAACGCGTTTAAAGATTTTAACACATTAAGGCCTCGTATTGACCAGGTGGGTGGTAGATTGAATTAAAATCTTTATAATATAATATAAAGAATAGCGTGTTCATTAGAGTCAAGAGTTTGTGTTATGGGAAAAATGAAAATTTAGCTACGAAATTCATAGTGGGATTATTATGCCTTGAAATACGGAGTTTTTGGTGAATTTCTACGCATAACAGTCCCACTGATAGTTGTGCTGTAGATGACCGTTCCTATGAATATATTGTACCGAATGTAGAGGACGTATATCCTCAAGACTATGTTAAGGCACCTAATGAAGGCTCATGTGACATGTGCCAAACGGAGCCACGTGTAGGGAAGTGAAGAAATACGATTTTATAGTTTGGGATGGAAAGCAAAGTTTTCTGTTTGTGTGATAATGAGAAAATGTATGAGTTAGTGAAAGAAAGAGTGGATGAGTAAGTTTGAAAGTTGATAAGATGTAATAAATTCCTATATAGACTCTTCCAGCTGCAGGCTTGACAGAAACTCGTCGGCGAATTCAAGGTTATTTAGCGGAGTAAACATTCATCTCAAAATTCGAGACACAAATCTTCACACGATTTGAAATTTCTTTGGACTTGGTTTATAAAATCATTGTAAATTAAGTTTTAGAACCGCCAACATATTTGCCATTTGCACCGAAGAACCAGTTATCCGGAAAACCCAGTATGTGACCAGGTCATCCAAAACCTCTAGAACTATTCTTCTTTTGACTTGATTTGCAAATTCATGAAGTTTGGGAACTTATGAAGTTTGATGTTGCCAGCTAAGTTTCAGAACCAACGATTTAGTGGCTATTCCTCCCAGGAAACCGGGAATTCGGAACAATCCGACATGTGGTCAAGTCATTCAAATACATCTGAACAATTTGAAAATTCATGAAAATTGGTATGTCGCAAGCCAGGTTTTAGATTCGCCAATATAATGGCCACTGGTATTCGGAACAACCCAGCATGTGACAAAGTCATCCAAAAACGGTCGAACCATTTCTATTTAGACTTGGTTTGCTAAATCATGAAGTGGATTTGTCGCAAGCCATGGGCGCGAAATTAAAGTGGTTACTGATTCTTCAAGTGGGATTACTTCAGTGCTCCCCGCGATGAATTCAAAATTACGGTAAATTTTTAATCGATGACCACGGTTTCAAAAACTAGAAGAATTTTGTGATTGACCCTGAAAATTCAACTGAAATTCATTGAAAAACGGATAACAAATAATATTTTGATACTAGTGGTCCCGGCAAACTTCGTCTTGCCATCAAGTAGGCTGTAAAAAAACGCTATGGATCGTCCCATACAAAATGACAGTTCCGTGCACTCTAGTTTTACCAGCTTTCCCGGTGAATATCCTAGGATTTTTATACACACAAACACGTCGGAACCCTTGACGAACAAAACGGAGATAGAATCATTCAAATGCATTGACCCGTTCGTAAGCCATTTCGTGACATACAAACACCAATCCATTTTTATTTATATAGATTGAAAATTTCAACCAAATTTTACGTTGGGCTTGCATGAATGATGAATGCATCCCGATAAACACATTAAACAGGTTGTGTTCCACATGGGATGTAAAGCCAACGTAAGATATTCAAAACGATTTTCCCAAACTCCAGTGAAAAAAAAAACTGCCTGCTGAATTTTTGTTCTAGATCAGTGCAGCGAATTGTAGAGTAGTGTGTGATCCTCTGACTGTGACGCTTGCTCCTGCGGGGGCGGGTGAAGCAGTCAAGCAGGATTAATCGTGTTACGCGCGCTATGCAATGGGGGGGAAAAAGTGGCGTGATTCGTGGGCTTATTCAGTAGTGTGAGATCCTCTGACCGCGATGCTTGCTCCTGCAGAGGCGGGTGATGCGGTCAGAATCGATCATGTTACGCGCGTAGTGCAGTGAAAAAGTGTATAGTATTGTACGGTTAGCACAGTGGGGCGACGGAAAAAACAGCAGTGCATGGTAAAATCATTCCTTATTATTACTTACTCATCTATTACTATTACCATTTAAAACTCAATACGTGCCAGTTTCGAAAATTTAATTTTCGATTCGGGAAGTGTAAAAACATTTCAGATATCCATTTGATATCTGGGTGTTTTTATGCGGGGCTTACTGTAAATGAAAATGACCTCAGAATGTGTGTGTATTTACTGCCATTCTTGAAATGGGTCGTTGGAATTTCAGTAGAGCTATCACCTTTCATCTCCTGGGCTAAAATTGTCTGCAGATATACAGATATCGAAGGGTATCAACAAATACATGCATACAATTTTCTTCCATAAAAGCACTGCCGGTCAGTGGGAGGAGGATTGTACACACACACACACACACACACACACACACACACACACACACACACACACACACACACACACAGGGTTGCAAAATGGTGAGTCGACAACCAGGAAGGAGCGTCCAACATAGCTCTGGTCCTCACAAGCCCCTACCTCACGCTTCCACGGGTCTAACGATGACAAAGACCGCCAGCTAAGGGTTGCGTACTTAGCTGGTAGTGCAACCTGGGCACTGTTGTTCTTCTGACATCAGCTAGAGTGAGGAGGTGCCAGGTGGAAGCTTGGGATTTTTACCCTTTCCAAGCGAAACTCATACATACAGCCGTATGGAATACCACCTTTGGTACTTCCTTCGGGAGGTGGCCGAGCGTCTGGTCCATCTGACCAGGGGCTCAAGCATGGTCTACCTAGGATGTGGCGGGGGTTCATCAGTGGGCTCTGGTGAATCTCTACAAAAAACCACATATCTGTAAGTAACCCTGAACAAGCGACCTGGTACCGCTTTCAAAGTGCCTTAGCCCAACCATTGGAGTGCCAACCGGCACATTAGGATCGATGCCAGTAAGATCCTAATTACGGCATACTGGCTGCAAGGACAAGGACAAGGTCAAGGACTGTATCAACACGACGTTTTAGAGCTGACAATCGCTCTATTCCACTTCCTTAGTAAGAATGGGTGACACTATTCTGAAACGGCAGGTGGGCTAATGGAACGGTTGCCCCCGTCCCGTTAAAACCGTGGCAGGCCTCCTAGTACGTTCAAAGCTCGCCACCTTAGCTGGTGGAAGTAGGCTCAGATGGATATTCCTGACTAGCGTCGATCTGGCTCTGAACCCGGTACCCCATGAAGGACCGTGTCAGCCCTCGCGTGGACCTCACTGCAAGCAAAGGTACCCATGGGATCACAAGGACGACTACTTACGACGGGTGGAGATAGCGGCTTGGAGGGGGGACCCTTAAGCATGGAAGTTAACAACATCAACGTAGGTGAAACAGCGAATCCGTTCGCAAAAAGTGGCTTGCCGAGGTCGCCACCGAAGCAATGCCAACAGCAGGAGCTGGAACAGCAGCAGCTGGAACACCAGCAGAGCGAAGATGAGCTGCACGAGCAGCGAACACGTGCACAGGAGCGGCGGGATAAGTCGCAAAGTGAGCAGGAGCAGCGTGAGAGACAGCAGCAACATCAGCTGCAAAGTGCGTGGAAGTTACCCCCGAGGCAATCGAAGGTGGAAGCGGCGAAAACCGTCGTAGATGAGCTTCGGGAATTCGTCGATAAGAGGCACAACGTGCACAAAGACATTAAGGACCTCGTGGCAAGGATTCAAGGAACCCTCGGATCCGCCGTCAAGGACTGGAGGAAAGTGATGCAGAGGATTGAAGCTGTTGAAACCGAGTTAGCGGCGACCAAAAAGGCCCTGGCAGCTGCGGTAGTGCAGCCGGAAAAAACCGGCATAGCCCCTCGGAAAGACAGCAAGGGGAAAGAAAGGTCAGCGGGAATAGGAACTACGCCAAGTTTCACCCCCAAAAGACATAGGTCGTCACCAGGAGACGAAAGACAGGCTGTATCCAAGAAGCCGAAAAACGTAAATCCAAAACCGGCGGATGAAGTGCTCAGAGGGGGACCTGGCGATATCCCATGGCAAGAGGTCCGGAACAAGAAGAAGAGAGGCAAACAGGAGAGTGCCAGAAAGCAAAGGCCAATCAGGAAGAAGGCAAAATGCGAAGCTGTTGTCGTCAAAACTAGCGAGGACACTTATGCTGAAGTCTTGCGGGCCATGAGGACGGACCCTCAACTAAAGGAGTTTAGTGCCGACGTTCAGAAGATCAGACGCACCCAGACGGGAGACATGCTCATCGAGCTAAAAAAAGACTCGGTGAACAAAAGCTCGACATACAAAGAGCTAACCGAGAGAGTCATGGGCGAAAAGGTGCAGGTGAAAGCCATGTGCCCTGAAGTGACACTCCAATTGCGGGATCTGGATTGGATCACCACCGAAGAGGAAGTGAGGACCGCCATAAAGGAGCAGTGCGATCTGGAAACGGTGCAGATGACAGTACGGCTAAGAAGAGCACCGCTTGGTACACAGGCGGCGTCCATAAAGCTCCCAGTAGACGCAGCCAACAAAGCGCTGGAAGTCGGGAAAATTCGAGTCGGTTGTTCAGTATGTCCACTGAAGATCTCCCAGAGACCGGAGGGATGCTACAGGTGCCTGGAATACGGCCACCTGGCACGGAACTGCGAAGGACCAGACAGAAGTAAGCTCTGTAGATGGTGTGGCGACGAAGGTCACAAGGCGCAAGACTGCAACAATAAGCAAAGGTGCCTGATCTGCAAGGACAAAAGTCGCAACAGACACGCGACGGGAGGCCCTAAGTGTCCGGCCTTCAAGCAAGCGAGAAATTCTAAACCGCAGTGGAGGTAACTCAGCTAAACCTCAACCACTGTGACACAGCGCAACAGCTGCTGTGGAAGTCCGTATCGGAATCGAAGTGCGACGTAGCTATCCTTGCCGAGCCGTATCGAGTACCAGCTGGAAACGGTAACTGGATCGCTGATAAGGCGAAGACAGCGGCAATCTGGACGATGGGGAGGTATCCTATCCAGGAAATAGTGTTCCAGGCGGACGAAGGCTTCGTTATTGCAAAGCTTAACGATGTGTACGTGTGTAGCTGCTACGCACCCCCCCGCTGGACATTGGACCAGTTCAACGAGATGCTGGACGAGCTAACCGATAAGCTAGCCGACCGGAGACCAGTCGTCATCGCTGGCGACTTCAATGCTTGGGCAGTTGAGTGGGGCAGCCGTCTCACCAACCCAAGAGGGCGTAGTCTACTAGAAGCGCTGGCAAGGCTGGACGTAGACTTGGGTAACGAAGGAACAACCAGCACCTACCGTAGAGATGGCCGGGAATCAATAATCGACATCACTTTCTGTAGTCCTGTGTTGACGGGAGGCCTGAACTGGAGAGTCTGCGATGGGTACACTCATAGCGATCATCAGGAGGTCCGGTATAGAATTGGTGGAAGAACACAATGCTCACAGAGAGCGAGTACACCTCATGAGCAGATGTGGAAAACGAAACGTTTTAACGAAGAGCTTTTCGTGGAAGCCCTCAGAAGAGAAGAGCAGGTTCTGAACTTGAGATCGGAGGAGTTAACGGCTGCGATGGTACGAGCATGCGACATTGCCATGCCACGGAAGGTCGAGCCGAAATACAGACGTCGTCCGGTATACTGGTGGAATGAGACACTTGGCAACCTCCGCAAAATATGTCTCCAAGCCAGGAGACGGATGCAAAGAGCCAAAACTGATGGTGAGAGGGAAGAGCGAAGAGTAACATTGAGGGCGGCGAAAGCCGATCTGAAAAGAGAAATTTCGCTGAGCAAGAGAACGTGCTTCAAGGAGTTGTGTCGCGATGCCAATGCAAATCCGTGGGGAGATGCATACAGGGTGGCGATGGCCAAGATCAGTGGTCCAGCCGTACCCGCTGAAACATGCCCAGAGAAGTTGCAGATTATCGTCGACGGGTTGTTCCCACAACACGCGCCAACGATCTGGCCACCGACACCGTATGGCCAGGAAGGTGAAGAAAGAGCAATCATTACCAATGAGGAGCTCATAGAGGCGGCCAAGAAAATGAAGCCGAAGAAAGCGCCTGGCCCTGATGGTATCCCCAACGTAGCGTTGAAAGCAGCTATCACGGCCAACCCAGATATGTTCCGGACATCACTCCAGATCTGCTTAGATGAGGGACATTTCCCAGCACAGTGGAAAAGGCAAAAACTGGTTCTGCTACCGAAACCGGGTAAGCCCCCCGGTGAACCAGGCTCGTTTCGGCCGATATGTTTGCTTGACACACTCGGAAAGCTGTTGGAGAGGATCATCCTCAATAGACTGATGGCGTTCACTGAGGGAGAGCGTGGACTGTCGGAGTGGCAGTATGGATTCCGGAAAGGAAAGTCAACGGTAGATGCCATCAAAACAGTGATTGACACAGCCGACAAAGCAAGGACAAAAAAACGTAGAGGTAACCGTTACTGTGCTGTCGTGACGATAGATGTGAGAAACGCCTTTAACAGTGCAAGCTGGGAAGCCATTGCTGTGGCGTTACATAAAATGAAGGTTCCGGATTATCTGTGCAAGATACTAGGAAGCTACTTTGAAAACCGGGTCTTGAGCTACAGCACTAGCGAAGGACAGAAGACGAGGTCGGTAAATGCGGGAGTTCCACAGGGCTCTATCCTGGGTCCAAAGTTGTGGAATGCTATGTACGACGGAGTGCTGACGCTTAGGCTGCCAACAGGCGTCAAAATCGTTGGATTTGCAGACGACATCACGCTTGTGGTCATTGGTGACTCACTGGAAAGGGTGGAGGTTCTCGCTACAGAAACAGTGGACGCAGTCGAAAACTGGATGTACGAGAAGAAACTGGTGATAGCCCACCAAAAAACGGAGCTGTTGCTTATCAGCAATCGAAAAGTGGTGCAGAAGGCTGAGATTACAGTGGGAGAACACACCATAGCCTCAAAGCGGGAGCTAAAACACCTCGGCGTAATGATCGACGATCGGCTGAACTTCAACTGCCATGTCGATTACGCGTGCGAGAAAGCAGCAAGGGCAGTCACGGCGCTGTCCAGGATCATGCCAAATAACTCGGCGATTTGCAGCAGTAAGCGGAGGCTATTGTCTAGCGTGGCTACGTCGATCCTGAGGTACGCTAGCCCGGCGTGGGGAACCGCAATGAAGACGAAGAGGAACCGAGTCAAGCTTAGCAGCACGTATAGGCTGATGGCCATGCGGGTAGCGAGTGCCTACCGAACCATATCTTCGGAGGCAGTATGCGTGATTGCCGGAATGGTCCCTATCGGCTACGTTTTGGAAGAGGATAAGGAGTGCTACGAAGCTAGTAGTACTAGAGGAGCCCGGAAGATTGCCCGAGCCGACACGATGGTGAAATGGCAACGCGAGTGGGATACCACTGAGAAGGGAAGGTGGACTTATCGCCTTATTCCAAATCTGGCGAAATGGGTGAGCAGATCCCATGGAGAAGTCAACTTCCACTTGACGCAGTTCTTGTCAGGTCACGGCTGCTTCAAGAAATATCTGCACAGGTTCGGCCACGCAGAGTCGCCGCTCTGCGCTGAGTGCCCAGTCGTAGAGGAGTCGCCGAAACACGTCATTTTCGAGTGTCCACGTTTTGCTGCGGAACGTAGCGAGATGACAGCGGTCTGCGGTGCTGACGTAACCGTAGACAACGTAGTGGATAGAATGTGTAGCGATGAGGTGATGTGGAACGCGGTGAACATGGCGGTGACGAAAATAATGTCATTGCTTCAGCGGAAGTGGAGGGAGGAACAAGCCGGTGAACCGGAAGTCAGTCTCCAACCGGAATCGCCGAACCGACCTCGGCACCCAACCGGTAGGTAAGCTTGATCCACCGTCGGGGACAAGACCGAGTAGATCGTGGAAAAGCCCCGGAAATTGTAGGCTTCGTGGCCGTGCGGTTAGCGGCGTCAGTCGTTTAGGCATATTGTGCCATGAAGTGTGGGTTCGATTCCCACTCCAGTCGGTGGAAACTTTTCGTCAAACGAAAAATTCATCATTGGGCTACTGGGTGTTTCGTGTTGTCCGTTGCCTAATGTTTGTGATTGTTCAGTCTGTGCAGCCTTGAGCTGAAGACGGTGTAAATTGTCTTGCCAAATTGGTCGTCAGGGCACCTGTGAACCGGAAGTCATCCACCAACCGGAATCGCAGGATCGACCTTGGCACCTATCCGGGCAGCATCGGTACCGGAAGAACTTCCACCTCCGGGGAAGTCTTCGTCGGGGTAGGGTAGATTCACCGCCGGGGACTATCCGAATAGTGCGCGAGAACCTGGAGTGCTAAATGGCATGCGCCCAGCACCGAGAGAACTTCCTTCGTCAGGGAGTTTCTGGCACCCATGGTATCGTGAGCCGAATGGCTGAATATGGCATGTTTAGCTAACAAATTATTAATGGGAGCCGAAGGGCTCAGCATGGCATGGATTAGGAACTAACAAATTAATGATGGAGCCGAAGGGCTTAATGAAGGGTGCGCGTAGCATGTGTCGCCTCTTCTTCGAAGTAATACCGCAAGGTGGTGCCGGAGAAGAATTCTTTACGGTGACGGTGTACCTAGGAGACTGTTTTTTAGTGGGTAGGCGCCCCATTGCGAATCCCACACAGTGCCAAACCATACACTGTGGCATGAGCATGAACAAATACAGGCCAGTCTTGAGAAGATTTTTTAACTCCTAGAGATGCATGAAAAAAAAAAAAAAAAAAAAAAAAAAAACACACACACACACACACACACACACACACACACACACACACACATATGTTGCAAAATGGTGAGTCGACAACTAGGTAGGAGCGGCTAACATAGCTCTGGTCCTCACAAGCCCCTACCTCACGCTTCCACGGGTCTAACGATGACAAAGACCGCCAGCTAAGGGTTGCGTACTTAGCTGGTAGTGCAACCTGGGCACTGTTGTCCTTCTGACATCAGCTAGAGTGAGGGGGTGCCAGGTGGGAGCTTGGGATTCTTACCTTTTCCAAGCGAAACTCGTACATACAGCCGTATGGAATACCACCTTTAGTACTTCCTTCGGGAGGTGGCTGAGCGTCTGGTCCATCTGACCAGGGGCTCAAGCATGGTCTACCTAGGATGTGGCGGGGGTTCATCAGTGGGCTCTGGTGAATCTCTACAAAAAACCACATATCTGCAAGTAACCCTGAACAAGCGACCTGGTACCGCTTTCAAAGTACCTTAGCCCTCTGGAGTGCCAACCGGCACATCAGGATGGATGCCAGTAAAATCCTGATTATGGTATACTGGTCACGGCGCAGAACAACGGACAGGACACGGATTACGGATTACACACCACATTGCGACACAGAGCTGACAGTCGTGTTATTCTATTCCCCGAGTAAGGATGGGTGATACCATCTTGAAACGGCGAATAGGCTAATGGTGCGATTGCCCCCGTCCCGGTAAAACCTTGGCAGGCCTCTGGATACGTTCGGATCCCGTCCATCTTAAGTGATGAGTACTAGGCTCGGATGACTAAACCCCGATCTACGCCGATCCGGCTCTGAACACGATTCTCATAAGGGATCGTGTCAACCCTTGCATGGCCTCCCTGCTTGCAAAGATAACCATGGGATCATGAAAGGCGACTACGTACGGCGGGAAATGATAGCGGCCCAGAGGGGGGACCCTGAAGAATGGAAGAGAGTATAATTGAAATCGAAGAAGGCGCGGCGAACCCTTTCGCCAAAGGTGGCTTAGTACGGTCACCACCATCGCAGCTAGGGCAGCAGCAGCGCAATCAGGAGGAGCAGCAGATACAGCGGCAGCTTCAACAGCAGCAGCAGCAGCAGCCTCGAGAGCAGCAGCAGCAGCAACAGGCTCAGGTCAGTGCATGGTCGAAGGTGCCAAAGCTACCGAGAGTTGTAGCAGCCAAGAAACTGGTGGACGAATTGCACGAGTTCGTCGATAAAAGAAGTAATGTGCACAAAGACATCAAGACTTTGGTGTTGAAGATCCAAGGAACCCTTGGACTAGCTGTCAAGGAATGGACGGCCGTTGCACAGAAAGTGGAATCGACTGAGAAGGAGTTGTCGGCGGCCAAGACTGCCTTAGAAATAAGGCAAGTGCCGATTCAACAAACGGCGGTGCCAATTACTTTTGCGAGGGAAACCAACGCAAAGAGGGACAAATCCCAGAGGACGGAGAGCGTGCCCTTCACACCGAAGAGGCCAAGAGCATCACCAGGAGATGCAAGACCGGGTGGTTCCAAAAAACATAAGGACACTCGCGTCAACGAGTCAGGCCCAGCGAACGCAGCAACCACCAAGGAAGGCAACGATACCCCATGGGAAATCGTCAAGGCAAAAAATCGGAAGACGAAAACCAAGAGCAGGTCCGAAAAACAAAACCTCTTCAAGGGCCGGAAGAGAGGCGAGGCGCTTATAGTCAAGGCAAGCGATGACTCGTACGAGAAGGTTCTCCGTGCAATGCGGACAAACCCGGAGCTCGAACAGCTGGGGTCAGACGTGCGGAAAGTCAGGCGCACCCGCACCGGAGATATGATCCTGGAGCTAAAACGAGACCCGATGGCCAGCAGCTCTTCCTACAAAGAGCTCGCCGAGAAAGCCATGGGTAATACGGTAGAAGTGAGAGCCGTGTGTCCGGAGGCAGTCCTTGAATGCAAGAACTTGGACGCAATCTCTACGGACGACGATGTAAGGGTTGCCATGAAAGAGCAGTGCAAGCTAGGGGAAGTGCAGATGCAGATCCGCATAAGGAAGGGGCCATCCGGAATGCTAATAGCATCAATTAGGCTTCCGATTGAAGCGGCCGTCAAGGCACTAAAAACGGAGAAGATTAAAGTAGGCTGGTCGGTATGTCCACTGAGCGTCTCTCAGAAACCGGAAGCGTGCTATAGATGCCACGAGTACGGCCATCTTGCTAGATTCTGCAAGGGGCCTGACAGAGGTAATTTATGCAGAAGGTGCGGAGAAGAAGGCCACAAGGCGCAAGCCTGCCGGAAGCCTCCAAAGTGCATGATCTGCGCTAACGGAGAGAATAACAACCACGTTACAGGAGGCCTGCGATGCCCGGCCTTCATAAAGGCGACTGCTACCAAACCACAGTGGAGGTAATTCAAATTAACCTCAACCACTGTGACACAGCACAACACTTGCTGAGGCAATCTGTGGCGGAGTACAAGTGCGATGTGGCTATCATCTCGGAGCCATACCGTGTCCCGGCCGGCGATGGGAACTGGATAGCAGACAACGCAAAATCAGTGGCGATATGGACGGTGGGAAGATATCCTTTCCAGGAAGTGGTACATCGTGCAGATGAAGGCTTTGTTATAGCCAAAATTAACGGAGTCTTCTTCTGTAGCTGCTACGCACCCCCGCGATGGTCTATTGACCAGTTCAACGAGATGCTCGACAAGCTGACGGAAGAGCTCACAGACCGCAGACCAGTCGTCATAGCCGGCGATTTCAACGCGTGGGCCATAGAATGGGGCAGTCGCTTCACCAACTCAAGAGGGAGCAGTCTACTGGAGGCCTTGGCAAGGCTAAACGTCGATGTCGCCAACGATGGTACCACCAGCACATACCGTCGGGATGGTCGAGAGTCAATTATTGACGTAACTTTCTGTAGCCCTGGGCTGTCAGGAAGTTTGAACTGGCGAGTGAGTGAGGAGTATACGCACAGTGACCACCAAGCGCTTCGATACAATATTGGTAGCGGACGGCAGTTGGAAGCGCGTGCGATTCCATCAAAGGAGCGAAGGTGGAAAACGTCGCAGTTTGACAAGGAGGTGTTTGTTGAAGCGTTGAGACTGGAGCGCAATGCTCAGCACTTTACTGCGAATGAGTTGACAGCGGCATTAGCACGAGCGTGCGATGCAACCATGCAGAGGGAAGGTAAACCGCGACATGGTCGCCGCCCAGCTTATTGGTGGAACTCGACGATTGCCGATCTGCGTACAAGCTGCTTTCGGGCTAGGAGAATGATGCAGAGAGCCCGCAACGACGCTGAAAGAGCAGATCGAAGACCAGCGTACAAGGCGGCAAAAACCGCTCTCAACAGGGAAATCCGGCTCAGCAAGAAAGCCTGTCTGGAGGAGCTCTGTCGCAACGCCAATTCAAACCCGTGGGGTGACGCCTACAGAGTTGCAATGGCGAAGTTGAGGGGCCCAGCTGTACCACCCGATAGGTGTCCGGAGAAGATGAAGACCATCATTGAAGTGCTGTTCCCCCGGCACGAACCGACGAGCTGGCCGTCCACACCTTACGGAGCACAAGAGAACGACGAAGAAGAAGCCCAGGTAACGAACGATGAGCTGATCGCGGTGGCAAAAGCCTTAAAAACCAGGAAGGCTCCGGGACCAGACGGTATCCCCAACGTAGCTCTGAAAGCAGCAATCCAAGAAAACCCGGATATGTTCAGGACCGTGCTGCAAAAATGTATCGAGGAGGGTAACTTCCCCGACATTTGGAAGCGACAAAAGCTGGTGTTGCTGCCTAAACCAGGCAAGCCTCCTGGAGATCCTTCAGCATATAGACCGATATGTCTGCTGGACACAGTTGGCAAAGTGCTGGAGCGAGTAATCCTAAACAGGCTTACGAAATACACGGAGGGAGAAAACGGCCTGTGCGACATGCAGTTCGGCTTTCGGAAGGGTAGATCCACCATTGATGCCATCCGAACGGTCGTGGAAGCTATGGAGACGGCGCGGAAGCAAAAGAGGAGAGGAAATCGATACTGCGGTGTGGTCACTCTAGACGTAAAAAATGCCTTCAACAGTGCCAGTTGGGCTGCGATCGCCGAATCGCTGCACAGATTGGAGGTTCCCGAGTACCTTTGTAAGATTTTGAGGAGCTACTTTCAAAATCGTACACTGATCTATGAAACAGACGCTGGGAAAAGGTGCACGACAGTCACAGCGGGCGTCCCACAGGGTTCTATTCTTGGCCCGACTCTCTGGAACGCTATGTATGATGGAGTGTTGAAGCTGAGCTTCCCCCGGGGTGTGAAGATCGTCGGCTTCGCGGATGACGTGGTGCTCGTAGTCATCGGCGAATCACTAGAGGAAGTAGAGATACTTGCTACCGAAGCAGTAGACGCCGTGGAAGAATGGATGCGAGGGAAGAAGCTTGTGTTAGCCCATCACAAAACCGAAGTTGTGATGATAAGCAACCGAAAGGCAGTGCAGAAGGCGAGAATCTCGGTTGGACAGTGTACCATCGACTCAAAGCGGGAAGTCAGACACCTAGGAGTGATGATCGATGATCGGCTGAGCTTCAACAGCCATGTCGATTATACATGTGAGAGGGCCGTGAAGGTGATATCAGCTCTATCCCGGATCATGCCCAACAACTCAGCGATCAGCAGCAGCAAGAAGCGACTACTGGCGAGCGTGTCGACGTCGGTACTCAGATACGCTGGCCCCGTGTGGGTGACAGCACTGCAGACGAAGAGGAACCGCTCCCGGCTGAACAGTGCGTTCAGACTGATGGCCATGCGTGTGGCGAGCGCGTATCGTACGATTTCATCGGAGGCAGTCTGTGTGATTGCAGGATTGATCCCTATAAGCCTTCAACTCGAAGAGGACAGCGAGTGCTACAGGGACCGAAGCACGCGGGGAATTCGGAAAAGAGCCCGGGATGAAACCATGAGGAAATGGCAACAGCAGTGGGATAGCGCTGAGAACGGTAGATGGACCCACCGTCTAATTCCGTGCCTGTCGACGTGGGTAAACAGAAAACACGGAGAAGTGAATTTCCACTTGACGCAGTTTTTGTCTGGTCATGGCTGTTTCAAGAAATACCTCAATAGGTTTGGACACGCAAGATCGCCGTTATGCACCGGGTGCGGCGATGCTGACGAAACCCCTGAGCACGTGGTCTTCGAATGTCCGCGCTTCGAGCATGAGCGAGCCGAGATGACATCCGTCGTCGGCAATGACGTTAATGTGCACAATATCGTCCAACGAATGTGTGCCGACGAAGAGAAATGGGACGCGGTAAACACGACTATCGTTCAGATGATGTCTCTTTTACAACGAAGATGGCGAGAGGAGCAGCGGAACTCAACACAGCGGACAGCACATGGCTCTGAATCTTTGGGGCTGCCGGAATCGGCGGACCGACCTTGGCGCTTGACAAGCCAGCCTGTTGAAGCGAGCATATGAAGGAGACCTACGGGCGCGACCGGAGTAGGCTAGATCCTCCGCCGGGGACTAGACCGAGTAGAGCGGGAGTAACGTAATATCGGTAATAAGTCGTCGAGGCGCCTGCAAACCGGAAGTCATCCTCCAACCGGAACTGCAGGACCGACCTCGGCACTTACCGACCAACATCGCGTCGGAGTAGGCTATGTCCTTCCGCCGGGGACTAGCCGAGTAGATCGCGAAACAGCTCCGGCAAATGGTCGTCGGGGCGCCTGTGAACCGGAAGTTTCCCTCCACCGGAATCGCAGGGCCGACCTCGGCATCTGCCCGGTCAGCTTCGGAGTAGGTTAAGTTCACCGTCGGGGACTAACTGAGTAGAACGCGTAGTTGCACCGGCAAATGGTCGTCGAGGCGCCTGTGAACCGGAAGTTTCTCTCCACCGGAATCGCAGAACCGACCTCGGCATCAGCCCGGAAAGCATCGGTTCGGAAGATCTTCCGCCGTCGGGGAAATCTTCGTCGGAGTAGGATAGATCCACCGTCGGGGACTATTCTGAGTAGTCCGTAGCGAGTCACCGGCTTAAGTCGTCGGGGCACCAGTGAACCGGAAGCCATCCTCCAACCGGAATCGCTGGATCGACCTCGGCACTTCACCGGTCAGCAGCAGTGAAGCGGGAACAAACGCGTAACGTTAACGGTTTCGGGAGACATTCCTACGTTAGGAACTCTCCGCTGGAGTAGGCTAGATCCACCGTCGGGGACTATGCCGAGTAGCGATCGTGACAACCACCAGTTTTGGGTCGTCGGGGCGCCAGTGAACCGGAAGCTACCCTCCAACCGGAATCGCTGGACCGACCTCGGCATCCAACTGGTCCAACCCGGAGAACTCGAGAATCGGCGGATTAGCAGCAGGCGCAAAAGTTGCGCAGGGCTCTGGCGAGATGCCAGCCCCAAACACGTCGCAGTAGAGCAACAAAGCGTAGCAATGACAGAAGCGGCAGTAGAAACATGGCCCTGGCGTGATGCCAGCAGTACGAAGAGAGCAAGGGAAGTACAGGAGCGTAAGAAGCAAGGAGCAGTGCAGTGGTTAGCACAATAGCCTCCCCCATGAAGTAATGCCAAGAGGCAGTTCCGGGGGGAATGGCTCGAGGGCGAAGGTGGACTTTAGTCGGTATAAAAGAGTCCGACACTCTGGCGCACGATGGACGAATTCCATATGACTAGCCTCCATATCGAACGTGAAACGCTGGGTTAGTTCGTAAATGTAATTTACCACCTTCTAAAAAAAAAAAAAAAAAAAAAAAAAAAAAAAAAAAAAAAAAAAAAAAAAAAAAAAAAAAAAAAAAAAAAAAAAAAACACACACCAGGCCAGTCTTGAGAAGATTTTTTAACTCCTAGAGATGCATGAAAAAAAAAAAAAAACACACACACACACACACAGAGGAGTCGCCGGAACACGTCATTTTCGAGTGTCCACGTTTTGCTGCGGAACGTAGCGAGATGACAGCGGTCTGCGGTGTTGACGTAACCGTAGACAACGTAGTGGATAGAATGTGTAGCGATGAGGTGATGTGGAACGCGGTGAACATGGCGGTGACGAAAATAATGTCATTGCTTCAGCGGAAGTGGAGGGAGGAACAAGCCGGTGAACCGGAAGTCAGTCTCCAACCGGAATCGCCGAACCGACCTCGGCACCCAACCGGTAGGTAAGCTTGATCCACCGTCGGGGACAAGACCGAGTAGATCGTGGAAAAGCCCAAAAGGCAAAATCGAACGAATATTGTAAAAAGAATCCTTGACATATGAAATTGGCGAATAATGAAACCAATTGTTCTAAACATGAGTTCTAATTTAAGCATCAAACAACTAACATTTAACATCCTAGCATTGAACAGGAATAGGAATTTATTTATGTTGCATATATCGCATTGATGACATTTGCTAGCTGTTTGCTTCAATCATCATCCATCAAGCTCTGAATGAGGAATGTCGTATTTTCGACGATTTTTTACAATTCATCTGTAATTCGGATGCTAAAATTATGTACTACAATAATGTTCAAAAATAACAAAGGAATGATACTACGGTTGAATTTTTATATTTAGGCATGAAGTTAAGAATCTCATAGAACTAAAACTGTACAGAAATGTATGTTTTTCAGGTACTTTAATGAACAGAAATCAATTTTATTATGTAAAAACCATCTCCAATCGGCATATAGTGTTCTGAATTTTTTGAATGTAAGAAATAGTTAAAAAATACAAATTCGAGGCACCTCCTAATCTTTTCCAAATTGGATGAAAATGTGTCTGGTAGTTTGTTTTAGTATTGCAATTAGGACTAGGGGGTGACTACTGACTATATCTCCATGGTCCCGGAAGATATTTGGAATCTCTGTCGATATTTCTCATTAGTTAGTACTTGGTTTTGAAGATATTCCGAAAAATAAAACCTGGAATTTGTAAGTTAAAAAAAATAGAATAAATTAGGAAATGCTATTTGATAATTTAAGCTCAACCGGAATATCGAAATAGTTGTTGGTATCGGAAAAGTGAATTCTCTTTTGGCAGCAGGTGGTGCAATAATAGGCGGATTTCCTCCGTTTTCAATATGAGTTACGAAACATATTGGAGAAAACCAAAATTAAACCCGTTGATAATTTCCACAGTTTTATTTGCTCTACATAATTTCAATGGAAATTGTTACAAAGCTCAATAAATTTGAAAACCTCAATAATTGAAAACATTCTGTACATTTCATCCTAACGTATTCTGAAATGTGTTACAGATTCTCTCTACGAGCGCAACAATGCTGCTCAAGAGAGTTTTCTCATTTGAGTTCAGTAGTATTATCTGAGAGGGAAAGCAAGAAAACAGCATCCAACATAAAGCTCACAAGCTGTGTCAGTCGGAGCACTGCTACGGTTTTGGTAACATTCGTTTTTCGCCGTCGGGTGTATTGCTGTGTACAAGAGTGAAAATTTTATTGCCACCCTCCTTTGCAAAAATCATGGCAGAAAAAAAAACAATCAAAATGTATTTGAATTTAATACATTTGCGTTAAATGTAAATTCTAGATCGTCGTTCTGTGGATAAATGTGACCAAATTTGTGATTGTGTTCGTGTTTTATCATTTTATAAAGTTACCTATTTAAAAAAATCTTATGCTTATGGTGTTTACATATGAATTGCGACAAGTGATTTTTTTTCCAAAATGTCAGATTATCTGGAAGAGTTATTTGCTAAACAACGGTTGCATTAGATACTCCCCGTATTTTTTTATGAGTGACCAACAAAACAAGTCGCGGGATTTCGTTCGTCATTTCCGTCCTGAATTGAGCGAGAAACAAACAAACCATTGATACGAATTTATCATAATTATACATATGCAGCCACATTGTAGGTATTTTGACAACAGTACTACTTAATGCTTTCACGAAATGTGTTGCGGCTTGAAATGCGTGTGCAAACGCTTTATTAACAGTATAAAACATCGCCTACAAGTGTGTCATTGCTTTTCTGTTTTTTCAGTGTTTCCGTAAATTTTATTTATTATAAGTTTAATAAATCAATAGCTAACAAACATAATTACGACCGCTAGCTTCACAAAATATGTCATCAAAAAGTTAATCAACATTCTTTTTTATTGGGCCAAATTATCCAGATTTTTTTTATATATGCGTCTAAGGATCAATTAAGAACAATATTCTGAAATTTTTGTTGACCTTCGTTTAGGCTGAATCGTAACTTAGTCCAATTCAACGTGGCATTAAAAAACGTCGTATATTTTTTACTTCTCTAAATTTTAAGGAGAAATGCTAAATTATTTTATTATAATGCCTTCCCGATTTTGCAACACCCGCTTTTGTCTATCCCAGATTTTGGCAACAATTTCAAAAAATATTTTTGTGAGTTCTTACCCTAAAAGTCTTTTTTATCAAATAAGACAAGATCAATTGTATTTTGATAACCTTTTGTAATTAACCCCTCTACCGGCAGCTTCATTTTTTACCGCAAAATAAATATTCAAATCGTTATAACTTTTTTGTTTTTCAATATTTTTGCACCATTTTTTAACAAGTTCTCAAACAACTCTTCTAGTTTTAGGATCTGTATCGATATTGATTATTGGTGATCTGATTTTAAAGATATTTCGATGTTCCTTGGGGGACCGACATTTTCCATATAAAATGCCTTCGGCGGCCATTTTGTTTTTGATAAATTTATCAAAAAAATAAAATGTGGGCTATATAATGCCAGGTAATAAGGAGCTTCTCTGAAAAAATCATACAAATCGCTTCAGTATTTTCGGAGATATCTGAAAATTACGATATGATGTTTTTTGAAGTTTTTAAGATCTTTATTTGGCCAGCGTGGTTCTAGAAACCCAAATGGTCATTACTTACAGACGGCTGCACCAAATTGCTTCATTTTTTCACTACATACTCTCATTAATGTATTGTTTCGAAGAGTGAATATCCGAATACGATTAAAATTCTGTAGCCTGAGAAATTAACGGGGGGTTGTAGTTACGGGTCCGTCCCCCAAGGAATTTTGGAATATCTTCAAAACCAGATGACCAATGATCAATATCGACACAGATCCTAAAACTAGAAGAGTTTTTTGATAGCTTGTGAAAAAATGGTGCAAAAATATTAAAAAACAAAAAGTTGTAACGATTTGAATTTGAATTTTGCGGTAAAAAATAAAGCTGCCGGTAGAGGGGTTAAAATTGCATTTTTAATTGTGCTTTCAATCGGGATAAATAGAATTCCAATTGTGCCTCATATTTTAAAGTTTTGCACCTTGCTAAAACGAAGCCAATGATTATCAATAATGCTTCAATGTTTTCAAATTCTCGATTTTTTCGCGGTATAGTTTTCATTTTGGCAAGGAGAAATGTTGAAAGCAATTGAACCAATATTTTGAAATAATATGCTTCTTACTAAAGTGCATCTTACTGCTAAGTAAGTCATGCCAAGGTAAATCATCGAGGTTTCCGAGTTGTTATTTATTGTGATTGAAGGTATTTTACTTTTTAACGACTTCATTTTTTCCTTCGAGAAAATTAATGATTCTCTAAGCCAAATAAGTTTAACACTTCAGTCGTCGCGCTGTTGTATTTTGTACAACACTGGTGAAAAAAAATTATCTTTTCGTTTTAAGTAAATAGAGGTATTTTGATGCTGGAGACAAAAACGTGTTCCGCAGTGTTATTCTTGCGCACGAACACGTCGTAACCTCTGACGAACAAAACGGAGGAAAAATTATGCAAATCCGTTGACCTGTACTCAAGTTATTTCGTGACATACAAACACCATTCCATTTTGATTTATATAGAACTAGAGGTCCCGGCAAACTTCATCTTGCCATTAAGTAGGCTGTTGTAAAACGTCATGTAATCCCCCATACAAAATGACACATTTGTCTTCCCAGGTTTTCTTGATTATTCCGGAGACTTTCCCAAACTTTTGCGTTCATCCGTTCTCAAGTTATTTCGTGACATACAAACACCACTCCATTTTTATTTATATAGATAGATAGATAGATAGAGTAATGTAATCTTTGGTAGTTCCGAAATCACTTTTTAGTCATTACTTGTTAATTTGTTTATGATTTAAGTCACTATTATTCTACTGCCTGGCTTTTGCTTTCCCTACTAATATATATATATTATATACAGTGCTGTTCTGAATAATAGCAGCGCATGTCAATTTTCATACAAAATGCTCAACTTTGACATGCTGTAGTTTTGTTCCCTTTCAAGCAATCGAGCTGAAATTTTCTCCACAGAACTACAAATATGATCAATTTTGTAACTACAAAATTTCAGTTTTTTCTGAGTCCCTGCCGAAAAGTGAGACACTAGGTGAAATTTCTCGAAAAAATAGCAGTTTTTCATTTTAAAATTTTTCTTCTACTAATATTATAAACATTTTCGATTTAGGTGTAGGTTTGATAAGTAGGAGGAGATTGTTCCAATGGTAAGTGATATACAATTTAAAACTATAATGTCAAGCCGAAATTCAAATTTTTAAAACTGCTATTTTTTCGAACAATTACACCTAGTATCTCACTTTCCGGCAGGGGCTTAGAAAATTTTGAAATTTTGTGTTTACAAAATTGGGCATATTTGTAGTTCTGTGGAGAAAATTTCAACTCGATTGCTTGAAAGGGAACAAAGCTACAGCATGTCAAAGTTGAGCATTTTGTATGAAAATCGACATGCGCTGCTATTATTCAGAACAGCACTGTATATATATATATATATATATATATATATATATATATATATATATATATATATATATATATATATATATATATATATATATATATATATATATATATATATATATATATATATATGTATATATATATATATATATATATATATATTAGACAGTTTCACAAAAATAAAAATTTCTGGGATTCAACCAGTCACCCCCAAGTCCTAGTTGCAATACTAAAACAAACTACCAGACAAATTTTCATCCAATTTGGAGAAGATTAGGAGGTGCCTCAAGTCGAAATTGTGTTTTTTGGCTATTTTTTACATTCAAAAAATTCTACCGAGAATTTGGAAAAATGAAAATCAAAATAAATACCACTGGTTGAACGTATTATTAGTACTTTACAACTTTTGAGAACACTGTATGCCGATAAGAGATAGTTTTGACCTCATAAAATTGATTTCTGTTCATTAAAGTACCTGTAAAACATACATTTCTCTACAGTTTTTGTTCTACGAGATTCTTAACCTCATGCCTAATCGTAAAAATTCAATCGTAGTATCATTCCTTTGTCATTTCTGAACATTATTGTAGTACATCATTTTTGTCTCCGAATTACAGATAAATTGTAAAAAATCATCGGAAATACGACATTCCTCATTCCCCTTCATTTAGAGCTGCTGCCAAATGGCGCAATTGCTGACATGCTACAAAATTGAACATAGTAGCTTTGCTTTTTCAATGATGGATGATGATTGAAGGAAACATCTAGCAAATGTCATCAACGCAGTCGTGTTTCAAACAACATTCTCATTTGATGCCAAGCAATTTCAAATGTGATATAGCCCCGAAGTCAAGCTTCTCGACTACCGATCTTGAGGATCAGAGTTCATTTAGATTATATATATATATATATATATATGTGTATATATATATATATATTATATATATATATATATATATATATATATATATATATAATATATATTATATATATATATATATATATATATATATATATATATATATAATATATATATATATATATATATATATATATATATATATATATATATATATATATATATATATATATATTATATATATATATATATATATATATATATATATATATATATATATATATATATATATATATATATATATATGTTTTGTCCAATACTGTATATATATATAAGACATACAAAGTCTTAAACTTATTTGGCTTAGAGTATCATTAATTTTCTCGAAGGAAAAAATGAAGTCGTTAAAAAAGTAAAATACCTTCAATCACAATAAATAACTACTCGGAAACCTCGATGATTTACTTTGGCATGACTTACTTAGCAGTAAGATGCACTTAAGTAAGAAGCATATTATTTCAAAATATTGGTTCAATAGCTTTCAACATTTCTCCTTGCCAAAGTGAAAACTATACCGCGAAAAAAGCGAGAATTTGAAAATGGTACCCTGCAGAAGAGTGTAGAAATTGGTGAACTGCGGGCTGAAATGAGCGGCGAAGCTAGAATCACAGACAAACAGACGTAACAACTAGAACAATTATCAATTCAAAATATAGTCAAGTGAAAACTTACACCCAATGCTAAAAATACTTCATTTGGCCAACCACTAACTAGGTGACGGTAGTGAGCAAACGTCAAACTCGAACAAAAGTAATGCGAGCGCCACGAATGGCCCATCGGCCAACCACCAAATATTAGAATTGGGCGCCATTCTGCTGTGCGATGAAAACAATTAGAGTGTTACGTCTGTTTGTCTGTGCTAGAAGTTTGAGGCAGTAAATTATTTGGAGAAAGTCATCAGATGGGCAGAGTACTTGCGGCGGCTTCGCGAATTAGAACTTTTGCAGCAATAATTGTTTGCAAGTCATAACATTTCGATTATGAATTTCATGAAATACATAAGAATTAGTGTTTTGCAGCTGAGAACCCCTTTCGCGTTCTGAAAACAACCCGCGGACCCGTTAAATAAATGTTCGAATAGAAGTTTAAGGTTGCCTTCATAAGATCTCATCATGAAGCAACAGATACCCTTTGCAGGTACGACTAAAAGTCACGTCTATAATTCATTAACCCTCTAACAGTCTTCAAAGATCATCATTGCTGCACAGATATTTTGAAAAGCATGCTTTGAAAATATCAATGCTTCGCGTAGGATTCGCGCCTTTTCAATTCAATTGCTCCTGTGCTCACTTGATCAAAAATAATGCATCATTGATTCAAATCATTTCACCGCAAACTGCATACTCTAGACCTCGGATTGCCAGCCTCGGTAAGCATAGAAACAACCCCTTTCAAAAATGCGGTTTTCAGCGAGCTTTCAATTGGAACTTCTTGAAACCTATCTCAAACCTATCTAAAGGGCAATGTAAACAGTATAGTAAATAAATAAAAGTGTTGTAGTCTAATGTTCTTACCATGGGTATAAACTTATAATTTATATGAGTAATATTATTCGTTTAAAAATTAGCTCTTTCTACGAAAAAAAACTGTTTGATGTAAAAGGTCAGTTATATTTTCGCTAGTTGAGGTCATTTATGTCGTCAGTATTCTGCTAGTACTGCAGTATTAGCTTATCATCGCATAACTCAGAAACATATTTCCTATTGGCAAGAGACAATTTATAGTGGGAATTCGCTAGCTGGGGGTCCACTACATGGAATGACTCGATGATTGGATGTTCGCTGGTTGGAAAAAAATCCAACTTAAAAGCACTCGAATGCCAAGAAAAGATGTCAAACTGATTTGACGTCTGAGTACCGGCGCATCGAAGTATCCCTATATAGAACAAATGTGTATGTACGCACATATTTCGTGAGGATTTACGCTCCAGATGCGTTAGTCTGGAACATTTTCACCAGCTGTTAGTCGCTCCAACTAACGGGTCGGATTTGCTTGATGGAAGGCAGTCATGTTCCAACCAGAGAATCCCCGCTGTATATGTTTAAAAACATTGCAGATCAGACTGTCAATAATTTTAATTGCTTTGGTTTGGCACTCAGTCTTATGGAATCAGAAGAAATACATTGCGCCGATTCATCAACTGGATAGGTACTGACAAGCACTTTTTGACCTTGCAATGAAAAGAAAACATTCTTGGTTGCTAAGCTTACCAACAATGTTTGTTATCCTCCTGCAGCCTAGTGCGCTAAGTCGAAGGAGCCACAAATGATTCAAATAAATGATGCAGTATTTTCACCGAAATGATTGGAGCAAATCAAAGCCTTGTTGGATTGGAAAATAAGGATCGTGCATTCTCTTTCTCCTTGTTTTATACATCAAAGCAACGAAATGCAAAGGCAATTTTGAAGACTGCCCTCTTATACCCAACCCCGCCTTAAGGCGGGGTAAACTTTGGAATTTTGTGTATTTTTTCGTAACTCGAAAATCAAAATGATTTTATTTTTGACTTTAACTTTGGCTTATTACACGCATTGCAGTAAAGTTTTTGTTGACTTTTGAAACATTTTTGCATTTTAGAAAAATGTTTGAAAAATTTAAATTTTTATAACCTACAAATGCTTAATTCTTGTTTGATGTGTAATCTGAAATTTCGTACATTTTCTATTTTTGCACTATCAACCAGCTCAGAAGTATTTAATTTGCTCCAGAACTGTGTTTCCGTTAGTTACACAGAGAATAAAATTTGTTTCAGAAACATATTTAAAAAATCATATTTTTGAAATTACTGTAGAACTTCAAATTTTTATTATTGTCAAAAATAGGTATCCAGAAGAGGCTTCAAGGAAAAATAGAAAATGATAGGGATGTTCAAAAATAAAAAATAAGAAAAATTAAAAACCAAAATTTACAAATTTGCGAATAAAAATAAATCATTGCTTAAAACGTGTGCAGATCGATTTTAAATAGCGAAAAATGATATTTAGATAAAAAAATAAAAAAATTGGGTGTTAGAGGGTTAAAGAAAGCATTGGCACTAAAAAATTCGAATAAATTCGTACATTCCTAAACTGATGTGTGAAGGTTGACCCCCCTTCCCTAAAGTCAGAGATTTGGAGCTAATCCAAAAAAAGCTGAGGAATGGAAATTAGTCATTAAGTTATCATCTACAATCTACAAACTTTAGAAAGATGCAGAGAACTCTACAACTTTTTATACGTTATAAATTATGATTCTACTGAAATCATCTGAAGCCCACTAAATCCACAAAGAATCTCTTAGAAAAAATACCAAAAATCTTTGTAATAGTCCGATAAAATACTTCTAAAAATAATTTTGTCAAGATCAACAGAAAATATGATATATGGGACTCTTTCAACAATACTTATCACTAGCTTGTTAAAAATATTCTCAACAGTATGATGAAGATTTGTTCGACAATTAAAAGATTTTCTCACGCTTTAAAGATTTCTTAAAGTTCATCCACAGGGTAATTTGCGAATTGTTGAACGGCTAAAATACTTTATAATTATTGTATAAGGAATACACGGACTCAGTAGCGCAACCAGGATTTGGCTCTAGGGGGGGTTTTGCAAATTTTAAAATACTTATTGAGAAGAAATTTTTTGATGAAGAAAAAAATTGAGTTGAAGAGTTCAAGTATGTTTTATATTCTGCATGGTTAAAATGAATTAAGAAAGATTACAATAAATTAGTGTCATGCCATTTAACCGCTCTTATTATGTGTTGTTCCTTAAATATGTTTTCGAGTTTTTCAAGAATGAGAATGACTTGGAGAATAATCTTTATGCGCAGAAATTTGCAATAGAAATCATTACCACTACTGTTGCAGTAGGTCGAAAACAGATCAGCGTTGCAAAATTCAACTGACGGTAGAAAACTAATTGTCACAATTTAAAGAGTTGGTGTTCTAGAAAATCGAGTGTAAAGGTCAAAAATGTGTTCTGCTTTCATTGTGAAGATGTTATGACTTAATATATGATAACATTTCAAAATGTTCAATATGCTCATGAGAAGCTGTTTTTTGATGACTTTGTAAGAAAATTGATTTACTATTTTCATGATTCACCTACAAACTCTCAAAATTGTTTAAATTCCTGATGTGGCCGAAATGCTTCCACCGACAGCTAAATATTTCAACAGTATTCGTAGACTTTTTTCTTTGTAATTGAAGCGCAACAAAGATAACACTTTTGCGTGTCTCAAAGATCAAATTATGTGTCTCTAGTAGATTTGGGGTTGCTGAATCTGATGCCGTTCTCAGAAATTTCCCAGCACGTCACAATTTTTAGCTACAGGTTGCCAAAGTTATATAAAACATTGGTTTTATTGATGTTTACCTTAAATTTGAAGTATATTTCATCAAACTTTTTTGTGATCTTATCCAACAAGCATGCAAAACTTTCGTTAAACTTTCGTTTTAGATATATTTTGGTTGACATTTCACGATTAAATTTAGATTAAACCGATTTTTTCAACATGCTTGCAGTCTCCATACAAAAATCTTCGTTTCTCTTATATGGCAAAACACAATACTTTTCTAAACCATAAAAAAATAGCTTTTGCGCATCAAAAGCATTATGAACATTGATGATTAGTATTGTTATACACATAAAGTTTGAATTCTGTGGCAAATTATGCAAATAAATTGCCTTACAAGCTGGCAAACTTGCATGCAAGTTGGCTGAAATAGTCAATTTTTGCATTTTCAACAACCAATTTCTCAAAAACTAGACGTGCTATGATATTTCTGTAAACGGCAATTGATTCAGCAACCCCTAATTAAGTAAATAGAGGTATTTTGATGCTGGAGACAAAAACGTGTTCCGCAGTGTTATCAAAGAATTAATATGCTCTGAAGGTCGCAAAATTTGGCCATATGCTGAGGCAACTATAAGAATTTTGATGTTTTAGATGCTGCACCAATGGGAAGTTTCCAATATACATGAAGGTTCAACAAACTGTTGATACAATGCCATCAGTTTGTTTTTGATAAAGGCTAGAAAATTTTGTTATTTATTAGCTCATTGTAGTTATAATTTTGTTTTGATCATACTCCCTGAAGAGTTTAAAAGTTAAAAAATCCAACTTCAAACAATATAACTGTGGAGGCCTCTGACATTATCAGTGTAAATACGAATTAGACTAAGTTACTCCTCTTTAGATGTATCGTTGTATAATGTCTAGTGCTGAATTTCATCAATATATTCGGCGAGCCTAATTATTTTTCGGCTCTGGGGGGGTTTTTGACCCCCAAAACCCCCCCTTGGTTGCGCCACTGCACGGACTGTTAACAATAGGCATGGGTTTTAGCCGTTCAACATTAGGCAAATTGCCCCAACATTTGCCAAGAAATTTTCCAAAGGAAGGTTAGGTGTTCTTAATGGACAACCATTGAATAATTTAATAGACTTGCAAATTGGCAATTTAGGAGCCAACCAATAACCGTCACAGAACTTCATTGCAGTAAATTTTCTATGATCACTACATACTGCAGATATCACACGAATATCACACTAAAACTCTGCTAATAAATGCGAGTGAAGATTCAGTCAATGGTTTGAGTAAAAACAGAAAAGATTTTCAAATATTTTCAATTCCTTCAACTTGAAAGAAATTTTCTGAGGGTATCGCTAGGAAGCTGGAAAAAATCTGCCAATTATTGAGTCAAAAATATTCCCGAAATTTACTATGAATAGGAACGCTATTAGATTCGTTGTCACGCTTGAAAAAATCTCATGCAAAGTAACTGAGATAAAATTGGGTTTATAATCACCTAACATTTTTTGCAATTTCGTAGAAGACCACTTTAGGGTATCAGAAATTATATTGAGATGCATTCACCACCATTTTACAATTTCTGAAAAATTGTTGTGTAATGATTCATTACGCAACTCAAAACAGTTGCGTAATGAGAAAGCATTAAAAATTAATTTTTGCAATTTCTCATCGTAATAGGCTGATTTTCATCACGCCAATCTGTCATGAAACGGCCTACTTTCCTGCACTGAAGTATACAGTGCGGGAATAGTCATTACCTAACTGAAACCAGTGCTGTAATGATTCATTACGCAACGCTTTCTCATTACGCAACGCTTTCTCATTACGCAACTATTTTGAGTTACGTAATGAATCATAACACAACAATTTCTCAGAAATTGTAAAATAATGGTGAATGCATTCCGACATAATTTCTGATAACCTTAAATGGTCTTCTACGAAATTGCAAAAAATGTTGTACGTACCTCGTTGCAGAACTCGATTTTTACAGCACTCGTCGTAATTATCCTACTCGGCAAGCCTCGTAGGATAAATTTACGACTTGGGCTGTAAAAATCATCATTCTGCAACTTGTTCCGTAAACTACTATTACAATTCTTTATTTCCAAATAGTTTGTTTCGTAAAATTATGTTATTTGCTCTACAGATTTAAGAGTGGCCGTTTCCAACTGTGTATAATTATAGATAAGATAAATTCTATCATAATTTGTTCATGTTTGATGCTGTACTGATAGAATGTTTTACTGATCCGATATAAGGAAAGAACGAACGAAATATTGAGAGAATTCAAAGGATTCTAATAAATATTATACTTATGAACTGACACTTATATTGAGCTATTCGGTAATCCAATCCGCATGGTTATTAAATTAATTAACTCATTACGCGTGGTAAAGATGGACAAATTATGGGTGAAATTATGAAAAAAATCCACGTGCTCGGCTGGGATTTGAACCCAGGACTCTTGTATGCTAGACGAGCGCTTTACCAACTAAGCTACCGAGCCACTTGGTGACCCAATAACTGAGTTGGTTACAAGTTTAGAATTCAAATCCCTACAGACCACGCGGACCCCTTTCATAACCAATATCCATCCATCTCATGTTCCTACACACGCGAAGCGAGCGAGTGCGATTTGTTTAGTGTTGAAACTGTTTGCCTATCGTACCTACATCGCTTCCACAACAACTGTATTGTGGAAGAGTAAAGATGTGGGAAGGCTATCAACGTGTCGTTCTCACTCAAGTGACGACATGACTACTACAGAGAGGCAGTACACTCTAATATAAACTGACACTTATATTGAGCTATTCGGTAATCCAATCCGCATGGTTATTAAATTAATTAACTCATTACGCGTGGTAAAGATGGACAAATTATGGGTGAAATTATGAAAAAAAATCCACGTGCTCGGCTGGGATTTGAACCCAGGACTCTTGTATGCTAGACGAGCGCTTTACCAACTAAGCTACCGAGCCACTTGGTGACCCAATAACTGAGTTGGTTACAAGTTTAGAATTCAAATCCCTACAGACCACGCGGACCCCTTTCATAACCAATATCCATCCATCTCATGTTCCTACACACGCGAAGCGAGCGAGTGCGATTTGTTTAGTGTTGAAACTGTTTGCCTATCGTACCTACATCGCTTCCACAACAACTGTATTGTGGAAGAGTAAAGATGTGGGAAGGCTATCAACGTGTCGTTCTCACTCAAGTGACGACATGACTACTACAGAGAGGCAGTACACTCTAATATAAACTGACACTTATATTGAGCTATTCGGTAATCCAATCCGCATGGTTATTAAATTAATTAACTCATTACGCGTGGTAAAGATGGACAAATTATGGGTGAAATTATGAAAAAAAATCCACGTGCTCGGCTGGGATTTGAACCCAGGACTCTTGTATGCTAGACGAGCGCTTTACCAACTAAGCTACCGAGCCACTTGGTGACCCAATAACTGAGTTGGTTACAAGTTTAGAATTCAAATCCCTACAGACCACGCGGACCCCTTTCATAACCAATATCCATCCATCTCATGTTCCTACACACGCGAAGCGAGCGAGTGCGATTTGTTTAGTGTTGAAACTGTTTGCCTATCGTACCTACATCGCTTCCACAACAACTGTATTGTGGAAGAGTAAAGATGTGGGAAGGCTATCAACGTGTCGTTCTCACTCAAGTGACGACATGACTACTACAGAGAGGCAGTACACTCTAATATAAACTGACACTTATATTGAGCTATTCGGTAATCCAATCCGCATGGTTATTAAATTAATTAACTCATTACGCGTGGTAAAGATGGACAAATTATGGGTGAAATTATGAAAAAAATCCACGTGCTCGGCTGGGATTTGAACCCAGGACTCTTGTATGCTAGACGAGCGCTTTACCAACTAAGCTACCGAGCCACTTGGTGACCCAATAACTGAGTTGGTTACAAGTTTAGAATTCAAATCCCTACAGACCACGCGGACCCCTTTCATAACCAATATCCATCCATCTCATGTTCCTACACACGCGAAGCGAGCGAGTGCGATTTGTTTAGTGTTGAAACTGTTTGCCTATCGTACCTACATCGCTTCCACAACAACTGTATTGTGGAAGAGTAAAGATGTGGGAAGGCTATCAACGTGTCGTTCTCACTCAAGTGACGACATGACTACTACAGAGAGGCAGTACACTCTAATATAAACTGACACTTATATTGAGCTATTCGGTAATCCAATCCGCATGGTTATTAAATTAATTAACTCATTACGCGTGGTAAAGATGGACAAATTATGGGTGAAATTATGAAAAAAATCCACGTGCTCGGCTGGGATTTGAACCCAGGACTCTTGTATGCTAGACGAGCGCTTTACCAACTAAGCTACCGAGCCACTTGGTGACCCAATAACTGAGTTGGTTACAAGTTTAGAATTCAAATCCCTACAGACCACGCGGACCCCTTTCATAACCAATATCCATCCATCTCATGTTCCTACACACGCGAAGCGAGCGAGTGCGATTTGTTTAGTGTTGAAACTGTTTGCCTATCGTACCTACATCGCTTCCACAACAACTGTATTGTGGAAGAGTAAAGATGTGGGAAGGCTATCAACGTGTCGTTCTCACTCAAGTGACGACATGACTACTACAGAGAGGCAGTACACTCTAATATAAACTGACACTTATATTGAGCTATTCGGTAATCCAATCCGCATGGTTATTAAATTAATTAACTCATTACGCGTGGTAAAGATGGACAAATTATGGGTGAAATTATGAAAAAAATCCACGTGCTCGGCTGGGATTTGAACCCAGGACTCTTGTATGCTAGACGAGCGCTTTACCAACTAAGCTACCGAGCCACTTGGTGACCCAATAACTGAGTTGGTTACAAGTTTAGAATTCAAATCCCTACAGACCACGCGGACCCCTTTCATAACCAATATCCATCCATCTCATGTTCCTACACACGCGAAGCGAGCGAGTGCGATTTGTTTAGTGTTGAAACTGTTTGCCTATCGTACCTACATCGCTTCCACAACAACTGTATTGTGGAAGAGTAAAGATGTGGGAAGGCTATCAACGTGTCGTTCTCACTCAAGTGACGACATGACTACTACAGAGAGGCAGTACACTCTAATATAAACTGACACTTATATTGAGCTATTCGGTAATCCAATCCGCATGGTTATTAAATTAATTAACTCATTACGCGTGGTAAAGATGGACAAATTATGGGTGAAATTATGAAAAAAATCCACGTGCTCGGCTGGGATTTGAACCCAGGACTCTTGTATGCTAGACGAGCGCTTTACCAACTAAGCTACCGAGCCACTTGGTGACCCAATAACTGAGTTGGTTACAAGTTTAGAATTCAAATCCCTACAGACCACGCGGACCCCTTTCATAACCAATATCCATCCATCTCATGTTCCTACACACGCGAAGCGAGCGAGTGCGATTTGTTTAGTGTTGAAACTGTTTGCCTATCGTACCTACATCGCTTCCACAACAACTGTATTGTGGAAGAGTAAAGATGTGGGAAGGCTATCAACGTGTCGTTCTCACTCAAGTGACGACATGACTACTACAGAGAGGCAGTACACTCTAATATAAACTGACACTTATATTGAGCTATTCGGTAATCCAATCCGCATGGTTATTAAATTAATTAACTCATTACGCGTGGTAAAGATGGACAAATTATGGGTGAAATTATGAAAAAAATCCACGTGCTCGGCTGGGATTTGAACCCAGGACTCTTGTATGCTAGACGAGCGCTTTACCAACTAAGCTACCGAGCCACTTGGTGACCCAATAACTGAGTTGGTTACAAGTTTAGAATTCAAATCCCTACAGACCACGCGGACCCCTTTCATAACCAATATCCATCCATCTCATGTTCCTACACACGCGAAGCGAGCGAGTGCGATTTGTTTAGTGTTGAAACTGTTTGCCTATCGTACCTACATCGCTTCCACAACAACTGTATTGTGGAAGAGTAAAGATGTGGGAAGGCTATCAACGTGTCGTTCTCACTCAAGTGACGACATGACTACTACAGAGAGGCAGTACACTCTAATATAAACTGACACTTATATTGAGCTATTCGGTAATCCAATCCGCATGGTTATTAAATTAATTAACTCATTACGCGTGGTAAAGATGGACAACAGTTGTTGTGGAAGCGATGTAGGTACGATAGGCAAACAGTTTCAACACTAAACAAATCGCACTCGCTCGCTTCGCGTGTGTAGGAACATGAGATGGATGGATATTGGTTATGAAAGGGGTCCGCGTGGTCTGTAGGGATTTGAATTCTAAACTTGTAACCAACTCAGTTATTGGGTCACCAAGTGGCTCGGTAGCTTAGTTGGTAAAGCGCTCGTCTAGCATACAAGAGTCCTGGGTTCAAATCCCAGCCGAGCACGTGGATTTTTTTCATAATTTCACCCATAATTTGTCCATCTTTACCACGCGTAATGAGTTAATTAATTTAATAACCATGCGGATTGGATTACCGAATAGCTCAATATAAGTGTCAGTTTATATTAGAGTGTACTGCCTCTCTGTAGTAGTCATGTCGTCACTTGAGTGAGAACGACACGTTGATAGCCTTCCCACATCTTTACTCTTCCACAATACAGTTGTTGTGGAAGCGATGTAGGTACGATAGGCAAACAGTTTCAACACTAAACAAATCGCACTCGCTCGCTTCGCGTGTGTAGGAACATGAGATGGATGGATATTGGTTATGAAAGGGGTCCGCGTGGTCTGTAGGGATTTGAATTCTAAACTTGTAACCAACTCAGTTATTGGGTCACCAAGTGGCTCGGTAGCTTAGTTGGTAAAGCGCTCGTCTAGCATACAAGAGTCCTGGGTTCAAATCCCAGCCGAGCACGTGGATTTTTTTCATAATTTCACCCATAATTTGTCCATCTTTACCACGCGTAATGAGTTAATTAATTTAATAACCATGCGGATTGGATTACCGAATAGCTCAATATAAGTGTCAGTTTATATTAGAGTGTACTGCCTCTCTGTAGTAGTCATGTCGTCACTTGAGTGAGAACGACACGTTGATAGCCTTCCCACATCTTTACTCTTCCACAATACAGTTGTTGTGGAAGCGATGTAGGTACGATAGGCAAACAGTTTCAACACTAAACAAATCGCACTCGCTCGCTTCGCGTGTGTAGGAACATGAGATGGATGGATATTGGTTATGAAAGGGGTCCGCGTGGTCTGTAGGGATTTGAATTCTAAACTTGTAACCAACTCAGTTATTGGGTCACCAAGTGGCTCGGTAGCTTAGTTGGTAAAGCGCTCGTCTAGCATACAAGAGTCCTGGGTTCAAATCCCAGCCGAGCACGTGGATTTTTTTCATAATTTCACCCATAATTTGTCCATCTTTACCACGCGTAATGAGTTAATTAATTTAATAACCATGCGGATTGGATTACCGAATAGCTCAATATAAGTGTCAGTTTATATTAGAGTGTACTGCCTCTCTGTAGTAGTCATGTCGTCACTTGAGTGAGAACGACACGTTGATAGCCTTCCCACATCTTTACTCTTCCACAATACAGTTGTTGTGGAAGCGATGTAGGTACGATAGGCAAACAGTTTCAACACTAAACAAATCGCACTCGCTCGCTTCGCGTGTGTAGGAACATGAGATGGATGGATATTGGTTATGAAAGGGGTCCGCGTGGTCTGTAGGGATTTGAATTCTAAACTTGTAACCAACTCAGTTATTGGGTCACCAAGTGGCTCGGTAGCTTAGTTGGTAAAGCGCTCGTCTAGCATACAAGAGTCCTGGGTTCAAATCCCAGCCGAGCACGTGGATTTTTTTCATAATTTCACCCATAATTTGTCCATCTTTACCACGCGTAATGAGTTAATTAATTTAATAACCATGCGGATTGGATTACCGAATAGCTCAATATAAGTGTCAGTTTATATTAGAGTGTACTGCCTCTCTGTAGTAGTCATGTCGTCACTTGAGTGAGAACGACACGTTGATAGCCTTCCCACATCTTTACTCTTCCACAATACAGTTGTTGTGGAAGCGATGTAGGTACGATAGGCAAACAGTTTCAACACTAAACAAATCGCACTCGCTCGCTTCGCGTGTGTAGGAACATGAGATGGATGGATATTGGTTATGAAAGGGGTCCGCGTGGTCTGTAGGGATTTGAATTCTAAACTTGTAACCAACTCAGTTATTGGGTCACCAAGTGGCTCGGTAGCTTAGTTGGTAAAGCGCTCGTCTAGCATACAAGAGTCCTGGGTTCAAATCCCAGCCGAGCACGTGGATTTTTTTCATAATTTCACCCATAATTTGTCCATCTTTACCACGCGTAATGAGTTAATTAATTTAATAACCATGCGGATTGGATTACCGAATAGCTCAATATAAGTGTCAGTTTATATTAGAGTGTACTGCCTCTCTGTAGTAGTCATGTCGTCACTTGAGTGAGAACGACACGTTGATAGCCTTCCCACATCTTTACTCTTCCACAATACAGTTGTTGTGGAAGCGATGTAGGTACGATAGGCAAACAGTTTCAACACTAAACAAATCGCACTCGCTCGCTTCGCGTGTGTAGGAACATGAGATGGATGGATATTGGTTATGAAAGGGGTCCGCGTGGTCTGTAGGGATTTGAATTCTAAACTTGTAACCAACTCAGTTATTGGGTCACCAAGTGGCTCGGTAGCTTAGTTGGTAAAGCGCTCGTCTAGCATACAAGAGTCCTGGGTTCAAATCCCAGCCGAGCACGTGAATTTTTTTCATAATTTCACCCATAATTTGTCCATCTTTACCACGCGTAATGAGTTAATTAATTATACTTATGTTTAGCTGGTTGATGACGTGAACTATGTAGTGAACTAAAGTGTAGACGAATAGTGACATTCTCAGTGATAGTTTGATTATAGTGATTGACGGAATTGATTTCAACTTATCGAATTGAATATGAGTCAAGAAAAAAACACATCGACACCAGTACAAAATGGCAACAATAACACAAAATTTGTTGATAAGCATTCCATACCCATGCCAAAACACAAACAAATATCAATTTTGGAGAAAACTTACACCACGCAAAATGGATACAAGGTATCGCCAAAAAATTCGCCAGCACCTAAAACAACAATCATCGATAAAGTAACAATCGATTATCACTTGGAAAACTTTATAATGAATCGGAAAATAGCACTCAATGGGGGCAATGAAATTAGAATAGACGAGAAAAATATATCATTACATTTAAATAACCCATTCGTCACAACGTTTTCATCACAACATTTGCAAAAGCAAGAAAATTGTGACGGCCCAAAAAATGCATTGCATAACGGTAGTTCTTTACCACACCCTAAGAGACCTCATAGTATTGCTATTGAACCACAACTGCAACGAATGAAAGGCAACGAAGAAAACCCGAACCTCAAAATAAATTCGGATGATGCGAAACAACGAGAACCGCTTTATAATGTCCCATACTCATCCTTTCAAAAATTTAATGATCATGGATCAATATCATCTCCAGTAGGACATGTCAAATCCGATACTGGCCCCAGAATGCCTCCTGCTATTCCTCAACGACGATCACAGAGCATTCCAAGACAAACTGCCACCAATTGCATTAGTACACTCCCTGTATTACGACCAAGGAGCCTCGATCGAAATACTCCAATGGCGCAGCAAATGAACTATAATATGAAACGTTTCTCACAATCGGGTTTACAGAATGTGCGAGATCCAAATGGAATTGGAATGCGTCAATCTGCAACATTCCATGGACAACCGTTGGACCCTGGAGTTATATACAGCAATATGCATGAAATGACTGCTAAAAATATAGGACCAATTGATAGAAAACAAACACGCCCGGTTTCCTTCGCATATGGTACCGTTCCTGACCAAGCATTGCTAGAAAAACAATTGCGAATATACTCTGAACAACTTCGCACAATCACGGAAAGTGTAAAGCGGTATTCAGAACAAGCAAAATTATTGCAGGAATTGAAAAAACAAAAACAACAAAAAAGCAATAATCTTAGTTTGGCGCAACCATCTCAGACACAATCAGGTTTACAGCCTTTGCACGTTCCTTCGCCAAGAGATGGTACTAATGAAGAAGTGCAAACTCCATCACATCAACTGAAGCTGTTTTTGGAGAGTATACGCAGTTCTATGCGACAACCAGAATGTAATGGTGAATTACTTAACGACGAAGAAGAAAACAAAACCAAATTTGAAAATGGAAAATCTGACAGAACACTCATAGAAACAATTGATCCCAGAGTAGAAAACCCATCTACTGACTCGAAAACGCATTCGGATCAATTGCATCAGTTTTTAGACGCTATTAGATCAAACCAGCATGAAACATGTAGAGTTGATATTAAACACTCGAATAGCGATAATAGACCATTAAAACCTCTGGATGATGTAACCTCCTCTAATGGCACGGCGGTAGCAGAAGAGAAAGAATCTAAAAATAATACGGTTGGAATGCTGGTCTCTAGTATTAACAAATCACAATCGCTCAATGAGGAAAATCAAGAGAAGTTGGCCATAAACATAGCGAAAACGTCCAGAACAGTTGATCAAATTTTAGACAAGTTTCATCTTCTGGCAATGAATGCTAAGAGCGCCGATTCCGTGGAATACTTAAAAAAATGCTCCGATGCTTTGAAACAAACTTCAGAGCAAATTAGGCTATTCGATATGGCATATGGAGCAAGGAATGAAAATAGTTTCAATGGAACTGGAACGCTTAGCAATTCATCGGAAGATAGTTCCTGTAGTACTACGCCTGGTTCGATACGAGAAGCTGTACAAAGTTTACTGTTGCAACCCAGAAATGGTTTTCAGATTATGGATGATCGCATGGCGCTTTTTATTGATATTTTAGATACCCAGGACAAATTTAGCCAGGTAATTATTTTAATTATTACGTACATTTTTGCGACAAAACAATCAGGTTAAATTTAATGGGAATATGCCTTAGAAACCTTGAATCTTGAAGACTCTTGATGAGACATTAGTTTCTATTCACAAGATATGACTAGTTAGAGACAATATCAATTCGCGCCAATTTAAGAAAAAAATCTTGATGCCTAATTTGGAAAAAAATCATACATATCACGGCTCTATTGCGATCTCATACCATTCAATAAAATATTTATTTATGCAACAAGTTATCTTATCATAAGTTAACAATTATCTGACGAGGCTTGCCGGGTTGGAGAAATACAGTCACCTCTCCCTTACTCGATATTTTGTATCTCGATATTGAGTTAGAGAACCATAGTAAAAGTTAGTTTCCATGGCTGCCTCGATGTTCCCTTGGATTGCATTTTCACTGGTTTTATGTTCTATAACTTGATACCTCCTAACTCGATGATTCCTTCAATATTGAGTTATGGAGAGTTGACTGTAGCACTGTTTCTACTGTCACTGTGGAGCGCTCAGAAAACATCTTTTTCGACGAGATCTCAGTAAACGTGATGTTTGTTTGCTAAGATTCAGCAAACATTTTGCAGAAAATCAGCTAACATACGTCATTTTTTGTCGAGAACCAGTTGAAAAATTTGGCGAGCAAACGGTGGTGCCTGAATTGTCGAGCATAACTTAGTGTGTAGGCATTTAGCTAGCTCAGCTGCAGCTACTATTATTCAAATCCACTTGAATAATCCATTTGATAATCGATCTTCTAAATTGAATTTGGATAACTTAACCTTGCAGGACGTGCAAAAATTTTGACCTACAAACCTACTTCAAGATAGATGACATGTTTCAATTTTCCAATCTGTGACAACAGAATCCTTTTACTGATAAACTGATAAGAACCCAATAAGGTACGGTCACTGGGGCAGATCGCTGTGAATAATGTAACTCATTTTTTTTTTCTGCGGGTAACAAATTAAGGACTAATATACTTTAAATCATTATGTTTCGATTTTTCTGATTGTTATGTATTAAGTATGAAGGACTTGGAAATCTGCGCCAAATGATGGCACATTGGGGAAATAAGAAAAAAAAAACTACCAATTGAACTTAAACACTTCACTCTTCACTTTTGCAAAAGAAAAAAATACTAAAAATCACTAGTAAGGCTAGCAAATACCTTTAAACTCTAATATGCAAGATAACCCAGTAAACACACCATCGTATATGATGGGATATAAGAGTACACATGTGGAGGCGATATACGTACATCGTGAACGCAGCCTTATGGCGCATGTACGTATATCGCCTCCACATTTGTACTCTTATGCGCTATCGTATACGAGTTTGTGTTTACTGGGAAGCAACATATTAGAGTTTAAAGGTATTTGCTCGCCTTACTAGTGATTTTCAGTAAGGTACCGCGGGGCAAGTGGATAAATGGGGTAAGTGAAAATAATTTGTATATTTTACTGAATAGGGTCAGGCGGGGCAAGATGAGCACCCTAAGGATAAGCGCAATTTAAGCCTACTTAAACGGTCTTATTTTGGTAAAATTGGTAATTATCCTTATCTTTTACATTATTACTTTGACCTCCAACCATTAAAAGTTTTAAAAAGTGGTAAATAGTTTTCCAAATAACACGTTAAAAAATAGCTTTTTTATCATCGGTAAAAAAATGCGGGGCAAGATGGGCACCCCCATAAAAAGATGCAATTTACTAAAGAAAACTATTATTTTTCAAAGCTTGCAATATCCGAAGATATTATCTTTAATGTCTGACGGTATTTATCTTCAAAAAGCTTAGTTTTTAAAACTTTTATAAAAAAATAAATAACTTTGCATAAATTTCTAAGATTTTACTTAAAAAACGATAAAATTTGATGTTTGTTTATATATTTTTTAGCGTAAGTCAAGCCCACAGCTAAACGTGGTTCTACAATTCCACACTTTTACTTAATTTTGAACATGGTGCTCATCTTGCCCCAAGGGTGAGAACTTATTAATATAATGAAAATAATTGAAATATTTTTAAATTTGATAAAATTTTTGCTCCTGATTATCTACAGAAGATTATTCTATAACCATACGGCCAAAAACGTACGAATAAATTTGTTTACGCAACAAAAATATCACTTTTAAATTAACAAATCTTAAATGAAAAGGTAAATTTTTCGACTATTATGTATTTTTGACAATATTTACGTTGTGCTGTTGTTTTTTTTTTGCTGGAATTTATAGCCGTCATATCAATTTAATGATATTCATCAGAACCCCAAATAATTTATTGAAAAAAAAATCGGTAGGAAAGACACAAACTAGGGGTGCTCATCTTGCCCCACATTCCCCTATGTAAATTAACGTTTTAAACTCATGCGTAACTCATTGAGGCGATTCAAAACATTACGATAGGTAAGAGATTTCTGGGATTTTTCAGCCATTATGGCATAATAGAGCGAAAGATTGTTAACTTGTCAACTATCACTCCGTAACAAGTTGGCGGTGTCATATTTTGATATTTTCAGTGGAAAAAAGTTGCGAGACAATTTCAAACTGCTATAAAAAAAAGTTTTAGAATTCTTTCGACGTAGACCTAAAAATAAGTACCGTTTTGACACATATTCCGAAATTGAATTGGAATCGACTGCCATTTCTTGGTTATTTGATGACATATTTCAGCGAAACCAGGCCCATGGCAAGGGACGATTTCTAGCGTAGTCAACATCTCGATGTAAATTGAATCGAGAGTGCAATCATAATGAGAAGTTTTGTTTAATATTTATGATCCGTAATCGAACAAAGTGTCGCAATAAAATAACTGATTGCTTGCCTGATCCTGCAAGCCTCCAATTGCAGGATGCCTGTAAATGTTTGCCCTATTTTCAAAACCATCGAAATATTGAATGTGCTTAAACTTTTTGGCACATTATTAGCTGATTTAACGATAGCAAAGATTGATAACTAAACCATAACAAACATTTAAACAAAGCAATGGTCTTTATTTTCACAGTTGTCACAACTGACAGTAGGCGATATTCACTTATCGCCCGGGACATCCTGCCTACGAAGAGCACTGTGTATCGATATATGGGTGTCTAGGGCCTGAGCGAAACATTTCGTCATACAAAGACCGAGTGTTCGAAATATGAATCTGTTCGGAATTTGAGACAAAACAGTAAATTGAAACACCGTCATTTTTCTAATCACGTGGGGCAAGTGAAAAGTTTATCATTAGAGATTGAATTTGTGTTTTCTCTTTAGGTATTGCGGGGAAGATTAAAAATTTGGATTCCTTCGCGGAAATAACGCGCAGCGAGCAATCTCCGCATAGAGCAAATGAACCTCAGTAATCAGTGCAGTTTTTTTTCTCAGCTAGTAAACATTCTTCTTGGCATTACGTTCCCACTAGGACAGAGCCTGCTTCTCAGCTTAATGTTCTTATGAGCACTTTCACAGTTATTAACTGAGAGCTTTCTTTGCCAAAGTGGCTATTTTCGCATTCGTATATCGTTTGGCAAGTACGATAATACTCTATGCCCAGGGAAGTCAAAGAAATTTCGACTACGAAAAGATCCTGAACCGACCGGGAATCGAACCAAGACACCTTCAGCATGGCATTGCTTTGTAGCCGCGGACTCTAACCATTCGGCTAAGGAAGGCCCCTAGCAGCAAGTTAACATAATGATGGGTGAATCACGGCATATTTCTGGTGAACTTCTGATTGTCATTTCAATTTGAATTTCAAGTCCAATGATCCTTGTATCCATTGAAATCTGAACAGAAATTCCGTCTCCATTATGAGGATACTGACTGCTACCCTACAGGGTGATTACTATTTCCTGTCAGTAAAATAAGTAATCATAGAAAAAAGATGGTTGTATGAATTTTAATTACCAGTGCAGATCCAGTTTTGGACATCTATAACATTTGTTTTCACTGTACATAGATAACGTATTTATTTCTTAACCTTAATTTCCAGCCACATGCGTTATTTCAGAAGCTTTACAGTTAACAAACACGTTATTCAAAAGCATACATTTTAACCAAAAAGACATTTTTTTTTCGCTAAAATTTTCCATAATCAGTCTTATGCTATTCCCTAGTAAGTCTAAAAGATTGTGGTAACATACTGTTTTAATCAGGCATATTTTCAGCGGAGTTTAATCAAAAATACCTATCTGTGGATCTGGGGCCCAGATAGCCGTAACGGTAAACGCGCAGCTATTCAGCATGAGAGTCGTGGGTTCGAATACCGCTGACCGAGGATCTTTTCGTAAAGGAAATTTTCTCGATTCCCAGGGCACAGAGTATCTTCGTAGCTGCCACACGATATACGCATGCAAAAATGGTCATTGGCATAGTAAGCTCTCAGTTAATAACTGTGAAAGTGTTCATAAGAACACTAAGCTGAGAAGCAGGCTCTGTCCCAGTGGGAACGTAACGCCAGAAAGAAGAAGAACCTATCTGTGGAAAACGTGCGTGCCAGGTGTAATGCCATTAAAACAACACATACGACTAAAAACTAAGTTAAATGAAAAAAGATTTAATCTTTACTTTGTCTTTGTGGGCTTCGTGGCCGTGCGGTTAGCGGCGTCAGTCGTTTAGGCGTATTGTGTCACGGAGTGTGGGTTCGATTCCCGCTCCGGTCGGTGGAAACTTTTCGTCAAACGAAAAATTCATCACTGGGCTAATGGGTGTTCCGTGTTGTCCGTATGTAAGTGATCGTTCAGTCTGTGCAGCCTTTGGCTGAAGACGGTGCAAATTGTCTTTTTAAAACAAACTTTATCAGTGCTGGGAATGGTAATAGTAGTAGGCTTGAATTTCGCGAAAATCACGTGGCTCTCTCACTACAGTAGTTTAAAATCGTGAATCTCATCAAGTAGCCTATATTGGGTACATGATTTTCTATAAATCAGTAGTGTTTTGGGTGTAGTTTTGGGTTGCCCTTAGCAACGGGTGTTTTGCAATTTTCAAGGCTCTTTGCCTACAGCAGCGATGGGCGTGAGTTTCACTGGCTTCGCTGACTGTGATTGGCTTTGTTTGACTACTGTAGAGTGAATTTCAGATTTTTTCCCAACCCTGAACTTTATAGATGTACCAAACAGGATGTACACTGGAAATTAAAATTCATACATACATCTTTTATTGACGATCGGTTACTTTACTGACAGGAATTAGTAATCACCCTGTACATTGTTATTTGTCATTTGAGAATGCGTCGAAAAAATGTTAGGAATAGTTCGTTTCATTGAAGGAGTTTGGAAGACCATTTTTTCTAATTAGTTGGGTCCAGCCCTTGATTTCCTAATCATAATTATTTGTAGCATTTATTTCGGCTCATGTGACAGGAGTTGCGCAAAGTTCAAAGTACAGGTCGGACTCGATTATCTGGAGTATCGATTTTTTTTTCACTCCGTATATTCGAATAACTAAAAGAAAAATTGAAATCTGCGATAAAAGAACTTAACGTTCAACGCTCTGTCAGCGTAATCATCGTCATCATCAAAACTTCAAAAGCAGTTTTTTCTGTTCAAAACTAAAAATCATTCGATAAAAATGTGTTCACTGTGTTTCGTTTGGAGAATAGAATACAGTGAAAACATTTTCCCATAAATTTTCTTGATTTTGAACGGTTTTGAAAATTCCGAAATCAATGACGGATCCTGCCCCCTTCAATATTATCTTTTTTTAAAACATCAAGAAAAGATAATATTGAAGGGGGCAGGATCCGTCATTGATTCCGGAATTTTCAAAACAGTTCAAAATCAAGAAAATTATATGATGTAGTAGCGTAGTCAGAAATTATTTATAAGAATATTAGGGGTCTTGAGAAGAAAAAATAATTTTTGACCGGCATACACAAACAATCCTTTTCCTTTTCATATCTACGTCGAAAGCGGCTAAATCATGCATATTGTTAACTGCAATACTAAATTATCCCAAAATTATGCATAAAAACTGAAAACCAAGAATATCAAAAAATATATTCCGGATAATCGAGTCTAAAATCCAAAAAAATAATAGCTATAAGTAAACAAGTTACGTCATTATCATAAAACACCAGAACGTGCTGATAATTTAAGAAACACTATACTCATATTTGGTTTTTTTTCTTTAATTTCACTTAAAAATCGATTTCAGCATACTGCTTATATTTGGTGAGAGAAAAGCTAAAAAATATACACGACCTCATTTGTTTCAATTTGAAGTGTCTAGAATTTGAAGAATCTCAACTATGCGAATTTCATTATCCACTTGCCCCACGACACCTTATTTTATTTTTTCTTTTACAAAAGTGAAGGGACCCATAAATTAAAAAAAAGTTTAGTAACATTGAGGAAGATTTAAAATAAGTGTTATAGCTCATTCAAAAAGAAATTTTCTCAGAAATCGATTGGTGATGGTTTCATGAACGTGGCACAGCTCTGGGATAAACCATGGTGCCCGTTTTGCCCCGATTCCCTGTGCCCGTTTTGCCCCGATTTGTGTAAAATTATTTTATTGTGGAGAATATATCCCATGAATTTAATCATCCCTAATCCAATCAAGAATGTTTTACAGAGAACGTTAAAAAAGGTAAAAATCTAAGCGATTATGGAGCCAAAGTATAATGGCATGTTTGAAAAAAGAATTTTTGTTTTTAATTTCTCAACGTGTGTTTTTTATTAAAATAAATTTTAAAAACAGTCAAATAATCATGAATATACTTTGCAGAAACAAGTTCTGGTGAAAGTTGTACAAAACGTATGATTATTAATTATGCTTTATGCAAAATATTGTGAATAATTTATCTTCTTATATCACCAATTTTTCCAAACAAACATTCCCAAACGATATGCGATAGTTTGGGTACACGATATTATTGCGGAGAAATTTGAATATTTGGATTGCTTCACGGAAATAACGCGCAGCGAGCAATCCCCGCATAGCGGGATTGAAATACAGCAAGCATTGCAAAGAGTAGAAGAATAAACTCATTGAGTGAAAAGCAAAATAACGGTAGAACAGTGGCAGCGACATCTTCTTATGAACTACTTGAAAATTTAAATTCTTTCTTTAGTTTGGGTTTCCAAAAGGAGATCGGAATCGATGATCAGCAGATTTACCTAATCACTAATCCGGGTATAAAAAGCTTTTGCATTGAAAGCACGTTCTAGCGAACTGGAAATCTGATCCGAAATCTTTGAAAAAAACGGGTCATTTAAGTAAACAAGCTCTTGAATGTAACAATAATTTTTGATATCCATGGCTTGGATATTCTCGGAAATGACCACCACGCTTGTTGAGTACCTTTTTTAGCATTTTTGCTACGGGCTCATTAAAGTTGATCTCGGTAAAAAGTTTCAAAAAATTCTGAAATTACTTTCCTAACAATGAAAAAAACTTTGTAATTTTTCAGAGGTGTAATATATTGTATTGAATCTGCTACCTTTAAATCACTCATTATGCCAAACGGCCATTATGTCAAATGACTTTATGCCAAACAGCCCTATGCCAAACGGGGTACAATCATATTAACGACTTTCGTTCACCAATGGCTCCAGAATGTAAACCATGACCGAACAATGGTGAATGCAAGATTGGTTTTCTATAAAACATCTATTTTAAAAATGTAGCATTTGCTGTTTCACCGCCAACAGCAAGCTGCAGTAGCACATAGTATATACCTGCTCGCAAACTTCTTCTTTCAAATCATTTTAGCTAAATTTGCGAAAAATGATTTTTACTTTTCCGCGTTAAGCCTTAAAACTGGTTCTGGACTAAGGTTGTCGGCTTCTCAATTTTGTTTACATTTGACAACCACCTTCCACCTTTGCTTAACCCCTCTACCAGCTGCTTCATTTTTCACCACAAAAAATGTTCAAACAGCAATAACTTTTTTGTTTTTCGATATTTTTGCACCATTTCACAAGCTCTCAAAAAAACTCTTCTATTTTAAGAGTCTGTATCAATATTGATCATTGGTCATACGGTTTTAAAGATATTCAGATATGCCTTGGGGGACCGACATTCTCCATACAAAAATTCTTTGGGTGCCATTTTGTTTCTAGTCAATTTATCAAAAACTAAAATGTGGGCTATACAATGTCAGGTTCACTTCACTGAAAAAATCATACAAATCGGTTGAGTACGTTTGAAAAATCTGAAAATTACAAAAAGACGTGGTGAAAAAAGAAGCTGCCGGTAGAAGGGTTAAAAAATTGGTTGTTGATTGGAATTTATGTCGCTCTTGGTGAATCATACTGTATTAGGTAATATTGTAAACAGTTATTATGGTTACGTCTGTTTGTTTGAATTTCATGCATGTACAGGAAGCTTTTAAAATGCATTACGTGAAGAAATTATTTCCTCATTATAGTTAATTTAGAATCATAAATACACATTTTACTCTCCCTAACTCGCTATTGAAGGGACCATCGAGTTAGGGAGGTATCAAGATACAGAACACATATTTTTCAAATTTTGAAAGTTTTGTAAATTTTACAAAATATTTTCAAAATAGTTATTACAACGTGAAAATAGATAAATTTTGACTCATTCACTAGCTTTACACCTTTTGAACAGCCAACAAAAATTTAAAGTTTTTTCAACCTGAAGCAAGTTTAAACTTTTAATTTTACTACAAGCATAATCATAACATTCAAATATATTAACATTTGGAGAAATTTGAAACTTTTTATGAAAATATCGAGTGCGAGAGGTAAACTCAAACAGATCCCATCGAGTTAGAGATATATCGACTAACTGAGGGATCAAAGTATGTTAAATTGAAGGGACTGCGCATTCCATCGAGTTAGGGAAAGTATCGAGACACAGAATATCGAGTAAGGGAGAGTTGACTGTACATGTCTAATTCATAAAAGAGCTGAGTCAAAATACGAGTCGCGCGAAACGAATTTGATTGCTGGAGCTATCACAGAGCACTATCGAGCAAAGCGCAAGCAAATCGAGAAAATGTAAAAAAAAACTCCCCCAATCATCTTTAGATATAATCTACGAAAATTAAAAAAATAAACACTTTTATCACATTGAAAAACATGTTTCCACAGAATATTTGCACGTTGCATAGCACCCTACGCCGAATCTAATTTTCACCAGTCGAATTGAAAAAAAAAAACGCGGATTGAAGTAAACGTGACGCAAAATTCCCTTCTTATATGCATTATAATATAAACATAAAATTAAATTATTCTTCTCCACCACACCTTAGTACATAACAATCACTTAATAAAAAACATCGTTGAGAAAGAAAATATACGATAGTCTGTAAATTGGCACACATTTTTGTTTTTGGCGAATCAGTGCTTTTTACAGCTTTTTGTATTTAGTAAAACAATTTAAGATTACGTTTATATATTACGTAATCGCTTACACAACTATGCGAAAAAAAACAATAATATAAAAAATAAATGACTAAATGTTCAAACGTTCAAACTTCATGATAAAACTCAAGTTATACTAGCTATACATATTGATGAAATTCAAGTTATACTTCATTAGTAATTGTTATGTTCTATTTGTAGGATTTACAGTCTGAGATTGAATCACACCGCGTTGTTTATGACCGTTTGGATAATACAGGCAGAAAGTTACTGGGATCATTGACATCACAAGAAGATGCTGTGATGTTGCAACGCCGTTTGGATGAAATGAACCAAAGATGGAACCATTTGAAGTCCAAGAGTATTGCCATTAGGTATAGTATTATAATACATTTATATGAATATTTGCCATAGTAAATTACATTTATTTCGCAGAAATCGTCTTGAATCTAATTCGGGAACATTGGAATGCATTATTGCTTTCCTTAAGAGAACTTACAGAATGGGTCATTCGAAAAGATACCGAGTTAACTTCTTTGGGCTTAGGGCCCATGAAGGGAGATGCAGCAAGCTTACAGAAACAAATGGTAAATAGATGTTAAAAAATGTGTGTAATATTTATCTCTTAATGAAATATTGTATTACAGGATGATCATAGGGCATTCAGACGGCAATTAGAGGATAAAAGGCCGGTTGTAGAAAATAATCTGCTTAGCGGTCGTCCAGTATGTTTTCAAATGAACCACCACTATCGATACCAGTGACTCAGAAGGTAAGTAATAGTATTAATTGCTACAACCAGGGCTGTTAAGTATCATGACGACTTGCGACACTGACGAGACGAGTTCTTTTCATTGTCATTAGACGAAGCTACATTTCATATGCTCACTTCGTCAAGTCACAACGACGGAGCTCTCATGAGAGCAATTGAAATGTTGTTTTAACAATTAAAATTTCTATCTCATTTTGAAGATCCGATCTCGCTTATTTCTCTATTGGCGCGTTAACCGTGGCCAACTTCCGGTCGGGTCGGGGTGGACTGTATTTTTCGGATTCCACCACCGATTCTGCTAGACCACAGTACACTACTATTTTATTATCACTACTTTTTTTTTTTTTTTTACAAGGGGGAATCTGCAAACAAATCCCCTGAGAAGGTAACTCAGGGAATGCGGGATGACGCACCAACGACGACCCGCTAAAACCAGCCTATGCACTGTGCTTGAGCATTTCTTTTTAAAATTGCTCAAGTGGTGAACAGTGCATCGACATTACCCCTTGGCCTCAAACCCTTATCCCCCCGGAACCACCTTACGGTATTTCTTCGGGGAGGGGCCTGTGCATATAGCACAACACGTGTAGCAGAAGTAGCCTAAGCAAACTGCTTCTCCTAGCCGAGTTAAACAATATTACAGGGAACAGCCTCGGCAGGGCTAATCCTCTTCAGCCAACTCTTGGTCGGCGCGCCATAGGCGCTGCAATTCTAACATAATGTGAGTGACAGCCGTAGTTACTGCATTCCAGCACTCGGCATCCGCAACACATTCTCTCAATTATATTGTCGGGACGTGTCCCCTCCGCATGTAGTGAGCATGCGACCTCTCACAACAATGAAACGGGGGCAATCGAACACGACATGCCTCCTCCACACCAGCACAATTGGGCACGCAGGAGATTTTGAATGCCCGAACATATGCAGGTACTGTCTATAGCAACCATGTCCTGACAGAAACTGTGTCAGGTGGAAGTTCACTTCCCCATGGTTTCCTACCATACCAATCTGACACATTTGGTATTAGCCGATGGGTCCATCTACTCTTAGTGGAGTTATCCCATTCCTGCTGCCAGCTTCTAAGCGTTTCCTCTTTACACGTGTCGCGGACTCCTCTGGTACCCCTTTGGTTGAAGCATTGAACATCTTCCTTGATGATGAGCCCGATGGGCGTCATCCCGGCTATGATGCACATGGCCTCTTTAGATACCGTCCGGTATGCACTTGCTACTCTTAAGCAACATTATCCTGTACGTGCTTTCCAACCGCTTTAAGTTTCTTCTCGTTCTAAGCGCTTTTGACCAGATTGGTCCTCCAAACCTTAGTATGGATAGCGCCACGCTTGCCAGTAGCTCACTGTGGGAACTCTCGACCGCAGAGGCGTCGGCAGGGTGGGTCGTGTTGGGGGCTGCACTCGGGTGAGTGGTACTAGTCGGGAATCGAAAGTGGCGTGTGTTTTGCGACGAATTGGAAACGGCGTGAATGATTTCAGTCTACTCTTTTACGGCTCGTTCCGTACGGAACATACTCCCCCCGGTTGACACGAAGTTTCAACAGTATGTTGTTGGGCTTGGGGAGGTGTTCTTGGTGTTCCATGGTCGTTCTCTCTTAGGCGGGCGTAACCTGGATCGGATAAGGCGAAGTCGTAACTCTGTCGAATCGGTCTTACTAGATGAATATTAGACGGGATTTGGTGAGCGGAATTTTCGTTCGGAGAAGTTAGTGGACATTCTGTCGACTGGGTCTGGTTGCCCTTGGAGTCGGTCGGTATTTTCTTCATGGTCAGCTGCTCAATCGCTGGAAAGCTCGGACGTTGTGTTATGGAGTTCGCAGGCTCCGGAGACTCGATGATTTGGTATCGATGCATCTTCCTATCGGTCCTATCAAAATTCTCCTTTGGATGACTTCTTGGTTGCGCATGGTTTGGTAGTTCGTGATTTTCCTGCGGCTCCAAATCCATCTTCTTTGGTTCCTCGGCTACGGATGTTAGGAAGTAAAGGTTTCGTCCAGTCGGCGCGATATTCATCGACCATTAGGGATCGGGTCGTCGAATGTTGTTATGGATTCGGACATCTAGCGGGTCTCTTTCCTTGGGTGACTATCAGAGCTTGAATAGTCGTTCGTACATGCTCGTACCGGTCTTAGAAATCGGCGAATACTTTCTCCTGTCGTTGTAGAGCGGTGTCTGGAACGGTCGTTATCACCTTGCTGTGTACGGGCGCAGAACTCGGCGAAAGGCGTCCTCAATGTTTTTCGAGTACGTCCTGAGTCGCGTTAAGCTCACCTGATCAGTGGCGGTTGCAGGTGCGCATTGTACTAGCTCTAGCTTCAGGCTTACGTGTGTTCGTTCACGGGAAAGCGACGGACTCGTTCAACATGTTCGGATCAAACGGTTGTCTTTCAATCGGTGTTTCGGGCGATTATAGCGGCGTCCTGATCGTTCGGCTCAGCAGCGAATCTTATTTTCGGCGTGCAACGCTGCTGTATAGCATCTTCTGATGGAATTCGGAACTCCATTGCGTTGGAATTCGTGTCGTGTCGAAGTATTCACTCTGCGCAAGAACTCCTTCGGAAAGCTTGTAGACTATAATCTTCGGTGGATTGGACTGGTCCTCAACAAGAGGATGTTTGACGGATACATGTCCTGGTTCAAGCACCTCGCAGACGTGGTCGAATGGTGGGAATTCCTCCTAGTGTTACACGCTTTGGGAAAGTGCCACAAAATGTGTCGGTGATTCGTGTTGGGCGGCAAAACGAATATCTTCCTCCTGGCGATACACGTCTCTGTATGGGTACCGCGCAGACGTGTTGGATAATCGGGCGGCAATAGTTAGCAGCCAGTTCCTCTTGGAAATACACGTTTGAGCTTACAACCAGGCAAACGTGCTGAAAATTCTCGTGGATGAGCGGTGGCGTTGGAGGTTGATCTGTTCCTCGAGTCGAAATTGTACACGTCTGATGAGGCACCAAGCAGACGTGTCGGCTAAACGGGCGGATTCAGTAAAAAGCTCGATGAAACACGGTGTGGTACAGACACCACGGGAAACCGGTGTCGGATAGGGCGGCGATAGTCGGGGCCCAGATAGCCGTAGCGGTAAACGCGGAGCTATTCAGCATGACCATCTGAGGGTCGTGGTTCGAATCCGCTGGTCGAGGATCTTTCGTAAAGGAAGATTTACTCGATTGCCAGGGCATAGAGTATCTTCGTACCTGCCACACGATATACACATGCAAAAATGGTCAGTCGACAAAGAAAGCTCTCAATTAATAACAGTGGAAATGCTCATAAGAACACTAATCTGAGCAGCAGGCTTTGTCCAGTTGGGACGTAACGCCAGAAAGAAGAAGAAGGGCAGCGATAGTGATCCTCTCCTCTCGAAATGCACGTTTAAGGTCCACAACCAGACAAACGCGCCTACTCGCGGTGAGTAGCGGTGTTGGTGGATGTCGGGTCAAACGGTACACGTCTTGGTGAGGGCATCAAAGCAGACGTGTCGGCGGCGATGTCTAGCAGAATCAGTCTTGTAAGCAATCACGGTAGTCGACACGTTTTCCCTGATATTCGTCAGCGGCTTCTCTTAAACATTTACGAGTGATCAAACCGAATGTCGAAAAGAAATATGTCAATTGAATGCCCCTGACCACGATAGCTTTGCTAGAAACGTTACGGTTTTGTTTGTTTCTGTTCTGCTTTCCACTGTATGTGTGTCACATTTGACATAAACAGGCAAGATCAAACTCCTTCATGTTGTTTATGGAACGATGTCTGAATTCTATGCAAAACTTATGATTTATGCAAATGTCTTCGTATCAGACGACATTCATTGACACATTTTTGTGTTTGTCGACGTTCATTCTAAAGCTCGTGCTGTGACTGCTGACCATGACAACGAACCGAACGTCGCGCAAAGTGTCGAATGTTTACAGCACTGAGCAGAATCCTCCTTGGAATACACGCTCTGGTCTGGGTCACCACGAAAGCGTGCCGGAATTGCTCTCGGCGAGCGGTGGATATGTTGATACCTTTCCTACGGCGGGCGGCGCTGGATTCGGCTCGAAAGACCACTATGTTGGCGCGTTAACCGTGGCCAACTCCGGTCAAGTCGGGGTGCACTGTATGTTTTCGGATGAAGGGAATCAACACCACCGAATTCTGCTAGACCACAGTACACTACTGCTTATTATCATTACTTTACTACTGTCCACTATTTACACTTTACTTTGGCATACTTTTCACTTCACCATCCACTTCACTTGGATCGGGTTACATTCGCGGCGGGTTAAAACAAGACTGACTCGACTACGCGAAGGGATCGCGTATTTATAGCACCGCGTCACGTGTTCTAGAAGCACACGGAAGCTTCTAGAAGCACGTGGAATAGTCGCGATGCGCGTAACTTGGTCACTCACTCGTGGAAGGGAACTCACGCGGTTATTCTCGGTGCTCTTGGAACTCATTCGCTCACTGTGGAAACTCTCGACCACAGAGGCGTCGGCAGGGTGGGTCGTGTTGGGGGCTGCACTCGAAGTGAGTGTCACGAGTCGGGAAATCGTCGGGAACTTTTCAGTTTCCATAAGAGAGCGTTTTCTCAAAATCTGATGAAATGTAAAGAGTTTTTCTATTCAGCTTGAAAACGAACAAAACAAGTATGCATCAGAATTTGAAATACAGAGTTCTAAACACGGGCTTATACAGAGTTCTTAGGGTTCTTTCACAAATTTCATAACGCTAAAATGGGTATTTTTGACACCCACCCACTCCCTCGTAACATATTTTGTACGGATATTTTTCAATTTTTTATGAGCTGTAACATCTTAAGCGGGCCTTCCTGAATCGAGTGGTTAGAGTCCGCGTTAAAAAGCAAAGCCATGCTTGAAGGTGTCTGGATTCGATTTCCAGTCGGCCCAGGATCTTTTCGTAATGGAAATTTCCTTGACTTCTCTGGGCATAGAGTATCATCGTACCTGCCACATGATAAACGAATGCGAAAATGGCATCATTAACAAAGAAAAGTCCCAGTTAATAACTGTGGAAGTGCTCATTGAGCACTAAGCTGAGAATCTGACTATGTCTTTCGCTGGGACATAATGCCAAGAAGAGGAAGAACATCTTAAAAACACCCACCCACACGTTATGAAATTTGTGAATGGGCCCTTATACAGAACAAGAAACTCACATTTGATTACTTAGCTTTGTAACTAACTATATGTTCATTAGGTTTTCGCAAAAAAAACTTTGTTGTTTATTCAATGGTTATGTTTCTTTCATCATTTCACTAATTTACGGTCTCTCTTTTATTCTTACAGCAATTGATAGTGAGTCTTCGTTATTTGTTCAACTGAAGAGCAGAACCGAGAATTGACTCGCAGCATTCGTCGTGAGTGAATAAATTATCGGAACAGTGGAATCACTTAATCGATCGTTCTGATAATTGGAAACATCGTTTGGAGGATTTTATGACGGTATGTAATCAGATATATCACAATGCTTATAATAAATACGGTATCCATATATCATGAGATTCGGTTAAAGTATCTCGTCTTCTCGTTCTTCTACGTTTTGGTCCTACCAAAAAAGGCCAAATCACAAAATACCGAAAACAAAAAAGACCGAAACATATGAAAGGCCGAAAACCACAAAAATTGTAATTGTAGCGTGTTGAACTACATGGAAAACCTGGAAAGCCAGGGAATTTCTTTGATGACCTGGAAAATCAGGGAACAGTGAGGAAAAAATTTACTTGATGGTTGAGGACTACAGAAATTATCTCTTTGCAATTTATCATCCGTAAAGGCTGTTTTTCCTCACGCCAATCTGTCATGAAACGGCCAACTTTCCTGCACTGAAGTAAGCAGTGCGGGAATAGTCATTAACGCAACTGAAACCAGTGCAGTAATGATTCATTACGTAACACTTTCTCTATACGCAACTGTTTTTGAGTTGCGTAATGAATCATAACAGAACAATTTTTTTAGAAATTGTAAATATGTTGAATGCATTCCGATATAATTTCTGATACCTCAAGTGGTCTCCGAAATTGCAAAAATATTTTTTGCAATTTCCTCATCGTAATAGGCTGTTTTTCATCTCGCCAATCTGTCATGAAACGGCCTACTTTCCTGCACTGAAGTATGCAGTGCGGAATAGTCATTACGCAACTGAAACCAGTGCTGTAATGTTCATCACGCAACGCTTTCTCATTACGCAACTGTTTTGAGTTTGCGTAATGAATCATTACACAACAATTTTTTCAGAAATTGTAAAATGATTATGAATGCATTTAGATATAATTTCTGAATACTTTCAAGTGGTCTTCTACGAAATTGCAAAAAATGTTGTACGTAACTCGTTGCAGAACTCGATTTTACAGCACGCTCGTAATTATCCTACTCGGCAAGCCTCGTAGGATGAATTTCTATTCTGGTCGCACCTTGCTGTTTGTGTGTTCTACTCTTTTCTTTCCTTTTTCACAATTTCGTCCACACTGATGGCAGCACAGAGGTTCAGTTTCAGCATCATCCGAGCCAGCCAATGGACTTATCTACGGTCTTCTTTTATCATCGACTTTCTTTTTCTTTTCTGCTCTAAATGCGGGCAATGTTTACATTAAATGACATCCGGACCAACATCCGGACAACGAATGTTCACCGGATGAACATGAAGTGGATGAATGCACGACGAAAACGTTCATTTTTTGTAAACCACGGGCCGCAGTAAAGGTTTTCTTCCCGGTGGAAAGAAGCAGCGTGACGTCATTGTAAATTAGTTCATAATGACTTCTAATTGGTTGGAGAAAAGTGTGTCAAGTATTATTTTGAAACGGTGCGTAGTTACTCTACTTTTATCTCTCTTTTACAATTTTGTCCCCACTATTGGCAGCACAGTTGGCCTCGGTTTCAAGCATCATCCAGGCCAGGCAGCAATGTTTGTAAACAAAACGGCCAGCAAGTTAAAAGATGGCCTCCTAGCCACTTCGTCAAGTGATTACACCTTACTCTGGCTACAGAGTACAATGCACACACCTTGTAGAAAACTGATTTTTCTTCTCTGCTTCGCCGAGGGGTATACCAATCATCCCACATGACAACTCCTGCCTGACATCACTACCGGCCCGGAAGTAACCACGGTTTCAGGGAATTTCCTGATGTCAGCGTCCTATGCGGTCCTTCACTCTCCGAACTTCGTACCGTAAGATCCAATTATACTTCAAATATCACATTTTTGACCAAATTGTGTCTTCGTATGGCCACAACAACGCCGATTTGGGTACTTCCTCGATCCCTTTTTTTTACAGATCATAATACTTCTTATTCGCTTCCTGAATCTTCTTACCACAGCAGGTTAAGAATAACAGAATGTCCTGAAAATCGTTCACTTAATAAGTGTTTACCAAGCAAGCGGAATCGCTTGCTTGTAAACACTCGCTGTAATTACGCGATAACTTTTTCAAATAGGATAGTTACATATCAGGTGATACGATTGTTCCATAATCGGAATCACAGCTATCTCACACAAATGATCAAAACGCTGAGTATTTGTCATGTTATAGTTGAGTCGGGAGTGATAAGTCAAGGCTTTTACCAACAGACTACAATCTGCTTTGACAGGTTTGTTAAATACTTTGCCACCCTTGGAGATGGTTCAGTTAATGTACAATTTTGTTTTACATGACTCTAGTTATTTCCAATTTTGCTTGTGCTGAGTTGCCGCCCAAGAATTCTGAAGCTTCACACAGCTCTTCGAATTTGAATAGCTGGTTTAGGGCTAATGAATTCATGCGATGCTCCATTACGAGCTAGTTCATCAGCCAATTCATTTCCAACGATGGAAGAATAGCCACCATTTACCATTAAAATTGAATGTTTGAATAGCAAAATTTGTTCTTTTTTTTTAAATAAGTCATAAAATAACAAAACATGTTATTATCTGATATTGATAACAAAATAATAACTAAATAAGCTTTTCACGAGTAGATCAAAATAACAGTAGTTTTAGTTCTTTGACTATAATATCTAAATTTAGCATGATTAAAAATAAACTTTTAGCTTTCCTGCTAAAAACTTTTGCTTTTTGAATCTATAATGAATATCATACAAATAGTAAAATGAGCTATTATGGCATTGGTTTGTTTGATATTGGTTTGTTCTCATAAATTATTTTAATAATGTTTTCAAATATCAGAATAATGAACATATTTTTACTATGATGGCCAATTGTTTGGGTTATTCTTTATGATATTTAATATTTTTTTTTAGTATTTTTGCACAAATAACAAATTTTACCATAAATAATATATTTTGTTATTGATTAATTATTACATGAATTTCAAGTATAACATATCAATGAAAATTTTGCTTAACGATAGTCTGTTTTCGCTATTGATGAGATATTTAATGTCATATATTAATAACATAATAATGGTTAAACTAGATAATTAACTAAGATAATTTCGTTCTTATTTTAACCATTATTTTGTTATTCACCTCTTCCCCGGGATGTCACCCGGCAGTAAATTTCAAAGTGTAGTGAAGTGGAAATAGGTTGATAGCAGAACCTGTGTTATTTTTTTTGCCCGGGACCATTAGCAGTACTCCAGGTGCTATAATTCAGTGAACATGGAACGTAATGGATTGATTGTCGAAGACGTGTTTTGTCTTCTTTTCCGAACATTCCGTCGTGCTCGGAGTAGTGTTTGATCCTTCGACCTTGACGCTTGCTCCAGCGGGAGCGAGCGATGAGGGCAGGACCAAACATGTCGCACGTCGGACGAGTAAAAGTGAAAAATTGCCGCGATCGATTAGTTCTTTTTGATCCTTCGACTTGACGCTTGCTCCTGGGCAGTGCGTCAAGAATGCCCGAGCAGTCGTCAGTTGTTTTCCCTCGCGGGTCGCGCGCCTTTTTTAGGCCGAGCAAACGAGTGAAGCTGAAAGAGGATTGTTGCTACTCAGTCAAGGATGACGGATCAATTGATGAGCTTCGTTTCATGCTACTATTCCTAATCTATAAAATATGTATGACTGCACATTTAAACGTTACAACGGTCGGACGTAAATAAGATTTTTCCACAAACTATGAATGGTTCGTCACTGTGAGTGTCGACATAAACTCTGATTCATGAATTATTAATTTTTCATTTTTTTTTCGAAATACTTCTTTCTTTTTACCTTTATTTTTAGAATTAAAAAAACTTTGAGTGGTTCGACACTACAAGTGTAGACTTGCGTAAGGTTCACTTTATTCAACAAACTTGTGATGATTCGCCACTGTAAGTGTCGGCATAAGAATAAGAGGGTTCTATGATGTTCCGAATCAAAGCGAATCAAGTTTTTTGTTTCTTTTCAAAAAAGTAAAATATAATAACACATGCTTTCGTCCTGACAGTTGTAGGAATGTTACATTTAGGTATTTGTTCAACAAACTCAAGTGTCGGCATAATTTTCCTCTACATAGAAATTGTTCATATCAAATGAAAATATTATATTTACATATAAGCATATTTATATCTCACAAATAATTATTTATCATGGTATAATCGCTTATCAAAGTGAATCCTGTGACCCAACGATCCTCCCCATTAACAAACATCCCTCCCAGTAACCTATGTGGAGATGCAGAGGAAAACACGGTCTCCAAATAGCAAAGGTTACACACTAACATTCCTCCCCTAATCCCACCTGACTGCAAGGACGTGGCCGGCGCCGTTATTGACTCTGTATAAATAGAGGCACTGAATTGCACTGTTTGACAAAAAAAGTGGATCTGAATACACAGAGACCGGACACCTTGGGCTTGAAAGTATAAAAATAAACAAAAATAATGGCGTTTCAGAATGTTCGTGTCTGCCCCAGGTCATTTTTAAAATACACTTGAACTTTTTGCATTTTTTATTTAAAAATCTAATCTAATCAATAAACCGACACAGTGTCTTTATTCAGGACAGCGGAATTCATGTGCCATATAATGTTTTCAACTTTAAATACAATATAAAGAGTTGTAATAAGATTTGCAGGGAGCCGTCCCCCCTTTTTTTGTACCCTCCCACCGACATTTTTAAAGTATCGCAAATGATGGAATATTTGATATACTGGGGGTTGTCAAAATAACTGGGACAGGCAAAAATTGGCCCAACTTTGGAATGCTGTAACTTTGACAACAATTGACCGATTTCAATTCTTTAAGAAGTAATGGACGGGTCAACTAATCTAGTTTTGAAGTGCATCAAAAGTGGCCACTGTAGTCAAATATCCACTTAAGGTCTACAATTGCCCTATTTAGCACGAGACATGAAAAATGAACCGTCGCACGATATGTATTGGAGTTCAATTTCAATTGTCCCTAATTACAGGTTCCCTCTGGAACATCCGGTGGTCCCGGAAGTAGTCACTGTAGTCAACTATCCATTTTGAGTCTACAGTTGCCCTATTTACGACAAGACATGAAGAATGAGCCGTCGCATGATATGCTTTGGTGTCAAAATCGAAATGTCCCCTATGCAAGGTTCCACCGGGGCACTTGGCGGCGCCATGAGTGGCCAAATCTGTGCAAGACTCATTTTCAACTTATAAAAGGGTATTCTATGATAAGCTAGGGAGAAAACAATATTGCGCGTTATATTTTGAGTAAATAAATTGTTTGATCCCAATTCGGATCCACTATCGGCACCGATTCCGGGGAAATGGTCATATCTTGGTTGTTTCTGGACCGATCTTAATACTTGGCGCACCAATCGCTTCAGAATTTGATCTTCTATCTTCATGTGTAGTAAAATTTTGATTTTTTAGCCGAGACCTTTGCTAAAAACACGTCATAATTTTACTGCATAAAACATGCTTCCGGAAATCTGGACTATCACCGGTATCCAGTGGTCATAGTTCATCTCCGTGGATGCACCTCAAAACTAGATTAGTTGACCCGTCCATTACTTCTTAAAGAAAATTTGTGAATGATCCCTTGAACTGCGAAAGTGCCCACTGATCTGATAAACAGGCACTGTCTCAGAAATAATAAGAAGTAGGTAGTTGCCAACAAGATATTTCGAAAGAATAGCTGACATATAAAAGAAGGGATAATATATGATGAACATTTTACCGACGAACTTTACGTGCCATTAATTACCAGTTTTCATTAGAGACACATTTTCGGCCGCAAAACAAGAAACTGCACTGTATCTCAAACTATTCGGGGTAATGGGTCATTCGGGGTAGTGGCGTTCGGGGTAATGACCCATTCGGGGTAATGGCTTTCGGGGTAGTGGCGTTCGGGGTAATGGGATGGAGCCCATCCTAAAATCGGATTTTGGTCTAAGAACACCGTGAAAATGGCCAGTGTCCGGCTTTCGAAGCGTCCGGCAATTCGATGCAGTACGGTACCTACTATAATAAGCTTTTATTTAATCCCTCTACCGACAGCTTCATTTTTTACCGCTAAAATAATATTCAAATCGCGATACCTTTTTTGTTTCTCGATATTTTTGCACCATTTTTTCACAAGCTCTCAAAAATCTCTTTTAGTTTTAGAATATGTGTCGATATTGATAATTGGTCATTTGGATCCGATATTCCAAAATTCTTTGGGGTATCGACGCGTAGCCATAACCCACGTAAATATCTAAGGCTACATAATATTTATCGTATTCGTATATTCACTCCTTGAAATGATACATTAATGCGAGTAAGTTGTGAAAAAATGGAACAATTTGGTGCAGTCGTCTATGAGTAATGAGCATTTATGTTTCTGGTAGGGGAAGTGGTGGTAAAATGAACAGGGGTGGTAAAATGAACACCGTACCTTTTACCGAGAAAAAAACAAATTTCGATGATTTTTTATCACGCACGGACGATTTAGAGCAGTGATTCCCAAAGTGGGCGTATTCGCCCCCCTGGGGGCGATTTTCAAGCTCAAGGGGGCGAAAATTTGTAAAACAGAATTTGGGGGGCGAAAAATCCAGAAAGGGGGCGAAAAAGTTAACACGGGATCATTTGAAAATAATTACGCATAACCTTTACAGGACACATCTGAAGGCTAATCAGTTCCAAAGTTAACAATTTCCAGGAATATTTTACCTTAGATCGATATATCTCCAATCAGGGTTATGATTAGAGTTAACATTATGATAGAATACACTTGATAATTGTCAAACACATGTTATGCATTTAGTTTTTTTCATATCATGTAAGCTTTAAGAATGGTTGGTATTTGAGATTTTCACAAGGTCGGATAATTGGTCACAGATAACATTTAAAACACAACATATTTTGGATGTACGAGAAATCTGAGAAATTTTATAACTTTTTGCAAATGCCCAGTATTTTATATAAAGATTTATTCATGTGGGAACTTTGAGGTTAGGAAGCTAATATTTCTTGCATTGGCATCCAGCTTTTTTACAGAGAAAAAATCTACAGTAAGTACCTATTTTGAAGTTTCGGTTGCACCCAGTCTTATCATTTCTAGTACAAATCATTTAAGAGACAATTTTTTCTTGGTTTTAGAAAAAATATAGTTGTAGCATTGAAATATGTATTGAAAACATTCTGGATTTTCAACTACTTGTTCAATGTTTTTGGAAACGTTCCCAGAAACGTCAAACATTTATTATACACAATTTCTGAAAATTATTGCAGTAATTTTAGAAATAAAAGATAAATCAGTACGAAATCACCATTAACGAATCATCCTCCAACTACGTCAGAAGTTGGCGCCTATGCATATATTACACTTAAATAGTTTAAACTGGGCCGAACTTGTATCGAAAACTGATTCAGTAGCCTATAATACACGTAAAACATTGTTAAAATTGCTATTATATATTGAAATCTAGTAAATCATTCCTAATTGTTTTGGGATATCGATATTTAAGAAAATATTTTTAAATGTACATAATAGTTATTGTATCATGATTCTGTAGATAAGCGAATCGGAGACATTTTTTGACGTACAGCACTTAAATAAAATATTGAAATCACATATAAGGGGGGCGATTCCAGATGAATGTTGGCCTCAAGGGGGCGAAAGTTGAAAAAGTTTGGGAAGCACTGATTTAGAGCATAAATCTGAGTATTCGAATTGATACGTAGGTCAATTGAAGTGAAAATATCAACGAAACAACGGATTTTAGAAAACCACGTTTGAAAATTAGAACTGACGTAACTTTTAGCTCGGAAGACTTGAGGTTTTTCAGTGAGGTGAATATCGTTATGATATGATGTCAAATTTGATACATTTAGAATTCTTTTTGAATGGGTTACAATCATTATTGGATGTATTTTCGGTGGGGCAATAAAAATTTTCAGAAATATTTGTTTTGCTCACGTTTTTTGCATGGTGTTCGTTTTACCACCAACCGCTGTTCATTTTACCCACATAGTGCAGGTAAAATGAACATTTCCATCGCTTTTTGATAGCGATGAAAATATGTTAAAATTTAGTTATTTTAGTCTGAATCCATGTCGCTGCTATAGATTACATCCCTATTTTCGATGTTGTGCGATTGAACTATACAAATTTCTCGTTTTTCTGTCAGAAACAAGATGATTTCCTTAAGGTGTTCATTTTACCACCCCTTCCCCTACCACACTGGACAAATAAATGTCTTGGAAACTCTAAAAAAACTCACATCGTAATTTTCAGATGTCTCCTAGAATGGCATTGTAGAGTACACATTTTATTCTTTTGGTAAATTGACCAAAAACAAAATGGCCGCCAAATACATTTTACATGGAGAATGCTGGTTCCCCAAGGAACATCGGAATATCTTCAAAACAAGTGCACCAAAGATCAATATCGATACGGATTCCTAAACTAGAGAGTTGTTTGAGGTCTTGTGAAAAAATGGTGCAAAAACATCGAGAAACAAAAAAGTTATCGCGATTTAAATATTTAAAAAAATAAAATGGTAAAAAATGAAGCTGCCGGTAGAGGGTTGAAATGGTTAGCATCCGGAGATGCTGATTGTAGGTAAGAGAGAGTTGTCGGTTAGAAACAAATATGCTGAAACCCAAATTGCAGGGTTCTGGTGAAAATGATTTAGTCGAGTTTTGAAGCAAAATTTTAGGTTTTTGAACATGTGCTGCTAACTAGAATCCGAACATGTTGAAAAATATGATTCTTTTTAAATCCTTGTGTGTGTTCTTAACTATTAGGGGCCTTCCTTAGCCGAGTGGTCAGAGTCCGTAGTTACAAAGCAAAGCCATGCTGAAGGTGTCTGGGTTCGATTCCCGGTCGGTCCAGGATCTTTTCGTAATGGAAATTTCCTTGACTTCCCTGGGCATAGAGAGTATCATCGTACCTTCCTCACGATATACGAATGCGAAAATGGCAAATTTGGCAAAGAAAGCTCTCAGTTAATAACTGTGGAAGTGCTCATAACAACACTAAGCTGAGAAGCAGGCTCTGTCCCAGTTGGACGTAATGCCAAAAAGAAGAAGATTCTTAACTATCTGATATTGTAGATGAATGTTTGACTTTGTTTTTCAAATTGAAACTAAGTTTGGAAATTGGATTTTTGACAGCTATTTGAAAAACAGGACCTCTATGTGCCGGGTTTCAGTTCTACGGGAGCCCAGATCTGGAGAGCCGGGCGGCCACTCAGGCTGAAGTTTGGCTGGGTTTTGGCATGAGTGGTTGTCTGGTTTTTTTTTTTTGGTTTGTGCTCTTGAAGGGTTGAGATTTGCCTTTAGTTCATCTTTACCTTAAATTGGCTTTCTGGGGTTCAACAATTAATGACACAGGTAGTTTACTTGACTTTCTTTGTGGGCATTTGGGCGATAGGGTGGGTTCTAATTTTTGTAGCGACGAATAACAATTTGAATGATAATAAATCTTCGAAATGTTTAGTGGAATACCTATAAGTAAGTAGTGTATCGAAAAGTAGTCGCAAACATTCAAAACGATATATCTCAGAGCATAGTTTATCTTTTTAAAAGCTTTTTTCACGCAAATCTTCATCATGTCATCAAATACTGAAGCAGCTTAAAAATATTGAATAATATGCAGTCTTAATATAAATACAACAAGGTTTATAAAGCATGGAAAATAAAATCTTGCACAAAATTACTTTTTTGAAGTGTCTTCTGAAGATTCGATGATTTGTATTGAACAAAATGTATATCAAACAAAATAGGATGAAAAGCTTATTCTGTCGGAAAATATGTTTACTTCACACAGCACGTAAAAAGAAATTCAAAAAAAAAAAAAAAATTATTGCTCTAAAAATGCTCAATTATTGGAACAAGGTCGGTTTTAGAAAGTCACTTTTGTTCAAGGCGCGTTCAATTCTCTAAGGTGTCTTATTATGCTCACTTTGTGCAGAAAACCAGACAGGGTAGGTGAGGAAGGGCTGGCCGTTTTGTTTACAAACATCTGAGCCAGGTAGTCGAGAGATTGACTCATGATTGGTTGGAGAAACAGTGTTGTCAAGAATTATTCTAATCTGGTCGCCCCTGCTCCTTGTGTGCTCTACTCCTTTCTTTCTTTTTTGACAATTTCGTCCGCACTGATGGCAGCACAGCTAGTTTCAGATTGAGCATCATCCAGGCAAGGCAGTAATGTTTGTAAACAAAACGGCCAGCAAGTTAAAGATGGACTCCAAGCCGCTTTCGCCAAGTGATTACACCTTACTCTGGCTACAGAGTAAAATGCACACACCTTGCTTTTGTTTAATCAACTTTTGAAGCTCTGTCATATACAGCGGAAATTATATAGAGTAACATTTTTTGCTTACGTTACTTCATAGATATGCAAAGAAAGTTTTTCAATCAAAAAAAAAAAATGTTTATTCATTACAATTGTTCGATGTTACCATTAACGTGTAGAATGAAAAATCAAAAAACGAGGTCCTTAAAAATCGACTTTTTTCGATTTTTGTATTTGCTCTCAAATGCTTGTTAATCATATTTTCAAAATATTGTTTACACTATGTCATGAGAGTTGTGGCACATAATATATTAGCATAAACAAAAACTATTTTTTCTTAAAATTTAATACATTTATTAACATATCATTTTTTTTCAGAGATGTGCAAGATTTTCATCGACATCTGTTAGTAATTTGCAAAATTATCATGCAAAATGCCACTTTATTGAAACAATATCACCGCATCATCATTTTTAAATACATTGTAAAGCATTTCTGATCAAAAAATTGTTTGTAGGTTCAACCCATTATTTTTGAGACTGTTTTGAAAGTTTGCGACTACTTTTCGATACACTCCTTAAAAGAGAAACTCGAATTTAGTACTATACCATTTAATCCCACTAGAGTTTGTATCCTTTGACAGATACGCGTATTTCGACCTCAACTGTAAGGCCGTCTGCAGTATCATGTACTAGACTCGACTTGACGTTTTTATCATGTTTATCCATTGTTCAAAATCCCGGCTCACAGTAACAGTTCGTGAGAGCAGAATCTCGGCTCACTTTGACGTACAGAAATTTTGTATCGGTTTCTCCCTCCTAGGTATAGACTATTAAAGCATGCCCGTTTTCGACTCGTTCCTTTTTGAAAAGTAATTTTGCCTCTCTGAACGCTGCACCGCGTTCTTCTCTCTAGCGCTGTCCACATATTTCGTAATGCTGTCTAGAGAGAGGGAATGTAGGCTCAAATGTTACAGCTCATACAAAAAAATGATTTTTTTTTATACAAAAAGCATTACGGAGGGGTCCAAAAAAATAATTTTGGCGTTACGTAATGAATGGACGCTGCCTTTGTACTTCTGTGCTTGAGCGTTGCATTCTTCGTCTAGCCCGAAGGCAGATTGCTTGAAGATTTGCAATTGATTCACACCACTAGTATACCGGCGGACCAGGCATTGCAATCTCATCTGATTAGCAAGATCATCTTCGGATTATGGAAAGATATTATCTGTAATCCAAGAGCGCTCTGAAATGATATCATCTCTCGATCTTGAGACATCTTGAGTCAAACATTCGATGATTTGTATTGAACAAAATGTATATCAAACAAAATAGGATGAAAAGCTTATTCTGTCGGAAAATATGTTTACTTCACACAGCACGTAAAAAGAAATTCAAAAAAAAAATAAATTATTGCTCTAAAAATGCTCAATTATTGGAACAAGGTCGGTTTTAGAAAGTCACTTTTGTTCAAGGCGCGTTCAATTCTCTAAGGTGTCCTATTATGCTCACTTTGTGCAGAAAACCAGACAGGGTAGGTGAGGAAGGGCTGGCCGTTTTGTTTACAAACATCTGAGCCAGGTAGTCGAGAGATTGACTCATGATTGGTTGGAGAAACAGTGTTGTCAAGAATTATTCTAATCTGGTCGCCCCTGCTCCTTGTGTGCTCTACTCCTTTCTTTCTTTTTTGACAATTTCGTCCGCACTGATGGCAGCACAGCTAGTTTCAGATTGAGCATCATCCAGGCAAGGCAGTAATGTTTGTAAACAAAACGGCCAGCAAGTTAAAGATGGACTCCAAGCCGCTTTCGCCAAGTGATTACACCTTACTCTGGCTACAGAGTAAAATGCACACACCTTGCTTATGTTTAATCAACTTTTGAAGCTCTGTCATATACAGCGGAAATTATATAGAGTAACATTTTTTGCTTACGTTACTTCATAGATATGCAAAGAAAGTTTTTCAATAAAAAAAAAAATGTTTATTCATTACAATTGTTCGATATTACCATTAACGTGTAGAATGAAAAATCAAAAAACGAGGTCCTTAAAAATCGACTTTTTTCGATTTTTGTATTTGCTCTCAAATGCTTGTTAATCATATTTTCAAAATATTGTTTACACTATGTCATGAGAGTTGTGGCACATAATATATTAGCATAAACAAAAACTATTTTTTCTTAAAAATTAATACATTTATTAACATATCATTTTTTTTCAGAGATGTGCAAGATTTTCATCGACATCTGTTAGTAATTTGCAAAATTATCATGCAAAATGCCACTTTATTGAAACAATATCACCGCATCATCATTTTTAAATACATTGTAAAGCATTTCTGATCAAAAAATTGTTTGTAGGTTCAACCCATTACTTTTGAGACTGTTTTGAAAGTTTGCGACTACTTTTCGATACACTCCTTAAAAGAGAAACTCGAATTTAGTACTATACCATTTAATCCCACTAGAGTTTGTATCCTTTGACAGATACGCGTATTTCGACCTCAACTGTAAGGCCGTCAGTATCATGTACTAGACTCGACTTGACGTTTTTATCATGTTTATCCATTGTTCAAAATCCCGGCTACACAGTAACAGTTCGTGAGAGCAGAATCTCGGCTCACTTTGACGTACAGAAATTTTGTATCGGTTTCTCCCTCCTAGGTATAGACTATTAAAGCATGCCCGTTTTCGACTCGTTCCTTTTTGAAAAGTAATTTTGCCTCTCTGAACGCTGCACCGCGTTCTTCTCTCTAGCGCTGTCCACATATTTCGTAATGCTGTCTAGAGAGAGGGAATGTAGGCTCAAATGTTACAGCTCATACAAAAAAATGATTTCTTTTTTTATACAAAAAGCATTACGGAGGGGACCAAAAAAATTAGTTTGGCGTTACGTAATGAATGGACGCTGCCTTTGTACTTCTGTGCTTGAGCGTTGCATTCTTCGTCTAGCCCGAAGGCAGATTGCTTGAAGATTTGCAATTGATTCGCACCACTAGTATACCGGCGGACCAGGCATTGCAATCTCATCTGATTAGCAAGATCATCTTCGGATTATGGAAAGATATTATCTGTAATCCAAGAGCGCTCTGAAATGATATCATCTCTCGATCTTGAGCATCTAGTGATAATCTTGACAGCTGTTTGGTGGACAGGCTCAATTTTTTTTAATAATTATTCCTATCATGTTTCATTTTTTATATTACCTTCCTTTACAGAATTAACAACGAGTGATCGAAGAGCAACTCGGAAATCGAGAGTGACAAAAAAATGAAATACTGAATAATTGTGATCTGCCTTTGAATTTACAAGCAATTGAATCTGCAATTCCTATGGTTCATACTTTGGGCAACACAAGTTCTTTCCACGTACCGAAATGTCGTATTATGTATTGTATTATTTTTCTAGTAAAATAACAGTGTATGTATACAGTATATTTTCAAGAATAAAACTCATAATAATTCATACAGTGACGCGTCATTTGAGCTAAATGGCTATTAATCGTTACATTGAAATTTGGAATAAACGCATAATAATTGTTGTCGCAAGGAACCATGTTCGATAGAGAAGGTAACTCAGGGAGAGTGGGGATGCCGCACCACCGACGACCCACTAAACCAGTCCTGTATGTGAGCAATTCTCGCTGAATTGCTTAAGTGGTGTACAGAATACATTTCGTAATGCTGTCTAGAGAGAGGGAATGTAGGCTCAAATGTTACAGCTCATACAAAAAAATGATTTCTTTTTTTATACAAAAAGCATTACGGAGGGGACCAAAAAAATTAGTTTGGCGTTACGTAATGAATGGACGCTGCCTTTGTACTTCTGTGCTTGAGCGTTGCATTCTTCGTCTAGCCCGAAGGCAGATTGCTTGAAGATTTGCAATTGATTCGCACCACTAGTATACCGGCGGACCAGGCATTGCAATCTCATCTGATTAGCAAGATCATCTTCGGATTATGGAAAGATATTATCTGTAATCCAAGAGCGCTCTGAAATGATATCATCTCTCGATCTTGAGCATCTAGTGATAATCTTGACAGCTGTTTGGTGGACAGGCTCAATTTTTTTTAATAATTATTCCTATCATGTTTCATTTTTTATATTACCTTCCTTTACAGAATTAACAACGAGTGATCGAAGAGCAACTCGGAAATCGAGAGTGACAAAAAAATGAAATACTGAATAATTGTGGTCTGCCTTTGAATTTACAAGCAATTGAATCTGCAATTCCTATGGTTCATACTTTGGGCAACACAAGTTCTTTCCACGTACCGAAATGTCGTATTATGTATTGTATTATTTTTCTAGTAAAATAACAGTGTATGTATACAGTATATTTTCAAGAATAAAACTCATAATAATTCATACAGTGACGCGTCATTTGAGCTAAATGGCTATTAATCGTTACATTGAAATTTGGAATAAACGCATAATAATTGTTGTCGCAAGGAACCATGTTCGATAGAGAAGGTAACTCAGGGAGAGTGGGGATGCCGCACCACCGACGACCCACTAAACCAGTCCTGTATGTGAGCAATTCTCGCTGAATTGCTTAAGTGGTGTACAGAATACATATAGGGGCCTATTTTGTAAATCGAACAGATTCATGTGACTCGTCTGTATTCATTGTCGATCAAAGCAAGCATGCATATTTCAGATGTCACCCGTCGACTCCCATAGTAATCCAGTCACATAGAGTGACAACTGTCGATAAGCTCGAGTGACAGAGGCAAGTCGAGCAAAATTTTTGGTCGACAACGACTCCAGTCGAGTAGTTTTTGGTCGACTCGACTTATAAAATAGGGCCCATAATGTCCTTGACCCCTTTTTCCCGGAACAACTTATACCGTAAAGTTGAGGAAGGGCCCAAAACTACATGGAGATAGCTGTGAGTACATGATTAATCGAATAAATCCCATAAATCTCTTGTTATCAATTAACTATTTTTATTGATTCCAATAATTGTATCTCTCTAAGGAATTATCATTTTATTTTTGTTTCCGACTTCCTAGCAGAGGTGAAAGAGATATGCAGAAAACCCTAAAAAGATTAATAATAATAAAAACGAGATCGAATTTTGAAAAGTATTGTTCACTAACCTTAGTTGTGATTGAAGAGGTCCGTTTTAGTTGGACATTTGCCGGTTTGTCATTTCACTACCAATTAATTGGTAAATGTGTGGGAATTCGTCAAGTAAATCAAATGCGTGGATTGCTGAGTTCAAGATGACTCATCTAAGCATAAGATATTGACAAAAAATCGATCACAGAGCTCTAAGATAATCTCTCACAATTCGATCCATATCATGCTCAGAAGATCGAAAGATGGGATGAAATGCAATGCCTGCGGCGGACTGTTCTCTCTGGGAGAGGCTTTTCTCGGCATGGAATCATCAGACTAGAACGGTTGTCACAATTAGTATGACGGGTCTATAGATTTATAACATAGTCCTATACTGCCCATAAAAGCATAACTGTCCCATATGGAAAAAGTAGGTACAGGTCGGACTCGATTATCCGGAGACTCGATTATCCGGGGACCAGGGCTGGCATCTCCTCAGTGAAAACAGAAAAACACAAAGAGCGCGCACTTTGTGTTGATCATGAATTTGAGTGCAGTGCGACAGCTACACTTTCTCACTGGTTCTTTCCTCTTTGACGCCTCTTTGTGTTTCTGCTCTCGCTGCAATGCATCCTTCGACACAAAGTGTTGATGGAAAATGGTGAACACACACTCTTTGTGTGGCTCATTGAGTACATACCGAATGCTTCTATAAGAGCTTCTATTGGAATATATGGGAGAATTGTTGGAACGGGACCGACGAGTAGGTAACGGAAATCGATGTCTGATGTCATTTTGGAATCCAAGATGGCGACTTCCGGTTTGCAAAAATCCTTTCAAACCCATGCAATATGGGTATTTTTGGAACGGGACCGACGAGTAGATGCCGGAAATCGATGTCTGTTGTCGTTTTGGAATCCAAGATGGCGACTTCCGGTTTGTGAAAATCACTTTGAACCCATGCAATATGGGTATTTTTGGAACGGGGCCGACGAGTAGATGACGGAAATCGATGTCTGACGCCATTTTGGAATCCAAGATGGCGACTTCCGGTTTGTGAAAATCACTTTGAGCCCATGCAAAATGGGTATTTTTGGAACGGGGCCGACGAGTAGATGACGGAAATCGATGTCTGACGCCATTTTGGAATCCATGATGGCGACTTCCGGTTTGTGAAAATCACTTTGAGCCCATGCGATATGGGTATTTTTGGAACGGGGCCGATAAGTAGATGACGGAAATCGATGTCCGGTGTCGTTTTGGAATCCAAGATGGCGACTTCCGGTTTGTGGAAAGCGCTTCAAACCCATGCAATATGGGTATTTTTGGAACGGGGCCGACGAGTGGATGACGGAAATCGATGTCTGACGCCATTTTGGAATCCAAGATGGCGACTTCCGGTTTGTGAAAATCACCTTGAGCCCATGCAATATGGGTATTTTTGGAACGGGGCCGACGAGTAGATGACGGAAATCGATGTCTGACGCCATTTTGGAATCCAAGATGGCGACTTCCGGTTTGTGAAAATCACTTTGAGCCCATGCAATATTGGTATTTTTGGAACGGGGCCGATAAGTAGATGACGGAAATCGATGTCCGGTGTCGTTTTGGAATCCAAGATGGCGACTTCCGGTTTGTGAAAAGCGCTTCAAACCCATGCAAAACGACACCGGACATCGCTTTCCGTCATCTACTCGTCGGCCCCGTTCCAAAAATACCCATATTGCAGGGGTTTGAAGCGCTTTCCACAAACCGGAAGTCGCCATCTTGGATTCCAAAATGGCGTCAGACATCGATTTCCGTCATCTACTCGTCGGCCCGTTCCAAAAATACCCATATTGCATGGGCTCAAAGTGATTTTCACAAACCGGAAGTCGCCATCTTGGATTCCAAAATGGCGTCAGACATCGATTTCCGTCATCTACTCGTCGGCCCCGTTCCAAAAATGCCCATATTGCATGGGCTCAAAGTGATATTCACAAACCGGAAGTCGCCATCTTGGATTCCAAAATGGCGTCAGACATCGATTTCCGTCATCTACTCGTCGGTCCCGTTCCAAAAATACCCATATTGCATGGGTTTGAAGCGCTTTTCACAAACCGGAAGTCGCCATCTTGGATTCCAAAATGGCGTCAGACATCGATTTCCGTCATCTACTCGTCGGTCCCGTTCCAAAAATACCAATATTGCATGGGTTTGAAGCGCTTTTCACAAACCGGAAGTCGCCATCTTGGATTCCAAAATGGCGTCAGACATCGATTTCCGTCATCTACTCGTCGGCCCCGTTCCAAAAATACCCATATTGCATGGGCTCAAAGTGATTTTCACAAACCGGAAGTCGCCATCTTGGATTCCAAAATGGCGTCAGACATCGATTTCCGTCATCTACTCGTCGGCCCCGTTCCAAAAATACCCATATATATTGTTTGAAGCGCTTTTCACAAACCGGAAGTCGCCATCTTGGATTCCAAAATGACGTCGGACATCGATTTCCGTCATCCAGTCGTCGGCCCCGTTCCAAAAATACCCATATTGCATGGGTTCAAAGTGATTTTCACAAACCGGAAGTCGCCATCTTGGATTCTAAAACGACACCGGACATCAATTTCCGTCATGTATTCATCGGCCCCGTTCCAAAAATACCCATATTGCATGGGTTTGAAACGCTTTTCACAAACCGGAAGTCGCCATCTTGAATTCCAAAACAACTACGGACATCGATATCCGACATCTATTCGTTGGTCTCGTTTTAAAAATATCCATGTTATAAGGTAAAAAGAGCCAAATTGTGTACACTTTGAGCATGTTTTGCCAACACACTCCGTCAGCATTACTCTTTGCGTAATCGCTTACACTCTCTTTCCTACTGCGTGCCCTCATTGTGTTCGTGTTGTTACACTTTGCGTGCGTCTATCTCCTCTTTGTGCAGTGGTTAAATTCTGCTCTTTGCGCGCATTGTGCGAGTTGATGCCAGCCCTGCCGGGGACTCGATTATCCGGGATTCGATTATCCGGAATTTTAGACACGATTATCCGGAAATTGTTTTTCGATGTTCTTGTTTTTCAATTTTTATGCATAAATCTGAAATAATTTGGTATTGCAATATACAATATCAATGGTTTTGCAGTTTTGAACGTATATAAGAAAAGGGGGGTTTAAAAAAGTGTTTTTTTGAATATGCTGGTCAAAAAAAAATTTTTTTTTTTTTGTTGTAAAGACCCCTACTGCTCCTAGAAATAATTTCTGGCTATGCCACCGCATCATATAAATAAAACAACAACAAAAAGATAATATTTAAGTTTTTTATCGAAGATTTTATTTTTTTTTTCTTAGTGATTCGATTGTCCGGAGGATTCGATTATCCGGAGTGAAAAAAAAATCGATACTCCGGATAATCGAGTCCGACCTGTATTGAGAAAACAGTGCTCAAAGTTTTAAGATTGTCTTTTCATACAAATGATCAAACATTTCTAGTACCTTACTGCATATCATATTCATTTAGCACCACCGCACAGATTGCTCATATTGCTTCTATTAATGGGGTAAAAATATAAACTTGAACACAATTCACGTTCTGCTGTTGCTATTTAGATTGGAATTTCATATAGAGACTGTTATGCATGTATACTTCAATATGGGACTGCACAAAGTTCATATTTTTCCACAATATTTTCAAACAAAGTGTGACAATTTAAATATGCATAGTAAACTATATATCAAAACATTAATGTAGCGATGAAAAAAGGGATTCGTTCGAAAATCAATATGAGACAGTTATACTTTTATGGGCAGTATACTACGGAAATCTACTTCGAAGTGGACTGTTCGGAAGTTTGGTAGTAGTTGTACGCCTTCCGTGTTAATGGTATCGGTCCAAGACGGTCAACGTGTAGGTACGAACGATATATCTCCCTTTGGAATCGGCTCAGTCAAACTTAAGGTGAAACAGCTTGGAAAAAAACTTCTAAGATTGCACTAAAACTTCGAAGGCACTTATCTCGCGAAGGAAGCATCCAACAAGGGTGAACTTTTTATTTTGGCTTTGTGCAATAGCAGAAAGCCTAAAATAAGAAGATCAGGAACGTTTACATACTACTTTTCAAGTTTACTGGCTTTGAAAATGCGAGTAGGGTCACAAGTCGGCCATTGTGACGGCCATCTTTGGATTCCGAGATGTTTCACCTTAATGTCCTGAAGAACCGGCTATGGTTTGATGGATACTAAACCGTTTTAATTCTCGAAAATGCTTCTTTAAAGCTTTACGTGTAATCAGTTGCGACTTCGTTTACGTACAGTCAACCCACAGTTATGGATCAACTAAGGGTCATTTTTCAGAACAAAACGTGATTAAAAACATGGTGACGTTGTAAAAAACAAAATTACCTCCCTTACACTGCAGAATATAGTTGTTTTTGAGAATACACCTCAAGATACCCGGTTATTTACGAAAAAGTGTTGATTTCGATAGAAATTTCAAACGATGTCCACCCCACAGATGTGGATCAGTGGGAGAGGAGGATCCTTATTATGGATCAAACCGACTCATATTATGGATCAAAACACTATAACAGCAATTTATCTGCGAGGTAAACGAATGGTGTGCTAGTGAAAGCATACGTTTTGGCGTTTGTTTCGGAATCTTTTGTCGTTTTCGTTTTTAAACCTGGGTTAGTGTTAACCTGACTCCAGAATAAAAAAACGTTTTCAGGTTAATCTGTCAAACCGTGTGTTGGTGTGCGTGCCATCACGCGGAGCTGTCTTGTCAAACGTTGCTTCGCTGTAATATTCTTGTTCATCCTGTGTTTGCCGTTTTTACCAAGCTAACACAAAAATACTACAAGTATTATAATATTTTTGCAATTTCTCATCGTAATAGGCTGTTTTTCATCACGCTAATCTGTCATGAAACGGCCTACTTTCCTGCACTGAAGTATGCAGTGCGGGAATAGTCATTACGCAACTGAAACCAGTGCTGTAATGATTCATTACGCAGCGCTTTCTGATAACGCAACTGTTTTGAGTTGCGTAAAGAATCATTACAAAAAAATCAGAAATTGTAAAATGATGGTTAATGCATTCCGATATAATTTCTGATATCGTCAAGTGATCTTCTACGAAATTGCAAAAAATGTTGTACGTAACTCGTTGCAGAACTCGATTTTTACAGCACTCGTCGTAATTATCCTCCTCCTACTTTACGATGCGTGCTGTAAAAATCATCATTCTGCAACTTGTTCGTAAACTAATATTTCGTATCCGTTTCCAAAACTGCGCAAATCTCATGACACTAATTTCAGCTGTTGCTTTTTATAGGCAGAAATTTCGTCGAAACTAGAATAAAATAATTCTGTACTCAAATTGTATACAAATGCATATACCGTAATCCGGGGGCATATTGATCACATCGCAAGGCACGTTTCACAACTTTTTGTTATGCCATCCTTTGGAATCTCCATAACTCGATATCCAAGAGACCATCGACTTATAGAATTATCGAGTTATAGACTATACGGACCCAATCCTAAAATCAGAAGAACAAATTTCTGTATTTCCAATACATTAATGATCACATCCTTAAGAAGGCAATATTATTTTGGTGATAGTATTTTAAAAACAATTATTTGAAAACTTTTTTTTGTAAAATCACGTTACTTTACTGACAATCAATAATTTTATTTGTTAATGTTTTGAACTTTTATTACAACTTACAAGGATTTATTCCTCCAAACCTTCAACCTCCAAACAAGAACTAGTCTTTTAAAATAAATATCGAGTTATGGAGACATTTACCTCTAACGTGACAGCGACTAGTGGAGATATCGAGTTACGGAAATATCGACCTAAGGAGAGCACGATGTAAAGAAATTCGAAGTTACCGATAAATCCATCTTCTTCTTCTTCTTTCTGGCGTTATGTCCCCACTGGGACAGAGTTTGCTTCTCAGCTTAGTGTTCTTATGAGCACTTCCAAAGTTATTCACTGAGAGCTTACTGTACCAATGACCATTTTTGCATGCGTATATCGTGTGGCAGGTTCGAAAATGCTCTATGCCCTGGGAAGTCGAGAAAATTTCCAACCCGAAAAGATTTTCGACCGGTGCGATTCGAACCCACGACCCTCAGCTTGGTCATGCTGAATAGCTGCGCATTTACCGCTACGGCTATCTGGACCCATCTATTTATAGCATATATCGAGTTGTGGAGAGTCGACTGTAGTTCAAAATCATCATTAGATGTTTGTAAAGTAGAAAACATGACATGTCTGTGATATCAACGAAACATTAAACAACTAATCTGTAGAATTCCGGCGCGTATTTTCTTCGAAAAAAAAAAATTTTCTTGCTAGCGAGTAATGGAAGAAAATTCCTGCTCTTCGAGGAAATTGTTCGCCGGACTTTACCTACTGATCATTCCAGTGATCAATTTGCCCCCGGATTACGGTACATACAGTGACCCCACGCAGTTGGGTTTTCCGAAATTTGGCCGATGATTTGGCTGGTGCCACGCCATCCGGATTTCAATTCGGAAGTAAATATTGGAAAAACGCCGTGAATAATCCTTCCAGACGCGTTCAGTGTGATGTTATTTGGCTGATTCTTAATGGGTTTGTTAATATTGTGCACCCTCGTGATTTTTTTTTTTCGCCGTCGCGCTTGTATTGCCTTCGACGGCACAACGCCTCAAGGACGGATGGTCCGAGAACAAATGATGTTAAGTGGTTACGTTATATAAAATAAGTGAAAGTAAGAATTAGAAACGGTGGTGATAAAACATGTTCGAAATGTGATCTGACAACGACAAATGGTATATGCGTCACAAGGAGAAGGAAATGGATGCCACTTAGAGGAAAAAAAGAAGAAGAAGAAAAGCGATTGCTGATTGGATTTGATGACACCGCCGCCTTGGATGGATTTTGGTGAGATTGTTCTGATTACATATTTATTGCTACTTAAAAAAATAAATACGCGCCAGTTTCGAAGTAAACATCTTCGAAACAGGAAGTGTGTATGTATTATCATTATCCATTTGATAGCGGTTATGCATACATGCGGGGCTTGTTGTTAGTGAAAGTGACTTCTGAATGGACGTGTCTCTCCAGCCATTCTGAAATGGGTCACTGGATCTGCAATAGAGCTATCACCTTCTAACTCCCGGACTGAAGCTTTTTGCAAAAATGCTACATTTTTGCTGAAAACTTTTTTCCATAATACCACTGCCGGACAGTGGGGGTTAGATGGATCACACACACACACACACACACACACACACACACACACAGTGACCCCACGCAGTTGAATCACCCACAATTTATGAATCAGCTGACTTCAAAAGACAAAATTATTATCAAACTTGTCACAAAACATCACAGAATTATTTTTACTGATAAGAAACTATGTGTAAAAATGTTTTGTGACAAGTTTGATAATAATTTTGTCTTTTGAAATCAGGTGATTAATAAATTGTGGGTGATTCAACTGCGACCCCACGGTAGTACAGTACCTTTTTATCCATACCATGTAGTTCTCCACCACGTCGTTCAGAAAATGCACACACGCTTTCGCTTAATTATCTTTTTTGAAATAACTCATAAAACCAAATCTGCAGGTGCATGCACCTCACTGGCAGGAGTTTCGAGTTAAAATTTGATTCAGATTCTTATTCAAATAATTTGACCTCGGAATCAGCGAGCGTAACCGCAAGCACACAATTTTGCATTTTGGATGTTTTTTTGTTTATTTGTACTGAAGAACAGTTCTTGTTGTTTCAATCTTGACAATTCGTATGAAGTTGTATTGGTGAACCCAGTCATGAAACCGTGATTTATCACAGTGCGAACCTATCGGTTTTGGGGTTGGAACTAGTGCGAAACTAGGTCCAACCTGAGCGAATAAAAAAACGTTTTGACAGCAGTTAGGTTGGAACTAGTGCGAACCTAGGTTGGAACTGAACAAAAACGAATTCGACATTTGATTCATAACTGTGGTACGGGTTTCAATGCCCCACAGTTATGAATCAACGCTTCTGGGAATACGGTTGACATTTTATTTCCTACAGACGGAAAAAATATGCTTAAGCATATTACAATTGATTGCGATACTGTACAGATTTATGGTACACGTAGGTAAAATGTGTTCTGCGTAATTGCAACTCTATTTGATGAGATATTCCCGTTTTAATCCAACTCTGATCCATATCTGTGTGCTATCCATAACTGTGGCGTGACTGTACACTGATCTCTCAATTATGAATCAATTATTTCAATGCATTAAACACCAAATGGTAAAGGTGGGCATATACTTGCACACTTGTTTCATTAATTATGATCGTGGTTTACGGCTAATGCGCTCTCGGGCTAGGCATTGGATATAAATAAAAAGCGTTTCACCGAGAAGACGTGTAACTTTTTCGCAAATTTCACATCAATTTGTCCATTTAATCCAATTGCAAAGTAGGGGAACTTACGTATTCTCGGCAGTCTAAGCTGATGCCGCGCTTCTTTTGTAATTTTCTCGGACATCAGCAGACAAATTACGTATTTGTTTGTTTACATTTATGCGCTGCTCAATTTTCTATCGATTCACACCGACAGACTTGTTAAAATCTTTTTGGAAACGTTTTTGCAACGCTGCGAACATCTCTTGTCAGTGTGACTATTGTCGGCAGCCTCATTCTCTTCGGCAACTTACCCATAAGCGCTGCAGGCGAATCTGTTCGGCAGTCGCATTTTGAGGCGTGTTCATTTGATTTGATGACATCTCTGGCGAAATTGTTTGTGTCGTCTCGAAAATCTCGTCAGCGGGAAGCTGACAGAACAAGGAATCATCTGGTGTGTTTTGATAGAAAAACACTGTTTATTTGATTGCCGATAATAGTCGCATGGTGACGTAGCCGTAAGTCTCCCTATATAAAATGTTTAATTTTTCGGTAGTTGATATACTTACAGTTCATGTTCATTGTACATTGTATTGAAATAAAGAATAATATTGCAAAATTTTACTTGTTTGCACATCGTATAAAACCACATTTTATAAATCGTCAAAAAACCTGTCCACAAATATAAATCAATCTGACAACAATTTATGAGTCAGCTGATTATTTTCAGCTTTTATCCATGTGTATATGAGAAAACTGCTTCGCACAACATAAGGGATACCCAACGGAAAACTGGAACCAGTTTCGAGAACTCAGAAAATGAAAATAGTGGTTTCTGCGCTCGTGTACATACATGTCACTAAAACTAATTAAGAGTTGTAGGGGAAAACATGAATAAAGATCATCTGTCCCCGGCAAAATCAAATGGGAGTATTTTCCACCAGCAAATATTTGTTTTGTTGATTTATTTGGTCTTCGATTTAAATAAAAATACATCGCACAGACTTCAATTCCGTACACAGTTCGAACGAAACGTGTAAGTTTCTGAGACATATAATGCACATAATTGGAGCGTGGAATATCATGGATATTTACATGATATGTCATGTAAACTTCAATTATATGTCATGTAATCCAACAGGATTCTGTGTGGTTACATGACATATAACACATTTTTACATGATTTCAGACTTAAATTTACATGACGTTATGTTTACATCGCATAAATGAAGTTTACATGACGTGTAATCTTCATTATTTTTAACTGTGTAGAATCCTTAATCTAAATGTTTCCTTAGCTATGTTAAAATCGTACAAGTGATACACATTATTAAACATTTCACAGCATACATCAAGCGGATTATTTTGCCCATATAACGTTCGATGAGCAGCGTGTCGGAAAAGTGCAGTCCTCCGTAGGAGCCTCACAGGGGTGTTAAAACTTAATTTGCCTAACAAACCAGAGCAGTCGATGTTATTTTCGAGCAGATCAAAAATGAAAAGCTGCTTTAGAAGAGTCCTCCTGTTGCGTAGTGTGGGTAAGTCGACGAGTGCACAGCGATGCTCGTATGGCGGCAGCAGCATCCTATTTCGCCAAGGTAGTCTCTGGAGTGCATACCTAATAAAACTTTTTTGAACTCGTTCAAGTCGATTGATGTGTACAGAGTGATACGGGGCCCAAACTATAACTCCATATTCCAAAATGCTGCGAACAAGTGATATATATAAAGCCTTAAGGCAGTACACGTCTCTGAAATCTTTAGTGTTGCGTCTGATAATTCCAAGAACCGCGTAAGCCTTTGCTATCACTGACGAAATCTGCTCGACAAAACGGAGCTTACAGTCAAGCGAGATACCCAGATCCTTGACCAGTCTAACTCGTTCAATCGTGGCACCATGCGCACGTGTACGTGACACCGCTGGGCGAGAGCTCTATTAGCAAGAGAATGATGACTTGATTTGAAATTGTACCATTAGGCCATAGGCTCCCAAACTTTTCGAGTGTGCGACCCACCTTGCAGTAAGTGTCTTAATCGCGACCCACTAGGGGAAAATCAAAATGGACTCAGTTTTGTAGGTTATTGATTACATAGTCATACACTTACCCAACTCGCCTTGCGTGCTAATATAAGCTTAGACCGCAGCGCTCAAGAAAAAAAATCTGCTCTTTACCAAAGTAATTTTGACAGTTGATTTCCAAGACGCGAAACGTCAATTTTACTTGCGGAATTTCAATTGAGCGGAAAATTTTCCGCACGGAAAGTGACGGCTGAATTTGATTTGCACGGCAGGTGTTACCGACGTTACGAAATCGGCTCTACTTATCAGCTTAGGACTGCTCAATGAATTTCGATAGCGGAATCATTTATTGACTACGCTATAGTGCAATTATAGAGCTGACAGTCCCTATATTAAAAAGAAAAACCCTGTATGCCCAGAAAGAAGAATTAGTGGGCTAGTGCTGACGAGTCTCCAACCAAACGTCTCTCAGCTCATCGGAATTCTAGTGTGCTGCGCTAGCCGGAGTCTCACGAAAATTCTGAAAGTGCGCGCTAGGTGATGTACTAGACCGATGCAAATTTTGAAGTTTTTGCTCCCCTATGCTTAAACAATGAAAAACAATCTTCCAAAATTTGAAGTTATTTGGTAGATATTTGGTTTTGCACACGCCATTTCAAGTTTGTATGGAAATTACTATGGAAAGCGCAAACCTTTTATGTTCAGTCCTCTAACTGCTGGTAAAAATAATCTATGGAGAAGTGAAGAAACTCTACTCATGTGAAATTTTACTAACTACAATTTGGCGAAGACCACTTTTTGATGGGACGTAAGGATAATTTGTTATTATTGATAACAACATCTAAATCATGCTGAGATGATGATTCAATTACTTTCAGAGTAACACTACTTTTTTGCAGTAGAACACAGTAGCCTGGATTACTTTGATCTATTCTACCCGCCAGGAGCACCACTGTTGCCTGCCGAGCAGTTGTTTAAGCATGCAAAATGCAAACTAAGTTTATGATTATGAATAGCAATTTATCCTGACCTCCAATCAAAATGTGGTCTTCGGCAAAGTTGTAGCTAAAAGGATTTCACACGAGAAAAGTTTATTCACTTTTCCATAAAATATTATGACCAAGAGATAGAGGGCTGAACATAAAAGGTTTGCGTTTTCCATAGTAATCTCCATATAAACTTCAAATGGCGTGTGCACAGTCAAATTTCTTCCAAATCATTTCAAATCGTGCAAACTTTGGGAGAACGCTATTTATCATAATATAAATGGTTTAAGCATAAGGACTGTTCATTAAAGAAAGTGGACACCTGATTGTTAACATTTTGGTGTAAAAATTCCAAGGAAAAAATTCAAATTTTGTTTCAGTGTGTACTCAATTGTTTATGTTGACAGCAGAAGGAAGTTGACATCAAAACAGTTGTAAATTCCATGCGATAGGTCGGTTTAACATGGCGACACGCAGATTTATTCTGCACAAATGGTGTTCAGAAAAGCTGTCGTTCCGAGATTTGGCTTAAATCGCGAAGTGTCCTAATTACAATTTTCCAATACTGTATCGAAAACAGATGCTTATGACGACGTGCAATACATCCGAACAGAAAAATTTGAGAATGAGAAGAACTACATTTTTCTCACAATTACAAATTACAGAACTGAATGCATTTAAAAACGTCTTCTGTTCATCTACCGAAAGTATAACAAGCCTCCATTGTTTTGGTCTGGCCTGGCATCGACTCACTATGCTTAGGCTACTTTGGAAATGTTTAAGGAGGAAAAAGTCGAATTTGTTGAAACATGGGCAGATTCTACCGAATTGCCCATAACTACGCCCCATTTGGAAATATTGGGCAATAATCAAACGACATCTTAAGAAGGATGGAAGATAAGCAAGTTCCATGGATTTTTTCATGAAAATATGGTAAGTAACACAAAGAAAAGTTAAGAAGAAAGTTGTGCAGAACCCGATGGGAGGCATCAAGAGAAAAGTCAGAGCATTATCCAGGAATGCTCATTAAATGTTCAAATTTATGTGAATTTGGTCGAGATTACTTTGATTTCCATGTATTTTTAGAGAACTCATGAATTTGTTCGAAAATAAACAGTTTGCTTTGAAAAATACGTGTCCACTTACTTAAATGAACAGTCCTTAGGGGAGCCAAAATTTCAGAATTTGCATCACTCTAATGTGCACCCTGGGAGACTCGTCTCATGCGCTGCTCGGCGCTACGGTTCGCCATCGGTATCCAAGCTGTGAAATAACTGATTAGTAATGAAGAGGCTCTACAACTATTTTCGCCTCATTATGTAGGTGTCTAGATGGTCTGCTACATGATATGGTCGAAGACTCGCGATCCGAGAGTTACAATTCAGATACTCGTTGAAAAATTTTGTCATTACTTTAATTATTGCGCTGAATTTTAAACACCACATGTGACGCATGAGATCGCATTGAGATACATCTCAAGCAAAATGAGACGCACCAAAAAAGGTCGCACAAGGTACAGCGCGCCCGTGCGCTTCTAAGCAATGAGGCTATGCACAGAAATAAGCACGTGCACAGTAACTCTAATTGAATTGAAAAAATGAGCAATCTTAAGGTGGAGGTGAATTAAATCCAAACCTCAAATTTTCAAGAGCACGAATCTGGAGAACCAAGCATCCGTTTAAGCGGAAAACTTAATCGATTGGTCACCACCAGCTAGTGACCAATCGATTAAATTTTAAACGATTAAGCTTAAACGGATGTTTGGTTCTTCAGATTCGTGCTCTTGAAAATTTGAGGTTTGGATGCGATTCATCTTCACCTTAAACAAACCAGTTGTAGAAAATCAAAAATCTGGAAAACGTAATATTGAATATATTTTTCGCGACTCACCAGAGTTCTGCTCACAACTCCCCACAGGCTCACGACCCACAGTTTGGGAAACTATGATCTACAGAAAATGAACGAAGTACTCCTTCACCTTAAATTGAGTAGAGTACTGAGAATTTTTGTGCGTTGGTCTTTTTGCTTTGATTCTAGCAGTACTTTATTACGTGACAGGAATTTCATCACTCACTTCTTGCGTGTTTTGTAGTTAGTATGTATTCTAGTTTGTAGCAGCATTGGTTTTCGTTGATCAAATATTGAAATTCAAATTAAATGGTAGTACATTTTTTAGCAAACCTAGTCTTGGCAATTTTTCTTTCCATAAAAATGGTATGAGAGCCAAAAACAGCACAATTTTCAACGAATTATGTTATCTTTTTAGCAAAACGAAAAAAAACTCGTTAAAGCCTGGTACTATTTCCTTGTACAGTATACTCATCTCAAAACCGATCAAAATATCACTTACACCCCTTTGCATTTGGGCCCCTCATTTAGACAATGGTTTTTTTTAAGCATATAATAAAGAATAAATACGATGTATAGTTGTGTTCAGAATAATAGTAGTGAAAGCCGATTTTCATACAAAATGCTCAACTTTGGCATGCTGTTACTTTGTTTCCCTATGAGCAATCGGCTTGAAATTTTGGCAGAGAACTACGTTATATTTGAATCGTCCCATACCGTATGTGTCATCTAATCCTTATGGTGTATTCGATGCACTAATTCCTTGTAATTCAAGGAACAAGTGCAGCGAATGAATCGTAATGATCTGATGCGGAAGTGTAATTTTATCACACTTTTCTACACCCTGGAAATTGTGTGACCGCCCACCGTACGACGGGGAAGTGCGTGCCGCTGCCTATAAATTTCAAGTTAAAAAATATTCTAGTTAAACCATCGTGATTTCAACCAACATCGCCTTAAACTTTTTTTGTCTGAATGGTGTAAAAATTGTATATATTAGAAAATACATTGCTATTTTAATCCTCTCCCATTCTCAAAAACATATGAGTGGGATCAGTGGCGCAACCAAGGGGGGGGGTTTTGGGGGTTAAATCCCCCCCCAGAGCCAGAAAAAAATATAATAATTACCAAATATATTTTTGAAATTCAACACTATACATCGTACAACTAAGAACAACGAAGTAGTAATTGAGTTTGGTTTGAATTAAAATTGTGAAATTCAATGGTTTTCACAGTTATATTCTCCTAAAGTGTTTTCTTTTTATTTGTTGACCCCTGTAGAATTTCAAAATTACATGCGAAATTAATGAAAATTTGTTGCCTTTTATGGAAAACAAACTAAGGGCTTTATGTGAGCAGTTTGTTAAACATTCAGATATATGGGGATCTTTTTAACAGAAAATTGACGCAGTTCCCAAAGCATCGAAAACCCTTTGTCAAATTTTACGACTTTCAGAGCATATGAATTCCCGAAGAAGCTATTCTTCGGTTTTTATAGATTGAAAATCTCAGAATGCATTAAGCATCTGGTGGAAGCATCTCTGCCTTATAGAGCGTTCTAACATTTTCGATATTTTGCAGGTGTTGATAATGAATTACATTGAATTTTTAGGAAAATGGATCATGAAAATTGAGTCTTTGTTAGTGAAATTGTTGGTAAAATGTGATTCCGACTTGTCCCATTTAGATAGGACGAATAAGCGTCCCACTATAGTAGTTGTTCTGTCTGGTTACAGAGTCATCCTAAAACAAAGTTGGTCGCATTGAAAATTTTGAAATATTACACATTTTTGTTCATAAAATCTTCACAATGAAAGCAAAACACCTTTCTGACCCTCAACTCAATTTTTTGGATTTACAAGTCAAGTTCTCCAATGCTGATTTACTTCTGACCTACTGCAAGAATCGTGGCAATGATTTCTATTGTAAATTGCTGCGGTCATTGTAGAAAAACTTGAAAACATATTTAAGCAGTAACACAGATGAAGAGCGATTGAATCGTATCATGCAAATATATTGTTATATTGTTCAATCTATTTTTGATATATGTGTTAAAAAGGTGTAATATACATGAATTTCTCGACTAATTTTTAAACATAACTACGTTTTCAAAAATAAACTTTAAAGTTTACAAAACCCCCCCTTAGAACCAAATCCTGGTTGCGCTACTGAGTGGGATCATAAATAAAACTGCTTCTTTTAATGTTGGATAAATACAGTGTATCCACTAAACGACAATATCCCGCATTTAAATTCGCAAACCTGCACTTCAACCACACTTATGATGTCACGTTTTATAAATTATTTATTTGTAAAGAAAATAAAATGTGAGTTTTGAAAATTTTATTGCACTTTTTAATCATATAAGCTCAAAAATAGTCAAAATCTATCATTATTTGCTTGTAACGGTCATATTCGAAGTTAATATTGAAATGATAATAAAACTTCGAGCTTAGGGGAATACCTATAAGTAGATAAAAAACCGAATTTAGTACACACTATACCATTTAATTCGACTAGTCGAGTCTAGTACACGACCCTGGAGACGGCCTTACAGTCATGTCTAGTTTTAGAGGTCGAAATATGCGTATCTGTCAAAGTTTACAAACTCTAGTGGAATTAAATGGTATTGTACTAAATTCGGTTTCTTATCTACTTATTAAAAATGAGTTCAAAGCTACTAAACATAAATATATGTACCCCGCTTATGGTGAACGAAGCCAAACTTCGAATTTTCAAGTGCACAAGACTGGAGAATCTGAAAACAGTGCTTGCTGATGGTGACCAATGGGATAAATTTTCAACGTGGAGCGCTGTTTGGCACTCAAGTCTTGTGCTGTTGAAAATTTGAGGTGTGGCTTCCTTCTATAATCACCTTAAATGAGGGCTTAGTAAAGGTAATATATAAACGTGAAAAGATATCGAAAAAAAAGTAGTTTTAATATTTTTAAGATTTTGATCAAAGGTTTATTTTCCAATGTTCTATTCATACGGAGGCCGAGTGCATATAATTGACGTAGTTAAGTATTGTCTAGTTCAAAAACACTTATACAAACTTAAAAAAGGGAATGCAATTGCATTTGCATTGTACGATCTAGTGGAAGCTTCAGCTTATATTGGCAGGACTTCATTTAAATATCTCAATGAAATTCGTCGAGATTTACTTCCATTGACGGTATTTTAAGGCAAAGAAGGTGTGTTTCTGTAATTATTAACGATATGAATAAAAAATTGGTATGATAAACATCTACAAACTTCTTGTTCATGCTAAGAATGATGCAATATTTATAAAAGTATTACAAAATGTTCGAATGTTCGATTGAAGAAGAATTTCAAGAAGTTGAAAAAATCTGTTTCTAAGTAAAATTAAGGGATAATTCAAAACACATTTATTAGAGAAAATAAAAAAAATACTATCACCAAAATTTCTTAAAACACACTTTAAGATATATTTTTGATTTCACTTGCGCCATTTTGAAAAGTTACGCTTGGAAAAGTGGGTGAAAAAACAACAAAAACACTTATATCTTTTCATATTAAATTCATATCAAATTTTAGAGGTGTGACGTCTTCATAGAAAATGAGTATTTTGCTCATATCAAAACTCCTCATAGTATGCCTGGAAAATTGATATTTTCGTGAGTTTTGAAAAAAAAAAACGATTTTTGACCATAAAGTTTTAAAATGCACTATATCTCTAAAACTATCAGATATGATGTTCTACAAAGTTTCCATATTTTCTATAATCTTCAATATTGTAGAACATTTTGTTGTGCTATCTTTTGATATAAAAAAGTTTGAGACTGAATACTGTAAAAAATTACCGTTCTCCGTTAATTTGTTTCACCGATTTGTTCAGCTGTTGAGATTTCACAGGAATCCGTAAAATAATTTAAGTGTGTATGGTAACAGTCGCGGATATAAAGCAAAGCCATGCTATACTTGGTTGGATTTGGAACTTCCTTGGACATAAACTATCACTGTGTTTGTCACATGGTATAAGAAATGCAAAATTTATTTATACATTAGGAAGCAATGATCTAAAATTAGTTGATTTTAGTTAGTTAAATGATTGATTGTTGATTTATTATATGTTTGACCTGTGATTAAGATTATGATTACTGAATAAAATTAGCGATCTTTATGATTAGCATAATGATAATTGATTAAAATATAAATTTGCAATGATTATGATTAGTGATTAATGATTAACTCTTATTTTTAGTGATTAATGATTAACATTTTTGATTAACCTTAATCATGATTAAATTTATGATTAATCATTAACGCTCTGATTTTGATATGTATGTAGATAGTTATGTGATCAATCTTTCCCTATATCAATTGCTAATCTAAATTTGAAAATTTTGATCATGTTCACATCATTGCGAATTAATTCAATGGATTTTAATAGATTTATGCCTAATTGAATCGTGAAACGACGTGGTGGATATTGGTACTATGGCGAAAATTTATGAGTCTATCCTTTATCCAATCAACTAATTAGAAAGAACTTGTGAATATCAACATCATTTTTTTTCAATTTCCGAATCACAACATCACACAAGATAAAAATCACAATGAGCAAAAAAACAGACCAAGTACCAGAAGACACGTAACGACTAAAAACAGCAGCAATTCATTCAAGTCGGGATGCATAAATGGCTGATTGTGCTTGTTTGCGCCTTCATCAGCGCACATATACATGACTCATACCGCATGTGGTTCACTGTGTATAAATTTAAGTCTCGAATTATAGCAACCATGATGAAAACGCATTTGCCTGGATCAGCAAGCACATAGCGATGCAGTGAAAAATTACAGAGTGTCGCAATAAAATGTGGGTGATGGACATACTGATGGCCATTTTGTATTGTATTTGTAATTTGTATTCTATATTTCACAATATTTGGCTTTTTTTATAAAAACTTTTCTTTTCAATTGTTGAAATCAACTTGCTTTTCTGGTTTATATAAAGTGTCCGTTCATTTTTCGCGTGTTTGTAGTTCATTTTTCTAACACGATTAATTGTAATTGAATCAAAAATGCATGTTACAACATTAATTTGCCGGTTGCCGGTATTTATGGCAAAAATGGCTTCTTAGTAATAAAATCCACTAGCTAGTGCGTTGCATCTCGATTAAGTTAAGCCAAGATTTGCAAAGCTCAATTATCGACAAACAAATTTGATAAGGTCGCAAAAATACCAATTAAGCAGTGCCACATTTTATTTTCATGTATGTTTTTCACAGTAGCGTAGCTAGGGGGTGCGGTCCGCACCGGGCCCCGTGCTCATAGGGACCGTAAAACATACACAATATGTCGATTTTTGCTGCTATGAAACTGTCAGTTCGTAAGACCTAAAAATGAAAGTAAACAATACAAAAATAAGTCAACTACAGGAGACCTCGATGGGCGATACATGTCTCGATTATCACTTATAGGGGCCCGGGAGGACCATGGCCTAGGGCCCCACAATTTCAGGGGCCTTCACAAAATATAGTGTTGTAGGTTATTTTCCCTTAAACTGGTATTGTTCAATCGATCACACACATGATTTTGTCCTAACCCTCCTTTTAGCTAAATGCGGCCCTAAGGTAGATACTTAAGTAGACTCAGGTTCATATTTTCTAGTATACTCTATTCAAATTACGGCTAAATTTATAAAAAAATACGCTAAGATGTAATTTCCGGGTTCGGTAAAATTTAACCGGGTTGTATGACGATCGAAAAAAACAGTTAAATGGAAATAATGTCCACGTATAAGTTATTGGGAAATATCAACATGTTTTATTATTATTAATTAACGAAAACTCTTTACGAAATTTCAGAGTAAAATCTCGGTTTTTCAATTTTTACAGTGTACAAATCATTTTTGATTTCAACCTTTAATATATTTAATACAGGTCGGACTCGATTATCCGGAGACTCGATTATCCGGGGACTCGATTATCCGGGATTCGATTATCCGGAATTTTAGACTCGATTATCCGGAATTTATTTTTTGATGTTCTTGTTTATCAATTTTTATGCATAAATCTGAGATAATTTGGTATTGCAATATGCAATATAAATGGTGTTGCAGTTTAGAACGTATTTAAGAAGAAAAAGTGGTTTTTTGTGTATGCTGGTCAAAACATTTGTTTTTCTTGTAGAGACCCCTACTGTTCCTAGAAAAAAAATCTGGCTACACCACCGCATCATATAAATAAAATAACGAAAAAAGATAATATTTAAGTTTTTTTTTATCAAAGATAATTTTTTTTTTTCTTAGTGATTCGATTATCCGGAGTGAAAAAAAAATCGATACTCCGGATAATCGAGTCCGACCTGTACTAGTGGTCTCGACAAACTTTGTCTTGCCATCAAGAAGGCTGAAGAAAAATGACATATATTCTCCCATACAAAATGACAAATAAGTATTCTCCCGTTTTTTCGACTATTCTGGAGATTTTTCTTTATTTTTTCTACGCACGAACACGTCGGAGCCCTTGACGAACGCAACAGTGAAAAAATTGTGAAAATCCATTGACCCGTTCGTAAGCTATTTCGTGACATACAAACACCATTCCATTTTTATTTAGATAGATAGATGTAGTATTCAGATATTTAGTAATAACATTACACTAAAATACTCCCAATCTAAAGTAGGCCATGACTAAGACAATACCTGACATTAGACTGATAACGAATCATAACTGAATAAACGCTCAAACCGATAACATGTATTTTACTATAATAGATATGCATTATTTGTTTTCAATTTACCTTAAATACCGTCGTTGGGGGTGAGAAAGGGTAAAAAAAGGATATGTACGAATTATTTATCGAATAACTATCGCAATTTAACTCCAACAAACTTCAAATTTGGCATGTATGTACTTCGATGGCACATTAACAACTGTCCAAAAAATTAAAGAAAAATATTTATTCACTACGGCGCTACAAGTAAATGAAAAATGATCCAATCTCACCCCATAGAGGGGTTGACATTGGGTCACTGTAATTGAAATAACTTGTTATTGAGAGTATGATTGCAAAACCATTCACAGCTGAAAAATATTTATGAAATACGATGCAAACAAGACGAAAAGACATCTAAGATGTTTCACAAGTATGATAAGAACGATTATACCAAAAATTGAAAAGCATTGAGAAAAAATATGTAAACTTAGCATTTATCGTCAAGTTCACATGAATTTTCTTTTTTTTTTCCTATTACGCGTTGCAAGAAAAATTTTGATTCCTGGAAAATTGAAACCCTCAGGCTGCTAAATTTTCCAGGCTAAACATCAAAGTCAGCCTTGCTCGTCGTTGGTGCTCGTGTGATTGTTTTGATTGGCGTGATAATCAGAAACAAATTTAAAGATCACCTCTACGACAGTGATTAAATCACAAAATTTTGTATGATATGAAGTATGAACCCATGAAGCATTATTGCAAGTACACGTCTAATCGCCAAACAAAAATATATTGAATTTATCACGAACATCTAAGTTCTGAGAACTCCGCTGTGGGGTGCAGTTTTGCTAGTATAAATTTGCCTACGCTAGTCTTTAAAGTTTTTAATTGAATACACAATCGAACAACGATGGAAACCAAGATGGAAATTGGATTTGAACCTATTTGTTCTATGAGTAAAAATGTGAGCCACAATTTGGTTCGGTATTTGTGTTTTACGCACTTTAACAGGAACGCTTAACATGATGCCTTCATGAAATCGATGTCCCTTATCTATCCTATACACTGTCTTCATATTCGCGATTCCAATTAGCATCCCCATGGAGGGATAGGTGTCTAAGAGCATTGGAATTAAGCTCAATTTTCAAGTTTTATCCTAGGACATAATAGGTAAACCGATGGTGTAAATAGAAGTGATTGATTGATGTTTTTTTTTTTCAATCAGCCTTCAACGCACACTATGTGATTTTTGTTCTGTGCGGAGATAGCCCACTGCGCGTTATTTCCGCGAGCCTATCCAAATTTTTAAATTTCCCCGCAATACAAATTGTCTTTAAAATCTTATCCCCATTGCCCTAAAGCCTATTCAGTTTCCCTAAAGATGTACTGAAACAGTGATTATTTTAAACCTTAGGAAACAGTTAAATTTCAGTGTGATATTCTACTATGAAAAGATTGTTGACGTCTTAATCACGGTATTTAAGCGATTCAACTCATTTGTACTTTCGTGAGATGTTTCTATGATATGAAAATACTAACAAATCATTAAATATGCGAAAAAATCCATATGATAAAATTTTACGATGTTGCTGGGCACGGAAAACAGTTGATGGGTTTAGAAGTTGTCAAAATGTGTTGCATTGTAATTCAATGCACGGAATCCCCAAGTAAACTTGTTTAATGGTTCAGCGATACTGTATTTAGTAAAAATAAACGCATCTTAATGATGAAAGAGTACACACGGCACCGTAAAACGACAAAAATATAGACTTATATAGATACCGAAAAAATGATTTTTTTTGTGGAAAAATCGAATAGAATAGAATCCGGATAAAACGAGTGAATTGTATTGAAAAGACTTTCAACCTTCTACTAATGGAACAATAGAGGTTAAAATACAAGCGTGATACTTTGCACAGGAGAAATTTAATGCTGTAAATTTTCTCTAGTATCAACATAAAAGTTTGTTAATACATTAAACAAAAACCACTATTTATAAAAATGAATATTGTGATTAACTACGTGTAATAATATGTCCTCTAACATATGAGTTATAAATTTTAGTAATATCAGCATTATTAGCTGTAATATTTCGTAAATTATATTTTTCCGTTTTGACCCAATCTCACCCACTAGACTGTGAAAAACTCAATTTCTCATAACTCACGCTGAGATTGTTCATGCGTGAGTTGTCAATCACGCAACTCAGTAGTCAAAAAATCATGGATGGTGAGCCAACCCAGGGACGAAAATACTCAATCTACCCTCGCCTACATTGATATTTGCTGGGTAGAATCTTCGTTGATTTTTATTTGTTTTTATCCTCACCTTCACAACAAAACAAAGATTGGCAAAGCGCTTGCCCAAGATTATCATTTTCCTTTTAGCCTGCTGCTACTCAACCGCTTTTTGATAATCGAAAACAAAAAATGATATTCATTCTAATCAGCTTGACTTTTTTACATTCCGCTTCGGGAAGTTGTAATTTTTGCACGAGACACACTAAAGACGCGTCAATATAATCCATTCCGTGCATCGGATGCTTCATTACCCGTATAGCAGCATTTTTTTTTTTTTTGATTAATTTGAACCTCATTGATAATCAATTTGCTAAAACTGACACTCTTCTGCTTCTGATAATCAAAAACACCAGCGACGTACGGGCATCGTTGTTTGTTTTGCCCATCTACTTTTGTGCCATCTTCATTGGTATAATCATATTGCTGGTGGTGCGGTTACTTTGATGGTGACATAAATTCAGTGAATTGAGTATAGTGAGCATGATTTTTTTCGTCCCTGAGCCAACCTTTTTGACTCACTGTCTCGTATTTCCACAGTTTACTCACTCTTCATAGCATTCAGTCCGAGTGGCCACCTCCGGTACATTCTGAATGGTACTTCATGTTTAATGGTGAATATCAGATCTTAATGATTTATACAAATTTGAATTATTGTCATTGAAAATAAATAAAGATAATTTGACATGTCCCAAAAAACAGCCCTTTTTGCCCGACCTAGCCATATGAATATTCCAGAATTCCTCTGGCCACTAGAAACTAGATATGTTTACCAGTATATTGACAAAAAATATTTGAATCCGGTAAGTATTCGCTGAGCTGTTAAGTATTTTTGCTTTCACTCAGGCCTATACGGGTTAAGGATGAAGATGAATTGAAGCCAAACCATAAATTTTCAAGAACACAAATCTGGATAACCGAAGCCGTTTAAGCTGGAAACTTGATCGATTGGTCAAGCTGGTGGTAACCAATCGATCAAGTTTTCAGCACAAACGGATGTTCAGTTCTCCAGATTTGTGCTCTTAAAAATTTGAGTTTTGGCTTCGTTTCATCTTCACTTTAAAAAATCATAGAGAAACTAGTAAAAAATGGATTCATATTTTCTTGGATTCGACAAGATGTCGCAACAAAAATTACTCACTGACGAAAATCCTGGCTACGCTTTTATATCAATAAATTTTCGCTGAATACTTTGTCTTTTTAATTTTGAAATTTTTGTTCGAAAGCTAAAATTTTTCGAAACAATATTGAAGGTAAATGGAAGTTTGGTAATAATTGGCATTTATTGAAATGGAATGGAACTCTAATTAATTGCAAAATTAGAAAATATAATAATTAAAACACTCTCAATCTTATGTATCGCACGCTTCAATGATATTATTGTGAATACAGTGTAGTTTGTTATGTGTTCGCATATGTCATGGGAGCGGTATTCCATGGCGCATTGGAATTCCAAAAAATGATATGAAATATAGAGAAATTCATTCATTCATTTATTGGTATTACATTGTTGTTATAATAAAACCGCATCAACAATTCCACGCCATACAACTCGGTTCGCAGCTGCATCCCTTCATCCTCGGCTGCGGCCCACACTGCCAAGATCTTGCAGCTCCTGGTCAACCTACCGTGTCCGCTGTGCTCCTCACTTTCTTATACCAGCAGGATCGGAAGCGAATACCGTTTTTGCAGGGCTGTTGTCCGGCATTCTTACAACAAGCCGCGCCCAACGCATTCTTCTAGCTTTTGCTACCTTTAAGATGCTAGGTTCGCCGTAGAGTACAGCGAGCTCATGGTTCATCCTTACCGCCACACACCGTTCTCCTGCACACCTCCAAAGATCGTCCTAAGCACCCGACGTTCGAAAACTCCGAGTGCTTGCAGGTCCTCCTCGAGCATCGTTCACGTTTCATACCCGTAAAGGACCACCGGTCTAATCAGCGTTTTGAACATGGTACATTAGGTGCGGGAGCGAGTCTTTTTTGACCGCAGCTTCTTGTGGAGCCCATAGTAGACACGACTTCCACAGATGATGCGTCTCCGTATTTAATGGCTAACATTGTTGTCCGCCGTCAGCAAGGATCCGAGGTACATGAATTCATCTCCCACCTTCACGGTATCCCTGTCAATTGTAACGCTGGTTCCTAGGCGAGCCATGTCGCGTTCGGTTCCGCCCACCAGCATGTATTTTGTTTTTAACGCATTCACCACCAATCCGACTCGTGTTGCTTCGCGTTTCAGGCGGGTGTACATTTCTGTCACCGTTTCAAATGTTCTTCAGATTATATCCATGTCATCAGCAAAGCAAAGCTGTTTTTGAGAATACACCTCAAAACTCGCGGTTATTTACCTAAAAGTTTCGATTTCGATAGAAATTTCAAACAATGTCCACCCCATAGATGTGGATCAATGGGAGAGGAGGATCCGTATTATGGATCAAATCGACTCATATTATGAATCAAAACACTATAACAGCAATTTATTTGCGAAGTACTAGTGAAAGCATACGTTTCGGCGTTTGTTTCGGAATCGTCTTATCTTTGATTCATAACTGTGGTATGGTTTACAATGCTCCACAGTTATGAATCAACGCTTCTGGTTTACAATTTATTTCCTACAGACGGAAAAAAATATGCTTAAGAATATTACAATTGGTAACGATGCAGCATAGATTTATGGTACACGTAGGTAAAATGCGTACTGCATAATTGCGTCTCTATTTGATGAGATATTTGCGTTTTAATCCAACTTTGATCCATATCTGTGTGCTATCCATAACTTTGGGGTGACTGTAAATTCAATAAATCGAAATTTCTCGAACAGGCAATTGTTGAAAACCACTGGGGTAACCAAATGTATTTTTGGCAACTTTGTTCTTTTCGTCAAAGGGGGGGTTTCTTAAACATATATAGCTTAAAATTTGCATAAAAGCGCACGGCCGAATATTAGACTACTCTATAATAACATAACTGGGCTATCATTATGATGTAAAAGTAGGAAACTTTTTTCATTTACGCGTTTTGCTAACAAAACGCACCATTTTCAGCTGTGTTATGTGGCTCATAGCTGGCAATGTCAATTATCAATTAACTAATAAAACTTTTAATTAACTGTAGTACTTTAAAGCTGAGAAGCAAGCTCTGTCCCAGATGGAACGTAACGCCAATCATAAAAAAAATTGAACCCGTATTTGATAAATTCAAAATTACATTAGTATTTCTTTGGTGTCACTGCGTGTAACGATTATTTTTAGTGTCACTGTATAAGAAATCATATTGTGTCGAAAAGAAGAGCCGTGCAATGAATACTGACACTAAATCCAAACTTGGTCCACCATCAGGGTTTTAGTGCCTGACGTGAGCAAACAAGAGAGTGAGAATAAATTCAAACAAAATAAATCCGACTCCACGCCTGCCTCGAGAGGAACTTCAATGTTTTGCATTGCTCAGTAAAAAACTGGTGGAAGTAAAGAAACACAACTTGTCTGCCAGCCTAAGCCACACTATGTTTAGTTCATATTTGAATATTGTCGCGGTAATACGTCACTCTTTGGTCGACGCGTGGTTGCTTGTGAGCGAGTGCGTTTTAGATCGTGCAGAACCGGCAAAATATTTGTCTGTGTCAGCCAAGTAAATTACTTATTCTGTCTCCAGAAAGAAATCAGCTATTTTGAAGGAATGCTCGCATCATCAGATTAATTTGAATCAATATGCAATGCTGTTATATACTGCAATGCATTGGTGTTAAAGTCAAATTCATGTTCGTAGATGATGAACAAACTAAGTGATTGTAAAGATGTTTTACCTATGTTAGATTACAAATGCCATGTACAAAGTGAAATGAAAGCTGAAATTTGAGAAGCATGTTATTTTTTCAACTGAAATGGAAGCGTGTTTTCAAAGTAAACAGAACTCTCTATGGCGATAATGATAACCTTTGGCTGTACCATAAAAAAATTCAGGTTTAATTTAATTCAATTAATACATTCCATAGAATGTTGCATACTGCAATCATAATCAAAGTAAACCATTGTGATATCCATGATCAAGGACAACTTATATTTTGAGAGTTGAGATTTTATACAGTGCAAAGAAAGCTTACATTTTTTCGACATTTTTGTTCTCTTTGTCTTGAGGGTTTTTTGTCGAACAAATCTTCTGAAGTTCGGAAATAAGATGCGCGTTATTTGCTAAAAGTATTGGAAGAACAAAAAGCTACCGAAAATACAACAAATCATCCTATTATGAATCCTCCACATGGCTGTTTTGATGCTAACGTGGGAGTGATTTGTCCAGTATAAACCATGTATGTAAGTGGATATTCAGTAGACGACATGTGTATCGAAGTTCTCTTCGTCTAAAAGCTGGGATGTTATAATGCAATGCATTTTGTTTACTTTATTCAAAAAATGTGCAATATATATTAGAAAAGGTGGTAAGGATGCAAATCTTGGCTGATTCATCGAACCTCCGTCTGTTTTAGTATGTAATGTGTCGCAATTTTTTTTTAATGATACTATCAGAAGCTGTTAGTTTTATATATACCTACCTATTCCAACGAAGAAAGCCGTCGTTGACATTTGTACAGTTTATTGATATGTTTTGATTTTTAGTAATTCATCTCGCAATAAAAATGATTTGGTTTTGTACTAACATAGCTTCAAGATATTTTCTGTATACAAACGCATATAATGATAATATTCCAAATCAATATTGAATTCGAGAGTTGATTTTTGTTATTTTGGAATTGTGTGCTGCAAAGTAATCGTGGCTACAAAAACAAATGACGGACTACTTAGCATTAATGCCAAGTGTCGTTTTGCAATTCAGGTAAATTTCCGTTTGTGTAACGCACATACTAGCTGGCAATTATGAGTTGATAAACATTACGCTTGTACAAATGTTTACTAGAATGTCTAAATATTGAGCTTCTTGTGATCCAGATACGTGAAATAATATCAGTGTGAGCAACAAAGCGAAGAGCTATGCAGCTTGTTTCACCAGCCGAAAAAACACTAGAAACAGTGAATGGACATAAAGAATCCTTATGCAGTTCTGATTTAGGCTCAGAGGATAAAAATAGTTTTCAGGAATATCTTCAACCGAGTTGTCAGTCATACTCAAATTGTACTATCAATAACGACTTGTACGATGAACTCGATCATTTGTATTCTGAGTCTGATACTGATATTGAATATATCAAAGGAGACGTGACACTAATTGATGACATCGATGCTAGTATCTCTCAACCCAATAATGAGGCAGAGCAAATGTTATTACAAGTTGTTGGTGTATTACGAACTGAAGAGGTTTGTCTGCTTATCATATTGGTGTATGATAAAAAGCTAAACTCATGGCTACAATTGTTTTGACTTTACATTTGTTTGTTTTCCTTTTGATTTTCAGAAAATGCGCCAGTTCCAAAAGGTTTTGGAAGACCTCGGTTCTCGAGTTGCATCGGCTGAAACTTTGATTAAATCATGGACTTCGCCCAGTTCAGCCACTGATGCAGCAGAACAGATGCAACATCTTCAACGCCTGAAAGACAAAATGACTACTGCAGGAGCATTGCTAGATGATTGCAATGAACAGCAGAGTTTCTTCACAGCAAACCATGTACTGGTACCCAATCAATGTCTTGCCAAATTAGAAGATTTGAATACACGGTGAGTATCTCTATTAATATTCTTCTTATCCCGAATCGATCTTTTCTTATCCCCAACCGGTCAATTTGTTAGCCGAATCTCGGTTAAAATTAAAAAAAAACCGATATTCGCACAGCCGAGCTCGTGAAAAAAATGTAAGTGTGTAGAAGGTTGGATATTGAATTTTGCCCTTTTTTGGAAATATAGTTAAAGTTAGGATTTTGTTGAAATATAGTCTAGGTTTCGATACACGGAACTGAAATTTGTTTATGTACAGTCGACTCTCCACAACTCGATATTCTATAACTCTCTAAGGTACCGCGGGGCAAGTGGGTAAATGGGGTAAGTGAAAATAATTGATATATTTTACTGAATATGTGAATTAACGTTTAAAACTCATGCATAAACCATTGAGGCCATTCAGTACATTACAATAAGTAAGATATTTCTGAAACTTTTCAGCCATTAGAGCGAAAGATTGTTAACCTGTCAACTATCACTCCGTAACAAGTTGGCGGCGTGCAATCTTATTTTAATATTTTCAGTGGAAAAAAGTTACGGAAAATAATTTTCTGTACCACTTTTAAGTTGACAGTTTCAAACTACAATAAAAAAAGTTTTAGAATTAATTCGACGTAGACCTAAAAATAACTAAATTGAAACACCGTCAATTTTCTAATCACGTGGGCAAGTGAAAAGTTTCTCATTAGATATTGAATTTGTATTTTCTCTTAAGGTAGCTGAAAGTAAACAAGGTTTGCAATAATCATAGAACAACAGAACGTGCTGATAATTCATGAAACACTATACTCAACGCGTTAAAAGCTATTATCATGGCCAAATCATGGAACTTCATTACGATATTAATATGTCTACTTCGGAAAGCCCATTATAAGGAAGACGTTGAATGATAAGTTTCATATAAGAGAACGCACGGAAATCTCGTGGAATTTCTATGTAAAGCTAGTTCAAAAAAATGAGGTATAGGTCTATCCACATAAAAAAGATTTTAAATACTTTATTGAAGAGTTATCCGACGTCATATCTGACTTTCTTAAAAACAAATAACGAGCGGTAGAAATACTACAGAGCAGAAATGCAATTGCTGTCCCATGATGTAAGAACTAACTTTCGAAATGTTACAGTTATAATGTTGTCGAATCATCTCATCAAACAAAACTGAACAGAAGAAAATTCAAGTAACAATAATACAAACATCTTTGTTCACATGTTACTTATGTTATTGTTCATTGGAACGCCTTAACAAATGTTAAAGGTAATAGAAATTGTAAATATAACTGTTAGCTTTTGAATTTATTGTTCAAGACGATGATACATTTTTCAAAAACTTTTTATATATTTTTTTTCTTTAAATTTACATAAAAATCAATTTCAGCATAAGGTACCGCGGGGCAAGTGGGTAAATGGGTAAGTGAAAACAATTGATATATTTTACTGAATATGTGAATTGACGTTTTAAACTCATGCATAAACCTTGAGAACATTACGATAGGTAAGAGATTTCTGAAATTTTTCAGCCATTATTGCATAATAGAGCGAAAAATTGTTAACCTGTCAACTGTTACTCCGTAACAAGTTGGCGGCGTACAATCTTATTTTAATATTTTCAGTGGAAAAAAGTTGCGGAAAATAATTTCTTGTACCACTTCTTAGTTGTCCTCTGTGACACTTTTAAACTGCAATAAAAAAAAGTTTTAGAATTAATTCGACGTAGACCTAAAAATAGCTAAATTTAAACACCGTCAATTTTCTTATCAGGTGGGGCAAGTTAAAAGTTTCTCATTAGAGATTAAATTTGTGTTTTCTCTTTAAGTAGCCATAAGTAAACATGGTTCGCAATTATCATAGAAAAACAGAACGTGCTGATAATTCAAGAAACATTACCTTCAAGCGTTAAAAGCTATTAGAAATCATGGAACTGTCTACTTCGGGCAGCCAATTAAAAGGAATACGTTGACTGAAAAGTTGTAATATTAGAGAACACACGGAAATCTCGTGGAATGTCTATGTAAAGCTAGTTCAAAACATAAAAATGGGGTATAGGTCTATCCACATAAAAAAGATTCTAAATACGTTATTGAAGGATTCCGTTTGATTTCTCCCGAAGAGTTATCCGACGTCATATCAGACTTTCTCGAAAACAAATAACGAGCGGTGGAAATTCTACAGAGCAGAAATTCAATTGCTTTCCTATAATGTAAGAATTAACATTGAAATGTTGCAGTTATAATGTTGTCGAATCATTTCAACTAACATAACTTCTTCTTCTTTATGGCGTTACGTTCCCACTGGGACAGAGCCTGCTTCTCTGCTTAGTGTTCTTATGAGCACTTCCACAGTTATTAACTGAGAGCTTACTATGCCAATGACCATTTTTGCATGCGTATATATCGTGTGGCAGGTACGAAGATACTCTATGCCCTGGGAAGTCGAGAAAATTTCCAACCCGAAAAGATCCTCGACTGGTGGGATTCGAACCCACGACCCTCAGCTTGGTCTTGCTGAATAGCTGCGCGTTTACCGCTACGCCTATCTGGGCCCCGACTAACATAACTGAACAGAAGAAAATTCAAGTGAAAAGAATAACATTTTCTTTGTTTACATGTTACTTATGTTATTGTTCATTGGGAAGCCTTAACAAATGTTAAAGCTAATAGAAATCGTGAATATAACTGTTTGTTTTTGAATACATTGTTCAAAACGATAAACTTTTCACTTGCCCCACTTTTGGTTCAAGTGAAAAGTAAGGAGACATTTTTCAAAAACTTTTTCTGTATTTTTTTCTTTAATTTTTCATAAAAATCAATTTCAGCATGCTGCGTATATTTGGTGGGAGTCAAGCTAAAAATATACACGACCTCATTTGTTTCAACTTAAAGTGTCTAGAATTTGAAGAAACTCAACTATGCGAATTACATTACCCACTTGCCCCACGGTACCTTAACTCGATGGATTTTTCGGTCCCTTCAAATTTTCATACATCGTGCTCTCCATAAGTCAATATATCTATAACTCGATATCTCCACTAGTCGATGTCACTTGAGAGTTAAATTTCTCTCCATAACTCGATATCTATTTAAAAATCATTCTTATTTGAGGAAACTTGGTCTAATTTTTGTTTGGAGTTGAATAAATACTTGCAAGTTGTAATAAAAGTTGAAAAACATGAAAATAAAAAAAAATATTGTCAGTGAAAATAACTTGATTTTGCAGAGAAAAGTTTTCATATAATAGTTTGTAAAATATTATCAACAAAATAATATTGTTTTCTTACAGAAGGACTCATATATGTATTGGAAACACAGCAATTTGTTCCTTCGATTGTTATGATTTTTCGTGCCGGTATATTCTTTAACTTGATAATTCTATGAGTCGATGGTCCCTTGAATATCGAGTTATGGAGAGTCGACTATAATTCCAAAATCTCTATAAATTTCCTTCGAATTCTAGGGGGTGGATGATTTTTTAGATATTCCAATAATTTTTTGAAATCTTGTGGACAACTCTTTCGAAATTCACACCTTTTTGAACTCACGGTGTTTTTATAAATTTAATTAAAAATAATCCATAAAAAGGTTAGATCAAGTCCGCCGAATTTGTCCATGGAAATGAAGTATGCCAAAAACGGAATCCGACTGTATTCGAAATTATACTAACAAGAGATTAAAAAATGAATATACACAGGATGTTTTACCTTTTTAACGTCCGACGAAAATCTAGATAATAAAAATAGTATTAATAATCTTCTATTGTTTTTTTTTTTCTGTAGGATGAAATTGCTCCATATTGCTATGGATGAGCGACATAAGGTTTTGGTAGCAGGCGGAGCAAATCAGCCATCTGCCTCCGATGCTGATGGTAACAAGTCGATGCAAGGTGTTAGCAGCGGAACAATTGGTCCAATTCCAAATTTAGCAATGAGTGTAAAACCACCATGGGAACGAGCAACAACTCCAGCCAATGTGCCTTACTATATTAAGTATGTGTAAATATTGTATTATGTGTCTACATTGCTCAAAAAAATTGTTTTTATTGTTCTAGTCATGAGCGAGAAAATACACATTGGGATCATCCTGAAATGATCGAGTTGATGAAATCCCTCGCTGATCTGAACGAGGTTCGTTTCTCAGCATACAGAACGGCTTTAAAGCTACGCACTGTTCAAAAAAGACTAGGTAAAATAGTATTGTTTTTTTTCTTGAGAGATCTTTGAAACCTATTTTGTTTATTCAGCTTTCGATCGGATAGCAATGAACGTTGCCATAGAATCATTCGATCGTCACGGTCTACGAGCTCAGAACGACAAGTTAATAGACATACCGGATATGACAACAGTCTTGCACTCGCTATATGTAACAATCGAACCAATCGATATGCCGCTGATGCTTGATTTAGCCATCAACTGGATACTCAACGTGTACGACTCACAACGAACCGGGCAGATACGCGTTCTTAGTTTTAAGGTACGCCAAAAATTACTGAAGGCTGAAATATTCGTTCCATTTCACGTATGTATGTTGTACTAATTGCAGGTTGGCCTAATTTTACTCTGCAAGGGGCATTTGGAGGAGAAATATCGCTATTTATTCCGGTTGATTGCGGATCTCGAGAAAAAGGTTGATCAACGAAAGTTAGGATTGTTGCTGCATGACTGCATTCAAGTGCCGCGACAATTGGGGGAAGTTGCAGCATTCGGCGGTTCGAACATTGAACCATCGGTTCGTTCGTGTTTTGAACGAGCTGGTGTAAATCAGAACGGCGAACTGATAGAGACGGCAATCGAAGCGCAACATTTTCTCAATTGGTTGCAACATGAACCCCAAAGTTTGGTGTGGCTTCCGGTTTTACATCGTTTAGTTGCAGCAGAAGCTGCCAAGCATCAAGCCAAGTGCAATATATGCAAGGAATATCCAATTGTTGGTTTTCGATATAGATGTTTGAAGTGCTTCAATTTTGATATGTGTCAAAGATGTTTCTTTTTGGGTCGTAACGCAAAAAATCATAAACTATCACATCCTATGCATGAATATTGTACTACGGTAAAAAATTTTGTATTATTTCTATTTATCTCGGTAATATAAAACTAATTAATTCCAGACTACATCGACTGAAGACGTTCGAGATTTTACGAGAGCTCTTCGTAATAAATTCAAAAGCAGAAAATATTTCAAAAAACATCCTCGAGTTGGATATTTACCAGTTCAAAGCGTATTAGAGGGAGACGCTTTAGAAAGCCCTGCACCTAGTCCTCAGCATGGAACTCACACATTACAAAACGATATGCACTCTCGACTTGAAATGTATGCATCTCGACTGGCTCAAGTTGAATATGGTACTCGAAGTAATTCTACACCCGATAGTGATGACGAACATCAATTAATTGCGCAATACTGTCAATCTTTACCTAATAATGGTGGACCTAAATCCCCAGTACAAGTTATGGCAGCCATGGATGCTGAACAAAGGGAGGAGCTTGAGGCCATGATTAAAGACTTGGAAGAAGAAAATGCTTCTTTGCAAGCAGAATATGAAAGGCTAAAATCAAAGCAAACGCCTATAACCACTCCAGATGATTCTCAAATGGGGCAAACAGGAACGGGTGGAAATGTAGGAGACAATTTGGTTGAAAATTATTTTGCATATTATAAATTGTAACCGTTTTGCAGGACATGATGGCTGAAGCTAAGCTACTGAGACAGCACAAAGGAAGGCTAGAAGCGAGGATGCAAATTTTGGAGGATCACAACCGACAATTAGAAGCGCAGCTACAACGGTTACGACAACTACTTGATGAAGTAAGCGTTTTTTGTGATGAATTTCTGTTGTTGATTGTTTATTTTCTATCGTTTACCAAAAAATCCAGCCAAATACATCCAAAGCATCCACATTGCAAACACGGTCTGTTACGGCATCGCAACTCAATACGGAATCACCAGCTAAACTCCAACAAAATGGTCATTACGATCAGAATTCAAGTAAGTTCAAATAAGCATAATGGTATATACCGCTTAATGGTACATTTAAACTTTCGTTTGGCAAAAAAATCCCCAACTGAATTTTTCTTTACTAATCCCAAGGCGAATTTTTCTTTACTAATCAATATATTTTGGTAATTTTAAAAATGCGCAGTATAGCATAGTTAAGGAGTGGCGATTAATAGCAGTGAGCTTTTTAACACTCGTCTTAATTCCGGCCATAAGTGACGTAGCATTTTTTCGCTGAATTTTACACCCCCTGTCCCATCGTATTTAGTCAGAAATGCTAAATGATATTGCTGTGTGCGTTTGAAATGCAAATATCAAATGCGGGAACACCAAATGCGGTAAGATTTTTCACAAGAAATGCGGCGGTGATTTATATAATCGTTACTAGGTGTCCATTGATTGTTTTGTGTGACCGCATTTGAAGGACGTTTAGTCAAGATTTGCATCTCAAATGCAAACAGCAATAAATATGTAGCGTAACAGACAACTTCCTTTTCTCAGCAATATGGGTAAAATGAAACATTAAAATTCAGAAGTTGTTAATAAAGTTGGACGACATTAATTTAATTAACGAACTGAAACTTTGGAGCTCATGAATGATAGTTTGATATAACATTATTTTGAACAGATTTTTTATATTAAAGGCTGTTTCGACATCAAAAGGTGACAAATAGCACAGCCGCCCGCAAGTCCAGTGGCATGCCATGGCGGCGGAATAGCTAAGGGTTATCCGCATTGTCGTTTGTTACGGGTCTAACTACTCAGGCGATTTTCAAGCTCGGGAAGACCGACGTTGAAGTTATACCGATGGTTCGCTATCTGCTGATGCAAACACTGGAGATGTTAATACAGATGACGTTGACGAAGACAAGGAAATAGACACCTATAAATACGTAGACGGCACAGGTGGCAACGGCAAAGACCCATCAGTCATGGAGCCATTGTTGAATTTAATGGCAAAATAGATGTATAGAAAGCCGGCGTAGCTCTTGCAATGCCCACGCGTCCAGTAGACGACTATTAGGTGTTGTGCGGTAGGTCAGCAAGAAAACATCCAACGCTTTGTCAACTCCGATCTTCCCTCCTGAATTATCTTCATCGCCCTCTTGATCGTATCCACGAGCCTTTCAGCCTGTCCGTTTGACTGTGGGTTGAATGGTGCCGCTGTCGCTGCAGAACTTCTGGAACTTCCTATTAGTGAATTGCGTACCAGTATTGCCACTGACGACCGTTTCAGGCATTCCTAGTCGGGCAAAGATACTTCGTAAAATGTTGATGGAAGCTGTGAAAGTGATACGCTGCGTTGCTACCACTTCATATTCCTTTTTTCCATATGGCAGCTCCGTACCTTCTTCATCTTCTTGGCACTACGTCCTCACTGGGACAGAGCCTGCTTCTTAGCTGAGTGTTCTTATGAGCACTTCCGCAGTTATTAACTGAGAGCTTTTTTTGCCAAAGTTGCCATTTTCGCATTTCTAGGATGATACTGTATGCCCAGGAAAGGCAAGGAAATTTCCATCACGAAAAGATCGAAAAGCATGATTTTGCTTTGTAGCCGCGGACTCTAACCACACGGCTAAGGAAGTCCTCACCGTACCTTAATAGAATCGAAGTATGTTTGCACGTCTCAAGTGTGGTAACAGATAAAAAAGGGGAAAACAACTCTGAATCGCGCCACCTCTACTTAGCTTAGGCTACAAGTTTGATGTCCCACCGGAACTTCCTCATGGTGTTACTTCAGGGGACTAAGGGCTTGTTAATGGCTCTACGCCTTTTCGTCACCTTTTTTTATTAGCTATGGCCACGATTTGTCTCTGCAAAGTCAATAACATTTTGTGGGTGGACACACGTCTTGGTCATGTGAGACTTTTTAGTATAAATTAGTGATCACTAGTATAAATGCTCCTGTGCTTGATAGTTCCACTGCGTTGATCGTCATGCTCTTCTTCGTGTTCTTCTTCTTCAAATTCTCTCTGCTTCGATCTGCCTGTCGGCTGTGAACCGTTTCACTAATTCGTTTAACTATTAGTTGAAATTTGACATTTATGATGTGTTTCCATTTTGAGTGTATCCATTTTGCCTTACGCATACTCTGATATAAACGAAATGCGATGTTTTCAAGAACAATCAGAAGCGACCAACGAGAGGTCTGTTGGTCAAACGAAAAAGAGAAATAAATCATTACCATTCGAGTGCTAGCTAGAAACAGTTGTCTATCTTTCAAACTTTCAAACCAGTCACGGACTTTGATCTAACTTACCATAGTTATAGTTCAATTAAGCTTAGTAAAGCAAATCTAACAATTTCGATAGTCATTTTCCTCTCAAATGGTTGAATTCTGGGGGGGAGAAACCAATACAAAATTTCTCTACGTCACAGTGAGCCGAGATTTTGCTGTCACGAACTGTCACTGTGAGCCCGGATCTTAAACAGTGGACAAACATGATAAAAGCGCGTAATTAGCTTAAGGACATATCCCCATGAGTACCAAAATGGCCTCTAATATGGCACCTTACTTCCCCCTTCACTTCCCGCTCCCTCCTCCCACGCTTCTCACAGTGTTTTGGAGAGCGATCACAAAAAAATGATTATTTGAAGGTACTAACCTTATTGTAGAGGGGTGGTTTCTTAACTGAAGGCATTCCATAATGTGTTTTTTACAAATTACCACTTTTTAAATGCAAACACGTAGTAATTGCTGTGATTTGTGTTGTAAAATACCACGCACTACCGAATCACTTCTTCTTCACGCACCGAGATATTGTTTGCTGGCTTTTCGGTGCCCGTTCTTAAACTCACTTTAAATGGTATTTCTACTCACCGTAGCCATTCAAAAATTTGATGCGATACTTGAAACACTTTAACTTTTCACGCAACGTACTCCTGGGAGCAATCAAACACTTAAATTTATCAATTTGTGCTCGAAAAGCAGCACCGGAACGCAAATTCACTGAGCCAACATTGTTTATGAAACGAGAGCGCAATTCTAACTGATTGGAAGTGATGCCAGTTTTTATGTTTGGAATTGAATTTTTTTGGATATTCATACACTTGCTACAATCACGTATTTTACAATTTCATAACACTCAAAAGGTGTACAATGTCTCAAGTGTTGCAAAACATTTTTATGCGTGAGAAAAAACAATGTACGACGCCATTTAGCAGCAAAAATGAATATTAGATATTATACAGTACAATTGACTGTAGAATGCAAATGCATACTGATGGCAACATTCTACGTCCTTGAAAAGCAAGAGAAGAGAGGAGAAAACTGCCAAAAAAAGTAAACAACACACGCATGGTGTGAAAAATGCTCATAATTTTGGTCAAAAAACATGATTTCACTACCAAATGAAATAAATTGTGATTTTGAGCTTTTATAAAGTTGTTGATAAATTCATATCGACAATAATACCTTTGTATGAAACGAGTGCAAGTGATACTGCCTACATCATTCTGTGGGTGGAGGTATACATGGAACATGATGATTTATTTTTGGCCGACGCACATAACATTGTGCTCCGCTTTGTTGGGTGGCTTGAGAGGGTGCTTTAGCGGGTGGCTCGAGTGGGTGGCAACATTATGTTTACGTGCTCATTGAACCTTCACCTTAAGCATATTTTTGCATTTCATCAAAAGTAGCAAAAATCGAATTAGAATCAATTCATGCACATTCAAAAGTAACGTCACGAAAGCACCGGTAATTCTTATTGAATGTAACGTATTGGAATGAGGCTTTTTTAATTGTTTTCATTAAAACTGAAAATAAACGCATAGAAAAGTGTGGCTCTTTTTCAATGTTTGTCCAGAAAGATCGGAGGCACACAACAATTGAAAACTAGCGATTTTCACTAAGCCTGCCTTGATTGTCGTTGGCAAACTGGAGTTATCTTGCAATTTGAAAAACAATTGTATCCAATTTCGTGTGTAGTATCGGTGCCTCCCTCCCAGGTTGAATTGAACTTCGCGGTCGACCCATTTGAGCTTTGACAGTCGAGTAGTTATTTCAGAACAAAGTTGACAGATGGTTAGTTATTCTAAAATTCACGAGAGCAGAAAACTTTCGAACTGTCAAGTTTAACCATGCTCCAGAGCAAGGTTATTTCTAACCGGAGGGAGGGGAAATAACTATCGAGCTGTCAAATTTTAACTAAAAGTTAAACGAACTGGTGAAACGGTTCACAGCCTTAGCATATCTGGTGACAGGGCCAGTCGGGTCGACTATACTGCCGTGAATCGCAAGTCAGTCCCATCTGTAAAAAGTAGGCATTGAGAAAATGGGCTGTGAAGTTTCCAAACTCGTTTTCCATACAAATATTCAAAAAAATCCAGGTCATTGAAACATGCTCAAATGTTAATGAAACTTTCACAATTTGTATTGAAAAGCGATATCTTTACGAGGAAAATATAAAGATCATCAGAATACGGTTCATTTTTGTGTTACAGGGTGCGAAAGTCTGTAGTGGGACTGATATGCGGTTACTTTTCATTATGGGACAATTTGACTTGCTGTTTTTTCCTATTTTTTCCGAACAAATAATATGATCCCATTTGTGCAGCTGAAAGAGCATTGAAAGATATGCTAAAAAATGAACTCAACTCAATTTTGGCTAAAATGCAGATGGGACTGACTTGCGATTCACGGCAGTATATGCCCTGACTAATTGTTATCTGGGATCCGGAAGCGATTTACAGATTCAACTTGATGACTCGTACAAACTCAGCTATTTCTTTGTAGATTTCTAGGTCTTATGATTTGAATGCATCCGATAGTGATCCAAATTATTATCGAAGCTATAATTCATTCTGCGTATCCCATACTTTGGACAATGTAGAATGACGTGTGTACTTGACACCAATCGCAATCAGCATCCAAAAGAATTTTCATCCTTGCTAGCCAGAACCTCGAGTAATCGTGGCCAGACATCAATCTGTTGATGAGTCTCGACCATTAAACTGGATTTTGTGGTACCATGGGGTTGAAGAGAAGGTCTGTTGTATTTTGTAAAACGTTTTACCTTTTTTATAGCGAATGGTACCGTATATTCTGCTGTCTGTAGGTCCTTTTGTAGCAACTTGTTTTCGATTGTATTGTTCGATGTTACCTGCTTTTGCTAACTGGTCGGCAACTTCGTTGCCCAATATTACAACGTGGCTTGGTCAAGGGGTGGGAAACTCGGCTCAGTGTGCCCGGCACACTTCTTGCTCATTTTCGGCACACTTCAGAAACTTCTAAAAAATATGATAATCGATTCTGGCATCCCTGTTGACATGTCAGAATATCAGCTGTTATCGCTTACTTCTCGCATTTTGAAAAAAAAAAAAGAAAAAAAGGCAAACAATTATTTTGGAGGTGCAACGTAGGTACAGAAATGAGAATACCCAACTAGAAGCATATAACAAAAATATAATAAAATTTTATCAGAAAATGATTTACATATCTTATTATGATATAATTTTGTTAGACACTATTATCCACAGAAGATATTAAAACAAAAATATAACATAATGTGTTATATTGGGTTCTGACTAATTGCAAGTAATTTAAAATTGACTTGTTGCTACACAATCCCAATTTTAAATTGCTTGTTTTAATGCAAAACATACATTTTTCTGGCTACTGCGCGGAATATCATGTCTTATAAGCATTTTTATATAATTGATCAAAAAACGTATATAACACAGTATTATAATTTTGATACATTGTATCAAAAATTATAACTATGTTTGATATGTTTTTAATAGATTTACAACACATTTTAACACATCAATAAATATAACTATGATAGAATTAATATACATTTTTGTTATAATTTTAGTTATTTTAACAACATCCGGCATCAAAATTGTAACAACCTATGTTCGATAAAATCTTTATATCATATCATACGCCATTTATGGACAGTCCCTAATGTGCAAAAGAATACAAAATTTAATTTTTTTAGTATTGCACACAATTTCTTTTTTTTTTAACGTAACTTGCATAATTGAAAATCTAACTTTTTATCATTCCACTATATTTTCGTAGGTTTAGAAAACGGTGCTTCAGGTAAAACAACAATATCCCCTGCATATGTGGGTGTTAATACTGGTGGTGGAATTAACAGCGTTAATGAGCATACTAATCATGTGTCGTTAAATAATGTCAGCAAGAGTCTATCAACGGTCAACAATTTTGGGTCTGCTGACACGAGGCCACCACCGCCTCCTCATACAAGTTTATTACACATGGCTGGTAATTATATCCATTAGTTTGCAATGTGATGTGTTAATCTTTCAGCTCAATCATGTTTTATTCAAAAATTTTGTTGTTTTGTTACTAATCAAATGATACTAACATTAATGCGATAGGTAAAAGATTTTTAGATTTGAATTTTTGCTAATTCTAAAAATATTCATAATGAAGAATGATAAACAGGTATTCAAAAGGGGGGAATTTTGGAATATTGTCTACTTTTTCACCTTTTGATGGTAGCTTTTGGAAGCATTGGAAGCATGAGGAGAAATCATCCATTTTTATAAGTACGAAGAAAAAGTAAGAGGTTGTTTCAAGATACGACCGCCAAATTCAAGTTGGATAACGTTAGTTTCTTCTATTTCCTGGCTTGAGACCGTCAAGAACCAATGAAAGATTTCTACTGATAAAAATCCAATCAATTTTCGCACTATTTGTTGCATGTCGATTCTGACCTATTATGGACATTTTGTGTTATTATTTGTGTCTTTATTCCATTAGAAATTCGTATGAAATTCCTACGTGTTTTTTGATAGGATGTTGACTCTTTTTCACAAGTGTTACTAATCATTGTCATACGCACACTTATGAATCTCTATCGATAATATTACCAAAAATGTGCTTGAATGTGATTGGTTAGATAAAAAAGGGGTCAACATTTTACGATTTTTCAATAGTTCGTTGCTAATAACCAACAGTGTTCTCCATTTGAATCAACGCGTAGATAAATTTCCGATCGCTTGATGGATAAATATTGAAAATCTATCGATAAATGGCTGAGTTATTAGCGGTCAAAACCTGACCATTTTTCGTTACATGCTCAATTTATCGTTTTGTGGGATTTTACCCCCATATGTTGCCGAAGGACGTTATCCAACGTCAAAACACATTTGTTAGAAAATTTTGGCACATGAGCCAAAGAGGCTGATCGTCGTACTTGTTTTCCTGCATTCAGTTGTTTGGCATTTTCAACATTATTGAAAACAGACAAGAAAACCATGAAAAATGATCAATTTCACCCGAAATCACGGTACATGTAAACTTCAATACGTCAAAACCTTATCACAGCAAGAAAAATGTGCTTTTCTATGGAAAATAAGACATGCCTCGATATTTACCCATTTATCAATAGTTTAATCATGAAAATCAATAGTTTTTATGATTGGAGTTGATTCGTAGAAAGATTTCCAATCGATTGGTGCAAGAATCTCGAAAATCTATCCGGGCGTTAGTATGTTATTAACAGTCAAAATCTAACCACTTTTCGTGACGCGAGAGATTTTCGTTTTTCGAAATTGTACCCCAGTATGTCATCCGTAAACAAATATTTCTGACATCCCTGAGGTAACTCAGGTGAGTTAGATGTGAAAATATTGTATAATATTGACTTACAAGTTGATGAGTCCCCCCACACAAAAACTCCGTCCAGCCACCAGAAGACGCCGCACGAAGGACCGTGTATTGGGGAAAAACACATCCATCCTTCGTCAGTCTCGGATGGTGACTGACCCTCTTTGTAGGCTGTTGCCTCACATGATACATAAACATGGCGAAACGAACCACCACACACCAATGGACTTCGATATGAATATGGATTGGACTCTCCTCTACCTGCTCGGTATGAGAGAAATAGCAATAAGAACTATAAATAGATTCTGTATATAGGCCTTTTCATGTGACAGATCCGTCTATGCATTTGTTTACATCGGTGGAGGACCGGTGCTAACACGGGCCTGTCATTTTCATAGAAGAACTGTCAAAGTGCTTCCCGATCAGCTGATTTGAGACGTCATGTGAATAGGCCTATATGATACTCGGCATAGTAGTGGCCAAGTGCACGGAGTGCCTAACAAATAAAAGAAAAGAAAAAAAAAAGTTGATGAGTGTTCGAATGTCCATGTCGGTTTTCAAACTGTCCATTGGCAAAAATGGATCTTTCCTTGATGTGGACGTTCATTCTGTTCAAATTGTTTTCTTTCAGTTTACTGATGGGGGAAAGCAAGCTGATTGGACGGTAGCTAGAAAGTACCGCAAGATTTTTATTTGGTTTTATTTATTATTTATCTTTATTAGGGAGATTTTCAGCCCTTGGCTGGTTCATCTCCGTCCTATTTGGTTTTAAAATTGGTAAACCTTGGCATTTTTTCATTTGTCTACAAAATGTCCAGGGGTTTTCATATTTTTGATAGTTTCAGATAATTTCCAAAATGGTCTTTTGCTGTTGTCGAACAAAAACTACCTAATGAGATCTAAAAGCCAGTTTAGCCAAATGTGGGTTATACCACTTACGAGCGATTTAGATGTGAGTGAAAATAATTCAAATTTGGGTTGATTTGTTACTCCGTGTACAAATTCCCTGCATTACATAGACACGTCTCTCTGCCTCTCAGCTTCCAAAAAGTTTACAAACTACACTAATAGGTGGTGAAGTGTCCGCTGCTGAACGACCGACTGGATTATTTAAAGAAAGTTACAGATAAGAGACTCTAAAGTGCTATCAGCTGCCATCAACTATTTGCACAAAGGCATTTATTATTGTCAGATTTGACAAGCATCTGCGGCAATTTCCTGCATCGACTCGGCTCGTAAATGTCTGAGTCTTAATTCAATTTGGCCTCAAGTGTTACCGTGAGGGCCCCTAACTCTGCGCAGCTCCTAACTCTGCGCACTTTTACCAAAATTCACCAAAATCTGGTAAAACACTTAAATTTTTGTTTACAATTTTTGTTTCATATATTGCTACAATAGTAATAAAAAAGTACGCGAAGAATTTTCTTGACAAATTATGTTTATTACTCTAATAAAAAATGAAATAGCTTTAAAAATATTGAAAAACGTCCAAATTGACTGCCCGTTAGCAAAAATGCTAAGGGAGTACCTCATCACTTAAGTCATTTGAAGCAAATTAAAGAGAATATGTTTCAGATTTTTAGTACGTAGGCACTAGTTTATTTATCGAGCAATCATCACTGGTAAAGTGCAACTTTTTTTTCCTTCATTTTCTTATTCTTCTTAAGTGCGCATAGTAAGGAACCATTTTTCAACTATGTTCCTTACTATGCGCAGCAGTTATAAAACGTTATTTTCAACAAACAATCAACCCTCCAGAGGTCGATATTGAAGGGAACCATCGACTTGTCGACACCATCGTGATATGGAATAGAAATGCTTTGGAAAATTGTTTGAGGGGACCATCATAGTAAGGGAAGATTAAAAAATGACGTCCTTCACATTTTAAGGATTTCTACACTCCGTCTCCTCAGTCCCTGTCGCGATTTTTACAGTACCTAATGTCACATTGTCATAGACTCTTCCTCCCCTCAACGATGGACGTAATTTTTGAATGCTCCCTAACCATGCAATAAAATAATTTAGATATTTTGTATAGTTTCATGAGTCAATATCGAGTAATGGAACACCGAGGTTTAATCGTATTTGCTATATAGAAACGCCAATAAAGTACTGTTATTGATCTGCAATAGGAATCGTTCATTAATTACGTCACGCTTATACAGAGTGGCGATACTTCTCGATTGATTGATGAACAATACATGAAGAATGGATATACCCTTTCGCTTAAACTATTCTTCGTATTTAGTAGAAATGTTCGGGTTTTACCAGAGTCTATAAATGAAGAGTTGCGCGAAGAGTGAAACCAAATCTACCTATCGAACTGTCAAACCGTCTACCTATCGAGCAGACCAGCATAACAAATAGCCCCATTAAACATTTGACAGTTCAACAGCCGACTAAATTGGTTGTTGCACCGACGCTTATGGAAGTTTAACACAGCGAACAACTGACTAATCGCTAGATTAAATCGGGTGACCGAGGAAATCTGCGTTTTAGTAGGTCAACTTGCTTGGATTTTACTTAAAATACCGATTTATCCACCTATTTAGTAGGATTGCGTCGGCCCACCCTATTAAATCGGATGATATTCGATTGATCCTTGTGTTAATCTTCCATAAGCGACGGTGCAATAATCGACCGATTTTGCAACCAATTTAGTCGGCTGTTGAACTGTCAAATTTTTAATGGGGAGGGGCTATTTTTGAAGAAAAAGGAAAAAAATCATTCAAAGAAGCCTCTTCGCGCAACTCTCTGTATATAGACTCTGGGTTTTACATATAACAAACCCGAACCAGGTTCTTATTTATTTACTTCAAACCCGGATCCGACCCGAATCCGAGACAATTATTTAATACCGAATCCGGACCCGAACAGAACCAAACAAATTTGGGTTTTATATTTTCTAATGAAAATACATAAACAGTCCAAGCTAATTTTCCTTTACACGCCAAAAGTGAACGCAAAAAAGACGTAGTTTGTACGTGTGATTGTAATTTCGATTATTTTAAGAGTTGCCCTTAATGGCATTCATTAACACTAATTATCATGGATTGAATTATAGATAAAATTCACTTCATTTAGTAAACTTCTATGTTACAGACATTCCACGCTCCACTAGGGACGTAAAGTCGTATAAAGTAAGAAAATGAAGATTAATTCAGAGTTTAACTGCTAGTAATGCTTTTAGTAAAATACTTTAACTGTTATAAAGAATTTATCGAGTGCGCAGAGTTAGGAACCTAAATGCGCAGAATAAGGAGCATTGCAAAAATGAGTGCGCAGAGTTAGGAACACGGACACCCTTGAGAAAAATTAAAAAAAATGCAATAAAAATCATTACTTAGTGAAACTTTTATATTTTTTCCTTATACATAAGATCAATAAGTATTTGCTCCGAAAATTTCAGACTATTGTGTTTTGTTTTCAATTAATTACAGCAGTTTGAAATTTGAAAAGCCTTAAGTGCGCAGAGTATGGGGCCTTCACGGTACTTTTTTTTACAGGCATCAGTTCACCTTTGGGTCTCCGAAGAAGTTGCTGTGCTTGAAATTTTCTAATTTGATAATGATAAGACACTTACAATGCCTTCTATTGACAAATATATGAATAAAATTTTCACATATGATCGATCAATTTTTCTCACACTAACTTTAAGTTCGTTCATAATAGCCTTTTCCTCATACAGTCAACTCTCGCAATTCGATATTTCGTATCTCGATATCGAGTTAGAGAACCTTAGTAAATGTTGGTTTTCATGGCTACCCTTTGATCTACAACTTTATGGTCCCTACAATATCGAGTTATGGAGAGTTGACTGTAGTAGCTTCTGGGAGCAATGACTTTGGATCTCAATCTTAGTCAAATGAACATATCACTTGATTAACCTTATTAACAAGTGCAATACAAATTTAGTCAGAAATGATAGGACTATGATTAGTTTTAACTAAAAGGATGTCATTTGTTTTATATTGACTTCCATTTTTTTATAGGTGCTTTATCTTTTTATAGAAAAGTTTGCTCAAATATAATTTCTTATAAAATTGCATGTTCATATATTACTTTGTAATTTAAGTGATAGCATTATGTTACTACTCATTCTCGTGATATTAACAATTTTTCTGTTACCATATTTTATGCTACCATTACTACTAACAGGAAGGATGTAAACCATTACAAACATATCACAATGGCTAACAAGCTTGGTAAAACATACGGTAACTAAAACGTACAGTTAGTTTCATAGTGTAACAGATAATACACGGGTAGAAAATAATTACCACCGAATACCAAATTTTGATTTGAAATCTAAATAACTGTTAATTTCATTTCTGAACCCGCGACTGGCGACAGTTAATTTATTCTAAAAGCTGATAATTGTGAAATGTACCACCAAATACTGAATAAATAATTTAGAAGGCATGATAACCAAATTATATTCATATATATCATATTTAAGACACCTACACGTTAATGCTTCCAGTGGACGATTTGCCCTTTGAAGGAAGCACCACACTAGACAACGGACTAGCATGCAACGCCCAGTGGCACAGTCGAAATACTTTCCTAACCAAAAGTTTTCCGGCCTGAAGCGGGAATCGAACCCACACTCCTTGACACGATGCGGCTAAATGCTTGGTAACACTAACCGCACGGCCATGAAGCCCACAAAATTTATATTCATTGGAAATGTATTTGCATTATTTTGAAATTGAAACAATATTTTGATCTACTCATAAAAGATTTAAAATTGTAATCTTTAGTTTCAATAATAAGTTATGTAACATTTTGTACATATATTAGGTTTGTCCTTCTCATCTATCCGGGTACATATAACAACTTCTGGAATATATTTAAATGCTTCCATTTGATGTATTTTCAAAATAAAGAAATGAGAGACAATTGGTTTGAGCTTGAATTGTTTGTTAACCAATAGGATATAGGGCAATAAAGGGAAAGATTTTGTCCATAGAATACATGGACTTTGAAAGATAATCAAAATTTGGTCTATGTGGTTTAAAATTTTTCATATGGTTTCCTTTAATATTCGGTGCACAAAAAACTCTTCACTGAGGAGGAGGATTAATTGAAGTCACGATTCCAAAGCCCTTTGCTTTTTGTAGTGTTTAGACCTCTTTAATTTTGCAGTTTATTATTTTGTAACATATGTCTCGTTGCAAACTGGAAACTAGCAAAATCAATGGTGTCTTCTGTACACAATTGCGGTTCGCTACACAGAGGATACTGCGCTTAATTTTTGTTCATGCGACGGAAGTACGTCATAAGAGTGCTCTAATGAAAATCATACGATCTTATTATGAACTCTTATCATCAATAATGAATACTTTTTTGACTATTAACCTGATAGATTTTCGAAGTGTCGATTAACGTGCGATTAATTTCATGCTTTCTGATCCAGACGTACGTGGTTCGATACCAAGTTGCGACTTTTTCTTACGATGTATTTCTTACGACATATTTCTTACGATGTCGTATGAAAGTCATTTTATAGAAATATTGTATGAAAATCAAAACCTTTTCCTGTAATATAAACTCATATTAGATTCGTATAATAGTCAAAGTTGCAGTATCCTCAGTGTACATTTATGCTAAGAAAATCGATGTACTGGATCCTCATCCTCATCCTCAGCGTTTAAATAATAAATAATCAATCATTAATTTTCATTAAACTTTTTCTAGGTGATTTGAACAAAGCCGTCGAGGAGCTGGTGAACGTTATCACAGAACAGGAAATTGAGCAACAAAGCGACAACGGAATTCTCGATTTGACTGAAAAATAACATGATCATCAGAGCTATTTATTGTGGCTCGGGCAAAATATTCCTACGCGGTTTGTAATATTTACAGTAGCTGTCAAGGATCGTAGCAGATTGCAATAGTTATATTGCATAAACCAATAGAAACATATTGTTTCTTGCAACTAATCTTATATGAAAACAATAATCTATTGATTAAGAGGATAACATTTTATGCCCCAAACACGAAATCAAGAATCATTTCATGTATGTGAAAACAGTCGGCAATCGTATTCCTTAGAGTAATGACGTTTCTTAACACACGAAGTTTCTTAAGGCTCCATAACATTCGTAACCATTTGTTAACGTTGATATGGATATTTTTTATCGGTTATATAATCATAAACTTTTACTTCGAAACTGAACTAGCAAGCGAAAAAAAATCGATTTGATAGATATAGAGTTATCAAAACCTTACATTGTACGTTGAACATTGATGGCACTTAAAGCCGCAGTGGCATATTTCTTGATTCATCAGAATAATTTAGGCATTTTACTAGAAATGCGCCATTTCTATAAAAAAATGTATGTTGTAACTGTCCTATTTCAGATTCACACTCAGTAAGGCGTGCGTCTTAATAGGGTCCTAAAGCCCTATCTCAATTTGAGTACCAAACGCTTAAATTTAGGCCAGAAATGTTTACTAAATTTTGTATGATTTTCAGTTGGTTTACTGCCGTGAATCGCAAGTCAGTCCCATCTGTGAAAAGTAGACATGGTTGGTTGGTTTGACTTTATTAACGAGATTTTTAGCCCTGGGCTAGTTCATCTCGGGACCAACGGCTTTACTTCCCTTCCGAAGGAAGTCGTCACTATAACTTTTTACGTCATAAGTGACTATGTCGGGGATGGGATTCGATCCCAGGTCCTCGGCGTGAGAGGCGAGTGTTCTAACCACTACACCAGGTCCGTCCCCTTTGAAAAGTAGACATTGAGAAAATGGGCTGTGAAGTTTCCAAACTCGTTTTCCATACGAATATTCAAAAAATTCCACAGGATTGGAACGTGTTCAAATCATAATGAAACTTTCACAATTTGCTTTTCACTACGATATTTTTCCCAGAAAAATATAAAGATGAACAAAACACGGTTCATTTTTTTGTGTTACACGGTGCGGAAATCTGGAGTGGGACTGATATGCGGTTATATTTAATTATGGGATAATTTGATTTGGTGTTTTTTTTCCTATTATTTCCGAACAAATCTTATTATCTCATTAGTGCAGCTGAAAGAGCATTGGAAGATATGTTGAAATCGGAACTCAACTCGATTTTGACGAAAATGCAGATGGGACTGACTTGCGATTCACGGCATTTTAGGTCCAAAAAACATTTGTTTTAGATTTTTTAGATTTTGTCACACCCCTTGGTTTAAACTCAAATTTTGGGTTGGGGAAGGGGTGGTAAAATCAACACCTTAAGGATATCATCTTGTTTCTGATAGAAAAACAAGGAATTTGTATAGTTCGATCGCACAACATTATAAATAGGGATGTTATCCATAGCAGCGACATGAATTCAAACTAAAATAGCTAAATTTTCACTATTTTTTATTGCTAGCAAAAAACTATGCAAATGTTCATTTTACCTGCACTATGTGGGTAAAATGAACAGATGTTGGTGGTAAAATGAACACCATGCAAAAATCGTGAGCAAAACAAATATTTTTTTAAATGTTCATTGCGTTTCCGAAAATATATCCGTTAAGGATTGTAACCCATTCAAAAAGAAATCCAAAGGTATTAGATTTGACATCATATCATAACGATATTCACCTCACTGAAAAACCTCAAGACCTCTGAGCTGAAAGTTACGTCAGTTTCAATTTTCAAACGTGGTTTTCTAAAATCTTAGTTTTCGTTGATATTTTCACTACAATTGGCCTCCGTATCAACCCGAACACTCCGTTTTATGCTCTTAATTGTCCGTGTGTGATAAAAATTCTTTGAGATTTGTTTTCCTTCAGTAAAAGGCACGGTGTTCATTTTACCACCACTTCCCCTATACAGGTCGGACTCGATTATCCGGAGTATCGATTTTTTTTTTCATTCCGGACAATCGAATCCTTCGGATAATCGAATCACTAAGAAAAAATTGAAATCTTCTATAAAAGAACTTAAATATTATCTTTTTTCGTGGTTTTATTTATATGATGCGGTGGCGTAGCCAGAAATTGGTTCTAGGAACATTAGAGGTCTTGAAAAGAAAACAATTTTTTTGAACGACATACACAAAAAAACTTTTTTCTAACCCCTCTTTTCTTACCCACGTCAAAAACTGCTAAACCATTCATATTGTATATTGCAATACTAAATTATCTCAATTTTATGCATAAAAAACTGAAAAACAAGAACATCACAAATTAAATTCTGGATAATCGAGTCTAAAATTCCGGATAATCGAATCCCGGATAATCGAGTCTCCGGATAATCGAGTCCGACCTGTATTTTGTTTTCCGTGTTCCGTAAGAAATGTCAGATAGGAACAACCCCAGTGTAAAAACTACAAGCCCTGTGGCATTTTTGTCGACGTCAAACATGGTCAAAAGTGTTAAGATTCATATCGCTGTTATGAACTAATCTACGATGACGTCACGCTGCTCTTTCCAGCGGGAAGAAAACCTTTACTGCGGGCCATGCTTACAAAAAATGAAAGTTTTCGCTACACATTCATCCACTTCATGTTCATTCGGTGAACATTCCTTCACTGGATGTTGATCCGGATATCATTTTATGTAAACACGGCCCACATTTAGAGCGGAAAAGAAAAAGAAAATCGACAATAAAAGATGACCGTGGATAAGTCCATTTAAGTTGGAAACATTGCTGAAGTAGTTACAAGAACATGCACGGAGAAATTGAAGTACTCAAAAGTGAGTTCATTCCACTCAATTCGCTCGTGCGTTAACCTAATTTTGGGCTGATGGGGTAGAAGTTGTTTTCATTTGCACCCATGCGAAACGCCGAAAAAATACCTACTGGATAAGTTATTTTCACTCAACCTGCAGATCAAATAACTCAACTTCCAGTACTTTGCACTTAATTTGAGGTAACGCACAAAGGTTCGGTTTTTGGGTTGTTTTGCTCTTCACTATCTGACAACAATAGATGGAGCGAATGAAATAGGGAGAGAAAAATAACTCAAAAATTAGTTAAAAAATACTCAAATATGGGTTTTTCGTTTTCTCCGTGTGCTGTTTCGTATTATTAAATAAAAACAAGAATTCATTATTCATGTTAGGACCCAATTGTTTTACATAACTAACACTTTTTACTATTCTGTATCGAATGTCAGTATAGGATGCAACTGTTATGTTGATTTTTAACATGACTTCTTTGTACTGAAGTTTTGGTTCCTTCATTTTGATAGGGTATCTCCCAAAACATGAATTTGCCAATATTGGGCCGTAGCAATTACTGCGTTTAAAGTTAAGAAACGTCTTTGCTCTTCGTATATTGATGATGGCCGTTGTCCGTTCAGTATCATGTTAGACGATAAAAATAAACAATAAACAATCATGAAATACTTTTATGACGACATCAAAGACTACTAAATCATACATTACATTCATATCAGCAAATAATGGATACTCATCGTTGAAATTTACGTCAAATGACCTGATAGAAATATGTAGAATTGAAACACATATCCCGAAGATAGAACCTTTCATATCTTTGTTTACAACTCGATGCCATGGTTGAACGAAATAAGCATAGGGACAAGAAAAAATCTAGGAAACGAATTTACACGAGCATTTAATCAGCGAATATTTTAAGCTATCCACAATCCGCACATTATTTTTTTTCTGTAAAATAACCATAGATTTTTAATCATAGTCCAAACATACAGACATACACTTTTGGAATTTCTATCCATGGCCACAAAGGGGTAGTGTGCATTGATTTTAAAGGAAACTTTCCGAAGTACCTGTTTGTCTGTAATTCAAAAATGATATGTTCAAGGCATGATTTTTATTGAATTTTGTTTTTGTCGCTTCTAAACGTCAAATGCATATTGACCGTAAATAAAGGGTGCGATAAAAGTACATTAAAGTCTATAAGTTTGAAGCATTTTGGTGAAATCGATCGCGTTTTCGCATATTATCCGTATAAACTTTGAAGGTATGACTGTATACAGTCAAGCGGAATAAATTCAGCATTCCTACATGGTTTAATATCTTGACTTATTATATCTTTAAACAGTAACATTGGCACATTTCTCGAGTTCTATGTCTGAATTCCATCGAACTCACAGGATTTGACATGTATAATTTTCAATTTCCAGCTTATTTTGAAAACAATGATTTGTAGATTACTTCAAATAATAATAGGACATTTGTATTCATCTCTTTCGGTTTTTAGGGAGAAAACATTTCCAGAATGGCAAGCGACGCTCAGGAATAACGTCTCCTAAAAATTTTGATTTTCCTATCTCAGTACGATGCAATAATTTCGAAGTTAGGTACTTGAAATTCTATTTTGTGTTCGTGGTCGGTGTACCAATAGTTGCATAGCTAAGAACAAATATTCGAATAAAATCGAAAAATAAAGTCAGCGGCATTATTTTTACATAATTCGAAAGCTTTTTATCTTGGTTCTGTGGAAAAAATATGAAAACTAATATTTTTGTATTGTCGCTTGTGTCACTATAGGAACACATGTATTTTTTTGTCGCTATAGGAACACATGTGCCTATAATAGCACTATTTCTAATATTTCTGTTCCTATAATAGTATGCACAAATCAAACCCGTATTCTTACAAAACTTTTATCTTTTTCCTTTAAAATGTAAATCAGCTCTTGATTGATGTAAAAATGTTCTTAATTCATCAATTATTTTGTCCAATAAAAAATAGTTTCTTTTAGTAGTACTACTATAGGAACAATAGGGTCCTAAAGCCCTGTCCCCTGTTAGTGCCAAACGCTTAAGTTAAGGCCAAAAACACATGTTTACTCAATTTCTTGTTTAAGCCCAAAAAACATTTTTTAATGTTTTTTTTTAGATTTTGTCACACCCCTTGGTTTTAACTCAAATTTTGGGTGTATTTTGTTTTCCATGTCTCTTCCGAAATGTCAGATAGGAACAACCCCAGTGTTAAAACTAAAACCTCTGTGGTGTTTTTGACGATAAAGCGAACGTCAAACATGATCAAAAGTATCATGGTTCATTTATGGACCCAATTTTTAAAATAAAAGTTTAGATATGATATAGCATGACCCCTAGTTAGTTGATTGTTTTTCAATAGTTTGACCCTTAGGTCACTTATTTCGATGTTTGATAAGACAAATGAGCGTATAAATTTATTACAATTATTATTGACCTACTCGTACCAATTCGGTTTAGCCCGCGTTCGTCGAAAATCGGTGGATCACCTGTGCTACCATGGGAAAGAGAGGGTTAATTAGAGTAAACAACCCTGTGCTCAGCTAAATCTCCTATATGTTTCCTTCTGAGCAGTCATAATCTACAATTCGTTACTCTGCTCAAAAATTATTTTTTTTTTCACCGTTTAGCTTATCTGCTAATTTGAAGCTGAAATTTAAAGGTAAGTTTCAAAGGAAAATTGAAGCAAACATATGTTTCTATACCTATTCCTATGCAATACAGATATCATACTGTGTACAGAATTTCGATGAAATATGCATTACCTCAGAGAATAAGGGGGGTTCCATTTCGTCCGTATGCTGATTATGACCCTAAACTCCCTACGGCGTTGATTCTGACCATATTAAGATGTGCAAACTCAACATTGCACAAACTCAACAATTCCATCGAACTCACAGGATTTGACATGTATAATTTTCAATTTCCAGCTTATTTTGAAAACAATGATTTGTAGATTACTTCAAATAATAATAGGACATTTGTATTCATCTCTTTCGGTTTTTAGGGAGAAAACATTTCCAGAATGGCAAGCGACGCTCAGGAATAACGTCTCCTAAAAATTTTGATTTTCCTATCTCAGTACGATGCAATAATTTCGAAGTTAGGTACTTGAAATTCTATTTTGTGTTCGTGGTCGGTGTACCAATAGTTGCATAGCTAAGAACAAATATTCGAATAAAATCGAAAAATAAAGTCAGCGGCATTATTTTTACATAATTCGAAAGCTTTTTATCTTGGTTCTGTGGAAAAAATATGAAAACTAATATTTTTGTATTGTCGCTTGTGTCACTATAGGAAAACATGTATTTTTTTTGTCGCTATAGGAACACATGTGCCTATAATAGCACTATTTCTAATATTTCTGTTCCTATAATAGTATGCACAAATCAAACCCGTATTCTTACAAAACTTTTATATTTTTCCTTTAAAATGTAAATCAGCTCTTGATTGATGTAAAAATGTTCTTAATTCATCAATTATTTTGTCCAATAAAAAATAGTTTCTTTTAGTAGTACTACTATAGGAACAATAGGGTCCTAAAGCCCTGTCCCCTGTTAGTGCCAAACGCTTAAGTTTAGGCCAAAAACACATGTTCACTCAATTTCTTGTTTAAGCCCAAAAAACATTTTTTAATGTTTTTTTTTTAGATTTTGTCACACCCCTTGGTTTTAACTCAAATTTTGGGTGTACAGTTAACTCTCCCTTACTCGATATTCCGTATCTCGATATCGAGTTAGAGAACCATAGTAAAAGTTGATTTTCATGGCTACCTCGATGGTCCCTTGCATCGCAGTTGCACTAGTTTTGTGTTCTGTAACTCGATACCTCCCTAACTCGATGGTCCCTTCAATATCGAGTAAGGGAGAGTTAACTGTATTTTGTTTTCCATGTCTCTTCCGAAATGTCAGATAGGAACAACCCCAGTGTTAAAACTAAAACCTCTGTGGTGTTTTTGACGATAAAGCGAACGTCAAACATGATCAAAAGTATCAAGGTTCATTTATGGACCCAATTTTTAAAATAAAAGTTTAGATATGATATAGCCGTTATTTGAGCGGGAAAAATTGCTGAAGTAGTTGCAGTAACATGCTATTTCGTGTAATTAAATAAAAACAAGATTTCATTAAACATTTTAAGACCCAATTGGTCTATTATTGGTGCAAGGGAGCTTAAATTTTAGGCGAAACTATTTATATCGATCATTTTTTGAACAAAATCGTGCTGTCTATCAATGCTACTTAGATAAATAGCTCCTGAATTTCATGTCAAAAATGCTATAAACATATACGGCCGTAAAAAAGCCACTAGCACGACTATAGGGGACTGTCAACGACCCTAGATGCTTTAAAAAGGAACATGGACATTGTTTATTTTTTCATTATTTTCAATGTGAGGTTGTTCTGATAATATACGAACGCTTTGTACTCTATGCTATTATTATAAGTTACCTCGGGGTAGGTGGGTACATAAAAATCAATAATTTATTTCGTCTTGTTGTTCAGCGTAAGTAAATGATGTAAATTGAACTTTTTTCCATGGATGACAAACGAGGGACTAAATCATAAACTTGACCAACTATGGTGGGGTAAGTTGATTAGTAAGGAGCTGTCCATAAAACACGTGGTCATTTGTTTTTCGATTTACTGCCCCCCATGTGGTTTTTTATCCATAGTTTATGGACAACCACCAATCGTTATTTGAGTCGTGATTTCATGAAATGATCCTTACCTATGTGGCATTGTGATTTAAGTTTGTGTATTTCTATGTTTTACAAATCAGAGTATTCGCTAGACATATTAGAATATATTATTACAGTTTCATATGCCAAACACATCGAGAACCATAATTATGCATTAAATAACAAGAAATTGCGTACCAAGGGACAAATATTGCCTGTTGAATGGCATATCATAATAATCAATTACAATTCGTAGAACGAACTTAATACGCTTCATAATACATAAAATATCAAATATGTAAAAATATGAGTAGAGAATTCTAAATCTTCATATCACACAATTTGCTCCAATTGAATTAGTTTCAAAGCATCTGAATAACAACTTTGATTCTCCAATCATCCAGTACACGCGTATAAAAATTTGTACCTTCCATTATCTGCACAATGAAATTTGATAGATTAATATCAAAATGAAGTTGTTGTGTTATTCTAAAAAAAACAAGATCAAAAAAGCAAACACGTCTAACCATCTATTACCGAGTATTTGTTTGTATAAAAACAATAAATCAATGTAGTCCTTCTAGGACTAATTATACCGTGTTCACTGCCCATACTCGCAATACAGTCCCATTAGGAAAATCGTCATGTCGAGAAAAACGCTTCTAAACATATTTTCAAATGTGTTCGTTCCACCGCTGCTGATAGCAATAAATCGTGGTAGCATTACTCTACACACTATCATTACAATATTATAAAATCGTCAACAACTGTAACACGGTTAAAATGGTTGTTTCTGAAGTCCAAATCTGGGACCCAAGCCAATGGGACTCGTTATCCGAGTACTTCTCTAGCCAACCGCAATTATACCCGCATACCAGTCCCATTCCTTAGGACTCGCTTACTTTGTTATCACGCTCGTTGACACATTAATATTGAAGTTTACAATTGATCACAAGGCATTTTTCCTTCTGAAACTTTTAGTAGGTACTCGCATGTTTTAATTGCAAATTTACTTCGAAGTACTATTAGGTGGTAGGTACTATACTTTATACAATGATAGTGTTGAAAATTTGATTTGTCTGTTTCTGTCGGCCGCTTGGTTGAATCCCCCCACTGCACAGGAGCGTTGGATTTGAACCATACCGAGGAATTTAACTAATAGAGCAAGTTTTGGATCTCAATGACGACAATCGCTTCAATCATGCGATTCCCTATGTGTGGATAATACTGTTGTGTGTCCAGAACTATCCTTTCTCGGCATTAGATGTTATATATACTCCGTGTGACTATGAAAATCCTGTCGATGATACCAATGGCGATGTGCGCGAAAAACTTCCCCTTTCATACCGACGAAAGTTGAGCCTGCTGGAGATTTCGTTTACAATTATTTAAATAAGTTGACAATTGGCCAAACCTTCTTTCAAGGAGGTTCTATTTTTCTTGTTTTTTTAGCCTCGCAAGGATATATACTTTTAGTTGTGGTTCTATAATTTATTGCAACAGAAGTCACTCTAGAAAATGTTCATGTCAAGCTAGAAAAAGTATTTATCGTGAATAAACATGGTTTTAATCAGTATAATTTGTGATATTCTTTCTTTTAATGAAATGAAAACCACGATGCAAGATTACAAAACATATTATTAAAATGGGTTTGATTCAATTTCGTCATGATCAACTAATGGGACTGTTATGCGGGTATTTGTAATATGGGACGCACATGGTTTGGTATTTTTTCCACATTTTGTCCATACAAAAATTCAATTTCAAGCATGATTTAGGGAAGTACACTAAAAATAACCATCATTCACGGAGCTAACTCAAAAATGGATAAAATTCAAATGGGACTGTTATGCGAGTATGGGCAGTTCAGTAGATAAGTAATAATGGTTCATGTGTTACCTGTTCATATTTTGAACCATTTTCTTTTCTATGTGGTCTCAATATAAAACAAACGAAAATGACGTATCTATAAATTGACATCAAATCGGAATCAACTGTTTGAGTGCTTCCTAAATTATTGAAGCAAAAATGTGCTCAACATCACAACAACTTACATTGTAAAACTCTTATTTTGTTTTACTATTTCCGTTTTTTGTATTAGAAGCCATTTGTCCACCCTTCTTTTATTTTCAATCCTGTTATAGTTCGTTCTTAAATAAATGAGTTTCGTTATATTCTGCCTTATTTTTGGTTGGTAGACCAGAATATAAAAAATAAAGTAATATATGCATGAAATACATAAAATAAAACATAAAGTAACAATACAACTATTGAGTATAATAATAACATTATTATATGAATTCCAATCATGTCTAATAATATCGAAATAGCAAGAGAGAAATCCCTACATTGATCGCTTCGAAAAATAGGAGAGTTCGGGAGATTTTGAAAATTAAGGGTAGGCGGGCATACTGAGCATATCAATGATTTGGTCATAAATAGCAATTGACGAATAAGAGTGAGGTTTAATTTTGCCAAACCTGTCGAGCAACGGTGAATCCAATCCACGGTTAAGGCTACGTGGTAGAGCCCGCCACGTCGTCAAGGACCTCGAGAACTTTAGACCGGACCAATAGGGACCACGTGTAGAGGTTGCCGCCTTTCAAGCCTGTCACCATCCACCAATGCTAGCCAACGTAGATCGTTGCCATCTGCAATCCCGCCGACAACAACCAGCCATGTAACACACAGGTACACAATTTACTCTCTCTCTATATATTGAAAAATGCTCAGTGGGCGAACGAAACTATGTTAAGCTAAACTTTGGTTGTTAGCATTAGCATTAAGCAATTCGCACAAATTCGTTGGTGGTACAGTCCTAGACCGTTGCATGAGGGTTGCCTCCTTCCCGTCCGTTACCAAAGTCAAAGATTTGGGACCAACCCTTGACTCTTAGACAAGATTGTCGCATCCTCCAGCAGTCGAAAGCTGTCCTGGCCACGTCCTTGCGAATGGAATGGGAAGGAATGATTAATTGAACACTTACTTAAGAAAGATGCGGGAAACCGAGAATTCCAGCGACGCGCAAACCGACCTCGCTTGCTTGGGCTTTCGATACACACTCTGGTAGTTAGGTCATTTAAAGGACGCACTCCCTCAGGTTATACACATATTTTCTTCTTTTGGGTCGATTTAGTACCAGAAAGGGGTATCCAAGTCTCGGCTTTGATTTGTCTTTCCTGGAATCCGAACACTTCATTAGTTTTGTCCACCTTGGGCAGATAAACCGGATGGCTTTCCTTTCCGCTACGCAGTTCCAGCACTGATGCTCCTGCAAGGTAAGTTATTGGTGTTGCAGTATTTGAATCGTTGTTAACCCTTTCTTTCCCACAGCTTTGTTCGACAATTTAACTATCAAAATGGCGTTTCTAAAAAAAGTGCTTGAACAAAAATTGTTCCAAATAAGCTATATTATTCAAAACCACAATAAAAAAATGATTGTTTTTTCAATAGGGGATGGTACACAAATTATGTCACGCTAAATTTCAATTTTTCGACCCCCTCCCCCCCTTGAAGCGTGACGTAATTTGTGCATGACCCCTAGTTAGTTGATTGTTTTTCAATAGTTTGACCCTTAGGTCACTTATTTCGATGTTTGATAAGACAAATGAGCGTATAAATTTATTACAATTATTATTGACCTACTCGTACCAATTCGGTTTAGCCCGCGTTCGTCGAAAATCGGTGGATCACCTGTGCTACCATGGGAAAGAGAGGGTTAATTAGAGTAAACAACCCTGTGCTCAGCTAAATCTCCTATATGTTTCCTTCTGAGCAGTCATAATCTACAATTCGTTACTCTGCTCAAAAATTATTTGTTTTCACCGTTTAGCTTATCTGCTAATTTGAAGCTGATTTAAAGGTAAGTTTCAAAGGAAAATTGAAGCAAACATATGTTTCTATACCTATTCCTATGCAATACAGATATCATACTGTGTACAGAATTTCGATGAAATATGCATTACCTCAGAGAATAAGGGGGGTTCCATTTCGTCCGTATGCTGATTATGACCCTAAACTCCCTACGGCGTTGATTCTGACCATATTAAGATGTGCAAACTCAACATTGCATAGCGATCTAACCAAACTCCTGTTAAATGAAATATCATTGTCGAATAACGTTATTTTTTCAATTTACCGATTTTTTCCAACAAAAGATTTATTTAACAGTGAAAATTAATTCAAGTGTGTACAATAGGGTTGTTCAAAATATCGTTTTGGCTCTACTTTGCATTCCCAATTTCCATTCAGATTCCGACTTTTGAGCTCATTTGGATAAAAACAGACTACACAAGTCCTTCAAAGTTTGTATGGGAATTACTATGGGAAAATCATGCGATTTATTCTATCGGCCATAGTGTTGTGAGAGTTAGTATTGAGGGATTCCACGGAGGCATGCAAGTCGATTCTGATCGACCATTTCAAAAATATCTGAAACTTTGCACAGTTTTTCAGTTCCATCTAAATCGTCATTTTCCGATATCAAATCTTCAAGTTGAGTCACGACTAACTTTTCAACAGGGTGTATGTGAAAATGGTTCAAAAATATTCAAAAAGCTGCACAGCAAAAACGGTTCGTTCGATTGTTAGACAACTAAAGAAACAAAGTTAGACAACTAAATAAAGATTCCAAAAAAAATACACACAGTAAAAAAAAAATTTGTTTTTGCATTAAAAAACATCATTTTTGTCACAAAAACTCAAATATCTCAAAACCCTATCGGAATACCAACGAAATTTTTTGAGGGAAAACGGTCCATTATATTAGCTATCTACCATAATAATTTGGTGATGGTAAGCCAATAAACAAAAAAGTTATGACATTTCAAATATTTCACAAATATGATACTTAGTGAAATTTTTTTTTTCATTGTTAATTTTTTTAAGGACCGCAGTTTGTTGCTGAATTTTTTGTTAAGGGTACCACATGAGCAGGTCCGTCACACTCGGGCTCAGATTGGGTACCACTTCTAGTACTGCATTTGGTCCCTCGGTGTCTTTATTTATTTATTTATTTATTTATTTATTTATTTATTTATTTATTTATTTATTATCGTCAATCAAAGTAGACTACATGTTAACACTTAAATCTATATACTGCTATATCTTACAGAGTTAAAGTATATTCTTAGGTTACTACGCGACATTGTTAAGTCTATTGTTTCGCAATGTTGATTATATAAACTCATCATTCGGTTTAGAGGAGAAAATTTTGCATAATTAGTACGACGGTGATTAATAAAAAACAAGTTACGATTCCTCAATTGCCGGGAAGGAATATAAAAATTTAAACTGTTTAATAAGTTAGGAGAATCAATACGATGCGAAACAATATCGTTCACGAATGAAACCATAGCGAATTCGCGGCGCTTTTTCAATGTCTGAATATCAATGAGCATGCATCTTGATTCATAAGATGGAAGAGGGAAGGATGTCCAGCCCAATTTACGAAGAGCATATAACAGAAATTGCTTTTGAACTGATTCAAGACGTTCTTCATGCGTCTTCATAAAAGGAGACCATACAATACTACAATACTCTAATATAGACCTCACGTAAGCGACGTACAAAGTTTTAATAGTGTATGGATCATTAAAGTTAGAACCAAAGCTTTTGATAAAACCAAGCATATTTGTTGCTTTATGTATAATGGTGTTGTAATGATCGATAAAAGTTAGTTTTGAGTCTAAAATTACGCCTAAATCTCTGACCCTATCGCATTTTTCAACGATTTGATTTCCTAAAACTACAGTTGTTTCTTCTGTGTTTCGCTTTCTGCTAAAAGTAATTAAATTACATTTTTTAACATTTAACTGAAGTAGGCTTTTACTACACCATTCATCAAAAATAGATATTTCACTCAGATAGATGTCAATGTCGTTAGCATACTTGATTTCCATGAATAACTTCATATCGTCGGCATAGATAAGAATATTTATATGCTTAAGAATGTAGGAAATATCATTTACATATAATATGAAAAGAAGAGGTCCTAGATGTGAGCCTTGAGGAACTCCTGATGTAACTTGGATAGGATTCGATTTTTTACCATTATATCTCACTATTTGTTGCCGATTTGTTAAATATGATTGTATCCAGTTTAAAGATGGTTTATCAAATCCAATTTTTTCTAACTTGAAGAGTAACATAGAGATATCAATGCGGTCAAATGCTTTGCTGAAATCAGTATACAGAGCCTCTACATAGTTACCATTGTCCATAGCATTCAAAGTATAATTGGTGAATTCTAGTAAATTTGTAGAAGTGGAACGGCCTTTAAAAAATCCATGTTGTGCATTTGTAATTCTGTTCCTTAATTGCCCAAACAATTTTCTATTAACAATGGATTCAAAGAGCTTTGGAATACAGGAAATTATAGCAATTCCACGATAATTACGAATATCAGTTTTCTTCCCTGATTTGTAAATAGGTACTAAGAATGATTTCTTCCAGATTTTAGGAAATTTGCCGGATTTTAGTGACATATTGAACAGCCAAAACAAAGGAGATGTTAATTCAACAGCAAGCTTCTTCATAAATACTGGAGGGATTTCATCAGGTCCTGCACTTTTTGTGGCATCCAATCCTTTCAAGCCTGATAAGATGTCTTGTACACTTATCTGGTGCACACTAATGTCATTTGAGGGGGCAGGGAAGAATGAAAAATAATTTTGGTCCCGATCCTCTTCTGAAAATGTCGTATAGATTTCTTGGAAAAACGTTGAAAAGAGGTGGCAAATTTCTTCCGGGTTGTTAGCGTCTTTATCGTCAAGTTGCATTTTTGATGGTAGATTGTTTGATTTTAATTTTGTTTTAGTATAATTAAAGAAACTTCTTGGGCATGACTTTATATCGCTCTCAATTTTTCTATTATACTCTTCAAGTGCAGAATTTATAGCAATGTTCAACTGTTCACATAAGTCCAGGTATTTCTGCATATTATCATCACTTCCATGTTTTTTATAAATTTTGTGAGCCTTTTGCTTTCGATTTTTTAAATTCCTGATATTTCTATTGAACCAGATGGGATTTTTTGAATTACCAAAAAGTTTTTTCCTTTTCAGAGCTACCTCTTCACGAATAATTTCCATTAGTAAACTGTAAAATATATCAACAGCTTTTTCGACATTATTTTCTTCTCTGATCAGTGATTGCCAGTCAATTAAGTTTATTCTATTTTTTATGTTTTCATAATTTGCATTATCGTATTCATAGATATCCTCATATTCGCACACTGTGGGTCTGCAGTTATTGTGAATAAATAATGAGTATTCCAGTGCTGTATGAAATGCTTCATTTTTCCACAAGGGTGCAATACTTTCATTAACGTAGAAATCTTCTTGGATGTTTGTCAATAGAAAGTCAAGGTAACAATTTTGCCGATTTTTTACATGATTAATTTGGTTCAAGCCCAAAATTGCAATTTTGTCGAAAATTAATTGTAACGTTTCATTTTCCCCGACCACTGGAAGCATGATGCCCTCATTTTCAAAATCAGGGATGAAGTCAGCATTGCGTTGGTTGAAGTCACATGAGGTTAACAAGTTGTTTTCATGATATTTTATTTAATTATTCATAACTATTATAGCATCTATTAGAAAGTTAGACGCGATCCAGTGTTGTGATCTAAAGCCTTGATAGTGTCATATTTTTTATTGTACGTAACTGAAGAAAAATTCTCTCAATAGTGTTGAAACCTTTTGATAAAAGAAACCTATAAGAAATCTAATATTGAAGACAAAAGCTACAAAAAAAGTTTTCTATACAGGTATACGACTAGTTTACCTGCAAAAAGTTTACCTCGTAGAGAACAAGGCGGGTCTATACCCAGGTGATCTAGAATACGTAAAGCAGGTCGGTTTTCTCGGCGCTGGTTTTCTCCACAAAGTTAAAATCTGATTACACCTGGGTATAGACCCGCCTTGGTAGATAATAGACTTTGTTAATCATATTTGGGAGAAAGCGAGTAACTTCAACAACATCAAAAACATGATAGGTACATACTATGAACATACTCACAAAAAGCTAAAAATATACTACCACTATGGTTATAAAAGATTTAATTGTAAAATTTTTCTTCAGTCAAGCAAACGACACCAAACTAGTCAGTAAAAACTTAAAAGTGATTTTGTTTATTAAAATCCAACGAGCAACATGAGTAGTCGCTTTCTCAACTGTTGCAGGCCGTTTGCAGAAAAAAGTGTTCGAAAGAGCTACGAAATCTCACCGAAAGCACCATAGATAAACTGAAAGCGGCTGGTTATGCTCCAATGTCTACATTGAATACAAATTTACGCATTTGTACGTCCTGCCGTTTAAACGTTGACAAACGGGCAATCTGTACATCATCGGGGGATCAGGTTGCAGGAAGTTCGAAAACAACAACAACTGAGGAATTACTAGATGCACCGACAACAACTGAGGAGTTACCAGAAGTACCAAGTGCAGATAGTCTTGCCACGGTACCATCAGCGACATCTGTTTCAACAAATCAATCAGAAGATGAGTGCATCCAGAAGGTCAACATCGAACGCTTCAACGAAGGGATAGCTGGAATGAAAGTGACTCCGATTAAATGGACGAAGATGGGTTACGTCAATTATCCCGAGAAAAAATACCGTGAAATCAACGAAGCTGTACGAAGAAACCTCTTCAAATTAGGACCTGAGGATGTGGAAAATACAGACTACGATGAGGTAATTATGAATATGAAGGAAAGGTTCTCGAATCTAGCCACGACAAGGAAAAAAAAAATATTGATTTTGTCGATGCTGCCAAGCTCGTGGTCTATTCAAGACGCCATTGATGAGTTCAAAACCAATAGAAATACAGCAAAAGAGGCAAAACAATTCAAAAATAACTGTCTTGCAACCAAACATGCTAGGCCGAGTACTTCATTAACAGATGAGACAAAAGAAAAAATAATTCAATATTTTGAAGACGATGAAGTAAGTAGAGCTATGCCTGGCCAAAAAGATTATGTATCTGTAAAAAAGATGGAAAGCGTCAAGCAATCCAAAAACGATTAATGATGACTACTTTGAAAGAAGCGTATACACGCTTCAAGGAAATTAACGAAAATATTAAGGTAGGTTTTTCCTCATTTGCAAGCCTTCGTCCAAGGCAATGTAAGCTTCTATCCAATTCAGGAACACATAATGTTTGTGTGTGCACAACACACGAAAATATTAACCTAATCTTACATAGTTTGATAAGAATCAATTTATCAAAGGATATTAAAATGTTAACTGGTAGTCTTTTGTGTGAAAATACAACATCAAATTGCTATCTACGATCTTGTTCGGATTGTCCAGATTCTTCATCATTGGAAAATACTTTATTCGCTGAGTTTGAAGAAAATTATATTGATCAGTTATCATTTGAGCAATGGGTGACCACGGATAGGTGTGACCTAGAAACTATTGTAAAACATGTAGATGAGTTTGTGTCATTTTTTTGCTTGAAATTAGAAAGTTTAATTCCTCACGACTTTATTAAAACAGAGCAATCCCGCTTTTTAAAAAATACGAAAAATACATTACAAGATGGTGAATTTTTAGTCATTTGTGATTTTTCTGAAAACTATAGCTTTGTATTGCAAGATGAAGTGCAGTGCCATCACTGGAACGTACAACAAGCTACAATTCATCCATTCGTTATTTATTTCAATGGAAGTACGCAAATTTAACATTTTAGTTTTATTGTAATTTCCGAAGATTTAAGACACGACTCAGTATCTGTAAATTTGTTCATTGCCAAAATGATTAACTTTTTACGCGTTGATCAGGATAAAGAAATCAGAAAGATATATTTCATGTCTGATGGAGCAGCATTGCAGTACAAAAACCGTAAGAATTTTTCGAGCCTATGTCAATTTAAATCAAAGTACGGAATTGATGCAGAATGGCATTTCTTTGCCACGTCACATGGCAAAGGTCCTTGTGATGCTATTGGAGAAACCATAAAGCGCATGGCCACAAGAGCAAGTTTAGCCAAAGAACGTGAGCATCCAATTAAAACTGCAAAAGAACTATTTGATTGGGTGAATCGCAGAAAAGAAGAAGATTTAACAAAATTATCATTTTGTTTTACTACTACTGAAGAGTACGAATTAACGGCATCAGAGCTCAGCGAGCAATATAATAACGCGAAAACGATCCAAGGAACCCAAAAATTTCACTGTTTCATTCCATTGTCAGAAAATAAAATTAAAGCAAAACTATACTCGAACTGTACTGATAATGATGCAAAAGTGTTCGACATTGTAAAAAAATTGAATAACAATAAATAAATAAAATGTTTTCATGATCTCATAACGCATACCCAAATCCAAAACTTTTAAAGTTTATATATAACATTTAGAAACTCATCGATCATACTCTAAAAAAAATATCCTGGTAAAAAAAAAATTATTTTCGTGTAATCTGTTAATTCATTTTAATTTATACATATATACATATACATATAATATTTATACATATACATAATATTTATACATATAATATACATAATACTAATGAATACATGAAAACGACTTGTTTAATTCACGCAAGGCCCTTAACAATAAAATCAGCAACAAACTGCGGTTCCCGTAATAATTTACACCGAAAAAAAATTTTTTTCTACTAAATGTGAAAATTGTGACATGTTTGAAATGTCATAACTTTTTTGTTTATTGTTTTACCATCACCAAATTTTTATGGTAGATAGCTAATATAATGGACCGTTTTCCCTCAAAAAATTACGTTGGTATTCCGATAGGGTTTTGAGATATTTGAGTTTTTGTGTCAAAAATTATGTTTTTTAATGCAAAAAAAATTTTTTTTTTACTGTGTGTATTTTTTTTGGAATCTTTATTCAGTTGTCTAACTTTGTTTCTTTAGTTGTCTAACAATCGAACGAACCGTTTTTGCTGTGCAGCTTTTTGAATATTTTTGAACCATTTTCACATACACCCTTTTGAAAAGTTAGTCGTGACTCAACTTGAAGATTTGATATCGGAAAATGACGATTTAGATGGAACTGGAAAACTGTGCAAAGTTTCAGCTCAATAGAAAAAAATGAATTAAAAAATTTACCAAATTTTGGTGCTGTTGCTTGGAATCACTCTATTACGTTATTTACGCGGATTCTGTTCGATACATTCATCAGCTACACTAAAACTAACGGTGTAGTAACCTTAATCATGACAATGTTCTTAACGCAACTATCCCAAGATATTATTAAATTAAATGAAATAATATCAATATTGAAAAGAAATTTGGTGAAATTTCCATGTCCTAAGACTAGACTGTGTACTTTCCACTTTGTAGTTATAGTCAAAAGTATAATTTTTTTAATTTATTTCATTATCGGAAGCAAAAAAAAAACAAATGAAGCATTAAAGTATCGACAAGCCATGGCCACAACATCATCTATATATTTTGAGATAATAGAGTTTGATGATTTTGGTGGTAAGTGTGATTATGTTGTGATGGGGAAAATCATAATCAGTCCTCATTATTTTAGCACATGATAAAAACTCATAGAAAATGATTATTGTGAAATGGCTTCCACATGGTGCTAAGCTTATTGCTGACACACCATGAAGAGCAAATTCGCGTACAAGGTAAGTTGGCATGTTAAACAGGTTAGAAACCTTAATAATATGGTTTTATGTTCTACTAGTTGCACTATGGTCGGTTTCCATACAAAATAACGGCCAAAAATATTTTTTCCATCTCATGTCGTATTTATGAGTTTTGTGATACAAATTTGATGTTTTATTTACAAAAACAAGTTTTCGAGACTAACTTTTGAATAGGGCCTATAACGAAATAATAAGTTTTAGTACTAATGATGCATATGAGCCATTTATGCGATTAACGTTGTGCAAACCATTATAAATGTTAGAACTTACAAAGAAATGATGATATGAATGATTTAGCGATATTCATTTACCCTCTGATTTATTTTTAAGCTGTTTTTAATAGGAAATGGTTAAAAATATTGGAAAAAATCAAAAAGCCCTAAAATAAAAACGTGCAATTTTGTGCAGCTCAATTTTCACCATCGATTAGTTTACATCTCAAAGTACCCTTGGAAATAAATTTTAGCCTGGGACAAAAAAGTATGGGATGTGTAAAGTTTCAATATAAAATCAAATATATTTTTTTCAGTGCACTCCCCGCATTTTTCCGACCTAAAGTACGAATTTTTATTTCATTTTATTTTTCGTAGATAGCTTTTTGAATATATTTTCGGACAGTGTATAAAGATCTGTATAAAATATTACGATTATGAAGTATATTTGTGTTTATTCCACGACTGGCGTGAGGGGAGAATAGTCGTCTCACTTAGAGTGAGCGATTCCGACAGTCGAATGCAGTGAGAATGGTCACTAGGAATGAACTCGAGTGAACTCTCGCTGTATTCCGAGAGTCGGTGTATATCGACTGTGGTCGTTGTTTCGTGAGTTTTCCATCCCGACGAGAGTCGTAACGTCCTGGCCTATCGACTGGCTAAGAAATGCATGTGAAGATGTAAGTTTCATTCAAATTATTTGAATTCAGGCTTGGGCATTACCAAGTAGGTGAATCTATTGGGGTATTTGCCAAAATTTCGCGCAGTCTCCCCCTGAGGGGATGACGCGCCGCACTTCTATTCTATCTGGCACTACGTCCCAAATGAGACAGAGCATGTTTTTCAGCTTGATGTTTTTATGAACACTTCGACGGTTATTAACTGAGAGCTTTCTTTACCAATTGACCATTTTTGCATGTGTTTATCATGTGATATCTTGAAGATATGCTATGCCCTGAGAAGTCGAGAAAATTTTCTTTACGAAAAGATCCTTGACCGGTGGGATTCGTACCCACGACCCTCAACTTGGTCTTGCTAAATAGCTGAGCGTTTACCGCTACGGCTATTTGGTCCCCACATTTTTCTCACCCCGTTTACTTGATTCGTAAGAGAGAATAACAATGGGGATCATTCAAAAATGCCGTCCATGATTTGGGGGGTGGTGGGGCGATTCGTTTACGAAAGTGTGACATGTGTTCATATCAGGATCATATTGGAAAAAAGTGCGTAAGAGGGGTCTGGAAGGAAATTTTGAAATATTTGAATCATTCCTTGCTCAAGGATGGCGCGTCATTCCCTCAGAGGAAGGCCTCGTAAAATTTTGCAAGTAAACTTCTTCTTCCTCTACTTGGAATTAACGTCCCCACTGGAACTGAGCCGGCTTCTCAGCTTAGTGTTCTTATGAGCACTTCCACAGTTATTAACTGAGAGCTTTCTGTGCCTAAGTTGCGAAAAATGGCATTCGTATGTTGTATGGCAGGTACGATGAGATGATACTCTATCACCAGGGAAGTCAAGGAAATTTCCATTACGAAAAGATCCTGGACCGACCGGGAATCGAACCCAGACACCTTCAGCATGGCTTTGCTTTGTAGCCGCGGACTCTAACCACTCGGCTAAGGAAGTGCCCTATGGGGAACAAATTAATCGCCGCGCGGCGTTTACTATTCTTCGTGAGTGTATTCGTATTCTTCGGGAGTGTTCCCAAGACGTTATTCTAGGATTACATTTAACTAATTGGACCAAGAATTTTGTAATTTTCGGAATACGTGTTGGGATTTCCTCATATTTTCATCAAGGAATCCCTCAGAAATCATTCCAAGTGTTTCATAAGGAACTATTAAAGGTATTCATACAATAACCCAACAAAAGTTATACCAGTATTATTCTAGTAATTCCTTTTTGGTTTTCTCAGATGATTCTACCAGGAAAGAAAGAAATAATTCGAATACATTTCAAAGATACCTTTGGGGCTGCCCGTAAACTACGTGGTCATTTTTCGTGTTTTTTCTACATACAAAATAATAAAAATTTCAAGATTTTTTCGGTGATTTATTAAAAGAAGCTACTTGTCCTAAAATTATTTTATTTTGTTTATAACATTTGAAATCTGAGAAGAATTTATCTTTAAAATAGTACCGTTAAGTCACCAGTCACCGTGCGGCCTCCATTCACCGTGCACCTCTACAAATTCCTGCAGAAATACATTTTCCACAAATTATTCTTTTGGCAGCAAAATAAGATGAAACTGATGTAATGAAGTAGGGGCCCAGAGAGCCGTAGCGGTAAACGCGCAGCTATTCAGCATGACCATGCTGAGGGTCGTAGGTTCGAATCCCGCTGGTCGAGGATCTTTTCGTGAAGAAAATTTTCTCGATTCCCAGGGCATAGAGTATCTTCGTACCTGCCACACGATATACACATGCAAAAATGGTCAATCGGCAAAGAAAGCTCTCAGTTAATAACTGTGGAAGTGCTCATAAGAACACTAATCTGAGAAGCAGGCTTTGTCCCAGTTGGGACGTAATGCCAGAAAGAAGAAGATGATGTAATGAAGTAGTTCTTGTCACAAAACATTTTGAAAAACCTAGTTTATGTAGTCAAAATCATGTGAATTCTGTTTAATAATGGGATTCTAGTAGACTCTTAGTAGAAACGCCAGAAATTAACATTTTTCATTTTAACGTTTTAAAGTATCAAACTTTTCATAACTTCAACAAGTTTTTGCTGTAGATAGAAGTATCTACAAGATGTATTTCATCGTATGAACCATGAGATTTTATACAAATAAGATTTGTTTATTGTGTTTCAGTCGAAACACAAATGCACGGTGAATGGACCCTTTTCAATACTTATGGTTCCTATTACCGTGCATTAGTATAAGGCGGCGTCCATTTATTACGTAACGCTAAAATTGGAAATTGTTTACCCCTCCCCCCCTCCGTAACGCTTTTTGTATAAAAAATTTAAAATTTTTGTATGAGCCGTAACGCTAGAGCTTACTCCCCCCTCCCCCTAGAGCGTTACGTAATTTGTGGATGCCGCCTAAAAGGCTTGAAATTATTGGGTAATATTGGATTAATTGTTAGGTCGTGATTTAACTACTTCATATTTAGCTTTTGAGCGAATATGAAATGGTTTGGACAATACAGTCAAACCTCCTATAACGATTTTTATGAAAAAATAATGATTCACCCATTTTTTCAACTTTCTATGGCTTTTATTGTAAAATAAGATTTGAATACCCTTAAAAATGAGTGTGCACACTACTAGCAACATACTTGCTCCACTAACAACGTTTCTTCAAGATACAAAATAAAATCCTGACGAAAACTATACGCACGGTAAACGGTGCACCAGCGTGCACGATGAATGGTGACATAGAACGGTACGAGGCGACCTTAACATGATATTTTTAAACACAAGTTTTGAGTATTTTTTGTTATGCATCACTGATTTTAGATTTTTCCCTGAATTATGGTATAATTGCACGCTTCGTAGTGGTATTCTAGTTCGCTTCTAGTGATTTGGAAAACATATACAATTTTTTGAGGTCAGGATTTTTTTTTAAATGCACGGTGAATGGTAGCTTGACCATTGGTTTTTCCAATATTCGCTGAGTATATCAGACTACGTTTTGACTCATTCACACCCTCATCGACGAAATATCACATCTTCAGATAATCTCAAAGAATTTTACAAAGAAATATTCTAAAGATTCTTTCTAGTATTTTTGCAGTTTTATGGAAAATTCCTCCAGGGATTTCTGCAAGGAACAGAATATCCAGTAAATAATCCTTTAAAAGATTTAAGCTGCCGAATAAAAATTTCATAATATTTAATCACTGTAGATATGATCCAGTATTGCCAAGAAGAAGAAGAAGGAGATATGATCCTGTGCAAACTCTGCAATTGTTGTTGTTAGGAATTCCTCATTATATTCGCAAGGAAGTTGCGTGAAATTTTGAAGAAAAAGTGAAAAAGATCCATTAAAATTTGAATTCCGCGATGTGCGTCAACATACACTTCGGAATTTCTCCACCAATTATTTCGGAGTTCCTCTAGAGTCTAGACATTCATCCGGAGTTCCTCCAATAATCCATTTGGATTGCATCCTGGAAATTCGGCCGGAGTACCTCGAAGAATTAATTCAGAGTTCCTACGGGAATTTTTCTTCGAATTTCCGTCGGGTTTTTCTACAGCTTCTCCGTGATTTTTCTCGGAGTTTTCCCAGGAGTTTACTTGAAGCTCCACCAGCAATTCATCAGAAGTTCTTCCTGTAATTCCAACGCAAATTACTCCGCAGTTTCTCCAGAAATTCGCCGGGGTTTATCCGGAAGTTCCATCAGAGTTAATTAAAACATCTCTCCAAAGTACCTTTAGGCATCCCCGGGAATTCTTGCAAAAAATACTTCTGAATTTCTTCAGGAATTACTGAGGAATCCCATCCCGAGAGTTTCCCCAAAATTTGCTTAAGTTTTCGTATCAGTCCACTAATAATTTCTCCGGAGATTTCACGATTTTTACGATAAGTTCCAGGAGTTCTACGAGGCATTTCTCGGGAATTAATCCAGAAATTCCGGGGTTATTACATAAGTTCTTTAAGTGATTTCTTCAAGAATTCCTCAAGGGATTCCTCTGGTGTGCGACCGGAAATTTCTTCAAAGCTTTCTTCGCTGTTCCTACAGAAATTCCTTCAGTGTTCCATAAATAATTCCTCCTGAGTTCCCGCAGCAATTACATCGTATCCCTTCAAGGATCCCTACAGGTTTCACTACAGGAATTTCTTTAAGAGTTCCTCCAGTAATTTCTTTGTAAGTTCTTTCAAGAATTCCACTGGGAGTTCCTCAAAGGACAACTCCGGGAGCGCCTTCATGAATTCCCGTGACAGTTCCTCCGAAAATTCCTTCATAAATTGCTTCATAAGTTTTCCGGTTATTTCTTCGGAGCTCTGCTGGCAATACCTTCAGGAGTAGCTCTCCTTCGGATTTCCTTCATGGTTCCTCCAAAAGGAGTTGTGCTAGATTTAATTTTCAGGTTGGCCAGCTACACTGCAGAATCAAAACTCGTTTTGTGGAGTAGATGATTGCGTCCTGTCTAGCGTGCATCCTTCTGGAATTCATTCAAGAATTACTTAGAGAATTGCTACAGCGAGCTGTCCTGCTCGCTCAAACCTAAATGAATGCATGATAAACAATGAGGCCTATAATAGTCATAAGCATTTCTTGATGAATTGTTCATGAAAATTACCACTCTGAAAATATTTTTAAACACAATAGTAGGGATTTTCGAAATTGCACTGTTACTGTGCTATATGTACCAGTATTCTTCCATTTTTTAGCAATTACCTATTCCCTCAGTTGTTCTATCGATTCATTGTGGATTTTGTTTAAAAATGCTGAAAAATTCTAGGCATTTCTTTAAGGATTTTTGTTTTTGGAGCTCTTCCTGGAAGAATCCCTAAAAAAACTAAAGTTTTTTTAGGGATTCTTCCAGGAAGAGCTCCAAAAACAAAAATCCTTAAAGAAATGCCTAGAATTTCTCAGCATTTTCAAAATCAATTTTTTCAATTAATAGAATCAATCAATAGAATTCTGCCAGATCCTTGAAAATTTTCATAGGGAATATATTTTAGAAATCTGGGGTAAATTTCTATAACATCTAAAAAAAAAGAGATTTGGATGAAAGACTTTCCGGATGAATTATCAGGGAAATGCCATAATACTTAATAATATCCATGTAGGAATTTCTTAGGAAATAGAGTATTTTTTAGAGGTATTTTTAGTGGAATTTCTGGTCATATCCTTGGTTATTTGACTTTAAACTCCACAGAAAGATCTAAAAATTTCAGCTGCAACTTCATTTCTGTCTGAATTTGCCGATTGACCTTTCCCTGCAAATTTCACGACTTTTCCCGCATTTACATATTTTCCCAAGTGTTGCCTAGGGCGATTCAAAATTGAAAAAAGTTCGACAATCCAATCTCCCAGATCTCCCTTACTATCCATATCATAAAAATAGTATTCTGTGAAATTTTCAGCTTTCTAGGTGGTGATTTAATGGTAACCCAAAGACAATGTAGGTTTATATGGAAATTACTATGGAGATTTTTGTTTAATTGTCCAAGCGCGTCAGGACTGAAATGTTAGTACAAACTTATCATCGCATAGTGAAAACTCATTCTTCATACCATAAAGAAGACATTTGTTGAAGAAAGCAACTCAATCCGACGGATAGGAGAAAAGATATTCATGAATTTGTTTGCTATTATATGGGATTATAGCCCTACAAACATCTACAAAAATCCCAAACAAATTTAGATTAAAGGGGATTTGCTTCTTCAGCAATTAGAGCATTAGAGTTTAAAGAATGAGTTTTCACTATGGGATGATAAACCTGTACTTACATTCAGTCCTAACGCGTGTAGAACATTTTTCAAAATTTCTCCATAGTAATTTCCGTTTACCTTGTCTTTGGGCCACCTATAAAGCTGAAAAATTCATAGAACACAAATTTTATGGTAAGACAGACATGGGAGAAGGAATTTTCAAACATTTTTAATTTTTGAATCGCCCTAGTGTGGCCGCCCTGTACTTTAAAATTCCTTTTTTTATTTATAAGAATTCTTCAGGAACTTCTCCTCGGATTCCTTGGGCAAATAGGAATACTCTCGGTGACTCTTCCTGGCATCCCTCCAAAACATCCTCCAAAGATCCCCCACTAATTCTGTCATAAAATCCTCCAGAGTTTTTAAATTGATAAAAGGAATTTTGCAGAATTTGCTCCAGGAAATTCAACGCAACTACCTCAAGCAATTTTTCACTAGGATTATTCAAAAATTGTTTTAGGGAATATTTTAGGATTTTTCCACTGATTCCTCTAGTAGTTACTCTAGCAGATTCCTACAGGAGTACTTCCTAGAAAGGAGGATTTTACTCGTTTTTGAAAAAATAAAAATCATATCGGATTTTTTCCAGGAAAGCCTTCAAGAATTCTTCTCGAAGTTCTTACACCGAATTTTCCAGTTATTCTTCCATCAATTTTTGTATGAGTTTCTTCTTGAAGCCTTTCACAGTTTTTCCCAAAAATTACTTCGAAAATTCCTTCAGAAATTATTGCTCGGGATTTTAAAAATATTATTGAAAAAAGAGGAACGTTTAAAAAAAATCTTAAGATATTCCTGGTGGAATCTTTGGACAAGTTTCTGGGATATCCATATTAAAATTCCAGGTTGAATTCTTGAAGATATCTTACAAAAAAATCTTGGAGTAAATCCATAGGAAGTTCGTATAAGAATTACTGAAGAAGATAATTGAAAATTTAATCTTGGAAGTAATAACTGAATGAAACATAAAGTAGATATCTGAATTAGATTTTGATTTAATTCGTGGAAAAAATCACGAAAATACGTGCAGTAAAACGAGCAATAATGCTTGTAATAATCCCAAATAAACATTGATATATCCTTCTAGAAATATCTGCCCAGAGTTCTTTCCGGAAATTCACTGGAATACCTCCAAAAATGTCAATGGGAGTTCCTTCCAATATCTTTCCGGGAGTTCCTTCCCAAATCTCCCCGGGGGTTTCTCTTGGAATCATAGCGGGAACTCCTCCAAAAATCCTTTCAAGAGTTCCTACAAGAATTTATGAAGGGTCTCTTCACGGAAAATTCTCTAAGAATTTGTATATATTTCCTCCAAGAATTTCTAAGTACATAAAAAATTCCTCTGAGAATTCCTATGTAAATTTCTTCAATTCAATTCTCAGTACCTTTTCCAAAAAGTTCCACAGGAATTCCTCCAAGAGCTTTTGGAGAAATGTTTGGGGAAAACATTGAAGAAGTTGCCGGAGGAAGTCCCATCAACGATTCGTATATTGTTTTTCCGTAAATCCAACACATTTCCTATGAGGATCCCTATTATTCCCAAACGGATTTCTTTGGGAGTTCGTCCTGGAATTCATCCCAGAGTTCCTCCAGGAATTTAAGAGAAGTTTCACCAAAAAATTATTCAGCAATACTCCCGGGAGTTTCTCAAAAAATTCCTGAGGTTTCCCTTCTCGGATGTTCATTCAACAAATTTTGCGGGAGTTTCAGCAAGAATTTCTAAACCCGCCAAAATTATTTAGGACATTCCAGGAATTTCTGAAAAGATTCACTAAGAACTTCTCTTATTCTATTAGAAACGTATCGAAAAATTACTGAGAAGGTCTTGGAGAAATATTTGAAGGAATTGCTTTAGGAATCCCGGAGGAACTGCAATGGAGCTCCTGGAACAACTCCGGAGGAATCTCTAAAAGAACTTTGGTGGAGTTACCAGAGGAACGTCGGAAAGATGCCTGAAATTTCCTGGATTCCTGGAGGAACTTTGCAAGATTACCTGGAGGATTTTCCCGGAGGGAAAACACGGAAGAATTCCTGTAGAAAACACCCGAATAAATTCCTGGAAGGAATCGCCGGCGGAATTTTTGGAAGCATTCCGAGAAGGAATTCCGAAACGATCAGCACTTTTTTTCCAAATTTCTCCTTTTTCTATTAAAATTGTCTTCATCACTGAACCAAACGCACATTTTGCGAAATAAAATCTATTTTCAATTATAAATTCAAGAAATCATCTCTGAAAACATTTTTCCAAACCGACCGCGAAGCGAAACGAATCAAAACAACATCGCACTTGGAAAAGGGCCACATAATGAAATTGGATTGTGTCAACCTATTAATAATTTGAAACGTTAAAAACTGTTTGATTACATTCCAAGCCATCCTTAAACATCTACTTTATTTAATTTTTGGGCATATAACTTTGTTTGAGTTGAAAAATTTGGAAATTAACTCAATTACAAGTATATTTTATAACCAGTAATAAAATAATACGCCCTTATCGCAGCGTTGTCGAGAAACATTTGTAATTTGACAGTTCTCCGAATGAGCGCTGTGAAATGAATCAGTCGTCTCACCTGCCACTTTGTCGCTCGCATGAAAATGAACTTGTCACCTCATTCGAGTCGACTCTCGGAATCGCAATAAAAAGTTCATTCGAGAGCGAAGTGACCATTCTCGATTCCTCTCACTCCACTCGAGGAATAACCACAATTGTATTCAATGTGTACATTGTGTTTGCACTGAATTCTTAATTTTTATTAAAAACTCTAACTTTGACATACTGTATCAATTAAAATTTAAAAGATATTGTCCTGATATTCCAGGAATAACATAATAGAAGTGTTTACTATGGAACGATGTAAAAGAAATACCTATCAGAACAAGTCATATTTTCGATTATTGGCCCCCTGATCGCCCATAGTGAGTTGTCCCGGCATACTTCGTGCTGCCCAGTAGGCTTTGGAGTAAGCCATTGAAAATCCCTACACAAAATGTCAAATTTGTGTTCCCGTTTTTCAGCTTGCTCGGTGAGTTTTTCGCAAATATTATTCTATACAAACCGAGCACCCCTGGAACCCCAACCCGGGTGGTAAGTCCCACTCCGCCGGCGTAAGTTCATCTGATGCTCTCTTAGCACCCCTCTCCACCGTGGTCGCTTTCACTCTGGACGACGTGGGAAGTCAAGGCCTGCAAGCTCTCGGGACGCATCGGGCTCTACCCGTTACCCCGAAGGACAACGCGGGAAGTGAAGCTACCTCCAAACACAGATCCATCCAAGCTCTAATTCCCGGCACCCCAACCCACAGATTATCGCCCCTTGCAACCCCCTTTTTTCCTGCCGTCGGGACATTCCTGCATTTGGTGGGCCCATCTTCCGGGCCTGCCATCTGTAGAGCTCTGTCTTGTTCGTGCACCGAGAGCGATACCGAAATACCATCCGATCGCCATTCAACTGCAATAGAATCTCCGCCGCTCATTGTAAGCTCACCCTCAGCATACACCGTTGGTAGGAATGTGGTCCATCCATGCACTAACACCACTCCCAATCAAACCCTAAGTCATCCCACCCCAGCTTTACCGAAACCAGCTAGGTTTTGCCTGCAGTGGAACATGAACGGGTTCTTTAACAATCTTGCAGACCTTGAGATCCTCACAAGCAGCGATCCCCCTTGGATCCTGGCCCTCCAAGAAGTCAACCGGGTCACACTCGAACAACTGAACCGCTCACTCGGCGGTAGATATGTATGGAACCTTAAGCGCGGAAGCAACTTCCGCCATTCCGTTGCCCTCGGTGTACTTAAGTCGATTCCGTCTGTCTTTTTCAATATCGACTCTCAACTTCCAGCTATCGGGGTCAAAGTTTAGGGAAGCACAACAATGTCTGTGGCATGTGTATACCTACCATGCGGAAATATTCCTAACCTGCGGGGCGAGGTAGAAAAAATTATTCAACAACTGCCCGAACCCAGAATGGTCGTTGGTGACTTAAACGCCCACCATCCGGCCTGGGGTGGATCCCGGTCAGACTCTAGGGGCAATACCCTACTAAATCTCTTCGAAGATAGTGATCTTACTATCCTAAACGATGGTTTCCCGACTTTCTTCAATAGTCGCTATTCGACGGCAATCGATGTTACGGCTGTCACCCGGTCGGAGATCGGACGGTTCAGCTGGTGCGTCAATTCGGATCCACATGGTAGCGATCACCATCCTCTTCAAATCTCGTTAGCCGTGGAGGCTCCCGTCACAACCAGGCGGCCCCGCTGGCTGTACGATCAGGCAGATTGGACTGCTTATAATAACAGCATCAGTGTATCACTTCGCTCTCGCCACCCGAGTAATATGGCAGAATTCACTGCCGTTCTCACGGAAGCGGCTGCCGTTTCGATTCCGAAAACAAGCAGCAAGCCTGGACGAAAAGCTCTTCGTTGGTGGTCTCCAGAAATAAAAAAAAGTGATCAAGGCACGTAGAAAGGCTCTTCGCGCCATGAAGAGAATGGCACCTGATCATCCAAACCGAGATGTAATCGTTGATCGGTATCACATCGCACGCAACACTTGTCGGCAAGCCATCCGAGACGCCAAACGAGCCTGTTGGGAGGAGTTCTTGGTTGCATCAACGCAACCCAATCAACCGCTGACCCATGGGCCAAGGTCAACGCCCTCAACGGAAAAAGAGTCGTCACTCCCCCCACCCTCGATATTGATGGAAACAGTACTGCGGATCCAGAAATCATTGCCGACGGCCTGGGAAAGTATTTCGCCAATCTCGCAGCCTTTGGGACATATGATCCGGTCTTCGTCCGCCAAACCGGTGCGACTGCCAACGACATAAACAGCTTCACTGTACCTGAGGACAATGCACAGCTTCCCATTAATCAACCTTTCTCATTTAGGGAGTTGCAGTATGCTTTGAGTCGCAGTAGTGGGAAATCCGCAGGCCCAGACGATGTTGGTTACCCATTGGTGAAAAATCTTGAAGGTCATGGTAAGCTTATCCTACTTGAGCTGATAAATCAGTTGTGGACTGATGACTCCTACCCGCTGGAATGGCGAGAGAGCTTCGTCGTCCCAATCGCGAAACCCAGCAATCAAGCTCGAGATCCAGCAAACTATCGTCCAATCGCACTCACCTGTTGCCTCTCTAAGGTAGTAGAGCGAATGGTAAACCGTCGGTTTACACATCATCTCCAGCAACGCGGCCTGCTGGATCACCGGCAGCACGCCTTTCGGCCAGGTTACGGTACTAATACCTACTTCGCGGCCCTCGGCGAGGCTCTGCAGGAGGCGAAATCTTTGGAGCACCATACCGAAATAGTTTCTTTAGATACAGTACTGGACAGAATAAAGTACGCATTGGCCGTTTTTCCATACAAAATGGTCAAGTTTGGAGATCTGAATCTCAGCTTCTAGAAGTCCGATTGATCTGAAATTTTTACCACAGCCTAGATATAACATAGATTTTACTCAATTGAAATATCACTGTATTTGAAACACAATCTTTTGAATTATTGAAAATCTCTAAATTTGCGAAAAATTGCATAATTTTATTTTGAAAATATTTTGAAAACAATCAGTTATACCGAAAAATGATGTTCTGTAAACTTGTGTGTCTTATAAAATTGCAATTTTTTGCAGAAGGACATATTGCTCTAAATATCACCGTTTAAAAATTATTTCTATTTCAAAATTTTGTCATTTTTATCAAAATTTGAGATTTGCGATAACTTGAAAGTTTGTTAATGAAAAACTATGAATTTCTAGCCTAGCAAATTTGAGATTACTTCCAAGCTGCGGTGAAAATTTCAGGTCAATCGTACATCTAGAAACCGAGATATAAGCCTCCAAACTTGACCATTTTGTGTGGAAAACGGCCAATGCGTACTTTATTCTGTCCAGTACTGTATATCAAAGGCTTTCAACAGGGTTTGGGCACCTCTCGTCCTGGAAAAGTTGGCCAGCTGGGGTTTCACCGGCCACGTTTTGCACTTCGTAAGAAACTTCCTCACCAATCGTACCTTCAGGGTGGTCATCGGAAACACCAAATCCGATTTATTCAGAGAAGAGACCGGCGTTCCGCAAGGATCCGTCATATCGGTGACTCTGTTCCTAATAATGATGAACGGCGTCTTCCAAAACCTTCCAAACGGCGTCAAAATATTCGTCTACGCGGACGACATCGTAATTGTAGTATCTGGACCTACAATCGCGGCTACACGAAGGAAAGCCCAAGCTGCCGTTACCAGAGTAGCCAAGTGGGCGTCCTCCGTCGGCTTCTAAAAGTGTCCGATGCCATGTGCCATCCGGGCACAGGGTTAGTGGGCCTCCGATTAACATCAACAACCAAGCCATCCCCATCCGCAAAACGGCAAGAATCCTCGGTGTCACTATCAACCGAGGCCTGACCTTCAAGCCCCACTTTGAAGGAGTCAGAGCCAACTGCCGAAGTCGTCTAAATTTATTGAGATCCTTATCGAGACCTCATCGCAGCAACAACCGGAATATCCGATTCCGTGTAGCCGCTGCCATCATCGATAGTCGCCTGCTGTACGGATTGGAAATCACATATCTGGCTATGAACAACCTCATCGACGCGCTATCCCCGATCTACAACCGATACATTCGAATTGTTTCGGAGCTTCTTCCTTCCACTCCGGCTGACGCTGCATGTGTTGAAGCCGGGCTTCTTCCTTTCCGCTTCCTCGTCATTATAACCCTCTGCACGAAAGCAGCCGCTATTGCTGAGAGGACCGCGGGAAACCGCAGAACACGCCTCATGGAAGAAGCAGACCACCAGCTAGAAAACGCCACCGGTTCGCGTCTCCCACCAATTGCCAAAACGCACTGGTGTGGCGAACGAGACTGGTGCAGCTTAAACCTTAAATTCGACGACAGAATAAAACAAAGTTTTAAGGCAGGTGATTCATCCATCCGATTGCGAAAAACCGTCGCCGAGATTCTTCGGAAAGACTACTCAGCACACCAGCGACGATACACTGACGGATCCCTCTCCGTACGAGGTGTTGGGATAGGTATAACAGATAAAAATCTAGCAACCAGCCTCAGCCTCCCCGGACAGTGCTTCTCCGCCGAAGCAGCGGCTATTCTATATGCCACCACTGTACCTACTACCAGCCCTATAGTCATCATCACCGACTCAGCGAGCTGCTTCACAGCGCTCCAATCTGAAACACCTCGTCACCTGTGGATCCAGGGGATAATAAAAAAGGCCCCATGCGACGTTACCCTAATGTGGATTCCAGGACACAGTAATGTTCCTGGTAACGCAACCGCAGATTTCCTAGCAGGATCCGGCCCTTCTGGCCCCCGTTACAGCACTAGGGTACCCCTTGCTGATATTCGAAGGTGGGTGAAATTGACCATACGCCAGACATGGCAGGCAGAATGGACGAACTCACGAGGGGCCTACCTACGAAAAATTAAACGAAGCACCGACGCTTGGACAGACCTGAAGTCGATGAAGGACCAAACAATAATCTCCCGGTTGAGATCCGGCCACACAAGGATGTCCCACAATTACGGAGGAAACCCTTTCCATCGGTCCTGCGAGATCTGTGACACGGGTAACACCGTTGAGCATTTTATCTGCAACTGCCCAGCCTTTGATAGCCCCAGACAGATGTATGGGATTTCTGGTAGCATACGAGAAGCCCTGCAGGACGACCTCTCTTCAATGGCGGCGCTTATCTCCTTCATTAAGGACGCCGGATTATACTTTAAGATTTAGATATATCGTACATGTACAATTCACGTGATCGTAACCCACTAGCTGTTGTTGTCCCATCATATGCATGTTCTGCAATAGTTTTAAACTTGTCCGTCCATTTGTTCGCTCTGAATGTTAGGCACATAAGAAGTGGCTCCTTATTGTATCCCCAGCTTTACGTTGTGTTAATTTGTGGCTTTTTGTCAATTGGTTTTATCTAAATCTCACTCGATGTAATAACTATGTGTCCCTAGACTAGTTACAATATTTTTGTTGTTTTTCTCAGGCTGGCCCTTCAGGCTTGTCCTGATTTTTTTTTAACCTGACTGGGGATGAACCTGCCTACGGCAGAAAATCCCTTCAATAAAAAGTAATTCAATTCAATTCAATTCTATACAAACACGTCGTAACCCTTGAGGACCCAACCACGAATGAATCACCTAAATTGTTTTGCCCGTTCTTCTGCTATTTCGTGACATACAAACACCATTCCATTTTTATTTATATAGATTTGTAAGTTTCGGTCAGCCAATCGGGAGCGTCTTAGAGACTCCCCGACTCAACTGCCTCAGGGTCGGCACGCTTACCTTAATTTACCGCGGACAGGGAATCTTAGCACTAGAAATAAGAAACCCCACAGCACTTCACTGTTCAAAACTCCTACTTTATTTCCTTCACCACAGTTTTATTCAGTTACTACCTTCTCCTCGCTAACCAGTTCTTTCCCACTTTCTTAAAGACTAATCTGACCTGTTCACCTTGAGGCCCTTCTTCTTGCAGCTACCACTTGACCACTCCTTCGACCTGGTAGCGGCCTTCGGCATTCTTCTACCGCTATCCTGCTTCGGCCACGTCTGGCCACGCTCTCCTCGGGTTAGCTTGGGGGATTTTTGGCTGCAGCCTTCCGGGATCCTCCTACGCGTCCTAGGCTACCGATATGTTGACGGATCGGTCTTCGGCCAACGACGGTGCCGGAATCTACCCGGAATATGGCTCTAGGACGGCGTAGGGCGGTAATAGAAATTTTGTGGTTTCTATACCAAAAAACGGCGGGGTCCTGACTTCCACTTCTCATTCACTTCTGACTTGCTACTCTTTAAATTTTGGTAATCGCTTTTCTACTTGCTTCTTCAGCAGACTCCGGGTAAGTGAACGATCTGTGGTTTAAATTTTGCCTTCCAGGTTCTTGACCTGCTTGGCCGGTCATTGCCCTTTCATTCGCGTCTTATAAACGATGGCCTCCATTTCGCCACCCCTCATGGCCGCCCGAATGTTATGCTCCCGGACATCTGGTGGTGGGTTTTAGAAGCTGAGTGGTGGTAGCCTGTGTGGTTAAGGTCATTCGACATACTACTGCCCTACTTGTATGTCTAGAGGGTCTGTCTGGGAAACCTGCACAACTAATACAAACATTACCTGTCATACATTTTTACGAACCAACAAAAATACAAAATCTCCTCAACACTATCAATCAACAAACCAAACACTTACATATTGGTGACTTCACTTACTGTACCGTGGGTTGGCGTGCCACTGTTCAACCCTATAAAATAATACCCGGATCGGAACTAGTCTACTGGAATGACTATCCAAGACGGAAATGATTGATTTTTTTTCATGTAATTTTATATTTTTCTTGAAAAGTCAAAATCTTTAGCTTTCATTCCGACCCAGAAAATTGAAAATTTGTCAAGCGGTTCAGAAGTAATATTTTTTTTAAATAAAAATTTTGCAAAATCGCGATTTTTTTATCACTTTATTTCGGAAATGGTCACCCTAATAAAAAAATCCAAAAACACGTGTATTCTTATTACGGATAAGGAACAAAATAGCAAATTTTCACGGAATTCGACGATCGGTTTTTCATGGAAAATGCAAGAGTTCACTAATTTGACGTTTGAGCGGTGCCGAATTCACTGGTTACCATGGTAACATAAATCCACAGACAAACAGACGTAACACTTAGAACGAATCTCGATCAAAATCATAGTCACGAGGACATTACGCCCAATGCTAAAATCGGTGTGTTTGGCCGACAGGCCAACAGATGGCGGTAGTGTGTAAACGTCAAACACGAACAAAAACGACGTGAGCGCTGCAGGTGACAGATTAGCCACCTACAAAATTTTTGAATCGACCGTTAAAAAGGTGGTCGATGGACAATGATGAGAGTGTGACGTCTGTTTGTCTGAAACTTTCGCAATTTGCTTTTCACTTCGATATCTTCCCGAAAAAATAAAATATAAAGATGATGCTGTGGCCATTACAAAATTGACGCTGTGCATTTAGTTTAAACTATCAACATGGTAATTTTTATTAAAATCCTGTTTTTAGTGTAGGCAAAATTTGTAGGACAGATCAGTCACTACGGACAACACAGGGCAGCGGAATCACCAGGAGGATCACTACCGACGGGGACAAGACCGACAACCCGGGGTACTTTCGGAGACCGCGTAATACAGTGGCAAGACGAGCGATACGATTAATAGTTGTATATTCAGGGACGGTTAACAATGGACTGAGGGATATATTGAATATGCTCTTAAGCTACACTTTTATTGCCGCCCATAGACATGGGGACAGATGTCGTACTGCCGACACTCCTCCTCGACATCGTCAGCGGACACTCTTACCAATTAGACCCATATTTACTGCGAACTGTTGTTGTTTGATGTATCCCAGGGGTTTGGTCATAATATCAGCAACCATAGATTCGGATGGGCAATAACGAATGCTCACCAAACCTTTCTCCGATAAATCCTTGGCAAAGAATCTCCGGGTATCGATATGCTTGGAGCGTCTCGATGTTCGATCTACGGTGATAAAATCGATGCAACTGATGTTGTCTTCGAACACAATCGTGGGCCCGTCTTGCTTTAATCCTCCAGAAGTTTTCGAAGCCATAGTAGCTCTCTGCAGGCCTCAGACAGCGCAACGTATTCCGCTTCCATACTGGACAAAGCCACTCCCGTTTGCTTGCGGCTTGCCCAGCAGATAGTTGCTCCTCCTATTTGGAACACGTAACCAGTATTTGATTTTCGGTCAGTTGTATCGCTGCTCCAATCAGCATCACTATAGCCGATCAGCTTGAAAGGGTTCACGCCATTACAGGAAAGATTGAGTTTGTAGTTCATCGTCGACACTAAATAACGCACCACTCGCTTCAACTCCGACCAATCCGCTTCAGTTGGCTCGCTCACTCGTCTGCTGAGGATGAACACACTTGCAGAAATATCGGGCCGCGTATTAACGGCCACGTACAGCAATGCTCCGACCAAGCAATGGTAATCTTTGTTGTTGGGCATCGGCGGGCTTCCCGCTCTACTTCGGTAGTACCCAACATCCATAGGCATTTTTGATCCCTTCGCACGGTCAAGCTGAAATTTCGCTGCTATCTTGGCTATGTAGTTCTGCTGGTCCAACGCGTAGTTTCCGGTGTCGTCCTTGCTGACACGTATTCCAAGGAAGTAGTTAACCTCACCGAGCGATGATAATTTCACTTTCTTCTTTAACTGGCATTCGATTTGGTCAATCTCCTCCTCAACTTCACTTGCAACGATTATATCGTCTACGTAGATCAGCAGATATACTAGCTTTCCGGACACATTTTTGGTGAACAGACACGGATCAGCCCGCGACTGGTAGAACCCAATTTCACCGAGTATAGCACAAATGGTATCGTTCCACACCTTGGCCCCTTGCTTCAACCCGTATAAACTTCTTTGGAGCCGACACACTAACTTTTCTTCACCATGCCGCACAAAACCCTTTGGTTGTTGCATGTAAAGCTACTCCTTCAACTGGCCGTGCAAATAAGCACTTTTTACATCAAGGTGGCGCACTTTCATCTTCTTCCTTCCAGCTATACTCAACAGAATCTTCAACGTTGTTTGTCTAGCGACGGGTGCGAACACGACATCGTAGTCAACACCGAACTGCTGAGAGAAACCCTGCGCAACTAGTCGGGCTTTGAATTTACTCACATTCCCGGCACTATCTTCTTTCTGCTTAAACACCCACTTGCTTCCAATCGCTTTTCGCCCAGCGGGTAGTTCACTAAGCACCCACGTTCCATTTTCAATCAGAGAGTCATATTCTTCTTGCATTGCTGCTTTCCACAAGTCACTTTCCGAACTTAGAACTGCATCTTCATATGACGCAGGATCCCCTTCAACGGTCATCGCCATATCGACAACAAAATCGTTGTACCGCTTCGGGAGAACTCCTCAAGTCGATCTCTTCTCTTTTCGCTGTAACACGTTTTCTTCTTCTGCCTGATCCTCAAAGCCATAAAACTCATCTTCGGACTCGTCGTGCTCTTCTACGATTGACTGGGAAACTTTATCACTAGGATCCGTTTCTGGTAGCTTCTCGTGTCCATTCGACTCCTGCTGCTCTGAATTTCTAGCTGAAGCTGTCCATCCATCGTCACCAACATTCTCACATTCTTCTGGTTCTAAATCATGGGAACCATTACGATGTTCGATGAATTGCGCATCGCGGCTGACAGTGATTTTATTGCTTTCCGGGTCCAAGACGCGGTAGGCTTTCCGATCATCACAATAGCCGATGAAGATCAACTTTACTGCCTTGGAGTCGAACTTGGATCTCTTCACAGCTGGAATGTGGACGTAGGCTGGACTTCCAAATATTCGAAAATGACTCAGAACAGGTGCTACTCCAAACCACTTCTCGTATGGGGTTTTGTCGATAACACGGGAAGGCAGCCGGTTTTGCACATAGGCCGCAGTCATTACCGCCTCACCCCAATACATCTTCGATAGATTAGCGTCGAGAAGCATACACGAGGCCATCTCTTGCAGCGTGCGGTTTTTACGCTCCGCAACGCCGTTCTGTTGCGGGGAATACACTGTTGTGTATTGCGCTTGTATGCCTTCTGTCGCGTAGAATGCTTGCAGCTCTTTGTTGACATATTCACCACCCCCATCGGATCTTATGACACATGGAGCTCGCCCGAATCGAGTTTTGACGTGCGCAACGTAGCGTTTGATGCAACCAGCTACGTCCGACTTCCGCGCCAGCAGACACACTACCGTGTACCGGCTGAAGTCATCAATTAATGTCATTAGGTATCGATTTCCTCCAGGAGTAATATTGGACATAGAACCACACACATCGGTGTGGATCAAATCAAGGATACGAGTGGTCCTGCTGTTGGAAGCATTGGGAAATGGGCACCGAGGGAGCTTACCTTCTAAACATGTCTCGCAAACTTGACGTAATCCACAGTCTTGCAACCGGAATCCTTCTACAATACCGTCTTGCTTCAACCGGTCGATCACGGCAGGATCTCTGTGTCCAAGCCGTCGATGCCAAACATGTTGACAATTCTTCATGTGATGCGCCTCCTTACTCAATCTCGCGAACTCCACAGTTTTCAGGATAAACAAGCTTCCATGTATCTCACTCAACGCAACCGTTTTGCCACCTTCGCTCACTATTAAACACTCTGAACCCACGAAATTCACCGCGAAACCTTTCTGGGTCAGCTTGCGGACAGAAATCAGTCCGCTATCCAAAGCTGGTATGTACAGCACCTCCGTGAGTTTCACATCCAAAACGTTTCCCTTCTGATCCACACACTTCACAATACCTTCGCCCATTCCATGGGACTTTGACAATGAACCGTCTACTAATACCACTTCAACACACTTATTTTCGTCCAATTCCGTGAAGAATGTGCGGTTGTTAGTCATATGACACGAGCAGCCGCTATCTATATACCAGCAGTCTTTCTGGCGACCACTACCAATCGTGAAGCAGATCGGATTCTCCGTCCTTCTTCACATTCACTTTATCGGCTCTTTCGCTTCTTACATTTTCATCACTTTTCTTCGATCGCAACTCACGGCAATCTCTTCGGAAATGGCCTCGTTTCTTACAGTGATAACACACTTTTTGCTTCTGTTGCCCTTTCCACTGTAGTTTCATAGCCGACTCACTAGAACAACCCACACTACGATCAGTTCTCCGCTGATATTCATCAAGCAGCTTCTGTTTGACTAACGCCATGGTTATTTATTTATTTCGTCAAGCATAGGTAGACTACATACAATAATTACAATACTTTCTTACATGCTATGGATTACTTCTATTGTTCTTTAGCTGTTTTTTAAGCTGCTCTTTGGACATAGTAATGCCAATGAATTCGCAATGTACATTATACTGACGCATCATACGGTTTATTGGTCCGTTTTGAGCATAATGCGTCCTGCATGATTTTTCTGAAAATAATTTTCTTGTTCTTAAATGCCGAGAGGGTGTGTAGAAGTTTAGTTGAGAAAGAAGTGCAGCAGAGTCTACACGGTTCGAAATAATGTTGTTTATAAAGAGAATCATTGCGAATTCCCGGCGTTGCTTAAGTGTTTCCAAGTTGATGAGCATGCAGCGTGCTTCATACGACGGAAGTGGCAGTACAGTCCAATTCAATTTCCGAAGGGCGTATAAAAGGAATTGCTTCTGTACTGATTCTATGCGTTCTTCGTGTACGACATGATACGGGTTCCATACTAGGTGACAGTATTCCAAAATTGGTCTTACATATGTAGTATACAATAGTTTAATAGTATATGGGTCTTGAAAATTGTTGCTGAACCTCTTAATGAAGCCAAGCATGCTGTTTGCTTTGTTTATTATGGAATTATAATGTTCTACAAAAGTGAGTTTAGAGTCTAGGATTACGCCCAAATCCCTTACAATTTTACACTTCTGCACTACTTGATTTCCTAAAAATACTTCAATTGGTGGTGTTACATATTTTCGACTAAATGCTATTGAATTACATTTTTTGATATTGAGCTGAAGTAAACTTTTTTGGCACCAAGTGAAGAATAAGTTAATGTCATTCTGGAATTCTTCTGCTTCGCTAGAATTACTTACTTCCATAAAGAGCTTCATGTCGTCTGCATATATAAGAAATTTTATTTTTCTAAGTAAAAAGGAAATGTCGTTTACATACAAAATAAAAAGAAGTGGGCCTAAATGAGAACCTTGGGGTACTCCAGAGGTTACAGAAATGGGTGCTGATAATTTATTTTGAAAGCGCACAATTTGTTTCCTATGTGATAGATATGGCTGGATCCAACTCAAGAGTCCTGGCTCCATTCCTATTTTTTGCAATTTGAAGATTAATAATGGTATGTCGATTCGGTCAAATGCCTTACTGAAGTCAGTGTAGAGGGCTTCTACGTGCTTGCCATTGTCCATTGCGTTAAGAATAAAAGATACAAATTCTAGCAGATTGGAAGATGTTGAGCGGCCTTTAAAAAAGCCATGCTGCATACAAGTAATTTGGTTTTTTACTTGCTGGAAAATTTTGTCGTTTACGAGAGATTCAAAGAGTTTGGGAATACATGAGATAATGGCAATTCCGCGATAGTTCCGTATGTCAGATTTTGTACCTGATTTGAAAACAGGCACCAAATATGAGGATTTCCAAGCTACTGGGAATTTTCCATTATTTAGAGACATGTTGAAAAGGCGTTCTAAGGGAAGGGTAAGTTCTTCTGAGAGATTTTTGAAGAACACGGGTGCAATGCCATCCGGTCCTGCTCCCTTAGTTGCGTCCAGGTTTTTTAGTGCCGATAAGATTTCTTGTTGTGATAGTTTTTCAATAGATATACTATTAGAAATTTCTGGGAAAAAAGAAAAGAAAATGCGGTCGCGGTCTTCTTCGGAGTAGGTGGTATACACTTCTTGGAAGAAATCTGCAAAGAGGTTGCAGATATCGGAAGAGTTTTCACCTACGTTTCCGTCAAAATGCATTCGCGAAGGGAAATTGCTACTTTTTAATTTTGTGTTTACATAATTAAAAAAGTTTTTAGGACATAATTTGACTTCGGATTCGACCTTACGATTATATTCTTCATGTGCGGAGTTAATGGCAGAGTTGAGTTGGTTACATATGTCATGATAATTTTGTAAGTTGGTGGCAGTATTTTCTTTTTTGTATAATTTATGCGCTTTCTGTTTCTTGTTCTTTAGGTTTTTCAGATGTGGGCTAAACCACACCGGTAATTTGTTATTTTGTATACGTCTTTTTCTTCTTGTTGGCACAGTTTCATTAATTATTTGTTGAATAATTGAATGGAACTTGTCTACTGAGCTTGAGCTTGAGCTTGAGCTTGATTGGCCGCCCGTGGATGCACTCCAGTATCGCCAGATCAGCTGCACTTACACAAGGAACCAACCGAATGACTGTTTGGGACTAACAGGCATCCTCAGTGTATAAGTGCTGGTAATCTTCTATTTTTAGGCAACAATGGCACCTGCCACGTCAGAATGCAGACCAATGAGGGAAAGGGGGAGGAATTGATGATGCATTGAACTGACTCCCACGTAGACCGTATATTCCACTGCATCCACGTCAGTTCATGCGGGAGTGTATGGATTGGGGGGGAAAGGCATGGCAGAGAGGTTTGCTTTTGTGGTTAGCAGACTGCCTATGTATCAGGCGTAAGAAAGGCGTGCGCGTGGAAGTAGGGAAACGGTTAGCGTTAGGGAAACGGTTTCTTGTCCGTCTCTGGTTCTAGCGTTTGCTATGAACGAATAATTTGAGTGTGATATATTTAGAATGGAAGATAGAAGCAAGTGAGTGATATACAACTACAAAGTACGAGGAAAGGGACGGGCCTGGGATTGAACCCATGACCTTCTGCATATGAAGCAGAAGCGGTAGCCATCAGACCACCAACCCCGTCAAGAATGGAACTTGTCTACTTCGGTGTCGACATTCCCTTCAATACTTATGATATGTTGCCAATTAATTGTACATAGTCTACGTTTGGCTTCGTTGTAATTTGCTTTATTGTATTCCGGCACTTCCTCGTATTCCCAGTCACTGGGGAGAGAAGTTTTATGTATGAAGATTGAGTATTCAATTGCAGTGTGAAATACTTCATTTTTCCATAGAGGTGATAATGATGTATACACACAGAAATCTTCAGTGCAATTTGTAAATAAGAGGTCCAAGTAAGAATTTTGCTGGTTTTTTACGTGATTAATTTGATTTAGGCCAAAATATGATGTTAAGTCTGCCTCCGGGCGACTTTCCAGTGCCGTAACAAGGCCACTGTAGGACTCGGGCAGACTCCTTAGTAACATGGCAATCTTTATCGGGTCTTCTAGGGCTTGGCCTGCACACGAAAGGCGATCGTAGAGTTCTTCAAGTTCAAATAAATGTTTCTCTACATCTGCACCTTCTGACATGTTCAAACTACAAAGTCTTTTTAACAAAGAAACACGCGAAGTTAACGATGTTTTCTCGTGGTAACTTTTTAGCAGACTCCACACGCCCTTCGCATCCCAAGTAACAATATCAGTTTTACGAATTACTTCCAGGGTGCTATAAATAAACGTCCATAAAACCACGGTCAAGGCATTGTTGCCTTCATCGCATCCCTCAAAACCTCTTGTAGATTAGAACGTGACTAGTTGGCCCACTCTGAAAGAGGCTATGAAGTGTATATTTATGCCACACTAATAAAGCAAAATAGCATTTATGGTAGCTATTGTGAGGCCACCTGTTCTAGATGAATGTCGCTTCATCTTGAAAATGATTTTATCATAACGTCGATCCTAACGGATTTATTCTAACGTAAACAAAACAAAATAAGATTGAAAATCCATCTGTGATAATTTATTTCGTAGTGCTTGCTAAATATTTGAAGTGATTTATTTTGATATAGTGTTCAAATCCTTAGTGCCACGTGAGATTTACTGTGAAATGTGATGAAAAAGAAGTTAAATTGCGTGTCCCCCCTCTGAAAGTGGTATATTTTAAGTTGTTTAGCATTTGCAAAAAGAAACCGCCAGGAGAAGAATAAACCATATTCAACATTTCTTGGTTTGTTTGGGCAGTAATTGTGCTACAAGTTATATTAAGTCAGTTTAATCATAATACCGTAACATCTTATGAACAAATTCATGGAGAAAATTTGATTTGAAAATAGTGAAATTGTGACAACCGGAGTGAAATTAATATGGCGGAACCATAATTGATTGATTGTTACTGACAAATGCTGTTTTGTTACCATAATTGCATTAATAAGGGCAAACTGTTATGATTCGGCATTTGTGGATGTAAAATTGCCTCAACAAATGTTGATTGAAGATGATTCAGCTTTTTTTCGCTTTTTATGGTAACTCAGCAGCATTTATCAAAGTTTGACAGTTCGGGCGTGCTGTTTCGAAGAATATACCCAAAAAAATGAAAACGGATATCAGTTTTCCCATTAGGAATAAGTGTTCTTTAGTAATAACGCAATATTGGTGACGTTATGTTGGTGTGACATGTATTAAATTTGATATGCTAATGGTGTTCTCGCATCCTATGAGTCAAAATACTGACTTTGGAGGTATAAATAAGGTAAGTCATTCGAAACCAAGTGGAAGTCATGTAGCTTAAAAGCGGCTTTTTTGACAACAAGCTGTATTATATGCGTCTTTTATCATAGCCGTAACAAATAAGAGTCGTTCAGCCACGGCAAGCAGTTGAAATAAGGTATTGTATGCTGCAATAAAGCTGGTTTTGTAGCCACAAAATTTTGACTCTATGTTTTGGCTCTAAAAGGTTTTGAAAACAGCCAAGAGCCGAATTACAAAATATCATCTTTTGGCAACGTTAAATGTCGCCTCTAAGTGGCTGTCATAAAACATCAATAAATCCACACGAAAGCCAAGTTGCTGTGGAATTGTTACTTGGGATTCGTCGCATTCTTCACCATGTTCAATTGGTTATCCTCCACATATAACACAATCGTTGCATGACATTTTTCGTCACTTTTTGTCCATGCTGCTGTTATTGTTTCAGGCGGCGCATCACTTATCACATGCCACAGTTCTTCCCTTTTTAGTAGCATTTCCATCCGGGTCTTCCATACCGAATATTTTTGATTATTCAATCGTGGAAACATATATTTCTCTGCCATTTCGATATCACAATCAGCAAACACTAGCACCACCGAACGGTATCCACCCTACGCCAGCAGCAGCAACAACAATGTTTATCTCGTCGTTCGTACCGTCGGACACTTACGCCGACGAAAATTGTTTTCTCTCGTTTTCCTCTCACACTGAGTAAACGGTGAACGGCGGTGTAAACAACTACCACCCAACAACTCCCAACGACGACGACGACGCCACTTCAACGGCTATCACACAGCCAACAGACGCCACCCGTGGTGAACAATGCGAATGCGTTCGTATCCAAAATCACTTTCTCGGAATTTGCCACTTTCCTGGGCCCATGACCTGTAGGACAGGTCAGTCACTACGGACAACACAGGGCAGCGGAATCACCAGGAGGATCACTACCGACGGGGACAAGACCGACAACCCGGGGTACTTTCGGAGACCTCGTAATACAGTGGCAAGACGAGCGATACGATTAATAGTTGTATATTCAGGGACGGTTAACAATGGACTGAGGGATATATTGAATATGCTCTTAAGCTACACTTTTATTGCCGCCCATAGACATGGGGACAGATGTCGTACTGCCGACAAAATTTCCATTACTAGGGTCTTAAGCGAAGTATGCACTTCAACAGAAAAGTAATCGCCTATCTCGATGCGTGGGAAATTTCTTGCAAGAAATGCTCAAGAAAAGCATTTTTCTTTGATCGCAGTACGCAGTTGAAAAGAAATGTCAATTCAAATGGAGCTCACTGTACGAAATTTCTTGACCATTTCTTGGGCAGAAATTTTTACTTTTCTTGAGCGGAACAGCATACTTAGCTTTATTATGGATATCACTTTCACGTTCACTTACACTTCACCTTCCAGTCACTTCACTTGTTTTGCTCTATTACACTCAGAAACACGGGTAGTCACAGAATTACTAAATTTTAGTAATTTATGACTATTTTCTATCTGCCTCTCTTTCGTTCTGCAGGGAAATTTATTCATATTTGTCAATTCACCTGGGTTGAAGCATCGCTAAGCTTCAACCCAGCCGAAATGACATTTAGTGTAGAAATTCTCAGCAGAATAAAAGAGAGGCAGATAGAAAATAGTCATTAATGCATAAACTTTAGTAATTCTGTGACTATTTTTATTTCTGAGTGTACCGTTGTCACGGACGACGAAGTGATTGAGAATAAACTCTGGACAAACATTTGAAAAGGGCTCAAGAGGTCTTGAGCCTTTTTTTGGAAACGTTGCTGTTGAGCCCATTTTAACCCGCCCACGCAAACTAACACCACTACGAAGAAGATTAGTGTTAGCTCTTCCTGATAGCGGTATTGGTGAGTGTGATCGAGTTGAATTGGGCCCCACAGCGTCTTGCAAAGCCATTGTTTACCAATGTCGATGTGCCCTTTTGAAATGTTTGTCCAGAAATCAGTGGAGTGACAACTGCGGTAAAGTGGTATTGTAGAATTTTGTTTGTGTTTCTAAAATAATTTACATAAACGGTAAAATACAGATTTGTTTAGCGCGCTAATGCTATCTTTCGTAATACCAAATAATAATTTAAAGATTTCATTTATTTGTTGGGTTGGGAACTTGTGCATCAGTGCAAGGACCTGAATTTTTTGTCACGTCCGTATGAAATAATCCGTACAACTGTACGTTTTGAACGTTCTGTCGTTTTCGTTTTCGATCCTACGTTTAATTCTGAAGTAATCCAAACGCTAGGAAGGCAAATTTTAGTTCGGTCGAACCTGAGACGGGTTAGAGTTGAAACTGTGGTTCAGGTTTCACCAGCTCCAACTTAGGTTCAAAAACGAATTCGACATTTGTTAAAGATAGAAAATATGTCATCCTAAAGAATACACCATTTTATATTGAATGAAAAGAAATAATTTATTGCATATCAACGACTTAATTAAAATAGTTTAGAAATTGTTAGTTGTTTTGCAGTTTAATGCGTGCTCTTCGCTTCAATTTCTGGTAATGTTGAATGTAAAATTGTTTCTAATATAGTGGCATAGTAGAATCCAACTTGCACACCCTCTTATTCGATTTATTTTTCAGCTTACCATTTCGACAAGTTGATCCGATTATTTTGTTCACGTTTTATTAATTTTTTTTCAAAAAAAGATTGCAGTGCTTTTTTTATTTTGTTGATATATACCAGCATTCAAGCTATCTATTGATAAAATAATTGAAACTACTAAACCGAATAAACAATGAGTATTTTATAAAATAATTCATATCTAGTTTTGCTGTCAACAGTTTAACGTTTTGAGGACGAAATAGTTGATTAGTTTTATTTCAATATGATATTTAGAACAAAGATTAGATGTTTGTTTTCCAAAAAATCTGTTCAGTGATTGCTTGTAAAAGAGTTTTGACTTTTCAGTGTTTGATTTATTTATGTTTGGTGAATATTGACTATTTCTGAAATGGCTGCACTCTTATGTACATGAGGATTTGTAACTTACATTTTAAAATTAGTTCGCATTTTCACAATCATATCACAAGTTTTTTGTATAAATTATTTCTTCTCAGATAAATAGTTTTCAAATAGATAAATAAACTATGTAAATATCATGTTATAACATTCATTAATTGGTTTTAATATTTTAATAGTTTGCGACAAGCAACATAAGATATATTATTTGTTTCATTGTTTTGCTTCCCTTGAATGGATAGTAAGCCTATAATTGCCAGCAAAATGTGATGCTATTTCAGAAAATAGGACGCCTAGTAAGAGAAAATTACTGCACTTTATTTGAAAAGTTCAGTTTTGTATTTGCGTGCTGTCGATTATAGGTCTACTGACCATATTTGTGTGTTTAATTGTTATTTATTATCTATTCTATTCGGGAAAATTTGTAATTATACAATAAATGGAAAAATACTGTTGCTAGTTGAAAATGTTGTGAGAACTATGTGTTGAGGACAAAAATTTATTTTGTTCGTGAACTATCTAGTAAGATGCTCTTATCGAATAAGCAACTTGTGTTGGTATTTATTCATCCCCATTTGTTTTTCATTTTCGTGGATACGTTTTGAAAATAGGATGGAGTCGAACTGCCACACTTCAACAACCAAATCAAAAAACAAAATATCATGTCAAGAAAATCAATAAAATTTTTGATCAGCTTAGTAAAATGCCCTGCAAGCAGAAAAAAAAATGTTTTCAACACGCCCTCACACAAGTCACACGCCTCAACGTATTTTTTGTACAAGTAGTACATTGAGGTATTACCACCAGACGAAAATAAACAAACCAACATCTGAATATTCTCTTAAGAAGTAGTATGGCTTTTTTTCCGTTGTTTTTTTTTAAGACACCATTACCAACAAAGACAAATGCATTCGTAAATTTTATTTATGCTTTTCCACGAATTTAGCACGTGAATCATATGTAAGAAAATGGACGCCAAACGGTTGTTCGCGCATAACTTCAGAATGACTCATCCTCTTGTTTCTGGTGGAAAAACGATGAATTTTAATAGTTCTATCGCACGACATCATAAATATGAATGTTATCTAAGGCAGCGACATGAACTCAGGCTACAATAGCTAATTTTTTACATATTTTTATCATTAGCCAAAATCCATACTCATTTAACCTGAACTATGTGGGTCAAATGAACAGCAATTGGTGGTAAAATTGACATCATACAAAATACGTGAGCAAAACAAATATTTTTGGAAATTTCTATTGCATTTCCGAAAATATATGCATAAATGATTGTACCCATCCAAGAGAAATCTAAAGGTAAGGTACCGTGGGGCAAGTGGGCAAATGGGATAAGTGAAAATAGTTTGTAGTTTGTACTGAATATGGTAATTAACGTTCTAAACTCATGCGTAAACCATTGAGGCCATTCAGAATATTACGATAGGTAAGAGATTCATGAGATTTTTCAACCATTATTGCATAATAGAGCGAAAGATTTTTAACTTGTCAAATATTATTCCGTAACAAGTTGGCGGCGTGCAATCTTAATATTCTGTGCGTTTTCCAAGTTGTACTCTTTGACTCAAACTGAAATAAAAAAAAAAGTTTTAGAATTAATTCGACGTGGATCTAAAAAAGACTAAATTAAAACACCGTCAATTTTCTAATCACGTGGGGCAAGTGAAAAGTTTCTCATTAGAGATTGAATTTGTGTTTGCTCTTTAGGTAGCTTTAAGTAAACAAGGTTCACAATTGTCATAGAAAAACAGAACGTGCTGATAATTCAAGAAACACTTTACTCTAAGCGTTAAAAGCTATTAGAAATCAGGAAACTTCTCTAAAAGAGTTTGCCAAACATTGTGATATTAATGTGTCTGCTTCGTACACCCAATTTAATGGAATAGTTTCAATATAAGAGAACGCACGGAAATCCAGTGGAATGTCTATATAAAGATAGATCAAACCATAAAAAATGGAGTATACGTCTATCTACACAAAAAAGATTCTAAATATTTTATTGACGGATTCAGTTCCAAGAAATGATTTCGCCCGACAAGTTATCCGACTTCCTTAACACTTCAGTCGTCGCGCTGTTGTATTTTGTACAACACTGTTGAAAATACCTCGCTTTCCATTCACAACAGCAGCGTGCTGGTTCTGACGGTGGCAAACCGCGCGACGACTGGAAGGTTAAAAACAAATATCGTGAGCGGTGGAAATTCTACAGATCAGAAAAAAACAATTGTTGTCCCATGATGTAAGAACTAACATTGAAAATGTTGTCGAATCATTTTAACAAACATAACTGAACGGAAGAAATTTGAATTGACAAAAATAAAATATTTTATTTGTTATGCATGTTTGAGTCTAGTGAACATGTTTGAGCAGAAGTATAAGTTTTTGGTTACACTCAAAAAATTTTTTTTGGTTACATGTTACTTATGTCATTGTTAATTATTTCTATTCTTGGCATTACGTCCTCACTGGGACAGAACATGCTTTTCAGCTTTGTGTTCTTATGAGCACTTCCACAGTTATTAACTGAGAGCTTTCTTTGCCAAAGTAGCCATTTTTGCATTCGTATATCGTGTGGCAAGTACGATGATACTCTATGGCCAGGGAAGTGTGGGCTTCGTGGCCGTGCGGTTAGTGTTACCATGCACTTAATCGCACCGAGTCAAGGGGTGTGGGTTCGATTCCCGCTTCAGCCCGGAAAACTTTTCGTCAGAAATGTATTTCGACTGTGCCACTGGGCGTTGCAGGCTAGTCCGTTGTCTAGTGTGGTGCTTCCTTCAAAGGACAAATTGTCCACTGGAAGCATTAACGTGTCGGTGTCTTTTTAAAAGTCAAGGAAATTTCCATTACGAAGAGATCCTGGACCGACCGGGAATCGAACTCAGACACCTTCAGCATGGCTTAGCTTTGTAGCCGCGGTCTCTAACCACTCGGCTGTCATTGTTCATAGGGACTCCTTAACAAATGTCAAAGTCAATATAAATCGTAAATATAACTGTTAATTTTTCAATTTACTGTTCAAAACGACAAAGTTTTCACTTGCCCCACTTCTAGGAATATTTTTTCAACAACTTTTTCTGTAATTTTTCTTCAAATTTACATAAAAATCAGTTTTAGCATACCGTTTATAATTGGTGGGAGTCAAGCTAGAAAATATACACGACCTCATTTATTTCAATTTAAAGAAATATCTCAACTATACGATTTCCATTACCCAATTGCCCCACGGTACCTTATCAGATTTGATATCCTATCACCTCACTGAAAAACCTCAAGACCTCTCCGAGTTACATCAGTTGCGTGATAAAAATTCATCGAAATTTATTTTTCGTCCGTAAGTGGCACGGTATTCATTTTACCACCACTTCCTCTGAAAGGTCGAATTGACAGAAATTTTGCATTGAGAAGCATTTCAACACAACGCATATTGTGTCAAAATATGAGCCCGAAATTAATATTCAAGGAAACACAAGAGTAGAACTCTTGATTGATTTCAATAAACCTTTAGAAGTTTGCGTGTTTCTGATGAACTAGAATTCGTTTGGTAAATTGGTAAACAGAAAATCTTCATTGACTTGTTGAGGGTTTAAACTGTTCGTAAAGCTAAATTAGTGAATTAGTTTACGATATGCCTGAACCAGGTGATCATAAAATTCGAATGTACATCGGGATTTTTCCACGCTACGGATTAGTCTATATTTCCATAATATTTTATCGGTGAAATTTTGTTGTTTTTTCACCTTTGTGATAATTTTCAAGCTAAAATTCCCATTTTGTGATCCATTTCTGCCTATACGAAATGAATGGAAAATCTTTCACCGCAAGAATATTTTAAAACCTCCCGATCATGAAAATATGGACTGAATCCTGATCTCTGGCGGGAAAAAACTGCTGGTTCAGACATAGCGTGTAGTTACCATGTACACGTAGATATACACTGACCTCTCGTGTTTCGCGCAATTAGTTTTTATTCAGCTCTGTGATCACTTAGGGTTTGTTCACAAATATCATAACGCCGAAAATCGCCGCCCACCCCCTCGTAACACTTTTTGTATGTTTTTTTTCAATTATGTATGAGCTGTAACACCTCCTACAGCGTTATTAAATTTGTGAACAGGCCCTTTAATTGTCCTTTGTGTTTAGGTCGACTTGTTCTAAAGGATTAGCTAAATTGATTATTAATCATTTTCCGTTCATTGCATATAAGTTTAATATTAAGTATTAGGATTCGTGTAGAGCTTTACCCGGTGTATTGAAAAACGCCATTTTTCGCTGATTACTATATTTTGCAACAAAATATTATGCAATTTATATTTCGCATATGCACATCATATTATATGCACATATTTCACAAGGAAATCCATAAACAAAACAGATTACAGTAGACCGGAATTCGTTATGCTTTATATCATAATTATCCTGGAAAATCATAATTTCTTCCCCTATTGCGTATCAGTTTATCATGGGGTTTTACAGTGACAGATAGTGTTTTTAGTACACGAATAACAACTAGTCAATCCATAGTAAATTAATTTCTATATGAGCAATGAGTGGTGAATGGCTCGCTAGAGCAGTTCCATTATCACATGTGCACTAATTTTTCAGCACCGAAACATATTTTTAATGTGTTATCTTTCGTTTAACGCAAATTGTAACCTAATGTATCCAAAAACTCTTTTCTAAGATGCGATTAATGGCGTCCTTACGCTTGGCAAATGTTATCGGTATTTTTTTATATTTTTTTACAAACTTTAGTTAAACCTCGAAAAAGTTCTAATCGAACATTTATTCAAGATATTTGGAATGAGAGGAACAACATCTTCTTTCTGGCCAACTAGCTCCATTCGATGCCATTTGTGTTCAACGTCGGCTTGGTCTGGTCTAGGAGCAAAGTCTAAAATTCCGACATCCAGAGATACACACACCTGGGACCCTACACATCGAACCCATTGATACATGGGCTGGGACCAATGGCTTCGCTTTCCTTCCGAAGGAAGACGTGATCAGGGATTTTATGTTTCATGAAATCCCGATCACGTTGACGGAAATTGATATTCAACCGATTGTGTCAATCACACTTACCACTGTACACCACCGATGCCGCTATGGAAACAACATCTGACACGCATATTTACACTAGCGATCCTATATTTTTAAGATTCGTTTAGTTTACACTTTGACAGTTCTCAATGCTTGATTAGTTCACTCGCCGCTCCCGCGAATCCGGTAGAGCGAACATTCCTCTTAATTGGAATAAATTTTGAAAAATTAATTAACACATTACGCGTGGTAAAGATGGATGGGTGAAATTATGAAAAAAAATCCACGTGGATTTTTTTAATAGTTTCACCCATAATTTGCCCATCTTTACCACGCGTAATGAGTTAATTAATTTAGTAACCATGCGGATTGGATTACCGAACAGCCCAATATAAGCGTCAAATTAGAAATTTTGAATTGATAGTTGGTTATACATCTGGGATCTCTTGATTAGAAGAAATTTTGAATTGATAGTTGGTTATACATCTGCGGAAAGACATGCTTTTCAGGTGACGGCATGGTGTAGTGATTAAAACGCACGCCTCTCACGCCAAGGACCTGTGATTGAATCCCATCCCCGAGATAGTCACTTATGACATAAAAGTTATAGTGACGACTTCCTTCGGAAGTTAAGTAATGCCGTTGATTCCGAGATGTACTAGTCCAGGGCTGAAAATATCGTAAATAAAGATAGAAAAAGCTTTGCTCTCCACAGTTTCGTAAAAACTCAGCGCTAACACAGAATTCAGTATATATTACAAGCGTACGGCGGGATCATGAACATACAATCGTTGTAAACCAATAAAATAGGTTTACCTGTACATATTCTACAGTACAGTTGAACGTTCGTTTTTGTTCGTGTAGTTTTTTTCATATCGTCAATTGTATATTATGTCTAGTTCAATTGCTAAATTGGTGTCGCAAAATTATGTATGTCTTATCTAAATTAGTTGTGAAAATATCTCATTTCTGCAATCATTTATGAGTTGCCTTAAATTGCTATTTCTACACTATGCTCATTATTTGATTTCAACAAATAGTTTTTATTCTAAAAGATGCACTTTTGGCATAGCTGAAGATTACTGTTTTAAGTTAGTTCAATTTCGAATGTTGTTATTTTTATCATCTTCATTACATAAATGTGTCTTTGCAACTAGTTGTTTGTTAATTCAATTCTTGATTTTTTCAATCATTATAAAATATACGATACGTTATTGCGATTTTGTATTGTTTTCGACTTTCAATTTAGTTCTACTTTTTATCGATTCATAAAAAATGGCTTTCGTTACTTTTAGCTAAGAATAAAATGTTTTTCCAACGACCTAATAAGACCTATACGTCAAAAGTCACAAAGTGGGTGTTATCGTGTATTCAAAAACATACGTTTATTCCTTTGATCCATATCAATACATTTTCAAATACATGATACCTTCTCTTATCGCGTGTGTTTAAAAAAATCACAGTCCTAAATGTGTGGTGTAATTAAGCAAACTAAAAAAATAATTTAATTTGTTATTATTACTACTTTTATAAAGCAATTAACGTTTTCATACAATCAATTATTTTACTACTTGATCTAGCGCATTTGATCTGTATTTGACAACAATCATGGTATTATAAAACAGTAACGAATTACATAATGGAAAATTTCTAATTAGGCGGATTTAAATCAATGGGTGTAGCTGAAAAAATATAACTAACTTTTTTGTCATACAAGGTCTAAACAAGCCAAATTTTCACTGTTGGACGGAAAATAATTAAAAGAGTTTTTGAAAAGCTTGAAAATATTAGAACTTCAAACCTGATTAAAATATCACTCAAATTAATTTGCTGTTGGGCCCTCAAATGAAAAAAAAAAATAAAAAATATACAGTTGTATTCAGAATAATAGTAGTGGAAGCCGATTTTCATACATAATGCCCAACTTTGGCATGCTGTAACTTTGTTTTGCTATGAGCAACCAGCATGAAATTTTGACAGAGAACTACAATTACACTCAATTTCAACATCACAAAATATGACATTTTTTACACTACCGGTTAAAAAGTTAAGCACCAGGTGAAATCGCTCAAAATAATAGTAGCTTTCATAATTATCTGCTGTATTTTGAGTTTTTGAAATTTTCTTCACTCATCGTTTCAACAATTCCCACTCAAGCTATAAATGTATGAACAATCCATTTTTTTACAACATTGTTGAAAAACTACTATTATTTTGAGTGATTTCACCAGGTGCTTAACTTTTTAACCGGTAGAGTGAAAAATTTCACAATTTGTGATAAGGAAATTGAGTATATTTGTAGTTCTCTGCCGAAATTTCATATTGCTCACAAGGGAACAAAGGTACAACATGCCAAAGTTGAGCATTTTGTATGAAAATCTGCTTCCACTACTATTATTCTGAACACAACTGTACATATAATCGAATGCGATATTTGATTCTAACAAGGAAAGGAAACGTAAAACTACATGAATAAATTCTCATAAACAACATTAAACAAAATGCATATAATGCGAAATATGTATTATTGGACCAAAATACATTGGCTTTGGTTTTGTGTTCTAATATGCCATGCTAATTCGTCTACTCCTTAGTCCTCCCCTAGCTATACCACCTTGAGAAATACTACGCCCAATCTTTCCTTCACTGCCTTTTCGTTCACGAGCCTTACGAAGCATGTCAGAAGTACTAGGTTTGCGACTTTCCAATACGGAACCACATGACGATTGCTGCACACTGCTTTTCCTGCTACTATTGTGACTGCCCAGTATATCGGATGTAGATGAACGACGAATGTTTCCGGTACTTACAGACAAATATACTGAGCTTCCATGTGGCGATTGTGTCAACTCTTGATAGTTTGTTTGCGTACTCAAATATTGCGAACTAGTAGTATCGAAACTTCTTCGATGTTGTGAACCACCAGGTGATTGAGCATAGGTCAGAAGCAATTTCTGAGATTCGTCGTTTTCGACGGTTTCCACCTTTAAATATGGCGCACGAAGGATACAGGTAGCTTTCTGTGATGATGCAGATTCGTTTCGAGTTTTATCTACGTTATTTTTTTGTCCTTTTAAAGAGGAATAAATCGACTTTAGACTAATGTCTAATGATTTGAAACTAATTAAACTTGAATTGCGTCGAATTTTAACTTTGCTTTGTTTTGAGTTTTCGCTTTGCACGTTAGCACTGGTTATCATTGTATCAATTGACTTATTGCGATCTAATTGGCGTGCACTTTTATTATCTTTGGTTGTATTATTGTTTGTTTTAGTATTAGTCGAATTACTATCTAAGCGAGTGTTGGACAAAAGTGAAATTTCTAAATTGCTGGTAGATTCGGAAACTTTTGCATATTTAACCGTATCTTTCCTGGAACTGGCTTTGGGATTTTCTGAATATTTCAAGGACTTTAAGGAAAATTTGTTACTGTCTAAATTCCCCTGTTGTCACTGAATTTCGCAGAAACTAATTTTTTGTGATTCTTTTTGATCATCGCCCATACTGATGTCTTCTTCTTTTGGAGACTCTGCCCCACAAGGCACTCCTGTTGAACTAGGAGGCCCCGGGGGGCAGGCTGATTGTCACCGAAGCGCTAGTGTTGAAATTGGAGGTGGCCTTACAGGTTTGTTATCCAAAATTCGCTCAATCTCCAACATAACACCGGTTGAGAGCCGTGGCAGCAGCTGAAAGGAAATAAACATTATTATTTATTTTACTTAATATTGGGCTTTCGACACTGGGTGGATGAATTTAATCAGAATTATTTCAAACATTACATTCACATCTCATATCTAAGTGTTCTGTGATTGGGAACACTATAATCCTAATTTGGTAAAACTAAATTAAGCTGTTATTGACATATTATGCCGTAGCAGTTCAATATTTTTTACAGGTGAATGGAAGAGAAAAAAACGCTTTCAATTAACTTAAATATATAACGCATTAATCGTAGCAATAGAAGATTGCAACGATTTTTGTCCAAAATTATTGTTTATTTTATACGATATTTGTTCCAATATGTTTCAATATTGGATATTATATATAACTATAATAGAGAAGGAGCTCCTTTGCAGAGCTTTCTTCCTGATATTAGAACAGCTAGTCGATATAGGTATAGCATACAACATGGCCGACCTGAAAATTTGTTTGGAGATCAAAAGCTTGTTCTTTAGTCAATGTTTTGATTTTCTAATATACAGCCATTCCATGAAAAACCGGTAGTGCTTCGTGAAGCCCAAGCAGGACAGTTCGGTTTTGCGTCGTCCGATTGATTTTGCCGACGGATTCGCGCGTTATCGTTGCCGGAGAATTTTTTTTCCCCCTGTTTTGGAGCGTCTTGCTGGGTAGTGCTTCGTGAAGCCCAAGCAGGACAGTTCGGTTTTGCGTCGTCCGATTGATTTTGGTGACGGATTCGCGCGTTTTTGTTGCCGGAGAATTTTTTTCCCCCTGTTTTGGAGCGTCTTGCTGGGTAGTGCTTCGTGAAGCCCAAGCAGGACAGTTCGGTTTTGCGTCGTCCGATTGATTTTGCTGACGGATTCGCGCGTGTTTTCGTCGCCGGAGATTTTTTTTTTTTTTTTTTCACCTGTTTTGGAGCGTCTTGCTGGGTACGTATTTGGGAAGGCCCAAGCAAGACGGTTTATTTTCGGGACGCCAAGAAGTTTTGCTGTCAGTGTCAGTTTTGTGTTCAGTCGAGAATGGATTACCAACTGGTGAGTTCGTTTCATGCTTATGATAACACATATTTTCTTGAAAGCGTAACTTTTATGTAATATTAAAACAAACTTTGTATGGTTCGTCACTATATGTGTCGGCATTATGCTTTTTTCTTACACAATTTGAATATACATATACAAATTCTCTTTTTGACATTATTAAAAATTATTTATTAAAAAAAATCTTTTGAATTGTTCGACATTGTGAATGTTGACGTATTTTCTAAAACTTCTACCATATCGAGACAAAATGCACAGTAATACTCATATGTAATTTTCAAACAAACTATGTATGGTTCGTCACTACAAGTGTCGGCATTATTCCTGTTTCACATAAGTTTAAATATATACATGTAATTTTCAGTTTTCGTCATTAATAAAAACGTCTTTTGAATTGTTCGACATTATAGATGTTGACGTATTTTGCCAAAAACTTCTCGAGACAAAAATACAAAACTAGCTTTAAATACAAGTCGTATATTTCCCCCTTGTCCATGGATCGCATCACCGACCAGAGGTGACTCCCAGATCTTTTCCTCCCTCACTAATAAACACCCTTCCCGTGGTGATTGTGGAGATGCAGAGGTATTCTCGGTCTCTAGAAGCAACAATCATTACACCCTAACATTCCTTCCCCATCCCAACTGACTGTAAGGACTTGGCCGGCGCCGTTATTGATCAATAATATTAGATCTGCTAAAATTGCACTTCGAGAGTAAGCGGAAACTCCCATCCCTTATTCATTTGGATCGTAGTGCAATTCTTACCAGTTCCGATCAATCACGGAGTAGCAACCATTGACATGTACAGTCAGTCTATGCTATGCTATGCTATGCTATGCTATACAGCCATTCCATGAAAAACCGATCTAGTGGGTCACCGAATTCCGTGAAAATTTGCTATTTTGTTCCTTATCCGAAAAAAGGATACTTGTTTCTTTTGGATTTTTTGATTATGGTGACTATTTCCCAGATAGCCGTAGCGGTAAACGCGCAGCTATTCAGCATGACCATGCTGAGGGTCGTGGGTTCGAATCCCGCTGGTCGAGGATCTTTTCGTAAAGGAAATTTTCTCGATTCCCAGGGCATAGAGTATCTTCGTACCTGCCACACGATATACACATGCAAAAATGGTCAATCGGCAAAGAAAGCTCTCAGTTAATAACTGTGGAAGTGCTCATAAGAACACTAATCTGAGAAGCAGGCTTTGTCCCAGTTGGGACGTAATGCCAGAAAGAAGAAGAAGACTATTTCCAAAACAGGGTGACCAGAAAAATCGCGATTTTCCAAATTTTTATTCAAAAAAATTATAATTTTTGAACCGCTTTATCGACTTTTAATTTACTTGGACGAAATGAAAGCTAAAAATTTTTTTTAAGAAAAATATAAAATTTCACAAAAATTGTTATTTTACATGAAAAAAATATAAAAAATTTCCGTTTTTTCGTGTGGCCTCGGGATGCTGTTCTATTTTTTTCTTGAAAGAAAATTTTACGTTTACTGTCAAATTTTTGGCGATGTATGTTTTTTAGTTTTTGAGATATATATTTTTAAAAGTAAAAAAATAGTCATTTTTTATCGGCACACACTGTGGGTCTCACGCATTAGATTTTTAATTAAAAAAATCATAGATTTTGAACAACTCAACCGATTTTTCAATCTTTTTTTATGGAATGAAAGCTTAAGATTTAAACTTTTCAGAAAAAAATATAAAACTCCGAATTTTTATATATTTTCATGTAAAAAAAATGTTTTCAGAGTTTTATATTTTTTTTCTGAAAAGTTGAAATCTTTGCTTTCATTTCGTAAAATTTCGTTCAATTAAAAATCGGTCAAGCGGTTCAAAAGTGATGAAAAAAAAAAATATTTTGCAAAATCGCGATTTTTCTAATCACCCTATTTCAGAAATGTCCACCCTAATCAAAATATACAAAAATACGTGTACCGTCAAACGGGGTAACTTGCAACAATTTTCAACTTCAAAGCTATATGGACGAAAAAATTGAGAATTCAGATGAAACAAAAACCATCTGGTACCCTAATTGCTTCGTAAAGAATACCACGCGGTAATTATTTTATCCGTATTTAGTTTTCTGGAATCAGGAGAGACGAAAAATATGCATTTTTTATGCTACCCCTGATGTGGGGTAACATGCAACACAAAATGGTACCTGAAGTACACTATTAAAAATTTATCCTATATTGCGTTATTATGGCCATTCAATAATTGTCTACAGTAAAAGCATGATAATTATCAGAAACAGGCTGCTTTTCTCATAGAAAAATAATTATTATCGATTGTATTATGAGTATTGGATCAATTTGATTAAAATCTTCATTGGCATTGCATAGGGTGTCCACACTGGAAAATTCTAGCATATTATAAGTCTTGACAGTTATTGGAAAGCCATCAAAACGTTTTAATGCAACTTTTTTACAAATACAATGGTATTTTAGGCTTTACTACACATAACTTATTTTTTAGACATATTTAAATCAAAGCAACGTATAACATATTGATATGTAAAATTGGTTTGACATAACTTTCATCATATTTCATCTAGAGAGTTCCCAATGAGGGATCTGTAAGTTATTTTTTTGCAGATTTTCTAAATTATTCTTTATTTTTATGAAAAAAATAAAACTAATTCTAATAATAATACGATTTATTTAAATTTTTCAAAAATTTATACAAACAGTGGATTGAATTGATTGAGGTACAAACATTTCAATGTTACTGTACAAATATATGTTCAATTTTGCCTTTTCATGTGTTTTCGATGACAAACGGCAGGAAATATCAAACAATTGAGATCAAAATTACTGTTGCAAGTTACCCCACAAGGGTAGTCAAAAACGTTTTTGAATTTTTATAATGTTTAAGCAAAAAATTATCAAAACTTTTATGTTGTCAATTTGTACACTACTAAGTACCGTAACTGATAGCAAATGCCTCGAATGACATATTTCTACCGTTTGTGTGGTACGAAGAACGTTTTTCAAGATTAGTTTTATACAATCCAAATTTTAATATGATTTTCACCTCCAGCAAACTCACCAAAAAAGAAACGATACCCAAACCCTTGTCAAAACCTTCTGTTGTATACCTAAGGTCAATAAACGGCGGAATAAATCATAATAATTCAGCTCAGTGCTGAACGAAACGACTATTCGGTTACATGTCGAAGTGTTGCAAGTTTCACCCCTGTTGCAAGATACCCCGTTTGACGGTATTATATTTCGGATAAGAAACAAAATAGCAAATTTTCACGGAATTCGGTGACCCACTAGATCGGTTTTCCATGGAATGGCTACATACATGGATACTTACATTTTGTATATTTGTTACATCAATTTATCAAAAAAAAAAAAAAAAAATTGTGGACTACACAATATCAGGCAATATGAAGCTTCATCGAAAAAATCATACAAATTGGTTCAGCGGTTTTTATATCGTGCTCCGCGACCGTTTTCAAAATTTGTGCCAATGCCTTGAAATCGACATTGATTCCTCATAAAGGCATATCTGCATTGATCGATTTATTTGCATGCTTGGGGGGAGTCCTCTATGCCCGGACACTTTTTGTTTTTTTTTTTTGTGGTATTTCAAAATCTACGTTAGTTTTACAGTTTATTTTTATACCGTCTTAAAAAATAACAATATTTTAAGTAAAGAATAACATGAGTAAACAAATAAACCTTTACAATTCATTTTTATGGTAGGTATGTACCAAAAATCGTATGCACCGAAATGTGTTCTCTATGGCCGGACACTATGATTGCACCATCAAAGTTTATACCAGACCCACAGAAAGGCCGAGGGATGCTTCGTATGTCAGCACATGTCTTGTGGGTTCAATCCTTGCATGATGTACAGCCATATCAGTTGGATTCGCCCCCGTTTTTCTAGCCTAGGGAGGCGATAATTCGTAAAACTGAACTTGGGGGGCGAAAAAGCCAGAAAGGGGGCGAAAGTGCTAGTATGAGAAAAAAACAACGACAAAATATTTGTAGATACTACTCTTATGCATTTGAATAAGAGCATGCTCATTTTCAAATTATGCTATAAAAAACTTGACAATTGTCAAAAACAAAATGTACGTGTAATGTTTTCAGTTGTTGTAATAAGCAACTTAAACAACATGACATGAAAAAGCAACTGAGACTTTCATAAAATATAACGTAGATGGTAATAATTTGTTGTCACATATATTTTTATATTATGCGAAACAAAATTAAATAAGTATTTCAAAATAAAAAAAATGATGACTTTTTAATACAACAGAAAGTTTTGTTATTAATTCTCTATTTTTGTTGCTGTTGGTTTTTGTATCCTACATTTATAAAAAATCAAAATATGAATTAGGGAAAGTGTACCAGTTATGGTCATAGTGGTTTCCTATTTGGCCATATGTGAAATTTTGATAACTTTCACATTTAAAATCTTTTTGAATGTTTTAACATCAAGATCTATCTTAAATCGAACTACTACAACACACAAAAAAATTCAAAATTTGAAGACATGAAAGTAATCACGTATGGCGAAATAGGGAACCACTATGTCCATAACTGGTACACCTACCCTAGATCCCAGTTATTAGGTTAACATCTTCACTGCCCGGTCATAGAGGACTTGCAATGGTTTCACAAAAAGGCCTTTCTTTGTTTTTTTTTTTTTTTAAACGCCGACACGTAAATGCTTCCAGTGGACGATTTGCCCTTTGAATGAAGCACCACACTAGACAACGGACTAGCATGCAACGCCCAGTGACACAGTCGAAATACATTCATGACGAAAAGTGTTCCGGACTGAAGTGGGAATCGAACCCACTCTCCTGGACTCGATGCAACTAAATGCTTGGTAAAACTAACCGCACGGCCACGAAGCCCATAATTCTACATTTTCTCATAAATTTTGCATTGTGATTGATGCAAAACTTACTGAAGTCAACGTACGGATACAGTTCAGCTTAAATTATAAGAATCATTTGCGGCTACATTTGTATGAAATCGAATCAGGGTGAAATTTTTGACAGCTACTGTTTGTTGGAATACTAAAATCTATAAATTTAAGTATAAATTTAAAGATCAAATAAATTGTTAGATGCGACCAATAGATAAAGATTTCATTTAAAACCACTGTTTCGTTCCTAAGAAGATCTGTGCCTTCGAAAATTTAGTAGAGGTGATTTGAATTCATACTTACCTCCTCCTCTTCGACGTTATGGTGGATCACGAAAAACGATTATTACGAGTCTAATACGCACGATGTCAAAATCTCGATATTTTTGGTCATAAAAGGTTGAAAACATTCTATCGGTGAACATTTTCTCTTACATTTTGTAGTGTGTTAAAGAAATCCTTTATTTTTACTGTCAGAATATTTTGAAACTTTCAGGATGTGAAAGTTTTGTTGGGGTGTTTATCCCCGTATAAAAAAAAATCAAGGTAGGGAAAGTGTACCAGTTATGGCCATAGTGGTTCCCTATTTGGCCATATGTGAAATTTTGATAACTTTTACATTTTAAATCTTTTTGAATGTTTTAACTTGAAGATATATCTTAAATCTAAGTACTACAACACACCAAAGTTTTCAAAATTTAAAGACATTAAAGTAATCACGTATGGCGAAATAGGGAACCACTATGTCCATAACTGGTACACCTACCCTACATGCAACTTTGATAATAATCGAAATTTTGACAACGTTACACAAAATTAGAAATATCTCATGTGTTTCACCAATATTATCGAAATTTTCGAGAGTGCTGAATTTGTGCTTAACCCGTTCAGACACACAGGCTCAAAAATGATATCTTCTTCTTATTGGCATTAACGTCCCCACTGGGACAGAGCCTGCTTCTCAACTTAATGTTCTTATGAGCACTTCCACCGTTATTAACTGAGAGCTTTCTATGCCAAAGTTGCCATTTTCGCATTTGTATATCGTGTGGCAGGTACGATTATACTCTATACCCAGGGAAGTCAAGGAAATTTCCATGACGAAAAGATCCTGGACCGACCGGGAATTGAACCCAGACACCTTCAGCATGGCTTTGCTTTGAAGCCGCGGATTCTAACCACTCGGCTAAGGAAGGCCCCAAATGATATATTTCGCTACCAAAACTTGCTCAGTTGTTCGAATTAACAGCAAAGTTGGAAAATTTCCTAGCGAAAACATATCTGCTATTTTCAAGCCATGATTGTTTTTAGAATATTCGATGAAAAACCAAAAATAGTTTCATTTAGATGCCTAATTGTCATAGTTTCATCTTAAAATAAAAACAAATCAAATAAATTAAAATTGTTCTTAAAATAATTAAATTTTAAAAATAAAATCAAAATTAATGAAAGACGGACAAACATAAATAGTACCGTAATCCGGGGGCAAATTGATCACTGGGGCGAATTTGATCAGGTCGGTTCCAAAAAGCATTCCCTTCCAAAGATGCTTAATGTTTCGTTGGTATCACAGACATTGCATGTTTTCTAGTTTATAGGGAGTCGATGCCGGTTATAGGCCCTTTGCGTATTATGGACCCCCTACATGCGGACAACAGTCTTTCAAATGTATATTTCGCTGGAAAAATCGAATGATTTTGTATGTTTCATAGGCGTATTATGAAGTAAAGACATTTAATTTGTTGTTAGACTCCACAAAACGCATATGCGTCTGAGATATCATTTCGGAAACGCGTCGAGAATGAATTTAAACTACTAAGAGGTCCATTACTAGCATAGAAACCCTAGATGTCTAATGATGATTTTGAACTAATTCATTTTTATAAAGGTCTGTTTTGCATAGAATTTGAAAGTGTAAGAATACTGTTGAAAATATCGGTGCCAAACAATCCGCTGGTACTAAGCGTACATGCTAACTATAAGTATTTGAAATGTTGTGTAAGCTTGAGTGTGAACTACTGAACTCATTTTTGAAATCAGAAAGCATTACAAGCATAGTTTTTTCGCTTATAAAACCTTTTACTCTCGAATAACGTGCTAATATCAAGTAACGAGTTGTAAGAATTTTGCAATCATTTTTCTATTCAGGAGACCCAAAATTACTAGAAAGATTATTCTTCAACCTGCTCTGTTATATGGTGATCAATTTCGCCCCAGTGTGTCATTTTCAATTTTTGATATTAGTTTCACGAAATTTTTAATGTTATTTCATAGCAAATCAATTACATTAACTGATAAAGATCAATGAAGTAGGGTGCCGGTGCTATTAGTAGACTACCTAAACTATAAAAAATCACAAAGTAACGAAAAGCCTTAGCAGAGATCTTTTGGCATCAACAGAAAGATTTCAACCTCTACTATATGGGAAAAAAATAAAAAGAGTGATAAAACTAATCTTTTAACATAAAACCGCTTGAGCCACTATTGGTACACGTGTTCCAGTAGTTGCGCTAGTGCTCCAGTAGTAGACGTTCGGGAACGATACAAGGAATTTTAAACAAAATGGTAAATGTTTACATAGGTTTAACATTTTTCCCTCGGAACAGCAACTAATATCTTTCGAATGAAACATAAAGATCATCTCTGGGACTTTTCTTCATTTTTATACATCCGTTTTAAAAACTGCTTCCATCCGTTGATCCACTACTGGAACACGACGGCAACTATTGGTGCAAGGGAGCAAATTTTTTGCGTAAACCTAATTATTTATATGACTTTTTGATAAAATAAAATAAAAAAATTTGATAAAATAAAAGCTGAAATTTGACAAATCGACTAAACTAGAGGCGATCTATCCATCAAAAATTGCACATGTCGTTTTTATCGAAAAATGTACGTTTTATTCCATATTCCAATCTACTGGTACATTACAACTATTGGTACCGGCACCCTACTGATTTTGTCGAAATTTATTTGACAATATTTGTATTCCAAAGAATAACATGACAATAAGTTATAAAATAATGATCAATTTGATTTTCGTAGAAATTGTAGGGTCGATAAAGGCCTGTAAAAAATCAGATTTCAAACGGAGTGAGCATGAAAAACAGGTGCTACGCGCAACAATTTTATTTCAAAAAGTGCTCCGCGAGCCAGAAAGGCTGAAAACCCCCTTGGTATCTGTTTCTGTTTTCTAAAGTTTTGAGATCTTTTTACATGCTCAAAAACCGACTGCACCAATTTGTTTCATGTTTTCACTACAGACTCTCATCAAAGTATTGTGTTGTGAAAAACTCAATTTCTCATAACTCACGCTTGAGATTTTTCATGCGTGAGTTGTCAATCACGCAACTCACACACGGCAATAGTTTATTGTTAGTCTGGTAAAATTATAGTAATCCTTTCTAACGTAAACAACAATATTCGGGAATTTTTGACGGGTTTTGCGACTGAATCATTTTTTACGGTTTGAGTTGATTTAGTGATTTTGCATCAAAATCTTAAGCGTGAGATTTGCGAAGCAGATCTCGAATGAGTGAATAAATTATAATAAAATAATGTAAAAATAGTGCAAAACATCGAAAAAAAGCTTATACTGCAGGTTTTAAGGATCCCGCTTTTTTGATTTTGTGTAGCTTTTTCTACAATTCCAGCTTGTCCCTATTAGGAGAGATTTCGAAACAATTTCGCACGCTATGTCTAAACCAGCAGATTATAAAAATTTAATGCAGGTACCTCGGATTTTTTTCCGTCAGAGTTTAGTATTTGGGTTATATTTTTATAATCTGAAGGTTTTATAATATTCCATTGGTGAAATTTTTATTTTTTCCACTTTTTAGCTTTTTTTTATATACAGCTCATAAAAATCACGTTTCCTACGTTTCCCATAGAAAATGTATGTGTAAAATTTCATCGATAGAATATTTTAAAACCTTTCGATTCTGGAATAATAGACCAAATACTGATCTCTAACGTGAAAAAATCCAAGGTAGGGTAAATTGGTATAATGCGCCCCAGCCGGGCAATACGCCCCACTTCATTTTCAAGGGATTAAGGCTTATTTAACACGTAAATATGACTGCATATCTTAAATATCCGCGAAAAACTGATGTTGCGCATATAAGATCTTTGAGAAGTTGAAACAACCAAATGAAATATCGAAAATCAGCATTTTCTCGTAAAATCTTGGGTCCGATAGGCAGTGTTGCATTTGAACGCGTTCAGTTTGCGTTCCAGTTCAAACTTTTGAACGAGGGATCAAGTAGCCTTGAACAATGAGCAGTTCAAAAAATTGAACCCGTGCGAGCTGAAAATTGAACGTGAAATGAAAACTGTCGTCATGGCAATTATATGACATATTTCAATGCGGAAGTTTTGCAAAGATGTTAGGAAGCATTTATGGCTTCATATATTTGTAATGGTATGAATTCAATATGTTCCGATGTAGTTTTTTTTTCTGGTTTTCAACTTCATTGTGCATTCTGAAGTGAACGGGCTGTTCATGTGCAGGTGCAGAATCTTGCACGAGAGTTCAATGCTTACTAGGTACTCGTGCAAAATTAGAACGCGTTCAGTTCACTTTTGGCTCGCGTTCAGTTCAAAATGCATCACTGCCGATAGGGAAGCCTCGTTGTAAATGAAGCCCATCCTTTACCATTGTACTTATTACAAAAACTTTTACCGGAAGACGACTGCTAATGGACCCCTTTAAGCTAAGCAAGTGGTGGAATCTCCTTTGAACCATTTCTACAGCGCTTCGGAACTTTTTCTACGGGAGGGGCATATTGCCCGGTTTGTTTTGAAACGTCAAGATTTGGACCGTTTACAGAAAACGTCTTGTACTCATTTTAGAAGTTACCTGGCAAGAAAAAGTTGTATGCAGAGCATGATCTACTAAGTAAATAGCACTTTGACACCGAAAACTATAGAAGTAATGCATTTGCCACTGCGATAGAGCAGTTTTTCGTTAGGGGGGGGGGGGGGCGTATTATTCCTGTTTACCCTACATTCGATCTTCATAATCTGCTGGTTTATACATAGCGTGTTCCGGTCGCTGAGAGGACTATCCGAACTATACGGACGTCCTCTAGGTGCCACATCTGATTCAATTGATTGTTGAACATTAGGGTCCAGCGGAACAGCGATGTCGACCACTAGAGATGCATCGTTGATGAATAGCGAGAACACCAAATGCCCAAGATTGCTGCCTTGTGCTGCATTCCGGATAAAATTGTTAATGAGTTGGACTCAACAGATCTTACACTCAGCAACACGGGTAGTCACAGAATTACTAAATTTTAGTAGATAATTTATGAATATTTTCTATCTACCTTTCTTTCATTCTGCAGGAAATTTGATTCCTATTTGTCAATTCGACTGGGTTGAAGCATCGCTAAGCTTCAACCCAGTCGAAATGACAAATAGTGTAAAAATTCACAGCAGAATGAAAAAGAGGCAGATAGAAAATAATCATTAATGCATAAACTTTAGTAATTCTGTGACTATTTTTATTCGCGAGTGTACGCATAACGATCGGTTGGCGAGATATGATTCAAAACAATCTATGAAGTTATCGGATACGCTACGTTTACCAAGTTTATGTAGAAGGACTCCATGGGTAATACGATCAAACGCCGCCTTCAAGTCCTGACACACTTTTTTCCATCTTCTGTAGAGCCTTTTGACCACTGCGTCCATTAAATAGGAATATTGTGGTATGACCCATATTTCATTTGGTGCTGATCTAAAATCCTTTCACATTTGAGATGTTGATATGGCACACTGTCCCAACTAGGCACAACTCGTTTTATGAAGTCTATTACCCTGGTAGGATTACTTTACCAAATTTCCAAGGGCTCTAATAACTCTTGAAAGTTTCGTTTTCAGCTACAAAACGACATATGATTTTTCCTATCCGCAATCCAGAAATACTGCGTCCAGCTGTTTATCAGCATTGATCGCTCGATCTATTGCGTTGAAAATACAACGAGGTTAGTAGCGACCGACCGTTGCAAGAAGAAACCATGTCGATCATTGGATGTACTGTTTGCAGCTGTTGAACAAGGATTCGTTGATGATAATTTCGAATACTTTTGAGCAGACACATATTGAAGTATTTAATATCGCACGCCAAGTATGTCATCTTTTTATGAATAAGAAACTTCGTGGGAATACACGGCATAGGTATGCCGTGTATTCTCCAAAGGTATGAGCAACGATGAGCATCATTTTAGTAGCGCTGGTGGATTTCAGTCTGGTCCAGGAATGTATGAAGACTTCCGCTTCGTTATCGCTTTCAAACATTTTATAGCTGAAGGCATTACTGGTACCCAGTATCATCCAATGCAATATAAACTAGCGATTTCACAGTAACGAAATCGTTAAAAACGCGTTCACGGTGCCCCGACAGACCGTTATTATGCAAAAAAAAAAATGTCCATTCAAATTGAGCACAGGGCTCGATTCCTGAGGTCATTCTGAACCTCTGGGCCAATTTTTAAAATAATCCCTAGGAGAAATCTTAATTTGGAGTTTTTGACTAAAAAATATCACCTAAAAAAACCTACAAAACCCCTCAAAAAGTAGGCCAAAACGTTCTCAACTTGTGCTGTGTGCGTTTGAAATGCAAATATCAAATGCGGGAACACCAAATGCGGTAAGATTTTCAACAAGGAAGGCGAAGTCAAAATTTGATTTTTTTTTGCTAGGTTGGCGGTGATATGCATCATGGTTGCTAAGTATCCTTTGGTTACTTTGTGTTACCGCATTTGAAGCTCAGTTAGATTTGCACGTCAAACGCGAACAGCAATATATGTAATCGTTGTTATGATTATAAATTATAAGTATCTTTTTTATGTAACTTAAACTAGTAAGCTTAGTTTAATGGAATGAAGTCTAAAAAAACAGTAAAATGTTCATGTTATGTTGGATAAAATGGAAACATTTACTGCTGAATATTATTTATTTACAGCTTATTTTCGACTTTCAAGCTAATGGATCATTGAAGGTAGTTTTTGTCAGTGCTCACCGCATCAAAACAAAGGTGCCACTGTATATGGGATTTAACATTGTGACATTGCTGTTCTGTCAAACACACAAGGCTACGGTGGCGCTATCTATGCTTTCCATAGCGGCCGTTTTGGTTATTTTAATGATCCATTGACCAGCCCACTGAAGTCTGCCGTATTTATTTTGCTTAATAATATTACCTTTTTTTGTACATATAGTATAACTTGATATATACGTCTAGCTTTGCACCGAGTACTCAGCGCCTAACTTTAAAATAATCGTATTCTGTATCCTCCGCCACAAAGGGTTTCAAGATTAAAAAATTCACAAAGTGCTCCAAGATTAAAAAAGTCGTAAACAACTTTCAACAAATCCTCAATAAGTACTACCAAAGTTTCAACTCACCATTTTTTTAGCTGGAATCAGCAATATTATGCTGAAATTTGCCGATCTGATACCTTCAGCAAATTAAATTACTGGGTTTCAGTAGAAACCTGCTGATTTTTCAGCGTTCTGTACTGAAGATTACTAATTCGGCTTACTGAAAATGTCAAAATTTAGCAATTTTTTTTTCTGATTTCAGTACACAATAATTTGATGCGTAGGACTCCAAGTTTCTTTACCTGCTACCATGTTCTTTGTTTCTATAGAATTAATTGTCATATGTTTATTGATTTCAAATTCGTGTTCGACTCAGTAATGAAAACCTATTTTAATAAAGGCTTATCTGCAACAAATATATCTCTTTGTTTTTCTCACAGAAAACCGAAGAAAACATCAGCAGCTTCGTAGTCACGAATAATATAACTGATTGCTTACTTGGAAGCTTGCAGGATGCCTTTAAATGATTGCTCTCTTTCCAAAACCATTGTAATATTGAATGTACTTCAAATTTTTGGCACATTATTTTCTGATTTAACGATATCAACAATTGATAATCAAACCATAACAATCATTAAACAAAGAAAAAATGGTCTATATTTTCACAGTTGTCACAACTGACAGTGGGCGATATTCACTTATCGCCCGGGACACCCTGGCTATAAAGAACACTGTGTATTGATATATGGTTGTCTACGGCCTGGATTTACCTGTAAAGCTTGCAAACTTTGATGTAGTTGTTCAGCTGAAGTCGCTCCCAGTAGTAAACATTGCACTGGTTCATGTTTGAGAGACCACGCAATAGATAACTGCATTGCATTGCACCCTAATTTTTCTGCAAGGTTACTTATATCTCTGGCTTTGTCATACATTCTGCGGGTTTCTTCCAATCGTTCCTAAAATAGAAATAATATGTATTATGTTATGGTACACCAACATGCACTATCTAGATAGCCTTGTCATTACTTCTTTATTCACTTCATCTTCAGTCCAAGAATAGCTCTGACTTTTGGTTTTGAATGATCCTTTAGGCAACCACAAACGCTCCCCGTTCTGGGTATCTCCTAAGCACATTGACAGTGGACCCCAAGCCATGAAACCAACGCCGATTTTATTATACATCTCAGGGAGATATAGTTCGGCTTTCTCCCGGCAGAACATGTGATATTCAGCTTGTTCTACTATGGGAGTAACACAATTAAATTGTCTACAATTTGTATATGCTTCCATTATCTGTCGAAGAAATTATAATAATGTCGAAAGGGATCAATTTTACTTTAAAACCAAAATTAAGCATGAGTTTACCTCAACTGGTGACCACCGAGCAGTTCCCCAATACATCGACCATCCTTGCGAAATCACATAGTTCATGGCTCGAACTATTTCTAATTCCGGGAAAATATGGTTTAGCATATTTCAGTTATATTTATTCATTATTTCTAAAATAATACCTTCCATTGGGCACATTGAATCAGCCTTATGTACGAGAACTATGTCTATATATGATAACTGCAATCGTTGTAAACTGGCTTGAACACTCTCAATTATATGCTTTCTGGATAATCCACGCTCTTCAGATCTGAAATGGCAAATTCATTATTAGGATTGTAATAGTCGATGTATTTGAAAGAAGATTTACTTAGTACTCCAGTAAATTTTGGTCGTTATGATGTAACTCGTTCGCTTCCAGCCTGCTTTTTGGATGATCTTTCCTAATTCGATTTCTGCACGGGTTCCTGTAATTTTGGGCAAGTTATTTAAACTTACACAGCCAATTCAGATTACCAACCCCAGTAAAATTTGACTGGGTTTTGGAACAACGGATTTTTCGGTAATTTTTACAATTACCGAAAAAACCCAGTAAATCAAAATATGTTTTGATTGATGGAAATTACTGACTTAGTCAGTAAAATTGTAGAGCGTTTTTACTGGTTTACAAGTTTCCCATGCTTCACGCTTTGCTTCTCCGGATTCTATTTTTTTTAAATAAGAAATCAAAACAAATAAAAACCCAATCGACATGGACATGTCCCTTATAGAGTTCTACAAGTAAACTTTCACGAACACCAGTGCACGATACACAAGTCAATTTCCTCAGAATGAAAACGTATCGATGTTTATTTGACGTCATTTGAGCTTTCGGTCAACGTCAGTCCAACAAGGAAGTGAATGCTTGGCAGCTATTCTGTTTTTTTTTGCTATTTCACAGTAAACAAAAGCAAAGATGTGACAGTTCTCACAGCAAAGCAAACAAAGAACAACAATCAACATTGCTATACTACGCAGGCAATTGGATTGGCCTATTAGGCCTAAGCATTTTTCGAGGGAATAAACATCTACGGTATGCACATATCTCAGTGGATGTAATCGAAAAATGTGTGACAAAATCATCATTATTTGGTTGGTGTGCATACAAGAGGCAAACTCAATGATGCCAGATGAATTTACCTCTTTTATGGAAACCAATCGAATTTACCAACGTAAGCAGTTAAAATCGTGCTGAGCATTTTTGGTTGCTTAAAATAGTTGCGCCGGCTACGTCCTTACGGTCATCGGGGAAGGTTAGTTAGACAACCGTTGTTACGAGAGACTGAGATCATCTCTGCATCTCCACAGTTGTCATGGAAAAGATATTAAGTTAGTGGGATAAGGTAAAGATTTGGGAGTCACCAGTAATTGGAAAGATATTGGGTTAGTGGGATAAGGTCAGGCTTGATAATTCTCCTCAACATCATCAGAGTTCGGTGACATACTCTAGAGCAGCGTGCTGCCTTTGCCTCTTTGCGAGGAAGCGAAAAAATGTTAAGCGGAGAGGCAACGAAAAATGAGCGAGGAAGATGAAGCACAAAACACAACAGAGTAAAATTCCATCAAAAAAGGGTGCTCTCCCAACTCCCCGAAAACTGTTTGTTCGGGCGGCAGACTCGAGAGTTCTTTTGAAGTGTGAGTTAAGGTGAGTGTCGCAACAAGAGAGAGAGAGAGTACCTGAAAAAATCCTCGCGTTTTCTTGCACTCTCACTCGAATCGCTTGAGGATCTGTGTTGAAAATTTTGAGTTCAGTTTTTTCTCCTCAGAAAAACGGCAAAATCGCCTCCTCCTTGCCTCGCAGAAGAGTTTCTATCAAGCCTGTGATAAGGTAAAGATTTGGGAGTCACCAGTAGTTGGTGATGTGATCCATGATATAATTACGCCTAATCGGATTCACGATATAATTCGATTATCGCATTGTACGCCGAACAAGTGTTCATCATTCGCCCGCGCAAGAGCAAGTGACACGATCAATAGATCAAACACTACTAACGATCCGCGGCGCATTTTCATTTCACTACTCGACCGACGCGCGACATGTTTGATCCTGCCCTCGTCGCCCGCCCCTGCAGGAGCAAGCATCAAGGTCGAAGGATCGAACAGAACTCTTTAACGGTATTTTTGGACTAAAATCCGATTTTTTTTCGTTTGGATTCCAGAATTATAACGTATTCAAGAAAGTTACAGAAAAAAATATTTTTTGGGTTAATTAAGGCCGGTGTCCGTGATTCGAAGCGTCCGGGCAATTTGAATCAACACCGTAGTTGATCAATGAGGAGAAGTTGATTATTCTACTACCCACTAGTATAGTCTATCAAGAAATTAAGATTAAGATTTCTGTGATGTTTCATTATCTGGCTTCGTGAGGTGCGGTTAGCGGCGAGATTCGTTTGGGCAAGGGCCGGATTTGCAAATGTGGGGACCCGGGGGCCATTGTCTTGTGGGGGCCCTTTTCCCAGAAATAAAAATTTCATTTTATATTTTGCAAAAAGAAACAAAATTTACAACACAAAATTCATTCGATGATTCTTTTTTATTAGTACAATGATTCAAATTATTCGTATTCTATTTCTGTTTCAATATTCAAGTTGTTGAAAATACAGATTTATTCAACAGATTTGAGTCGAAGAAATTGGTGTGGGGCTGGTAGCAAGTCTTTTTCTAGAAACTTGGTCTCTTTTTTTTCAAGGAAGGTCTCTAAGGTCTCTACTTTAAAATGAGTCTCTAAAGTATGTTTTTTTCTTATTTGGATTGCAGTGAATCCTGATGCAAAATTCTACAGATTCCAGAGAAAAAATTCAAAAACTTGGACGCGGCTATTTAACAGGTTCTTCAAGGCTTTCGTCTCACATGTCATAAGGAAAAAGTTCAAGAAATCTTCTAGTGAATTGTCCAGAGATTAAGGGACTCATACAGGGATCCTTCTAAAGATTTCTCTTCCAATTCTCCAAAAAAAATCCTCCAGTGGTTTTTTAAAATATGATTAAAGGATTTACTTACTACTTCACTAATTCTTCAACCGAGTTCTCCAGTTGTTATTCAAGGAGATCATACAAATGTTTTTTGAAGATGTTCTAAACGTAAATCTTGGAGGATATACTAAGGAAATTGATGGAAGAATCACCGGAAACTCCTTGGGGACTTAGGACTTCCTTAAAAATTATCTAAACGAATCTTTGAAGAAATTATTGATGCAATCTCTAAGGTAATTTTTGTTTATCTCTGGAAAAACACAGACTGACGGAAAGACACGAGAAATTACAAAAACAAGTGATAAATGTCTGGCTCAATTTCTTTGGGCTTGTGCTAACGTAAGAACCTCGACACCACTCATAAGACGCGACGTGATGTCTGGCCTGATTCTATGATGAAGAATCAAACTCTTGTCTTCTGCTTCCTTTTAGGTTACGTTTTATTCTTCTGTTTCCTGTTTGGTTCATTTTCGGTCACTTTTTGTTTGCTGTCTGGTCTCTTGTTGGTCTCTTACTCTAAGCTAAATATCTCAAAAGTTCCTATATTCAAGACACTTAAATCCTCCTATCGATCCTAATCTAAAACTTGGTTAAGAAAGCTTTCGGTACAGTTGGAAAAGTCACATTAAAAATCGTTAGAAATTGAGGTTTGTTTATCCAAATCGTTTTTGAATCTTGCTTACTCTTCTTGTTTCTTATGAAGTCAACAAAATCTCATTCTATGTTCTAATATTTTGTTTTTGAAATTCATTTGAGTTTATTGAGTAAATTATAATATGATGCGATTCAAAAAAGTATGTACTATTGCATTGATTCTAATTATTCGTAAAAGTTTAACTACAAATAAATTTGTCAAGATTTGTGGGGTCCCCTAAAATGTAGGGGCCCGGAGGCTATATTATATAGCTTGTGCACTGTATAACAAACGACAAAGCGCTTCTTATTTATATATTTATTAAGCAGCATAACAAAACATATTGCATAGAATCAGCCGGATGAACGATGGGGACTTTTATTCCACAACATTAGTAACAGCTTTTTAAAAGCAGGAAAAGCGATAGAAGACGAAATATACTCAGCTGAGATTGGTAGCTGCAAAATGTTTGCATTATAGCTGTATTGACGCTAATCGTTCTATTTTTGACAGGTTTATTTTTTTTGCAGAGTTAGCTGCTTCAGTTCAACTATTATTCAGCAGAAAGCAAATAATTTTGGCTATAACGCTAAAATTGTTAGTTGGAGCTTACCAGAATGTGCTTCTGACAGATCAAAAAGGTTAATGCCACTGTCCACAGCTAATCGCAAAATTGCTTCAGCTTGGTCTTCCGATACACCAGGTGAAAAAATCGGCCACGTTCCGAGGCCAACATTCGATACACGGAGACCGCTTTTTCCCAAATTTTTATATCGTAAGCCAGGTGTAGTTGTAGCATTGTTACGAACTGGGATTGCCGGATTCGAACCCAAACTAGTTGAACGACCTGAAATTAAAGCAGTTAAAATTATTATGTTACTAAAACTTTATGTTGGTGTAGAAGAGATTGTCAGACATGAAAGGGTTAAAGTATATAAATCGACGTTGTCGGTTAGTTTACATTACTGTTTTGAAATGGGTTTCACATCAATTCCATGAAAAACAATTATTAGATGTCCAAGAATTTCGTAATGTTGTTTTGATACGCTTTATCAATCCAACGAGTAAAAATGAGTAAAAATAATTTGTTTTCTTGAAACTTAAATTAGATATAAGAATTTGAAGAATACGACAACGAAATAAAAAAAAAAACACGGATCTACCTGTTTTCGGTAATTAAATCCATTCGTAATTCTTAGACATCGTTCACTTTGTTCCATGCAATTGCTGACCAAATGTATTCAATTGGTAAAATAATAATTAATAAAACACTTATTATGAATGTACAAAATTTACGGAAAATAACTATTTTTGGTAGGGCAAAGAACTTCTTGGACACCATGATTGACTTTAGCAAGAGCGAGTTTTCTCGGTCGGAATATCTGAAACTTTGCAATAAGAAGCACTTCATTATAACACTCATATATTGTGGCCAACTAATACAATCTCTTTATTACACAGTTCGACAAAAAAGTCGATCTGAATGCACAGAGACGGGACACCCCGGACTTGAAAGTATAAAAAAAGACAAAAATAATGGCGTTTTCAGGGTGTTCGTGTCTGCCGCAGGTCAGGTCGCAAATGATGAAATATTTGATATAAATGGTTGAAATAAGCGATTTTAGTGATACTACAATCCTCCAGAAATATCGTGGTTTATGGACAACCCCATGACCATACTGTGGAGCCGTCCATAAATTGTCCATAAGTGTTCATTTGATGGGGTCTGTTAAAAAGTTACGGGTTGTATAAATAAAAATAAAAATTTGATGAGTTGACCCCAAGGGGAAGGGGGATGAAAAATACCAAAAATATAACCACTTGGTTTATGAAGGGCCCTTGAAGGATTTTATGTTTCATGTTTACAATATCGAATTTAAGATCAGGCTCTCCATAAACCACGTGGCTTCTTAAATTTTGTATATGGACAAAAGGCCACAACGATGGAGAGGGATCTTGATTTACGTTAGAAAAAATTACGTGGTTTTTGAATGTTTACTGACAAATCAACGGACTTTGAACTAATTTTTAATTAATCCTATGCTTGTGTGATAACTATACTCTGATTAATTACCCTGATTTTAAATGAAAAATAATTGCAGATTTCAAGCTGATCAACATTCTCATGGGGCTGAAGAAGGGTAATCCAAAGTTTCCATGTTTTGCCTGTGACAGGAACAATGATGGGATGAATATTCTGAATCATCATGGTCACCACATCATTCTTTTGATAAGTACCGTAATCCGGGGTAACATTGATCAGCGGGGCAACATATATTCAATGCGTGAATAGTGATCCCCTTCCTTCTATTCAGGATCTAATAAACATTTAGGTTTTTGCAAAAAATGAGTTGTGTTCATGCGTAAATTTTTCAACTTTTGGAAACAATGCTTTTTATGATTATGAACGACACGCTCGAAGAATCAAGTCTCACATGAATTCTGAAAACGATATGAGCAGAAGAAATGCAGTTAATACTAAAAATGACATCTCTGAGAACGATTCCGTTGTCAATACTTTCATAAATATGTTCAGTAAAGCATAATTCACAAATTACTATAAAGAATGCAGAAATTCCTTGGGAAATTGCCTACATTTAGACATTTTCACAATTCAATGTTTTCAATTTTGCAATAACTTAAAAAGTAATTGGGTGTCAATAATTGTTTTAAAAATATAAAACTTGCAACATATGCATTTTCAAATGAAATTTTTAAATATTCAAAGAAATAATCAATGTTTTTACCGCGGATTACGGTACCCAGACAATAAATCAGATTTATATAGTGGATCGTAGTATCACTAAAATCGCTTATTTTAACCATTTATACCGTGAGGGCCCCTAACTCTGCGCAGCTCCTAACTCTGCGCACTTTTACCAAAATTCACCAAAATCTGGTAAAACACTTAAATTTTTGTTTACAATTTTTGTTTCATATATTGCTACAATAGTAATAAAAAAGTACGCGAAGAATTTTCTTGACAAATTATGTTTATTACTCTAATAAAAAATGAAATAGCTTTAAAAATATTGAAAAACGTCCAAATTGACTGCCCGTTAGCAAAAATGCTAAGGGAGTACCTCATCACTTAAGTCATTTGAAGCAAATTAAAGAGAATATGTTTCAGATTTTTAGTACGTAGGCACTAGTTTATTTATCGAGCAATCATCACTGGTAAAGTGCAACTTTTTTTTCCTTCATTTTCTTATTCTTCTTAAGTGCGCATAGTAAGGAACCATTTTTCAACTATGTTCCTTACTATGCGCAGCAGTTATAAAACGTTATTTTCAACAAACAATCAACCCTCCAGAGGTCGATATTGAAGGGAACCATCGACTTGTCGACACCATCGTGATATGGAATAGAAATGCTTTGGAAAATTGTTTGAGGGGACCATCATAGTAAGGGAAGATTAAAAAATGACGTCCTTCACATTTTAAGGATTTCTACACTCCGTCTCCTCAGTCCCTGTCGCGATTTTTACAGTACCTAATGTCACATTGTCATAGACTCTTCCTCCCCTCAACGATGGACGTAATTTTTGAATGCTCCCTAACCATGCAATAAAATAATTTAGATATTTTGTATAGTTTCATGAGTCAATATCGAGTAATGGAACACCGAGGTTTAATCGTATTTGCTATATAGAAACGCCAATAAAGTACTGTTATTGATCTGCAATAGGAATCGTTCATTAATTACGTCACGCTTATACAGAGTGGCGATACTTCTCGATTGATTGATGAACAATACATGAAGAATGGATATACCCTTTCGCTTAAACTATTCTTCGTATTTAGTAGAAATGTTCGGGTTTTACCAGAGTCTATAAATGAAGAGTTGCGCGAAGAGTGAAACCAAATCTACCTATCGAACTGTCAAACCGTCTACCTATCGAGCAGACCAGCATAACAAATAGCCCCATTAAACATTTGACAGTTCAACAGCCGACTAAATTGGTTGTTGCACCGACGCTTATGGAAGTTTAACACAGCGAACAACTGACTAATCGCTAGATTAAATCGGGTGACCGAGGAAATCTGCGTTTTAGTAGGTCAACTTGCTTGGATTTTACTTAAAATACCGATTTATCCACCTATTTAGTAGGATTGCGTCGGCCCACCCTATTAAATCGGATGATATTCGATTGATCCTTGTGTTAATCTTCCATAAGCGACGGTGCAATAATCGACCGATTTTGCAAAAATTGCAAAAGTCGGCTGTTGAACTGTCAAATTTTTAATGGGGAGGGGCTATTTTTGAAGAAAAAGGAGAACAATCATTCAAAGAAGCCTCTTCGCGCAACTCTCTGTATATAGACTCTGGGTTTTACATATAACAAACCCGAACCAGGTTCTTATTTATTTACTTCAAACCCGGATCCGACCCGAATCCGAGACAATTATTTAATACCGAATCCGGACCCGAACAGAACCAAACAAATTTGGGTTTTATATTTTCTAATGAAAATACATAAACAGTCCAAGCTAATTTTCCTTTACACGCCAAAAGTGAACGCAAAAAAGACGTAGTTTGTACGTGTGATTGTAATTTCGATTATTTTAAGAGTTGCCCTTAATGGCATTCATTAACACTAATTATCATGGATTGAATTATAGATAAAATTCACTTCATTTAGTAAACTTCTATGTTACAGACATTCCACGCTCCACTAGGGACGTAAAGTCGTATAAAGTAAGAAAATGAAGATTAATTCAGAGTTTAACTGCTAGTAATGCTTTTAGTAAAATACTTTAACTGTTATAAAGAATTTATCGAGTGCGCAGAGTTAGGAACCTAAATGCGCAGAATAAGGAGCATTGCAAAAATGAGTGCGCAGAGTTAGGAACACGGACACCCTTGAGAAAAATTAAAAAAAATGCAATAAAAATCATTACTTAGTGAAACTTTTATATTTTTTCCTTATACATAAGATCAATAAGTATTTGCTCCGAAAATTTCAGACTATTGTGTTTTGTTTTCAATTAATTACAGCTGTTTGAAATTTGAAAAGCCTTAAGTGCGCAGAGTATGGGGCCTTCACGGTATTCCATCATTTGCGATACTTTAAAAATGGGGAGGGCACTAGAAAATGGGGAGGGAGTCCATGCAAATCTTAGTACAACTCTTCATATTGAATTTCAAGTCAGGTTTTTGATTTTAAATTTAAAATGCAAAATTTTCAATTCAAAACGACCTGGGGCAGACACGAAAATTGTGAAAACGCCATTATAGCCCGGAGTGGCCCATTTCTGTGCATTTAGATCGACTGTTTTGTCGAACTGTGTTATATTATGTATAAAGTACCGACGAGAAAGTGGGTAAATGGGGTAAGTGAAAAAAATGTTTATTCTAGTGAATATATGAATTTACGTTCCTAACTCATGGGTAAACCTTCGAGGCCATTCAAAAAATTACGACAGACAGGAAATTTAGGAAAATTTTCAACCGTTATGGCATAATAAAGCGAATGGTTGTTTACCTGTCAAATATGACCTGTTGGTTTATGACGTGCAATCTTATTTTGGTATTTTTGGTGAAAAAATGTCGCGGGAATTTTCTTTACTACGTTAAAGTTGCCCTCCCTAATAATTCTTAAGGGAAATAAAAAAATCAATGTGAATCTCTAAAAAGCTAAATTGAAACATCATCAATTTTTTAGCCACGTGGGATAAGTGAAAAGTTTCTTATTAGAGCTTGATTTTTTGTTTGCTTTTTAAATAACCATATGTTAACAAAGTTCGCAACTATCATAGAAAAACAAAGCGTGTTGAATATTTAAAAACACAAGCGTTAAAGCTAATAGAAATTAAGGACTTGGAATATATATCACGAAGTTTGCCGAGTGACAGCTAATAGTTTCTAGAAACAACACTTGCCAAAGTGAACCAATAATAGAATAGAATACGGCTCCCTACAATGATTTTAAATGAAAAAATAAAAATTGTATACCGAAATCTAGCTGTGCTGTCGTACCACTGAATTCCTCCATACAATCTAACGATGCTATTGGTGCGCGACACCTGAAAGAAAAGTAGATAAAATGTAATTATTATTTCATTCAACAGTGCTGCAAAATTATTTTATCGTAAATAGATAGAAGACCGTAACAATAACAAATCATTAACAAAGCGGTATGTTAAGCATAAGCTGGGCTGCTTTTCAAAATTATTCTAAATTGATCCCATTTTTGAATAACTTACGACTAAAATACATTGGTACTACTGTTATACATACTGCTGTAAGTAATAATTATTTGAGACCGAATATGTCTACATGTAGTATGAATTGACCAGCTGTATTTTGCTCCAAAGCGGGACAAAATTTTACATATTAAAAAAACTACAACTCTTACACATATGTCGCGTTTAGTATCATACAGGTGTCATTGATTGATTCATTTATTGAACGACAAATTTTGAAAGAGTGATATCCTTTCGTAATCGTTCTCAAAAGGGCACAAAATCCAGTGATCGTTTTCTCATAGTTGATTTTCTCTTTGAGTTAGTACATGAAATCCAATCGAAACATTTGACGATGAATACTTTTAAAACAAAAGAAAACAGTCGCCCGGCCAAGTAAATAGCTAAAAATAAAATCAATGAAGAAAAATCGATAAGTGCAGTCACGCCCTTATACCAAATGCGAGATATCATTGATCTACAGTAAAAATATGTCGCTAAGCTTTAATCAAAAGTACAAAAAATTATAATCAACAAACTTTGAACATCTGCGACAAATGGAAGCTTCCAAAGTTAGGTATAACACAAAGCTGGGACCAGATCATAAAAAATGATTTTCGACAAAAAATGCCATTTATGGGCTCTTTGCGCATTATGCATTCCTAGGCAGCAGTTCCAGGAAACATATTTGGCGTAGGGTTTAAAAATACAGTTTTGTGAGTAAGAAACGTCACATTCGTACCTGTACTCTATCCCAGGAAAAATATGGAGTGGCAATAGTTTTGTTAGTTGGGCTCCCCGAAAGATTCCGAATTCGTTATCCTGAATTACCCCCAAAAATTTGTGTCGCAAATGTTCAAAGTTTGTTATGCATTCTGTAAGGTGATGCATAGTTATCAAACTGCAATAATCTTTAGTTACACCCCCAGGGCTACTGTAAAAGTATGAGCTCAATCCAGTGTGATCCGGTGATCCGCGCACCCATACCAAGCCTTATTTTATTAAAATTAGAATTAGAACTGGAAAATTAAACTAACATCTTTCCTTGATTCCTAGAGAAGGTTTTCAACATCGGCAGCTAGATATACATAAACTAATATCACGTGTAATTGTGGCGGGACTTGAACCTGTTGAACCGATCCTAGAGGTATTCACCGGAAATTCCTGGCATGTTTCATGCTTAGGGACGATTCAAATATGACGTCCATCGTTTTTCGGGATTTTTAAACCCCCCTCTCCCCTCTGTCACGCTTCTTCCAATACCTTATACATGCACTGTCACACTTTAATAGACTCCTCCAAATGATGGACGTCATTTTTGGATGACCCCTTAGTCTTTTGCAACCCAACAACCAATAACAATAACATCATGATATATCCCTCCTCTTCCGTTTCGGCTTGCACAAGTCGTCGGCCCAGCGAAAGAGAACGTACCCCCTGCTATAAGACAACGGACTAGCATGCACCGCCCAGCGGCACAGTCGAAATACATTTCTGACGAAAAGTTTTCCGGGCTGAAGCGGGAATCGAACCCACACTTCTTGACTCGATGCGGCTAAATGTTTGGTAACACTAACCGCAGGGCCACGAAGCCCACACTTCTTTTTAATGGGATGCCCATCTGGCATTTGCTTGGGGCACCCTTCCGGTACTCCTAGTCAGGTGAAGTACTAGCCATATGTCAATGTGCTAAAGTTCACCTTAATAAAGTAATAAAAAAAAGCTTCCTTAGCAACGTCAGTCCCAAGAATTTAATTTTTCCCCGTGAAATGAAAAGGTTGGTATTTTCATCCTTTGTAAAATTTGAAACTTTGCGTCCATCACGTTATTCATAAGTGAATAATTTGATAGCCGTCAATTTTTAAACTAGCTTCAAACCTGCAGCTGCACAGTGGGCCTGACCATTTCACAATATGACACAAATTCATCGATATGCTGCAAATATTAATAACAGAAGCGAAGTAAAATTCAATTAGTGTTTTTTTCTTAAACATACTCTACTAATTCCTCCAAAATAAAAAGGGGGAGGGATTTCCAGGATGCTTTTCAATAATGGCTATGTAAGCGCTTAGATTAGATTATATTAAGAAACGTCAAATTCGTAAACATACCTGTTATGGGGGGTGTAGAATAAGAAAAAAATAATGTACATCGGGGGAAGGCGTACCGAAGTGATAAGTTGATCAATTGTCCATTGTGATTATAAATGCTCAAATGTATAATCCTAAACATCGCATCATTGCTCCTTTTCAAGTTATAATCTCACATTTGCACTTTGCTCGTAATACTACTTCAAAATCTCAAATACAACTGCAAAAATCAATTTGTTCCAAAAATGTTGCGGTCAATCAAAAAACCATTGTATCTTTGACTCAAAACGAATACCATTTTTTCAACGTATGGTAAACATTTGTATTCTAAAAAGATTTCTATAAATGAATTCAAAAAAATTTGGACATGGTACACTCCCCTGCACTTTTTAATGGGATGGGGCAGGTAGATCAAGTTTTATTTATCATGCGCATTTGAATTAATTTCAATATCCTAATATGTTCTTTTCCTTCAACTTCCTGTCATTTCTAGTCAAACTTACCAGAGAATTTTTTAATTTCACAGTAGAAACATTTTTCTGTCATAAAAGATTCTTCTTCTTCTTCTTGGCGTTACGTCCTCATTGGGACAGAGCCTGCTTCACAGCTTAGTGTTCGATGAGCACTTCCACAGTTATTAACTGAGAGCTTTCTTTTCAAAAATTGCAATTTTCGCATTCGTATATTGTGTAACAAGTACGATAATACTCTATGCCCAGGGAAGTCGAGGAAATTTCCATTACGAAAAGGTCCTGGACCGACCGGGAATCGAACTCAGACACCTTCAGCATGGCTTTGCTGTAGCCGCGGACTCTAACCACTCGGCTAAGGAAGGCCCCTAAGGAAGGCAGAAAAGATTATTATGGTGAAATTTCAAAAACTTTTCTTGATGAAAACCAGGTTTTTCGTATGCTGATTTGAAAGGTAGCAAAGGTCGAAAATTCGACCTGTACTAAACATTGATTTTAAAAGAGGCAGACCGGGAAGGCTTCGGTGTTTACGAGCGTAAAGTACTGCTGATACAATACTCGGTGGGAAACTAGAAAATAGTGTGTGGCGCAGACGTATGAATCACGAGTTATATCAAGTGTATAAAGATGTGATTATTATTAAGCGTGTAAAACACGGTAGACTTCAGTGGGCTGGTCACGTAGTTCGCATAAAAATATTCAGCGGGGAACCAGGCTACTTCGTGGAAGATTACGATTACGCTGGCTGTACGCAGTGGAAGAGGACCTGGCGTCTAGCGTTGGGCAAATTTGTCCAGAACATCGATGTTACTGAATCGATTCACATTTGAACTGCCGAATCGATTCACCGATTTAATCGAATCCTTTGAATCGATGTTTTCGAATCGATTCAAATCGGATGACAATTGACATTTATGAAGGTTGAAATGAGACCAAATGTATTTGCATTCGATTTCTACTTATTTCAATCTGATCAGTTTCGAAAATCAATTGAACAGATTTACTACTTCAAGATTAGTTCAAAATATTTTTTCTTTTCCACAAACTCGTTAAGAAATATATAACGATTTCAATAAAATGAATCGAATCAAAAAATCGAATGAAGAGAATCGATTCACCCGATTGTAGGTACTCCACACATCGATTCAAAAAATCGATTAATCGGAAAGCAAACATCGATTTTGACAACATCGATTTAAAACCGCCCAACGCTACTGGCGACCTTAAACGTTCGGGCAACAGGAGAAGTATCGCCCAAGACCGACGAAGATGGAGCTCTAGGGTAACGGTCGTATTTTGGACCCCCTAAGGAAGTGATTTTGGTGTTTTTTTTAATTAATTAATTGCACAACGTAACCATGTCAAAGCACATGCCAAAATGTAGAGAAAAAATTTCCTCTACGAGAAAAAAATCCCATACGGCCAAAAACTAGCAGTAGCAGCGTATGAGCCGTATACTCGAAAATCAGGAGCAATTTTAGGGCAAACCGACCAGAAAGTGGGTACCAAAACGATGTTGGGATGTACCGGAATGTATGCAAAATGACAGCCGTGTCAGTCCCCTGTCTGGTAGTTACATCAGATCATTCGTTTAAGTCAACTTAAAAATCAAGCATTCGTAACTGATAGTTCTATTTAAGAGGAAGTTGAAAGTTTAAGTTTCATACTGCAAACTAGAAATAGTGAATAGCATGCTTCGCTGAAATTGGTTATATAGGGAGACTTACGGCTTCGGCACCATTCGACTATTACCTATAGGCATCCGAATTGCAAACGCCAAATACGCACACACTCCGAAAAAATCATGTGATTTTACGTCTTTTGGATGCACATAAAAGAAGCGAGCCAAATGGCGTTAATTTGTGTCACATTTTAAATACGATGGTGTGCGATTTGGAAAATGTCAATAATAGTTCCATCGTTTTCATGTCCTTCATCATGTAAAATTACATTTTTAGTTCAATACATCTTTCAGAACACATTTTTTCGTCTTTTCATCACTTACATCTTGTGTCGCCATTCAGTCATAATGTGAATTACGTCCGCAGTAATTTTCATTATTTTTAAGAGTGCAGTATTTTTCTATCAAAACACACCAATGAAAACATTCAGATACATGATACGGCAGATACATGATCAACTCAAATAAACACGCCTCAAAATGCGACTGATTTGGAGCTGCCGAAGTGATTCACCAGCAGTTCTTATGGGAAAGCTGCCGAAGAGAATAAGGCTGCCGACAATAGTCACACCGACAAGAGATGTTCGTAGCGTTGGAAAAACGTTTCCAAAAACATTTTAATAAGTCTGTCCGTGTGAATCGAAGAGGATTGAACAGCGCGTACATATACCGTGATGAATCAAAATTCGGACGGCACCAATATCCGGACACTGAATTATTATTCATTAATTTAACGATGTAAATCCACAATTATCTGGTGATGTTTTCACGTATCCTTAAATTTAATATTTTTTCATCATTTAACAATAATTTGCAATTAAGTAGGCTTTGCCAAAATATATTACAAATAAAAACAAGTTCGCAACATCAGTTTGGCACTCTTCATGCGTCGTACAAGTTTCAGTTGTGTAGTTTTGCATTGACTCACCGGCATTGGATCATTCGTGAAAGTGTGAATAAATATTAGTTTTTTCTACTTCTTTTGTTCAGAATGGTTAATGTGATGATAGATTATAAAGTTAAAATGATGAAAGTGGTGATTTTATGTGTAGCTTAATTATTTTAACAGCAAAAAGATGCTGTCCGGCTTTTCGAGCCAGTTGTTCTAAATATAATTGGTCAAGAATAATTGTTGTTATAGTTGAAAACCAATATAGTCAGTGATAATGTTTTAGTTCTATACAGAAAAACTTATTAAAAATGTGATAATTTCAGTAGTGCTAAAACACGGATTCCGCTCCAATCCGCAAGCAAGGAATACAGATAAAAAAATCAAATTTCATAGAAAGTTGTGCTTTGATATTATATTATAAAGCAAATGCTAGTATTACGTGCTCAGAAAAGTCATTTTCTATAGTTTACAAAGTTAATTAGATGAGTTTCGTTCAATTTCAATGAAGCTGTCCGGATTTGGATGCATAAGTGTCCGGCATTTTGATTCATGTGTCCGGGTTTAAGAACACAACATGTTTCAAAATTTCTGCGATTTACATGCTATTCTTGCCATTTTTGTTTGAATATTCGTCGTTTTCATAAAGATGTGAGCCTGAACTAATTGTATGATAGCCATCTTATACTTAGATCAGTCAATTGAGTGATAAAAATATAGCTGAAACATTTGGTGCCTCTTAAGCGTCCGGATATTGATGCAGCACGGTAAACAGACAGACACAAAATTTGTCTGCTGATGTCCAGGAAATTTAGGGTAATCAGGGTAAAACCGACACTAGACCCGAGCAAAGTTGGGTAACAAAATGATAACAAGTTGTGTTATCCGATAACAAGCATTTGATAACATAGTTTGTTATCATTTTGGTTGAATAAGCAGGCAACATAACAAACGTGATAACAAAAGTTTATACTAAAGATATCATATAGATAACTCCTTGTGTTATCATTTGAAACACATTGATAACAAGTTTTGTTATTCAGCGAATTTCCCTCATTGATAACTCATTATGTTATCATTTAGTTATAAAGATCGAATTATGATAACAAACATTTGACGTCATTCACCCGTCGCACACTGGTCCAGGAAGCTAATTTAGGCGGACATGAGGTTTTCGTCAAGATTTATTGATTTTAGAGCCATAGTTTCTTCTGAGAATATGTTCAGAATTTTCAGTACTACAAAATGTACGGATCAAAAAATTTTTTACGGTGATCGCAAGAGTGACTTATACGCCAACTTTTTTTATTTTAACGAATCGTAAGTTGGTATGTTCAGCAAAGTTGTAGCAAATGATCATAGAAGCAACTTTGCCGAACAAACTTTTTCTCGGTTTTGCTTAAGAGCCGAGATAATTAAGTATTTTTATTAAAAAATCGTTTTATGCTCTTAAGTGTTTTATTTTTTAGTTTTATTGGCCTACTATGTTCTACAAAGTTTTGATACTTATCATTTGCTACAACTTTGCTGAACATATCAAAGTTGTATTTCTTATGGTTTTCATCTTATTTGAGTTTTTCATCTTAAAATTAGCTACTTTGTATGCCTTGTATCTCAACTATGAGCACCTCAAAAAAATATGTCTTTCCACCAAATGATTTTGCAGTCTTTCGAGTACATGTGAGCAAAATTTGGAGAAGATAATATTTGTCTACCTCGTTTAAAATCGATTTTACCAATTGACGATATGAGATAAATCCATATTTATTGAATATTCATACATGTTCAACTCACAAAAGTCATGGCTACCTAAGCACATCAAAAAAGGTAACACGTGTATTTATGTAGAAAGATAACGTACATCGTTTTTCAGTTGTTTTCGACTAACTTTGAAGCTTCTGCAAGAAATTTATCGTCTTTTCCTCTACCAGTATTTAATCTATTCCTAAGCAAGATCATCCGGTTGGAAGTCAACATAAGCCGTATAAAATACATATACAAAATTTACAGTCCGATTGAATTCTGTGGCATGATTTTCCCAGAATCTACTGATGGATTTATTCCGCATTTCATATGCTTCTTTGGCGGCATGCCGGACAACATCACTCCATGCGAAAGTAGTTTTTGCACCATTGGAGAGAGTACGTATCAATCGTGGAACTGGTGATACTAACACTACGTTTTTGACAAATACTGTTCAAATGCCTCCTCGTTAATCTCCCGATTAAAGTTGGCTACTTTTAAAATGATTGTGATCCGAAAAATGAGATGTTTGTCAAGTTCCATTTTTTCTGCTACTGTATTGCGCATTTTTTTCACCAGTGGACTATTGCAGAAGTTTTTACAAGTGCGAAAACGCTAACAAAAGTGCCCAATTGAATCAAATCGGGTAGGTGTCTTCGGGGGACTTATCCTTCGTAATTGAAAAGTGCTCTCAAGACACCAACAGGAGTCAATGCAATCCCGCACTTTTATTCACACTTTCGCAATTATGAGGCCGCACTTCGCAGTCCAGTAGTGAAAGAAATACACAATATCTACTTCCCGTAAAAAGCGGCGTGTCGTGTTACGACCATTTGAGTTCCTACCAGCTGGAAGAGGTTCGTTCATTCTCAGCCCCAACCTTCTTTTGAGGGGTTTTCGTGGCGATCCTTTAGAATGCTATTACACTTACCTACTACAACTATTGCACGCAAGTGGTGTTGTCCGGCATGCCGCATTACCAAAGAAAAACATGAAACATGGAATCCATCAGAAGATTCTGGGAAAATCATGCCACAGAATTCAATCGGACTGTAAATTTTGTATATGTATTTTATACGACTTATGTTAACTTCCAACCGGATGATCTTGCTTAGGAATAGATTAAATACTGGTAGAGGAAAAGACGATAAATTTCTTGCAGAAGCTTCCAAGTTAGTCGAAAACAACTGAAAAACGATGTACTTTATCTTTCTACATAAATACACATGGTACCTTTGGTTTGATGTTCTTAGGTAGCCATGACTTTTGTGAGTTGAACATGTATGAATATTCAATAAATATGGATTTATCTCATATTGTCTATTAGTAAAATCGATTTTAAACGAGATAGAAAAATATCATCTTCTCCAAATTTTGCTCACATGTACTCAAAAGACTGCAAAATCATTTGGTGGAAAGACATATTTTTTTGAGGTGCTCATAGTTGAGATACAAGGCATACAAAATAGCTAATTTTAAGATGAAAAACTCAAATAACATGAAAACTATAAGAAATACAACTTTGGTATGTTCAGCAAAGTTGTAGCAAATGATAAGTATAAAAACTTTGTAGAACATAGTAGGCCAATAAAACTAAAAAATAAAACACTTAAGAGCAAAAAACGAGTTTTTAATAAAAATACTTAATTATCTCGGCTCTTAATCAAAACCGAGAAAAAGTTTGTTCGGCAAAGTTGTTTCTATGATCATTTGCTACAACTTTGCTGAACATACCAACTTACGATTCGTTAAAATAAAAAAAGTTGGCGTATAAGTCACTCTTGCGATCACCGTAAAAATTTTTTTGATCCGTACATTTTGCAGTACTGAAAATTCTGAACATATTCTCAGAAGAAACTATGGCTCTAAAATCTATAAATCTAGACGAAAACCTCATGTCCGCCTAAATTAGCTTCCTGGACCAGTGTGCGTCGGTTGCAACCTCGATCTGACAGATCAAAATTCGTTGATAACAAGAGTATTCGTATTGATAACAAAAAATAACAAAATGAAATCATGCTGTACATCTTGTTATCACTATGTTATGCGGTTGTTATTCGACTTTGCTCGGGGACTGGCCCTTAAACAAAAAAGTTGTAAAACTCAACGGGGCACCCACTAGATATGTGTCTTAGGATAAGAAAGAAACTCTCTCAAAATTTCAACTCGTTTGATTCCACTCCGTTATTCCACCAGCTGGAGCATTCAATTTGAATTTTGTATGGGATATTCGTTTCAAATGTATAGAAAATTGACCGTATGCCCAGGTCCGTCTCACTCGGGCTCATATTGGGTACCACTTCTAGTACTGCATTTGGTCCCTCGGTAGTGCAAAAGGTACCCAAGTTTGACACATCGCAGTACACTTTTCACGGCATTCTAGATTACCTTATGAGTCATATAATTTTGGGCAACTGCAAGGGACATGGAGGTCTTTAATTTGTCTTTGGTATGCCACTGTTTTATTCCGTGTACTAGTAGAACTCGTTGAATTGACCCCAGAATGACAAATTCACTACTTGATACCCTAATGAATATAATTGCAGAAGATTGTATCTGGATTCAAGCTTATTTTCATTGCCATTAGTTGGGCTTAAGGCTCAAGAATCCATCATTCCATCATCGGCTATTATCGAAAATGAAAAACCAGTTTTATTGTTCAAATTTCAAAATCTATCATTGTATTACAGATAGCAAGTGTAATGCAATGATAGATTTTCATGAACATTGCTTCGAATTTGAGCAATAAAACTGGTTATAAAAATTTGTAAAACGATGATGGTTATTTTCCTCTTAAATCAGTACAATCACATATATGTAAATGCGCCTTATGCAGCAGCTCGCCCTGCATCATAGGTGGCTATGATGCGCTTAGTGGCTGTGTTAAAGAAATACAAAGCAGTATTGCATGAGCTTAACAAATCTGCTTCAGAAAGTAAAAACACCAACATTATCAATTTTAATCAACCTTCTACAATATTGTTCGCTATGGTATCAAGTAGTGTTTTTGACATTCTGGGTTCAATTAAATGCGATCAACCAAACAATAGATGATGTGCTGTTTCCCATATGTTTGAGCTGAGAATCCCATATTAACTTCAATTCAAATGCGCCAGCTTATGGAACGAGCAAATAAGCTGAAATTTGCAGGCATTCTTCCTTGGGGTTGCCCTGTGGAATTATGCAACTTTATTTTTCTTCCATACTGAGCTGGGCCAGTTTGACCGACACCCTTTGATTTTTCATGTTTTGAGCATCTTTTAATGCAGTTTCCAGCACACCCTATCTTTACTTGTGAAATGTTGTGTTTCACATGACGTTACAACTAACCAACACTAAATTAACGTCAAATCAAATACACACACTTTTTTGATTCAGCTATCCACTTGTACCTATATCAATTATAATTTGGATAATTGCCACTATCCGAAAACATTCACATCCCTATTCGAGTGTACGAAGGTACGGTGCTGCCATCTGGGAAAAGTTTGCTCGATGCGTGAAGCGTCGAAAATTTTACCCGGCAAGGTATACGAAGCGAAATTTCAAATGGTCATATAAAATTAACTACAATAGTTATTTAAAATCTTTTCAGTATACGTTGATATACTTTTGATGGGCTACATTATAGGCATATAATTTTGAGTTTTATATTGTTTTCTCAATATGCTGCTGATTCTATAGTTGATCAATAGTCTAACCCCGTACACTTAATAGAATTTAATTAGAAAGTGTTTTGAATTTTTTAGAAGCATTTGAAAATTGACTTCCTATGCTGTACCATGTAAAATAATCGGAGCTTCACGCATAGGGTCAACTGTGGTAATTACCTTCGTAGACGCGAATACTTCAAGTCATGCTCACAAATCTACTTACTTTTAACTTGCAAGGAACAGGGTAGGTGATAAGAAAACCACCTCTCACGCAGGAGACCACGTACCAAGTTTACCACTTTATTTTGATTTTTGCAATGTTTTTTTAGATCGATAAAGCAGCAGCGAATCTTTTGAGATATGTTGATAAAGCATAACAAAATGCTGAGTAAACATTGCAAAATATTATAAACCTAATTAAATTTGCTTTGAGTCAACTAAATTATAGTTGAATTTTAACGTTTGACGTATGGTAAATTCAATAAAAAATATAGTTGTTAACAACTAGGTATACGGTATAGTTGTTTTTAATAATATACTGTCTAATCAACTGTATTTATAGTTACCTCTAAATTAACCTTAAAATATAGTTAACTTGACCGGAAAAAAATACCCAGACAACCAAAATAAAAGGCCTTATACGTACAAAAGTGGAGGCGATATACGTGCATATTATATATGATGAAACATAACATGCAATGCGAGTGTGTAGATTTTCTAGCGAATTAGTCTGTACTCTTATGCGACTTAATTTATGATAACAAAGTTTATTTGACAGCTGCTACGGATTGATCCGACTTACTTTGTATAAGTATACGGGACGAAATGGAATGTACATATGAACTCATAAAATAGCGTTTTGTGCGAGGAAACTCATCGATCAAACGATTTCACCCAACATGTAGTGCGGGAGTGATGCAGTTTGTACAAATAAACGACTTTGCTCGTATACTGTTATGCGACTTCTGGTTGTCTGGTTATTACGAACACTATATTTTGTTCTCCGTGATAAGATTCTACAACAATTTTAGGTTAGTTTAACACGCGAAAATGTGAAAATATTATCACTAAGCTTAGGGTGTCGGTTTTACAGTGGGAATTCGCTCGTTGGGGGTCTAGGAATGACTCGGTTGGATGTTCGCTGGTTTGAAAATATTCCAACTAAAAAGCATTCGAATGTCAAGAGAAGATGTCAAACTAACTTTGACGTCTGAGCACCGTCGCATTGAAGTCACCATATATAGAACCAATATGCATGTATATGTGCGTTTCGTGACGATTTGCTCTCCAGATGCGTGAATATGGAGCATTTTCACCATCTGTCAGTCGTTCCAACTAATTCGCTCGGATTCGCTAGATGGAAGGCAGTCGTGTTCCAACCAGCGAATCCCCGCTGTACCCTGATTTCCTCTACAAAAAAGCGTGGCATCGGTTTAGACAGCCGAGAATACGTAAGTTCCCCTATGTGTAATTGTTTCGAGATTTGCAATTTTCTAAATTATGTTTATCTATAAAAAACGGTCAATAACTTCACAATGGACAATAATCTATAGAAACAGTTTGAAATTTATAAAGAAAAATCATTTTATTATCGAATTGTGAAAATGTTCAAAGTAGTCCCTTTTTTGTCTTGAAGGACACACTTTTTTTTCGCTATTCAAGCATTTTTGTTATTTTTGATGGATTTGCCTCATATTTTGCACAGTTGTTACGTACATATACAACTGAAATAAATGCAAGAATTATCAATATCTATACATAATTCTAGGAGTTACAAATCCTAAAATTTGAATAATGTGAAAATAATGTCAAAGAAGCCCCGTTTAACGGTAATAAGTTACTACATATCCGCTCTAAATATTTTTTAAACGAATAGCTCCGCAATTTAGCGAGCTGACTCTACATTTCGTATCGTGTGTGAAAATCATAATTTTTGTGGTCAACTTTTCGTAGGCGTCTGTTGATATTTTATTGACTTTTTTGTAAGAAATAAGTGCTTTCATTTTATAAATATACAAAAAATGGACGCCAAACGTTTTTAAGTGCATAACTTCAGAACGGCTCATCCGATTTGTACCGTAGCTTTTGGTATGGTTAGTTTTCACGTAAAGTAGGTTATTGCTATTAAAAACATGGTAAATTTGTATGTGAATTGTGATAGTTTTGAAGTTTTCGGTTTCCCATACATTAAATTGTTGTTAAAAAATATCACATTATGCATCACGATGTTTTCCGGGTGACAGCTAGTATTTTATAAATTTCTATGAGGCGTACATGCTGCATTGAATAATAAATGAGTTTAAATGTATTCGATTAATTGTTGAAAAAACTACTCAAACTGAACGCAGAAAAGTGCTATTTTAAAAGTGGTGTCGAAAGCTCGCAATGTGTAATATTATTTAGTTCAAATAATAACCCATAGTGTTCAAATCAAAGCTTAAATATAAATGGCGAATGGAAGTTTTGCGCATATATTAACATAAGTACCTGTATATGGTAACCGGATTGGAATCCTCACTAATATTGTCGTTATTATTGTTATTGTCATTTCCAGTTGCAGAAGCAACATTACATAATACAACCGACATCCTTTTGGAATTAATCTAAAACACTCAGCGATTAAACGGATTTTTGACCGCTCTAGGTACTTTTCGAGTGTCCTTGCGATTTGTTATTTGGCTCAATTGCCGTGTTTGAGCTTGGCGTTCAAGTTTCTCCACATCGTTTATAAAATATTTGATTCATTTTCACTGAAAATTTTTGTTGAAAACACTATTTCATTTTGATTAAAAATACATCGTATTTAACAAATCGATAATTTGCCACAAGACTTCGTAGTGGTACTGAACAACAATACCGAGTTATAATGTTTTATGTTTTGTTCATACTGCAGCTTTTTTTTCGGAAAGTATGCGTTATATCACTCGTGGTGATGAGAAATACCACGACACTTTCAATTAAAAGAGAAAACATCATATAAACAAATGTTCCATTTGCTCTGTTCGATAGAATTTACACAAAGGAACATGCGCTCCTATATTGGGATTTTTTTTTCTTATTTCCTAAATATAGCATCATATTTTTATATTAAATTAGCTATGACATTCACTCAACTCTTGATTCTTGTCATTTCATCTATCTGTGAAATTTAATTTCATTCTGGAACGAAAACGTGAAATCAATATATTGAAATTGTATACTCTATATATCACGACTGAAAAAAAAAATCTATCGTGAACAACTAACATCAAGAGAACAAAAAACATGGATATACTAAATTATGTTCAGAAGAGATAGGATAGTCGAATCTGTAAATTACTTTGATATATAGCTGTCATCTATTTTGTAAGTACGGAAAGGTCATAAAATAGATAGAGCAAAAGAATCGAAGACTATGTGGAAAAAAAACTTGAAATGCGGTTTTTCACATGCACAATGTATTTTTAATCACTAGTTGGTATTTCATGGTATTATTTTGCTCTACAAGGGGAGGCGAACGCACACATATCAGGAAAATCAATTTTTAAATATGCTATAGGAGGTATTGTTTGTACAAAGATTGAGGATAAAATTACAACCATAAATTTGTGAATTGGCACAAATTCATACACAAAACATGTTCTACCGATTAACATTCAAACATCGACACTAACTGACCCTGATGGGACTTCTTGCTATGAACTTGTTTTAAATAATTTTCATAATCCATTTTTGCGCTCGAATAAAGCTTTGATTTTGCAGATTAATGCAGATAAACACTTCATAGAAGCACTCGAAGGATGATCACACAGTTACGGCACAATTTATTCTTAGCTCTTCAAATTCACTTCAACAGCAAACCGAAATTTAAGGCAAAGAAATATTAAGTAGGCTCAGTTTTCTTTTACATAACACTTTGTACCACGATTCAGCCGAAACTGCTGCGGTGCGGTACAGTAAATAAAAATCTATTTTCCAAGTTTTTCGTCTCCTATAGAATCTCGGGAAAATGACTGCAATCTCAGAGTAACCTATAAAATTTTCCTTCTCCCTTATGCTCTTCGTCTCTCGCATATTCTCTGAGTTTGAACTAAAGGTACAACACTGAGAGCAACCTTAGTAAGAGATTGCTCACGATGGAAAAGTTCCCATGCCTTACGTCATAATTCCACGCTGCCGACTTTACATGTGTTGGATAATATTGAAGATGAAATTTTCCCTAAATTTTCCGTTGTGTTTACGATTCGGCAAGAGCCATAACAACAGAACATTGGCAGCGTTGGCAGCTGTTTTAATTTATGTGTGCACCTACTTTTTGTCTGTCATATTTTGCTCAGAGAGGAAACATTAAAACATTAAAAAAATATGCCAAAAGTACATTACTTTTGGCATATTTTTTTTACTTTTTATCTTTCCTGAGCTTTTATCTCAAATAGTACAAAGTATATTTTCCGGAACCTGTTTTACGGAAATATATTTCTAATATTATTTTAATAAGTATTTATTTCTTTGAAAAAAAAAACTGTAAAGCAAAATTCTGAATATTTATTGTATGCAGATTTCATTTGGAAGCACTTTTGACGATTTTTTTAAATAAATCTGTGGGAAAAATACTCAACAACACAATTTCGAGCAGAAATACTAAAAACTTACTGTTATTATTTAATAGCGATTCAATAAAATTGCTTAGCGGCATTCTACTTTTATCATTGAAGGTATTGAAATTGTTTGAGAAATTACTAAACATTTCTGTTGGCAGAATAATCTTTGCAAGTTCTTTTTTAAGTATAAAGAATTTCTACTCGAAATCTGCAGAAATTCCTAAATAATTGCTTGAAAATTCCTGAAAATAATCACATGAGTAATCAAGAAAAGTTTTGGCAAAAACATCTTGCAGAGAATCTTCAGGCATTTCTCAGTAATTCCTCGGACTGTTCGAGAGATTCATCTAGCAATTCTTTCCGGTGTTCGTTCCGAAATTCCCACCGTGATTTCTCAGAGAATGCTACAAAATTATCCTTTAGAGTTTTATCCAAGAAGTTCCTAATAGTGCGACGCTTAAACTTGTATAAATTTCCACAGGGATGTCTTTGGTGATTCTGGTTGTATTCTGCAAGGATTTCGTAGAGAAATTCCTTCCGAGATTTTTCCGGTAATTCTTCTGCTGATTTCCAAAGAATTCGTACCGGTTTTTATACCAGTTTTTTTAAGTAATTCATTTAGGAAAAACCCTACAAAAATCCCACCTTCTACGCCTATATTACCAATCATTTTTCGAGCAATTTTCACAAGACTTTTTCAATAAATCGCCGTCGGATTTCCTCAGGAATTGCTTCAAAATTTCCCCATTTCTCAAGTAAATTTTTCAAAGTACATTACATACGGTTTTCCACCAGGAAATGCAACAGCAATTATTCCCATTCCTCAAATTATTCATATAGAAATTTCTCTTGATAAAGCATCCAGATTTTTCGAGAATAGCTTCTGTAGTATATCTATTTTTTGTTGACAATAATTTTTACAGGGTCATAAAATTTCTGTTAAAAATGTTGCAAGAATTCTCTCCTGCAGCAGTTCATAATATTTTTTCTTGGCAAAACTTCCAATTACTCAGAGATTTATTACGAAAATACTTCTTGCATTTTATTTAAGAAAGCCTACAACAATCTAAGAAATTACCTCTTTTTAAGGAATGCCAGCAGAATTTTTAGAAGAAAATTCTTATGAAAAGTTCTACAAGAACTTCTGGAGGAATTACTAAACAAAGCTCAAGAGGAATTTCTTGTTTTATAGATGGATCCTTAAAGAAATTCATGTTTGAAATCTGAAAGAAATTCCTTTCCTGAAGGAAATCGTTAGCTTGTGAAAACACACGCTAGATAACCCTATAAGAATGTAAATCTTAGTGGATATTAAAAAAAATCAAGAAAGATTATTTGCAAATATTTTGGCAGACTGAGGACTTCCTTGAGAAATTCGTAGAAGAATCTCTTTAGTAATTTATCCTTAGGAATTCTTCAAGCGTTCGTGAACAAAAAATATTGGATCAATTCATTTGAAAATCTACGAAATCGAAGCCTTTCATCGTACTACATTAGATGAATTCCTTGAGAAAGCTTTGATTAATATTTGAATGAAACTTTGGACATTCATGCTTATTTTCATACAACTAAATGTGAAATAGGTTTTTGAACTACAGCAAACAAACAGAACAAGAACAATACTCATTAGGGTAGGTGTACTAGTTTTGGCCACCCTAAGGAAAAATATTGTTTATACATAAATCGAAAGACCTTTGGTTACTGTCAATACATCAAACGAAAGCTTTCAATCCATACTCAGCAGGGAAAATATAAAAACTAATCAGAAACTTTGTTTTTGTATTAAAAATGGTGGTGGCGAATACTGGACCACTTGCACCAGTATTCGCCACGATTTTAATTTCGGTTCCTAAATTCGCCACTTACGTTGATTTCTTATGGAGGGTGGCGAATTAGGAACAGGTGGCGAAAAATAGGTGCAAAGGAGCAAAAATTTTAAGGAAAATGATTTTTTTCTATTATTTTCTGAGAAAATTTTCCGGTTTTCAAGAATGTTTCCGTATCATCCTAAAGCAATTTAGCGAACACTAAACAATTGGCAACCATATATGTCGTAAAACGGTATATAATCTGGGATGGCGAATAACTGGTACATGGCGAATACCGGTACACTTTCCCTATAACGCTAAAAATTCTACTCAACGTTATAAAAAAAAAACATTATTCATGGGTTGAAAATTTCACCGCTGTTGCAAATTACCGCGTTTGACGGTATGTCTGTTAATAATCTAACGGCAGCATCATTTTTACCTAAAAAAAAATAAAACCGCGAACATTTTGGCAACATTTTTTCACAGTTTCTCAAAAAAATAATTTAGTTTTTTAATCTTTGACGATTTCTGGTTCCAGAGATATTCCGATATTTCTTCGGAGATTTACTCGTAGTCAAAGCCCAAGTAAGTATTTAAGGCGAACGGATTTTTTACTCATGTTGGAAACAAATAGGATCAACTGTTTTTGAGTAGTGAGCATTTATTTTTTTGGTACATACCATTCTACCCATAAAAATATCCTAAAAGATACAATGAGCATAATTTTGTCATTTTCGTATCTTTAGATGATTTTGTTATCTCTAAGATACGAAAATTATGTTCATTGAAGTTTGTATGATGTTGTTTAGAAAAGAAATTTTATATGGAGAGTTTTGGTGTCGCCCAAGGAACATATACTGAGCTATCAGTATATGGTGTCAAATAATTAGCTGGTATATGATAAAAATTAAAACATTTGTTTGAAGCTATCCAGTATTTTCTTTAGAGTCAAACAAATATTTGTCCTTCAGTCCAGTTGACAGTCGAATATTTAACTCCTTGTACTTCATGATTTAAGCCAATGCGAATTGTTGAACATTATATGCCTAACTTGTGTCGTTATACGACCCAACTGGCTCCCACGGTTTATTTTCACTATTTTCTTGATATTTAAAATTTCTAATCAATTCGTACACACTCTACCATATTTGCTGCTAGAATGTGACTATCCCGGCAAACCTTCATGAAAATACATTGCAACTCAGACTCCAAATAACCAACCGGCGTCTCGCTTTGTCCCCTCCTCCTCGAAGCGTTTTTGTATTCTTTGAGACAACATACCAAATTTAACATGTCTTAATGGCTTTTTTTCAGATGATAAATTTAATACTTTGATACGAAACTTAATGAACATAACTTATTATAACAATAATAATTATATATCTTCATAGTCACTTGAAGTAGGAAACACAGAGTAAACATGCTATGAAAAATGGAGACAAAACGACAATACAAGTTTTTCATTTACTTTAGGTACCGAAAGGATAATTAGTAACATAAAGCACAAATAACACAATATCTTGCAATTCTTACTGAGTAAGAATCGATTCACGTCAAAGCATTCAAATATTGTCCAGATCCTTTGTGTATCGGCTCGATTCATCACACTATAACTAATTCATGGAATAATCTTCATTCCATCATAAACTGCACTGCATTAGAGTTTCACTGGATCCGTTTTCCGATATCATGTTCAATTAAATGCAATAATATAATAATATCCCTGTGTCATATAGAAATGCTATTTTTTTTAACATCAACCAACTTGTTTTCTATTTTCTGATTACTAGTGGTGCCTATGCGTGATATGAAATTATCCCCAATAATCCTTCTGATCGAATCAAAATTTTCGAATAAACTGCATTGCGCCTTTCCTCGTTGTGCACATAGGAAAAATAGTCGGAATGGGATGATGTATTGATGGAGAGAATGGAGATCTGAGTGGAAGCATTACTTCTCTTCGTTCTCTCAAAATCTTTCCTTGGCTAGCCCATATTAAAAGATTTTATTTTTATGGTCGCGGTTACTATAGTGTTGCGAGTTATTCATTTGTTATTGCCTTTATTATTCAGGTTATTATGACTGTAAAAAATATTACGTCATATAACAAAATATTGACTATTCACACACCACAACAAATTTCTTGAGCTAAATAATAAAGCTAGTTTGAAAATTTATTGAAAATTGAATATTTGTTTGTTGAAAATTTGCTAATTGATTTATAAATGGAAAACAAATTTAATGCTCTATGATTTAATTTTAAACCTTTTTTGTATGAGGCTGATACACATATTTTTTTGAAAATCCAATCTCCCATATGCTCCTTACCATACTTACCATAAAAATAATGTGCCGTGGAATTTTTAGCTTTTAGGTGGTGATTCAAAGGCGGCCCAAAGACAATGTAGGTTTATATGGAAATTACTATGGAGAAATTTTGAGCTATGTTCCAAACTCGTTAGTACTGTAATGTAAGTAGAAACTTATTGCCATATTTAGGTTAAGTAAATTCAAAACGTGTTTTTTTTCTCTTATAAGCAGGTGAAATTAACTCACAGGTGAGGTAAACAAATCTTAATTGCTACGGCTAATTAAATGTAATATGTTGTTAACAAAATGTTAATAAAATCTAAAATTTGTTTTATCAAATTAGAATGATTGTGTTGTCTAATAACACAGAACACCTCGAAATGAATGTAATGTTTGTAATGATACTAATGAAGAAACAAAAAAAGATATATATATATATATATATATATATATATATATATATATATATATATATATATATATATATATATATATATATATATATATATATATATATATATATATATATATATATATATATATATATATATATATATATATATATATATATATATATATATATACAGCCATTCCATGAAAAACCGATCTAGTGGGTCACCGAATTCCGTAAAAATTTGCTATTTTGTTCCTTATCCGAAATAAGGATACACGTATTTTTGGATTTTTTGATTAGGGTGACCATTTCCGAAATAGGGTGACCAAAAAAATCGCGATTTTGCAAAATTTTTATTTTTCAAAAAATTATAACTTTTGAACCGTTCGAACGATTTTCAATCTTTTTGGGCTAAATGAAGGCTAAAGATTTTGACTTTGCAGGAAAAATATAAAATTTCTCAAAAAGTGTGTTTTTTTTCATGAAAAAATTCAATAGTTTCCGTTTTTTCGTGTTTAGAAGGCCTCGGGACCAAAGGGGCTATTGCTGTTCTAATTTTTTCTTGAAAGTTCAGAAAATTTTACGTCTACTGTCAAATTTTCAGCGATGTATGTTTTTTAGTTTTTGAGATATATTTTTTTGAAAATAAAAAATCAGTCATTTTTCATCGGCACACACTGTAGATTTATATGTAGATATGTAGATTTATATATATATATATATATATATATATATATATATATATATATATATATATATATATATATATATATATATATATATATATATATATATATATATATATATATATATATAGAGTAAAGTGGGGCAAAAGTTCGAGTGGGGCAAGAATTTATTTTTAAGATTTCTAGCTCAAATCAATTCAAAACTTATAAATGTCAATTCAAGTAAGAGACTCTCACTCCAAATATTATAAAAATCGCTTGAGATTTGGAAAAGTTATAGCTATTTGTTGTTTTTCGACGTAAATATTGTAATATTTGGTCAAACTTTCGATGCATGGAACCAAATGAAGATAAAATATTGTTCAATATTTTATGTAAGGGCGTTTCTAGGCCTATCATAAGGATGCTTTGACGTGTATTAGTTTTTGCATAAATGCTTGGAAACAGTTTTTGGCCCATAGCGGGGCAAAAGTTCGAATCTGCGGGGCAATAGTTCAACCCATGTATAAACTCATGGAAACATTTTCAAATTGCCTGAAATCTATATATTATCTTCAAACTTAGCAAAATTTGCCTGATCGTGCGAAAAATGTCACAAAAATTTTACATTTCCGCTTAGTTTTGCGAAAAATTGCTATTTTTGGGTGTATTACAATTAACCCTGTTTTGGGTATTTTTTCGATGAAAATTTAGTGTGTATTTTTCGGTGAATATAAGTTTACGGCTGGTATAAAGTATGCCTGTCATAAAAGTATTGATAGATTCGTGTGATGCTCTCTTTAAAGGCCAAAATCGTACATAATGCTTTCCAGGAAACTTTCCACGGTAGGATTGACAGCTAAAAATGTACATGCGACCGAAACGAAAGGGAAAACAAAACTTACGAGCATGGTCGAGCTTTACATTTTCCTTAGTAATCCGACGGTCACACCGATTGCGAAACTTTAAAAGCTCATGGAAAATTAAAAAGTCTACTGTTTGCAGCTGTCTAGCTGTAAGAAAAATGCTTAGATAATTCAACGGTTAGGTAGAACTAAGATTCAGATTGATGCCGGTTGTATTACAGGCCAGAGCAAAATTGCCGATCAAAGGGATTCTTTGGCGTGAAATTTGAGAATGAAATTGTGAGGGCCGCTTTTCTCCCCCTGATAAACAAAAAAAAAAACCTGACTACGCCCATGTCCCTCGCCCCCTTTAAAAGCTATGTAGGTCGTAAACGTAGTTCATAAGCAAATATTAACATGTTAAAATTTGAAAAAACAGAAACAAAATATATGTCCCGATTTTGTCAGGTTCCCCATTTCGACAGCCTAAAATTCATCGGGGGGCTGACAAAATCGGGTCTCTACTGTATTACAATGACTTAAATTCCATTTTAAGCAAATAGACTCGATGTAAAAAATAAAATAAATAAATTTGATAGTGGGAGCCAGGTCGAATTATGCGTAACTGTCAAAGGATACAAACTGTAGTGGAATAAAATGATATAGTTCTCAATTCGGTTTTCATTTGTTTATAGCTATTCCACTAAACAATTCGAAGGTTTTTTATTATTTTCAATTTTAATTTTTATTGCATAATTATTTTTGAGGAAAAATCCCACATAATTTAGGAGGATATAAACAAACATAGCAAAACAAAGACGATTTGATTGAGCCAATTAGTTTTCAAGTTATTCACACATTTATTTTTACCCATTTTTATATGACGTAGACTAGTTCTTGAATAATCTCGATAAATGTCATCGTCACGTGATGCTTTGAATCTTAGAGAGAATATGAAGTATGTTTATCTCTCGTACATTGTTCTCGTTCCATTTATGAAAAAAAATCATATTAATTAAAATACATTATTTTTTTAAATTTCAATGCGCACAAACATAATTATTTCTGAATTTTTGGGTCACCCTATCTCACGAAAGAGCACCCTAATGACGAAATAAAAAAATACGGGTCCAAAATTTTTTAAAAAATGCATGACTTAAACAACTTTCTAAAAAAATAAAAAAAAAATTTTTTTTTTCGAACATCGACCGCCTTGGGGACGGACCAGCACAATTGTGCTGGTCTGAATTTGACCCTAAAAAGTTCATGGAGTGATAGAATAGCCAAAATAAAGAATGTTTTGTTCTACGAGATGATTAGTTTATAAGGTAAATTTTGAAATAATCACTGAAATATGGTCCGTCCCGAAAGGGATATATATATATATATATATATATATATATATATATATATATATATATATATATATATATATATATATATATTATATCTTTTGGGACAAAATGAAAGCTAAAGACTTTGACTTTTCAGGAAAATTATAAAATTTCACAAAAAATGTTTTTTTACATGAAAAAAAAAATAATAATTTCCGTTTTTCATGTTTTGAAGGCCTTGGGACCAAAGGGGCTATTGCTGTTCTCATTTTTTCTTGAAAGTTTAGTAAATTTTACGTTCACTGTTAAATTCAGCGATGTATGTTTTTTAGTTTTTGAGATATTTTTTTTTTTTTTTTGAAAATAAAAAATCAGTCATTTTTCTTAGGCACACACTGTAGGTCTCAGCGGAATAGATATATTATTTAAAAAAAATCATAACTTTTGAACAGCTCAACCGATTTCCAATCTTTGTTTATGGAATTGAAGCTTAAGATTTCAACTTTTCAGACAACAGCACATTGTTGGATCCAGTCGCGATTTTAACATTTTTTTTTTCAAAAATGATGGTAGAAAAATCAGAAAATTTCTACGCAATAAAATAAAATAATTAATCGATTTGCTTATTGCTTCATTACCGACTGTCGTGCAAGTTCATTAAATATAAGTATCCCCAGCAAAAATGAAAAAAAAAACCTAATCTTGCTAATGTTATTCAAGTTATTTGGTCTCGATGAATCATATATTCTTGTTTTCAACTCGAACATTTTCTATGTTGGACTTGGTTGAAGATGATTCAGCCAAAACTTTATTTCATCATCCACGACTTTTCAAGTATTTTATTTACCTGTCACAGTATTCACGAGTATTCGAGTAATATTACTTTTTAGTTTTCCTAATATCTTATTTTCATATTACCGTAATCCGGGGTAACATTGATCGCCATGCCCTTCTCGTAAAAAGTTCGAATCAACATTTATCGATGAAATATTTTCAACGCATGAATGGTGATTCTCCCTCTTCTATTCATAAGCTAATTAACGTTGAGGTTTTTGTGAAAATTAAGTTGTGCTAATGAATAAATTTTTCAACTTTTGGAAACAATGATTTTCATGATTATGGATGACACGATTAAAAAATCATATCTCACATGAGTTCTGAAAACGATATGAGCAAAATAAATGCGGTTGTTACTAAAAATGATATCGCCGAAAATGATTCCGTTGATGTTCAGTTAAGCATAATTCATAAATTGCTCTAAATAATGCAGTATTTCCTTAGGTAATTGTCTACCTTTAGGCGTATTCCACAATTGAAGGTGTTTAAAATTTTGAAATAACTCAAAAAGTAAATGGGCTTGTAAGAGTAAGATTTTAGTAAGTAATGATTTTAGTAAGTAATGATATTTTCAATATTACCGAACGTTATTGTCATGGGTGATCAATGTTACCCCATATCAGCCAAATAAAGAAATCACTTGAAACATTTTTTAAACATACTTTAAACTGTCAGAAAACAACATACGGTATATAGACACGAGCAATGAGTGTCAGTACTTGTTTAAACAATATACAACTTGCAGGTTATGCATTTTCAAATGAAATTTTCAAGAAATATCCGAAAAAATTATCAATGTTACCCCGGATTACGGTACTAAACTTTCCTTTGATTCCCCACTCATTTTGTACGAAGGGCCTCCATAAAGAGATCTGACCCGGACTTCCCGAAGCCCAAATCCGGCACTGGGTGTACGGATTTCGATTCAAGGCAAGCGATTTTTAAACTCATTATTTAAGGTTTATACTCAAGTTGTGATTAACTATATCTAAAAAAAAATAATTGAATTGAGTTTTATGTTCGTTGCAGAGTAGCTGTGCAAACTTGAGGCTTACGTGACGTGTGTGGTGTGGTTTCCAGAAGATTTGTTGAAGATTTCTGAAACCTACGTTGCGCTTTGTGCGCTGATTTGGCGGTGATTTTCAAGTTTGATCGGCGTATTGACAAGAGTATTGCTGTTGGAGTGACAAGATTCCTATTTTGCAAGATTCTTGGATTCCTGAATCATCAATTTGATGGTCCCAACTCCATATTTTCTTTGTTGAAAGCTCGATAAGTATCATCATTATATTATTATAGTATAGTATTAGTATCTATATCTTTACTCCCATCTAACATTTAGAGAGGATGACAACTCTTTTTTTTTTCGAAATAAAGATTATTTGTAAATTCTTATCGTGTATATGCTCCATGTGTTTCGTGTGAAATCAGTTGAGTTATATACGAGTTATATAAGATTTAAATTGCGACATTAGGACTGATGGTGGTGGTATGTTTATAAATAAATCCATTGCTCCTGTTAGTATTCTAGTTTGTAATCGTTTATCAAAATTTATTTTTAGTGGAAATGAATCGAAGTATGTTTAATCTAATTGTATAAAAATAACGTTTTCTGGATCTGTTCTCCCCGATTATGTTATGATTGATAACGTCATTTTTCATGTTAGACTTTACTACCCTAAGCTTAGGCACAGTGAGCGTTGTCTCCTTTTTGGTTACACATCTATTTTTTGTTCGAATAAATAGAAATGCTCTAAATGTGGAGATCAACATTCATCGGAAGATTGTAAGAAAAACTCTGATGTTTGTATTTACATATAATAGTTTGAGAGAACATCAATCGAAAGTAAATAAAAAAATGAAAACAAAAATCTTGTATCTTATGCTGATGTAGTGAAATCTTCTGATAAAGTTAGTAACTCTTCTGATTAAGTTAGTAATTCAAACGGGGTAACTTACAACAATTTTCAACTTCAAAGCTATATGGATGAAAAATTTGAGGATTCAAATGAGACTAAAACCATCGAGTACCCTAATCGCCACGTGAAGAATACCACGTGGTATTAATTTTATCAGTATTTCTCGATTAATTTTTCAAATCGACGTAAGTAACTATCATACGGTTTTGAGAAAGTTAATTAAGAAGAATCACAACCTTTCTTCTAAAACTGTGAATTCCCTTTTTTACTGTGTACATCGTTTAAATTTTGCATGCAGTCAGCTCGCGTTAAAACACTAGGTAGTTCCTATCATTTCCCACAAAAAATGTATGACAAAATGATAAGCCGTTTCAATCAATTACTTACGACGTTTTTGTACCAGTGTAAAATCGACTCAAGTAGTGATTTGTTTTGATCCGTGGTTAAGTCACTTTGTCTCCCATACAACAGAGCGGCGAAAGTAGCGGTTAGGTTACGAAAGTGGAAAATCTTACTTTCGTCGTTTTGTAAATCCGGAAATTAAACGTTCTAAAAGTGAAAAATAGAGTTGGTTTAGAGCGGAACTTGTAGAATTACGTCTGCGAAACACGTAGGATTGATAAAGTAAGTTTGTTAAATTTTCTGACTTAAGTCTTTTTGAATAAGTCTTCGAGATTTGGTTTTCTGGGATCAGGAGAGACGAAAAACATACATTTTTCATGCTACCCCTGATGTAGGGTAACATGCAACACACAGTGCTACCTGAAGTACACTATTGAAAACTTAACCTATATCGTATTATTATGATAATTTAATAATTTTCTGAAGTAAAAGTATGACAATAATCAGAAACAGCTACTTTACTCTTAGAAAACTAATAATTATTGATTGAATTATAGCTATTAAACCAATTTGATTAAAAACTTCATTAGTATTGCATAGGGGGAATCCTAGCATATCATAATCTTCTTCTTTCTGGCGTTACGTCCCCACTGGGACAGAGCCTGCTTCTCAGCTTAGTGTTCTTATGAGCACTTCCACAGTTATTAACTGAGAGCTTACTGTGCCAATGACCATTTTTGCATGTGTATATCGTGTGGCACGTACGAAGATACTCTATGCCCTGGGAAGTCGAGAAAATTTCCAATCCGAAAAGATCCTCGACCGGTGAGATTCGAACCCTCGACCCTCAGCTTGGTCTTGCTGAATATCTGCGCGTTTACCGCTACGGCTATCTGGGCCCCAGCATATCATAAGTCTTCATAGTTATTGGAAAGGCATTAAAACGATTTAATACAACTTTTCTACAAATACAATTGTACTTTAGGTTATGCTTCACATAACTTATTTTTATTATACAATTGCAAATCAAAGCGACGTAACACATATTGATGATGTATGTTTTAAAATGGTCTCTGTTGGTATTCTGGTACAACTTTTATCATACTTCATGCAGAAAGTTCGCAACATTGCCATTTGGCAGATCTGCAAGTTAGTTTTTGTACAGATTTTCAAAATTTTTCATTATTTTCATAAAGAAGATAAATCTAAATCTAATAATAATGCGATTCATGTAAATTAAACGTATATTAAATAAATTGCGGTACGAAAGTTTAGATATTGCTGAAAAAAATTATGTTCAATTTCACTTTTTCATGTGTTTTGATGATAAACGGCAATAAATATCAAACAATTGAGATCGAAATAGCTGTTGCAAGTTTCTCCACAAGAGTAGTCAAAAACGTTTTTGAATTTTTATAGCGTTTAACCATCAAATCATCAAAACTATTATATTGTCAATTAGTACACTACTAAGTACCGTGCCTGACAGCAAATGCCTCGAATGACATATTTCTACCGTTTCTGTGGTGCGAGGAACGTTTTTCGGCATACATTTCATGCAATCCAACGTTTAATATGATTTTCACCTCCAGCAAACCAAGCAAAAAAGAAACAATACCCAAACCCTCGCCAAAATCTTCTGTTGTATACCTGAGGTCAATAAATGGCGGAATAGTTTATAATTTAACTCAATGCTGAACGAAACGACAATTCGGTTACATGTCGAATTGTTGCAAGTTTCACCCCTGTTGAATATTTTAGAAGAATTAGTTGAATTTTTAGGTCTTAGTGATTTCTGAAAAAAATATCAAAATTATCTTACCTTTTTTGGTTTCTATTTTGGATAAATTGAATAATTTTGGACCACTCATTGCATCTTTGTTTTCATCCTAATGGCTTCAAAAAAAAATACAAATAGTATGAAATTTCAACAATGGAATTGTCGCAACATCATTAACAAACTCGGTGGGTTAAAAGCATTGATAACAAGCTTAAATGCCGATATTTTTTGTTTTAATAAAACTTGGCTAATAGAATCTAAATTTTTACGTGGTCCACAATTCCAAATCATTAAAAAAGACCGTTGTGTTTCATATGGAGGAGTTCTGATTGGAATACGACATAATATTGAATTCCAATATTTGGATATATCAATACAGTCACAAATTTTATATATTGCCGTTTCTATAAAAAAAAGATAGTTTTGACTTTTCTATTGTATGTTTTTATTTCCCTCCTAACGTATGTTTTTGTTTATCGAAAATTAAATGTATAGTCGAAGCTCGTTATAACGACAACTTTTATAGCGACAAACACTCTCTATAATAATATTTTGCGGTCCCTTGAAAAATATTTTGATATTATAACTATGCTCTATAACGACATTTCTCTATTACGACGGTCCTTTGCGATGTCGTTATAACAAGCTTCGACTGTATTTTAAAAGAAATTCCTTCTTATTATTGTGCATTCAGATTAACTTTAGACCGAAGTTCATAAGAGAAATGAAATATCACCGAAAGTTCGCCGAAGTTCGGCGTCGGCATTCTACCGAAGTGCTACGCCGACAAAGGCACTCCTTATGCGTCGGTGAAGCACCCAATTAGAATGCCGACGCCGAACTTCGCCGAAGTTTTGACTGCCTAGAAGTTCGGCACTCGAATAGTCAATATATATTGGGTGATTTCAATGTCCATAATATTGCATGAGGAAGTCATAGCTCTAAAGGAAGAGGTTCTTTAATAATGGAATTGATTGATGAGTTTAATATAAATATTTTAAACGATTGATCTTTTACCAGAATTTCAGTACCTCCTTCACATTCGTCATGTATTGATTTATCTCTTTGTTCGAATAGTTTATCTATGATGTCGTCTTGAAAAACTATTGATGATCCGAATAATAGTGATCATTTACCTATTTTAATTTAATTTCAAAATCCCATTCATAACGAAACGCCACAAGAAGTACATGTTGCTGATCTATGTAATAATGTGGATTGGATTAAATTTGCCGATTATGTTTTAGTTTCTTTGTACAATGATGGTAATTTATTGTCTTCATTAGCAAACTTATGGTCCGTAGCTAGAAATTTGAGGAATTATGATTCTGTTTCTCCAAATTTGTTATAATATTCAGAATATGCGATTGATCAATCCAAAATATGCTCAAGTTGTGTTCCCAATTTTGTTAATTACAAAACAAAATAGGTATGTGAATAATTTTCCTGATTTATGTAATCCATTTTCTTTAGCAGAGATGAATTTGGCCTTATCATTGACCAATAGTACTGCTCCAGGTATAGGTAATATAAAATTTATTGTTCTCCAAAATTTACCAGGTGATTGAAAATAATATTTACTTTCGATATATAATTCATTTATTTCTCAAAATATGCTTCCTTCTGAGTGGCGTTTTGTTAAAGTAGCAAGTATTTTAAAATCTGGTAAGGATCCATCTTTATTTGATAGTCGTAGACCTATTAGCTTACTATCATTCATGTTTACGTAAACTTATGGAACGTATGATATGAAATCGTTTGGAATTGTGGGCTGAGAGTAATAAAATATTTTCTTTTTCTCAATTTGGATTTAGAAAAGGTCTTGGTACTCGTGATTGTACCGCGCTTTTAGCTCCTCAAATACAACTTTCGTTTAACAGGAAACCAGATGTTGTTTCTACTTTTCTTGATGTTTCGGGTGCATATGATTCTGTTTTATTTGATTTGCATTTTTTATAAAATGAATAATTTCAAAAATTCCTACCATGATTTCAAATTTCATAATAGAATTTATTTTCTTTCAAAATTATGCACTTTTTCCATAGGAGATTCAGCTGGTGAAACGGCTGGTGCAGTTTTTAAAAAAAAGTGTCTATAGCGGAAATAAGTCTGTTTATTTAAAAAAAAAAAAAATTCTGCACGCGTTCTGCTGGGCAGTGCTTCGTTAAAGCCCAGGCAAAAGGTGAAGATGCATCGAAGCAGGACCTCAAATTATTGGAAGCCAGAGAGCCGGACAGTGGATCGGGCTGAGGGCTTGATCGATTGGTCACTCGCTGGTGGTGACCAATCGATTAAATTTTCAGCTTGAGCCGCTGTCTGGTTCTCTGGATTTGTGCTCTTGAGGGTTTGAGTTTTGGCTTAGTTTTATTTTCATCAGAAAAATGTTTTTTTGCGTCATCGCCGTAGTTTTTTTTCTCGTGTTTATCATGACAACGGTGGGAATGTTACTCAAATGAATTGATTTATTATAATTGAGTTCATCACTGTAAGTGTCGACATAGATTCTTGTACATTAACAAAAACAACCTATACCTTTTCACACACCTGATTTCATAAATATAAAAAATAACGCTTAAAGTCTCGACTTACCGTATGTTCACTTTGTCTTTAGAGCACTGATAGGTATATTTTTGAACTTAGGTTGCATGAATCGCATAACTTACCAAGGTGAATCCTGATCATGCAGCTATGATCCCTCCCACTAACAAAACTCCTTCCCATGATAACCATGGAGATGCATATGAAAAGCAAATTGTTGCACCTTAAGTACCGCCAACACATTTTCAATCGGAAGGATTTTGGCGCACTCGAACTGACAAATTCTCCGTTGTGGTGAAATTGCTTCCGTCGACGTGATGTCGGACTGTTTTCAAAAACAGTCGAGATAAAAGCGGAGCCGGCAGAGCAATGACAGTTAGTTCGCTTCGGAAGTCCAACCGGCGAACTCCAGATTGGTGCTGCGAAGTCAATAACAATTGATGTCACACTAACATTACTTCCCTTCCCTCGATGACCGTAAGGACGTGGCTGGCGCCATTATTGACTTTTTAATGTTTGGAGTCCTCGAACATTGAAGATAAAAAGCTACTCCCAAGCTACATCTTAGTTTTTAGGCTTTGCATTGCAATTTTCGAGAAATTTCTAAGTGTTGGTAAACATTGCCACATTAGAGTGATGCAAATTTTAAAATTTTGGCTCCCCTATGCTTAAACGATTTATATTATGGTAAAAAGCATCCTCCCAAAGTTTGAAATGAATCGGAAGAAATTTGACTGTACACACAGCCCTGTCGTCGTAAAATTTGAGCTTCTTAGTCGTCCCTTTTTTAGGGGGGCGTTACTATAATCCAGATGGCGTTCCAAGGGGTGGGACAGCTTACTGATCTCGAGCTAAATCACGAGTTGTTTTTGAACAGCTCTGACCTAGGATAGGACGTGACAGCTCAACTAAGACTGCCCCGTTTTTTTCAGTCGATATCCTTGACGGTACAAAAGCCAGTGCTATCAGTATTCTTTTTTAAGTAAATCTTGTGAACATATTCAAATATCAAGACTCATAATTTTGTTGTTTCTTGCACGTTTCACTCATACAGTGCAATAGAGGATGATAGCTAATTTGAAAATCAGGTTTATATTTAAAACCGGCGAGATTATTAGAGAGAATTGACATAATTTCTATTATTGTGCTTTCATTTATGTATTTTTTAATTATTGTTACATTGTAAGAGGACTTGCGGTAAACTTAACATCGAATATAAATGGATTTGAAACAAAAAGATTTCATGAAAAATTTCCAAACTTTTGATAAAAACTCTACCTTATAAACTATCAACACGGCCAGGCTAGCAACAAAGTGCCCTGTTGTAATGCAACTCAACGATGTGAAAGTAGGCCTTTGCCAAACCGACCAATGAGAAGTGGTCTTTTTTGACAGGCAATTGGTTTCATTTTTGTACTTCGACCTGACACGTCTTGTCTTAGGCTCTGACTAACTCGATTTGCACGGCTGCATGTAAGCATAGCAACCATAAGCGTGGCCTTGTTTGTTTTGTAGTGAAAAATTTTCGTGTCTTGTCATACCGTTTTGATTCATATTAGGCGGCATCCACAAATTACGTAACGCTTGTAGTAGGCTCAAGCGTTACGACTCATACAAAATTTTAAAAATTTCCATACAAAAAGCGTTACGGAGGGGGGGGAGGGGGTCGAAAATTTCCAATTTTAGCGTTACGTAATAAATGGATGCCGCCTTACGGACACTTAAGGCCTCAGTGAAGTATAACCCAGCAGAGAGCATACAAAATAAATCATTCTGTATGATTCTTTAGCATTATCAAGCGTTGGAAGCCCTTAACTTTTGAATGGTGGATAAAGAATTCGCTTCCGCAACTTGAATAATTTTTAATAAATCAAAATGTGTGGCCTTTTCATGATTCTTATTCCGGACGCTTCCTCACTTTTGCCTCATATTCCGGACACTTTGATTCGAATTCCGGACAGCTCATGATAATCAGTCAAATCATTATTTGAAATCGTCAAACCACTAAAGAGACATCTAAGGTAGTTGGGCATTATAAATTTTCAAAGATATTTATGGAAAATGCTTACTAAAATGAACCTTGAAATCGAGAACTTTTAAACGGCAAAAATTGAAACATTTCGTGTGAAATGTTTCCCATACAAAGTAGAGTGTCCGGAATTTGAAGCTGTCCGTAATATGAATCAAAACGGTATGCAATCGGCAATCCTTTTTAAAAGGTTTAGCTTTGATAAGCTGAGTGGGATATTTGAATTTATTCCAGAATAGTTAAAAAAACAACTGAACTAGTACTAGAAATGTATTTGGACTAATGCTAGTAGAGCTTATGAACTTCAACTCTAATTATTTTAATCAGGATTACCCCAAGCCGAGACCAACTTTGCTACGTTTCTGGTCAAATGACGTGACGATTTCGCCATTGAACCATCTAGCACTTTCCTAGAGTTGTCACGTTGATCTTAAGGACATATAGGAAGGAATCCCTGTCATGGCAGTGAAGATGGCTTCCTCACATATACAAACACATTTCTGGAAGTCCACATTATTTCTCAAAATTTTTCACTTACCTGTACTAAATCCACTCCCAAATTTCTAACGAGACATCAGAACACTATTACCTTACAATTTCCGTAGTTTTAACACTAGTAGCTGGTGGAAATTTCACGAACCGTGCTAATTTTCAACTCGGATGCTTCACTTTGCTACACTTGTTTACACTAATTCGCCTGCGAACGAAGAACACTTTTCGCAGAATTTTACCACTTTCACTAAACGTAGAACCTCCAACACAGTTTACTTTCACTACTTGATAATTAAAGATCAATTACTAGTTGATTTCTGATGAAAACAACTTAAAATTTCACCAAACCGTGCTGAAAACAATCACTCGATCACAGCATTTCGCTTTTTTTATTTTTCTAATTTTACGCTGGCTGCTCGCTTGCAGGGCTGTCAGATAGGTTGATGGTTACGTATGACATCAAGCAATCTTATTTAGCCGAAGGGGAAAAGACTCAAATTGAAGTAGCGATTACTGGCAACAACGTCTTATCATTTATAATTTCACTATTATCAACAAATAGAAGAATATTTTTTGTGTACCACTACTTTTATACAGTTATTAGTGGATTCAAAGGAGTTTCACCTTAAAGTATTAATAGAAAAGTAAATGCTATGCAGTAGATAAGTTTATATAATGGGAAAGAATTGGGGAACATATACATGTCGGTTTGGAGGAACCTATAATCTATTATTCGATTTAAGAAAAGTGTAAAGTATAATTGATAAAATGTAGCGGATATTTGTTTACGAACACCACTTTTTGTTTAAAACTTTTGACTCATCTAAGATTAAACAAAAATACCAACTTCCAGGTGTTAATGAGGTCGCCTTATAAGAAAATTTCATTAATACTTCAACTTATACAGGGGATAGGCAAAATGATTGAGAGGGGCAAAATTTTGCCCAAATTCAAATGCTTACAACTTTTTGAAAAATGGATGAAATTGGATGCATCTGGAAGTATTCGATGGCAAATTTGGTCTAGTTTCAGAAATTTACTTGGCCATGCATATTGGCCACCGGACACCGGAGATGTTCCGGATTTTCCGAGGTCACGTCCAAATCACATTTTTTCTGTAATTTTATGCGGTGTGACGTTCTATAGATTTTCAGATTTTTCCAAGAAACTAGATCCAATGGAATATTGAATGCAGGTGAAAGTAATAAGATTCGTTTGAAATCCTCCGTGATATGGCCAATTTCGTAAAACTTGTTCCGGAAAATATGATTAGTCACGTTTGTTTTTCCAATCATGTATATATCAACCTGTTTCCAAGTGGGCATCAAATTTTAAGATGATGCTTCCGGGAATATATTCTGAACCATCAGATGCTCTGACCAATTTATAGTAGGTTCCAGGTACCCTGAGGGAAGTGGCCAATTATGAACATGTGCGATGCAATATCAATGGGGGTATAAAATTTTAAGATTTTTGAAGGTAATGCTTTCGAAAGCACTTCCAGAATCACTTGATGTCATGGCCACTCTATAGTAGGTTTCATGTACCCCGGGGGATGTGGTCAATATAAAACATGTCCAAAACCATATTAATATTGACAACAAACTTCAAGATTTCTAAAGCTGAGGCTTCCGGAAGCATTTTCACAGCCACCGGCAGCTATGGCCACTCTACAGTAGGTACGTAGAACCCCGGGAGAAGTGGTCAATCTCTTCCATGTCCAAAACCATATCAATATTTGCATCGAACTTCAAGATCTTTGAAAATTATGCTTCTGGAAGCAGTTCAAAATTTCTTACATCCCCTTACTCAAACCTACTATAGATTAGTCATAGCAGCCGGTGGTTCTAAAAATGATTCCGGAAGCACATCCTTCACGAACCTTGAAGCTCCATACCCATCTGGGTATGACTCCGAACATGTTTTGAGTTGTCCACATCCCCCAAAGCACATGGAATCTACTATTGAGGGGTCATGGCAGCTTGTAGTTTTGAATTTGTTTCCATCACCTTAAAAAATGTTAAAGTTTGATTAAAGTTAAAGTTCGATACCCATATTATATAATTACATATATAATATATAATTACGAACACGTTCGAAATTAGCCACATACCCCGGGGCACCTCGAACCTGTAGAGTGGCCATAGCAGCCAATGACTCTGAAAATTCTTCCGGAAAACTCAGCTTTAAAAATCTTGAAGTTTGTTACCCATATTGATAAGGTTCTGGACATGTTTTAAATTGGCCACATCCCCGAGGTACTTGGAACCTACTATAGAGTGGTCAAGACAGCAAGTGATTCTGGAAGTGCTTTTGACAGCATTACCTTCAAAAATCTTAAAATTTTATACCCACATTGATATTGCACCGCACATGTTCATTATTGGCCACTTCCCTCAGGGTACCTGGAACCTACTATAAATTAGTCAGTTCATCTAATGATTCTGAATATTTTCCCGGAAGTATCATCTTAAAATTTGATGCCATTTGGATATAGTTCTGGTTGGTTGATTGGAAATACAAACGTAACTGATCATAATATCTCGGAGAATTTCCAACGAATCTTATTGCGTCCACCTGCATTCAATCTTCAATTGGATCTAGTTTCTTGGAAAAATCGGCAAATCTATAGAAAGTCACACCGCACAAAACTACAAGCGACAGAAAAAATGTGTTTTGGACATGACCTCGGAAAATCTGTAACATCTCCGGTGTCCGGTGGCCAATATACATGGCCAAGCGAATTCCTGAAACTAGACCAAATTTTCCATCGAATGCTTCCAGATGCATCCAATTTCAGCCATTTTTCAAAAAGTTGTAAGCATTTGAATTTGGGCAAAGTTTTGCCTATCTCAATCATTTTTCCTATCCCCTGTATGCATTTGCACGAGGTCAGTTTGTATTCTAATTCGATTAAAATGTGGAACAAACAGTACAAGTACAAAGGATCGTTCAGTTCAAATATTTTTTCTGAAAGTATACCCCAACTTGTACTATAATTCGGCTAGTAGTCCATCGGTTTGGAGAAGTAAACCGTACCCTTGTGTATGAAGTGTCAAGAAAGCCTAAATTCAGTTTGAAAAACTTTAAAGCCATTATTCAGCTAACAATATAACCTGGGTTTTCAAGTATACTTTCATAAATTGTCCTTGAATTGAAAATTTTTCAATTGCTTCCAAGATTTCTTATTTCTGTCAATAACTCGTTCGTTTACTTGCAAGTGAAACAATTAAGAGCTATCTATAAAGCACGTTATTTAATGTTTATGTTTAATAGCTCCATCTCTCCAAATCGTAGTTTCTTGACCATACTTTTTTTTTAATTTATATGGGTCATAACCCCGTTGAAGCCCATGTGATTCTATTTGTAGATCTCTGTAGGTGTCAAAAAAACTGGAACCAGAAATTTCTTAAATACTAACGAGTAATTACTTATCAGTAGACGAGTTGCGGCGTTCATACAGCTTAAAATTTTCAATGTACGTCCAAAAGAACTCAATATGCAGTTGATTTACATGGGTCAAGGTAAAATTGCCTCAGGTAGCTGATACAGCTTGAAACTTTCAATTGATGTCCTTGATGGCGTTAAGATGCAATTGATCTACGTGAGACGAGATCAATTTACTCCAGGGCGTTGATACATCTTGACAATTTCTATTGATGTCAAACAATACGTTAAGATTCACCTGATCTAAACAGGATAAAGAAAAAAAATCTTCAGGGCGTTTATACAACTTGTAATTTCCAATTGATATCCTTAAGGGCGCTTAAATGACTTGATCTACGTGGGACAAGGTCAGATTACACAAGGGCGTTGATACATCTTTACAATTTTTATTGATGTCATATAGGGCGTGAGGATGTAGCTGATGTATATAGGGCAAGGTCAAATTTTTTAGGGTGCTGATACAGCTTGGAGATTGATGTCCTAAAGGGCGTTAAGATGATCTGATGTATGTGAGATAAGGTCAAAGCACTTCAGAAAATTGATATATCAATACAATTTCTATTGATGTTGAACAGGGCATTAAGATGACATGGTCTACGTGAGACAAGGTCAAATTACACCTGGACAATGATATATCTCGACAATTGATGTCCTACAGGGCGTTAAGATGCTTTACTCCACGGCGTTGATACAGCTTGACATTTTTAATGTATGACCTAAGGGGCGTTAAGATGTCTCTAGGTGAGATGAATATGATTTACTTCAGGGCGTTGATACAGGTTTATATAGTATAACGTTGATACAAGTGGATACAGTATGACAATTTCTATTGATGTTATACAGGGTGTTAACATAACCTGGTTTTAAAAGGATAAGGTCTAATTTATTCAGGGCGTTGATACTGCTTAGAGTTTTCATTTGATCCTAAAGGGCGTTGAGATGACCTGATCAACACTAGATAAGGTCAAATTACTTCAGGGTGTTAAGAATCACCTGAGCTTGTAAGGAAAAAATAATCCAGGGCGTTGATATATCTTGGAATTTCCAATGCATCTGCAGCGCGTCAAGATGCACCTACATGCTACAAGGTAAAATTTCCCAGGAAGTTGATACAACTTGATGATTTTTATTGATGTTATTCAGAACGATTAGATATGATCTAATTAGAACAAGGTCAGATTTAGATTATTTTGGATAGATTAAGATACGGGGTGTTGATACTGCTTAGAGTTTGGAATTGATGTCCTTAAGGGCGTTAAGATGACCTGATATACGTAAAACAAGGTAAAATAATGTCATACAGGGCGTTAAGGTGCACTTTATCTCAATAGGATCACAAAAACATACTCCAGGATGTTGATATAGCTTGGAAATTTTCAATTAATGCCCTAGAGGGCGTCAAGATGCAGCTGATCTATATAAGACATGGCAAATTACTCAATGGCTTTGATACAGCTAGGAATGTTTTATTGATGAAAAAGAGCCAAACTACTTCAGGGCGTGAACATTTTTTATTGATGTCATACAGGGCGTTAATATGTACCTGATCCCGCAAAATTATTTGATAAGGGTTTGGTAATTTTAATTGATGCCTTATAGGGCGTAAGATTGTAACTGATTTCAGAAACATTTTTGTTTTTGAAAAAGAAAAGCTTCTTAGTAGTCGACTAAGCGCGACTAAGCACGACGACAGGGCTGTAGTACACAAGTCATTTGAAGTTTATATGGAGATTACTATGGAAAACGTCAACATTTTGTGTCCAGGCATCTATCTATTCGACATAATATTTTATGGAAAAGTGAGCAACCTCTGCCTTTGTGAAATCCTTTCAGCTACAACTTTGCTGAAGACGGGGGCGGGACGTTTCGCATAAAGACATTTCGAATAAGGACGTTTCGCATAAGGACGTTTCGCATAATGGACATTTCGCATAATTTTAGTTTTGAACAATGGACATTTCGCATAATGGACGTTTCGCATAATGGACATTTCGCATAATTTTGTTTTTATACTAAAGACCTTTCGCATTATCTCTTTGCATTATTGTGTTTGCTGTTCATCCCTTCAAATCTTCTATCACGGCAGTTACCCTTGCCCCATTAAACATCAAGCTTTATTTGCAAAGAGTTTGTTTCTAGTTAAGAAAAAGTTAGTGGAAAACAACGATTGTACTTAATAATTTTATAAAATGAAGTTTAGCACGATTCGAATGTAGTTTGATGGACATTTTAAGGCAAAAGAACACTATATATTTTTCAAAACAGGATGTTCTCTAGCAATATGCTCAGATTAAATTTACAACAAAGATTTTCCTTCTTTTGAAAGAAGGCTATTCTTTCATGTAATGTCATAAACTTGATTTTTGACATTATAATTTATAATACATTCATCAGTGATTTTACATTCTTTTTAACATAGGCTGTTCTTTCAATTTTTGCTTATATGTACTATTAACGTTGAAACTTTCAGAGGTTCAATTTTTATTAACTTTTTCTGTAGTGATAATGAGCGTAACAGATAATTTGATCTCTGTGACAATTACTCCCTTCTTTCAAATGCGATTCTTTCGAATAAACACCAGCGAGTGACCAATCGATCAAGTTTACAGCTTAAACCATCGTTTGGTTCTCTAAAATTCAACTCTTGAGGTTTGGCTACGATTCATTTGCACCTTAACTTATGCTCCAAACGTAATCACCTGAACCTATTGCTTCTAACGTGCTGTCATGTGCCTTTGTGAAAAAGGGACATGCTCTTTCTACAGTCACATCAAGTGCTTTGTATTCGCCAATGTGGTTTGAAATCAGATTTCATCACTTTTTGTTTAATATGGCTAATTAACTTTATACTCTCACATGAACACAATTCCATCATGGTTTGCCAGGGTCGAGCATTGTGTTTGCAACAATAGTGAGCTATTTGACATGAATAATATATATACATCCAATCAGAAGAAGCAACACGCTTATGTGCTATTGTGTATTGTTTGTGTGTATTGTATTATAATTGTGTATTGCTTTTTCGGAATCGTTGTTCTACATGCACCATGAGATAGATCATTCGACGTACATCCACAGGCCGGATAAGTAGTTTGTGACAGAATCCAGCATACGATATTGATATCTATAAAATGGCAGACCCTTCATCCGATAGTGAAAACCAGGTTAAGCTTTTGAAATCATCAAAAGGAAAAGATATGCTTGCTATTCAAGGTTTTATTTTCCAGCAGAACAGGAGTGAGGTTTGTTGGATAACTATAATATTTTTCAAATATTTTATATCGTATTGTTGAGCAGGTCGATAATGTGTACTACTGGGAGTGTAAATCAAGGCGCCAAGGTTCGAAATGTCCTGCAAGGGCTAGAAGTATGAAAGTGAACGGAATGCATAAAATTTTGAGTGTCTCTGAGCACAATCATGAGCCCGATCCTATTTCATTGTCCGAAACGGAATTCCGAGCACAATTAAAAAGAAAAGCCGAAACTGACAGCTCGAGCAACATAGCAAAAATAGTACAAACTACCCTAAGCGAGTTTCCAACATCTGTCCAATCAAGAATATCAGTGGCAGCTCGCCGAAAACTTGTGCAAAGAGTGCGTGCTAACGGAAAATCCGAAGACACGGAACCCGAAACATTGGAAGGATTCCTGGTTCCAGACGAGCTACAAAAATCCATTGATGGGGATCGATTCATGATTAGTGATATTGAGGATGGGTCTGAGCGAGCAATGATCTTTGCCACAAACGAATCACTGCGTCGTCTCTCAGATTCAAAGTTTTGGGTAATCGATGGAACGTTTGCGACTGTGCCGGGATTGTTTCGACAGCTTGTGACTATTCATGGAAGTATTGCACCAGATCACACTCGTGTGTTTCCATTGGTTTTTATTTTGATGACATCCAAATCTGAGTCCCTTTACCGTAAAACTTTCAATACATTGATTGACAAATGTGGTTAGTTCAATCAAACTATTATTGCATCCAGTTTAACTGATCACTCTTTTTTTTCAGAGGAAATCGACATAGACCTAGACCCACGGTACAGTGAGAGGCAAAATAAAGTGCCCACCTTACCAGTTTTCGAATTTCTCTCATTGATTTGGTTCAAATTAAAGTTAACACACCTAAATCTTTTGTGATATTTTATTTTTGATGTTCTTTTAAAGTTGCACTTACGAAATTTTGATAAAAAAAAGAATTTTACTTAAAGAAAAAGAAAATCAATTTGTATTGAAAAAAAAGTAGTGACAAAAATAAGTGCCCACTTCCTTCTTGGCCCCAGAAAAGATGATTTAAGAAAAATAAAAAGCAATTTAATAGTTAATGTGTCCTCCTTTGGCCTTAAGGACTTGCTGGAGGCTCTTCGGCATGCTTTTCACCAGGTTTTGTAGGTGTTGTGGATCTAGTTCTTCCCAGGCGCGCTCCAAGGCTTCAAAATAATTATTTTTGTTGGTAACACCAGTTTTTTCAACCCTGGCATCGAGAATCGCCCACAAATTCTCGATGGGGTTGAGGTCTGGGCTTTGTGGAGGCCATTCCAGCGGTTTAATCCGACAAGACCGGAAAAAAGACTTGGTCTTCTTTCCAGTATGCTTCGGGTCGTTGTTCTAGAGAAATATGAATTTCTCTTCAAGGCCCGTCTGGATCAGCGAAACCTCCAGATTTTCCAGCAAGATGTTAATGTAGGAATCTGCCATCATTATTCCGTCGATTTTCACGAGGTTTTCTACTCCACTCCATGAAAAACACCCCCAGACCATCACATTTCCTCCTCCATGCTTCACCGTTCCTTGGATGTGGTGCTCTGCATCACACACGAGCCCGCCGCTCTCGGTTAGACAGCTCGAGCTTCAGGAGCGCCACATCCAAGGAACGGTGACGCATGGAAGTGTGATGTGATGAAATGTGATGGTCTGGGGGTGTTTTTCATGGAGTGGAGTAGGAAGCGTCGTGAAAATCGACGGAATAATGACGGCAGATTCCTACATTAACATCTTGCTGGAAAATCTGGAGGTTTCGCTGATCCAGACGGGCCTTGAAGAGAAATTCATATTTCTCTAGAACAACGACCCGAAGCATACTGGAAAGAAGACCAAGTCTTTCTTCCGGTCTTGTCGGATTAAACCGCTGGAATGGCCTCCACAAAGCCCAGACCTCAACCCCATCGAGAATTTGTGGGCGATTCTCGATGCTAGGGTTGAAAAAACTGGTGTTACCAACAAAAATAATTATTTTGAAGCCTTGGAGCGCGCCTGGGAAGAACTAGATCCACAACACCTACAAAACCTGGTGAAAAGCATGCCGAAGAGCCTCCAGCAAGTCCTTAAGGCCAAAGGAGGACACATTAACTATTAAATTGCTTTTTATTTTTCTTAAATCATCTTTTCTGGGGCCAAGAAGGAAGTGGGCACTTATTTTTGTCACTACTTTTTTTTCAATACAAATTGATTTTCTTTTTCTTTAAGTAAAATTCTTTTTTTAATCAAAATTTCGTAAGTGCAACTTTAAAAGAACATCAAAAATAAAATATCACAAAAGATTTAGGTGTGTTAACTTTAATTTGAACCAAATCAATGAGAGAAATTCGAAAACTGGTAAGGTGGGCACTTTATTTTGCCTCTCACTGTATGTTATCACGGATTTCGAAAAGGCACTGATAAACGCGGTTGCCGCAGAATTTCCAGATGCGCGACATTCTTGTTGTTTTTTTCATCTCAGCAAAAATTTGTACAAATTCATTCAACAGCATAAACTGATGAATGAATTTGTACAAAATTCTGCTGTGTACAATACGTACCGTAAAACGGGGTAACTTTGATAGTTTTTTCGAAGAAAACTTGAATATCTATGAAAGCTGTTTCAAAGAATAATAATTTATATTTGTAAAACAAGTACTGGCATCCTAGCTATCGATTGCAGTCGATAGATTTCCAAAAGATTTATTATGAATGGATATATAATTTTTCATATAAGCGAAAGTTGGTTTTCTGTATTGGGGTAACTTTGATAATGGAGTATGAATCGAACAAAATTGAATGAATAACGAACATTTGTAGGGCATTGCATACCTCTAGGCGTTTAACGTTATATGGAAATTTCTGACTTAGATTACAAAAATGGTCCCAGTTTGTGAAAATGCTATTCGCTAAGAGATTTAAGACCGTATTCAAGTTCTATGATAACTAGGCTGTCAAAGATAAGTGGCCAACTATTCAAAACTACATCAAATAGTGATCGTAGAACAGATTGTTTGTAAGCGTTTCGAAAATGCTAAAATTGTGTCAATTTTTAATATTCGTATAAAAAGCCTCAAATGCACTAGATTCCAATGAAAATAGCTTTGACATGAAGTGTCATACTAATACTCTTTACTTTTACATTCGTTTTGCTTAACTGATTAACAGAAACTTCGTTATTTCGTTTAATATGTAGTGGGTCTCGCACTATCAAAGTTACCCGCATTATCAAAGTTACCCCGTTTTACGGTACAAAAAAACTCAAGCTCTGGCATTCTTGCCTGCGGCAAAGATACCAGAGGCTTTTGAAGTTATTAAGTCAAAAGCTCCATCTTATATGGCCGAATTCATCAAATATTTCGATGAAACCTATGTCAATGGTCGTCCCACCAGACCAGCGCGGAAAAATCGTGTAGCGAAGTCAGTTCCTCTTTATCCTCCGACACTGTGGTCCATATATGAGAATGTATTGCAAGGACTTCCACGAACAAGTAACCAGGCGGAAAGCTTCCACAGCAGATGGAAAAAACTTGTTGGCGCGAAACATGTCGGCGTTCTGCGTATGATAACTGAGATTCGCAACGACAAACTTTTAAAAATTGTTCAGACCTTTGAGAATTATTCGCTTGAAGATTTTATTCTAGCGGTGTCTCTGAATCTTAACTCAGAATAAATATAAGACAAGTCTATTTTTGTTTTTTTTTTATGAATTCAATAAACATTAAAAAACTATTTGTTTTTGTAAATATAAATTATATATTATTTCAATTCCCACATCCTACATACCATTAACAAAGAATCATTTTAGCAAGAAGTGTTCTATCTTGAAACTTTTGATTCATTTCAACTGGACACTCAAATTGTTAGTAGGTAGGTGCTAGACATTCTTATAAAACATTTTGCGAAATGTCCATTATGCGAATCGTCCATTATGCGAAACGTCCACTATGCAAAAATAAAATTATGCGAAATGTCCATTATGCGAAACGTCCTTATGCGAAACGTCCTTATGCGAAACGTCTTTATGCGAAATGGGTCACCCCCGCTGAAGACCACATTTTGATGGGACGTAAGCATAATTTGTTATTAGTGATAATAAATCTTCGAGCTGTTTAGTAGAATACCTATAAGTAGATGAAAAAACCGAATTTAGTACTATACCATTTAATTCCACTAGAGTTTGTATCCTTTGACAGATACGCGTATTTCGACCTCAACTGTAAGGCCGTCTTCAGTGTCGTGTACTAGACTCGACTTGTCGAGTCTAGTACACGACACTGAAGACGGCCTTACAGTTGAGGTCGAAATACGCGTATCTGTCAAAGGATACAAACTCTAGTGGAATTAAATGGTATAGTACTAAATTCGGTTTTTTCATCTACTTGTTATTAGTGATAACAAAGTCTAAATCATGCTCACATCATGCACTACCAAATTTCTTCCAGATCACTTCAAATTTTGGGAGAATGATTTTCATCATAATTGACACCGTTTAAGCATAGGGGAGAAAAAAAATCAAAAATTGCATCAGTCTATTGCCACACATTCGAATTACAACTTTAAAACAAATTTGATTTTGTGTTTAAAATAACTTATTGATCACGAGTTGAAAAAATAACAACAATGTTGCTCCCTGTGTTCGGCATAAAAATTATTCTTATGATTGTCATCTTTCGATGACAATTTTATTTACTGATAGGAACAAATGTTAGCAAAGACCACTAATGCAGAATTGAAGTATTGCGTTGTTTTTGCAAAGCTTCATTGGGTTTCCTTGCTGGTGGCCCAAAGGCAAAATAGGTTTATATGGGAATTAAAATGAAAAAATTTAAAAAAAAAATTCACGTTAGTACTGGAATGCGCGTACAAACTTATCATCCCTTAGTAAAAACTCATTCTTCAAACCATAATAAAGATACCATCAGTGCACCAGTATCCGCTCATGCCTCCTATTTCCGCTCACTAGCGTAAAAATTGATTTTTCGTGTCAAAAGCCAACATTTTTCGCCCGGATATATTCTATCAATATTAACAACTTTCAAATGAAGTCATCTAACATTATTTTCATTTGATAAAATAATTTTTTATATTGAAAACACATAACCTCGCGAGCGGTTATTGGATCACTAGGTATTTTTGCGTGTTCCAATAACCGCTCATGCAAAAAAAAATCAAACAAAATTTTAAAGAAATGTCGTTTTTAGTATACGGCCTTCGTTATCAGGATAAATAACGAAATTTGAAATAAAGCATTTTTTAGTAAGTTCGTCATGAAATCTGTTTATCGTGGGCGGAAATAGGAAGACTTAGATGCAGTAACAAATGCAATTTATTTATTTTTTTATGAAAGTTTTCCAAATTCTTCTTATTTTGCCGCTGATTACCTATACTTGGAGCTACATTGTGACATAAAAATAGTATTGATCGACACAATAGTTATTTTATAATAAACATTTAAACACATAACTTCCCTTAAATGAGCGGAATCTGGTGCACTGATGGTATTGCTGAAAAGAGAAATTCAATCCGACTGAAGGAAGAGGAGATATTTATGAGTTTTTTTTGCGGGATTAAAGCCCTGCAAAAATCTACAAAAATCCCAAACAAAATTAGCTCAAAAGGGATTTGTTTCTTCAGCAACATCCTTCAATAAGGTTTGTAGAATGAGTTTTCACTATGGGATGATAAGTTTGTACTTAATTTCCATATAAACCTACATTGTCTTTAGGCCACCTTTAAATCACCACCGAAAAAGCTGAAAATTTCACAGAACACTGTTTGTATGGTACGGATAGTAAGGAACATATGGGAGATTGGATTTTCGAACATTTTTAAATTTTGAATCGTCCTAATGTCTACATGTAAAATTACACTATCGAAAATGGTCTAGTGTAAAATTGAGTTCTTACCTATTTTTTTGTCATTTAGCTTGCTTTAATTTGCTAGCTATATGACACAAAATTACACAATTTTTTCGAAGTGTGGAGTTTAATTGCTGAACAACTAAACTGGTTATTATTTCATTTGAGATAAAAGTTAAAATAACTAAAACTAGTATCTTAAATCTAGAAGTAACACGATAATTAAATTTAATTCTATAAAAGGCAAACTAATTACGCCGAGTTACTTAAAAAGAAACTACTGAAATCGGTCTCTAAGACGCTTTTGTAAGGCTATGTTGTACTTACATTAGCTTCTGATACGCCTCCGATTGAGACTGTGAATAAGTTGTTGACAATTCGCTTTCAGTAGAATCCTGTCGATTTTGAATGAATTCGAAAGGAATCGCCGGCGTTGTTTCCTGATACTCTAAACTAGATGTCTTGTTGAACAAAGCTGCATTGAGTGGAGATATAGGCTGCGTGCCTTCGTCCTGAAATTAGAAAAAAATTCTTGCTTTAATAATTGTATCAATGATTATATGTTATAAGATGATATGTTTTGGTGAAGATAATACGAAGCCATGAAAGAAAATGAAATCATTCGTTGTTACTTGAAGGTTGGATTACGAATAAGTTTACATTAATTATTCTGTAGTTAAATATTGATTCACAAATAAAATTTCGCTTTTATTCCAAAATATATCTTAGATATAGAGTTCTCATACCTGATTCGTTTGACCAGCTTCCCTCAACGACATTGTAGGATGTTCCGTAACACTTTTGACGCTGGGTGATACCTCGTTTGGCTTGGTGTCAATAGTCAAAGCTGAAGATCCCGATGTGTCCAAGGCTGCTCCGGACTCCACTACGGTGGAGGCTGCTATTGCTGCTGCGTGGCGCTCAGATCCTAATTGCGCTTGACGTTCCCTTTCCTGAGCTCTACGCTGGTTTAGCAGCTCATTGTCAAGTTGTCGAACCTCACGAGCTTCACGCTGAAAAAGTATTTTATTTTGGTTAATATACGCGAATTATAGGGTACATATTTTGCATTGCGCAAATTGAGCCGAAAGTTTGCTGAGTTTCATTAAAATTTTACTACAGTTAGTAATTGGTGTATTGTAATTGTAATGAAAAATAAAGTTGTATAATTCCACGAGGCAACCCCCGGATCATTTCTTATGGTTAAAGGAAGACTTCCTGAAAATTCAGCTCATTTGGTCGTTCCATGAGCTGGCGCATTTGAATTGAAGTTAATATGAGATTTTCAGCTCAAACATATGGGAAGCAGGTATCAGGTATCAGAAGGCCGGCTCCAGAGGCACGTTCCCCGCCATTTGGGAGATTTGTGCCATCGCCATATTTGAGCCTATTTCATCATCTACCCGATGGGAGAGGAAAGGGAAGGGAAAGATGGGAGGAAATAGGAGTGGGGTCCCTTGAAGAGGGAAGATCGCATAAGCGAATTGAGAGCATGTAGCTCCATACCACAATGGGTTCGAACAGCGCCCTAAAAAGGGCACTGCAAAACGCATGAGCGTAAAGAGAGCCTACAGCTCATTACCACAGCGGGTTAAGAATAACAGAATGTCCTGAAGATTCAGGCTTCTGAATTCAGTTTCACTTAATAAGTGTTTACCAAGTAATTGGAATCACATTTGCGAAAAAAACTGGACAGTTACATATCAGGTGATACGAAGTTCCATAATCAGAGTAACAACTATCACACACAAATGAGTCAGCACGCTGAATATTTGCCATGTGATAGTTGAGTCGGCAGTGGCCAGTCAAGGTTGTATCCAAGAGACTGTAATTCTGCTTTGACAGATTTGTTAAATACTTCGCCACCCTTGAAGATGGCTCAGTAATGTACAATTTTGTTTGACGACACGACTCCAAACTATTCCAATATTGCTTGTGCTGAGTTGCCGCCCAAGAATTAATCTGAAGCTTCACCCAGCACTTCGAAATTGGAATAGCCGGCTCAGGGCCAATGAAGTCATGCGATGCTCCATCGCGAGCTAGCTCATCAGCCAATTCATTTCCAGCGATGGAAGAATGGCCAGGTGCCCATACAAGGTTTACAGAGTTGACTGAATTCAGTTCCTCAATTTGAGTTCGACATGCGATAACAAGCTTCGACCTTGAGTTGGCCGAAGCAAGAGCTTTTATAACAGCCTGACTATCTGACATACTTTACAAACAGCCTGGACGTCTTCTCCTGTGAAAGGAGTTGTGTAGAAAATTTCCTATAAGCAAAGTGACAAGCAATTGTGAGATCACTCGAAGCAAAGACAATTGTGTCCCAACTCACCGGAAGTGGAAACATCCGAATCACTAGGATTTCCAATGGACGAATAGAATCCAGGGAATTTGGTCACAACCAATTCCCAGTGTATGTAGCGATGATCAGATAATGATTCATCATCTGATACATACCAATTCGTCAACTTGTGACTGATTCTGTTCGAGCAGAGCATTATGTCTAACACTTCTTCTCTAGCAGATACCATGAAGGTTGGGCGATTCCCTAAAATAAGTAATCCAAGATTTGAACTACTTAGCATTCCATCAGACTGGAGCTTCTCAAATTGATATCTGAGCTCCTCCAGATGATGTGATGAGTATCACTACCCACAAATCAGTAGAAGGCCTTTTAGGCAGTGAACGACGACTCGTTTGATATCATCCATTGGGGATGGTTCATCATGTGGTAAATAAACCACATAACGAAAGACGTATTTCCTATTGAGGTCACCAACTGAAATATCAATTGTGACAGCACATACATCTCTGGTTGTTAACTTAGAAATAAGTGTAGTAACGATAGCGCTATTTACGAGCACGCATGCACGAGGCATGGCACGCGAGTTTGCCATTTCATGTTTCTGAATGTAGCAAAAACTGGGTCCACAAGGTTACCTAGATAAAAGTTTACAAAAGTAAGGTTTTTGAACTAGCGCCATTTGAGCTGTAGCATTTGCATGAGTCTACAAAGATTGATCATTGCTGGTATTTTATGCTGAAGATTGGTCTAACAAAGCTATCCTAACCGTAGCCACTACCCAAACTAGGCAGGATTAAGCTTTTCGCAATCTCAGAACGAAAAAGACCAGCAGCGAAAATACCATATCGGTATCTCTTAAAAGTCGCCAAAGGCGAAAAGCACAGAACACACTGTGTAATACGCGTAATGCGAAACCATAGAGGTGAAAATTTAAACTAAGTTACAACGTATTAATAATCCCACCCTTATTCAGACTCAGGCTTGAGACTGAAGAAGGGCAGCCGATTATCTCGGAGAAACACAAGGTCACCTGCACCATTGCTCCGGGTAGCACAGGAAGGGCATAATACTGTAGAGAGCGCCCTGGTACTCCACAGGCTCCGTTTGCGGTTAGGTTTTATTTAGACCCCCCTAACCATTCATTCTTAGGCACGGTAAACTTAAAGCCGCTTGAATTAGGTTAAAGGAAGACTTCCTGAAAATTCAGCTCATTTGGTCGTTCCATGAGCTGGCGCATTTGAATTGAAGTTAATATGAGATTTTCAGCTCAAACATATGGGAAGCAGCTCATGATTTACTGTTTGATTCAAGAATATTGTTGATCGCGTTTAGTTGAATGTAGAATGTCAAAACACTGCTTGATATTATAGCGAACAATATAGTAGAAGGTTGTGTCATGATTAAAATTGAAAGACTTGGTGTTTTAATTATGTGAAGTAAATTCGTCAAGCTTATGCAATACTGCTTTGTATTTTTCAACATAAGCTTGTGGTAGTTATTAAGAGCATCGTAGCCACCTATGACGCTGGGCGAGCTGCTGCACAAGGCTCATGCATATACACTACCCGTCATAAATACGGACTCACTAAAATTAGTATTGCAACACTCAGCTGAATATTGAATCACCCCCGAAAAGTTTAGCATCACCCAAAACAGGTAAATTCACATTGCTATATCTCGAGATCCTTACGACTTGCAAAGAAGCGGTCTTCAGCAAAGTTGTTCAGGGGGTCAAGGACATCCGGAACACAAGCAGTTTGGTTCGCGATTTTGCCGCTAGGTGGCGGTAGCGAACTTGTAAAATTGAGCATTTTAAACTAGTTCTAGCTTGTGATTCACAAGAGATAGAAAGTTCGGGTCTTCGGCAAAGTTGTTCAGAAGATCAAGGACCGGATGTAGACAAGCAGTTTGGTTCGCGATTTTGCCGCTAGGTGGCGGTAGTGAGCATGTAAAATTGAGCATTTTAAACTAGTTCTAGCTTGTGATTCACAAGAGATAGAAAGTTCGGGTCTTCGGCAAAGTTGTTCATAAGGTCATGGACATCCGGAAGACAAATAGTTTAGTTCGCGATTTTGCCGATAGGTGGCGGTAGTGAGCATGTAAAATTGAGCATTTTAAACTAGTTCTAGCTTGTGATTCACAAGAGATAGAAAGTTCGGTTCTTCGGCAAAGTTGTTCAGAGGATCAAGGACATCCGGAAGACAAATAGTTTGGTTCGCGATTTTGCCGCTAGGTGGCGGTAGTGAGCATGAAAAATTGAGCATTTTAAACTAGATTTAGCATGTGATTCAAAAGAGAGAGAAAGTTCGGGTCTTCGGCAAAGTTGTTCAGAAGATCAAGGACCGGATGTAGACAAGCAGTTTGGTTCGCGATTTTGCCGCTAGGTGGCGGTAGTGAGCATGTAAAATTGAGCATTTTAAACTAGTTCTAGCTTGTGATTCACAAGAGATAGAAAGTTCGGGTCTTCGGCAAAGTTGTTCAGAAGATCAAGGACCGGATGTAGACAAGCAGTTTGGTTCGCGATTTTGCCGCTAGGTGGCGGTAGTGAGCATGTAAAATTGAGCATTTTAAACTAGTTCTAGCTTGTGATTCACAAGAGATAGAAAGTTCGGGTCTTCGGCAAAGTTGTTCAGAAGATCAAGGACCGGATGTAGACAAATAGTTTGGTTCGCGATTTTTCCGCTAGGTGGCGGTAGTGCGCATGTAAAATTGAGCATTTTAAACTAGTTCTAGCTTGTGATCCATGCTGTTCAGAGAGCCTTTGGTGTTTGGAAGTTGAAGTGATTAGGGACGGAATCATATTAAATTAAAGTGATTCAGGTCTGATCAATTCTATATTCAAGTGTATCAACTCTGATTCATATTCTAGTGATTCTGATATGACTTATTCCATGTGCGAGTGATTTAGTCAGGACTCATATTCATCATATTCAAATTATTTAAGTCAGAATCTCTTCATATACAAGTGGTTCAAGTTTGATTCACTTCATATCCAAGTGATTGATGTCTGATTCTCTCTATATTCATGTCCTTCGAGTTTGATTCACTCTATATTCGAATAATTCAGGTTTGACTTGAATATGGAGCCAAAAAAATCATGTCAAATTCACTCCATGTTCAAGTGACTCAGGATAGATTCGTTTTGTATTCAAAAGATTCAAGTTTTGTTCGCTCCTTACCCGCAAGTGTTTTACATCAGATTCACTTTATAATTAAGTGATTCAGAATTGATTCACTTCATATTCAAGTGATTCAGTTCGCTCCATATCCAAGTGATTCTTATCTGATTCACTCATATATGACTGTTTCAGGTTTGATTCACTTAATGTTCAAATGATTTCAAGTGATTCATGCTTGATTCACTTCATTTTCAAATGGTTTAAGTTTGATTCACTTTATATACAAGAGTTCCAGGTCTGATTTATTTCATATTAAAGAAATTTAGGATTATTACAGTGATTTCTGTTTGATTCACTACATATCCAAGTGATTCATGTCGGACTCGCTCTATATTCAAGTGATTCAGGTTTGATTTGCTTTATATTCAAGTGCTGCAGGTCTGAATCACTTCATATTCACCTATTTCAAGTACGAATTACTTGGTATTCAAGTTGTTCAGGTTTGATTCATTTAGAATGTAGGTGCATTTTCCACTTTTTCAGATATGACTCCATGCTCATGCTGGTTAGGGCTGATTCACTTCATTTTCAAGTGATTCATGCTTGAATCACTTTATGTACGTGTTTCAAGTTTGATTAGTTCAATATCAAAGTGATTGATGTTTGATTTTTGAAGTAAATTTAAGGCATTCAGGTCTCATTCACTTTATATTCAAGTGTTTCAGATTTGATTAGCTCCATATCCAAGTGACTCATGTCCAATTCAATTCATATTCAAGTGTTTCAGGTGAGATTCACTTCAAGCCCTTCATGTTCAGAAAGAAAAACTCTGCTGAAGACGCAAAATTTCGATTAAATCTGGATTGAACTGGAAGACTCGAACTTTCTATGTAGATGAAAAAATGGAACTAGTTTGAAATACTTATTTTACATGCTCACTACCGCCACCTATCGGCAAAATCGCGAACTAAACTATTTGTCTTTCGGCTGTCCTTGTTCTTCTGAACAACTTTGCCGAAGACCCGAACTTTCTATCTCTTGTGGATCACAAGCTAGATCTAGTTTAAAATGCTCAATTTTTCATGCGCACTACCGCCACCTAGCGGCAAAATCGCGAACCAAACTGCTTGTCTTTCGGATGTCCTTGTTCTTCTGAACAACTTTACCGAAGACTCGAACTTTCTATCTCTTGTGGATCACAAGCTAGATCTAGTTTAAAATGCTCAATTTTTCATGCTCACTACCGCCACCTAGCGGCAAAATCGCGAACCAAACTGCTTGTCTTCCGGATGTCCTTGATCTTCTGAACAACTTTGCCGAAGACCCGAACTTTCTATCTCTTGTGAATCACAAGCTAGAACTAGTTTAAAATGCTCAATTTTACATGCTCACTACCGCCACCTAGCGGCAAAATCGCGAACCAAACTATTTGTCTTCCGGATGTCCTTGATCCCCTGAACAACTTTGCCGAAGACCCGAACTTTCTATCTCTTGTGAATCACAAGCTAGAACTAGTTTAAAATGCTCAATTTTACATGCTCACTACCGCCACCTAGCGGCAAAATCGCGAACTAAACTATTTGCCTTCCGGATGTCCTTGATCCCCTGAACAACTTTGCTGAAGATCGCTTCTTTGCAAGTCGTAAGGATCTCGAGATATAGCAATGTGAATTTACCTGTTTTGAGGTGATGCTAAACTTTTCAGGGTGATTCAATATTCAGCGGAGTGTTGCAATACTTATTTTAGTGAGTCCGTATTTATGACGGGTAGTGTACACTCCCGTGCAAAAGATTGGGTTCACCCCCTAAAAAACATGCAAAAATGTTCAGTCCATATCTCTATGTTTACACGTCCAATTTAAATTCTTTAAGCCGCATTCGAAAGGCAAAGAGTTATCCTTACTTCGTATGTATTTTTTCAAAAACATTTTTTTAATTTTGTGACGACGAAATCCTCCCCGCGATGGAGATGGTCTAACGGCCGACAGCTCCGTTCGTTTCAAGTGGTCGAAATCTGTCACCGGTTGCGATCCGATGATGAATGGAAACGAAAACGAGGATAAACAAAAACAGCGTAGTGGTAGCATAGTGTGCATAGCTTTCATCGAGCGAATTAAGCGAAGTTTCCAAGTCAAAACGTTTATTTCCATCCTAAAAATCTTTATAAACATAACTTAATATTACTATTTACAATTGAAAGTAAGTAACAATGAATTTATTAGCGAATAGAAACATAAAAACGGAAATTTGAAATTTGTAGCCTACTTAACCTAAACGTTGCCTAAGACTAAAGGGGAGGAATTTCGAGGTGCAAAGGTTACTGAAAAATTGTAAGTAGAGAAAATAAGTAATGTAGTAATGTAAGAACATAAACTAAACAATAAATAATTACAGCTAAAGCCTATCCTAACAAACACATAGCGTTTGGATTGCTATTGGAATCGGTGACAACAATTCTTTAGAATTTTTCATCGCGAGGTAGACAAGGCCGATGCAGCTGCATCACCTGCGAATTGCACGAAATGCGATCTTCCGGACAGCGCGGAGAACATGGTGGCATGCGACGGTTGTGGGTGTTGGTATCGCTCCCGAGGAGGAAAGAATAACTCGCCAATAACTTATGCATACCATATTTTGATATCATACCACAATTAGGTATTATTCAGTTATCAATACCTCTTTTTGGTATTATAATGGTATTTGAAAAAAAGGTTTAAAACAATTCAAAATACTTCATTTTGGTATTCGACAGCTATTGAGGACTGCTGGAGGTATTGAGCTAGTATTGAAAAATTTCATTTTTATATGAAAATCCATCAAGTATTATTTAGGTATTACAATACCTGATCTAGTTATCAGCCTGGTATTTGTAGAATATGCAGAAGGTATTATTTGAGGTATTTTACCTCTTATGCAGGGCTCATTCATACCTCATTCAGGTTGTAAGTATTGGAAATTATCTGGTATGGAATACCTCAATTTGGTATTCAGTAGTTATTTTCTTCTGCTGGGGTACAGCTGCGCGGAGGTCGACGAGAGTGTCGCCGAGCTGCCGTGGAAGTGCGATTCGTGTGGAATAATGAATCAAACCCCGATTCCGACAAAAACACGACCGAAGAAAGGTGCGCAACGACTCGTGATCCCGGGCGGTGCAGAGAAGCAACCGAAATCGTCCGGCGGCAGCAAGACGGGCTCAAGGAGAGGTAAAAAGTCCGCTGTAGGAGACAACGTAAGTGCCACTTCTAGTGCTAAGGCTAGGCTTGCACTTGAGCTACAGATGATTGATGAGCAGGATCGGATGAGAGAAGAGGAGTTGCAGGCTGAGTTAGAAATGAAAAATAAAAAGTTAATGCTAGAAAGGCAAACTAGAGATCGAGAGTTAGAGTTAGAAGCCAGGAAGTTAGCAGAGGAGAAAGCTTTTCAGCAAAAGCAGTTAGATGAGGAAGAGAAAAATCGCAAAGCTCTGTTGGAGATGAAACGGCTGTCACTCGAGGCGAAAAAGAGCATCGTCCGTCAATTTTCGCAAATCGGTAGTGAAGTGAGCAGCTTAAGTGGAAGTGAAGTGACGAGTTCCGAAGAAAAGGTTCGAAGTTGGTTGCAGAAATCCGGCGAGCAGACAGAGGGAAACGGACAATCCACGTCAGCAGCGAAGAGTACCAACAACGTCCTGGAAAATTCGTCAAAGGCGGTGTTCAGTGGAATTCGTGGACCGATTCTAGGCTCAACTAGAACAACGAAGCACTCAATTGGTAAGGTTCCACACGAACTAGAAGCGGAAGAGGATGGAGAAGATTCTGCGTGTCGAATGCAACCAAGACTAACAAGCAGCAAGGCAGGTCATGGTATTGCAAGCGGTGGTGTTCACGATCCAGAGGAGAATGGCCCAACCAGTCGGCAGCTAGCAGCACGGCAAGTCATGGGAAAGGATCTGCCAACGTTTTCCGGGAATCCTGAAGAGTGGCCCATCTGGATTAGCAACTTCCAGCGTTCAACAGAGACTTGCGGATTCTCACTGGACGAAAATCTGATCCGTCTGCAGCGTAGTCTTAAGGGACCAGCAATGGAAATGGTGCGGTGCAGACTGCTCTCCCCTGCTAGCGTTCCCCACGTAATCAAAGTTCTGCAAATGCGTTACGGTCGACCAGAAATATTGATACGGGCACTCACGGAAAAGATTCGACAGCTCTCCCCTCCAAAGATGGATGATTTGGATAGTATAGTAGATTTCGGGCTAGCGGTTGATAGCTTGGTCGAACACCTGAAGACCGCAAAGCAACAAGCACATCTGACAAATCCGTCATTGTTGCACGACCTGGTCGCGAAACTTCCTGTCGATTACCGGCTGAAATGGTCGGCCTTCAAGAGTTCTGTGGCAGTGGTTAATCTCGGAACTTTCGGAAGATTTACGTCGTCGTTGGTGGAGTTAGCCTACGAGGTTATGGATGACCAGCCCACTACGAAGACAACAAAGGGAGTTACCCAAAAACTCAAGGTTCGAAGTTATGTCCACGCGCACACGGAAAGTTCTTCGCCAGGGCCAAGTTCAGCGAACAGTTGTTCATGCAATGCCAACTCGGTAAAGAAGATCTGTCTTGCTTGCGAGAGGGATGGACACAAGGTGGCAGAGTGTTTCATCTTTAAAGCTATGAGCATTGACGACCGGCTCAAGATAGTTAGCCAGAATGCTCTTTGTAGAACCTGCCTGAACCAACACGGCAAATGGCCTTGTAAAACGTGGAAAGGATGCGGAATAGAAGGTTGTCGGTTACGTCATCATACACTGCTGCACACCGTCACGCCGGCGGTACCACATCTAGTATCCAGTCAGTTGTAACGGGGAATTTGTGGTCCAATTTTCCGAATTGTGCCAGTGACGTTGTTTGGAAAAGATCATCGAGTTAATGTGTTCGCATTTGTGGATGAAGGTTCGCAGACTTCGCTTGTGGATGATGCTATAGCAGAACAACTAGGTGTCACAGGTGCATCTGGAACATTAAGTCTGCAATGGACAGGTAACGTAACCAGGGACGAAGTAAACTCACGCATCATACAGATGGAGATATCCGGCGAGTCGTCAATGAATCGCTACAAGATAGTGGGTGTGCGTACGGTGGAATGTCTTCGGCTGCCGGCACAGTCCTTGTGCTACAAAGACTTGGCAGAAATATACCCACATCTCCGAGGTTTGCCAATCAACGACTACGCAGATGTAACACCGAAGCTCCTTCTTGGTCTTGACAACCTGAAACTCACGATTCCACTGAAGATTCGAGAAGGAGATTGGGGCCAACCCATGGCAGCCAAATGTCCTTTAGGGTGGAGCATTTATGGCTGTTCACGATCAGCTACGGAATCGGTAATCTGTGGGTTTCACGTTGGAGGATGGACCAATTCGGAGAGTGAGTTGAACCAAATTGTACGCGATTATATAACGCTAGACAATTCCGGAGTACAACCTCCAATATCTCCCTTGGAGTCGGAGGAAGATAAGCGGGCACGACAGCTACTCCAGTCCACCACTCGCAGAGTCGGCAACCGTTTCGAGACTGGTTTATTGTGGAAGTGGGACAACGTGCAATTTCCGGATAGCTACGGGATGGCATTTCGTCGATTGCGGTCGTTGGAGAAGAAGCTTGATAAGGAACCACAACTTTACGAATGCGTTCGGTGACAAATACAGGAATATCAGGAGAAGGGATACGCTCATCGTGTGACTGAAGAAGAACTCTCCAAAACCAATTCTGAGAAGAGCTGGTATTTGCCGTTGGGAGTAGTCCTGAACCCTAAAAAACCCAACAAGGTTCGGATTATTTGGGACGCTGCCGCAAAGGTGAACGGAATATCGCTCAATTCGGCGCTTCTCAAGGGTCCGGATTATCTAGAATGGCTAATAGAAGTATTTTATCATTTCCGTCTCTACGCAGTCGCATTGACAGGAGACATAAAGGAGATGTTTCATCGCCTCCTTATCCGGCAGGAGGACCGCCAATTCCAACGATTTCTATGGCGGGATCGTGACTCGGATGAAGTAAATGTGTACGTTATGGATGTGGCGATATTTGGTGCAACATGTTCTCCAAGTTCGGCACAATATGTCAAGAATGTGAATGCACTGGAGTTCGAAAGTGAATCTTCTCGCGCGGTGACTGCAATCGTCCGTTACCACTACGTCGACGATTATCTCGACAGCTTTCCTACGGCAGAAGAAGCAGTAAAAGTGGGGACTGACGTTCGGCGTATACATGCGGCAGGTGGATTTGAAATCCGGAATTTTCTTTCAAACGATCCGGCGGTCGCAGTGAGCGTAGGAGAAAACTCCACATCTGAGGAGAAAATGATCAAGCCGGAGAAGGAGATTAATGTACAGTCTGTCCTTGGTATGAAGTGGATCCCAATCGGTGATAACCTCACCTACACATTCGTAGTACGCGCCGACCTTAAGCATGTGCTGGATAAGACTCATGCGCCGACCAAACGACAAGTGCTGCGCGTGGTCATGAGTCTGTTTGATCCGTTAGGATTGATCAGTTATTTCGTGATTCACGGAAAAATTCTGATGCAGGAGATTTGGGCTTCCGGCGTTAACTGGGATGAACCGATTGGCAGCGAACTTTGCGAACAATGGCAACGGTGGACAGATCTTCTGCCACAACTGAACTCCGTTCGAATTCCTCGTTGCTACTTCCCAACAGCGAACTACCAAACCTACTCTTCTCTCCAGGTTCACGTCTTCGTAGATGCTAGTAAGTCAGCATATGCCAGCGTTGTCTATTTCCGAGTAGAGTCGATAGGAGGAATAGCGGTGACATTGGTAGCAGGCAAAGCAAAGGTAGCTCCATTGAAGATGATGTCCATTCCTCGATTGGAACTTCAAGCTGCTGTATTGGGCACCCGATTGCTCAACAGTGTCATCACGATGCACAAGCTTCCAGTCAGTCGTCGCGTTTTGTGGACAGATTCCCAGACGATCATTGCTTGGTTGCGTGCCGACCACCGACGATATCAGCAGTTCGTAGGCTTCCGGGTTGCGGAAATTCTTTCAACGACGGACATGCAGGAGTGGAGGAAAATCGACACTGAGCTGAACGTAGCGGATATGGCCACAAAATGGGGTAAAGGACCGAGTTTTGATGACTCTAACACCTGGTTTCGCGGTCCGGATTTCCTATTGGAGCCGGAAAGTTTATGACCAAAGCAGGAGGTGATGCCGAGTACCACGGATGAAGAGGTTCGCATTGTAGGCGTACACGTGGAGCAGCCTGCTCCAATGATTGAAGTTGGGAGATTTAGCCGATGGGAAAAGTTGCTTCGTACCGCAGCATTCGTTCGGCCATTTGTCGATAACCTGAAAAGGAAGAAAAATGGCGATCAACTGGAACTGGGTTTGCTGAAGCAGAAGGAACTGGCCCTCGCAGAAATGATGCTACATAATCAAGCGCAGCAAGAATACTTTGCCGAAGAAATCAAGCAGCTCCGCGGAAAGGAGAAAGAAATGCAGTTTCGGTACTCGGCTGTATCCAAGTCTAGCCGTATTTACAAGTTGTGGCCGTTCCTGGATCAATTCGGAGTGCTGCGGATGCGAGGAAGGATTGGTGCAGCGCCTCACGTTCCGTATGCAGCAAAATTCCCAACGATTCTACCGCAGCAGTCTCAAATCAGTTTTCTGCTTGCGGATAAGTTTCATCGTCGCTTCCGTCATGCTAATAGAGAGACTGTCATTAACGAAATGAGACAGGAGTTCTATATACCGAAGATGCGTACGTTGGTGGCAAAAGTTGCGCAGGATTGCATGTTCTGTCGTGTGCGCAGAGCTGTTCCGCGGCCGCCTCCGATGGCCCCACTGCCGAAAGTTCGGTTGACGCCGTTCGTGCGGCCATTCACGTTCGTCGGCTTGGATTACTTCGGTTTTGGTGAAAGTTGGCCGCAGCAATGCCAAACGCTGGATTGCACTCTTCACGTGCTTGAGTATTCGAGCAGTTCACATGGAGGTTGTCCATAGTTTGTCAACGGAATCCTGCATTCAAGCAGTGCGAAGATTTGTCGCGGAAATTTTCAGCGACAATGGTACCAGCTTTCATGGCGCCAACAACCAATTGCAGAAGGAGATAAAAGATCGAAATGCCGCACTAGCATCAGTGTTCACTAATTCAAATACCCGTTGGTCGTTCAATCCACCGGGCACACCTCACATGGGTGGGGTATGGGAAAGGATGGTCCGGTCAGTCAAGGAAGCCATCAAGTCCACGCTGGAATCGTCGAGGAAACCAGATGACGAAACGCTAGAGACCGTGATCATCGAAGCGGAAAGTATGATTAATACGCGTCCACTCACCTATATCCCTTTGGAATCGGTGGACCAGGAGGCACTAACGCCGAACCACTTCTTGTTGGGAAGCTCTTCTGGTGTGAAACAGTTGCCAGTTCTTCCAACAGACTACCGTACGACGTTGAGAAGCAGTTGGAACTTGGCGAAGCATTTGGTCGATGAAATGTGGAGACGGTGGATATAGGAGTATCTTACGGTGATTTCACGCCGTTGCAAATGGTTCGACCACGTGAGGGATTTGAAGGAAGGAGACCTTGTGCTGGTAGTTAATGGAAACGTGCGGAACCAGTGGATTAGAGGACGAGTTGAACAAGTCGTAGTGGGAAAAGATGGACGAGTGCGGCAAGCATGGGTACGCACGAGAGCTGGAGTCGATCGCAGGTCGGTAGCAAACTTGGCTCTACTCGACGTCATGGAGAACGGTGAACAAGACGATGGTAGCGGTTCACGGGAGGGGGGATGTGACGACGAAATCCTCCCCGCGATGGAGATGGTCTAACGGCCGACAGCTCCGTTCGTTTCAAGTGGTCGAAATCTGTCAGCGGTTGCGATCCGATGATGAATGGAAACGAAAACGAGGATAAACAAAAACAGCGTAGTGGTAGCATAGTGTGCATAGCTTTCATCGAGCGGATTAAGCGAAGTTTCCAAGTCAAAACGTTTATTTCCATCCTAAAAATCTTTATAAACATAACTTAATATTACTATTTACAATTGAAAGTAAGTAACAATGAATTTATTAGCGAATAGAAACATAAAAACGGAAGTTTGAAATTTGTAGCCTACTTAACCTAAACGTTGCCTAAGACTAAAGGGAAGAATTTCGAGGTGCAAAGGTTACTGAAAAATTGTAAGTAGAGAAAATAAGTAATGTAGTAATGTAAGAACATAAACTAAACAATAAATAATTACAGCTAAAGCCTATCCTAACAAACACATAGCGTTTGGATTGCTATTGGAATCGGTGACAACAAATTTTGTATACTAAATTTTTAATTAAAGTTGTTACATTTTTCAAAAAACACCCTGAAAAATCATATCTAATTTCCTCAGCATTGGGTCGACCAAAATTTTAAATCAAATTGTCATTAGAATCGTAATCTTATATTCTTTGAAGAGACCCCACGAAATTTTGGCGAAAAAATCTGGAAAGTATTTAAAATCAATGAAACAGTCAGTCAAGTCATCGTGCAAAAGTTTGGGTTCACCCCTCAGTATGATGCAAATCGTGCAAAAGTTTGGGTTCACCTGAGCCGCATGCACATCATTTTTGTCAATATCACAGCCATTTTTCAATCGATTTTAATAGTTTAAAGCTTTTTTGAGCGCAAATAATGGCGCGTACATGATTGGTTTGAGTTTTCACAGATTTTAGTAAGTTCAGGTGAACCCAAACTTTTGCACGATACACCATACTGAGGGGTGAACCCAAACTTTTGCACGATGACTTGACTGACTGTTTCATTGATTTTGAATACTTTTTAGGTTTTTCCGCCAAAATTTCATGAGTGCTCTTCAAAGAATATAAGATTATGATCCGAATGACACCCTGTTTTAAAATTTTGGTAGATCCAATGCTGAGGAAATTAGCAATGTTTTTTCAGTATGTTTTTTGAAAAATGTCACAACTTTAAGTACAAATTTAGTATACAAAGTTCATATCCGTAACGCGGGTAGATCACCTTTTCGTGGTGCGTTACGGGGTAAGATCTACCAATTTGAACCCTAGTCTCATCTTGTTTGTCGGGCTAGGGTAATATGTTCTGGTAATTCAAGGATTCACGGTACAAAGTCCTTGTTACTGGCAACAGTTTCTGAAAATTGATCTTTTTTACCTAGCAGATGGTTAAAGACTCGGAGTTGGTCAGTGCCGAGACTACACTTGAAGCCAGGTTAACAATCATGAGTATTAACTCAACAAGGACTGTAAGTACTGGTAATTCAAGGACTCACGTGAATTCTGATTACTAAACAAATTTTCTAGCTTGATTCGGTTTTGCTGCTAGCATAAAGCCCCTTTTTTTCTAGTATTTTTCTGGGACTAAACTAAAAGCGAAACAAGGAAGTGACTAGAGTTCCGTTGCATGGTCAAATATCAGTAGTACCGATTTGGTTCCTCAGAAATTTGATGGATTATGTTTGCTAAGGGGCGCGCCTTCGCTGAGATGTAAATTTCTATGAAGGGTGTAAATAGCGGGACCTTTTCATCATAGTCGATTTGTATCAATATCTGAGGAATTAAAACAAGAACTGTACAGAAATCGATGCTTCATTACCTATCAATGGAAATGGAGTAATGCGACATGCACTATACACTAAGGATACGGGTAATGCCACAATAGATCTAAATACTGGTCGCAGTGGCGCATCCGAACAAGGAAAAAAATACAAAGTTCTAAGAATGTTTTTGGAAAAATACATACGAAGTAAGAATAACTCTTTGCCTTTCGAATGCGGCTTAGAGAGTTTCAATTGGACGTGTAATTACAGAGAAATGGATTGAACACTTTTGCATGTTTTTTAGGGGGTGAACCCAAACTTATGCACGGGAATGCTAATCTACTTTCATCAACTAAAAGAGTAATGAAAATGTAGTAATAAAACCAGATGCAATCTACTGCAATTATGTTCATTAGGGTATCTACTAGTGTATTTGTCAATCTGGGCTCAATTAAACACGATCAACTAGTATGCAGAACGAAACAATAACATAGATTCAATTCTCAATATATTTGAAACCAATGTCCCATACAAACTGTGAATTATATATACATATTTTTATTTTGCATTAGGATGACCTATGTCGATTAAAAGTGGTACGAAATAAAGAAAAACTGCTTGTTTGCTTTTCCGAAAAATATAGGAATTTGAAAAAGTAAAGCATAAATCAGTTCGAAAGAGATTTTCAGAATGTGTTTAAATTACACACAAGTGTGTTGGTTCGGTAGAGCTTGATTCGTATGTATTATTTTAGAGTAGGTGACCGACCAAGATGTTCTGAGCCAAATAATTTTGCTTCCGTTTGCTCTCGTCAGCCTCGGAAGTATAAGTAATAGCGTTTCTGCTCTCCTAAAAAAATGTACTATCCGGTGTAACAATCGAGTTATCATGGTATCTACTTTACCAGGCATAGCAGAATTCCCGCTCATTTGATTTTGAAACACGATCAAAACAAATGAAGAAAAACATCCCATCTGTTGCGGTCCATGATCGTCAATGTATCGCAAGTTGTAACAAGTCTGATAAATAGGAGCAGCGAACAAGAGCCCCAAAGAGAGAACGATGATAAAATTCATTTTTCTCGCTGAATTACCGTTGGGGGTAAGTGTTCTACTTTACTGGCACGATAAACAATCCCCGAACTTCCTATAGCAATAGTGTCCCCCAGGTTTGGAGCTTGTTTGGAGGGGTTTTATCATGTACTGCTATCCCCCCGACATGATCAAAGGTGTAGCAGTATACGATAAACAGTCTCTCAAAATGTGCTGCATATGATGATAGTTACAGAGAGCGATACGGTCGGTCGAGTAAAGTGAAAAAGTGCCGTGATCGGTTAGTTCTGTTTGATCCTCCGATCTTGACGCTTGCTCTTGCGGGGGTGAGCGCCGAAGGAAGGATCAAATATGTCGCGCGTCGTTCATGAAAAGTGAAATGAAAATGCGCCGCGGATCGTTAGTAGTGTTTGATCTATTAATCGCGTCACTTGCTCTTGCGTGGGTGATGAACACTTGTTCGGCGTACAATGCGATTATTGAATTATATCGTGAATAGGCGTGTTTATATCATGGATCGTCCCAGATGTTTACCTTATCCCACTAACCCAATATCCTTTCCATAACAACTGTGGAGATGCAGAGGTGATCTCGGTCTCTAGTAACTACGGTTGTCTAACTAAAATTCCTTCCCTTCCCCGATGACCGTAAGGCGTGGCCGGTGTCGTTATTGACTTTTTAAATTGGAGCTCTCGATTTGTGCACATTGCAGAATGGTAAGCTAATCCCAAGCCCCTTTCATTAAATCTCTGTGCAACTTCGATTGTTCTGGTCAATCACGGAGTAGCAACTACGAATTGTACGGTCATCTATGCTCATGCTCAAATAAGTATGTTGTTTCGCTCAAGAAAGGTCTAAAATGGGTCGACAAATTTCCTACAGAGAGCCGAAGAGAAGAAACGTCATTTCAAATGGGACTCAGGGAATTTCTTTACTTTTCTTGAGTGAAACAGCATACTTAGCTTAACTAAAGAATTGGCCATCTCTATTTAAACAAAATCTATAGGTCTTTTCATGTAAGTGCTCTGTCTATGAATTTGTTTACATCGGTGGAGAACCGGTGCAACCAAGATATTGCAATTTCCATAGAAAAATTGTCAACGAGCTTCCCGATCAGCTGATTTGGGACGTCTTGTGAATAGGTCTATCGTACAATTCACTTTTCGTGTTGTACTATCCAATGTCATCATTAGATCACTAATTGTATTTCAATGTTTATTTGTTGTTTTTCATAATCAAATAGTTATCAATAATATGAATATCTTTTCGAAGATATGTTTTCCAAGAAATATTATATGTAATTCAAACCTTTCGAGGAATCTATTTTATAAATTAAGTAGGCATATAAAGTTCTCCATGGATTCTGTTCAACACTCGCGATCCTGCTATGAAAATCATATGGCAGGATTTGCAGAAAAAAATCAAGAAACGTTTTGCACTATTAAGAAACAAAAATTTTGAAAATAAGATTTCTCAATTGGACTGTGGCTCTAAGCCCTTTTGGAAATCATCTAAAATTTTGAAAATCCTCAGAAGCCAATACCGGCATTGAAAGAGGAAAACAAATTATTACTAACTAATTGCGAAAAAGCTCAACAACTTGCTATGCAGTTTGAAAGCGCGCACAATTTTAATTTAGGACTTACTAGTCCAATTGAAAATCAAGTTACTCAGGACTTCGAAAATATTCTAAATCAAGAGAACGTTTTCGAAAATGCCTGGAAGACTGCTTTGGAAGAAGTGAGAACTATTATTAAAAAAATCAAAAATATGAAAGCTCCTGGCAATGATGGAATTTTCTACATCCTCATCAAGAAACTTCCAGAAAGTAGCTTATCATTTTTAGTTTATATATTTAACAAATGTTTTCAATTAGCATATTTTCCTGACAAATGGAAAAATGCTAAGGTTGTTCCAATTTTAAAACCAGACAAAAATCCTGCAGAAGCTTCTAGCTATCGCCCAATCCGTTTGCTTTTCTCCATCAGTAAACTTTTTGAAAGGTCATTTTGAACAGAATGATGGTCCACATCAACGAAAATTCAATTTTTGCCAATGAACAGTTCGGATTCCGCCATGGACATTCGACCACTCATCAACTTTTACGTGTAACAAATTTGATCCGTTGCAACAAATCTGAAGGCTATACTACTGGTCTTGCTCTTCTAGACATAGAAAAAGCATTCGACAGTGTTTGGCATGAAGGTTTGATCGTAAAATTTAAAAAAAAACTTAAGTTTTCCAACATACATTGTTAGAATAATTCAAAGTTATCTGTCAAATCGTACACTTCAGGTTAATTCTCAGAACTCGAAATCTGAAAGTCTTCCTGTAAGAGCTGGTTCCTCAAGGCAGCATTTTGGGACCAATATTATACAATATTTTCACATCTGACTTACCTGAGTTACCTCAGGGATGTCAAAAATCTTTGTTTGCGGATGACACAGGCCTCTCCGCAAAAGGACGAAGCCTGCGTGTCATCTGTAGTAGATTGAAAAAAAAGTTTGGATATTTTTTCTTCATACTTGCAAAAATGGAAGATTTCTAATAATGCTTCCAAAACTCAACTAATAATATTCCCACATAAACCAAATGCTCTTTATTTGAAACCTTCAAGTAGACATGTTGTCACGATGAGAGGGGTTCCAATAAATTAGTCAGATGAAGTTAGGTATCTAGGGCTCATGCTAGATAAGAATTTAACTTTCAAAATTCGTCAGAAACGTGCCACTGTCGGTGTCTTTTAAATTCTGTAACTTGCAGGCCGTGTTACTCCCAGCCTAGATGAGACCCCCGTCTCCAAGCCTCAGGGTCGGCGCTACGCTCGTGACACTCCGCGAAAGAAAACACTTATAGATAGCTCAAATAAAACTCCCTCTATTTTCGGTCTCTGTGCACACGTATATTCCCACTTCCTTGACGTCCTACTTCCTGTTCCTGACTTCTAAACTTCCTCTCTAACTTTCCTTGCGTCCGTCCACAACGTTGGACTACGCCTCCCACTTTCTTATGACTACTCCTACCTTACGTCTTCTTCTCTTCTTCGGGGCCCTGTTCACTGCAGCACCTTCTCCTCTCCTCCTTCACCGTTGCTCCTTCACCGACCGCTCAGACGTCTCCTTCTCTTCTGGCCAGGGGTGACGATGCTTCCCTCTCTATTCTTCTTCGGCTGCAGCCTCTCGTGGACCTCCTGCCTGTCCCGTGCGCCCCTCGAGTATGGTGATGGACTCGAGGCTTCAGTGATCCGTGGATTCACTGGAAAGCCTGGGTTTCCAAGCGCACTCGGTTGTCGTTCTGGGGTACAGGTCTTCACGGACTAACGTAGGGTCAACGCAGGTAGATTACGATGGTAATGGCCCAAACCGCAATGGCGTTTCTTAAACAAAAACCGCGAGGTCCTGTGGGCACGACGGATTCAAAATGGTGGGAGTTAGACGCATTACGGTCAGGCTTCGGGATGGTTCGGGATTATTTGAGGCTGGACATTTACCTGGATGTCCAGTATCACTTCACTTCCTTTTTCCTCTTCAAACTATCTAGTTTCTGAAACTTCTCCAAACTTTCTCTTATAACTTTTTAACTTGACCTTTTTGGAAAGCACTACTGCTATCTTCAACGATCACCAGGCTTATGATGTTTCGTTTTGGTGATCGTTGACCCCGAACATCTGGCCGTTGACCCATGTCCATCTACGTCATCGATGATCCGCCTAATCATGGCCACCCATTTCGCCACCCCCATGGCCGCCCATTCGTGTGGTTTAGCGCAGCCCTGGTGGTGACTAGCGGTACCACTCTCGTCCTTCTATAGGGTGGAGCTGTGTTGGCTGCGTTCGTGGGAGCTTTCGGGACATCTTACTTAAACCTATCTACAAACGTTTTCTTTTTCCTTTACAATATATTTACGAAACTAAACGCGACAAATCTCATCAACACTAGACATCACACTGACACTGGTTACAATTCAGTGCATCTATTTTTACAAGGTCAATAACGGCGCCGGCCACGTCCTTGTAGTCGAGTGGGATTGAGGGAAGGAATGTTAGTGTGTAACCTTTGCTATTTGAATACCGCGTTTACCTTTGCATCTCCACAAAGGTTACTGGGAAGGATGTTTGTTAATGGGGAGGATCGTTGGCTCACAAGATTCACTTTGAGAAGCGAAAGACCATGATAAACAATTATTTGTTGGATATAAACATGCTTATAAATATGATATTTTCAATTGATATGAAAAATCTTCAAGTAGATGAAAATGATTTCAACACTTGAAGTGATGAACCATTTAAAGTTTGTTGAACAAATAGCTAAACGCAACATTCCTACAATTGTCAGGACGGAAGCATGTGTTATTGTACTCATATGAAAAGAAAAAAACTCGACTCAAGTAAAACTATACCGACACTCACAGTGACGAATCATTCATAGTTTGTTGGAAAATCATATGTACGTCCCATCGTTGCAACAATTAAATGTGCAGTCCTGCATGTTTAACAGATTTGAAATAAAAGCATGAAACGAGCTCACCAATTCACGATTACTTTTTCAAATCGACGTAAGTAACTTTTATACGGTTTTGAGAAAATTAATTGGGAAAAATCACAATCTATCTTCTAAAACTGTTTTAAAATGAATCACCTTTTTAACATTTTTTTGCCGTGTACTTCGCTCAAATTTTGCATACACTCAGCTCACGTTCAAAAACTAGGTAGTTTCTATTATTTCCCACAAAAATAATTATAAGAATATGATAAGCCGTTTCATTCAGTTACTTTCGACGTTTTTCTACCAGTGTAAAATCGGCTCAAGTAGTGTTTTGTTTTGATTCGTGGTTAAGTCACTTTGTCACTCCATACAGCGGGGCGGCGAAAGTAGTGATTAGGTTGCGAAAGTTCAAAATGTTACTTTCGTCGTTTTGTAAATCCGGAAATTAAACGTTCTAAAAGTGAAAAGTTGAGTTGGTACAGAGCGGTACGTGTAGAATTCCGCCTGCTTAACACGTAGGATCGATAAAGTAAGTTTGTATACTTTTTTGACTTGAGTCTGTATGAATAAGTTTTCGAGAATTGATCCTTCCTCATTGACTGAGCAGCCCCAATCCACTTTCAGCTTCACTTAACGCATACCGTATAAATGAGAAAGAAATCACACTGGAGACGCGAGAAAACTAACACTTTTGCTTTTCATGCAATAAAAATCGGTCTGATGATTCAAAACACGAATCACAATTGATCCAGATTCGATCGCTCGCCCACAAAGGAGCATGCAACAGATCAAACACTCTTTGAGGGGAACATTTTTGTACTTCCGCTAAACCCAACGGATCGAATCCGTGGCTGCTCTTTTCTAAGGTGGGCATTTCTAAGCTTCCACCGGACCCGACAAATTGAATCGGTCGCTTCGGCACTCGTTTTTGCGGATTTTGCGCTTCCACCGGACCCAACGGATCGTATCCGTTGATACGGCAGCTCTAAGGTGAGCATTTATATTTGCACTGGATCCAACACTTCGAAACTGTCGCTGCAGTAGCTCTCCTCTAAGGCGAGCATTTGTTTTCCCTCTCGTTACCTTCATAGGCGAACTTTTTTATTCGAACAGCCTGACCCTACGGATCGAATCCGCTGCTAATGCAACTTCTCTTCTAAGGTCTTCACCTTACGTACTTATTGATTGTTATTTTACTATTATCGCAAAAATAGGATAGAATTTCGGTTACGGCTTCTTCTTGGGCTACAATTCTCCGGGGAAAATCAAGACAGCTGTTAAAAAATCAAATATCCTATATTCCTATTCTATCCTATTAACACTTCAGTCGTCGCGCTGTTGTATTTTGTACAACACTGGTGAAAAAAGCTCGCTTTTCGCTCACAATAGCAGCGGTGTGGTTCTGACGGTGGCGAACTGCGCGACGACTGGAAGGTTAAATATTCTAGGAAAAAAAGTGAATTTGTTGGCCACCGTTGCCAATGTGGAGTTTTCTTGTTTATCTTACTTGACAACTTGGACGATAATCATCTTGAAAAGTATAAATGATAAATCACCACAATATGTATGAACAGCAGTTTGGCATCCGTATTACCGTAACGGCGTGGAGAGGATAGAGTCAGTGCAACGTCGCTTCATCCGTTATGCTCTCCGTCGACTTCCATGGCGAGACCCGTTCCGGTTGCCTAGCTACCAAAGTAGGTGTCAACTCATTCAACTGGAATCACTGCAGACCCGTAGAGACGTCAATAGAGCGATGGTAGTGGCTGACTTGCTTTCAGGAAGAATAGACTGTCCTGCGCTCCTGGAATCTATCAATGCGAGTGCTCACTCCAGGACGTTGCGTAACAATGCTATGTTGAGGTTACCATTGCGACGAACTAACTATGGCCAAAACAGTGCTATGGTCGGTCTTCAACGCGTGTTCAATAGGGTTGCTGAAGGGTTTGATTTTCACCTGTCCCGTCAAGTAATACGTCGTAACTATGTAGAAATTTTATCCCGACTCTCTGTGTGAATATTTGTGACTTTCATTTGTTTTATTTTTTGACATTTTGTTGCCTTGTTTTGTTAAGTTTCAACTTAGTATTTTACTGTATTTTCTAGTTTAAAACATCATTGGGGCTTACTGTCTGTTGGTGTATAAATAAATAAATAAATAAATAAACAGTCAGGTATCCTATAAGACCCATGGTTGGGGACATTATAGGAATCTGCGTTATAGGAGACCCAGGGATTTCATCAATTTGGAGGTGTTGTTGAACATCACATATGCCTGAAGAAATAGCACAGTACTGTCTTCGTCGAAGTTTCAGCGTTCAGTACGATCTACTTTTAGAATCATCGTTTTAGTTGATAACTTGGCTGTTAATCGTGCTTTTTTCTAACTTGCACTAGATTGACCTTGAGGGGTAAGAATGTAACCTTTTTAACATATGATATTTCTAGATCCTGGGTAACCTTTTTAACATATGATATTTCTAGATCCTGACGATTTGCAAGGTTGGAGCCTTCGAAAATGTTTTGCATATATCTCAGTATCTTGACCATTTCGACGTCTTCGCCAAAAAAATCAGTAGCTCAAGGGTATCATTATTCTAGCCAAGGGATTCGAGATTTTGCCATCAGGCGGTGCTAGTGAGCATGAAGTTTTGCGGAGTGGTCAGGATCCTGAGAGATTCGCAAAACAAAAGTTTCATGATCACTAGCTCCGCCTTGGTTGAGCCCCCAAGTTTTCTGACAAAGTGAAATTGTGGGACAACGTGGTACGCAATTGAAATCAGTATCGCGATGACGCATACTATACTTTGGAGGATCGTACTCACTATTGTGATAGTTCACTTTGGGGTGAACTCAGCAAAAAGTTCAGCATAACTTTGTTTTATAGCATTGGCCGAAGTCTTTAATGAGCCTCTGTACGTGCCATACATTCCTTTGTTCTTTTGACTTTTACTGTGCGCCGTGTGTTGGTGCTGTCTCGCTCTCTCTTACGGGCAACTTGAAAACAGGGCGCACAGTGAAAGTCAAACGTTTTATAGCATGCAAAGGCTCATATAGCTCTCATATTGCTCTTAGTATAATGAAAGTGACCCAACATGCCATAATACCGTTATTTTTCTTTTTTTAATATACATTTTTGAACTACTTAAACAATTGTACAAACCTTAAAGATAGCTGCTTCAATTTTCTGATGCTTTTGTTGTTCACGCTCAGCTGTTTCATTTTTCTGTCGTTCCTTTTGTTTTTCCTCCTCGGTCGGTCCTGCTTTGGTATCTGATTAGAATTTTGCAAATAGAGGCATTTGGATGGGGAAAGCGGAATGGGTGGATTAGGGGAGAGATAGTCAAAGATTTGCTCTCGGTTTCACACACTGTTTCATTTTTCATACCGTTTCTGTTGAGGGTACCTTCACAAAAAATACAACAATAATAGGCATTAGAACAATCAAGGTTCAATTTAAATACATCCAATTGTATCAGTAAGCCAAAACGATCATATTTGAGAAATTGATTCTTTCGAAAGCCCAAATGTCGCCGTGATCATAACTTTTTCTAGGGTACACATTCTATCCCGTCTCTAACATATAGGATTTTCTCGCAATTCACGACAACATATTTCAGTGTTGAAAAAAATGTATGAGAAAATGTTTAACTTTAATACTAGTTCTATAAAATTTCGTACATAAAATAATCTCAATAGTAATAAATATTATCAAACATATAAAATTACGTTGATCATGAAAAAATCCACATTAGTGTAGCATATTGACAGAAGAATATTTTCGCAGAAATTATCATAAATGGCCTTGAAAAAATAGAATAAAACAGCGAAAATTTTATTATAATGTTACGGGTTTTAGCTAGGTCGTTGATTTGTCCTAAGATTTCGACCGATTGAGCGGTCCAAACGCAATGGAGTATAAGTGGCATTTTGGTCGGTTTTGGATAAATATACCAAAAATTCTACAGTTTCTAAGCTTTCCAATGGCATTTTGAGTGACTGCTCTGTCCAAAAGGTAAAATAACATAATTCTTGGAAAATTAGCTTGTTTTTCTGGCTCCCATAAATTTTGTATAAAATGAAAAACTGAAAAACTTTAAAATTGATTTTCTGAAAACTAGGTTTGAATGGATGTGAAGAATGCGTTCAACAGCGCAAAATGGGAAGCGATAGCCCACGCACTTCACCACCTCAAGGTATCGGTGCAGTTGTTTAAGCTTCTAGAAAACTATTTTGATGGTAGGATTCTGATGTATGACACAGAGGAGGGGCAGAAAAGCGTTCGAATTACCGTGGTACCTCAAGGTTTAATTCCATAGTTGAAGAATAGATGAAGTCTAGGAAACTAGGACTGGCCCGTCACAAGACTGGTGGTCAACAACCGCAAGTCCGAGCAACGGGCGCTTTTCTTGTTAGGTGACTGCATCATAGAGTCCAAGCGATCCCTTAGGCATCTTGGGGTAATGATCGATGAAAAGATCAACTTCGCTAGCCACGTTGAATATGCCTATAAAAGGGCATCTACGGCTATAGCGGCGCTATCGAAGATGATGTCTAACAGCTCTGCTGTAATTGTCAGCAAACGTAAGCTGCTGGCAAGCGTGGCGCTATCCATACTATGGTTTGGAGGACCCCTCTCCCGTTTCCCAATTCAATGACGTTATTTTTCTATGTTCCCTAGCTTTTGAAATTTTTCAAATTTGTTTTTAAAGTATTAGTTTCGTGGACTGCTCAGTACCTAAGATCCTAGAACTTTATTCACCCTATACATTTTTCTCATACATTCTTTAACGTAACTTAAAATTGATTGTTTTATATAACTGGACAAAGAATCGTTTTTCTCAAAAATGATTTAGGCAATGAATGCTGTTAGCCTGGAAAAAGTATTAAATGCTCAATATTTGTGTGATTCTTGGGTAAAAAATGATTCAATAATTTGGAGAACCCAGAAAGGTGCTTACATTATCAAGAGTATTTTTGCAAGTGGAATAAAAATTCGTGATTGGATATTTGCCTTCATGTCTTTTTATCTAGCGTTTAACTCACACAAGCCCTGCTTTTTATCCTACTTTTAGAGCTTAGACTAAAAATTTCGATTTCATACTTTTGAAAAATGAGACTTTAGTTTTACACGATAATGTAAAATTCAAGCCTTATTAGTTAAAAATTGACATGATGCTGTAAAAAATACATAAATATTGTTTATCATGACAGTAGTCTTCAATTTACACTACATTGTACTTTGTACAATATTTTTTCTGTGATGTTATTACAATAGCAATATAAGATATTTTTTAGTTTAATGCCATACAAACTATGTTTTTATTTTTGTAGTATTGTAATTGTTTGATTTCAAGCAAACAAATAACAAACTTAGAATTCGCTTTTCATTTGCATTTTTTCTCAATGCTGCTATTTTATATTAACTACTTCAATAAAATTAGCTATGATGGCAACATTTGATGTTAGGTTATTAAAATGCGAAAACAAAATTATAATATGGGTTAAATGATATCTTGTTAAATACTTGTGAAACAAGTTTCCATCACTATTTTAGCTGTTTTTTCCATATAAGTAGGTGAAAAGTTTGGCGGCAAAATGAGCTATACATTTCGAAAAGTTTTTATGCTTTTTCATTACAATATCTGAGATGTGTTCGATACCTTCCAAGTACGTAATCAATTTCACTCGTTTGAATAAAATGTCAATCGATCTTTTTCAACAATAAGATTGAAAATTATTAGAATTTACCTGGAAACTGCATTTCTAATATACAGTTTTTTTCTTCAATAAACTCGAAATTCCAGAAATATTCAACAAGACAGTTTTCCCCTTTGAATCCCTTCTTGCGTTCTTCCATGAAGGTTGCCCTTTCATTTTGTTTTGCGCATAAATGCAGCTACGACCGTTTGAGACCAGATTGGTGATGACCGCATAATCGGCGTATGATTTAGTTTACCAAAATAAAACTTTTTCTAAAGATATTGAACACTATACCTTTTTCATTTTTTCATTTCAACCGAACTGTATTTGTTGTATTCTATATGTCAAAATATGGAAAAATCCAAAGCCTTTCGGGTGATGGACCAGTGGTATAGCTAGGAGGGGCTTTTAAAGGTACAAATCTTTACATATCGAATATAATTCTGAAATTTTCTTATTCAACTAAAACTATAATTTTAATTCTGACTGCAGTAGTTACAGACACAATGAATAATTAACTATCAGTGAATCAATCGACACCCAACACGCAGCAACAAAGACATTGTCATCTCCTATTCTTGTTGCAACAATTTTATTCTGCAACAACAGTTTATCACCACTTGAACAGAATATGAAAATGATCGTTCACCACGTGTGCAGCGATTTCCTAGGCTTCACATTACTATTTTCGAGAACTTTATCCGTATTGGTAAGCATTGCCACATTATTGAACAGCATCCATAAAACAAATTTAGTTTTATGTTTGAAGTAACTGATAAATCGCGAGATAAAAAGGTTGCAAAAATGTTGTTTCCTGTTTTTGTAATGACAATTTTGCTTTTTATTATATCCCAATCCGCAAAAGTTGGGACAAACGGTTGTGAGCGAGCTTGGTTTGTTGTTTGTTTTTATGACAATTTGATTCACTGTTAACCATATTAAAAATTTCTATTTGTTATACCAGAGGCGTATTCAGGGTAAAAACTCGTGGGTACAATTTTATAACGCTATTCTCACAATTACCACGAAAATGGAGAAACGTAATATGACTGGAGAGTCGTATAGACAGGAAGGGAAGACATAGAGGCAATGTTAACAATGTAGGAGATGTTGAAATACGGTTTGTTCTAGCAAAAGAAGAGGAAACAATGATGAACTACGAGTGTTTTTCAATTATTTTTCTCAAAATATGGAAAATGCCTAAGAGATCGTGATAAAATATTGGACAAAGGGGGAAGGGGGGGAATAAATAAAAGACCATAGTCCATAAGTATTAAAATATTTGTAAGGACAATAGGCTACAAGAGGGTAAATGGGTTTAAAAATCGAAAAAAAATGACAACGTGGCTTATGGACAGCCCCGAAGTATGTATGTATTTAAACTGATATGGATTTTTTTATATAAAAATATTATAAAGAACATGAATTAATCGTTTGTCATCAAATCAAGACATTTGCTGGAATAATATATTACAGTAGAGTGGCCGACTACACATCAATGGAGGTGATTTTTATAACTATACTTCAGTGGCTGCAAATAATCACCGTTGCCAGAATAAGGGCAGCAGTTGTTCAACTTACGTTTCCTCACATTAGATAAACAGTCGACAGTTCTTAAAAACGTTAAATTTATCAAGTGATAGATTCTGGCTAAATGTACTGGTATCGTGCAACTGTCAGGTGCGTACTTCTTCCGGTAATATAAATACTTTGTCCGGTTTCTGACAGATATCCTACTGATAGCTAAAAACAACGTCAATATTTGGCACAGGGACTATGTTCTTTGAGTTCAATATTTTCAACAGCGAAATGTAAGATATACATTCTGTTAAATCACTTGTAAGCCATATCGTTTCCTTTCCTTATCAGTAGAAACCGTTTGTCCTCATCTTCTACATTGTTAACATTACCCTTATATTTGCCCCTCCTATCTACACTCCAGTTGTGTGGTTGTGAAAATATGTGGCCTTTCTCTATTTGCATGGTAAAGGTGGGAAGAGCGTTAAGTGGTCGAAAATTGACCCCAAAAATGTAGGTTATTATAAAATTGTACCCACGAGTTTTTTCCCTGATTACGCCTCTGGTGTAATAAATATACATTTTTAATATAATTAATTATTCACTAATTAAAAATATCGGATAATCATAAATCAGCTAATAATGTTAACGTTCAATTAAAGAACACAAAATCAGTGACCCTGTCATGATAAAACAGTTCAAACTTACATGGGAGGGTCACGATAGCGCCCCGGGGATTTGTTTAATTCTATATTGAATGTTCTATTGTTTCAAAAAAATATGCTGACAGTATTTGGGTTGAGTTTTGTGTTCAGAATATGAGTTAAAACGATACGTTTTTATTTAAAATTTGTAAGTGGTTTTTTTGTTATATACTCAAACTCAATGGAACTGCTTAAGACAAAACATGTAAGGAATGGCAATGTTTTAATCAGTTTCTTCTGAATTGAATTTGAATACTGGCTTCAGTAAGGTTTGTCGCCTTGGTAAAGAAACTAAGTAAGAATGGGCTACACTCAGAATTTTAAAATAGACACTACTAAAGGTCATTCAATTATGACTATTTCCTACCTGTCTGTCTTGCATTCTGCTGTGGATTTTTACACTAACTGTCATTTCAACTGGACTCAAGCCTAGCGATGCTTTAATCCAGGTGAATTGACACATAACATGAAAATTCCCCGCAGGTTGAAAGAAATTCAGATGGACATTACTATAATTTAGTAACTATCCGTGTTTCTGAGTATATATTTGATAGCAGTCGCACCAGTAGTGCGGGTGATATTGGGCCTAGGGGGCGAGTTTGACCGCTCTTTTTGATACATCTCAAAACTAGTATGAACGTCACCAACCTCATACATAATCATATAGTTGCTAATTATAACGTGTTCTAGAATCTTGTCACAGTGTTTTTTTTTTATTATTAGGGTATTGGTTTACTGTAAAAATATTGGGCTCAAAGTCACCCATATGGATCAATGTCACCTCGTACAACGGTACATCAGATAATGTGGTTCACCAATTGACTGCAAACTCAACATATGTTACGACCGCTTTTGGGTTAAAACAGAATGAATGAAAATTGTCCGAGTTGTGATCCGAGGTATAAGAAAACGAAACAAACTTTTCTACATTAGACGTTGGTTGGTAGAGTGGGAATCGATGAGTGGCGAAGGGTGATAGGGTAGGCTTGGAGTGAACTTACTTGATGAACTTCCACCAGACGCTCCCGGCGGGGGGAACGAAAACCAAAACTGGTGAGCCAGCTTGATATGCTGCAAAGGGGTTGTAGGGAAAAAACGGAGCAAAAATTATCAATCGATTCTATAAACGTACGTATGATATCGACGAGGGAATGTAACCAAATGAAAATTAAACAAATCTAGAAGGAAACACTGCGTCCACGAAACATTCAATCTACAGGCATAAACAAAAAGGGAGAACCCATAGGAATAAAATGTTTGTATTTTCATGCACACTTCATCAACAGAACAATTAGCAAACACAACAGCAAACTGAAAATGAAATTTTGATGTTTTTGAAATATATGAATGTTCAAGATATCGGTAACTGTTTTCAACTTCTGGGTCAATCGGGAAAATTTACACAGCACAATTAGCTTAGCTTAGATTGACTACACATATTAATGATTGCTATTCCGCGATTGACCGAAGTCAGTGGAGATGAACAAAGAATCAACTAGAAGTTCGACTGGGATTGGCCATAATCTTCTTCAGAGTGCATAATTCAGTGCCTCCATTTATACAAGGTCAATAACGGCGCCGGCCACATCCTAGCAGTGGGATTGGGGGAAGGAATATTAGTATGTAACCTTTGCTATTTGGAAACCATGTTTATCTTTGCATCTTCACATTACTGGGAAAAGATTACTGGGATGTTTGTCAATGGGGAGGATCATTGGCTCATAGGATTCACTTTGATAAGCGATTAGACCATGAGAAACAATTATTTGGGAGATATAAACATTCTTGTAACCATAATATTCTCAATTGATATGACAAAAAAATCCAAGAAGAAGAAAATAATGTCGACACCATTCAAAGTTTGTTGAACAAATATCTAAACGCAAAATTCCTACAGCTGTCAGGACGAAAGTATGTGTTATCATATTTTACTCATATGAAAAGAAAAAAACTCGATTGGCTGGACCCTCACAGAACACTCTAATGCCGACACTTACAGTGGCGAACCATTCAAAGTTTGTTGCATAAAGTGAACCTTTTGCAAGTCTACACTTATAGAGTCGAATCATTCAATTTTATTTAATTACAAAAACAAAAGTTAAAGGAAAAGAGTGTTTGGAAAAAAAATAAAATTATAAAAAATAAATAATTTATGAATAAAACTTTATGCCGACACTCACAGTGACGAATCATTCATAGTTTGTTGAAAAATCATATTTACGCCCCATCGTTATAACGATTAAATGTTCAGTTATACATAGTTTACAGATTTTAAATAAAAGCATGAAACGAGCTCACCAATTGATACTTCATCCTTGACTGAGCAGCCACAATCCACTTTCAGTTTCACTTAACGCATACAGACTAACTTAAAAACAAATCACTCTTGAGAACACGCTTGCGTGGGCTTGCCCGAATAATTTCCCAGCGAATCGTGCACAAACGGAGAAAAGGGAATCGCACCGATGACACAAGAAAAAAAAACAAATAAAAAAGTTTTGAGGAAAGTGGGAGCATAAAGGTACCTGATTATAGAGATGGGCAAAAAGAATCGGAGCCGTTTGAAAGATCCGGATAACTCAAAAGAACGAGTGATCCGTGGCTTTTTTGGGCGAGAGTCGGTTCATTTGATCAGCACGGATCAGACAAAAAGTGACAAAAAGAACGAACCGATTCTTTTCCCCTATTCTTCTTCTTTCGTTTCTCGGCTTCATTATAACGCTTGACACGTGCCTTGCTTTGCGCGCCACGGCAAACACGCAAACACAGTTTGCTGCAGCTCCGCACTCTTAGCATACACAGCCAAACAACTGATATGCCCCGTCCATTTACCCACAGACAGATAGATAGAAAAAGTGCGTAGGGTAAATTGGTATAATGCGCCCCAACCGGGCAATACACCCCATTTCGTTTTCAAGGGATTGAGGCTTCTTTAACACGTAAATATGATTACATATCTTAAGTATCCGCGAAAAAATGATGTTGCGCGTATGAGATCGTTGGGAAGTATAAACAACCAAAAGAAATACCAAAAATATCGAAAATCAGCTTTTTTGCGTAAAATTTTGGGTCCGATAGGCAAGCCTCGTTGCAAATGAAGCCCATCCTTTACTATTGTACTTATTACAAAAACTTTTACCGGAAGAAGACTGCTAATGGACCCTTTTAAGCTAAGCAAGTGGTGGAATTCTCCTTGGAAACATTTCTACAACGCTACGGAACTTTTTTTACGGGAGGGGCATATTACCCGGTTTGTTTTGAAACGTCAAGATTTGGACCGTTTACAGAAAACGTCTGGTACTCTATTTAGTAGCTACCTGGCAAGAGAAAGTTGCATGCAGAGCATGACCAACTAAGTAAATAACACTTTGACACCAAAAACTATAGAAGTAATTCATTTGCCACTGCGATAGAGCAGTTTTCCCTTAGGGGGGGGGGGAGGGGGGGTGCGTATTATACCTGTTTACCCTATATACACGAATGACAACGCACATTTTACTTCTTCCTTTTGATACAGGTAGGAACTGGTAGGAAATCGGCTTGAAAGACAATTAACACCATCTTCAGCCTTAGGCTGCACAGACTGAACATCACTAACATTAGATAACGGACACACGGAACGACCAGTGGACCAGTTTTCTCCGACTGAGGCGGGAATCGAACCCACATCCGTAGCACAATACGTCTAAACGACTGACGCCGCTAACCGTACGGCTACGAAGCCCACAAACAGATCGTGAGTTTCTGGGGGAAAATGTACGAAGAAGTTCGCTCTTTCTTTCTTTTCGCTCGGTTCAGTTGCGAATCGCTGAGTCACTGAACCGTTCAAAAGATCTGGTTCACTAAAATGAGTGATTCGGATCGGATTCGTACACTAAAATGAGCCGTTTTGCCCATTTCTACGATTGTGCAGAAGAGAGAATAAAGTGGGTTTGTGTTTAAGCAAAATAATTTAGTGTATTCTTGGTTGCGATAATGAAGCGCGTACGCCGACGCTGAGTCAATTATAGAGAGGGGAGTCTCACCAGTGCTGGGATTTCAAAAGTTCGAACTTGTTCTGTTGTTTGTTGTTGTTGTTCGAACTATTCGTAGCTTGCATCATCTCTGCAGGGCGATATCTAACCTAAGGAAATCAATTGCGTTACGCGTCTTTATTCGCGCAGTGTGAAATGTGTCACGGAACGGGGCAGTAATACTTCGGTAGTGTCGCTTGCTTTTGCGAGTATGGACAAAAGAAACGGGATGAATCATGTTACATTTCTTTACTTATGAATGTGGTAACATATATTACTAGGGCATGTGTATAAGTTGAACAGGTTCGTCGTTCAGTATATTCATTTCTACTGAAATAGTGAAGAAATATGTTCAAAAAATCATGACCGACAAAAAAAACAAAATCAATTGGTTTACTACAAATGTTTGATATTGTTTGAATTTTTCAAAGATGGTTTTGAAATTGCGCTATGATAAACTTATTGGATAATTCTTAGAGTTCAACATAAAATTAGACTTCTACCAGAAATCATTCCAGAAAATTTGACGTTCCCTCGCCCTTTCTTTGCTGATAGAAAAATTTTCACCAAAAACATATAACCCCTTCCTTAGCCGAGTGGTTAGAGTCCGCGGCTACAAAGCAAAGCCATGCTGAAAGTGTCTGGGTTCAATTCCCGGTCAGTCCAGGATCTTTTCGTGATGGAAATTTCCTTGACTTCCCTGGGCATAAAGTATAATCGTACCTGCCACACGATATACGAATGCGAAAAATGGCATTAAATAACTGTGGAAGTGCTCATTGAACTCTAAGCTGAGAAGCTGGCTCTGTCCCAGTGAGGACGTTGTTGCCAAGAAGAAGAAGAAGAAGAAGAAGAAGAAGAAGAAGACGAAGAATATAATCCCTCTTCCAGCAGCTTCATTTTTTATCGAAAATTAAAAATCAAATCGCGATTACTTTTTTGATTCTCAATATTTTTGCACCATTTTCTCACAAGTTCTCAAACTACTCTTCTAGTTTGAGAATTCGTGTCGATATTAATCTTTGGTGATCTGGTTTTGAAGTTATTCCTATGTTCCTTGGGGGGCCGACATTCTCCATATAAATATATTTGGCCAAATTTGGCTTCCATTTTGTTTTGGATCAATCCATCAAAAAATAAAATGTGGACTATACAATGCCTGGTAATAAGAAGCTACTCTGAAGAAGTCATAAAAATTGGTAAAGTATTCTTGGAGATATCTGAAAACTGCGGTTGGTAAATGGCTGGGCATGGCGTACCATTGGTACCTCGCGTACCTGAAGGAATAAAATAGACCCCTTTGTGCGGTCCTTAGCCTCTTGCCCAGCAACTCCTATCCCTACCTCCTCGCGGTACTGGCCGGGGTACGAGTAACCTCAGGGAAGATCGGGTAACCAACCCCCGGTGGGAACTTTGGTCGTATGCTGACAGGGAAGGGGGGGTTTGCTTTTGCAAACCTGGAGCGTCTGTACTCCATGTTAGGAGCGGCTCACAACAGCATCTGTTCCCCATGTCAGGGGCGGCTGATCATCGTCCGAGTGCCAGAGAAGGACTCTAAGCTAAACTGCGCACTATGGCCCTCCGAACATTTAGGGGGAATGGTCCTCCGGAAATCTAGGGGGTTGGTGTCAGGCCCTGCAAGCCAACCGTAAAAACACATCAGCACAGGAACGTCAACGAGAGAATACGGACCGGAACAATCGGCAAAGACCACAGCGACGAAAATGGACTAGCGATTGGAAACTCGGTACGTGGAACTGCAAATCTCTCAACTTCATCGGAAGCACACGCATACTCTCCGATGTACTGAAGATCCGCGGTTTCGACATCGTAGCGCTGCAGGAGGTGTGCTGGACAGGTTCGATGGTGCGAACGTTTAGAGGTAATCATACCGTCTACCAGAGCTGCGGCAATACACGTGAGCTGGGAACAGCTTTTATAGTGATGGGTGATATGCAAAGGCGCGTGATCGGGTGGTGGCCGATCAACGAAAGAATGTGCAAGTTGAGGCTCAAAGGCCGGTTCTTCAACTTCAGCATCATAAACGTGCATAGCCCTCACTCCGGAAGCACTGATGATGACAAGGACGCATTTTACGCGCAGCTCGAACGCGAGTACGACCGCTGCCCAAGCCACGACGTCAAGATCATCATAAGAGATTTGAACGCTCAGGTTGGCCAGGAGGAGGAGTTCAGACCGACGATTGGAAAGTTCAGCGCCCACCGGCTGACGAACGAGAACGGCCTACGACTGATAGATTTTGCCGCCTCCAAGAACATGGCCATTCGCAGCACCTACTTCCAGCACAGCCTCCCGTATCGATTCACCTGGAGATCACCACTGCAGACGGAATCACAAATCGACCACGTTTTGATCGATGGACGGCACTTCTCCGATATTACCGACGTCAGAACCTATCGTGGCGCTAACATCGACTCTGATCACTATCTAGTGATGGTGAAACTGCGCCAAAAACTATCCGTTATCAACAATGTACGGTATCGACGCCCGCCTCGGTATAACCTAGCGCGACTGGCCCAACCGAACGTCGCTGCCGCATACGCGCAGCATCTCGAGGTAGCGTTGCCGGAAGAGGGCGAGCTTGACGAAGCCCCTCTTGAGGACTGCTGGAGCAACATAAAAGCAGCCATCAACAACGCAGCCGAGAGCATCGCCGGGTACGTGGAAAGGAGGACATGTAACGATTGGTTCGACGAAGAATGCAGGCAGGTTTTGGAGGAGAAGGATGCAGCGCGGGCTGCAATGCTGCAGCAAGGAACGCGACAAAACGTGGAGCGATATAAAAGAAAACGAAAGCAGCAAACCCGCCTATTCCGGGACAAAAAGCGCCGCCTGGAAGAAGCGGAATGTGAAGAAATGGAACAGCTGCATCGTTCACAAGAAACGCGAAAGTTCTACGAGAAGCTTAACGCATCCCGAAAAGGCTTCGTGCCGCGAGCCGAAATGTGTAGGGATAAGGACGGAAGCATCTTGACGGACGGACGTGAGGTGATTGAAAGGTGGAAGCAGCACTACGATGAACACCTGAATGGTACGGAGAACACAGGCGCCGAGGGTCACGACAGCGGAGGAAGTGGCTAAGTCAGCACGGCGGATGAAGGAAACCAACCTGCCCCCACATTGAGGGAAGTTAAGGATGCCATCAACCAGCTCAAGAATAACAAGGCCGCTGGTAAGGATGGTATTGGAGCTGAACTCATCAAAATGGGCCCGGAGAGGTTAGCCACCTGTCTGCACCGGCTGATTGTCAGAATCTGGGAAACGGAACAGCTGCCGGAGGAGTGGAAGCAAGGGGTTATATGCCCCATCTACAAGAAGGGCGACAAACTGGAATGTAAAAACTATCGTGCGATCACTATCCTGAATGCCGCCTACAAAGTGCTATCCCAGATTATCTTCCGTCGTCTATCACCAATAACAAATGAGTTTGTGGGAAGTTATCAAGCTGGTTTCATCAACGGCCGCTAGACAACGGACCAAATCTTCACTGTACGGCAAATCCTCCAGAAATGCCGTGAATATCAAGTCCCAACGCATCACCTGTTCATCGATTTCAAAGCGGCTTATGATAGCATCGACCGCGAAGAGCTATGTAAAATCATGGACGAGTACAGCTTTCCCGGGAACCTCACAAGACTAATAAGAGCAACAATGGACGGTGTGCAGAATAGCGTGAAGATTTCGGGCAAACATTCCAGTTCGTTCGAATCCCGCCGGGGACTTCGACAGGGTGATGGACTTTCGTGCCTGCTATTCAACATCGCGCTAGAAGGTGTCATGCGGAGAGCTGGGTACAATAACCGAGGTACGATTTTCACAAGATCCAGCCAATTTGTTTGCTTCGCGGATGATACGGATATTGTCGGCAGAACATTTGGAACGGTGGCAGACCTGTACACCCGCCTGAAACGTGAAGCGACAAAAGTCGGCCTGGTGGTGAATGTGTCAAAAACAAAGTACATGCTGATAGGCGGAACCGAGCGCGACAGAATCCGCCTGGGAAGCAGTGTTACGATAGACGGGGATACTTTTGAGGTGGTTGATGATTTCGTCTACCTCGGATCCTTGTTAACGGCTGATAACAACGTTAGTCGTGAAATACGGAGACGCATCATCAGTGGAAGTCGCGCCTACTATGGGCTCCAGAAGAAGCTGCGGTCGATAAAGATTCACCCCCGCACCAAATGTACCATGTACAAAACGCTTATAAGACCTTATAAAACCTGGTCCTCTATGGACATGAAGCATGGACCATGCTGGATGAGGACCTGCAAGCACTTGGAGTGTTCGAACGAAGGGTGCTTAGGACGATCTTTGGCGGAGTGCAGGAGAACGGTGTGTGGCGGCGGAGAATGAACCACGAGCTCGCTAGGCTCTACGGCGAACCCAGTATCCAGAAGGTTGCGAAAGCCGGAAGGGTGCGCTGGGCAGGACATGTTGCAAGACTACCGGACAACAATCCTGCAAAGATGGTGTTCGCGTCGAATCCGGTTGGCACAAGAAGGCGGGGAGCACAGCGAGCGAGGTGGCTTGATCAGGTGTAGGGTTACCAGACGTACTCTTTTTAGAGTACATGTACTCTTTTTTGTCTTAAAAATGTGTGTACTATTCTTTTTGCTAAATGGGCTCAATTGTACTCTTTTCTAGTTATTACTGACGATTGCCGAACAAATCAAATAATATTTCTCCATGAAAACAGGGATCCAACTTTTAGTAACGTAATTCGAACCCTCTGAGCAGAATCTCAATAGAGAAACTCAAAAGTAGATGGAGTACCTTGTACCGTTTTAATTCCGCCCCTAACTGTTTATTTTGACAGATACTCGCAGAATACTGCAAGTGGTAGTCGAAATATGCGTATCTGTCAAGATAAGCAGTTAGGGGCGGAATTAAAAGGTACAAGGGATCCAACTATTTTCTTTAAATTATAGCTGATTCTATTAGGTACGATTAGCTTAATAATGATCAACAAGTATTCATAAGCTCATACATCTCACTAGTATAGATATAAGTGACATGACGGTAAAAGTATTGTTAAATAATTATTGATTTTTAGTTTATAGTTCATTATTGATTATTTATTTAGTTTTGAACTTTCGGGAACAATTTTTGCTCAGGCACTTTTATTAGAACGTCGTTTTCCAATGGTCCAATGGTTGAACACAGCGGTGGGAATGGAGGAATTTTATTAAAAAGTATAGTGTCTGAAAGACGAAAATAAACTATTAAACTAATCAAGCTTGCATCTTCTATATTGCTTCAAAAATTTCCTAGAAAAACTTAATTTAATGATAATACTCGAGATTCTTTTAAGATCCAAGGTTTGAATAAACGCTCTTCTCAGTTCTAGTTTCCTGTACAAACCAATATTGTTCTACATTAGGTATAGAACATTCTTGATAAATACTAAAAAAATAATTGACAGTCTAAAATATTGCTAAAATTCGAACGGCTTTCTTTATGACATGCGGCATTATAAAAAAACAACTGAACAAATCTATTCACTTAGAATCAATGTCATTAAAGTTAATGTTGACTACTTGAGATTAAAACATACAGTTGACTCTCCACATCTCGATATTGAAGGGACCATCGAGATAGGGAGAGATCGAGACAAAGAACACATTTTTAATGAATACTAGATTGAAAATCACTCCGTTACCAGGAAAATTGCAAACAAACAATCGTGTTTTCGTGTTCCCGAACTGTTTTGAATCAATGAAATCGAGTCTAGTAACCTTTGATAATGGGCATATCGACATACGGAACAAAAATCAACTAGGAACACATCGAGATAGGAAGATATCGAGATATAGAGGATATCGAGATACGGATTGTGAAAATGTATGCAGAATGAAGAGACCGAAGAAATTATCGACATAGGGAGAGATATCGAGATATAGAACATCGAGATGTGGAGAGTCGACTGTAATACAAAAATGATCAAAACAAGGAAATTAAGATAAACACGTTAGTAAAAAGAACATTTTTAAAATTTTAGGCTATTAGGCTAAGTGTACTCTTTAGTACTCTTTTATAGAGTTCGAAAAAAATGTACTCTTTCCGGTAAGAGCAAATATGGTAACCCTAATCAGGTGCAACAAGATCTGGAGAACGTGGGCCAAAATCGAAGTTGGAGAGACACAGCCATGGACCGAGTAAATTGGCGTAACATCGTTAACGAGGTTTTATCTAATCATTGATGTAACACCAACTAAATAAATAAATCTGAAAACTACGATATGATGTTTTTTGAAATTTTCAAGATCGTTATTCGACCAGCTTGGTACCAGAAACCTAAATGCTCATTACTCAAAGACGGCTCACTAAATCACTTTTTTTTCACAAAATACTCTTTTTATGTGAGTGAGCGAAGAGTGGATATCCGAATACAATAGGAATTCTGTAGCCTGAGAAATTTACGTGGGATTTGGGTACGCGTTTTGGTCCTCCAAGGAATTTCGGAATATCTACAGATCCAGATGGTCAAAGATCAACATCGACACAGATTCTGAAACCAGAATAGTTTTTTGACAACTTGTAAAAAATTAACCAAAAAGTTATCGCGATTTGAATATATTTTTGCGGTAAAAAATTTACCGTTAATCTTCTGTTTGAATTTCTCATTTATCCAGAGTCCGAAATGTATCTTGAGAGGAATTTATCAAACATCTGTTATGGAACTCAAAAGGTTTACTTTCTATTTTATCTGGATGATGAGATAGATACTCATTTTTATCTACACACAAGCGCTACCTAGCGGCTAAATTTTGAATCAAATTACCTGTTTTCCGGATGTCCTTGACCTTCTGAATAACTTTGCCGCAGACTCGAACTGTCTATCTCATGTAGAGTCAAGGATTAGTCCCAAATCTTTGACTTTGGTAACGGACGGGAAGGAGGCAACCCTCATACAATGGTCTAGGATTGTACCACCTACGAATTTGTGCGATTTGCTTAATGCTAATGCTTCAAAAAACGCTTCTCATCACTTCAATTTGAAATGATTTTTAATTGTGTTTTAGCAGTTGATCTTGTATGTTATAAATCAACCATGTGAAGTCAACAGAAACTCGGAGGAACCCGCTATGAAACCTCGAGAGCCCGATAACAATCTTCAGGTGTCCATTAAGGATTCACAGGAACCCGCTAGAACTCTGAAGTAGCTCATTGGAATCCACAGGATCTTGTTTAGAATTCGAAAGATCTAGCTTAGAAGACAGGATTTTGTGAATTTCGCATAGACATTTTAAGAGTCCGCTTCGATATTGCTGAAAACTATCTAGTCTCCGATGAAAATTCTCAAAAGTTTATTACCACTAACAATCTCCAAATTCCACAGGAAACATATTTGGAATCCTCAAGATTTTGCCGGAAATATTTAAAATACAACTGCACAGCTTTCCCAATAACTAATCATACAATATCAGGATCCCACAAAAAAAACCCTAAAGTTCTCAGAATTATCTATGAGAACATAGATTCCCGTAATGATTTTCTCTGAATCCATTTAGCAAACTCCTAGACCCAACTAAGGATCACCAGCATTTCGTAAGAAACGTTTTGATTGTTTCATGCGGCTCCATTCTTGATTAAAATCTTTATATGGCAAGCAGTATACTCCAGCCTAAACAACACTGGTATAGAATATTGGATCTTTTTCTAAAAACTTAACGTCAAAAAGAGCATCTTTCATACATACCGCACGCTTATGACTTGATTGATAGTAATGTGTAGTTTAGGGTCCTATAACACTTCCCCGAATACCATTACCGCGTAAACCATCTCCCGGACAACTAGTACCCCGAAAACCATTACCTCGAATGACACGTTACCCTGAATGACACATTACCCCCAATGGAAAATTAACACGAAAAACCAGTCAGCGATGCACATCAAGGACGCTCGCGAATTTGAGCCTAAAAATCCATCTTCCTCGTACTGTGTACGACAAGCGAGGTTTCACTGGTAGTGTTTGAATAGTTGTCGGCGTAACAACTACCAACATTCCTATAAGTGATTTTTTATTCTTTCAGTCATCGGCTGTTCTTTCGAGGTTGTGTAAAACCAGTGTGAAAATTTTAATCAATTGTTTTTTCTTCTTTGAGTTATAGGATGTTCTTTCGAGTTGTACTGTTTGAGTTGAAATGTGAACGATAGCTGTCAAAAAAATCAACTGACACAATTGTCTTGACCAACAAGAGATTTGTCCTTCTTTTAATTATCGCATATTCATTCAAAAGATGCATTTGCAAAGTTATTATCGTTTTCATCAGTACTTTTTAAACAGTTGTCAGTATAATATCAGTTAACATTTTCATCTGGGATGTTTCGAGCCATAGTCTAGTGCCATTCCTGAATATGTTGCACTCGTATTGCCTCCAGCAATATATAAATAAAATTTGAAAAATTGAAAATGAAACCAATATTTGTTGTATTTATGAGTATATATTCAAAGAGTTTAATGACTTCATGAAACGTTGCGATCACATAACCATCTAGAATTTGATAGTCACGTATACGGTACCCATAGCAGTTGGTGAGATTTAGGGGAATATCTGGAATGCGGTAAGCATGAAGCTGACTTGGTTTCCAAATGACTAAAACAAAAGACAGAATGATATTTACAGAAATTTGAAAATATTAATGGTAATAAAAAATGTTGCCAAAACGGATCCATTTTGTTGCCAAAATAGGGGGTTGCCAAAAATGGAGCATGCCAAAAACGGAATCCCACTGTATTCCAGAGTTGATAATTAAATGCTGTAATGATCAATGGCGAACTCGCTAAGAGCGAAAAGCCACACAAATAAAGATAAAATAATTAACTGTTGAACTAATTAGGCGAGATTTTCATCGAATGTTTATGAGAAAATTTGATGACGGTTGAAAATTATTGAAATAATCTATTTTGAAAGGCTACAATGTCAGTAAAATTGACTAAATATTATTCTAAATGAAAAACGTTCAAGAAAAAAAAACCAATCATTAGTATCGACAAACAGACTTCGACAACTTTGAACTTATAATAAAACTATACCTGTAATTCCATACAATATCGTGAGGGAAGAACTACAAAATTAATTTTAACAAGAAAAAATATGAAAATCAACACTGAAAATAATACATATTATTTATTTTCTTCTTCGAAATGTTTGACAAATTTGAAAGGGAGGGGGTAGAATTTAATATTTTTTCGGCCTAATTAGTTTGTGGATTATAACATATCAAGAACAAATTGCCATGATTGCATGTTTTGTTATTTATGTGATATTGAATCTCATATAATAATAACATAATATTGGTAAAACTAGATATGATTGCAAAATTTATTCTACATTGTCATTATTTTATAATTCACTTCTACCCGGATACCCTACAATGAACCAGAAAGAAAATAATTTTCTCCAGCCTTTCCCGCTGTACATATTAGGTATACTTTCTTCGCATGAGTGTGTTTTCTAGGAGTGGAGTATATACAATACAACAAATATTGGTTTCATTTTCAATTTTTCAAATTTTATTTATATATTGCTGGAGGCAATACGAGTGCAACATATTCAGGAATGGCACTAGACTATGGCAACATGAGGAAATATTTTGGCAATTTTCCGATATGCCGCTAGTGCCAGTTGTTTGTCTAAAGCGCAACAGTTTGTGCTCGTGATTGAAATAATTAAATGTGCTCTATAACATAAATAAAAACGGAAGACGCTCTACATACGTGAACTTGGAAGAGTGCTCTGATGATTCAGTGATTATTATTAGTATTCTTACCCTGTCAGAAGAGCATATCTCTGTTCATCAATTTTAATATAAAGGTGCTTAGAAACATATTTGAATCGCCAAACTGAGAATATTTATTCAAAATCAATTTGAAACAGACGCTTCCGTGAATTACGAAATACTTTGATGCTCTATAAAACACACAGAGTGTCTACTCTTTAGCACTTGGAAACATTCTATCTTCTGTCTTTTCGTTACACATATATACGCATAGCATCACTATGAGTTCTGGCAGGGTATCAGCCAGCTTCTTGATTAAGTAATACTTTCTTCGAACGAGGGAAATTTTAATGTGAAAATCTTCAACAGATTATTTTTCGTTGATTGTATTGCGTTTACTTGGCCGAAGCAGATGAGCTTTTTCCAGTCATTTACAGCCATTCATTTTAGGCGAAACCAATAAATTAAAACAACACTTCACACCTATAACATCTAAGAAAAAAACGAAAAGAGCTCTATATATGAAGCAGACAACTTTACACAACAGGTAATAAAGCCAGTATTTCCATTATCAAAAAAGGATAATAACACCTATAGCCTAGGATCACACAAACAGTATGAAGACACACAATAGGCCTTATTTGTTTGGTCACTTACTTAATCTAGTCCTTATTTTGTGTATTTTAAAAATTTACTGAAACTCTCTTCAAATCTCGACGATGAACTATAGCAAATATCTTTCTGAGGATCTAAACTGCGCATGCGTTGCATCCAAGGGGTATTCATGTGAATGCTTTGATAGTTAAGTTAACCTGTGAGTATATATTTCAGTAACGTTCTTTAGTTTGCATGCGTTTCGTTTATATTATCGTACACACAAAATTGGGTTCTAAATTACCTGAATGCGAATAAAAATATTGTAGGGCAGAAAAAAAGACCAGTAATGATTTAGCTTTCACATGTCATAGGCAACGCTTATTTAGCCTGCATGTCATAGGCAACGTTTATTTTACGATTTTCCTGGTTGCTGTAAAATTGCATTAAATAGCAATATCACCGAAGAAGCTGCAGGAAAGCATAGCCAATGGTAAATACGTTATTTGTTTTTCCAACCTTCTAGTTTGTAATAAAACTGGTGACACACACTTTGAAAACATTTATCAACCTTACTTCTTTATAAGGCTCGTAAAGTTGGAGGGATCCTTCGTCGGCAATGTTTTTCTGAGGGTATTTTTCAATAAAAAAATCAAGTTGAAGAATTTAAACATAGGTCATCTCATTGCCGATGGAAGCAAGACTGTCCCATGTTACAGAATTTTCAATCCAGAAAATCGATTCAAGGTCAAAAACGTGTTTTCTTTCATTGTGAAGATTTAATGATCACATATGCGTTAAGATTTCCAAATTTCTAAACGACAATTAAACTTTGTTTTTGAATACTTTCTGTAGTTCGTTCATTTGTAAAATTATACAAATCAGAGTAATATTTGTTCAACATTTTTTTTTTAGAATAAACAGTTTTTTATGTTTGGAGGCCTGGACCTGTCTAGTGAATTGATTTATTTGGAATTTCCACCATAGTTAAAAATATCCTTTTGATGATTTCGACTGGTATGTTTCGCACTAAGGGATTTTTTCGGCAATGCAGTCTTAGGAGCAATTAAAACGACAAAATTTGTTCTATGCCCGACGTTTCAATGGTGTATGCCATCTTTCTCAAGGGTATAGACCATTGAAACGTCGGGCATAGAACAAATTTTGTCGTTTTAATTGCTCCTAAGACTGCATTGCCGAAAAAATCCCATAGTTAAAAATTGACCTAAGTTTCACTCAGCAGATAATTCTTAATATTTGAAACACGAGTTTCTAGTTATCACAAAGTTTTAATATTCAGATGCAGAATGTATATTTCTTTAAATTATTTAGTTTAGTTTTTTATTTTAAAGGTTAATTTTTCCCTTTTTTCTCAACAATTTCTTAAAGACTTTCCTGGACTTTTCGTTTCTACAAACACGTCGGAATCCTTGATGAATGCAACAGTGAAACAGTTCTACGTTCTACGTAATGTTTGATTTAGTCAATTTCATGGGCTTTTTGTATAGAATCGTAGGGTCATACGATGCACTTTGATAAGTAATTAGACCACGATAAAAATCATTCGTGAGATAAAAATATTCTAGTGAATATAATATTTTTAGTAAATATGAAAAAAAACAAAAAGAAAAATAAATGATGCCGACATATAGAGTGGCGAACCATTTTAAGTTTGTTAAACAATTACATAAACGCAACATTCCTACTGTTTTCAGGACGAAAGCATGTGTTATCATGTTTTACTCCTTTTATTTTTTCTATAGTGTTTGTATGTTTTTTGAATAGTGTTTGTATGTCACGAAATCGCGTGAAAACGAGTCAGAAGTTTCAGCATGCAAATCAAATTCGGCAATAGATAACAATCGGACGTCTTTCTGGTCATTTTGAATACAGGTGACCATTGTAAATCCAGTTTTAGAACCCTGTTCACTAATTACAAAAAAAGATTTTTATCATAAAAACACCCATTATTCGAAACATCAAATAACACTGTTTCAGCAAATAAAAACTTTAAGAGGTAAAGTTAGAATGTATTATTTTGGGTTTTGTTCAGTAGCTCCGGTTTCGGAATTTAAATTCATATTTTTAAGAATATATGAATTGACACATAAATGAAGACTTGAAGAAAATTCTCATCGTGAGAAATCTAAAATACAACTGTTTCGTAGACGTAAAATCATCGGAAGCTAAATTAGAATATTTTGGATTAATTTGATTACAGTGCTGAAACTCAGGTTTAGTGACAAAGTTCTGATGATTTATTTTTGAAATTTTGATGCCATTGAGAATCCTGAAAGTCCTGAATCCTAAAGAGCTTCCGATGAGTCTTCTCAGGGATCTCTCAGAATCTTTACCAATTATGAAGCAGACAACTTTACACAACAGGTAATAAAGCCCTCAGGGTTTTTATTGGGTTCCTCGCAGGACTAACGTAAGATTCATTGCGGGATTCTCAGCAAAATTCTCACAGGACTCTCACCAGAATTCTTACAATACTCTCATTACAATCATCGCAGGATTCATATTAGACTCCTCGCAGGATTCTCTTCGAAGTCTTCTCAGGACTCTCATCAGAATCTTCTTAAGATCCATATTAGAAACCTCTTAAGATTATCGTGAGAATCCAGGTTTTTCATTACAATTCTTTGATACGGGTTAAGTATAGGCGTGAGTGAAAGCAAAAATTCTAAAACCATCACCGCTCAGCAAATTCTTAATGGATTCAAATGATTCTTTGTCAGTATACTGGCACACATATGTGGTTTCTAGAAGTGGACAGAGGAACGCGGAAATATTCTTGTGGCCGGAGTTATTCCGGTGGATCACTGGGTCAGGTCGGGTGAGAAGGGTACTGCGCGTTTGTGCCCCTGAAGGTAGGCAAATTTTAAGTCACAGATAATTTCCGGAATCGGTTATAATGTGGCTACTACATGACGGGATTTTAAGAAAATTACATCAGTGTAAACCTTTTGAGAAACGATTGAATTGGATAACTATGAGTTTTGCATTTCATTAATCCTACAAATGACCATTTTCGGGTCCCGGGACGTCTCAAACTTATGATAAAGTAGTCAATTTGTATCTGAACATCTGTGCCAACTGCCAAGCTTATGAGAACGCATTTAAGTTCACAATTATCTTTGATTTCTACTTTTCGAGAGTTGAAACGGTTTAGTATCCAACAAATCTACAGCCGGTTATTTCGGGCATTACGTCCGAATGGCCACATCCGGTATATTCTAAACGGTGCAAAACTCTTCATTTATAATGTTGAATATCAGATCTTAATGATTTATGCAAATTAAAATGATTGTCATTGCAAATAAATAGAGGTAACTTGGCATATCCCAAAAATAGCCCTTTTTCACCAGACTTGACCCAGTGACCCACCGGAATAACTCCGGCCACAGGAATATTTCCGAGTACCTCTGGCCAGAAACTAGATATGTGGGTCAGCGAACTGACAAAAAATCATTTAAATCCGTTAAGAACTCGCTGAGCGGTGAGGGTTTTAGTATTTTTGCTTCCACTCAGGCCTATACGGGTTAATCGAGGGTTCTCATCATAATCTTCTTAGGTTTCTAATCAGAATTCTCATCAGAATCGTGCCAAAAATCTTATCAGTATCGTTCCAGGATTCTCATCAGAACCCTTCCAGTATACTTATCAGACCTCTTCCAGGACACTCTTCAGAATCGTTCCAGCATTCTCATATGAATCCTTTCATAATTCTTATGACGGATTTCACGCCAACTCGACAAAGGGATTGGCAGCACCCCTTCAAAATTCAATGAAACTTTCTGGGTGTGAAGACTTTGTGAAACTAAGATACTTTACATACTTTGATTTTTCAAAATCGATCTAGACTAACATTTGGAAAGGGTCAAAGTTATTTTTACCTCTTTTTATAAACCCGTAAGAACTCGAAAACGGTAAGAGCTACAAAAAAGTGTTGTATAGGGGACTGTCGTGAAATTTCCTGAAATTTTAGAAAAAAATATTGATTCAAAATTATAAAATCGATTAAAAAAACGGCAATTTCAGATTTTGATCGTTCTTAGGTAAAAAGTTTTGCAATTAAGTTTACTAAAAGTCGTCCATACATTGCAAATTAGGCATATTTAAGGGAAAAAAGTTTTTCTAACAACGAATTTTTCAAGTCCAAAACTGAAATTTTTTCAAAGATTTTGTTCTAAATTATCAAATATGATTGTGTTTTCAAGTGATAAATGAGTTTGAATCAGAAAATAGAGTGTATTTTTTATCGAGAATAGTTAAAAAAAACCTTTGCAAAAATTTCTTTAGAATACTTCCATATTTCTCATCATAATCCTTCAAGGATTCCCTTCGATTTTTTTTTCATGTTCATAATTCTTCCAGGATTTACACTGTATCTTTCCACGATTATTTTGCAAACATTGTAGTATTCTCATAAAAAACAGTGAAGAATTTTTATCAAAAATCTTCTAGGGTTTTTATCAGAAACCTTCCAGGGATTTCATTGAAGGGCTTCCTAGGATACTGATCAGAATCCATAAGAGATTCTCATCAGCTTTCTTCAGGATTTCTACAAGGACCCTACCAGTATAGCAGAAGTTTAAAAAAATAAAGCTTTGATTTTCCAAAATCAAAATGTGGAACTATGTCACTAAACCTGAGTTCCGGCATAATGTTTGAACGAATCCTAAATACTCTTATTTAGCTTCCGATAGATTTACCTTCACGAAACAGTTGTATTTTATATTTCTCATGATTTTTGTACCAAGACATAGCTCTTTCTTAAAAATATTTAAGTTCCAGAACTGAATACTGGAGTTCCTGCACAATGCTCAAAATGGACTAAAGATTCAGAATATTCCAACTTCATGAATTACAGATTGCTGAAACAGTATTATTTGATGTTTGATTTGATGATTGATGATGATAGGTGTTTTCTAATGATGAAGTTCGGTCTTTTGGAATTAACCCCTCTACCGGCAGCTTCATTTTTTACCGCTGAAAAAATATTCAAATCGCGATAACTTTTTTGTTTCTAGTTATTTTTGCACTATTTTTTCACAAGATCTCAAAAAACTCTTCTAGTTTGAGAATCCGTGTCGATACTTATCATTGGTGATCTAGTTTTGAAGATATTCCGATGTTCCTTGGGGGACCGACATTCTCCATATAAAATGTCTGTGGCGGCCATTTTGTTTTTGGTCAATTCATCAAAAAAATAAAATGTGCACTATACAATGTCAGATAAGAAGGAGCTACTCTGAAAAAATCATACAAATTGGTTCAGTATTCTTGGAGAAATCTGAAAATTACGATATGAGGTTTCTTAGACTTTTCAAGATCTTTATTTGTCCAGCGTGATACCAGACACATAAATGTTCATTACTCAAAGACGGCTGCACCAAATTGCTTCATTTTTTCACAACATACTTGCATCAATGTATCATTCCGAGAAGTGAATATCCGATTACGATAAAAATTCTGTAGCCTGAGATATTTACGTGAGTTATGGCTACGTGTCGGTCCCCCAAGGAATTTTTGAATATCTCCGGATCCAGATGACCAATTATCAATATCGACAGATATTCTAAAACTAGAAGAGTTTTTTGAGAGCTTGTGAAAAAATTGTGCAAAAATATCAAGAAACAAAAGAGTTATCGCGATTTGAATATTTTTAGAGGTAAAAAATGAAGCTGCCGGTAGAGAGGTTAAAAACGTGGTTCTTCAAATTGAACCTCAATTGGTCACTTGTATTTAAAATTACCAGAAAGACTTCAATAACCATATTTTTTTTCGTATAGATATGATTTTATTTGGCAGTCTTTAAATCAACATTTAATTTGGGTTGGATCTCCGGCATCGCATACTAAGATTTCCGGTCTCCTGTATCAGAATATGTTTAGTGGCCAAATGATTGTTGTGGTTCAAAAACGTTCCACATGAGGTCACAAGACATGACACATACTATTTCCATTTACTTTCACATAAGTACATTCAAAATATATTGAAATGTTATAAAATATTAGCAAGTTGTACACAACATTTACGGCCGTTTATTTATTTATTTATTTCACCGTCTTCGACTGAAAGTCGTACAGACTGAACTAACTATATCTAAATTTCCTATGGCCTACTTATACGGTTTTTGAACACGTTTTTGGATATATCAAAATCGAATTCATTACAAATCTCGTTAAAAGATCGAATGCATCTGGCCACCGGTATCTTAATCTCTGTGGATTTATTTGGAAGTGTAACTAATCCCCTACCTAATACTGTTAAAATTTTGAGAATTTACCAATTGAGTCGAAAGATATGAGTAAAAGAATGCAAAAAAGTCGTCCAAGTCGTGATGGCAAGACGACATTTTCCGGGCTAGTGGTTTGAAATAAAAAAAGCATGACATGAGCTCACCAATTGCTGATCCATCCTTGACTATGCAGCAACAAATCAATTTTAACTCCGTCGACACAAAACGCACAAGCTGATGTAGCTGAGTTAAATCACCTCTTAGTGACGCGCTAAACCAACTCGATTACTTGGACCCACGCAGAACACTGTTCAGCAAAACACGCGAAAACAAAATAAAAACTTCTTTTTTTTTTTCTTCCTCTTTCCAAAATGCTACATTTATCAACTTCATCGCTATGGTTGAAAAATAGAAAGATTATGATAAAAAAGCCATCATTGTGAGATTCAATTTGTTGGGACAAGTAAGGGCGGAACACGGATAGATCACACGGAAAAAAATCCGTTGCCGGAATCATGAACAAAAAGTCATGAAATCATAAAATTTTATGTTTCATGATATCATGACTACAAGTCATGAAACCATAGCTATTAATCAAGAATTTGTGTGCTCAGGGCGTTACATAAATCCAACTGTCACTTTTTTTCATTTAAGTCAACACGTATTTTGCGATCGGTAGTGTTTTTTTTTAAGTGAAATTATGAATAAGTTTTGTTTACGGAAGAAGTTAATTTGAGTACCATGCTCGTCGGAACTTTGCCATCTTATCGATGACATTCCCGATGACCCAATTAAACTGCCGGTGCTATTAGATGTGCGAAAATGTACTTGCCAGCTTTCACACGGATTATTCCATACCGGGCAATGATTGACGAAGGTTTTGCTTGACAAATTCGTCGGCGATTCTAAATGTTTGGATGTGATGCATTCTCCACATCTTACAATAGAGCAGCTCACACAAAACTTCGGCAGCCGGATGATCTTTACTACTCTACACGCCTGCAGAGTCGTTTAGGATTTTTCCATCGCCAATTCAATCCAGCAGCTTTTTGCAGCCCAGACACGATGTGCCAATTCAATTGATGTTTGAACTGACATTTTGCGTGCAAACCTAACCACCGGATGTTCGCGTTCCTGCCCAAGATGTGGCACTTGTTGACTCTTCTCACAGTTTATTCCGAAACTACCGGCACAAAATACATCTTCATGTTATTTGTTTACCTATGACAAATATACTGGGATCATAATTGACATTTGTATGTTTTCATGAAATTAGTTCATGATTTCAAATTTCCACTTTTCATCGCCAAAACTGGAATCATAAATGACAGGTATCTAAATCCATGAATAGTGTTCATGTTTTCATGAATTTTATTCATGGTTCCAGCATACATAGTTTATGATTTGATGATTTGAATTTACACTTTGGAAACGTAACGTACAGCTGGCGTTACGGTAAAAAGATTCATGATTTCATGACTTTTGGTCATGGTGTATTTTCATAACATGAAAATACACCTTCCTCCCAAAATCATGACCTTTTCTCCTTGTTTTGAGTGCCGCATTTTTACCCGTGCACCTTCTTGAGGTGCGTTACGAGGTAAGATCTACCATATTGTACTCTTGTTGTAGCTGTTTTTGCTAATACTTATAAGTTACGGTCGGAAGAGTTTAAAAGAGTAACAAGCCTCTAAGACTCACCTATTTGTCCTAGATGATGAGGAGGTCAAAGTGGAAAAATGACTCAACCAGGAACTGAGGCTGGTTTCAATTCATGAGACAAGTTCTTTCCGAGTTCAAGTGCTTATCTTTCGACATCTACACGGAGAAAAATTATTATTAAATACAACCAATATTTAGTTAATTTCAAACAGTTTCTTGCGTTAATATTTGCACAAAAAAAAATTATGGTTTGCATCAATAACATGCGTCGTTTAAAACAAACTAAAATTCTATGTTGTTTTTACCACGGTTTTCTAGATAAATGCAACAAATCTTAGTTTGTAACTACCTTGAAATTTGTTGCTGGTAGGTAAAAAGTAGGTTGATTCAAACTAAAAAAAATGGTTTGAAATAACCAAGAACTACAATAAAATAAACAAATTTACTAGTTGATTCAACTGGGTTAATTGGTTTGTTTGTGGTACTATACTGTATAATTTAATTTTCCTAATTATTATTGATAAAAATCCTTTCATGCTTTCTTGTTTATTTGTATTTCCATATATTATGATTTAAAAAAATGTCTCTATGCCAATTACAGACATTAAATCTACATTATTATGCGTGGCGCGAAAAATTCTCGCGCCGGTTATTTAAAAAAGACGCTTGTAGATCGCCGCAGGTACTTCAAATCGTTTTGGTGTCTTCTGAGCAATCATGCCTTGGACAATCAGGAATAATCGCGCAGAAACAAAACGATTTGAAGTACCTGCGGCGATCTACACGCATTTTAAGAAGTTTTCAGGATCACCGTCGCGATAAATAATAGCGCAATGCACAGCAACAAGCTGCTATGATCATGCGAAAGTTGTATGCCGTCGAGAAAGCTCTCTTCGGAATGGGAATTTCGTGTCATGATGCTCACTTTCTTCATATCGAATTCCAAGCCCAAGAGACGACTTCTAGCGTAAGCAACATCTTGATGTGTTTTACCCATTTTCGGGTAAACTGAATCGATAGTGATCATGATGCACTGTGATCGAAGAAGCGTCAAAATACAATAGCTGATTGCTTGCTTGGAGGCTTGCAGGATTGATTTATTTATTTATTTTTTTTTTTTAATTTCTTTATTAGTATAATTTCAAACATTACATTCATTTCTTATATCTAGGTGTTTTGTGTTATTAGACAACATCATCATCCTAATGTGGTAAAACAAATTTAGGATTTTATTAACATTTTGTTAACAACATATTACATTTCATTTGCCGTAGCGGTCCAGATTTTTTGCAGGTGAGTTGATTTCACCTGCTTATAAGAGAAAAAAAACGTTTTCAATATACTTAACCTAACTTAACCTAAACATATAACGCATTAATCGTGGCAATAGAAGATTGTAACGATTTTTGCCTGAAATTATTAATTATTTTATTCGACATTTGTTCCAATGTTTCAACATTGGATATTCTATGTAACTATGTAACTGGTACTATACCAGGGAGGAAGCCTCAGAATCATTTTCAAAATTTTATTTTGAATTCTCTGCAGAGCTTTCTTCCTGGTATTACAACAGCTAGTCCATATTGGTACAGCATACAACATGGCTGGCCTGAAAATTTGTTTGAATATCAAAAGCTTGTTCTTAAGACAAAGTTTTGATTTTCTATTAATAAGGGTATAGAGACATTTTACATATTTATTACATTTGGCTTGAATGCTCCCAATGTGATTTTTGAAAGTTAAATTCTTATCTAGCATGAGCCCTAGATACTCAACTTCATCTGACCAATTTATTGGAACCCCTCTCATTGTGACAACATGTCTACTTGAAGGTTTCAAATAAAGAGGTTTATGTGGGAATATTATTAGTTGAGTTTTGGAAGTATTAGGAGAAATCTTCCATTTTTGCAAGTATGAAGAAAAATTACCCAAACTTTTTTGCAATCTACTACAGATGAACCGCAGACTTCGTCCTTTGGCGGAGAGGCCTGTGTCATCCGCAAACAAGGATTTTTGACATCCCTTAGGTAAGTCAGATGTGAAAATATTGTATAATATTGGTCCCAAAATGCTGCCTTGGGGAACACCAGCTCTTACAGGAAGTCTTTCAGATCTGGAGTTCTGATAATTAACCTGAAGTGTACGATTTGACAGATAACTTTGAATTATTCTAACAATGTATGTTGGAAAATTAAAGTTTTTTAATTTTACGATCAAATCTTCATGCCAAACACTGTCGAATGCTTTTTCTATGTCTAGAAGAGAAAGACCAGTAGAATATCCTTCAGATTTGTTGGAACGGATCAAATTTGTTAAATTTGTTAAAGTTGATGAGTGATCGAATGTCCATGGCGGAATCCGAACTGTTCATTGGCAAAAATTGATTTTTTGTTGGTGTGGGCCATCATTCTGTTCAAAATAACCTTTTCAAAAAGTTTACTGATGGATGAAAGCAAACTGATTGGACGATAGCTAGAAGCTTCTGCAGGATTTTTGACTGGTTTTAAAATTGGAACAACTTTAGCATTTTTCCATTTGTCAGGAAAATATGCTAATTGAAAACATTTGTTAAATATATCAACTAAAAATGATAAGCTACTTTCTGGAAGTTTCTTGATGAGGATGTAGAAAATTCCATCATCGCCAGGAGCTTTCATATTTTTGAATTTTTTAATAATAGTTCTCACTTCTTCCAAATCAGTCTCACAGGCATTTTCGAAAACGTTCTCTTGATTGAGAATATTTTCGAAGTCCTGGGTAACTTGATTTTCAATTGGACTAGTAAGTCCTAAATTAAAATTGTGCGTGCTTTCAAGCCGCATAGCTTTTTAGCAATATTAGTTAGTAATAATTTGTTTTCCTTTTTCAATGCCAGTATTGGCTTCTGAGGGTTTTTCAAAATTTTAGATAATTTCCAAAAGGGCTTAGAGTCAGGGTCCAATTGAAAGATCTTATTTTCAAAATTTTTGTTTCTTAATTGTGCAAAACGTTTCTTGATTTCTTTCTGCAAATCCTGCCACATAATTTTCATAGTAGGATCGCGAGTGCGTTGAAATTTCCTTCTCCTCACGTTTTTATGACGGATCAAGAGTTTAAGATCATCGTCTATAATCACGGATTCAAGTTTTATTTCACATTTTAGAAATGCAACGGTCTTGGCTTCAACAATGGAATTTGTTAAAGTTTCAAGAGCATTGTCATTATCAAGTTTTGTTTGTAATGAAATGTTAACATCAAGATTAGATTATATGTTTCATATATATTCCAGTCGGCTCGAAAATAATTGAAAGTGGGGCTGACAGGATTGAGAATCGCTTCATGGGATATTTGAAATGTAACAGGGACATGATCAGAATCAAAATCAGCATGAGTAATCAGTTGGCTACAAAGATGACTAGAGTCGGTTAAGACCAAATCAATCGTAGATGGATTTCTAGAAGAGGAAAAACATGTAGGGCTATCAGGGTATTGAATTGAGAAATATCCTGAAGAGCACTCATCAAATAAAATTCTGCCGTTGGAATTACTTTGAGAATTATTCCATGACCGATGTTTGGCATTAAAGTCACCAATGACAAAATTTTTTGTCAATTTTCGCAAGTCAGTTTGGAGCAAATTAACTTGCTGTCCAGATCATTGAGAAGACAAATAGGCAGCTATGAAAGTATATGTAATAAGCTGTGTTTCAACAGAAACACCTAAAGTTTCAAAAACTTTAGTTTCAAATGATGAAAACAGTTGATGATAAGTGGGTACCAAAACGCAAAGTACCAAAAACGATGTGAGGAAGAGCCGAAAATTTATGCAGGATGACAGTCGTGTCAGTACTCTGCTTATGTGCATGTTCTGTTCACTTCTTTTGTTCTCTTTCGTCAAACGTACGCCCAGGTAAGTCTGCATTCCTCAGTAGACAGGCGAAGACATAATTTACTTTATACAAAATTCACTGGGTTGTTTCTTTATTAAGTCGACTTTATCGACTAGCTGTCAAACATTTCGAGATTTTTGTGGTTTGTTATTATTTTAGTGTTCATACTAGACATCAATTGTATTATTTTAATTCGAGCTAGTTGACATTATTCGAATCCAATTTACCTTCCAGTTGCAGTGAATTTGTCGAATTAAGTTTAATAATGACTTCACCAATAAGATTTAGGCTTTTGCAAGATGTTGAAAATTACTCTCCGGATACTCTTGATCTCAGCTTAGATAGCGAAGCCAAAAAATACTGGTTCAAGTGTTTCAATCGACTGGTATTAAAATTTGAACAACAAGCAGCGAAAAGCCAAAACGGGGACCCTACGGCTGTGGATCGTGCTGCTAAATTTCGTACATATTACTTGGACCAACTTGAGCAACTTCAACAGGATAACCCCAGTCTGTAGGTGACGTAAATTTTTATTAGTACAAAACTTACGACCCTTTCAAAACTTTTTAGTGACCCAAAACCCCTGGCAATAAGAGATTTGTTGGAATTGAATGAAACATCTTTAAGGCTATTTGGATTTGATGATCCATGGAGGGAACAGAAAAAAGTGGAAAATCAAGCATCAATTACAAAACTCAGCTCCAGGCTTGACTACATTGACCAAATAGAGGATACAAGAGCTAAATGGACTGAGATCATTAAGGGAGTGTTGGCAGGTAATGTGATATCTTTTGTTTATCTTATTCTACGATAAGATAATTTTTGCAAATAAGAATAAAGGTTTCGAAACGTTCGTTCGTAAGTAGGTAGGGTAAAGCTGGTTTCTTTCCATACAGATAACAATAATTTGTGCGATCGTTTTCTGGATCTGGTTGTACTAGTATTTCTAGTAATTGAGAAAATTATTGATCGTTCATCAAATTGTTGCAATATGGATGAAAAATCCCGGAACATGTAATCAATTCCCCCAGCATTAGTTGGGAAGGATCTTACGTGGCATGGTGAATAAGGCGGTTCAAAAAATCGTTTTTGCTATACACCACTCATTTGATTCTAGATCAAATTCTGCGTGAGACTGCCCAAGCCTTTAAAAGTTAGTCCGGGAATTACTATGGAGAAAGAAGGCAATTCATTCAATCGGTCATAGTGTTTGAGGGTTAGAGCTACGCTGATACTGTTAGATACGTTCGCCAGCTACAACTTTGCCGTATTGAAATCGAACGTCTCAGTAATAAGTTATTGATTTATATCCGATTGGAAACTGGATCTCAACAGTGCTCACAAACAACAACACAAACTAAATCTTCGCGAAGAAAAATACTTTTATTACTTCAAAAACATTTTCCATAGAACAGGTGGCATAGCACCATCAGCCGATCCGAAAAAAAAACACGGAACCGAAGTAAACGTAACAGAAAGTTAAAAAGGCAGCGCCCGCCCGCACGACTTCTTGCGATCCAAAATTATATTGTTATCGTGACTCCAGTTGGAAGCCGGAATCATCGACATGCGACAATCGATTTTGCTCAAAATCTATGCGTTGAACCTAACGTCGGGCAGTTCGACAGCGGATCTGGTGGATTACCCAGCGCACCTTGCCCGACGTAGCTCCGACGCATAGGTTTGGAGAGAATCCGTTTTTCGCGTGTCAAAAATTCCGGTTTTCAACTGTGTGAATAATATGGGTATCGACAAAATTTTTGAAAATTATGCTTCTGGAAGAAATTTGAAATTGGCGATGCTCCCGTTATCTTGCAGTCTGATACCTACTTGGATATAGTACCGGTTGATATCCCAAGTAACATTAGTAGCCAGTTTATTCAGCTGAAATTTGCTTCAGCGTAATTTGTTGGACTGTAGTTCCACCAATTTATTCGTTGGGATATACGTGATTTGAAATACAAACGTGACTGATTTTATGGAACCAGTTCTACGGGCCATATTTCGGATTTTTAACAAATCTTAATGCGTCCACCGGCATTTAATCTTCAATTGGTTCAAGTTTCTTGGAAACATGTTAACATCTACAGAACTTCACACTGTACAATATTACAAGCGACAAAAAAAAAGTGATTTGGACATGACCCCGGAAAATCAAGAACATCTTCGGTGACCAGTGGCAAATATTCATTGCTGAGATCAGGCCAAATTTGCTATCGAATGCTTCCGGTTGCATCCAATTCCATCTATTTTTTTTTTCAGAAAGTTGTAAGCATTTGAATTTGGTCAAAATCTTGCTTATCCCATGTGTATATTTTTGATATCCCTTAACGTTCAACGCTCTGTCATCGTAATCATCGTCATCGTCGAATCTTCAACAGCAGTTTTTTTTTTGTTCAAAACTAAAATTTATTCGACGAAAATGTGTTTAATATGCTTCGGTTGGAGAATAGAATACAGTGAACACATTTTCATAAACATTTTCATGAATTTGAACAAAAAAAAAATGCTTTTGAAAACTCTCAAATTGATGACGGATCCTGCCCCCAAGTGGGCCGAAATAATCCTTCTTACCTTATATCGCGGGTTTTATCGAAATACACTCTAGTTCAAGTTTCCATTTCAGGTAACATGTTTGACTGGGGGGCACAAGCTGTAGCTCAAATATTGGAGAATGATGCTAGTTTTGGTCTAGAAGAAGCACTTGAACAAATTCAAAAACGACCCTGGTTGATTGATTGTTTAGATCAATGGCTGGATAGAACGCAGGTACGTATTATTCATTATTGGAATGTCGCAAAACAGATAAAACTTTTTTTTTATTTCTAGGGACCCCCACATAAATGCGCTACAATTTTCACTGATAACTCTGGCATTGATATAGTACTGGGAATTCTGCCCTTAGTAAGACAATTTTTACTTCAAAAGACAAAAGTTTTACTGTGTGCAAACAAAAAACCAACTTTGAATGACATTACGGAAGATGAACTACAGGATTTAATAAGGCAATGTTGCTCAAAGTGTGCAATAATTAACGAAGCATATGAACAAGGTATGCTGCAAATTTTCGGTAATGAACAAAATGGCCCGTGTCTGGATTTCCGCCTTCTGACACCAGGTAAGGAGGAATATTATTGTTTACGTGCTATTGACTATAGAGATAAATTGATGTAACTAAAGAAACTATAAGCATTTTAGACTCTTTAGATGTAAACCCTTTGGACCGCCATATGTATTAATTTAGAAATTCTCTTATGCATTTCGCCAAGTATTATGTATCCGGTAGAAATCAAGACCAACATTTATTTATAATTATTGTTTTCTCGGGCCCCGTGCGTCGCAGCTAATATGTGAATAGTGCGCTGTGTTCATAAAAATCGTAAGAATGCAGCGCCACACTAAAAAACTGATTTCAAAATCGCGCGAGTTGAGGCGCGTCGCGAGTCTCACTGGCGCGATCCGGTTTGGTGGCGGTGCGACAATATATTCGAGGAATTAATCTTAGACATTAAAGGCCCAAACGTAATGATAGCGAGACGGAAAAGGAAGCGGAACCAGGTCAAGAAAGGAGCATACTGAAGTGTGCGTCGCTCAAGTGTTACAAATGGATTCTGAAATTCTTATTCTCGAATAAATAAGTCAATTATTCAATATTTCCTTCCAGTTTGATGCGACAATGCAACTAAAGTCGATTGCTCGTGATGTCGTGTTACGCTGGAATGTGTCTTATATGCATCAATTGACGTTAACACACGGCTACTGTCGACCATTTTTGCATTCGTATATCATGTGACATACTCGAAGATTCTTTATGCTCTGAGAAGTTGAGAATATTTCCAATTCAAAAAGATTCTAGACCTGCAGGGTTTGCAGGTAAGGTGACAAAACGTCGAAAGTCAAAACTTCAAATCCCAAAACGTCGGCTGCTAAAACGTCGAAAAGAAGGATATTGAAGAAAACGTCATTTCTTGAAAGAATGATTCTCTTCCGAAAGAATTAGTAATTAATTATATGCCAAACGATCATGAACAGTCATACCACATTTATTCGATCCATATTTGAAAAAAAGATGTCTGGCAAACAGTGCCATAGCATCAGCATTAGCATTTAACTCTTAGACAAGATTGGCGCATCCTCCAACAGTTGAGCGCTGTCCTGGCCACGTCCTTGCGAAGGCTGGGGAATGGGAAAGGATGATTGTTCAAACAACTTCAAAACCTACTTAAGAAAGATGCAGAGAACTCTACGACCTCTCATAAATGTTACGGGATGTTGTAGAATGTTGATGGAAAGGGTAGTGGCATAGGATACGTTTGGTAGACTTTCTGGCAGACAAATATTTCATATTTACGCATTATGATCATGTGCTGCTGATTAGAACAAACTCACCAAATTCCTTTTTTGAAACCCCTCTGCAATCCGTCGCTCCTCTAACAATGAACACTAGAGAACATAAACGGACACGCTTGTTTGAGCCGTAACTTAGAACTGTCCATTAAAATGCACGCACTACGTGAAAAATCGATAAAAAAAAAACTTCAGTTGGTAATCCATCTCCAACCGGGCATCCACAAACCATTCAATTTTTAAATCAATACGCTTAACACACAGGAGATTTAAAAAAACGAGTCGCGCGAAACGAGATCAGCTCGAACAAAACGCGCACAAGTCGAGAACAAGTAAAAAAACACACACACAAAACTCCACAAATTATCTTCAGATATAACCTGCAACAGCTTAGCTTAGACTGACTACACAGAATCTTTTGAACGGTTCAGTGACTCAGCGAAAATTTTTAAGCAAATAAATAATAATCGTACAGCATAGAAAAATATCACATAATCATTTATTAGTGCGAAACATGCCCAAACTCACTACCTCCACTATTGGAGCAGCGTTCTCCCTAATCGATAGAATTTTGAAATATAATGAATACATGTTGGTTTGAGGTTTTCCAACGTCTTATGTCTTATGAGATTTTCCAACGAGGCACGGGGCAAGTGTGTCACGTATGGGACAAGAAGGCCTCTAATTCTACTTTCTGGAATAAGTACAGATAACCACAACTGTTTAACAAACTATAGATGGTTCGTTTATAAATGTTTTATAAAAAAAGATACAGGCATTTATTCTTTTATTAATCTGTCTCAGTTACTAAAGATAACCTTTGAACAGTTCGACATTAAAAATGTTGACGTGCTAATACCCGAGGAGGAAAGAATAACTCGCCAATAACTTATGCATACCATATTTTGATATCATACCACAATTAGGTATTATTCAGTTATCAATACCTCTTTTTGGTATTATAATGGTATTTGAAAAAAAGGTTTAAAACAATTCAAAATACTTCATTTTGGTATTCGACAGCTATTGAGGACTGCTGGAGGTATTGAGCTAGTATTGAAAAATTTCATTTTTATATGAAAATCCATCAAGTATTATTTAGGTATTACAATACCTGATCTAGTTATCAGCCTGGTATTTGTAGAATATGCAGAAGGTATTATTTGAGGTATTTTACCTCTTATGCAGGGCTCATTCATACCTCATTCAGGTTGTAAGTATTGGAAATTATCTGGTATGGAATACCTCAATTTGGTATTCAGTAGTTATTTTCTTCTGCTGGGGTAGTTATCTTATTGAATTAAGGCTGCAGGTGAACCCTGATCATGTAGCTTTTGAACCCTCCCTTTAACAAAACTCATTCCTGTGAAAACCATGGAGAAGTAGAGGTGATCTCGGTCTCTAGTAACAATGGACGTCGCACTACCATTCATCCTCTTCATTGATGACCGTAAGGACGTGGTCGGCGCCATTATTGTAATTGCTAAGCTTGGAGTTTTCAAAAATGTACATTGAAGATAATGTGCTACTCCCAAGCTGACGATGTTCCCTGTACAATTTCGATTATTCCGGTCAATTACGGAGTAGCAATTACGAATTATACGGTCATCAATGCTTATGCTTATATACAAAAAAACTAAACATCAAAAAATATAACTTGATGTTTAGTTTTTTTATATTGCTGTTTGCGTTTGACGTGTAAATCTTGGCTAAAGCGAAGTATGCACTTCAACAGAAAAGAAATCGCCTATCTCGATGCGTGGGAAATTTCTTGCAAGAAATGCTCAAGAAAAGCATTTTTCCTTGATCGCAGTACGCAGTTGAAAAGAAATGTCATTTCAAATGGAGCTCACTGTAGGAAATTTCTTGACCATTTACCGCAGTTCAGCAATCAAAGGATACTTAGCAACCATGATCCATATCACCGCCAAAGTAGCAAAGAAAATTGATCTTTGACTTCGCTTTCCTTGTGCAAAATCTTACCGCGTTTGGTGTTCCCGCGTTTGATATTTGTGTTTCAAACGAACACAGCAATATATACACCTCTATTTTTGTATATACGTTCGAATGCCCTTTCGTTCGAAAACCGTTTTGCATTCCAGTTTACGCCAGCAAAATCAAGTGGGACATGGATTAAAACGTAGGATTCGATCCCACTTTCGATCCGCCGTAATGCGTGGTATGCACCTGAAACGTAAAGCGCTCAAGTAAAATTTCTCCTTTTTTACCGAAATAATTTCGACAGCTGATCCAGTGTGAGTGAAATTTCACTTTTACTTGCGGAATAATTGAGCGGCACATTCTTTCGAACGGAAAAGTTGTAGGGCAGGCGTTACCGACGTTAGGAAATCAGCTCTACTTCTCCGCACGGCACAGCTCAAGTGATTTCGGTAGCGGAATCATCCCTTGACCGTTGCTTGTCCTATCCTTTTGCACAGTACTTAAGAACAGCATATCAGCCATAAACAAAACTGAATTTTTTTCAAAAAAAAAACAAAAGAAGTTTTGCTTTAATTGTCTAATACTGCATTATATCAGTGTTTACTACTAATTGCAATCAAAATAAACCGTCTAGGACATTGCCGATAAATGTCATGTTGCTAAAATCGAACCGTGCCAAAATCAAACGTTCGTTTTTATTGAAACTTTTATCGCCGTAATAAAGGCCACGAATTAAATTTACTTATTTTGAACGTGATATGCCTCCAAAAATTCCACATAAACATTGAGATTAATGACTCCATGATCCATTATTTTGTATATGCATTTACGTGGTTCCATAAGATAATTTAGTTGTGTTGAGTAATGAATAGTTAAATTTATTGAATAATTCTATTGTAGTATTGATTCTAACGTGCTGATTTATTACCGTGTTTAATCATTATTGTGATTAGCGGTTTGAATTGAGTTCAAGAGGTCAATCCGTTGAATCGGTTTTTTTTACCGTGGTGTATAATCCAAAACCGGTGTTTCTACCCTAAGTCGTAGAGAAATACAACTGTTATATTTTTTCGTTTTATTGTAAAAATAGCAGAGTTACAGTGCTTATTCTTATTTAAATATAAGTGTTTTGTAGACCATTGAATCTGTGTTCGTTTTTCATTTCAGAGTTGTGTGATGAAATATTGCAGAGCGATTTACTTATCATCGTTGGAATGGCCAGAGCACTACACACTAATTTGAATGCAAAATTTACATGCGAAACGTTAAAGTTAGCAGTTGTGAAAAACGAATGGTTGGCCAAACGTCTTGGAGGAGAAACTTTCTCAGTTATCTGTAAATACGAAAACATATGATATTATGTGCTATTTCGGTATGTTGGAAAATTCAAATAGATCAATGCACCACGAAACAAGAAATATATTAGCAATTGTTCGACTAGGGGATCTTACGTAACATATTTACATCCGAAAACAATCCTTCAATCTAATTTGATTGCAAAAGACGCCCCACATGAGCAGCCATTTTCGGCCTTTGGATTGTTTATAATCCTAAATCCAGATCGTATCAGCTCGGTATGGAAGTCAATTGTCGATCCATTCACGTAGTCAATGGATGTCTGATCGATCACTACGCGTGCATCGTTTTCACCAAACACCATATCATCCGATTCAAGTTTGTCGTCTATATCGAATTTGTATTGAAAGCCGGAACACCCGCCGCCCTCAATCGTCACTCGCAGAAAGGATTTGTCGTCGCAAATTTCCTTCAGCCGCTTCACGCAAGAATCACTGAGTTTCAGTTGGCCTTTACCAGCCGGGTTTGTTGAAATATGTGCGACTTTTATAAGAAATTGCGACTGGCTGAAAGGGAAAATATACAATGGAAATATTCATTCGGCTATTCCTGCATAAAATTGATACCTACCGCCCAACGATTCCAGTGAATATGTTTCGAACAAGAGCCATTTATAGTAGTATATTATTTTGATTTATTTTTTCTGATAGATTATTCTCAAAGCTGTGATAGTTGCATCCTACCGAAGAATGACGTCTAAACATAAACAACTATCGTAGTTTCGCTCATTCGCTTCCTCTATCAGCGTTATTTATCTTTGAATTCTCGAATCAGCTGGTCTTTTAGTAAAATACACCCTAAACAATTTCAACTCAGAGCCTGAGTGAACACATAGTAGTGATCCTTTATAAAAGAGATTCGCAGAAACTGAAATTTCTGTCAAAAAGTTAGTCAACCCAGTCAACCGAACTGCAAGAGCTGTTAAATTGTGAGCAAACAGAACATGTGTATTGTGAAATTGTGGAGTAATGTAATCCGCACAGACAAACAGACGTAACACTTAGAGCAATTAAAATCCATCGCCTACTTCACACAATCATCATCTGGTGGCCATGTTTCACGGAATAGACCGTTTTACGAGACGTTTTTGAACACCTGATCGCTCATTTTATGAATGAAAATTTGACAGGAGGCGGTGTCGTAACATGTAAAAGTAACAGCAATATCATCAGTGTTGCCGTTTCGTATAATGGATAATCAGAGCTCGAAAAACGTGCGTTATTAGTTTTTGGTATCTAAACGTGATTTTAAAAGGGTAATGTCTTCTGAAGAGTTGGAGGATATCACTTTATTTTGATATAAACATATTTGTTGTCTGTCCACTTAGCAGTGTGGTGTAAAAATACTTTTTTCAATATTTACTCAAATCGAGTATTAGTCTTTAGCAAAGTTGTAGATAATAATGATTGAAAATTTTTCTTCTTAGATACCAACTTTGTACAAACATTTGGAGTTACAGAGCATTTTGTATTAAATACTCCTAAAACCCGATTTTTATAATACTTTTTCTTAATCGTTTTTCTTAAAGACACCAACTTTCTATCTCATCTCCTTAGAAAGTTATTAAAGATTTTAGTAAAATAAATAGTCACTTTTTGTCTCAAAATATACTGCTTCGCGACTAAAAATGGGTGAACAAATGTGCGATGTTCGATTTTTGACTTCTTCGTGTCGCGTGTCGCGAGTCACTTCGCAATAGTGCCCATCTATGCCCTACGCCGTGTGCATTAGGGGTCGTCCATAAATGACCCCCCCCCCGCTTGGAAAATACGTAGCTTATCAAGCAACCCCTCCCCCCTATGTCATTTTTTTTATTTGCTTTCCTCTGTGGTTGGGTTAAAACAAAAAAATGGAATTCAGAAGTTCAGTACAAAGTTTGATATTAAATACTGACTGAAACGTAAGGATAATCTAACGAATAATAGTTTGAAATACAGTAGCGCTCAAAAGAAATTCGAAAATAGTTTTGAATAAACTTTTCCTGATTAAGTTGTTGGCTAAATTGTATTACTTTTGCTAATGTTACCATAAAAAACAAGTTCACAGCTGACATTGTAGAAAAAAGGAAAAATCTTTAATTGAATTGATGAAGCTAATAGTAACGAGTACAATTGATTTTATAATATGTTGAAAAGAAATTTCGTTATATTAGAGGATTATTTTTTAATTATTCGTTGTAAGGTAACAGATTTCATTGAAAATGATCAACAATGTGTCTTGATTTGAAATGGATATTCGTCATTATTATCCAAATTCAAATCCATTTAGAAATCAGTGGCCAGATATAGAAAAGATTGCTCTTATAATGTTTTGAATGTTTAGAACATCTTAGCGGTTATTATACAAATTATTCATCTTTATTAATATTTCAGCTAAACTTCATTATCGTTCCCCATACTGAAATAATCTTACACAACCTATAATGAAACAATTAAATAATAGCAATAATCTTTCTTCAAATTACCGAGTTATTAAAAAAATTGAATGAGAGCGTGTGATTCAAAATACACAAGTTAAAGTTTATTTTTGAAAAACGGTCATATTTTTAAAGTTGCCTATCTCAAAATTTTGATTTTCGAGTTATCTAGTTGTAGCATTGAGGGAACAAATTGTTCTAGCTGTTACGTCTGTTCGATTCTATGACACTATCCCGAACGCCACTACCCCGAATGCCACTACCCTGAACGCCATTACCCCGAAAGCCATTACCCCGAATGGGTCATTACCCCGAACGCCACTACCCCGAATGGGTCACTACCCCGAACGCCACTACCCCGAATGGGTCACTACCCCGAACGCCATTACCCCGAATGCATAACATTTTGAGACTTATCCTAGTTAGAGAGAGGGAAGATAATTGTACGATTCCTTATGAGTATTTAACGAGTTTGGCTCAATAATGTATTAGAAGATTAAATTAGAACATAGTTTCCCAAACTGTGGGTCGCGACCCCCAGGGGGGTCGTGAGCTGCACTCTGGTGGGTCGCGAAAAAAAACTCAATTTGTATTAATTGCCTTAGATTTTTTTTCTACATTTTCAAATGTCTCCCCGAATTGAAGTAAAAATGGTTAGGTACCTACTGATGATCACAGCTTGACATGGCATTTCAAATTTTCTTGGAACAATATTAAAAAATTGAAGCTGTCAAATATTTTGTTCAAAACAAACTTAATTTTTCATATAATAAAAGTTTTGCGTAAATATGGTGAACTATTTTACATCAACGCTAATGTGCAAGGAGTTTGGTTAAATGCATAGATTTACATACTATATTTCTGTGTCAAAATTCTGAAACATAAATTCATGAAACATGAAATTTAGCCAAAAATGAAATTTTACAATATTTGTTCAGCAAATTTTATCACAAATACTGGGAGTCAGTGATTTTTAATAATAAACTGCACTCTTACTGCTAAAATTTCTAGTCGAGCAAAAATTAACCATCGAAAATATCACAAAATTGATAACTTTAGTTTAGAAAAACTTTTTTTTCTTGATTCCTGAAATTCTATGTAAAGTTTATATTTCCATAAAAAATGTATTAAGGTTGAATATAATATTTCGATGTGAACAATATTATTTGAACCAGAATTAGTGACATTGAAATGTTGGCAACATCGAAAACTCTGTAATTTAAACGTTCTAGGTACATATCGTTTCCAATAAAGTAACGATAGACTTCGAAAGTTTAGGTGGAAAACTAATGTATCAACATTTTTCACCTGGTGGGTCGCGAAGAACACGCCAGAGGGCTAGGTGGGTCGTGCACTCGAAAAGTTTGGGAACCTATGAATTAGAAGATAAAAAGCAGCTAGTTTTCAGCAAATAATTTTTACATACTAAGTTTTGTTTGGATTTGTCCTCTAAATTTGGTGAGACTCTCACAGCCACATTGCAATGATCTGAAGAACAGCCTATTTCGAAAAGAAGGGTGAACTTATTATGAAAAGTATAGATATAATATGCACAAAATTAGGATGTAGTAAAGTCTCTTATTGCACGTCGATACCCACTTCCTTTACTCGTTTTTGTAGGTGCCAGCATTAAGATCTTCCTAAGATTTTGTTTCGTAAACGATGATTATGGAAGATCACCCTGACATAGTCGCTGCAAGTGTTGTTCTATGGAACCCACTTAAAGACCATACCTGATAGACAACCGTTCTGCTATAGCAAGGAAACGTTAATACACTTGTACATGTTAGAAAAACGGCAGCCTCTGATTGCCGCTACAGAAAAAACTTTCGTTGGTTTGTGTGATCATTAATTTGAATTTCGATGCGATAACCACATTTTTTTTATTCAAGACGATGAAGAAATGATGATGGCAGAAAATTTGGTGAGCAAAACCATAAGAGACCTGTCTGTTTTATTGCAAGAAGATAAAAGAAAGGGAAAATTTCTGAATAGAGTTATAGCAGGATTCACTTCAGTGAATGCCTTCTGGATATATTCCTTAAAAAAAATGTTCTCTATGGAAATATAAGTGACTATCTTATCCAACGACAATTTGAAAGAACAGCCTGTTGAATGAAGAAGGGCAAATTTCAGGTGAAATGTTTGCAGCTATGACGTGAATGATCACTGTAACAACTTGATGCTGTGGCACAACCTATTTTCATAAGAAAGGAAAATATTTGTTTAAAAACAAAATTGAAATATGAACACCACCAAAAAGTCCAAATGACGGTGATCACGCAGCTGTTCAGCAAGACCATATTGAGGGTTATGGGTTCGAATTCCTTCGGTGGCGGATCTTATGCATTGAACTCTTCCTTGACGTTCCTGGGCATAGAGGCACATGTACAAGAATGGTTAATTGACAAGGATAGCTCTCTTCTTCTTCTTCTTTCTGGCATTACGTCCCCACTGGGACAAAGCCTGCTTCTCAGCTTAGTGTTCTTATGCGCACTTCCACAGTTATTAACTGAGAGCTTACTGTGCCAATGACCATTTTTGCATGCGTATATCGTGTGGCAGGTACGATGATACTCTATGCCCTGGGAAGTCGAGAAAATTTCCAACCCGGAAAGATCCTCGACCGGTGGGATTCGAACCCACGACCCTCAGCTTGGTCTTGCTGAAAAGCTGCGCGTTTACCGCTACGGCTATCTGGGCCCCTTCACTTTGGATAGCTCTCAGTCAATAAAAAGCTTATTTTATTAAAAGCCCATCCACAAATTTCGTAACGCTGAAGGATGCAAAAAATGTTGTTGGTAGTTGTCTTCAAAATGTTGCAGCCAATACACAATGTGTAGAATTTCCATACAAAAAATGGTACGAGGGGGTGGGAAGGTGTCAAACTGCGAACTGCGAAAGTGCCCACTGAGCTGATAAACAGGCACTGTCTCAGAAAGAATGAGAAGAAGATAGTTGCCAAAAAAGTTATTTCGAAAGAATAGCTGATATATAAAAGAAGGGAAAATATATGATGAATATTTTACAGACGAATTTTACGCGCCATTAATTACCAGTTTTCGTTAGAGACGCATTTTTGCCCCCAAAACATGATACTGCCCCGTATCTCATACTATTCGGGGTAATGGCTCATTCGGGGTAGTGGCGTTCGGGGTAATGACCCATTCGGGGTAACGGCTTTCGGGGTAGTGACCCATTCGGGGTAGTGGCGTTCGGGGTAGTGGCGTTCGGGGTAGTGGCGTTCGGGGTAGTGGCGTTCGGGGTAGTGGCGTTCGGGGTAGTGGCGTTCGGGGTAGTGGCGTTCGGGGTAATGGCGTTCGGGGTAATGGGATGGAGCCGTCTGTTCATCTGTGATATGAATCTACATCGCATGATTATAATGTGCAAACAAGGCTTCAGCAACGTGGTGATCGGTATATCATTGTGCCTTTTACAGGTGAGTATAGTTTATAGTAGTATTAACAAGAAATATCTTATCTTGTAGCATATTTTTATTACTTTCAAGGATACCTGAACCAACATCGCGCTTTATCCAAATGAGGTAGACTATTATTATGAATTGAATGAATGAATTGTCTTTATTATCGAGACTTTCAGCCCTTGGCTGGTTCGTCTCTTAAATTATGAATTATGAAAGTTTATCTCTGGGTGGTATCAGTTTGTGTAAGCCTGAGACTAAGTATACTTTTGTTATTTAGGGAGACTTACGACTTCGGCACCATTCGACTATTATCGGCAACCAAATTTCAAACGCCAAATATACAGTATTTTGCTATCAAAACACATCAGTGAAAACTTTCAGATGATTCTTTGTTCTGACCGCTTCCCGCTGGCGAAATTTCCGAGACTAAACAAACGATATCGCCGGAGATGTCATCAATTCAAATGAGCACGCCTCAAAATGGGACTGATTTGGAGCTGCCGAAGAGATTCACCAGCAGTTGTTATGGGAAAGTTGCCGAAAAAAATTGAGGCTGCCGACAATAGTCACACTGACAAGGGATGTTCGCAGCGTTGTAAAAACGTTTCCAAAAGCATTTTGACAACTCTGTCGGTGTGAATCGATAGAGCACTACTTCCCAAACTGTACGCCGCGGCGCCCTGGTGCGCCGTATCACTTCTCCAGGGGCGCCGCAAGCTGATTCATATTAAACTTAGAAATCAGTTCATGATCATAGAAACCCTACGGATCATGTGATTCAAATTCACTCACTTTGTATGGGAAACAATTCACACAAAATCAAAACGGTATTTTATAGCAGTGTTAATTGATTGTCATTTTAAGATTCATTGTTGAGCATGTTTAAGCTTTTAAAACTCTGCTTTGCAAACTTCGAGCGCTTCTGGCAACACATTTGTGTAATTTTCAAACATGATGAAATCATTTTTGTGTTGATTTATGCTTCATTTGCCGAAATTCCATGTAACATTGAGATGCATCTCCATTTGTCATATAAAAAAGCAAAAAAAATCAACAAAGAGCAGTTTTCAAGAATATGTTGAAATTGTGTTGGTCCAGAAGAGTTTGATTTTATGCGAATCTTAAATATTATTATTGTTGTACTCAATTGAGTGGCTCAAAGTTCAGCAACCAAGAATTATTACTGATTTTTGTTTTTGATTCTTATTGTGTAAGGTGACTTTTTTTATTTTCGGCAGTTTTATACTCTTCGTCATGTTTTTATTTTAAATCAATAGGGCCTAAAATTTGCGTTAATACTTTTCGCATATAAGCGCATCTTACTGCCGAATTTCTGGGCTTCGTGGCCGTGCGGTTAGTGTTACCAAGCATTTAGCCGCATCGAGTCAAGGAGTGTGGGTTCAGTCCGAAAAACTTTTCGTCAGGAACGTATTTCGACGGTGCCACTGGGCGTTGCATGCTAGTCCGTTGTATAGTGTGGTGCTTCCTTCAAAGGACATAACCGTCCACTGGAAGCAATAACGTATCCGTGTCTTTAAAAAAAAATGATTGTTAAAAAAAATCAGAAGGATCGTTGACGTTGACCAAACGAAGAAAACAAAACTACCAAAAATACGTAAGTTCCCCTGCTTAGCTTTTGCAAAATAGAATACGACAAAGTGTCAAGAACAAACCATTACCGATAAATCCAATGCGAACATTTAACATTTTCTTCAGAAAACAACATTAAAAATTATGATCTCTCGAAGAAAATTTTAGAATGTTGCGGATAGTTTTAAGGAAATTATGAATTATTCACAATATAATAGTTTGGTGGTTTGTAAATTGATTGCAATGTGAAAGAAGAACCTATTTTTATCGTAAGTTTTTTAGAACATAAGCTTCAAGAGTTCAAGGTTTATTTGCAACACATTTTATTACTGTGTGAGTAGATTTGCAAATAAATTCAAATATCCCAGGCTCGACATTGAAAATGAAATTCATTTGTAATTTAAAAGATATCTTTGAACCCATATTTTATATCCTGTAAATAAAGAATAAAATAATATGTTAATCAGTCCACAGTCCGGGAAGTCTCACTTCTGTGCCAACTGCAGCCAGTACTTATAGCTCAGAAATTCCGTAGGTACGAACAGATAAAAGATACCAAGTCAAAAGGTAGAATAATTAATATCACTTGAGATAGGTAGACATGACAGTCCTTTCCCCTTTAGAAACTCTCTAATAACTCTTTAAAAGCCACCTACAAGTTGCAGCAACTCTTACAACGAAAAATCGAAAATATATCAAAAGAATTCCACGATCTTATCTTAAATACGCAAATTTTGCTAATTCCATGTCTACAACAAAACATTCAAATCATTGGATTTTACTGCTCAACATTACATTTGACAAATTCGTCAACACTAAGGAACAATTTCGTTCATCTCAATATAGCAATCGCTTCACAAAAGAACAACTATGTACACAATAAACGACAATTTCGTCAGCTCTGAAGAACAATTTGGTTCAACTCAAATCGGCAATTTTACCACACTTTCAAAAACAGATACAATTGGCAATTCGCCACCCCTAAGAAAATCGATTATCTTCAACACACGTTTCCATAATCCTCGTCGCTACTTTTATATCCTGTAAATAAATAATAAAATAATATGTTAATCAGTCCACAGTCCGGGAAGTCTCTCTTCTGTGCCAACTGCAGCCAGTACTTATAGCTCAGAAATTCCGTAGGTACGAACAGATAAAAGATACCAAGTCAAAAGGTAGAATAATTAATATCACTTGAGATAGGTAGACATGACACCATAAAGTTGTACTTATAAAAATAATCTAATATCACAATGATATTTATCGTTCCTTGACAATATATAATTCTACATCTTGCCAAGTTATTGCCGTGTTTTGTCCTTATTAAAAATATTATACTTCCGAAAGTGGACACACAAATATACAATTCATCTTCAGTATTTTTTGTCTCGGTGCGCCGCGTTATTCCTAGAAAGTTGTGATGGGCGCCTAGATCTCAAATAGTTTGGGAAAGAAACAAACACGGAAATTACAAAAGAAGCACGGCATCGGCTTAAAATGCCGAGAATACGTAAGTTCCTCTACTTCGTGAAAATATTAATAAACTTTTTTGTAATCATGTACGCACATTAACCGGGGTTGAACAACAAAGATGAAAATTATCTTGAATTTGTCAGAAAATAGGCACAGATAAGGCAAAAAGCATTCAAGCGTAGACGGAAAATTCCGTTCAGTGTATGAAACAGCTGTTATGACATTCGCGAAATCGACTGTACAGGGTCTGGCATTTTAAGTGTTACGTGACAGATTGTCGGTTCATTTGTAATCTACTTCTATTATTTTCGATTTTCCTTCTAATTAGGCTGATTGGGCCCATGCATGCTAAGAAACGTTTGACATTTAGTGTGCGCCTTGTTTGCAAATTGCCCGTGAGAGAGAGAGCGTGACAGCACCAACACACGGCACACAGTAAAAGTCATAAGCACAAAAGAATTTATGACACGAACAGAGGCTCATGGTCATTAGAGAGATAGGTTCATTCTGAGTTATGGGCCATTTGAGGTAATGGATTTCGGGATAATGGAATCATTAGTAAATGCAAGATACCCTACTTCGGAAGTAGGGCGCATTAGAGCGCATCCGGATGCGAATCGAATGCACCACTTCCGAAGTTGGGTGTCTCGCATAGGTTCTGAGAAAAAATCAACTTTGGAGAGCAACCGTCTCTATCTTTTTACCGCTCCGACAATTCAACCAACCCCCTCCCAGCCCTTCAAAAAGTCGAAAATATTGAAGGGGAGTAAAAACAAGGTATTCTTTATTACACCAAAAAACATAACCTCACTAAAATTAACAATTCTCAGGTCGTTTTGACCAAGGTGTGTGCATTTTATTCTGTGGCCAGAGTAAGGTGTAATCACTTGGCGAAAGCGGCTAGGAGGCCATCTTTATCTTGCTGGCCGTTTTGTTTACAAACATTACTGCCTTGCCTGGATGATGCTGAAACTGAATCTAACTGTGCTGCCATCAGTGCGGACGAAATTGTCAAAAAAGAAAGAAAGAAGTAGAGCACACAAGGAGCAGGGGCGACCAGATTAGAATAATTCTTGACAACACTGTTTCTACAACCAATCAGGGGTCAATCTCTCGACTACCTGTCTCAGATGTTTGTAAACAAAACGGCCAGCCCTTCCTCACCTACCCTGTCTGGTTTTCTCCACAAAGTGAGCATAATAGGACACCTTAGATAATTGGACCCGCCTTGGTTTTGACAAAGTGTACATTGTCATAAAAAAGATAGCTTAACTTCCTGTCTTTTTCCTGCCTGTCGATGATATATCAAAATAACTTGAGTTTTATCAAACTCGAATCGTAGTGTAATGAAGAATATTATGTTTTGACCCGTACTAAGTATTTAATGTTTTCGTAGTCATAAAACCCGGTTGAACGGCTTATTTATTTTTATGTAGGCTGTAAAATCAGAAGCTAGCATACGATTTTTTTTTTTGAAACAAAGAGGTAAACAGGTTAAATAGTCTGTCTCTATACAAATAGGCCTATTCAAATGACGTCTCAAATCAGCTGATCGGGAAGCACTTTGACATTTCTTCTATGAAAATGACAGGCCCGTGTTAGCATCGGTCCTCCACCGATGTAAACAAATGCATAGACGGATCTGTCACATGAAAAGGCCTATAGAATGATAAAACTAGCACTATGTTATCTGTTCATATTTTTTCTGCTAGGCCCTGTTGATGTGAGATACCATCTTGTAGGGAAGGTGTACCGGTATTCGCCATCCTTCATTATATACCGCTGTTCGACACAAATAGTTGCCAATCGTGTTGTGTTCGTAGAATCGCTTTATAATGAAACAGAATACAGAAACATTCTTAGGAACCTCAAAATTTGCTCAGAATATAGAAGAAAAAAAATCACTTTCCTTATTTTTTTGCTTTCTTGCCATGCTGTTCCTGATTCGCTACCCTCTATAAGAAATAAACTTAGATGGCTAAATCAGTTACCAAAATAAACAAAATGGCGAATGTTTATACAAGTGATGATGTATTCGCCACCCCAATCTTAAATAAAAAAAAAATAACAAAGTTGCTGATCAGATTTTATATTTTTCGTGGTAAACATGGATAGACAGCTTTCGGTTTTGACAGTAATCAAAGGTCTTTCGATTTTTTTTTTTCTGAAAAATATTAAATTTTTTCATTGGGGTGGTGCATACTGGTACACCTACCCTACTGAGTTTATCGCAAATGCAATTTAGTGTCATGCGGCTAGTGTGATGCTGTGTGATAGGATGTTTCAAACCATCCAACTATTTTTCAACTTTTATCCATACAATTAAAACTTTTCGAAAGTATAACATATTTTGCTGCATTTCACGTTGTTTGCTGTTTGATTAAGCACTGGATAATTGTTTATTTGTTTGTGAGAATCTTCTAACATTTTCGATAATTACATGGGTGAGTACACACCGTCTTCGTGATATTTTCAGCAATACCAAATAGAGACAAATATATCCAATTGGATGACTCAGTTGGATAAGAATCGCGTTCCAGAGAAAAAGGATTTTCTTATCAATGCTAATGAACTCCATGAATAGCTTTCAAGTGTTCAGTGAATAGAACAGCTGGAGGGTCATATTTTAATTATCAGGATACTTTTTCGGTCGAATTTTTGTAGAAAGATAGACTATGAAAACTTCAGAATAAATGAATAATAGTATTTTTTGTTATTGAAGTTGAAAGATCAATCAAAACAAATGAATGAATCACGTTTTAAAGGAAACCAATAGGTCAGAGGAAAGCATCTTCCGACATTCACCGTTGTTGTACAAGCCTAAAGATATCTGCATATGATTAGGAGTACCCGAGACAAAATGTGCACATTACGGATAAGATCTATAAAGACCCTCAATCGTATTAATATTAAGGGCTTTTGTATAATAGTTAATTTACATTGGAGCTAGAACCCGAGTTACCATGCTGCAGCTGTATGCATTATATTTTTCATGATATACATAGTACCGTCGATGGAGGTGACAATGAGTTTGAGAGTTTAGAATGGGTTAAAACATGATTATCTCAGCGAATATTTAAAGCATTGATGTACAATTTTTATGGTTTAATTTTTTTAGATGTCACAAGCTCTCTGAGATATGTAGTTAATTTCAATTAAAATCGACAAAGCTTGAAAATAACGCTTTTTTAAATTGCTCATTTCAGGGTGGGACAGAAATCAAACTTTTAGAAGGATCATTTTACAAAATTATAATCATGTCCATCATATTCGATGTTACTGGTATACTAAACCATTGGCCCAATGTCACCCCGTCGATGGGGTGGAGAACGGGTCAATTTCCATACATTTATAGATCAGTGTAAAATCAACGGATTTCGAATATTTTTTCAACATTTGCAAATCAATTACCTATGACCATAGAACCACAGTCGAAAAAATATTTCAAATTAAATTACGAGAGGTATCCAACAATCAACATGGGCATATGTCAAATTATTTCGTTCTCATCATCAACAGTGCTGGCAAGCGTCCATGTAAATACAGGGTGTCGCGCGACTTTTACATAGTTGCTTACCTCACTGTTATCGGACGGCGAGACAATGACAGAGATTTTCTCTAAATTCTCTTTCATTTTTCCGTCACTACGGCCTGTGACGGAATCGCAAACTCGACTATTTTTAGTTAATTATCTGTTTTAATTTTTATTTATATCGTTGGAATCAAGGAAGGATATCCACTTAACGTTTCAAACACATTTACTTCCCGAAATTATTCAAAATGAGATTCAAATTTTAATAGCAAAACAACATTAAAATTGCTCTCGTGAGAGCTCTGTCATTGCGACTTGACGAAGTGAGCACATGAAATATAGTTTCGACTTGCGACAGTGAGAAGACTCGTTTCGTCAGTGTCGCAAGCCGGTCATGATACTTAACAGCCCTGATCATCAATGACGGTAATAATTATAAATATTGTCGCATCGCCACCAAAATGGATTGCGCACAACTCTCTCGCGACGTACCTCAACTCGCCGCGTTATGAATTTGCATTTTAGCATAGCGCTGCCTTCTGACGAATATCATGGACACAGCGCACTATTCAGATATAAGTCGCGACGCTTGAGGACCGATAAAAAAAACATGATTCAAAAAAGTGTTTGCCTTGATGTCAGAAGGCATAGGCCTCTCCATGTGACAGGTCCGTCTATGCATTTGTTTACATCGAGCTGTCAGACAATAAAGCGATCAATTGCCCATTGAACGGTGACGTCGTCAGAAAAACGCTCTCTTTCCCTCCTTATTGAAATCTGAAAACAAATTTGCACCATTGTTTTCAAGTTTTGTTGAAAGAGAAAGAGAGATAATTTCGCCGTGAAATGCCCAATGCCTTGTAAATGAATAAATGCAACAGTGCTACCCTAATATTACTTTTGAATTTGCTGTATTGCTTTATCGACGTTCTTGCATTAGTTCTGCCATATAAGTGATTATTTCTACTTTAAAACTTCTTTACGGCAAGTTTACGACAATAGAGATACTTTATAAATACAATCAATTGCCCAAGATCGACCCTTCCAGCTTATTTTCAATATCGTCCTTAAACTGACACATGAAATTTATTTCTAATAAGAATTCGCAGAATGTAATGCAATTTGTTTAACTGCCTACGTATTTTGTGTCATAAGTGATAATCGTGATTATAGTATTATTATTATTTTTCAGAGTCAGCTGATCTTTCTTCTATTGCTGAAGAAAAATTATTCAAATTTTTCAATCAAGGAGCGGGTAGCTCAAAACACAAACATATTTACGGGCCTTCTAAAAATCAGAATGCCCAAACAACCTTCACAGATTCGACACTGAATTGTGACTTGGGTGATCTGAAAGCCATGTCTGTTGCTAGTCTTTATGAGGGAGATGGTGATGGAGCCATAGAAATGAACACAGTCCGGTAAAAGAAAATTCATATATACAATATATGTACACTTTTAATATCAACCATTATTAAATTTTAAATATTTTTACAGATCAGATGATACCAAATCTATTGCGTCAATTGCGAATCTTAGCAATGAAAATAACAATACTCAGGCAGCTACAATGACGGAATTGCTTATCGAAGAACCAATCCAGCCTAACGCGGTAAAAGGCGAAGAGTGTCCCTGTAACCCTTATGGGGAAACTCCCTCCGTCAATAACTCACTGTATTTTGCCGATGGTGTCAAATCAGTAGATTTTGTGCTGGTGTGGAAAACTTCTTTAGAGGAAGAAATTCACTTGGAGGAAATTCGAGAAAAGAAACGTTTCATCTTTGAACAGAATCTCATTCGAGATGGCCTGGAATTGGAGCGAGAATTGATAGAAAATGAAATTCATTTTATCAAGGTTTTGTAGAATGCTAATTTTTAGATTTGTACATTGTCATCGATTAATAAAATTTCAGATTCATGCTCCTTTGGAAGTTTTACGGCGATATAGTGAAATATTGAAACTTCGGATGCCCATGAAAGAGGTAAGAGGCACATGTTCATATTAGTGTACACAAATGTATTAATTCCACTGTGTTAACTTTGAAGAGTTTTTTATATAGATTGTTTTACTGTTATGAAACTTTTGATTCATTACTTTTTTTCTTTTTTATACGTATCATTATTACTGGTATAACAGTCACTTTGCACAGTGAAAAACTCGGATAGATTAAGCCGGTTGGCCAGTGCTGCACAATTTATCACTCATAAGGTTTGAATCTCATGTCAATGAAAACATGTCATGTGGAATTATGAATAACATAATACAGCGATTCCGAACTCTGACTTTTGTTCATTTGTACTTAAGACAAGCAAGCTAGAAAAAAAGTCTAGTTAGGGCATATTCAAATAGAACGTGCTATATGGAAAATTCTAATATTTAAAGGTACATAATCTTGAATGGAAACAATCAAATGTGTATCTGGATGAACCATATTAGATTTTGCAAAATGATCAATTTTCAATCAAATATCACCTTGAAATCTTTATACAGCTCATGGTTTGCATCAGAACTTAAAAGTTAACACTTCAAAAAAAAAACAAGTTCATTCGATGTAGAAACAAAGTAGAATGTAAGGAACTTTCTATCAGAAATTCTTGTAATTTTAACTAAACAAAAAGAGTCTTAATTACCATTTTTATACAATTTACACCTTAAGTTTTAACTTGTACATTTTAAGTTTTAACTTGTAGATGTACAGATGTAAGATACCATCGTTGTTGCATTTATTTACTTTTAAGGAATGAAAATAAGCTGTAGCGGGATTTGGGGCAAGTGTGCCACCTCAAGCAAATTGTTTTCTAACTTTGTCTAAAGCTTTAAAACTTTCCAATTTAGCCTCATGATGTTAGTTTCACATCTTTTCATAAGCACTGTGCCATTTAAAAAGAAAATAATTTTAAAAAGTATTAGTTTTGGAGCTTCTCAAATATCATCCAAAATAACCTAAATTTCAACACTATGGGGCAAGTGTGCCACCAATATGGGGCAAGACGGCCACCGATTGAACATTCATGTAATCCTACTTGTGATGAGTTTTTTTAGTTCCTGTTAATATTGCTAACAAAGCAGTACCTAATTGATAGTTTAAAAAATATTTTTTAATTTACCGTCATTAGGGGATGCCTTTAAAACAAGGTTCATCACATGTGGAACTCTCTACCAGTCAATTCGAATAACTAGAATGATTATTTTTGTCTCCATTCAATACAATATATGAACTACCATTTTATTCCGGCGGATCTGTGTAATATTACACTAGATCAGCGTTAAATAACGGCAAAACATTGATGAAGATAAGTAAAACAGTTCTTAAAATTTAGGCCATGTTATTATCGAATATTTGGAGAAAAAATCACTTTGGGAGCAAACATGTTTGGTATTCCCCTTCTATCAAAGACAAATTAAAGACCTCCATGTCCCTTGCAATTGCCCAAAATTTTATGACTCGTAAGGTAATCTAGAACAGTCTTGGGAACTGTGACCACAATTCACCACAGTTCATCGATTCTGCCATTCCACCAAAACACAAAGCAGCAGCAGCATCAATACCATCAGGCGTTGCGCTGCCAACGGTTCACACACTGCTTGACTGTTTTTATCTCTCCACTATGACCATTTTCGGGCAGCCATTCCAAGCTGAATGATTGAAAAAAGTGTTAAATCATTCAATCGCTAATATTTTGCTTGTGTTTTCAACTAATTGAAATCTATTAGCTCTAACAGAAAGACCACAATCATTCCGTTACGATACATATAAACAAATTCAATTTCATACTGCCTTTATCGAGCAAAAATGCAAAACCCCGAAAACCGCAAAAATCGTGTCACCACTGTGCTCGAGTCATTTCGCATTCGGGGTTGAAAAACGTTAGGAAGAAGAAGATTACATTTTTGAAGAGCCGTGACATTTTTTTGTTTTGAACCGTCATGGTTTGCTTTGGATTTTGATGGTCGTGTAGAAAGATGTAAATGTAGAGGCGGTAAATGTTTGCTCCAGTACTTTTCTCATCCCTGATCTAGAATGCTGTGAAAAGTGTACTGTGATTTGTCAAACTTGGGTACCTTTTACACTACCGAGGGACCAAATGCAGTACTAGAAGTGGTACCCAATCTGAGCCCGAGTGGGACGGACCTGCTTCGATACTTCAGAAACCACTACTGGAGCCTCATTTTGGTTCATTATTATGATATGTTGAGCCCTCCCCTTGGTTATGCGACCTTGCCGCGATGGGAGGGCATAATCCATCAGCCCATATGATGGAAACCAAAGGCGTAACCTGTAGTGGTGGTATCACATTTTGGCATTTTTTGCTTAAAGCCGCGTCATAATTCATATGGCATAGACGCAATAATATCTCGGATGTGATCCAACGGACATTCTGCGTCATTGGTAGAATTGATGCCCATTTCAAATAATTAATCTATTCGAAGTGGACATTAACCCTTCCATTACCAACCCCCCTAAACGAGTGCTGGAAAAACACGTTTTGGGCTGAGACTTTTTTGTTTTTTGATATTTTCATACCAAATTTTGACACAAGAAGCGCATATCCTTCTAGTTTGAGGGCTTGGACAGAATTTTAGGATTGGTCTTCTGGTTCCGGAGTTATTCCGGAATCAAAATGGGTGTTTCGAAAGGGCCACTTTCGAAAAAGTGAATTTGCAATATGAAATCAGCTGGTTTTTTACAATGATCAGTTCTATAACGATGAGGACGGATGTCTACAAGGCCATCATGGTCACTGCATGCCGCGGATCACAATTTCCGGATGTTCCGGGGAACCGGTTCCGGGGCCATTTTTAGAAGCGAGTAAATACTATCATGCGACACATCAAACTTCATGATTTTTCAAATAATTGCATTCTATGACTGAGCTGCACAGTTCAGAACCCATTTGGCCACATTGGAACCAGTATCCGGGTTTCCGAGGAACCGATTCCGTGGTCAATTATTGAAAATCAGTGAACACTGTCATGCGACACATCAAACTTCATGATTTTTCAAATGATTGCATTCTATGACTGAGCTGCACAGTTCAGAACCCATTTGGCCACTTTGGAACCGGTATCCGGGTTTCCGAGGAACCGGTTCCGGGGTCAATTATTGAAAATCAGTGAACACTGTCATGCGACACATCAAACTTCATGATTTTTCAAATAATTGCATTCTATGACTGAGCTGCACAGTTCAGAACCCATTTGGCCTCTTTGGAACCGGTATCCGGGTTTCCGAGGAACCGGTTCCGTGGTCAATTATTGAAAATCAGTGAACACTGTCATGCGACACATCAAACTTCATGATTTTTCAAATTATTGCATTCTATGACTGAGCTGCACAGTTCAGAACCCATTTGGCCACTTTGGAACCGGCATCTGGGTTTCCGAGGAACCGGTTTCGGGATCAATTATTAAAAATCTGTGAACATCGTCATGCGACACATTAAACTTCATGATTTTTCAAATGATTGCTTTCTATGACTAAGCTGCACAGTTCAGAACCCATTTGGCCACTTTGGAACCGGTATCCGGGTTTCCGAGGATCAATTATTAAAAATCAGTAAACATTGTCATGCGACACCTCAAACTTCGTGATATTGAAAGTCATTACATTCTATGGGTGAGCTGCAACGCATGGGACTTATTTGGCCACTTTGGAACCGATTTCCAGGATTCCGAGAATCCGGTTTGTGGTCAATCTTCAAAGGTGACTAAATGCTATAATGCGACACATCAAACTTCATGATTTTTCAAATTTCACATGAGCCTCTGTACGTGCCATAAATTCTTTTGTTCGTTTGACTTTTACTGTGCGCCGTGTGTTGGTGCTGTCACCCTCTCTCTCACGGCAACTGGAAAATAGGGCGCACAGTAAAAGTCAAACGTTTTATAGCATGCATAGGCTCATACCGTGGCTGGATTGAATAGTGTAGAACTCATATGGTCATTTTGGAACCGATATCTGGGTTTCTGGGGGAATCGTTTGTGGGATCAAAAGATGAGTTTATACTGTCATACGATTCACCAAACATTAAAATTTTTAAAGATAGTATATTTCATGAATAAGTTGCAATGTCTTGGACCTATGTAGCCACTTTGGAACCGATATCCGGGTTTCTGAGGATCCTTCTCGAAGGTGAATAAATATTGTCTGGCGACTTAATGGATGTCTTATATATTTTTTTAATCTTCCATAACTCACTCTTGAGAATTTAAAACGCAGGTTCCATAGGAAAGTTTCTGGTTCAAGTATCATATAGCTGTTTATTTTTAACATCAAAACGGTAATGCTTCCAATGCACGATTTGCCCTTTGAAGGAAGCAACACACTACACAATAGACTAGCATGCAACGCCCAGGAGCACAGTTGAAATACATTTCTGACGAAAAGTTTTCCGGACTAAGGCAGGAATCAAAGGGGTCAGCGAAGGGGTGTGGACCCCTTGACTCGATGCGGCTAAATGCTTGGTAACACTAACCGCACGGCCACGAAGCCCACAAATTGTTTCACTTTAGTATTACGAAAGATACTGCATACTGTAGCAATACTGCAACATTTAAAACTCGTAAAATATGCTATTCAACAGTTTTTAGTCGAAAACATGTACACCCTCATTTCAATTAATTTTAGGAAATTAATTAAGAGAGTTCAGCTGATCATGACATTGTTCGGAATAACTACAGCCGACTCCCCACATCTCGATATTCTACATCTCGATATATCTCCCTATGTCGATGATTTCTTCGGTCCCTTCATTTTGCAAACATTTTCACTCTGCATATCTCGATATCTACCTATCTTGATGTGAATTTCATTCCAGATTTTCTGTCCATATACCGATATGCCCATTATCAAAGGTTACTAGACACACGGTAAAAATAAACAAGGTATTATATTTCGAAAAATGACATTTGATAGTGACGTTATTCCTATCGCATACTCAAACGAGTACAAGAGAAAGCAAAGCTTTTTCTCTTTTACTGTCCTTCTAGCCTCATGCTTGACGATAGGAATGACGACACATGTTTTCATTGGAAATCGATGTTTACACGTGGGAATAGCCTACCTTGTTGTGTATACCGTGACTAGACAGTGATCCAAAACAAATTTCAAATACGAAATGACGTCTGTTTGTTTATTATTTTCCTGGTACCGGAGTGATTTTCAATCTAGTGTTCATTCCTGAAAAGATTCCTGAAGCTATTCCCTGATGAATTCTTGAACCAGTTTGTCTTGCAATTTCAATAGTTAGTTCTTGTATTCTTTCGTATTTGTTCAGTATTTCTCCTGTAATTTTAATCATTTTAGGTGATATAAGTGATCTTGGATACAATTTCAACGGAAAGATCTTCAAAAATTTTTTTTTTCCATAGAAAAAACTTTAAATGAACAGCCTATTTGATGGCAAGACAAAGTATGCTGGGACCATTAGTTTTAAATAATTATGAGCAATCAAAGGATGTAAAACTAGCACCCAGTTAAACTTATATCAGTCCCAGAATAATCAAATGTACTTCGACAGCTTCAAAATCGTTGCAGTTATTTGATCTGTCGTATAAAAGTATTAACACGGCTTCGAAAACTGGTCCATGAACTGGTTCTTTGGAAATCACATTATGATTCCTAAGTGACCAAATGAGTTCTACATTGTGCATCTCACCCATATGACGCAAAAGTTGTTGGTATATATTTTTTTTTTTATGTGTCGCTTGATGGCATTCTTCCCCCAGAATGCAATATTCAAAAAAAAAATGTATCACATAACAGCATGTACTCATCTTCAAAAACTAACAAAGATTTATTCGCTTCCTTGAAAATCAAATGGGTCAAGACAGTGCAGTTCAGCCATGAAATGCAATGATTTGCAGAATCATGAAGTTTGATGTATGGCAGTATTTACTTACCTTCGATGACTCATCTAAAAAATAATATTACTCCGGAACCGGTTCCGCAGAATCCCAATATATTAATAATAACAATATGTCGCATGACGTTGTTTACTGATTTTCAATGATTGGCCCCGAATAGAATGTAATAGCTTTCAATATCGCGAAGTTTGATGAGTCGCATGACAATATTCACTGATTTTAAATAATTGACCCCGGAACCGGTTCCTCTGAATTTGGATCTGGATACCGTTTCCAACGTGGCCAAATGGGTTCTGAACTGTGCAGATCAGTCATAGAATGCTATCATTTGAAAAATCGCGAAGTTTGATGTGTCACATGACAGTGTTCACTGATTTTTAATAATTGATCCCGGAACCGGTTCCTCGGAAACCCAGATGCCGGTTCCAAAGTGGCCAAATGGGTTCTGAACTGTGCAGCTTAGTCATCGGATGCAATCATTTGAGAAATCATGAAGTTTGATGTGTCGCATGACAGTGTTCACTGACTTTTAATAATTGACCCCGGAACCGGTCCCTCGGAAACCCGGATACCGGTTCCAAAATGGCCAAATGGGTTCTGAACTGTGCAGCTTAGTCATAGAATGCAATCATTTGAAAAATCATGAAGTTTGATGTGTCGCATGATGATGTTCACAGATTTTTTAATAATTGACCCCGTAACCGGTTCCTCGGAAACCCGGATACCGGTTCCAAAGTGGCCAAATGGATTCTGAACTGTGAAGCTTAGTCATAGAATGCAATCGTTTGAAAAATCATGAAGTTTGATGTGTCGCATGACAGTGTTCACTGATTTTCAATAATTGACCCCGGAACCAGTTCCTCGGAAACCCGGATACCGCTTCCAAAATGGCCAAATGGGTTCTGAACTGTGCAGCTCAGTCATAGAATGCAATCGTTTGAAAAATCATGAAGTTTGATGTGTCGTATGACAGTGTTCACTGATTTTCAATAATTGACCCCGAAACCGGTTCCTCGGAAACCCGGATACCGGTTCCAAAGTGGCCAAATAGGTTCTGAACTATGCAGCTTAGTCATAGAATGTAATCATTTGAGAAATCATGAAGTTTGATGTGTCGCATGACAGTGTTCACTGATTTTCAATAATTGACCCCGAAACCGGTTCCTCGGAAACCCGGATACCGGTTCCAAAGCGGCCAAATGGGTTCTGAACTATGCAGCTCAGTCATAGAATGCAATTATTTGAAAAATCATGAAGTTTGATGTATCGCATGATAGTATTTACTCGCTTCCAAAAATGGCCCCGGAACTGGTTCCCCGGAACATCCGGAAATTGTGATCCACGGCATGCAGTGACCATGATGGCCTTGTAGACATCCGTCCTCATCGTTATAGAACTGATCATTGTAAAAAATCAGCTGATTTCATATTGCAAATTCACTTTTTCGAAAGTGGCCATTTCGAAACACCCATTTTGATTCCGGAATAACTCCGGAACCAGGTGACCAATCCTAAAATTCTGTCCAAGCCCTCAAACTAGAAGGATATGCGCTTCTTGTGTCAAAATTTGGTATAAAAATATCAAAAAACAAAAAAGTTACAGCCCAAAACGTGTTTTTTTCCAACACTCGTTTAGGGGGGTTGGTAATGGAAGGGTTAATACTATTGGTGACGATCAGTTTGCCTTTTGCTAACTAGGATGATCCGTAGCCACTCTTACTATTAGCTAGCGAGAAAAATCGTTATCATGTACGACGTAGGGAATATTACTTTGAGGAAAATGACTAGTAGATTCACTGAGTAGAAATAAGTGGCGACAATCTTATTTTAATATGGTTTTTACATTGCCATAATACGAAATACCTCTTTTGTAACAACGGTATAAATAATCTAATTCCAGCTTCATTTTAGCAAAATTTACAAGTAGAAAGTAGGCGTTGTGACGCATTGCATTTGCCACCGAAAAGTGAATCTGTAGTAGAAGCCTAAGATAACTTTAATCTTAAATATTCACTATAAAAATGACTATGAAAAGTAAGACGCTGAGATCGATCATTTTTTCTTTAAGGATATATGAACGTAATGACCAATAAATACTTTTAACAACAAAAAAGAAATTAACTAGAACTACTACTAAACAGCCTATTTTTGTTAAGACATGACTACAATTGACATTTAAGACTCTAATCTTACGTAAAAGACAGGAGTAATCAGATTAGCACTTAAATGACAAATTATTCAAATCCATTTCGACTACACAGTATTAGTAATGACACTACTACACCACTATTTCAAAAAAATCTGATGGAGCTGCTGATTTTCACAATGCTTCCTTTTTTCAGAAGCAAGGGAATATGGGTATATTTCAAAAACTACCACGTCACAATACTAATAAAAAACGGTGTTCATGTGGGCACCATAGCCTAGTCCGTCTGAGTATTGGTCCTGGTAGAGGGAAAACTTGGCAAAAGCCAGACCGAGGGTTCAGCCTTGACAAATTAAGCTGTCAGGCAGCTCCAACCATAAAAAAAAAGTATTATGATATGTTGATAATATTTACATTTTTATGAATTTCACTCCAAACATTTTTGTTTACCGAATAGGTGGCATAGGGGGAGATCCCCCAGTACCGGACACTTAAGCCACTAAATTCATAATTCGAAAACTATTGATTTTATGGGCTCGTGTTACTCATTTATGATAAATATTTTCATTTTTATAGTCTACAAAAATAAATTTGAAAATATAAATATGAATTTTGACAATGCATTTTGATGATGTATTTTAGTACCAAATTGATTGATCTTGAAAGGTGGCACCCAATACCGGACACGACCTGGAAATGCCTCGAATTCTGTAAATTTGAACATCATTAAATGTGTACACTATAGGAATAGTTTATAATTACCAATTCAATGCATTTGCAACATTTACAAGCATAATTTAGGTTTTTCTTAGTTTGCAAGATGCCTATCAAAAATCTCTCCCATATATGATGAAAAATAGCACATTTTTCGATGTTGTTCTGAATGTTCATTCTTTTTAATTTTATTGCATGTTTGATACCATGATCGACGGAACCCATGAAAAATGAAAGTATTTTGAGACACTGACGCAATAATTACAAATATATCATATAACAAATCAAGCTGTCCGAAACTGAGGGACAGGAGGTGCTTAACGAAAATTGTAATTTGTCCATATATAGTTCAATTATGATACAAAATACATTCATACTATCAAATTAGGATTATGTTCGATCATGATTGCATGATCCAAAGTATTTTTTCATATTCAAAATAATTATTAAATAGGCTCAACATTAAGAAAATACGTCAATTTTTTGAAGATTTTCAAACTTTTCTACTTTTTTAAAAAGGCATGCATATTTCAAGGATATGTTATTCTACGCAAACATTAGTCTACATAATAGCTTTCTTTTCTAATAATACACCATCTTGATTGGACCATGATTTCTCAATGTTTCGACTTTGTCCGGTATTGGGTGCTGTCCGGCACTGGGGGATCTCCCCCTACTTGCCCCAAAAAGTATAACCCAACTAGATTTCATATGTAAAACTATTTTTTTTTTTGATTCAAATACCACAATAACTTACACAATTATATAGCTTGACGATGTACGGTACGTCAGAAAAATCTGTTATTTATTTACCTTTCACCATGCTATATAAATAATCTTATAAAAAATCACTAAAATTTGATTGTTTTTTACAAAAGTCGATGTAAATACGTGAAAAATAGGGCAATTTTTGTCATATTTTAATCATTGTATTATGAACTATAAGGGAACATATTGTGAGGCTCAAAGAGAAAATATATTTTGTGGTTTTTAATAAAATCAGGGGTGGCGCACTTGCCCCTATGGCACACTTGCCCCAAATTCCGCTATTGGTTTCCTACATTAAAATGACTACATTGAATGATGACAAATCCACTGTCAAATGAAAATTAAACATTATTATAAGCAAAAATCAGGCACCAGAAGGCCAGCTCCAGAGGCAAGTTTCCCGACAATTGGGAGATTTTTACCATCGCCTTATTTGAGCCTGTTCCATCATCTACCCGATGAGGGAAAGGAAGGCAAAGATGGGGGGGAAATAGGGGTGGGGTCCCTTGAAGAGGGAATGCTTCTTCAAAAGCTTCCATAATGTAGGATGTTGCAGTATTAACGGCATCATCCAAATCACTTAAATATCTTAATGGATGGAGAGCAGCCATGAAATTTAGTGGCAACCAATTCAATATAGAGTTCCCGATTTGTTGACCGGGGATTCCTAAAACGCAAGTTACATTTGAATATTCAAAGAAGATGTAGCGACTTATGTTATCGCTTTGGGTTGCTTCTTCAAATAAAGATCATAAATCAGGATTCAAAATACAGGATTCTCCTGCAATCGAAAATCGTATAAAACAAAAATAATCTTTTCAACTTGGACAATTTGCACCCTGCGTTCCAATCTACATTGTGTTTTAAGGTTAAGATGAAACAAAGCCAAGCCTCAAATTTTCAACAGCACGAATCTTGAGAACCGAACACCCGTTTGAGCTGAAAATTTAATCGATTGGTATTCAATTTCGCCTTAGTTCTCATAACTTAGTTCCACTCAAGATTAAATACCCTATAAGCACGGGTGATGGGGCAACAGCAGTTAACCAATATGCAATAAACGTTCTATTTGGATTGTCCGTGAGGAAAATGCTGATGTTTTCGTGTAATTTTACTAAATATATGAACAAAATTATTGCTAACATTCATCTTTTTTCCACTAACAAGCAACAAATTTTGATTTTCTGAAAAAAGCATTAAATTATTATAATTGAAAAGTTTGACGAACCTTTTGAATAATCTTACATTGTTCGAAGAATATTCTAGATTCTACTTCATCTTTTTTCCACTAACAAGCAACAAATTTTGATTTTCTGAAAAAAGCATTAAATTATTATAATTGAAAAGTTTGACGAACCTTTTGAATAATCTTACATTGTTCGAAGAATATTCTAGATTCTACTTCAGTTTCTTCAATGATTTTACGTAATAGGATATTTTCAAGATCTTTTTAGAAATTTCTTCTGAAAATTACAAATGGATTGTTTCGCACAAATCTTTTCAGTAAAACATAGCCTTCAATATAGGGTCGGTGTACCAATAGCCACACAGCTAAGAACAAAAATGTGTATAGAATCGAAAAATAAAGTCAGCCTAATTGTTTTTGCGTCATCATATTGGTTTTAAAGAAAAAAATATGAAAGCTATAAAAAATCAAATTTATGTGTATAATATCACTTGTGCCACTATTTTAACACACATGCGTATAGTAGCACTTATTATTATTTCTGTTTCTATAGTAGCACTAGGTTCACGGAGTAGGCAAAACACAAATCAAAATCATATTTACACAAAACTTTTATGGTTTTCCTAAGAAGAATGAAACAAAAGCTTTCGATTCAGGTAAAAATGTTATCAATTCTTCCATTATTTTGTTTAGTAAAACATAGTTTCTCTTAGTAGTGCAATTGTAGGTGAAAAAACGTTTAAATTTTGAAGGAAACTATTTATTTCGATCATGTTTTGAATAAAATCAAGCTGTGAATCAATGGAACTTTGTTAAATGGCTTCTGATCTTTATGCCATTTTTTTTAATTCCATGTTTTACAGGGAAACGGCTGTAAAAAGCCACTAGTACTAGTAGTAGTAAAAAAAGATAGGTACATTCTGATAACAATAAAAACATAATATTGTAGGCTCTAAAATACTTCAATTTTATATTGTATCCATCCATAAATTTTAGAAGTTATTGAAACCCTTCGCATTGATTTTTGCTTTCAATAACATGTTTCAGTGTCGCAATGGTATATTTTTCATCATATATTGGCATTTATCTAACAAAGATTTTAAGTAGAAGACATCGCAATTCACTAACAATTAGTAACTCATAGCTTCTGTTTTCAGTTCATCTATAGATTTTTATTTTCCTGATTTTGGCTAACTGCTGTATAAATGATATGTGAAAACAAAACGGAATCTTTTTGGCTATATGACGTAAAGCGGGTATTCAACGCATTGAAATTAACCGGGTGTAGATCGAGTATGTATAGTCTTCATTTTATTTTCATTGTGTTCCAAATTTTCACTAACAATTTGTTCCATGAAAAAATGACGGGATTTATAACACTGTTTTGCTTATATACAAAATGACAGATTCCAGGCATGGCTGGTGTCAGGTCTCGTACTACATCAATACTTTCCCGTTTAAAAGGATTTGCAGGAAAAATAGTGCATTACTTCTTGGTAGAAGAGAAATATTTTCCACCGCGTTCACATCGATTCACGGCCGTCTACAGCCGTGATAAAGAATACCTGTGAGTTTGTATATTGAATATGAGAACCGATACAAAACAGTAAAATATAATTCTTTTCCACTTTTAGCTTCGACTTGAAACAAGCCTGTTTTTTCACGGCGGCAGTTCGATCACGTATAGTCCAGTTCATATTAGATCGGAAACGATTTTCAGAAGACTCCCGGAATGATTACGCATTCGGGATAGAGCGATTGATAACAGAAGAAGTATACATTGCTGCATATCCGTTACATGACGTAAGTACTCTAAAGCAATGATATCCATTCTTTTTGGAAACAATTTAATGAGGTCATTAATAAGCTTGTTATCCTTAGAGCTAAGTAAAAATACTCGATTGCAATCGAACTAACAAGTCGTCCCCCGTTGATACCCCTGAATACAGGGATGGTTCATAAATTATGTCACGCTAAATTTCAACTTTTTCGACTTTTGTTGAAGACATTCCAACACCATCCAACACCAACCACATAAAATTTTTGCCATAGGGTTCTGTTGCATTTTTTAATGTTTATTTTTATTCAACTAGGGTGAAATCAATGTTCCAGGTAGTATGCGACATCTTTTGTATACGAAGTGGGCAGCTGTTTCGAAGTGGTATAGGTACCAGCCTTTGGACTACATTAAAGAATATTTTGGCGTTAAAATCGGGCTCTACTTTGCATGGCTTGGTTACTACACCTATATGTTGTTGCTGGCATCGATTGTTGGAATTTTGTGTTTCATATACTCATGGAAAACGTTAAGATACAACACTCCAAGGTACATAGATTGAGACGCACGTTAAATAACTCATTGATAATGAATTCTCCTTTTTTTACAGTGAAGAAATTTGTTCCAAAGAAAATAACATAATGATGTGTCCTCTCTGTGATCATTGGTGCGATTATTGGGAATTGAGTGAAACATGTTTGCATGCGCGCGCTACTTATTTATTTGACAATCCCACAACGGTTCTGTTTGCCATTTTTATGTCCTTTTGGGGTAAGTACAGTCGTGTTTTTATTTAGATTTCTTATTTCGCCCGGATTTATCTTGTAAACTATCGGAAATTTCTCTATGTAATCTTCAGATTTCTACACTGAAATGCACAATTTCAAAGTACTCTTTTCATTTATAAAGCAACAAATCTGACCTAATTGTCTCAATGAAGATTGACAATTTGAAACGCATTATCCAAGTGTAATTGTAATTGCTCGATCCACACACTGTCAGATCACCGTCCACCAATCTCCCCCGTTAACGCGTTCTATATTGTTGCGCACATCGGGATCTTTCACAAGCAAGCGCCGATAGCTAAACCGGCCCCTCAAGTGTTAGATACATTAAATAGATACACACCCCTATTTTTGTTTACGTTCGAATGCACTTTCGATCGAAGACCGGTTTTGCATTCTCATCCAGTTATCTTTACCCTGATGTAACTTATTCCACATTAAGCTCTTATGGTCAAAGCATATCGACAGTTATAGCTTAGCCCGTGTTGTTTAGCTCAACTTCGTGCGCAATAATAGCTGTGTTCAACGAGTGCTCGAACTTGGTTGCAACCACTTGCGAGTCAGCTTTTGGTGTTCATTAAGCCACTCCAACCTACTTCGAGTCGCTCGGGTTTGTGTTCATTGAGCCGAGTCCAACCAACTCCGAGTCGCTCGAAACAGGTTGGAAGCTAGAGTCCGAGCTAGTTCAACCAGCTCGCAGTAGCTCGTGTTTTTGACGTTTAAAACGTAAACATTGAGAAAAAAAAAAGCAAAATTCCGAAGCGATACGGATTGTTAAGTGCGCGAATTTTTTTTCACGTGGAATTCCGGTAAATTAGTAAAAAGAGTAAAAAGAGCGATCATTGAGAAAGCAGCTTGGAGTTGCTCGAAGTAGCTTTGACAGTTATTTGTTGACAAAAAATACGAGCTAGTAGGGGGATTAGGGGCATAATGAACATACGGGGCGAAATGGACACCCCCTTTATCTTCGAGAATATGCATACTTCATCAAAACTTCATACATTGCATGAAATCTGTATAGCATTTGGAATGTTTGACGGTATAAAAGTTTATGTTTTGTTTCAATTGTCCTTTGAAATATGACTTTAAGTTTTTACCAGTTTCAAATTGTCATATAAGCAAGGCAGTTGAAAAATCTAATTTTTGAGCAAAGTAACGAACCTAGAGAGATTCTTTTTAGCTATTATGATTGAAGGAGAGCCCATCTACATATCGGAACGACTGACAGTCATTAAATTTATTGGAATCACCAAATTTCACGCACCTGTTCATTTCGCCCCGATACCTTTTTATCAGCCTTGATTTAGACTCAATTTTGTATCTCGTTTTTCTAACATACGATATTATTTTTATTACCATGAATGAATGTAGCACGTCGTACTAACATCAAACCTGAAAACTAGCCGGGGGTAAATTAAATACATTGCCATTTTATGGTCTTAAAATGAACATTTGCTTAACGTGTCCATTATGCCCCTAATTCCCCTACAACCAACCCCGAGCAAGTTCGATCAAAGTCATTGAACACAGCTAATAATTGTCAGATGCTTTACCTTTGTTATGGTAGTATCGAAGGAGATGTGTGATATTCATTGATGGAAGCTCCTTCTCCTCTACTAAATCCTCTAGTTCATCATCCGTCTCTATTGATTGAATTGCGTGGTGCTTCACCCTGTTTGTTTATGCACCCTGTGGAAACGTTGTACAGTGGGGATTCGCTCGTTGGGGGTCCGCCACATGGAATGGTTGGATGTTCGTTTATTGAAAAAAAAATCGAATTAAAAAGCACTCGTATGCCAAGTGAAGATTCCAAACTGACTTTGACGTCTGAGTACCGTCGCATTGAAGTATCCATATATAGAACAAATTTGTATGCACAGTCAGTGACAAAACTTAGTAACAAAATGCTGTTTTTCCATACAAATTGGAGTTTGGGGTTTTATATCTCAGCTTCTGGTTGTCCGAATTGGCTGAAATTTGGAAAACGAACTACAATGCGTTAGTCTGGAGCTTTTCTGTCCAATATCGAATGGCAGGACTTCATGAACCAGGATTTGGAATTTTCAGTTGGTACTTTTTCCAACATAGTACTGTACGCAATTGATCAGTTTATTCCATTCCTAAGCACTTGAGAAATCCACAACCAAATCCGCCGTGAAGCAACAATCGTCTGAAACGCTTGAAGAAAAGTTTAAAATTATCTGATTTGCATAAGTACTCAAAGCACAAAATGCCTGTGAATAAACGTATTTATAACTCTGCCAATTTGGGATACAAACGCCTGAACCAAAAGCTGTTTTCCGCGGATTAACAGAAGGTTTAAAAAAAACCTTCGTCGAATCCAAAACACTTTTGGAACTACATTATAACGAACAACGCAAAGAATCTGGTATACCCAACGTAATGTCCAAGAGAACTATTGAATGTTCGTCCATGAATGGTATTTGCGATCTTTTCCTGAGACAGCTTTTAAACGTTTTCACTCAAGAAACTCTACGCCTCTTTATTGTCTCTTCAATCTGTCTCTGCAAGTTGGACCATTTCCAGATCAATAGACACGAAGCTTTGCGTACTCTGTCTTCAAAAAAGGGAACAAACGTGAAGTTTGCAATGGGTTACATGCATCCCCAGCAACACACATGTTATAATTGTGTATTGTCAACTGATATATGACGAAAATTAGTTATATATTAGTTGATAATACACAATTATAGCATGTGTGTTGCTCGGGATGGCCTGAATCACAGACCTAAAACAATCGGATCATTACAGTCAATTGCGATTTTGTCTTCTTTGAACATTAAGTGAAAACCCTGAAATAAATGACCCTAGATGTTCTCTTTTTTTTTTTAATCCTGTGTACGTTATACTGTGCTTCTAATAAAAATAAAAATTCCTTACTTTCAGCGACCTTATTTCTCGAACTATGGAAACGGTATTCTGCGGAAATCACACACCGTTGGGATTTGACTGGTTTTGATGTACATGAGGAACATCCGCGTCCTCAATACCTGGCTCGATTGGCACATGTCCGTAGGAAGAAAATCAATGCTGTTACCAATACCGAAGAACCTCAAGTTCCTTACTGGCGGATGAAGCTGCCTGCTACTATACTTAGTTTCTCCGTCGTTTTGTTGCTAGTACATATAGTTAAAGTTTTCACTTGATTATTTCATTATATTATTCCCATAATTGTTTTCAGGTCTGCCTAGCTATAGTTGCCGTTCTTGCTGTAGTATTGTACAGAATGTCGGTCCTTGCCACTCTAAGTGTTTACGGAGACGAAGTGACTACCTCAGTCGCCATTCTTTTTACAACTGCCACGGCTGCGACGATAAACTTGTGCTTAATTGTAGTCTTCAATTGGATGTACACTTATCTAGCCGAATGGCTTACAGAGCGAGAGCTACTCAGAACACAGACCGAGTTCGACGACTCACTAACATTAAAGATATATTTGCTACAATTCGTAAACTATTATGCTTCAATTTTTTATATCGCATTTTTTAAAGGAAAGTTTATTGGATATCCCGGAAATTACAATAGATTTTTCAATTTTAGACAAGAAGAAGTATGTTGTGGCGCAGTTTTAAAGAAAATTCTAAATATTTGATATTTTTATTCTAGTGCGGCTTTGGCGGTTGTCTTATGGAGCTGTGTATTCAACTTGGGATCATTATGATTGGTAAACAAGCAGTGAATACTGTTCTAGAAATGGCAATCCCAATATTCTACAAGTGGCTCAATTCATTGAAAGTACGCATTGGGAAACAGCGCAATCAGTCTTTGAAAAGTAAGGGCCAGCGCTTCGTTAAAGACCTAAAGCTAGTCGAGTGGGGATCCCGAGGTCTGTTTCCTGAATATTTAGAAATGGGTAAACACGCATCAATACACAATAAATTCAATCATCAACCTGAATTTGTTTGTTTTAGTGTTACAATATGGATTTGTTACTATATTTGTTGCGGCTTTTCCCCTGGCTCCTTTCTTTGCATTGATGAACAACATATTAGAAATGAGACTCGATGCCAAAAAACTGCTCACCTTTTACCGAAGGCCAGTATCGCAAAGAGTGCGCGACATAGGTATATGGTATAGAATTTTGGATAGCATTGGAAAACTGAGCGTTATTACTAATGTAAGACTAGCAACGTATAACCCTTCGCAAATATTAAAATACTGATCAATGTTTTTTTCACAGGGTTTCATTATAGCATTTACATCGGATTTCATTCCGAAATTAATTTATCGCTTAAATATTTCTTCCGATGGTTCACTAAATGGATATCTCAACTATACGCTTGCGTATTTCAATACCAGTGATTTTCAAAAGGGAAGTGAACCTTTCCAGTCGCAATATAATGTAACCGTATGCCGATACCCAGATTTTCGTGAACCACCAGGGTCGAGCAATCCATATGAGAAAACAACGATGTACTGGCTGATTATGGCGGCAAGACTTGCGTTTGTCGTAATATTTGAAGTAAGTATATAAAATTACGTCGTTGATGGTAAAAATAAGTCAAAAATTGATGCGATTTAGGTGTACCCGAGCAAAAGAAATTGCTACTGAATACCAAATTAAGGTATTCCATACCAGTTAATTTCTGATACTTACAACCCGAATGAGGTATGAATGAACCCTGCACAAGAGGTAAAATACCTCAAATATTATCCCATGCATATCCTACACCGAACTGATAATAAGCTCATAATGTTACGGTGCTAATTGCTAACCAATGGGCATAATGAGCAATACAAGGTTTTTTTTAATGGTCCAGCCGTTGGTGATCAGTCACAAAAGGCTGAGGGAATAACGGGGTTAAAAACACAGGCAAAGTAAAAAGGTATCTCCGGTCATACAATTTCAAAGAAATTTTGAGTCAAATTGGAAAAAAATGCACATTTATATTGCTTTTATGGATATTGCTGACTCGTTCTCAGCATCAACGATATTAAGAGCTTGACAGATTTAAACTATTTATGTTTCTTTGATCTATTTACAGAATATTGTTGCAATTGTGATGATACTCGTCCGTTGGTGTATTCCGGATATGTCACAAGACTTACGAGATCAAATTCGCCGCGAAGCTTACATTACGAACGAAATTATCATCAAACAAGAAACCCTTCGGGCCAGAATGGGTAGGTTATTGTAAAACACTTTCAACGAATTTAACGTTCATAAACAATCCTCTCCGTATCTTTTCCCTTCCAATATATCGTCCTTCCACAAATAGGACAAATGACAATGTACATTATTTGTTCTCAATTAATTTTACCCAAAAAATCGCTTTCACAAAATACTACATTTGTATTGGTGGATGCAAGTTAAATTTCCCTATAATATAAAAACAGTTCTGAAAATGTTTTCTAATTTGTTCATATATTTTAGATCGTGAAAGTGAATTCGCTCAAGATGTTCCTAAGCCCAGATCTCGGATTGCCAAAGATAAAACGCACAACTCATTTGTTAAGTTGGAACGTCTTATTTCTTCCAACCTATCCGGATCGCAACTAGACCTTTTTATACATAATGAACGTGAAACGCAAGTAGAAGGAAAGACGAGCAATGTTTGAAAAACGTTGCTAACAGTTAATTATTTTTATATGTGGTGTGTCTTGCCGTAAATTGTAATAAAAAACGAAACTGTTGTTTCAGCCTCAAGCTATCAACACAGAAAAACAGACGTAACGCTTAGAACAAATCTGTATCAAAATCATAGTCGCGAGAACTTGTACACCCAATGCTAAAATCGTTGTGTTTGGTGATGAGTGTGTGACGTCTGTTTGTCTGTGCTATCAAGTTCATTAAATTGAAAGAAATCCTGAAATTAAGTTAAACAAATTCAGTCCTAACCATGCTTTTGATTTATTTATGCTTTTAATGCCTCTAATGCTAACAGTTAATAATTTTTATATGTAGTGTGTCTTACCGTAAATTGTAATATAAAAACGAAACTGTTGTTTTCAGCTTCAAGCTATCAGGTTCATTAAATTGAAAGAAATCTTGAAATTAAGTGAATCAAATGTAGTCCTAATCATTTTTATGATTTTTTTAATGCTTGCGATTTCCACACCTTTGTTTGAATGATGTCAGACAAATTAAAAAAAAGTCTGACGTAATCTGGCGTATTTACTTAAAACACTGCCAACGAAATAACTAGATATGATAACTAGATAAGAAATAAAAAACAAGCACAGAAAGATATTTCTTTTACCGGTAAACTGATAAAAATACACAATGAAAAAAATAAAATTAGCAAAATTTGCTTTGGAAGAAAAACAAAACAATTTTTTCAGCTGCCAATTTCCATTTTCAATTCTGTGGAAGTTTTTTCTAGGACATGAATATACTTTTTCCTAAGAGTAATACATCCTTGTTCTAGATATCGAAAAACTAACCGAAAACTAAATTAAATTGACCTGAATTCATTTAGTGAACTTAACACTTAATAAGCATGATTGACCGCCCGCAGTTGCTACTCCGTTATCGCAAGAAAAGCTGTATTTACACAGGGAAACAACAGACGCTACTGGGGTCAGTAGCAAGTTCAAAGTGTGAGTACTGGTGCTCTCATTATTATAACAAATGGATGGGAGGAAAATGTTGACGTGCTACTGCACTTCCACAAGAAAACACTTAGAGTTTGGATATGGGAAATGATTCGTTTTGGTAAATGGTAAAGATATAACATGAAATAAAAAAGATAATTGAGATAGGATACAAAAAAAACCCTACGAAATAAACGATTTTTCAAATAATGTTTCACTATTTTGACGTACAATCTATGTAAACATCATTTTTTGTGCAACAAAGAAATAAGTTTTCAATCGTTGGTTATGTCTTCGTGACATTTAAAGAATATAAGTATTATTTGAGTGAACAAATCTGGCAGCCATCTTGGATTTTAACGTCATCTTGATTTTAAGTAGCAGAATGAGTTTTTACCTTGTTAGATTTCAACATGTTGAATTTTGAGGCTGCCGCTGAAAACCAGTTCAGCTTCTTTTTAATATTATTTTTTTTTTCCTAGAACAGGCCTGCTTCTCAACTTAGTTAGTTATAATAACAGGTTATTTAACAGAAATTTTCTTTTATAATGCGCTTTTGGTATTAACATGTTTTTCTAAAGGGCCCAGATATCCGTAGCGGTAAACGCGCCGCTATTCAGCAAGACCAAGCTGAGGGTCATGGGTTCGAATCCCACCGGTCGAGGATCTTTTCGGGTTGGAAATTTTCTCGACTCCCAGGGCACAGAGTATATTCGAACCTGCCACACGATATACAAATGCAAAAATGGTCAATTGACAAAGAAAGCGCTCAGTTAATAACTGTGGAAGTGCTCATAAGAACACTAAGCTGAGAAACAGGCTTTGTCCCAGTTGGGACGTAACGCCAGAAAGAAGAAGATGTTTTTCGACATATCTTCTTTCATATATTTGGTATGGAACCGTCGATGAATGAACAATCAATACTTTGAACCATAATCCCCAGACAAACAGATGTGACATCTACAAGAAATTCCATTGAAATCCATCGCCCAGTTTACACCATCCGGTGAGTATGTTGGAGAAATTCCAGGAGAAATTACTATTAGGGAATCCCTGGAGAAATTATTAAAGGAAACTATCCATTGGAAAGTCCTGAAGAAATTCCTGGAGGAACTCTTGAATTAATTCAGAAATTTTAGGATTTGTCCCTTAATTTTCCCATTAGGAGTCCTGATAAAATTTCTGAATTTTAGGTTTTTTCCTGGAAACGATAGTAAAATACTCAGAAAGACATCTGTCGGAATTCCTGGAGAAACACTTGATGTAATTACAGGAGAATTTTTTTAAGAAATCTGAACCGATTTCAAGAATCCAGTAGCAGTCAAATTTGTAGACAGTTTTATGTCTTTTGACTTCTGGATATAAAAAACCTGAATTTCGATCCGTCGAATGATATTTCCGTATTTTGTTCCATCGAACAGCCACAACTTTTCTTCACCCATTTTCCGCGCGAACACCACTACGAACCAAAAAGAAAGTTTTTCTTCCGCGCTGGGCCGATAACCTAATAAAATAGGCAGAGCTACACGTGAACACGTCTCTATTGGGTAAGAACGTCGGCAAAAGGGAAAGAATTTTATTTAAAAATTTCTTAGCCTACTATAGCCTCATTCAAATTACATCTAATTAGGTTGCTAATTGCAACGTAATCGGTTGCACACTCGACAATTATTTATTGAGTCCCACATTACTTATGTAAAATTTTCTAGGCCCCTCCTTGAGCCCCCGTACGCCCCCTCCAGAACGAGTCTTGCTATGCCAATGTAAATCATAGATAATCGAGCCACGGGTAATCAAACCCGACCTGTAAGTAGGACATAAGACAGATAAATAACGGTATCTAACTTGAAGAATTTTTCAACTTTTCTTTCCCTCCTATTAGAAAAAAATAATGTTTCATTTGCATAATTTGTTATTTCAGCTTTAATTTGTATCTTAAAATTACATTGCATAGTGTTGTTATATACAGGTAGCGTTTTCTTTGCAATTTACAATTTTAGGTGATATGTTCTCAACAAATAGTAATAATAATGATTGCGCTATTCACTTGACCTTTTCGTGAAGAAAAAAAAAAACACTATGGCTTATGCCACTATTTTTTACCTTTTCTGGAACAGATTGAACGTGAAGTACACTTTGACTATGAATACGACTTTCATTTCAAACAAAGAACGAACTTAACTTTGGAGGAAAATATCACTGCAAACAATCAAACGCTCAGCGATTTGAATCGCGGTAAGTTTCTAATTAACGTATATATATATTTCCTCGTTAATTGAAATTTGATATTAAAATACCATGCCAGCACTATTGATATAGACAGCGCCGTATTCTGAACGATCTGTTCCACATACTAAGCATTCATAGTTTTTACATTCAACATAAATGTTGAACTAAATGTTTCGAAACTTGATTCATTGTAGCATTTCAAAACTATAAGAAATGGTATAAACATTATGTCACGCTGAAATTCAACATGATTAAGTTGTTTTTCCAACGCTGTTCATAATTAGCAACATGCATGCGACAGACAAAAACGTGATGTTATCAAATGGTGGTAGGTCGTTTTGGCATAATGGTTATTTCGCATAATGGTCTTCTAGCATAATGAGTCTGAAACCAAGGATATATTAAAATGACATTCGTTTTTACGTTTCTATTGAATCCCTTTGACGATATCAGGCATATTTTGAGGCAATTGATACAAAAATGACACTTTATTCAAGAATCATATGCTCTTGAACAAATTATATCATACTAGGAAAGTAGTTGTCAATAGTATTTTATTATTTAGCCAGAAATTAACCTTTATATAAACATTAGTTATTCTTTTGAGAATTATAGGCATAAAAACTGTTGATTAAAAATGTAAATAAATTTTACCTTCTTTTATAAATAGGCTGTTCTTAGGAGCTATATTTGATTTTTTTTTCAACTGGCATAAAGGTGGCAATCGATAACATTGATCTGCTCAAGTTTTCAGTGAAAAGATAAATCTATTACTGCAGTTACTCTGATGATTCTGAACGCAATTTTCAATGTCATTTTGTTTTATTATGGTGCAATTACTTTCGGCGTGTCTTAATCATATTTTTTCCTTCTTTAAAACATAGGTTATTCTTTATATTAATACTGTTATGAGATAATATTTAGTAAAGCTAAATGTTATACATTTTCATATTTTACTGTTTTATCAATTCTTTCTGTTTCGTGATGTTAGAAGGATCATTACTTTGGAACCTGCTAATATTTCAACACACATTTTTTTACATGCACATGATCTCGTTTCGAGTGTATACTAAAAAAATATTATTTTAAATCACAAATTATCCCTTCTTTCAAATATGTATGTCACAACAAGCTTAATAATACTCTATGTTCTGGGATTTAGAGAAAATTATTATTCCGAAACGAGTTTCATTCAGTTTTACACTCTAATGTAACTACAATTTTTGACATCCATGGCTTGTCAAATCTATGAATGAACACCACGCTTGGAGACGGACATGGTGTAGGGTTAGAACACACACCTCTGACGCCAATGACCTGGTATTGAATCCCACCCCCGAGATAGTCACTTATGACGTGAGAGTTATAATGACGTTTTCTTCGGAAGGGAAGTTAAGCCGTTGGTACCGCGATGAACTAGCCAGGGGCTAAAAATCTCGTTAATAAAGATAGAAAAAAAAACACCACGCTTGTTGAGATCATACCAAAAAATGGCAAGGGCTCGTCGGTGAAGATATCGGTAAAAAGCTTCAAAAATGCCTATATTCAATGAAATAAGTTTGTATGTTTTCAAATGCGTGATATTGTATTTGAATCTGCTTATTCCAAATTATTCATTATGCCAAACGATTTTATGTCAAATGACCTTGTGCCAAACGGCCTTATGCCAAACGAGGTGCAATCATTTCAAATGATTGACGCCTGATTTTATTGTATACGTTCATTTAGATATCCAAACAAATGCAGCGGCAAGACAAACTATTATCCCAGAAGTTGAAATCCACAATTATTTGTGTTATTCAAATTGGGGTTTCCTAACCGTTTAGAATATGGTGCTCTCACGGTAATTGGAATTCTAATTGCACGGTAATTGAGATTGCTGATATCACACCAAGATGGACTGTCAGTAAACAACTAGACCTCAAACATTTATGTTTTTGCTAACTAGACCGATGCAAACTATTATGTTTTTGCTCCCCTAAACTGCCGGGCATCGCAAGCTATGCCCAATCCCATCTGTAAAAAGTAGGCATTGAAAAAATGGACTGTGAAGTTTTCCATACAAACATTTAAAAAAAATCCCAGAGGACTGGAGCATGTTCAAATCTTAATAAAAATTTCACAATTTGCTTTTCAATGCGATATTTTTCCGAGAAAAATATAAAGATGATCAAAACACGATTCAATTTTACGTTACACGATGCGTAAATCTGTAGTGGGACTGATATGATATTAATCTTCATTATGGGACAATTTGACTTGCTGTTTTATTTTTTTTTTTCCGAATAAATCATATTATCTCATTAGTGCAGCTAGAAGAGGATTGAAAGATATATATATGAAAACTGAACTCAACACAACTTTTGATGAAAATGCAGATGGGACTGACTTACGATTCACGGCATCTCCCCAAAGTTTGAAATGATTTGGACGACTTTTAGCTGAGCACTCGCTACTATGGGAAAGTATTCGTATTTAGCAATTTATCAGCTTTTCTATGAAAAGGTTGATGGTCTCTTTCGTGTTGCATCAACTCTTGATAGGCAACAATAAAGTTCATGATGGCAAAAACTGAACGTTATTAGGTATGTTCTACTGTGAAAAGCAGCTCTGAAAGTTATTGAATAATTATATCGGAATGCTACAAACTTTGAGGTCAATGATAACAATATTACCCAGATGTCCTATCAACATGTTTCTCCAGCAAAGTTGTAGCTAAGAGAATTTCGCTTTGAGAGAATCTAAAGGTTAAACATCTCAGAATACAAAGCTGGCCATCACATAAGCCCTATTCGCGTTTTCAAACGCACTTTTTTAAAGAAATCTCGCGGAACATTACTAAAGGACCTATCTAACATTGAGAGGCTCTCTTTGTTTACTTTCTCTTTCATTAATAACTGAGTCACATTAATCTCTTCTGTTGCGTTTTTTTTATGAAACGCTAGTCAAGGAAATTGACTTTCGATCTATAGTGAAAAACTTCCCAAAATCTTTAGTATTCCACTGTTATAATCGAAAGAGAACGAGAGAGGAGAGAATCTCTCATTTGTACATAGGTCCTTTAGTAATGTTCCGCGAGAAATAGTATGCCAACGAAGCTGATCTTCTTATTTAAAGCTTTCTGTGAGTGAAGTATTCAAGCATTTTGTACTCACATGAACAGTAAGCTATTTTCAATCTAAAGTAGGCCATGACTAAAACATAACCTGACTGATTAATAAGCGGTTTCTTCACTATCGCTTAGCCCTTAAACTTGGTTTAAATGTATAGGTAAACGTGGTTTATGGCTTAAGCGAAGGTGAAGAAATCGACCCTAAGAATCATAACTGAATAAACGCTCAAACCGATAACACTTATCTTACTAATGCGAGTGATACAATAGAACTAAAATAGAATATTCAATACTGTATGTTACTTTTATGCCTAGAAAATTATGATGAATAGCTGGAGGGCAAATTGCACCTTTACATATTGATTTCCACAAACTACAAACGACGTGTACATAGTACAATTTCATTCTAAACATTTCAAATATAGAGAGGATGGTTTTTACCACAATTAATATCGTTCTGAAATGGCGGAGCATCGGTCTAGTGCAAGCGTCATTGCTGCTCAGTACTATGTTGTATCTTTTTTGTATGATCGGTACACCTATTGATTGCATATAAAAGAAAAAAGTGCTTTTTTTTCTAATTACCTTATTGGTTACTATTATTTCAGTTCGTCATGTGTCTCCTATCCAAATCTGTTCCAAAACTAAATAAAACATAGTATACAACGATTCAACAAAAGTATCAAAAAGTTAAATAATTTTATTGGAGCGAGGTTATCAACTTTTGATTACAAAAGCAAACTAAAACAGAAGAAGGTGACAGATAAAAAAAAAATATGGTAAAAAAAGTTGCTCATTTTAACTTGTTTGTGTCTTCTAATAACTTATTATGAGGGTCCAAACACCATTTGCGTAACTCATCGTTTCAGCGTGCATGAAACTAACACCACTATCAGTTAAAGAATAATTTCCTCATCACCGTAGCAGTGTTCAGATACTTAGAAACTAGATGATACACTTTTGATTGTTAATGGTTTTTGGCCCCTGTAATACATTTTGCGAGAAGTTCAAAATTACAAAATATCGGCTTTGTTTTCTACTAAGTCTTACTGAAGTAAAATAAAGTCATATTGTTTTCCTTGACAACTGAGCGAGTTTATTTCGTAGTGATTTTACTATTGGTTTGTTCGGTGAACTTGAGATTGTGTGAAGCGTTTTATTCGTCATAAATCGTATCTGAAAAAAAAATGAGAACGTTAGTGACTTAAGCCAGACATTCGTTATAAAATAAAGCTAATAACGGTAGAATCAAAAGACAACTCGTGCAGACGTCGTCTGCAGATTGGGTGTGTCAGTTGAATTTATCGCTTACACTTTTGTTATGCAATTGACTACTTAAAATTTCCAATCACAAAAAGAGCAATCAGCTTATCCGAAACTTTTGATCAAAGATAATTAAAGAAGAGCTTTTATTTCGATAGATAACATATTAATTACCTGTCCATTTTTTTCCACGCACTCCTAAAAAACCATTCGGCACCCGTTTAGGAGGCGTTCGATCCATTTGGAGTCGATCATTGACGGGCCAGTTCATTCTGTTTAGTTGACTGTAGATTTTGTCACTTCCAAGAATCTGAAATTGGAAAGATAATAGAATGTTTTGATATACATTCTCGTATAAGATTGTATAATTACTACTCATACTTATAAAATGTATATTGCGATTTTAAATAAGAATGCTACTATAATCTCCCTTACAATGTTTTCAATATAAATTTAAAAATTATGGCTATCACTCTAGACAAGTTAAAAATACTGCTTCTTAATCTTGTCCCCGGTAAAGTTCCCAAACGGACCGAAACGATGGATAAGATAAAATAACAGTTTTTTAATTCAACCGAGACTAAGTTCGAGTCATGACCTTTATAAATGCAAATTTTGTATCTTATGCAATATCAATTTATGTTTATGTTAAACCCTCATCCTTCAAAAAGTCAAAAATTTTGAAGGGGAGAAAGAAAGATCAATATTTTTTAACCCATGTTAGGTATTCAATATTTTTGAAGTCTTAAAACCATGATGAAACATTTCGGAATCCAAAGATGACCTTAACAATGACCGAATAGTGGTTTCTGCGCTCGTGTACATACATGTTACATGTCACCAACACTACTTGTAGATTGCTGGTTGAAAATATAAACAAAGATCAGCTGCTCCCAGCAAAATCAAATGGCAGTATTTTCAACCAGCAAATTTGCGCATGTGTTCGTGACACCGCTCGGCGAGAGCTCAATTGTGCCTCTACTCACGTTTTCAAACGCACTTCTTATTTTAAGATTTCTTTTAGTGCACAAATTCAAAATAAAAAGGTCACTGTTGATGGATGCTTTCTTCGCAAGATTAGTGCCTTTGGAGTTTTAGTACAATCTTAGAAATTGAATTCCAAACTATTTCACCTTAAACGACAATCCGGGGACAATCGTAAAAAAATAAGATTACCGCTACTTGTTTGACAATTTTTAAATAGAATTAAACATAAAAACGCAATAAAATAATGTAATTCTACCTTTGTTTTTTTTTTTCATTTTTATTCCCCCTCTCCCTTGCAGCTCTCAAAATATTCATCGAAACCTCAAAACAGTCGTTTTGCTCCGGGGGAGCATAATACGCCAGATAACCCTTATTATTTAAAACAAGGTATAGATCATTTATGTCCGTTTCTACTCTTCATTTTATACAACGTGGGCCTGATTTAGGCAGCCCTGATGATCTTTGGTACCGTTCACAAATTACGTAACGCTCAAGTGTTACGGCTCATACAAAAAGTTGAAATTCTTTATTAAAAAAGCGTTACGGAGGTGGAGGGGGTCCACATCTTTCAATTTATGTTATCAATTACGGCCATCGAGGAGAGAAAGGAATGTTAGTTCTACATATATTGATTATGATATCCGTATTATTATGGAGGACTTAAGCACGGTGTTGTAATTTAAATCGTATTTCAGTATCCAAAACTTAAATATTGTCGTATTTTGCAATGCGATGTGTAGAACCTTTCATTAATATGGAAAGTACAAAAAAAGTACATTCAGAAATCAAACCTTCATAAATCTGATGCTCTTCATTTGCGCTATTATCGCGATAGTGCATTCCTATTATTGCGGTATTTCAAAAAACATATATTTTATTAGGGTAAGTGTACCAGTTATGGACATAGTGGTTCCCTATTTCGCCATACGTAATTATTTCAATGTCTTCAAATTTTGAAAATTTTTGTGTGTTGTAGTAGTTAGATTTAAGATTTATCTTGATGTTAGCACATTCAAAAACATTTAAAATGTGAAAGCTATCAAAATTTCACATATGACCAAATAGGGAACCACTATGGCCATAACTGGTACACTTTCCCTACATTAAATGTCACACAATGTTTGATTTGAGCATTGAAATTTTGCTCTTTCCATGTTAATGACACTGCACGGTACTGCCAGTTTGTGAGTTATTGGACATATCTATAAAGAAAACTAATTAATTACGTTATGCCACGATTCGAAAACGAATCAACACAACCAAATGATTTTTGTCGGATTTTGCTCATTCGATTTTAGACCAAGTTTTGAGTGTCCTCCCAAAATTTGAGCTTATTTAAAAAAAAAATGGTTCAAAAAATCGTTTATGCTCCAATTTATTTAACTCATTCGATTCTATACAAAATTTTGAGTGTCCTCACAAAATTTGAGCTCATTTGGATAAAAAATGCGACTGCACAAGCCCTTCAAAGTTTGTATGGGAATAACTATAAGAAAAGCAAGCAATTCATTCAATCGGTCATAGTGTTTGCCCACGTGGTCTTAAGAGTTAGAACAAGGCTGATACAGTTAGATTTTCGCAGCTACAGCTTCGCCGAAGACCGTTTCCAAATCGGTTGTTGATTCATATCCAAAGATTTTCGACTCTTACAAAAATCAATCACTAATTGAATGAATTGCTATCTTTCCTCATAGTATTTCCTATACAAACTTTGAAGGGGTTGTGTAGTCTCAGTTTTCATCCAAATGAGCTCAAACTTCGGGAGGGCACTCAGAATTTGGTCTAGAATCGGTGTGGAACTAAAATCGATTTTTTGAACCACCCTAATAGGCAGTCTGCTAACCAAACAGCAAGCCTCTCTGCCATAAATTCAACACCCCTACACCTTCCCGCATGAACTGGCGTAGATGCAGGGGTATGACCGGTCTACTGTGGGAGCCAGTTTAATGCATCATCAATTATTCCCCCTTCCCCTCATTGGGCTGCATTCTGACGTGGCAGGCGCCATTGTTGCCTAAAAATAGAAGATCACCAGCACTTATACACGTAACGCGTATGTTAGTCCCAAGCAGTCATCTGGTTGGTTCCTTGTGTAAGTGCAGCTGATCTGGCGAAACTGGAGTAGCAAACACGGGCGGCCAATCAAGCTCAAGCCCAGGCTCTTCCATCGTAGTTGGACAATGTTAATGTAAATAGACTTGTATGTTCCATATGAGACCACTAGTCACTAAAAGTGAAATTATTTTTTAACTTAAGCATACCTCACAATTTCGGTGTTTTAAGGATTGCTTCCCTGAGATTATCGTGTTTCTTAGTTTTAAATGCATTTTTACATGAGTACTGATTTTTTAGAATCTCGAATCAACTAGATGACAATTGAGAAATTGAAGTGATTGTAAAGTGGGTGGGTAGCGTTTAATAGGAGACCTGACTGTAAAAGAAATACTGAGTAAAGATAAACAGAAAGCTGTTATTTGGATGAATAAATGTATGAATGACAAAAAATAATGTCACAAAATAGTATTTTAAACACATTAAAAATGTTTCTAGAAATTACATTTAGAATGTGTAAGTGTTTGGTTTGTTGAGTGATAGTGTTTAAGGGATTTTGTATTTTGTTTGTCCGTTGAAATATATGACAGGAAATGTTTGTAATAGTTGTGTAGGTTTTTCCCAGTAGCACTATGCAGCATATGTCAGCTAGGGCAAGCATATGTCAGTTGACCGTAACCATTCAGGCTACCACCCACTGAGCTCCCAAAACCCACCATCAGATGTCTGGTAGCATAACGTTCGGACGGCCATGAGGGGTGGCGAAATGGGGGCCATCGTTGAAAAACCGAATGGAAAAGGGGAATGACCGACGACCTAGGCCAAGAACCACTACGGTCGAAAATAAATTACTGGTCGTTCACTTGCCGGGATACAGCTGAAGAAGCTAGTCGTTAAGCTAAAATTATAAAGTTAAGTGGAAACCAGACGAAGAGTTGTGTGAGGAAGAAGATAGCGGAAAGTGGACACCAGGTAACCGCCAAAGAAAACCACAATTTCTATTACCGTGGTTTAACTCCTTTTCCATTCCACCAGGACCCCGCCGTTTTTTGGTATAGAAACCACAATATTTCTATTACCGCCCTACGACGTCCTAGAGGCCTATTCCGAGTACTTTCCGGCATCGGTATTAGCCGAAGACCGATCCGTCACCAAATCGGTAGCCTAGGACGCGTAGGAGGGTCCCAGCAGGCTGCAGCCGAAGTCCCCCAAGCCAACCCAAGGAGAGCGTGACCAGACGTGGCCGAAGCATACTTGTGTGGAAGGAGAACGCCGGCGGCTGATACCAGGCCGAGAGGAAGGAGGGGACAGGTGGTAGCTGTGAGAAGAAGGGGCCCCGAAGTGTATGGTCAGATTAGTACATAAGAAAGTGGGAAGAAAGTGTAGTAAAGTAGATGGTAGAAGAAATACAGCCTGTGGAGGAAAATAAAGTAGGAGTTTTAAATAGTGAAGTGCTTGGGTTTTCCTATATTCTAGTGCGAAGATTCCCTGTCCGCGGTAAATTAAGGTAGGCGTGCCGACCCTGAGGCAGTTGAGTCGGGGAGTCTCTTAGACGCTCCCGATTGGCTGACCGATATTTACAAATTACTATTGAAACATCAAATTTTTGAATGTGTTATACAGATATCACAATAGTAGACAAAAAGCTATTTTCATTGTATTATTATTGCGATATATGCTTTTTCTCAAAAACATAAAAATTTTCTTCAAAATTAAACGTCTATCATGTAACAACTACATCCATCATGAATTGATATACCATCAGTGCACCAGTAGCCGCTCATGTCCCAGTAGCCCGCTCACACTGAAAAAAGACAAGTTTAAACAAAGTATATTTATAAACTTTAGCTGCTAGCCATTTCGAATCCACATATTTAAGCCAACTGTGAGCAATTTTCATGTATTTACTGAGGAAACCTGACTTTTTAAACTCGTGAGCGGGCTACTGGAACATGAGCGGCTACTGGTGCTTTGACGGTACCTGCTGCATGTAATTGTTGCGGTTCTAAGCTAAATATTAACGCTAATGATATTCGTTCCGTATAGAGGGATTGGTTAAAAATATATGCTCTTCCTGATGCATCATTCAAAACTGTTCTTCCAACGATCAAACTCGTTTAATTTCGAATGCGTTCATTTGGTTAAGCTCGGGAATATTGAAAACTTTCACCATCATCAACCACATCCAAAGAAAATAAAGTTTTCGATTAATAATAAGGATTTTATTCTTATACCGCAATGATAGGGAATACCGCAATAATGGGCAAATCACCCTACTAGTAATCGAGATCACCTCTGCATCTCCACGGTTGCCACTAGAAAGGAATTTGTGTTATTGAAACAAGGTAATGATCTGGCTGGGATCCGTGATAGATACGTTTATAAAGGTGAAACAATTCAGACAAGATGGACTCTAAATCTGTAGCTATGAATCCTTGGGATGATAAATTTGTTTGTTTTCCTATCCATATTGATAAGGTATAGATTGTCGATATGAGGGGCTCTTTTTTATAGAGTGAAAAGCGTTTATCGTGTACAGATAATAAGGATACCATCTGGTCTGATATAGATGCTAATGGACGTATTTGATGATTTCAAACGATTTCATACTTCTACATGTTCTATTTACACAAATAAAGAAGAGTCCAGTACACATGATATTGAATTATTTCTATAACCATGCTATACCAATTTAAACTAGATAGGAAAAGCATTATGACTAGGATATAATAATCTATCTGGATCTAATAATCTAATTGTGTTGTGTTACCTTTTTCCCCTGACGCCTATAAAACTACCGAGATATTTGTATTTCTTCCCTCGACCTCGGAAATATCCTGAAGCTTTTGAAAGAATACTCTTCAAATAAACATTATTTACTAACAAAAGATATGAAATACAGTGACGCACTTACCAGAGGTTCCTTATTCCCTTGCATTCCAAAGTAACTGGTAAATGTGGTACGTTTATTTCCTTCTATGTAATCATCTATATTTGCTCGCTTACCACGTAATCCTGTTTGGCAAAAAAATGTATAGAATGATGAAATGCCATGTTAATATTGAATTATGTGGGTAAAAACACCGGTTTTGTTTTTAATTCATATTATATATGACAAAAATCGGAACAGAACTGAGACCATGTTTTCGCTTTGAAAATCTCGCTGGTAAATATAAGCTTCCAGAACCATTTTCGGCCAGAGATTTAGATTCGGTTCCTAAATAGGCCAATCACATAGATTTCTCATGAGAGTGGCCAAATAAGGAGTACCTTGGTCAAATTAGGTGTATGGAAATTAAAATTATAAGGAATATGAATTATTTTTTCTAATGTTTTGGATCAAGTAAACAAATGTGGTGTTCAACAAAGTATACATAAATTTAATTTGGAAGATAATGGTGCTAAAAGTTTCAAAATCGGTTGAAAAATAACAAAGTTATGTTTACATCACTGAAGGTCATTTTTTATAACTTGAAAATTCACCTTCAAGACGCTTGCGCCACCTCTAAATGTTAATATTTTTGGCTCAAATTTTGAGGTTTCTCTTTTATTGTTATTTGAATTCAGTAGAGCACACGAATTTTTGGTTTTGAGAACTTTTGAAAAATAAGCCGCACCCTAATGTAGCTCAATCATGTGAATGTGATCTACTGAACACAACAGGTTTCGTGCTGATTGGCTATGTAAAACGGTGTAATAACCGATAACGGCAGCTTCATTTTCTACCGCAAGAAAAAATCAAATCGCGATAACTTTTTTGTTTCTTGGTATTTTTGCACCATTTATTCACAATTTCCCAAAAAACTCTTCTAGTTTAAGAATCCGTGTCAGTATTGATGATTGGTGATCTGGTTTTAAAGATATTCCCATGTTCCTTGGGGGACCGACATTTTCCATATAAAATGTCTCAGGCGGCAATTTTGTTTTACGTCAACTTATCGTAAAAATGAGATCTGGGCTATACAATATTATGTAATAAGGAGCTGCTCTGCAAATATCATACAAAGTAGTTGTGTATTCTCAGAGATATCTGAAAATTATGATATGAGGTTTTTTGAAATTTTCAAGATCTTTATTTGGCCAGCGTAGTACCAGCAACATAAATGCTCATTACTCAAAGACGACTGCACCAAATTGCTTCATTTTTCACAACATACTCTCATTAATGAATTGTTCCGAGGAGTGGATATCCGAATACGATAAAAATCCTGTAGCCTGAGATAAATACGTGGGTTATAGTCACACGTCGGTCCCCCAAGAATTTCAGAATATGTCAGGATCCATATGACGAATGATCAATGTAACAAGAAGAAGAGTGTTTTGAGAACTTCTGAAAAAGGCGCAAAAATACCGAGAAACAAAAAAAGTTATCGCGATTTAAATTTTTTCTTGCTTCCAAAAATGAAGCTGCCGGTAGAGGGGTTAATATAGTAGCGTAACGAAATATATGGACACTGCCATGCTGATATATGTATAAGCGTGATTCTCTATATCACTATTTATTACTAATTTAAGACCATGTGAGAAACTTAAGCCATTTTGTAGGCCATTTCCGTGTCGATTTTTTACGTATTCGCGTACATAGCTAACTGTTTAAACCACTGTGTTGCAGCCCAGCAGGTTGGTAAATGGCTGGGCATGGCGTACCATTGGTACCTCGCGTACCTGAAGGAATAAAATAGACCCCTCTGTGCGGTCCTTAGCCTCTTGCCCAGCAACTCCTATCCCTACCTCCTCGCGGTACTGGCCGGGGTACGAGTAACCTTAGGGAAGATCGGGTAACCAACCCCCGGTGGGAACTTGGGTCGTATGCTGACAGGGAAGGGGGGGGTTTGCTTTTGCTTTTGCTTCTGCAAACCTTGAGCGTCTGTACTCCATGTTAGGAGCGGCTCACAACAGCGTCTGTTCCCCATGTCAGGGGCGGCTGATCATCGTCCGAGTGCCAGAGAAGGACTCTAAGCTAAACTGTGCACTATGGTCCTCCGAACATTTAGGGGGAATGGTCCTCCGGAAATCTAGGGGATTGGTGTCAGGCCCTGCAAGCCAGCCGTAAAAAAATCAAGCAACGAATAATCAACGAGAGAATACGAACCGGGACAATCGGCGAAGACCACAGCGACGTAAAAGGACTAGCGATTGGAAGCTCGGTACGTGGAACTGTAAATCTCTCAACTTCATCGGGAGCACACGCATACTCGCCGACGTGCTGAAGGACCGTGGATTCGGCATCGTAGCGTTGCAGGAAGTGTGTTGGAAGGGATCAATGGTGCGAACGTTTAGAGGTAACCATACCATCTACCAGAGCTGCGGCAACACACACGAGCTGGGAACAGCTTTTATAGTGATGGGTGATATGCAGAGGCGCGTGATCGGGTGGTGGCCGATCAATGAGAGAATGTGCAAGTTTCTTCAACTTCAGCATAATAAACGGTTCTTCAACTTCAGCATAATAAACGTGCACAGCCCTCACTCCGGAAGCACTGATGATGATAAAGACGCTTTTTACGCGCAGCTCGAACGCGAGTACGACAGCTGCCCAAGCCACGACGTCAAAATCATCATAGGAGATCTAAACGCTCAGGTTGGCCAGGAGGAGGAATTCAGACCGACGATTGGAAAGTTCAGCGGCCACCGGCTGTCGAACGAGAACGGCCTACGACTAATAGATTTTGCCGCCTCCAAGAATATGGCCATTCGTAGCACCTACTTCCAGCACAGCCTTCCATACCGATACACCTGGAGATCACCACAGCAGACGGAATCTCAAATCGACCACGTTCTGATTGATGGTCGGCACTTCTCCGACATTATCGACGTCAGGACCTATCGTGGCGCTAACATCGACTCTGACCACTATCTGGTGATGGTCAAACTGCGCCCAAAACTCTCCGTCGTTAACAACGTACGGTACCGACGGCCGCCCCGGTATGACCTAGAGCGGCTCAAGCAACCGGATGTCGCAGCGGCATACGCGCAGCACCTCGAGGCTGCATTACCGGAAGAGGGTGAGCTGGACGAAGCCCCTCTTGAGGACTGCTGGAGAACAGTAAAAGCAGCCATCAACGATGCAGCTGAGAGCAACGTCGGGTACTTGGAACGGAGTCGACGGAACGATTGGTTCGACGAGGAGTGCCAGGAGGTTTTGGAGGAGAAGAATGCAGCGCGGGCGGTCATGCTGCAGCAAGGGACCCGGCAGAACGTGGAACGCTTCAAACGGAAACGGCAACAGCAGACCCGCCTCTTTCGGGAGAAAAAACGCCGCCTGGAGGAGACGGAGTGCGAGGAGATGGAACAGCTTTGCCGGTCTCAAGAAACGCGTAAGTTCTATCAGAAGCTCAACGCATCCCGCAACGGCTTCGTGCCGCGAGCCGAGATGTGCAGGGATAAGGATGGGAGCATTTTGACGGACGAGCGTGAGGTGATCGAAAGGTGGAAGCAGCACTTCGACGAGCACCTGAATGGCGCTGAGAGCATAGGCAATGGAGGACGGGACAACGGAGGGAACGCCTTCGTCGGTACTGCGGAAGATGGAAACCAACCAGCCCCCACTTTGAGGGAGGTTAAGGATGCCATTCACCAGCTCAAGAACAATAAAGCTGCTGGTAAGGATGGTATCGGAGCTGAACTCATAAAGATGGGTCCGGAGAGGCTGGCCATTTGTCTGCACCAGCTGATAGGCACAATCTGGGAAACAGAGCAGCTACCGGAGGAGTGGAAGGAAGAGGTAATATGCCCCATCTACAAGAAAGGGGACAAGTTAGATTGTGAGAACTTTCGAGCGATCACCATTCTAAATGCGGCCTACAAAGTATTATCCCAGATCATCTTCCGTCGTCTGTCACCTGTAGTAAACGAGTTCGTGGGAAGTTATCAAGCCGGCTTCGTTGACGGCCGATCGACAACGGACCAGATCTTTACTGTACGGCAAATCCTCCAAAAATGTCGTGAATACCAGGTCCCAACGCATCACCTTTTCATCGATTTCAAGGCGGCATACGACAGTATCGACCGCGTAGAGCTATGGAAAATCATGGACGAGAACAGCTTTCCCGGGAAGCTCACGAGACTGATAAGAGCGACGATGGAAGGTGTGCAAAATTGTGTGAAGGTTTCAGGCGAACACTCCAGTTCGTTTGGATCCCACCGGGGACTACGACAAGGTGATGGACTTTCGTGCCTCTTGTTCAATATTGCGCTAGAAGGTGTTATGCGGAGAGCCGGGCTTAACAGCCGGGGTACGATTTTTACGAGATCCAGTCAATTTGTTTGCTTCGCGGATGATATGGACATCGTCGGCCGAACATTTGAAAAGGTGGCAGACCTGTACACCCGCCTGAAACGCGAGGCAGCAAAAGTTGGACTGGTGGTGAATGCGGCCAAGACAAAGTACATGCTAGCTGGTGGGGCCGAGCGCGACAGGGCTCGCCTAGGTAGCAGTGTTACGATAGACGGGGATACTTTCGAGGTGGTCGACGAGTTTGTCTACCTTGGATCCTTGCTGACGGCTGACAATAACGTTAGCCGTGAAATACGGAGGCGCATCATCAGTGGAAGTCGGGCCTACTATGGCCTCCAGAAGAAGCTGCGGTCTAAAAAGATTCACGCCCGCACCAAATGTACCATGTACAAAACGCTCATAAGGCCGGTAGTCTTCTACGGGCATGAAACGTGGACGATGCTCGAGGAGGACCTGCAAGCACTTGGAGTCTTCGAACGTCGGGTGCTTAGGACGATCTTCGGCGGTGTGCAGGAGAACGGTGTGTGGCGGCGAAGGATGAACCACGAGCTCGCCAAACTCTACGGCGAACCCAGTATCCAGAAGGTGGCCAAAGCTGGAAGGATACGATGGGCAGGGCATGTTGCAAGAATGCCGGACAGCAACCCTGCAAAGATGGTGTTCGCTTCGGATCCGGTTGGTACAAGAAGGCGTGGAGCGCAGCGAGCTAGGTGGGCGGACCAAATGCGTATCGATTTGGCGAGCGTGGGGCAGAACCGAGGATGGAGAGATGCGGCCACGAACCGAGTATTGTGGCGTGAAATTGTTGATTCAGTGTTATCTGTGTAGATGTTAACTAAATAAATGAATGCAGCCCAGCAGCTGCCTTAGCAGCCAGTCTCGGAAACGAAGACCGACGTGGTGTTACTATCGGACCCACACCAGCCAACGACGGGAACTGAGTGGCGGATAGGTCTTAACAACTAGCAGCTATAGAGTCGACAGGACGATACCAAATCCCATGAAGTAGTCTTTATCTCTATAATAGTTTTGCGATGACGAAAATAAAGAGCGTGCAGCTGTTACGCAGCGTCGGGGACCAGCTGAGTAGAGCGCGAAACAGCACCGGCAAATGATCGTCGGGGCACCTGTGTACCGGAAGCTTCTCTCCACCGGAAGACCGACTTCGGCATCTGCCCGACCAGCTTTGGAGTAGGTAAAGTCCACTGTCGGGGACTAAATGAATAGATCGCATAGTTGCACCGGGAAATGGTCGTCGGAGCGCCTGTGAACCGAAATGTTCGCTCCACCGGAATAGCAGGACCGACCTCAGTATCTGCCCGGATAGCATCGGTTAAGGAGAACTTACGCCGTCGGAGAAATCTTCGTCGGAGTAAGATAGATCCACCGTCTGGGACTATTCTGAGTCGTCCATAGCGAGTCACAGGCTTGAGTCGTCTACCGGCCAACTACAGAATAAGAACAACGCGTAACGTTACCAGTTTCTGGAGATATTCCTCCGTCGAGGAACTCTCCATCGAAGTAGGCTAGCTTCACCGTCAGGAACTACTCCGAGTAGTATCGATCACGACGAATTGCCGGCATTTGGTCGTCGGGACACTGGCGTACCGGAAGTCACCCCTCAACCGGAATCGCAAGACCGACCTTGGCATCCAACCGGTCCGCCCGAAGAGCATGACGAGCAGCGCAGTAAAGTCCAGAGCATCAACAAGCACAGGAGCATCTATCATAAATAGTCTCACATGGCCCAGGCGTGCGGTCGAACTCAAAATGTAAGTGACGGAGACAAGACGCAGTCAGAGCGAATAGAGCCAGAGGTGACGAAATGGCGTAGAGGCATTAACAATTAATCAGGGGGCTGAGTGAAGTAATACCTCCAGCAAACCAGAGATCATATAAGCAAAGACAAATTAAAGACATCCATGTCCCTTGCAGTTGCCCGAAATTTTATGGCTCATAAGGTAATCTAGAATGCCGTGAAAAGTGTACTGCGATCTGTCAAACTTGGGTATCTTTTGCACTACCGGGGAACCAAATGCAGTACTAGAAGTGGTACCAAATCTGAGCCCGAGTGGGACGGACCTGATATAAGGATGTTTATTTCAAATTGTATAAATGCTCTGTTGACATTGGAATTGGATACGACGCAAAATTTGAATGGTTGAAATCGTTAATGAAGTCATCTATCGTGGAGTCGTGGGTTCGATCCCCACCGGAGCACATGGTTCTTTTCGCAATTTCAATTTCAATTTGTACATTTGACACATGTTTCGTCTTGTACATGTAAACTTCAAAATTTCAATGTGTTTGTTATGTGCAGTTAACGTGAATAGCAAACTTTTTTCTGCGGATAACAAATGGGGGACTAACATACTTCAAATCGTCATTTATTTCGATTCTTCTGATTGTTATGTATTGAGTATAAAAGACTTAAAAACTTGCGCCAAATGATCCACTTGTCCCACTATGGTGGGGTAAGTGGGTCACCAATAAAAAAAAAATCTGTTCTCAAAACAAATGTGGTGTAATTATGTATAGTAGGAATTATATTACTCTCGTTCTTGTGATTAGTGCTTGTAATGTTACATTTTAATACTTTAAAACTAAAAAGTATCTTTATTTAATCAAAAATAGGTATACATAAGCTTACATAAGTTTGAACAAAAAAAAAACATTGTTACTAGAAGAATTTGGAGAAAATTCATCCATTTATTCACATAAGTTATAGAGAAGTATTGTAGGACAATTCATAAGGATGTTTTCGATAAACACTTTTAGTTTCAAAATATAAGTTACATTTACTAATAACCAACTAAAATCCTTCTATTCTATTTATGAATATATTTGTATCATCTGTCTAAAACAATTTATATGGTCAAATAAGGTACGATACTATGCATTCAATTGCAAAATTAGTATATTTTGCTCTTTTGCAACTCAGTTCAGATAATCCACGAAAAGTTTCGTGTAAATTTTGAAATTATTATTCTTTTATATTTGTTTTTATACCAGAAAAGTTAAAAAAAAACTTTTATGTGGATTAATTACATATTTTCTATGGTCAATTTGACAAATTTAAGCTGAGAATGGAAAAAAAAATAAAGGAAAACATCATTTACGGATATTGACACTTGTTAAAATTCTCGTAAGCAGTCTGCCAATAAATGATAATAATACTTGATCCACTTACCCATCATTAAAAAGTAGGGGTAAGTGTGCCATGTACAATATATCTGTATTTATTTAAAAAAAAATCACATATTTTCATTGTGATTAATTCAATTAGAACTGAAATGCTCATCATGTGTAGAAAATAATGATAGTATTCTATTTTAGACAAAGATACAATGGATTTTTGATTGATGGAAAACAATTTTCAAATTAATTAATTTTTGCAGCTAACAAGTTTGCTTGGGTTGGTGCACGTGTAGTACCAATTTTGCAACAGTATTAATCGAGTTCAGTTCACCTCCGAGCGTCGGGGTCTCTCAAGGGGCTCCGCGCCTTGTAGGTTGAAGCGCCCATCTTGATCCTCACCGAAGCAAGTGGTTTGATCCCCACCGGAGCAAGTGGTTTCTTTTCGCAGTTTCAATTGCAATTTGTACATTTGACACGTATTTCGTCGTGTACCGTAATCCGGCGTAACATTGATCATTTTTTTCTTAAAATTTTCATTTGAAAATGCATATGTTGCAAGTTTTATATTTTTAAAACAAGTACTGATACCCAATGCCTGTGCCTATACACTGTATTTTGTTTTCTGAAATTTAAAAGCATGTTTTAAAAAATGTTTTAGGTGAGTTTTTTATTTAGCTGATGTGGGGTAACATCAGGTCCGTCGCACTCGGGCTCAGATTGGGTACCACTTCTAGTACTGCATTTGGTCCCTCGGTAGTGCAAAAGGTACCCAAGTTTGACACATCGCAGTACACTTTTCACGGCATTCTAGATTACCTTATGAGCCATAAAATTTTGGGCATTTGCAAGGGACATGAAGGTCTTTAATTTGTCTTTGGTAACATTGATCGCCCATGAAAACAACGTTCGATAATATTTAAAATATCATTACTTACTCAAATCGGGACCATGAAGCCGAATATGAAGGCCAAACTCTTACAAATCATTCACTTTTTAAGTTAATTCAAAATTAAAAACATCTTGAATTGTGAAATATGCCTTTCTTAAGGAGTTTCTGTATTCTTCATAGTAATTCGTGAATTAAGCTTAACTGAACATATTTATGAAAGTTTTGACAACGGAATCGTGTTGAACGATGTCATTTTTAGTAATAACTACATTTATTCTGCGCATATCGTTTTCAGAACTCATGTGAGACATGATTTTTTGAGCGTGTCATCCATAATCATGAAAATCAATGTTTCAAAAAGTTGAGAAATTTACGCTTGAATACAACACACATCACCCTAGTGGTCTATTGCGTATCGATGGAGGAAGTCGAATTGACAGCAGCGCACTCTATCTCCATAGTTGAGGAATGGGTGAAGTCTAGGAAACTAGGACTGGTTCGTCACAAGACTGAGTTGGTGGTGGTCAACAACCGCAAGTCCGAGCAACGGGCGCTTATCTCGGTAGGTGATTGCACCATAGAGTCCACGCGATCCCTTAGGCATCTAGGGGTAATGATCGATGGAGCTTGTCTTCACTAGTCACGTCGAATATGCCTGTAAAAAGGCGTCTACGGCTATAAGGCGCTTTTGAGGATGATGTCTAACAACTCTGCTGTGATTGCCAACAGACGCAAGCTCAAGGCAGGCGTGGCGCTACCCATACTAAGGTATCGAGGACCAATCTGGTCAAAAGCGCTTAGCAGAAACCTAAAGCGGTTGGAAAGCACTATGGGATCATGTGCTTATGAGTAGCACGCACAGAGGTTTGCAGCAGGAATGGAATAACTCTACTAAAGGTGGATGGACCCATCGGCTAATACCAAATGTGTCAGATTGGTATAAAAGAAACCACGAGGAAGTGAACTTCCACCTGACGCAGTTTCTGCCAGGACATGGTGGTTACAGGCAGTACCTGCATAGGTTCGAGCACTCAGAATCTCTTGCGTGTCCCAATTGTGCTGGTGTAGAGGAAACAGTGGAACATGTCGTGTTCAATTGCCCACGTTCCATTGTTGAGAGAAATCTCTCACATGCTCATTACATGCGGAGGGGACGCAGTCCCCCGAGAATATAATTCAGAGAATGTGTGAGGATGCCGAGTGCTGGAATGCAGTAACTACGACTGTCACTCACATTATGCTAGAATAACAACGCCTATGGCGTGACGACCAAAAGTTGGCTGCAGAGGATTAGTCCTGTAGAGGCTGAACCCTTGTACATCGTTTAAGTTAGCTAGGATAAGCAGTTTTCCTTGGCTATATGCACTGGCCCCTCCCCGAAGAAGTTCCGTAAGATGGTTCCGGGGAGATGAGGGTCTGAGGCCAAGGGTAATGTCTGTGCACTCTGTAAAACAAAAACAAAATGGAAACCCTAAGAAACTCTGGTCACCATTACAACAATTATGAATTTCCGGTTGTAGGACATTTCCCATAAAGCCAAACCCCAGAAAGACATTCCCCAAAATGACGTTCCCCAGAATCCCATTCCCCAGAATGGGACATTCCCCAGAATCGTTTTTATACGTTATAATAGTGGAAAAAATAAATTTGGTTATTTAGTTTTATTATCGTTAAAAAATGTATCTGCTAAATTGATTCGAATTCCCAGAAACTTCGAATTCCGGACACAGGCGTCAATTCACCCAAAATATTATTTGGTCAAAATTATTGTTATGGATCTCAAGCAAATAAAATCTAAATGGATAAAGTCAAAAAATAAATATTTTAAAAGGCGAGTGTTTGCTTCCCCTTTCTCAGGCAAACCATCTGGGGCCGTCCATAAACCACTTGGTCATCTATGGGGGTGCATGGTTTGGCCAAAGACCACGGCCTATACAAATTTCAAAACGTTTGTACAGGCAAAAGACGAAAGATGGGGGTTTGAAATTCCAAAATAATTGTGTACGTGGTTCACCAAGCAAAATCTTAAGGGGAAAATACTGTTTAACAATTTTACATCTGCTTAACATGATTTTGCTACTGTCATTTCCCCGAATGCCAGCTTACCGAATGACCCATTGCGTTGCGTTGCGTTGCGTTGCGTTGCGTGGTAACGGAATATTTCGTAGATTGCATACTGAAAACTGTCATGTTAGAAACTTTACAACACTTATTCCAATTACTCATGGAAAACTATTTTGAATCAAATAGTTATCCAATCGGAGTTCAGAGATGCAAAGACATGATAATTTCCATTGCCGGCCACGCCCATCTTCTCCGTTACGAGGAAAGGAAAGGAAAATGATGATATGACACCTACTTGAAGAGAGGCCAGCGACTCACCGACGCCCTCATAGATGTCAAGGAGTTGGATGATGGGAAGGTTAATAGTCTAGGATTCACTATAAGCGAGTGATGTGACCGGATTGAAATTTAGTGTATGTGTAGTTTAGTATACTTTTTGTAATTGAGTGTAAGCGTGAATGTAATGTTTTCATTATCGTTGGGAGTGACGTTGCTAAGAAAGTTAAAGTCACTCCATGCGTGTTCGTCTTCCAGGGATGAGACACAGGTATTTCCACCTTGTGCCCTAGCTAAGAAGCTTTGGTTTGAGCGCCATTACTCGCTCTCTGAAACGAGAAGATAAAGTGACCCAACCCCATGCTACAGAAATAGCCCAGAATTAATAATAGCGGTTAAATCGGAACAAACTCACCAAATCCGTCCACTTATTGAAACGCCGAGTAAAAACACGTTTCCTCAAAAACTTTAATATTAATCTGTTGGGAATTTGAATCGACATCCTCTGAATGGTTTCATATCTGAATTTGGTTTGAACTAATTTCTGCGTAGCACAATTTTTTTTTTACCAATTCATTTATTTAAGGCTCTATCGCGTTTAACGCTTTACGGAGCCGAGATTCATTTTTGTACTTTTTTACAATTGTTTAACTTCTTAAGTACCAAGTTTAGTCCGGGTTGGAGCCAGGGTACTCGTGGCAACTCGAGGTTAGTGGTCACAAATATTTTTAGGAAGGGCTAGGTTGGGATTGGGTTACAGGGTTCTTTGCAGCTCATCCGGGTGGTATTTCGTGGTTGCTCGTTTGTCGTATCATGGCGTATACCAACTTCATGTGGGTTTTCGATTGCCGGATGGCCAGGAACATCAATCCAACACAAATGGGACATAACACAGAGAGAAAAAAAAAAAAAACTGGGGAAGAGAACACAAGAGAATTAAACTTTTATACAACACAAGCGAAGATAATCGTAAATCGACAACATGTAGACGAGATCGCGGGAGCCCAACACATCTCTAACTGAAACATAGGGTTGTCTACCTCGGGCCACAAGGGTATCCATAAGTTGTGCTCTGGAGGCGTCCATATCCGGGCACTGCCAAACTACGTGATCGATGTCATCATAACCGGAACCACACCTATTACATATATTGCTCAGCGCGAGGTTGATCCTGTGCAAATGTGCGTCTAGCGAGTAATGGTTGGACATAAGTCTTGACATCACGCGAATGAAATCTCGACTTACATCCCAACCTTTCCACCACGCTCGCAAGGAAACTCTAGGGATTATGGAGTGTAACCACCGTCCCAGTTGGTCATTTAGCCAGTCGCTTTGCCAACCGTGAAGAGAACTTTGACGTACTAAATGAAACAACTCATCGTGTGAAATTCTTCTATCATATATCTCACCTTCCTCAGCGCCCACCTTTGCGAGAGAGTCCGCCTTCTCATTGCCATAAATTAAGCAATGTGAGGGGACCCATACAAAGGTAATCTTATATGATCTTTCGACCAGTGCACACATCTGCTCTCTTATTTTTGTAAGAAAGTAAGATGCATGCTTTACAGGTTTCATCGATCGGAGAGCCTCAATAGAACTGAGACTATCCGAGAAGATGAAGAAGTGGTCTGCGGGCATGTTAGAGATCATCCCCAAAGCGAAGTTGATTGCTGCCAGCTCAGCAACATAAACCGTGCAAGGTTCCTGAAGTTTTCGGAAGGCGGAAGAGTTTTCATTGAAGACACCGAAGCCAGTGGATCCATTTATACGTGACCCGTCAGTGAAATATCTCCTGTAGGAATCGACATTCTGGAACTTTGCGTTGAAAATACGTGGAATAGTTATACATCGAAGTTGATCTGGAATTCCATGAATAGCTTGTTTCATGGACAGATCATATTCAACAGAGGAACTGTCATTGGTGAAGCGTACACGTGGAGGGTTATAACATGGAAGACTAATGTCAGATGACATGTAGTAGAGATAAACTCTCATGAATTTTGACTGAGTGTTCAGTTTGAGCAATTCTTCGAAGTTTTCGATGACGAGTGTGTTGCTCACTCCACACTTAATAAGTATTCTTAGCGAGAGCTCCCAGAATCGGTTTTGTAGCGGTAAAACCCCTGCCAGAACCTCTAGGCTCGCATTATGTGTCGAGTGCATACACCCTAAGGCGATACGCAAACAACGATATTGAATTCGTTCCAATTTAATCAAGTGGCAGTTTGCTGCTGAGAGAAAACAGAAAGAGCCATACTCTAGAACAGAGAGAATGGTTGTTTTATAGAGTTTTATGAGGTCTTCCGGGTGAGCACCCCACCATGTTCCGGTAATTGTTCGTAGAAAATTGATCCTTTGTTGACATTTTTCCGTTAAATACCTAATATGAGTTCGCCAAGTGCCTTTTGAATCAAACCAGACCCCAAGGTATTTTGAAGTCAAAGACTGGTCGATGTCTGTTCCCAAAAGCTTAAGCTTTAGTTGGGCAGGATTCCGCTTCCTTGAAAATACGACCAGTTGAGTTTTTTGCGGAGCAAACTCGATCCCTAAATTTCTAGCCCAAGTGGATAGATTATCAAGGGAATTTTGCAATGGTCTTTGCAAGATTTCCGCTCGTGGGCCCTTCATAGAAACCACAGCATCATCTGCAAGTTGTCTTAGCGTGCATGGTTCTTCCAAACAGTTGTCAATATCTTTAACATAAAAATTATAAAGCAAGGGACTCAGACATGAGCCTTGGGGAAGGCCCATATAGCTAATTCTGGAAGTTGTCAGTTGACCGAGAGTGAAGCTCATGTGTTTTTCTGACAACAGATTGTACAAGAAATTATTCAATATTCCAGGTAAACCACTATTGTGCAGGCTTTCTGACAATATTTCTATGGAAACTGAATCAAAAGCGCCCTTAATATCCAAGAAAACCGAAGCCAATTGCTCCTTGTCCGCAAAGGCTAGTTGAATATCTAATGAAAGCAACGCTAGACAATCGTTTGTTCCTTTGCCCTTGCGAAAGCCAAATTGTGTACTGGAAAGCATGTTGTTTGATTCGACCCAGTGATCGAGTCGGGATAGGATCATTTTTTCTAACAATTTCCTTAAACATGATAACATAGCGATCGGGCGGTACGAATTATGATCAGACGCTGGTTTCCCAGGCTTTTGAATAGCTATTACTTTGACCTGTCTCCATTCAGGTGGAACAATGTTGTGCTCCATGAATAAGTTGAACAGGTCAAGCAACCGTCTTTTAGCGATATCAGGGAGATTTTTAAGAAGATTGAACTTAATCATATCGCGTCCCGGAGAGGAGTTGTTTGATGAAAGAAGAGCCATAGAAAATTCCAGCATAGTGAATGGTCTGTCCAACGCATCGTCTCTCTGGGTTTCCCAGGATGGCGGTTGAGCTGGAACTGAGTCTGGACAGACCTTTTTCGCGAAGTTGAATATCCAACGATTGGAGTATTCGTCACTCTCATTTGAGGATGAGCGGTTTCGCATGTTGCGAGCCACTCTCCAAAGCGTCGTCATTGAAGTTTCTCGTGAGAGGCCATCGATGAAACGTCGCCAATAGCTACGCTTCTTCGCTTTAATAAGATTCTTCAGTCTTTTTTCGAGCTTCGAGTACTCTAAATAAAGTTCTGAGGTACCATATCTACGAAAAGCTTTAAAGGCATTGGATTTTTCTCGATACAACTGAGTGCATTCATCATCCCAACCAGGTGTGGCTGGTCGTCTTTTGAAGGATGCACTTGGAACTCGTTGCTTTTGGGATTCTAATGCACTTTTATAAATCAATTCTGTTAGGAATCGATACTCATCCAACGGTGGGAGAGTGTTGAATGATTCGATACCAAAGGTTACCGCTGATGCAAATTTTTGCCAATCGATATTCCTAGTGAGGTCAAAAGGAACCTGAATTGACTGTTCTGACCTTTCAAAATTATTTCTGATAGAAGTTATTATGGGCAAGTGATCACTACCATGGGGGTCATCGATCACCTTCCACATGCAATCGAATGATAGTGAACTTGATCCCAAAGACAGGTCAAGACGGCTTTCTTTGCCGTCGGATGAAATACGTGTCACTTCACCTGTGTTCAAAATGTTCAAGTTGAAATCGTCGCATAAGTCATAGAAAATAGCCGCTCTATAATCGTCATAAGATTCGCCCCATCCAGTACCATGTGAGTTCATATCACCCAGTATTAAAACTGGAGATGAGAGCATGGAGACTGCATTCCAGAGATGACGGCGGTTTATTGAAACTCTTGGAGGAATATAAACAGAAGCTACGCAAAGGTCTTTACCCTTTACGCTTATTTGGCAAGCAACGATTTCTATGCCTGGATGAGTCGGGATGGGGATTCTGTAGAATGAGTGGCACTTTTTGATCCCTAAAAGCACACCCCCGTAATTATCATCTCGATCCTGGCGTATAATGTTAAAATCGTAGAAGTTAAGATCATCTTCAGAAGAAAGCCATGTTTCACAGAGTGCAAATATATCACAATCGGAGTTGTGAAGCAAAAACTTAAATGTGTCTAATTTAGGTTTTAGACTATGACAGTTCCACTGTAGCACAGTGATCATATCTTGTACCTCACTCGATGAATTATCCATCGAAAGATATGATCGAAGCAAGGAGGGGCCACGAAATAGTCAATTCCCTGAGATACTCTTCTATTGCGGGGAGAAAAAGGTCGAGTATGCCTCTGAATGAGTCTGAAACTCCGAGGGCATTGCATATGCGATCCACAAGGGCCGTAAAAGTTATCAATCCTCGCTTGGCCCCGGGGGTTTTCGAGGAAGAGCGAGGGACTTCAGTAGCTTTTTTCTTGCTATCTTGTCTAGAGCTTCTTTTTGAAGTATATTTAATCGGTGGAGGCGGGGGCGGCAGATCTTTGCTGCAACACGGAACGGAAGCATCAAAGACCTGTTTCTTCGGCAATTTCAAATTTGCCCCACCTCCTTTTGAATTAGGCAAACTTTTGAGGGAAGATTTCATTACCTTTCGGCGCAGTCCCGGAGAAGATTGAGACTTTCGTTTACCGGGTGCGTGTACCTCCGAAGAATCCCCCCCATCGGTTTCGTCGTCGTTCGCTTCATCGGAAGACAACTCTTGAAAAGAGTTACCAACTGGGATGGCTGATGAAGACTCTTTTGCGGACGGATTTAAAGATTTTACCATTTCCGCGTATGTCTTCTTGGAGCGCTTCACAATTGAGCGACTCTCATTTCGAATGCGTCTTTTATAAGCCGGGCATTTCTGCAGGTCATGAAGTTCCTCGCGACAGTAGCTACATTTTTCGGCTTCCTGTGTGCAAGCATCTTCCAAGTGAGCTTGGTTGCATTTGCCACAACGGGGCTTGTTGTCGCAATAGCTAGCACTGTGGCCAAGCTGCTTGCAGTTGGTACAATTGAATACCTTCGGCACGTAAAGACGCACTGGGTAAAAAGCACTGTCAATACAAACAAATTTCGGGAGGACGGAACCGGGGAAAGTCACTCGAAACGAGGCTGACGGCGAAAACACTTTCTTATTTCCTTCCATGGAAACTGATTGTAATTGTTTACAATCCAGTATAGCCTCATCAGGAATGGACCGGTTCTCAAAGACGCCTTTGCCAGTCTTAATGTCTTCGCATGTTAGACTCGCGTCGATAATTTTCCCTTCCACCTCGACTTCTCGTGCCGGCACATAGACGCAATATTCCACAGTAAAAGCCTCATGCTGAGCAATTTCATTCGCTGCTTTGTAACTAGGTGCAGTTACACGCAGCTTGGATTCTTTCACTTGGTGAATAACGGTCCCAGGATATTTACGCGTCAGCTCCCGAGAAATCGAGAGCACGTTCAAAATCTTCTTTTTGCGCCGGAAATAGACAACCCAAGGCCCAGCCGAAGACGGTTGATAGAACCGCGTTCGAGCAACGAGATCTCTAGGAGGCGTATCGCCTCCATCCGATTCATCCATGCGGAAAAAAGCTTAACCGCAACCAAATGAAGAAAAAAAAAATAATAATAAAAAAAAAAAACAAAAACAAAAAATATATGTGTGGACTATTTTGTACACACCTCCCCTAAATGGGTAAATCAAATTCACAAAAAAAAAAAAAAGAAAAAGAAAAGAAAGAAAAAAGAAAAAAAAAAAAAAAAAAAAAAAAAAAAATAACCAATCAGTGGGCTATTTTGTACCCAACTCCCCTATACGGGCAAAATTGCACCGGGAGAGAGACAGAGGAGAAGCGAAAAACAACCTTGAACTCAACACTGTTGTTCGGAGATGCGAAAGCAATTCAATAGATAATGTATACTTATCCGTTCTACAGCAGGAGAACGTCCACGCGCCGTAGGTAGTAGACCGACCGGGTCGGCCTTCTGCCTTGTTGTTGTTCTCGGTGCGGGAGAAAAATCAATCACCGATAATTGATGATGGGCGATGATTTTATTGCGGTGGAACGATACTAGTTTCACTAGTTCGCTTCCTTCGCAAAGCGCAATCGTCTAAGCACTCACTTTGCACAAAACTGAAACTTGTTTAACTCACTAATTAAACCAAAAACCCACGCGGGCGGTGGGGAAAAAGGCCTAAATGAACTCTGCAAAAAGTGCCGTACGATGAGACCGGGATCCTGTCGACCGACTCGTTCAAGCGCTAAGCAAGGAATGAGCGTAGCACAATAATTATCATCGAAGGCGGCTTTCATACTTAACACAGGTTTTCAAATTAAAAATGATATAAATCTCACAATCGTATGATTATTTTGTCAAAGTCACACTTATTCCAAACGAAAAAAAAAACTATCCGGGTGGCGTAACACTAACGGAATCATGCAAAAATTTAGCACGCCACAAGCCATCTTTAAAATCGTCGCAAATAAAATCTTCTTCTTCTTTCTGGCATTACGTCCTAACTGGGACAAAGCCTGCTTCTCAGATTAGTGTTCTTATGAGCACTTCCACAGTTATTAACTGAGAGCTTTCTTTGCCGCTTGACCATTTTTGCATGTGTATATCGTGTGGCAGGTACGAAGATACTCTTATGCCCTGGGAATCGAGAAAATTTCCTTTACGAAAAGATCCTCGACCAGCGGGATTCGAACCCACGACCCTCAGCATGGTCATGCTGAATAGCTGCGCGTTTACCGCTACGGCTATCTGGGCCCCTGGGCAAATAAAATATAACACGTAAATCACTGCATTATCAGCCAGTTTTATTGCAGCTGTTTATCACTGTACAAAGCACTACAACCCGGATTACGTTGCACCTGCTAATATCGGCGGATTTGAGAACAACGAGATCACAAAAAAATTGAAGGTGGCATAGCGCCATCAGCCGAATCCCGAATGCCAGCTTACCGAATGACCCATTTCCAAAAAAGACATTTCCCCGAATGACTCGTTTCCCTAAAAAGTGAGGCAGTTCAAATAGGTGCAAGAATAGTCTTTGGGGACTAGGTGCTGAACTAGAAAGAATGATAAGCGATTAAAAGAAGAAGATAATGTAGATTATAAGGTTATCCTCGACTAAATGTGTAAGTACATTTTGCCAAAAATGCCGATGATCGTGAAACTCGAAAGAACCGCAAATCAAGTAAAGAATAGTCAAGTAGTTATGACAATTATAAGAGCTAAATACTTTTTGGGGAACTAGGCTATTCGTGGAAATAGGGTATTCGGGGCACTGGCATTATGGGAACTGGCGTTCGTGGAAACGAAATTCGGGGAACCGTCATTCGGAGAAAAGTAGCACAACCGTTCAAAATAAGCTGCACTTACATATGTCATACTATGTTTTATGATCAAACTTGACCCAAGCTATTGATTTTTTTTTTGTTTTCATAGTTATTCTTCCTTCTTTTAAAATTGGCTGTTCTTTCTAATTGTATTTCCAAAGGGTGATTTATATTAGGGATGGTACACAAATTATGTCACGCTAAATTTCGACTTTTACGACCCCCTCCCCCTCCCTTTGTCACGTTTTTTGTATGAGTCCTTTGAAAATTTTGTAAGGCTTGTCACGCTTGGCTTGACCACCCCCCCCCCCCCCCTTGGAGCGTGACGTAATTTGTGCATGACCCCTTACAGTTAACTCTCCCTTACTCGATATTCGGTATCTCGATATCGAGTTAGATAACCATAATAAAAGCTGGTTTTCATGGCTAACTCGATGGTCCCTTGGATAGCAATTGCGCTGATTTTGTGTTCTGTAACTCGATACCTCCCTAACTCGATGATCCCTTCAATATCGAGTAAGGGAGAGTTGACTGTAGTGTAATATTCTTCATAAGTACAAAATAAATTGATGGAATGTTTTTTTTTTTTTGCTTTCATAGCATATTATTCCTTCTTTTGAACATATGCTGTTCTTCCTAGGTTTATTGTCTTCGTAATTAAGGTACCGTGGGGCAAGTGGGTAATGGAATTCGCATAGTTAAGATTCTTCAAATTCTAGAGACTTTAAATTGAAACAAATGAGGTCGTATATATTCTTTAGCTTGACTCCCACTAAATATAAGCAGCATGCTGAAATTATTTTTATGAAAAATTGAAGAAAAAAATACAGAAAAAGTTTTTGAAAAATGTGTCCTTACTTTTCACTTGCCCCAAAAGTGGGGCAAGTGAAAAGTTTACCGTTTTGAACAATAAATTCAAAAACAAACAGTTATATTCACGATTTCTATTAGCTTTAACATTTGTTAAGGCTTCCCAATGAACAATTACATAAGTAACATGTAAACAAAGAAAATGTTATTGTTTTCACTTGAATTTTCTTCTGTTCAGTTATGTTAGTTGAAATGATTCGACAACATTATAACTGCAACATTTCCAATGTTAGTTCTTACATTATAGGACAGCAATTGCATTTCTGCTCTGTAGAATAGAATGTTCAATAACGGACTTAGAATCTTTTTTATGTGGATAGACCTACACCCCATTTTTATGTTTTGAACTAGCTTTACATAGACATTCCACGAGATCTCCGTGTGTTCTCTAATATTGCAACTTTTCAGTCAACGTCTTCCTTTTAATTGGCTGCCCGAAGTAGACATATTATTATTGTAATGTTTGGCAACATTTTTTAAAGAAGTTCCATGATTTCTAATAGCTTTTAACGCTTGAGTAGTGTTTCTTGAATTATCAGCACTTTATGTTTTTCTATGATAATTGCGAACCATGTTTACTTATGGCTACTTAAAGAGAAAACACAAATTCAATCTCTAATGATAAACTTTTCACTTGCCCCACTCGATAAGAAAATTGACGGTGTTTAAATTTAGTTATTTTTAGGTCTACGTCGAATTAATTCTAAAACTATTTTTATTGCAGTTTGAAACTGTCACAGAGGACAACTAAGAAGTGGTACAGGAAATTATTTTCCGCAACTTTTTTCCACTGAAAATATTAAAATATGATTGTACGTCGCCAACTTGTTACGGAGTAACAGTTGACAGGTTAACAATTTTTCACTCTATTATGCAATAATGGCTGAAAAATCTCAGAAATCTTTTACCTATCGTAATATTCTCAATGACCTCAAAGGTTTACGCATGAGTTTAAAACGTTAATTCACATATTCAGTAAAATATATCAATTGTTTTCACTTACCCCATTTACCCACTTGCCCCGCGGTACCTTATGTAGATTAATGAATCACAATTACACTAGAAAATTTCTCTTGTCTTTGATAATTTCTTTTTACAGCAAAGATTAATAGCTATAAAATATCGTAGTCTATATGCACTAGAGTGGCCCACATTAGTCAGACTACAATAAACTACTGTAAAAATTTGAACAGAATCTATCAACTCTAAGGAGGGGCTAAACCAGATTGAAATTTGTAAGGAGAAAATCGTCAAAATATATAAAAAACGTCCAAGCGGTTCTAAAGATTTCTAATTAATAAATGGTTCCAAAGCTTTCTAATTAATAAATCAAAGACTGCAACAAATCGGAAGTGTTGTCGTTAAAAAAATATGTTTCACCTATGAAAACTATAATTTGGTTTTCCTTGAATTTTTCAGTTAAATGTGTTTACTATTTACCATTAACCTGAATTTTAACAGCCAACAATATCTTGTAATTTTTTTCTGGGGATTGTCCCTTTCTGGGGAATGGTTTTCTGGGAAATGTCCTATTCTGAGGAATGGATTTCCGGGGAATGTCTCATTCTGGGGAATGTCTCATTCTGGGGAATGTCTCATTCTGGGGAATGTCTCATTCTGGGGAATGGCGTTCTGGGGAATGTCATTCTGGGGAACGTCATTCTGGGAAATGTCATATAATCGAATTACCTTATGAAAGATAAAAATTGGTTGGACCAGAATCAGAATTTTATTAACGGTTGAGAATAAAGGAGTTGGGTCTTATTGACGTATGACAGATCACACAAATTTTGAAAAATATCCATACAAAAAGCGTTGCAAAGTAGTGTAGTCAAAGTTGGGAAGTTGCTAAAATCTAAGTTTATAGGGGAACTATTTCGAATGAATGTACATTTTTTAGTTTTATATTAAAATTTATCTAAGTATAAACAAAAATGTGCATTACGTGATTCTACATACCTAAGAATCCTGAAGGCGCTCGTTTAGTTTCAGAATTTGAGCTGCTATCTTCAGTTGCTTTTTTTCCACGCATTCCCAGGAAGCCAGATGGAGCCCTCTTTTCGCTAGTTTGAAATGTAGAAATCGAAGGATTATTGCTGATTTCCTGTTCTATTTGATGGATTCTATACAGTTCTTCAAGAAAAGCCCTTTCTCTTTGCAGTAGCTCATCGAAATGAATATCTTTCGTTAATTCAAGCTGGTTTGTGTTATCGTCAAAACTGCTGTTCATGTCATAGAAAGCTTTTTTGCCTCGCATTCCTGTGGTAAATGGGTTTGCGTATCATTAATATCATTACTGCTTTCAACATTGATTCCGCTTACCTGTGAATCCGGATGGTACCCGTTTTGCACCGTTGTAGTAATACTTTTTGCCTCTCAAGCCAAGGAAACCGGAAGGAGCCCGCTTAGGATACAATCTTAAGGGATAGAAGGGAATATTTTTTTTTCCACGGACATCCTATGTGTGTTGAGAGAAAAATGCATACAAAATGTTTAATACTTCTGTAAAAAAAATGACGTGTTACATGTTTCTACAACCGAATGAAAGTAATTGTACTGAAAAACTGCTTGATGAAACGTTTTGTTTTCAAGCAATAAATCTATAGTCTATTATAAATAGGCGTGATAAATAAACTTCTCTATTTGCATCATGTTTTTACCCCAAAACATCATCAAAATCGTAATGACTAGTGCACCTGAACTAGTGATAGAGGCAATAATAACGGGTTGAGATATGATAAATCGCAAAAAAAACGGAAGCGGATTTTTATATATGAATACGTCATTAGAAATTTTTTGTATACTTTTTACGTAAAAAATAATCTTAAAGTTATAAAATCATTAAATCTTTCCAAAGAAGCACTTCCTCCATTATTAGAACATGTTCCAATAATAGTGGTTATAGCCACTATACTTTGATAAAAAGCGGATTTTTTTCTTAAGCGCTTTTCTTGTCAGCTGCGGACTACGCTTAAGACACGCTATTCTAGCAACGCACCACTTTTTTAATTGTGTTGTATTTTTCTGACTGAATAAAAATTTTTATACAATTTTTTTTTTGTTTCGACATGGTTCATGTTATCTATAACATGCTATAAACCACACTACTTAAATTATTGGACATAACACATTACACTAGATCAGCCATCCTATTTGATTTTTGGTTTTATTTTTATTTCTAATTTAAAATTTTCTTGGTCCCCATTTTGGACTCTACAATGTCATAAATTAAGGAGAATGTTTGAAAAAATCATACAAATCGATTGAACAATCTCCAAAAATCTGAAAATTACAATGTATTGTTTTTTTTTTATTTAAAGTTTAGAAGAGATTTTTTTCGTAATGGGAATTTAATTGTCTTCCCTGGTCATAGTGTATCATCGTACACGATATATGAATGCGAGAAAGCTCTAAGTTAATAACTGTGGAAGTGCTCATTGAACACTGAGCTGAAAAGCAGACTCTGTCTCAATAAGGACGTAATGTCAAGAAAAGAAGAAGGATCTATGCTCCAAGTAATTCAACTATTACTACCATTATCAAAATTTCAAAAAATGTTGTGTTCAAGTCAGGATTACTTGTCTTAAGAGACTGTTTTTCATCACGCTAATCTGTCATGGAGCAGCCTAAAATTATTACGTAACTACATAATTTCATTTGCATTATGACTCATTACGCAACATTTTTAAGTTATAAAATTCGAAAATTAACTTTATAAATTAACTCGCATTAAAATTTCACTTGATTCAATCTCCGTTATGAACGAATTTACTTGATGATGAAATTTATGAAACAGATTTTATAACTTACCAAGCGGTTTTCATTGGTATCATCGTTATTCCAATCATAGTTAAGCTTTCCTTCTACTCCGGAATCGGGATTCGGTCTGATTCAATCGTTAAATGAAAATGGTATAAAACAGATAAAAAGTGTTTTATATTGAGAAACTAATTCAATTGACCATATTATACACCGCAATTACCGAAAATAATGGAATTCATCATCAAGCGAATGCGAAACTAGTGCATCATCTTCACCATCATCGTTATCGGTGGGTACATCGTTGGCTACCTTCGATGTGCCATCTGTGTCCAGTAGCGGCAATACAGTCGTGATTGCATTATCAGGTTCATTAAAATTTGAATAAAAATTTCCTACGCCTTCGCTATAATAATGGTCACGTTTGTCACGAATGTTCTAAGTAAAATAGAAGTATTATTAATAATTTTACAACATTTATTCATGATAAATACCTTTGTAACGTCCGATTTTACACCGGGATCTGCATAACTGAAGTATATATTCAACATGAGTAGAACAAGTGTTCCTATCCTAATAGTATTCATTTTGCTGAAACAAAGAAAATAAATTTTCTGATATTTCTTGATCTGCTTTAAATAATCGGGAATATTGTGCTAAATAACATTTAACATTTAAAACGAGGTGAATTGACCAATCATGTTACAACAATGTTAATGATGATATACGTAATAATCGCGACGCCAGTGGTGTACACTCCCGTGCCAAAATTTGTGGTCACCCCAAAAAAGATATCCATACATCTGGAAACACACGTCTAAATCGACAGACAATAAGTTAGACTTAATTCGTATGTATTTCGTTAAAAATATGTTTGAGTAGTGTTTGGCCCATCAATTGTACCAGCTTTGTTTTTTAGGAAAATGCACGCTTTGCAAGGTTGTTTAATTCTACGCAACCATTACACTCCATAATAACTTCCTTTTCTTCTAATACCTGTTTCTACGACCTGCTTTGCTCATGTTCACAGCTGATCAGTAGAAGTTTTCTAATTTTATTTTGTGTAGGGAAATATATCTAATTGCAAATCTTTCATAAATGAAAGCTTTAATCGAAAAAAATATTTGGTAGCCGTGATAGCCATCATCATAGCATTGTGTATAACCGGCACCAAATTTTTTTTTCGAAAATAGTTCCCATTTTGAAGAAATAATTCGTTGGACGCACTTCACCATACACATATTTTCAGCGTTACCTTTATGCAATCTTTCGTGCATAGACACTAGCGCATACCACTATGTGGTGAGTAGCGAAATGAGCCATGCATGTAACCCAAATTTCCCGAATTTATCGATGCATGGAGCTAGTGTTTTCCAATGAATTCGACAGTCAAGAGATTCCTCATAACAGCGTCCGTTCCCCATGTCAGATGCGGCTGATTATCCTCCGAGTGCCAGAGAAGTACTCTAAGCTAAACTGTTCATTTTGGCCCTCCGAACATATAGAGGGAATGGTCCTCCGGAAATCTAAGGAATTGGTGTCAGGCCCTGCAAGCCAGCCGTAAACACAGGAACGTCAATGAGATAATACGAACCAGAACAATCGGCCACAGCGACGGAAATGGACTAGCGATTGGAAGTTCGGTACGTGAAACTGCAAATCTCTTAACTTTATCGGAAGCACACGCATACACGGATAAAAATCTGATCCCCACACCATGATTTACAAATCATGAAATTCATAAATTGGTTAGGATCAGGATCACAAATCATGATTCCTGGAGTCATAATCATGATTCCCCATAAGCGTAACATCCAGTGTGAAAACACTAAGCGGCGCACTTTGCTTCAGGTCATTCGTATCGATCACACTTAATTCAAGATGACGAAGCGGTTGAGTGGTAGAGTACGTGGCTTACAATCGAAAGGTTCTTGGCTCGAATCCCAATGTATGCTATTTTTAACTATTTTTTTATTTTGTCGATCATAAACGGTAGCGCGACTCAGCATTTTTGGCATTTGAATCATGATTCCGAGCAATCAGCTACAAAAACCTAACGCGTGTGTTGCGTTACGGCAATCGGACTCATGATATCATGAGTTCAAATCATGGTGTATTTTCATAAGACCAAAACACGCTGGAATCATGATATCATGAGCCATAATCTAGTTTTTGGATTCTGATTTCTACCCGTGTACTCTCCGATGTACTGAAGATCCGCGGTTTTGGCATCGTAGCGCTGTAGGAGGTGTGCTGGACAGGTTCGAAAGTGCGAACGTTTAGAGGTAACCATATCATCTACCAGAGCTAGGCAACACACGTGAGCTGGGAACAGCTTTTATAGTGATGGGTGATATGCAAAGGCGCGTGATGTGCAAGTTAAGGCTTAAAGACCGGTTCTTCAACTTCAGCATCATAAACGTGCATACCCCTCACTCCGGAAGCACTGATGATTACAAGGACGCATTTTACGCATAGCTCGAACGCGAGTACGACCGCTGCCCAAGCCACTACATCAAGATCATCATAGAAAATTTGAACGCTCAGGTTGACCAGAAGGAGGAGTTCAGACAGATGATTGGAAAGTGCAGCGCCCACCGGCTGACGAAAAAGAACGGCCTACGACTAATAGATTTTGCCGCATCCAAAAGTATGGATTCGTAGCACCTACTTTCAGCACAGCCTCCCTTATCGGTACACCTGGAGATCACCACAGCAGACGGAATCACAAATCGACCACGTTTTATTCGATGGACGGCACTTCTCCGATAGAACCGACGTCAGAACCTATCGCGGCGCTAATATTGGCTCTGATCATTATCTACTGATGGTTAAACTGCGCCCAAAACTATCCGTCATCAACAATGCACGCAACAGCATCTTGAAGTAGCGTTGCCGGAACAGGGCGACCTTGACGAAGCCTCTATTGAGGACTGCTGGAGCACCATAAAAACAGCCATCAACAACGCAGCCGAGAGCATCGTCGGGTACGTGGAACTACGTGGATGGCATGTATCGATTGGTTCGACGAAGAATGTAGGGGCTGATCCATTAATTACGTAAGACAATTTTCGGGGGTTTTCAACCCCCCTTTCCCCGTGGTAAGATTTTGTGTATAAAAATAAAAAATAAAATGTATAGCGCGTAAGAAATCTCAGAAAGCCCCCCTTCCCCCTATAAACCCTTACGTAATTAATGGACAGCCCCAAGGCAGGTTTTGCAGGAGATGAATGCAGCGCGGGCTGCAATGCTGCAGCAAGGAACGCGACAAAACGTGGAGTGATATAAAAGGAAACGAAAGCAGCAAAGCCGCCTATTCCGGGACTAAATTCGCCGCCTGGATGAAACGGAATGTGAAGAAATGAAGCAGCTGCATCGTTTATAAGAAACGCGAAAGTTCTACGAGAAGCTACGTGAGCCAAAATGTGTAGGGATAAGGATGGAAGCATCTTGACGGACGGATGTGAGGTGATTGAAATGTGGAAGCAGCATTGCGATGAACACCTGAAAGGCACGGAGAACACAGGCGCAGAGGGTCATGACAGCTGAAGAAGTGACTACGTCAGCACGACTGATGAAGGAAACCAACCTTTTCCTACATAGAGGGAAGTTAAAGATGCCATCAACCAGCTCAAGAATAACAAGGCAGCTGGTAAGGATGGTATTGATGCTGAACTCATCAAAATGGGCCCGGAGAGGTTGGCCGCCTGTCTGTACCGGCTGATTGTCAGAATCTGGGATACGGAATAGCTGACGGAGGAATGAAAGCAAGGTGTCATATGCTCCATTTACAAGAAGGGCGACAAACTGGAATTTGATAACTATCGTGCGATCACTATCCTGAATGCCGCCTACGAAACGCTATCCCGTTTTCTTCCTTCGTCTATTACCGATAGCAAATGAGTTTGTGGGAAGCTATCAAACTGGTTCCTTTAACGGCCGCTCGACGACGGAGAAAATCTTCACTGTACGGCAAATCCTCCAAAAATGCCGTGAACACCAAATCCCAACACATCACCTGTTCATCGATTTTAAAGCGGCTTATGATAGCATCGACCGCGAAGAGCTATGGAAAATCATGAACGTGTATAGCTTTCCCGGGGAGCTCGAAAGACTAATAAGAGCAACGATGGACGGTGTGCCGAATAGCGTGAAGATTTCGGGCCAACATTCCAGTTCGTTCAAATCCCGCCGGGGACTTCGACAAGGTGATGGACCTTCGTGCCTGCTATTAAACATCGCGCTAGAAGGCGTCATGCGGAGAGCCGGGTTCAATAACCGAGGTACAATTACACAGCGCAACAAAAATGACATTTTTGCGTGTCTCAAGGATCAAATTATGTGTCTCTAGTAGATTTGTGGTTGCTGAATCTGATGCCGTTCTCAGAAATTTCCCAGCACGTTACAATTTTTGGCTACAGGTCGCCAAAGTTGTATAAAACATTGATTTTATCGATGTTTACCTAAAATTTGAAGTATATTTTATCAAACTTTTTTGTCATCTTATCCATCTAGCATGCAAAAGAGGACTTAAACTTTCATTTTAGATGTATTTTGATTGAAATTGCACGATTAAATTTAGATTAAACCGATTTTTTCAATATGCTTGTAGTCTCCATACTAAATTCTTCGTTTCTCTTATATGTCAAAATACAATACTTTTGTAGACCATCAAAAAATAACTTTTCCGAGTCAAAAGTATTATAAACTGTGATGATAAGTATTGTTATACACATAAAGTTTGAATTCTGTGGCAAATTAGGTAAATAATTTGCCTTACAAGCTGGCAAACTTGCATGCAAGTTGGCTGAAATAGTCAATTTTTGCATTTTCAACAACCAATATCTCAAAAACTAGACGTGCTATGATATTTCTGTAAACGGCAATGGATTCAGCAACCCTTTATGAAGTAAATAGAGGTATTTTGATGCTGGAGACAAAAACGTGTTCCGCAGTGTTATTACAAAATCGTCGGATTGTGGATATCGTCGGCAGAACATTTGGAACGGTGACAGACCTGTACACCCGCCTGAAACGTGAAGCGACTAAAGTTTTGGTGGTGCATGCGTCGAAAACAAAGTTCATGCTGATAGGCGGAACCGAGCGCGACAGAGCCCACCTAGGAAGCAGTGTTACGATACGCTCTTTTGTAATACGCTCAGTAATGTATTAAAATCATTTTTTTATTGAACATCCGTTATTCTCGACTCGAGCAAAAATTTATATTTTTAATACAATCATGTCCCAGTAAAATAATCATGTCCCAGTAAATGCTCCTGTGATGATCTCTTCTTCACATCAAGAAGCTTCGCATCTTTGTGTGTTGTGAAATTTGAGTAAATGGAGCAGAAAAAAGCACAAAATCTCTTTTTCAAATTATATACAGCTAGGTGTGTTAATCCAGAAGCGCCCGGTTATGTGTAACTTTTTGAAGAGTTCTTCAGCATTTTCAGCTGTAGCTGAAGCTAAGAAGCATGCTTTATCTCAATGGAGACGTAATTTCAAGAAGAAGAAGAAGAAAAAGATTATTAAGATATTTGGATGATAAAAAACGCGAACACATATCCAGAGAATTCTATTCCATAACTTTATTGCTTTAGGCTCATTATGCCCCAATAACCCCATCTTCATATTATTATCAGCATTCAACAGTATAGCGAACGTTTGTAATTTGCAATAATCTCATTAGCGAATGATAATGTTTCGTTTCGTATGTTTTCAACTGATATTAAATATTTATAGGAATGAAAGCCATTTGTGCTGCGAACTGGGTACCTACGTTGAATGAGTTGCAGCTTTAACATTTCCTTACACCCTCTATCTGTAGCAGATTAGCACTTTCTGCGCTAATAAGCAAAATTCTTAATTGCGATAGTAGATAGACAAATCTGTTGATCCTATGTTAAATGGTGTTTGCAGATGATGAAGCTACAAACGAGATGTGTGATGTATTATTTTTTTTTTTTCGTTATAGATTATCAGCACATGACAAGTAGATGTCAACGTATTTAAATAGCTCTATATAAACATTCGTTAATGTTTGCATTTCAGATTGCGTTGTCCTTAAACGTATATATTTGCAGCGGGCTGTCGAATTTCACTCAAAATCACGTACCCGTATGCCTCTTGTAAGTTGCCACTTTGTTTCTACCGATGTTGACCTTCTCTACAAGTGTAAAAACATGTTTCTTTTTGTGCGTTTACGTGCGCTATTTGCTTTACATGAACATACATGTTTTATTACCGAGTGTAACTTCCGTGGTCTTTTCGCTATGCTATTGGAATCAGCATCATTTTTTTTGCTAGCTGACGGGCATTTGAAAACGGTGCGGTTACTGCAAAGACATTAGTGTTTTATCTGTTCGAAGCAGGTGGCTCATTTCATGAGATGAAAAGTAAAACGTTCAAATGTGATGAACAATATTTTGTGTTAATTTTCTTGTCATCGTTTTGTGGGCTTCAAGAAACAATTTTTATATAGGGTCGATGTACCAATAGTCGCATAGCTAACAACAAATATTTATTCATATTAAATCGAAAAATAAAGCCAGCGGAATTATTTTTACATCATTTGAAAACTAGGTGTAAAAAACATATGAAAACCACGAAAACTAAAATTTTGTATTTATTATCGCTTGTGCTACTATAGGAACACATGTGCCTATAGTAGCACTATTTATAATTTATGTTCCTATAGTAGCACTAGCTTCACGGCGTAGGCAAAATACAAATAAAAACATTAGTTTTACAACATTTTTATATTTTTCCTTTAAAGTGTGTATCAAAAGCTTTCGGTTGATGTAAAAAAGTTTTTAATTTATCAGTTTTTTCGTTTGACAAAAAATAGTTTCTATTAGTAGTGCTAGGGACAATAGGTTTATTATGGTTGCAAGGGAGCTTAAATTTTAAGCAAAACTTAATCATTTAATGAACAAAAACGAGCTATGTTTTTGTACTTAGATAAATAGCTCCTTACCTTCACGTCAAAAAATATTTTCCAACGATTTATAGCATTTATAGCAAAACGGCCGTAAAAAGCCACTAATGCGACTATAGGGGAATGTCTACTAAGGGAACACCGACCCTATACACTCCCGTGCATAAGTTTGGGTTCACCCCCTAAAAAACATACAAAAGTTTTCTGTCCATATCTATGTGATTACAAGTCCAATTGAAACTCTTTAAGCCGCATTCGAAAGGCAAAGAGTTATTCTTACTTCGTATGTATTTTTCCAAAAACATTTTTTGAATTTTGTATACTAAATTTTTACTTAAAGTTGTTACATTTTTCAAAAAACACCCTGAAAAATCATATCTTTTTTTTTCTCAGCATTGGATCGACCAAAATTTTAAATCAAAGTGTCATGAGAATCGTAATCTTATATTCTTTGAAGAGGCCCCACAAAATTTTGGAGGAAAAATCTGGAAAGTATTCAAAATCAATGAAACCGTCAGTCAAGTCATCGTGCAAAAGTCTGGGTTCACCCCTCAGTATGATGCAAATCGTGCAAAAGTTTGGGTTCACCTGAGCCGCACGCATATCATTTATGTCAATATCTCTACCATTTTTCAACTGATTTTTATAGTTTAAAGCTTTTTTGATCGCAAATAATGGCGCGTACATGATTGGTTGGAGATTTCACAGATTTAAGAAAGTTCAGGTGTACCCAAACTTTTGCACGATACACCATACTGAGGGGTGAACCCAAACTTTTGCACGATGACTTGACTGACTGTTTCATTGATTTTGAATACTTTCCAGATTTTTCCGCCAAAATTTTGTGGGGTCTCTTCAAAGAATATAAGATTACGATTCTCATGACACTTTGATTTAAAATTTTGGTCGATCCAATGCTGAGGAAATTAGATATGATTTTTCAGTGTGTTTTTTGAAAAATGTAACAACTTTAAGTAAAAATTTAGTATACAAAATTCAAAAAATGTTTTTGGAAAAATACATACGAAGTAAGAATAACTCTTTGCCTTTCGAATGCGGCTTAATGAGTTCAATTGAACTTGTAATCACATAGATATGGACAGAACGCTTTTGCATGTTTTTAAGGGGGTGAACCCAAACTTATGCACGGGAGTGTAAGTTTGAATAATGACCACCGTAATCCGAGGGCATTTCATAAAATTACAGCCAAACCTCCATGTGTCGAAATCTGAAAGGACCATCGACTCATAAAAATTGTATTAGAACAGAAATGCTTCGGAAAGCTGTTTGAGCGGACCATCATAACAACTATGGAATCTTGTTTTTAGTGTGGTGCCATGAGTCGATATCGAGTCATGGAACATCGACTCATGGAGGTTTCACTATATTTTTAATATTAAAAATTGAAAATGACACACTAGGACAAAATTTATCACCGTATAACAAAGCAGAGTTAATAAGAAAAAAACGGAAATGTTCAATCGGATGTCATTTTCCCATACATATTAAAAAAAATACCTAAAAAGATAGAATTTTCATAAAATTTGTGCTAGAAATCGTTCTAAAACATTTCTGTTTCAGCACCAAATGAAAGGGGAGACTGTCATCGTTTGCTGAGTACCTCCCATGTGTTCTCCCATAGACACCGTGTACCCTCTTGAAAATAATAATAATTACTGCCACTGTGCATCGTACTTTTGTGCTATACGAAGGGTAGGGCACGTCCTACATTCGCACTAGTGGCGGCTTATTTCAACCGTATTGCTATAAAGCTAGATTTTATTCAATAAGTAATCGATATAAATAGTTTCGATTGAAATTTAAACTCCCTTGCACCTATAGTAGCGCTATTTTACCTAGAGTAGCACCACTAAGAGACTATTTTTTATGAAACTAAATAAAAGAAAATATAAGACTTGTTTTTAATTATGAATAGTGGTTTACGGCCAACCAGCCGAGTGGAAGTTTAACAACTACCGAAAAGCTAAACATTACATATAATTTGCAATTGGATTAGATGGACAAATTGATGTGAAGATTTGTGAAAAAGTTACACGTCTTCTCAGTGAGAATCGAACTCACGACTCCCCGATCTCTAGTTGGAGCGCGTTAACCACTACGCCATGAGAGGACTCATGAACGCAGAAGTTAACCTGAATTCGATTTGAGCTCAATAATCACGTGGTCCTTTTTCGCAAAGTGCACCTCTTTCGGAAGAATTAGATGCCCATCCAAACACAACGCTTTCTATATATATCCAATGCCTAGCCCGAGAGCGCATTGTTTTTTAGGTATAGGAATAGCACACTACACTAGCCAGCAACTGCGCTGGCTGAGGTTTCTATTGTGTGGGCTTCCAATGGGTCGCGACGTTCTCAAACGACCGGTTACGGAACATGAGTCCGTTGCTCGATAAATATTTGTTTTTAATTATGAATCGTGGTTTACGGCCAACCAGCCGAGTGGAAGTTTAACAACTACCGAAAAGCTAAACATTACATATAATTTGCAATTGGATTAGATGGACAAATTGATGTGAAGATTTGCGAAAAAGTTACACGTCTTCTCAGTGACACAATAGAAACCTCAGCCAGCGCAGTTGCTGGCTAGTGTAGTGTGCTATTCCTATATCTAAAAAACAATGCGCTCTCGGTCTAGGCATTGGATATATATAGAAAGCGTTGTGTTTGGATGGGCATCTAATTCTTCCGAAAGAGGTGCACTTTGCGAAAAAGGACCACGTGATTATTGAGCTGAAATCGAATTCAGGTTAACTTCTGCGTTCATGAGTCCTCTCACGGCGTAGTGGTAACGCGCCCCAACTAGAGATCGGGGAGTCGTGAGTTCGATTCTCACTGAGAAGACGTGTAACTTTTTCGCAAATCTTCACATCAATTTGTCCATCTAATCCAATTGCAAATTATATGTAATGTTTAGCTTTTCGGTAGTTGATAAATATAAGACGTTTTTAACACTTATTGTAAAAAAGTGAAAAAAGCTAGTGCTACTAACTATAGGAATAACACTACTATATACAAATGTCTTTCTATAGTTGCTCAAGCGATATTAAGCATAATAATATGATTTTTTGTTGTTGCTTCACAGGGTGTCTACCTGGAAATACCTGGAAAACCTGAAATTATCAGGGAACTTTATTGAACCTGAAAAAAAAAACTGGAATTCTCAGGGAATTCTACCACAACCAGGGAAATTTTTTTTAATTAGTAATAAATGGTGGAATATGTTTTTTGTGACATTGTTTTTTTTTTATTTCGTGTCGATCTTAAAACGCTACTTGCGATGTTCAGTCAGTAATGTTTTAATCCTTTATTCAGCATAAAACATGTTTAGACAATGAAGTAGAAGTTTAGATTGCCAAGTTTATACAGTCTATATTTCTCAAGGGATGCCTAAAAGTGTTTCTCCAGAAATTCTAGAGCACTCTAACGCCACTATCTACAGTAATTTTTTATAGAGATTACTCTGAAAATATGCGATGAACTAGCCTAGGGCTGACAATCTTAGCAATAAAAAAAATACTCTGAAGTTATCCTGGTGATTATCCCAGGATTTCCTTCACATATTTTTTCACTGATCTTTCCATTTATTACTTCTAGGAGATTTACCACAGGAGTTCTTCCACAAAGGTTTATTCCAGAGTTTTTGAGAAAAACAAATCGTTACGAAATATTTCCAATAAACCCTACAATAATTCGTCGATTTTTTCTTTCATTTATTTCCAGGATCATTTTAAAAATCAATCGTAGATGAACTCTCAGAGCTATCAGGAATTGCTCTTAAAATTTCTTCAGGCATTATTCAATGAAATCTATTGTTAACCTCTCCAAGATTTCTTAAAGAAATTTGAGCATAGTTTGCTGTGGTTCGAATATTTCTCGAATATTTTTGTAAATAAATTTTCCAAATCTCCATGGATGCTTCACAACTTCGCTGAACGTTCCACACCAGTTATTATTATAGTTATTGTTCCGATCATTCATACATATTTCTATTTTAAGGATTCCGTGGAGATTTTTTTAAAGAATTTTCTCAAAATGTCTTGTAGGACATTATTCAGAGAGTCGAATGATTTTTTTTTTTGGTTATCATAGCAATCTATAAAACAATCCTAGAAAGAAATTCGGCAAGAATCTAGGAGTTTTCCTGAGACTCTCGTATGAATTCAACAGGGCACACTTAAAACGCACACAAGTTCAATCAGAGATTACCCTAGAACTTTCTTTAGGAATTTCTCGTTTATTTTTTGATGTTTTTTGCCAAAAAAAAATCTGAAAAATTCCTTTGACATTTTCCTAGAGACGCCCCTTGATGAATGATTGGAAAAAATCTTTGTAGACTTCCTTGGGAATCTTTGAAAAAATGGAAGAATTTCTGAAGGAATAGTGAATTCTTGAAGATGCTCTAAACGGAAATGTCGTAGAAAGTCCTAGGAATATCAATGACTATATTTCTATAGATCTTGAAACTTCCTTTAAAAATGAAACGATCTTTATCTCTGATCCTTACAAAAAAATGCATATTGGGTTCGTGAAGCTATCTAAACGAATTACTTAGAAAGTTCGTGAAACATCACAGACAAAACTTCTGAAGAGATCTACGTTAAAACTAGCAGTTATACTTGTCGTAATGTCAAAAGGAATTTCAAAAAAGTCTTAGAAATATTATTTAAGAAATGTCTGTTCGAATAAGCAATTATTTTTTTTTTTCGAATAGAGTATTTTTTTATATCTGACTTTGAAGATTCGAATCACTTTCAGATCATTTGATAAACATTTTCTTTTCTTTTTTTAAGGCACTCTGTGCTTGTGGCCACTACTGTGCCGGAATCAGTTGATCTGTAGCTTCTTCTTTAACGTTACAGATCTATTTTCTACTTATCTATATTTACATCTTACTTTCACTCTCTCCTACTCTTTTACTCTCACACCGAGCAGGTAGGAGAGAGCTCTGCTGTTAATGAGGCTAGCTGCCTGCGAAGAGGGTCAGTTTGTCTCAGTCACCATCTGATACTGACGGAGGATGGATGTGCTCCCCAAAGCACGGTCCTCCGTGAGGCGTCTTCTGGTGACTGGACGGGTTTTTTGTGGAAGGGCTGGGAATCGAACCCATGACCTACCGCTTATGAAGCGAAAGCGTAACCTCAAGGCTACAGACCCCCCTAAGATAAACATTTTGGTTTTCGTGGAAATTAGAACAAAATCACCAAATTTTAAATACTTTGCAGTTAATCGTTTGATTTTTTTGTGTGTTTGGAAGGCGAACTCTTATCTTTGAAGATACATGTTAAGTCATCTTTAATGAAAAATTCATGAATCATTTTTGTATTTTGGAGAATTTCTTCAACCTGGAATTATTTTTTAAAACCTGAAAGAATCTGGAAATATAAGGGAATTTCATTTTTGTAAATAGTATTCACCCTTTCTCAAGCTTTCAGATAACGTAAAATAATACCGCTGGCATTATTTTTCGATTTCGTACAAATATTAGTTCTTATCTGATCGGCTATTGGCACACCAACCCTACACAAATTATTTCTCCTGACATAAGTTTTGAGACTAAATGCCTAAAGCGATATAACAATACCGTTAAACGGGGTATCCTTGATAATGCGAGTAAATTTAATAGTGCTGTGGGCCCCCATAATGAACGAAATAACAGAAATTCGATAAATCAGTTGAACAAAACGAATACAAAAATAAAAAGTGTTAGTATGATAATCCATGCCAAAGCTGTTTTCGTTGGAATCGAGAACATTTGAGACTGTTAATTCGTACATTGAAAATTGATGAAATTCCAACATATTTGAAACACTTATAAACAATCTGTTCTAAGATCAACATCAGATGAATTTTTCAAAAGTTTGTTTCTTAGCGAAGAGCATTTTACCAAATAGGAGCAAGTTTTGTAATCAAAGTCAGTAGTTTCTAAATAACGTTAAACATTTAAACGTATGCAACGTCCTATGCACGCAATTCATTCGAATTTGTTCGATATATAGGGGAACCTGGTCCAACTCTGTTCTAATCCGGACCATTAAGCATTTCTCAATACTGGCGCAACTGTAAAGATCGTAATAATTTTATTTTGATAAAGATAATTTTATTTTGATAAAGATAATTTTATTTTTCAATTTTAATTCTAATCTACAATAACAGTCAGTAACATAAGTTAGTAACCAAATGTTGTTTTCCATACAAAATGCCCAAGTTTGAGGGCCTGTATCTTACTGTTAGCTTCTGGTAGTCAGAATTCGCTGAAATTTGGATGACGAACTACAAATAACTTGAAGTTTTGCCTGTAAGGGAATTATTACATTTTAGTCATTTTACATAGAGTTTCAGAGGGTTGTTGAAAGACAAAAGTAAGTAACCGAGAGACTTTGTAATTTAATTCTAAAACGGTAAGTCTGTTCGGTGGTCTGCTCCACAAAGTTGTTCAACTTCAAAAGTCACACAAATTTGCAGAACACACCAACTTTCCACGTAATTCCCTTATAGGCAAAATCTGAAGTTATTTGTAGTTCGTCATCCATATTTCAGACAATTCGGACTACCAGAAGCTGACATACAGCACCCCAAACTTAGGCATTTTGTATGGAAAAACAGCATTTGGTTACTAACTTATGTCACTGACTGTATGTGTTTTATTTGATTGAATAAACATTTTAATGTCAAGGTTGAACTGTGACAAGTAGGGTAACAATATTTTGGTTTTCATCAAATATTTTAATATTCGTGGCTTTAAAATGGCAGAATTGATTTGATGCAAAAATGTTTAATTCAAGAAAATCAAATTTCGCAGCTAAAACTGTTCCATGCAAAATGTATGGACAAATTTTCACCGATAGAATATTTTTAATCTTTCAATTATAAAAACTTAACCCAAATTCTGAACGTTTCCGAAAAATATCTGAGGTACGGTGTCAAATTCTCAATCATTATTGAACTTCCATTCAATAATGATTGAGATTTCGACACCGTGTATGTATAAATCTGAAAAAAAAAATCTGAAGTTGATTTGATTGGCAATTTTGCATTTTGCAAAGTAAGATTCGCTTCCACACTTGGCAATTTGAAATTCTTTTATCAACAACTGACCACATTTTCACCATTTCGAGCACAACAAACAAAAGTTCATTTCTAAGGATCTACGTGAATTTTCACGTAGCCTTGACGTGTGGATTATTTTGAGTGTATGATACCAAACAAATGGGAATTACACGGAGCCACAAATCAACTCAACTTTGACTTCTTTTGGCTCAATTCGGCTCTTCCGTGGGATAACCCAAATTTGGGTTAACTGACATATACTCAAAATTTGACTTATTTTATTGAACTTCAACGCTGGTCGGTGCGTTTCTCTCTGCGAGAGAGGCAAAACAACCCAACCGTGAGTAAAAACTGAATGTTTACCTAAACTTAATTTTTGGGTAATCTGATTTCTCCGTGTATATTTTATAACTGCCGTAGCAAAAACGATGAAACTTGGGGTGGTCCGAATTAGAACATCGGGGGTCCGAATTGGAACAACGAATTGTTCAATCTTGTCTAGTCATGCCCTAGTAAGAGATATCAAAAAACTCTCTGCACGGAGAAAAAAGTTTGTTAAAATGAAACAAAATCTAATTAATTTCAAACAAAATTCAACTTTGAATATTGCACAAACAAAATATTAGTTTGCTCTAACATTGTCACTTGGTTGGAACAAACTAAATTATTAGAGTTGAAGTTTTTGCGAGAAATAAATTAAATTCAACAATTTCTTGTTTGTAACAACCAAAATTTTGGTTGTTGCGTTTGACAGTTCTCGAAATAACCAATTCTTTAGGTTATTTCAAACTAGAAACTTTAGTTTGTATATAACAATTCTTAGATCGAAACAAACAAATTTGTTGTTTAAATCAAACATTTGTTTTGTTGTAAAATGAGGATTGGTTTTTCTGTTTTATTTGTTTCTTAAATAAATAAGTAAAACGTAGAGAAGTACATTATGTGTATTTTTAAATAAATAAGGTACAATTACAATGATTATTATTGTTCAATTGAACCTTTATCGTTAGCGTCGAAAGCATGAAGCACCTTATTTTGCGAAGCATCGGTTGTCCAGGGGCCTTCCTTAGCCGAGTGATTAGAGTCCGCGGCTACAAAGCAAAGCCATGCTGAAGGTGTCTGGGTTCGATTCCCGGTCGGTCCAGGATCTTTTCGTAATGGAAATTTCCTTGACTTCCCTGGGCATAGAGTATCGTCGTACCTGCCACACGATATACGAATGCAAAAATGGCAACTAAGGCAAAGAAAGCTCTCAGTTAATAACTATGGAAGTGCTCATTGAACACTAAGCTGAGTAGCAGGCTCTGTCCCAAAGAGGACGTAAATCCAACAACAAGAAAAAGGAGAATATGATTTTCCATTATCCGAAAATAGATTAATTAATGGGCCACCCGATAAAATCAAATGAAAAAGATAATAATATGCATTACTTACCGTACAAAACCACTTATAAGAGTTAACAGACCAAAAAATCTCCACTAGCACAGTCTTTATACAGCCATTCCATGAAAAACAGAACTAGTGGGTCACCGGATTCCGTGAAAATTTTGCTATTTTGTTCCTTATCCGAAATAAGGATACACGTGTTTTTGGATTTTTTGATTAGGGTGACCATTTCCGAAATAGGGTGACCAAAAAATCGCGAATTTGCAAAATTTTATTTATTTTTAAAATCATAATTTTTGACCGCTTGACCAAAAAAATATAAAACTCCGAAAAAAATTATTTTTTTGCATGAAAATGTATAAAAATTTCTAGTTTTTAAGGATTTGTTTATATTTTTTCATGTAAATAACATATTTTTAGAACTTTATATTTTTTTCTGAAAAGTTGAAATCTTAAGCTTTCATTCCATAAAAAAAGATTGAAAATCGATTGAGCTGTTAAAAAATTATGATTTTGTTTTAATAAAAAATCTAATGCGCTGAGACCTACAGTGTGTGCAGATAAAAAATGACTGATTTTTTATTTTCAAATAAATATATCTCAAAAACTAAAAAACATACATAGCTGAAAAATTGACAGTAAACTTAAAATTTTCTAAACTTTCAAATTTAGAACAGCAATAGCCCCTTTGGTCCCAAGGCCTTCAAAACACGAAAATACGGAAATTTTTGATTTTTTTCATGTAAAAACAACAGTTTTTTTTATATATCAAAAACGATTAATTTAGGCTGAATTCAACATCGAAACATAACAATCGATTGATATCTATCCAGAAATATAATTTATACAAATTATCATACACTGACAATGGTGTTTGCATTGTTTTTTTTCAACTTAAAAAACTTTTATAGGCGATTTTTTTAAATAAATTCTGTACTTTAGCATCAAATTTTATCCACGTTCTGTATTAATATTCTCCAATGCAGTTCCAACTGCAATGATGTCAAACATTTATTTGGTTATGGATTTCCATGCCCATTATCAATGTTGATCATAATGATGATTAGGTTTTACCATCTTTTGTAGCAAGGCACCTGCCTATAGCACTGGAATAATCTGATAAACGATTCGATCAAGATTGTACTGTCGTTAGTAAGCAGTCAGTCTCCTGTATAAAGGGCCAACAATTTAGGTACACAACACATAATAACTTTTAAAAAATTGTCTGGCAAAATAGTTAGAAAATGACAGTTCCTTGGAAGTGTCGCGTAGTACTGTCTTTTGAAACACAGCTTTTAACAAATAAAGATAGATTGTAGCAAAAAAAACTGTATGAAAATTTGAACAAAAATAGGAAAATCAAATACTGTTGGTTCTAATAATAGCACTATTTTCAGCTATATATGTTTTTGCAAATAAAATCATAAAATGTACACCTCAGCTGAAACTCAACAATCTATGTTATCGGCGTACTTCAATGGGAACTCTCACTCTTTAAATACCGTAATTTCGGGTGAAATTGATCACTTTTCACGATTTTTCTTGTCTGATTTCTATAATGTTGACAATGCCAAACAACTGAATGCAGGAAAACAAGTATGAAGGTGATCCTCATTGACTCAAGTATTGAAATTTTCTAACAAATGTAATTTTAGTGCTAAAAAATATGTCTAAAATAAAAAATCGGGAGATCTAATTTCGGGGTGAAATTGATCACTTATCAATGCCATTATTGTTAGTTTTCAAAACAACTTTACATAATAAATTTGAGCTCCCTGAATCCGAATATGCTTGCCAAATTCATAACAATACAATATTTATAGAAATAATGAATGTTTAAATTTCAAGAATAACGCAGAAAACGCCTAAATGTATGCAATTTCCTAAGGAATTTCCTGATATATACCAGAAATTCAACTATTTCAACCAAAACAACGAATTGGTACGAGTTTTGGTTATGAAATCTAGTTTGGGGATATATCTTAAGTATAGCGTTAGCGTTAGCGTAGTTACGGTATACTTCGTAGATTGGATACTAGCAACATTCATGTTTCTTTTTAATAATCTCATCCTGACTACTTTCAAGAACAAGGCAGGGGAGTATACCTTGTTCAAATCATAAACAAGAATACTAAAAGCATGAATATCGCTATTCCCGGCCACGCCCATCTTTACCGTAACTTGGGATAGGGGAAGGAAATGTTGATGTAGCACTTACTTAATGAGAGGCCACCGACTCAGCGACACCCTCATAAGTGCTACGGAGTTGGAGGTTGGGGAAGGTATATTGTCAGGATTCGCCTGGAAAGCTGGCGATAGACCATAAATATTTGTTGTTTAAGCGTTTTCAAATTAATCTTTTGAATGCCGGCAATCAAAAGAGAAAACAATAGCTTATTTATAGTATAAATAGTATTTCGCGAAATGCTTGTCGATTGTGCGGTAATATTTTTGTTCAATAACCAGTAAAAAGCAAAACCGATCCCTCCAGGGTCATCGGATAGTATAAAATAACGATTCAAGGAAAAAAAAAAAAAAAAAAAAAAAAAAAAAAAAAAAAAAAAAAAAAAAAAAAAAACACGCCTATTGAAAAACTGAACTGTGCCCATTGAAAAACTGTACTGGGTGGTACTGTATTTTTAGATAATCCAAAAACGAAAGGAAGCGCGTTTGAACTAAACACCCTAGGATAACACAGTCGGTTTTTCTGCTCAATATTATACGAAAAGCAGAATCGATCCCTCCAGGGTCATCGAACGGTTAAAAAGCATCCACAACCGATTGTTAGTTGCGTTACACTCGCCCGGACAGAATGCGCAATCTGAACATAATTATCAAACTCCGAAAATAACATTTTCCGTTCAAGAAACGATCAGAAGTTCCACGACGCGGACAAAAACGATTCGGAAGGCTCACAAAAGAAAAAGTATCATACTGGAACAAACTCACCGGATTGATTCTCTAAATTTATGTGCTGCCTGTCACTTCCGGATGGTTCGGTGAACTTAGGGCAGCCAAAAACCAACAGTACTGAGGACACAAATCAAACAAATCACTTTTTCATTTTTCACTTTTCACTATTCCATTTCTGAATGTAAAAACTGTCCTGCTTGGGCATCACGAAGCATTACCCAGCAAGAAGCATTAGCTGCAAAACAGGAAAAACAGTTTGGGGATATATCTTAAGTATCCTCACAAACTTTCAGGATTATACCATGTCCAAATCCTTGTCTAGAACTAGAAGTTTATTGATGTTTGTCAACACTGCACACAGCCAATTCAGATTACCGACCCCAGTAAAATTTTACTGGGTTTTGGAACTACGGTTTTTTCGGTAATTTTTACGATTACCGAAAAAACCCAGTAAATCAAAATATGTTTTGATTGATGGAAATTACTGACTTAGTCAGTAAAATTGTAAAGCGTTTTTACTGGCGTTCCAGTTTCCCATGCTCCGATTTGCTTTTCCGGATACTGTTTTTTTTCAGAAATCAATACAAATTAACACCCAATCGACATGAACATGGACATCGACATGCATTTTTCGTACGAATAAACATCTACGGTATGCTCATATCTCAGTAGAAGTAATCGAAAAATGTGTGACAAAATCATTATTTGGATGGTTTGCATACAAGAGGCAAACTCAATGATGCAGATGACTTCACCTCTTGTATGGAAACCATCCGAATTTACCAACGTAAGCAGTCCTGAGCCTTTTTGGTTGCTTAAAATGGTTGAGTTTCTCACTAAATTTCGATTACTTACCACGAGAAAGCGCAAAATAGGTGCAGGAAAAGCTTGGTTGCCAAAGCCGTGACTCCCGGCGCCGGACGATTTTACAGCAGGAGATTCTCATTTGACACTTTCCCGCATGCGCATTAGTTTGTTTTGATTTGATTTTGACGACAAGTCAGTAAAAAACATCAACTACTGAATAGTCGGTAATTGTTTTTACTGACTTTTCGGCCTGTTCGGTAATGTTGCAAAATTGGGTCTGACAGCTACCGTAGTTCAGTAAAAAGTAAAATTTATTACTGAACCTCAGAAGTTTTCAATTAAAAAGCCGAAAGTTCGGTATTTTTTATGATTTACAATTCGTACCCAGTATAAAAAATTACCGAACAAGCAAATCGTGATTGAGTGTGCACCGTACAAGATTTAGAAATTTTACATTATTTTAATAGAAATGAACATTTTTGAATGCAAAAAACTTCACAACACACAATTTGGACATACTTACGATCACTGCAGGTTACATTGATATTTGTGCTCCATTAGGAATAAATAAAATCGAGTGACACAGTGATCAATTTCACCCTACTGATCAATTTCACCCGAATTTACGGTACGCGAAAACAAGAACTGAATAATGGCCGAACGATGCTCTGACGTTATCTACCGGTACAAACAGTAGACAGAGGGTGAGCTTTTAATCACGTGTTGCGCGCATAAAGCCGTCAATGGAAATCTCGTTCATCCTTAATTCAATTTTGGTGCAGTTGAGTTTTTACTCGTTTTAACAGTTCTGATACAGCATCTCTGAAGCCAGAAGTCCTACGTATTGAAGAATCATCCATTTCGACAGTGTTCGTTGATTCGTTTTATCTGCATTTTCCTCTTATCATTTAAACGCGCTGACTCCACAGCTATTTACTCTCATAATCGAATTGAATGAATAATTTAATCACTCTGTAGGGGTTTCACATTGTTACGCCCATCGTTCTGCCTACATAAAGTAATACCTCGCTGAACGATTGATGTTTGTTTTTCATTTAGCACATTTTCGTTTTCTTCACATGCTAGCTTTTTCGGAGAAACCTAAAAATCTGTTTAAGGAAAGCAAATTATTCTACGGTATAAATAGTAAAAGACACATCACGGATCTTATTTTGTTGCATGCATTTAATAATGAAAGTCAAATACGTTAAAATGTGTGTATATTGGAAAAATGTTGCAACCCTCTCGGTTTTTTTTTTGAGTTGAGCTTTTGTGTATAAAACATTTTATTAGGGTGTCCCAAAATTTCACTTTGGGCTAATTCACAAATTTCATAACACTGTAGGGGGTGGGTGGGTGTCCTCGTGTTGTTACAGCCCATACAAAATTGGTAGAATATTCATACAGAAAGCGTTACGAGGGGGTGGGTTGGTGTCACAAATAGCCATTTTTGGCGTTATGAAATATGTGAATGAACCCTTTGTCAATAAAATACTTGGGGCTCAACCTTCAAGTAGGAACTCTGAGAAATGTCTCTAAGAGTTTGTCCCGTAGATATTTATGAAAAAAGTCCAATTTTCGTAATTAATATCAAAAAAATATTTATTTTCAACTAGTGGTCCCAGCAAACTTTGTCTTGCCATCAAGTAGGCTGTTGAAAAATGTCATGGAACTTCCCATACAAAATGACATAGTAATAGTCTCCCGTTTTACCAAATTTTGCTAAAACTTCCCTAAACTTTTTCGTCATACGTACACGTCGGAACCCTTCAAGAACACAACAGTGAAAGAATTGTGCAAATCGGTTGTCCCGTTCGCAAGTCATTTCATGACATGCAAACACCACTTCATTTTTATTTATATAGAAGATAGATAGATTAAAATTGATGTTTTTGTAGATCTCTTTAAGTCCATATCTGAAAAAATATATTTTGCACGAAAATTGCCCTTGCACATTGATTTTTGAATATTCGAAAACATCGATCTGTACATTCTTACATTAAATCATTGAAAAATAAAGGCATAACAGTTTCTATAGGATTTTTTAACCCAAAAAGCAAATGCAAAACGTGAATTGCGGGCATTTTTTTACTGATTAAATGAAGCAAAATTAAATTGTCTGTGTACTGCGGTACTAAATGAAAATGGCATGTAGAAAATTATGAACATTTGTATGAGGAGGCAAACTTTAAACTTAGAACGCTATTTTTCAATGTCTACTTTTTTCCATATGGGACAGTTATGCTTTTATGAACGAATACCCATAAACATATATTGGCCGATGAGCTTGTCGGTCGGAAACCAGTACTAATTGGAGTAGACTTCAATGCATGGGTCGTGGAGTGGGGTAGCAGGTCAAAGGTTACAGCCTGCTGGAGGCCCTGACAATGCTAGATCCTCACTCCTTCTTGGTATTAACGTCCCCACTGGGACAGAGCCGGCTGCTCAGCTTAGTGTTCTTATGGGCACTTCCACAGTTATTAACTGAGAGCTTTCTTTGCCTAAGTAACCATTTTTACATTCGTATATCGTGTGGCAGGTACGACGATACTCTATGCCCAGGGAAGTCAAGGAAATTTCCATTACGAAAAGATCCTGGACCGACCGGGAATCGAACCCAGACACCTTCAGCATGGCTTTGCTTTGTAGCCGCGGACTCTAACCGCTCGGCTAAGGAAGGCCACCCGCATACCTCCGAATCGGAACATCACCCACAATGGTGTATGATTCATTTACAACCATATTCGATGTGGTACTACTGACTATAACTGAACCATTCCAGGGTAATGTTTAAACCTCAATGAATAAGGTTTTCATAGATTCTACCATATCAACAACGGGGTTGTTAAGAATGTTAACCGTTCAAAAAACAAGTTCTTCTCATACAAAATTTGGAAGACGACCGTAACAATAGCAGATTTTTATCACGTATGGCTGGTAATAGGGCGATATTCAAAACTGAAAAGGCAGAACTGTCAAAACGTATGGAAAATAATGAAAAACGTGAATTACTTGCAATTAGGAACCTGGATCAAAAAAGTAGTGATAAGAAATCAAGGAAAAATTGAATACATAACTTTTTGTGTTTAGTTCATCTTCCGTGGTGCTTTCTTTGCTTCAGGATTTCGTTTTTACTACCACTGAAAAAGAGCCATCTATTGCCTTTTCAGTTTTGAATATCGCCCTATTGGTAAAGAAACCTCTCAGCTGAGAAGCAGGCTCTGTCCCAGTTAGGACATAACGCCAGAAATAAGAAGAACAAAAAGAAGAATACAATGGATGTTGTTAAACAATACGTGTTGTATGTTGTAAACAGTTTTTTTTCTTGATGTATGGTTCCTAGCGTCAGCGTGCAAAACTATTTAAAAGTGGACACAACTGTGCGAGTCTTTTGAGGTGCGATAACCATTATATTCATCTCACAACATGCACATCCGAAATATTCCTGCCTAGCATGCGCTAGGTATATCCATAGTGTCATACAATTATTGTCACCGTCCTCTGGAGTAGCCATACTTCAGAACAAGACATAACAAATAATCGTCTTTTGTGCATTTCATGCATACAGAAATATATTTTCATCTGATCAAATATAACAACATTGGCCTGCAGGAGGAGATGCTTCCGGTAAAAGAACACGATAGAGCAGAAAAGAAAGAGAGTTAAAAAGTTATGCATATTTTGGTAGACTTCTTATTTTGTATGACATTACGTTCCAACTGCAATAAACCATACATCTAAGCTTAGCGTTTTATGAGCGCTTCCACAGTTATTAACTGAGAGATTTTCTTACCAATAACACTGCGGAACACGTTTTTGTCTCAAGCACCAAAATACCGCTATTTACTTAATTAAGGGTTGCTGAATCCATTGCCATTTTCAGAAATACCATAGCACGTCTAGTTTTTGAGATAATGACTGTTGAAAATGCAAAATTTGACTCTTTTAACCAACTTGCATGCAAGTTTGCCAGCTTGAATGGCAATTTATTTGCTTAATTTGCCTCAGAACTCAAACTGTATGTATATAACAATACTTATCAACAAAGTTCATAATACTTCCGATGCTCAAAATATATTTTTTGTTGATTTAAAAAAGTATTGTATTTTGCCATATAAGAGAAACGAAGAATTTCGTATGGAGACTGCAAGCATGTTGAGAAAATCGATTTAACCTCAATTTAATCGTGCAATTTCAACCAAATTGTGTCTGAAATGAAAGTTGGCATGCTCGGTAGATTAGATCATAATACTTTTCGATAAATCATTGTTTAAATTTGATGTAAACATCAATGAAACCAGTGTTTTATACAACTTAGGCGACCTGTAGCTAAAAATTGTGATGTGCTGGAACATTTTTGTGAACGGCATTAGATTCAGCAGACCCAAATCTACTAGAGACACATAATTTGATTCTTGAGACACGCAAAAATGTCAATTTTGTAACGCTGCGTAACCTCTAACCTCTTTGTTTTTTATATGTATATCGTGTAACAATCACAAAAATACTTCATGCCATGGGAAATCGTGAAAATGTTAAATCCGAAACGTTTCTCGATCGGCGAGATTCGAAACCATCAGCCTTATCATGGTTTTGCTGAACTGCCCATTAAAGCATAATTCTGTGCTGTTACTTCAATAGGGCCTAACTGACATGAGCGATTTCTCTTCATCGATTCTCTATTTCGCTAATAACTTCGATGAAGTAGATTAATCTACAATATTTCTTGGTAATGAAGCAAGATATAGTGATTCTTCATCCTACAGCTCCAAAATATGTTAGGAAAAAAAAATTCTGCAATAACGCAAAGAAAGCAACGATGAAGAGAAATCGATGAATGCAGATAAGCCCTTATAAAAAATCAACGCGGAATTGTTCCTTATGGAAAATGTAGGCATTGCGAAAAAAGCGCTCAAAGCTTGAATTTGCTCTCCTCATACAAAATGTTCATAGTTTTCTAGTTCATTTCTGCACGTCATGTTTATTTTGCACCACCACACAGATAACTCATTTTACTTTTATTCATCAGCGAAAAATAAGCAGTTGCTATTTGGGCTGAAAGTTCATATAGAGACTGTTATACCTTTAGTTTTCAATATGGAACTACACCAACTTCACATGTATCCAGAAAATTTTCAAACAAACTGTGTTAATTTCTACAAGCGTGGTAAGGTATATATTAAATCATGAATGTTGCGATGAAAAAGGTGTTGGTTCGAAAATCAATACGGAACAGTTATGCTTTTATGGGCAGTGAATAGCTACGTGATTAAACCCCTTCAGACGGGATTTATTTTTACAACTTTTCGATGTTTTTCAAACTGGAAATTAATATAAATCTGCGACTTATGGATTTATGGATTTTCTATGAAATTTCGAAATGATTTTCCAAAGAAAATATAAAGCATATCAAAGAGTATTTTAAGGCCACTTGGCCACAATAGGCGGCCATGTATACAAAAACTTGATTTTAAATATTCGTTTTTGGCATAAAGCAACACTAACCAACGGTAAAACTTTCGGGACATCGCATCACATGCACACGAGAGCTAGGTGATAGGATGTATAATAATATGAAACTGAAAGGGGGTGAATAAATATTTATTATACAAATGATCTTCTACATCGTTATCGTGTTTATGTTGAGCATGATTGAGGAAACACCGCTTCAACTATCAAAAAGACACGATGAACGACTGAATATGGTAAATATAGCTAAATCGCTGGCGGAGTCGTGATTTCAACCGATACCGTGGGAGTGCGATATCCGACGCAGGTCCAGTCTTAATGCACATTGGAATTCAAGTAATTTCGGTTTGAGCAGCAAAAATTAAAGCATTATTGTTAGGGTAAATCAGAGTAAAACCGACACTGTGGGTAAGCTTGATACCCTTTGATTTTTCATGTTTTGAGCAGATTTTCATGCAGTTTCCGCCACACTCTATCTTAACTTGTGAAATGTTGTGTTTCGAATGACATTACAACTGACGCTACCAATAAACTGCCGAAATAAACAAGAAAATCATATTGGATAACATAGATGCAACAGCAGTTGCAATATCTCGCTGTTATTCATTAACTAATTCGCATGTGAAATTTTAAAAATGTCATTATTTGTTCTGCGTCTACACCATCATTTACTATTATTACGTTGATACAACATGAAGAAGAAATTAATTTTTGGATTTTCGACAGCTGAAAACGCTATTGAAAAATAAATGTCCATTCGGGGAAACTTTCTAATCGGAAGACTATCCCTGTAGTTTATGTGAGTCATAATTTGCGAATTCCAGTGAAGTTCACGGATGGCGAACTTGTTAACATGTGAAATATGACACTATGTGACTTGCCATAAGCTATTATTAAATATTTAAAAAAATATTTCTATGGTATCACGTTTCAACTTATTTGATGAAGCTTGAAGAAATTTTTCTCATTTAAAATTGAAGAATTAATAGAATTTGAAACTTTTTCACATAAATTAATCTTATTGTTTATTTACAAACCATGAGGTTCGACAGTTTTTATTATCTAAAAATAATTACACTTTTCTGTTTTGTTAAAATAAAACAGTATTTATTTTCACAATCATTCGCTACAACTTCATCTTCATAAGCATTCCACGAACACAAAATTTAAAAATTCCATGCGTATTCACCCCAACTATATAATCTTAGCATGGGACATTTGCAATTTTCATATATATTTAGTGGATCTATGGCCTCTCCTCAATAATTTACGGAAGGAGGAAGGGGTCATAAATGTCGAAAATCATGTTTAAAGCATTCTTTTAAATATGCAATGTGATGGTGATGTTCACAACGTATAAATTCTACTCAAAGTGGATGTGTCGGTTTTACCCCAACAGGGTGTCGATCTTACCCGCACTCTCAATTGTCTCACCTGAAAATGATGAAATATCAATTTGATTTAAATTGCTATATAACCTTAATATATCATCCAGCGATCGCAAGAATTGATATATTTATAACCAATATGTGATTTTACAACAATTTTAGGTTCGTTTAACAAGCAGAAGTACACAAATTATATCAATAAGCTTAGGGTGTCGGTTTTACCCCGAATTCCCCTAATTTTAATTCACTCTACAGGGTGTCCGCAAATTATCCGAACAGCAAAATATTGGAAAGATGATCTCGCATTGAAAACAATGATCAATCAATGTCCATGTACCTTTTATAATACATCTTTATGCTAACACAAAATACAACTTTAAAAAATTTCGAAATGATTGCTTGTTACTGAGATAGGCAAATTTAAATTTTTCGGAGACGTTTTTCCTAAAGGCCGCTAGTCATACTAGAGATGTGTTATCCCTAAAATCTAAAAGAGATGAATCCAAATGTCCTATTATTATTTGAAGTAATCTACAGGTTAGTGGCTTCAAGTTAGACTGGAAATAGAAAATTGTACGGTTTAAATCCAGTGAGTTCTACGGACATTTATCTTCCGTCATAAAGCTCGGAAAACAACTCCCTTTGAGACACCTCAATACATTTGGGTTGGCTTTACAATTATTTGAAATCGCAAATGTGTCAAACTTACTTCTTAAGAATATAATAAGCCAATATTAAAAACCATGCAAGAATATTGAATTTATTATGCTTGATTGTATAGAGCCATGTCTTCAAAGTTTGTACGGATAATTTGCGGACACCCTGTAAACCTCATAGAACACCAAGCTAAAATGCATACTATGTTTCAGTAGGAAAGTAATTTAGATCTCACGGCAAAATCATAGGGTAGAAGCACCGGTTTTGGCTAGCCTCATAGAAAATGTTTTTAAAAAATATACGGGAAGCCCTATTTCTACTTTTAATATGTCAAACGTAATCTTACAATCCATATTAATGTGTGAAAAACATCGGAGCTAGGCTGAAACCATTTTTTCGCTTTCTCGCTGGGCAAAGACTTAGCGTCGGTTCCTAAATTGTTCAAATTGGTTTCTTACGAGAGTGGTCAAATTAGGAGTTGAAATTATGGTTGATCTCCATAAATATTGTATTGTTAAGAATTTAGACAGCATAATCGGAATCAGGGACCCCAAATTAGTTATGTAGAGTTGTTTTAAAAATTAACAATAATTACATTAACAAGCGATCAATTTCACCCCGAAATCGGATCTCACGATTTTTTATTTTAGACATAATTTTTTGGACTAAAATTACATTTGTTAAAAAATTTCAGTACATGGGCCAATGAGGTTCACCATCGTACTTGTTTTCCTGCATTTATTTGTTTGACATCGACAACATTCTAGAAAACACACCTGAAAAACCGAGAAAAATGATAAATTTCACCCGAAATTACGGTACATTTCTTCGATTATCAACCGAATATTAAAATTTTGGTCAATTTGTCTGCATTTCTCCATGTTGGTCAAACGAATTAGAGAATTAGTAATAAGAGAAAAAGACGCTGTTATTTATCATAAGTTGACGAAAATCCCAAAAGACCCTAAGGTTCTTCGAAGCTAGTAGCTATTTAAATCAAAATAGACACTTAGGTTACCTTAAATGTTTCGAAATTTCATCATATTTCAAAAAAGCTTCGGTTCGCGATAATTCAATCGTCAGTTTAATGATCGAAGCAATATTTTTAATGTTTAGTAGGCCTTGAATGTCTCGTAAGAGAGTTCGTGGAGCATCATCAAATGTTCAGAGAATCTATGCAATTCATGAACATTCCTTTATTTGACTTCATAAATTATATGATCATTGTATTCTCTTATCAGTACTTTGAAACCCCAAATATCCCATCCCGACATTGTAAAATAAATAGTAGTTTATGCAACAAGGTGCAGAATGAAGACATTTACAGCCGTACGTTTATCCAACGACGCTTGCCGAGTTGGATAATTACGACAAATTTACAGCACTAAAAATCGAGTTCTGCACCGAGTTGCGTACACTATTTTTTGCAATTTCATGAAAGGTTACTGGAGGAATAATTTTAAAACTATTTTTCATCATTTTGCGCATGACCGTCCGTAGCCATGTTTAAAAAATTCTGATCATAGTAGGTTGTACTGAGCAATTGTCAGAATTTTTCAAACCGGATAGCATCATTATTGGAAATTGTTCCATTTGATATTGAATCAGCAGCTAAAGTTTTCAACTCAAGTATTCTAGCATTACATGAGAGGTACGTTCCTATCCGTTCATTTGTTTCAAGGAATAACAAAAACGAATGGTTCAACAGTACAATCAGTAAAGCAATTGTGGATCGGGATCTTGCTTACAAAAGATGGAAAACCTCGAAAAGCCCCGATGACCTAAATCTATTCAAAATACTCCGCAATCAGGTAACCCTGAAAGTTCGGAAATCTAAAAAGTCACATTATGAAAGAAAACTGGATACTAGTTTGCCTTCCAAAGAACTATGGAAAAGATTAAAAAATATTGGTGTAACTAAAACAGCAAAATCACCCACAACTCAGTTCAAATCAGACGAAATCAACGCCAACTTTGCTAATAACTTCACAGATAGTAGTGATGAATCTGAGGTCAACAGTATCTTCAACGAATCTTTTAGGAGAAATCGTTTTTACTTTGACCAAATCAATGAAATTGATGTCGTTAATGCTTTATATCACACAAAATCTAATGCTATAGGACTAGATGAACTTCCAATTAAATTTCTGAAATCAATCAATCCATTGATAATTAGACCTATTGCGCATTTGTTTAATTGTATTATCGCCACTAGTATATTTCCGGATGAATGGAAAAAATCCAAAATAATACCATTCAAGAAAAAGGCTAATCTACATTCTATACAAAATCTTCGTCCAATAAGCATATTGTCAGCGTTATCCAAAGTTTTTGAACGAATCATCAAGGAGCAAGTCTGTCTTTTTATCAATCGGGAGAATTTGTTGATTTCACACCAATCTGGCTATCGCGCCAAACATAGCACAAAAACTGCAATGCTGAAAGTCTTCGATGAAATAGGTCTTGTCATAGATAATGGACGACCAGTCGTTTTATTGCTTCTTGACTTTTCGAAAGCCTTTGACACCATCTCACACCGAACTCTTTGTCGCAAGCTAACAGAAAATTTTGGTTATTCCAGCCACGCAATGAATCTCATAAAGTCGTATTCGAAATGTTCAGAGTACTTTAATAGTTAGCTTGAAGTTATTTATAAAATTGTATAAATTATTGAAATGTTTGAATTTATATTTTGAATTAGTAATGGTAAAACGACACACCTTCCAACGCATTCCTAACATTCTGTAACAATTCAAAAAGACGCTAAGTCTTATGTTACGAATTATTAGTGAAATAAATAAATAAAAATAAAGTGAAGTGGCGGCTGGTCTCCTACCAGAGAAATATAATCTACAATTTCTGAAGCTACCGTCACACAAGAAAGGTTCAGCCATCAACATAGATAGTTCGTCACTACAGTTTTGCTGTTCCAGCATTTGCGCCCAGTACCTCGGCTGCAAGAGCGTCGGAATCCAGTTCAAATAACGGCGGAAAATTTCCAGCTGAAGATTACAGAGCCACACGGACTTTTCAGCACCAATATCAGTATCGAAATAATAATAATAATAATCAGTATCGAAAAGTAGCACTTTTCAGTACTGTTTTGAGAGTTATCAGAATAACGTCGGATTGCATCTATACGTCATTTATTCAATTGTTTTGAATTTCTCAATGACTTAGTCAACAACGTTCTGATTCTACATCCGTATGATGAACCGAATTGAGTTTAATTCGAATTGTAGATTCGGATTTAGAACCAGAAGCTAGTTGACTGTGAGGGATTCTGAGTTGAAATAGGATGTACCTATAAGAGGCAGTAGAATATGTAAGTTCACTACAAAAAACGGGAGCTTTATGGGGCGATTCGTACAATGAACGTTGGGCAGTAGTTGAATTGATCCCAAAATGATCCAAGGTTTGATGAGTTTGGCATTTGAGAAGCAACTCTACAATACAAAATAATATTTCTTGCGGCGTATCACCTTGTCCGTTCACGAATTTTGAACATAAGTTTGAATTCGGGCGATGCGTGAAAATGTGTGCCTGTGGTACTACATCACAGCCTACCTGATTGAAAAATATCGAGTCGCTTTAACGCTAGGATGCCATGTGGATTCTCTTGTGTTCCTAAAAATGATCTGACTCAAACGGCATTTTTCGTAATTGCAAAAAATGTTGCACGCAACGCGTTGAAAAAATCACCATTTTGCAACTTGTGCTTTAATAACTTTTTCAATCCCATGGGAAGTCGTTGAAATCAATCATCACATCACGTATGAAGCTGTCCATTAAAAACGTAAGTTGGTGTTCGGCCCGCGTAATATATCGAAAGCAAAGAATTGGCCCGCTTGACTATTTAGGCTGAGGATCACTGAATTAAAACCATGAATATTTATTACTAGGAGAAGTACATTTAGTCCAAGGCAAAGCGACAATTTTGAAAATAATGAAAAATAACATGCAACGCATCTCCGTTGAGATTTTACGAAATCGCGAAAAAAATGTAGGTACGGAAACGATCTACTTTCCTGCACTGCATTATGCAGTGTCGTAAAAATCATTACAAAATGATTTGTGATTATGCAACTCTTTTGTGCTGCTTATTAAATCATCATGTAACCATTTTTGGAAGTTGAAAAACGATGGTTAACGCTACTTGTTATGATTCCGGATACCCTCGAGTGGCCTTTTACAAAATTGTTAAAAATGTTGTAAGCAACCTTGTAAAAAATTCCCCTCGTGCAGTAAAAACAGGTCCGTCACACTCGGGCTCAGATTGGGTACCACTTCTAGTACTGCATTTGGTCCCTCGGTAGTGCAAAAGGTACCCAAGTTTGACACATCGCAGTACACTTTAAACGGCATTCTAGATTACCTTATGAGCCATAACATTTTGAGCAACTGCAAGGGACATGGGGGTCTTTAATTTGTCTTGTTGCTCATACAAATGTTTCAGCAGCAAACTAAGCTAGTATTTTAACTTTGGTTTTCAGTCAATCAGAAACCTAATGTGTTAAATTAGGCACATTGAAAAATCTATGAGTCAATAATTAAAATCTTAATAATTTCACATTTTTACAGCTTGCTCCAGTTGACAAGGCATTTCTTCCCAACTACATAGGACGATCCAAGAAAGATGATTTTCATAATCAATTCCGAAAAGATTTTTTTTACGTATAGAGTTCGATGATTATTTTCATGTTTATGTGCATAGTTACCAAAGTTTTTGGATAAGCAATCATTTGGTATTGTTTTTTTTACTCAAGTTCAAACTACATATTCTGTTAACCTTGTCGTGTATGGTGATTTGACGGTACGCTGCACTAATGGTGAACGTGACACCTAACTAGTCAAATATTACTCATGGTCCAAAGGCGGTCAGCCACTCTTAAGCGGTAATTAGGTGTTTATAACTTTATATGTCCTGTTTAATATGTATGAAAGTCAGGCGTTATTAGTATTCCTTATTTTCAATATGGTGTCCTACCTTTCACGTGTTGCAATGTTAATGGAATGACGCGGAATGTAATATTTTGTTTTTGCTTTGGTGCAGTAAATACTTATAACCTTTAATACCACAAGAGCAGAGAGGAATGTAATTTATCTCTCTTTTCTTTCTGCCAAGGCTTGTTAGAGATATGATCGGCCATGAAAAATGCTTCCTTTTAATTAAACTTTTTCCGTCTGAGTAAAATTAAAGTTGTTTTAGATGTTATGCTTTTCATTACAATCAGCATCATACGAAAGACCTTACTGCAGATTGGTTTGCAATATGATTGTTACACATGGGATTATGCTGTAGTGAGGATGTATATCACTTTTAAACAAAATTGATTGCATTGTTGTATTGATTACACCGCTTGACTTTTTTACTTCGTTTTCTTCTTATTTTTTTTTATTCATTTCCTCTCAAAACGTCTTTGAGTTTTGAACTACAGTGAAACCTCCATGAGTCGATATTGAAGGGACAATCGACTCATGGAAATATCGAGTCATGGAACAGCAATCCTTTGGAAAGCTGCTTCTAGGGACCATCATAGTAACCATGAAATTATGTTTTTAGTATGGTTCCATGAGTCGATATCGAGTCATGGAACATCGACTCATGGAGGTATCACTGTATAACTTTTCAAAAAAACGAAAATTTCTGATGTCTTTTGGCCGCCATTTTTTCTATGCCTATAATTTAAAAAAAAACTTAGGCAAGTGCCATTAAGATCTTAAGGACCTATTGGGGAAAAAGATGGAAAATCGATTAACTATTGCCCCTGGTGGGAACACGAAGTCAAGTTTTTTTTTTTATGATTTTCTCTGACTTTTGGATCTAGAAGACACATAGGGAAACTTACTTATTTTTAGGCCGTTTCGTTCTCCTCGTCATGTCAGCAAAATCTGCTGCAGTTCGGCAGTAAGATTCGCTCATATGATAAAATTATTGACGCAAATTCTTAGAAAAGTAGCTCCTAGAAACAACTCACCCTATTACTTTTTCTCAATAATTTAAATTGTTAATAATCCGTCAGGTCAGATCCCCATAGTCTCTAGTTAATAACGTAACGCATCATACAATTTATTTTTAACCCGTTAACGCCCAGCGTCCTATTTTGAGGACAAATGATACAAAATATAATGATATAATGTAATGACTGTTCATTTTATAAAGTGGACACTTTGTTTATTCTATATCTTTTTTATTTATTGATAAAATCGTAATCGGTTTTCTGCGCATTGTTCAACTATTATTCTACAATGTTATGAAAATATAAGATTTTAGAAAATGCTTTTGGAGAGCTAAATAGCTTTTGAAGAGCTAAATAGCTTTTGAAGAGCTAAATAGGTTTTCCAAAAACTTCTAAGAAAAACTGTTCGTCAAAGTTTTTTATTTTATTATTTTTCCCAAAGCCTTATTTTTATGAACAAATTGTATGTTTGTATCCTTTACTATTCTACTGAAGGTATAGCTTTAAAAAAATCAATTATATTCCACCATTCTCTGACATTAGGTAACTTTAGTGATTTACCCATTTATGGCCGAATTTGCTGATACACCATCCTTTCACTCCCAGCAAAAGAGAAAAGTAAAAAGCGTGTTCACAACTAGTTTGGTTTACTGAAGAAACTATATTTGTACAAACGAGAGCTAAATCGTGCGTTTAAACCACAGTCTTAAGTACAAATTTTACTGTTTATGATAGTTTTACTAAAAAGTCTCATACTTTTAAAATCGTGTACGCATATTTATCGATCTACAGCAAATTGTGTAAATGGTTTTCTCCGAATATTTCAATTGGTAATCTCAGAATAACATAATATGAAAATAATATGTGGAAAATAAAATCGATTTAATTACAGCAGTGTTGCCAATTTTGATGATTGTCAATGTACTTTGAAAAGTCTTCTAAGAATAAAGCAAGTGTGTTTCTATTGTGATTTAAATGTGACGTATGGACTAAATAAGTAACTCTATGAAGACGTAAGTGATTGTTCATATTAATACTATATTAGGACTTCCGTCAGGACGAACTTTTAACTAAAAAATTCTACTCATATCGGTTCCCTTCAAATTTAAAATAGTTTTCTCTAAAAAATATAGGAGAAAAATGATTTTATTATATCTGGAAAATTATAGTTCCAAAAATAACTTCATTCTTCCCATCAGGCTTCTGATTGACGATGCTTTCGAAGAAAAAACCTTTTTCGAAAATAAAAAATATAAATTGTCGAATTTTCCAGACAATTTCTAAAAATTATTGATTTTGATAACCTCCAAAAATCGACCGTTCTTATCGTTGTTCCATATTCGTGTGAAAATTAATTGTTTTGGAGAATTTTTATTATCACAACATTGTACAATACTAGTCGAACGATGTGCAGAAAACCGATTGAAATTTCATTGATAAATTAAAAAGATATTGCATGCACAAGGTGTCCACTTTATAAAATGAACAGTCCTTATGGAGAACTTGGTCATATACCTGATATCTTCCACTCAGTTGACATCATATTTCGGAATTCACTCACCAGGTGTCGCTACAGCATGATTAAATATAACTTATACCTGCACATCCAACATGGAAGAAAATGAAAGAAAACGGAGAATTATTCTTGTGTCCGTGCCGAGTCGCCCATTAATATGACTGATATCAACATCGTTAGGAAATTCAGGATGGAAATCGAAATATTTATAATCACGATCAGCTTCAGAGTATGTTGTGTAAACTTCTTGAAAAAAGTTTCATATTTCTTGTGAAGTATGGCCAACCTTATCATTAAAATACATTGTAGAAGGAAAGTTATTGGATTTTAGTTTAAATTTAACATAAGGCCTGTTCATTTAAGAAAGTGGACACGTGTTTTTTACAGTAAACTGTTTATTTTTGAACAAATACATGAGTTTACCTAAATAACATGGACATCAACGTAATTTCGACCAAATTCACATAAATTTGAACATTTATTGAGCATTGCTGGAGAATGCTCTTACTTTTCTTTTGATACCTCCCATAAAATTCTGCACAACTTTTTTCGGAACTATTCGTTGAGCTTGTCTTGAAAAAATCGATGGAGCTTGCTTCTCTTCCATCCTTCATAAGATGCCGTTTGATTATCGCCCAATATGTTTCAATGAGGCGTAGTTCTGAGCAATTTGATGGATTCGATCATTTTTCTACAAATTCGACTTATTCCTGCTTGAGCATCTCCAAAGTAGCTGAAGCATAGTGAGCCGATGCTAGGTCTGGCAAAAACAATGGAGGCATGGTATGCTTTCAGTAGATGGGCAGAAGCCATTTTTTAATGCATTCAGTTCTGTAATTTTCGCCGTTGATTGAACCCGTCGTGAAATATGTAGTACTTTCATACCGCAGGAGCAAATTGCTTGCCATACCAAATCATTTTCCCCAAATGTTTCTGTTGGGATGTATCGTACGTCGTCAGGAATATCTGTTTTGGCCACAGCGTTGAAAAAAATCAATTTGTACACTTCGCGATTTAAGCCAAATCTCGGAACGACAGTTTTTTTGTACACCATTTGTGCAGAAAAAAATTGAGAGTCGCCATGTCAATTCGACCCATCGTTTAGAATTTATATTTTTTTTATGTCAACTTTTGTCTGCTGTTAAAATAAACACTTGAGTACACACTGAAACAAAATTTTATTTGTTTTTATGGAATTTTTACACCAAAATGTTAATATTTAGGTGTCCACTTTCTTAAATGAACAGTCCTTAGTTGAAGAAATTTTTTGGACAGTTTTTGATTCCGTGCTCATTTTTAAAAGAAGAAAAAAAGACAATTTACACCGTCTTCACCCAAAGGCTGCACAGACTGAACAATCACGAACATTAGGCAACGGACAACACGGAACACCCAGTAGCCCAGTGATGATTTGTTCGTTTCCACCAACTGGAGCGGGAATCGAACCCACGCTTCGTGGCGCAATACGCTTGAACGACTGACGCCGCTAACCATACGGCCATGAAGCCCACAATTCTCTTTGACTTTTATGATTTTTGTAAATTTTAGTGTCCGTTTACGATTCTTAAAATTTATTATTTGTTTATTGAACCAGACAGGATGATTTGAAAAACCATTACATCTTTTAATGATTGGTACTTCTTCTAATATGATTTCGAACAAACAATTGTAGAATACTTCAATTGAATTGCTTTGGTTCCAGCAGACTCTCATTTAGGTCCGCTTCTGTTTATACTGTTTGCGAACGATCTGTCATTTATTCTTGACAAAATAAAAGTATTAATATATGCTGACGATATGAAACTTTATTTGGAAATACAAATTTTCCACACATGGTGTCAGAAAAGCCTACTACAACTGAATGTAAATATGTATCCTGATATCTTTTAACAGGAAAAAAAAATTCCTAATATAACAATAACTTAAGGCAATCAATATGTTGAAAAATGTAATACAATCAGATATTTGGGCATAATTTTAGATTCAAAACATACTTTCATTGATCACTATAACACTATGATAAAAAACTTCAATAATATGTTAGGCTTCATTAAACGCTTCGCTTATAACTTCAATGATCCACACACAATAAAAACATTGTTTATTGCCTATCTTAGAGCAATACTTGAGTATTGCAGCATAATTTGGTCACCTTTTTCAACAGTACGTGAAGAAAGGATAGAGTCGGTGCAAAAACAATGTTTATTATATGCTCTTCGCAAATTAGGTTGGACCGAATTTCCATTACCATCTTACAAAGCTAGTATGTTGACTGATACAGGTATGTTCCGTTTTTATCAACACGATCGGCGATTTTCAGTTGACAAAAACGGAACCGTGACAAAAACGGAATAATTTTCTTAGACAAAATATTTTACAAATTTGAAACGAAAATTGCAGTTTTGTCAGGGCAATACCCATTTTCATCATATATATGCACAGTATTGATGTTTAGAAGCCGTAAGGAGCATTTAGATAGTTCATTCTTGAAGGTTCGTAATGAAAGTTGATTGCAGACTCCTATCAATCTATATGATTTTGTAATAAATCATTAATGGTTTTAGTTTTCTTGGTTAGAATTTCAATAAATGTAATACAGAATATTAAAACGATAAGAACATAAATGTCCTTTGCATCACAAGGTACGCCATATTTGTAAAAATAACTACAAAAAAATGGGGCAAGCTGATTTTTTTTCAAAGAAAGATTAAACAAGAAACAACTTTTTTTTTCTATTATTCATCCTCATCCTTCTGCTTCTTCGTCTTTTTATACTTCTTCTTCTTCTCCTTCTTGTTCTTCACGGCATTACATTCCAACTGAGAAAGAGCCTTCTTCTCAGCTTAGTGTTCTTATAAACACTTCCGCAGTTATCAACTGAGAGCTTTTTTGCCAAGGTACATTTTTTTTGCGTTTTTGACCACATCCGATATGCTTAAATGTGGAGTTATGTTGCGAAAGTTTTGCAAATTGAAATGAATGCTTACGGTTTCCTGTGCTTTGAATTGCCAAATTTAACAATAAAATGATTGTGGTGATCTATCTTCTAAAGTTATTACTACCAACTTCGACAAGGATGTACTAACCACCATCGTCTTTTAGCTTTACATTAGATGGCAAATAGACTGGCAATGAACGAACCTTAAGTTCTAGTTTTTTATTGAGTGAAAATAATATAAATACTAGTGGTCCCGTCAAGCTTTGTTTTGTCATCAAGTAGGCTGCTAAAAATGGCATGCAATCTCCCATACAAAACGACAGATTAGTTTCCAGGTGTTTTTCCAGTTATTTCAGATAATTTTTCAAATCGTTTCCTTCACTCAAACACGTCAGAACACTTGACCAATGCAACAATGAAATAATCATATAAGTCTATAAGGCCGTTCTTAAGGCATTTCGTGACGTACTAACACCATTTCATTTTTATTTATATAGAAGTTCATCAAAAACGCAAGAGTGTACAATCTCTAGAACAAGCATCACAAAATAAGAACTTTGTGGTAAGAAATTCTTTTATACAGTTTTCTGAATAAGCGTATGGCTGTTGGTATAAGACTCCTAATTAATTTTTTAGTCTCCATGTGGGGAAGGGGTTCATGTCTGCTCAAAGATCAAGATTCCAGCAATTTTGGGATGGCAACAAAATCTTCTACAGATTGCTTAGTTTTGCTGGACCTCTTCCCCTACCCCTTGAAACAGGATCTAATAAATTGCTGTTCACTATAATTGGTGCAATGCTCTCGAGTTTGAGAGATAGAAGATAGTGTCCAAAATATGACAAGGTTGACAGTCTTATCAAAAATAAAATAAACTCGATCATGTCTCTTGCAATTGCTCAAACATTCTTAAGTTCTCTACACTTTTTATATTAAATTTTGGGAGGGATTATTTCAATTACGATGCATGGTAGGTGTCAAGTCATATACGATTCAATAAGGTTTGACTTCTTCTTATGCAATTATTTAATTGGAGTTTTCAAACTTAGCATAGTCTGCTGGACAAGATTGGCCCATCCTTCAACAATCGAGAGTTGCTCTGGCCACGTCCTAGCAACAACTGGAATTTGTGATTAGTTGAATACGTACTTAAGAGAGTTGCAGAGACCTCTCCTTTTTCTTATATAACATGGCATAAATGAATTTTCTGTGTAAATTTGATAGACATATATACCCCCCCTCCCCCTATGGTATGATTTTTTGTATGAAAATAATATAATAATTAGTATGGCACCTAAGATATCTCAAATCCTCCTGCCTCCACCCATAGCCGCTTACATGATTAATGGACGATCTCATATATGTTCAGTTCTTTTTGATAAGGGATTCACTTGGGAATGAACTTAAGAATGTTTGAGCAACTGCAAGAGACATGATCGAGTTTATTTTATTTTTGATAAGACTGTCAACCTTGTCATATTTTGGACACTATCTTCTATCTCTCAAACTCGAGAGCATTGCACCAATTATAGTGAACAGCAATTTATTAGATCCTGTTTCAAGGGGTAGGGGAAGAGGTCCAGCAAAACTAAGCAATCTGTAGAAGATTTTGTTGCCATCCCAAAATTGCTGGAATCTTGATCTTTGAGCAGACATGAACCCCTTCCCCACATGGAGACTAAAAAATTAATTAGGAGCCTTATACCAACAGCCATACGCTTATTCAGAAAACTGTATAAAAGAATTTCTTACCACAAAGTTCTTATTTTGTGATGCTTGTTCTAGAGATTGTACACTTTTGCGTTTTTGATGAACTTCTATATAAATAAAAATGAAATGGTGTTAGTACGTCACGAAATGCCTTAAGAACGGCCTTATAGACTTATATGATTATTTCATTGTTGCATTGGTCAAGTATTCTGACGTGTTTAAGTGAAGGAAACGATTTGGAAAATTATCTGAAATAACTGGAAAAACACCTGGAAACTAATCTGTCGTTTTGTATGGGAGATTGCATGCCATTTTTAGCAGCCTATTTGATGACAAAACAAAGCTTGACGGGATCACTAGTATTCATATTATTTTCACTCAATAAAAAACTAGAACTTAAGGTTCGTTTATTGCCAGTCTATTTGCCATCTAATGTGAAGCTAAAAGACGATGGTGGTTGTTCTAGATTGGTGGTTAGTACATCCTTGTCGAAGTTGGTAGTAATAACTTTAGAAGATAGATCACCACAATCATTTTATTGTTAAATTTGGCAATTCAAAGCACAGGAAACCGTAAGCATTCATTTCAATTTGCAAAACTTTCGCAACATAACTCCACATTTAAGCATATCGGATGTGGTCAAAAATGCAAAAAAATGTACCTTGGCAAAAAAGCTCTCAGTTGATAACTGCGGAAGTGATTATAAGAACACTAAGCTGAGAAGAAGGCTCTTTCTCAGTTGGAATGTAATGCCGTGAAGAACAAGAAGGAGAAGAAGAAGAAGTATAAAAAGACGAAGAAGCAGAAGGATGAGGATGAATAATAGAAAAAAAAGTTGTTTCTTGTTTAATCTTTCTTTGAAAAAAAAAAAATCAGCTTGTCCCATTTTTTTGTAGTTATTTTTACAAATATGGCGTACCTTGGGATGCAAAGGACATTTATGTTCTTATTGTTTTGATGTTCTGTATTACATTTATTGAAATTCTAACCAAGAAAACTAAAACCATTAATGATTTATTACAAAATCATATAGATTGATAGGAGTCTGCAATCAACTTTCATTACGAACCTTCAAGAATGAACTATCTAAATGCTCCTTACGGCTCATAAACATCAATACTGTGCATATATATGATGAAAATGGGTATTGCCCTGACAAAACTGCAATTTCCGTTTCAAATTTGTAAAATATTTTGTCTAAGAAAATTATTCCGTTTTTGTCACGGTTCCGTTTTTGTCAACTGAAAATCGCCGATCGTGTTGATAAAAACGGAACATACCTGTATTACCAAAATGTCGAAAATTCAACTCTGATGCTATTAAAAAGCATTTCAATTGCTTCAAAATAAGTATTTAGTTTATATTCGAAACATTTTGAAAATTTAAGTAAATCAATTTTTGTGTGTTGATAAAAACGGAATAATTTGTTGACAAAATCGGAACGTGACAAAATCGGAGCGTGACAAAATCGGAACGTGATAAAAGCGGAACATACCTGTATTCAAACACTAAGAGAGCGTCGCAAATATGCAATGATTTCATTTATAAACGATATTGTTTCTCATAAAGTTGATTCACCAGAATTATTATCTAAATTAAACTTTTATGTACCATCCAGACGTTTACGCTATCGAGAACTATTTGCAATCAATTGTCACCGTACTAATTATGCAAAATTCGGGCCAATGAACCAAATGATGACTACTTATAATAAACATTTTGATTTAATTGACTTAACTTGGTAAAAAGCGAAGCTAAAACAATACTTCCGCACATTATCTTAAGTAGGAACATTTAATGTATTAGTGAAACTAGCGCATAAGAAATGCTATGTAACGGTCTACAAACATGATTGACGACAATAAATAAATTAATAAAAATTTACATCATCTTTGCTTCTCAAAATCGATTGCCAGTTAATATTATTTAATTTATTTCTAATGTTGTCATAGTTTGCTGAATTATAGTCGAATACTTCCTCAAATTCATTGTCAATATAGAAATCTGTATTATAAATAAACTGAAAAAAAAATCTATTGCCGTGTGATACACTTCATTTCTCCAAATTGAAGTCAATGCCTCATTAATACAAAAGTCATCAGCGACGTTCGTCAGCAAGAGATCGAGATAACAGTTTTGTTGATTTTTTACATGGTTGATTTGAACAAGACCTAAGTTTGCAATTTTGTCATGTATAAACTGTAGTAATTTGCTTCCTTCAATGACTGGGAGTAATATATTATCATTGTCCATATCTGATATAAAGTCAATATTACGTTGATTGAAATCACCGTAAATATGAACCTTAACTTCAGGGGGTAAACTAGACATAACATTTTCCGCTACACTAAAAAATTATCGCATATTTCTTCGCACGCATTGTTAGGAGGATACGGAAACAAAAATATGTGTCTTGCAGGACAATTGCACATTTGCACACATGTGCTCAATTTCTTTATCATATCAGTAAAATAAAAAAAAATCACCTAATACTTTTTTTTAAACATGCTTAATATTTCAAAATTTCTTCCGTGATAATGTCACTGGTATCTGAGCTGTTTATTTTGCTAAAATTAGTTTTACATAGCATTCTAACAGAATTTCCGAAAACTAATTGATTATATTATAATGCATTCTATTTGAGTTTCAGAAAATCATTCCGACAGAAATTTATCGTATTTCTGATTTTAATTTTTATTGGTGTTGCTGTGGGAATTCTGTACTGGCTTCCATAGAGCTCCTTAGAGCTTTAATGAGTGAGTTTTGGAATATTTATTTTGAGGAATTTCTTTAGGAACTTCTGATGGGAACCCCGAAAAAGTTCTTGAAGAAATGAATGGAATAAGGGATTGTAAAATTTCAATGAGGTACACCGGGTTAAGTTGAAACGGGTGGGGCAAGATGACAGCTTTACATGATGTTAGCAGGCTTTTCTTTCCCAAAAGTTTGTTGTCAATTGTTATCTTAATGTTTTAGTAGTTGAATTGCTAATCATTATAAAATTTCCCTATGATAATTTGCCATTTCAACTTACCTCAGCCGTTTCAACTTGCCCGGTGTACCTTAGATTCCCGGATGAAACTTATGGAGAATCTCGTGAATAAATCAAGGAATTCATTAAAGTAAGATTCATAAAAAAATTCTAACGAAAATTCAGGATGCGATTGACGATCCAGGGTGAATCGTGTTTTTTCAAAAAAAAAATGGTGGAATTTGTAGAAGAATCCATGAACAGGACCCTAGAGAAAACCCTGAAAGAATTTCCGGAGAAATGTTTGGAAGAATAGAAAATAATAATCTTTGGGATTTGTTTTAATATTTCTGGAGCAATCAATGCAAGAATTTCTGAAGGATAGATATAGATCAATCCCCTGAGATAATCTCGGGAGATGCAGTAGAAAAATATCTAACAGCAGCCATATTACAGTGTGGAGAATCCTGTAAGTTTTCCTAAAGAAAATTGTGGAGAAATATCAGGAGGCATATCTAGTTCATTACTGGAGGAATCTGAATATAGTGAAAATCGTTGTAGGAACCTCTTGAGATTTTGTTTAATTCTCCACTATCGAGGATGTTGAATTAATGAAGGATTTGTAACAGACATTCTTGATTAAAAAGCTGAGAAAACCGCGACGGAAATCCTGATGTCACATGTTGAGCAACTTTAGCAAGAGTAAATGGTGTATTTCTAGGAGAAGTATTAATGAAACTCTATGTCTTGTTTAGATAAAGCAATTAGCTCAAAGTCACTTAAATAATTCCCGTTGCACACTTGAACTTGAATGATGGCATTTCAAATCACTTGTAAACTTGTTTCTAAAATAGTATAGCATGCCCATTCAAATTTTCACATAGCACAAAACATACCTCAGCCAATGAAGAGCACTGCAATTCAAAGTCGTCCAAAGAAAATGCACTACGAAGGTGTAACGATCTCCTCAGGTTAATTCAAATAGCACATTCACCACTTCAAATTGCTTGGCTCATTGTCTACCCAGATACATTCACTGACACTGTGTTTCCTGTGAACCAGAACTAAGACCTACAAGAATGATGCAGAACATGCTGCCAGCGGCAAACGATCCAACCGAATGAAAGCAACCACCGGTGGAGTCTGAGTTTTTACATTTGCCGCCAAACCAACAGTGGACGATATCAGGATATAGTCTCCAAATGAAAAGCGAGCGCCATGCGCAGCTCTTGTAAAAGTTTTTCCTTTTATGCTCTTCTCATCTAAACTTCTGTGAGAACTTGTTGCTCAACATAGGAAAAACGTGTCCTGTCCGTTAAATTGCAAACATGCTCTGTGTGTCTTGAATTTATTCGACATAGAATAGAGTCTCCACTAAAGCCAAACTAATTATCATCAACTTCAGTTCCGAAATTGAAAACAGGCTCATACTTCAAATAATTGATATTTTGAGATTCACTTCAAGTGCAACTGTTGATTATTCATCATTTGCGAAACGTTATAATGTTTTTTTGTTCACAACTTCTTTCGGTGTCACAAATAACATTTTATGCTTAAGAATACGTGACTTTTTTTAAATGTGACATTGTATCACGAAGGCAAAAATCGATATTACCTCCCGCAGGTTTACGGTCCAGTTGAGCACTATTGAATACATTTTATTGGAGATATTGCTGAAAACGCTTTTGAGTATTGAATACCTATGTAATAAATAAATTAATAACTTGTAATTAATAAGGCCGCACGCATGTAATTTGTTGAGTTGAGATTTATTTCACATTTTTTTATTATGGGTACAATAGTGACAAATTTGACTTTTCAATATGATATGACCACTTACACAAAATATTAAATTTAATGTAACTTCTGATCTTTCTATAATCTTCAATACTCGTTGTAAAGCTAGAGAAAGACTTGACAGCTCCTTGTGATAAGATGTAAGATGTTATTCAACTGCAATTTTGGTACAATAGCCCACTCAACAACTTCAAACCCATCAAACACCTTACCATCAACACCTCTAGGTGTACATCTATCTTTATTTGCAACCATGTAATTCGTTTTGGTAGAGTTAATGGTCAGGCTTTTCCTCTTGAGAGGCACGAAGGCCTCCTCCATTGACCTGCGATCGATTCCAATAAGGTAGATATCAAAGCCGCAAAGTCTAGGAGCATATGCGCATGATTGTATGTCAATTCTCCGAAAACCATTTCTCTCGAAACCATCCTTCTGTTCGATTTTGGAAACAACAATATCTTTCGTATGTTGACGACAAATACTTGAAAAACAGCATTAACTGATAAGAAGCGGCAACGAAATGACTCCAGTGTATATTGATTTTTGACATTATGATAATTTTGGGATAATATCTAGCAAATAACGCCAAACACTGCGAAATTTCAACATGATGTTTCAGGGAGGGTCTTGACTAGGGTGGGTATATGACTGTCAACTACGAACAAAGCTCTCTCACGCGGGCCGGTCCAAACAGCACAGGTCGAAATCGCGGGCCAAGCTAGGCAGCAAACGCTGATGCTTTTCAACACTCTACCAACGGGATGTCTAGCAGCGTTATAAGCAACACTAACATACATTTTATTTTCAAATTGTTTTGATTTCCATAAGTGTTCAGAGTAGCCCCTTTTTTGTTTCGAAGAACACATTTTTTTCGATATTCATGAATCTTTATATCTTGATGAATTTGCCTCATATTTTGCACATATGTTACTTACATATACAACTTGAAAATATGCAAGAACTATCGAAATATATCCCTAATTCTCGGAGTAGCGAATCCTCAAAGTTACAGAATGTTGAAATAATGTCATAACAAGCCCCGTTTCACGGTAAAACTTATTTCCTCTCAAAAAAAAATCTTATTCAAATTTGCAGTGTAGATTGATAATCAAACACTAAAAATGTCTGATTAAAAGATTAGTGGAAAAAAATATGGTTTTCTTATTTTACTTTCAAACACGTAAAACAAGAAGAAGACTAAACTACTAAAGACTACAACTGAATCGTTATCTGATGATCATTGCAGTCGTCGTCATTAACATAGTTTTGAGTTGTGTAGAGAGCAACCGTTCGTGACAAAGTGCTGTCGTAGACATTTACCTATATGCATACTTATTACCTACTGGCGCAAAATACTTTTCTGATGAAGACTCTGGTTGCCTCATTGATATCAGAGCGTTTTAGCATAAATATGTTGTATGGCTTCCAAAATTAGTTTCTTTGTAGATTAATTACATATCATTCTTCTGTACCAATCCCCACATGAGAGCATTTTAATTCGTAATAATGCTAATTTAATAATTTACGAATAAAAGCAAATTGGATTCATATGGATACATATCACAGTAGGGTACAATTACCTAATCGTAACCATCTTTTGTTTTTTAGGATCCATTCTGTAGTCACTAAGGCAGTACCGGACACCTAAGCCGCTAAACACATAACTCAAAAATTATTGGTTTTATGTGATCTTGTTACTCTTCCATGATAAATATTATCATTTTTGTAGCGTAAAAAAACATAAATTTGAGCATATAAATACTTTATTAACTTATTAACTTCATGAATAGTATTTTATTGCCAATTCAATGCAAATAAGCATAATCAAAGTAAATTGAGTATTATTTTGTCTGCAAGACGTCCATCAAAAAACCTTTTTCATATATGATGAAAAAGTATCTCATTTTATGATTTTATTTTAAACACTCATTCTTCTTATTACTATTGCATGTTTGATACCATGTTCCATTAAATCCATGATATTTTTTAGATACTGCTGCAAAAATGACAAAGATATCATATAACAAATCGAAACTGGGAAACAGGGAGTGCTAGACCAAAATTGCTGGTTGTCTTCATTTATTTCAAATACTTATGTGACAAAGTCGGAGTGCTTCGGGGAAACCCAAGCAGAAGCGTTCATTTTTTTCTCTCGCGTCGGTGCGGTTCCTTCTTTCTCCGTTCGTGCGCGATTTGCTGGGCAGTGCTTCGGGAAAGCCCAAGCAGAAGCATTAATTTTTTGTCTCGTGTCGGCAGTGCCGTAGCGTGCGGTTGGCCAGGTTGGCACCCGCCAAGGGCGCCAGCTTTTGGGGGGCGCCAAAATGCGTTACGCATATGGTAAATTTTGAAAAAGATTTATTAATAACTACGCCTTTTAAGTCGATATTTAAAAAAAAATCCTTAAGATCATATTGGAAATATTTTAACAGTTTCTGAATCACATTCAATGATTATTTGGTATTTTGTTTGATTCCCATATATTAATTTAACATTGAAGTTTGTATAGTTACTTACTAAATCTCTAAGTAATCTTCCTTATACTTTTGATAGCAGTTAAAACTGTTTAAGCTTATATCAAGTTTGTGGTGTCCAATTGGAGATTCATATTTAGCAGAAATAAGTAAATATTCAAATAAACTTGATAAGACAAAACAAAATATCTATTGAGGGTGAACGAAAGTTATTGCGTCACAATTTTTTTTCCATCGAAATCTCACTGAATCACAGGTTGAATTCTCACAATCTCCTGAAAAAAAAACTCGCACAATATTTCACAAGGTTCTCAGTCAGAGTACGGTATATAATCCTGAACGGCCTTTCACAAGAGGCAAGCTGAGTTTCGTGTGGATTTCCTTTGTGAACTTCTTTACATCTGGACAAAATATTCTAAATTAAGAAAAAATTTCACAGAATCCTGAACAACATTTTCAGAGAATTTCTTGTCCGTGAATAGCAAACATGAGTTGAAAAGAATGGATTTTTCCGCAGTACGAACATATCCTACACTGACTGACAATCGTTTTTTTCGAAAATGTTTTATTTGGTGGAGATGATTTAGCATTAATCAATTTTAGATCACCTTACAATATCATTTCTGAAATTCATCCCCAAGAAGAGGAAGTACTGGGGTTTCTAAAACATTTGTAATCTTCTTTTAGTAAATTACTTCAGTATCACTGAAATGTGTGCTTAAAAATTCGAAGCGAATTCTGCGCTTTTTTAATTAATAAGGCTGATACAAATATTAAATTTCTTTTATGTCCGAGACCACTTGGAAGGTACGAGGGGGGGGATAAAAATAAATAAGGTACAAATAAATAAAAATGAAAAAAAAAGTTCTTTTTTCGAATTTTTATTTTTAATGATAGTTCTTCTTTCTGGCGTTACGTCCCAACTGGGACAAAGCCTGCTTCTCAGATTAGTGTTCTTATGAGCACTTCCACAGTTATTAACTGAGAGCTTTCTTTGCTTAATGATAGTTGTTAAACTGTTTTTAATCGTCCTCTGGATCATTATTTTACTTATTTTTTACTTTGTAAATTGAAAAAACCTAACTGATGTCAAAAAAATGATGAATCTATTTTTTTTCTCCCCTTCAAAATTTTCGGATTTTCGAAGGGGGGGGTGACATAAAAGAAAATTAATATTTGTATCAGCCTAATAATTTTTCAATGTTACTATTTAGGAATGAAACTTCTCAATAATATCTTGACGAAATACAAATTTCCTAACAGTTATCTCTGATTCCGCTAAAAAAATCAATAAAAGCTTTTTTTATTGAACTTTATATGAAGGATTTGATGAATTTGCTTCCATTTATTGGAAGACAACTTGAAAATGTTTTCTGGAGAAGTTGTTAAACAAAATCATTATAAAATTTCTAGAAGCCTTTGCTTTTTTCTATACAAATGAAAATAGAGTTAGCACCCAGTGAACCACGTATCGTATATGAATGTGCATCTTGAATCACATCTTCGTGCATCAAAAATCAGAATAGCATGAGCATGAGCATGAGCATAGATGACCGTACAATTCGTAGTTGCTACTCCGTGATTGACCAGAACAATCAAAGTTGCACAGGGAATTAATGAATGGGGCTTGGGATTAGCTTACCATTCTTCAATGTGCACAAATCGAGAGCTCAATTTTCAGTCAATAACGGCGCCGGCCACGTCCTTACGGTCATCGGGGAAGGGAAGGAATGTTAGTTAGACAACCGTTGTTACTAGAGACCGAGTATACCTCTGCATCTCCACAGTTGTCATGGATAGGATATTGGGTTCCATGATATAATCACGCCTAATCGGATTCGCGAAAAATTCGATAATCGCATTGTACGCCGAATAAGTGTTCGTCACTCGCCCACGCAACAGCAAGCGACGCGATCAATAGATCAAACACTACTAACGATCCGCGGCGCTTTTCCATTTCACTACGCGAACAACGCACGACATGTTTGATCCTGCCCTCATCGCCCGTCCCCGCAGGAGCAATCGACAAGGTCGAAGGATCAAACACAACTAACTATCATTTCACTTTTTTCTCTACCGTCCGACCCACGCGCGACATGTTTGATCTAGAGTGCCTGTAAACAAGAGTGACGTCATGTTCCAGTTTTGACAGGTCTCCTGCTCGATTGGAACACGGATTTGTATGGAAATGACAGTTCACCGCTGTTCCAATTTTGACATTGACGCCACTCTTATCTAGATCCACTCTGGTTTGATCCTGCCCTCATCACCCGCCCCCGGAGGAGCAAGCGTCAAGGTCGAAGGATCAAACACAACTCTATTCGTGCATCAAAAATCAGAATAGCACAAAATGTCAAATTAAGCGTTATAAATGTCAACCCAAATTGTATATAAATCCCCACTACGATTCATAAACGACAATCTGTGTTGACAACAAAACATGTCGTTAACAGTGCAACATAGAATCGCGTTTAGTTGTATAAACTGACAGATCATATACCAATCCAGAAAGCATCATATGAAATCGCAATAACTTAGCAAAAATTGTCACCAAAACAAAGTATCGCTGACGATGGGCTTCAAAGAACAACAAAGCAAGTGTCGCTGTACATGAAACATGCATTAATATTGGCAAATAATCAAGTCACCCTTGGTGGTACAGTGGTACAGTATTCGTTTCCAGAGGTCCCGTGTTCGAGACTTGCTGGAAACATTCTTTTTTATTTTCATCCAAATTTTGTGGCATCGTATTTCTGGTCGCAGAAAGCCTGAAAAAGTCGTGCCAAGTACGCATGTAGCCTCCACTTTGGTAGGTACAGTCAGTGACATAAGTTAGTAACCAAATGCTGTTTCCCCATATAAAATGCCTAAGTTTGGGGTGCTGTATCTCAGCTTCTGGTAGTCCGATTTGGCTGAAATTTGGATGACGAACTACAAATAACTTGAAATTTTTCCTGCAGGGGAATTATTACATTGCTGTCATTTTCCATAGAGTTTCAGAGGGTTGTTCAAAGACAAAAGTAAGTAACCGAGAGACTTTAAAATTTAATCGTAAAACGGTAAGTCGTGGAAAGTTGGTGTGTTCTGCAAATTTGTGTGACTTCTGAAATTGAACAACTTTGTGGAACATACCAACAACCCACAACTTACCGTTTTAGAATTAAATTAAAAAGTCTCTATGGAAAATGACAGCAATGTAATAAATCTTTTACAGGCAAAACTTCAAGTTATTTGTAGTTCGTCATCCAAATTTCAGCCAAATCGGACTACCAGAAGCTGAGATACAGCACCCCAAATTTGGGCATTTTGTATGGAAAAACAGCATTTGGTTACTAACTTATGTCACTGACTGTATATAGCCTTTTCATGCATTCTATACGATTGAATTGATTCATATAGAATGATGTATAACAAAAGTTATACCAACCAAAATGTTGACTGGGCACATAGTACGCTCAATTGTTTCTGCAGATGCGTCTTTGTTTATGAAATAACTTTCTTATGAATTTCTTTAAAACATCTTTTGAATAATCTACAAAAGTTTTAAAGAAGATTTTTTTTTGTACACTTTTTATTAACATTCACCAAATATTTTAACGTACTCTGAATTAGTAAATACTCAATCTCCAACATATTTTTTCGCAGATTTCGATAATTTCATACAATTGTCGTCCTCGTATTTAAAAAAATCTTTAATGGCGATTGACTTGTATCTCAAGTACCGTTTTGACTCATATTTTGAACACTTAAGGCCAACAGTGACTTCAAAAGCATCTGATAGGCATAAATTATCTGATATTTGTGAAAATTTTTATTTTTTCGTAAAGTCCAATCGTTATCTGATAGGCATAAATTATCTGATATTTGTGAAAATTTTTATTTTTTCGTAAAGTCCAATCGTTAGCTGTGGAGTGTACTGATAAAAATGTTTATTTAAACTTGTTTAGTATTGTTTTTACGTAAAAGTATGGAGCAACATTTTGACTCAAATGTTCATTCTGTCTCATATTCCGAACACCTTGATTCAAATTCCGAACAGCACGAATGAAACGTGTTCTAATAAATGATTTCGCAAATAAATTCATCTGAGCTAGTTTACGTGGTCTCGAGCTAGAGAATCATCACAACTCCCGATGTACAACATTGATTGGAAGACGTTAAAATTGAATTGCAATTGATTGCCATTTCCCGGTAATTTGTTGATATATTTTTTATGCCACAAAAGTTCAATCTAATGGACGCAGTGGCTCTACCAACCCAACAAAAAAAAAACTAGTCGCCATACAAAAACCGAGTGTTAAGAATATGAGTCTGTTCGGAATTTGAGACAAAACGGTAACCATGCTGCTGAAGCTGCAGTTTATTTTTTCACTCTAAATCCTCTTTAACGGTAGTTATAGATTAATACTAGCTTTATATACAACATTTATATGCATTAATTACTACTTGAGCAGCATGGCTACTTGGGATAAATTACGAAAACTTTATTCACATACAAACTTGCATAACGAAATCAAAATTGACTTAGGGGCGCCCAATGGGAGGTTTGCCAAGGGCGCCGTGAGACCACGCTACGGCTCTGCGTGTCGGTGCGGTTCCCTCTTTCTCCGTTTGCGCACAATGTGCTGGGCAGTGCTTCGGGGAAGCCCAAGCAGAAGCGTTCATTTTCTTCTCTCGTGTCGGTGCGTTTGTTTTGATCTCTTGGCCAATGCGTCGAGGAAGCCCAAGCAGAAGCCCAAGCAGAAGCGTTCGTTTTTTTCTCTCGCGTTTCCCCCTTTTCTCGATTTGCGCGCGATTTGCTGGGCAGTGCTTCAGGAAGCCCAAGCAGAAGCGTTCATTTTATTTTTATCGCGTCGCACAGTGCGTTGCTCCATAGACAAAAATCAAATTTCAAATTATTTTACCCGACAATAATAAGTATCCACAAATATTTATAGATAGCATCCGTTATTGAAACAAGTATTGATAAGCTTTATATATCACTAACACTACTACAACAAGCGTTGAAAGTAACAGTTTTCGGAGTAGCAGAAAAACTAAATTTTGTCGCATGTTTTCAGAATTCCCATCAACTTCAATCAAAATCTAAAAGATAACATGGTTGAAGGTTCATAATCAGTTCGATCTCTGCCGAATTCACATTATGACTGAATGACATATGATGTAAGTGATGAAATGACGTAAAAATATGTTCTGAAAGATGCATTGAATGAGAAATGTATTTTTACACGTTAAAGGACATGAAAACGATGTCACTATGATTGACATTTCCCGAATCAGACACCATTGTATTTAAAATGTTACACAAATTCACGTCATTTGGCTCGCTTCTTTTATGTGCATCCAAAAGACGTAAAATCACATGATTTTTTCGGAGTGTGTACATCATCATGCGTGATGTGGTGATTGTTAACACTGTCCAATTTCGCTTCCCGATGGGAAGCCCACAACCGTCTTGGATCGATATCACCAATTTTGTCAAGCAATTGGGTACGTATGTGGCACTGATAGAGAAAACATACAGAACAGCACGTGAACGATCGTTTTTCATCAAGTTTACAACCCAGGAAGCTATGATGAACTCTCTAGAAAGGAACGCGGGACCACGATCATTTGTATATACCAGTGGAACAACAGTAGAGGTGCGTATGACGATGGCATGTGATGATATGCGTTACGTGCGGATATTCGATTTACCACCGGAACTATCAGACGATGTATTGTCAGTCCTTGGAGAATTCGGCAAAATAGATCGTGTGGTACGAGAAAAATTTCCTAAGACCATATGTTCACTGGAGTGCGAGGAGTATATATGTTAGCGAGACCTGTTAGGAAAGATATCCCACCTTCAGTCGATGTAATGGGCCGGAAAGCCAAATTGTTCTACGACGAAGACACTTGTTTTTTGTGTCAAACTATGGGACATCGAAGGGACTCCTGCCCTCAGCGAAAAACTCGGGAAAGGAAACAGGAACAGAAGAAGCAGGACAAGTCAGCGATGAATTCATACGCTGCGGTAGTTTCCGGAAAACAAGTGATACCTGCGGAGCAAGTGATGCCAAGTGTTGCGATTGTGGAAGGTGCTTGAAAACATCGACTCTTTCAGCAGAACACAAGACAAGCATGTTTGTCTGTGATCAGCTACAAAGCTATCAAATAATATTTTTTTAAATAGTTAATCAAAGATACTTAAAACTACTTAAAAATTCGGTGACTATTGGTAGGAAAACAATTAATTCCTAGTTGCACGCACCTCCATCTTAGCAATGTAGTTTAACTTCTGATGTTTATTTATACTGGACAGATTTCTTAGGATTGCTAGCTGTCAGATTGAATATTTCAATTCTTGTTAAAATTTGAGATGCGCTATTTTGCGCAACACATGTATTAGGTAGGGGGCGATCCCACAGTACCGGACACTTAAGCCACTAAATTCATAATTAAAAAAATATTGGTTTTATGTGCTCGTGTTACCCATTTATGATAAATATTACCATTTTTATAGTGTACAAAAATAAATTCCAAAATATAAATATGAATTTTGACATTGGATTTTGATGATGTATTTTGGTACCAAATTGATCGATCTTGAAAGGTGGCACCCAATACCGGACACGATCTGGAAATGCCTCGAATTCTGTAAATTTGAGCATCATCGAATGTTTTTACTATGTATTGGAATATTATATAATTGCCAATTCAATGCATTTGCAACATTTACAAGAACACTTCGGGTTTTTTTTTTAATTTGCAAGATGTCCATCAAAAACTTATTTCATATATGATGAAAAATAGCACATTTTACGATGTTGTTCTGATTGTTCATTCTTCTTAATTTTATTGCATGTTTGATGCCATGATCGACGAAATCCATGAAAAATGAAAGTGTTTAGAGACATTGGTGCAATAATTACACAGATATCATAGAACAATTCAAGCTGTCCGAAACTAGGGGACAGGAGGGGCTTAACAAAAATTGTAATTTGTTCATATTTTGTTCAATTATGGTACAAAATACATTCATACTATCAAATAAGGGTTTTGTTCGATCATGCTTGCGTGATCCAAAGTATTTTTTCATATTCAAAATAATTACTAAATAGGCTCAAAATTAAGGCGATACGTCATTTTTTTTAAGATTTTCAAACTTTTCTACTTTTTAAAAAAGGCATACATATTACAAGGATATGTTATTCTCCGCAAACATTAGTCTCCATTCTTCTTCTTCTTTCTGGCGTTACGTCCCCACTGGGACAGAGCCTGCTTCTCAGCTTAGTGTTCTTATGAGCACTTCCACAGTTATTCACTGAGAGCTTACTATGCCAATGACCATTTTTGCATGCGCATATCGTGTGGCAGGTACGAAGATACTCTATGCCCTGGGAAGTCGAGAAAATTTCCAACCCGAAAAGATCCTCGACCGGTGGGATTCGAACCCACGACCCTCAGCTTGGTCATGCTGAATAGCTGCGCGTTTACCGCTACGGCTATCTGGGCCCCGTCTCCATTATAGCTTTCTTTTCTTCTAATACACCATCTTGATTGGACCATGATTTCTCAATTTTTCGACTTTGTCCGGTATTGGGTGCTGTCCGGTACTGGGGGATCTCCCCCTATTGTAAAAAGCGTGACAGGTGAAGGAGGGGATGGAGTGTAGAAATCCCAACAAACAATACGAACGTCATTTTTAAATCTTCCCTTACTTACACTGGTCCCATTAAACAATTTTCGAAAGCATTTCTATTCCATATCTGGATGGTGTCGTTGATTGTATGTTGGAGGGTTGATTGTGTGTTAAAAATAACGTTTTATAACTGCTGCGCATAATAAGGAACATAGTTGAAAAATGATTCCTTACTATGCGCACTTACAAAGAATAAGAAAGTGAAGAAAAAATAAGTTGCACTTAACCAGTTATGATTGCTCGATAAATAAACTTGTTCTTACGAGCCGGATCCTATTCTTGGTACTTTAAATTCACTACGGCACTGGGTTGGCTTGATCACATGCCGGGTTGTTTTGGATACCCTGTTCCCTAGGGGAAGTGGACATTATATTGATGGTTCTGAGACTTATCTTGCGACATATCCAACTTCATGAAACTGGGTTAATCTGGGGGCGATTTTCAAGCCCAGGGAGACGAAAAAGTCAAAAAAGGGGGCGAAAGTCTTAGTTTGCGAGAAATTGAAAATAACGCTTATAAAATTTGTAGAAGACAGTCATTTTAATAGATGATTTTTTGAATCATTTGAAGAATAATTAAATGCATTTTCAAGTCATGTTAGAGCGAAGTAGGTTGTCATTGAAATTTGTACGTGTCGTTGATGATTGTTAGGTAAATCATATTACAATTTAGAATTAATGAAAATCAGTTGGTATTGCACTGACGCATCTGAAAAAATATCAGCCTACTTTCTGCTTGTCAGCGCATATGGTGATACTTTTGCAGATCAATATGAACTATGAGGACTGAATTTTATTACTTTGATGTTGCGAGATGCGATGTCAACATGGCTTCCAAAACGAATGACGGGCTACTTAGACTTAACCTAAACTTGACGATTATTAATACCAAAATTTCTCGATTACTTTTTTCAAATCGACGTAAGTAACTTTCATACGGTTTTGTAAAAAATAATTCAGAAGTATCACAACCTGCACAGTTCGAATGAAACGTGTAAATTTCTGAGACATATAATGCACATAATTGGAGCGTGGAGTATCATGGATATTTACATGATATGTCATGTAAACTTCAATGATATGTCATGTAATCCAGCAGGATCCCGAGTGGTTATATGACATATAACACATTTTTACATGATTTCAGACTTAAATTTACATGACGTTATGTTTACATGACATAAATGAAGTTTACATGACGTGTAATCTTCATTATTTTTTACTGTGTGTCTTCTAAAACTGTTTTAAAATGAATCACCTTTTTAACATTTTTTCGACGTGTACATTTCTTAAATTTTGCATACAATGAGCTCGTGTTCAAAAACTATGGAGTTCCTATTATATCACACAAGAATTTTATGACAAAATGATAAGCCATTTTATTCAGATACTTGCGACGTTTTTCTACCAGTGTAAAATCGACTCAAGTAGTGTTTTGTTTTGATTCGTGGTTAAGTCACTTTGTCTCTCCATACAGCTGGGCGGCGAAAGTAGTGGTTAGGTTGCGAAAGTTGAAAATCTTACTTTCGTCGTTTTGTAAATCCGGAAATTAAACGTTCTAAAAGTGAAAAATTGAGTTGGTACAAAGCGGTACGTGTAGAATTCCGCCTGCTTAACACGTAGGATCGATAAAGTAAGTTTGTATACTTTTTTGACTTGAGTCTGTATGAATAAGTTTTCGAGATTTTAGTGTTTTTACACTATGCTGCAATGAAATAGAAATGATATTATTTTATGAATTCCCATATATTTCTTTCAAGTTTTGAAATTAATGAAGAAGCGTATTCAGAATCGTCAAACAATTAGCCAAAAATTTTGAAATGTATATTTCAAATATAGTTTCAGAAATAGCAGGTGATTTAAATTGACCAAAAAACGAATCTATGTAAGGGTCAAACATGTATCAATGCGCTCTGTTATGTGAAAACTGGTTGAAAATCCAGTACTGCTTCTTCTTCTTTCTTCTTTCTGGCATTACGTCCCCACTGGGACAGAGCCTGCTTCTCAGCTTAGTGTTCTTATGAGCACTTCCACATTTATTAACTGAGAGCTTACTGTGCCAATGACCATTTTTGCATGCGTATATCGTGTGGCAGGTACGAAGATACTCTATGCCCTGGGAAGTCGAGAAAATTTCCAACCCGAAAAGATCCTCGACCGGTGGGATTCGAACCCACGACCCTCAGCTTGGTCTTGCTGAATAGCTGCGCGTTTACCGCTACGGCTATCTGGGCCCCCAAAATCCAGTACTGCACACAAGCTAATTAAACATTTGCAATTGAGGGGCCTAAACGCAAATAATGTAAGTGACATTTGGTGGATTAGAGGTTAACAATACTAAATTGCTCTTTAATGAATGTTCGAATCCTCTGAGCAGAATCTCAAAAAGAGAAACTTTAAAGTAGATGGAGTACCGTGTACCTTTTAATTCCGCTCCTAAATGCTTATCTTTGACAGATACGCGTATTTCGACTACCACTTGCAGTCTTCTTCAGTGTCAGTTACTCGTATCCACTGAAGAAATCGTCGCATCTCTCTACCTTAAATACTAACACCAGATAAGTACCTACACCTACACGGAAAAAATTTTCGACAGGAGTATACCTGTCATGTCTTGGTCAAAAATTGAAAAGGGGGATAATAATAATTATACAAATCCCTAACTATCTACCTATGTATTCAAGCTCGACCTAAGAAATATAAACGAGCTTGAATACATAGGTAGATAGTTAGGGATTTGTATAATTATTATTATCCCCCTTTTCAATTTTTGACCAAGACATGACAGGTATACTCCTGTCGAAAAATTTTTTCGAGGTAGTTTGATTGTGTAGGTACTTATCTGGTGTTAGTTTTTAAGGTAGAGAGATGCGACGATTTCTTCAGTGGATACGAGTAACTGACACTGAAGAAGACTGCAAGTGGTAGTCGAAATACGCGTATCTGTCAAAGATAAGCATTTAGGAGCGGAATTAAAAGGTACACGGTACTCCATCTACTTTAAAGTTTCTCTACTAAATTGCTATTGTTTTTAAGCTTTCCAAAAGTCAAACAATAGAATGTGATATCAATATAATATACTCCACCAGTAACTTTGATAGTTTGATTAATTTTTGATGCACTTGTGATAAGATGTAGATCAAAATTTAAACACAGTATAGTGGCTATTTGATATGAAAATAAAAATTACATATCAGGAGGGCGATTTCAAAATATATTGACTTCAAGGGGGCGAAAGTCGAAAAAGTTTGGGAAGCACTGCCTTAACCAATTTCATTTTTGAAGCAATACCAAAATATGAAGTAAAATTCGAATCCGTGATTATGGCCGATGATCTTGAACCCTTAATCCCTCTTAAGAACGTGAGGAGAAGGCAATTTCAACTCACTCGCTATACTGCTATGAAAATAATATGGCAGTAACTACATAAAGAGATAAAAAAAATGTTTTTTTCAATTGAGAACCAAAAATTTTGAAAATAAAACTTCTCAATTGAGCCCTGGCTCTAAGCCCTTTTGGAATTATGTGAAATTATGAAAAAAAAACCTCAAAAGCCAGTTCCGGCGTTAAAAGAAAAAACATTTTGAAAGGTGATTTTGAGATAGAAATATGATTTCAATTCCAAAGAACAGTTCGGATTCCGACATGGACATTCGACCATTCATCAAGGGAGGTCAAGAAAGTTGAAATTTAGCGTGACATAATTTGTGTACCATCCCTTGGCAGTAAAATAAAAAAATCCGACCTGCAGAATCTCAAGTCTGAAAGACTTCCTGTAAAAGCTGGTGTTCCTCAAAGTAGCATTTTGGGGTCAATATTATACAATATTTTCATATCTGACTTACCTGGGTTACCTCAGGGATGCCAAAAATCTTTTTTTTAATTTCTTTATTAGTATCATTCCAAACATTACATTCATTATTTCTTATATCTAGGTGTTCTGTGTTATTAGACAACACTATCATCCTAATTTGGTAAAAAAATCTAAGATTTTATTAACATTGTTAACAACATATTACATTTCATTTGCCGTAGCTGTTCAGATTTTTTACAGGTGAGTTGATTTCACCTGCTTATAAGAGAAAAAAAAAACGTTTTCAATATACTTAACCTAACTTAACCTAAACATATAACGCATTAATCGTGGCAATAGAAGATTGTAACGATTTTTGCCTGAAATTATTGATCATTTTATTTGACATTTGTTCCAATGTTTCAACATTGGATATTCTATGTAACTCATTGGTACTATACCAGGGAGGAAGCCTCAGAATCATTTTCAAAATTTTATTTTGAATTCTCTGCAGAGCTTTCTTCCTGGTATTACAACAGTTAGTCCATATTGGTACAGCATACAACATGGCTGGCCTGAAAATTTGTTTGAATATTAAAAGCTTGTTCTTAAGGCAAAGTTTTGATTTTCTATAAATAAGTGGATAGAGACATTTTACATATTTGTTACATTTGGCTTGAATGCTCTCAATGTGATTTTTGAAAGTTAAATTCTTATCTAGCATGAGCCCTAGATACTTAACTTCATCTGACCAATTTATTGGAACCACTCTCATCGTGACAACATGTCTACTTGAAGGTTTCAAATAAAGAGCTTTTGGTTTATATGAGAATATTATTAGTTGAGTTTTGGAAGCATTAGGAGAAATCTTCCATTTTTGCAAGTATGAAGAAAAAATATCCAAACTTTTTTGCAATCGACTACAGATGACACGCAGGCTTCGTCCTTTGGCGGAGAGGCCTATGTCATCCGCAAACAAAGATTTTTGACATCCCTGAGGTAACTCAGGTAAGTCAGATGTGAAAATATTGTATAATATTGGTCCCAAAATGCTGCCTTGGGGAACACCAGCTCTTACAGGAAGTCTTTCAGATCTGGAGTTCTGATAATTAACCTGAAGTGTACGATTTGACAGATAACTTTGAATTATTCTAACAATGTATGTTGGAAAATTAAAGTTTTTCAATTTTACGATTAAACTTTAATGCCAAACACTGTCGAATGCTAGAAGAGCAAGACCAGTAGAATAACCTTCAGTTTTGTTGGAACGGATCAAATTTGTTAAGTTTGTTAAAGTTGATGAGTGGTCGAATGTCCATGGCGGTATCCGAACTGTTCATTGGCAAAAATTGAATTTTCGTTGATGTGGGCCATCATTCTGTTCAAAATAACCTTTTCAAAAAGTTTACTGATGGAGGAAAGCAAACTGATTGGACGATAGCTAGAAGCTTCTGCTGGATTTTTGTCTGGTTTTAAAATTGGAACAACCTTAGCATTTTTCCATTTGTCAGGAAAATATGCTAATTGAAAACATTTATTGAATATATCAACTAAAAATGATAAGCTACTTTCTGGAAGTTTCTTGATGAGGATGTAGAAAATTCCATCATCGCCAGGAGCTTTCATATTTTTCAATTTTTTAATAATAGTTCTCACTTCTTCCAAATCAGTCTCACAGGCATTTTTGAAAACGTTCTCTTGATTTAGAATATTTTCGAAGTCCTGAGTAACTTGATTTTCAATTGGGCTAGTAAGTCCTAAATTAAAATTGTGCGCACTTTCAAACTGCATAGCAAGTTTTTGAGCTTTTTCGCAATTAGTTAGTAATAATTTGTTTTCCTCGTTCAATGCCGGTATTGGCTTCTGAGGTTTTTTCAAAATTTTAGATAATTTCCAAAAGGGCTTAGATCCAGGGTCCAATTGAGAAATCTTATTTTCAAAATTTTTGTTTCTTAATTGAGCAAAACGTTTCTTGATTTCTTTCTGCAAATCCTGCCATATAATTTTCATAGCAGGATCGCGAGTGCGTTGAAATTGCCTTCACCTCACGTTTTTAAGACGGATCAAGAGTTTAAGATCATTGTCTATTAATGTATACTAAGTATCATCTTGACTGAATACACTTTAGAGTGTATTCAGTCATCAACAATCATTAGCGCGAGCATACGGCTGCGCAAGCGTAAGCGTAAGCGTATGCGCAGCATTGCAGGCAACACTGCTGTCAAATGTATAAAAGTAAATAAATCGAGCTGTCTGGCTCTCTTCTACTTGAAACTTCAACTGATCAACAAGTGTTATTGAGTCTCCAGAAATTCCCCTCCCGAAAGTGTGTTGTTCTACGTTGGTTCCTCCCGGTTGGTCGTAGTTTAGTGAAATTCTCTAGTTCCGGATACTAGACAGAAAAGTGGCGACGAGGTTAACTGGTGCGGCGGAGCATTTTTCGGCGTACTCGGACGGCTACTCGGAGCAGCAACACCCTTTCATCTGCGATTGGTGCAGCGGCGGTGGCGCTGATAGGAAGTAATTACGGTGAGAACAACACGGTGCATAGCATAAATCCCAAGGTAATAAGGGAAAAAGTGAGGTGATAACGGGGACAAAAAGGTGATTTCGGTGACAATTTGTTCATTCCGGTGATGTTGACACGCCATTTGCTTTTGGTGGCGTAGGCTGTGTGAAAGCATAAAAGATAATTACCATTGTTGATTTTCTTTTTATTTGTTATTTTTTTTTTGTGAAACGCAACCATTTTGTTTTGACTAAATATTAACAGTGCTTTCCTTTTTCTATTTTGGAAGATAAATTCACAGCGGGCGGCAATCCGGTTGTTTTCAGGTGCTGAAAGGATCTTCGCTCTAGTGTACGAGTGGCTGCAGTTTCCTTCCCGCTGGGTGGCGGACGGTTTGATTTCTCTCCCCGCTGGGTGCCGGACGATTCATTTTCTTCTCCCGTCGGGTGGCGATCATTACCTAGCCTGTAAATTGCGGTGAGCGTGACGTCGATCGGTGAGTAACAATTTTGTTTTTCTATCTGATTTTGAACATTAGACTGGTTCAATTTACTTTGCATATTTTTTTTGTGAAAAGTTTGGAAAGTTTTTAAAATTAGTGTTTTTTATTGTTTTGCTTAGATTTTTGCAAAATGGCGTATGTAGTGGCTCCAAATATTGAACCCTACCGAAAAGGCCAATCTTTTGCGGGATGGATGCGTCGGTTAACGTTCCATTTCCGGGTAAATAAGATACAGGACAATGATAAGAAAGATCAGATGTTCATGCTGGGCGGGGATTACCTGTTCAGCATGGCCGAAAAACTTTATCCAACCGAAGCACTTTTAGATGAAGTGGCCTACGATGAGCTAGTTCAAAAGCTCAAGGAACGTCTTGATAGAACTGATTCTGTTCTACTACAGCGTTATCATTTTGGCTCAAAGCTGCAACAACCTGGTGAAACGGCGAGCGATTTTGTTTTTACTTTGAAGCTCCAAGCTGAGCATTGCGAGTTCGGCGACCAGAAGAACCGACTCATTTTGGACCGTTTTCTGGTTGGCTTGACGGATAACAACCTTAAGCATCGCCTTCTTACTGAGGACAGTGCCAAATTGACCCTTGATCAAGCTGAAAAGATTATCGCAACCTGGGAAATGGCGGCGACTCATACAAGAGCTTTGGCGAACAACGATGGTGTCGGCTTGGTAGGTTTTGTGAACAATAGGTATCCTGTGACTGGAGGAAGAGGAGCAGTTCTTCAGCGAGTGAGGGACTTAGCCCAGAGCTACCGTGGCCCGGTGAAAAGCCGACTTGGTGCGCGGCCAGAAATCCGGCCGGCCGAGGATTGTCGACAAGATTCCCGAGTTCGGTTCCAGCGAGGTTCCCAATCCCAGCAGCATAGGCACCGAGATCCATCTGCTGACTCATCTAATCGCAGATTACAGCGAGGTGACGAGCAATGGCCGGTAGATCAGCGCTATTGTAGCTACTGCAAACGCGGGGGCCATGTACGGAGGAAATGCTACAAAATGAAGAACGAGAGGAACAGCAAGGTCAACCATGTCGAAACCCAGGAGGCAGAGAGCAGCACCGGAAGCTTGAGCCAGCTGGCCGAGCGACTAGACCGGTTGAGATCTGGTAACTGGGACTCCGATGATAATGATTCAGGTGAATTACAGTGTATGCATGTTACTTCTATTAACAAGATAAGCGATCCTTGTTTATTGATTATTTCTATTGAAAATCACACTGTACAGATGGAGGTTGACAGTGGCTCTTCTGTTACAGTGATGGGCAAAATTTTATACACATCCACATTTGATTTGCCTCTAGTAAAAAGTTCTAAACAACTAATTGTGATAAATGGTTCCAGGTTAAAAGTTTCTGGTGAAGTTGGAGTTAGAGTTAAATATAATGGTAAATCAGCTAATTTGACGCTTTTAGTGCTTGACTGTGACTACCAGTTCATTCCTTTGCTGGGTCGACCGTGGTTGGATGAATTCTTTCCCAACTGGAGAAATTTGTTTGCCAATTTGATGCCATTGAACAACATTTCAGTAAATCGAAGTGAAGCACTAATAGCTAAAATTAAACTAAATTTTTCTGACGTTTTTGTCAAGGATTTTTCCAAGCCAATTAAACATTTTGAAGCTGATTTGGTTTTAAAAACTGACATTCCTATTTTTAAAAAGGCTTACGACGTTCCTTATCGATTAAGGGAGAAAGTTTTGAAATATCTGGACAAACTTGAAGCAGAGAAAGTGATTACTCCTATTCAAACCAGTGAGTGGGCATCACCTGTAGTTGTGGTCATGAAGAAAAATAATGACATACGACTAGTAATTGACTGCAAGGTTTCAATTATTAAGCTCATCATTCCAAATACTTATCCTTTACCTGTATCTCAGGATATGTTCGCTAGTTTGGCTGGATGCAAGGTTTTTTGTTCTCTTGATTTGGAGGGTGCATACACACAACTATCATTATCAAAGCGATCAAGGAAATTTATGGTAATTAACACAATCAAAGGACTTTTTACCTACAATAGATTGCCACAGGGGGCTTCCTTTAGTGCATCTATTTTCCAGCAAGTTATGGATCAAGTATTGCAAGATATTGAAAACGTTTGCGTCTATTTGGATGATGTGCTTATTGCAGGAAAAGACTTAAAGGATTGCAAAGCTAAACTTTATAAAGTTTTAGATAGATTGTCTAAAGTAAATATCAAGATTAACTGGGACAAATGCAAGTTTTTCGTAACTGAATTGGAGTATTTGGGTCATATGATAAGTGATAAAGGTTTGACACCATGCTCAAGCAAAATTGCAACAATACGGGAAGCAAAAGTTCCAACAAATGTGACCGAATTGAAGTCCTTTTTAGGACTTATCAATTATTATAACAAATTTATACCCAATTTGTCTTCAAAATTGTATCACTTGTACAACTTATTGAAGAACGATGTTAAGTTTATATGGGACAGCAAATGCAATGAAGCTTTTGAAAATTCTAAGAAATTGTTGCTTGAAACTGATTTTCTTGAATTCTATAACCCTGAAAAACCAATTGTTGTAGTCACAGATGCATCTGGCTATGGTTTGGGCGGAGTAATTGCTCATGTTGTTGACGAGGTTGAGAAACCAATTTGTTTCACGTCTTTTTCGTTAAATGCAGCACAAAAGAAATACCCCATATTACATTTAGAAGCACTTGCACTTGTATGCACAATTAAGAAATTCCATAAATATTTGTATGGTCAAAAATTTACAGTTTTTACTGACCACAAACCATTAGTGGGGATTTTTGGTAAAGAAGGCAAGCATTCAATATTTGTGACAAGATTACAACGCTATATTTTAGAATTATCGGTGTATGATTTTGAAATCCAGTACCGACCTTCAGCAAAAATGGGCAATGCGGATTTTTGTTCGCGATTCCCATTGGAGGTGGCAGTTCCCAGTGCATATGATCAAGAGTTTGTGAAAAGCATCAATTTTGGGGACAACTTGCCTATAGATTTCTCAGCTATTGCTGAAGAAACAAAAAAGGATGCTAGTTTGCAGAAAGTTATGAGTTTTATGCTAAATGGTTGGCCTAAAAGGATAGACAAGCAATTTGTTGATATTTTTACGAATCGGAATGATTTGGAAGTCGTTGAGGAATGCTTGTTATTCCAAGAAAGGGTTGTAATACCACAAGTATTGCAAGGCGACATTCTAAAGCTTTTGCATGGCAACCATGCTGGTATCGTCTAAATGAAAAGATTGGCAAGGCAAACGGTTTACTGGTTTGGAATCAACACAAATATTGAAAGATTTGTTGCTGCTTGTGACATCTGTGCAAGTATGGCAATCGTTCCAAAGCAAAACATAACTTCAAAATGGATACCTACCTTAAGACCATTTAGCAGGGTGCACATCGACTTTTTCCATTTTGAGCATCGCACTTTCTTGTTGATGGTAGATAGTTTCTCTAAATGGTTGGAGGTAGAATGGATGAGGAAAGGTACCAACACTTCAGAGGTTTTGACGAAACTTATTGAATTTTTTGCTCGATTTGGATTGCCGGACGTTATAGTGTCGGACAATGGTCCCCCTTTCAACTCTCATACATTCAAAAGTTTTCTTCAAAAACAAGGCATAAAGGTTTTAAACAGTCCTCCATACAATCCTGCTAGTAATGGCCAGGCGACTTGTTAGGACGGTGAAAGATGTGCTCAAGAAATTTCTATTAGAGCCAGGAATGTTAGAGTTGAAGTTGGAAGATCAGATAAACTTATTTTTATTTAATTATAGAAACAATAACTTGACGTTGGAAGGTAGTTTCCCTTCTGAAAAGGTGTTTGCTTATTCGCCAAAAATGTTGATCGATTTGGTTAACCCAAAGAAACACTATAAGCAAATGCTGGTATCACATAACCCCAATGATGAAGCAAAAGGTAGTCAAAATGAAAATAACGATCAAACTGATCAGTTAGATACACTGATACCGGGGGATTTAGTGTGGTACAAGCACAACATTCCACATTTACGCGAAAAATGGATAAAAGCATCCTTTTTAAAACGGTTCTCTAAAAACTTATTACAGATCATGGTTGGAAACGAGGCGATAACTACCGCGCATCCAACTCAAATACGGCTCGTTAAGGAAGGGAGTGGTTCGCGCCAGCCGAGACGATCGATGCGAGTGGTCGAAACTGGTCGGTCGATACCGGCTACCGCTGAACCCGAAGGAACGGTCGTGCGAGATGACGATATCCGGCAATTACCGGAACGAAATACGGAGTCTGAAGGAGCAGCCTTTGGAGAAACCGATGTCCGGCAATTACCGGATCTGAGTGACCGTGAAAGAAGAAGAAATAATAGTGCTGAAATAATAGAGCGTAAGAGTAGGAAAAGAAAGTTTCCGTCGGAACCGGTAGAGCTTAATGGCCTACTACGGCGTTCGAAAAGAACTAGAAAAATTATATCAAACAATGAATTCGAATATTACTAAATGTTTATTTTTTTATTATTGAATTATTGTTCAATCTTTTGCAAGAGGGAAGAACTAATGTATACTAAGTATCATCTTGACTGAATACACTTTAGAGTGTATTCAGTCATCAACAATCATTAGCGCGAGCATACGGCTGCGCAAGCGTAAGCGTAAGCGTATGCGCAGCATTGCAGGCAACACTGCTGTCAAATGTATAAAAGTAAATAAATCGAGCTGTCTGGCTCTCTTCTACTTGAAACTTCAACTGATCAACAAGTGTTATTGAGTCTCCAGAAATTCCCCTCCCGAAAGTGTGTTGTTCTACGTTGGTTCCTCCCGGTTGGTCGTAGTTTAGTGAAATTCTCTAGTTCCGGATACTAGACAGAAAATCTATAAACACGGATTCAAATTTTACTTCACATTTTGGAATTGCAACGCTCCTGGCTTCAACAATGGAATTTGTTAAACTTTCAAGAGCATTGTCAATATCAAGTTTAGTTTCTAAAGAAATGTTAACATCAAGATTAGAGTCAACATACGTTTCATATATATTCCAGTCGGCTCGTAAATAATTAAAAGTGGAGCTGATAGGATTGAGAATCGCTTCATGGGATATTTGAAATGTAACAGGCACATGATCAGAATCAAAATCAGCATGAGTAACTAATTGGCTACAAATATGACTAGAGTCGGTTAAGACCAAGTAAATCGTGGATGGATTTCTAGAAGAGGAAAAACATGTAGGGCTATCAGGGTATTGAATTTAGAAATATCCTGAAGAGCACTCATCAAATAAAATTCTGCCGTTGGAATTACTTTGAGAATTATTCCATGACCGATGTTTGGCATTAAAGTCACCAATGACATAAAAATCGCAATTTGGAGCAAATTGACTTGCTGTCCAGAGCATTGAAAAGGCAAATAGGCAGCTATGAAAGTATATTTACCAAGATGTGTTTCAACAGAAACACCTAAAGTTTCAAAAACTTTAGTTTCAAATGACGAAAACAGTTGATGTTTTATACGCCTATGAATGATGATTGCAACTCCCCCACATGCCCCATCAAGTCGATCATTACGATAAACAAAAAAGTTAGGATCTTTTTTTAGTTTGGATCCAGATTTTAAAAAAGTTTCGGTAATAACTGCTATATGCACGTTATTAATTGTAAGAAAATTAAACAGCTCGTCCTCTTTACCATTCAGAGAACGAGCATTCCAATTTAAAATATTTAAATTATTATTTGATTTATTATTTAATTATTATTGGATCCATTAGAAAAACGTTATCCAATAAAAATTTGATTTGTAAATTTTACACCTACTTGGACTGCTTCAGTCATAGTGGTGGCTTTGAACATTGCATCAATCATTAGATTCAATTGTTCAGTTAGAAAATTTAAATCAGAGGCAGACATATCACTTGAAGTGGGTACAACTGATGATTTCCCATTAGAATTTTCGGTAGACGAAGAAGCGGAGTAGGAGTTACCTGTGGCGGTAGGGTTTTTTCCATTTGATTTGAAACAAGTAGAACTATGAGTACCCTAATACGAATAGAGGAGGAATTCAAATTACCTGTTACGATATCGGCAAAGGATTTTCCGTGGGTAGATACATTCGAAATTGAAAGATTCGAACGGCTACCCGACGGATTAAAATTTGTTTGTGAATGAGCATGGATATGATCTTCCTGGTAGGTATGATTCCTAATCAAGCGATCGTTAACTGAAAAATGAGCATTGTTCGATACTCTACCAGGCAAATTCCGGAAACGACCGTTATCGTAACGGATATTATCTTTCATCTGCCTGGCACGAGCCTCAATGACTCTTTTGCGTGAAGGGCAATTCCAAAAATTGGACTTATGATTAGCCCCGCAATTACAGCATATGAACTTGGTGGTATCTTCGTTCACTGGTCCTTGGCGTGAGAAGAACCTCCGCAAATCATGCATTTAGCATCCATGCGACAATTTGTTGTACCATGACCCCACTTTTGGCACCGACGGCACTGAGTGGGGTTCTGGTAATTTCCTCCAGGTTTCTGGAAATGTTCCCATGTCACACGGACATCGAACATAAGTTTTGCTTTTTTTAAAGCTTTAATATTATTTAGATCTTTTTTGTTAAAGTGAACTAAATAATACTTTTGAGAAAGCCCTTTCCGAACATTGCCAGATTGGGTTCTCTTTTTCATAATGATTACTTGGACTGGGGAAAATCCAAGTAAATCATTTATTCCATTTTTGATCTCTTCAGGTGACTTATAGTCCCTTGTAGACCTTTCAAGACGACTTTGAACAAACGTTCAGTTTTGTCGTCATAAGTAAAAAAATTGTGCTTCTTCTCTTCAAGATGTCTGAGAAGAAGTTCACGATCTTTAAGAGTTTCCGGCAAAACGCGACAGTCTCCTTTCTTTGCGATTTGGAAGGAAACCTTGATTCCCCTAAGAGTTCAAGATCTCCTGCCTAAATCCTCTAAATTCGGAACAACTGACCACGATAGGCGGCACTCTTTGCTTCCTCACTTGAATCAAAGAGCCTGGGCTAGAGGCTGCTTCGATTTGGTGTTCGGAAAATTTGTCTAGAGCATCGAACTGATTGCTCATTTCGATACAATTATTCATTTCACCCTTGAAAGAAACTTCGCATTCCGGGGAAGCGTCCTTTGTTCCATTCTTGCCACGTGTAGTGACAGTTTTAAAACCCACTTTTTTGGAAGGAAGTAGTAAATTCAGAGATTCACCCTTCCTTTTGTCATTTGTTGATACCATGTTTAGTTAATGAACGAGAAAGACGTAACCTTCGAGAGGTTTTTTCTCAAGACGGTGTCCAAGAAGGATTACCACCGCTAGCTTTCGCCAACGGGTCCAACGAAAAATCGAAGGCACGGGTCCAAACAAGGATCGTAAAAGGATCAATAGTAGAAAAAATAGTACAGAAAAGTACTGTTTTAGTAGCACTGAAAAGTGCCGTTTTGAATTTTAGCACGGAAAAGTACTGTTGATGTAGCACTGAAAAGAACTGTTTTATTGCTTTAGGTAGTTTTTAAGAAAACTTCCAAGAGCAGAGAGACTTCGTGTACGCACAGCACGAAGGTACGATGCGCACTGCCAAAAATCTTTGTTTGCGGATGACACAAGCCTCTCCGGCCTGCGTGTCATTTGTAGTAGAGTACAAGACGGTTTGGACATTTTTTCTTCATACTTTCAAAAATGGAAGATTTCTCCTAATGCTGTTCAACTTATAAATTTCCCACATAAACCAAAAGCTCTTTATTTCAAACCCTTAAGTAGATAAGTAGATATGAGAGAGTGAAATAAATTGGTCTAAGGCTGATGCTAGAAAAAAATAACTTTCAAAAATCACATTGAGGGCATTCAAGCCAAATGTAACAAATATATAAAATATACGAAAATTTCATTTTTGCTATTCCGTTGCTTATTAGCCTACTTTTCATCAATCAAATGAGCAACATAATGGCCTACTTTTCCTAACAAAATAAACAGAACTGAAAAGTGCTACTTTTCAGCACTGTTTTGGGTGCTGAAAAGTAACACTTTTCAGCACTCTTTTGAGAATCGCCAACTAAATATCTGAATGGCTTATACAGCCATCCTTCGAATGGTTTTGTATTTACCAATGACAAGCAACTTGCCCTACATCCATTGGACGATCCGAATCCCACTCGTGTGTGCGATTCTGTTTCGGCATCGGGTCGTCTAGCAAGACAAAGATGAGGTAGTAGAGTTATCTAGTTCATAGCTTCCCAAACTTGAATTTCGCGACCCCTTACCGTCTCAGTTTAAAAAAAACGAGCGAGGTGACGAGAGGTCGGGGGGTCACGAAAGCCAAGTTTGAGAAATGATGATCTAGTTAATTCCCAAAAAATCCGATGCGTGCAGACAACTTAGCACATGAATAGTGTGTATACAAATTGGTATAAAATTGCAATCAGCATCTTACCTGGGTTGTCCTTGAATATCTTGATCACCTCCACGCTTCTATCTATAAAGCGTGAAAATGTGTGACAGTCATGTAGTACGTATATGTATCACAGCCTACCTGATTGAAAAATATTGAGCCTGTACGACACATGGATGGCCACGTGGGTTATTCTGAAATATGATTGTGATCCTAGATACAACTCGATTAAACGGTTTTTTCGTAATAGCAAAAAATGTTGTATGCAACTCGTTGCAAAACTCGATTTTTTCAGCACTCGTCGTATTTATCCAACTCGGCGAGCCTCGTTGGATAAATGTACGACTTGTGCTGAAAAAATCATCATTTTGCAACTTGTTGCATAAATAACTATTTTTGTATCCATTTATTAACAAAAAATCAAAACTTTGTTCTAAAAATAAGTTCTTGATCTTTAATTAAATTTTAATGCCGATCATTTCCAATTTATTGGTACGGGTACTGAATTCCGATTTAGAACTTTTACGTTTCAACCTACTTTTATTATTTCAATCATGATCAGAAACATTGTGTCTTTTGATTACAAGTATCCAAATAATGTAATTTGTTTGGCCTATGCCAATTAGTCACTAAAAATATATATTAAAATTTAAGTGATGTCTCAAGAATCGTGATTTTTTTTTAAATCGGTCCATAAGCAACTCAGACTAACCCCGTAAAACTGACCATTTTGCATGGAAAATAAAAAAAAGTTGCAGATGTTATGTCCAATACTGTATATATAAAAATGAACGCCAAACGTTTTATCGCGTATGACTTAGGAACGGCTCATCCGATTTGTACAGGGTATGTTTCGTATGATTAGTTTTTAAGCAATTACGTATTGTGATGTTATCAAATATTACGGAAATTATGGTAGTTTAGAAATTTTTGATTCATCATACGTTAGGTTTCAGGGCAAAAAGTCACAGGAGGCATCACGAAGTTTGCCGGGTGACAGCTATTTTACTATATTTTATGATAAGCACGATATGTAGAGTAGATATGTAGATGGACATACGTAATTTGCATGACTAAATAAACTAAATGTGGTATTAAAGAACTCTTATCGATTATCATTTGCCCATGACATTCGCATATGGTAATCGTTCTTTTTTTTTCCTTTTATAATGATATCAAAAAGATATGACAAAGTTTGTTATCTCCCTCTCTTTTATAACTGTAGGTTTCCCTTAAAAAGAAATAGTGACATGGCAAACACCTACAAGCGAGAAAGGGAGCATGTTTGTATTTTCCCATCCATTTGAAACACCATAACTGTTTGCTCTAGGCATTCCGTAGTTAATGGAAACTGTACATAACATTAAGATAAACCAGCGGAACCCTTTAATCATAGCGATAATGCAGCTTTTCTAATCACGATAACAGTCTATCACATTTCCTTATTTATCATTAATGGATTGTATATGTAGGACAAATCGTAATCGTTCAAATAGTATCAAAGTACAACACATGGTGTATATTACTCGACACGGTTGAGGTTGAAGAAAAAAAACAGTTATAGGGTAAAGAACTACTTGAGCACCTCTATAATTCACAAAGTGCTAGAAAAAAGAACGACTTCATATTTAATTCTTAGGTGTAAATATTTCGATCCAGCGTCTTAAAACATTGTTATTAATAATTAACGGATTACGGGATATCTACGGTGTATCTGGCCAATAGAGTAAGGTGGGGCTAAAGTTCGACCTTAGTGGAATAATCAATATTTAAAAAAAACTATAACAGTTGAAAATAAATAAATACAATATAGTGAACCTTCAACACGATAACAGTCTATAAGACTACATTTTTTCTGGACAAACTTGTGTCAAAATATTTACACATTTTTAGTTACAACGGTTTTGAAAGTGATTGTCTTCAATGAAAGCTTGCACCACCGGTGGGGCAAGAGTTCAAAACTAGTGTGTGGCAAAAGTTCGTTGACTGAAACGCAAAATATCGATATGTTATGCCAGGAATATCTTCAATATTCCAAAAATAGGGCTTATTGTAACATACCTAAAAATGTCAATTCTTCGCAAGTTTTTTTCATACGATCAGCCATATTTTACTAAATTTATAAATATATACAGTTGTGTTCAGAATAATTGTATTTAAAGTCGATTTTCATACAAAGTGGTCAGGTTTGGCATGTTGTAACTTTGTTTCCCTGAAATTTCAACAGAGAACTACAAATATTCTCAATTTAATTATTAAAAAAAATTGATGTTCTAAAACCCAGTATTTTTACCGACCAGTTTACTATACAATTCACATTCACAATTTAATCATCTCAAAATTTTAAATTTTTCGTAGCACCGGTTAAAAAGTTAAACACCAGGTGAAGTCGCTCAAAATAATACCTAGCAGTTTTAGTAATTTCTTTACTCATATCTTTACTCATCGTTTCAACAATTTCCACCCAAGCTACAAAGGGATAAGTACCCAAGCCAATTTCCTACGAAATTATTTCTAAACAAAAACTTACAACACAAAAACCACGGTTATTTTGAGCAATTTCACCTGGTGCTTAACTTTTTAACCGGTGCTAAGAAAAATTTCAAGAGGGATCCGTAGTCTTGAGGTTCATTCGCTTCACAAGCGGATGGTCATAGGTTCGATTCCCAGCCCCTCCACACAAAAAAAAGTCCAGCCACCAGAAGACGCCGCACGGAGAGGAGTGCTTTGGGGAGCACATCTATCCTCCGTCAGTGTATCAGATATATTAATTGAAAATAGAATCTGTATCGGAAAAGAAGCTACAGATGAACTAATTCCGGCACAGTGGACAGAGCGGCACAAGCACAGAGTGCCTTTCAAAAAAAAAAAGAAAAATTTCAAGTTTTTAGATAATGAAATTGTGAATGTGAATTGTGTTCACCGGCATATCGGTCTATTTTGCTCGAAGTAAGAGGGAGCATGGAGAAGAAAGCAAAGAATACTAGATGGATAGGGGCTCAGATAGCCGTAGCGGTAAACGCGCAGCTGTTCAGCAAGACCAAGCTGAGGATCGTGGGTTCGAATCCCACCGGTCGAGGATCTTTTCGGGTAAGAATTTTCTCGACTTCCCAGGGTATCTTCGTACCTGCCACACGATATACACATGCAAAAATGGTCATTGGCATAGTAAACTCTCAGTTAATAACTGTGGAAGTGCTCATAAGAACACTAAACTGAGAAGCAGGCTCTATCCCAGTGGGGACGTAACGCCAGAAAGAAGATGGATAGGTACCGAGAGAAATTGAATTAGATGTTGAAGATGGCATACCATATGAAACAGTATTACTTGAAACGTCCTACCTTGTGGCTAACGTCCCCTATGGGAACGGCTTGGTGTGTTTTTCGAATGACACTACCAAAACAGATAGCGGAGTGGAATTACAACTCGTCGACCAGAACGGGTGGACCAGTCGGTGGAATTGATGCGGATGTTGTAGCTGAGGGGCCGGATGCTTTCGGAGATTGTTGCTCTTCCTGTGTGTAGGCGGGTTTCAGCCGGTCGACCGAAACGTTCACTGTCCGTCCGTGTTCACCATGAAAAACTTCTCATTCCGGTTTAACACCTCAAATGGCCCGTCGTATGGAGGTGATAAAGATGGCCGAGCAGAATCGTTGCGAACTAAGATGTTTGTACGATTGTAGGTCCTGATGAACGAAGACGTTACGTGAACCGTGTCATGCGGTCTCCTTTGGGCGCAGATGCGTTCGATGATACCATTCGACTGTGAATGGTATGCAGTTGTCCGATGGTGGGTGGTTCCTAGCAGACGAGTCAGCTCGCAGAACAGTGACGACTCAAACTGTCGTCCTTGGCCGGTCGTGACGTACATGGGTACCCAAATCGGGAAATCCATCCGGAGACCAATGCTTCAGCGATCGTTGGCGCAGTCATGTTCGGAATGGGGAATGCCTCCGCCACCGAGTAAACCTATCGATAACTGTAAGGCAGTAGTGTTGGCCTTTGCTTGGATGGAATGAACCAACAATATATGGGAAAATCGACTGTCCTGTGCTGAATATCGGGACACAGGTGACTATGCATGTGGCGTGTCACCTTGGATTGCTGACACTGCAAGCAGCTTCTGGCAAAAGCGATGCTGTCCTTGCGAATGCTGGGCCAAACGAATCTTCCCGTCATCAATTTGGCTGTTGCACGTGTCCCAGGATGAGACAAATGACTAACGCTTCAATTGAAAGAGTACTATTTGCAAATTAATGGTCTGTATAAGAACATGAGTAAGGCCTGTTATTCTGCTTATCTGCGGAATTTGCAAGCGTCAATGAAAGCGAACCCAAAAGTATTTTGGAATTACGTAAGGTGTCAGAAGAAAGAGAATGGATTACCATCAGTAATGAAGTTGAATGATATCGAAGGATCGAACGAATTGGAACATTGTCAGCTTTTTGCCACAAAGTTTTCTGGGGTCTTCTCCAATGAACATCTGGAGACGGAGCAAATAATTGCTGCCGCTTCCAATGTACCACTCAGTGGCCTTTCGCTGAATGCAGTAAATGTAAGCAACGCTATGATCATCGAAGCAGCCTCCCGCCTAAAATCGTCCTCATCGTGTGGTCCTGATGGTATACCCTCCGTTCTGGTGAAGAAATCCATCGAGAACCTGGTCACTCCTCTTCAGCATATATTCCAGCTCTCTTTAAATACCGGTACTTTCCCATCGCTATGGAAAAATGCATACATGTTTCCTGTACACAAGAAGGGCGACAAGAGCAACGTCGACAACTACCGTGGCATTTCTGCCCTCTGCGCTGTTTCGAAGCTGTTCGAATTGGTGATACTTGAACCTGTTTTCTTTGAATGCAAGCACTTCATCTCCAACGATCAACACGGATTCATGCCAAAGCGGTCAACAACAACAAATCTGCTTTGTTTTACTACTTACGTAATCGATGGAATGGCGCACGGATTGCAGACGGACGCCATTTATACGGACTTATCCTCCGCGTTTGACAAAATCAACCATGATATCGCTATCGCCAAATTGTCGAGATTGGGTTTCAACGGAGCCGTTCTAAACTGGTTTCGCTCTTATTTGACCGGCCGTCTACTCAACGTAAAGATCGGAGACCATCTCTCGGACAGCTTTGCTGCATCGTCTGGAGTACCCCAAGGAAGCCATTTGGGACCGTTACTATTCATCCTCTATCTGAACGATGTAAATAAGCTTTTGGAAGGACCTCGCCTATCATACGCAGACGACTTCAAAATTTTCTTGAAAATTGCCAAACCAAACGATGCGAGTTTTTTACAAAAGCAGTTACTCATATTTGCAAATTGGTGTGATCTGAATAGGATGGTTTTGAATGCTAAGAAATGCGCTGTAGTTTCCTTCTCTAGAAGTCAGAACCCAGTTTTCTACGATTACAGTTTGTCTGGCGAAAGGTTAAGCAGAGAAAGCAGTATGAAAGACCTTGGTGTGATACTGGACTCCAAAATGACTTTCAGGCAACATGTTTCCTACATAACTGAGAAGGCGTGAAGGAATCTTGGACTCATCTTTCGGATAGGGAAGGAATTTAGAGACGTGTATTGCCTGAAATCCCTGTATTGTGCCCTAGTCCGTTCAGTGCTAGAATACGGATCAGTTGTTTGGAACCCTTGCTATTTGAATGGATCTGATAGGATTGAAAGAGTTCAACGCAGATTTATTCGTTGGGCTTTGCGGAATCTACCGTGGCAAAACCGTTTTGAACTCCCACCCTACGAAGATCGTTGCCAGTTAATTGGATTGGACACTTTAAGCTGCCGAAGAAGCGTTACGTGTGCTCTGTGTGTTTCTGATGTATTGTCGGCGCGTATAGATTGTCCTGCTATTCTGAGATACCTACCGTTTCAAGCGAGAATCCGAAATTTGCGAAACAATTCACTTTTTAGGATTCAGTTTCGCCGCACAAACTACAGTTTAAATTGTGGAATCACCGGTCTGCTGAGAATTTTCAACCGCGTAGCTTCCGTTTTCGATTTCCACTATTCTAGAGCTACTTTAAAGCAATTATTTGTCACGACGTTTAAACGATTTATGTAAACCTAGATTAAGTTTTATCATTGGGACTACCATAAGGTCTGTTGATAATAAATAAATAAATAAATAAATGATGAGTTGCATTCAGAGCTGCTTTACGGAACGGTTTCGTAACGAATGGGCGAACGCGATCGCCTGAGCAATCACAAAACAATTGTTTTGTGCTGCCTGGACCGGTAAAAAGTTTTAACTTTAATGAGGACTTCAATTTTCCTTGCTGAATATCCCGTAGCTCGGTATCGGACTGCTGATCATCAGCAAGTGCATCGAAGTCTAGCGAGAGCACAGTTTGAACAACTGCTAAGCGGGACAGCAGATCGGCAACGATGTTGTCCTTGCCAATTATGTGCCGGATGTCCGTCGTAATTTGCCCAATGAAGTCCAATTGGCGCGCTTGGCGATTGGATGCTTTAGCTTCTGACGAAAGGCGAAGACGATTGGTTTGTGGTCGGTGTAGATGTGGCAACTTCGTCCTTCTAACATGAACTTAAAGTGCCGCACTGCGAGGTAGATCGCGGTTAGTACACGATCGTAGGTGCTACCGCGAAGCTAGGCTTTGTCGAACTTCTTCGAGACAAGCCAAGCGGTTGAACCTTTCCGTCGATGATCTGGTGCAATACTGCACCTGCTGCGAAGTCAGAGGCATCGACCCAAAGAGACAATTCAGCGGATTTGGTAGGATGAGCTAGAAGTGTAGCCTGCGCGAGTTGTTGCTTGCAACGGTCAAACGCCGTAACCGTCTCGTCACTCCAGGATAACGGCGATCGATCTTTTCGTTTGTTGACAGGAGTCATTCCCAGCAATTGAATTTGGGCCTCGATCGCATTTGGAATGAATCTCCGATAAAAGTTGGCCCTGTTTAAGCTCTTCAATTCCTTCACTGTTGATGTATATTGAAATTTTTGATCGCTTCCACGCGATCTGGTAGCGCTCTAATTCCTTCGGCAGAGACGGAGTGTCCCAGGAAATCGAGCGCTTCACAGCACAGCGAATTAGCATTTGGCAGCGTTTATTGCTAGGCTGTGCTGCTTGAGCTTCTCGAAAAGCTGGCGCAAAGAGTCGGGTGATGACGAGGCTATGAACGAATCATCCATGTAGGGGTAGATGAAATCCAATCCACGAACGACCTCGTGGATAAGTCGTTGAAATGTTTGGGCTGCGTTCCTTAAGCCAAACGTCATGAAGGAAAACTCAAACAGTCCAAACGACATCGTGATAGCCGTTTTTAGAATATCGTCAGGGTGAATGGGCACCATGTGGAAGGCCTTCTACAAGTCTACTTTAGAAAATATAATTTTACCTTGCAAAATGGTCGTCTGGAATGGTTTGGGCATTCAAGGCACGATAGTGTCCACATGGGCGCTGGGAACCATCTGCCTTTTCCACCATATGGAGTGAGCTGGCCCAGTAACTGCTGAACGGTCGGCAAATCCCTAGCTTCAATAGGTGTTCGAATTCGGTCCGAGCCGCCTCAAGCTTGTCCGTTAAAAGTCATCGACCGACAATTCACAAACTGATCCCGGAGGCGTAAGACAAGTGATGCTAGGGAATTCTGACAATATTTCGGCGAACGGGAAAACTACACTGAATGTCTCGATAGAATATTCACTTGTTCGTGCGAGTATACCGGCAAACTCGAGATTAGTGGTGTTGTCGATAAGGTGGTTTTAAATCTATCAGCAAATCGAAATTGCAAATAGAGTCCGCACCTAATATTCCCGATGTCACGTCAGTGATCAGAAATGTCCACAAAAACTCGCGACGAAGACCGAGATTCAATTCAAGCAACACTTCACCGTAACCCATTCGCGGCGAACAATTTCATTGTCGTTGGTTTCACTTTTGTCGCATGCAATCCATTCGGCACTACGGATACATCGGCACCCGTATCGATCAAAAACTGCATAGACATGGTCGAATCCGTAATTCAAACGCGATAAATTGCGGCTGTGGTGGAAAGTTCACCAATCTCCCCCACAGTATCAGCAGAGTGATGTCATTGATGAGTGGATGAGCTCTGAAGGTCGGTCGTATAAGGCTTTAGGCACTTTTGGGCATTGCTACCGAACGTACAATGGTACCAACACGGTCCGTTCGAAGAATCCCTCTCTGAAAGAAAAGCGAGGTTTTTTCACCAGTGTTGTACAAAATACAACAGCGCGACGACTGAAGTGCTAAATGGGCCTGGTTTTATCTAAATTCAATTCGGGTACAACTGTCTATTGTTAGTGTGGATGGATATACAATATGTGTAGTGTGTGGTAAAAAATGAGAGAAACTGCTATCAGAAGAGCAATCTCGTTTGCAGCACTCTTCAGCGCAACAAATGAGAAACACATTTCAAACAAACAAACTGTTGCTAGTTTTCGTTGTTAGATGATACGTAAGGTGCAACTCAACTACATTGCAACTGGATTGATACTAACAAACTTCTAGCTGTCATACACGTAGTTTACACATCCAATTCAGATTACCGACCCCAGTAAATTTTTACTGGGTTTTGGAACTACGGATTTTTTTCGATAATTTTTATGATCACCGAAAAAAACCAGTAAACCAAAATATGTTTTGATTAATGGAAATTACTGACTAAGTTAGTAAAATTGTAGAGCGTTTTTACTGGTTTTCCAGTTCCCAATGCTTCACGATTTGCTCCTCCGGATTCCCAAGCTTGAGCTTGCTTGAGCTTGATAGGCCGCCCGTGGTTGCTACTCCAGGATCGCCAGATCAGCTGCACTTTCCAGATCAGCTGCACTTTCCAGATCAGCTGCACTTTGGAGGAACCAACCAGCTGACTGCTTGGGATTAACAGAGATAGATCAACCATGATATATTAAGAGTGGTAGAAGCAAGTGAAAGATACAACTACAAAGTACGAGGAAAGGGACGGGGCTGGGATTGAACCCATGAACTTCTGCATATGAAGCAGCCATTAGACCGGCAACCCCGTCCTCCGGATTCCCAAACCCAAAAACTCAATCTACATGGACATGTCCCTTATTAAGCATTTCTCATGAGAATACACATTTACGGTATGCTCATATCTCAGTGGAAGTAATCGAAAAATGTGTGGCAAAATCATTATTATTTGGTTGGTTTACATACAAGAGGTAAACTCTATGATGCAGATGAATTTACCTATTGTATGAAAACCAACCGAATTTACCAACGTAAGCAGTTAAAATCGTGCTGAGCATTTTTGGTTGCTTAAATTGATTGAGTTTGTCACTAAATTTCGACTACTTACCACGAGAAAGCGCAAAATAGGTGCAGGAAAACTTTGGTTGGCATAGACGTGTCTCCTGGCGCCAGATGATTCTACAACAGGAGACATTTTGACGAAAAGTCAGTAAAAACATCAACTACTGAATAGTCGGTACCGTAAAATGGGGTAACTTTGATAGTTTTTTCGAAGAAATCTTGAATATTTATGCATGCTGTTTCAAAGAATTATAATTTATATTTTTAAAACAAGCACTGGCATCCTAGCTATCGATTGCAGTTGATAGATTGTCAAAAGATTTATTTTGAATGGATATATAATTTTTCAAATAATCAAAAGTTGGTTTTCTGTTTTGGGGTAACTTTGATAATGGAATATGAATCGAACAAAATTGAATGAATAACGAACATTTGTAGGGCATTGCATACCTATAGGCGTTTAACGTTATATGTAAATTTCTGACTTAGATTACAAAAATGGTCCCCGTTAGTGAAAATGCTTTTCACTAAGAGATTTGAGACCGTATTCAAGTTTTATGATAACTAAGCTGTCAAAGATAAGTGGCCAACTATTCAAAACTACATCAAATAGTGATCGTAGAACAGATTGTTTGTAAGCGTTTCGAAAATGCTAAAATTGTGTCAATTTTTGATACTTGTATAAAAAGCCTCAAATGTTCTTGATTCAATTAAAAATCGCTCTTACATGAAGTGTCATACTAATATTCTTTAGTTTTGCATTCGTTCTGGTTAACTGATTAACAGAAATTATGATATTTCGTTTAGTAACGCACTATCAAAGTTACCCGCATTATCAAAGTATATTATATTTTAGTATATTTATTTGACATCAAGCATTTTGTAGACCATTCTAAATTACATTGTGTTCCTAATATCTATTTGATTATATACTATAAATTTGTTGAGTATACTCGATTCATAATACATTCCTCAGTTACTATTGTTTTGTATATCAAAAAAGTATTTTTTTCAGTTTTGTTCGAGACATGTTAACATCAATCATTTCACAATGCTGATTATATATAGTCATCATCTGATTCAACGGACTAAATTTAGCGTAGTTCGTGCGATGATGACCTACTGTGAACAAGTAACGATTGCGCAAGTGACGAGTTGGAGTATAAAAATTCAGTTTTGAAAGTATATCAGCAGAATCAATGCGCTGTGAAACAATATCGTTAACAAAAGAAACCATAGCATAATCACGACGCACTTTCAGTGATTTCATACCCTGTTTTACGATATTAAAATGTTTCTTATGGGTCACTGCACAAAAATCTTCCTCTCTCTTTCACTCTTACATAAAATTTGTAAACAACAAGGCCAGTAAACGTCAAAATCCCATACAAAATCCAAACAGTGCAGAGCCCTATTGCAAAGTGACAAATCGGCCGAGAAAACACTGGCACCCTAAGTTGTGGAAATTTTAAAATGTACTGATTTTGAGCCTTCAGGAGATGGTCACCCTAATTGTCACTCTATGTGACTAGATTACTATGGCAGTGGACGGGTGACATCTGAAATGTACCTGCTTGCTTTGATCGACAGTGATTACAGACGAGTCACATGAATCTTCTCGATTTACAAAATAGATCCCTTAGTCAGTAAAATTGTAGAGCGTTTTAACTGGCTTTCCAGTTTCCCATGCTTCATGCTTTGCTTCTCCGGATACTTTTTTTTTCAGAAATCAATACAAATTAAAACCCAATCGGCATGAACATGGACATCGACATACATTTTTCATGCGAATCAACATCTACGGTATGCTCATATCTCAGTGGAAGTAATCGAAAAATGTGTGACAAAATCATTATTTGGTTGGTTTGCATACAAGAGGCAAACTCAATGATGCAGGTGAATTTACCTCTTGCATGGAAACCAACAGAATTTACCAACGTAAGCAGTTAAATCGTCCTGAGCCTTTTTGGTTGCTTAAAATGGTTGAATTTCTCACTAAATTTCGACTACTTACCACAAGAAAGCGCAAAATAGGTGCAGGAAAAGTTTGTTGCCATAGCCGTGTCTCCCGGCGCCGGACGATTTTACAGCAGGAGATTCTCATTTGACACTTGCTCGCATGCGCATCAGTTTGTTTTGATTTGATTTTAACGACAAGTCAGTAAAAAACATCAGCTACTGAAAAATCGGTAATTGTTTTTACTGACTTTTCGGCCTGTTCGGTGATGTTGCAAAATTGGGTCTGACAGCTACCGTAATTCAGTAAAAAGTAAAAATTATTACTGAACATCAGAAGTGTTCGATCAAAAAGCTGAAAGTTCGGTATTTTTTATGATTTACAATTCGTACCCAGTATTAAAAATTACCGAACAAGCAAATCGTGATTGAATGTGTATGTGAGAGGATTACCACAGACAAACAGACTTCACACTCTCATCATTGTCCATCGACCACCTTTTAAACGGTTGAATCGAAAATATGGTAGGTGGCCAACCCGCCACCCGCAGTGCTCGCATCGTTTTTATTCGTGTTTGACGTTTACACACTACCGCCATCTGTTGGCCCGTCGGCCAAACTCACCGATTTGTGCATTGGGCGTACATGTTCTCGTAACTATGATTCTGATTGAGACTTGTTCTAAGTGTTACATCTGTTTGTCTGTGGGATTACTATGGACCAATGCACGAGTTCACTAATTTGACGTTTGAGCGGTGCCGAATTCACTCGTTACCATGGTCACGTAAACAACACGGGACCGCTCATACGTCAAATAGTGTACTCGTGCATCGGTCCATTGGAGTCGACAGGTGACTTCTGAAATATGTCCGCTTACTTTGATCGACAGCGACTACAGATGAGAAACACGAATCTGCTCGATTTACAAAATAAACTCCTAAGGGTTCATTCAAATATTACGTAACGTAAAATTTGTTAATTTTAGAACCCCCTCCCACCCCCACGTAACAGCTTTTGTATGGAAAATTTTAAATTTTTGTATGGACCGTAACACTACGTTAGACCCCCTCCCTCCCCCTATTGCGTTACGTAATATTTGAACAGTCCCTAATTCTGTGGAAAATTTTGTGGTGGATTGCTCTGAATTTTCCAGGAATCTTTTTTTTTGCAACGCGTAATATCTTAAAACTAGTTCTGACACTCACTGCCGTTCTACGCATATTAATCCTGTGGTCCATAAGATTTACAAAATTACTTTGGACATGGGACAAGTTGGCGTAGAAGAGCAGCCCACTGCTCATCACTATACAGCCATTCCATGAAAAACCGTTCTAGTGGGTCACCGAATTCCATGAAAATTTGCTATTTTGTTCCTTATCCGAAATAAGGATACACGTATTTTTGGATTTTTTGATTAGGGTGACCATTTCCGAAATAGAGTGACCAGAAAAATCGCGATTTTGCAAAATCTTTATTTAAAAAAAAAATATAACTTTTGAACCGTTTGACCGATTTTCAATCTTTTTGAACGAAATGAAGGCTAAAGATTTTGACTTTTCAGGAAAAATAGAAATTTCACAAAAAGTATGTTTTTTACATGAAAAAACTCAATAGTTTCCGCTTTTTCGTGTTTTGAAAGCCTCGGGACCAAAGGGGCTATAGCTGTTCTCATTTTTTTTTTGAAAGTTCAGAAAATTTTACGTCTACTGTCAAATTTTCAGCGATGTTTGTTTTTTAGTTTTTGAGATATATTTTTTTAAAAATCAAAAATTAGTCATTTTTCATCGGCACACACTGTAGGTCTCAGCGCATTAGATTTTTAATATTAAAATAAAATCATAACTTTTGAACAGCTTAACTGATTTCCAATCTGGCTAGTGTAGTGTGCTATTACCTAAAAAACAATGCGCTCTCGGGCTAGGCATTGGATATATATAGAAAGCGTTGTGTTTGGATGGGCATCTAATTCTTCCGAAAGAGGTGCACTTTGCGAAAAAGAACCACGTGATTATTGAGCTGAAATCGAATTCAGGTTAACTTCTGCGTTCATGAGTTCTCTCATGGCGTAGTGGTAACGCGCCCCAACTAGAGATCGGGGAGTCGTGAGTTCGATTCTCACTGAGAAGACGTGTAACTTTTTCGCAAATCTTCACATCAATTTGTCCATCTAATCCAGTGCTTCCCAAACTTATTGAACTTTCGCCCCCTTGGGGACAATATTTATCTGTACCCTGATATGTGACAATACAATAACTATTATGTATATTTAAAAAAACATATATTTTCTTGAATATCGATAACCCACCATTATTAGGAATGATTTTTTTGAACTGTAATGTATAAGAGCAACCAGTTTTCGTTACAAGTTTCAGCTATTTAAATGTAATGTATGCATTGGCGCCAACTTGTGTTATATTTGGTTAAATTGGCTCTTCAAAGTTGAACCAAATGCAATGTTTTTCGAGCAAACGCACTTCTGTTCACATGAATATGTCATGTTTGGGTGAACTGCATTGATTTTGTTCGAAATTATGCATTTTTGGAAGGTCCGTAATATGATTCTTTCATTGTGATTTCATACTGATTTATCTGCTACATATTTCTGAGATTACCTCAATAATTTTCAGAAATTGTGAATAATAAATGCTTGACGTTTCTGGGTACCGTAAAACGGGGTAACTTTGATAGTTTTTTTTCGAAGAAAACTTGAATATTTATGCATGCTGTTTCAAAGAATTATAATTTTTATTTTTTAAACAAGTACTGGCATCCTAGCTATCGATTGCAGTCGATAGATTGCTAAAAGATTTATTTTGAATGGATATATAATTTTTCATATAATCGAAAATTGGTGTTCTGTTTTGGGGTAACTTTGATAATGGAGTATGAATCGAACAAAATTGAATGAATAACGAACATTTGTAGGGCATTGCATACCTCTAGGCGTTAAACGTTATATGGAAATTTCTGACTTAGATTACAAAAATGGTCCCAGTTTGTAAAAATGCTTTTCGCTAAGAGATTTGAGACCGTATTCAAGTTCTATGATAACTAGGCTGTCGAAGATAAGTGGCCAACTATTCAAAACTACATCAAATAGTGATCGTAGAACAGATTGTTTGTAAGCTTTTCGAAAATGCTAAAATTGTGTCAAATTTTAATGTTCGTTTAAAAAGCCTCAAATGTTCTTGATTCAATCGAAAACTGCTCTAACATGAAGTGTCATACTAATATTATTTAGTTTTGCATTCGTTTTGCTTAACTCATTAACAGAAATTAAGATATTTCGTGTAGTATGTGGTGGGTTACGCACTATCAAAAATACCCCGTTTTACGGTACGCTGTTTTCATCCAATCCAAAGCCCTGAAAAAATATATAAAAATCCTGAATAGTTTTCAAATTTCACATGATTTTAAAAAACCTGCCTGCATAACACTGACATATTTTGTTTGACAATCATCAAGTAATGTCTTCAATAACTTTAAAATGAGCATTATTAGAGATATAATGATCTAAGGTAAAATAGTCCTGGAATTAGTAAAGTTTGGAATTGATTATCCTTCAGATGTGTGTCCTCTTATGAGTTATTATTTTCAAATGCTCCCGTGTTAGCTTTTTCGCCCCCTTTCTGGATTTTTCGCCCCCCAAATTCTGTTTTACAAATTTTCGCCCCCTTGAGTTTGAAAATCGCCCCCCGGGGGGCAAATTCGCCCACTTTGGGAATCACTGATCTAATCCAATTGCAAATTATATGTAATGTTTAGCTTTTCGGTAGTTGTTAAACTTCCACTCGGTTGGTTGGCCGTAAACCACGATTCATAATTAAAAACAAGTACCGTAAAACGGGGTAACTTTGATAGTTTTTTCGAAGAAAACTTGAATATTTATGCATGCTGTTTCAAAGAATTATAATTTATATTTTTTAAAACAAGTACTGACATCCTAGCTATCGATTTCAGTTGATAGATTGCCAAAAGATTGACTTTGAATGGAGATATAATTTTTGATATAATCGAAAGTCGGTTTTCTTTTTTGGGGTAACTTTGATAATGGAGCATAAATCGAACAAAATTGATTGAATTACGGAACATTTATAGGGCTCTGCATACCTCTAGGCGTTTAACGTTATATGGAAATTTCTGACTTAGATCACAAAAATGGCTCCAGTTTGCAAAAATGGGTTTCTCTAAAAGATTTGAGACCGAATTCATGTTCCACTACAAATAGACTGTCAAGGACAAGTGACGAATTCATTATGACTTCATCAAATAGTGATCGTAGAACGTATTGTTTGTGAGCGTTTCAAAAATGCTAAAATCTTATACATTTTTAATATATGCATATAAATCCTCAAATGTACTTGATTCCAACGAAAATAGCTTTGACATGAAGTATCATTCTAATACTCTTTACTTTTACATTCTTTTTGCTTAACTGATTAACAGAAACTTTGTTATTTCGTTTAGTATGTTGTGGGTCTCGCACTATCAAAGTTACCCGCATTATCAAAGATACCCCGTTTTACGGTAATTGTTTTTACTGACTTTCCGGCCTGTTCGGTAATGTTGCAAAATTGGATCTGGCAGCTACCGTAGTTCAGTAAAACGGAAAAATTATTACTGAACGTTTGTTTTAATAAAAAATAAAAAAATCAAAACATAGCATAGCATAGCATAGCATAGACTGACTGTACATGTCAATGGTTGCTACTCCGTGATTGATCGGAACTGGTAAGAATTTCACTACGATCCAAATGAATAAGGGATGGGAGTTTCCGCTTACTCTCGAAGTGCAATTTTAGCGGATCTAATTTTATTGATCAATAACGGCGCCGGCCAAGTCCTTACAGTCAGTTGGGATGGGGAAGGAATGTTAGGGTGTAATGATTGTGGCTTCTAGAGACCGAGAATACCTCTGCATCTCCACAATCACCACGGGAAGGGTGTTTATTAGTGAGGGAGGAAAAGATCTGGGAGTCACCTCTGGTCGGTGATGCGATCCATGGACAAGGGGGAAATATACGACTTGTATTTAAAGCTAGTTTTGTATTTTTGTCTCGAGAAGTTTTTGGAAAAATACGTCAACATCTATAATGTCGAACAATTCAAAAGACGTTTTTATTAATGACGAAAACTGAAAATTACATGTATATATTTTAACTTATATGAAACAGGAATAATGCCGACACTTGTAGTGACGAACCATACATAGTTTGTTTGAAAATTACATATGAGTATTACTGTGCATTTTGTCTCGATATGGTAGAAGTTTTAGAAAATACGTCAACATTCACAATGTCAAACAATTCAAAAGATTTTTTTTAATAAATAATTTTTAATAATGTCAAAAAGAGAAAAATATATGTATATTCAAATTGTATAAGAAAAAAGCATAATGCCGACACATATAGTGACGAACCAAACAAAGTTTGTTTTAATATTACATAAAAGTTACGCTTTCAAGAAAATATGTGTTATCATAAGCATGAAACGAACTCACCAGTTGGTAATCCATTCTCGACTGAACACAAAACTGACACTGACAGCAAAACTTCTTGGCGTCCCGAAAACAAACCGTCTTGCTTGGGCCTTCCCAAATACCTACCCAGCAAGACGCTCCAAAACAGGTGAAAAAAAAAATTTTCCGGCGACGAAAACACGCGCGAATCCGTCAGCAAAATCAATCGGACGACGCAAAACCGAACTGTCCTGCTTGGGCTTCACGAAGCACTACCCAGCAAGACGCTCCAAAACAGGGGGAAAAAAAATTCTCCGGCAACGATAACGCGCGAATCCGTCAGCAAAATCAATCGGACGACGCAAAACCGAACTGTCCTGCTTAGGCTTCACGAAGCACTACCCAGCAAGACGCTCCAAAACAGGGGGAAAAAAATTCTCCGGCAACAAAAACGCGCGAATCCGTCACCAAAATCAATCGGACGACGCAAAACCGAACTGTCCTGCTTAGGCTTCACGAAGCACTACCCAGCAAGACGCTCCAAAACAGGGGGAAAAAAAATTCTCCGGCAACAAAAACGCGCGAATCCGTCACCAAAATCAATCGGACGACGCAAAACCAAACTGTCCTCTGTCAGTAGTGGATGAGAATTCTAAAAACAAAAAAAAAAAAAAAAAAAAAAAAAAAAAAAAAAAAAAAAAAAAAAAAAAAAAACGAACAAAACAATACACAAACTTCTCGAGGGCCTTCCATAGTCGAGTGGTTAGAGTTCGCGGCTACAAAGCAAAGCCATGCTGAAGGAGCCTGGGTTCGATTCCCGGTCGGTCCAGGATCTTTTCGTAATGGAAATTTCCTCGACTTCCCTGGGCATAGAGTATCATCGTACCTGCCACACAATATACGAATGCGAAATGGCAACTTTGGCAAAGAAAGCTCTCAGTTCATAACTGTGGAAGTGCTCATAAGAACACTAAGCAGAGAAGCAGGCTCTGTCCCAGTAAAAGACGTAAAGTAAGGCTATACAGTGTGGCAGGTACGATGATACTCTATGCCCAGGGAAGTCAAGGAAATTTCCTTTACGAAAGATCCTGAAGCGACCGGGAATCGAACCCAGACACCTTCAGCATGGCTTTGCTTTGTAGCCGCGGACTCTAACTACTCGGCTAAGGAAGGCCCTTTACCCTACGTACAAAATATAAAATGGATGCATTTATTTATTTTTCTCCACTTCCCATATATTGTTTGAGCATATTTTCTCTTAGGCTGCCCAAAACCGGGGATTACCCTAAAGAAATTAAAAATAGAAACCATTCAAATGAAGAACATAAATTTAAAACTGGAAATAAAATGTAGAAAAAGCACAAGACCTCAAACGCAAAGCCATATTGAAAAGTGACCAAACTGTGTGCAATTAAATTGAATTAGAAAATGAAATGATAATAAGAAAAAAATCTCATTTAACCAACTATTCAATTCATACCTTCATATCAAAATGTGAATCAACCAAAAACGTGAAATATTTGATCTAATATGAACGGCAACATAATATGGAAAATATTTAACGCTTTGGTAGAATTATTCAATAAATATGTATTGAATATTTGATTGAAGAAAAAACAATAAGATGGGGTGTACCCTTCCAGAGATACAAATATTAAACATTATTTTTGGAACATGTTTTAAGAGTAGGTATGACCCAAACTTTCGATCGGAGGTATACATCTAAGTTACGCCCACTGGCACATATTGTTAGTTGCTTGATAATGTAAACCCTTCAGAAAACATTTCTTTGCATCAGGCGCTTTTTGTGAAGCATTCTACGTATCCCATTGTCATTGCCAAATAAAACAGGTTGTCTGCTTAGAATGGTTACTCAAAAACAAAAGGCAAGATAAAGTCGTGTTCTGAATCAAGCACGTTTATAAATCATAATAGAGAAGCCCATTTAGCACAGCGCGTACCGGAGAAAATTTGCATAATTAATAGCTACAGGCAACAATGAGCGTATCAACAGGTAGGCGACAATGTGAATGGCTTTAATGTATTGGTTTCTTGAATCTTCTTCTCCATTACATCTTAGATCTAAAAAAAAGTTCATTACATTGGATGTGGAGAAACTTTATTTGTCCTTTCAAAATTCAATGCTTTGAATCATTTGAAGGCCTGTAAAATTGTGCTACGTTTCCCCGAATGCAGTGCTGGTAGCGACAAAGTGTATCAAAATAAGAAACTTAAGAGACCTAAGATGCCTAAAAAACCTAACAGAAACTATAAATATACCAAAGAGGAATCACAAAGAAATCAAACGGAACGGAATTTTCATAAGGATTTATCAGAGAATCGGATAAGGAATTTCCCTAACGATATCTCTCAGTTTTTTTTTTTCAATTCTTTTTTGACATTACGACTAATATTACTGCTCGTATTACCATAAAGACTTTTCAATGATTTTTTTTTAAATTTAACAAGAAATTAATCAAGACTTTGTCCGAAGTTTTTTACGTATATTATTCCTAACAGTCAGTAAGAAGTAATTTTTGAGATTCTTCTACGGATTTCATAGAGAATTCCTCCGAAAAAACGTTTAATAACCTTCAAATCGTTAGTTTTATTGAAATAACTCAAGGAATCACTCCTGAATTTTGAAAGGAATTTCCTAGAAAAAATCAGAAATTTGTCAACAAAGTCCAAGGTCCTTCAAGAATTCATGCAGTGACTCTTCCATTCGCTTTTTCAAAACAGTTTTCACGATTTTCGTTAGGACGTCTACAAGAATTCAACTAGTATTTTCTACATAAAATGCAGGAATGCTTTCACCGATTTCTTCGAATTTCATTAACAATTGAGTTTGATTTGATTTACTTTTTATTGAAGGGATTTTCTGCCGTAGGCAGGTTCCTTCTCAGTCAGGAAAAAACAGGACAAGCCTGAAGGATCAGCCTTAAAAACTACATAAGTTTTGTAACTATCCTAGGGACACAGAGTTATTACATCGAATAAGATTTAGTTAAAACTCTAATTAACAAAAAGTCACAAATTAAGGTACAATAAGGAGTCACTTCTTATGTGCCTAACGTTCAGAGCGGACAAATGGTCTGACAAGTTTAACACTACTAGGGTAACGGTCGTATTTTGGACCCCCTAAGGAAGTGATTTTAGTTTTTTGTCCCAATTAATTAATTGCACAGCGTAACCAAGTCAAAGAACATGCTGAAATGTAGAGAAAAACTTCCTCTACGAGATAAAAATGCCCATACGGTCATGTAGAGTCCAAAAAACGTCGAAAATAATTGAATTGTGAAGCACTGTTTTTCATTATTTTGGACACACCAATACATTTTGGACCCTCAAAGTATATATTTTGGACCTCCGGCATTTTTTATCGTTTGGCGACAAATTCCACGACAAAGGTTGTATAATATGCTCGCCCATAGTCTAATCAATCGATTGACAATGGAAAACCAAAGAAATTCTACGCTTTTAGTTCAGGAATTTGAAAAAAGTTATTGTTTACATTTGAAAAAATTCTGACGGCTTCAATTTCTGTGTGTAACGTGTTGTAACGGTTGCATGGATGAACTGATTAAATTAAATTAATTTCAGATAAAATAAACACATTTTATATGTACAAGCGGTTGATGCAAGTGCGGAATAGTCCTATCTTTCCAAATGGCATATGAATTGCGTTGGTCTATCGATTTAAACTGGCAAATTTGCAGGAAAATGGGCCAGGGGGTCCAAAATATATAGGGGTCCAAATTATATTGGTTACCCTACATAGGGTAACCAATATATTTTGGACCTCTATATATTTTGGACCCCCTGGCCCATTTTCCTGCAAATTTACCAGTTTAAATCGAAAGACCAGCTCAATTCGCATGCCATTTGGAAAGATAGGACTATTCATCACTTGCATCAACAGTTTGTACATAGAAAATGTGTTTATTTTATCTAAAATTAGTGATTCGTGATAAAATTTCTTGGTATTTCAAATGTGTTTAAAGTTTTGCGAGCTTTTATGCAATATTTTAAAACCAGAATAATTACTTAGCCACTTGATATGTTCAGATACAGAAGATCGGAAGTCCTTGTATACGATCCCGGAGAACCAATCCTAATCAAAATTTGATTTGAAACTTCCCAATTTTTTCTTCAGAATACTTTCAGGATTCTCATAAGAATGATTCCAAGATAAATATTTGCAACAAAATCCTTTCATGATTTGTATACGAATACTTCCTGGATTCTTATCAGAAATCTATTTAGATTTTTTTTTATTTACATAATAATTATTCCAGTATTTACATTAATTCTTTCCATGATTTTTTCTAAGCCTTTGAGGATTATCATCTGAAATTCCGGGATTCTCAAGAGATTCTTCCAGGATTGAGAAGAATCCAGGAAATATTATAGCTTATTATAATATTTCCAGGGTTCTCATCAGAATGCTACCAGGATTTTCATCAGAAACCTTCTAGTTTTGTCACCAGAAACTGTCCAGGATTTCTAGAGTTCTTATCAGAAACCTTCCAGGGATTTCATTTGAAGTCTTTTAAGATTCTTATCAGAATCTATTCAGGATTCTCATCAGCTTTCTCCGGGATGACATTAGAAGCATTTCAGTATTCATATTGAAAATATTTAAGGATTCGCACAAGGACCCTCCCAGTGTAACAAGAAATTCAAAAATAGAGCTATGATGTTTCGAAATCAGAAAGTGAAATTTTGTTACTTTACCTGAGGTTTGGCATAATGTATTCTGTATCCTAATTTATTGTGCTTCCGATAGATTTACCTTTACGGAACAGTTGTATTTTATATTTGGTCGGTGTTTACAGACTGAACTAAGTGCTTTTTAATGATTTCAGGAAAACGTACCGCAAGCGTTCGGAACAATAATATATTGGGATTATCTGCTATAATAATGGAACTTATCTGTTTGATGCAACATTTGAGTCAAAACAGCATCGGAGAAATTAGAATTGACGGAGTCCTTGATTAATGTTTGCAAGGCCAAAGTATCATCTAGTCCGGTCTGTCTGAACACCGACCATTTCTTATGATGAAAGTATCCTTCAAATTGGCGGTTTTGTGCCACAAGATACAAGATATTTATTTTTAAAGATATTTCTATTCTGGAACTAAATACCGGAGTTCCTAAATCAAACTCAAAATGGCCTATATACGTTCGGAATGTCCCATTTTTAGAAGTTACAATTTGCTGAAACAGTGTTGTTTATGTTTCGCATAATGGCAGTTTTCATATGATGAAAATTGATCTTTTGAAAACAAAAAACGGGGTTCCTAAACTGGACTTAAAATGGTCACCTGTATTCAAAATGACCAGAAATGCTTTCGATGATCATCTTTTGGACAGTAAATATGATTTTATATGACACAGTGTGAAAATCAACATTTGATTTGGAGTGGTTCTTCGGGATCGCATACTAAGACTTCCGGTATAATGTATCTGAACATGTCAAGTTGGCAAGTTTCAGGATCAAAAAAATCCTAATGAGCTCGCAAGACTTGATACATACTATCCATATACTCTCATATTACTCTATATATTCGAAATATATTGAAATTTTGTCAAGAATCACTGGTGGAAAGGGAGGTGTACACTACATTTCCGGTCGTGTATCCGTATTGGCCACCGGTATCCAAATCTTCGTGGATGCATTTAGAGGTGCAATCAATCCCCTACACAATGCTATTAAATTTGAGAAAAGATCAATTGAGTCAAACGATATAAGCAAGAGTGCAAAAAAGTCGTCCACGCCTTCTAAGGGTTAATGAAGGCGATAAGCACCGCCATTGAAGAGAGGTCGCGCTGCAGGGTTTCTCGAACGTACCAGAAATCCCATACATCTGTCTGGGGCTTTTAAGGGTTGGGCAGTTGCAGATAAAATGCTCAACTGTGTTACCCGTGTCACAGACCTCGCAGGACCGATGGAAAGGGTTTCCTCCGTAATAGGGTACTAAAATATTGAATGAAATCTTGTTTTTGTTTAATAACATAAAAAAGCGTGTTACTGCAATTACTTTAGCAATTTCTCCCGTTCAAATAACGGCTATAGGGAAAGTGTACCAGTTATGGCCATAGTAGTTCCCTATTTGGCCATAGGGGACATTTTGATAATTTTCACATTTTAAGTCTTTTTGAATGCTTTAACATCAAGATATAGCTTAAATCTAACTATTACAACACACAAACATTTTCAAAATTCGAAGACATTGAAATTATCACGTATGGCGAAATAGGGAACCACTATGTCCATAACTGGTACACTTACCCTATCATATTTAAACTTTAATTTAAAAATTGGTTCCATAAATGAACCTTGACACTTTTGATCATGTTTGACATTGGTTTAGTCGACAAAAACACCACAGGGGTTTAGGCTCCGGTTCACATAAACGGGATGGGATAAGGTTTTCAGGAAAAGTACTACACGATAAATCAAAATGTTGATACTTGCCTGGAATTCGGCGCTCCCTCACGCTGCGCATGACCGCTATCGATCGATTTGCGGAGGGAGCGCAGGCGTTGCTGGTGTAATCGTCGTAATTGTGTCATTTGCGCTGTTATAGTTTGTCTCGGCTTCAGTTTCTTCATCGGTTTTTTTCAAGTTCATGCGCAACTTGATTTTCTTCACTCAGAGGATCGATATCTTCAGGTCGAGATTGATAATCATTCTCTTCACACAACTGCATTGTCGCATGCTTCTGTTCAGGTGCCACCTGACTTGCTTCCAGGGACACATTCTTTTTGTTCAAGACACCACATCACGACATACCTTACCATTCCGAGGATTCAAAATTCGATAGCCTTTGGATTGTTCACTGTATCCAACGAAAACGCCTGCTTCGATTTAGGATCCCACTTCCGACGCTGCACTTTTGGAATATGGCATAGCACCTTCAAACCGAACACCCGTAATTCCGACAGATTCGGTTTCTTCCCAGTGAATCGCTTCTCGGGGGTCACATTGCGGCCTTTGGTCGGTGGTCGATTAACCAGCAACACTTCTGTTACTACTGGTTCCGCCCAAAAACGCTTCTCCAAGCCTCCATCGAACAGCAAACAACGAGCCTTTTCCACCACCGTACGGTTCATTCTCTTCGCAAGGCCATTTTGTTCCGGGTTGTACGGTATCGACTTCTCATGGTGTATTCCCGATTATCGTAGAAACTTCTCCATTTCTGAATTTACATATTCCAGACCGATGTCCGTACGTAGTCGTTTGATCTGCTTTCCCGTCAACGCTTTGAAGTCTTTGAAGCAATCCAGCACATTTTTCTTCGATTTCAAAAAGTACATGAAAGTCTTCCGGCTGGCATCGTCAATGAAATTCCAAAAATATTTGCTTCCACCGATCGAAACGTTTTCCGTTGGACCACATAAGTCTCTGTGGACCAAATCAAGGACATCTGAAGTTCTGTTACCTCGATTCTTGAAGGTTGACGGCTATGCTTCCCTTGTAGACACGTTGCGCATACCGGAATGGTAGTATCCACAAAATAAATGCCTTCTGCTATGGAGCGTAGCCGTTTCAAACTGTGGCTGTTCAAGTGCCCCATTCGTCAATGCCACAACATAATGTCTTCATTCGTTTTGGCTGCACAGGACATTTGCTCGCCGGCCAATACAAACTTGTAAAGTCCCCCGTTCTTTCTTCTTATTGCAACCAGTTCGTTTGACGCAGATTTAACTTCACACGTGTCCGCAGTGAATATTACTTTGTACCCGCTTCTACAGATTTTACTCACTGAAAGCAGGTTGATCGCCAAATCTGGAACTTGAAGCACTCTTGAAACAGTCAAATCGCATACTGCACTTCCAACAGCCGCCTTGAGTTTTGCGTTTCCATTGGCAACAAAAGATGGCACCGCATTGTTTGCCACATTGATTCGCTGCGAAACTTCTTCCACGCCATCGAGGATCACCCCACCATGGCACATATGAGCAGTTGCGCTAGAATCGAATATCCAGTCCGGATTTGACTCACCGTTTCATTGAAACACACTAAAGGCTGCTTGATGATTTCCCTTATTCTCATGCTTCGCTCTAGATTACTTCATAGGACGCTCAGTTGCATAGTGGCCCATTCGCTGACACTTGAAACACGTCACGGTTGACTTGTCTGTCTGCTTCTTACCCGCATCAGTTTGTTTTGATTTGATTCTGACGACAAGTCAGTAAAAAAACATCAACTACTGAATAGTCGGTAATTTTTTTTACTGACTATTCGGCCTGTTCGGTAATCTTGCAAAATTGGGTCTTACAGCTACCGTAGTTCAGTAAAAAGTTAAAATTATTACTGAACCTCAGAAGTTTTCAATCAAAAAGCTGAAAGTTCGGTATTTTTTATGATTTACAATTCGTACCCAGTATAAAAAATTACCGAACAAGCAAATCGTGATTGGGTGTGTAGAGACGTCCAAACCCTGTTAAGGTGAAACAGCTTGGAATCAGAATTCAATAATGTACCAAAACTTTGAAGGCACAAATCTCGCGAAAGAAGCATCAAACTACAGTGCAATTTCTATTTTAGCTTTGTGCACTGGCAGAAAGCTTAAAATAAGAAGATTGACTTTGTACGTTCATTATTTTAGCAAATTAGTGCCTTTGAAATCGTGAGTAGGGGCACAAGCCGGCCATTGTGTCTGCCATGTTATGATTCCTTAAAAGCTTTTAATATATCTAATGAAACAATTTCGGTGAGGTGATCCAAAGATTTCGCCTCCTGTAGAGCCTCACCGAGGACCGCAAAGTAGGTACCGTAACCGGGCCGAAAGGCGTTTATTTTTACAAGGGGGAAATCTGCAAACAGACGCCATAGAAGGTAGAAGGCAGTGTGGGGATGCCGCACCAACGACGACCAACTAAAACCAGCCTATGTACTGTACTTGAGCAATTCTTGTTGAACTGACATTGACATTCTCATTGCTTCATAAGAAGCTGCACAGCGCGTATTTAGAACATTGTTACATTTATTAATTGACTGCTTGGTGTCAGAAGAGTGATTGTTGGCTACTCGAACCGCCGTATGAGCAAAGATGCCAACTTATCTCCCTGGAGACGCTTGCTTCGAGAAGGACACTTTCTGAGCGAATGTTCGTATTCGACGTGCTGTCTGGCAATTTGGATTGCCCAGAACTTCTCCAAAGGATTAATTTCTCCGTTCCGTCACGTTCGCTCCGCCGACTTTCTGCCCTGTGGCTGCCCAGGCATCGCACAAATTTCGGTGAGAATAATGCGGTAGATCGCTGTTGTCGTAAATTTAATGAAATAGCTCATCTACATGAATTTGGCCTATCCAAAAATGTTTTCAAATGTCGCATCCGTAATGTTTCATAGTTTTAAGCATCAGTCTGTAGAGTTTTTTTTTAACTGAAGACGTAGTACAATAAATAAATAAATAGACATTACCCTTGGCCTCAGACCCTTATCTCCCCGGAACCACCTTACAATGTTTCTTCGGGGAGGGGTCAGTTCATATAGCACAACACATGTAGCAGAAGTAGCCTAGGCAGGCCGTGTTGCTGGGGATGGTGCGTAAGACGACGGTTTACCATTCGCAAGGTAGTAACCTTAGCAAAGCAGCAAGTGAGTGCAATTGGACGATAGTTTGCTGGTTCTCGAGCTTGATTGCCGGGTTTCGCGACAGGGACAACGAAGCTCTCTTGCCATTCCAGCGGGTAGGAGTCATCAGTCCACGGCTGATTTATCAGCTCGAGTAGGATAATCTTACCATGACCTTCAAGATTTTTAATCAATGGATAAGCAACATCGTCTGGGCCTGCGGATTTCCCACTGCGACTCAAATGAGAAAGGTGAATACTTCAAATCCTTAAATGAGAAAGGTTGATCAATGCCAAGCTGCACATTATCATAGGGTAATATGAAACTGTTTTATGGCATTGCATGAGAACAGCAGTGCATTCTGCCATGTTACTTGGGTTGCGAGAGCGAAACGATGTACTGACGCTGTTTTTATAAGCAGTCCAATCTGCCTGGTCATACAGCCAGCGGGGACGCCTGGTTGTGACGGGAGCCTCCACGGCTAACGAGATTTGAAGAGGATGGTGATCGCTGCAATGTGAATCCGATTTGACGCACTAGCTGAACCGTCCGGTCTCCGACCGGGTGACAGCCGTAACATTGCCGTCGAATAGCGACTATTGAAGAAAGTCGGGGAACCATCGTTTAGGATAGAAATTTAGTTGGGTATTGCCCCTAGCGTCGGGCAGTTGTTGAATATTTTTTTCTACCTCACCCCGCAAATTAGAGATAATTTCGCATGGTAGGTAGACACATGCCAAAGATATTGCTGTGCCAAGTGTTCCCTGAACTTTGACCTCGACAACTGGAAGTTGGGAGTTAATATTGAAAAAAGCAGACGGAATCGACTTAAGCACCCCGAGGGCGACGGAATGGCGGAACTTGTTTCCGCGTTTAAGGTTCCATACATATCTCCCGCCAAGTGAGCGGTTCAGCTATTCAAGTGAGACCCGGTTCACTCCTTGGAGGACCAGGACCCAAGGGGGGTCGCTGCTTGAGAAGATCTCGAGGTCCGCAAGATTGTTAAAGAACCCGTTAATGTTGCACTGCAGGCAAAATCTAGCTGGTTCCGGTAAAGCTGGAGTAGGGTGACTTCTGCTTACGCTTGGAGTTTGATTGCGAGTGGTGTTTGTGCACGGATGGACCAAATTCCTACCAGCGGTAGATCCTGAACTAATAATGAGCGGAGGAGTTCCTATGGCAGTTGAATGGGGATCGGATGGTATTTCGGTATCGCTCTCGGTGCACGTACAAGACAGAGCTCTACAGCTGGCAAGCCCGGGCCCCAAATGCAGGGATGTCCCGACGGCAGGAAAAAAGGGGGTTGCAATGGGCGATAATAGGTGGGTTGGGTAGCTGGAACTAAGAGCTTGGATGATTCTGTATTTGGAGGTAGCGTTGTCCTTCGGGGTAGCAAGTAGAGCCCGATGCGTCCCGAGAGCTTGCAGGCCTTGACTTCCCATTTTAAGGGCATTTAGTGAAGATTTGCACCTCAAATGCAAACAGCAATAATTACGCAACACTGTTTGCGATTATAGATAAGATAACGTTATAGATAACGTTATCTAGCGTAATTATAGATAATTACGCTAGTGACGACATCAACAGCAGTTCACTTTGCGAATAAAATGACGCTCACTTGTTATCGCCGATAAAGTTAACGTCTGGAGACTTTATCGTTAACGTCGATAACGATAACGATGCATCAAGCGTGTGCTGGAATGAGGGCGTAAGTCACATGATCGATTTCTCTTCATCGATCCTCTATTTTGTGAATAAAGGTGACAAGATACAAGTTTGTAGCATTTTTCACTTCAAACCGCTTGGCAGCGATGCAGTCTTGCGTTCTGAGGTGAGAAATTGCTGACAAACTTGCATTTTGTCATCTTTATTTACAGAAAAGAGGATCTATGAAGAGAAATCGATCATGATACTCACGCCCTTATTCTAGCACACGTTTGACATGCACGTTAACTTTATTGGCGATGACGATAATTTATCGATTAACAACCCTAATGATAATTAGTGATATCTTATACGAGAGATAAGCGGAAGTAAAATGGAATGATTTGGCAACAGAGCTGCAGTGCTGAGTTTGCTCGGCGTCGAGAATAATATTGTAACACGGACATGACTTCCTCATTGCTAAGAAGTGTATTTTGTTTTGTTAAAGATCTTTAATATACATTTCCAAACTAATAAACAGCAGAAAAAAATAACAACTAAATATCACATTGACAAAAAGGAAAATATTTTTTGCTCTATGCAAAAACAACTTTCACCGAAATAATTTCAAGCGGATTACATTACTCCTCAAAAAAGTTTAAAATAAACATAACGCATGTTCGTTTGGCTCACACTTTCACAGTTCTCGCTGCTCGATTGGCAAAAATGCCAGCTTCCGCAAAAATGCCAGCTATCTCTTTTATAGTGGTTATCACGCTCAATGGTGTGAGTACCCTAGGTAGACGTAGTTGTGAAACTCAGAAGAAAGTAGTATGCACTCTGTCTTATAAAAAAACACCAAGAATCTGGGCAGTTATTTCGAATTGGGTAAATTTTGATGAGTCTGGGAAACGTGTTCAAATTTCGTTGAGGAAAACAAAAACATACTGTGTATGACGAGCGTATGCGAGTGTTCGTATGTTCCAGTGTCACTAAGCTCTATAAAGGGTCACTAGTGATAATCTATATCAATAAGAGACAATACTGTCTATATTTGCATGGATGACGAAACCACCAGCACTATCAATGCTTTTGTATTTGTGGCTGCATTCTTGTATCTGTTAAAAATTGCAAACAAATAATCTGTACATTTCATAAACATTGAAACTCCAAAGTATGTACTTCTGTTTGATCCATTCTGTAATTTTGTCATCTCGCACACATCATTCTATCCGATTAATGCGACTATGCGAACATAATCAGTGTACAACGTCGTTGGAGCTTTTTGGAGTTCGGATTGTTTTATACAGAAATTCTACAGCAGGATTTTTTTCATCATGTTTATTCATTATATAGTAAATTCAGTACAATTTTTGTATTTAATATGACTAGAGCATTTCGGTTGCTTAACAATGTTGCAATTCAACATATCAAACTGTGTAATTCTATTTTATTTTTTTGTTTACACGTTGCTACGGATATTTCATAAAATATTCAATTCATCTCTATTGTAGGGTGTTTTATGTATTTTGGACAGAGCGTTACGCGTATATAATTTGGCCACCTCCATTTGATTTTGCCGTAAATGGCCAAATTATATACGCGTAACGGTCTGTCCAAAATACTTTGATCACCCTATCAGGGCAAACGTTGAAGATTATATTATTTAATACAATACTTTTCTTCACCAATTATTAGCTGATATAAATAAACAAGTATATACTTTAGAATAGCGAGTGAAAATAACGTGTAACGTGAACAAATGTGATCTGATGCTTATAGAGACATAAAATGAAATTTGATTTCACTTCTGGTTTACAGGCTATCACTACTCGAAGCACGATATACAATTAAAATAAACGATGAAATGTTATGCTTACAGAAAAGAAAGATTTAACAATTGGATTCGAAATATTTAAAATATATTTCAGGAGTAAATACGGTGGCTATCGAGCACACGAAGCTGTGTCCGCAACGGAGCGAAATGTGGTTGGCATTGGTCAACGGCGAAGTCGAAACGACTGGTTCGATGATGAGTGCCAGAGAGTGACATACGTGAAGAATGTCGCCAGAAGCCGTATGCTTGTGGCCGATACGGTGCAGGGCAGCGAGAGCTGAATGAATGCGAATCTATCGCAGAGAGAAAAGGCAGCACGAAGAATGTGTGGTAGCTGAAGCTCAATATAGCATGAAGCGTAGTATACACTTCAACAGAAAAGTAATCGCCTATCTCGATGCGTGGGAAATTTCTTGCAAGAAATGCTCAAGAAAAGCATTTTTCTTTGATCGCAGTACGCAGTTGAAAAGAAATGTCATTTCAAATGGAGGTCACTGTAGGAAATTTCTTGACCATTTCTTGGGCAGAAATTTTTACTTTTCTTGAGCGGAACAGCATACCTAGCTTGAATCGGAAAAATAAGCGGAGTCAACGATGCCAGGCACAAAACTGTCAGGGTTGCCTCATACAGTATCGGACATAAAAAAACACCAAAGCCGTTTTCACATACATGTCCGCTGTTTCTCAACTGATTATTTTCGTTTGTTTTCCTGTTACGAACTACAAATTACCTCAATTTGGAATAACTACTAACAAATATATGAAAACTATTAATTCTAAAGCAGAGTTGCTTAATATCAATCATATCATTCATTATCATTTTGATTTGACAACCAAGAGCAGTGATGCGACATCGCACTCTAGATCACCATCACTGCAGAATGAGTGATCACATGGTAACTATCCATGCTATTGATGTTTTTCAGTGACCAACACATAGTTTCAATTTATCTGCAGCACTGTCAAAAATATCGTACTGATAAATTACCATTTTATGCGCTTAATTTGAGGCTAAACTTAAATATCCATAGTCTATCGCCATCATTGCACTGGTGATGGAGTAGACAGCATGATGTTGATGTGATATAGATTGATCCGAATTTTATCGCAGTCGGCCTGTACAAATCAGCAAATTTTAAGCGTTGATGTTACACAATTTACAACTTTTTAAGAGTAATCAAAAATTGAGGTAATTTGTGTTTCGTCACAGAAAAAAAAATGAGAAACAGTGTAGCGGTGGCGATTTGGCCATCTAAAGTTGATTATTTTATATGATACACACTTAGATTTTTTTCACGAGCTCGGCTGTGCGAATCTCGGTTTCCCGATTTTAACCGAGACTCAGCTAACAATTTGTCCGGTTGCTAAGCAACGAAGCACGGTTTACTGATACTCGGCTTTTATTTACTGAGATCCCAGGAAATTTGTTTGCCGACTTCTCGGCTGTGCGGATCTCGGTTAAAATTAGCCGAGATTCGGCATTCTAATTTAAGTGTGTAATTAGCTCGCGTCCCGCTAGTTGCCAACGGGAACAAAATTCGCAAAACATTGATTTTTTTTTCGGTAGCTTCAGTGTTTTTGAGCGTAAAGTGCTTCGGGCAATACTTGGCGGGAAACAAGAAAATTGTGTTTGGAGCACAAGTATAATTTACGAGTTATAACAAGTGTATAAAGATGCAAATATTATTAAGCGTGTAATATACGGCAGACTTCGATGGACTGGTCACTAAATGCGAATGTCAGAAGAAAAAACAATCAAATGTAATATTCAGCAGGGAAACAGGTAGAAGTCAATGACTTGGTGCATGCTTTATGCATTGAAAGAGGACCTGGCGACCCTAAACGTTCGAAGCAACTGGAGAAGTATTGTCCAGACGCTTCTACAACACGTCCGACAATGACGTGACCCTATGCTATAGCCATCAAGGTACAAGGTGGGAAAATATACAACTTCCTGATCCAGTCCATATTTCAGGTGCCATTTGGGTCCAACGGCTGTGCAGAATTTCTCGATTGGTGGAAACATGAATTATAATTATTACCTAAGCATCACTGGGAACATTGAAAGATACCCCATATGCGGATATAGAGACAATAATAGAATGCTTGTTTATTGATTGAACATATCATGCTTAGAAACCTCAATGATCCAGTAATCTAGTTTCTATGCGGAGGAAATGCTGGTATTAGGCGTAACGTAACCAAGTAACATTGATAACTGAATAACAGTTTATTCAGCTAAAATAAGCAATATGACCAGCATGTGGGCTTCGAGGCCAAGCGATTAGCGGCGGTTTAAATATTAAGCTACCGGAAGATGCGTTAAATCACATGTGCAATTTGAAATTCATTTATTCTGAATATCCCAAGTAACATTGATAGCTGAATAACAGTTTATTCAACTAAAATAAGCTATATAACCAGCATGTGGGCTTCGTGGCCAAGCGATTAGCGGCGTCAGTCGTTTAGGCGTATTGTGTCACGAAGCGTGGGTTTGATTCCCGCTCCAGTCGGAGGAAACTTTTCGTCAAAACGAAAAATTCTTCATGTTAGTGATTGTTCAGTCTGTGCAGTCTTTGGCTGAAGACGGTGTAAATTGTCTATAACCAGCATTTTAGCTGAATATGCTATTATTCGGCTATCGGTTATAGGCTAGGGGCACTTGATCCCTCGACTGAAAAGTTAATAAGGTATCATAAGACAAGCCTGTGGAAAAACTCAATTTCGAAAAGCTCAACAGAATATTTTAAACATTCCGTAATTTATGATCATGCAAAACATGTTTAACAGAGAGCCTGTGCAGTAATCTTATCAACATTTTATTTCCTTATACGTAAATTTAGATAATGGGATCAAGTCTCCTTAGTCTCTCCTACATTTTTCATAATTACAATGCGTACCGTTACTTGGGAAAAAGAATAATGCGAGTAGTGATTTATTTGGGAAGCGATCAACTTTGTGCATTATCTGGAACATATTTTAGTACGTTGAATTACGCGAAGTTATTTTTCTAATGTCATGGTGTCCAGCCATAATACTAGATCACTAAATTTTCATTTAGGTACCATATGTTATAAACAACTCAGTTTTTAAACTTTAAGCATACTGCACTACTTCTTAACTGGTGAATATTGTATAAATTTATCATAAAAATACTTTAAATGTTGCCAATAAATTATGCACATTTTTTTCTGAATATACCTTATAACTTATCAATAACTTCCTCCCACATTCCCCTACATATCGTTTGCACAATGATTTGCTAGTAGTTTTGATGTTAGTTGATTCAATTACAAGCATTACAGAGTAAAGGTATTAAATAATTCAATTTATGAAAAGTTGTGAAATTATGAGCTCTGACCCATTTAGCATAATAACCACCTGACATGTTTTGAGATTCAACATTTGCGATAAAATGTATCAAGTTGGGGATACATACTTACAAAAAACAGCTGATGTAATCCTATATAAATAAAAATTGAAAAAAATGTGTTATATGTCGCAAATTGACTCGGAGACGGGTCAACGGATTTTCACAAATCTCTCACTGCTACATTTAGGGGTACGACGTGTTTGCGGAAACCCTCCGTAAAAGTTAGGAAAAAAAAACAAGAAATACAAATTTGACGTTTCTTAAAAGAATTTTTAATTGATCTACTGCAAAGCCTGCTATAACTAATATACACCATATTTCATTGATTTCCCTGGGCATTATAGTATCAGCGTATCTGCCATACGATATACGAATGCAAAAATGGCAAATTTGGCAAAGAAAGCTTTCATTCAATAGCTGTGAATGTATTCATGGGAACACTGAACTGAGATGCTCTATCACAGAGACGACACCAGAAAGAAAAAGAAGAGGTATCCCCAAATTGTTATATAAAAAGTTGTTAAATATTGTTTTTTCCTACGATGCCAATCAATCATAGTGCCAAAAGGCCATTATGCCAAACGGGGTAGAGACAAATTAAGTATCCTAGTTTCCAGACTAATATGAAATATTTACTTTTTATCACATTGTATCAGAAAGATATAAACAAAATATTACTTGGCAAAATTGGGTATAACACCTGCCCCTACTCCTCCTCCATGATGTCGCATAGGTGCCACGAATGTCCACGTATCCATTTTGGGATCATAAACCTGCAAGTATACAATAGTTTGTATTTTAACGATTCTACTAATTCAAAAAACTGAGATATCATATAGGTAAATTTATCCAAAGGGGAAATAAGGACGCTATTCACCGCACATTTAACATCATTTCAACACGTTAAATTTTGTAAAAAAAAATCGGTTGTTTGATATATTTACGACTTTTTGCGCTAGACGCAAGACAAAACATTTGTTTTTGTAGTAAAAATGTTGAAATATGACAAATGTGTAATGGTAACGAATAACATGTATGCCAATGATAAAGGTTTAGGGCGCCATACACCGCTCATCCTAAGTATAAGGTCCTAGATACAGCACTAGTTGGAATTGATTTACTTTCATCAGCTGGTTGTTATCTTTGTACCATAGTACGACAACATAACCAGCCACGTGCTGAAAATCTCCCTAATAAAGCTAATAACAATAATTGATGCCACTTCTGGTTCATTTTTTTTTTTATTTTTTTTTTGTTTTATACAAGGGGGAAATCTGCAAACAGATCCCCTGAGAAGATAACTCAGGGAATGCGGGGATGACGCACCAACGACGACCCGCTAAAACCAGCCTATGCACTGTGCTTGAGCAATTCATTTATTTGCTCAAGTGGGATTCTACCCCATTACCCCGAATCCCATTACCCCGAATGACATTAACCCGAAGGCCATTACCCCGAATTCCAAAACCCCGAACGACCCATCACCCCGAATGACATTACCCCGAATTCCAATATCGTGGGGAAATGTCATCAATATAATCATGTCAAGTTATTTGTAAATTCGGGGAAATCGCATTCGGGGTGATGGAATTCGGGGTAATGGTACATTCGGGGTGATGGAATTCGGGGTGATGGCATTCGGGGAAATGACATTCGGGGTAATGGGGTAGAATCGCTGCAATTCTAACATAATGTGAGTGACAGCCGTAGTTACTGCATTCCAGCACTCGGCATCCGCACACATTCTCTCTATAATATTGTCGGGGGACGTGTCCCCTCCGCATGTAGTGAGCATGCGACCTCTCACAACAATGAAACGGGGGCAATCGAACACGACATGCTCCGCTGTTTCCTCTACACCAGCACAATTGGGGCACGCAGGAGATTCTGAGTGCCCGAACCTATGCAGGTACTGTCTATAGCAACCATGTCCTGACAGAAACTGCGTCAGGTGGAAGTTCACTTCTACCATACCAATCTGACACATTTGGTATTAGCCGATGGGTCCATCTACCCTTAGTGGAGTTATCCCATTCCTGCTGCCAGCTTCTGAGCGTTTCCTCTTTACACGTGTCGCGGACTCCTCTGCTACCCCTTTGGTTGAAGCATTGAACATCTTCCTTGATGATGAGCCCGATGGGCGTCATACCGGCTATGATGCACACGGCCTCTTTAGATACCGTCCGGTATGCACTTGCTACTCTTAAGCACATTATCCTGTACGTGCTTTCCAACCGCTTTAGGTTTCTGCTCGTTCTAAGCGCTTTTGACCAGATTGGTCCTCCATACCTTAGTATGGATAGCGTCACGCTTGCCAGCAGCTTGCGTTTGCTGGCAATTACAGCAGAGCTGTTAGACATCATCCTCGAAAGCGCCGCTATAGCCGTAGATGCCCTTTTACAGGCATATTCAACGTGGCTAGCGAAGCTCAGCTTGTCATCGATCATTACCCCAAGATGCCTAAGGGATCGCTTGGACTCTGTGGTGCAATCACCTACCGAAATAAGCGCCCGTTGCTCGGACTTGCGGTTGTTGACCACCACCACCTCAGTCTTGTGACGGGCCAGTCCTAGTTTCCTAGACTTCATCCATTCCTCAACCAGGGAAATAGAGTGCGCTGCTGTCAACTCTACTTCCTCCATCGATTCACCATAGACCACTAGGGTGATATCGTCGGCGAAGCCAGCAATCTTAACACCCGCCGGAAGGGGCAGCCTCAGTACGTCATCGTACATCGCATTCCATAACAGCGGGCCCAAGATTGAACCTTGAGGTACTCCCGCGGTAATTGGAACGCTTTTTTGCCCCTCCTCTGTGTCATACAGTAGAATCCTACCATCAAAATAGCTTTCTAGAAGCTTACACAACTGCACCGGTACCTTGAGGCGGTGAAGCGCGTGTGCTATTGCTTCCCAGCTTGCGCTGTTGAACGCATTCTTCACATCCAGAGTGACAACCTCAGCTGTTTGAACGACCGACTGGATGGCGTCCAGAGTAGATTTACCTTTTCTGAATCCAAACTGGTTGTTGGACAGGCCGTCCGCACTCTCCGTATACGGTACTAGTCTGTTGAGAATCAACCTCTCCAATAACTTGCCCGTTGTACCTAGTAGACAGATAGGTCTATACGCCGACGGGTCACCTGGTGGTTTCCCCGCCTTTGGTAGTAGCACCGATTTCTGTCGCTTCCATACATCCGGGAAGATTCCTTGATCAATGCAGCGTTGCATGGTGGTTCTGAACATGTCTGGATCCACGTTCACTGCCGCTTTTAAGGCAACATTCGGGATACCATCGGGTCCCGGTGCCTTGTTTGACGCGAATGATTTCACGACTTCTGCCAGCTCTTCGTTCGTCACTCTCGCCACTTCTTCTCCTTCATCTGCCGCATACGGCGCTGGGGGCCATGGGCTTATGGGATGGTGCGGGAAGAGTACATCGATTATCGATCGCAGCAACTCGGGCGATTTCTCTTGGGGCACTATGGCTCCTTTGGTCTTAGCCATTACCACTCTGTAGGCGTCACCCCATGGACTAGAATTGGCACTCTCGCATAGACTTTCAAAGCATGCCCGTTTTCGACTCTTGATTTCCTTTTTGAGAGCCAACTTTGCCTCTCTGAATGCTCAGGGTGGCCAGTGAAAAGTCAATTTCAAATTCCCGATTTTCTCCAGGTTTTTTCCCGATACTTCAAAAATATTCCCGGTTTGATGATATGCTAAGAAACATTATTGCGATTTTTTACCATTTAAAAAGTCTTTTTAGTACGAGTTTTTTGGTCATAAACCAAAGTATTTCTATTAGGGGTAGACGGATATCAGATATTTTGCTGCGCATTCAAATTTTCTGGGCTTATACTGATTCTGCTAAATTCCAGTTTGATATAATAGATCCGGCAGAAATAAGGACAAACCTTTTTTTAATTATTATTTTGTCAATCTTCAAGCGTCGTGACTAATATTTCAATAGCGCGCTGTGTTCATAAACATCGTAAGAATGCAGCGCCACATTTAAAAACTGATTTCGAAAAACGGCGACTTGAGGTGCGTCGCGAATCTCACTGGCGCGATTCGGATGGGTGGTGACGCGACAATAAATGAAACGATATTTTACGACGATCACTTTAAGTAATCGTGGAATTTGTTATACAAAAGGTCCGTGTTAAAAAAGTTTGACCCTTTTTCATATGATGGGATCGAGTCAATCTTTGAATGAATTATAGTTTAAATTTCAAACGGTCACAGATTTGGTAGACATAAAAATGAATTTATTATTTGTTCAACATTTCGTTCCATGGTCATCAGCATAGAATTTTTTGTTATGTTTGATCTCCACAAATCTGGAACATTTTCTCAGGGCAATTATTTCTGATAAAAAATAACAGTCATAATTCTGAAATGAATTAGAATTTTACCAAGTTGAGCAAGCCATTTTAAAGTCAATAAGCATCGAAGCGTCCTGTATTTTGCCTAGCTTCGCTACTCTACCCTTTTCCAGTAGAGAAGCTAGGCAAAATACAGGACGCTTTGATGCTTAGTGACTTTAAAATGGCTTGCTCATCTTTCACCACCTAATTAAATCTCAATCTTGTCGCTCCCTTGCGACGCCTATCCACCTATTCACTTCCATCATTTGTTTCTATAGACTCCCTTTAGCATTGAGTCGCATGACCGCTACAGCCATGAAACAAAATAATACATAAAGAATATTTTCCTGACTTTATTGATTTATTCGAATTTAGAAGCTTTTGTAAATATCCACTAAAGTTTAGATCGTGCTGGTTAAAACATTACTTGGTATAAAATTTTTCCCGGTGCTTATTGAAATTCCCGTATATTTCCCGGTTTTCTCCCGGTGATTCGAAATTCCCGGCTTTTTCCCGGTTTTCCCGATTTCCCGGAGCGCTGGTCACCCTGAATGCTGCACCGCGTTCCTCTCTTTGTGCTTCTGTGCGTGCGCGTTGCATTCTTCGTCTAGCCCGAAGGCAGATTGCTCGAAGATTTGCAATTGATTCGCACCACCAATACACAGGCGGCCTGTTCTCTCTAGGAGGGGCTTTTCTCGGCATGGAAGCATCACACGCTCGTGATATCACAGCAACTAGCTCTTCACCGTTTAGGTCCAGAGTGTTTCGTTCGCGCCTCAGGGCTTCAGTGAATACTTCGCCGTCGAAGCGCGCTGTTTTCCATCCTCGGGCTTGGGTCGAGTTACATCGCGCTGCCTTCCGCCCGCCTGGTATTATACTATAGCGAATCGATTGATGATCGCTATGAGTATAACCGTCATCAACGCGCCAGTTCATGGTACCTAAAAGGTTAGGACTACAAAACGTCACGTCGATAATCGATTCTGCACCATTTCTGCGGAAGGTACTCACTGTACCCACATTTGCCAGCTCTACATTTAATGCGGCCAGGGATTCCAACAATAGCTGGCCTCTTTGATTGGTGCAGCGGCTACCCCACTCCACTGCCCATGCGTTAAAGTCGCCAGCTATCACTACTGGCTGCCGATTAGCTAGTTCGGCTATCATCCTGTCGACCATGTGGGAAAATTCCTCAATCGACCACCTTGGGGGCGCGTAACAACTGCAATAGAACCAGGGTGTCCATTAAAAATCAGTTTTCCAATTCCCGGATTTTTCCCGGATGCCCACAAAATAAAAAAAAGGATAACAAATTGATTCAGCGACATATTTTTTTTATGAATAATGGAAAACTTTTGAGGATTTGATCTAAATTTATCATGAATTATTTTTAATCTAATTTATAACATACTGTAAGCTCAAAAAAGTTTAAATTTCGAAAATGTATTGGACAAACATAATTTGAAACATTTGTTGCAATATCTAAAATATCATTCGAAGCCCTTTTCAACAGAAACGGTATTTGTATTCTAAATGTTTCTAAATTCTAACATGTTATTGTTCTCCTATGAAACTGACTGAAACTTTTTGCCATAAGTTTTAGATTGCATCTTCCACAGGGTGTCTACTCGTTTACCGAAATGAAATTCCCTGATGTTTCCAGGATTATCCTGGCCTTGAAAAAAAATTCGAGGTAAAAAAAAACCTTCAAAATACATAAATGATGGATGATTTTTTTTTTTTTTTTTTAGATGACCAAAAAAAAATCTTCTTTTTTTTTCAAAGAAATTATGTAAAAGAAATAATGTAACGATAAATTTGAAAGTGTTTTTCCTTTCTAAAAACTATCTGTTTTGTTTTAAACGTTAAACATTTGTTTGCTTAAAGCAACATAGCAAAAACCAAATTTTTATTTAATTTCCACAAAAAACAAAAATGTTTATCAACTGATCTGAAAATGCTTTTAATCATTAAAGTCAGAGATTCCCCAGTGTATTCGATCTTAAGGAAAAAATAACCATTCGTTTAAAATGAAATTAAGATTTATGAACATCAGCGACATACCCAGAATATTTCTCTGTAGAACATTTTGTATTTTTACGTTATTGACATATTGGAAAACCCTTGGGCTGGTAGCGACTTATCGTCTTGAAAATAAGAACTTGAGAGACCTCTTGTTTGAAAAAAAAAAAGAAACAATTACGAACCAAAACGAGGTCTTACTTACATGAATTATGAATACAAAAAGCAACCTAACAGGAATCACGACATGAGAGTTAGATTCCTAAGTTGAACAGACATTTTTAAAAGACTATTTCTAAGACTTTTTTGAAATTCGTTGTGACATTACAAGTGTAACTGCTCGTTTTACTGTGGATCACGAACTTTCTAAGTAATTCTTCCACAAAAATCGTTTTGAATGCCTTCGAAAATTTAATATAGATTTTTTTACAGAAATTACTTTGAAGATTCCATAAAGAAATTCAAAGATCGTTTCAGACATTTTTCAATTATGCATCAAATTCTCCAAAAAATATTCCATTGATTTCCCTATTGTTTCCTCCCGCATTCCCGATTAGGAGGGCACATTCAAGAATTCAAAACTCCTTCAGAAATCCTTTCACTTTTCGTTTGAATTACTCAATGAGGTCTTCAAAGAATTTTTCTAGTAATTCATACAGGAATGTCTCCAGAGAAACGTCAAGGAATTTCATCAGATTTTTTTTTGGAGAAAACTGTTAAAAATGTGCACAAGGAATTTCGAAAGAAAATCCTAGAGTAACCTCTGTTGAAACTTATGTGAGTTCTAAGTATACCTTGATGAATTTCTACAAGGATCTTTGAAAGATCTCCTATATTTCCTATATTTCTTAGAATGTTCTTGATAAATTGCTAAGATAACTGAAAAAATTACAATCTTGGACTGAATCTTGAATAAAGTTTTGAATAATCCATAGAGATTTGGAAATTTTAATATTTTTTTTTTAGATAAATATTTGAACCGCAGCAAAAATATTTTGATGAAATGCAGTGAGAAAGTTCTGGGGGAACTTAAGGAGGAATCCCAGGTCAAATTTATCGAGGAATATTTGGAAAAGATTATAATAGAATTCATCGAACAATGCCTGAATGATGTTTGGAGCGATTCCTGAGAGTAATAATGGATGAATTTGCCTAAATGAAAATAGGCTTAGGAATTATTGTAGGGGGTTTCTTGTAAAAATGTCGAAACGATTTTTTTTAAACTCTGGAATAAAAAAGAGAACCTGCAGGATCTGTGGGAAATCTTCTCAAGTAAAAAAAGGAAATATTGGTGAAAAATTCCGTGGAAACGCATCTGGAGAAAATCCTGGAAAAATCTTTGTGAATATTACTGCAGTTTTTTTTTTTTAACTCTGGAATAAACGTTTGCGGATTGCACTAGGATTTGCTGCACCAAGTTCTGAAGAAATTCTTCTAAGCATCCATTGAAAAATCGCTGGTAGTATTCCTGGAAATATTCCAGAAAAATTTGGAAGAAAATTTAGAGTGTTTACATTTACACTCGCTCATGAACGACACCCAACAGGAACTTTACTTGCCTTTACCAATTTGGCAATCTTAAGGTCTGTTCCTTGTCTAAACATGTTTATGCTGAATAATTCAAAAACGTTAAAAGAATCAAATATGTTAACTAGCGTTTTGATAGCGGCGCAGCCGAAATTTTTTTTGATAGAATACTACCATGTACTTCTGCTTCAAAACAATTTCCCTGAGTGTAGTCGAAATTCCCTGAGAATTCCAGGTTTTTTCCAGGCTGAATCAAATTTCCTGAAATTTCCAGGTTTTCCAGGTTTTTTTTTCAGGTAGTATACACATAGTTCCAAGCAATCTATCAAAGATTTGATTGAAAACATGTTAAAAACCTGGCCTTAAAGGACATTGCTATTTATTTACCCACCAAAGACCTTGCCATGATTTTTTGAATGAACTTACAAGAAATTTTTTAGGAACGATTGAAGGAATTTGCTGAAAATTGTAAAAATCTTGAATTGTTGGTTCTTTTCCCTTCAGTATTCCAGCTAAGATCTTCCTTTCAGTATTCTAAGCTAAGATCAAGAATTTGCCATGAATCTAAATGGAAATCAAACAAGCATCTTACCAAGAATCTAGTCAGGGATCCCTTAATACCCTTCTAGAAATTATTAAAGGATTTTAATCGTTAACTATCATTCTACCAACTCACTAAAAGTTAGAAGTACGAGTAACAGCCAGTCGTGCACATTATAGAAAAAAAAATCTAGTTTCGCCCAACTGACAGCCTCTGCTTGAAATACACATTTTCCCGGTGTGTTCTTCAAATTCCCGGGTATTTCCCGTATTTTTCCCGGTCATTTATAATTCCCGGGTTTTTCCCGCTTTTCCCGGATTTCCCGGATGGATGGACACCCTGTAGAACACGCCGTTGATTTTTGCTATCGCAAAACCGTCATTTGAGCTAGAGACTACTTCTTGGATTGGGTATCGTCCTGTCGTCCCTATAGCTGCTAACTGTTGAGACCTATCCGCCACCCAGTTCCCGTTGTTGGCTGGTATGCGGTATGGGTCCGATAGTAACACCACGTCAGTCCTGGTTTCCGAGACTGACTGCCAAAGCAGCTGCTGGGCTGCATCACAGTGGTTTAAATTTAACTGTGTTACTTCCGTTTTGGCTGCTTTGATACTCCGCTTGTGCCCGGACATTTGGGTCCGCCCGTTAAGTGTCCGTTGTCTGCTCTGTCGACACATATTAGGCACTTAGCGATTTGCCTACAATCGCTTGCCCTATGGCCTTCAGCGCCGCATTTTCTGCACATCTTACTTCTGTCGGGACCATTGCAATTCCACGACTTATGGCCCTTCCCGAAACACTTGAAGCAAACTTCAGGAGGCTGTTGTATGCTCAGCCGGCAAACCGACCAGCCTACCTTGAGTATGCCCAAGTTCTTCGCTTTGTTGGCCTCTGCGACCGGCAGCCTGATCGCCGCCACCTGGGTGCCCTGCGGGCCCTTTCTTAGGTGGATGGCCTTACTGGCTACGTCGATGTCACACTGCTCTTTGAGGGCAGCCGAGACCTCCGCTGCATCGGTGACCTCATCCAGATTTTTACACTGGAGAGTCGCTTCAGCCACTTTTGGTTCTAAATTCAGTAATTCGCAAAAGTACCGCGGTACCCACGTTTGACAGATGACAACACACTTTTTTTTCAGAATTTAGATTTTACTCTATTAATTCAGGCGTCATATTTGTTTATCAACTGCGAGGAACATGAACATCTTTATTTCATATTTGCTTTATCTTTAATGTATTCCATATAAAAAATGTGTTCATTATGCTGCCGTCTTAAACTATTGCCTATTGATAATTAGTTTCAAATAAAGCGCTCACAATATATATACCTTCTGTTTAAGGTTTGAATTTATTTTAAAAAAATAACAAAAATCATTTTATTGACAGATTCTATAAATATTTTTTGAAATAATTATAAAATGTGAAATTCTTATGCAAATTCGACCTAGAAAATTCCCTACTCCATAGTGAATTGGGATGCCCAAGAAGTTTTTTATTCTATTTTGACCAAGATGCATTAATAATCTTGTGTAAACTTGAATTTGCAAGGTTTTGAAGAGAATCAAAATAATAAAGATAATGCGCTAATGAGCTTGACAACGCTTTTTTCTGTATAGCGCTTAGGAATACCAATAAGCTCGCTTAGAGTCCACCAAACATTTTTTTTTTAATTCTAATATGAACAAGAGACTACAGCCCCACATTTATGAAAATTTTTACGTCGTACTTACCTCTACAGTAGACAAATTTGATTCTCCGTCGTAACCACCAATAGCCCACAATTTGCCTGTAATAAAAATAAATATAAAAAAAATATTTCTAGCAGTAATATAGTACTGTGTAATTAGAAGCTAATTACAAGTTAATGAAAACACCATGTAACCAAGACTTTAACTAATTCAATACTTCATGTCACGATTCGAAAACAAATCAACAGAATAGAATGGTTTTGTGCCGGTTTCGTCTCCTCTGCTGTGGTAGCTGGACAATGTTAATGTAAATAGACAAGATTCTTCCATCTGAGACCACTTGTCGCTATATAAGTAATAAATTTGTTTGACTTAAGTATAACCTACAACTTTGGTGCTTTCAAAATCATTTTCCACTAACTTTCACCAATCCAATGCATTTTAAAAGATTACTTCCTCGTGATCATCTTGTATCGTAGTTTTGCAACGTATTTTTTGGCATGTGTTCCGATTTTCAATCACTTTACCAGTGATTTTCAGTAAAACATTGTGTTTATTTGCAACATATTTGTAAATAAGAGCAACTACAGGGTAAAGATAAACAGAAATATTTTGTTTGGCTACATAAATGCATGAATGACACAAAATTATTTCACAGAATTGTATCCCAATAACATAATTAATGTTTCCAGCAATTAAATTAAAATTACTATTGAATTATCGAATTTTTGAATGTGTTTTACAGATACCGCAATAATAGGCAAAAAGCTATTTTCATTGTCCTATTATTGCGGTATATGCTTATTCTAAAAAATACAGAACTTTTATTCAAAATTCAATGTCTATCATGTAACTACATCCATATTCAACTTATTTTCCCGCTGCATATAATTGTTTTGGTTCAAAACTTAAAAATTCACGCTTAGGAAAACCCGTTTGTAGATAGAGAGACTGGTTAAAAATATAGGCTTTTCTTGATGCATCATTTAAAACTGTTCTTCCAACGATCAAAATCGTTTAACTATCGAAGCAATTATCTTGTACAGCTTGAGAATACTATAAGCTTTCATCATCATCAATAATATCCAAAGAATATAGAATTTTCGATTAATTATGGGAGTTTGATTCTTATACCGCAATAATAGAGAATGCCGCAATAATGGGCAAATTACCCTACCACCACTACAGGTTACGCCTTTGGTTTCCATCATAATGGATTACGCCCTCCCATCGCGGCAAGGTCGCATAACCAAGGGGAGGGAAAACCAATGACGGGCTATTTAGCCTTAAAATTGTCTTTTATGTAGTTTAGCGAAGCCCATTCATCGCTTACCACGTAAAAATGTTATCGACATAATCAAGTATCGAAATTGTCAAAGTCTTTCACTTATGATTGAAAATATCATAAAATTAAAATGTTAGAATATAGATATATTAATCAATCAATAATCATCAATTGTCTATATGATACAATAAGTCTGAAGTAACGCTTATTTAGTTTAAATCCATTTGAAAATATATGACATTAAGCTGCAAGCATAGTAAGACGTATTCTTTTCCCGGTACATATTATTAATTTATTTCGCCATGAGTTTCCGAAACTCTGTAAGATAATAAATGCCTGAGCAATTAACTACTTACCCATATTTGCAGCTAAGGCTACTCGACTTCTCTTCACATTCATTGGAGCTATTAGCTGCCACTGATCCTTTTCGGGTATATATACCTCGACTGAACGTAAGAAACAACTTCCATCATATCCTGGCAAAATGAAAAAAAAAACTATTAGGTTATTATGTCATAACTTTACCGATCTGTTAAAAACAATGAAAATTCTTTTTTTTTTCTTAACTGCTCTGTTAATGTTGCTAAAAGATATCCGTGCGACGAAGATTAAATTTTTACACGAATAATCAGTTTTTGCACTAGTGAGCTGTAATAGGGGCATTAGTGGCTACTGATGCACTGATGGTATCTACGTTTTATCTAAATAAATTGTAAGAACTTAGATAGTATTTTTTAACTTCATACCACTCATTATTCAGTAACACAGTTTTTAAATGCATGTTACAGAATAGTATTTAATTCGAAAATAACACATTGCATACATACCACACAAAAACAAAGCTCAAAAACAAGGTGACCTATCTTGCCCATTTTCAATTGTCCTGCCCCCTAACGCATCTTGCCTCTTCTTACCCTATATTTTAACTTATAAAGTCCTCAACCCGTATAGGCTTGAGTGAAAGAAAAAAAAACTCTCACCGCTCAGCGAATATCTAACGGATTTCAATTATTTTTGTCAATATACCTACTCATATACAGCCATTCCATGAAAAACCGATCTAGTGGGTCACCAAATTCCATAAAAATTTGTTTTGTTCCTCATCCAAAATAAGGATACACGTGTTATATAAAACTTTGAAAAAATATTTTTTTACATGTAAATGAAACTTTCTAAAAAAAGAAAAAATAAATATTTTTTCACGTAAAACATATTTTTTCAACATTTTATATTTTTTTCTGAACAGTTGTAATCTTAAGCTTTCATTCCATAAAAAAGATTGGAAATCGGTTGAGCTGTTCAAAAGTTATGATTTTTTAAAAAATATAAAATCTAATGCGCTGAGACATACAGTGTGTGCCGATGAAAAATGACTGCTTTTTAATTTTCAAAAAAATATATCTTAAAAACTAAAAAACATACAACGCTGAAAATTTGACAGTAAACGTAAAATTAACTGAACTTTCAAGAAAAAATGAGAACAGCAATAGCCCCTTTGGTTCTGAGGCTTTCAAAACACGAAAAAACGGAAATTATTGATTTATTTTCATGTAAAAAACAATTTTTGTGCAATTTTACATTTTTTCTGATAAGTCAAAATCTTTAGCTTTCATTTCGTACAAAAATATTAAAAATCGGTCGAACGGTTCAAAAGTTATAATTTTTTTTAAATTAAAAATTTAGCAAAATCGCGATTTTTCTGGTCACCCTATTTCGGAAATGGTCACTCTAATCAAAAAATCCAAAAACACGTGTATCCTTATTTCGGATAAGGAACAAAATAGCAAATTTTCACGGAATTCGGTGACCCACTAGATCGGTTTTTCATGGAATGGCTGTATACATATCTAGTTTCTAAAAGTGGTCAAAGAATCTCGTGAATGTTCCTGTGGCCGAAGTTATTCCGGTGGGTCAGGTTGGGTGAAAAGGGTGATGTGCCCCTGGAGATAGGCAAATTTCAAGTCACAGGTAATTTCCGGAATCGGCTATAATGTGGCCGCTATATCAAGGAGTTTTCAGAAAAATGCATCAGCGTTAACCTTTTGAGAAACGATTTAATTGGATAAACATGTGTCCTGCATTTGATTTATCCTACAAATGACCGTTTTTGGGTCCCCGGAACTCCTAAAATTTAAGATAAAGCGGTGAATTTGTATCTAAATATCTGTGTTAATCTTATGGGAACGTATTTTTATGAACTATAATGTTTGATCTCTATTTTTAAAGAACCGGAACGGCTTAGAATTCAACAAATCAATTGCCGGTTCTTCATAGCATAGCATAGCATAGACTGACTGTATATGTTAATGGTTGTTACTCCGTGATTGATTGGAACTGGTAAGAATACACTTCGATCCAAATGAATAAGGGATGGGAGTTTCCGCTTAATTTCGAAATGCAATTTTAGCAGATCTCATATTATAGATCAATAACGGCGTAGGCCAAGTCCTTACAGTCAGTTGAGATGGGAAAGGAATGTTAGGATTTAGTTTTTTTAGCATTTTGCACCTTAGACTACTGCGCAGAAAATGTTTGCACAGTGAACATTTTGCACACCTCACACATCAGTTTGCCAGTATGCTTGGATACTAACTTTTTTCGTCTTTGTTTTGATGTTGTGCGTGTTTCTGTCCAGGAATTGAATCCGAATATTGCCAGAAACGGTAGAAAGAATGCTACAGTACCCAGTGCAGAATTTACACTTCTAGATGACGAGTTAAGTTCGATCCACAACGACGAATATCAAGTTGCTGATAGTTCTTCCGTTAGGAGGGATGTTAAAACACTAATCGATTACTTCCTGAATCTACGAGAAACAGATCTGATTATGGAAACGATTTAGATGATCATATCATTTTGGATCCAGTAAACAATAGCTTCAACGGAAAAACTTCCCGATGAGCTGATGTGGTTGCCGTTCGTGCTTTCAATGACTATGTAAAAGGAACACTTAAAATCTTGTAAAGTGCTATTCTGCGTAACTTCGACAATGGAATATTTCAAACGGAATATTCCTCATTTGATTCGGTGAAATGTCAAACAAGATAGTCTAGCCGCTGTAAACGTAAATTATTTACTACCGAAAAGCTAAACATTACATATAATTTGCAATTGGATTAGATGGACAAATTGATGTGAAGATTTGCGAAAAAGTTACACGTCTTCTCAGTGAGAATCGAACTCACGACTCCCCGATCTCTAGTTGGGGCGCGTTAACCACTACGCCATGAGAGGACTCATGAACGCAGAAGTTAACCTGAATTCGATTTCAGCTCAGTAATCACGTGGTCCTCTTTCGCAAAGTGCACCTTTTTCGGAAGAATTAGATGCCCATCCAAACACAACGCTTTCTATATATATCCAATTCCTAGCCCGAGAGCGCATTGGTTTTTAGGTATAGGAATAGCACACTACACTAGCCAGCAACTGCGCTGGCTGAGGTTTCTATTGTGTGGGCTTCCAATGGGTCGCGACGTTCTCAAACGACCGGTTACGGAACATGAGTCCGTTGCTCGATAAATACTTGTTTTAATTATGAATCGTGGTTTACGGCCAACCAGCCGAGTGGAAGTTTAACAACTACCGAAAAGCTAAACATTACATATAATTTGCAATTGGATTAGATGGACAAATTGATGTGAACATTTGCGAAAAAGTTACACGTCTTCTCAGTGAGAATCGAACTCACGATAACGCGCCCCAACTAGAGATCGGGGAGTCGTGAGTTCGATTCTCACTGAGAAGACGTGTAACTTTTTCGCAAATCTTCACATCAATTTGTCCATCTAATCCAATTGCAAATTATATGTAATGTTTAGCTTTTCGGTAGTTGTTAAACTTCCACTCGGCTGGTTGGCCGTAAACCACGATTCATAATTAAAACAAGTATTTATCGAGCAACGGACTCATGTTCCGTAACTGGTCGTTTGAGAGCGTCGCGACCCATTGGAAGCCCACACAATAGAAACCTCAGCCAGCGCAGTTGCTGGCTAGTGTAGTGTGCTATTCCTATACCTAAAAAACAATGCGCTCTCGGGCTAGGCATTGGATATATATAGAAAGCGTTGTGTTTGGATGGGCATCTAATTCTTCCGAAAGAGGTGCACTTTGCGAAAGAGGACCACGTGATTATTGAGCTGAAATCGAATTCAGGTTAACTTCTGCGTTCATGAGTCCTCTCATGGCGTAGTGGTTAACGCGCTCCAAGTAGAGATCGGGGAGTCGTGAGTTCGATTCTCACTGAGAAGACGTGTAACTTTTTCGCAAATCTTCACATCAATTTGTCCATCTAATCCAATTGCAAATTATATGTAATGTTTAGCTTTTCGGTAGTTGTTAAACTTCCACTCGGCTGGTTGGCCTGGCCGTAAACCACGATTCATAATTAAAACAAGTAAATTATTTGCTACTTTCAGGTGGAAAGTGATAATTTTTCAGGGTTTATTTCGTATTTATTTTGAAATTTCAAAGCGATATTGGAATTATTGATGTACCATGCCCACACAGTTACGGATCACCCACAGTGACGGATCACTTTGGCGTTCAACATCGGATAACTCGCTCAAACTCAAAACATAAACGTTAACGTAAAACATATTTTCCCATGTTATAAGCCATTTTACGAGACAGTCGGTTGACGTTTTCTGGCGGGTCGCTCATTGTTATTGTTTTAAAAACTAGCATGATATGTGAATGGCGCTGGTAACGTTTTTGTTGGTGATGACAGTTTCGTCTCTTTCTGGCTGTTTTACTACGCGGTTACATGTCTGATGTTACCAGTAAATAAAATAAATTCTTCCCTGCCTGCTGAGTTCAATTTTACTGGAGAAGATTGAATAGCTCGTTGCACGCCATTAATGAATAAGCTCCTCCCAAATGTGGCGCTAGAAGAAACGTAAATAAATGGGCCCGCCAGCAAGTTTCAAAGCTGGTAAACAAACAAAAAACATATGATTCGAAACGTCTCATAAAATGGCTTATACTATTTGTCTTCTATCATTTGTAATGTTAAGCACAACATTCAACCGCTAAATAACGGTATATTTGACAAATGTTTAGTTGGTACCACACAGCTATCATTATATGGTCGTTTTCTGTAAGAAGTGCCGTCAGCATTATAAGCTCCCACGCCACAGGTGGTAAAATTCAAATGATCTAGCATAATACATGCTCTTTCGCTTCAATTTAGTATGAATTCATCTTTGGAAAACATTTTTAAATACCGAATATTAGCGCTTCTAACTCGTGATCCATAATATGGACCAGGAAATGATTGTTTACCACGGTTATGGATCACTTACAACGAATATAGGTTTCTGCCATTTTAAGCATTGGATTCGACATTTTCAGGCAAAAGCACTAAGGATAAAACTCAAAAAAAATAAAGGTTTTTTTTACTTATTCGTTTATTTGGTAGGCTCAAGCGCCGACAGGCATAACGGAGCCAAATTCATTTGATTTGGTTTACAAAATCTGTTTACTTCTTAAACATCTATGTTAGTTTTGGGGAACCGTAAAACTCACGGTTTGGTCGAGGTTAGGGAATACAATTATCTTTTGGGAAAGGATGGGATTTGAGGGTTTGATTGATCACAGATAGCAGCAAAGTGGCGGTATGATGCTGTTCGTCAATCATGGGGCGGACTTAAACGACCTGTAACGATACAACAAAATGGTTTCAAGGGGAACGAGCCTCACATCAAGGTTTGTAAATTGCATGTTTTAGCAGACAAAAATGGGTGGAAAACTTGGTGTGGAGGGAAAACAGTACATGTCTCAGTTACTACAATGTAGTATCACAAAAAAATGGCATTTCACCCTTGTTTCCAGCTCCAACACTGCTATTTTTTGCAGTAATATGTGACACATGCATGGGCGTAAATAGCCGTCAGGCTTGAGGGGGGCCACGACCCCTTCTCATGAGAGATAAAATTCGTAAAGGATTTAGATGAGTTTACAGTGTTCGTTTCTATAATAATAGTGAACTGATTAAAGTGGCGCACTTCCATACAGATAGAGGTAGATACCAAAACCTAAAAATCATCTAAAATTGATTGATCAACTTTCCATGCTACCAAATGTCACTTTTATGGAAAAATAGTAAACATATTCAAAAATCTATTTTTTCCTGTTATATTTCCAAGATGACGTATTCAACCCAATCTCAATCAAGGTTCAAGATCAATGTGAAATTCTACCCTCTTGAAGCCAAAAAAAAACCTAGCCTTTAAAAAAAAAACCGCTTGCTCGTTAGAAAATATGGATTATTGTTGCTCGACATTTCATTTCTCTAAACCTCTCGAAACCAAAAATTTTAACATAGAATTGAATAATACCATTTTTTGTTAGAGTTAAAGACTTTACATCTTAAAGCTGCTTGGCGATCATCATATTGAAGGATTGAAAGTTGTTTTTTTATTTTTTCAAAAAACCGTCTTCATTAAACTCGTACGATTACAGTGGTTTGAAGAAAGCAAAATGGAAGGTATGTTGCTCAAAGATTTTATAATATCCAATTAGAGTAGAGTAGGGCAAAAGTTCAAACTTAGTGGTATCTTTTTTTTTTTCATAAGAACGATAGCAGTTGTAAATAAATAAATACCCACAGTGAACCATCAACTTATTTTTTTTTATAATTTTGCTGAGCAAACTTGTATCAACATATTTACCCATTTTTAGTTATAACAGTTTCAAACCACACCGATGGAGCAAGAGTTAGAATCTAGTGTAAGGCAAAAGGCCGCTGGCCACACAATCAGGCAAATTTTGCTTAACTTAAAGATAATATTGGGATTTGGAATAATTTGTAAATTTTTCCCCGAGTTTATATGTTGGTCGAACTTTTGCCCCGCTGATTCGAACTTTTGCCACACTATGGCCCAAAAATTGATTCCAGTATTGAGTATTTATGTAGTAACTAGTATACCTCAGAGCATCCTGATGATAGGGCTGGAAACGCCCTTACACAAAAAATCGAAGAAGATTTTATCCTTATTTGTTTCCATACAAAGAAAGTTTGACCAAAAATTACAATTTTTACGTTAAAACACAACAAATAGCTATATTTTTTCCAAATCTCGAACCTTTGGCCCACATTACTCTATTGTTCAACTTTGCGCTACTAAAAATCGAAAAAGAAATCCGGTTTCAAAATAAAAATGTAAGACTGAAAAATACATATTTACTGAAAAATACAAGAGCTCATTCTTGAAAAACAATCAATTTTCATAAGGGAGACTGACATAGATGTAAGTGAATGTCTAACAAACGGCTGTGTCGTTGGACTTGGTAAAATAAGGAATCTGTGCCAAGAGAAATTAAAAAAATATTTTGTGATTTTACATGCATAAAATTCTAATGTTAGTGTAACTTACACAAAACCGTTTGCAGTTAGTCTTTCTAGATTTGTTCAAAATTGCAATAAAAAATATACATAAAACAAAGCAGTACATCGTCGATATTTCGTCATCAAACTAGAGGCAAGTTTTATCTAAGTAACGCAACGTCTTCTAATTACAGAAATTTTACATGAATGCAGATATATTTAAAACAATAAAACAACTCTGAACAGGATTGATGTGGGGACGGACCTGGTGTAGTGGTTAGAACACACGCCGAGGACCTGGGATCAAATCCCATCCCCGAGATAATCACTTATGACGTCTACTTATCAGCAGTTAATATCTCTTCCTAACGGCTCAGATACAAATTTATCGAATGGCTCCTGAATTTGAATACAAATTAATTCAAAGTTGGTGAAAATATAAACTGGCTTGATGCATCAATTTTTGTTTTAATTTACCATAACTCTCATACACAAATATTTCCCAGTAACAACAATTCGTTCTAGATAATAGATCACAAAATATCGCAGTTTGTTTTAAAATTTTAAGAGACTTTAGTTTTCTAATTGACAATAGAACTACAAATGGATCGAACCAGGTCTGCCAATTTTAAAACGTTCATCAATGAATTTCAAATCGGGAAAGGGCGGAAAGGAAACAGTATGGCAGTATGTGACATTTTACAACTACATATTGCTATTACCTGTCAAACAATGACTATCCAGAAATGTATATTCAATCAACATGCATCAAACGTGTATCATAAGGGCATTTTTGATACTTAACACTAGTTTTAACTATATAGTCATTACTTTTCCATTTTTTTTTCGGGGGGGCCAACCCCATGATTCAGGGGGGCCAGGCCCCCCCTGGCCCCTCCCTATTTACGCCAATGGACACATGAGTTGAAAATTTCTTGATTTTGCGCACTGATCCGTAATATGTCACAATTTGATCCATAACATGAAAATTGATTTATAATATGGTTTTCAGAAACCGATACAATTTTGAATTTTTGCAATCCTATGTAAATATTACATTCAAAACGGTTTACTAACCGAAGATCCAATTTGAAACGATTTAATTCGTGCTTTTAAATTACAATTTTACGTTTTCCATGTCGTTTTATTGAATTTTATAGGTTGGACTCCACACTATTTGATCCATAACTGTGGGGTCATGGTAGTTATTTATTCACAGACCTATAGACGCAGACATACCTATAGTTTTTATCGAAAACAGTCAAAATTGATGATGGGAGATTTTATATATGGCCGCTTACGTCATCTTCAGCTAGTTCTGGAAAGGATGACCGGTTCCTTTGAAAGGATAACCGGTGTCTCGCATGATTTGCAAAAAAGAATATTTAAGCTTGATTTGAAATTATCGCAGACCACTGGAGTCAGTTTGTTTCCTATTCTCAATTGGGGGCATCCATAAATCAAGGGCACGTTCAAGGGGGAAGGCTTAAAGCCACGGTTCATTCCAAATTTTTGGAATTGTTTTATGGACAAAAGACCACAAGGAAGAAGAGGTCTGGAAATCAAAAAAAAAATCAACGTGTTTTACGGACAGCTTCTTGATATGAAGTGGAAAGACCTAGCTACTCCCGGAGACTGTCATAGAAAATATTTCACTTTTCCAATGCCGATGAACCGATTGTGAAAGTCCTCGTCCAAGAATTCAATCTAGGTATTCAATCCTGCCACCGCCAGGACACATTATTCCAGATAGAGATACAGGCTCTCATTAGCTATGTGAATCGGTGACATTTTCAATTTCGATTCGCGTCCAGCTGAAATGATCTGTTCCAAGATTTCTTGAAGGGAGGTTCAGCAATCTAAGCAGTCAGTGGGAGCGAAGTGAAGTAGGTTGAGGGGGAGGAGGAAGTGACAGCTGGCTAGTTGGCGAGTATGTTTGCATGTATCGTTTCTATGGGATTGTTTGGGTGCACGACGTTAGGCATAAGGGCGTTAGGCATTAGTACCATAGGCATAAATACGATAGGCATAATGGACGTTTGGCATAATGGATGTTTGGCATAATGGACATTAGGCATAATGGACGATAGGCATAATTTCCAAAATGAAAATTGAAATTGTTTGTGTGAAAAGTGAGCTGAATTTTTTGGTAATTTCGGAGGGCTTCAAGGATCAAAAATGTGTCCTTTGAAATGCGATTGCCTTGCAGTTGTCCCATAGTCGTGAATCATTTGAGGTCAATTTCTAGGACAAAACTTGAGCATGAAAATGCTATAAATTGCCTCTATTATTTAGCTATGTGGCAACTTCTGTGACTCCAGGATCCTTGGCCATGAAGTATAATCGTGCTCATGTATCGTGCACAAATAAGAATGCAAAATGGCTGCTTTGGCAAAGCAAACATTTGGGTAATAACTGTGGAAGTGCTCCTAGAACACTAAGCTAAGAACTTGGATTGGGTCCTAATGCCAAGAATAAGAACGACGCTGTAACTGCTGCTCATCTTTTGAGGTTGGTTGTACACATATAATTGGCAAATTTTTCATCAGATATTATCCCTTCTTTAAATTGAAGAATGTTCTTTATAGTTAGGCGGCATCCACAAATTACGTAACGCTCTAGGGGGAGGGGGGGGGAGTAGGCTCAAGCGTTACGGCTCATACAAAAATTTGAAATTTGTCATACAAAAAGCGTTACGGAGGGGGGGTAGGGGTCCAAAATTTCAAATTTTAGCGTTACGTAATAAATGGACGCTGCCTTATACTAACGGCAAAATTATTGGAGTTTGTGCTGCTAATGTTTTAATCAGCAAATTTTTCTTCTTTTATAATTAAACTGTTCTTCCGAGACATACTTATTCAATAATTAATGTCATTATTGCTCTTAATACTTCCATCATACATTTTCCCTTCTTTGAATCATAGGCTATTCTTTATACTTATACGGTCAATTTAATGACTGGAGGAAAGGGACCTGCTTCCAATAATATGCTGTTTTGTGGATTCTTGCTGTCCTTACAGTTATTAGAAATGTAGATGTAAATATTTCTGTTAAAAAATGCACACTAGGCTAAATGCTGAATACTATGCTATGTTAAATTAGAGCTTGACTATTATATATACTTTCAGTGCTGGGAATAGTAATAGTAGTAGGCTTGAATAACGCGAAAATCACGTGGCTCTTCCCAGTACAGTAGTTCAAAAACGTGAATCTCATCAAGTAACCTATGCTGCCCATACTCGCATAACAGTCCCATTTATATAGGGAATCCCATAGAATATGGGACTGTTATGCGAGTATGGGCAGTATGGAAGAAATCATTCTTAGTACCTATTTACAAATCAGGGAAGAAAACTGATATTCGTAATTATCGTGGAATTGCTATAATTTCCTGTATTCCAAAGCTCTTTGAATCCATTGTTAATAGAAAATTGTTTGGGCAATTAAGGAACAGAATTACAAATGCACAACATGGATTTTTTAAAGGCCGTTCCACTTCTACAAATTTACTAGAATTCACCAATTATACTTTGAATGCTATGGACAATGGTAACTATGTAGAGGCTCTGTATACTGATTTCAGCAAAGCATTTGACCGCATTGATATCTCTATGTTACTCTTCAAGTTAGAAAAAATAGGATTTGATAAACCATCTTTAAACTGGATACAATCATATTTAACAAATCGGCAACAAATAGTGAGATATAATGGTAAAAAATCGAATCCTATCCAAGTTACATCAGGAGTTCCTCAAGGCTCACATCTAGGACCTCTTCTTTTCATATTATATGTAAATGATATTTCCTACATTCTTAAGCATATAAATATTCTTATCTATGCCGACGATATGAAGTTATTCATGGAAATCAAGTATGCTAACGACATTGACATCTATCTGAGTGAAATATCTATTTTTGATGAATGGTGTAGTAAAAGCCTACTTCAGTTAAATGTTAAAAAATGTAATTTAATTACTTTTAGCAGAAAGCGAAACACAGAAGAAACAACTGTAGTTTTAGGAAATCAAATCGTTGAAAAATGCGATAGGGTCAGAGATTTAGGCGTAATTTTAGACTCAAAACTCACTTTTATCGATCATTACAACACCATTATACATAAAGCAACAAATATGCTTGGTTTTATCAAACGCTTTGGTTCTAACTTTAATGATCCATACACTATTAAAACTTTGTACGTCGCTTACGTGAGGTCTATATTAGAGTATTGTAGTATTGTATGGTCTCCTTTTATGAAGACGCATGAAGAACGTCTTGAATCAGTTCAAAAGCAATTTCTGTTATATGCTCTTCGTAAATTGGGCTGGACATCCTTCCCTCTTCCATCTTATGAATCAAGATGCATGCTCATTGATATTCAGACATTGAAAAAGCGCCGCGAATTCGCTATGGTTTCATTCGTGAACGATATTGTTTCGCATCGTATTGATTCTCCTAACCTATTAAACAGTTTAAATTTTTATACTCCTTCCCGACAATTGAGGAATCGTAACTTGTTTTTTATTAATCACCGTCGTACTAATTATGCAAAATTTTCTCCTCTAAACCGAATGATGAGTTTATATAATCAACATTGCGAAACAATAGACTTAACAATGTCGCGTAGTAACCTAAGAATATACTTTAACTCTGTAAGATATAGCAGTATATAGATTTAAGTGTTAACATGTAGTCTACTTTGATTGACGATAATAAATAAATAAGTATGTTGGGTGCATGAATTTTCTAAACCATTAGTGTGATTATTTACATTACATATGTGACTGATAAAAAATGTTTGAAAATCATTAAAAATTGTTGACAGAAGAGGCAAAAAAACTGTTTTCACTACATTAAATTGCGAAGACTCGGAGAAGGAACGTAACGCTCTTCTTGGCGTCACACTACCAGAATATTATTGTTGAAGATATTTAATGTCACCTATCATAACATGAATTTTTGGCATGACACTAGATTGTTGTCTTCAAGTTAAACATTCGCATTATATGTACTAATGATTATATGCAAGGTTTCCTTTTTTTAGAATTAACGTAATTATGTAAGAGATATATAACGGCCTTTTTTAGCCGAGTGGTTAGAGTCCGCGGCTACAACGCAAAGCCATGCTGAAGGTGTCTGGGTTCGAAACCCGATCGGTCCAGGATCTTTTCGTAATGGAAATTTCCTTGACTTCCCTGGACATAGAGTATCATCGTACCTGCCACACGAGATACGAATGCTGTTTCATGTTAAGTTATGTTTGTTGAAATGAATCGACAACATTATAACTGCAACATTTCCAATGTTAGTTCTTACATCATGGGACAGCAATTGCATTTCTGCTCTGTAGAATTTCCACCGCTCATTATTTGGTTTTAAGAAAATCGGATATGACGTCGGATAACTCTTCAAGAGAAATCAATCGGAATCCTTCAATAAAGTATTTAGAAACTTTTTTATTTGAATACACCTATACCCCATTTTTTATGTTTTGAACTAGCTTTACATAGACATTCCACAAGATTTCCGTGCGTTCTCTTATATTACGCGTTGCAAGAAAAAATTTTATTCCTGGAAAATCGAACGACTTCGAATGGTAAATTTTCCAGGCTTCCCATCAAAGTCAGCTATGCGCGTTGTTAGGTGCAATAGCCTTTTTGGAATGGTTTGACGTTCCCCAATTTGCTCAATATAAGATATGTTCATATCTTCTTCTACTGTTCATAATTTTTTTGCTACAAAAAGGTACTATTCGGGCCAAAACAAAAATACATATTTCATGTCCTTCCAACTACAGCGATCCGATGTATGATGATACGCTTTATATACTGGTAAACTAGCTGCGAAGGTTGGCACGGTTGTTTAACTACTTTTATAGATCTCCGCCTATGGCATTACATCCCTTCATTATTATATTGTTAGCCACCATGGTCGTCCGTTGGAACTTTTCAATCAACGTCTTCCTTTTAATCGGCTGTCCGAAGTAAACATATATCGTAATATTTGGCAACCTTTTGTTTAAAGAAGCTCCATGATTTGGCCATGATTATAGCATTTGACGCTTTGAGTATAGTGTTCCTTGAATTATCAGCACGTTCTGTTGTTCTATGATAATTGCGAACCTTGTATACTTATAGCTACTTGAAGCGAAAACACAAATTCAATCTCTAATGAGAAACTTTTCACTTACCCCACGTGATTAGAAAATTGACGGTGTTTTTATTTAGTTATTTTTAGGTCTACGTCGAATTAATTCTAAAACTTTTTTTATTGCAGTTTAAACCTGTCAGAGGGGACAACTTAGAAGTGGTACAGATAATTATTTTCCGCAACTTTTTTCCACTGAAAATATTAAAATAAGATTGCACGCCGCCAACTTGTTACGGAGTTATAGTTGACAGGTTAACAATATTTCGCTCTATTATGCAATAATGGCTGAAAAATCTCAGAAATCTCTTACCTATCGTAATGTTCTCAATGGCCTCAAAGGTTTACGCATAAGTTTAAAACGTTAATTCACATATTCAGTAAAATATACCAATTATTGTCACTTACCTCATTTACCCACTTGACCCGCGGCACCTTAATCGATTTAGTATAACTTACGCAGCGTTTTACACTGTTAAGTGAATGCCCCTAATGTAAAAGAAGTCTATTTAAACGTCATAAATAGCTTTCAAACCATACGCCTGCTGATGTTAGTGAGTATGCAAATTGTATCCAGCACATGAACAATTTCATTAGAATCTGAAAATTCGTGCAACGGTCAATTTCTAAAACTAGTTTTGCATTTTGTCTCGCGGTGGAAACATATTGTTCGCGCCAACGCGAAGTTTCCGAGTTGTCTATGAGTCCTTCACACCCCTGTCCCATCTAACCTCGAGCCGCCGCGAGTATTTCGGCCTCTCATCCCGACAACTAACAACCACCCCAAATAACCCACACACACGCACCACGTCGTTAGTTTTGCTTGCCTCCCTTTCCCATCATTCCGGCCGACATGACATGATCAAGCATGTACGCAATCCAGCCGATCAACCATCCAGCCCAGCTATGTACAACGTGAATAAGAAAGCACTACCACCACTTCATCCAGCATCGAGCATCACCCGAGTAATACATAGCAGGCAGTGAAAGTTTCCATCGCAACCCCACCGCTGCGTATGCAATGTTTGCGTCTACCTGGCACCTATTTAGGGAACTTGCGTGCGCAGCTCTGTATTCAGTTTCTTTCCAACCATTATATTATTAACCTCGATAGAAATACAGTAGTTAAGTTAAAGTGAACCATACCGCCTTTCCCTCCACCAGTGGAAACCAAACAGCCTTTTCCAAGGCTAGAGTTGTTAAGTCCCCCCTCCAGTCGAGCTATCGGTCCTGTGCCCTGTTGCTCCCGGCAACAGGTGGACGGAAGATCATCCGATCTTTCCGTTCCCGCTCACCCGAGCAAAGTCCCAGTTGCACGCCGCAACATTTGGTCCAATCGAACCGGATAGAGGATCCAGTTCCGAGGAAGCTGCAACCGCAGCCGTGTGTGTGTCGTCAATCAGCCGATTGAGACAAATCCTTCCCAATTGCTATCGCCGATAGCAATCAGCATTCCTACCGAGAGGTTTGCTGTTGTTCCTGCCCCGGTAGCTCGACCCAAAGTGTTTAGAGAAAATATTACTGGTTTCCATTGGCGGAGAGGAAACGAAATCGCCATCCAAGTGTAGTGAATAGACAGTGAAAAAGTCCGACCACATTTCCAATCCGAAAGTGAGTCGCGCGCGAGTGAAAAAGTTTCGAAACATTTCCACCCGAAAGTAAACCGCGCGTGTGTGTTCCTGTTCCAGAATGGCAGAAGTGGAAAGACTGTTTGCCGAACGTAGCCTTGTCGAGGCAAGAGTGAAGCAGCTCCAGGAGAAACTAAATGCGAGAGATGGTGCAATTCGACCCAGTTTGGCACGAGTGAAACAATACGACAACGAACTGCAGTGCTATTACAAGAAGTACCAGAGAGTGTATGGCGAGTTGCTGTCTGCATTCCCAGCCGAAAGGTTTGCAGAGTTGGATGCAGATTGCGAGCGCTTCGAGGAAATCCACTTCGATGCCTGCGTATTGGTGGAAACCTTGTTGCTTTCCTTTCCGACCACCGATAACAGGTATCAGCACAGCCGAGCGTCGCCATCCAGCTATTTTACTGCGCCACGCTGGCGTAGCCGATCTCCGAGCCCAACGACGGAACAATCCGTTCCGATTCCAGACGTGATGGAGGAGTCAAACACGTCGCCACTGAGAAAGCATTCCCCAGAGAAGCAACTGTTCCCAGCCCAAGCCAACGAGGTGAAGGTGAGTTCGAGTGCCATCAACCCAATCCTACCCGTGCAGCCACCAAGCGCTGAAGATTTTGCCAAGAAGCTGAAGCCTGTGTGTGGACCAGCCCTGGTCCGTTCCGAGGGTGATCTCGCCGAGGTCATCCAGGGCAAGTCGGTACCCACGCCGATTGTCCCGCCTTCTGATGTGCCAACACTTCAGAAGTACCCCCGTGAAGAGAGTGTGCCAACCAAAAATGAGCAACCCGCCCATCGAGAAGAAGATTCCACCCACCGTGGAAAAGTGCCAACGTGGTCTGAAGAGGTGACAACCGTTGCCTACGAAGACACGTCCAACCCTCCGTGCAAGCTGAGAAAGCATCCTGCTAATCCAACAAAGACGACCCCAGAGGAATTCCACGTCGGCAATGAGTCAACCCAATTTGTCGACAACGTGAGCAACATTCCATCCTGTGAAGCGACGAACCCGATTCCAGTTCCAATCAACCTGGTTGGAAACGATCCGAACCCGATTCCAGTTCCAATCAACCTGGTTGGAATTCATCCGAAGTCGACGCCGTTCCAGAGAGCTACCGGATGTGGTGCGTTACCCAAATCATTCCTAATGCCACCCAGTTTCCATCCACCGCCCAGGTTGGCATCGATGCCAACTGACGTGCCCAAGATACTCCAGAATCCAGCAGCAAGTTCCCAGTCGTTCCAGTGCGCAACCGGTTCCCGTCCGGTGCTCCAGCGGTTCCATTGTGTGGCTGGATCCCGCTCAAATCCCAACGAGTTCCCGAGGGCGATCGGATTGTGTCTGGTCGCGATACGATTCCCTTGTAGGACCAGATTCCGTCCAGCGATTCCATCCCGGTTGGTCGGATTCCATTCAACGCCGCAGCGATTCCCGTGTGTGGCCGGATCCATTTCGGCATTGAAGCATTCCTCCAACTTGACCGAATCTGATTCGGTAGTGAAGCCTTTGCAGCGTGTGGCAAGATTCCGTCAAGCTTCGAAGCAGCTATCCCGTTTGACCGGATTCCGTCGAACGCCCCAGCGATTCCCGTGTGTGGCCGGATCCATTCCGGCATTGAAGTATTCCTCCAGCTTGACCGGATCCAATTCGATAGAAAAGCCTTTCCAACGTGTGTTCCCGGATGTGGCCGGATTCCCTCCGGTAATGAAGCAGCCGTCCAGTGTGATGGGATACCAGCCGATGTCCCAGAGATTTCTAGCTGCAAGCGTGTTCCATTTGCTGGCCAAGAAGTTCCGGTGTGTGGCCAGAATCCATCCGATTCGTAAGCAGCAATCTTGTGCGACCGGACCTCGTTCGGTTCTGAAACGATTCCCGCCTAGTGTCGGATCCCATCCGGCACCAAAGAAGCCTCCAGATGTTACCGGTATCCCTCCTCCGGTTCCAAAGCCGCCAGATGTGCCCTGTATTCCTCCTCCGGTTCCAAATTCGTTTCGGTTGCCAATCGAGATGAATCCAGTGCTGATGTTCCTACTGCCGACCGGTATCCCTCCGGTACCCAAGCTAGCCATGCCGTCTACCGAAATGCCTGCGAGATTCAAGCCGATTCGGATGTCAGCCGGCATCCTTCCGATCAGCAAGCCAATCCTGAAGATGAGCGAGATATGTCCAGCAAAGCACCCGTGTCCAATGTCAACCGGAAGCCATCCGGTATCCAAGTGGTTGCGGTGTTCAACCACGATTCCACCGATAGTGATGCCAATCCAGAAGACAGCCGGAATCCATCCGGTGAGAGAGCCAACCCCGATGCCCACCGGAAAACGTCCGGTATTAAGCGAAGCCCCGAACCTGAGATTCACGAAGAAGATGATGCCGCCGGTCAACCCGACTGGTGATTCCATGCAAGCCCATATTAAGTCCAGGCCGGAGAAACCACCAAATGAAGCCCCCATGCGACGTCGAGCCAGCGAAGCCATCCCGGAGTGCGTGTCCCGTACGCATCCACCCGAAGATGTTCATCAAGCGGTAAGCAAGCTTTCGATTTGTGGTGTGTGCCTATTCCCTATCCTGGCTCAAAGTGGTTTCCCCAGTCTACCATTGAAGAGTCCCACCAAAAACGATATTGTTCTTGATGAGTTTTTCGTCCTTACTGTCGTCAATGAGTTTTCCTAATCGCCAATTTCCGTCTCTCCGAGTAAGCTTTGAACCCATATGAGTTTTCCACCGATTGATTCCCATAATACAGTCCACCATCGAAGATCCCTTCCTTCCTTTTTCCATTGTTGAGTTGATATCCCTATCGTTGATTTCCCTATCGTTGATTTCCATTGCCTACTTGAGTAATGTCGTAACGAGTAGTATTTAAAGCCTTGTGAAATGTTTGCCCATTAATCCAAAACTCCTTGCTTGATATCCTACTTTATGATTCGTGATTCCCTCTTATTTGATCATGATTGAGTCCATGTGAATTATCTTCCCATTGAGTTTTTCGATCATTGAAATCCTTCCCTCCCAAATTTGAAGTGATGTTTTGTGACACCGTGATCCCGCAGAAGTGTAAATATGTTTTCCTTAAAACATTCCATTTGTGACCGATGTTGAGCTAGTTTCTGAATTGCCACCTGAAGGTTGTGTCCCCCTTAGTTTGCCACGATTCCTATCCAGTGTTTGTTTAGCCCTTTTGCCAAGTCATTAGTTCGCCAATCTTTGAAGTTTTGTGTGCCCACATTTTGAATTATGCCAGTTATCCTTAATACAGTCCACACCGAATTGAAGATGAATCTCTAACATTTAGTGTAGTGATCTAATGCGCCTGCAATGAATTGCCCATATGTTCCTGTAACGCCTGTGCCTTTTGTGTAATGAAATTGAAAGTTCCTTACAGTGCCTGACGTAGAATTCCATTTTCTCTCAATTATTTCCCCACCCACCAAGATTGAACTGTTCTAGAAGTGTGCAAAGAGTTTGTTCTGCTTAAAGTGTGTCGCTGATATACCTTACTGTTTCCTGAAATTAGATTCTTGATATCCAGTTCCCTCCGCAAATCAGTCCGTAGTTCCTTCCATCCCTTTGAGATTATCTGTTAAGCCGTAGTAAGTTAATGTTTCCATTCTACCAGTCCTAGAGTTGACTTGCTGAGTTCCCCTTTTTCGAGAATGTTTGTCGTAATAAGCCAGTCTTGAATTCACCATCCCTTTTCCTTTCCGGCCAGAGCCCATAAGTTTTTAAGAAATGGAAGCCTTTGTGAGTAATCGTTGAGTCATAGATTATTCTGCCTTTGTAATGTTATCTGTCCACCCTGACAATCCTTATGAATCGAGTCCCTGAGTTCCCCATCACCGTGAATTTGTGTCGTCATACCAAGTGTTCCATTGAATCCATCCCTTATCCTTTTTGGCCGGGGAGTATGTTCGCGCCAACGCGAAGTTTCCGAGTTGTCTATGAGTCCTTCACACCCCTGTCCCATCTAACCTCGAGCCGCCGCGAGTATTTCGGCCTCTCATCCCGACAACTAACAACCACCCCAAATAACCCACACACACGCACCACGTCGTTAGTTTTGCTTGCCTCCCTTTCCCATCATTCCGGCCGACATGACATGATCAAGCATGTACGCAATCCAGCCGATCAACCATCCAGCCCAGCTATGTACAACGTGAATAAGAAAGCACTACCACCACTTCATCCAGCATCGAGCATCACCCGAGTAATACATAGCAGGCAGTGAAAGTTTCCATCGCAACCCCACCGCTGCGTATGCAATGTTTGCGTCTACCTGGCACCTATTTAGGGAACTTGCGTGCGCAGCTCTGTATTCAGTTTCTTTCCAACCATTATATTATTAACCTCGATAGAAATACAGTAGTTAAGTTAAAGTGAACCATACCGCCTTTCCCTCCACCAGTGGAAACCAAACAGCCTTTTCCAAGGCTAGAGTTGTTAAGTCCCCCCTCCAGTCGAGCTATCGGTCCTGTGCCCTGTTGCTCCCGGCAACAGGTGGACGGAAGATCATCCGATCTTTCCGTTCCCGCTCACCCGAGCAAAGTCCCAGTTGCACGCCGCAACACATATTTTATGATAGAAAATTAAGAAAATACGTCGACTTTCAAAATGTCGAACTATTCAAAGGTTATTTTTAGTAATTGCAAGGAAAATAGCTATTTGTTATAATATTATACTTGTTTAATTGATTATGATTCTTGGTTTACGGCTAACCAGCCGAGTGGAAGTTTAACATTATCTATATAAATAAAAATGGAATGATGTTTGTATGTCACGAAATGGCTCATGAACGGGTCAACGGATTTGAACGATTCTTTCTCCATTTTGTTCGTCGGGGGTTCCGACGTGTTTGTGTGTATGAAATTTCCAGGATATTCACCGAAAAAGTCGTAAAAACGAGAGTGAACGGGACTGTCATTTTATATGGGACGATTCATAGTGGTTTTCAACAGCCTACTTGATGGCAAGACGAAGTTTGCCGGGACCACTAGTATTTAATAAAAATAAAAATATATGCCAACACATCAATTGACGAACCATCCATAGTTTGTTTGAAAAATACAAAATCGACATTGATAAAAGTTCAACAAAAAAAAAAATGCAATGTTCTTAATTTAATGCACTTCGTTGTAAATTAGTGAAATACCCATGCACAGTTTGTGATATAGGGGGACACGGGGCAGTATGGACACCCTAAGGAATTTGCCTATTTTGACTGTAAAGACATGAATATTATATTGTTTTTTATGTGCAGTATGCTTTTTAGAGTTCTTAAGCATTTGTTAAACATAGTTGCATAATTAGGAAAAAAATATTTTGTTTGCAAAAATAGGTTTAAAAAAAGCTTATATTTGGTAGTCACCATCAAGCTAGCGGGGCAAAGTGGGCATCCCCATGGGGCAGTATGGACACCTTAATGTTTATAGGAAAATTGTCCCGCGATCGTTCTCAAAATCTCGAAAAATGAAGTACATATTCAGGAAACCATAGTGACAGGTCATTGTGCCACTGAAAACTTGATTAAAACCAATTTACGACATTTTTCGTAGAGATGCTTTCAATATTGCGTCCAGGTTAGGTTTAATCAAGAAACGACGATTTTTAACCGATTTGTGGTTCCGCTTCTTAAGCATTGCATTGAATGCTAACCATTTTTGAATAATTTTGTGTTTGAAGTTATATTTCTTTCTCTTTGAAGTGTCAGCTCCACTTTGTCACCCGGTGTCTATATTGCCCCAACAGTATAATAAATTTTCATATAAGTTTTTCAATGTCTTGAAGCACCAGGAAAAAATCTACTATATTGTTTAATATAGCATAAATAATTGAAGATTCAATCAAGAGTTACATTATCGGTCAACTTGCAGTCATTTGCCTCTGAAACCTTATTTGGTGAGGTGTGAATGTTATAATTTCCGAACCAAATAAAAACATGCTCAATTTTTCGATTTAAAATCAATGTTTTGAACATTTTTTCTGAAATTTTAGTGGATAATTGACTCTTCCGATAGGCAACTGAAATATTGTTTGCATTGAAAGTGTAAAAGTATTCGCTTATGCAAAGATACAGGGGGTGTCCATTCTGCCCCGGGTGTCCATACTGCCCCCGGTACCCCTAAACCGTTTAGTGTATTTTTGAGAAAACGTAACGCTGTCGTACGTCGACATTCATAATATCGAATTGAATAGTAACGAAAAGAAAAGAAAGGTGTATGATTATTATTTTTTTTAATCGGGTTCATGCCGAACTATCCATAGTTTGTTTGAAAAATACAAAAAGGTAACGTTGCCTCGATATAAATGTGTAATCATAAGCATGAAATGAGCTCACCAGTTGGTAATCCAACCTCAAAAAAAAGAAAATCTTTTGACATTGATGCCATCATTCGCTCCACAAGAACATGGAACAAAATCAAAGGCCCACACACTACCTCCTGGGCTTCTCCGAATCACTGTCCCGCAAATCGCACGCAAACGAAGAATGAAGGGAACCGACGACATGAGAGAAAAAACAAGAACCCTTTTGCTTGGGCTTCCCTGAATCACTCCCAACAAATCTATTACTGGTTCTTCAGGTCATTAAATCCGAGTGGCATATACATTCTAAACGGTAAAAAACTCTTCATTTATAATGTTGAATATCAGATCTTAATGATTTATACAAATTAAAGTGATTGTCATTGGAAATAAATAAAGATAACTTGACGTGTCCCATAAAATCACCCTTTTTCACCCGACTTGACCCAGTGACCCACTGGAATAACTCGTTTATACGGGTTAATACGAGCAGTAATGCTTCACAATTACTTTGGTTTTAGTAGTAGGTACTAATCTGACAAGGTGTTAGCAATTATTCTGCCGCCATCCTCTCAAAAAATAAATATGTTAGCAAAACTTACCTCCACAAGCGTACAGTTTACCACCAAGGGTTGCAACTCCTAGTCTACACCTGCGATTCAACATTGATCGAACCTAGACAAATGGAGAAATTGAATTTATTTATTAATCTTTTTGTTAGCGAAACTAAACGGGCACTTAAGAGAGAAAATACGCAGAATTACACGATGGAACACATTTTGAGTGAAACAATTTGTTTAGCAATCAAATAGAAAATTACCTTAGTCCATGTGTTGTTTGCTACATCATATCGCTCAACCGAGTCAAATATAGAAAGCCCGTCATGTCCACCTAAAAAATTTAATGTATGAAAAGAACAATTTATTATGTATCCATTGTATGTATAAATGTCCAGGAGGATACCCCAGAAGTTTTCTTTCTATAAATAGTTATAAAGAACCCATTCAAAATTCAAGACGATATGCTGATATACAGCTTATATAATGCGTCAAGTATTACGATATACCTGAAACCTTACAAAAGTACTTAAATGAATTCTAAAGGAAATCGCATACGATTGGTCACACGGCCAAATAGCCAGAATTTAGTCAATAAATTAAGAACTGTTTGTAACGAGAGATGTTGTTTTAATGATTATGCTATATAATGCATTTCGACCACATTGAGAACTGTTATCGCAAGGCATTATGTTGCACAAACATCTCTCGTTAACAAATAGTTGCTGATGTAAAATAGATCAAACGGGACAAAAATTGTGATTTATGATATCATCTGTTTATAACTTACCTAACGCATACACATAGCCTCCCAAAGGAGCAACGCCACCTAAAAAAAAGAATAGAGAAAAAACAATAAATACTATTCTTGCATGTATTACACTGTCATGAATCGCAAGTCAGTCCCATCTTTAAAAGTAGGTAATGAGAAAATGGACAAGCAGTAATGAGTAATTAGCAGATAATGAGAAATTACAAACTGTGAATGGGACTTACGTGCGATTCACAGCGGTACATGTATTTCCAAATTGTATAAAAGCGTATAGGTAGCCGGATAATATTCTTGACATTTTTAATTAACTTCGGTGGGAAGTTTCTTTTAAGCCACTGAGATCATTTTTGGTCATATACTTTGTATTGAAATGCTCCTTATTGCAAAGTTTCAGAACATTTTGATTCAAATGCCGAACACAGCATGCAACACCTTGATTCAAATTCCGAACAGCACGAATAAATCGTATTGAAATAAATAATTTCGCAAATAAATTTATCGGAGCTAGTTTTACTGACTTCTAACTAGACAATCATCACTAATCCCGAGGTCTATTTTAGATTGGAATATGTTTAAATTGAATTTCAATTGACTGCCATTTCCTGATAATTTGATAACATATTTCAGCGAAACATTTCAACCAAATCGCCATACAAAAAGTGAGTGTTCGGAATATGAGTATGTTCGGAATTTGAGACAAAACGGTACATCCGGGTAGGATCCTGGTAGGATCCGGGTAGGATCCTGGTAGGATCCGGGTAGGATCCTGGTAGGATCCGGGTAGGATCCTGGTAGGATCCGGGTAGGATCCTGGTAGGATCCGGGATCCGGGTAGGATCCTGGTAGGATCCGGGTAGGATCCTGGTAGGATCCGGGTAGGATCCTGGTAGGATCCGGGTAGGATCCTGGTAGGATCCGGGTAGGATCCTGGTAGGATCCGGGTAGGATCCTGGTAGGATCCGGGTAGGATCCTGGTAGGATCCGGGTAGGATCCTGGTAGGATCCGGGTAGGATCCTGGTAGGATCCGGGTAGGATCCTGGTAGGATCCGGGTAGGATCCTGGTAGGATCCGGGTAGGATCCTGGTAGGATCCGGGTAGGATCCTGGTAGGATCCGGGTAGGATCCTGGTAGGATCCGGGTAGGATCCTGGTAGGATCCGGGTAGGATCCTGGTAGGATCCGGGTAGGATCCTGGTAGGATCCGGGTAGGATCCTGGTAGGATCCGGGTAGGATCCTGGTGGATCCGGGTAGGATCCTGGTGGGATCCGGGTAGGATCCTGGTAGGATCCGGGTAGGATCCTGGTAGGATCCGGGTAGGATCCTGGTAGGATCCGGGTAGGATCCTGGTAGGATCCGGGTAGGATCCTGGTAGGATCCGGGTAGGATCCTGGTAGGATCCGGGTAGGATCCTGGTAGGATCCGGGTAGGATCCTGGTAGGATCCGGGTAGGATCCTGGTAGGATCCGGGTAGGATCCTGGTAGGATCCGGGTAGGATCCGGGTAGGATCCGGGTAGGATCCTGGTAGGATCCGGGTAGGATCCTGGTAGGATCCGGGTAGGATCCTGGTAGGATCCCGGGTAGGATCCTGGTAGGATCCGGGTAGGATCCTGGTAGGATCCGGGTAGGATCCTGGTAGGATCCGGGTAGGATCCTGGTAGGATCCGGGTAGGATCCTGGTAGGATCCGGGTAGGATCCTGGTAGGATCCGGGTAGGATCCTGGTAGGATCCTGGTAGGATCCTGGTAGGATCCGGGTAGGATCCGGGTAGGATCCTGGTAGGATCCTGGTAGGATCCTGGTAGGATCCGGGTAGGATCCGGGTAGGATCCGGGTAGGATCCTGGTAGGATCCGGGTAGGATCCTGGTAGGATCCGGGTAGGATCCTGGTAGGATCCGGGTAGGATCCTGGTAGGATCCGGGTAGGATCCTGGTAGGATCCGGGTAGGATCCTGGTAGGATCCGGGTAGGATCCTGGTAGGATCCGGGTAGGATCCTGGTAGGATCCGGGTAGGATCCTGGTAGGATCCGGGTAGGATCCTGGTAGGATCCGGGTAGGATCCTGGTAGGATCCGGGTAGGATCCTGGTAGGATCCGGGTAGGATCCTGGTAGGATCCGGGTAGGATCCTGGTAGGATCCGGGTAGGATCCTGGTAGGATCCGGGTAGGATCCTGGTAGGATCCGGGTAGGATCCTGGTAGGATCCGGGTAGGATCCTGGTAGGATCCGGGTAGGATCCTGGTAGGATCCGGGTAGGATCCTGGTAGGATCCGGGTAGGATCCTGGTTAGGATCCGGGTAGGATCCTGGTAGGATCCGGGTAGGATCCTGGTAGGATCCGGGTAGGATCCTGGTAGGATTCGGGTAGGATCCTGGTAGGAACAAGCAAATTAAATTGAAACATTGAACAACAAATTTAGCTACAGTTGAGGGGGTTAGAAGCAAAGGAGGTAAGTTTTGAGAAAATCGACTTTGAACTTTTTGAAGCAATTATTCGTTCCATACACGAGCGGCTACTCATACACTGACGGTATTTTGGAAGTCCCCGATGGGATTTAGTAAATATTAATGGTTACCTGCAGATCGATACTTCATCATTGGAGCTACAGTTGTCCATGAATCTGTCTTTGGTGAATAGCATTCAACCTGAAAAAAAATAACATGTTTACAGTTATCAACTAATTTCAATATAGATTCGATTATTGTAGTTTTGTAACCATATTTTTGTTGGTCTCAGAATGTGAGTCAGAAAATAGATCACGTGCATGCGAAATTTAAGAGATTGAAGCTAAACAAACTAATAAAATACATTGAGGTGAGTGAAAATTTGTGAAGTAAGTGGGTAAAAACCATTGAGTAAAATCAGATATCCAAGTACCGTGCTCAAACTGGTCACTCCATCGTATCCACCACATACGTAAACTAGATCATCCAGAGCTGCTACACCAACAGCGCTACGTTTGCATCTCATAGGTTTTCCTAAATATAAAAAATAAAAATATTTCAAAAAAAGTCATATAAAAATTATAGTTAATCGTTTTGAATAAGCCAAAAATGCCGCAATATATTAAGGTATCCAAAAAAATAGGTATGTTGAGGAGAAACATTTGCCAAAGGAAAATCCAGATATGACGAAAGAATTCTAAATATGTCGAAGGAAATTCAGGTATGCCGAATAAAACTCAGGCAGGTTGAAGTTCGCCAAAGAAAACATCGAAGTACCGAAGGGAATCCGGGTATGCAAAAGCATACTTCAATTAAGCTGCAAATACAAAAATGACAAAAAAGTGTGCCATAGGAACTCCAGGTATGCCAAAGGCGATCCGTATATACGGAACGAGATCAAGATATTCAGCAGAAATTTCAAATACGCATAAAAAATAGGAGCGCTGAAATAAACAGAAGGGAATACAAAAATGCAATACAGAGAAAATCCAGGTATTCCACATACAATTGAGGAGTACCAGAAGAAAGTCTAGTGATGCCGAAACAATCCCAAGAACGTCGATGGAACAGGTATACCGAAGAAATCTTCTGGCGAGCCGAAAAGTATGGTATTCCGAATGAAATACAGGTACCATCAGTGCACCAGATAACACTCATTTGAGGGAAGTAATCTGTTGAAATGTTTATTATTAAATAACTATTAAGCCGATCAATAATATTTGAATTTAAAAAACTTTCATAACCAATTATTCAATTGCATTTGTTTCTGCATCTAGGGTAAATTGCCAATTATTGCCCGGTTGAGGAAGCAGCGTCAGTAATTTGTCTGTCAAATATGTCAGAATCCCTTGAACTTAAACTGAATTCCGCTCAAAACCAGAAAATAGATTTGGCAATCAGATATGTCATCGATTTTTGAGCTTTTCAATTGTTTTGATTGACTTTTTCACACATTCATAAACCCTTGCCTTCCTTAGCCGAGTGGGTAGAGTCCACGGCTAAAAGGAAAGCCATGCTGAAGGTGTCTGGGTTCGATTCCCGGGCGGTCCAGAATCTTTTCGTAATGGAAATTTCCTTGACTTCCCTGGGCATAGAGTATCATTGTACCAGCCACACGATATACGAATGCGAAAATGGCAACTAAGGCAAAGAAAGCTCTCAGCCAATAACTGTGGAAGTGCTCTTAGAACACTACGCTGAGTGGCCGGCTCTGTCCCAGTGGGGACGTTAATGCCAAGAAGAAGAAGAAACCCTTGCCAAAACCCAATTGTTGCACACTTCGAAAACATCCGCATCCGATAGTTGCACACTTTGAGCCCACTTATTGCACACATCTCGAATTTTGCTTTTTGCGTGGAGTTGACTCGCTAGTGCAATTGAAGACGGCGTTATACAACATTCCAAACAATAAATTTAACGAATTACGATGAGTTTGTATGATAATTCGATAAAATAATGATTTTATTCTGGAACAATAGGCATTACATACCACGCGGCGTTTACTCCATAGCGAGCCAATAAATTAGGCTACAGCTGCTGGCGGTGCGCCAATTATTGAACGCTGAAATTATTGAATAATTGAAAGAAAAACACTGTTTTTCTAATAAGTTCTCCTCGCATTATGAAATCATAACATAAATCTCCATTCTCGTTGAAAAATAAATGAAATCCATTTAGATTTGAATTCGGTAGAAGCTATTTCATTGCGGGAAATATTTTATTCATTATGTAACAATTTGGGTGCCAATTGAATAGCGCTGCACACGATAGTTTAAATTCGCTTTTAGTGCATGATATTAAACTTTTTAATGAGAAACAAACTGCTGCTAGCTGGAATGCAGTATTCGTTAGTGTTTAGCATAAATATTAGGTTATAATAAATCTTCGAGCTGTTTAGTAGAATACCTATAAGTAGATGAAAAAAACCGAATTTAGTACTATACCATTTAATTCCACTAGAGTTTGTATCCTTTGACAGATACGCGTATTTCGACCTCAACTGTAAGGCCGTCTTCAGTGTCGTGTACTAGACTCGACTTGAAGAAAACCATCGTATGCACACATTATATATTAACACTAGGTATAACCGTATTTCCCTACCCATTATTATTTTTTAACTTAAAATTTATGAGCTTTAGGTACATTCCATCCCTCTTTTGTTGAAACTTTAAATGCTGAAAGGTACATCACGGGAACGATTAGTAGGTACCAAGTTGAATAGCCATGTATTGCCGTTGCCGTTGTCTCTGTTGAGTAGCGTCGTAGGTACCTGTTTGCAAATTTCCAGACTCTCCGCCACATCCAGTTTCCAAGGAGAAGAAACATTTCTCAAAATTTTGATATCGGCCGTCGTAATTGTATGTCCTTCTGAAAAGATATGTTCTGCCACCTTAGATTTGAAATCGTATGTCATCCCCTTGTCTATCGTCTTCTGAGCTTTTCCTATTTCCGCTAAGTGTTCCTTGAATCTAACCTCGAGAGACCGCTTTGTTTGACCAACGTAGACCTTATTGCAGTGGGAACAGCTGATTTTGTAAACACCAGCCTTGTTTAGTGTGTTTACCGGATCCTTGGTGGAGCCTAACGAAGTTCTAAGTTGGTTGTCTCTGCTGGAAAATACCAAATCGATTCCGAAATTCCTTAGCTTTGGGCGGAGCTGTTTGCTGATGTGTACGTCGTATGGGATGGAGACTCTCTTCATGGGTTCGGTGATAGGGGTTAGTGTCGTCAAAGCATTCCGAATTCGCTGTCTTTCCTTTTTGTCGATGATAGCTTTTATCGTCCTTTCCTTGTATCCGTTGATCCTTGCCGTCTCGTAGATATATTCCAGTTCCTTGGTCTTTCCGTGTTCGCTGAGGGGTAGAGTCTGCATCCTGTGGATCATGTGGTGAAACGCTGCCATCTTATGCTGGAACGAATGATTCGATGTGTAAGGGATAACTCGCTGGGTGTTTGTAGGCTTCCTGTAGATTTCGAAATTGTAAGTTGAACTTTCTTCCCTGGTGACAAGTAGATCCAAAAATGATAGTTTTCCATCCTTCTCCTCTTCGTGGGTGAACTTGATATCCTTGTGTACGCTGTTGATTGTATCCAAAATTTTAGCCAGATCGTTCCGCTTGATAACGCTGAAATTTTCAGCGTTATCAAGCGGAACGATCTGGCTAAAATTTTGGATACAATCAACAGCGTACACAAGGATATCAAGTTCACCCACGAAGAGGAGAAGGATGGAAAACTATCATTTTTGGATCTACTTGTCACCAGGGAAGAAAGTTCAACTTACAATTTCGAAATCTACAGGAAGCCTACAAACACCCAGCGAGTTATCCCTTACACATCGAATCATTCGTTCCAGCATAAGATGGCAGCGTTTCACCACATGATCCACAGGATGCAGACTCTACCCCTCAGCGAACACGGAAAGACCAAGGAACTGGAATATATCTACGAGACGGCAAGGATCAACGGATACAAGGAAAGGACGATAAAAGCTATCATCGACAAAAAGGAAAGACAGCGAATTCGGAATGCTTTGACGACACTAACCCCTATCACCGAACCCATGAAGAGAGTCTCCATCCCATACGACGTACACATCAGCAAACAGCTCCGCCCAAAGCTAAGGAATTTCGGAATCGATTTGGTATTTTCCAGCAGAGACAACCAACTTAGAACTTCGTTAGGCTCCACCAAGGATCCGGTAAACACACTAAACAAGGCTGGTGTTTACAAAATCAGCTGTTCCCACTGCAATAAGGTCTACGTTGGTCAAACAAAGCGGTCTCTCGAGGTTAGATTCAAGGAACACTTAGCGGAAATAGGAAAAGCTCAGAAGACGATAGACAAGGGGATGACATACGATTTCAAATCTAAGGTGGCAGAACATATCTTTTCAGAAGGACATACAATTACGACGGCCGATATCAAAATTTTGAGAAATGTTTCTTCTCCTTGGAAACTGGATGTGGCGGAGAGTCTGGAAATTTGCAAACAGGTACCTACGACGCTACTCAACAGAGACAACGGCAACGGCAATACATGGCTATTCAACTTGGTACCTACTAATCGTTCCCGTGATGTACCTTTCAGCATTTAAAGTTTCAACAAAAGAGGGATGGAATGTACCTAAAGCTCATAAATTTTAAGTTAAAAAATAATAATGGGTAGGGAAATACGGTTATACCTAGTGTTAATATATAATGTGTGCATACGATGGTTTTCTTCAAGTCGAGTCTAGTACACGACACTGAAGACGGCCTTACAGTTGAGGTCGAAATACGCGTATCTGTCAAAGGATACAAACTCTAGTGGAATTAAATGGTATAGTACTAAATTCGGTTTTTTTCATCTACTTATAAATATTAGGGTTTCAATTCATTGCTATCAGCGTGAAATTCCCCGAATATGGGCAAGTGTGCAATAGTTGGGTGGTGTGCAATAATTGGCAATGTACCCTAATTGTAGCGATTTGAGAGCTGAAAAAATATATTTCGATTATTAGAATAATTAGAATCGCGTAATATATTGTGGTTTTCAAGATATATATATATATATATATATATATATATATATATATATATATATATATATATATATATATATATATATATATATATATATATATATATATATATATATATATATATTATATATATATATATATATATATATATATATATATATAATATATATATATATATATATATATATATATATATATATATATATATATATATATATATATATATATATATATATATATATATATATATATATATATATATATATATATATATATATATATATATATATATATATATATATATATATATATATATATATATATATATATATATATATATATATATATATATATATATATATATATATATATATATATATATATATATATATATATATATATATATATATATATATATATATATATATATATATATATATATATATATATATATATATATATATATATATATATATATATATATATATATATATATATATATATATATATATATATATATATATATATATATATATATATATATATATATATATATATATATATATATATATATATATATCCTAGTGAAAAAATATATAGATTTCAAAATAAATTACCTTGAAATTATTTCTGTGTCATATTTTACTCTTTGGCGAATGAAGAAAAATATGATGCATATTGCATTTTTGTTTAGAAAATAAAAAAAAAATATGAATGCGACCATCTAGCCACGTGCAAAATTTACGGGGCGATTTCAAAATTGCTGGACAAAAATATCCATTTAGTTCATATTCAGGGTGTTACAGAGATCCATTTCTTAGGTGACCCATCCCTCTACTTCCCATAGTAGTTCCAGAGCTCTACTGAATCTCAACGAACTCGTGTTCAACCGAGACTATGTAAGAGTTACTAGAATATGATTCAACGGTTCTTAGATTAATTTATTTAATATCCAACTAATTGTTCTGGTTATGGAACTGTTGATAAACAATCAAATTATGTACTTTTGAAAAACAACGGTATGAATTAATTGATTTATGGAAAAATTTGTGTTACAAACATGTTTGTCGAAAAACATTTTACAGATACGCTTTTTTGTCTAGAAATGGTCCATCAAAATCGTGGGGACGAAAGAGTAAACGGCTTTAAAAGTTATAACATAGCGTTGAGTTGATAATTATCAATTTACCTTGGTTCCACTTCTTTTGCACAGGATCGTAAACCTCAACAGTTGATAATCTAAACGAAAAGAGAATAGTATATGATAAATAATTAAAATGGAAGATAATAATGTCTCCAACCTTTCAGTTCCATTGAATCCACCGAAGGCATACAGCTTTCCTTCCATCACTGCTACACCAACTCTGGAACGCAGCATTGACATTGCTTCGCCCATTTTCCACTCCTTGGTTACGGGATCATAAATTTCCACTGTGCTAACCGATTCTCCATTTTTAGTTAGACCTGTAAATTATACAACATATAGGGAAAGTGTACCACTTATTGCCATATTGATTCCCTTTTTGGACATATGTGAAATGTTGATATTGTGTATTTCTTTAACTACTGGACTGCGAAGTGCGAGATTGCATCGAATCGTGTTGGTGTCTTCAGAGCACTTATTCTTTGGACTGCGATGAATAACCCCGTTGAAGACACCGACTTGATTTGTAGCAATCGCGCACTTTTATTAGCGTTCCCGCACTTGTAAAAACTTCTGGGATAGTCCATTGGTGAAAGAAATGCGCAATAACTTGTTTAATCTTTTTGAATGCTTTGACATCGAGATTTAAATTATGTCTTTTAGACAGGCTAAGGACATGTCTCCTTTATAATTTTTATGTGAGATACATTGATGACTGTCTCATGGAAAATTGCTCGTTGAGACAGCTTGCAGACGACTGTGTTGTTTCTGTCACAGGATCAACAGCAGCTGAACTACAAAGACCCTTACAAGATACTCTGGACAATTTGTCTACTTGGGCCTTAAAGCTGGGTATCGAATTCTCCGCAGAGAAAACTGAGATGGTTGTCTTTTCAAAGAAACACAAACCTGCCAAGTTTCCGCTTACACTCATGGGTAAGACAATCACTCATAGCATGTCTTCTAAATATCTCGGGGTCTGGTTCGACGCCAAATGCACCTGGGGGAAACACATTGCGTATCTGACACAGAAATGCCAAAAACGAATCAACTTCATGCGAACTATAACCGAAACATGGTGGGGAGCCCATCCGGAAGATCTGATCAAGCTGTACCAAACAACCATCTTGTCGGTCTTAGAGTATGGTAGCTTTTGTTTTCAATCCGCGGCGAAAACACATATGCTGAAGATACAGCGGATTCAGTACCGTCGTCTTCGCATCGCGCTAGGCTGCATGAACTCGACTCACACAATGAGTTTAGAGGTACTTGCAGGAGTACAGCCCCTGACAGATCGTTTCGCGGAGTTAACACTCAGGTTCCTTATCCGTTGTGAGATTCTCAATCCATTGGTTATTGAAAACTTCGAAAAGCTGCTTGAACCTAACCCTCAAACTCGTTTCATGAGTGTGTACATGACGCTGGAGGTCAGCCCATCTTCGGTTAACACCAATCGTGACACCTTCCTAGACTTCGAGTGTTCCACTTTAGTATTTGATTTGTCCATGAAGCAAGATATCCACGGTATACCAGATCACTTTCGTTCAAAGTTTATCCCTCCCATGTTTGCAGGTAAATTCGGGAATGTAAGCGAGAACCGATAGTTCTTCACTGATGGGTCAAAAATGGATGATATCACTGGTTTCGGTGTTTACAACGTTTTTCATAGCGCCTCCTTCATGCTTCAAAAGCCATGTTCTGTATATGTTGCTGAGCTAGCAGCTATACATTACACCTTAGAGTACATCAGTTCTATTAAAGGGACGAATGACCTTCGGGTTAAAGTCCCTCTCAAACAACAACAGCAACAACAACAACATCAGTTCTCTCCCACTTGAGCACTTCTTCATTTTTTCCGACAGTCTAAGTTCTCTGGAGGCTGTTCGATCAATTAAGCCGGTGAAGCACTCAGCGTACTTCCTGAATAGAATACGCCAGGCATTGAGTGCTTTGTCAAATCGCTCTTACACTATTACCCTAGCTTGGGTCCCTTCCCATTGCTCCATTCCGGGCAATGAAAAAGCGGACTCTCTGGCTAAGGTAGGCGCTAAAGAAGGCGATGTTTACGAGCGTCAAATCGCCTTCGATGAATTTTTTGCATTGGTCCGTCGGGAGACCTTGATCAGCTGGCAACAGAAATGGAGAGACGGAGAAATGGGTAGATGGCTGCATCCCATATTTCCACAGGTGTCGAAAAAACCATGGTTTAAGGGGTTGGGCATGAGCCGTGATTTCATTCGTGTCATTTGTCGGCTTATGTCCAATCACTATTTGTTAAGCGCGCATACCCACCGTATTGGGCTCTCAGAAAGCAATCTCTGTGTTTGCGGCGTGGCTTACCAGGATATCGAACATGTCGTATGTGGATGCGGTGAGCATCGTAGCATCAGATCTGATCTGACTGAAACTCTCCGGATCCGAGGAAGACAGCAGAAACCTGTTAGGGAAGTGTTGGCGTGCCTTGATTTGGAATATATGAATTTTATTTACCTGTTTTTGAAGCGTATCAATATCCGAGTTTGATTGTCATTCGTTCCCTGTCTTTCGTTTTACCCTTCAAATTGTCCTCTTCTCGTCGTGTCTCCCACAAACCGTTTCTGTTTAGTTTCGTTACAGATCTAGATATCCTGTCCCATCAACATAGAAATCTAAATAGCTTAAGAAATCCCGAAAAATCCTTTCCTTTCCTGTTGTATGAATGTATTCACTAACCTTAAAACTTCCCCATACTAACCTAATTATTAAAATAAATAAAATGTAAACAATGTAAAAAAAGAAAAGATTTCGGCTCTGTTATGCCCTACGGCACCTGAGCCTTCCAAATAAACGATTTAAGTAAAAAAAAGGACATGTCTGGAAACAACGATCGATTAACTGCCTTAGATACTTATATGTTATTACGTTATGATACTTATATGCTTAATGTATCATTGTACTTTGAGTTTCTGGAGAGAAAAAAGCTTTCAAACTGTAGCATTAGCTGCCAAAATAGCGTTTTTAGCGGCCTGTTTGTTATACATTTCGGACATCAAATATACATTTTGGTCACCCTCATGTGAATATAATTTGGACAGGAGCGTTATCTCAATATCTATTCAATGGTTTATTGAAAATACGATCATATCATAATGTTAACATGTGACTTATGCATTTTTTCGCTTATTGGATGTGTATATTAGTGATAATCAATAATTTCATTGAATGCAAGCAAATATCATCAGATCCACGAACTACGCCTGCAAGTATGCATGCATGTGACATTCCAGTGCGTTTCATCAGATGACCAAATTATATCAACTGAACAAAAACCGTAATCTATTTTGGACACCACCTGGTTTATGCTTTATATACTCATATTAAGATTTTAGATGAACTTAGCTTCAATTTCAGACATATTTTATCATATTGCCGCCTTTAAACTTTTTATGAATGCCTTAACTTAGCACTATTAATGCGTTTTATGTACAGGGCTGTTACAAAAACCTCAAAATCTTATCCGCGAAAATCGGGCCTTCTGAAACTCGATCCGCGACTGGAAACACCAATCCGCGCCGAGAAAAAAAATTACAAGGTAATTAAGAGTTTGCTTATAATGAAAAGCTCAAATACTTCAAGTAAATGAAAACCGAATGAATTGAACCATTTAGAACCATCAGTGCACTAGATTCTGCTCATCTAAGTCAAATTTTGATTTCAAAAATGTATTCAACAATAACTATATTGAATCTATTCTCACTATATTTATGACGCAATGTAGCTCAAAGTATATCCAATCAGCGGCAAAATAAAGTGAGTTTTCAAAACTTCAAGGAAAAAAAATAATTCTGTGTTGTTTGTATTACTGCGTCTTAGTGTTCCAATTTCCGCGCACTTCGAATATTATGATGGATTTTATGAAACAAACATATGCATTCTTCCGAATTTCGTTATCTAATCTGATACTTATTTTAGTCAAACCATAGTTACAATTACTGTTAATGCTGTATACTAAAACCGATCAGTATTTAAAATTTTGTACATTTTTTTACATGAGCGGTAATTGAAAAATACAAAATTACCTACTGACCTAATAACCGCTCAGATGGTCTTATGGATTTAATCTAAACAATTATTTTAAAAACTGAAAAAAAAATGTCAGGCTTCATTCGAGAGCCATTGATGTGGCCGTGCAAAGAAGATTGAATTTGAATACGAAAAATCGATTGTTACACAAGTGAGCGGAAATAGGTTCATGAGCAACAGCTGGTGTTCTGATAGTACTTTATAAATTGTATACCGTCGATGGGGGTGACAATGGGTCTAGGGGGTGAGATTGGGTCAAAACGGAAAATTATGATTTATGTAGTATATCAGCTAATAACGCTGATATCGCCACAAATAATCATTCATATGTTGGGAAACATATTATTACACATAATTCATAACAATATACATTTTTAGAATTAGTAGTTTTTGTTTACTATATCAATAAACTTGTATATTGAAACTAGACAAAATTTACAGCATTAAATTTCTCCTGTGCAAAGTATAACGCATGTACTTTAACCTCTATCGTTGTATTAGTAGAAGGTTGAAAGACTTTTCATTGCACTTCACAAGTATTTTCCGGAATCTAATTGATTTTTCCAAAAAAAAAAAATTCGGTACGGTGTCTAAAACATTGAAAATGGGGGTGAGATTGGGTCAAGCAAGAACGAAAGACCACTTTTTTTGGCATTTTACGGTGCCGGGTGTTCTCATTCCTCATTAAGATGTGTTTATTCTTTCTAAATACAGCATATCTGAAACATCCAACAAGTCTACTTGAGGATTCCGTGCATGAAATAACAATGCAACGCATTTTGACAACTTCTCAAACCAGCAACTGTGTTTCGTGCGCAGCAACATCGTAAAATTTTATCAATTGTTTTTTTTTTACAAATTTAATTATTTATTAGTGTTTTCATATTATAGAAACATCTCACGAAAGTACGAATGAGTTGGATCGCTGAAATACCGGTACTATGACGTCAAAATCTGCCTGAAATATATTGATCGAGAAATGTCGCACCGAAATATAACTATTTGCGAGGGTTTAAAATAATCACTGTTTCAGTACATCTCTGGGAAAACTGAATAGGCTTTATGGCAATGGGGATGAGACTTTGAAGATTGAGGGAAACAAACAAGAAAATTTATGTAAGGTACCGTGGGGCAAGTGGGTAATGGATTTTGCATAGTTGGGATTCTTGAAATTCTAGAGACCTTAAATTAAAACAAATGAGGTCGTGTATATTTTTCAGCTTGACTCCCACCAAATATAAGCAGTATACTGAAATTGATTTTTATGTAAAATTGAAGAAAAAAGTACAGAAAAAGTTTTTGAAAAAAGTCTCCTTACTTTTCACTTGCCCCACAGGTGGGGCAAGTGAAAAGTTTATCGTTTCGAACAATAAATCCAATAACTAACAGTTACATTCACGATTTCTATTACCTTTAACATTCGTTAAGGCGTCCCAATGAACAATAACATAAGTAACATGTAAACAAAGAAAATTTTATTCTTGTTACTTGAATTTTCTTCTGTTCAGTTATGTTTGTTGAAATGATTCGACAACATTATAACTGCAACATTTCCAGTGTTAGTTCTTACATCATGGGACAGCAATTGCATTTCTGCTCTGTAGATTTTCCACCGCCTGTTATTTGTTTTTAAGAAAATCGGATATGACGTCGGATAACTCTTCAAAAGAAATCAAACGGAATCCTTTAATAAAGTATTTAGAAACTTTTTTTTATGTGGAACACCTATACCCCATTTTTATGTTTTGAACTAGCTTTACATAGGCATTCCACGAGATTTCCGTGCGTTCTTTTATACTGAAACTTTTTCATCGACGTCTTCCTTTTAATCGGCTGTCCGAAGCAAACATATTGATATCGTAATATTTGGCAACCTTATTTTTAGAGAAGTTCCATGATTTGGCCATGATAATAACGTTTAACGCTTTGAGTATAGTGTTTCTTGAATTATAAGCACGTTCTGTTGTTCTATGATAATTGCGAACCTTGTATACTTATAGCTACCTAGAGAGAAAACACAAATTCAATCTCTAATGAGAAACTTTTCACTTGCCCCACGTGATTAGAAAATTAACTGTGTTTCAATTTAGTTATTTTTTGGTCTATGTCAAATTAATTTTAAAACTTTTTTTCAGAGGCGTCTATTCCACCTGTTCTACCTGTTCTTGGAACAGGTACGTATTTGAAATGAAATTATAATTTATGTGGAATATAAACAATAAACACTGATAAGTATTTAATCTCAGTTGTACAGCGGAATCATACACCTACAAATCCCCTAAACTTGACTGCTTGTTCCATGTGCATGGAGAACGATATTAAACGAACTTCCCAAGAAGCCACCTTTAAAAATCAATATATCTACCTCGAGCACTACATGCGTGAGTTCTTGACTACTCTATACAAGGCCGCTCTGTCTGAACACCGACCAATTGTGAATCGTTTAAACGGTAAAATTACATTTGCTTTATATTATTCCATTATAGCTCTCACAATTTACACAAATTTTCTTATTAGAATGAAACCTAAGCATTTTTGTTCTATAACTCAGTATTTCCATGAATCTGTGGTCTCTTCAATATCCACTCATGAAAGTTTAATTGTAGGCGAAGCTATGGTGTAAATAACAGGTAGAGCTGAAGACCACGAGACGCCTCTGCTTTTTTTATTGCGGTTTAAAACTGTCAGAGGGGATAACTTAAAAGTGGTACAGAATATTTTTTTCTGCAACTTTTTTCCACTGAAAATATTGAAATAAGATTGCACCGCCAGATTGTTACGGAGTACCAGTTAACAGGTTAACAAACTTTCGCTCTATTATGCAATAATGGTTGAAAAATCTCAGAAATCTCTTACCTACCGTAATGTTCTGAATGGCCTCAACGGTTTAGGCATGATTTTGAAACGTTAATTCACATATTCAGTAAAATATACACATTATTTTCACTTACCCCATTTACCCACTTGCCCCGCGGTACCTTAAACTTGACGATAAATGTTGGGTCTCATATATTTTCTCATAGCTCTTCAAATTTTTGGTATAATCGTTCTTTTAAGTGGGTTTATCATACTTGTGAAACATCTTAGATATCTTTTCGTCTTGTTTGCATCGTATTTCATCAATAGTTTTCAGCTCTGAATGGGTTTGCAATCATATTTTCAAAAATAAGTTATTTCAATAATAGTGACCCAATGTCACCCCCTCTATGGGGTGAGATTGGGTCATTTTTCATTCACTTGTAGTGTCGCTGTGAATAAATATTTTTCAATATTTTTTTGAACAGTTGTTAATGTACCATCAAAGTACATACACACCAAATTTGAAGTTTATTGGAGCTAAATTGCGATAGTTATTCAATGAACAAATCGTACATATGCCTTTTTGACCCATTGTCACCCCCAACGACGGTAGTATTAAATTAGAGTATCATTTGTTCCACTAAACAGCTAGGAGACTTACTATCTAATATTTTGATACTTCAAGTCATTCTCTCAGGCTTTTTTGGGGCAACAGAGGTTCAGACCCTGAAAGAAAAACAGGGGCTGAATCTCTGTCGCCCAAAAAAAGCCTGCGCGCAGCTATTCAGCAAGACCAAGCTGAGGGTCGTGGGTTTGAATCCCGAGTCGAGGATCTTTTCGGGTTGGAAATTTTCTCGACTTCCCTGGGCATAGAGTATCTTCGTACCGTAAAAAAAGTGACCAAGTCACTAAAAAGTGACTCGCTACCAGCCTTGGACATTGTGAAGCTGGTGCAATCATTCCTAATCGAAAGATCATTCCAAGTATCTGTTAACGACTCCGTATCTGGAAAATTCAACATCCCTTGTGGCGTCCCCCAGGGATCAGTGTTAAGCCGTCCTGATGGTTGATGTAATCATTCACGTCTTCTTTGCCGATGATACAGCGTTCCTCGTTTCGGATGAAGATCCAAAAATAATCACCTGCAAGCTCCAGCAAGCGCAGAACGTTACTGAAACGTTACTAGAGCTTTTCAATAAATTTAAGAACACATTCAAATCATCGTGCGAAATGTTAACAAATCCACTCGCTGTGAGTCTTTTTCAATAAAATACTGTGATAGGGGAAAGTGGGGCAGTTTGGCCACCTTAAAGAAAAGTCGATAAAAGTGCTGAAAATATTATGATTTTTTGAATGTTTGCATGATTTCCAACAATTTTTAGATGAATACACTAGATCCGCATGATTTCCTTTGTCTTATAAAGTCAACTGATGAATGACTGACTTTTCAAAATTTGTCATTTTTCGAGTCGATTTTTTACTGATGGCGTGATATGAGCACCCCATTTTTGTTTGCAAAATAATCTCATATAATAAAAAAAAAACAATCATTTCGTTACTACACTTGAAAGTTATTAGTATTTATAAACACTCCGTACAAGAAGATATATTTTTTTAAGAACATTCTAACAGTCAAACATCATCATTCTGAAATGATGAAATTTAAAAGAGCAATTCGGGGCAATATGGGCAGTTTTTTCGAACATCATTTATTTAGTTTTCTATGAGTTTAGAACACTGACTTATAACATGCCTATTGCTTAATTTCCTCATCAGCTTTGAGGTTGCATGTTATTTCAGATGAAATTTCAACAATTTATGCAGTTTTCAAGGGGTGCTCATTCCACCCCATTGGACAAACCGCCCCGACTACCCCTATATTAGTTTAGATTAGGTTAAAAGTAACAAAATGTGAATTCCAGGTTTTTTTTAGTTCCTACTTCTGCATAAGTGTACCACATAACTATAAGTTCTCCAAAAGAATGTTTATAATTTCGAAGCTGTAAGTAGTACAAATCTCTGCCATAACAAATATATTAAAACCAATGAGTTAAATAAAAGAGTTATTGTAAGAGAACAAAAATCAGCAGAAACGCATCGAGATATGGATATATCGAGATATGGAGAGAGAAAATTTATGCATGTATATCGAGATGTAGAACATCGAGAGTCGACTGTACATCCATCATGATAAACCTGGTACATGTAATTGTTTTGGTTCTATTCTTAAAAAATGGCTTATGAAATTCGTTCCACAGATACCGCAGGGACCCATTAAAAATATAGATTCTTTTTGATGCATAATTTAAAACTGTTTCCCAACAACGATCAAAATCGTTTAATTTTGAAAGCATTCATTTGGTTCAGCTTAGGAATATTATAAGCTAAACAGCTTCAATAATATCCATAGAAAATCAAGTTTTCGAATAATTATCAGGAATTATTTCTTATACCGCAATAATAGGGAATACTGCAATTGTTTGCTAAAACATTTGAGAACACAATTTTACTGCCCATAATCGCATAACAGTCCCATGTCGATTTTTGACCGATTTGTGTTTTATACATAAATCAACTCAACATCGTCAGAAGATCGATAAAAACTGCTAAAAAAGTAGCCTTTGTTCCTAACTTGTACAAAAACACACCCCACTTGTGTTGTCCCATCTTGAAAATATTCGCATAACAGTCACATCAAAGTCCGTATAGTGGTCGGGCTCAGAATGGGTACCACTTCTAGTACTACATACGGTCTCTCGGTACTACTAGTTGTTCACTTATGTGTAACGAAGTAAAGGGAAACCAATTATACAGTGAAACCTCCATGAGTCGATGTTCTATGTCTTAATATTGACTCATGGAACCATACTTAAACAAAATTTCATGGTAACTATGATGATTCGCTCAAACAGCATTCCAAAGAATTTCTGTTCCAAGACTCGATGTTTCCATGAGTCTATGGTCCCTTCATATATCGACTCATGGAGGTTTGACTGTATTTAATACACACTTGATTACGGCATTGTAAATGTTATGAATTCACGTTGTTTCGATAATATTTTTAAATTAGTGGATATCACACATAATTATGTATTTTCAATTACGATACATTAAAGATTTTCATTTTAGATAAGGCTTATACAAATATTAATCTTCTTTTATGTCCGTACTTAACCATTTGGGTGGTACGAGGGGAATACAAATAAATGAGGAACAAAATCAAAAAAAAAATAAAGTTCATTCTACATTTTGCATTTAAATTTTGTGGATTAGCTTGATTCGTCCTGAACCAGGTTGTTTTGGAACATCTCGAATCATTTCCATCGTATTTCATTTCCGCATTATCCAAAAGATGATCATCTGGGTCTTTCATGACTGGGACTCATGACTGTAAGCGCATTCCACATCATGACGTGTGTTTTGAGAAAGTATTCAATCCTATGTTTTTTTATGGACATACAGTATACTATCCGTAACTCGCTATTCCGTATCTCGATATAGAGTTATAGAACGTGTAGTAAATGTGGGTTTTCATGGATACCTCGATAGTCCCTTTAACCAAAGTTACCCTGATGTTGTGTTCTTTGATACGATATTTCTCTAACTCGATAGTCGCCTTAACATCGAGTTACGGAGAGTTGACTGTATTATACAGTGATACCTTCATGAGTCGATGTTCCATGACTCGATATCGACTCATGGAACCATACTAAAAACATAATTTCATGGTTACTATGATGGTCCCTAGAAGCAGCTTTCCAAAGAATTGCTGTTCCATGACTCGATATTTCCATGAGTCGATGGTTTCTTCAATATCGACTCATGGAGGTTTCACTGTAATAACTATTTTTTTACGGCCAAAGAACATAAATAGCAAATGAAACAACCAGTACTTCAATAACAATGAATGTTTTAGTAGCTGTCGAACGAGTCGATGAACATGATGGGACTAATATGCAAATACATTGGTATATTATATTGTATATAATCGCATAACAGTCTCGCTACGATTTTTCTGCATTTTAAGGCAAATTTTCAACTTGAATTCAAAAGAAAATTTATTAGGTTTGTTCGTGTACTCAACAAATAGTGATATGTAGAAATTTAACACATTTCAGGCCAAATAGAAACTCAAAATGGAATGAAATTGTTTTCACATTTCAATCGTCTTTTTCTCAGTTTGTCGTTTTCCAACATGGGACTGTTGTGCAAAGAGGGGCAGTTTAGGAGCTGCGAGATATTTGCAAAACCTTGCATGGGCCGCAACCTTAGGATCTACGGTAATACTTTTTATGTAAGTTAACTCTTATTAAGGGTTTGATATGAACTCCTCTAATCGAGGAAGATTTCGATAGTAAAGATATACAATTTACCTCCAACTGCATATATTTGTCCAACTACATAGTCGCAGCACCGTGGTCTGGTGCGAGAAGCGGAAACGAGCGCCCTTCTTTCCGGCATCAAATGGAAATCACGTGCTTCATCCAACAAATCTCTGCATTTGTGTGACGTACGTATCAATTCCTCTGTCGCAACATTGTCGGCTAAAAACTGCGGTGATAGCAGAGGCAGCCTGATATTGGCTAAGATGTTCGGCAAGTACACTTCCCGGTTCTGCTGATCAAATTTGACCCACTTCATGCAAGCATCGAATATGCGCTCTTCGGTTGGGACATTTAGCTCGTCGCGGCGAACGATGTCGATCAGCTCATCAAAATTCAGCCCCATGAATTCGTCGGATAATGCAACCTTCGAGAAATACTGATGGATGTAGCGATCAGCAGAAGTTACCAGCTGTGCGCAACCGAGCGTATCGGCAAAGTGGCGGATGCCAAGTACGTTTTGCGGATGGAACCTGTCGGAATAATAAAATGAATCATTGAATCGGTATTTAAACAATGGGTGCTACATTTATACAGAAAAAACGAGAGGTGGAAACACGAAAGAAGGCTGAACTAACGAGGGCAACAACCGAATCCCGAAACACGGAATCAGACAACACTGTACTCTGCTAAGTCTGCCTAATTTAAGTAAGTGCTTTTCGAAAATAATTGAGTTTTGATAATCAGGCCAGTTAAATATCATAGCGCTCCCATAACCTTATCTTTATTGTCGTATAATTAAGAAAATGAACGAGATCTATATACGAAGACTTGTAAAAATAAGTTATCAGCCTCTTCTGATGAGGTTTTTCAACGAGCAAGCAATGAGGCAAGAAGACCATTAGAGTAAAATTCAAAAAATCTTACCGGCCAACTAAGGGGCCATGGACACAAATACCCAAATTTTAGAACCCCTCCCTTCTCCCCATGGAAAAGAGAGGATATTTCGTCAACTACTACCCCCTCTCTTATATGTCCACGTGGACTATTGCAAAACAAAATTCAAATTTCTAGAAACAGCTTTCTTCGTCTTGTGTGGTTTTATTAAACCTATTTGGGTTCAAAATTTGCACCAATACTTTTAGCAAATAAGCGCATCTTACAGCCAAATTTCAAAAAAAAAATGTCGACAAAAAAAACCTCCACTACAAAGAGAACAAATCGGCCGAAAATACTTAAGTTCCCCTGTTACCCAAACTGATATTTTTGAACAAGAATGTTTCACGAAAGAAAGTTTGACTGAAACGACATTTGAAATATAAATAAATAAAACCGAATTAAATACTATACCATTTAATTCCACTAAAGTTTGTATTCTTTGACAGATGATAGGCATATTTCGACCTCAATTGTAAGGCCGTCTTCAATGCCGTGTACTAAAATCGACTTGGTCAGTTAGGATCGAAATACGCGTATATGTCAAAGGATACAAACTCTAGTGGAAATTATTCATTCAAATTCACTTTTAATTTGAACATCTAATCCCCCTAGGAACGTATTTCTGGTTACCTCTTTCACTGTTTTGTTTTGATTCTGCGTTCAGTTCAGGCTTCTGGCACCACAATACTACCCCATGGGAAAAAAAACGAGCCACCATCTCTGGTTCCTACTTGGAAATGGTTCCCCATGACAGTTCAATGTTAGTAAACAAATAGTCGTTTCGGGACAAACAATCTAGAATGGCGAAACTAATTTCATGAGGGAAATGTGTTTAATACTACTGTATGCTGTTTTAAATAAACACACAGTTGCAAACGCTCAATATATTTGATTTTGAACGAAAACAATTTTTACACTGAGCCTCGAAAAAAGTTCAACAAAATGTAAAATTATCATTGATACGATTTGGCCAAAGTGAGTAATTACTCTTGAATTTAATGCTCATTTCAAAAACATGGCTACTTAGCAGTGGGCTGGTTCAGTTATACAGCGTTCCATTCCACTTTACTCCGTTCCATGAGCTAAATGACGTTTGAACTATTTTTAATTTGAACGATGTGCAAATTAGTGGGGTACAAAATAAAAAGTGTTCAGATTAAATGTTGTCAAACCAATGGGGGTACCCGGTAGTGTCACGATAGACGGGGATACCTGCGAGGTGGTGGACGAGTTCGTCTACCTCGGATCCTTGCTGACGGCTGACAACAATGTTATTCGGGAAATACGAAGCCGCATCATCAGTGGAAGTCGTGCCTACTATGCTGCCGTGAATCGCAAGTCAGTCCCATCTGTATTTTCGTCAAAATTGAGTTGAGTTCAGTTTTCAACATCTCTTCCAATGCTCTTTCAGCAGCACTAATGAAATGATATGATTTGTTCGGATAAAATAAGAAAAAACAGCAAGTCAAATTGTCCCATAGTGAAAAGTAACCGCATATCAGTCCCACTACAGACTTTCGCACCGTGAAACACAAAAATGTAACGTGTTTTCCCAGATAAAAACGTATCATTCAGTGAATGGAATAAACCATTAATGTACAATATAACGTATTAGATACAATACAGCGTATTGTAATTGAATGTCGAAGCAATATTATTCATGTTTGGATATACAATTCAAAAACAATATAATATATTGTAACAGAACATTGTATTGTTTTTAATTGGTTTTATACCTTACAATTTTGGTCAAATTCCTATTTTCGTGTAAAACAACTGTTGCTTTTATCTATGTAGCTTTACTGAAAGAAATAAACAAAACAAGTTCAAAAAGCAAGAAATGTTGGGTGGAAAATATTCAAAAAGTAAAAATAAGTAGTTTTTTAGAAGTCACTTGACATTAGCTATAACGACGAATGCAACCATGAAACAGTTTGTTGAATTGTTTTTGTATTGTACAACAATACACGAATTGCTTATCAAGACAATACATGAACAGTATATCGTATTGTATTTTCAAAATTTTTGTATGTGAAAATATCTATATTTGTATTGTTACGATACTTAACCACCCATACATTATATTGCAAAAATCTCATATACCATACAGTGAACTGTTCAAAACAATATATTGTACTGTAATTGTATTGTCATTTTACAATATATTGTATTGTACTTCCAATATATTGAATGGTACTGTTTCAATACGTTATATTGTTTTTGTATTGTATTTTTTATCCGGGTTGATAATCTTTATATTTTTCTCGGAAAGATATCGTAGTGAAAAGCAAGTTGTGAAAGTTTCATTACGATTGGAACATGTTACAGTCCACTAGAATCTTTTGAACATTAGTATGGAAAACGAGTTTGAAAACTTCACAGCCCATTTTCTCAATGCCTACTTTTTACAGATGGGACTGACTTGCGATTCGCGGCAGTATGGGCTCCAGAAGAAACTGTGTCCAAGAAAGATTCACCACCGCACCAAATGCACGATGTACAAAACGGTAATAAGACCGGTAGTCCAGTAGTCCTCTGCGGGCATGAGACGTGGACTATGGTCGAAGAGAACTTGCAAGCTCTTGGAGTTTTCAAACGCCGAGTGCTAAGGACGATCTTTGGCGGCGTGCAGAAGAACGGTGTGTGGTGACGAATAATGAACCACGAGCTCGTCCAACTCTACGGCGAACCCAGCATCCTGAAGGTGGCTAAAGCTGCAGTTAAAGCATAGATATGTTCTCATACATGGCTTTAACCTTCCAGTCGTCGCGCGGTTTGCCACCGTCAGAACCACCACGCTGCTGTTGTGAACGAAAAGCGAGGTTTTTTCAACAGTGTTGTACAAAATACAACAGCACGACGAATGAAGTGTTAAAAAACAAACAAAATAGTACTGTTTTGTACTGTTCTACAATACACAAACAATGAACCAATGGACCGATGCACGAGTTCACTTGATGACGTTTGAGCGGTGCCGTGTTATTTATTTATGTGGCCATGGTAACGAATGAATTTGGCACCGCTCAAACGTCAAATTAGTGAACTCGTGCAACACTCGTTGCCCGTGACCATGGCAACACGGCACCGCTCAAACGTCAAATAGTGAACTCATGCATCGGTCCATACAACAAAAAGAAATGTGTATTTTCTATGTATTGTCCCAAAACCTATCGGAATTTCGTGCCGAAGGTAGCAAAAGAGTTTTTAATTTTATAGAAGAAAAGATCTTTAGCATTGTTGCATTTGTCCTTTAAATCACAACACAAATACCTTTTTTATTACAAAACTGCTTTTTTTTTTTGCTTTTAACTAGTTTTCATCCAATATTTCTTGCTTTGTGAACTTGTTTTGTTTACTTCTGTCAGTCAAGCTACACAGGAAAAACAGTTTTGCACTAATCAGAATTAAAAGTTGCAATAATAATATCATTAAAAACCATAGTGTTCTGTTTGATAATATTAAATTAAACTAAATTAATTATAATGTCATTATAATGATTACTTGAACTAGGGAAATCCAAGTACATCATATATTTCATTTCTTAAGGGACAGATCGGAACTTGGAAGTGGCTTAAACTTAGTGAGAAAAGGCCAAGAAACATTGTATTCAAGCTGGACTCTGGATGCAGTGACCATCTTGTGTGCGACAAGACCGTATTTTCCGTTCTGAAGGTGAAGATGAATCGAAGCCAAACCTCAAATTTTCAAGAGCACGGATCTGGAGAATCAAACATCCATTTAAACTGAAAACTTAATCGATTGGTCACTAGCTGGTGGTGACCAATCGATTAAGTTTTCAGCTCAAACGGGTGTTCGGTTCTCCAGATTTGTGCTCTTGAAAATTTGAGGTTTGGCTTCGATTCATCTTCACCTGAAGAAGTTGAAACGTAAAGTAGAGATAGAAATTGCCAAGGAAGAAGAGGCAATGGTTGCCGACCACATCAGCAACGAGCAACAGGAATCTGCTGTTCAATATCAAGGACGTGCTTTTCGTTCCTGATTAAACAATGTGCCTGATATCGGTGAAAAAGATGACCAAGGCCGGAATTGATGTGCTGTTTTCTGGTAGCGTAGCTATGTTGAAGAAGGATAGCCAACTCCTGGCCACTGGACATCTTCGAGGAAATTTGTATGAACTAAAGCTGTCGTTGGAAGAAATCGAAGCAAATCATTGTGAGGTCAGGCGATGTCACGAACCGTTCAAAGGAATGCAAGTGAGGGCCAGCCGGCCATTGAAGCGAGCTTATTATGGAGTGTGCAGCAGACCCTTTGGTTGGTGCTCGCAAGCGTGGAGCGCAGAGCACTACACTTTCGAGCAAGAGGGGCGCAGCATTTAGCGTAGATGACACCGATGAAGTCGATAGTGAAAAAGTTGAAGAGTTCGTGGAAGAAACTACCGAAAAAAAGACGCGCTCCCTTCGCAAACAGAAAGACGCAAAATTCCTAATGAATGGATTACCTGCTTTGCTCTTGTCCACAGTTGATCAGCAGAAGTTTTCTCATTTTATTTTGTATGGGGAAAGGCATATAACTTCAAATATCTTATTAATGAAAGCTTTAATCGAAAAAATATTTGGTAGGCGTGACAGCCAACTATCCGTTATCAATGATGTACGGTACCGACGCCCGCCCCGGTACAATCTGGAGCGGCTGAAACAACCGGATGTCGCCAATGCGTACGCGCAGCATCTTGAGGCAGCGTTGCCGGATGAGGGCGAGCTCGATAGGGCCCCTCTTGAGGACTGCTGGAGTACAGTCAAAGCAGCCATTAGCGACGCTGCCGAAAGCATTGTCGGATATGTGGAACGGAGCTCAAGAAACGATTGGTTCGACGAGGAGTGCCAGAAGGTTTTGGAGGAGAAGAATGCAGCGTGGGCTGTAATGCTGCAGCATGGTACGCGGCAAAACGTGGAACGATACTGTTGGCGACCCTATCGCCGCCAGCGCGCACCTTTCGTTCGGCAACCTTGGGTCACTAACACAGGCGACGCTAAGTTGATGACAGGTAACCATCCTAGCCGTCAAGAGTGAGTAAACACCAGAAAGAGTCGAAGAAGTTCTTACAAGTGAAATTAATCAAGTTATAATAGTCTGCCTACTTACTAAATTATATTATCCTACAACTAAACCCAAATACTAGAAAATAGATGAACTATTCGCTACACGGTAATTTGGTATAATTGAAAATATAACTTGGCACTAAATAATCTATTTGAAGATAGCAAACAGAGCTCTAGAATTTGTGGTTAACCTGAAACGATAATTACCTAATAAATTGCTGAGTAATCGCGGTAAGAGAACAAAAATTAGATAAACTAGAATTTCTTCCTAAAATTTACTTATATTAGCTAGATTGAAAGCAAATCAAGACTGCCGGAGCGACAAATCGACTATCGAAGACCAACAAACGATTTCCAAAGGGACTAAACGTAAGTTAGATTTGTAACCTGTGAACTCATCCATTATTATACCGATTACGCTACATGAAACATATATAAACCTATAGTTACTAAGATTAAGCAATATGAAATAACTAATTATGTACACTTCGATACAGGAATATTATAATCTATCGCTACTGAACATTGAGAATTAGAGTTTCACTAAGCGGTGGTTATAGTCACGGAAGGATTAACCCATTAAGTACCAACGTTGGTTCGCAAACCCAACATCTTATAATATTCGTTTATTATATCTTCAAAGAAATGTCGAGTCGCGAAGCACACGGTTCCGGTAAGAGTGTCAAGGTGACGAAAAAAGGCAAGAGCTCTAAAGAAAAAGTGGATGATGTGGTCGATAGTGGTAACGTGTCGATAGTGGTCACGGGAGTTCCAGAGGAGACATCAGTTGCGGAGCGAACATTGGCTGGACGGACCTGTAAATCGTGCAGAGGTTCAGATACTGACGAAATGGTGCAGTGTGATGTGTGTGATAAATGGCATCATTTTGGCTGTGTGGGAGTCACGGAAGAGGTAGCGGACCATAGCTGGAGTTGTCCAAAGTGCGTATCGGCGAAATGGGCTCAGCGATCGGGATCTACTTCAAGCAGACAACATCAACCAAACGTCGAAGCAAAAAGCGACACAAAAACACAAAACACGCAAGCGTCAAAAGGCCTGCATAAAAACGACCAGCAAAGTTCTCCAATAAACGTCGATGGCGATCCAAAAATGGGCATGAAAACTCAGGACCAGAAGACAGACAACAAGCAACATCAAACTGGAGGAAAGAAGGCAGAGAGCAGTGCAGTATCGAGTGTCTTGTCATCGTCGTCCTCACGGAGATCGTCAAGAACACTTTTGAAGCTGCAAATGCAGAAGCTAGAGGATGAAGAAAGAATAGCAAAGGAGTTCCTAGAAAGAAAGTATGCCCTTTTACAGGAGGCAGCTAGCGAAATGGGTTCAAAAGCAAGTTCCAAGGCAAGTTCCAGTATGGACCGGGTACGTGAATGGGTGTATGACGACAGCGCGAATCAACATGACGAACGTAGGCTGGTCTGTTCGAGATTTGAGCCACAACGGTACTCTACGCAGAATCCGGGAGCGTTAGCGGATCTGAATCATTTACAAGTACAGAGAGATCAACTGAGTCCAATGATGCAGGATCAACTATCCCTTGGACAAACATATTCAGTTAAAACAATGTTCAGGAGTGCTGCAGACCCGAACAACAATACCGTATATCCTACAGTGCCAGCGTATCACAATGTTTCTCATCGATGCGAACCAAGCCATGTAGAAGGTCGATGTACTGCCGAACAAGTTCCATCAAGGTGGCGCTCCAGAAGAGAACCAATCCTCGAAACAGATGACACCGATCCCTGCCCCCTCACCCAGAAACAACTGGCGGCACGTCAAGCCATATCGAAGGAACTGCCACCATTTTCAGGAAAGCCAGAGGAGTGGCCTATATTTCTCTCATCCTTTACCAACACGACTGCAATGTGTGGGTTTACGGACGCAGAGAACGCGGTTCGGCTTCAGAAAAGCCTGACAGGGAAGGCATATGACGCGGTGAAGAGTAGTTTGATGCATCCGTCGAACGTGAAGGGAGTTCTTGCTACACTATGAATGAGATTCGGACAGCCAGAAGCCATCGTTCACTCGCTTATAGCAAAAATTACAGCATTACCACCGTTGAGAGAGGACAAGCTTGAGACGATAATGGACTTTGCGGTGGAAGTACAAAACTTTTGTGCTATCGTGGACGCATGCGAATTAGAGGAGCACATGTACAATGTATCGTTATTACACCAACTTGTTAGCAGGCTACCTCCGTCTATCAAGTTAGACTGGGCCAGATATCGTCAAGCACTACCTAGAGTCAACCTAGCGACATTCGGGAACTGGATTTATTCCTTGGCAGAAGCTGCTAGTTCTGTGACTATCCCAAATATTCAAGAAGCTAAGTTCGAGCGAAATGAATCGCGTCCGATTAAGAAGAGCAGTGGGTACATTAACGCGCATCTGGAGCTGAACGCAACCGAACCGAAGTCAAACGAATGTTTGGTTTGCAAGTCTAGCTGCGAGACGGTTAAGAAGTGCAAGCAGTTCTTAGAACTATCTAGAGATTCTCGATGGGCTGTAGTGCGAAATTTCAATCTCTGTCGTCGTTGCCTGGAGAAGCACTATGGAGGATGTAAGGCCCAAGCTTGCGGAAAGAACGGCTGCCTTCGAAAGCATCATGAGCTGCTTCATAACGAGAATCAACGCCCGAACGATGCGTCTCCACCGACAGGTGGACAACAACACGATCAATCGTCAAATGGTTTTTTTTTTTTTTTCCTTCTAAGCAATGGGGGGATAATCTGCTCAACAGACGCCGTGTGGGGTTAGGGACCATTTACTACATGCAACCAGTAAACAGGACTACACCCCCGACCCACTAAACCATTTCCATTGCCGCCAAACCCTTCGTCTCTCCGGGACCACCAAGAAGGCATTGCTTCGAAGAGGGGCTATTGCACATCGCATCCTCCAGGTTAGCTGCGTAGCAACGAACATCGATGACACGCTTAGGGGGGTCCACCAAGGTAGCATGCTGGCGCTTTGCCAGCTTCCCAAGTGGTCCTCACCTCCCGTTGTCCGCTGAAAGCGGGCTGGGTCGACCACTACGCCCGCGCCCAGCTGCACCGCAGGTATCAAGAACTGATACTGCGGGCTTCGCAATTTGACCTACTGAAGGCTCAGGCCCTATCAGCTAGCACCAGCTGGGATTGCTGACGAAGGGGCCTCCACCTGCCCCGAACAACCAGAGGCTCGTATCCACCCAGTAGGCCGGCGCCACGACAGCAGCGCTACCAGGATGTTCTCCCCGCGGCCACTTAATCGCTGTAAGGGTCGATTTCGACCGTAGGGCACCGGTATGACCTACGTAGCCGACTGCGAACCCTTGGACCACCTGTTGTTTAGCGTCTGCACTAGCCACTCCTCGAGTCCACTCGCCACCTCCTTTGCAGTTCCGAGACGATGTGGGTGATAGCCGATGAAACGGCATTCCAGCCAAACTCGTCTTCACACATCCTCTGGACCAAATTGTCCGGAGTCGTGTCCCGACCGCATGTGGCTAACATGCGGTCACGCATTGTGCGGAAACGCGGGCACACGAACAAAACGTGTTCCGCCGTTTCCTCTAAACCTGCACAAACTGGACATTCGGGAGAACCCGCATGACCGAAACGGTGTAGATACTGTCTAAAGCAACCATGGCCCGAAAGGACCTGTGTCAGGTGGAATGTTAGTTCCCCATGGCGCCTATTGACCCAGATATTTAACCTCGGAATCAACCTGTGAGTCCACACTCCCTTGGTGGAACTGTCCCACGCACGCTGCCATTTGACCATGGAGGCCAGTCTGGCAGTCCTGCGTATGCCTCTTGTGCCGCGCATTTCGAAGCACTCTATGTCTTCCATGATAAGGATACCAATAGGCACCATACCGGTGATGACGCAGAGTGCATCGTGTGACACGGTACGGTACGCGCTCGCAACCCTCAGGCACATTAGCCTATAAGTACTCTCTAGCTTGCTACGGTAGCTCTTGGTACTTAAGGCCGTGCCCCAAGCCGGGCCACCATACCTCAGTATGGACGAGGCGACACTGGCCAGAAGCTTTCGCTTGCTGGCGTACACCGCAGAGCTATTGGACATCATCCGGGACAGTGACACAATAGCTGTGGAGGCTCTCTTGCAGGCATAATCGACGTGGCTACCGAAGGTAAGCTTATCGTCGATCATCACCCCCAAGTGTTTGACGGAGCGCTTCGAAGTGATCGTGCAGTCGCCTACACTGATCACCGCTTGCTGCACCGACTTTCGGTTGTTGACAACAACCGCCTCAGTTTTGTGGTGAGCCAATTTCAGTTTCCTGGAGCTCATCCACTCCTCCACAATTGCGATCGAGTGGGCTGCAGTCAATTCCACTTCTTCGATCGATTCACCGTAGACCTCCAGCGTAATATCGTCGGCAAAGCCAACGATGACCACACCCGCCGGGAATTTTAATCTCAACACCTCGTCATACATGACATTCCATAACACCGGGCCCAGGATGGAACCTTGCGGGACTCCTGAGGCTATGTGAAAGCACTTCCGACCCACCTCTGTGTCATAGACTAATACCCGATTCTGGAAGTAACTTCCGAGAATCTTGTACAGGTACTCGGGTATCCCCAGACGCAGGAGCGCATCGGCAATAGCCGCCCAACTGGCACTATTAAATGCGTTCCTTACATCCAGAGTCACTACTGCGCAGTAGCGAATCCCCCTCCTCTTACGCTGGAGTGCTATCTCAGCGGTTTTCTTAACCGTCAGAATAGCGTCTACGGTGGACTTCCCTTTCCGGAAGCCGAACTGGTTGCTTGAGAGACCATTTACACTCTCAGTGTACCTCAACAGTCTGTTGAGGATGATCTTCTAGAGCACCTTCCCCGCCGTGTCAATCAAGCATATTGGTCTATACGCCGACGGGTCACCAGGTGGTTTCCCCGCCTTTGGCAATAGTACCAGGCTCTGCCTCTTCCACGCATCTGGAAATACTCCCTCGTCCAGGCATATCTGCATAGCAGATCTGAACATACCGGGAGCCTCCAAGATTGCGACTTTGAGGGCCAGGTTTGGAACTCCGTCCGGACCTGGTGCCTTCCCCATGCTTAGGGATTTTGCAGGGATTTTTGTTCCTCATCGGTTACTCTATCCTCATCGCCAGCCCCAATCCCCGGCTGTCCTACAAAAGGAGGCCATGGGCTAGGGTTGTGGCGCGGAAAGAGCCCCTCAATGATCCCCTCCAGCATCTGTGGAGATTGCTCCGTAGGAGCAATTGCACCTCTTGTCTTCGCCATAACGATCCTGTAGGCATCACCCCACGGGTTCACGTTGGCACTCTGACAGAGTCTCTCAAAGCAGGCCTTTTTGCTTGCCCTTATCTCGGACTTCAGCGCGACTTTGGCAGCGGTGAACACCGCCCGTCGTTCTTCACGCTCCTGCTCGGTACGTGCTCGCTGCATCCGCCTCCTGGCCCGTAGGCAGGCACGGCGCAGGTTCGCAATTGCTTGAGTCCACCAGTACGTCGGTGGTCTCCCATTTCTAGGGTGGACTTTCCTAGGCATGGTTCGTCCCCGCTTAGGCCGAGTAGGTTACGCTCACGACGGAGCGCCTCCCTAAGTACTTCGTCATTGAAGTACGATGTCTTCCACCTACGAGGGCTTGGCCGTGACCTAGCCGCTTCCTCTACGCACTGCCTGCTGTTGTTGTAGTCGATACTGTAGCGAACCGCCAGGTGGTCGCTGTGAGTGTAGGCATTGTCTACCCTCCAGTTCGAACTACTCGTTAGGCCAGGACTACAAAAAGTAACGTCGATAATCGACTCCGCTCCGTTTCGGCTGAAGGTACTTTTGGTACCAACATTAGCCAGATCGACATCTAGCACGGCCAGTGCCTCTAGCAGGATTTGACCTCGCTGGTTCGTGATGCGGCTTCCCCATTCCACGGCCCAGGCATTGAAGTCACCCGCTATTACTACTGGCCTTCGCCCTGTCAACACGGTCGTCATGCAGTCCAGCATTTGCGTGAACCGCTCGGTCGACCAACTCGGAGGCGCATAGCAGCTACAAAAGAGGACCCCGTTTACCTTGGCGATCACGAAGCCCTCGTAGGTAGTAGACACCAACTCCTGGACGGGGTATTTACCCGTCGTCCATATCGCCGCCATTTTTCCGGATCCATCCACGACCCAGTTGCCGTTGCCGGCGGGTACTCGGTATGGGTCCGATATGATGGCGATGTCCGTCCCCCACTCAGCAACTGCCTGGTACAGCAGTTGCTGAGCTGCGTCACAGTGGTTCAGGTTCAGCTGCGTTACCTGCACTGTGACTTTTCGTTAATGGCTCGTTTGAAGGTCGGGTACCTTGAGCCTCCCGTTGGATGATTGTTGTTCACGGACTTGCCGGAACAAATCAAGCACTTGGGAGGGTTCTTGCAGCCTAGTGCCTTATGACCTTCCTCACCACAACGCCTACACAACTTGGTCCTATCAGGACCTTTACAGCCCCAGGACTTGTGTCCTGGTTCCCTAAACCTAAAGCAGATCACCGGTTGCTCATGTATGTTCAGTGAGCATACTGACCAACCAACCTTGATCTTGCCTACCTTAGCGGACTTATTTGCGTCCGCCACAGGTAGGTGTACTAAGGCCACCTGAGTACCTGCCGGACCTTTCCGTAGCTGAACGGCAGCGGTGGGCACCTGAATCTCGCACTGTTGCCGCAGTGCTGTGACGAGCTCTTCTGCGTTGGTGATCTCGTCAAGGTTCATCACCTTCAGAGTCACTGACTGCGTCAGAGCCCTCACTTCGACACCCTCGCCAAAGACCTCTTCCGCCAAACTTTTGTAGGCGGCGCCCTTGCGCTCATTGTCGCGCTTAAGCTCGAGAATCATTTCACCTGTACGAGTGCGTCTGACACTGCGTACGTCGGCTCCAAGATCTGCGAGCTTCGCGTCACTGCGCATCGCCTTCAGGACTTCCGAGTACTTGGACTCTTCCGTCTTGATGATGATCGCATCACCCTTTTCGCGCTTGACACCTACCCTCCTACTTTTCTTAGGCCTGGTATCCCTGCGCTCCTGAACTTCCTGCTTCTCCTTCTTCTTCTTTCTCACTACGGTTGTCCAGGGGGCGTCCCCCCCCCCTGATCCGCCCTAACCTGTGGTGATTGAGGACCTCTCAAAGGTCGCAACCCCCTGTTCCCATCACTCCGTGAGGGGCCAGCCTTTTCGGGCCCACCCTTCTCGGCTTTCCGGGACGCCTGGCTGGGGTCCGATTTTCCGGCACTTCTGCCGGTTTTCGGGGTTAATATCCGCCTGGCCTTGCGAGCGCCGCCGGGTAGCTCCTCCCCTGACGGCTGCCTCGCGCGCTTCTGCGATTGCTTGTTGTAAGCAAAATGGTTTGGCGCAGCACGAGTGCAATACTCACCGCTCTAAATCCAGCAGTTCTCTCTTCCGTTACTTGCCCGTTGTTTTGCATGGAAAGAGTGGATACGTTCAGACATTCGCTTTCCTGGATGAAGGTTCAAAGCTCACACTAATGGACCAAGATCTTGCTGATGAACTTGATGTGGCCGGTGTTGAAAGCCCACTGTACCTCCGCTGGACCGGTGGCACCGAGCGGTGTGAGAAGGATTCTCGTATTGTAACTGTGTCGATTACAGGTACGCATGATGGAGCAAAGAGGTTTAAACTCGATGGAGTACGAACAGTAAAAGAGCTACAGTTGCCACGGCAGTCATTAGATGCAGGACAGATGAAGGAACAATATCCGTACTTGCGAGGTCTACCAATTGAGTCATACAATCGCGTCCGTCCTCGGATTTTGATCGGATTGAAGCACGCTCATGTCAGCCTTGTCCTGCAGAGTCGAGAAGGCAAGTTGGAATTGCCCATAGCTATAAAAACAAGACTGGGATGGACCATATGTGGTGGAAGCGATGGTGAAAACTCTCCAAACATGGTGCATTGCTCTTTCCATGTTGGCTCGCGTGACGATCATTCAGATGAAGATTTACATCAGGCAATGAAGGAATACTTTTCACTGGACAGTCTAGGTGTGATAAAGCCAAGTAAAGTTCTTCTTTCCTCAGACGATCAGAGAAGTTGTAGAATGCTGGAGTCGCTAACCAAGTTTAATGGCGATCGTTACGAAACAGGGTTACTTTGGCGCTACGATGACATTCGTCTGCCTGATAGCCGACCGATGGCGCTCCGTCGATATCACTTGCTAGAGAAGCGTATGGACAAGGATCCCGACCTAGCCATAACGCTGAACCAAAAAATAATGGAATACAAAGCGAAGGGGTACATTCGACAGCTAACAAAGGAGGAGGAGAATCAACCCGTACAACGTGTTTGGTATTTGCCGATATTCCCAGTGATCAACCCGAACAAACCTGGGAAGGTAAGGATTGTGTGGGATGCAGCAGCCAAAACTTTCGGAATATCATTGAATTCTGCTCTGTTGAAAGGTCCCGATCAAATGGGTTCACTGTTTTCTATTCTACTGCAATTCCGTGAACATCGTATTGGGTTAACGGGTGACATACGTGAGATGTTTCACCAAGTAGAGATTAGAGAAGAGGATCGTTCATGCCAGCGGTTTTTCTGGAAGGACGAATACGGAGAAGTCGCCGTGTTTGAGATGTGCGTTATGACTTTCGGTGCATGCTGCTCGCCTAGCAGCGCACAATTCGTCAAAAACTTGAATGCGGAGCGATTTATTGGAAAATATCCACAAGCGGTCGACGTCATCATCAATCGACATTATGTAGACGACATGCTCGTAAGCGTAAAATCCGAAAAGGAAGCGATCCGCATTGCAAATCAAGTCAAGGAAATACATTCCCAAGGCGGGTTCGAAATCCGAAACTGGATAAGTAATTCAACGACGGTTCTGCGATCGCTAGGAGAAGACGAAGCAAAGATAAAAAATCTTGATCTATCTGCTGAGGTGGCTACAGAGAAAGTGCTGGGGCTGTGGTGGTGCACTGAGCAGGATACATTCACGTATAAAGTAGGCTGGACGCGCTACGATGAAGCACTCCTACAAGGTCGCCGACGCCCTTCAAAGCGAGAAGTTCTTAAGGTGCTCATGTCTATCTTTGACCCTCTCGGATTGATCGCCTATTTTCTGATCTACCTAAAGGTCTTACTTCAGGAAATCTGGAGATCTGGAGCTCAGTGGGATGAAGAAATCAATGATGCCTTATTTGCTAAATGGCAAACGTGGCTGCGGGTACTACCAGAAGTTGAAAGTGTCCAAATACCACGGTGTTATAACCTTCAAGATTTCGATCGAATAATTGAGCTACACACGTTCGTGGACTCCAGTGAAAACGGATTCGCTGCAGTATCGTATCTGAGGTTCTCCGATGGAACTCATGTGGAATGCATTCTCATCACAGCAAAAACTCGGGTTGCTCCTCTCAAATTCCAGTCTATCCCTAGGCTTGAACTGCAGGCCGCAGTTCTTGGTGCGAGACTGGCACAAACTATTGCTGAATCGTTGAGCATTCGCATTACACGACGCTGTTTTTGGACGGACTCTCGGGATGTACTGTGTTGGATCAATTCAGATCATCGTAGGTTCACACATTTTGTAGCACACCGAATTAGCGAAATGCTCGATACCACAGAAGCAAACGAGTGGCGCTGGGTTCCAACGAAGGAACTTTTCGCGCTTGGCACCTACCCTCCTACTTTTCTTAGGCCTGGTATCCCTGCGCTCCTGAACTTCCTGCTTCTCCTTCTTCTTCTTTCTCACTACGGTTGTCCAGGGGGCGTCCCCCCCCCCTGATCCGCCCTAACCTGTGGTGATTGAGGACCTCTCAAAGGTCGCAACCCCCTGTTCCCATCACTCCGTGAGGGGCCAGCCTTTTCGGGCCCACCCTTCTCGGCTTTCCGGGACGCCTGGCTGGGGTCCGATTTTCCGGCACTTCTGCCGGTTTTCGGGGTTAATATCCGCCTGGCCTTGCGAGCGCCGCCGGGTAGCTCCTCCCCTGACGGCTGCCTCGCGCGCTTCTGCGATTGCTTGTTGTAAGCAAAATGGTTTGGCGCAGCACGAGTGCAATACTCACCGCTCTAAATCCAGCAGTTCTCTCTTCCGTTACTTGCCCGTTGTTTTGCATGGAAAGAGTGGATACGTTCAGACATTCGCTTTCCTGGATGAAGGTTCAAAGCTCACACTAATGGACCAAGATCTTGCTGATGAACTTGATGTGGCCGGTGTTGAAAGCCCACTGTACCTCCGCTGGACCGGTGGCACCGAGCGGTGTGAGAAGGATTCTCGTATTGTAACTGTGTCGATTACAGGTACGCATGATGGAGCAAAGAGGTTTAAACTCGATGGAGTACGAACAGTAAAAGAGCTACAGTTGCCACGGCAGTCATTAGATGCAGGACAGATGAAGGAACAATATCCGTACTTGCGAGGTCTACCAATTGAGTCATACAATCGCGCCCGTCCTCGGATTTTGATCGGATTGAAGCACGCTCATGTCAGCCTTGTCCTGCAGAGTCGAGAAGGCAAGTTGGAATTGCCCATAGCTATAAAAACAAGACTGGGATGGACCATATGTGGTGGAAGCGATGGTGAAAACTCTCCAAACATGGTGCATTGCTCTTTCCATGTTGGCTCGCTTGACGATCATTCAGATGAAGATTTACATCAGGCAATGAAGGAATACTTTTCACTGGACAGTCTAGGTGTGATAAAGCCAAGTAAAGTTCTTCTTTCCTCAGACGATCAGAGAAGTTGTAGAATGCTGGAGTCGCTAACCAAGTTTAATGGCGATCGTTACGAAACAGGGTTACTTTGGCGCTACGATGACATTCGTCTGCCTGATAGCCGACCGATGGCGCTCCGTCGATATCACTTGCTAGAGAAGCGTATGGACAAGGATCCCGACCTAGCCATAACGCTGAACCAAAAAATAATGGAATACAAAGCGAAGGGGTACATTCGACAGCTAACAAAGGAGGAGGAGAATCAACCCGTACAACGTGTTTGGTATTTGCCGATATTCCCAGTGATCAACCCGAACAATCCTGGGAAGGTAAGGATTGTGTGGGATGCAGCAGCCAAGACTTTCGGAATATCATTGAATTCTGCTCTGTTGAAAGGTCCCGATCAAATGGGTTCACTGTTTTCTATTCTACTGCAATTCCGTGAACATCGTATTGGGTTAACGGGTGACATACGTGAGATGTTTCACCAAGTAGAGATTAGAGAAGAGGATCGTTCATGCCAGCGGTTTTTCTGGAAGGACGAATACGGAGAAGTCGCCGTGTTTGAGATGTGCGTTATGACTTTCGGTGCATGCTGCTCGCCTAGCAGCGCACAATTCGTCAAAAACTTGAATGCGGAGCGATTTATTGGAAAATATCCACAAGCGGTCGACGTCATCATCAAGCGACATTATGTAGACGACATGCTCGTAAGCGTAAAATCCGAAAAGGAAGCGATCCGCATTGCAAATCAAGTCAAGGAAATACATTCCCAAGGCGGGTTCGAAATCCGAAACTGGATAAGTAATTCAACGACGCTTCTGCGATCGCTAGGAGAAGACGAAGCAAAGATAAAAAATCTTGATCTATCTGCTGAGGTGGCTACAGAGAAAGTGCTGGGGCTGTGGTGGTGCACTGAGGATACATTCACGTATAAAGTAGGCTGGACGCGCTACGATGAAGCACTCCTACAAGGTCGCCGACGCCCTTCAAAGCGAGAAGTTCTTAAGGTGCTCATGTCTATCTTTGACCCTCTCGGATTGATCGCCTATTTTCTGATCTACCTAAAGGTCTTACTTCAGGAAATCTGGAGATCTGGAGCTCAGTGGGATGAAGAAATCAATGATGCCTTATTTGTTAAATGGCAAACGTGGCTGCGGGTACTACCAGAAGTTGAAAGTGTCCAAATACCACGGTGTTATAACCTTCAAGATTTCGATCGAATAATTGAGCTACACACGTTCGTGGACTCCAGTGAAAACGGATTCGCTGCAGTATCGTATCTGAGGTTTTCCGATGGAACTCATGTGGAATGCATTCTCATCACAGCAAAAACTCGGGTTGCTCCTCTCAAATTCCAGTCTATCCCTAGGCTTGAACTGCAGGCCGCAGTTCTTGGTGCGAGACTGGCACAAACTATTGCTGAATCGTTGAGCATTCGCATTACACGACGCTGTTTTTGGACGGACTCTCGGGATGTACTGTGTTGGATCAATTCAGATCATCGTAGGTTCACACATTTTGTAGCACACCGAATTAGCGAAATGCTCGATACCACAGAAGCAAACGAGTGGCGCTGGGTTCCAACGAAGGAAAACGTTGCAGATGACGCAACAAAGTGGCAAGGGCGATCAGATCTCACCGTTGGCAGTAGATGGTTTAACGGTCCCGAATTCCTCTGGAGGAATGAATCTGATTGGCCACTGCAATCCCTGTTAACCAAATCCACACAAGAAGAGCTTCGGTCCTGCCTAGTTGCGCACAATTCAACTACAACGCCGGCGCTTTGTGTGATTAACTTCTCCACCTGGAAACATCTAGTTAGTGTACTTGGGTTGGTAATCCGTTTTCCAACTAACTGTCGACGTAAGAGGCAACTTCACCCTATTCGTATCGGTCCTTTAAGTATGGAGGAGATACGTGCAGCCGAAGAAAGTCTGTTTCGTATAGCACAACGAGAATTCTTTGCTGACGAGATTCATACCCTAAACCAAGGCAAGCAGGTTTCGCGAAACAGTAAACTATTTCAATCAACTCCGTTCATCGACGAGAATGAAGTCTTACGCATGCGAGGCCGCACTGCAGGTTGTCCTTTCATTACTGAAGAAGCGAAGAACCCTATTATATTGCCCCGTGACCATCACGTAACCACACTTGTTATCCGACACTACCACGAAAAATACCACCACCTCAATCAAGCAACCGTGATCAATGAGCTTCGACAGAAATTCTCCATTCCCAGAGTTCGAGCTTCCTGCGCCAAGGTGAGAATAAATTGTCAACGCTGCAAGAATAATCGGGCCTCGCCGAACACTCCAATTATGGCCGATCTACCTGATGCAAGATTAGCAGCCTATTCTCGACCGTTTACCCATGTCGGGATCGACTTCTTTGGGCCAATGGAGGTTGTCATTGGGCGTAGAATTGAGAAACGATGGGGAATGTTAGCCACCTGTATGACTACACGAGCAGTTCATATCGAAGTAGCTCACTCCCTAAACACAGACTCATGTTTGATGGCTATTCGAAACATGATTGCTCGACGTGGAATTCCTCGGTATATATACTGCGACCGCGGAACTAACTTCGTTGGTACAAATCGAGAAATCAGCCGCATTAAAAAGGAGCTCGATCACGAGGAGATGATGAAAGAGTTTACGAGCTCTGAAACTACCTGGTGCTTCAACCCGCCATCGTCTCCACACATGGGTGGATGTTGGGAGCGACTAATCCGCAGTGTGAAGAACAGCCTAAAATCTATAAATCTACCGCGTCGACCATCAGATGAAGTTTTGCGTAATGCGTTGACCGAAATCGAAAATACGTTGAACACTAGACCACTTACACACGTTCCAATTGAAGATGACGCATCACCAGCGCTAACTCCCAAGCACATTCTTTTGGGAAGTTCAAGTGGGTCCAAGCCACTAACTACAGTCGACGATAGCAGTGTCGCCGTACGGCAGTGTTGGCGAGCTTCCCAGATCATTGCGAACCAATTTTGGAAACGATGGACTGTAGAATATCTGCCGGATATCACGAAGAGGACAAAATGGTTCGTTTCAAGTACTCCGCCGGTAAAATTAGGAGACATTGTTATCATCGTCGACTCTACGTTGCCTCGTAACTGTTGGCCCAAAGGAAGGGTGATCGCAACTCGACTAAGCCGGGATGGAGAGGTAAGGTCAGCTACGGTGCGAACGGCCGCTGGTGTATATGAACGACCAGTAGTCAAGCTTGCCGTCCTGGATGTCATGCGCGAGGATAAGTAGTCGTCCTGGTGGTCGACGTACCCGGGGGAGTGTTGGCGACCCTATCGCCGCCAGCGCGCACCTTTCGTTCGGCAACCTTGGGTCACTAACACAGGCGACGCTAAGTTGATGACAGCCGTCAAGAGTGAGTAAACACCAGAAAGAGTCGAAGAAGTTCTTACAAGTGAAATTAATCAAGTTATAATAGTCTGCCTACTTACTGAATTATATTATCCTACAACTAAACCTAAATACTAGAAAATAGATGAACTATTCGCTACACGGTAATTTGGTATAATTGAAAATATAACTTAGCACTAAATAATCTATTTGAAGATAGCAAACAGAGCTCTAGAATTTGTGGTTAACCTGAAACGATAATTACCTAATAAATTGCTGAGTAATCGCGGTAAGAGAACAAAAATTAGATAAACTAGAATTTCTTCCTAAAATTTACTTATATTAGCTAGATTGAAAGCAAATCAAGACTGCCGGAGCGACAAATCGACGATCGAAGACCAACAAACGATTTCCAAAGGGACTAAACGTAAGTTAGATTTGTAACCTGTGAACTCATCCATTATTATACCGATTACGCTACATGAAACATATATAAACCTATAGTTACTAAGATTAAGCAATATGAAATAACTAATTATGTACACTTCGATACAGGAATATTATAATCTATCGCTACTGAACATTGAGAATTAGAGTTTCACTAAGCGGTGGTTATAGTCTCGGAAGGATTAACCCTTTAAGTACCAACGTTGGTTCGCAAACCCAACAGATACAGACTGAAGCGGAAACAGCAAACCCGCCTATTCCGGGACAAAAAGCGCCGCCTGGAAACCCGCCTATTCCGGGACAAAAAGCGCGGCCTGGAAGAGGTGGAATGCCAAGAGATGAAGTTGCTGTACCGTTCTCAAGAAACGCGGAAGTTCTATCAGAAGCTCAACACATCCCGCAAAGGCTTCGTGCCGCGAGCTGAGATGTGCCGGGATAAGAATGGGAGCATCTTGACGGACGGACGCGAGGTGATCGAAAGGTGGAAGCAGCACTACGATGAACACCTGAATGGCGCAGAGAACACAGGCATAGAAGATCAGGACAACGAAGGCGATGGCTAAGTCAGCACGGCGGACAGCGGGAACCAACCAGCTCCCACGATGGGGGAAGTTAAGGATGCCATTCAACAGCTCAAGAACAACAAGGCCGCTGGCAAGGATGGTATCGGAGCCGAACTTATCAAGATGGGCCCAGACAGGTTGGCCGCTTGTCTGCATCGGCTGATAGTCAGAATCTGGGAAACGGAACAATTACCGGAGGAGTGGAAGCAAGGCGTTATATGCCCTATCTTCAAAAAGGGCGACAAACTGGAGTGTGAAAATTATCGTGCAATCACCATCCTAAACGCCGCCTACAAACTGCTATCCCAGATTCTCTTCCGTCGTCTATCGCCTATAGCAAACGAGTTCGTGGGAAGTTATCAAGCAGGTTTCATCGACGGCCACTCGACAACGGACCAGATCTTTTCCGTGCGGCAAATCCTCCAGAAATACCGTGAGTATCAGGTCCCTACGCACCATTTGTTCATCGATTTCAAGGCGGCATACGATAGTATCGACCGCGTAGAGCTATGGAAAATCATGGACGAGAACAGCTTTCCCGGGGAGCTCACAAGATTGATCAGAGCAACGATGGACGGTGTGCAAAACTGCGTGAAGATCTCGGGCGAACACTCCAGTTCGTTCGAGTCTCGGCGGGGACTACGACAGGGCGATGGACTTTCGTGCCTGTTGTTCAATATTGCGCTTGAAGGTGTCATGCGGAGAGCCGGACTTAACAGTCGAGGCACGATTTTCACGAAATCCGGACAATTTGTTTGCTTCGCGGACAACATGGATATTATTGGGAGAAAATTTGAAACGGTGGCAGATTTGTTCACCCGCCTAAAACGCGAAGCAACAAGAGTCGGGATAATGGTGAATGCGTCGAAAACAAAGTACATGCTGGTTGGCGGAACTGAGCGCGACAGGGCCCGCCTAGGAAGCAGTGTTACGATAGACGGAGATACCTTCGAGGTGGTGGACGAGTACGTCTACCTCGGATCCTTGCTGACGGCTGACAACAATGTTATTCGGGAAATACGAAGCCGCATCATCAGTGGAAGTCGTGCCTACTATGCTGCCGTGAATCGCAAGTCAGTCCCATCTGCATTTTCGTCAAAATTGAGTTGAGTTCAGTTTTCAACATCTCTTCCAATGCTCTTTCAGCAGCACTAATGAAATGATATGATTTGTTCGGATAAAATAAGAAAAAACAGCAAGTCAAATTGTCCCATAGTGAAAAGTAACCGCATATCAGTCCCACTACAGACTTTCGCACCGTGAAACACAAAAATGTAACGTGTTTTGATAATCTTTATATTTTTCTCGGAAAGATATCGTAGTGAAAAGCAAGTTGTGAAAGTTTCATTACGATTGGAACATGTTACAGTCCACTAGAATCTTTTGAACATTAGTATGGAAAACGAGTTTGAAAACTTCACAGCCCATTTTCTCAATGCCTACTTTTTACAGATGGGACTGACTTGCGATTCGCGGCAGTATGGGCTCCAGAAGAAACTGTGTCCAAGAAAGATTCCCCACCGCACCAAATGCACGATGTACAAAACGGTAATAAGACCGGTAGTCCAGTAGTCCTCTGCGGGCATGAGACGTGGACTATGGTCGAAGAGAACTTGCAAGCTCTTGGAGTTTTCAAACACCGAGTGCTAAGGACGATCTTTGGCGGCGTGCAGAAGAACGGTGTGTGGTGACGAATAATGAACCACGAGCTCGTCCAACTCTACGGCGAACCCAGCATCCTGAAGGTGGCTAAAGCTGCAGATAAAGCATAGATATGTTTTCATACATAGCTTTAACCTTCCAGTCGTCGCGCGATTTGCGACCGTCAGAACCACCACGCTGCTGTTGTGAACGAAAAGTTTTTTCAACAGTGTTGTACAAAATACAACAGCGCGACGACTGAAGTGTTAAAAAACAAACAAAATTGTACTGTTCTACAATACACAAACAATACAACAAAAAGAAATGTGTATTTTCTATGTATTGTCCCAAAACTTATCGGAATTTCGTGCCGAAGGTAGCAAAAGAGTTTTTAATTTTATAGAAGAAAAGATCTTTAACATTGTTGCATTTGTCCTTTAAATCACAACCCAAATACTTTTTTTATTACAAAACTGCTTTTTTTGCTTTTAACTAGTTTTCATCCAATAGGGTGACTTGAGACGGCTTTGGCACCATTCGACTATTGTCGGCAACCAAACGCCAAATACCCAGTATTTTTCTATCAAAACACATAAATGAAAACATTCAAATGATTCTTTGTTCTGCCAGCTTCCCGCTGACAAGATTTCCGAGACTGAACAAACGATATCACCAGAGATGTCATCAATTCAAATGAACACGGCTCAAAATGCGACTGATTTGGAGCTGCCGAAGAGATTCAGCATCAGTTCTTATGGGAAAGTTGCCAAAGAGATTGAGGCTGCCGACAATAGTCACACTGACAAGAGATGTTCGCAGTGTTGTAAAAACATTTCCAAAAGCATGTTGACAAATCTGTCGGTGTGAATCGATAGAGGATTGAGCAACGCATAAATGTAAACAGACAAACACGGAATTTGTCTGCTGATGGCCGAGAAAAATACAAAAGAAGCGCGGCATCGGCTTAGACTGCCGAGAATACGTAAGTTTCCCTATTTCTTGCTTTGTGAACTTGTTTTGTTTACTTCTGTCAGTCAAGCTACACAGGAAAAACAGTTTTTTTTGCACGAATCAGAATTAAAAATTGCAATAATATTATCATTAAAAACCATAGTGTTCTTTACTAGGGAAATCCAAGTACATCATATATTTCATTTTTGATCTCTTCAGGTGACTTATGGTGAGATCTTTCAAGATTACCTTGAACAAATGTTCAGTTGTATCTTCATATGTAAAAAATATGTGCTTCTTCTCTTCAAGATGTTTGAGAATAAGTTCGCGATCTTTAAGAGTTTCTGGCGAAACACGACAGTCTCTTTTCTTTGAGATTTGGAATCTTTGGGCTCTCATAATGGAGTTCAAGATCTTCGCCTAAATCCTCCAAATTCTGAACAACTGACCACGATAGGCGGCACCCTTTGTTTCCTCACTTGAAATAAAGTGCCTGGGCTAGAGGTGCTTTGATTTGATGTTCGGAAAATTTCTCTAAAGCATCGAACGGATTGCTTATTGCGATGCAATTATCAACATTAACCATGGATGAAAGCGCGCATTCCGGAGAAACGTTCTTTATTTCATGTTTTGCCACGTTTAGCGACAGTTTTAAAACCAACTTTTTTAGAAGGAAGTTGTGAATTCAGAAATTCACGAAAGAAGACGTGACCCTCTAATGGATTTTTTCCCAAGACTGTGGTAAAAAACTTACGAGAGCAGAAAGAATTTGTGTACGCATTTGTATAAATGTATAAAGGATCACTAGTAATAAGCTAAATCATTCAAAAACAATGCGTATAGGATTACCGAATATCTCAATATATGTGTCAATATACCGGAAGGACGCCATTCACCGCTCATTGAATTATTTTGAGAAAACTGAACAAATTTTTGCAATAAATCTTATCAACGTGTATTATCATATCAAAATGGATTGTATTAGAGTGAAATTCAGAAGATTTTCTATTATATACATTTTATAAGAAATAATTTGGGACTGTTTAAGGTGGAAAATATGAGTTTATCAATGACTTTATTGTGACAGGTCGAAAAATGCTTTTTGGCCGTTATGGTTTAATATATTGTCGTATTATAGTATAAAGATAACAACAAGCTAGTGGGAGTAAATTAATTTCAACTACCGTGGACGTACCATATTTGACGCGGTTAAGAAAATTCTAAATTCAAACTCTTGTCAAATCGTCTAAATCTATCCGATTTTGTTGAAATTTGAACCTATGCTAGCTCAACTATTATAGAATTAGGGAAAATCAGTAAAAACATATTAAACGATTTCTTCTTTACGTTTGATTGACTTTTTGTGGAACACATTAGGTTCCTTAATTGACGTATCAATTCTTCAATGTGCCTAATTTGACGCACTATGTTCCTTATTTGACGCACTTACAAATAATTGCTAAAGTTTAAAATATACAAGAGTTCAATTAATTGAAAAAAGCGTTCTAGAGAGGACATAAAAGTTAGAACCTTTGGAAAAAGTTTTGAATGACGTCATCCGGTAGTCACTTTTGCTATGCGTTTAGTTAGTGTAGAAAATAAAACCGGCGATTGAGTTCAATCTATAGTTAAGCATTATTGTTTAGTTTAATGTGTTTTCGTCGTGATATCAAACAAGGGAAAGGTTTGAAAACTACGTTGCGCTGGAACGGGGAAGGTAGTTGCTAAATCAAGGACAAATTGGTCAAAACTAGAACGAAAACAACCGGTTCCAAAAATTACCGTTTGATAATCTTCGTTACTTATAACACGTGAACTACGCCTACTTGTCCCATGTTCTAGGTCACCCTTATGGACCGCGGGACAAATATGCGTAGAACCAACGGCAGTATGGGCCTCGAAATAGATCGAGAACCATATATGGGTCATACATTAAGTACGTCATGTAATTTTCGTTTCCCTGAACCTCCTCCTCTTCCTAAAAACGTGACGTAATCTATGGATGACCCTTTACATGTGATTAAAAAAAAGCCTTGGGTTGTTCTGCGGACGGATTTTTTGAATGCAAGCCCCATAAATATTTATTTTTCTATTTTCGATTCAACAAAACATGCTGAACAAAATAGCAAATAATTAGGAACATTGTGTGCCTAACTTGACGCACAAGATTTTCATACAAAAATATGTCTTAAAGCTTAAAAATAGAAAACTTTCGACGTCAATTCATGAATAAAAGAATATTACTGACTGTTGTTGATGATATTGCTGTAATACAGCACATAATTTCACGAAAATTGTTCAACAATAGTTAGCACATTTACAAAGGAATGAAAAAATTGACGCACTTGTCGGATGCATTTTCAAATAAACTTTATTTTTTAACTATTATCAATCAAATATAAACTTTTTTCGATTGGAATCCTTCAATAAGATGTAAATAAAGATTAAGCAATACATTTTCGAGTGCTAGTCTGATCTAGAATTAATTTATGATAACATTAATTAGAAAATGCGTCAAGTTTGGACCCGCGTCAAATATGGCACGTTCACGGTAGTGTTAAAAATAGGGCTTCATACTTGGGATGAGCGGTGAATGGCACCTCAAACATGTATCATTGTCATAGGTTTTATTCGGTACCATTAAACATTTATCACGATTCAACTTTTTTCCTACAGAAACAAATGTTTTGTCTTGCCTATGGCGCAAAAAGCTTTGTAAAATTTCGAAAACCCGATTTTTGACAGAATTGTATATGTTGAAATGCTGTTAAATGAGCGATTAATGGCGTCCTTATGATATATATACTGCAACTCTGTAATTTGTTTTGTTCCTTCATTATGTCTTACGAAATACTCTAGGGCCTTTCTGGAAATTTCTCAACAATTTTGCTCCACAAATATCTCCTTAGGTTTTACTGAACTCTTCAGATATACTTCTAAGAATTACCATTGGAATACATTCAGATTTTATTGGGATTTTTTCAAAGTACATTTTCCAAAACTAAAACATATCCTAGTTCGGAAGAATTCCTGAGGGATTTTTTCAATGTGTCCACAATGTCGTCTATAAAAAAGCTCTTAAATGAAATTCGTTCATAAAGTCAGTGAATTCATACATTTTTTTCACATATTTTCAATGAGGGGAATTTCCTGAATAATTCTTGGCATAGGTATCAATTGAAAATATAAAACATAGAGCAGTTTCTGGATTGGGTTTCAGAAAAATTCTTTAGAAAAATCCCTAGCGGAATTTTGGAGAAATATCTGGAAAAACAAGTGGAGAAATCCTCAACAGATTTCCTGAAGGATTCTTTGAAGGAATGTGGGTAGAAATTACTGGCGTAGTTTCTTGAAAATTGTACGTAGGAATTCTCTTCGATGTTTCAGAGAGAAATTCTTTGAAAAACCCATAAAAATTCATAGAGAATTCCTTCATAAGATTGATAAGACATAATATTATTACTAATTTGATTCCAGGTTAATCAATTGATGTTACATGCAAGATGAATCGTCTCCTATTTTCCTATCAATAATGTTGCAAAAATTGTACTCACCTGTCTTTCAGGAAATCTGCACAGGCATCTCGAACTTTGTTTAACTGCAAAAAGGAGGCACCAACCATCAGTCCTTGGACATTTTGATTGTCGATTTTAACCACTCCGCTATAAGCAAAATTTATCAAACTCTCTAAAGCACTGCAAAAAGGAACAAAACAAGGATTGTAAGATTGTCTACATTTATGTTCTACTACGACAACTTACTGGGGCTCTATTTCCTTCATGGTAATCTCTTTGATTCTACTTTCGGCCATGTTATGGGTAAACATTGCGTAGAAATATGGAATTGTGGCGGCCAGGACAATTCTATGTGCCGAAAATGAGTGATTGTCAACCTGTGGTCAATAGCGGAAAATGAAAGAATAAAACGGATATCAAATATATATATATATAGGTACTTAATATAGATTCCACTCACCTTGAGAGTAACATCACAAAGTTTCCCCTGTCTGCGGATTTCCTTCATCAGAGGAAAACTCTCGGCAAACAAACTGTCCTGTTTAAAAAGTTCATACGAACTTTCGTCTGACCCCAATTCGCAAGATGTGTCCATGTTTGGCTGCTGTTCCTAGAAGATGCCACCAGGGTTTTTAATTCTATTTGATTACCTACCAATATATTTCTTTTGGTCCAAAAAATAATCAGCGCAAAAAATTCAACACTTCTTTCTAGATGGAAGCAAAACCCAGCCACTGGCAGGTCGATCAAAACATACACGAAAATGCGAAATAGTTAAAAACTGAGTTAAGCGATATGCAATGCCGAAACCTGGTAGAGACACGACAGCTGGCCTTTGGGCTCTACTCTATTCGACAATTCAAGCGTGTGCTAGAATAAGGACGTAATTCGCATGATCGATTTCTCTTCATCGATAGTGATCCTTTATAAGAGAGATTCACGGAAGCTGACATTTCTGTCAAAGTGTGAGCCACTCGAGCAGTGAGAACTGTCAAAGCGTGAGCCAAACGAACGTACGTTATGTTTGTTTTGAAGTTTTCTTGAGGGGTAATGTAGTTCAAAGATCTATCCAGTTTTTTAAAACCGCTAATGGCTGCCGCAAACAGGCTCGCTTTCTGGTAGGGATCGGTCAATTTGACGTTTGGCTTGGGTCGTTTTATATTGAGCGGACCCAAGCCAAACGTCAAACCGACCGATCCCTACCAGAAAGCGAGCCTATTGGCGGCAGCCATTAGCGCTCGTAAAAAGCTGGATAACGAAACAAAACACATTATTTATTTAGTAATGAGGAATTCATGTCCGTGTTACAATATTGACAATTCGAGCATTCGAGTGACAATTAGAAGTTCGGTGGTCAAAACTTCGGCGAAGTTCGGCGTCGGCATTCTAATAAAGTGCTTCGCCGACGCATAAGAAATGCCTTTGTCGGCGTAGCACTTCGTTAGAATGCCGACGTCGAACTTCGGCGAACTTTTGTTGGTGATATTTCATTTCTCTTATGGCTGCCCGGATAAAAAATACAATACAAAAACAATATAACGTATTGAAACAGTACCATTCAATATATTGGAAATACAATACAGTGTTTTGTGAAATAACAATACAATTACAGTACAATATATTGTTTTCAACAGTTCACTGTATGGTATATGAGATTTTTGCAATATAATGTATGGGTGGTTAAGTATCGTAACAATACAAATATAGATATTTTCTCATACAAATATTTTGAAAACACAATATGATATATTGTTCATGTATTGTCTTGATAAGCAATTCGTGTATTGTTGTACAATACAAAAACAATTCAACAAACTGTATCATGGTTGCATGTCAGCTAATGTCAAGTGACTTCTAAAAAACTACTTATTTTGACTTTTTGAATATTTTCCACCCAACATTTCTTGCTTTTTGAACTTGTTTTGTTTATTTCTTTCAGCAAAGCTACATAAAAAAAAGCAACAGTTGTTTTACGCGAAAATAGGAATTTGACCAAAATTGTAAGGTATAAAACCAATTAAAAACAATACAATGTTCTGTTACAACATATTATATTGTTTTTGAATTGTATATCCAAACATGAATGATATTGCTTCGACATTCAATTACAATACACTGTATTGTATCCAATACGTTATATTGTACATTAATGGTTTATTCCATTCACTGTATGATACGTTTTTATCCGGGTGGTACGCTGAAGTACTGTGCAAAAGGATAGGACAAGAAACGGTCAAGGAATGATTCCGCTACCGAAATCACTTTCGCTGTACGCTGCTTAAGCCTGGTATCCACATCCTAAGTAGAGCGGTCAAGTACAATTTGTTGCTAATTACTAGAGATGGTCGGGTCTCGGGTTTTCAAACCCGAAACCCGACCCGAACCCGAACCCGACGGGTTCGGGTTTGAAAATTTTTATTTTTTCGGGTTCGGGTTCGGGTCGGGTTTGAAGGCTAAACAATTATCGGGTACGGGTCGGGTTCGGGCTTCAAAACTTTCGGGTTTAGGTCGGGTTTGATGAGAATTGTTCACAAAGTAACAACCAGCAAGCTTCCCTGTGCATCAGAAACGATGAATTTATCATCTTTTCGAACTCGGGTTCCATTCGGGTTTTTCTTAGAAAACTTTTTCGGGTTTCGGGTCGGGTTCGGGTTTGAACAGGAAACATTTTTCGGGTTCGGGTCGGGTCCGGGTTTGCTTCTCAATTTTTGTCTCGGGTTCGTGTCGGGTCCGGGTTTGAAGGAATAAAATAATTCGGGTACGGGTCGGGTTCGGGTTTGAAAAATGTGAAACCCGACCATCTCTACTAATTACCAAAGTAATTTTGACAGCTGATCCAGTATGAGCGAAGTGTCACTTTTACTTGCGGAATAATTGAGCGGCACATTTCTCCGTACGGAATAGTGATAGCTCCATTTGATTTGTACGGCAGGCATTACCAATGTTACGAAATCAGCTCTACTTGTCAACTGGATATAGCTCAAGTAATTTGGACAACTGAAGTATTTCTTGGCCATTACTTGTCCTATCCTTTTGCACAGTACTTACGAAGTGGATACCAACCATTAAGAGTAGATCTGATTTCATAACGTCGGTAACGCCTGCCGTACAAATCAAATGGAGCTGTCACTTTTCCGATCGGAAAAATGCCCCGCAAGTTAAAATGGCATTTCGTTCATACTGGATCAATGGGTTCCTAAAGCCCTGTCCCAATTTTAGTGCCAAACGCTTAAGTTCAGGCCAAGAACACATGTTTACTCAATTGTTCAATGTTTTCCGGGAGTTTGAGTCCAAAAATCATTTGTTATGTTTATTTTAGATTTTGCCACACCCCTTGGCTTAAATTCAATTTTTGGGTGTATTTTATTTTCTGTGTCCCTTCCGAAATGTCAGATAGGAACAACCCCAGTGTTAAAACTAAAACCCCTGTGGTGTTTTTGTCGACTAAGCGAACGTCAAACATGATCAAAAGTGTCAAGGTTCATTTATGGACCCAATTTTTAAATTGAAGTTTAAACATGATATAGCCGTTATTTGGACGGGGAAAATTGCTAAAGCGAAGTATGCACTTCAACAGAAAAGTAATGGCCTATCTAGATGCGTGGGAAATTTCTTGCAAGAAATGCTCAAGAAAAGTATTTTTCTTTGATCGCAGTACGCAGTTGAAAAGAAATGTCAATTCAAATGGAGCTCACTGTAGGAAATTTCTTGAGCATTTCTTGAGCAGAAATTTTTACTTTTCTTGAGCGGAACAGCATACTTAGCTTAAAGAAGTTGCAATAACATGCTCTTTCGTGGTATTAAATAAAAACAAGATTTCATTAGGAAAAATAATTCATTTTAGGACCCAATTGTGCTTATTCTGTGCGGCATGTAAGGCAAGACGAGTCGGTGAGGTGTCGACTCACTTCCATTTGATTAACATTAGTTGCCTCACGTCTCCCGAGGTGAAAACGACTCGTCTCGACACGGGTAGTCACAGAATGATTAAATTTTAGTAATTTATGACTATTTTCTATCTGCCTCTCTTTCATCCTGCAGGGAATTTTATTCCTATTTGTCAATTCACCTGGGTTGAAGCATCGCTACAACCCAGTCGAAATGATAGTTAGTAATTTTAACACTAACACAGCAATATGAAAGAGAGGCAGATAGAAATAAGTCATTAACCCTCTAATACCCAAATTTTTATTTTCGTTTAAAGTATTATTTTTCGTTATCTAAAATCGTTCTAAACACGTTTTGGGCATTTATTTATTTGTATTCGCAAATTTTTAAATTTTGGTTTTTGATTTTTATAATTTTTATTTTTGAACATCCCTAGCTTTTTTCATTTTTTCTTAAAGCCTTTTCTAGTTGTGGATTTTTGGCAATAATAAAAATTTAAATTGTTACGGTATTTTTTTTAAATATTAAATTTTTAATTTTTTTCGGAGCGTATTTTATTTTTCGTGTAACTAACGGAAAAACAGGTTTGAAATGATTTTAATACCACCAGGCTCTTCTTTTGTGATAGGTTAATCGTAGAAAAATATAAAAGGACGATTTTTATATTACACGTTAAATGAAGCCCAGGCATTTGTAGGTTATATAGGAATGCAATTTTTCAAACAATTTCTAAAAATACAAAAAAGTTTCAAAAGTCATAAAAAACTTTTCTTATATGCGTGTTATGAGTTAAGGTATAAGCCAAATATAAAATCAATTTGATTTCCGAGCTACGAAAAAATACACAAAATTCCAAAGTGTACCCCGTCTAAAGGCGGGGTTGGGTATTAGAGGGTTAATGCATAACATTTAGTAATTCTGTGACTATTTTTATTTTTGAGTGCAACGGAATTGGGTCCTAATTTTTTTTATGAAATCTTGTTTTTATTTAATAACACGAAAGAGAATGTTACTGTAACTACTTCAGCAATTTTTCCCGCTCAAATAATGGCTATATCATGTATAAACTTTAATTTAAAAATTTGGTCCATTAATGAACCTTGACACTTTTGATCATATTTGACGTTCGCTTAGTCGACAAAAACACCACAGGGGTTTTAGTTTTAACACTGGGGTTGTTCCTATCTGACATTTCGTAAGGAACACGGAAAACAAAATACACCCAATATTTGAGTTTAAGCCAAAGGATGTGACAAAATCTAAAAAAATGTTTTTTGAGCTTAAACCAACGGAAAACATTAGAAAATTGAGTAAACATGTGTTTTTGGCCTAAACTTAAGCGTTTGGCACTAAAATTGGGACAGGGTTTTAGGACCCTATTGCAAACAAATATTTATGTGACTTGATTTAAGAGTGCGTGCAATGTGCTTGTTTGTTCTGAAGTGAACAGAGCTAATCAAACAAAATCCTTTGTTTTTATTTTGTCGCGTTGACTGACAGACGGCTCGCAAATTTCTGATGCGCGGTTCAGGCAAAAGAAACCTCGATCCGCTGCTGACGTCGTTTGAAGTAGTAGAAGAAAAATTGCTTCCGAAAGTTGATTCTGCCTCCACATAATTGCTCAGTTTTTATTGATACAAACCAGGTTTTTAATCTAACGTTTAAAGGATGTCGAAAATTTACAATGGCCTAGTGAATACTGCTGATCGTTTTGTGCCTAATTCTATGAGACCGCTTTGGAATCATGCAGCAGGTAAGTCTTTTTTTTTGGCACAAGTTCAAGGTCATGTCAATTGCTGATACACTCGATTCGATCGTGTACTGTGCAATTTGAAGATCGTTCTAAAAGACTAGTTATATAACATTGCTTCTAAAACAATTGATTTATAACAAATCGCCCGGATGTATCCTGCGGAAGTACGCGGGATACCGCCTCTCATATGTCGGTCCCATCAAAGAACTATCGATATTCTTTACCTACTTTTATCTTATCATGAATGTTATGTAAATATCAACAATTTTGTGTATTTTGTAATCATAGGGGTCCAAACAGTACAGAGGCGCGACCGTATGCAAAACCGTCGGTGGGACAAACGTTAGCAATATTCTAAATTTCACACACGGTTTGAACATTAAATCCTCATAAAATGTTGAAAACCTGAGGACTAAATCGTTATTCAAGACTTCAAATAATCGTGCCTATTCTGCGCGGCGTGTGAGGTGACATGAGTCGAATGAGGTGACAATTGTCGTCTCGCTCCCATGTGATTAACATAGTCGTCTCACGTCACTCGCGGTGAGAGCGAGTCGTCTCGACTCACACGCCGCGCAGAATGAGCACAAATTATTGATGCTTTAAAAATTCAATTCTCGATTACTTTTTCAAATCGACGTAAGTAACTTTCATATGGTTTTGAGAAAATTAATTCAGAAGAATCACAACCTGTCTTTTAAAACTGTTTTAAAATTAATCAACTTTTTAAACTTTTTTCGCCGTGTACATCGCTTAAATTTTGCATACATTAAGCTCGCGTTCAAAAACTAGGGAGTTCCTGTTATTTCCCACAAAAAAAATATTACAAAATGATAAGCCGATTTATTCAGTTTCTTTCGACGTTTTTCTACCAGTGTAAAATCGGCTCAAGTAGTGTTTTGTTTCGATTCGTGGTTAAGTCACTTTGTCTCTCCATACACGGAGAAAACGGAAAACACATATTTGAGTATTTTTTAACTCACTTTTGAGTTATTTTTCTCTCCCTATTTCATTCGCTCTTTCTATTGTTGTCAGAGAGCGAAGAGCAAAACAACCCAAAAACCGAACCTTTGTGCGTTACCTCAAATTTGAGTAAGTGGCATAGTACTGGAAGTTGAGTAATTTGATCTGCCGGTTGAGTGAAAAGAACTTAGCCGGTAGGTATTTTTTCGCATGGCAGCAAATGAAAACAACTTCTACCCCAACAACTCAAAATTAGGTTAACGCACGAACCCCCGGAATTGAGTGGAATGAACTCACTTTTGAGTACTTCATTTTCTCCGTGTACAGCGGAGCGACGAAAGTAGTGGTTAGGTAGAGAAAGTTGAAAACCTTACTTTCGTCGTTTTGTAAATCCGGAAATTAAACGTTTTAAAAGTGAAAAATCGAGTTGGTTCAGAGCGCAACGGGTAGAATTTCGTCTGCGAAACACGTAGAATCGACAACGTAAGTTTGTATACTTTTTTGACTTGAGTCTGTTAGAATAAGTTTTCGAGAATTCAATAATTCACTTTTTTAAGTAGAGCTTTTCCGTCAAGTACCCTGATCAAGCGTATAACCAAAAACAAAATAGTATAACCTGCACATGATTGTAATAAATCAAAAATAATTCCATAAACACAATTTTAAATTTCAATACCATTACAATAATTGCAATTTAAGTCCACGTCACAATAGGTATCAGAAGCCCGACTCCATAAGCACATTCCCCGCCAATTGGGAGATTTGTGCCATCGCCATATTTGAACCTATTTCATCATCTACCGCAGTCCTGCCCAACCTTTTTGAACCGTGGGCCAAATCGCAGAATGACATGAAGTATGACAAAAGTCAGTAAATAAAGTTCATAAAATCTGACAAAAAATCAATGAATGGAGTAATGCATTTCAAGATTTAGAAAAAAAAAAGATAATTGCTGCTAAGTATTATGATGGATATTATGAGAGTCCCTTTCAAAATTGTATAATAATTTAGTTCAGAATTCTGTGAAGAATCTATAGCAGAAATTTTGGATCGATGAGAATAATTCCCAAAGTTTTGTTTTAAATCGTACTCTGAATGTGTTAAATTCCTGACCAAGCTTTTACGAAAATCTTGATCAGCATGCCCAGGATTTTACAAGAACCGTCTCTAGGATTCCTTTATAACCTCACTTAATAATAATTTTGAAATACAACCTATGCTGCCCATACTCGCATAACAGTCCCATGTATATAGAAGATCCCATAGAATATGGGACTGTTATGCGAGTATGGGCAGTATGAATCTTTGCCAAGAAGTATTTCAAAATAAACCTGCACAAAATTCTATTGTAAATTCGTTTAGTGTCTTGCCCAGGATTTTAAAAAATAGTAATCAAGCGCTGGAAAATTATTTATTGAATTCGTTGAAAATCCTGGTAAAAATTTTGTGAGAATCTTGCCAATGTTATCCGTGAAAGTCGTGTCCAGAATTCTTAAAAAATCCTGATTTTGTAAAAAGCCAGTCTTTTTTATATTCCTGTCAAGGATTCTGCGTGAATTGCGTCTAGGTGCTGGTAAGATTTATTTCCAGGACTCTGTGAGAATATTAGCCTATGATGCAGTGAAATTATGTATGAAAATTTAGCCTTTTGTCCATAAGTTTTGTTCTGGCGACATTCAACGAAGGAAGTCATGGTAGAAACATTGTTGAAACACCCAGAATTTGAGTTATAGAATTTGAATCATTCATAAAATTTAATATCTAAAGTTAAGTATTAAGTATTCCGCTCAAGAAAAGTAAAAATTTCTTCTCTAGAAATTTCCAAGAAATTTTCTACAACGAGCTCCATTTAAAATGACATTTCTTTTGAACTGCATACTTCGATCGAAGAAAAGTGATTTAGATGACCATTTCTGGAAAGAAATTTCCCACGCATCGAGATAGGCGTTTACTTCTCTGTTGAAGTGCATACTTCCCATAAGAACGCTTAAAAACAAAACAAATTAAATCATTACCATGCTAAAATATTAGGTTGAAACTAAATTGCAAATCATATAGGCTTAGTATGTTTTAACTTCGGGTTGGTAGAATATTCAATGGGCCAAATATGAGAAGCATTATCGAACCCTCCGCGGGCCGCACAAAATGAGGTCGCGGGCCGTACATTGGGCAGCCCTGATCTACCCGATGGAAAAGGAAAGGGAAGGAAATGTTGCGAGTCTCTTGAAGAGGGAAAATCGCAAAAACTGAAAAGTTACATATCAGATGTAACGAAACTTCATAATCGAAATCTCAACTATCACACGCTGAATATTTGTCATGTGATAGTTGAGTCGGCAGTGTCTAGTCAACGCTCTGACCAAGAGACTGCAATTCTGCTTTGACAGATTTGTTCAATATTTCGCCACCCTTGGAGATGACTGAGTAATGTACAACTTTGTTTGACGACACGACTCCAAACAATGCTAATATTGTTTGTGCTGAGTTACCACCCAAGGATTTATCTGAAGCTTCACTCAACACTTCAAAATCATGCGATGCTTCATTGCGAGCTAGTTCATCAGCCAATTCATTTCCAATGATGGTTACAGAATTGACTGAATTCAGTTCCTCAATTTGAGTTCGACATGCGATAACTAGCCTCGACCTTAAGTTGACCGAAGCAAGAGTTTTTATAGCAGCCTGACAATCTGAAAAGAAGTACCTATATGAGTTTACCCATCACGTGCTGTTGAAGTGCTGATAGCATTCCACAGTTAAGAACGAAGTGTCTACCAAGTGAGTAAACTGGTTCAGCCTTAGCTCACGAGAATATACACCAGCACCAGCTCTACCTTCAAGAAGGGAGCCATCAATATCTTCTTTCCAAATAGCCAGACGTCCACTCTTCCCATGAAGGGAATTGTGTGGTAAATCTTCTGTAAGGAAAGTGACAAGCAGTTATGAGATCACTTGGAGCAAGGAGAATTTTGTTCAAAATCACCAAAGGTGGAAACAACCAAGATCTACGATTCACTGGATTTTTCTCCGTGGCCAATATGTTCTCATACACTTTTTCTTTGCTTTGGTATTATGTTAAAGTATATCTTTGCACTCTGGTAGTATTACACCATCGTAGAACAACTTGTTTGATGAAGTAGAAAAAATAATTGTCATGATATGTGATCAAATGTCCAGTGAAGTCGTATTTTGTACATGAAATGAATTTTTGTTCATATTGGTCCGGTTTTTAAAGTAAAAATCAGAGCATTTATAAACAAATTTTAGAAACTTTAATTTCATTTTGAATAGATAAATATCAAGAAAATTTGCTTCTCCCCATAAATGACTACATGGATCATAACGTATATTTTTTACTTGTGTTCTGTTCAGATTGATCGCTATAATAATCATATGTTAACCTAATAGTTTTAATTATTCTTTTGTTCTTTTCAGGTCCAAAAACGGTTTTCTTTTGGGCTCCAGTATTCAAATGGGTAAAACATTGTTGTGCTTGATATTTGGCGAACTCCCTGATAAAAGGTCCCTAATTTTTGTTGCAGGGTCTGGTAATCGCTGGCTTGAGTGATCTTCGTCGTCCGGCCGATCAACTTTCTGTATCGCAATCTGCTTCGCTAGCAGCCACTGGTTTAATTTGGTCGAGGTATTCGCTAGTAATTATTCCTAAAAATTACGGGCTGTTCTCCGTTAACGTGTTCGTTGCTTTGACCCAACTGGCGCAACTATACCGTGCATGGGACCACTCTAAGAAAAACCCGTCTCCATCTGAAAAATAACGACTTGCCGAAATATGTTCCTTCTATTTTTCGTTAGACAATTAGATATTTCTTTGTTGAGGCAAGATGATTTTAACAAAATATTGTAGCTTTCACAAACAATCGCTTAAAATGACACATTGTGTCCATAAATATGTATTTCTTCCAAAGAAATTTATAAAAGGTGCATATGAAAACGGAGTCAAGGTTTAAATTTATAGATAACAGACAACCTAAGCTGACAAAGTTACTTGTTATCAAATGAGATTCACGATAGATTATTTAGAAACTATAAATTCACGACGCAGCTGTGAAATATTTTCAGTTTTGTTCTAGTTTATTTTTAAGCAGGAAACTTAAAAAGCTATACTTTGAATGTCTGTTATCTATATCAAAAAATCAAAAAGCTAGGAAACGGGTTTCATTAGTGCGGTTCATAGTGTTTAAACTGCAGAGGATTATTATTTTGTGTTCTTAACTTGGTGACATTGTGCAAATATACATTCAAAAAAGTGTTCGTATCTAGATTTATGAACTGAAGGCCGAAAATCCAAATGGGTCAAACCAAAAATGAAACTAAATGAGAATATAACATAACCTCAGACAAACAAACGTCACACTAACATAATTTCCATCTATTTATTTATTTATTTATTTATTTATTAAATTTATCAACAGGCTTCGTAGCCCCAATGATATTGTTTAAACTAAGGACAGCAATACAAATTAAAAAAAAAACTAAATCACAAACATAATCATAAACGTTGTCAGGCAATTAAAAAAAACATTTAACATATAATCGTTGTCGTTATCCGCTTCTACCAGCAAAAAACTCCGAAAATCTTCTACGAAGCGATTCACGGGTGAGGTGGAAGTCAAACAGTAGGGCAATCCTGTTGAAGACGCGCTGGATACCGATGATCGCCCCATGCATTCCGTAGTTAGTTCTTCGTAGTGGCAAGCGTAGCATAACATTGTTCCGGAGTGAACGTGACTGGGCGTGTAAATCATTTTTTTCCAGGATGAAGGCGCAATCTATCCGCCCTTGTAGCGTGTCTACAACCGTAAGAGCTCTGCAGACGTCCCTTCTGGTGCGAAGTAGCTCTAGATCAATCAGCTGGCATCGACTCTCGTAGCTTGGCAGTTGGAACGGGTTTCTCCATGGCAGTTTCCGAAGTGCAAACCGAAGAAAGCGGTGCTGTACGGACTCAATCCTTTCGGAGCCGTTGTCGTAAGCGGGGCTCCAGACCGCGGAACAGTATTCCAAAGTGGAGCGCACGAGCGAGCAATATAGGGACTTTAAGCAGTAGACGTCTGTGAAATTCTTTGCAATCCTGAAGATGAATCCCAATGTTCTGGATGCCTTGTCGACAATGTACGAAACATGCGGCTTGAATGTAAGCTTTGAAACCAGAATCACCCCGAGATCCTTTACTTGGTTCACACGATCGATTTTAGTTCCCAGCAGGCAGTAGTCAAATATTATCGGCTGTCTTTTCCTTGTAAACGTTATAATGGAACACTTCTTTGGGTTAACTACCATACGGTTCAGAAAACACCAATCGGCAAAGTGATCAAGCTGTTGTTGCAAAAACCCACAATCGGCAATGGAGTGGATCTTAAGAAACATTTTGAGATCATCAGCGTATGATAGCCGAGGACTTCTGATGGCCGAATGAACGTCATTAAAATAGATTAAGAAGATCAATGGCCCCAGGTGACTACCTTGGGGTATGCCAGACGTAGCATAAAAGCTGCCAGATCTGCAGTCTCCTATCGCCACCTTCAACAGGCGACCGGTTAAATAAGTTTTGAACCAACTAGAGAGACTGCCACAGACGCCGAGCCTTTCAAGCTTAGCGATCGCAATAGTATGGTTCAGCTTGTCAAATGCGGCGGACAGATCGGTGTAAATAACATCCGTTTGTGATCGTTCTACCATGCTGTCGGTTATAAACGATGTCAAACAGAGCAAATTGGTGGCGGTGGAACGACCGGCAGTAAACCCGTGTTGATCAGGACAAAGATGTTGCTTGCAGTGCGACAGAAGTGGTTTCATGATAACGAGTTCGAAAAGCTTCGACACGGCACATAGCGACGTAATCCCTCTGTAGTTGTCAACGTTGCGCTTGCTTCCTTTTTTGTGCACCGGAAACATGTGTGCAATCTTTCAGATAGAAGGAAATATGCCGCTCAAAAGTGACGAACGAAATAAAAAAAGAAGGGGGCTCAGCAAGCCGGCGATGTATTTCTTTAGGAGTACGGATGGTACTTGATTGTTGGACGCTTTCAGTTGCTTTGCTGCTTCTGAGATCATCCCATCGTCTATTTCGATTACACCTAATGCTTGGTCGTTCAAAGGAACATTTCTGGCTGCAAGTGAAACTTCATGGCTGCTTAAAGTCTCGCTGCTAAAAACCATAGAGAACTTCTCTGCGAATAACTGGCAAATTTCCTGAGTAGATGAACCCGTTCTCCCATTCAATTCCATTGAAGGTGGCAGCCCGTACGTCTTCCGCTGCTCGTTAACGTATTTCCAGAAAGATTTTGGCTTCAGTTTGAATTTACGTTCGATTTCACGTTGGTATCGCAAGAAACATTGACGACTTAAGCGTTGATATTCGTGGTTCAGCCTCACGTAATGGCATCTTAGAGAGGGTGTTCGAAATTTGGTATACTTGCGGAGAGCTGCTCTTTTAATTGACTTCATTTTTCGCAGTTCTGCAGTCTGCCAAGGAAACTTGATGCACTCTTTTTGGGACGTGCCTGTCAATGACGTATGCCAAGACATGTGAAAAGGTTAAAGCAGCAGTATCAACTTCGTTACGATCCAAAACATTGTCCCAGTCAATGCTACTCAACACTTCCGCAATACTATGATGGTCGGCGTTCTGGAAATCATAAGATACAGTTGCTGGACGATCGACGCAATTGACGAGGAGGGTTCTTTCGACGGAAATAATCAATGGAGGGTGATGAGGGACATCCTTAACTAGTGGGCATGGGGCCACCGAAATAAAGGGTGCTTCATCCTGGGTACTGACGAAGCAAAGATCCAAGCTGCGTCCGTTCTCATTGACTACGTGATTTATCTGGGAGATCATAGCGGCACTATAGCTGTCCAAGAGACCGGCTACACAACCATGGATTACGGAGCGTTCGGGGTCCGGATAGAAGAAACCATTGTGTGATAGTTTCCACGAGACGGTTGGTAGGTTGAAGTCACCCAAAACGAGGACCTCATCGACAGGTGAAGCAGTATTGATAACAGCAAAAACTGATTGAGAGTGAGTTTCGAAGACAGCATTGTCTCGGGTCAGATCGGGTGCAACATAGAGCGCGCATAGAAACAGTTTTCGATCGCGGAGATCAACACATAACCAAACCTGTTCTAGGCATTTCCAGGTTTCGTTTTCGACGGCCCTCGCCTTCAGTTCTCGTCGAACGGCAACGAGTACGCCACCACCAGTAGATTTCTTGCTGTTATCTGGACTCCGATCACAACGGAAAACTTCGTAATCTGGTCCAAAAATTTGGCTAGACAAAGTCCGAGAATCAAGCCACGTCTCGATTAGAACGATGATATCAAAACTGGAACCCGAAACAGCTAAGCGATAGTCCTCCACACATGAGTTAATTCCACCAACATTTTGGTAGTAAACTACGATGTCCTCGAATCGTTTTGGTACGGGATCGCTGATGTTCCTGGAATCCATGTAAAAATCAGGCGACGACTGAGGGCGTACAGAAAGAAAATACTCGCCGTGATTGGATGCTTGGAAGACCCTCTCTCCACATCTGACTACAGGACCGGAACGACTTTGATGAACAGAGCCAGCAGAAGGCAGGACTGCGTCAGAGGGATTAAGGGCTTCCATTGGGCTTTCTAGCGTGCGTTCCGGGTGTCCAGGAGGGGTTGAGTCCAGGGCCAGTATTGGTAGACATTCGGATGAAGATTTCCAAATCGAATTCTCGGCGTCGACAGTCTCGGCATGAACTGATAGAGTACTGGAACACGGAAATTGATCAGGCGAAGAATTGCTATACATAGAAGCGTACTTGCCTGATAAAGGAGGTTGGGAGATCCTGTCACCAAGCACGACAACAGGACCGGAACGACTCCGATGGCAGAAAACAGCTTGCTCGACTGTGTCGTGAGGATCGAGGGCTCCCATAAGGCGACAGGCGGTGCGTTCTGGTATACTGGAAACGATGGCTGCTTGATCTACGTTGCTGCTTTGTAATCTGGTAGAAGTTAACTTGAAAGATCCATTCCGGCGGTGGGAGTGGAGAACTGCGAGGCTCCGACTTCGGGAGATACCATGATGGTCGGCGTATTCAAGGATGGTGACCATAAGTTTTTTGAGCTATTATCCTCGAACTCGCGAAACAGGTGGTAGTTGGTCCCTAGTGATTTATCCTACCTCCGTTCTGGTCACGATCTTCAGATTATCGTGATTCGTCAACATTCGTATTGATAAAGTGGAGGGACATGGTTGAAATGGAGTTTAAAAGAAACGAATGTCAGAACAGGTATCCACCGGCGACGCCAAACGGACCAACGTAATGTGGTGGTATTTGGGATTTGTGGATTGAATACTGATATTTTTTGCCAAGCATCAATATGGGTGACTTTCGAGGATAGCGAAACGTAAGAGGGGTTAGGACAAAGTTGTGGATTTACTGGGTAAATCCATCACATTGGGGTTATGACTCTGTGTCTTGTCAGGAATAGGGTCTGATTGGTATGGTAGTATGCAATAGAGTTCGGAATTGATAGACAGACTTTGAGGAAAGAAGTTTTGAACGTAAGGCAGCAGCACCTTGGATCTTGGAGGGCGCAGGTCTGGAGAGTTGGGCAGCTGTTCATACTAGGTTACATTACGTAGAAAGTGGAATCTGTTTTGCCGTGCACAAATTATGGGCAGTATTTGAAAATGTTTTCTTGTTCAGATTGGGTAACGCAAGAGAGGATTTTTAGCTCTGCGTTATATTAGGAGGATATTATAGTGCATGGTCTACTGATGACTGTGTATTTTAAGGGTGATCGAATGAAAGCTTTGTTGAGTAAAGTTACCGTTGAATTTTTGCAGTTCGTAATTGTTTTGAAATGTTTGTCGGACAATAAGAAAATTTTCTAGTGTGTTTGTTTGGATGCTAATGCATTATATTGATAAATCTAATTGTTCGTATCACACGCGAAGCATAGCATAACCCAATGTATAATGAAATTAGGTTCGAAGAAAGGATTAATATTTGATCACTTAAACTTTTCGCTGCAAGATATTCTTAATCGTTTTTCTTTTCTTCTGATGTACAGGAATAACTGGTACCGTAAGGACGCCATTCACCGCTCATTTAACAGCATTTCAACACATTAAATTCTGTCAAAAATCGGTTTTTTTCTATATTTTTCGCAACTTTTTGCGCTAGACGCAAGATAAAACATTTGTTTTTATAGGAAAGAAGTTGAAATGAGAACAACGTATAATGGTATCGAATAACATGTATGCCAATGATACATGTGTAGGGCGCCATTCACCGCTCATCCTAAGTATGAAGCTCTATATACACAACTAGTAGGAATTAATTTAGTTTTACTAGCTGGTCGTTATCTTTGTATAATAGTACAACAACATATTAAAGCGTGGCAGCTAAGAAGCATTTTTCGATCCGCCATAATAAATTCATTGCTCAACTCATGTTTACCGCCTTGAAAAGCCTAAAATTATGTTTTATAAATAGTATATAATATTAAATCATATGAATTGCATTCTGATACAATCCATTATGGGATACTAATACATGTTCATGACTTTTATTGCGAAAATTTATTCAGATTTTTCAAAATAATTCAATGAGCGGTGAATGGAGCATGGGCGGTGAATGGCATCCTTACGGTATATTTAGCTAAAATAATGAACAATAATACGCATAGAGCCTACGGGTCATGCAGTTAGGATTGAAATTAAAATAATATTGCGCATTTCTTTCACACCACAGGTTTATCGCAGAAGTTTTTACATGTGCGGAGGCGTTGGTAGAGGTGCGCGATTGCGTCGAGTCGGGTCGGTGTTTTCAGCGGACTCATTTTTCGCAAATCGAAGAATGAGTGCTCTGAGGGCATCAACATGATTCGATGAGGTCCCACACTTTTATTTGCGCTTTTGCACTTGTAAATGTCTTACTAAATAGGAATACTTTGTGTTAGGGAAAGTGCAGGAGAATAAAATATAATTCATTAGAATTTTCTGATAGAGGCAGAGTTCACATGTTACTTAGGTATTTAAAAGCAAATGAGAACCACATTAAATAATAGATAAACACTAATGGTCATTTTTTTTTTTATATTTTCATTTCATCGCGGTCCTCATTGCTCGAGGTGGATACACGGGAAAAAATTCTGTGGTAAAAATAACTATTTTAGCTGACTACGCCCATGCTTGAAACTACCATGGAAATTCAGACCAATTTACTATGTTTACGGTACACCTCACCGCATTACTGGTACATTTGACATAAATAATTTACAACAATCTGATTCCGACTACAGACATGGTAAAATCAAGCGCATTTCTGGTCTGCTGAAAATTGCCGGTGCGAGCGCTTAAGTTAACCCCCTAAAATGGTAGTTTTTACCGCACAATTTTTTTGCGTGTAGAATCGACGCAACTACGACACGGAAAAGAAACAGATGAGAAACTATCGATACATTTATTCAACTATAAAAACCACGTTTTAACGTAATGACTTTATTTCTTCTCGTTTCAGCAATCCAACAACCAAACCATCTCTACTATCTTTTCATTTCCTCTTCGTTACATTTATAGTCCCTCTGGCACTGAATCGAATGACGCATTCCGCTTTTTATTAGCGATGTCTTTGCTGTACGTTGAGCATGGTGTCGGAGGTGATGTGCTATGTAGAACATCGGATGTTCTACACGGCACGCTACTTCCGGCATTTTGTTTGGCGTGCGGGATAGGCAGTGCTAGTGATGATATGAAGGCCGCTATTCGGTTTAGTGCCAGAGGGACTATATCTATTTAATGTATCTGAAGCTTGTGGGACCGCTTTAATTCCGGCGCCTGCTTGTGGAAGATCCCGGTGTGCTAAACGGTATAGGACATGTTAACGGGGGAGGCTTGGTAGGTCCTCACCCAGCCCGTGTCTAGATGGGCGGATAATTGTCTGCCAGGGTGTGGATTGAGCAATTACAATTACAATTATCTTCGAACTCGCGAAACAATAATCCTTTTGGCCATGTATCTGGACTCAAAGCGGCATCGCGGAGCTTTGGATCAATTCCAATCTTGTAGGATATGAAGCTCAAACGAGTTGAATCAATCCCGCGTTTTACAAGTGGAACAGCCTTACATTTCCTTAGTGCCCCCAAGAAGTGGTTTGGTGACAGCAGGATTGAAAACTAAAGCCTTGATTACACTACGCGCGCAATGCGCGAACGTTCGCTCAAAAAAGTTCGTCCAATATTCGCGCGAACTGTTCGTGGTTCTGTAAGTACAAATTGTTCGCCCATGTATTACACAGTTCGAACAAACACGTCTTTGGTTCCATGACTGTTGGTCGTAGCAACCAATGTGTGGTGTATTCATTGTTCGTCAAAATGTCACTGGTGCTGTTGTTGTTATCAAAGTATATTATTAACAAACGATTTCCCTCAACTAATCTTTCTTTACTTCCAGATATAATTTTGTAACTCCCCAATGAATTTCTTCAAAAACCCTTGCAAACATCAGTGCAAGATTGTTAAGAATTGTCTAAAGGAATGACCCAGTAAAAATGCCGAGGAAATCGTTTGGAAATTTCGTCGGAAACTCAAGAACTGCATTATTTTTTGAAATTCCCCCGGATATCGTTTATTGAATGTTTCATCGATTCCTTCCGAAACCCATTAGATACCTCCAGGAAAAACTTTTGTTCGGTACCAGATTTTCTAGACCGGTTTCGATAGGGCTCCAGAAATACCTCCAGCAACTCGTTCAGGAATTTTGCCAGGAGTTCCTTCTGGGATTCATCCATGGATTATTCCAGGAATGTTTGTAAGAATATGTATTTCTACAAGGAATCCTATAACGATTTTGCCAGAAGTTTCTGTCGAAATGCCTTTAGCAAACCAAAGGATTATTCAGGAAACCATTCCAATTGTTACTCCTTCAGAGATTATTCCAAAGATTCATCAAGCGATTTCTACTTATACTCCTCTAATAATTATTCCAGAAACACATAATAATTCCTCTAGGAACATCGCTTTGGGGATTTTTGCTGAGATGTTCTCAAGGCTTTCTCAAGGTTTCACTTCGACAGTTTTTTCAAAGAAATTCCTCAAGTAATCCTCTCGACATTTTTCTAGGAATTATTTCCGACTTTTTCTTCATACATCGCTCCAAGAATTCTTCCAGAGTTTCCACCGAGAATTCATCTGAGGATTCTTCAAGAAATAACTTCATAAATTCCTATAGTGATTCGTCAAGAGTTTCCTTCAGGAATTCTCCAAGAAAACTTACTACATAAATTATTCTTATGATTTTTTCCAGGTAATCAGAAATCCCTTTGAAATTTCTCCAGAGATTCAACCTGGATCTCCAAAAAAACCCCAGGGGATTCTTTTAAAACTTCCTCTATAAATTCCTACAGAGATTCACCCATGAATTTCTTCAAGGATTTCATCAAATAGAATTAGTCCTCCAGGTTTCAACTCCGATTTTTTTAAGAGATTTTTCCTGGAACTCCTTTTCTGAAGAAAGTTTTTGAGGAATCCCTGGATAAGTTCCTGGAGGGATTCCTGGAGCAATCGCTGAAAGAATCACTTAAAAAAATCTAGAGTAAAGTCTAGAGGAATCATCGGTGAAATTTAAGAAACCTGGAGGAACTCTTGCAAATACCTATGGAATGATTCCCAAGGAAATCTATGGAGAAATTCTTGAAGAAATCCTTGGAACATAAACATTTCGGCTACACATACTTTATTTTTCCAACGTTTTTTTTTTTGTTTTAAAATAAAGTCTACGCAGACGAAAAGTATATTTCATTACAATATACAGTTGATTCTCTATCAGATCATCCCTGGATCAATTTCTAGAGTAAACCATTGAAGATTTTATGAAGCCTAGGAGGAATTCTTGAAAAAAAAAACTGTAGAAAATCTCTGAAATCTCTAAAGAGATCCCCTTGAGAGATTTTGCTAGATCCAGGGATTTGGAAGAATCTCTGGAGAAACGCCCATAAAAAGGATTTTCTAAGTTAATTAATGAAAGACTTTTAGATACATCTTTGAAGGAATCCCTCGAGAATCCTTAGAGGTATCCTAGATAGCATCACTGTAGAAATTTTGCTGATGGAATCCCGGGAAAACACCATGTACAGATTTTTCTGAAGAACACCCTGGAATTATCCTTAGAGGAATCCATTGATTTTTTTTGGAGAAATGTCAGGTGAATAATTCGGATCAATGAAGAGATTTTCCAAAGGGAATTGATGTAGAAAATTTACTGGAGGAATTTTTGTATGCATTTTCTAAATGTTATTCCTGAAGAATTTTTTTTATGAAATTCCTGCAGGAACTCATGGTAAAATATCTGGAAGAACTTCAAGAGGAATCCCTGGATACTTGTTTGGAAGCCAGAACGAATTTCTCGAGAAATGCCAGGGGAATCGCTGTAGGATTATCTAGAGAGATCCTTGAAGTAGGTCATGGAGCAAGTAATATCTTGAGTTATTCTTTAAGAGATCATTCTAGTGTAATTCCTGGAACAATTCCTGGAGAATGCCTTGAAGATATCTTTGTAGAGATTTTCCAAGAGGAATCTTTGGAGAAGTCTCTGAAAATAAAAATTCAAGGACAAAAATTCCGGAGTACTCCTGAAAATCCTGGAGGAATCCTTGAAGAAATTCCTGGAAGAATACCAGTAAAGATTTTACTGGAGGGATCAATAAAGGAATTATTGGAGACATTCCTGCAGGAACTGTTGAAGGTAATCCTGGAGCCCTATCAGAAATGTTCTAAAATGTCTCATGGCGAAATCTCTTGCAAAAGCCCTGGTAGAATCACTGAAGAAACCCCTATAGAGATTTAGGGAGAGGTTTCTAGTAAAATCTCTGGAGGAATCTCCAAATGAATTTCTAGTGACATCTCTGGAAGAGTCAGTACATAACTGTAGAAGTTCTCATAAGGACAATAAGCTGAGAAGTAGGCTCTATCCCGGTTGGGACATAACGCTAGAAACAAGAAGGAGAATTTTAAATTTGTCTTTTGGCAACGGTCTTTTAAGATCTGGATGAAAAATCATTAATTTTGTGCTGTTGAAAATGTTCACACCATACCCTACTGGAACCGAACCGTCATACCACACATACGTATAAACTACTGAATGTGATATGTACCTTTCCAGTTCCAGCTGTCCTTGTGCCATTGTGCTCAGAATGGCCATACCTACAAAACTATCCAGAGTTCTAATCTAGGAATCCCTATCTTTCATATAAAGCTTAAGGCTCAAGAATCCATCATTAAATCATCAGCAATCATCAAAAATTAAAAACCATTTTGTTCGTTAAAATTTCAATCAATCCTTATAAAAATCTATTATCGTATTTCAAGTGGCAAGTGAAATACAATGATAGATTTTCAAAAGCATTGCTTCGATTTTGAGCAAAAAAACTGGTTTTGAAAATTTATAAAACGATGATGGTTATTTTCCTCTTAATATAAATGTGAATTTTTTTCTAAATGCTTTAGGAAGGAAAAATTCTTGCACGGATTTTTTACAGGAACAGTTTCAGATCCATTCCAATGGCTCTCCAGAAATTTATTGAGGACTTAAACAAAACAAAACTTCCCGGGATTTCATTTTCAACTAATTGAACAGGCTAACGTTGTATTGCCACCCAGGAGGGCGTTTTATTATTCATAATTTTCTCCAAATCTCTGTAGTGTCTATTTCTCCAGAAATTCTTCACATAATTTTGCAAGAAATTTATCCAAAACATATCTCTAGGTAATTCTTTGAGAAGAACTTTCAATCACAACCGTATTGCCTACACCAGTTCCGATAAAGCTCTAATTCATTACTCCAGGGATTTCTTCACAGAGTTCTACCAGAGACTTCACTGGTGATTTCTCCAGACTTTTCCAGGTACAGTGGCTCAATTTCATTTTCGTACGGGGCACTGTTTTCATATCAAGTTGGTATAAAACTATTAAATGGTGCATGGACTTCGATATACTTTATCAATAATGAAGGTTATAGGTGTCATCTATTGTTTGGCAATGACAAACTGTATTCATTTGCTTAAATCTTTTCAATAATGGAAAAGTATTGAGATTGTGTCTATAATTGACCCAATTCCATATTCGTACACCTAACAAAAAAGAAATATACAGCATTCAAAACTAATTTTTAATGGACTAGATGACTATTTAAGCTCTTCGTTGTGTTGTTCAGATGCAGTAGAATACATTTGGAAAATTTATAAACGGATATATTTGAAACTTAAGTAAATTTAAGAAAAATACCAGTTTTCCCATGTTTTTTGCTAAAATATTCGGTAAGTCGAACAATAAATTGCATTTTTTTCATCATCACTTCCTTAAGAATGATATTTGCGAATATTGCACAAGTTTCAAAAAATTATAATCAGTTTTAGGTTAGCTAAGAGTGGATATCGACAACTTATACTTTTGAATCTTAGGTAATATAATATTTATAACAAATCCAAAACCAAAAATTTTAGTCAATTTCTTTATGTTTGGCTCCTAAATGTATATACATAATCCATAGTTAATGTTCCTATTAAAACATTGCATAATTATCATTTTTAATTTACATTTTACTACCAAACATGACTATAGAGATTTATAGAATAAATATTATTGCCATAACCGCAACACAAACGTGTTTTTAAAATGATGAAAACAACAGGATATATTCTATTAAATAGTGTATCAATGCTTTCTGCTCATTCAAGTTATTTTGTATTTTTCTTATAAAATCAATAAATTGCAAAATAGGGTGCTATTTTGAATATAATTTAAATATTATTTCAAAGATAATTGAATATTAAGATGACATCAATTATGTGGAGGTATGTACATTGTAGTTTAGGGTATTTTATTGTAAAACGAAGTTCGTAGTTCAAATTATTTTTACAGACAAATTCGAAATTTACATTTACCTGTTGTTTAGAATGAAAATTTGGTTTACATTGATTACAAATATCATTTTAGAAGAGTTTTGAACTTATGGCACAAAAATTTTCTGAACTCAAAAGGGATAAAAACTGTTTATAATTTCTGTAAAGTGTATATATTTCAACTAAATTTCTATCAGAGCTTACGAGTATAATCTATAGATTGGATCCAATGACAAAAATAAACGTAATTGTTCGAATTATTGGATTTTATAGCAAAAATCATTGGAAAACTGGCATTTCTCATAATTTTACCTAAATTTTATAAATGTCCACTAATAAATTGTCCAAATGTATTTCACTACATCTGAACCTCATAATAAAGCACTTCAGTAATCAAATAGAGCTTTTAAATTTAGTTTTGAACGTTGTGCGTTTGAATTTTGGTAGGTGTACGAATATGGAATTGGGTGAATTTTAGACATCAATTCAATACTTTTCTATTAATCCAAAGATGAATGTAAATGGAAACATTTTGTGATTGGCAAACAATAGATGACACCTATTACCTTCAATGTGGATAAAGTATTTGTAGCTCAATACTTCATTTAATAGTTTTTTACTAACTTGATGTGGAATCAGTATCGTGTACGAATATGAAATTGAGCCACTGTAATTCTCCATAAATTTAGCCATTTGTCCAAGGATTGTTCCAGGTATTTTTCCAGAAAAATATAGACATAGATTTCTACAGCGAAATCTCTACAGCACTTTTTCCAGATTTTTTTCCAAGGATACTCCAGGAATTTCCTCAAGGGATTTCTCCAAAGATGTATACAAGGATTCCTTCAGCAATTCACCCACATCCTTCTGAGATTTTTCCAACTTTTTCTTCAGGGTTTTCTCCAGAGATTACTCCAGAAAACCCATTTTATTGTTCCTCCAAGAGTTGTCCAGCAAGTATTTCTTCAGGGATTTTGCCAGAGATTTAACCAGAGATTCCTTCAGGATTTCTCCCAGAAGTTCCTTTAGGGATTCCTCCGTCAATCCTACAGGGAATTCTTAATATTGTTTCTATAGAATTGCTCTTGGAAGCCTTCCAAGTATTTCTCCAGGAATTTATTTACGGATTTCTAAAAAAAAAATCTTCATGGAAGGAGTTTCTGCGATCATTCTTGAAAGAATCCTTAAAAGGAATCTTGGGATTATTTCTGATGAAATTTCTGGAGGAATTCATGATGGAATTTATCTTTGGAAGAATTTCTGGAGAAGTTCATGGAAAGATCCCTGAAGGTATTTTTTGAGGCCTTAATCAATTGTCTAAAATTACCTTTAAGGTAAATCCCTGGAAGATTTGTTAAAGAAGTTTTGTAATTATAAAAATCCTCAATTTTTTTTCTTTTGCGATTTTGCTAAAACTATCTCTAGGAGAATTTCTGGAGAAAACTCTTGAAGATCCCTTTAGTAAGTTGTGAAGTAATTACTTGTAGAATGCTAGGAGAAATTTCTTGTCGAATCCCCACAGGAATTCCAGATAGAATCACTGAAGCAATCCGTTGAGTATCCCTGAAAAAAATCTCCGGAATAATTCATGGAAGAATTTTGAGAGGACTACATGTGGAATACACTGAATGCATCCTCTGAGGAGTTTCTGTAGAAATATCTGGAGTTATCCTTAAAGAAATTGTCCTAGTGTAACTCCTGGAGGAATCCCTGAAGACATCTCTGCAAGAATCCCAGTAGAAGCATTCTGGAAGAATGCTTGGAGAAGTCTCTGGAAGAATTTCTGGAAAAATATCTGAAGAAACATCATGAGGAATCACTTGAAAAATACCTGGAAGAATCCCTGGACCAATCCTTGAAAAAAATCATGGAGGAATTCTTGGAGACAATCCTGGAAGAGTATTATTAAAAAAAAATTTCAAGTTACTGCTCTTGAGGAACTCGTTGCGAAATTTCTAGAGGAATCACTGTAGAGATTTTTCTTGAGGAATCCCTGGAATATTCCTTGGAGAAAACCCTGGAAGTATCCCTGGAGGAACTCCAGGCAGAATTTCTGGAGGAACTGCTGAAGGTGCTCCTGGAGCCCTGTCTGATCCGGTCCTTACAAATCTGGTTGCGATCAAAACTTTTTCGTGATGGAAACTCTGTCAAAATTGTTGTATGGATCACTGTAGAGATTATCTATAATAATTTTATGGTAAAATCCATGGAGGAATCTTCCAAAAAAATCCTGGACAAATCTCTGGAAGAGCCTTGGGGAAATTTTCCACCAACACCAATGTTTTCATTCTCAATCTGACCAGGACAAATTAATATTTTGATTTCCTTTCCTACTACAAAACTTTCTACCGTTGCTATGCAACGCAAGTTCGACGAACCAACATGTTTGAATGCACGAATATTATGGATCCGACAGAAATAAGGACAAACATTTTTTTTAAATATATTATTTTCTTAATCTTCAAGCGTCGCGACTAATATTTGAATAGTGCGCTGTGTTCATAAACATCGTAAGAATGCAGCGCCGCACATGTCATTATGACAGTTATGTCGGGAACGAGTCACACGTCGCGTGTCCCACACGCGCGTTCCGATTTGGTGGGCGCGCGACAATATGTTCCTACAAAATGTTCGCTAGTAGTTCGTGCACATATTACACAGTTCGCGCAAACATTCGTGCAACTTGCACAAATGTTCGTGCATTGCACGCACTGTGTAATCAAGGCTTAACTCATCGTCACGGCGCCTTTTCGACGGTGGTTGTCGAGAAGATTAAGCAGATTCTCGCAGAAAAGGGGAAGTTGGTGCCATTCGTTTAGACAATTGAGCGATTTGTTGTCCTTGTATCGCCAGTTCCTTCCTAATATCGGCATGTACCATCTCCTGTCTATCGGCAATAGCCTTAAAGGCATCGCCGAACGATGAAACGACCGATTTGAATCGTGCGATTTTCATAAGCTTCGCACACTCGTCACACATCCAAAACAAATTTGGGCTGTCGTGAACGATTTTCACAAATGGTTTATTTAGCTTTGTAGCCGAGCATCTAAGGTGAGTCATCCGTTCGCAAAAAGCCATGCAAGTGATGTGTTCGTCATCACTTTTTACCGGCTTCGCGCAGTGATCACAAGCGTCGGACATATTGCTCTAACCGCGATGGGGATGCCCTTAATTTTTGTACGGTAGCCCGGAAAGTGCACAGAGGGAACAGTGAACAAAAACAAACAAAAACAATAGTTCACCGCGCTCAGTATGATCGGATTTTTTAGATGTTTTCACAATATTGTGCTTGCTATTCGTTGATGTCCACTATACACCGGAGCGTGATTATTCAACGGGAGACACGAGAAACAACTAAAAACGACCGGTTTTACACGGGTAAAAAACGAATTCAAAACGGCGAGAAATGTACACAAATCAACAACCGTTCAACTTTTTCAACTAATGCCATCGACCGATCATTTAAAATTCGCTGTTTCAATTCTCACAACCAGAGACGCGCGAATCGTTTTCCTCCGGATTTGCAATTCACACTTGCGCCGCAGGTCTTGTTGCACAAAATTGTAGGGCATGAAGCGTGGTCACCAGATGATAGCGTGATCTAGGCGGAGGACTTTAAAGGAAATTATTTTATGCCCATGTGTTCTTGAGGGCCAATGCTATGCTGATACTGTTAGATACATTCGTCAGCTACAACTTTTTTTAAATTTTTTAATCGGACGTTTCTGTAATTAGTTATTGCTTTTTGTATGAGTTGGAAATCTTTTACTATAATAATTAGACTGCTTTGCAGTCATCACTGGATATATGCAGAGTCTATGAATGGAGAGTTGCGCGAAGACTGAAACCAAGTCTAGCTATAGGTAGATATAAGATACAATATATTGAACCGTCAAATCGTCAACCTATTGAGCAAAATAAACAAACACGAGAAAAGTATTGTTATCGTGACGAAATAAAAAATGCTACGGTTTAACCGTTTAACTTACGGTGTGATACGATGATGTAACAAAATAATTGCTCTTTAGAGCCTATAACTTGTGACTGAACCTCCATATTGTTACATGTAATGTAACGGTAATGTAAGTAACTTACCCTCCATCAGTGGAAATAGATAACTTCGTTTCATAGTTGAAATGCAACTGAAATTTAATAAACTATACAAAATTAGATAGTTTGAAAACTATATATTAGTTATTCAACCCAGATTTAAGCTACAAATGCGGCTGTTTTCGGTCAGTTCCCAGAGAGCAAACGGCTAAGAGAAATTCACTGTTTCAGTTGCCCGGCAGCGAGCCGGATTGCATGGGAATTAAATGGAGGGTCCATAATAGGAATTCGGACAACAGTGTTCCAAATGCATATTTCGCTGGAAAAATCGAATGATTTTGTGTGTTTCATAGGCGTTGATGACGCGTGTAGAGTACCATCAGGCGACTTCCCGTCGTTCTTGCGCTTGGCGCGAGCATCGTGTGGAGAGAAAAAGAGAAAGTATAGTTACAATCAGTTTGAATAAAAAACGTAAACCGGATCGCACGCGTTGCATTCGATTCATTTGCAAATTGTCTGAAAAATCCAATTCTTAAACATTTCGGTTAAACATTTTGGTCCATTCGAGCCAGATGAACATTCTGTGATGGGTTTTTCGTTAATTTGTGGTGAAATTCCGGTCGAATTCGCGAGAGTTTATTGATTTCCACCGTGTGGAAAATCCGATCGGCAACGACGCCGAACGACGCATGGAACAGTGTGCACAGAACGAGTTTAAACGTGTTGAACGCAGAGTGAAAAGCAAGTGTAAAACTTCGAACAAACTTTAACCGTTTGTATTCAATGAAGCGTTGCACAGCAAAAAAAGTTGTTGAATATCACATCGAAACCGCTGCAACCAAGTCATTCCCTCGGTCGTGTCATATTACACAGCCTGACGTACTCGCGGGCTGTTGGTGTAATAAATGCGACCGATGTAATTTTTCCGATGTAATAGTTTCAACGTACACAATACGATGTAATCGATGCGATGTAATATGAAAACTATGTAATCTAATCGATTTAGAAGGAAAAAGCGAGCACAAATTCTGCTCAATGGTTGATTAAATTGCTTTTTAATTCGTTTTCGATCTTAAATCATATTTACGATTAAAATCGAGTATAACTCATGATTGAGTTGAGTGTTATAATTTTTTGATAGATAAAAGCAATTTAATCAACCATTGAGGAGAATATGTTGATAAAAATATAAAACATGTTGCAAACAAAAATATGAATACAGAGTAATGTAAATCATCAATTACTTTTCTATTGTGTGTGTGTGTGATCCATCTAACCCCCACTGTCCGGCAGTGGTATTATGGAAAAAAGTTTTCAGCAAAACTGCTTTGGTACTGCATTTTTGCAGAAAGCTTCAGTCCGGGAGTTAGAAGGTGATAGCTCTATTGCAGATCCGGTGACCCATTTCAGAATGGCTGGAGAGACACGTCCATTCAGAAGTCACTTTCACTAACAACAAGCCCCGCATGTATACATTACCGTTATCAAATGGATAATGATAATGCATACACACTTCCTGTTTCAAAGATGGTTACTTTGAAACTGGCGCGTATTTACTGTTCAAGTACAGATAATTATATAATCAGAACAATCTCACCAAAATTCATCCAAGGCGGCGTTGTCATCAAATCAAATCAGCAACTAATTTGGTATGTATTTTCTCCTCCTTGTGACGCACATACCACTTGTCATTTCTAGACCACATATTTTAGTTCTTCTTTCACGTATTTTTCACAATTATTACAATAATGTTTTCTTTCGTTGTCGAAACCATCCGGTGGCTTGTGAGTCAAAATACAAACACAGCAACAACAACAAAATCACGTGGAAATTCATTAGCAAAGCCAATTAGAACCGGTCATAAAACATCACATTAAAGAAGTCTTTGATCGCACGAAACGCGCTGGATTTGTTTTTCACTATTAGATATCGAGGTTTTTCAATATTAACATCCGAACTACAATCCGGATGGCGTGGCATCAGCCAAATCATCGGCAAAATCGCGAAAAACTAGAGCACGAAAAAAGTGTGGCAAGCAAAACAAAACAAGACCGTTCGCGGCAACGCCTACTGCGATTCTCCTCAGGTCGAAACGCGGGCCATGTCTGGCACCAAATGCTCAATCATCAATTACTTTTTTATTGCATTATAAATAAAGCATTTATTAATTACATATTTTTATTTATTCTGAAGGCAATCACGGATGTGTTAAGGTTCCCTTCGCAACCAGTAGAATAGTTCACAGAGCTCGACCTAAAAAAATAAATGAAAATATTGAATTATTTTATACTTATCTATGATCGATAGTTTTATAGTATTAATGAAAGTATTATTATGTTATATGAAGTTTCTATTCTAATATGTTAGGTCATGCACAAATAATGTCACGCTCCAAGGGAATTTGAGTGGTTGGAGGGGTCAGGCCTTGCTTGAAAAGCCTTACAAAATTTTTAGAGGTCTCACTCTCATGCAAAAAGTGTAACAAGGGGGGCGGGGAGGATGTCGAAAAAGTCCCATTTCAGTGTGACATAATATTCCATCCCTTACACGAATATCCGTTTTTTAGGTCCTAAATTTTATTCTTATTTTGAGGGTTATCTCAGATTGAAAAATTTTAAAAAATTCGTTTAAGGAAATCGTTCTGCACCTGGAATTTTAGAAATTATTTAATCAGTTTCCTCGCCTTAAATATCTTGCATCAGGTGTTTTGCTTGAAGAATTTCGCTTATGGTAATCCTGTTGAAATTCAAACCAAGGATCCTCTAAAGTTTTCAAGTTAATTTTCGCTAGAGAAGCGTTCGGGGAATCCAACCATCAATGATATAATGATGGGATGTTCGCAGCGCTTCTCTAGCGAAAATAAACTTGAAAACATTCAATTTTGAATTTCAACATGACGATATTCCACTTCAAATTCAAGTGATTATATTAGGTGATATGCACAATACAGTATTATATTGATAATTATATCAATTATTGTAATGTTTCACGAAATGAACATATATTTAACGCAGTAATTCTGATGATTACAAGTTTATTCTCTGATTGCACAACTAGTCAAGAACACGGACGTTATAACAATGACGCGCTATTTTTCTCTCCTCTCTTCTTCTTCATTTCAAGGTACTTGTACGCTGCTCGTTGGCAGCCATGTTCTTACACTGATACAAATATCACAATTATTATATTAATATCAATTATTATAATAATTGAATATTGATAATATTGATAATGTTCAAATTTGCGGAATTTATACCGATTCGATGAGATTTTAAACTTGTTAAGAGAAAATTTCTCTTAAGAAATTTCTTCGAGGATTTTCTCCATAAATTACTCCGGAGACTTTTTCAGAGAATTTATCTGGAGTTCTTTTAAAAAAAATTTTCTGGGAATTCGCATAAGAAATTTCAGCGAAAATTTCCTCAAGAAGTTCGTCCGAGAATTTCCTCCAGGAATTTTTCCGGGGATTTTCTCCAGAAATTCTTCCGACGATTTCCTTCAGGGATTCCTCTAGGGATATCCCCCAAGAACTCCTTCGATGATTTTCTCTCAGGAGGAAATTCTCTCAGGAATGCATTTTAAGATTTCCACTAGGATTTTCTTCAGAAAATCCTACAGGGATTTCTCATGGGATTGCCATGAGAAATTATTCCGTCAATTCCTAGGAATTCCTTTTGGGCTTTGGTTCAGAAACTTCTCTGAAGATTTCAGCCAGGATTTCCTCTTGAGATTTTCACCGAGAATTTCTACAGATATTTCTCCGGGATTTTCCTCCAGGATTTTCTCATGGGATTTCCTCCAGAAATTTCTGCAGGGATTTCTTACAGTAATTCCTCCGATATTCCCTCCAGGAATTTGCTTCAGAAATTTCTCCGGGATTTCCTCATGGAATCCCTCCGGGCATTTGCTCCAGGAATTCAGCCGGAGATTTCCTCAAGAAATTCCTCCGGCGATTTTGTCTATAAACTCCTCAGTCCTAGTTTCTCCGGAAATTCTCCAATGAATTTCTTCAGAGTCTCTCTAGAAATTCCTTCGGAGTTCCTTCACGAATTCTTTCAGAATGTTTGCCGGGAATTCTTTCTGATCCCACCGGAAATTTCTTCAGAGTTCTTCCGAGAATTCTACTGCAGTTACTACGAGAATCCCTCCGGAGCTACACCGGGAATTGCTTTGGATTTCCTTAACGGATTCTTAGCTATTTCAGAGTTCCTCCAGCAATTCCTAGGATTTCCTCCGGGAATTTCTCGGAGCTCCTCCAGTAATTTCTTTGGAGGTTATCCCGGATTTTATTCAGAGTTCCACCGGGATTCTCTCCATGGTTCCATCAGGAATTTCTCAGGAGTTTCTCTAAAAATTATTCCTCCGGCAAATCCTTCGGAGTCCCCGCAGCATTTTTTTTAAAGTCCTCCAAGAATTTCTTCAGAGCTCCTTATAGAATTTCTTCGGAGTTCCTCCGGGAATTCCCTCAGATTTCCTCTGGCAATTTTTGAAGCTCCACCGGGAATTTCTGCCAGGGTTCCTCCTTTTTTTCGGAATTTTCCAGAATTCTAGTAATACCTCGCAGATCCTCCGAATTCCCACTAGGAATTCTTCACGAGTTACTTTGAAAAAATCCCTACATTTCCTCCAGAGTTCCTCAGAAAATTTCTCAAGCGTGTCTCCAGGAATTTCCTGTAGACTTCCTCCGGAGTTCCTCGTGTATTTCCTCCGGAGTTCCTCTAGGTTTTTTCTCAAGTTCTTTCAGAAATTCTTCCTAATTTCCTCCGGAAATTTCTCTGGATTCGGGGACGGACCTGGTGTAGTGGTTAGAACACACGCCTCTCACGCCGAGGACCTAGGATCGAATCCCAACCCCGAGATAGTCACTAAAAAAAAATAGTGACGACTTCCTTCGGAAGGGAAGTGAAGCCGTTGGTCCCGAGATGATCTAGCCCAGGGCTAAAAATCTCGTTAATAAAGATAGAAAAAAAAAATCTCTGGATTCCATCCAGCATTTCATCAGAACTTCTTACGGATTTCCACCAGGAATTCTTACAAAATTCTTCCAGAAACTCCTCTGAAGTTCCTCAAGCGGTTGCTCTGGAGTTCATCCAGTAATTCCTGGAAAGTTTTTTCCGGAGCCCATCGGGAATTCCTTCGAATATCCTCCATATTTTCTCCTGAGTTCCTCAAGCAATAACCCCGGAGTTCTTCCAGAAACGTCTCTGGAGTATTTTTAGAAACGCCTCCGGAATTCCTCCAACAATTGTTCCAGAGTTCCTCCAGGAATTCCTTTGGAGTTCGTCTAGGATTTTGTACAAAGTTCCTTTAAAATTCCTCCGGAGTTCCTGCAGGAATTATTTCGGAGTTTCACCGGTAACTCCTCCTGAGTTGCTCCAGAAATTCCTCAGGAGTTCTTTCAGCAATTATTATTGTTTTTATCACCATTCCTCCGAAGTTCCTCCAGAGCTCCAATGGGAATCCCTCTGGATTTTTTTCATAGTTGCTTTTGGATTTCCATAGTTCTCTTTGGAATTCCTCCATAGTTCCAGCAGGATTTTTTCCAGATTTCCCCCATGAATTTCTCCGCAATTCTTTCAGCAATTATTCCGGAGTTTTTGTTTTAGAAAATTTCTCCAGAAATTGATCCGGAGCTTCTCCAAGATTTGCTTCTGAGTTTCTCCAGGAATTCTTTTGGAGTTTTTCCAGTAATTCCTTCAGAGTTCCTCCAAAAATTCTTTCAAAACTTTTTCCGGAAATTCATTTGGAGTCCCAGCGGTAATTCGTTTGGATTTCCTCGATAGAACATGCAGGAATTCTTCAGAGTTCCTCAAGAAATGCATTTTGAAGATCCTCCAGATTTTCTCCGGGATGTCCTCTATAGTTCCTTCAAGAATTTCTCCGGAGTTTCTCTATAAATAATTCAGCAGTTCCTCCAGCAAATCCTTCGGAGTCTCCCCAGGATTTTTTTGGAGGTTCTTCGAGAATTCCTCCGGAAATTTCTTTGGAGCTCCACCGAGAATTGCTTCAGAAATTTTTTTGGAATGTCTCCAGGAATTCTTCAGAGTTCCTTTAATAGTTCCTCAGAAATACTCCTGAGTCCACTAGCAATTCTTCTGGAGTTACTCCGAGAATTTTCCTAGATCCTCAGTGAAATCCTTCAGTGTTGCTCCGGGAATTTCTCAAGAGTCCTAGAATTTCTCCGGAATTCCTTCAGAGTTTCTCCTCGAATCCCCCTGGAGTTGGTACAGGAATTCCTTTCTTTCCAAAATTATCCTGGATTTCATCCAGTAATTCCTCGCAAGTTCAACCGGGAATTGCTCCGAAGTTGTTCCGCAGCAGCAGCTCTTTCACCTATCAGTATATGTCAGGTGAAAAATTTTAGCTTCCGGCAATAAACTTTAGAATTTTGCTGTTCAATACTATTTGGTTGTTTTTGTTGATCACATTCGAAAAGGATAGAAGAAATACGCACGGTACCTGCACGTGCAGTTTGGTCTATTTTTACTGGTCTACTTTTTTTTTTTTTTATTTTTATTACTTAATATCAATTTTTGATAAAAATTTGAACAAAAAACTGGACCACCGATGAAGTTGCCCTTAGGGTTTAGAGAGGTAAACTTGTATACAAAATTGAAACTGATTGCATCAAGTTATAGCGAGCTAGGGGAAAGATCGAGTTACAGAAAATCGAGTAAGGGACAGTTGACTGGTAATTATTAAAATGGTTGAATATATTTTTTCGTCTTATCAAATAACGAAATTAGTGCTTCAACGATAAAACCATTGACTAATCAATCAAATCAATGTTTATAACTGAAAAAAAATAAACAAGGGTATCAAAAAAATGTCTGAGCAATATAACTAGACCACCAGTTCAGTATAGAAAAAAGCGTTTTCTAATACTCTTTAATACTCTTAGAACAGTATAAAAATGATTAGTCGAACTATGTTTCAATATTCTAAAATTGTTTTAATTTGAACTATTTTTTAAATACACTGAAAATATACATTTTTTTATTTCAACAATTATCCAAAACATTAAGAGGCTGTTCATAAACCACGTGGTCATATATGAAGGGAAGGGGTTTCTGGTCAAAAACCATGATCTATATAAATTTTAAATATTTGGTATGAGGGGGGTGTTGCCTGAAAATCAGAAAAACATATGACCGCGTTGTGGACAGTTTCTAATCTGCCGCAGATATTACAAAACACAGATACTGGGGTTATTATTCTATACCCAGAAATATATGCCCCTATGAATTAGCGAAATAAAGACTCCTATAATTACTTGAAAAGTTCTTTCTAAATTTGGTCTAAAGATCCTGATAAATTTACCCATGGAAGTATTCTCGATTTTTTTCTTGTGATTCTTTCAAATATTTGTTTTCAGAAAGTTTTTTTTTTGGAGATCCTTCCGATGTTACCCAGGAGCCCTTAAAAATACTTGGAGAACTTGGAGTTCATACAATTGCTTCATCATTAATTATAACCAGATTTTTTGTAGAATTCCGGAGTATCATTTTTTTTCACATCCAGATAATCGAATCACTAGCAGAAAAAATAAAATCTGCTATGAAAGAACTTAAATACAGGTCGGACTCGATTATCCGGAGACTCGATTGTCCGGTGACTCGATTATCCGGGATTCGATTATCCGGAATTTTAGACTCGATTATCCGGAATTTGTTTTTTTATATTCTTGTTTTTCAATTTATATGCATAAATCTGAGATAATAGGGTCCTAAATTTTTTAATGAAATCTTGTTTTTATTTAATAAGACAAAAGAGTATGTTCTTACAACCACTTTAGCATTTTTTTCTATTCAAATAACGGTTATATCACATTTAAAATTAAATTTAAAAAAAAGGTTCAACTTTGAACCTTGACACTTGAGATCATGTTTGACATTCACTGAGTCGGCAAAAACGCCACAGGGGCTCATCTTTTTAACACTGGGGTTGTTCCTATTTGACATTTCGGAAGGGACACGGAAAACAAAATACACCCAGAATTTGAGTTTAAACCAAAGGGTGTGACAAAATCTGAAAAAAAAAAATGTTTTTTTGGCCGTAAACCAACGAAAATCATTCAAAAATTGAGTAAACATGTGATTCTGGCCTAAACTTAATCGTTTGGTACTAATATGAGGACAGGGCTTTAGGACCCTATTGACCACACAGACCATTTTGATAATAATAAGAGATTTAGAGTATTTTTTTTTGTCGGTGGCGATAGGGGTAGTACTGGCACTCTTAATCTGCCCTAAGCTCCTTTCCAGCATTTGCTTTTATAAGTCTCTATGGCGTTCATCACACAACGTTCCTAAGCAATGTTGCTCAAATGGTCACTGTGTACCCTAGCAGCAATCGGCCCTTACCGTAGTTTTGATATGATAAGGCCTGAAATGCTACTAGAGTGGTTAAAGTGAAGAACGAAATAGTTTTATTAAAAGGTCCTCATTCCCCATTTCATTTCATCACTCACTATCGTCACTTTTATTTTCGTCACTATTATCACCGATTATCACTCATCAACTTTCGTAATACACTTCAGATATACTTTTCATTATATCACTTTTCACATCACACCATTTTCATATAAATTCATTGTTATTACCATTTACCATCTGTTAGCATCACTAAGTAATTAAAAGATATTCAATTTAAATGTTTCATTATTTTTGTTTCTGTAGAGTCATTACTATTCAAACTACAATTTAGCACTATCGAGAAAGTTACAGTAAAACAAAATCACTTCGATCCATTCTTCACCATAGATTTTATTATAAAATCACTATTAGCACCCTCACAATCACTAAATTAAATAACAACCCATTCTTATGTTGCATTATAAAACGATTGATCACATATTAGCTTCGAAACTTAACAACCATTACTGATTAGTACAAAGGATGCTACAGCTCGTGGTAAATGAACTGAACCATCAACAACCAGCACTGGTTTATAAGTAACTAATGAGCCCTGGGCCAGGGCCCCTGGCGGTCCCTCCGTTCGAATATGCCGAAACATATTAACAGATCCTCCACCTGAATGCAGCCGTTTCATGATAAATCATGAACCGTTAGAGGTGTGCCAAAGTATTGGGAAGGTGATATGTTTCACAGACGGGTATTATTATGGTGCACCTTCTACTTTGGCACCGTCAAACCCTGTGATCGTGGCCAGGGAATAATAAGAGATTTAGAGTATTTCCATTTAAAATAGAGACTTGCACTAGCACTTTACCTCTGAAAAGCGACTTACTATAAAGCCTGTACGCCGAACTACACAACGCTTATTGAAACAAATAGTTCAATTACCAAAATCAAAACCCGACCAACCAGTCTTCATCATTTTTTATAAATCTTTCTACAACGATGGCGATCGCTAACGATTCAAAACGAATCTATCGATCGCTATCGAAAATCATTGACTGGTTGAGCGGGAAGGGTGCTTTACCGAAATCAAATCACATAAAAAGAGAATTCTCAAAGTTTGAGCCAAATCATTACCTAGTGTAGAAAAATGTCCAGATTTGTTTTGAATTCCTCAAAAAAAATGATTTTTTTTTATATTATATATCTTCATCAGTACTTTGTATTTTTGTTTTAAATTTTGTTTGTGATATAAATGTCTGTACAAATATTATTAGCCTAACTTGATAATCCACTTAAATACATACACATACTCAAAAAAAAAAAACTTTTCTTCAACATATCCTGGATAATGATATCAGTAATAACACAGTCTTAAAAAAAACTTTCAACACTTCCACTATTCAGCTTCAGCAGAAGTATGCTGTTTCGCTCCAGAAAAGTAAAGACATTACTTGAACTCCCCCTATCCTTCATGAATATTTCTCATATTTTGAATAGAATATACTCACTTGACGTTAATGTTTTTTTTTCTCTGAAACTTTCAACGTTCTCAAATAATTCAAACTCTTTATATAATTAATTTTTATTTCTTTAAAAATCTAACTCTTTTGAAATTCCTTCATGTTTGAAAATAATTTCTAACAAACTCTAAAATATTCGTAGACAATCAAAATATTCACCAAAAAATATAAAAAAAGCTTAAACATTCAATAAAACAAAACAATATGTACTATTCATCAAAAATGTCTAGCATTGTTCGAATATACCCATATACATATGAATTTGTTCTTCCAGATATTTTGAGCCTACTCGAATAATTCATGAACATTTGGAAAATTTTCAAGACTTGATAAAAATTCCTAATCCCTAATATTCAAAAATAATCAGCTTTATTTCTCCAGTAATTCAAAAATGTTTAGAGCATCTCAAAATCAAAAACTCGTCAAACTTTCTTAGAAACCATTAGTCTATATCAGTCATTTCTAAGAATTTTATGTTTTCCCAGTAGTCCTACAAATGCTCAACATACATATTTTGATGTTAATAGTAAAATATTAATAAAATATACCAAAATTGTCAACCATCTACAGTAAGCCAGTTATCCACACACATGTAGAAAATTATCAGCCAACTTGTAGAAATTACACCTCATTATTTTTTGAAAATTTACAAATCAATCGCAATGCATTTTTTTTCATTTATTTTTCATTGCAAGTTCACTGATTGCGACATATTGCAATTGGAAAGCAAATAAGTCATTTTTTTGTAAAACAAAACTGTCAAATGCACTTGAATGCATGTTAGTGTTACTTAGACGTAGCATTGCATTACAGTTGACGAATAAAAGTTAGGTTAGATAATTTAAACATTAAAAAAGCTAGTTCTGACTTATAGTCGCCTAAACGACGAAAAAATTGTCGAGATTAAAAAAACTTTTTTCCTACATTTCCATCACAATTTTGAGTTTTAAAAATAGGTTTTGCAAAATTTAACCTCACTCGTATCTGTCTATTAATGAATAGCATTCGCTCATTGCAATATGAACATATTTCAATTAACTAATGGTCACTAGAGATTTTGTTTGTCTTTCTGTCGTTACCTTCCAACTGACACAGAAACTTTGATACACCTATATAAAAAAGTGATTGAAAAATCTTAAAGTTTTAAATAAATTGTCAGAACTTTAAATTTGCTGAAGTTTCCCTTAAGCCAGGTTTTTTATTTTTAGATACCTATATCAATTTTTTTTGTCACAATATCACATTTAACTTTCGAATTCGGCGAAGAAAATATTTGGCATGGTAGAAATAATCTACTAGTAATTATTTGCAATCAAATTTATCAAAATACGGAGAATGCTGTGCACCCACTAGAATTCATAGGAAATTCTGAAAAAATCTGGAAATATGTTTAAAAAAAACTGCCTTTTTTTTTTTGTATGGTATTCAGTTGGAGCTGCCTGACAGCTTAACCCTCTAATACCCAAATTTTTATTTTCGATTTAAGTATTATTTTTCGTTATCTAAAATCGTTCTAAACACGTTTTGGGCATTTATTTATTTTTATTCGCAAATTTTTAAATTTTGGTTTTTGATTTTTTTAATTTTTATTTTTGAACATCCCCAGCTTTTTTCATTTTTTCTTGAAGCCTTTTCTAGTTGTTGATTTTTGGCAATAATAAAAATTTAAATTGTTACGGTATTTTTAAAAATATTAAATTTTTAATTTTTTTTCGAAGCGTATTTTATTTTTCGTGTAACTAACGGAAAAACAGGTTTGAAATGATTTTAATACCACCAGGCTCTTCTTTTGTGATAGGTTAATCGTAGAAAAATATAAAAGGTACGATTTTTTATATTAAACGTTAAATGAAGCCCAGGCATTTGTAGGTTATATAAGAATGCAATTTTTCAAACAATTTCTAAAAATACCAAAAAGTTTCAAAAGTCATAAAAAACTTTTCTTATATGCGTGTTATGAGTCAAGGTATAAGCCAAAAATAAAATCATTTTGATTTCCGAGCTACGAAAAAATACACAAAATTCCAAAGTGTACCCCGTCTAAAGGCGGGGTTGGGTATTAGAGGGTTAACTTGTCAAGGCTGAACCCTCGGTCTGGCTTTTGCCAAGTTTCCCCTCTACCAGGACCAATACTCAGACGGACTAGGCAATGGCGCCCACATGAACACTGTTGTGACGTGGTAGTTTTTGAAAAGTGCCCATATTCCCTTGCTTCTGAGAAAAGGAAGCATTGTGAAAATCAGCAGCTCCATCAGAATTTGTTTGAAATAGTTGTGTAGTAGTGTCATTACTAATACTGTCTAGTCGAAATGGTTTTGAATAATTTGTCATTCAAGTGCTATTCTGATTACTCCTGTCTTTTACGTAAGATTAGAGTCTTAAATGTCAATTGTCGTCAAGTTTTAACAAAATTAGGCTGTTTAGTAGTAGTTCTAGTTAATTTTATTTTTTGTTGTTAAAAGTGTTTATTGGTCATTACGTTCATATATCCTTAAAGAAAAAAGTCGCTTTCCTTGTCTGTTTAACAATTTTTCGAAACTAGCAAGTGTACCCTAATGATCGATCTCAGCGTCTTACTTTCCATAGTCATTTTATAGTGAATATTGAAGAGTAAAGTTACCTTAGGCTTCTATTACAGTCTCCTACATGATTCACTTTTCGGTGGCAAATGCAATGCTTCACAACGCCTACTTTCTACTTGTAAATTGTGCGAAAATGAAGCTGGAATTAGATTATTTATACCGCTGTTCCAATAGAGGTATTACTTATTATGGCAATGTAAAAACCATATTAAAATAAGATTGTCGCCACTTATTTCTACTCAGTGAATCTACTAGTCATTTTCCTAAGAGTTCCTATGTATTCCCTACGTCGTATATGATAACGATGTATCTAACTAGCTAATAGTAAGAGTGGCTACGGATCATTCTGGTTAGCAAAAGGCAAACTGAACGTCACCAATAGTATTAATGTCCACTTCGAATAGATTAATTATTTGAAATGGGCATCAATTCTATCAATGACGCAGAATGTCCGTTGGATCACATCCGAGATATTATTGCTAGAGATGGTCGGGTTTCACATTTTTCAAACCCGAACCCGACCCGTACCCGACTTATTTTATTTCTTCAAACCCGGACCCGACCCGAACCCGAGAGAATAATTGAAAAGCAAACCCGGACCCGACCCGAACCCGAAAAATGTTTGCTGTGTGAACCCGAACCCGACCCGAAACCCGAATTTTTTTTTGTAAGACAAACCCGAATAAAACCCGAGTTTGAAATCATGGTAAATTCATCGTTTCTGATACTTAGAGAAGCTTTTAGGTTGTTACTCTGTTCACAATTCTCACCAAACCCGTCCTAAACCCGACTCAAACCCGACTTTTTGTAAGCCCGAACCCGACCCGTACCCGATAATTTTGTAGCCTCCAAACCCGACCCGAACCCGAACCCGAAAAAAATAAAATTTTCAAACCCGAACCCGACCCGAACCCGTCGGGTTCGGGTTCGGGTCGGGTTTCGGGTTTGAAAACCCGACACCCGACCATCTCTAATTATTGCGTCTATGCCATATGAATTATGACGCGGCTTTAAGCAAAAAATGCCAAAATGTGATACCACCACTACAGGTTACGCCTTTGGTTTCCATCATATGGGCTAATGGATTATGCCCTCCCATCGCGGCAAGGTCGCATAACCAAGGGGAGGGATGTTTAAAAATAACTGCTCTTTACATCTAAACTCACATCATTGTTCCACAAATCAACAATGTTTATAATGCTGCTCAGAATGCTTTCAAAATTATGCGTAAGACATGGTCCATAACTGGTTTCTGTCGAAATTCTTGATCTCTCGTTGGATTTAAGGGAAGGTCTTTATGGTAGAAACGATATCTCGCTTAAAATACATTTTATGCCTGGCTTGCAAAAAAAATGATGACAGCACCAAACAATCATCTTCTTAGGAATTCATTAAAATCTGATCAAGAATCTTTAAAGTACCCATCAAAAAGCTCTCCATAAATTCATCTACAGAATTACATACAAAATTTCATCAGGAACCTCACTTTGCAATAGATCACGGATTAATCAGTTGTAATCCAAACAAAGCTTTCTCAAAAATCCATATAATTTTTGCCAAAAAGAAATTTTGAATGAATGTGTGGCTAAAATTCCATTTACCACTTAGATCCCTTAAGAAATTTCCCAAAAATCTATCAGCTTAGGTTTTCACTAACTGTTAGTGATTTGCTTAAAATTTTCTAATACAAAAATCGTCAAATTTGTTTCTTTGAAATCCATTAAAAATCATATTTGCAATGTACGAACTCTATTCAGTAATTATCCTAAGAACTTTTATTTAGGATTCCTGAAAGGATGTCATCTAAACATTGCCATGAATCTCAATAGAAATTCATAAAGCATCTCATTAAGAAGCAATACCTCTTGCAACTCAGTCTTCCATGGCAAAATTCTCTAGTACTTTTCCCGGTGTGTTCCACAATTTCCCATAAATGTCACGGGTAATTGTAATTCCCAGGTTTGCTTTTCTCCGATAGACGGACACCCTGCGTATGGCGGACACGAAGATACTCTATGACCCGGGAAGTGGAGAAAAAAAATCCATCCTTAACTTCGAACCCATCAACCTCAGCATGGTCTTGCTACTTTATCTGCTTTTGATCATCAACGGTAGACGTGATCTTTCGAACGCTGGCTAACCCGTTTTGAGCACAAAGGGAGGTCTTCTTTAGCCTAGTGGTTAATATCTGCGACTACAAAGCAAAGCCATGCTGCAGGCTTGCAGGTGTTTGGGTTCGACCCCCGGTCGGACCAGGATCTTTTCGTAATGGAAATTTTCTTGACTTCCCTGGCTGGGCATAGAGTAACATCGTACTTGCCACACGATATACCTATATAAGAATGCGAAAATGTAAACTTTGGCAAAGAAAGCTCTCAGTTAATAACTGTGGAAGTGCTCATAAGAACACTAAGCTGAGTTAAAGACTTTGTCCCAGTGGGGACGTAATGCCAAAAAGAAGAAGAAACAGAAGGAAGGTAAATATATCTTAGGGATTAAGAGCTGTTTATCTATATTTATAGTTACCCGTTTCACCGTAGTCGCCGATCCAATAATAAATCGAGCTGTCCCGCGTTTTATGCTCCACTCCGTTGCAGTGTACCTTGCGGCTGACCTGGTACATTGTTTACGTGCCGTGTAGGTTGGTGGATGCAGGAGTTGTGGTTCTATTGGCTAATCCGGAGGAAAAACGGATCCTCTTTCCAAACATCAATAGGGAGACCACCGGGAACGAACTTCTATTGTTGTGAACGATTGCTTCGGCGATCCTCTTTCCGGATTCCGACCATTGGCATTAGGAATCGCTGGTCGACGATGTTCATCCCAAGCACCTATCGTATAGGAATCTTCTTTGGCGGACACTTCGAAACATTGCAAATTTGCGGGAGGATTTGTTCCGCTTGGATTTTTTTCACATTTTGATTTCACCATACTACAATTGCATCGATTACGAACAACTATTACATTCGTAAGATATAAAAACACTACTTTTCACCGTTTCAAATAAAAATTCCGGAGTTTTCGCGACGAAATCCGAACGAAAAAATCGCGATCGTGGATTGCTGCCACTCCGGCCATCTTGAATCACCGACCCTTTGTTTTGGTCGGGGCAGTGTTGCGAGATGTATCATTGCATTGGTGTTGAATGCAAAATGACATCGAAATTGTGTAATATCACTCAACTAAGTTGGAACGACTTGGTTGCAGCTGTTTCTGTGTAATATTGGTTTAGTTTAGATGTGATTATTACACAACTTCAATGTGATGAAAAATGGAAATGTTGATTCTGTGTAATTTCATGGCGATGTAATATAACATCAAAAAGATGCTATATTGTATATCAAAAAAGCGGTTACATCGGAATTTTTATACATCGACATGAATTACATCGATGCGGATTACATTATTTTTTGCTGTGTGGTCTAATGACTGAAGAAACTCCTTATCCGAAACGGAGTAAAACCCCGAGGAAAATCCTGGATGTTTCAAGCGGCACACCGTCATCAATTTACGTGTCGGTGCAGCAGCAAAAACAAGAGCAAGCGAAAAAGGAAATGGCGAAACAACTGGAAAGAATCTTGGATCGCCGCGAATTTGCGAAGGAAGGGATGCTCCGGATCCGCGAGGGATTGGAGAAGAACGTCGTCAATATTCATTGGTTCAAGTTACAACTCGAGACGCTTCGTCAGTGCAACGAAGAACTGCAGCGAACGTTCATCGAAATATGCGACCTGGTGCCACGAAATCAGCGAGATGAACACAGGGAAAACCATTTCCGGTCTGAGGAGCTGCACAATGAGCTCTTTGTGTACATCCAAACAGAAATCGCGAAGTTGAATGCGGCGGAAGAGGAAAAACAACGCAGCTCGATGAATGTATTAGCCCCTGCTTTCGTGCCGCAGCAGCCTGTGGTTATGAACAACTCGATGCCTCACTTGCCAGTACCTGGGAGGGAGAAACCAATACAAAATTTCTGTACGTCATAGTGAGCCGGGATTCCGCTGTCACGAACTGTCACTGTGAGCCCAGATCTCAAACATTGGAGTAACACGGAAAAAGCGCGTAACTGATTGAAACACATTTTCGCATTTCATCAAAAGTGACAAAAATTGAATGAAAATCAATTCATGCACATAATGCAAGTAATGTCACGTGAGCACCTTTCAACTGATTGAATATAAAGCATTGAAAAACGCATCGTTTTACTTTTTCAAATGAAAATTAATATTTAGTACATAGAAAACTGTGGTCCTTTTTCCATGTTTGTCAAGATAGATCGAAAGTACACAACAAAAGTGTTGTATACCTTGAAATTGATATACCTTGATCAATGATGTCGAATGACAGTTCATTTACCGCGCGTTCCCCTACGCGCGCAAGCGAACCGAAGGGTTCGAGCCAAAAGAGAAATATACGGACAAGCAGTCTACTCAGAAACACAACTCAGTGCAGACGTTTAGTAAGCAAAGGAAAACCCCCCTAAACCTCGGTCTTTAACCCCAGTGTCCGCCCGTGAAAGTTGAGTCGTAAGTTTCCACTTTAGCTTCAATCAAAAGATTTAAAAAAAAGAAAACTAGCTGTTTTCCCCAAGCCTGCCTTGATTGTTGTTGGCAAGTTGGCGTTATCTTGCAGTTCAATCAAACGTTGTTCTATATTTCGTGTGTAGTATCGGTGCCTCCCTCCCAGGCCAGTACCATTGCCGACATTCGACGGCAGCCTCGAGAATTGTTGAGTTTACAAAAATCCGTGTAGTATTCGACGCATTGGCGAAAACAAAGTCTGGCATTTCATTGAACGACGCCCTAACTGTGGGCCCAACAGTTCAAAACGATCTCGTCACAATACTGCTGCGGTTCTGTTCCTATCCTGTAGTCCTGACAGCAGACATCCCGAAGATGTACCGTCAGGTACGTATTCATGATGACGATCGGAAATATCAGCGTATCCTGTGGCTTGACACCAATAATGAAATAGCCACATTTGAATTAACAACGGTTACGTGCGGTTGCGCCAGTGCACCCTATCTGGCAACGCGCACGTTGATACAGTTAGCGAAAGATGAAGCAAGCGAATTACTACTTGGATCCAAAGTCATTGAAGAAAATAGCTACATCCTCACCGGAGGTAACAGTGAGCAAGAGGTGATTGCAATCTACCAGCAACTCACTGAGCTACTGCGACGAGGAGGCTTTGGAATCCATAAATTTTGCACCAACAGCGAGGTGGTCCGTAAAATCATTCCGCCTGAACTCCAAGAAACACTTTTCGACTTCGAGGACGCCGACATCAACAGCGTTATCAAAACTCTTGGCGTCATTTGGAATCCGAACGACGACTATTTTACCTTTAATGTGAGTCCTCTTCACGGCAAGGTAACGAATGCAATGTCAACCAAACGCTGTGCTTTCTGCTATCGGACAGCTTTTCGATCCATGTGGCTATCTTGGTCCTGTGACAACGACGGCAAAATTGCTGATGCAAGATATGTGGAGATTGAAGTTGAGCTGGGACGATGAACTACCGGAGGAGCAATACGACTTGTGGACTATATTCCAGGAGCAGCTGCCGTTGATGAACGAGCTGCGGAAGAAGCGATGTGTTATTACACGCGGAGCGGCGGCAGTAGAGCTCCACGGATTTTCGGACGCTTCCAAGCGTGCGTATGGGGCAGTTTTGTACACTAAGTGTATTTCTCTGGATGGATCGGTGGACGTCGAACTCGTGTGCAGCAAATCAAGAGTGGCTCCCTTGAAGCCAATGACCATTCCTCGGCTGGAATTGTGTGGAACACTTCTTCTAGCACGTCTGGTTGAAAAAAATAGTTGCTGCAATGAAAATTCCCTTTTTGCAATTTCTCATCGTAATAGGCTGTTTTTCATCACGACAATCTGTCATGAAACGGCCTACTTTCCTGCACTGAAGTATACAGTGCGGGAATAGTCATTACGCAACTGAAACCAGTGCTGTAATGATTCATTACGCAACGCTTTCCCATTACGTAACTGTTTTGAGTTGCGCAATGAATTATAACACAATTATTTTTCAGAAATTGTAAAATGCATTCCGATATATTTTCTGATACCCTCCAGTGGTCTTCTACGAAATTGCAAAAAATGGTGTACGTAACTCGTTGCAGAACTCGATTTTTACAGCACTCGTCGTAATTATCCTACTCGGCAAGCCTCGTAGGATAAAGTTACGACTCGTGCTGTAAACATCATCATTCCGCAACTTGTTCCGTAAACTACTATTTCCAATGTGACACTTTACACGGACTCACAAGTATGCTTGAGCTGGTTTGCAAAATCACCGCTAGCTTTGAACCACTTTGTTGCAAACCGTGTCGCCACTGTGCACGAATTGACGCAGGACTACAAGTGGTGCTATGTACGATCTCAGGACAACCCTGCCGATATTATTTCACGTGGTATGCTACCAGCGGAACTGCTAACAGAAGAAAAGTGGTTCAAAGGTGCATCGGCTTTGTGGCAGCCAAATTGTTCAGCTAATGAGGACAGAATTTGTTTGGATGACGACGAATTGCCGGAATTTAAACCAACAGTAGTCGCTACCTCCGTGCGACAAAAACCTGAAATCGATTTGACACGTATGAGCAGCTTTCGACGACTACAACGAGCTTGGGCTTATGTGTTGCGGTTCATCAAAAATGTACGCCAGAAGATACGTGACACTTCCGAGCTTTAAACGCAAGAAATCACCAAGGCAACCCAAACTATCATGATGCTTGTGCAGAGGGAAACGTTTTACGATTTGCTCCACGCCCTGAAAGAAGGTAAGAAGACTTTGAAGCAATATCGTGGTTTGGCTCCATTCATCGACAAGGATGGATTAATTAGGGTTGGCGGACGTCTTAAATACTCTTCGATCCCCTACGACGGCAAACACCAAATCATGTTGCCTGAAAAGCATCACGTGACCCAAATACTTGTGCGCCAACTCCATACCGATCATTTCCATGTCGGGCAGCGTGGTTTGCTGTCTATCGTACGGGAACGGTATTGGCCGATAAAAGTGAAGACGCTTATTAAACAGCTTGTCTCCAAATGTTACGTTTGCTTTCGGAAAAATCCAACGCAGGTTGATCAATTCATGGGCGACTTACCAGACTATCCGATTACACCATCACCTGTATTTTCGAACACCGGGGTTGATTACGCTGGACCGGTGTATCTCAAAGAAACTGGTAGAAAGAAAACAACGTACGAGGCATACATCGCAGTGTTTATTTGCTTGGCCACGAAGGCCATCCATATTGAATTGGTTTCAAATTTGACTGCAGAAAATTGTATCGCTGCCCTGCAACGGTTTATCAGCAGACGTGGTATGGTCACCAATATGTATTCCGACAATGGAACGACGTTCGTGGGAGCGAATCATGAGTTGGCCGAGCTACGCAAGTTGTTTGAGAACCAGACACATCAACGGCAACTGAACGATTTCTGCATTTCGAAAGGAATCGAATGGCATTTTATCCCACCACGTAGTCCCCACTTCGGCGGTATATGGGAGGCTGGAGTAAAATCTGTTAAACACCATTTGAAGCGTGTCGTCGGTGAAACGAAGTTGACCTTTGAAGAAATGACTACTTTTTTGGCGCAGTGTGAAGCAATCCTGAACAGTCGACCGTTAATTCCTGTTTCGGAAGATCCGAATGACATCGAAGTTTTGACTCCAGCTCACTAGGACAGAGCCTGCTTCTCAGCTTAGTGTTCTTATGAGCATTTCCTTAGTTTTTAACTGAGAGCTTTCTTTGCCAAAATTTCCATTTTTGCATTCGTATGTATATCGTGTGGCTGGTACGATGATACTCTACAGTATTGGACAACACATTTGCAACTTTTTCGATTTTCCATACAAAATGACCAACTTTGGTAAGCTATATCTCGGTTGTTTATAGACCGATTTGAATGAAATTTTGGCAGAACATCAGACATAACTTGAATTTTAACATATATTTTTGAGTGATTTTTCCAATCACAAGTTCAAAAGCAGTAACGGTTTGAGTAAAGTGAACTTTTTGACGATTTTTTATAAATGACATAACTAAACATATTGAAGAAATAGCTTCATGGTATGTTTTTGTAGGGCAATCAGATTTTGAGATAAATAGTTTTGAATTTTTCGTCGAAAATTACACTTTAGTTAAACCGTTATTACTTATAAACTCGTGACTGGAAAAAATATTGAAAAATATATGTTAAAATTCAAGTTATATCTGATGTTCTGTGAAAATTTCATTCGAATTGGTCCAAAAATAACTGAGATCTAGCTTTTGTATATATTTTGTATGGAAAACCGAAAAAGTTGCAAATGTTTTGTCCAATACTGTATGCCCAGGGATGTCAAGGAAATTTCCATTGCGGAAAGATCCTGGACCGACCGGGAGTACCTCGCTATAAATGTTAATTATATACGGACGAACATCAATCAAATACAACGATAGCGATTTGATGAAAGATAAATTTTCCCGAATGAACGTTATTGATGTGAAAAACATGATATAAGCTTCCATCTATACGCGAACAAGACCTATCTGAAATGTATCGTCATTATTCGGGTTTTACACGTCATGTATTTTAGTCGTTTGTGCTATTAATCTGAAACGAGGTCAGGAATCAATTCTAAGGTCTTTTCAAAGTGAGATTTTTATTTAACAAGGGCACAAGATAGTTTCATTTTGGATAGACGTAAGTTATTGGTATGTTGTTATTACACGGATGAATATGTAGGGGCTAAAACAATAAACAATATACGTATGTAAAAAAAAATAAAAACCATTTTTCTTAATATACCCACCAATACTTTTGTAATCCATAATGAAGGATTTTTGGATTCGGTCCATGCAGATCTATATGGTTCGGGACCTATCACTCCGTTGTATTTGGATAACATACGACTTATGATTTACTTGCTCGTGATCAAAGGACATCTAGCAATCATGAACCATGTCACCGCCATAGTAGCACAGAAAATGAATGTACAGGGGATAGGCAAAATGATTGAGATAGGCAACATTTTGCCCAAATTCAAATGCTTATAACTTTATGAAAAATGGATGAAATTGGATGCATCTGGAAGCAGTCGACGGAAAATTTGGTCCAGTTTTAGGAACTTCCTTGGCCATGCATATTGGCCACTGGACACCGGAGATGTTCCGGATTTTCTGAGGTCATGTCCAAATGTCATTTTTTCTGTCGCTGTATTTTTGTGCGGTGTAAAGTTAGATAGATGTTTGCAATTTTCCTAGAAACTAGAACTAATAGGAAGTTGAATGCCACCGGACGCATTAAGATTGGTTGGAAATCTTCAGAAATATGACCATTTCCGTAAAACTGGTTCCGGAAAGCATGGTCAGTCATGTTTGTGTTTCCAATCATGTAAATATTATCCGGAGCTATATCTAAGTGGACATCAACCCTAAAATGATGTTTCCTGCAGCGTATTCAGTACCATTAGATGCACAGACCACTCTATAGAAGGTTGCAGGTACCCTGGGGGAAGTGGTCAATTAGGAACATATCCGGAACCATATCAATATGGGCATCAAACTTCATGATTTTCAAAGGTTATGCTTTCCGAAGCATTTGCAGCACCACCGGCTGCCCTGACCACTTTATAGTAGATTCCAGGTGCCCCGGGGATGTGGCCAATTCAAAACATGCCATGAAGTTCCTAAAACTGGACCAAATTTGCCGTCGACTACTTCTAGATGCATCCAATTTCATCCATTTGTCATAAAGTTATAAGCATTTGAATTTGGGCAAAATTTTGCCTATCTCAATCATTTTGCCTATCCCCTGTATGACTACACCTTCCTTGTGTAAAATCTTACCGCGTTTGGTGCTCCCGCATTTCATATTTGCATTTCAAACGCAAACAGTAATATTTTGCCAAATATATATTCTTAGATTTTTTCGAAAACTTTTTCTTGACCGCACCAGAAACAAAGACATAATCGCTCAATATTACAACGTCTGTGATTTTCTACCAAGCCGAGAAGACTTTCAAGGTGTGGAGCTCTTGGAATAGACTGAGAGGACGTTGAAAATTAAGAGGTCCGTATTGAACCATATGAAAAGGTCCGAATTGGACCAACACACATTTTGTGATTTTTTTAAGACACGGACACCGTCTTTAGCCTTTTAGCTGGTCATTTAGCACAGACTGTAACTTAACACTAACAAACTAGTTCAGCACAAACAGTGTATACACGGAGAAAACGGAAAACACATATTTGAGTATTTTTTAACTCACTTTTGAGTTATTTTTCTCTCCCTATTTCATTCGCTCTTTCTATTGTTGTCAGAGAGCGAAGAGCAAAACAACCCAAAAACCGAACCTTTGTGCGTTACCTCAAATTTGAGTAAGTGGCATAGTACTGGAAGTTGAGTAATTTGATCTGCCGGTTGAGTGAAAAGAACTTAGCCGGTAGGTATTTTTTCGCATGGCAGCAAATGAAAACAACTTCTACCCCAACAACTCAAAATTAGGATAACGCACGAACCCCCGGAATTGAGTGGAATGAACTCACTTTTGAGTACTTCATTTTCTCCGGGTAGGCATATCAAAACCATATGGCCAGATGAAAGCTTAGACTTGGGAGGTTCGATTATAAAATAACACAGAAAGATTGGAGAATTATTGTCATTTACAGAAGCTTAGAAATAATGCTAACCTAAATTGCACACTAGAGCACTTCAAAATAACAAACTTATATAAAAAATCAAACAAATTAACTGAAAGACGTCAAATTTATTGTGTTATTGAAGACTTCGTGGCCGTGCGGTTAGCGGCGTCAGTCGTTTAGGCGTATTGTGCCACAAAGTGTGGGTTCGATTCCCGCTCCAGTCGTTGAAAACTTTTCGCCAAACGAAAAATTCATCACTGGGCCACTGGGTGTTGTTCTGTGTTGTCCGTTGCCTAATGTTAGTGATTGTTCAGTCTGTGCAGCCTTTGGCTGAAGACGGTGTAAATTGTCTTTTTTACATACAAGCCAGACGATGGGTAGAAAAACGATACACACGTTCTTTACAGTTGCGCCAGTATTGAGAAATGCTTGATGGTCCGAAATAGAACAGGATCCGAATTGGACCAGGTTCCCCTGCTAAAAGCTTAATTTTGTTTTATCTAATTAGGTTGATAGTGTTGTCTAACACATATAAGAAATTATTGTAATGTTCAAAATGAAACTAATTAGGAAATAAAAAAAAATGTTTGCAAAAACATTTGTTCTGATTCCTACTGTTATAGGAACGATATATAGAAGAATCACATAACCTGCTATAGCTAAAGTAATTTTCCTTCATTGTGTAATCTGAAAATTACAGGAATCATGTTGCGCCAGATTAGAAACAAGTTAAATTTTGCCTTTGAAGGAAGTATTTTGTTCTCAGCAGTTTGGAGTTGGCGTAAGAGTAGGGTGCCGGTGCCATTAGTGGACTACCTAAGCTATAAAAAATCATAACATAATAACGAAAAGCCTCAACAGAGATCTTTTGGTGTCAACAAAAAAATTTCAACCTCTACTACCGGGAAAAATATAAAAAGAGTTATAAAATTTTTTTTTTGGGCATAAAATCGCTTGATCCACTATTGGTACACGTGTTCCAGTAGTAGACGTTTGGGAATGTTACAAGGAATTTTAAACAAAATAGTTTTTTTCTGTTCGGAACATAAACCACTGCGACCAATATTTGATCTATTGTAGTATATCCCGTGTCCTTTGTTTAGTGCATGTCGTGTTACCTTATCACTATTGAGAAGTGATAAAGTATTCGGTTTTCTTGCAGTTGTAATTCCTAACTTGATCGTGGGAAAGGATTCTAATTGAAAGGTTCCGCTATTTATACCCTTTGAAGAATGTGGTGGGTACACTCTCCACAGGCGCGCCCCTTTAGCAGTCAAAATCGGATCCCTTGATAAAGCCAAGAAATTACACCGATATTGTCCATGCATCAGAATCCTAGTCCTTACTTCTTCAAACTAGAAAACTAAATAAATAAAAGATTAGAAAACAAATTGTTGTATTCGACTCATTTTTTCCCTTGTCTCAAGATCATTCTCGACAACTGGGAAAACCGAGACTTGTCACTTTCAACAAGCTTTAAAAATGTAACAAGGACTAAACAATGTTCCTTTGATTACTATAATATCCTGTTCTCTTCGTTTGAAGCAGTCAGAACTAGGGTTCAATGGTAGATCTTTACCCCATAACGCACCACGAAAAGGTGATCTACCCGCGTTATGGGTTATAGTTATTTTTTACATAGGTTAAACATTTTTCCCTCGGAACAGCAACTAACATCTTCATTTTTTCATTTTCATACATCCATTCTAAAAACTGCTTCTATCCGTTGATCCACTACTGGAACACGACGGCAAATACTGATGCAAGGGAGCAAATTTTTTGCGTTAACTTAATTGTTTATATGAGTTTTTGATAAAATAAAAAGCTGAAATTTGACAAGTCGACTAAACTTGAGGCGATCTATCCACCAAAAAAAGGGCATGTCATTTTTATTCAATCTATTGGTACATTACAGCCATTGATACCGGCACCCTAGTTTATTTTTAGCAGTTGAAGGATGCAATTTTTGTGTACTGCCAAGGCGAAAAAGTACAGAATACACTTGTAAAACGCATAAAAAACATATTCATAGCGGAAGAAGGAGAAGCGCAGCCTATCATCTCGGAGAAACAAAAGGTCGCCTGTACCTCAATATGCTCCGGGCAGCGCAGGAAGAGCAAAATGCTGTGAAAGGCGCTCTGGTGCCCCACAGGCTTCGTTTGCAGTTTTATTCAGACCCCCTCCTAACTATTCGATCTTAGGCACGGTAAGTATAAAGCCACATTACACCATGAAATATGGGTCACCTGTGAGGTGGACTTTTATCACCTAGGGTTACCATCCGTCCTGATTTAACAGAACATGTCCTGCTTTTTCAGCACAGATAGTAGCAACCACAGTATTTCCTATGTTCGTTTCAATATGTTGATGCATCGGAATTTTCTCCATTCAACATCTCGTGCTGCACACCATGTCTAATCAAAGTTTCTGGTGAGATCCTTTACGAATGTTTCAGAGAATCGTGTAGAAAAAACTGTCGGATTCCAAAGAAAATCTTTGACGAATTTCTCCCAAAAACTTTGATTGATATTTTGTTGAAATCAAAGCAACTCAGTAATATTTGAATTCCATATTATATACAGTTAGTTTCCCTGTTGCTATGATCATTATATATAACAACTGCATAGCAACCATAGTAGTATAAATATCACCCTGTCGCCAGTACCAGAAATCAGTTTCAAATAAACCACCAGTTTGTTAGTGTTACCACGTGTTTCTCTTTAGGTTATCGGCCAAGTCACGCCATACCTAAGAGCCAGAGAAAAGTGAAAAGTTCTCGAAGCCGTTCCAGCCCCAAGATGTCCAGTGCGAAGAAAGCAGGAATCGTGCAGTTTGCCGGTGAAGGCTACGACACGTGGAAGTTCCGGGTGGAGACCCAACTTTCGGCGCATGGAGTGAAGGAAACCATCACGGAGGACCCCCCGGTGGAGGAACCAGCGAGGACCGCTTTCCTGGAGAAGGACGAAAAAGCGAAAGCGCTTCTGGTGGCATACATTGCGGACAGCCATCTGGAATATATTCGTGACAAGCAAACCGCAAGGGAGATGTGGACGTCATTGGCAAATACCTATGCCAAAAAAGGTTTTGCAGCCCAGACGTACATCCGGCGGTCGATGGCGTTGTTGCGGATGGAGGAAGGAACCCCCCTGGCGGACCATTTCCGTCGGTTCGATGAGCTGGGACGACAGCTGAAAAACGCCGGTGCCACGGTTACGGAGCTCGACCTGGTGAGCCAACTGTTTATTTCGTTGCCACCTAGTTACGATGTGGTTACCACGGCGATGGAAAATTTGGACGACCAACTGAAGCTTGAGACCGTCAAAGCACGCCTTCTAGCGGAGGAGCAAAAGCGATCTGGAAGAGAATCCGGTTCGAGTGCTGCGAGCGGGTCTGATGGAGTGGTGTTGGCGGCCAGATCCGGAAATCGACGGCCACAATCATCGAAATTCGCCGGTAAGTGCTACCACTGTGGAGAAATCGGGCATAAGAAGTTTGCCTGCCCAAAAGTGAAAAATCGTTCCGATCGGGCTCAAGTAGCGAAGATTCCAATCGACAAGGCGGTGGCGCTTGTGTCCGGAGCGAAGGTGTCGGAAAAGCCGGACGAAATCGAGTGGGTCCTAGATTCGGGAGCGAGTTCCCACATGGTCGGCGACGAAGGTTACTTCCAGGAGATCCACAAGCTGCACGTGCCGCTTCATATCGACAGTGCAAAGGATGGTGAGAGGCTGGTAGCAACGAAGGAAGGTACCGTGAAGGCCAGGTTATGCGTTGGTGAAAATCGGTACACGTTGTCGTTTGGACACGTGTTGCTCGTCAAGCAACTGAAATACAACCTGATGTCGTTGTCAAAGTTGCTGAACGCGGGCGTGCACGTGGAATTCAAGCCGGATCGTGCCATTTTGACGAAGGACGGCGAAACCATCGGTGTGGCGAAATCGAAGGGCAACCTTTTTTATCTGCGGATGAATCGTTTGCCAAGTGGATCGGCATTGGCAGCCGGTAGCAACACGGAGCTACAGCTGTGGCATAAGCGGTATGGGCACCTTAGCTTCAAGAATGTGCTCAAGCTGAAAAATTCCGCGATGGTGGACGGGCTGGATGGTCTCCATGGTGATGCAAAATTTTGCGACGCTTGCGCTGAGAGCAACATGGTAAGACAACCGTTTTGTGGTACAAGACCGCAAACTCGAAGGCCCCTGGAGCGCGTGCACACGGACGTGTGTGGGCAAATCACCCCGCCAACTTCGGATGGATACCGCTACTTTCTATCGTTTGTGGACGACTATACGCACTTCGGAGTCGTGTACCTGCTGAAAAGAAAGGACCAAGTGTTCGATTATTTCAAGGTATATGAAGCGATGGCGACGGCTAAATTTGGGACGAAAATTGCAAATTTGCGATGCGACCTCGGGCGTGAGTATTTTTCAAAAGAGCAGCTAGCCTACTATGATGCAAAAGGCATTCAAGTGGAGTCAACGGTCGGGTACACCCCGCAGCAAAATGGTGTGGCGGAACGTTTCAACCGCACTATAGTGGAGAAAATGCGAGCGATGCTGACCGAGTCGGGTGCGCCAAAGTACCTTTGGGGAGAAGCGGTCCTGAATACTGTCTACGTTACCAACAGAAGTCCGACTGAAGCAATCAAAGGTAAGGAAACACCTGCTGAACGGTGGCATGGAGAAAAGCCTGATGTAACCAAGCTGCGAGTTTTCGGGTGCCAAGCGTTTTCCTGGGTACCGAAACAGAAGAGAGGTAAGCTGGATCCAACCGGACGAAAGTGTGTGATGCTCGGTTACGCACCAACTGGATATCGTCTTTGGGATCAAGAAAAGCGGAAAATGTTTGTGGCCCGCGATGTCCGCTGCAACGAAGCAGCATTCCCATTCAAGGCACCGAGTGAGAGCGACGGACGATTAGTGATTCCGGAGGACGTATCACCGGCTCCCGAGCAAGAGGGGGAAATTGAAGAGCAGCAGATGATTAAAGCAGTTGGAGAAGCTCGAAGTGATGCTCGTGACTCCGACGATGAGGATGTTGGTGATCAAGATTCCGACGAAGATTCTGCTACGGAAGTGGAAGACAACGACGAGGAAGGTGCAACCGCACTCCCACCACAATCAGAAAGGAACAAAACTACTGGTGAAGTTCCGAGGTCTAGTGGTCGGGAGTGCAGGAGACCAGGTTGGTTTTCAGATTTTCTTACGTACAAGGCCCTTTCTGCTGGTGCGAATTCCCTACAGGTTCCCGAATGTTACAATGATGTCAAAGGTCATCCGAACGAGCCTGACTGGAGGGAAGCAATCCGAGACGAGTTGGTGGCTTTGCAGAAGAACCAAACGTGGACCGTGGTCAAACGCCCTGCCAAGGTACAACCCGTACCGTGCAAGTGGGTGTTCAACCTGAAGACGGATGCTGACGGGCGTCCTGCGCGCTACAAGGCGAGGCTGGTAGCTAAGGGCTATGCGCAAAAGAGACACGTGGACTACGAGGAGACTTTCGCACCGGTGGCCCGGTTGACTACCATTCGGACACTATTGGCACTAGCAACGACGAATGGGATGCATATTCACCAGCTAGATGTCAAGACCGCTTTCCTGAACGGGAAGCTCAAGGAGAAGGTGTACATGCAGTGTCCAGAGGGGGTGAAGATGCGCCCTGATGAAGTGTGCTTGCTGCATCGTGCACTTTATGGTCTGAAGCAGTCGCCCAGGTGCTGGAACAGCCATTTCAACGAGTTTCTGACGACCTTGGGTTTCGTGCGATCGAAGCACGATTATTGCTTGTACGTTCGAGCATGCGGAGATGCCACTGTGTACCTGGTGGTATACGTTGACGACCTCCTGATCGCCGCTGTGGATGAGGTCGACATCGAACGTGTGAAGACCACATTGATGCAGAAATTCGAAATGACGGACATGAAGGAGCTGCACCATTTCCTTGGAATCAAGATCCACAGGGATTTGGACCGTGGCCTGATGAAACTGTCCCAGACAAGCCAGATCGAGACGATAATTGCTCGTTTTGGAATGCAAAACTGCAATCCTGTGAAGACGCCAGCCGAACCAAGACTGCAGTTGAAGCGAGAAGTCGGAAAATGCGAGTATCCCTACCGCGAGCTCATCGGTAGTCTCATGTACGTCATGATGGGTTCTCGACCAGACCTGTGTTTCATCGTTGGATACCTGGCGAGGTTCCAGGATGCTGCTGGTGAAGAACATTGGAAGCATGCCAAACGCGTCCTACGATACCTGCAAGCAACGAAGAAGTTAGGATTAGTTTACAGAAGCAAGCCGAAGGAACCAACGATAGCTGCTTACGTGGACTCCGACTTCGCAAGCGACGAATGTGACCGGAAATGCGTTTCCGGATTTCTACTGAAGGTGCACGGAAACACTGTCGCCTGGTCATCGAAGAAGCAGTCGACTGTGGCGATGTCATCTACCGAAGCCGAGTACGTAGCCATGAGTTCCTGCGTGAGCGAGACGATTTGGCTAACCGGATTAATGGCCGATCTTCGACAAGATGCCCTACTGTTTCCGGTATCGGTCTATGAAGACAACCAAGGAGCGATTGCGATGGCAGAACGAGAGGAAACGAGGAGAGTCAAACACATCGACGTGAAGTTTCATTTCATCCGAAATGCAGTTGCCGAAGGGAAGGTCAAGTTGATTTACATTCCGACCCAGAAACAGCAAGCAGACATCCTCACGAAGTCCTTGCCCGCTCCAACGTTTATAGCTTTGAGAAGTAAGTTAGGGTTAGAAGGAAACAACTGAGAGGGGGTGTTGAAATCAAAGCAACTCAGTAATATTTGAATTCCATATTATATACAGTTAGTTTCCCTGTTGCTATGATCATTATATATAACAACTGCATAGCAACCATAGTAGTATAAATATCACCCTGTCGCCAGTACCAGAAATCAGTTTCAAATAAACCACCAGTTTGTTAGTGTTACCACGTGTTTCTCTTTATATTTTGTAGGACTTAGCGCCATTCTTACGAGACCTTTATGGAAACTTAGCGGAAGCTTTTTTATGAAATTCTTAAAAAGAGTCTTACAATATTCTCTGTATAACCACGATTCGAGGAATGCTACCGTTATTTCATGGCATTATTATGTTTTATAAATCTCCCAAAAGGTTCTAGGTGGATTTCATTTAAGCTTTTATTAGACTCTGTGAAATATACTAGGCTGTTTTTGACATTCTTAGTTATTACCTAGCAAAATCTTGATCTGACACTTTTTTTTTTAATTATCGGTAAATTGCTGCAATAATCTGAAGCATTTCGTGGGATATCTAAATTAATATTCTGAGACCCTCGACAGATTCCTAAAGGATTCTTATTGTCTTAGCAAAAGACTACCTAGTGTTATATTTAAGAATTTGTTCGTATACCTACTCATAACTGTTAATCAGAAGTGTCTCGTGATTTTATATTAAAAGTTTTTTTGAAAGCTGCTGACCCCATATTTGGCCACAACATACATCGTATTAAAATGCTTCTTCTTGCAAAGTTTCAGACAAACCGGCCGAGAAAAACCCCCAATGCCAAAGCACCATAAGTTGTAATTTTTTTTAAATGTCCTGATTTTGAGTTTTCAGGAGATGGGCACCCTATTATCACCGGAACCTTCAGCCCGCGATTTTCGCGCCTGACCCATCGAATCCGTGAAATTTGCGGCTGTTGAAATAGTCAAGGATAGTTTCTCACTTTGAAAATTGATACAATCGTTTCCATTTTTTCTAGCTCAAGCAAACTTTGAAAGAGGTAAAGATTTTATTGTATAGCGCAATATTTCGTTTAATATCTTTAATAGAAGGAATATAGAATATTGACTCGCAGTATATAAGCAATGTTTAAGCATTAAGTACGAATTGGTTGTCATAAATGCATTCGACGAGATCAAACGTTGTTCCGGGTTGAAAAGGAAACGACTTGGTCATACCAAGCAATACCGATGATAAAAGTAAAATAGTATTTAGTTGAATAAAAATACCTCCGTACTCTTTGGTTAAATCAACTGCAATATGTAGGATGAGGTTTCGACAAAGTGTGCTTCGGTTTTATCCCTGAAAGTGGTCATTTTGTATCGATTCACCAGAGTCCAGACGAGAAACCTCCCGGAGGAACACGGGAACGATTTCCGGATTGGGAATCTTGCGAAGCCGATTCGTTACTGGCGGCAGCCTGCGCAAGTTTCGCTTGGGAAGCATTTTTCGATGTTTCAACTTCAGCTTGGGGATCTTGAGCTTGCACTTGCTCCACTTTTATGTTGGGATCCATGGTTCCCATGACGCCATTCATGTTGGAAGAGTTCTGCTGATTGTATTTCGGGCGTGGAGGATTTGCCTTTAGCTCCGGTGTTCCAAATATATCGGAATGACCTCCGCCGGGTGGTTTCAAGACTCGACTCGAGGTTTTGGCACTGTTGAGGCCAATATTAAACTCGGTTGAACTCATGCTGGGCAATGTAAAAGGCTGACAAAAGAACAAAAAAAATCGATTCAATGTTTTTCGCTTTCTCATGATGGTGTCATAGGGGGAAAAATGTGCCGCTTTTTTAATAGAAAAAACTTGTCTGCAAAAGTTACCTGTTGGACTTTCGAAGCGCCGAAGATACAGTTTATTGAATACAGGTGAATTTTTCACTAAAACCGTTCAGTAAAAACTAGAAAATTCCGATTTTTGTTCCACAATCGTTTAGTCGACTCTCAGTCATTAAATCACACACGCTAAGATCCGTTTACACAATTAAGTTGCTTCATTGTCGAGAGAAATCTTTCCCATCTGAAGAAGAGGAAGAAGATCAGCATCGCGCAACCGTCAAATCACTCAACTAGCACTGGGATAGACAGCGGCCAATGAGTATATATACTAAGGTGTAGAAGAAGAAGCAAAAGAGTTATGACATTTCAAATATTTCACAAATTTGACACATAGTGAATTTTTTTTTTTTTTTCATTGTTAATTTTTTTTAGGACCGCAGTTTGTTGCTGAATTTTTTGTTAAGGGTACCACATGAGGTTAACAAGTCGTTTTCATGATATTTTATTTAATTATTCATAACTATTATAGCACAGACAAACAGACGTAACACTTAGAACAAATCTCGATTTAAATCATAGTCACGAGGACATGTGCGCCCAATGCTAAAATATGTGTGTTTGGCCGATGCGCCAACAGATGGCGGTAGTGTGTAAACGTCAAACACGAACAAAAACGATGCGAGCGCTGCGGGTGGCGGATTGGCCACCTACTATATTTTTGAATCGACCGTTAAAAAGGTGGTCGATGAACAATGATGAGAGTGTGACGTCTGTTTGTCTGTGATTATAGCATCTATTAGAAAGTTAGACGCGATCCAGTGTTGTGATCTAAAGTCTTGATAGTGTCATATTTTTTATTGTACGTAACTGAAGAAAAATTCTCTCAATAGTGTTGAAACCTTTTGATAAAAGAAACCTATAAGAAATCTAATATTGAAGACAAAAGCTACAAAAAAAGTTTTCTATACAGGTATACGACTAGTTTACCTGCAAAAAGTTTACCTCGTAGAGAACAAGGCGGGTCTATACCCAGGTGATCTAGTATACGTAAAGCAGGTCGGTTTTCTCGGCGCATTTCTCCACAAAGTTTAAATCTGATTACACCTGGGTATAGACCCGCCTTGGTAGAGAATAGACTTTGTTAATCATATTTGGGAGAAAGCGAGTAACTTCAACAACATCAAAAACATGATAGGTACATACCATGAACATACTCACGAAAAAGCTAAAAATATACTACCACTATGGTTATAAAAGATATAATTCGAGAGGGATTCGCGATAAGGGCCTATCTGACAAATCAATAACAATGAGAAAATGATCAATGAAATTCTCATGTGCAATTTCAAATCCCAATTGGATAAAATATACTCAAACTTTAACCTTTTCACTTTAATACACATTTCATAAACCTAGTTTTAAAATCCTCATTAATACCACACACATCTCCTACAATTCCCCTAGCTATTTCGTACTCAAAATATCTTTATAGGTTTCGCCTAAAACGTACTCGAGAATTCCAGTATCGCCCAATGTTATGAGCCTGTAATCGATATTATTTCTAGAAAGATTCGCGAATCAGGCGAAACTTACAAAAAGTACACAATTTAAGAAAATATAGCTTTGAAATTGTAGCTTGATTGTCTATTCACTGCACTTGAACTTTCCCCCTATCGATAATTTAACTATTCGAAAAACGCAAATTTGTAGAAGACGAAACTTCACCTCATGCAAAACCACACACTTTATTGATTACGCCTGTGTTTTTGTTTATCAAAGTGATGGGCGCATCTGAAATCGAAATCAAAACACGGCGAGAGTAAACGGCGACACTGCAAACAAAAAATAAACAAGGCGTACATGGCGGGCTTAATTGAAACCAGAATGTAAACACGGCGCAAAAGTAATAGGCGACACTGAAAATAATATCGATTACAGGCTCATAACATTGGGCGATACTGGCATTCTCGAGTACGTTTTAGGCGAAACCTTTAAAGATTTTTTGGGTGCGAAATAGCTAGGGGATATTGTAGGAGATGTGTATGGTATTGATGAGGATTTTAAAACTAGGTTTATGAAATATGTTTTAAAGTGAAAAGGTTTAAGTTTGAGTATATTTTCTCCAATTGGGATTTAAAATTGCACATGAGAATTTCATTGATTATTTTCTCATTGTTATTGATTTGTCAGATAGGCCCTAATCGCGAATTCCTCTAGATTTTCAGTGTCGCCCATTACTTTTGCGCCGTGTTTACCTTCTGGTTCCAAGTAAGCCCACCATGTACGCCTTGTTTATTTTTTGTTTGCAGTGTCGCCGTTTACTCTCGCCGTGTTTTGATTTCGATTTCAGATGCGCCCATCACTTTGTTAAACAAAAACACAGGCGTAATCAATAAAGTGTGTGGTTTGGCATGAGGTGAAGTTTCGTCTTCTACAAATTTGCGTTTTTTGAATAGTTAAATTATCGATAGGGGAAAAGTTCAAGTGCAGTGAATAGACAATCGAGCTACAATTTCAACGCTATATTTTCTTAAATTGTGTACATTTTGTCACTTTCGCCTGATTCGCGAATCTTTCTAGAATTGTAAATTTTTTCTTCAGTCAAGCAAACGACACCAAACTAGTCAGTTAAAACTTAAAAGTGATTTTGTTTATTAAAATCTAACGAGCAACATGAGTAGTCGCTTTCTCAACTGTTGCAGGCCGTTTGCAGAAAAAAAGTGTTCGAAAGAGCTACGAAATCTCACCGAAAGCACCATAGATAAACTGAAAGCGGCTGGTTATGCTCCAATGTCTACATTGAATACAAATTTACGCATTTGTACGTCCTGCCGTTTAAACGTTGACAAACGGGCAATCTGTACATCATCGGTGGATCAGGTTGCAGGAAGTTCGAAAACAACAACAACTGAGGAATTACTAGATGCACCGACAACAACTGAGGAGTTACCAGAAGTACCAAGTGCAGATAGTCTTGCCACGGTACCATCAGCGACAACTGTTTCAACAAATCAACAATAAATAAATAAATAAGTATTAATAAAATGTTTTCATGATCTCATAACGCATACCCAAATCCAAAACTTTTAAAGTTTATATATATCATTTAGAAACTCATCGATCATACTCTAAAAAAAATATCCTGGTAAAAAAAATTATTTTCGTGTAATCTGTTAATTCATTTTAATTTATACATATATACATATACATATAATATTTATACATATAATATACAGAATACTAATGAATACATGAAAACGACTTGTTTAATTCACGCAAGGCCCTTAACAATAAACAAACAACAAACTGCGGTTCCCGTAATACTTTACACCGAAACAAAAAAAAAATTTTTCTACTAAATGTGAAAATTGTGACATTTTTGAAATGTCATAACTTTTTTGTTTATTGGTTTACCATCACCAAATTTTTATGGTAGATAGCTAATATAATGGACCGTTTTCTCTCAAAAAATTACGTTGGTATTCCGATAGGGTTTTGAGATATTTGAGTTTTTGTGTCAAAAATTATGTTTTTTAATGCAAAAAAAAATTTTTTTTACTGTGTGTATTTTTTTTGGAATCTTTATTTAGTTGTCTAACTTTGTTTCTTTAGTTGTCTAACAATCGAACGAATCGTTTTTGCTGTGCAGCTTTTTGAATAATTTTGAACCATTTTCACATACACCCTTTTCAAAAGTTAGTCGTGACTCAACTTGAAGATTTGATATCGGAAAATGACGATTTAGATGGAACTGGAAAACTGTGCAAAGTTTCAGCTCAATAGAAAAAAATGAATTAAAAAATTTACCAAATTTTGGTGCTGTTGCTTGGAATCACTCTGTGCGCACTGTTTTCAAGTTGCCGTGAGAGAGAGCGAGACAGCACCAACACACGGCGCACAGTAAAAGTCAAAAGAACAAAAGAATTTATGGCACGTACAGAGGCTCATATGAGCCTATGCATGCTATAAAACGTTTGACTTTTACTGTGCGCCCTGTTTTCAAGTTGCCCGTGAGAGAGCGCGAGACAGCACCTACACACGGCGCACAGTAAAAGTCAGGAGAACAAAAGAATTTATGGCACGTACAGAGGCTCATTCTCATTGGACAGCGGCTGTCCACGCGAAGTACACTGAAATAATTAGAACATCCAATTTAATGCGTCCCTGGTGATAAGTGAAATGGCCGGTACGCTGATCATAAGTACTGTGCAAAAGGATAGGACAAGAAACGGTCAAGGAATGATTCCGCTACCGAAATTACTTTAGCTGTACGCAGCTGAGAAGTAGAGTTGATTTCATAACGTCGGTAACGCCTGCCATACAAATCAAAGGGAGCTGTCACTTTTCCGAACGGAAAAATGTGCCGCTCAATTATTCCGCAAGTAAAAGTGACATTTCGCTCATACTGAATCAGCTGTCAAAATTACTTTGGTAAAAAGGAGAAATTTTACTTGAGTGATTTACGTTTCAGGACCGTACTTGGCTAAAGGGTTTAATTCACAAATTTCATAACGCCAAAAATGGTCATTTTTGACACCCCCTTCAGCGTTATGAAATTTGTGAATAGGCCCTTTTAGTCGCGAAGCAGTATATTGTTAGGTGTCGGCCAGGGTAGACGCGTCACGCTAAGCGACGCGAAAATTTCCTGGGAAGGAATAACAATTATTAATAATGAAATGTCAAATTCCAAAGGATTTTCGCGTCGCTTCGCGTGACGCGTCTACCCTGGCCGACACCTTATGAGCCTATGCATGCTATAAAACGTTTGACTTTTACTGTGTGCCCTGTTTTCAAGTTGCCTGTAAGAGAGAGCGGGACAGCACCAACACACGGCGCACAGTAAAAGTCATGAGAACAAAAGAATTTATGGCACGTACAGAGGCTCATGCGTAGTATCCAGCTTTTTACGCTTGCCATAAAACGATGAGGGGTGATTTGATTTCGGCATTTCTTGCCAACAGATTTTATAGTTAAATCTTAGTAGACTGAAATTGAAGATTGTTGATTGAAATGTCAAAATTTTTCACTACGTTTGTTTTGCAGCAAGTATTGACTAGAACAGTTGTACCTCAGAGTTATTTATCAGATTTATTCATTTAATTCATTTCTTTTAGGAACCAGAAGATCAATACGATAATACTGACATGAGTTGAATTGCAAAATTCTATCGTTAAATGGACATCTTTGATTGCTAGCTATATCCCAACCAAATACTCAGGCCACACTGGGCAAAATCGTGTATCCTGAGAGATTTCCCTGATTTTCTTTTTTCATATTCGAATACGTACTGGAAAAACCAACCAGAATGATACTCAACCTCGGAAATGATGCATTTGATTCGAATTCTATTGGTTTTGGATAGAATTACGATCCGATTGGTTTGATCAATGCCTGTCGGGGTCGGGGTTGGGTTTGAAAATTTGATTTTTTTCAGGTTGAAGTTCGGGTCGGGTTTGTATCGGGTACGGGTCGGGTTTAGATTTGAAAAAAGTCGGGTTGAGTCGAGTTGGGTGAGAATTGTGAACACAATAACAACCTGAAGGGAAGCTTTAGATGCATTAGAAACGAACTCGGGTTTTTTTTTTCGGGTTTCCTCACAATTTTTTTTTCGGGTCTCGGGTCGGGTCCAAACGATCTCTGGACTGGTCAGCGGAGCTGTCTACCAAAAACATTTTCCGACTTTTTTACAAACCAATTAAAGAGTTCTCGCAGTAGAGGCCCACTTATTTTAAGTTGTTAAATCCTTGGTGAAACCAGATTCTAGCTCAGTTGAAGGGCACGTGTATAGCTTCTTCAAAATAGATTAGAATCATAGCCATAAGCTTCCTGCCTGTCAATCTAAAATACGAAACCGATTAGAATAAAAAGGGGAATTTTAAATAAAATCGATTTTCATTTCCAAAAACACAAGACTTGACTTCTCTATGTCAACATAACTATTTTTTACCGCAAAGCTTGCTTTGATCAAGCTATAAAAATTATTATAGTGTTTGCAAGAGATGTCAGAAGGGGGTGATTTAAAATTTATGGCATGCTAGCGTAAAAAGCTGGATGCACCTGAAACGTAAAGCTCTCAAGTAAAATTTCTCTTTTTTACCAAAGTAATTTTGTCAGCCGATCCAGTATGAGCGAAGTGTCACCATGTGTCACTTTTACTCGCGGAATAATTGAGCGGCACATTTTTCCGTAAGGAAAACTGACAGCTCCATTTGATTTGTACCTGCCGAAATCAGCTCTACTTCTCAGCAGCGTACAGTTCAAGTAATTTCGGTAGCGGAATCATTCCTTGACCGTTTATTGTCCTATCCTTTTGCACAGCGTACCGGCCATTACCAGGGTTGCCACATTTAAATCTGTATTTTTTCCTTCAATGTAACCCATGCATGCCCTGATTCGCTACTCACCACACCGTAACCGTCCAGGTCCGGATAAGCTACAACCTTACTTCATCAAGGCGTGTTGTTCATCGCTGGCCCTCCCCTGTACGCTTCTCTTCAATCGCTCGCTGATGGAAGGATGTTTTCCCGTAATATGGAAAACGGCAGCAATAGGGTCCTAAAATTTTTAATGAAATCTTGTTTTTATTTAATAAGACAAAAGAGTATGTTCTTACAACCACTTTAGCATTTTTTTCTATTCAAATAACGGTTATATCACATTTAAAATTAAATTTAAAAAAAAGGTTCAACTTTGAACCTTGACACTTGAGATCATGTTTGACATTCACTGAGTCGGCAAAAACGCCACAGGGGCTCATCTTTTTAACACTGGGGTTGTTCCTATTTGACATTTCGGAAGGGACACGGAAAACAAAATACACCCAGAATTTGAGTTTAAACCAAAGGGTGTGACAAAATCTGAAAAAAAAAAAAATGTTTTTTGGCCGTAAACCAACGAAAATCATTCAAAAATTGAGTAAACATGTGATTCTGGCCTAAACTTAATCGTTTGGTACTAATATGAGGACAGGGCTTTAGGACCCTATTACTCCAATTCACAAAGCAGGTGACATCCACAACGTGCAGAATTACAGGGGGATATCTATCCTCAATTGCCTACCGAAGCTTTTTGAGAGTATGTTGCTGGACGCCGTATACCCGTCGGTGCGCCACATCATCGCTGACGAACAACACGGGTTTGTGAAGAAGAGATCCACTACTACCAACATCATGAGTTATGTATCCCTACTCATCGACAAAATTGAAAAACGGCAGCAAGTTGACGCTATCTATGTTGACTTTTCGAAAGCTTTTGACCCAGAGTCTATGAATGGAGAGTTGCGCGAAGAGACTTCTTTGAATGGTTGTTCTTCTTCGTCTTCGAAAACAGCCCCTATCTGTTTTGCTGGTCTGCTCGATAGGTAGACGGTTTGACAGTTCGATAGGTAGATTTGGTATCACTCTTCGCGCAACTCTCCATTCATAAACTCTGTTTTGACCGTGTCCCCCACGCTCTTGCAGTTGAGAAACTGAAACGATATGGGTTTCCAAATTCGGTGAACCAATTGGATTGGCTCGTATCTAACGGGTCGAAATGCATATGTGAGAATTGGTTCGTCAAACTCGGCTCCTTTTGCAGTTGCTTCTGGTGTCCCGCAAGGCAGTCATCTAGGGCCGCTCCTTTTTGTGCTCTTTGCTCTCGATCTATCGATCGCAATCAAATCCCCGAAGATGATGTATGCAGATGATTTAAAATTCTTCCGTGTGGTGACGTCACTTGTTGATTGTTGCGCACTTCAAATGGATTTGGACGCATTATTGAAGTGGTGCAGAGAAAACGGAATGGAAGTGAATATTGAGAAGTGCAACTCTATTATATTCTCTCGGCTGCAATCAACAACTGCTTTTGAATACACCATGGGCACTAACGTAATTCAAAGAGTCACGGCCGTTAAAGATCTGGGCGTTATTCTCGACGTGAAGCTAAAATTCTCGCAGCATATATCTTCTGTAACCGCAAAGGCATTTGCAGTGTTGGGCACGGCGTCACCATCTGGGCACCATATCATTCCGTCCAAATCGCTCGCCTAGAACGTGTGCAGAAGTGTTTTCTGCGATTTGCTCTTCGTCATCTTCCGTGGCGTGATGGTCAGCATCTCCCTCCCTACAAAAAAGACGGGAACTTCTACAACGACTATTGATCTTCGACCTCCTGAACAATAATATTGATTGCTCCGATCTCTTGGGAAGGCTGCGCATAAACGCCCCGGGACGATCGATTAGGAGTTTCGATTTCTTCCGACAGGCTTTTCATCGGACTCAATATGGCCAGCATAATCCTCTAGATGTTTGTTGTCAGCGTTTCAATGATGTGTACCATTTGTTTGATTTTAATTTGTCCAAAACTGTGTTTAAATTAAGGATAAGCTTTTAAACAATAGTCTGTGCGATACTATTTTAATGTCGAAGACTGTATACAATAAATAAATAAATAAATAAACGCACATGCGCTAGTGTCTACGTACGAAAAATCGCTAAAAGGTAACCCGAAAAATATGTGAATGGCAAAATGCATCTAACGAATTATTTCTCAAAATTGGGAACTATTTTCGAAAAAATATTTGGTACCGGTTGTGCGTGATGATGATGGCTATCACGCCTACCAAATATTTCTTCGATTATAGCTTTCATTCACAAGATATTTGAAGTTAGATGCCTTTCCCCATACAAAATAAAATGAGAAAACTCCTGCTGATCAACTGTGAACAAGAGCAAAGCTAGTAATCCATTATCTGTATTTCTGTATCCTAGAACAAAATATCTGTATTTTAAATATGCCTAAAAATTAGGGTAGAAGTTAAAATTATGAAAGATATTCATGAAATCCCAATCATTTGTAACTACTTTGCGAAATTATCATCAAAGATTAAATTTTAGGGCTTTCAAAAATAGAATTTCCCAGTTTTCTTAAAAATTTGTATAAATCTTTATAATTTTGGCCAAAATCTGTATACAGAATCTGTATATCTGTATTTTTCCACAAAATCTTTATTCTGTATACAGCGGGGATTCGCTGGTTGGAACACGACTGCCTTCCATCTAGCGAATCCGACCCGTTAGTTGGAACGACTGACAGATGGTGAAAATGCTCCATACTCACGCATCTGGAGAGCAAATCGTCACGAAACGCACATATACATGCACATTTGTTCTATATATGGTTACTTCAATGCGACGGTGCTCAGACGTCAAAGTCAGTTTGACATCTTCTCTTCCCAAGGAACACACATGTCATAATTGATGCATATTAACTCTTATATTACTAGATTTTGTCATATAAGAGTTAATATGCATTAATTATAACATGTGTGTTACTCGGGTTGACATTCGAGTGCTTTTTAGTTGGAATATTTCCCAACCAACGAACATCCAAGCATCGAGTCATTCCATGTAGCGGACCCCCAACGAGCGAATTCCCACTGTATACAGATTCTTGGTCACAAAATATTCGAGGAAATCTGTAAAATACAGATAAATCTGTATATGTGGCAACCCTGATTGTTACAAGTCGCGATTAATATGAATCAGAACGCGTTCACGGCATTATTTTTTGACCAAACTGACCAAACCATGCCCGATTGATTTTTAGATCTAAAATAGCATATAAGAAGGCAGATCACGAAGTGGAAGCGTAAAAATCATCCAACAGTTATGGTTTGCGAACAATTCTCGCGAAACTTTACTAAAGGACCTATCAGACGTAACAGCTACCCGGTCAACCAGTCAGTGATTTTCGTTAGCGATCGATATCGATTCGTTTTGAATCGTTGGCGATCGTCATCGCTGGACAAAGATCTATAAAGAAATTGTAACACTGGTTGATCGGGTAGAAGCTAGGGTCCTAAAGTCCTGTCCCAATTTTAGTGCCAAACGCTTAAGTTTAGGCCAAAAACACATGTTTACTGAATTTTCTAATGTTTTTCGTTGGTTTAAGTCTAAAAAACATTTTTTCATGTTTCTTTTAGATTTTGTCACACCCCTTGGCTTAAACTCAAAATTTGGGTATATTTTGTTTTCCGTGTCCCTTCCGAAATGTCAGTTAGGAACAACCCCAGTGTTAAAACTAAAACCCCTGTGGTGTCTTTGTCGACTAAACGAACGTCAAACATGATTAAAAGTGTCAAGGTTCATTTATGGACCCAATTTTTAAATTAAAGTTCAAACATGATATCAGGGTGGGTGTACGACTGTCAACTGCAAACAAAGCTCGCCTAACAATCATCTCTCGGGCGGGCCGGCCCAAACAGCACAGGTCGAAACGCGGGCCATGCCAGGCAGCAAATGCTGATGTATTTCAACACTCAAACAGCGGGATGCCTAGCAGCGTCGTGAGCCAAACGAATACACCCACAAAACATGAACGATAGGCGCACCTCGTTGCGTATACCCCCCCTGCATGATATAGCCGTTATTTAAACGGGAAAAAATTCTAAAGATGTTGTAATAACATGCTTTTTCGTGTTGTTAAATAAAAACGAGATTTCATTAAAAAAAAATTAGGACCCAAATATCAATTTAAAACATAGTCACGCGAACATCTACACCCAATGCTAAAAACACTTCTTTTGGCCAACCGCGAACTAGATGGCGGTTGTAAGCAAACGTCAAAATCGAACAAAAGCGATGCGAGCGCCACGAGTGGTCCATCGGCCAATAGACCATTTCCGTGAAATTTTTTTAATGGCTTATATGCTTTCTGTCAATTTACTGACCAAACTTTCGCAAGGAACCCATATGTTTTGAAGCCCCTAACTATTGAAAAACAATGAAAAACTGGCGGAACGACAGTACGCCCCACGGTCCCCTACAATTTTTATATCTACGATTTTTATTGGACCCCTTTTTCTCCTATGATTTTTGTCTCCACGTTGTGGTGAATATTTGATCAGCTGATTCGAGTCAATCATGACAGATATCTTTATTTTTGTTTTCATCTGCCGCTTCCACCGTGGCTGGAATCAACAAAACCATCCGGAAACTATCTTGGTACTGCTGCTGGTCGGTTCCACCACCGGGATTTTAAGGTTAATTGTGCGCGCAAATAATATTATTGTCCCGTTTTTATTTGTCTCAAGCACTTTCCATCGCCGTTGCTTTACTAATTTGATGGTAAATATGTAGAAGAGATCCAGCATGACGAAATCTTTCACGAGAACGGCGAGTATCCTTTTCATCATCATCGCTTGTGGCTGCTGTGGTGCTCTGCTTTGATATGAAAATGGACCTGTTCTCTACCGGTTTTGTGGTTGGCTGAGGGTGGCGAAGACATTTTGCTGAAATCCGGAAGATTGCATCTTTCGAGATTGTTCATCATTCTGTTCGGATTCCTGCAGCTTCCATTGGAATCGACTAATCGAAACAGTATGATGAGGCACGGTAAAATCTTCGTCCCTAGTTGGCCACCGGGCACAGGGCCGTTGGGGCGGAGGAGAACCATTTTCGAGGGCTATCGTGGAGCGCGGTAGAGACTTCCGGCGGGAAGATGAAATGAATATTTTTTATGGTTGTGGAGGACTTTTCGGTGAGATCTATGAGTGGTAAAACGGGGGCACATATTGGCCATTGGCCATATGGTTCAAACGGTAAGGGATCATCCAAAAACGACGTCCATCACTAGGGGGAGGGGGGGTCTATGAAAGTGTGACAGTACGTTTAGAAGGTATTGGAAAAAGCGTGGCAGAGGGGGGAGGGGGGGGGGTCTAGAAATCTAAAAAAACGATGGACGCCATATTTGAATCGTCCCTAATTGTTATCCGTTAAGTCTCAGATTGTTGTCGTGTCGTCGTGTCACGTGTGCTTGATTTGACATTGACATTTCGTTATCTCTACAAACACTTAACGCAGGGGTGAGATTGAAAGTTGTGGAAAAATCTTCACTTGGTTTACCCGCAGGGTTGAAACAACTGTGCCGCACTACTCAAAATGTGGTGAATTTTCAAATTTTCAAAAATTTATAATAAAATCAGGAGTCAGGAGAAATTAGATCTGAAAGCGCCAATAATCATTAAAAATAATCGCCTTTCGAAGAAAAATATAAAAATAGGGGGTAAGGTCTGACGGAAATGGTCTATTATCAAATAATAGAATTGGGCGCTATTCTGCTGTGCGATGAAAATAATTAGAGTGTTACGCCTGTTTGTTTGTGGACCTATCTAACATTGAGAGGCTCTCTTTGTTTACTTTCTCTTTAATCAATAACTGAGTCACATTAACCTATTCTGTTGCGTTTTTCGTACGAAACGCTAGTCGCTTTCGATCTATAGTGAAAAACTTCCCAACTTCCACTGTTATAATCGAAAGAGAGCGAGAGATGAGAGAATCTCTCATTTGTCCTTTAGTAATTTTCAGCGATCGTTAGCATACATTCCGAGCGATTCATTTCTCGCGGAGTAGAGTTTGTTGTTAGGATTTGACGACTAATGGTTTATCGTTGCTGCTATGCTCACATGATAAAGACAACCGCGATGCAATATGGATTTTGTCGATTTTGTCATGATCACTAGATTTCCATCCTTGGTTGTGACAGCTATGAAAATATATAGACCACGGCCACATACAAACTGACGTCACACCAAGGTACATTAAGAGGACAGGAGCCGTTATAAGGCTATCCATGAGGACTTTTCGTGATAGGACTGACAACTAAAAGTGTGAATGCAACCGAAATGAAAGAGTAAACAAATCATGCGAGTGTTATCGGAGCTTTACATTTTCCTTTTGTAATCGAAAGTCACTCCGATTGCGAAACGTCAAAAGCACATGGTAAACAAAAAAACCAGCTGATCGCAGCTGTCTCATGGATTGCCCTATTGATTTCGGAATTTTCAAAAGCAAGCTCAAAATCAAGAAAATTTACAGGAAAATGTGTTCACTGTATTCTAGGGTAAATCATGTATTTTGGACAGGCCAAGGATATGTCTGGAAACGGTGATCGATTAGCTGCATTAGATGCTAATATTTTATTATGTATTTAAAACGAAGCCACTTATGGTGGTAAGCTCCATCGAAGTTTATACGCCAATCGCGTATTAATTTCGATGGAGCTTACCACCATTAAGGGCCCATTCACAAATTTCATAACGCAAAAGGGTGTGGGTGGGTGTCTTTATTATCCCAAGTAACCACGAAGCTATATATGAATACTTTATGTTTGCTCTATAGTATCCCGGATAAAAACGTATCATACAGTGAATGGAATAAACCATTAATGTACAATATAACGTATTGGATACAATACAGTGTATTGTAATTGAATGTCGAAGCAATATCATTCATGTTTGGATATACAATTCAAAAACAATATAATATGTTGTAACAGAACATTGTATTGTTTTTAATTGGTTTTATACCTTACAATTTTGGTCAAATTCCTATTTTCGCGTAAAACAACTGTTGCTTTTTTTTATGTAGCTTTGCTGAAAGAAATAAACAAAACAAGTTCAAAAAGCAAGAAATGTTGGGTGGAAAATATTCAAAAAGTCAAAATAAGTAGTTTTTTAGAAGTCACTTGACATTAGCTGACATGCAACCATGATACAGTTTGTTGAATTGTTTTTGTATTGTACAACAATACACGAATTGCTTATCAAGACAATACATGAACAATATATCATATTGTGTTTTCAAAATATTTGTATGAGAAAATATCTATATTTGTATTGTTACGATACTTAACCACCCATACATTATATTGCAAAAATCTCATATACCATACAGTGAACTGTTGAAAACAATATATTGTACTGTAATTGTATTGTTATTTCACAAAACACTGTATTGTATTTCCAATATATTGAATGGTACTGTTTCAATACGTTATATTGTTTTTGTATTGTATTTTTTATCCGGGATGCTATCAGATTTAGTTTTAAAGTGACATAACCTTTGAGAGCTTTATAAAGCATAATTAAAGTGGGAAAGGGCCCCACAACAACCAAATTAATGCAATACTTGGTAAAGCAGTTTTAATGCACAAGCCCTACTAAAGCATTTATGTTTGTATATTTAGGGTTCATGATGTATATTAGCTTAAAATAATGTATGTTTAGGGCTTGCGTTAAAAATAAACAAAACAATGAATCCATTGACTACCTTTCAATGGTTTTCTTTACCAGCTTAATGATTTTTTTGTTGGAATCAGGATTCGAACCCACAACTAGGATGATGGTGTGCTGGATGCCTGGCGCGTTGGTGTCCTGTGCTAAAGCTGCTGATGTAATAAGGTAGGCTAAAAGTTCCTTATAAACGAAGCCACTGTGTGTGTTACCATTACTATTCGCCCAGTTATTACGAATAGAAAGAATTCTCTTCGGCGATTGATTTCTTTTCCTCACCAAATGAAACATCAATAGAAATAATTTGATCACCATTCTTTCTCGTAGAGGAAATAACAGAACTTAACCCACAAAACAAAGCCCTGGCGCATTAAACAGATTTCAGGGGAGAGAAATTGATCGACATTTCCTCTCGCTCCTTATGAATAAAATAGTCTCATAGATAAAATACAACAATTTTGAATGAATACATATATCCTTAGATCATGAAATGGGGGTTCGAGATGAAAGAAAGTCATTTCATTATTCTTCCATATCCCACAAAACGTAATGAGCGAGTGCGAACGTGCTCGATCATCTTACTTATTTATTACAGATTCGAGTGCGTTTAATGAGGTTATGTAATCTTGTATGACAGCATAACTGTATATTCACTCTAAACGCTTAGCATAATGCTATATTAAAATAATGCTACAAAACATTTACAATGTTAATCAAATGCATCATTGCTTGACAGTTATTGAATAAATGCATGATAACATTATTAATGCAAAAAATGTTGACTTTCGTCCAAATTAATGCAATGGTATAATGCTTGTGGTTACTTGGGATGTTACGGCCCATACACATTTTGTAGAATATCCATACAAAAAGTGTTACGAGGGGGTGGGTGGGTGTCAAAATTGGCCATTTTCGGCGTAATGAAATTAATGAATGAACCCTACACTCAGGCAAATGGACTATCGATAAACATAGGAACCCCTTATGGAAATTCGCCACAAGAAATCGGGTTGAAATTCATAAATTTGCCTTATGAAACCGAAATTTGAAAACAAAAATAGTTTTCGCGGCAACCTGGAATCGAACCAAGGACCTTGCGATAGATAGGCTCGTGCGTACACCCCGTGCCAATCGACGCCTTGTGATGCTAAAACGATACATAAAGCGTTCGACAAGCATGGGAAAATTCACTCACTCACCCGAACGCTACCGATAAAATATCTGCTAAGTATCTGCTGCCACCGAATGTTCAGTGACTGACGAACGCTATTGTCGCGCGCCCACCAAATCGGAACGCGCGTGTGGGACACGCGACGTGTGACTCGTTCCCGACATAACTGTCATAATGGCATGTGTGGCGCTGCATTCTTACGATGTTTATGAACACAGCGCACTATTCACATATTAGCTGCGACGCACGGGGCCCGAGAAAACAATAATAATAAATAAATGTTGGTCTTGATTTCTACCGGATACATAATACTAGGGTGAGCGCAATCCCGACGAATCGCAAACGATTGAGATAAACCGAAAATGAAAAGATATACGAAGCGGAGAGAGCACCTATCCGCTCTTAAATGGGAGACACGAAAGAACGCTATCGCCATTCTATCACTGAATGCTTTCTGCTGAATGTACAGATTTTGCGTTCACTGAATCATTTCGCCTTGTGTATTCTCAGTCAGTGAACGCTCTTCAGCTCTCAAACACGAATGCCACTCGTGCGGAATCGGAATGTACACTGAGAAAAATCTACACGCCAAGATCATGTGTTTTACTTATAGATTTGCGCAATGAGGAAAACCACATGACTTGAGTGTGGTAGCCATATGGATTTCATTGACTTCACATATAACAGCAATCGGATGCCTTCGCCACAAGCAATCGGTCGTGAATCATTCTGTTGCCGTTTTTGTCTAAGGGTGCTGCCATGAACCAGTGCACGAGTTCACTAATTTGACGTTTGAGTGGTGCCATATTCACTCGTCACCATGGCCACATAAATAACACGACACCGCTCAAACGTCAAATAGTGAACTCGTGCACTGGTCCATAGTAAACGCGTCTTGCGATGCGTGCGCGTGTGCGAGCCCGCAAAGCAGAATATCAACAACAGGAAATCCTTTGATCGCATCGCATTCGCGGACGCGTTATTATGGCCGCACCGTAACTTGTCGCTCGGCGAACAAGAAGAAAGCGCATTGGAAATTGAAACACTCAGCTTGGTTGGAGAAACGGCAATCTCGCTCTTGACCGCTTGTGGAAGTGAGCGAGAGAAACGTAATATCCGAGTGAATGTTTCCCATGCTTGGCGTTCGTATTGCGATAATCGTTCCATCTTCCATAAGGCAAAATGTATGAATTTCGATAGTCCAGTTCACTGCATGTAAAGATAGTGCAACGAACGACTGTATATTATTGCGCAGTTCCCACTTTATTGGACCCCGCACTTCAGAAGTGGCGGGCAAGAAAAGGCAGTGAATCGGTTTCACGCCAACGAAAATTGTTAACATTTTTTCAAAAGCATGTGTTCTCAGCAGGGTTGCTACACTGAGCTGAATCTGCAGCTAGATTATATGTGCAGCGCACATATATTTTTGCAATCAAGCTTCGCATTTGAACTGTATTAATTCTGCACATAAAAGTAAATGTTATGTAACCCTTAGTTCTTAATTGGGTTGTTTAGTGATGAAAAATTCGCAGATTTTTGTAGCTTGATCGAAAGAGCACAGTTTTCTAAGTGTAACACGATTTTATTGCGCTTTATTATCTTAATTTTGATATAGTAAATTATTAAAATGGATTTAATTCCGTCGACTCAATGACATTTCCATTTACATAATGACAGCTCGTCCCGGAGTAAAATTTGCCGAGGGGTGATTCAAACGCGATTTCCATACGAAATTCAAACGTGTTTTAAAAATAGTTCCAGGGCACGGAAAATTATGAAACTTTGGATTCTGGCTCAGTTTTTAACGTAGAATCAGAATATGTAAAAAACAGGATACCCCTAAACAAGCCAATTGCACCACTTTTATAAATTAAATGCGTTTGCATGTAATTTCAATAACTCACGCCAATATATTTAGCTTGTGACAAAATGTTTGTTTTTCCTTTATTTCTCCAAATAAAAAAAATAATATAAAAGCTAAATAGACACTTTATAACGTTTATTGAACTCAATCGCATGTTTATTTACACTTCAAGGAAAACATTTAGGTGGATTTCAAAGGGAAAAGCATCATGCTCATGCTCATGTGAATGATTTTGAATGAATAATTTTTGATGGAGTACGGGTAGCGCTACAGAATGCTAGAATTTGCGCTAGCATTTATTCGGAATCGGCTCAAACTTCCTTGAAGCGTGGCACTGATTTCACTGTAGTCCACCGTCACAGAATTTGGATCTGGTGCAGTCAGATTCAGAATTTCTAGAATGAAAGAAATGACTGATTCGCCAATGAGTTTTTTTTTTCATTTTCTCTTAAAGAAACATACCTTACAGTCTAACCACAGACAAAGTTCAACGAAGGTCCACAATCCGTCGCGTCAATCGTTTGAATCGTTTGAATACTGTAGTAGTGCGAACGCTTGAGAACTCGCTCAGAGTTAGAAAGAGAGTGAGAAGAAATGAAAAAGGGAACTAGGGAGAAACAAAGCTATGTAAGGAACAGGAGAAATACAGAAAGCAGAAGTTTTGTGACTACCACTGAAACTAGACGTGTTTCATTACATCTCGTTATAACTGAAAACTCTAAAATACCTCTCGGTCACAAGTCATATCAGTGACGTACGAGGATAGAATTTTTTTTAGAAAGTTAATTTTTTTTTCGCGTGTGAATTTAGTACAATTTTAGTGGATTCGGAAAGAATTGCCACGAATTTTATCCAAAGAGCGGCGTAAGTAATTTTTTTCCTCCTTGTGAATTTTTCGCCATAATTTTTGCTTGGTTGCCATTGTTCTGAGTGTCCTTTTGTGTGTGAAAATCCTTTGAGCCAGAACAAAACCTTGCTTTGTTCTTTTTTATTGGCGGGGAAACAGTGAAGCGACAACATTTTATTGAAACTGCGTGTAAAATAAAAGCCATTTGAAGAAAAGCCATTTTGTGAAAACGTGGATATTTTTTGTCGACGATAGTTTTTCTACACACACCATTTTTCGTTCACACATTTGCAGCAAATTTTTATCGACGACTACAACCACCAGCAACAAGTTTCTCAGTGTGTGTGTACCAGATCCCCAGAAGATCCCAGCGACCGGGAACGCAAAGGGGAATTTCAAGCTGATTTTTGACAAGTCCGAAGAAGCAGAGTGGACCGAACACACCAATAGACTAATCCAGTTGCCTGCGTAGTAGTGCAATGTTGACAAAATTTTCTTTGTTTGCTGTAAGAACTGTCACAACATTGCTTTTGTTTGCTGTGAGAATCCAAATATAAACAGAATTGCTGCAAAACAACCACTTCCTTGTTGGACTGCCGTTGACCGAAAGCTCAATGACGTCAAACAAACATCGATACGTTTTCATTCTGAGGAAATCGACTTGTGTAAGATTGATTGTGCGTTGGTATTCGTGGCAGTTTGCTTGGGGACCTCTATACCGACAACCCGAACGACGAACGACGGAGCCAGTCGGCAGGTTGGTGAAAGCGAAAGTGTCAACAAAAAGTGCATCGAAAGTGCATCGGAGGTCATCGAACTCGGGTGTTTCCTCCGAAAACCATCGAATCGCCGTCGCCAGAGTTGACGCCGTTTGATTTTTGTGGTCAGACGACCGGGATTGTGTGTATTGTGCTGCTGCTGCTGGAGCCATTCGTCGGAGGAGAAAAAGAATTTGCCATTGTGATTGTGGTGATTGTGCTACAGCTGGATTCGCCATCATCGTTTTGTTGCTGCTGTTGCCGTTGAACTCGCCGTTGGATTGTGGATGCACAAGCGCATCTGAAGGTTTTGTGTGCTTTTGACTGCTGCTGCTGCTTTTGGGAAGGATTCCAATTGGATTTTGTTTGGAGTGCGACTTTTGGCCTACAGGGCTGTTCACGGATCGTTTTTTTTTTTGTCATCAGGTACGTGGTTTTGTTTACCTTTTTGGGATATTTTTTTTCCTGCGAGATTTTTTTATTTTATTTTGAATTGACTATCGGTTTAGTCCCATTTTAATTTTGTTTTTGTGTTGTTTTCTTGTGCATTCCTTTGGAAAGGATGACTTTAACATCGATTGCGGATCCTTACGTGCCATTTTCTATGCCATTCAGCCAGTATCAGGAACAGCTGGAATGGATTTTTAAGCACAATGATTTTCCAGAGGATAGATACAAAACATCTTTCCTAGCGGTTTGCGGTAAAGAAGTTTTTACCGAACTAAAAAGGCTTTTTCCTGGAAAAGATTTTAATGAGTTAACTTACAAACAACTAACTGATGAATTGAAGAAACGCTATGATAAAAATGACTCAGCTGTTGTGCACAGCTATACATTTTGGACGAAGAGGCAGGGCCGGAATGAATCTTTGGAAGATTTTGTAATAACCGTTAAGAATTTAGCGGAACGATGTGAGATTTTAAAGACAGGGCTATTCGCGACATGCTTGTAATAGGAGTAAATGACCCTCAGTTACAAAAGCGATTGTGTGATGAGGAAGATTTGTCTGCTGCAAAAGTGGAAAGGCTGATTTTGAACTCCGAGATTTCAGCAAATAGAACACAAAAACTGAAGCATGATGATGACAGGCGTGTAAGCGTAGTAGCAAGATCCCCGACCGGAAGTTTCGCGTTCTAGGAACAGATTCCGAAGCAGGAGTCGTAGTTTTGACAGGAACCGATCATTTTCGTCCAGAAGTAGGAGTAACAACAAATACCAAGGCAAAAGAGGTTCGGGTGATAAACCAACTTACGTTTGTTCTTTTTGCAAGAAAGCTGGACACACTAGAAAGTTTTGCTACCGTTTACATGGCAAAAGCCCGCGTAAAAGTCAAGCCAGTGTAAAGTTTGTAGATACTCCAAAGCCATCTTCTAGCTCCAAAGCATCCAAAGATTCAGGACTTTTCAAAAGGTTGAAGGTAGACTTAGATTACAATTCAGATGATTCTGACGGCATGCCATGTCTTATGATTTCGTCCGTCAACAAGATCAGTGATCCTTGCTATGTTGAGGCTTTAGTAAACCGGAAACGTTTGACCATGGAGATCGACTGCGGTTCAGCGGAGAGTGTGATTTCAGAGGAGTTGTACCTTCGAAATTTTGCAAGCTGTGAACTGCAGCATTGCAACAAAAAACTTGTTGTGATTGACGGCAACAAACTCAAAGTTGTTGGAAAAATTTTGGTGGAGGTACAGCTCGCTGGGAATCGAAAACAGCTCAGCATGGTTGTTTTACGTTGCAAAAACGATTTTATTTCGCTGGTTGGCCGCACATGGTTGGACGAGTTTTACACCGGTTGGAGAAATACGTTTACCAACCCCCCTTTGACTGTGGGGAACATTGACCTGACTGGCGAACAAAAAGCTGTTGAGGAAGTTAAAAGTAAGTTTCCGACAATTTTTACCAAAGATTTTTCTAGTCCAATAGTTGGTTATAAGGGAGATTTAATCTTGAAGGAAGACACACCCATTTTTAAAAAGGCCTACGAAGTTCCATTACGTTTGAGACAACAAGTAATTGACTATTTGGCAGACTTGGAGAAACAAGGAGTCATCACACCCGTTGAAGCCAGCGAATGGGCTTCACCGGTTATTGCCATCGTGAAGAAGGATCAAAGTATTCGTTTGGTGATAGACTGCAAAGTCTCCATCAATAAAGTTTTGCTTCCAAATACGTATCCTTTACCTGTAGCACAGGATCTTTTCGCTACACTTTCGGGTTCAACGGTTTTTTGTTCCTTGGACCTAGAGGGTGCTTATACCCAGCTGCTTTTGACCGACCGTTCCAAGAGGTTCATGGTAATCAATACCATAAAGGGCCTCTATACCTACCATAGACTCCCTCAAGGAGCCTCATCTAGCGCAGCTATATTTCAGAAGGTCATGGACCAAGTTCTTTGTGGTTTGGAGAACGTTTCAGTTTATTTGGACGATGTGCTGATAGCGGGTAAGGACTTTAATGACTGCAGGAAGAAACTTTTTTTGGTTTTGGAAAGACTTGCCAAAGCCAACATAAAAGTAAATTTAAAAAAATGCAAATTTTTTGTTACGCAGTTGCCTTACCTGGGGCATGTTTTGACAGACAAGGGATTGCTTCCCTGCCCCGACAAAGTGAGAACAATCCGCGAAGCGAAAGCTCCACGGAACGTGTCGGAATTGAAGGCATTTTTAGGACTTGTAACTTATTACTCAAAGTTCATTCCTAATTTGTCCACTCGCATCAGCTGCCTTTACAATCTTTTAAAGAAAAACGTGACGTATTGTTGGACTGACAACTGTGAGAAAGCTTTTAACGATTGTAAAGGATTTCTTTTAAACCCAAACCTTTTGGAATATTTTGACCCGTATAAGCCTATAGTTGTAGTAACAGATGCCTGTAGCTATGGTTTAGGAGGTGTAATCGCTCATTTGGTTGACGACGAAGAAAAACCAATAAGCTTCACCTCATTTTCTTTGAATAACGCCCAGAAAAACTACCCAATTTTGCATCTCGAGGCACTAGCAGTTGTGAGCACTGTGAAGAAGTTTCATAAATTTCTTTACGGAAAATATTTTACAATTTTTACCGATCACAAGCCTCTAATCGGTATTTTTGGTAAAGAGGGTAAGAATTCTATTTCGGTGACGCGTTTACAGAGATACGTTATGGAGCTTTCTATTTACGATTACGATATTGTTTATCGACCTTCTTCAAGGATGGGTAATGCCGATTTTTGCAGTCGTTTTCCTTTGACTGAAGAAGTTCCCAGAGAGTTGGCACGGGAATATGTCAAGAATTTGAATTTTTCCAACGAATTTCCAATCGATTACAAAGAGGTGGCTAAAGAAACTTTAAATGACGACTTTTTACTTACGATTTTAAAATACCTGAAAGAAGGTTGGCCACAAAGGTTGGAAAAGCGTTTTGTCGACGTGTACTCCCACTACCAGGAGCTTGAGCAAATCGAAGGTTGCGTTTTGTTCCAGGATCGAGTAGTGATTCCTGAGAGTATGAAGAACAAAGTACTTAAAATGCTTCATATGAATCACTCAGGGATAAGCAAAATCAAGCAACTCGCGCGGAGGACAGTCTACTGGTTCGGACTGAACAAGGACGTGGAGGACTACGTGAAGAGCTGCGTGATATGCCATCAGATGACTGCGACCACCAAGAAACCTGCCTACTCCCGATGGATTCCAACGTCGAAACCCTTCAGCAGGATTCATGCTGATTTGTTCCACTTTGACAGAAAAGTTTTCCTGGTTGTCGTTGACAGCTTTACCAAGTGGATCGAGTTGGAGTACATGCGGAACGGAACAGATTGCAATAAGGTTTTGAAGGTTCTTTTGGGAATTTTTGCCAGATACGGTTTGCCAGACGTTGTTGTCACGGACGGAGGACCACCGTTCAACTCTGACAAATTTGTGACATTTTTGGAAAACCAGGGGATTTTGGTGATGAAAAGTCCACCATATCATCCTGAAAGCAACGGGCAAGCAGAGAGAACTGTACGGTTAGTCAAAGATGTTTTGAAGAAGTTTTTCCTTGACCCGGAAATGAGGAGTTTGGACGTTGAAGAACAAATTGCATATTTTTTGTCAAACTACCGCAACATTTGCCTAGACAACAAAGGCCAATTCCCTTCAGAAAGATTACTCTCTTATAAACCAAAGACTATGTTGGACTTAATTAATCCCAAGAATAATTTTAAAAACCATTTGACTAACTCGCATGACGAACCTAATTTACACACAGTAAAAGGTAATAAAAAGCCTGATGCCTTTCTACACTCAAAAATGGAGATCTGATTTACTACAAAAACATAAACACCACAGACATCAGACGTTGGTTACCAGCCACATTTTTAAGACAAGTTTCTGATGCTACTTTCCAGATTTCTCTTGGGGGAAGGATAGTGTTGGCGCATAAGCGTCAGCTTAAGCTATCGACAGGCACTATTCGCAGGGGAATCTTAGTTTTCCCAATTGAGAGTGCGAATGCCCCAGTTAACGATTCAGCACCCATTTTGTCGCCAAATCAGGAAGCAGCACCAATTTCGTCATCTTTAGCAAGTCAAGCACCAATTTCGTCATCTGTACATGTTTTGTCATCGTCTCCTGTACGAAGCAATAGTGAAGTTCCTACTGCAAGAAAACGAAGAAGAGAAGAAGAAGAAGAGAAAGATTTCGGAAATGTTTCAAATCCAGATTTTGAATTCTACGGCTATCCGGCCGATTCATTCATATTTTCAAACGATGATCCTGAAGTTAATCAGGAATCAGATCCACTCCCAGTGGTTTCGATAAGAAGATCAAAGAGAAGAAGCAAGAAGCGTAGGAGGAGTGATTTTCTCTACTATTAGTAGATTCGAATTAACTAGTATTTTCTAATTGTATATATTTGTATATTTAGATTTTTGATTACTAAGCATAAAGTGCATTCGAAGATTTTTAATAAGTAGTGAATTTAAAGATAATCTGTTTGAAATAAAATGAACTATTTTCGAACTATAGGATGGAGGAGTTGTAGTAGTGCGAACGCTTGAGAACTCGCTCAGAGTTAGAAAGAGAGTGAGAAGAAATGAAAAAGGGAACTAGGGAGAAACAAAGCTATGTAAGGAACAGGAGAAATACAGAAAGCAGAAGTTTTGTGACTACCACTGAAACTAGACGTGTTTCATTACATCTCGTTATAACTGAAAACTCTAAAATACCTCTCGGTCACAAGTCATATCAAATACAACATTTGAAAATGTAAACTTTTTTTTAGCGAAGAATAAATTAACTCCAAAACCGCAAATCATTCTAGCAAGACGATGCACAAGACGACATGTTTTCTTCCCGTGACTCTACGAGTTTGTTTTCTTGAATTCAATTTGCACCCTACTAGGTTATTAGTATTAGAATACAAGTGAAGAATATGTGCATTGACATTTTATTTTATTGTTGTCTAGTAAGATTTATATGCGACACATAAAATCAAATTTGAAGCAAAAAATCAGCATCTATCTGGTTTCTGCACATAAAATATAATGGAGGTTTGATTTCAGTGTAGTTTGTTTGTTTTATTTGTTTCACGAAAACTTGCTTATTAAACATTTGTAAAAGTTAGTGATCCTTTATAAAGAGATAAGCGGATGTAAAATGGAATGATTTGGCAACTGACCAGTAGTGCTGATTTTGCTCGGCAACGAGAATAATATTGTAACACGGACATGACTTCCTCATTGCTAAAAAGTATATTTTGTTTCGTTATAGATCTTTGAGCTACATATCCAAACTAATAAACAGCCAAAAAATCAATAACTCAAAATCGCATTGACAAAAATTTTAAAAAGAAAAATATTTTATTTTTTGTTTCATGCAAAATTACTTTTATCGAAATAATTTTAAGCGGATTACATTACTCTTCAAGAAAAGTTCAAAACAAACATAACGCATGTTCGTTTGGCTCATACTTTGACAGCTCTCGCTGCTCGATTGGCTCACACTTTGACAGAAATGTTAGCTTCCGCGAATCTCTCTTATAAAGGATTACTAGTAAAAGTATGTCAGCCATTTGAAATAGGCTTGTTCGATTATAATTAATTGTGGCAATGATGCAGTCAAGTGCAAATCTGCATTTGGATAGGAAAACCAGTGTAATTTGTCGCGTAAATGTACATTTGAAGAACTTTGGGTATGGAAACATTTGCTTAGAAACATATTTGGAACCACTGCTTGGTGACCTTCGAAGTGGGGGAAAAATTCTGTGGTAAAAAATACTATTTTAGCTGACTACGCCCATTCTTGAAACTATCATGGAATTTCAGACCAATTTACTATGTTTACGGTACATCCCACCACATTACTGGTACATTTGACAGAAATAATTTACAACAATCTGATTTCGACAACAGACATGGTAAAATCGAGCGCATTTCTGGTCTGCTGAAAAATGCCGGTGCGAGCGCTTAAGTTAACCCCCTAAAATGGTAGTTTTTACCGCACATTTTTTTTGCGTGTACACAACTTTCTCAATAATCCATTTATCAAAGCAAAGCACAATAAATAAATTTGATTTGTTTTGAATCTCCATGGTGGTGTTGAATATTGGACCAATGGGCCACCCTGTTTATGATGTCGAGCGGCTGTAATTTGTTATGTCAGATTTTGACAGCCGGCCACTGCTCTCGCTGATCAAAATATAAACAAAGCAGCGCTGCAGAAATACATCGCGTATTTCGCATAAGTATTTTTACCATTCTCTCCAAACCACTCGATCGGTTCAGACGGTCTCTGACAAGGATTGTGAAGCACGTTCGCGAGCGAAAAGTGAGAAAAGGAAAAAGTGCCTGACTAACCTCAAGTAAAAAGTTGTACATATTAGTGATAAGATTACATTATTGATTACTGTAAGTATTCTCCATTACGTTAATTCAATTAGGTGTAAGACTATAAAAGTGCTTTTTGGGGATATTGATATATAAGGGAGGGAGGGAATTCTGATGTGGAAACATGATGGGGACGGGAGTTGGAGACAAGATGGAGGATGATGATTGGGCTACGGAAGTCAAAAGCAAGACACAAAGACACAGACGACGACAGTGACTATGACAGAGAGACAAAGAGAAATAAAAAACAAGGCAACTACACAAGGAAATTGGACAAATATCAGGCCACACGAGTATTGACTGACAACGCTAACGGACATACAACTACGAACGAATCAGAAATCCAAGAAAAACAAAATGGCGATTTTACTGAAAGCAACGAAAATCAGACCACACGCACACAAAAACAGACAGGTACAGTACACAAGTCAGAAAAATACACGACAAGACAGAACAAAGACAAAACCGACGGAATTTACGATGACGGATGGATAAAAAACCAACACTACAAGACATTCATTATTGAAAAGGAAATGAAAGACGAAGACAAAACCAATAACGTGAAATACCCACATCCCATGGAGGTAGCAAAAATGCTCAAAAATATTGGAGTAACAAAATACAGTGCAATGAAAGGAGTTGGTAGGGGAAAATTCCAAATTAGTTTTGAGAAACCCAGAGATGCAGAACAGTTACTAAATTCAACCCTACTCAAAGAAAGTTTTGGCTACTCAATCTTTGTCCCAATGAGGTTCAAAGAGAGCATAGGTGTAGTAAGGGACATTCCACCATCTATCACAGAAAACGAAATTATGGAGAATATGGTATGTGGAAACAACATTAAGGTATCGAAAGTGGAAAGAATAAAGAAACGGGTAGGAGAAGGAAAGTTTGTACCAACGTATTCGATAAAAATGTTTGTGAAAGGAGAAAATCTACCTGAAACTGTGGAAATCTATGGGTCGAATAGGTATGTTGAACCTTACATTTTTCCTCTGAAGTTATGCATGAAATGTTGGCGTTACGGTCACCGAGAAAAGTTTTGCAAAGCGAAAGAAATAAGGTGCTGTAACTGCGGACAAGAACATCAAGAAGATAAATGCGAAACAACGGAATCGAAATGTGTGAATTGTACAGGAAATCATAAAGCATCGAGTAAGGAATGTCCGGAAAGAGCTAGACAAGACCTAATTAGACAAGACATGGCCATAAATAAAACATCCTTTTTCGAGGCATCTGACAAATACCCTAAACGACCTAAAAATAACGTACAAGGAAGACTCGACTCCATCAGAGATTACCCACCACTGGAAATTGGAAATCAACAAATGAATAAGTCACAAATCAAAAATACCCGAAACATTGTAAACACTAAACCAAATTTTCCGACACCTCAAAATTGGTTCAACACACAAAACTCGAAACACGAATTCCTAACCAGGGTGTCTACTACCTGGAAAAACCTGGAAAACCTGGAATTATCAGGGAATTTTATTCAACCTGGAAAAAACCTGGAATTCTCAGGGAATTTCGATCACAATCAGGGAAATTATTTTGAGGCAGTAATTCATGATAGAATATGTTCACGATAAAGGATTTTTGCGTTATAACCCAGAGCTATCGTTAAGAAAACTATCTTCATTCGAAAAAAAATTCGGCTGCGCCGCTCTCCAAGCACTTTATGAGCTGGATGAGTGAGAATCTATTCGAGTAAGAATTTTTATCAGCTTATCAAAACATGATTGATGTTTTTAATGTACCGTAATCCGGGGGAACATTGATCATTTTTTGAATATTTCTTAAAGATTTCGTTTGAAAATGCAAATATTGCAAATTTTATATTTTTAAAACAAGTACTGCCACACATAGCTCGTGACTATATACTGCATTTTGTTTTTTGAAAGATTTAAGCATGTTTAAAAAAAATGTTTTAAGTGATTTTTTGATTTAGCTGATATGGGGTAACATTGATCACCTATGTAAACAACGTTCGGTAATATTGAAAATATTGTTACTTAAATCATGGCCCCCGAAGCCGAATATGAAGGTCAAACGCTTACAAGTCATTTACTTTTTGAGTTATTTTAAAATTAAAAAGTAAGAGGTTGTTTCCGAGATACAACCGCCAAGTTGACGTTGGATAACGTTAGCTTCATCTATTTCCTGGCTTAAGACCGGCACAAACTTATGAAAGATTTCTACTGATAAAAATCCAATCAATTTTCATATTATTTGTTGCAATTCTGACCTATTGTGGACATTGTGTGTTAGCACAGAAAATCTTTGGTGTAAGTTTGGTTCGGTTAACACTTCAACACCGATAGACTCGGTCGATGGAAGAATAAGCTCTTGCTTCCCAAACAAATATTTCGGTCGAACGTTAGGTCCACGCATGATCCACTAAGATTGGTTGCTTTAGTAGTTTTCGAATCCAGTTTGAGGTTGAGGTACTTCTCCATGAAGTCCGCGAGCTCCATGTTCTCCTTTTTGCTCAAATCGATGTTTAAGTTCCTTTTGATACTCGAAGAAGTTCTGCACCATGAAGAACTTTTCTGCTTCGTAGTGGTATCCGGGCAAATCTGCGATTCCAGAGCTCGGCCGTCATGGTCCTGCAGGAAGCGAATGGCCTATCTGATCGGTTTGTTTAAGATTACCAACCTGTGCGCGATCCACGCCAAGCGTGTCAGCATCATACCGAAGGACATCCAACTGACTCGTCGTATCCGTGGAGAACGCGCTTAAATTGAATTGCAACACAATTTCAAACAAAACGGGTCATTCGATGTAAAAGAGTTACAACCAGAGACACTTTATCTATAATTAATAATTGATTAATTTATTTATTTATTTATCAATTATAATTTTGGTTGATTAGTTTTCTAGTTAGCTGTTGCTGATTAGTTTTAGCTCTTAGTTTGACAAATTAATACTATGATCGCTCTAGCATGCATTTGCATGTAGGTAGCGACGACGACAACGGAATTATTCAAAGTAAGTAAAGTTTGTAAGGATGCTTAAAATATATCCCCGAGCCCGATTCCATCTTCTAAACTGGTACCAATTAGCTCATACGGTTGAAATAATTAAATTTCTGTTATATATCAGGTTTATCCTTAAGAAATTGCCTACATCTAGGCGTTTTTATCACAAATCTTGAAATTAACTATTCATTATTTCTTTACATATTGCATTATTAAGCATTTTGCAAGCATATTCGAATTCAGGGAGCTCATATTCATTATGTAGAGTCGTTTCAAAAAATAACAATAATCGCATTGACAAGTGATCAATTTCACCCCGAAATGGGTTCCCCGATTTTCTATTTAAGGGATGATTTTTAGCACTAAAACCACATTTGTTATAAAATTTTGGCACATGAGCCAAAGAGGCTGACCGTCGTACTTGTATTCAGTTGTTTGGCATTTTCAACATGATTGAAAACAGACAAGAAAAACCATGAAAAATGATCAATTATCACTTAATTACGGCACAAGTAAACTCCAAAACGTCAAAACCTTATAACAGCAAGAAAAATGTGCTTTTCTATTAAAAATAAGACATGCCTCGATATTTACCAATTGTTCAATAGTTTAGTCATGAAAATCAATAGTTTTCATTATTTGAGTAGATTCGTAGAAAGATTTACAATCGATTGGTGCAAGAATCTTGAAAATTTATGCGGGTGTTAGTAAGTTATTAACAGTCAAAATCTAACCACTTTTCGTGACGCGAGCGATTTTTCGTTTTTCGAAATTGTACCCCAGTATGTTGCCGTAAGACGTTATCCAACGTCAAAACACTTCGAACCATGGAATACGCCTAAAGGTAGGCAATTTTCTAAGGGAATTCTATATTCTTTACAGTAATTCGCTAATATTGCTTAATTGAGCATACTTTTAAAAATTTTGACAACGGAATCGTTTTTAGCGATGCCATTTTTAGTAAGAACCTCATTTTCCTTGCTAATATCGTTTGCAGAACTTATGTGAGACATGAATCTTTGGTAATGTCATCCTTACCCATTGAAATCATTGTTTCGAAAAGTTTACAAATTTACGCATAATGTAAACGCAATTTTCGCAAAAACCCTCACTTATATTAGCTTATGAATATAAGAAAGAGAAGCACCATTCGTGATTTGGAAATGTTCCATCAATAAATGATGATACGAACTTTTTACGAGATGAGTCATTCCGATCAATGTTACCCCGCTGATAAAAGATACCCCGGATTACGGTATCTAAATTTATTCGGTCAAGGATTAACATATCTAGGGCTGGTAGCAGGTTTCTTTTTAAATACCATTTTTATGCAAGTCTCTAAAAAGTCTCTATTTTTGATAAAAGGTATCTGCAGTCTCTATTTTAACCAAAGTAGTCTCTAAAGTCTTTCTTTTTTCGTTATCTTGCTTTCCAATTACTGAGATGCAAAATTTCTTTTCGTATTTCTCGAGAACAGCCTAGTGGTTTTTCCAGAGATTTTATCAGGAATTCTTCAAGAAATTCCTTCAGCATTTTTTTCATAGGATGCTTACAGGAGTTCCTCCATAATTTGCTTCAGGCAATCCTTGAATATTTCAACGTTACCACCTCTAGGACTATCCAACCGAATTCTACAGTCGTTAATCTTAGAGATATCCAAACCCAAGTAACACAGCTAGTTATATATGAGTAATTAATTCAAATTTTCAACATATTCCGTTGTATTTTTTCAGTAGTATTTACTTTATATCTAAAACTTATAAAGCTAAAACAGCGCAAAAAATGGCGGCTTATATAACATCTTATAGGTCTGGCAACTATTTATAATCGCATACAATCGACGATTTATAAACATATTCTCAACATAATAAAGATGAGAATATGAGCTGTGATGATCATTTGTTATAATTAGGTTATTTTTCAGCACAAAATACTCACAAATCAAATGTATATAAAGACATATTTAATTTGTCGTAATTGAGCTATTTAAAAGTGAAAACCAAATATATATGACACAAGATGATCAGTTTATAATACAGGCAAATGTTTTGGTTGTTGTGACGTTATTTGTACGTTATATAACTTGAAAGACACATTTGTATTACAAACTATCTTATCAGAATGTACACAAACTCAGAAATCAGAATGTATACAAACTATCTTATCAGATCTGCTATCTGGTATTCGAAGAGATGTTTTCGGTGTTACTTGGGAAGTTTCTCACAGAATTTCTCCAAAGAAAACTCGACAAGAATTTCAACGTCATTTCATCTACGGTTATTCCAAAGAAAAGATCCAAAAGCTCCTTGAGGGATTATTCGTGTTTTCAATGAATTTCTTAAAAAATCTCCATGGAATTTTGAAAAGTTCATTTAAGGTTCCACACAATTTAACACCTCAGCAATTTTTTTCTACGAAATCCTTCGATTGTATGAATGATTAATCCTACACAATTTTCTAGTAATTTCGTCCTGTGTTCCAGTAGATCCTGCGCAATATCTTGCGAGCTATTATGATTTTTCTTTTTTTATTATAGTAGCAATAATATTGGAAAGCCTCTAAAAGTTTTTCAAGAGTAAGAAAATCCTCTTTGATCAAGGGTGACCTAAGAAATTACATAAATAACTGTAACAGAGATACCCGTAAATTTGCTGTAGGAATACGTCACGAATTTTCTCAAAAATTTCTCAGCTTTCTGGGAAATTACATTCAAATTTCCTTGGTGAAAACTCTTGAAAGAATGCTTGAGAAAAAAGTTTTGAAAAATTTCTTGAGAAATTTCTTAGAATTAATAGAAGAATTTCCGGAGAAATCCTAGGAGCAATCTCGGAAGTAATTCCTGAAGGTATCCTCAGAGAAATTTGTAGTCAAAATCTTATAAAAATTCTGAAGAACAATTTTGTAGAAAATCCTGAGAAATCCTTGGAGGCATCTAGAGAAGTTTCCGGTTGAATATTACAACATGTTTTAAACGGGAGTTGTGGAGGATGTTCTAGAAAAACTGATTGGAGAATCACCGGATAAAATCCTCGAGGTCTAAGGGCTTTTTCAAAAAAATATCTGAAATAATATGTGAAGGAATTTCTGATGAAAGTCTTGAGGTATTTTTTGTGATAATGTAATGGAAAAATCCTGGTTCTATTTTGAGATATCCAAAACAAAATTTTTGGAAGAATTCCTTAGGAAAATTTTTGGAGAGTGAATATTTTAAATATAGATATCAATCCATCCCTCTCGTAATGTCGTCGTAATACATCAATTAATGTTTGTCCTTCACTGGCATATACCAGATGTGCTGGTATGTCGTCGTAATGTCGCGAAAAATTATTTGAAAAAAAAAAAAAGTTTTAAAAATATTTTCAGATAAATGTCTGGTCTGATTAAACTATTTTGTCCTGGTTCCTGTTAGGTTTCGTTTTTTGATTACTGTTTGATCTCTTTTTGGTCTCTTTTTCATTATTTACTTTTTAATCTCTTTTTTCCTGGAAAGAGGTTTCTAAATTTCATACTTTCAAGAAACTCACTCACTCAAAATATTTAATTTCAGAAAAAAAGATTTTTAAAAAGTAAACTGGAATTTGAACAACTTTAAATTCGAAATTTCTTAACAATCATGATTAATTTAGAACTTTTTTGAATGAAATGTAAACATTTATAATTTATTCATACAGTTAAATGGATCCGGGATCCAAAAGTTTTACGAATTGTTTGTGCTAATTTAAATAGGTTATCTACTTAAATATGTATCAGATGATCATTAACACGATCGATTCAATTTGAGATGTTTTAAAGAATTTGTTTTATTTTTTGCAGGTCATAACTGTATGATAACTTGCTAACACATCGGCAAACTTAATATTTATTGTAAAATATTGCCAACTATCCAAATAAAGTTAATTTTGCGCCCATGAAACTGTCTTAGTTATCCAAACGACCGATGGAAATAAGTGGTACATAATCTGTACTAAAAATGCTTTAAAAAAGAAACATACCGATGCACTTGTTCAGTTCACAGAGCTCTTACATACGAAATAAAAGACATCATCATTGGCAAACACGATTCCTTTGAATAAAACGTCTTCTTCTTCTTTCTGGCGTTACGTCCCCACTGGGACAGAGCCTGCTTCTCAGCTTAGTGTTCTTATGAGCACTTCCACTGTTATTCACTGAGAGCTTACTATGCCAATGACCATTTTTGCATGTGTATATCGTGTGGCAGGTACGAAGATACTCTATGCCCTGGGAAGTCGAGAAAATTTCCAAACCGAAAAGATCCTAGACCGGTGGGATTCGAACTCACGACCCTCAGCTTGGTCATGCTGAATAGCTGCGCGTTTACCGCTACGGCTATCTGGGCCCCAAAAGTGGCTTTGGTATTGTTATCATCTTCATATTGTAATATTGGATATAGAACTGTTCCATTTCAGCATGCTTTGCATAATGTTTAGAAGTGTATAAATAGTTATTAAATCTAACACACTTTAAAATTTGTCATTAATTTGTTTTAGATATATAAAATTGAACCTGGAATTATTTTTATAAAACCTGGAAAAACCTGGAAATATCAGGGAATTTCATTTCACTAAACGAGTAGACACCCTGCTAACTAATCCGTACAAAACAACCGATATTGAAAAACTAACCCAAATGATTAAAGATGACCTCATTAAACAGTTTAACCTTAACAAAATTAAAGCGATCCAACAAACCATAATCCAAAGTTCCAAAAAAACCGACTCAATAGAACAAGACCTGTTACTGATAAACATAAGTGAAGAATTAAATAAAATAGTAAATCCGGAAGTAAGTACATAAACCTGAAAGATACAATAGTAAATAGTCAATCATGCATAACAAGCTACAAAAACTTAAAATTATTCAAAATAATGTTACTAGTATACGTCCTATAGATACTAGAGAAACAATCAAAAACTTCCTCTCGCAAAATAGTACAGACATAGTCATACTGAGCGAAATTTGGCTTAAGCCAGATGAAAGTTATAAATTTCCCGGCTACAAATTATTAACCGAAGCCAGATCCACCGGATACGGTGGAGTTGGCTTTTTGATTAAAAATGAAATTGCTTTCAAACCTTTTACATTGCCAAAATTACATCCAGTAGAATCAATAGCAATTATCACTCAGAATACACAACCAAAAATATTATTTATATCCATTTACATACCACCTCTTCCAGTTAACAATAGTGAAATTAGAGAACCACTGATAAAATTATTTGACACAATAGAAAATTTTGAAGGTTCGGTGATATTAGCAGGTGATTTTAATGCTCATAACAAACTTCGGAATCCATTACAAGAAAATTGCCCGAGAGGCGAATTACTAGAACGTTTATTAGATAGTCGAGAAATGGTAATATTAAATGACGGCTCTAGTACATTAATTAAACCCCCAAACTCCATTCCATCTTCAATAGACCTAACGCTTGCAACACCGGATCTAGCTTGCAAAATAGACTGGAATGTTATCAACGAGGATTTTTTTAGCAATCACAGAGTAATAGAATTTGTAATAGACAATACAGTTAATAATTATAACTATAAAACAGAATATTTTAACAAGAAACAGGCTATAGAAAAATTAAACGAATTACAACCCCATGCATTCCACGTACCAGAAGACATCAATGAAATAGTTCAAGAGAAATTCAAAGAATGTACATACAAGACAAATAAACAGAAAAACAAAAACCCAAAAAAATGGTGGACGAATCGTAAAGAATTACTGGACATAAAAAACGAAAATCTCAAACAATTTTATAAAAACCAAACAGAGAAAAATTTTACTGAATTCAAAAAGAGTAGAGCAATACTAAAAAGAGAGATTCGAAGAGAAAAAAGGAAAACTTGGAAAGAATTAATAGACTCAATTGATGGAAATATGAACAGCAAAACACTATGGAACACAATAAAAATGGTTGGTGGTGAAAGGCCATCAAAAAACAATATACACCTTTTAAATAATAAAGTTATTTCACAACAGTTCATGAATATAAATTTTCCTCCAATTACTGAAACAGTCAATTATACTCCAAAAAATGGAAACATTATTAAAATAGACTATAGAGAAATATTAAAAATAATAAAATCAAAAAAAGATCATTCAACACCAGGTATAGACAACTTATCATTTTTTATTTTAAAAAATCTTAACTTAAACTTAGTTATTAGATTTGCAGAACTGCTCAACGAAGTGTTAATATCATGCAATATACCAAATGAATGGAAATCAATAAAAGTTATACCACTCCTAAAACCCTCAAAGGATTCAGATAATCCACAATCATATAGACCACTAGCGATGCTAAATGTATTGATTAAGCTTATAAATAATGTAGTTAAAAATAGATTAAATAAGTTCATAGAAGACAAACAAATCATTCCAACAAACTCATATGGATTTAAGAAGCATACGTCAGCTATTAACTGTGTAAATACTCTAGTCACAAAAGTACAAGAAGCTAAGAAAGAGGGTATGGTCGTTGCGGCCACTTTTCTTGATCTTAGTAAGGCGTTCGATAATGTTGACATAAATAAATTATTATCTATAATGGAACAATTAGAAATACCAACTGAAATTATAAATTGGGTCTACGCTTACCTTAAAGAGAGAAAAATGATACTAGAATTAAATGATGGATCGCATATAGTACAAATATCAAATAAAGGACTACCTCAGGGCTGTCCATTATCACCTATACTTTTCAATATTTACACCAAACTGATTCACAATATAACTAGGAACGGGGAAATTTTAATACAATTTGCTGATGACTTTACAGCTATCATTGTAGGTTTCAGTGTTGCAATAGTCGCTGAAAAAATGACAAGTTTTTTAAGTCGATTAGCAATAGAGTTCAAAAAATTAGGAATGGAATTAAATCCTAATAAGTCAGCTTGTATGATATTCAGAAATAAAATTGACCCAACAGTATCTATAAAAATAAATAATTCACCAATACCAATAGTCCAAACACACAAAATCTTAGGAATCCACTTAAATTATAAACTCTCATACAAAACTCATATTGATAACAGTATAGTAAAAGCGAAGAAAAAAATAAATATTTTAAAAATGATAAGCCGAAAACGAAGTGGTGCACATCCCGATCAAATGTTAAAAATCTATAAAGCAATAGTACGCCCTCACTTAGAGTATGGTATAACAATCATAGGAACCACACCAAAAACAATATTCCAAAAATTAGAAACTACGCAACACCTTGCAATCCGAACTTCATTAAGACACTTAAAATCTACACCTAATCACGTAGTATTATACGAGGCAGGAGAACTTCCCTTAAAATATAGAGCTGAAATGTTAGCATTGAAAGAAATAGCTAAAACACTTTACTACAATAAAAGTACGATTATAGAAAACCTCAATAATGTCATGAGTCAAGATTCGATCCCGAAACACACATCGTATTTAGAAAAAACCGCTTCAGTCAATAATTTCCTATTCTATCAATTAGCTCCAAAAATAGACCCAATTTATGATGAAAATATTTATAATAAATTATCGATTGCCAACAACATTAAAGATCTAAATAAGAAAGCATTAAGTATTAGTTCACAAAAACAATTAGTTTTAGAGTTAATTTCAAACAAATACAATAACTTTTATCAAATATATACAGATGGGTCTATAATCAATAATTTAGTACGATTTGATTACTACGACACACAGGAAAAACTTTCATACAGTTCGTGGGCTCAAAACTGGATTCACAATTCTTAATGCAGAAATAGTTGCCATAATTAATGCTATAGAATATGCAAATCATAAAAACATAGAGAATTTAGTTATATTCACAGACTCCAAAAATGCTTGCACGTTACTATTAAATTTTCACAAAACAGACAATTTTTTGATTACTAAATTACTTAATGATATACACAAATCCAACATTAACAATATTCACATTCAATGGATACCAAGCCACATAGGGTTGATTGGTAACGATAGAGCTGATCAAGCAGCTAAACTGGGTACTACTAGAAATAAAGAAGAACAAATAGGATATACTTTAGGTGATTTAATAAATGTTTTTAAAAACGAAGTTTCAAGAGAATGGCAGGATCAATATGATTTAATTTCAACAGAGAATGGTAAATTTCACTACGAACATTCCAGAATAGTAAACAATAGACCATGGTTCAAAGGACTTAATCTAACAACTTACGAAATAATACAAATAGGACGAATTAGAACTGGACATGTTGTTACAAAAGAGAAACATGCTAACTGGAATCTTGTCTCCAATTCACGTTGTGACCATTGTATGAATACTGAAGATTTGATGCACATACTATACGGTTGCTCACATTATGACACACACAGAGTAAATTTTCCAATACTGTACAATAATACACCATTAATTGATATTCTTAGCAAAAATAACCCCAAAGAGTACAAACAAATAGTCGAATATCTGAGAAGAATTAACAAAAATGTTTGAGATTAACTATTAAAAAAACACGTAAATGTAATCAGGTCACTATTAGAGTATAGCAAATTACTGAAGGGGCATCAGATTCGGTCGTCCCGTTTGATCAATTTTAAAACACTACTACAAACGTCACAATCCTTGGCTTTATGGACCAAAGAGGTCTGAGCCACAAATCAAGAGAGAAAAAAAAAAGTATTTTTACAATTTGCCTTTTTAGTAATTAGTAATTTACAATTTGCCTTTTAGTAATTACTAAAGTCTTCGAGTGAAAACCTGTTTACTGGTGAATATGCCGTTGATCGTAATAACTGGTCTGCCATCCAGTGGCAAATCGACACGTGCCGCTCAAATTCAAAACCTCTTTGAAGACCGCGGTAAAACTGTCCATTTGGTGTCCGAATGGAAGTGTATCCAATTGGCTGGATATGATAAAAACGATTACTTCAATGATCCACAGAAAGAGAAGCTCATAAGATCGAACGTAAAATCGGAGGCCTTGCGATTTCTGAACAAGGATGATCTGGTAATAGTGGACGGTGCAAACTATATCAAAGGATACCGGTATGAGATTTTCTGCGCCAGTAAAGCATCAAGAACCACCCAATGCACCGTTTATTGTGCCATTACTAAAGATCAGGCATGGAACTTCAACGAAACCAGGGAGGCAGAAGCGGAAAAATATCGAGAGGACATTTTTGAAGCACTGTGCCTGCGGTATGAAGAACCACAACATAACAATAGATGGGATAGTCCACTGTTTACCGTATTTCCCGAAGAAGAGCTGGACGATGACCAGCTCTATAAGGCGACATACGCAACAAGTGCATTGGTGCCTAATTTGTCGACGCAAAACGTAAGTTTTATTTTGTGATTGTTGTAGTGACCAGCCTTTTCACATAGCCGGTTTTACACATTTCCCGATCAATCTTTCTTTCGATTTTCTAACGAGTTAGACTAAAATTAACACATTTCTTCCATCATTATAAAAGCACGTTTATTCTTCCCAAAATACATCAACAAACTGATCTCTATTTTTCTTTCGTCAAGCTGTGCCTACTACGATCTCGATTGATTTCATTTTGAGTACTAGCTAAACAATTCTTTAGCTCACGGACCTATCTTGGTTTTACTATACTCTGTTTCCAGCCTCTCATAATCCCTACAATTGTAATTTATTTATCGTAGGTACGTGGGCCTATTAGTTTTTCTTTACACAACTCGCTTATTTAATTATTTATGATTTCGCCCTAAAAGCCATTACATTGGTAATTAAGTGTGTAGCTTGTTGTTACTAAGTATTCGAATAGATTGACACGTTATTTGGCAATGCTACAATCAAGAGAATATCCTCCTATATATTCCAGTGGTGATATTTTTATATTGGTCCATTCATTTGCTTAAAAACGACGACCTACACATTTGATTACAAAGAAATGGCTTTCAGGGCGAAATAATAAGGTCAAGGAAAGAAAAACGTAATTAAAAATTGCTTGGGAGAGAAAATCAAATTACAATCTAGAGACAAACCAATCACCGCCCGAAAGTCTTCATAATAAAGATAGGGGGACACGGGGCAGTATGGACACCCTAAGGAATTTGCCTATTTTGACTATGAAGACATGAATATTATACTGTTTTTTATGTGCAGTATGCTTTTTAGAGTTCTTAAGCATTTGTTAAACATTGTTACATAATTAGGAAAAAAATATTTTGTTTTCAACAAAAGGTTTTAAAAAAGCCTATATTTGGTAGTCGCCATCAAGCTAGCGGGGCAAAATGGACACCTCCATGGGGCAGTATGAACACCCTAATGTTTATAGGAAAATTATCCCGTGATCGTTCTCAAAACCCCGAAAAATGGAGTACATATTCATGAAACCATAGTGACACGTCACTGTGCCACTGAAAACATGATTAAAACCAATTTACGACATTTTTCGTAGCGATGCTCTCAATATTGCCTACAGGTTAGTTTTAATCAAGAATTGACGATTTTTTACCGATTTGTGGTTCCGCTTCATAATCATTGCATTAAATGCTAAATATTTTTGGATAATTTTGTGTTTGAAGTTATAATTCTTTCTCTTTGAAGCGTCAGCTCTTCTTTGTCACCCGGTGTCCATATTACCCCGAAAGTATAAGAAATTTTCATATAAGTTTTTCAATGTCTTAAAGTACCAGAAAAAAATCTACTATATTTTTGAATATAGCATAAATAATTGAAGATTCAATCAAGAACTACATTATCGGTCAACCTGCAGTCATTTGTCTCTGAAACCTTATTTGATAAGGTGTGAATGTTATAATTTTCGAACCAAATAAAATCATGTTCAATTTTTCGGTTTAAAATCAATGTTTTGAACATTTTTTCTGTACGGGGTTGGTGGTCTGATGGCTACCGCTTCTGCTTCATATGCAGAAGGTCATGGGTTCAATCCCAGGCCCGTCCCTTTCCTCGTACTTTGTAGTTGTATATCTCTCACATGCTTCTATCTTCCATTCTAAATATATCACACTCAAACTATTCGTTCATAGCAAACGCTAGAACCAGAGACGGACAAGAAACCGTTTCCCTAACGCTTCCTTCCTACTTCCACGCGCACGCCTTTCTTACGCCTGATACATAGGCAGTCTGCTAACCACCAAAGCAAACCTCTCTGCCATGCCTTTCCCCCAATCCATACACTCCCGCATGAACTGACGTGGATGCAGTGGAATATACGGTCTACGTGGGAGTCAGTTCAATGCATCATCAATTCCTCCCCCTTCTCCTCATTGGTCAGCATTCTGACGTGGCAGGTGCCATTGTTGCCTAAAAATAGAAGATCACCAGCACTTATACACTGAGGATGCCTGTTAGTCCCAAGCAGTCATTCGGTTGGTTCCTTGTGTAAGTGCAGCTGATCTGGCGATACTGGAGTGCATCCACGGGCGGCCAAACAAGCTCAAGCTCAAGCTCAATGTTTTGAACATTTTTTCTGAAATTTTAGTGGATAATTTACTCTTCCGACAGGCAACTGAAATATTGTTTGCATTGAAAGTGTAAAAGTATTCGCTTATGCAAAGATACAGGGGGTGTCCATTCTGCCCCGGGTGTCCATACTGCCCCCGGTACCCCTAATATGTGTAGAAGCACCGATTTTGGCCAGCCTGAGGGAAAATGTGTAAACTTTTTTCAAATAGGCGAATCTGGCAAAAATCAACAATTTTTCTTCTAGAAATGTTATAAAAATTTAATATTAAATATTAAATACAAATTTTGTTTTATTAAATTTTTATAACATTTCTAGAAGAATAATTGTTAATGGATTACCTGCTTTGCTCTTGTTCACAGTTGATCAGCAGAAATTTACCGCTTTATTTTGTATGGGGAGAGGCATCTAACTTAAAATTTCTCGTAAATGAAAGCATTAATCGAAAAAATATTTGGTAGGCGTGATAGTTATTATGATTACGTACAACCGGAACCAAATATTTTTTTCGAAAATAGTTCCCAATTTTGAGAAATAATTCGTTAGATGCTTTTCGCCATACAAATATTTTTCTCGTTACCTTTTAGCGATTTTTCGTGCATAGACACTAACGCATGTGCGTTACTATGTGGTGAGTAGCGAATCAGGCCAGGCATGTAACCCATTGTTAAACAAATTTATTGAATTATGATCAACTGTTGATTTTTCCTTGAGTGATCTTCTTTTTGGCATTACGTCCTCACTGAGACAGAGCCTGCTTCTGAGCTGTTAAATGAGCACTTCCACAGTTATTAGCTAAGAGCTTTTTCCTAAAGTTGTCATTTTCGCAATGAGCAATAGGGTCCTAAAGCCCTGTCCTCATATTAGTACCAAACGATTAAGTTTAGGCCAGAATCACATGTTTACTCAATTTTTGAATGATTTTCGTTGGTTTACGGCCAAAAAACATTTTTTTCAGATTTTGTCACACCCTTTGGTTTAAACTCAAATTCTGGGTGTATTTTGTTTTCCGTGTCCCTTCCGAACTGTCAAATAGGAACAACCCCAGTGTTAAAAAGATGAGCCCCTGTGGCGTTTTTGCCGACTCAGTGAATGTCAAACATGATCTCAAGTGTCAAGGTTCAAAGTTGAACCTTTTTTTTTAATTTAATTTTAAATGTAATATAACCGTTATTTGAATAGAAAAAAATGCTAAAGTGGTTGTAAGAACATACTCTTTTGTCTTATTAAATAAAAACAAGATTTCATTAAAAATTTTAGGACCCTATTCTCGCTGAGACCAAGCCGCCATCGGCACACATAGTAAGAATTTGAATTTTATGTCACTGATCGCTAGTAAACGCTAAAACTAAAGGGTGGTCCTTTCGGTTTTGTCAAATTGGTGGACCCAGCTAGCCTGAACAGTTTGCGAAAAAGCCCATTTTATAATAAATCTTGGGTATTTCTTCTCATGTTTCACTTGGAACGTATGGCAAACTTAGTGACATCGATAGAGGAAGGATATAGCTTTCATCTGGGACTAAAACAATGATGGCGGCCTTTTTAATTTACCCGCCATATTGAATTTTGTGAGAAAAACCGTTTTTTCACCATTAGCACATCGTTTAGAAACATCATTTTTTGTACAACAAAGAAACAAGTTTTCAATTTTTGGTATTTTCTTGGAGTTCTTAGAGTGAAGAAAAAGAGTATTAATTTATGTGAAAAAATTTGACGGCCATCTTGGATTTTGACGCCATCTTGATTTTAAGTAGTAGCATGCGTTTTTCACCTTGTTAAATTTCGAGGCTACCACTAAAAAAATATTACGCATACTCTTATTCTTCTTATTCCTTTATTCCTGGCGTTACGTGCCTACTGGAATCGAGCATGCTACTCAGCTTAATCTATATAAATAAAAATGGAATGATGTTTGTATGTCACGAAATGGCTTACAAACGGCTCAACGGATTTAAATGATTCTATCTCCGTTTTGTTCTTCAAGGGTTCCGACGTGTTTGTGTTTGTAAAAACTCCAGGATATTCATCGGGAAAGTTGAAAAAACGAGCGTGAACGAATTTGTCATTTTGTATGGGACGATCAATAGCGTTTTTCAACAGCCTACTTGATGGCAAGACGAAGTTTGCCGGGACCACTAGTTAGCTATAAAACAGGTAATTAAATTGGAATTTTCTTTTCTTTAGCGTTTCTGATAACAGAATGATTGTTCAATATAACTTTGAGATCAGAAATAATAAATAAATAAATGAAAACCGTCCAAAACCATTCTTTGGAATAGACGAACATTGTTTAACCATTGTTGTTCATTGGATGAACTTAATAGATTGCACGTTGGGGTATTAGTAAGTCTTGTGTTGATATCTGTAGTTTTAATTTGCGAACATTGCCAAAGGTGCATTTATTTATGGTGGCAATCATAAGTTTTTGAGCTATAAGAATCCTTGATTTTCGGTGCCGTAATGTATCGTTTTAACTGCCGCCCAACATACATGTGAAAAAATAGCCTAATTTACCAGCTGAAAAACAGGCTTTGTCCCAATGTGGACGTAATGCCACTACTCGGGAGTATCATTTTGAGATTGAAAAATTTGACGGCCATCTTGCGTTTTAGCCGTTTGTTTTTTTCTACCATCATGTTGAATTACACAGTTCGACAAAAAAAAGTCGATCCAAATGCACAGAGACGGGACACCCCGGGTTGAAAGTATAAAAATAAACAAAAATAATGGCGTTTTCAGAATGTTCCTGTCTGCCCCAGGTCGTTTTCAAAATATACTTGAACTTGTTGCATCTGCGTTTTTTATTTAAATATATAATCTAATCAATAACCCGACACAGTGTTTTATTTGCAGGACAGCAGAATTCATGTGCCATATTATGTTTTTAACATGGAAATTCAATATGAAGAGATGTACTAAGATTTGCCTGGACCATCCCCTTTTTTTTTACCCTCGCTATTTTTAAAGTACCGCAAATGATAGAATATTTAATATAAATGGTTGATATAAGCGATTTTAATGGTACTACAACTGGTGGATCTCTCCATATCATGGTTTATGAACAACCCCTTGACCATACCGCAGAACCATACTGTTGGGCCGTCTATAAATTGCGTATTCAATTGGGGGGAGGTGGTCTGTTCAAAGGTTTCGGTTCATATCAAGAAAAATAAAAGTTTGCAGAGTGGATCACAAGGGGAAGGGGGATGAAAAATACCAAAAATATGACCACGTGTTTTATGGAGGATCCCTTGCTGGTTATTTTGTATCGTCTTTAAAAGCCTTGTAACTGCACAATGGGAATGTTTACCCCAGTATTCCAGTGGCTTACAGCACATAAAGAAGGTTGGTTTGACTTTATTAACGAGATTTTTAGCCCTGGGCTAGTTCATCTCGGGACCAACGGCTTTACTTCCCTTCCGAAGGAAGTCGTCACTATAACTTTTTACGTCATAAGTGACTATGTCGGGGATGGGATTCGATCCCAGGTCCTCGGCGTGAGAGGCGAGTGTTCTAACCACTACACCAGGTCCGTCCCCAGCACATAAAGAAGAATATAACGTGCTGCAAGACATTTTGTATTTGATTATTTAACCTTGATTTTAAATGGAAAATAATTGCGGATTTCAAGCTGATCAATATTCTTATGGGGCTGAGAAAGGGTAATCCAAAGCTTCCATGTTTTGTTTGCCTGTGGGACAGGAACAATGAAGGGGATAAATATTCTGAATTAGCATGGCCGACGTGGTGGCAAGTACCCAGACAATAAACTAGATTTATACAGTGCTATATTAGAACCATTTGTCGCCCAGAAGCCATTCTTCATCCAGCTTTGCACATTAGGCTTGAACTTGTTACAGAGCTCTTCAAAAAAAATGGTTCAACAAAATTCTAAAGTGAATGATATGAAAGTTGAGATGGGCATATTCGAGATATATTCAAAATCACTGATTTTTATAACATATTGATGAGAAATCTACTTACCAAAATTAAAAACTCGTTTGTGTTGGTTTTCTGGGGAACCATAGAGCTAACAACTACAAAGAACTTATAAGTAACATGATGGCTAGCTATAATTTGACATAGACATTAATGTTACATTGAAAATGCATTCTTTGATTTGTTACCCTGAAATATTTCCTTCAAACCTTGGAAGTTTTTCAGACGAGCAAGGCGAGCGAGCACATCAAGATTTTAAGTACATCGTACAACGGTTTAAAGGGAAAAATGACGTCAATGCAATGGGAACATATTTTTGGGGATTAGTTCGACAAAAAAATCCAGAAGAACATAAAAGACAATCACCCACCAAAACAAAATAGTTCGCTGTTCAATACATGTAGAAAAAATGTTAGTAACAGTATCATGAAACATATATTCCATTTATTTTTTCTCAATCCGAAATTCTAATTTACATTGTAGCAAAAGTATCAAGAGGTGATTTACAAAAAATAAAGCAGAAGATAATGTAGCTGCAAATAAACTCTATTGTTAGCTGAAGGAATTGTAGATCTCCGTGAACAATAAATGAATTCGTTTTGAAAATTTTTATTTTTTTTATTTTTGTAAAAATGCTTAAATGCCCAATAACAATTAAAAGGCACTTTTTTGATTAAATGAAGTATTGTCATTGTGCTGTTCATATATGAAAAATGAAGCATATATGAAAAAATCATTATAGTAAACAAGAAATAAAATAACCTGCAAGGGATCCTCCATAAACCACGTGGTAATATTTTTGGTATTTTTCATCTCCCTTCCCCTTGTGATCCACTCTACAAATTTTTATTTTTATTGATATGAACCGAAATCTTTGAACAGAAACCCCCCACCATCCCAAATAAATACGCAATTTATGGACGGCCCCACAGTATGGTCAAGGGGTTGTTCATAAACCACGATATTTCTGGAGAGATCCACCAGTTGTACTATCACTAAAATCGCTTATTTCAACCATTTATATTAAATATTCCATTATTTGCGCTACTTTCAAAATGTGACATTTCAATCAATGGTTTTAGACCAAATAAATGAAAGAATGAATGCTATTCCTGAAGAATCATTCGGGTACCACATGCATTTTAAAAAATCCTATTTAATTAACGAATTAAGCCGATAATCGGGCTCTGTTACAATTAGGACGTAACTCCAGGAAGATAAGAACAAGTAGAGGCTAACAAGGTAAAAAAAACTCATTTGGGTTTATTCTACGAATGTCGTGAGGTGAGAATTGTCGGTCTCGTATAGCGAGGTGACAATGGATTACCTGCTTTGCTATTGTCCTCAGTTGATCAGCAGAAGTTTTATCGTTTTATTTTGAATGGGAAAATACCCATGATTTATCAAAAATGGGTGATGTGTACTCAACTCGTTAGGGATTTTACTCTGAGATAAATCGTTGCACTTACCTCCGCAGTAGCACACACGCCGACTCACCTCGTGATCGAGCCACCGAGATCCGTCGAAGGACCACTGCCGAGAGGCCGACTCGCAATTCCAGCTTCCAAGATGCACACTGAGAAAAATCTACACGTCAAGGTCGTGTGTTTTACCTATAGATTTGCGCAATGAGGAAAACCACTTGAGTGAGGTAGCCATATGAATTTCGTCATTGACTTCACGGTATAATAACCATTAGGTTGTCATATAAAACAAACATGAATGTCTAAATATCAAATCATGAAAACCAACTGATTTCGAAATAGTATATTTCTCGCATAACTTCTGATCTCGCCCTAAAAGCCATTGGTAACCATGTGTGTAGCTCGTTGTTTCTGAGCATTTGAATGGATTTTCATGTTATTTAACAACGCTATGGGGAAGAAAGGTTCAATATCTACCTGCCCGTGATGTTGGTTTGAATGCTATTTCTTTCATTTGCCCAGAAACAACAAGCTACGCACGTGGTTACCAATGGCTTTTAGGGCGTTATCTCAGAGTATGCGAGATTTTTTTAGAAATTTGATAGAAGAACTCTTGTTCTCCAAAATATGGATTCAAGGCACCTCTGCTTGTCGCAAGCTTACCTGAATGTTTTTTTTTCTCAAACAAGTGAGCCAGCAACAAGCGGGGCGCCGATTTTTCTCTAACACCATACATTATATCCAATGCAGGGAGTAATGCATTTTGTTTATAGAAAATTAGAATGAACTCCTCCCCTCCCCTTGGTTATACGACCTTGCCGCGATGGGAGGGCACAATTCATTAGCCCATTAGAAAGACACCAAAGGCGCAACCTGTAGTGGTGGTATCACATTTTGGTATTTTTGCTTCAAGCAGCGTCATAATTTATATGGCATAGACGCACTAATATCTCGGATGTGACGTTCTGCGTCGTTGATAGCATTGATGCCCATTTCAAATAATTAATCTATTCGAAGTGGACATTAATACTATTCGCGACGATCAGTTTGCCTTTTGCTAACCAGAATGATCCGTAGCCACTCTTACTATTAGCTAGCCAGATACATCGTTATCATATACGACGTAGGGAATATTACTCTGAGAAAAATGACTAATAGATTCACTGAGTAGAAACAAGTGGCGACAAGCTTATTTTATTATGGTTTTTAAGTTACCATAACAAGAAATACCTTTTTTGTAACAATGGTATAAACAATCTAATTCCAGCTTCATTTTCGCAAAATTTACAAGTAGAAAGTAGGCGTTGTGAAGCATGGACCTATGAACCAATGCACGAGTTCACTATTTGACGTTTGAGCGGTGCCATGTTATTTACGTGACCATGGCAACGAGTGAATTCGGCACCGCTCAAACGTCAAATTGGTGAACTCGTGCATTGGTCCATTTGGCATAGGTTCACTATGGACCGATGCACGAGTTCACTATTTGACGTTTGAGCGGTGCCGTGTTATTTACGTGACCATGGCAACTAGTGAATTCGGCACCGCTCAAACGTCAAATTAGTGAACTCGTGCATTGGTCCATTTGACGGTTTTAGCGGTGCCGTGTTATTTACGTGACCATGGTAACTAGTGAATTTGGCACCGCTCAAACGTCAAATTAGTGAACTCGTGCAAAGGTCCATTGCATTTGCCACTGAAAAGTGAATCTCGTAGGAGACTGTAATAGAAGCCTAAGGTAACTTTACTCTTAAATATTCACTATAATAATGACTATGGAAAGTAAGACACTGAGATCGACCATCGAGGTACACTTGCTAATTTCGAGAAATTGTTGAACAGACAATGAAAGGGACTTTTTTCTTTAAGGATGTATGAACGTAATGACCAATAAATACTTTTAACAAAAAACGAAATTAACTAGAAGTACTACTAAACAGCCTAATTTTGTTAAGAATTGACGACAATTGACATTTAAGACTCTAATCTTACGTAAAAAAAACAAGAGTAATCAAAATGGCACTTAAATGACAAATTATTCAAAAGCATTTCGACTAGACAGTAGGGGAAGACGGGGTAAGAGCGCCCGCCGGGGTAAGACGGACCACCTTCAGTTTGGCATGAAAATGGTGGTTTTCTTAAAGTTCACCAAGCACTTTTCATAAATACAAGATTTTTGACATTCCGAACCATTTAGGATGGTATTTACATTAAATGTTTGATACCAAATATCAAAAACAAAGATTCTGCCTGTCAATATTGAATTTGGTCTAAATTTAACAGATGCTCACTTAAGCATTTCGGAAGGGATTTTTTTGAAAAAAACATAACAAATTACCCGTCCACGCATCAACAGAAATGTGAAATATGCTTCAGTGAAGTAAAATATGAATTGTAAATATTTAGCTTTGAAATGAGGCCATAGTTGTGAAAATTGCGCAAGCGGGGTAAAACCGACCACTGTTGATGGGGTAAGACCGCCACCCCTAATTTATACCAATAAAATGTCCAAATAATTTTAAAAGTTGTAACTACGATTTACATTACTATTCAAGTAAAATGAAATCAATTTTGTTATAAAAACAAGCCAAATCCGTATATTTTTCCAAAATATGGGTGTCTCAAGGTAGAAATAAGTAAACAGCTAAGTTTTTTTAAATAATTTAACCCTAAAAATGTTTCAATATCCCCGTTAATCAATTTAGAATTCATAAAACATTATACTTTTCAGAATCTTAGGGAACTGATATATTTTTTCTCAAAACTGTGTTCGAAAATCGTGGTGGTCGCTTTTACCCCGTGGGTGGGCGGTTTGTCTTTGGTTTTACCCCGTCGCTAAAAATAATCTTGATAAGTCATCACTTTTTCAAGCGTAAAGAAATAAATATTTTTTTACAAATACAACACCTGTGATATTTTTTGATCATGCCTAAGGCTTCAAAAAACGACATGCTGCGTCGAAAAAGGATTTATTAATTCTTGTTTTTGACATATGAATTAACATGCTTAGGCGGGCGGTCTTACCCCGTCTTCCCCTATTAGTAATGACACAACTACACTAAATACTATTTCAAACAAATTCTGATGGAGCTGCTGATTTTCAAAATGCTTCCTTTTCTCAGAAGCAAGGGAATATGGATATGTTTTAAAAACTACCACGTCACAATACCAATAAAAAACAGTGTTCATGTGGGCACCATAGCCTAGTCCGTCTGAGTATCGGCAGGCTTGATAGAAACTCCTCGTCGATGCAAAGATAAGGCGATTTTGCCGTTTTTCTGAGGAGAAAAAAATGAACTCAAAATTTTCAACACAGATCCTCAAGCGATTCGAGTGAGAGTGCAATAAAATACGAGGATTTTTTCAGGTACTCTCTCTCTCTCTCGTTGCGATGCTCACCATTACTCACACTTCAAACGAACTCTTGAGTCTGCCGCCAGAACAGACAGTCCTCGGGGAGTTGTGAGACCACCCTTTTTTGATGGAATTTTACTCTGTTGTGTTGTGTGCTGCATCTTCCTCGCTCATTTTTCGTTGCCTCTCTGCTTAGCATTTTTTCGCTCCCTCGCAAAGATGCAAAGGCAGCACGCTGCTCTAGAGCATGTCACCGAACTCTGATGATGTTGAGGAGAATTATCAAGCCTGAGCGCAACGCTTCTTCTCTTTGAAACATGATGATGACTGTCGTTCGACACAAGGTTCGACCGCAATTTAGTTCGCTATGGGTTCATCACTAACAATTTAGAAATTTGGAACACTGAAATAGGCAGCATCGATTTCAAATCGACCAACTTGAACATGATGATCATGACACAAGATAACTATAAGTTAAACACACTGAGTCTGTGTTGGGTGATGATCTGTGCACCCATAGGTTGACGCATACAAATTTGAAATGAAAACATATGTGGAAAACTATGGAATTCATGTTGTCGGTTGATGAATCAGTCCATGAAGCAAAACTAATGAATTGAATGTGTAATACACACGAAGTTTGTAAGAAAATCGCAACAAATCGATATAGACGTTCATGAATTGATCCATAATTTCAAACACACGGATAAAACGTGTGGATTTTTATCAGTATGGGTCGTCGCTTTCTCGCCAACGATATTCACCAGGAGTGACGCCGAACAGTAAATATTGATTCGTGAATCTTATTTCTAAATACCTCCCGGCACACTCCTAGGAATCGTCGCTTCAGCGAACACGACAATCTGCCAGCACCACCACAGCAGCTTCACTCCACTGCACCCGCACCGCCACACACCAATCGTTTCGATAAACGAAGGAAGGAAGCAGGACGCCGAACAAGATACAACTCGTTCGTCTTGCGCGACAACGCCGGCTTTGAATGAACGGCCCCATTCACGCTCGTTCAAATCTACTCAAAAGAGAGTAACTTTGACTCACTTTTGAAGTTTCAAGTTAGCTGTCAAAAGTGAGTAACTTTTGTTTATCAAAGTGAGTAACTTTTTACTCAACCATGAAAGAAAACGACATTACTCACTTTTGAGTAAACACAAACATATTTGACTCACTTTGTAAACGTCAAATACTTGTGAAAATTTCGCGCGCTCGAACTGACAAATCCTCCGTTGTGGTAAAATTTCTTCTGTCGGTGATGTCGGACAGTTTTCAAAAAAATCGAAACAAAAGCCTAGCCGACAAAGCAATGGACCGATGCACGAGTTCACTATCTGACGTTTGAGCGGTGCCGTGTTATTTACGTGACCATGGCAACGAGTGAATTCGGCACCGCTCAAACGTCAAATTAGTGAACTCTTGCATTGGTCCATAGGCCAGGGGAAGTGGTTCACCTAGAGTGAATTTATGTCAGAGAAAAAAGTAGATTTTGTATAAGAATTGACAGAAAAATGAATGACAAGTTCATCCACTTCTCCTGGCCTATGACAGTTAGTTTGCTTGAAACTTCGCTTCGGAAGTACAACCGGCGAATTCCAGATTCGTGCTGCGAAGTCAATAATCCTGATATCAAGTGAAGCGAGGTCGGAGTGAAAATGACCAAGTCCAGGTTTTGATCGAACAACCGCAAGAAAGAAATATAAACAGTAAGTTTTACCGCCGTACTTTTTATTAGACTAATTATCAATTCTTTACAGTCTAACTGGGAAGACTACTGGCTCGGTCAAACTACATCCTCCATGACTGTCATCAATCCCCCATCAATGATTTATAGCATCCGGGGATCCATTCCTGAGCAGCGAAAAATTCAACACAGATATTATATTTTTACTTGTTATCATGTATAATTCATATAGTTATGTAAGAGATCATGAATAAATGTTATGCTCTTTGTATATATCTTCTGATTTTATGAAAAACATAATACATTTTCTTCCAAAAATATTATTTCCTGAAGTGAGTGACATCTACTCACTTTCGCAAATTTCAGATTAAACGAAGTGAGTAAGTGTTACTCCCATATTGACATTTGACAATGTTACTCTAAAGTGAGTAACGATGGTGTTACTCACTTTTGAGCAGTTCCACTTTGTTCCGAAGTGAGTCGAAATCTACTCACTTTTGAGTAGATCTGAACGAGCGTGTTAAACATTTGACAGTTCAACAGCCGACTAAATTGGTTGAAAAATCGGTCGATAGGCCTTTTCATGTGACAGGCTCGTCTATGCATTTGTTTATATCGGTGGAGTATCGATGCTAACACGGGACTGTCATCTCCATAGAAGGACTGTCAAAGAGCTTCCCGATCAGCTGATTTGAAACGTCTTGTGAATAGGCCTATTGTTGCACCGACGCTTATGGAAGATTAACATACACTCAAAATAATCCAAACGTCATTGTTACGTGAAAACATACGTGGTTTTTTTCCATCGCACTTTTCACGTAGCTCTTACGTTAATCATAGGTAGCCCAGAATGAACGCATGAACTTTTGAACTTCGTTCATTCCACCGGCGCTACATGTAAGAGCTACGTGTATTTTCCGGTAGCCTTTACGAAGCGTTTCAATAAGACCTAGATGGTTTTGCATTAAATTAACTAGAATAAAGACCAACCTTATCTCTAATAGGCTTTGGAAGAAAACTAATTCCCAATTGGAAAATGTAAATAAAACTAAAAGATTGTGATATTTTCGATATTTTTATATTCAATCTGAGCATTGTCAATCTTGTTTCCCGAATGTAGTGAGTTTGTTCTGTTTTGTTGCAGCCTTCGCGTGCTATAATTGATAGAGGTTATAAATCAGGTGTAAAATATGAAGTAATGCAGGGGTTCTTCGGTATTCAAAGCATATTTACCTTACAATCAATCTTACACAGGATTTAAAGTTCAGCAGCTTCTGAAGTTCTGCAAAAATCAAGCGGGCGCCATCTTAGGATTTGCGCTCAGCACCGAATGTACGTACAATATGCAGATGTCAAAATGAACTTAGGCACCTACGTGAATTTCACGTAAGTGCGATAGGTAACCTCAGTAACAATCACCGATCCATTATTTGATGGTTATGAACGGCTTAGTGATCTTTATGTTAGTCAGGTGAAGTGGAGGCAAAATGAATTTGGAATGATCTACGTGATTTTTCACGTAGCCATGACGTTTGGATTTTTTTGAGTGTAGGGATCAACCGAATATCAACCGATTTAATAGGGTGGGCCGACGCAATCCTACTAAATAGGTGGATAAATCGGTATTTTAAGTAAAATCCAAGCAAGTTGACCTACTAAACATCAGATTTCCTCGGTCACCCGATTTAGTCTAGCGATTAGTCAGTTGATCGCTGTGTTAAACTTCCATAAGCGTCGGTGCAACAATCGATCGATTTTTCAACCAATTTAGTCGGCTGTTGAACTGTCAAATGTTTAATGGGGGCGCACACACTCTGCGCCGGCGTGAATCACACCATCTGACACACACTGACCCGTCAACGAATGAAAGTGAACCAACTCAAAGTCGACAAGCATGTTGGCGCTGGCGAACCGGTTACGCTTTCCGTTGCCGTTCCGTCACCATTGCGTTTGGGCCTTTTGTTTTAGCGTATACTAGCGATCAGTGACACACAATAGGGCGATATTCGAAACTTAAAAGGCAATAGATGGCTATTTTTCTGTGGTAGTAAAAACGAAATCCTGAAGCAAAGAAAGCACCATGGAACATGAACTAAACACAAAAAGTTATGTATTCACATTACGCTTGATTTCTAATCACTACTTTTTCGATCTAGTTTTTTTAATTGTAAGTAATTGCAGTGACCTGAAAATTATAAAAAAGTGAGTGGGGCTCAAGAATTGAAAGCATGTCTTTTTACTTTTTAATCAGAAAATATAGCATCTAGACTATTGGAACAAGCTTGAATAGTGGGGTCAAAACGATTTTTCCAAAATTTTAATGAATTGGATAACTAGTTTTCACATGTTTTTTTTTTCAGCCGCCGTTGAGTTCGACTAACTTCTTGTTTGAGATGGATAAAATAACCCAAAATGTGATAGAACAGATTCTGTCGGCACGTAAACTAGGATTGATTGGTTCGGTAAAAATATCCGGAGCTGGAGACATCCTCGCCGAGGTACCAGCCGATATGAACGCATCTCAGTTGAATCGTTATAGGAGACAGTTTCTCAACTACATGAAACTGCACACAACAGCAGCAGTTACAATTGATAAAATTCCTTCAATGTTTGTACAGTTCTTAAACTCAAATTGTGAATAAATAATTTGTTGCATAAACGATTGATATCGCATTCAATTTATTTCGTTCGATTTCATTTCCAGCAAACTACTCAACAGAGTCAGGTTTTTGACAAACTAAATATATGCTCTTGTACTCGCTTTGGTGCATCGAGGTAGGATTCTGTGCGTATTTGGTTACAACATCGGTTTTGTTTTTCTGTAAAAAACGAAAATTAAAAAATTTAATTAATTAAAATTGCTAAAGTAAATTGTTCAATCTCTGCAGTTTACTTACCACAATAATGAAACCCACGGAACGAATGATAATGATTAGATCCTCGTACGTTGGTTCTATGCTATTTTCGCTAGGGACGTCGCTGAAGTGATACAAGAGTGGTCCTAGATTCACCCAAATACCGCCGGGTTTTAATATGTTGTAAATGACTTCCACAAACTCGATTACATTGTTGGCACAGTCAATAAAAAAGCTTGTAGCCACACAGTCCCAGTAGTTGGCATCACGATAAACCTGAAAATTGCATTGATTAATAAACTTATAGGGAGACGTGTCATATTCTCGACACATTTGTGCTTATTCTACGCGGCGTGTGAGGTGAGACTAGTCGAATGAGGTGACAATTATCGCCTCGCTCCCATTTGATTAACATTAGTCTTCTCACGTCACTCGCGCAACGCAGAATAAGCACATATATTAACATCAAATGTCACCAAAAAACCTTTCCGGAAAAGATTATGATAATCATTAAACGGCTGTTTCAGAAGCATGCATCTGCGACCTGACCGTTCACTCCTTACGGAGAACGAGATGAAGACCAATAAGAACGACTGTCGAACAAAGAGTTGACCGCGAACGCGAAGGTCGTCAAGAACCCTTGGACCTGGCGGAATTCCAAACCTTGCTCTGAAAATCGCTGGATCCTTGCAAGCCTTGATATTTTCACGTAGAGATGTACCGAATGTTCGGGCCGAATATCACGATTATTTTGATTTTGCCGAATATTGAAACTCGTTATTCAGCCGAATAGGCCGAATAATAACAAAATAAAATAAAATGTAATAAAACCTTATGTTTCACACAAAGGAAAATGTAAAAAAATCAATTTTTTTGGATTCCATGGAGATTTTTCCGTTCTACGGCATTAAGGCGACTACGGTCAGGGCTATCCATACCTTCGATATTTTTTGCGACACTTCAAAGACACCAACACGTTAATGCTTCCAGTGGACGTTTATGTCCTTGGAAGGAAGCATAACTTTAGACTAGGATGCAACGACCAGTGTAACAATCGGAAAACGTTGCTGACGAAAAGTTTTTCGGACTGAAGCGGGAATCGAACCCACACTCCTTGGATCGATACGGCTATATGCCTGGTAAAACTAACCGCATGGCTACGAAGCCCACACGATCACGTTCTTCCTTTATTATGCGAGTCAGTGGTCTCGGTATAAAGCACTTCCAGAAGTCGGATGAGCCATCAAGTGAAGTATTAACCGAATTTCTTGAAAAAAAAAATGAAATGGATAGAAAATATCATCAATTGTTAATTGTTAAAAAGATACAACTTCAGAAAAACAAATCCTCAGAACTTTCTTTCACCACTAGACTATCGCAAAAGTTTTTACAAGTGCGGATACGCTAATAAAAGTGCGCAATTGCATCGAAAGCGTGTTGATGCCGAGATTGTGACTTCAGACGAGGATGGATTACTAACTGGAGATCAGCTCGTTTCATGCGTGTGTCCTGTGATAACATACATTTGTATCGTGGCAATGTTACATTTATTTAATCGTTAAACAAACTATGGATAAGAAAAACAAAGTGCAGTGAAACTATGGATAGTTCGTCACTATACTGCCCTTCTACGCTTACTCTGTGTAAATCTTATGGACCGCGGGACAAATATGCGTAGAACGGCAATATAACAAGTGTCGGCGTAAACCCTCATCCCTATGTTATACAATTGTAAGATACACGTGCTTATTTTTATCTATTTGTTGCAATTACTGAAGAGTTGCCATCGAATGGTTTGACATTGAAAATGTCAACGCACTGATAACTTTTTGAATTGAGGCTACGAAAAACGTATTCCGATTATGTAGCTTTTGAACCCTCTAACTAATCAAGCTCTTTCCTGTGAAACCCATGGAGATTTAGATGTGATCTGAGTCTCTAAAAGCAATAGAACACTAACATCCCTCTCCTATCCCGATCAGAGTCTATGAATAGAGAGTTTCGCGAAGACTGAAACCAAGTCTACCTATTGAACTGTCAAATCGTCTACCTATCGAGCAAAATAAACAAACACGTTTCGGTGCGAGAGGGGTATTGTTATCGTGACGAAACTAAATGTTAATGCTACTGTTCAAGTTCAGGGCCTATAGTTTGTGAATGAACCCCCTTCTTGTTACCTGTAATGTAAGTAATCTTCATCCTTCAGTGGAAATATATAAAACCGTTTCATAGTTGAAATATAACTGAATTTTAATAGACTGTACAAAAACAGTTAGGGATGGTACACAAATTATGTCACGCTAAATTTCAATTTTTTAATTGTCAAACTGCATAAATTTTCACGTTGACATTTATAGCTCAGCATATCTCCGCCAGCAAAAGATTTTACAACAGCGACGCCAGCGACATTCTCTGCGCAACTCTCCATTCATAGACTCTGATCCCGATAACCTTAAGGACATGGCCGGCGTGGTTATTGACATCACTGAATTTGGAGTTCTCGAAAATGTATATCGAATATGGTATGCTACTTCCAAGTTACTTCTAATTGTACAGTCAACCAATAAGCATGCTCAGAAGCAGTTTGTGTGATTGATCGCTATCGGCCTACATTATGATAGCGAGTGCTACATGGGCTGCCGCATAACAGGAATCAGAAGAACTGCGTGCTGCCACAACCAGAAAGTAACAGAAGCTACGACGGCAGATGAACTCATTGGCTTATCCCAGGCCTGTCGATGTGGGTGAGGAGACCGCTTCATTGTCAGCTACCGTGACCTGCTCTAATTCCGTGTGTTGCCTAATACCGTGTATTTGGGAATTATGTGGATTTCTAGCATATTATATTATTTATTTTTCTAAATGATTGTCACAAACGTTAGCACATTAAGTAGTATTTAGAAAGCCATGACAAACTTGAACTAAAGTTGCACACTCAAACAAACAAAAATAATGTTAGAATGTAATCGCCTTGTGCCAACACACGGTATAAAGGCACGGTTGCTTATGTGTTCCAAATACCGTGTTTCAGTTATAATTCCAAAATGGCGAAGTGAAATATATATTTTATTTCCCGAATCAATCATGCAAACCTCAATACGTAGTTTGATACAAAAAAATGTTTTTGATGCGCTTCGTTCGGTCAATTGAGAGATGTTTCAAAATGTGACCCGGCAGTCGGGGTCAGATGCACGGTATTTGGAACACTGGTATGTTTAACAACATCAACTGTAACTATGGTTAAAATTTTCAAAATGGTTGAAATCATATTTTATATGCAAAGTATAAAAGCGGTCTACTATATAAAACATGAAAGACTTGAAAATAATCATACGTTTTTTTTTTTCTGATCGATTGAAACTTGAGTTTTTTTAACCTCACGGTAATAGAGCATGTCACGGTATGTCTGTTTCAGATAGTACTTGCACAAGTTCGGCCAGACAAGGAGGAGGAGAAGTTGAAACAAGGGAGTAGTGAGGAAATTTGATGAAAACTATTGTTGGAGTCGGAGTTAATGTGAAAATACCGTTCGAGAGATATGCAACGATGTGAATAAATGTAACACGGTATTGATTGTCACGTCTGCCACTAGCTTACGCTTACTGACAATCACAACATAAGTATTAGACATCATTCTCGATAGCGCCTCAATGAACGTAGATGACTTTTTACGTACATATTCAGTAAAGCTGAGCTTGTCATTGAACATTACCCCGAGATGATCACACACCGAAATAAGCAGCTTTTGCTCAGATTTACGGTGAGTAGGGTAGTGGACCAGATTGTGCAGACTTTGTAATTTCGATGGTGTTGTAGTTATGGTGAAGGGAGGAGCAGTGGTATGCAACGTAGAGAGCAGACCGGAATTATCGGACCGATTCGGCATCTCAATAATAGCCTGACGAATTAAAGGGGAAGATATCGGAGGGACTTGTCCTCCGAACAGAATCTTTAAGGAAACTTCTGAACAGTTCTTGAAGAATCCATGGAGAAATTTCTGAAGGAATCGAAATTCGTGAAGAAGTTGATAAATCCCTCAACGAAACGTTAAAAATCCTTACTGGAACTTTAAGTTGTGTGTAGCGTTCTCACTAACCTGAAGGAAATCGCCTGCTACCATATTCATTGTTCCCTTCGGTGGAAACTTCGTGGGACTTACATCGGGGAATGTAATAGCTTCAATTTGATTGTTCCCAGAGAGATTGTTGACGTACTGATGAACCCACGGATAAAAGGTACACTGATTCTCAATTACGCATCTAACAAAGAAAGAAAGTAATATTAGTTTTATAAAAAAAACGAACGAATTATTTTACCTGTTTAGCACAAAGTTGGATGCTATAAGCATGAATAGTGAAAATTCGTTTCCCTCGCAATAGTACCCTCTGAAGGCAATTTCATATATTAGCCTACCTAATCCAGCCCCAGGTATCAGTACTTTGATGTTCTCTATATTACTAAAACATTACATAGACCAAGCTTTAGATTAAAGAAAATGTTTGTCAAGTCAACATTAGTTACCATTTCATGGGATTAAAGAAATCGGTTATTTCGTCGATTATTGGCTTGTAACACTGTTCTCGTTCCGCATGTCCTTCTGCACTCCAATCTCGAAAGATCTGCTTCAAAGTTATTTGTACCTATATGATATGAAAAAAAAGTATTTTAATAACGATCACATTAAAACCACATCGTTGTTGTTCGATTAAGTTTATATTGCATATGATAACACTTTTATCTGTAGTAGGGTAATCTTTACTTATCTTTGGAATTCAACATTTTCTGAAATAAAAGGATCAACAATGGTACAAACAACTTCTTTATAATTGGCCTAGATTGCGTTCACGACTTGGTTTTGAAAATTAATTTCTTTGATTTTCCAGAAAAATAGAGACTTTTCAATTTTATTAGTTCAATGAGAACAAATTATGTTTCTCATAGCGATAGGGGTAGTACTGGGGCTTTTAATATGTTCTAAGCTCCTTCTCAACATTTGCTTCACTTATAGATGAAGAACAAAATAGTTTTATTAGGTTTCCATTCCCCCTTTTGACTGTCACATAATTGCCACACTTTTGTTTTAAACACTGTCACTTGTAGTACCCTCCCCTTGGTTATGCGACCTTGCCGCGATGGGAGGGCACAATCCATTAGCCCATTAGATGGACACCAAAGGCGTAACCTGTAGTGGTGGTATCACATTTTGGCATTTTTGCTTAAAGCCGCGTCATAATTTATATGGCATAGACGCACTAATATCTCGGATGTGATCCAACGGACGTTCTGCGTCGTTGATAGCATTGATGCCCATTTCAAATAATAAATCTATTCGAAGTGGACATTAATACTATTGGCGACGATCAGTTTGCTTTTTGCTAACCAGAATGATCCGTAGCCACTCTTACTATTAGCTATCTAAATACATAGTTATCATATACGACGTAGGGAACATAACTCTGAGGAAAATGACTAGTAGATTCACTGAGTAGAAACAAGTGGCGACAATCTTATTTTAATATGGTTTTACATAACCATAACAATGGTATAAACAATGTTAAATCTTTTTCCACTGCATGACTATATACAAATGGATGCAGTTAAAAGGGCTATCAGAGTCAGAAGGTCCTTAGATAGCGCTGATAGTGAACTAAAAGGACATATGACTATATTGAAGCACTTCAAAATAAGTCTAGTGTACTTAGTGAATGAAGATTATATGTTGAAGCGTAACTTTTTTGATCATGGTAGGGTCAGGAGTGTTTGGCCCAGGAGTAAATGTATCTTATGCACTGGGAAGTTGGCCAACAGTTTTTCAGGCCGAAATTTATGCCATTCTTGAATGCGCTGACATTTGTCTTAAAAGGCGCTACAGGAATGCTAATATATGTATTTGTTCGGATAGCAAAGCAGCCTTGAACGCTTTGAAGTCTAGAACTTACACATCAAGACTTGTTTGGGAGTGTGCCAAGCTACTGCAGCAGTTGTCCTATCGTAATAAGGTTAATCTATATTGGGTTCCTGGCCATTGCGGAATAGAAGGAAATGAAAAAGCTGATCAGTTAGCAAAACAAGGTTCTTCCATGCAATTTATAGGGCCTCAACCGTTCCTCGGAATGGCCTCTTGTGCTCTGAAAAAGCAATTAAACAGCTGGATGAAGGCAAAAATTAAACTAAACTGGAAGAACGCAATGGACTCTCGTCAGTCCAAACGATTCATCATCATTTTTTTTCTTTCTTTTTTTCAAACGTTGGGGTTGTTAAACCTCAATAAACACGATCTAAGTACTTATACTGGCTTATTAACAGGCCACTGCCCCAGCAAACGTTACCTAGGTAAATTGCCAGAAGATATTTCTAGTGTAGTAGATAGTAAGTCGCTGAGATTGATCATTAGGGTACACTTGCTAGTTTCGAGAAATTGTTGAACAGACAAGGAAAGTTACTTTTTCTTTAAGGATATATGAACGTAATGTTCAATAAATACTATTTTGCAATTTCTCATCGTAATAGGCTGTTTTTCATCACGCCAATCTGTCATGAAACGGCCTACTTTCCTACACTGAAGTATGCAGTGCGGAAATAGTCATTACCTAACTGAAATCAGTGCTGTAATGGTTCATTATGCAACGCTTTCTTATTACGCAACTGTTTTGAGTTGCGTAATGAATCATAACACAATTTCTCATAAATTTTAAAATAATGGTGAATGCATTCCGACATAATTTCTGATACCCTCAAGTGGTCTACGAAATTGCAAAAAAATGTTGTACGTAACTCGTTGCAGAACTCGATTTCTACAGCACTCGTCGTAATTATCCTACTCGGCAAGCCTTATGTTGCAAAAATCAACATTCTGCAACTTGTTGCGTAAACTACTATTAACAACAAAAAAATAAATAAACTAGAACTACTACTAAACAGCCTAATTTTGTTAAGACCTGACGACAATTGACATTTAAGACTCTAATCTTACGTAAAAGACAGGAGTAATCAAAATAGCACTTAAATGACAAATTATTCAAAACCATTTCGACTAGACCATAGTTTCCCAAACTGTGGGTCGCGACCCCCCGAGGGGGTCGTGAGCAACTCTCTGGTGGGTCGCAAAAAATCTAAATTTTCATCTTCCTAGAATTTTTATTAATAAGGTACACTGTTTTTCCGTGTAGCTTTGTAAGATGGTAATGGAAATTCGGTCCAACCTACTTCGCGAAGAGCATACAATTAAAATTGTTTTTGCACCGACTCTATCCTTTCTTCATGTACTGTTGAAAAAGGTGACCAAATTATGCTGCAATATTCAAGTATTGATCTAACATAGGCAATGAACAATGTTTTTATTGTGTATGAATCATTAAAGTTATAACAGAAGCACTTAATGAAGCCTAACATATTAGGCCGGAACAAATTTAAAAATTTTCTTTTGTCAACCCCCCCCCCCTTTAATTTTTTCAAAAAGTCAGAGGGGGGAAATAAATAAAATGTTTTATTTTCAGTGATGGTATCCATTATTTTTTCGTGATTTTTGCTAGTTTTAAATCTGTTAATGCTTATAAGTTTTTTTGAATATTTTTCTTTTAAAATTATGTACCACGCAACGTAACTCTACAATTTTCTTTTAAAATTATATTTACGCTATTTTTACCTTAATGGTAAGTATGCACTTCAACAGAAAAGTAATCGTCTATCTCGATGTGTGGGAAATTTCTTGCAAGAAATTCACAAGAAAACATTTTTCTTTGATCACAGTACGCTGTTGAAAAGAAATGTTAATTCAAATGGAGCTCGCTGTATAAAATTTCTTGACCATTTCACGTGCAGAACTTTTTACATTTCTTGAGCTGAACAGCATAATTAGCTTAACAGTTTAGCCTTGCAGAATGAAATATTGCAATGATTTTCTATAAACCTTCAAAGAACTTCTTGTCAAATGTATAAATATTGAAAGCGTAATCATCATCCACAAGCTGCGTATCGAATGTGTAACTAGTCTAGTAATAGTCTTCGTTGCGTTGTGTAAACTTTATGAATTTATTTTTCGTTAAAGAATAAAATAATTTTTATAAGGAAAAATGCTTCATAAATATAATGTGGATGAATGTACATTAATTGTCATCGAAGTTGCTTTTCAGAACACATTATCTCACATTCGCTAACGTTACCAAAGAACTTCACATAAGTGGGCGTGGAATGGCCAGTTTTCTTCAAATCTAGTGAAATATTTTTACAATCACAAGGATATAACATACATGTAATATCAAATTTAAATTTCGTATGCAGTTGTTAATAAGTGCAACATTTTCGCACTTTTCCCAAAATTGTCACTAGTTGAAACACAATTTTAAAGTTGTTTTTGTTGATTTTATCAATTTAGAATTCTCTCTCACCAAAAACAAGACTTTGGGTGCAAAACTTAGAGATTGTTGTTACTAAAATTCTACAGGGTGTCCGCAAATTATCCGTACAAACTTTGAAGACCTGGCTCTATACAATCAAGCATAATAAATTCAATATTCTTGCATGGTTTTAAACATTGGCTTATTATATTCTTAAGAAATAAGTTTGACACATTTCCGATTTCAAATAATTGCAAAACCAACCCAAATGTGTTGAGGTGTCTTAAAGGGAGCTGTTTTCCGAGCTTTATGACGGAAGAGAAATGTCCATAGAACTCACTGGATTTGAACCGTACAATTTTCTATTTCCAGTCTAACTTGAAGCCACTAACCTGTAGATTACTTCAAATAATAATAGGACATTTGGATTCATCTCTTTTAGGTTTTAGGGGTAACACATCCCCAGTATGACTAGCGGCCCTCAGGAAAAACGTCTCCGAAAAATTTAAATATGCCTATCTCAGTAACAAGCAATCATTTCGATTTTTTTTTTAAAGTTGTATTTTGTGTTAACATATAGATGTATTATAAAAGGTACATGGACATTGATTTTTCATTGTTTTTAATGTGAGATCATCTTTCCAATATTTTGCTGTTCGGATAATTTGCGGACACCCTGTAATTCCCTGGCCACGATCACAGGGTTTGACGGTGCCAAAGTAGAAGGTGCACCATAATAATACCCGTCTGTGAAACATATCACCTTCCCAATACTTTGGCACACCTCTAACGGTTCATGATTTATCATGAAACGGCTGCATTCAGGCGGAGGATCTGTTAATATGTTTCGGCATATTATCAGGTCCTCTTCGAACGGAGGGACCGCCAGGGCTCATTAGTTACTTATAAACCAGTGCTGGTTGTTGATGGTTCAGTTCGTTTACCACGACCTGTAGCATCCTTTGTACTAATCAGTAATGGTTGTTAAGTTTCGAAGCTAACGTGTGATCAATCGTTTTATAATCCAACAAAAGAATGGGTGTTTGGTGAAACTGCGCGTTGTTATTAAATTTAGTGATTGTGAGGGTGCTAATAGTGATTTTATACTAATATCTATGGTGAAGAAAATTTGAAAATGAAATTGGAAGTGATTCTGATAGTTTTGTTAAAAATATAGTAATGATGATGTGAACTCTACTAATTTAATACTAATAACCATAATACATTTTGCAATCATTTCTCTGAACATAAACATTATTGCCTAGTTCTTCAAACATGCATGATAAAAGTGTTAATAATGACAGCGAGTGCAGAAGAATGGATCGAAGTGATTTTGTTTTACTGTAACTTTCGTGATAGTTCTAAATTGTAGTTTGAACAGTAATGACTCTACAGCAACAAAAATAATGAAACATTTAAATTGAATATCTTTTAATTACTTAGTATTGCTAACAGATGGTAAATGGTAATAACAATGAATTCAATGAAAATGGTGTGATGTGAAAAGTGATATAATGAAATGTATATCTGAAGTGTATTACGAAAGTTGATGAGTGATAATCGGTGATATACGTGATAGTGTCGAAAATAAAAGTGACGATAGTGAGTGACGAAATGAAATGGGGAATGAGGACCTTTTAATAAAACTATTTCGTTCTTCACTTTAAACACTCTGGTAGCATTTCGGGCCTTATCATAGTTTGATAGTAGTCTGAACTACTAGACTGCAAAACTACGGTTAGGGCTGATTGCTGCTAGGGTAAACAGTGACCATTTGAGCAACATTGCTTAGGAACGTCTGTGTGATGAACGCAATAGAGGCTTATAAAACCAAATGCTGGGAAGGAGCTTAGGTCATATTAAAAGTGCCAGTACTACCCCTATCGCTACCGACAAAAAAAAAAAAAAAAAGAGATCATCTTTCCAATATTTTGCTGTTCGGATAATTTGCGGACACCCTGTAATTATGAAAAATGTAATACGATCAATGTTATGAAAAATAGAAAAAAAAACGTGATAATAGTTTAAAACATTTTGATTGGCGGGTATACGCTGCAAAATATAGTTTTGCAGCATATGAGAATAAAAAATGATAAATTTACCTGAATTTCCATTTTATTATTTATTGTCCCCCCCCACGACTCATTTTGATGGAAAGTGACAAAAGAAGATTTTAAGATTTGTTCCGGCCTTATTAGCATAATTTATCATAGTATTATAATGAAAATAAGTTTTGAATCTCAAATTATGCCTAAGTCTCTGATTCTATAACATTCTCAACATTTTGATTGCCTAAAGTTATTGTTTTATTATGAATGTTTCTTTTCCTGTTAAAAGATATCAGGTTACATTTTTTTACATTCAGTTGTAGTAGAAAGATTTGTACGTTATTATTTAAAAGTATGTATGTCCTGTGCAGTTTTTATTTCCAAATATAGTTTCATATATAGTCGTATGAGTAACTACTGAGCCCTGGCGGTTTCTCAACACAAACGGAAACAATCATCATACTAGTGATACTAACCTTATGAACGTCTTGACTGCGAATTTTCGGCGGAACGCTCATTTGATGTGCCTGGCGAACATTATCCGTATCGTTGTGAAACAAGCAATCGGCATCCTGAATAATGTTTTTTATTACTTTGTAGTTCATATCGACGCAATAACGTAGCTTCTGTAGATGCTCACGATATATGGTTAGCATTTCCTGATGATTGCTGGGTAGGGAATTCAGGTACGCTTCTCTACGATTTATTTGACACACCGAGTTTGCTCTGTCGATGAAAATATGTAATAGAACATAGAATTAATAATTGTAAGTTAGTTTAATGCAACAGAATCATGCTCAGTATATCATCCCAAGTAAAACTTGCTAACCAAATTAAAAAATTGATTTTTGGTTTAAAGCAGTAATTCCCAAAGTGGGCGAATTCGCCCCCCCCCCCCCCTAGGGGCGATTTTTAGGTCCAAGGGGGCGAAAATTTGTAAAACCGTATTTGGGGGGCGAAAAATCCAGAAAGGGGGGCGAACAAGCTTACATAAGAATTAATTGAAAATAATTACTCATAACGTTTGAAGGATACAAACATAAGTTAAAAGAATATTAATGCATCGGAAAAATAATCTATTCGAAACATAAGTATTTTCAAGTTTATTTTATCTTGAATCGTTTATACCGTGACATGCTCTATTACCGTGAGGTTAAAAAAAACTCAAGTTTCAATCGATCAGATAAAAATAACGTATAATAACGTATAAAATAATCATTTCAAGTCTCTCATATTTTGTATAGTAGACCGTTTTATATACTTTGTATAAAAAATATGATTTGAATCATTTTGAAAATTTTAACCATAGTTACAGTTGATGTTGTTAAACATACCAGTGTTCCAAATACCGTGTATCTGACCCCGACTTCTGGGTCACATTTTGAAACATCTCTCAATTGACCGAACGAAGCGCATCAAAAATAAAAATTTGGTATCAAACAACGTATTGAGGTTTGCATGATTGATTCGGGAAATAAAATATATATTTCACTTCGCCATTTTGGAATTATAACTGAAACACGGTATTTGGAACACATAAGCAACTGTGCCCTAATACCGTGTGTTAGCAACAGGTGATTACATTCTAACATTATTTTTGTTTGTTTGTGTGTGCAACTTTAGTTCAAGTCTGTCATGGCTTTCTAAATACTACTTAATGTGCTAACGTTTGTGACAATCATTTAGAAAAATAAATAATATAATATGATAGAAATCCACATAATTCCCAAATACACGGTATTAGGCAACACACGGAATTAGAGCAGGTCACGGTACCACTAAGCATGGTCATCTTGAAATTATAATAGACAACACTTGATGATAGTCAAAACCAAAATGCTTGTGTTATGCATTCAGGGTTTTTTTCATGTCAAGGGACTTTTAAGAATAGGGATGGTACACAAATTATGTCACGCTAAATTTCGACTTTTTTTAACCCCTCCCCCCCCCCCCCCCCCCCTTGTCACGTTTTTTGTATGAGTCCTTCGAAAATTTTGGAAGGTTTGTCACGCTTGGCTTGACCCCCCCTTGGAGCGTGACGTAATTTGTGCATGACCCCATAATTGATATTTGAAATTTTCTCAAGATCGGAATGATAAGTCACAGAATACATTGAAAACACAGATAACATGTTTTTTGCAATTGCTCATCGTAATAGGCTGATTTTCATCACGCCAATCTGTCATGAAACGGCCTACTTTCCTGCACTGAAGTATGCAGTGCGGGAATAGTCATTACGCAACTGAAACCAGTGCTGTAATGATTCATTACGCAACGCTTTCTCATTACGCAACTGTTTTGAGTTGCGTAATGAATCATTACAAAACCATTTTTCAGAAATTGTAAAATGATGGTGAATGCATTCCGATATTATTTCTGATACCCTCAAGTGGTCTTCTACGACATTGCAAAAAAATATTGTACGTAACTCGTTGCAGAACTCGATTTTTACAGCACTCGTCGTAATTATCATACTCGGCAAGCCTCGTAGGATAAATTTACGACTCGTGCTGTAAAAATCATTATTCTGCAACTTGTTCCGTAAACTACTATTGTAAGTACAGAAAGGTGTCTGAAAATTTTCAAATATTGTTCTAAATATTAAATGTTTGATATGATGAACTTTTTTTTTATTTTAGTACGAAAACTTTAAGATAAGATAGCTAATTTTTCGTTTGTTGGCATTCGTTTTTTTCAAAAAAAAAAAAAACTACAGCACCCATTTTGATACTTCGGTAGCGCGCAGTTCAAACGAAAATCAGGTTCCAATGATAAAATCGATAAATGCCGAAAACGTAAAACACTCTATATAAAAATAGATTTGAGGAAATATCAGATATACGTTGGATTTTAACCTTCAAAACATCAGTAAAACAAACAGAGTTTGTCTTTGTGTTGGCTAAAATACCTCTCTTATTTATTGCAATGAAAAATCAGTTGGAAAACTTTCTGGATTTTCATACATCTATTCTTGGTTTTGGATTTGACAAAAAAGCGTTCCCAGAAACATCCAACATTTACTATTCACAATTTCTGAAAATAATTTCAGTTATTTTAGAAATAGCAACAAACTAATCTTATTGCATTAGAAATAGAAGAAAGTGGGCAGAACTTGTATCGAAAACAATTTAAATAAATTAATTTTAAATATTTTTAAATGAAAAAAATAGTTATTGTATAAATAACCATTCTATGGATATGCCAATCAAAGACATTTTTGAAGTATACATGTGTTTCAGAGGGGCGATTCTAAAAAATATTGGTCTCAAGGGGACGAAAGTTAAAAAAGTTTGGGAAACACTGGTTTAAAGGGTGCCCAAAGACGATGTAGGTTTATATAGAAAATAGTATGGAGAAATATTAAGGAATGTTCCAAATACGTTAGTACTGCAATGCAAACTAACTGGCTTATAGTGAGAACGCTTTTTTCAAATCATAATGAAGAAAGTAGCTGTAGAAATAAATCTCTTTTGAACTAATTTTGTTTGTAGAATTCGCAGAAGTCTGCTGCTGCACGTGTAGCTAAATAATAGCAAACAAATTCATGAATATCTCTTCACTCAACCGTTGGAATGAATTACTCTTTTCAGCACATAAAGAAAAATGTGTAAAGAACGAGATCATAAGTTTGTTCTTACATTACAGTACTTACGTGTGGAACATATTCAAGATTTCTCCATAGTAATTTTCATATAAACCTACATAAACCGTCTGGCCAAACCTATTAATAACCACAGAAAAAGCGGAACATTTCTCTAAGCGCTATTTTTCATAGTGTAAGGAAGATACGGGAGATTGGATTTTTAAACATTGAAATCTTGACATAACAGTAAATCCGACATAATTTCCAATAATTTCATGCCTTTTTCTCCAATGCACGGTAATAGGAACCATACATACTCAAAAGGGCCCATTCACCGTACATTTGTGTTTCGAATGAAACACAATAAAAAAATTAATTTACATAAAATCTCAAGGCTCATACGATGAAACACATCTACCATAACAATGGTATAAACAATGTTAAATCTTTTTCCACTGCATGACTATATACAAATGGATGCAGTTAAAAGGGCTATCAGAGTCAGAAGGTCCTTAGATAGCGCTGATAGTGAACTAAAAGGACATATGACTATATTGAAGCACTTCAAAATAAGTCTAGTGTACTTAGTGAATGAAGATTATATGTTGAAGCGTAACTTTTTTGATCATGGTAGGGTCAGGAGTGTTTGGCCCAGGAGTAAATGTATCTTATGCACTGGGAAGTTGGCCAACAGTTTTTCAGGCCGAAATTTATGCCATTCTTGAATGCGCTGACATTTGTCTTAAAATTCATGAATATCTCTTCACTCAACCGTTGGAATGAATTGCTCTTTTCAGCACATAAAGAAAAATGTGTAAAGAACGAGATCATAAGTTTGTTCTTACATTACAGTACTTACGTGTGGAACATATTCAAGATTTCTCCATAGTAATTTTCATATAAACCTACATAAACCGTCTGGCCAAACCTATTAATAACTACAGAAAAAGCGGAACATTTCTCTAAGCGCTATTTTTCATATTGTAAGGAAGATACGGGAGATTGGATTTTTAAACATTGAAATCTTGACATAACAGTAAATCCGACATAATTTTCAATAATTTCATGCCTTTTTCTCCAATGCACTGTAATAGGAACCATACATACTCAAAAGGGTCCATTCACCGTACATTTGTGTTTCGAATGAAACACAATAAAAAAATTAATTTACATAAAATCTCAAGGCTCATACGATGAAACACATCTACCTAGTAGTACTTACAGTGAAAACTTGTTGAAATTATTGAAAATTTCATACTCTAACGTTAAATGAAAAATGTGAATTTTTGGTGTTTCTACTAAGACTGTTGAAACATCTCATTAATAAACAGAATTCACATGATTTTGACTTCATAAACTACATTTTTCAAAGTGTATTTTGACAAGAACTACTTCATTTCATCAGTTGTATCTTATTTAGCCAACAAAACAATATTTTGTGAAAATTCCATGAATATTTTGTAAGAATCTGTATATGTGCACGGTGAATGGAGGCCGCACGGTGACTGGTGACGTAACGGTACATACACGAGAAGATTAGCATTGGTGCTATTTATAAGCACTTTACGCATAATTCAAATGAACTATCACAGTAGTTTCACTTTTTTTGGCACTTATGAAGACTGATAGATCAGTCTAGGGGAAAACACAATATCCAATATTTATTTAAAAGAATATACAACTCTTCACTTTTCTGTACAAAATAGAGCTACACCCTTATTTCGGTATTATAGTTGCCAAAGGTATAATTTCACATGTATGTCCATTTTTCATCAAATATAGTGATGTATCCAGCTTTTCATCATTTTTTCAAGAAAGTGCATCATAGCTTACTCTTTGGGGCTACCCCGAATGGAATAAAGAAGTGCGTAGTTTCATGTTATACGTTTCCGATATAGCTATTATGTAAATTCGGCAAAATAAAAAGGTACTATTCTGCTAATTAGAATGATACGTCCTTCTTTACGTCAAGGGCCCATTCACATATTTCATAACGCTGAAGGGGGTGGGTGGGTGTCTTCAAGATGTTACAGGTCATACAAAATTCGTAAAATATTCTTACGAAATGCGTTATGACGGGGTGGGTGGGTGTTGAAAATACCCATTTTTGTGGCGTTGTGAAATTTGGGAATAAACTTCAAGTCTAAAAAATACAAATGACTTGTTTAATTTTGCACAAAATAGTGATGCACCCTTCTTTCAGTCTTATCCTGTTGACGATATAGACAAAATGTTCCGTAGGGATACCATACGACATGTGGTCAATGACTATTTGGCATAACATGAATCATCGACATAAGGAGAGATATCGAGATGTGGAGAGTCGACTGTAGTACAATTTCAGAGGACAATAGGGTCCTAAAGCCCTGTCCCAATTTTAGTACCTAATGCTTAAACTTAGGCCAAAAACACATGTTTACTCAAATTTTAAATGTTTTTCGTTGGTTTAAGTCCAAAAAACATGTTTTTACTATTTCTGAGATTTTGTCACACCTTGGGATATGAAAAAAAAAATCATTAAGAGCTTGTGAAACAGTAGCGTATTCTAGTCTCTGAAGGATTCTCTGTAACTTCTAGAATTTTTCACCAGTATTAACTTCAAGTAGATTGAAACAAAAAGTGACTGTAAAGACCATTTAAATGAAATTGAATCTAGACCTTACATCGAAAATACACTTTTAAGAGACTTAATATAAGGTACCGCGGGCAAGTGGGTATATGGGGTAAGCGAAAATAATTGGTATATTTTACTGACAATGTGATTTAATGTTGATTTAAAACTCATGCGTAAACCTTTGAGGCCATTGAGAACATTACAACAGGTAAGAGATTTCTGAGATTTTTCAGCCATAATTGCATAATAGAGCGAAAGATTATTAACCTGTCAACTATTAGGGGGAGATCCCCCAGTGCCGGACAGCACCCAATACCGGACAAAGTCGAAAAATTGAGAAATCGTGTTCCAATCAGGATGGTGTATTAGAAGAAAAGAAAGCTATTATGGAGAGTAATGTTTGCATAGAATAACACATCCTTGATATATGCATGCTTTTTATAAAAAGTAAGAATTTTTGGAAATTTTTAAAAAGTTGACGTATCGCCTTAAGTTTGAACCTAACTAGTAACTATTTTGAATATGGCAAAATAGTTTGGATCACGAAAGCATGATTGAATATAATCATAATTTGAAAGTATGGATTTAGTTTGTACTATATTTAAACTAAATGTGGACAAACTATAATTTTAGAAAAATACCTCGTTTCCCCCAGTTTCGGACAGCTTGATTTTTTATATGATATCTTTGTAATTTTTGCACCATTGTCTCAAAATACGTTCATTTTTCATGGATTCCGACGATCATGGTATCAAATATGCAATAATAATAATAAGAACGAACATTGAGAACAACATTGTAAAATGTGTTATTTTCCATCATATATAAAAGAGGTTTTTGATGAACACCTTGCAGGCTAAGTAAAAATCAAATTGTTCTTGTAAATGTTGCAAATGCATTAAATTGGTTATGAAATACTATTCCTGGAGTAAGAACATCCTATGATGTACAAATATACAGAAATCGATCCATTTTCAGAGTGTGTCCGGTATTGGGTGACACTTTTCTAGATTGGTTAATTTGGTACTAGAATACATCATTAAAATGTAATGTCGAGATTCATATTTATGTTTTCAAATTTTTTTTTGTAAGCTACAAAAATGGTAACATTTATCATAAATGGGTAAAAGGATCACATAAAACCAATAGTTTTTGAATTATGAATTTAGTGGCTTAAGTGTCCGGTACTGGGGGATCTCCCCCTACTTCTTAACAAGTTGGCGACGTGCAATCTTATTTTAATATTTTCAGTGGAAACAAGTTGCGGAAACTAATTTTCTGTACCACTTTTAAGTTGTCCCCTCTGACAGTTTTAAACTGCAATAAAAAAAGTTTTAAAAATAATTCGACATAGACCTAAAATAACTAAATTGAAACACCATCAATTTTCTAATCACCTGGGGCAAGTAAAAAGTTTCTCATTAGAGATTGAATTTGTGTTTTCTCTTTAGGTAGTGCTTTAGAACGTGCTGATAATTCAAGAAAAACTTTACTTGAAGTGTTAAAAGCTATTATCATGGCAAAATCATGGAACTTCTCTAAAAAAAAGGTTGCCAAATATTACGATATTAATATGTTTACTTCAGCTGATTAAAAGGAAGACGTTCATTGAAAAGTTTCAATATATGAGAACGCATGGAAATCTCGAGGAATGTTTATGTAAAGCTAGTTCAAAACATAAAAAATAGGGTGTAGGTTTATCCACATAAAACAGTTTCTAAATACATTATTGATGGATCCCGTTTGATTTGTCTCGAAGAGTTATCCGATTTTCTTAAAAACAAATAACGAGCGGTGTAAATTCTGCAGAGCAGAAATGCAATTTCTGTCCCATGATGTAAGAATCAACATTGGAAATGTTGCAGTTATAATGTTGTCGATTTATTTCAACAAACATAACTGAACAGAAGAAAATTCAAGTAACAATAATAAAATTCTCTTTGTTTACATGTTACTTATGTTATTGTTCATTGGGACGCCTTAAAATGTGAAAGGTAGTAGAAATCGTGAATATAACTGTTAGTTTTTGAATTTATTTCTCAAAACGATAAACTTTTCACTTACCCCACTTATGGGGCAAGTGAAAAATAAGAAGACGTTTCCCAAAAACTTTTTCTGTACTTTTTTCTTCAATTTTATATAAACATCAATTTCAGCATACTGCTTATATTTGGAGTCAAGCTAAAAATATATACGACCTCATTTGTTTTAATTTAAGGTCTCTAGAATTTGAATAATCCCAACTATGCGAAATCCATTACCCACTTGCCCCACGGTACCTTAGTGAACAAGACTCTAAAAGTGCTTACATGAGAAATGTACTATTGCTCTTTCCCTACAAAGTTAATTATTTCTGTAGAATAGGCAAACTAAAAGTCGTAAGAAAATTTGGAATGTTCACAACAAAGTTTCATAAGCTTATTAATGACACCCAACTGGAACTGGTTAAGTTCAGGGTAACGTATATAATTTAGACAGGCTAGTCGTTCTTTGCTCATTTCCAATGAGATGGTGAGGGATATATGTATGGGAAATCATGTATTGCATTATTAATACACTATGCTGCTTATTAATGATGACCATTCCCATAACAATTACAAATTGGCTTCAAAAATATCAAAATTGTAAATTGTATCAACAGAACATCTGTGAAACCTACGAATGCAAGAGGATGTGCAGTTCAAGAACATACATTAAATGCAATAATAGCGCTCAGAATTGGCATTCATAAAAAGTTTGAAAGTGGCAACATGATAAAATATGTCTAAAATTTAAGCATAGTTCATCTAAAATCTTAACATGAATATATAAGGCTTAAATCAGGTGATGTCCAAAATAGATTATGGTTTTTGTTCAGTTGATATAATTTAGCCATCTGATGAAACACACTGGAATGTTACATGCATGCATACTTGCAGGCGTTTTTCGTGTATCTGATGATATTTGCTTGCATTACATGAAATTATTGATTATCACTAATATACACATCCGATAAGCGAAAAAATGCATAAGTCACATGTAAACTCCTAAAATTTTATGAAATGATCGTCTTTTTAAGAAACCATTGCATGGATATTGAGATAACGCCCCTGTCCAAATTATATTCACGTGAGGGTGTCCAAAATATATATTTGGTGTCCGAAATGTATAACAGACAGGTCGCCAAAAAACGCTATTTTGGAAGCTAATTCTACAGTTTGTAAGCTTTTGCTCCCCAGAAACTCAAAGTACAATGGGACATTAAGCATGTAAGTAACATTAGGTAATAAAATATTAGTATCTAATGCTGTTAATCAAAAATATCAATTTGTAGTATACTAAAAAGTGAAGCTACGAGTCGCCCTTGACATTTCAACTAACTATCATATCGCTCATTGATGCCTCGTAACCTCTCGTTTTATTTGGTCTACGACCTCAAAATGACTAATTTTGCATACTTAAGCGAAGTATGCACTTCAACAGAAAAGTAATCGCCTATCTCGATGCGTGGGAAATTTCTTGCAAGAAATGCTCAAGAAAAGCATTTTTCCTTGATCGCAGTACGCAATTGAAAAGAAATGTCATTTCAAATGGAGCTCGCTGTAGGAAATTTCTTGACCATTTCTTGAGCAGACATTTTTACTTTTCTTGAGCGGAACAGCATACCTAGCTTTAACCTAAATATCCAGTTTCGCTTAAGAAAAGTTTTTTTATTATTTGGCAAAAATAATTAAAAAATTGTTTACAGCAAGCTCCATTTGAAATAAAATATCTTCTCAACTGCGTACTGCGATCAAAGATTTATATTTTTTTCACTGAATTCTTCACCTGAATTCTTTCAAAAAGTTAGCCAGGAACTCCTATCATTGATGACACTTCGATTTTCAAATCACACTGTTATATTTGTCTCTATAATAATTAATAACTACCCTTAGTGGTTTGATTTTGAAGAGCTGACCCAGCCTTGAATTTCATTATCATTAGATCACGAAGTAACTTTTTGTTTCAAATAGTGACTTTTTAGTGACCAGGTCAAAAAAGTCACTAAACATTGACTCGTTACCAGCCCTGTGATCACCATCGATGGATTAATTTATTCAGATTTTATGTTTTTCGTTTTGGTGATTGTAACGTAGAAAACTGCTTTTTCTGTTTCGAAATTTGCTCCATATTTACTTGAGCCGATCCTATAACATTTCCCCGAATACCATTACCCCGAAAACCATCACCCCGAAAGTCAATACCACGAATGGTCAAGTACCCCGAAAACCAATACCCCGAATAGTCCGTTACCCCGAATACCATTTTTCCGAATAAACCATAACCCCGAATTTTCTTGGCACGAAAAATTCAAAATGAAGATCCGACAAATTAATCCCATATATCAATTTTATAGAATTTTGATTTTCATTTGAATTCATGTTTTTGTTATCAAAACATTTATTCTTCTTTAAATCAATAGCTATTCTTCATGGGCCAAGTGAGAACCAAAATCTCACTCACAGGCGTGTACAGTCACCCCACAGTTATGGATAGCACACAGATATGGATCAAAGTTGGATTAAACGGTGAATATCTCATCAAATAGAGTTGCAATTACGCAGAACACATTTTATCTACGTGAACCATAAATCTGTACAGCATTGAAATCAATCATAACATCTTCTAGCACATTTTATTCGTCCGTATAAAATAAAATGTTATCCGTAGTCATAGAATTGTAGATTCATAACTGTGGGCCGTACCACAGTTATGAATCAACGATAAAAGATTCCGAAAGAAACGCCGAAACGTGTACTTTCACTAACATACATACAACAGTACCATTCGTTTGCTTCACAGATAAATTGCTTTTATAGTGTTCTGATCCATAATATGAGTCGATTTGATCCATAATGAGGACCCTCCTGTGCCACTGATCCACATCTGTGGGATGGACGTTTGAAATTTCTTTCGAAATCGACACTTTTTTCGTAAATAACCGCGATTTTTTATGTGTATTCTCGAAAACAATTATATTCGACATTGCCAGGCGGGTAAAATTGTTTTGTACAAGGTCACCATGATTTGTAATCATATTTTATTCTAAAAAATACCCCTTAGCTGATCCATAACTGTGGGGTGACTGTACTTGATTTTGTGAGAATGGTTGTGTTCACAGCAATAAATAATATTAGAGACCTATCCCGCCCTCTTTCAAAAGCGTTATATTATTTGGTAATGCATAATTATATTTTTATATTGCTGGAGGCAATGCGAGTTGAACATATTCTAGAATGGCATTAGACTATGGTTTGAAAAATGTCAGATGAAAATGTTAACTGATTTTAAACAGGCCACTATTTCAAAAGTACATCGCTAAAGAACAGCCTATGATAAAAGAAGAAAAAATCACTGATGAAAGCGTCATTAATTATGATGCCAACAATCACTTTGCTAGTGCAACTTCCGAAAGAATAGCCGATAACTAAAAGAAGGACAAATTTCTTGTTGGAAATTGTAATACTGACAAGATGTAATACAGACAAGTAATGCAGGAGCTTATTTTTAAGGTTGGTCGTCTGAAGTCTCTGTCAACTTTGAATTTTGTCAGTCGATTTTTTTACCCGCTAGGTATCACTCAAACTTTAACTCAAACGTTACAACTCGAAAGAACAGCCTCAAAGAAGAGAAAATCATTGATTAAAACTTTTACACTGCCATTATACAACCTCGAAAGAACAGCCGATGATTGAAAGAATAAAAAATCACTAATAGGGATAGTAATAGTTATTTAAAAAAAGACAATTTACACCGTCTTCAGCACATAGGCTGCACAGACTGAACGATCACTAACATTAGGCAACGGACAACACGAAACACCCAGTAGCCCAGTGATGAATTTTTCGTTTAACGAAAAGTTTTCACCGACTGGAGCGGGAATCGAACCCACACCCCGTGGCACAATACGCCTAGACGACTGACGCCGCTAACCGCAAGGCCTGGTTCTTCCTTGACCTGATTTTAAGTGTAACTAACAGGCCTACGTTATGTTAATAAATTACAATTACAATTACGAAGCCCACTTATTTTTTTTTTTTTTTTTTTAAGACAATTTACACCGTCTTCAGCAAGCAAAAGCCGAAAACTTTTAGGCTCATTTTAGGAATTTGAATTCGCCAGCTTCCTTTCTTGAAGTGCATTACTGATTTTCGGGGAACTGGTTTTCGGGGTAATGGTTTTCGGGGTAATGGTTTTCGGGGAAGTGTTATAAGACCACTTGAGCCAAACGATGAAAAAAGACATCACAACGGCAGGAAATAATGCATGTTACCCTATGTGTTTTGATTACTGCCACAGCTTCTTGGTTACATGGGATTGAAAGAGTAGCTGATTTTTTACCTGTAACATTTGAAGGCGGCTATAATGTTGTAAAAATTTGTCCTTTCTTCATCTTCCGCGTCCATGTATGCCACACCATTGTTTGCGTCAATCAATCCTCCATCCATTTCACTGCTTCACTAAATATTTTCACAATTCAGATCGTTATAATAATGATTATTTACACGGCTGTTACAACAACACTGTTGTTACTGAAAGTACCTAAAAGCAGAGTTTATGAATGGAGAGTTGCGCGAAGAGTGATACCAAATCTACCTATCGAACTGTCAAACCGTCTACCTATCGAGCAGACCAGCAAAACAGATAGGGGCAAGGGTGGTACTGGCGGCTCTTTATCGCTATCCCATCGTGTAGCTGGTTCTAAAATGTAAACAACCATACAAAATTACGACCAAGCAATGGTGAAGGCGTAATCAATTTTGTCGAAAACATCAATTTTGGGAATTCAGCAGAATTTTCTGATTAAATTTCCAACAGCGCACTGTAGTAGCACGTAGCAAAGCATTGCTAGCAAACAATATCCTTCATGCGCATTTATTACTTGTATTCTTGAGAATAATATTTTTTACTAATCCGCATTAAGCCTTAAAACTGGTTCTGGACTTAGGTTGGCGGCTTTTCAATTTTACTCCCATTTGACAGCCGCCCTCCACCCTTGGATAGGGGCTGTTTTCGAAGACGAAGAAGAACAACCATTCAAAGAAGTCTCTTCGCGCAACTCTCCATTCATAGACTCTGCCTAAAAGATAAACAGTTACTGTTTGGTATTCGAATAGGCCTTTTCATTTGACTCTTTTGCAGGGATGCCAGGTGATTTTTTTCAATGTCTTCCAATTGCACGGAAAAATGTCTTCCAATGTCTTCCACTTTAAACTTTTCAATTATCATGGTAACTCAAGGGCAGCATAAACGGTAATCAATTTTTTGGTCCAAATTTACTCCAAATATGTCAAAATTATTTGGACCAGTAAAAATAAAACAAACCGCTCGCGGATGCACCGGTGTTGTATTTTCTGATCAATTTCAAACGTGATCAAAAACAAACATGTTGTTGATGCTTGAAAAAGCAAAATTCAAGCTGAATCCCTGGAGGAATTTCCGTAGAAATTAACGTAACCAGCGAAGCAATGCGCATTAAATATATCGCGAAAATTACAAAGGAGTACCTGGCAAAGTTCATTCATCCTATTATTGTCTTTATTAACGAGGCTTTCAGCCCGTGGTAATTCAATCATCCTGAAATTTCAGCCGGACTTAGAAATTATTGACGTTTTGTATATTGGAACTCCTGGTGGAACTTATCGTTTCCGGATGAACTATGACCTAGGAGACGAACTTAGGAATTCTTGATGGAACTCCCGATAACAAGGGAACGGAAGCCTCAAAAATTTTTGGAGTATCTTCTAGAGAAATTTATGGAAGAACTCCCGGGGAGATTCTGGAAAATTCCTAGAAGTATTCCAGTAGAAACACCTAGCGGAATACCAGCACGAACTTCGGTAGAATTCTTGGTGGAGCTGCCAGTGGGATTATTGGAGCAACTAACAGAGAAATTCCTGATTGAAGTATGGTGGAATTCCTGGAGGAACTCCAGTTTAATTTTGGAAGGAACTTGTTAGGAATTTCCGGTGGAGCTCCTAAGGAATTTTAAAGGAGTAGCAGGATAAATTCCCGGAAGAATTTCGAGGCAATCGCAGCGGAGCTCCAAAAAAATTCCAGGCGGAGTTCTGAACGAAATCCCAGGGGGTATTGCTATTGGAATTCTCCTGAGGAATTCATGGATAAAATACCCGGAGGAGTTCTTGGGTGATATCTTCGAATAAATCTTTGAAATTCCCGGAGGAAATCAGCGGAAGAATTTCTGGAGGAAATGCTGAAGGAATTTCTTAATAAAAGCCCCTGAAGATATGCTGGAGAAAGTCACCGGAGGAGTTCTTGGGGATATCTCTGGAGAAATCTTTGAAATCTCCGATAGAATTCCTGGACTTGATCCCCGGAGAAAATGCTATTGAAAATCCATTGATGAGCTATACTGCCCATAACTGCATATTTGTAACATTCGACAAAAGTAGGCATTGAGTAAATGGAACACCAAGTCTGCATTTTATGGCAGTATGGGAAGAAACTAAAATTTCAAAAAATTACCAGGAACTCAAAAGTGCTTATTTGCGGCTGAAAATTGGTACAGCTCATGTTGTATATTGGGTGAACAGTCAGAAAATAATTCTGATATAAATTTCTTTGCTACTACATCACAAGGCTCATGCATAATCTCAATGTGACTGTTATGCGGTTACAATTACCAATGTGACAAAACAACTTGGTATTTTTTTCGAATTCTCTAGAACAAAATCACAGATTTTAATAAGTTGGTCGAAAGTATACATCATTTGATGACTCTCCACGGTATTAACTCGAAATTGTCAAAAATGTCGAATGTGACTGATATGCAGTTATGGGCAGTATAGGGCTATATACCCGAAGGAATTCCTAGATGCTATCTCTTGAGGAAGTCCCTGGAGAGAATCCCCGGAGAAATTCCTTATGCAAATCCCCAGAAAAATAACTGGAGGAAATCTCGGGATAAATCTTCTGCAAGAATCTCAGAAGGAATTTTTAGAAATAATCTCCGAAGAAATTTATTAATGAATTGCTGAACAAAATCCCCGAAGGAATTTTAATTGGAAATCCCCTGAAGAATTCCTGGAGAACATTCCCGGAGCAGATCTTGGTGGACATCGCCGGAAGAAATCTTGGTAGGAATTTCTGGAAAAAAAATCTCCGGAGAAATTCCTGGTGCAAATCTCCGGAGAAATTCCTGGAGGAAATGCCCGCATAAATTCTCCTAAAAATTCCCTAAGGAATTCCTGGAAGATTTTCATAATGAAATCCACAGAGAGGAACTTTAAACAAAATCCTGGAGAAACTCCGCAGGAATTACCGTCTAGAGCAATCCACAAAGAAACTCTTGAATTTTTTTTTTTTTTTTGAGGAACTCTGGAGGATTACCCGGAGGAAATGTAGAAAATTTTCTGAAGTAACTTCAGGATAGTTCGTAGTGAAACTGCGGAGGATTTTCAAAGAACTAGAGGAACTCGGAATAATTCCTGTAGAATTCCGAAAAAATATCTAGGAGAAAATCCGAAGAAATTCCCGATGGAACTCCAACAGAATTCCCTCATGAAATTTGAAGCAACTCCCGGAGGAACTTCAGAAAAATTCAATGAAGAACTCCGAAAAAATTCCATGAGGAACTCTGAAGAAATTTATGGAGGGTCTCCAAAGGAGGAGGCACTGAGGAATAATTTCAAGAGAAACTCCGAAGAAATTCCTTAAGGAACTATGGATAAAATCCCGGAGGAACTCTGGAGAATACCCTGGAGAAAATCCGATGAATTTCTGAAGGAACACTGAAATAATTCTATGAAAATTCATGGAAAAACCCGTGGGAGTTCTCGGTAAAGCTCCAAAGGAATTCCCGTAGTATACTTATTGAATTTTCGGACAAACTTTGAAGAAATTACAGATGGACCTCCGAAGGAATTTCCGGCAAGTATTCTGAAAAAAAAAATCTGAAGGAACTACGAAGAAATTCTGAAGACATCTCCGATGGTGCAAATCCCCAGAGGAAATTTCCGGATAAATTCTCTGAAAGAAAAAACCTTGAGGGAATTTTTGGAGAAAATATTCTGATGAAATGCTTTTGGAATTCATGACAAAAATCTCCGGAGGAATTCTTAAAGAAATCCCCGGAAGAATCCTTGAAATCTCCAGAGGAATAACTGGAGGAAATCCTGGAGATAATTCTCGGAGGAATTCCTGGACGTGATCTCAACAGGAAAATCTGGAGGAAATATCCGGGGGAATCCTTGGAGGAAATCGCCGGAAGAATTACTGGACGAAATCCCCGGAAAAAATCTCCGGAGGAATTTCTTTTTCTAGAGGAGTTCTTGGGAGATTTCCCCCGTGGCATTCCTGGAGGAAATCTCTGAAAGGAATTCTCGGAGGAATTCCTGGAGGAAATCCCTAGGGGGTTAATTTCTGGAGGAGATCTTTGGAGGAATTCTTGGAAGAAATCTCCGGAGAAACGCTCTGAAAAAAATATTCTTGACGAAATCCTCAAAGGAAGCCCTAAACAAAATCCCAGGATGTATAAATTGCTGGAGGAAATCTTTGAAAAAAAATTCTAAACTGAATCCCCGGAGGAATTTTTGAAGAAAATCTACAAAGGTTTTTTGGGGGGGGGAAATCCCTGGACGAATGCTAGGAAAAAATCTCCGGATGAATCTCTGGAGAAAATCCCCGAAGAAATTCCTTGAGGAAATTCCCAGAGGAGTTCTTGAGGGAAAACCCCGTAGAAATTCATGGAAAAAATCCTCAGAATCAGAGGTAATCTTGGACGAAGTTCTAGGAGAAAATGCTATTGAAAATCCACTGGGGAGTTCTAGCTGGATATCTCCGAAGGAATTCCTGGAAGAGATCCCCTGAGGAAGTCTCTGGATGAAATTCTCTTAAGAATTCCTGTAAGAATTCCCCGGAGGAATTCCTGGAGGAAATCTCCGGAGAAATTCCAGGTAAAAATGCTCAGGCCTGTGTTGGTAGCAAAGATCAAAGCTTTAAGCCAATCTTACTCCATTAGAGAAGCTTAGTAGAACACAGAACGCTTCGATGCTTACTGACTTTAAAATGGCTTACTCAATTTTCACCACCTAATAAAATTTCAATATTGTCGCTCTCTTGCGACGCCTATCCACCTAGTCATTTCCATTATTTGCAAAAATCTGCTATAGGCTCCCTTTACCTTTGAGTCCGGAGGTTATGAATTACTCTTAAAATTTCTTCAGATTTTTTGAAGGCTTCAATATTTCTTGATATTTTTCATTGTTTTTTTTCTCAAGATTTCAAGGATTAGGTAGCCGGATCCTATTTTTGGCACTTTTGATTCACTTCGGCAGTGGGGTTTTTTGAAAGCTTCTGAGCTCATATACGGCCACAATTGTCTTAAACGCGATGCATAGCATTGAAGTGCTTCTTATAGGGAAGTTTCAGACAAGTCGGCCGATAAAAACCCCCATGTCAAAGTGAATCATGGAAGTGCCCAAGTAGCTCTGTACCCTACTTGGATAATTTGCGCATGATAACTTAACTATATTTCATTTTAAAATCTCCCAATAAATCTTCTACGGATTTTAAAAAGAGTTTGATGGGAATCAGAGCAGGAATTTCATTGAATTTTCTGTCTTTTTTCTATCTTCAGGGGTTTTGTTTTTCAGGAATACCATGATCCAATAAAATCGTTAGAGATTCTCAAAGATTTTCACCAGACATTTTTCTAAGGACTACTCTCTTCCGAGAATGAAAGAACACTTCATGGAAAGTTTCGAGACAAATACACAAAAAATTACCAGTATTTGAGCATCTTTTTCCTCTGCAAAAAACAAATGAAAAACAACCTAAAAATTTCTAGAAACGGTTTTAGTAGAAGTCTCTTGAAAAATCTATGAAGATCTGGTTTTTTATCTAGTGAAATTTTCATCACAGAAACTCCAGATAAATGGTTAATATATAATAACCTATAAGAAATCTGTGCCGATTTCCGGACTTTCAAATAAAGCCAAAATTGTATGAATGGGTCGAACATTGGTGCTCTTCCCCTAATTGTTTAAAATCTGGGTAGAATTTCATAGAAAACTCCATAATTTGCTGGAACAATTTGTTGGAAATTGGAAGAATTCCAGACAAACAAATCTGAAGAAACTTCTATGAGAATTCATGGAGGTATCGCCAGTGCTATCTCTGGACGGATTTGTGAACGAATACTTGCCTTTATTTCACTGGAAATTCTCGGTGCAGTGTAAGTCAAATTTTAATACGGTATAGCTTTTTTATTCTGAAAAGTCTTTGGAAGTAATCCTAAACATTCCATAGTGGAAATATGGATAGTATTCCAGGACGGAATGCCCAAAGAATTGTTTTAAGAATCTCTAGTGAAATGTTCAAAGTAATGACTAGTGGAACTCTAGAATGAATAATTGAAGATTATATTTCAACTTTTAGAAAAACTCATGTTTTTGAAAAAAAAAATCTTGTTTAGATTTTGAAATAGTTATTTTTAGAGAAATCTTTGGAATATGAATTATTATTTTGGTGAACTACAAGAAATCTCCAAGAACTGTTGCATAGTCAAATTATTCTGTTAAAATGCATGTTGAAGAGAATGTTCAAAAAATTAAGACACTTCTAATTAGCACACTTGTTTATTTTTGCATTACCCAAGATGTGTGTTTTCAATCAGCAATAAACTTCATGGAATAAAATTTCAATTTCAAAGTACTTTTTATTACACCTTCACTTCTGGTTGTTTAGGATTTATCTAGGACTTCCCATGTGAATATCAGCTATGTACTCTAGGATTCGTTCCCAAGCATCTCGTTCCCAAATTCTCTGTATTCCATTGAGCTATTTATCCGAGTATTTTGGTAAGGCTTTCTAGCAAGATGATACTTCCATGATATTTTACAAAATCGATAAAGAAATGATGTACAGATTCTTAAAAAAAAAGAAACTTTCAAAAATTTCTCCAGACAGTTTTAAGAACTTGCAAAAAGATTTCTGCGGGTTTTTCACTAAAAATTGCTTCAATTAGTTTCAGCCCAAAGTTTCTAGAATACTCCACTCCTTTGAAACATACCTAAGAGTATTCTTAAACAAATCTGAAATAATGTCATTGAAATTTATTAAGGATATTTTTTTGCAGATATTTTTTGAAATATTATTAAGTCGAGTCTAGTACACTGAAGACGGCCTTACAGTTGAGGTCGAAATACGCGTATCTGTCAAAGGATACAAACTCTAGTGGAATTAAATGGTATAGTACTAAGTTCGATTTTTTCATCTACTTAATTATCAAACAATTGTAGAAGGAATTCTGAAGAAGTTTCCGGAGAAACCAGTGGAAAAAACCTTGACAGATATCCCGAAAGTCTCTGGGATAATTTCAGAAGCAAAGATTGTAGCAATCTCAGGAAAAATCATATAAAAATCTGTATATTTTTTATGAATTCGTAAAATAAATACACGAGAATCACTGAAACAGATTTTAGAAATAAAAAAAACATTGTAGGAATCCCTGAATACCTTTGATTAATCTCTGGAATAATATTTAAATGCATTACTAGAATGTTTTTCCAAATCTCTGTAAGAGTTTATAGAAGAAACTCTGGAAGAATCCTTGACTGAATTCTAAGATCAATATCCAAATAAATCAATGGAATATTTTCAATGGAATTCGGAGAGGGATAGCTGAAGATGGAGTAAGGCGTGCAAAAATCTTATATAGACGATTCTGTATTTTCCAACTCACATGTTTTTTTTTAATCTAGGAATTGTAAAAATGCCAATAATTTAAAATTGTCTTCCAAATGTCTTCACAAATTCTGAAAAGTCTTCCAAAAATCTTCCGTCTTCCAAATGTCTTCCACACTACTCAAATGTCTTCCAATGGAAGACATGTCTTCCAACCTGGCATCCCTGCTCTTTTGTTCATCGGTACAAAAGCTGTCACATGCAGGAGTAGTGGCGGGTACGCTGCACGGAGCCGCAAATCTCAAGCGTGTGCTAGAATAAGGGCGTATGTTGCATAATCGATTTCTCTTCATCGATCCTCTCTTTTACACGCAGCGAACTGGACTATCGAAATTCATACACGGTCGTTTGCGAATACCCTTTAATGGGTAAAAATTCACCCATTTCCGATAGAAGTGCCTCTCCACATTTAAAGAGTAAACACGGTTTACTCTTTAAAGGGTAAAAGCGGTTTCTGTCAATGGCTGGGTATTTTTTTACCCTTTTTGTAAATCTCGCTCGCGGCACAAAAAGGGTAAAAATTTACCCTTTTTGTGCTAAAACAGGGTAAAAATTTACTCTGAAAGTAAATAATTTTAACCGAAATCAAAATCGGAATCTTTGAAATGAAACGATCAAAAACAATAGTTTTTAATGTAGTAATTTTATTTTTTACATACTTTTTCAATTTAATAATTAATTGATTTTGTTTCTGCATTAACTGTCGCTCCTCTATGCCGATATTTGCTGCAACCAGATATAGCTGCGGACTGCAGGAACAATAGATAAATCTGAAATATCAAAATGTTTTGCAATCAATACAAATTCATGTCGACAATGCTACAGAACTTACCACTTCTTTGAATGTTGTATACAAAAAAAAATACTAGAAATTAAACCAACACAATTTACACCGAACAACACCAGCTTCATGCTATGAAAAGACTGCCAACTGTTTTTTCACCCATAAATGGGTTTAAAAACACCCATTTTTAATCTGGAGCGGCTTTATAATAATGGGTGTTTATTTACCCGTTTTGGAATTTTGAATTTACCCTTTTTATGACAGATCTCTCTGCTATTTGAAAATGAGTATTTTTTTACTCATTAAAGGGTACTCGCAAACCACCGTGTACATATTGCCTTATGAAAGACGGAACGATTATCGCAGTACGAACGCTTTATGTATCGTTTAGCATCACTCCACACCCTATCGACGCCTTAGGCGCGGGGTGTACGCACGAGCATATCGATCGCAAGGTCCTTGGTTCGATTCCAGGTTGCCGCGAAAATTATTTTTGTTTACAAATTTCGGTTTCATCACGGTAGTTTGCGTTTACCCTTTAAGCCTGATTCGCTGCTGACAAGTAATTTCTCGGCCTATCTTGATGCATGGGAAATTTCTGCAAGGAATCGATCAAGAATGCACTTTTTTCTGATCGCAGTACGCAGTTGAAAAGAACTGTCAGTTCAAATGGGAGTCGCTGTAGAAAATTTCTGCAAGGAATCGACGAGAAATTTCTTTAGTGATTCTTGTTCAGCAGCAAATCAGGCTTTAATGGGTAAAAATTCACCCATTTTCGCTAGAAGTGCCTCTCCACATTTAATGAGTAAACACGGTTTACTCTTTAACGGGTAAAAGCGGTTTCTGTCAATGGATGGGTAAATTTTTACCCTTTTTTTGTTCTTCACGCTCACGGCATAAAAAGGGTAAAAATTTACCCATTTTGAGAATGGTCAATGGAGCTATTAAGAATAATGACAATTTAGGGATAATTTTCGTTCTGCTTCAATAAACATCTCCAAAAACATTATGTCCATGCGATTTATTAAAAAAAATATATCAATACGTTTGATTTGGCATTTTTTTAAATGCACATTATGTATCTGCAGGAAAAAGCCAGTGATGCTCTCGGGGCAAACCTTGATGTAGCCTAGAAGTGCAGAAAAAGAGAATAAATTTATATTATTGCCACATTATCTACAACATGCATCACTTATCTTCCCTGTGCGTGGTAAAATATTAATTTTTAAACTCTTTTATTAATAAACATTAACATAACTGGGTCACCGTAAACAAATGCTAATTGACGAGCGAAATATTTCTAACTATTTTTCACCCATTATTCGCGACTAAGAAACAAAAAGAGATTTACAAAGCACTCGCTCTTATGGAAAACCTCGTAAGGAACTGTCACCGTGTGCGTGAAAAAAAAAGCAAAAAATATATCTCCTTGTTTTTCTCACAGAAAACCGAAGAAAACATCAGCAGCTTCGTACACGGTAGTTTGCGAATACCCTTTAATGGGTAAAAATTCACCCATTTCCGCTAGAAGTGCCTCTCCACATTTAAAGAGTAAACACGGTTTACTCTTTAACGGGTAAAAGCGGTTTCTGTCAATGAATGGGTATTTTTTTACCCTCTTTGTAAATCTCTCTCACGGCATAAAAAGGGTAAAAATTTACCCTTTTTGGCATAAAAAGGGTAAAAAATTACCCTTTTTGCGATTAATAGATATAAATAATTATAACCTCAAATTATAACTTATGAAATAAATAAATATTTGAATTAAAATAATAGTTTTTATTAATACAATTAATCGTTTTATACGCTTGATAAATGTATAAAGATATTTATACTGTTTCTGCACCAACAGTTACTTCCTTTCGATGGTCGCTGGTAGTAGATCATGTCAGCTACAGGCACAGTGGCAGGAACAACGAGACAACCTGAAAATTATGCGTATTTCAAGATTATTATCAGTTAATATGTATAAAGGTGTTTAAGTTCACAACTTACCACTTCATTGTTTCCTTTCATCGGTTAACGTTGTATAAAAAAAGTAAAACCTACAAACAATTAACTACAATTTCATTAATTTTGCATGCGTAGACTGCGTCGCACAGCTGCTTCAAATTACTATAAATGATTCCCAACTATTTTTCACCCATAAATGGGTTTTTAAACACCCATTTTTAAACTACAGTTGCTTTACTGTAATGGGTATTTATTTACCCTTTTTACATTTCTGAATTTACCCGCTTTCTGACAGATATTGATGCTATTCCAAAATGAGTATTTTTTTACCCATTAAAGGGTATTTGCAAACAACCGTGTAGTCCCGCATTGCGAACGAGAGGGGATTTTAGAAATGGGTAAATTTTTACCCCTTGCGAGATTTTAAATTCACCCATGTTTTAACAGATCCGTGCCCTATTCGAAAATGGGTATATATTTACCCATTAAAGGGTATTCGCAAACAACCGTGATGGTTACCAATGGCTTTTAGGGTGAGATCAGAAGTTATGCGAAGGTTCTTGTTTTTTTATTTGGGTAGTCATTTTCTGTTCCGTGTAGATAGTTCATCGATTTTTATTTGCTGATCCTGCATGCATTACACCTCTCTCTGTCCAGTCTCTTTAGTAAGTGCCTAGCTGTCATCTCGCCGTCGCCTGTCGTTCTCAGTTTGTGGCATGCATTTTTGTTGTACGGTCACGGTTGGACGGACAGTGTTATTATAAAATAATCTTCATTTTGGATATTTTTACATTATTTGCTTTTAACTTGATATCGACAATTTGGAAGTGCTTCCATTCCATTCGTACCGCTAAATACTTCGAACCGCAGGTACTTTTCAACTAAAACTATAGGAAATGATCCATATTTTAGCAAATAGAAAAAACTCAAATTTCCACGTGTTTCGCCGGAGTGAAATTTGTTTTCGAATAAAATGCACCATTATCTGATGATGTTGATTTAAATAACTTCATAATTTTCATATTTCCAGGGAATAGCTTTCAATTATGGCAATGGCTAACGGAGACAATCTTCAGGATGGTTTGTCCTGTGAAGACCTATTTCGCAACAGTGATGGATTAACATACAAGTAAGAGCAGTTTTTTGTTGCAAAAAAAAAACCGAATCTTTACAACCCCTTTAATTTGCTGCACTAATAATAATTAATATATATAAGAATTATTCTTCCATGCAGACGCAAACTTGAACATTTGTTTGAAAGAGGCCAAAATTAGACCAGGACGGAGACTGGTGCTCTCACCCTATCAGGGTCGTACTTATGAGGAGGCATGACCCCCACATTTTAGGGCCTTCACAATTTACGACAAAAAATATGTGTAGTAAAATATTCGAAACAATTAGAGATGATAACTTAATCCGGGGGAAATTTGATCACTATATTACAACGTTTTGCTATGTTATTTTTTGGAGTTCATTTATTGTCAAATTTATTTCGACGAAACTTCATTGATCTCTATCTGTTTCTGTAATTGATATTTTTGATCAAATCACATTTAACATTTCATAAACTTAGTTTTAAAATTATAAATGACTGGGGCGAAATTGATAATAACAAAGCAGGTTCAGAATGAAAAAAAGAATCCCTATTTACTAAATTTGGGTCTCCTGAATCTAAAAACAATTTCAAAATTCTTACAACTCGTGTTCAAGTCCATTTTATTGCAAAGTTAAACTGTTTGAATTTGCATAATACGCCTGAATGTAGATAATTTCCCTTAAAATAAGCACGTTACTCGAAAAGCCCTCGCCAAGTAAAACGCTACAGCAACAGACAGTAATGAAATTTTAAATTATTTAGTATTGGTAACAATGATATATTGTAACAAAAATGAATTAATATGAAAGTGGTGTGATATAATTTTGATAATTTTGTAGCTGTGATAGTAAATAGTGATATAACACTGAGAACAGCGTTGCAGTTGAAATTATTACATATATTAGAGGGTTAAATCAAGCAGACTAAATTTGCATTTATTGCAAATATTTTGTGCATTCAATTTTTCCATGGCACCATTTCGACAGTAAAAATTACTATGGACCGATGCAAGAGTTCACTGTTTGACGTTTGAGCGGTGCCGTGTTATTTACGTGACGACCATGACAACGAGTGAATTCAGCACCGCTCAAACCTCAAATTACTGAACTTGTGCATCGGTCCATACCATGGTTAAATACTTGCAGCAGGCCAGAATCGAACCGAGGATCTTGCGATTGTCAAGCGCGAACGCTTACCGCTCGGCTATCGATACGCGAGAGGGAGCAAAACGCAAATAAAAAGCTTTCTTTATAGCTCAATCGTGATTGGAATAGTACATTTAAAAACTTGTACATGGTTCTCATTACTTCAATGCTTGTTTCAGTGAATGGAAAGTATCATAAGTCAAGCGTGGACTAGAATAAGGACGTAAATCGCATGATCGATTTATCTTCATCGATCCTCTCTTCTGGCTACAAAATGCGGGTTTGTTAGTATTTTTTCACTTCAGGACGCTAGGCAGGGATGGAATCTTGCGTCCTAAGATGAAAAAAATGCAAACAAACTTTCATCTTGTCGCCTTTATTCACAGAAGAAAAGATCGATGAAGAGAAATCGACTACAGGACTTACGCCCTTATTTTTGCAAACTTTTGAAATATGGAATCGCATCACCTAGTACAGTACTAACCCGATTTTGTCTGCCCCCGATTTTGTCTACCGCCGATTTTGTCAGCTTTTTGACCCGATTTTGTCAGCCTATTTTAAATTTGTCAAAAAATTGTTATCATCATGTTTTATCACGTTTACATTAAAATTGATGATGATGTTTGATGTCATGCACGCATGGGCGTAGCTAGAGGGGACAATGGCAACGCCTTTTATTAAGTGTTAAAAATAGATATTACCAATATAAGGGAGGGGGTAGCTCCTGATAAAAAAAATTGGCTACGACCATGTCCATCGTCCTCTTAAAAGTCCATGTAACCATGCAACACGTCAAAGTTTAAAAAACAGGAACAAAATAAAATGACCCGATTTTGTCAGGTTCCCCATTTTGTCAGCCAAAAATTCATCGAGGGGCTGACAAAATCGGGTCCTTACTGTATTGCAACACCCCAGTTAAATATTGCAGCAGCTCCACAAAAAGTTTAGCATCAACTTTAATAAATACAGTCGAATTTCGTTCGTTGCGCTATCTTTAAGTGGGCTACGTTTTAATTGGGCTCCCGTTAGTTGGGCTATAGCCCACCTAAAACGAAGGCAAACGTCGTTTTCTGACATAAGACACAATTGATCAATGTTGGTAGCTCTGTTTTTCTTTTGTTCTATGTTATTTGACAGCTCGAAACTCAGCCCGATTAGTGAAAGTCTTTCACTAAGTGGGCTACAGGCTCTAGGTCATGATCCCGATCACCTAGAAAATTCATGTCTTCGGCAAAGTTTTTCAGAAACTCGAAAGCAATTTGCGACAGCACTGTTTAGATAGTAACTTTCCCACTACGTGGCGCCAATTGCATGTAATATGGCCATATTCTAGTACACTCTAGCTCATATTCTAGATATAGGCCACATAGAAAGTTCGTTTGTTCAGTTAAGTTGTTCAACCCTGTTTAGTTAGCAGTTTTGCCGCTACGTAGCGCTAGTGTGCATTTAATTTTGTCGTGTTCTAGAAGGCTCCTGCTCATGGTCCTGGCCAGTGTCGATAGACTCACACTCAAATCTCAATCAATACGCTCTCCCGTGAGAGCAAACTCATTAGAGGTCTGCTTCGTAAATCTCACGCTTGAGATTTTGATGCAAAATCATTTAATCAACTCAAACCGTAAAACAATGATTCAGTCGCAAAACCCGTCAAAAGCTCGTGAAACACGAATGTTGATGTTTACGTTAGAAAGGATTACTATAATTTTACCAGACTTACAATAAATTATTGCCGTGTGTGAGTGAACTGTGGAAATACGACACAATGAGTCAAAAAGGTGAGCCAACTCATCCATGATTTGTTGACTGCTGAGTTGCGTGATTGACAACTCAAGCTAAGTATGCTGTTCCTACAGAGAGTCCCCTTTGAAATGACATTTCTTCTCAACTGCGTACTGCGATCAGAAAAATGTGAGTTTCTGTACTATTTCTGGGAAGAAATTTTCCACGCATCGAGATAGGCGATTCCTTTTCTTGCCAGTAGCAAACCAGCCTTCACGCATGAAAAATCTCAAGCGTGAGTTATGAGAAATTGAGTTTTTCACAACACTGATCCTGGCCACCTGGAAAGTTCATGTCTTCAGGAAATTTGTTACGGAGCTTGGAAGCAATTTGACACAGCACAGTTTAATTAACACTTTTGCCGCTACGTGGCGCTAGGTGCATGATATTTCGTCATAGTTCAGTAGACTCTAGCATATGATCCTGGCCACCGAGAATATTCGTGTCTCGTGCAAAGTTGCTCTGAAATTTGAAAGCAATTTGAGGCAGCGCTGTTTGGTTATCACTTTTCTGGAATATGACCAAATTACATGCACACTAGCACCGTAGCGGCAAAATTGCCAACTAAACAGTGCTTTCTTAAATTGCTTTCAAGTTTCATAACAACTTTGCTGAAGACATGAACTTTCTAGGTGGTCAGGATCATGAACTAAAATGTACTGGAATTCAACCAAATTACATGCACACTAGCGCCACGTAGCAAAAAAAAATCTCACCAAACAGTGCTGCTTAAAATTTCTTTCAAGCTTCTGAACAAATTTGCTGAAAACACGAAATTTCTTGGTGATTGGGATCATGAGCTAGAGCCTTCTAGAATATAACCAAAATACATGCAAACTAGCGCCACGTAGCGGAAGAATTGTCAACTAAACAGTGCTGCTTCAAATTTATTTCAAGCTTCTGAACAACTTCACCGAAGACACGAACTTTCTAGGTGCTTGGGATCATGAGCTAGAGCCTGCTAGAATATGACCAAATTACTATCACGCTAGCGGCAAACATGCGCTTTCAATATACAGGGTGTATACTACCTGTAAATCCTAGAATTATCAGAGAATTTTATTGAACCTGAAAAAAATCTGTGATTCTCAGGGAATTTCGATAACAATTAGTAATTACGGAAATTCATTCGAGGCAATGATTAATGGTAGAATTTTGATGACAAAGGATTTTCGCGTCAAAACCCGCCAAAAATTACGGCTGCGCCGCTATCGAATCATTCATTGAGCTGTTCAGTGAGTATCTTTTCGGGTATGAAATTTTATCGACTTCCCAAGACGTGATTGAATTGTATGAATAAGGTACCGTGGGGCAAGTGGGTAATGGAATTCGCATAGGGGGCCCAGATAGCCGTAGCGGTAAACGCGCAGCTATTCAGCAAGACCAAGCTGAGGGTCGTGGGTTCGAATCCCACCGGTCGAGGATCTTTTCGGGTTGGAAATTTTCTCGACTTCCCAGGGCAGAGAGTATCTTCGTACCTGCCACACGATATACGCATGCAAAAATGGTCATTGGCACAGTAAGCTCTCAGTTAATAACTGTGGAAGTGCTCATAAGAACACTAAGCTGAGAAGCAGGCTCTGTCCCAGTGGGGACGTAATGCCAGAAAGAAGAAGAAGAGATTCTTTAAATCCTGGAGACTTTAAATTAAAACAAATGAGGTCGTGTATATTTTTAGCTTGACTCCCACCAAATATAAGCAGTATGCTGAAATTTATTTTAATGTAAAATAAAGAAAAAAGTACAGAAAAAGTTTTTGAAAAACGTCTCCTTGCTGGGTAAGTGAAAAGTTTATCGTTTTGAACAATAAATTCAAAAACTAACCTTTATATTCACTATTTCTATTACCTTTAATATTTGAACAATAACATAAGTAACATGTAAACAAAGAGAATTTTATTATTGTTACTTAAATTCTCTTCTGTTCAGTTATGTTTGTTGAAATGATTCGACAACATTTCCATGCATCTCTGCTCTGCAGAATTTACACCGCTCGTTATTTGAAATGAAAATCGAGTATGACGTCGGATAACTCTTCGGGAGAAATCAAACGGAATCCTTCAATAAATTATTTAGAAACTTTTTTATGTGGATACACCTATACCCCATTTTTTATGTTTTGAACTACCTTCACATAGGCATTCCACTAGGTTTCCATGCGTTCTCTTATTTTGGAACTTTTCAATCAATGTCTTCCTTTTATTCGGCTGTCCGAAGTAAACATATTAATATCGTAATATTTGGCAACTTTTTTTAGCGAAGTTTTATGATTTGGCCATGATAATAGCTTTTAACACTTATAGTGGTAAGCTCCATCGAAGTTAATACGCCAATCGCGTATTATCCTCGATTTTACTATAGTAAAATCGAGGATGATACACGATTGGCGTCGTAACTTCGATGGAGCTTACCACCATTAGAGTATAGTGTTTCTTGAATTATCAGCACGTTTTGTTGTTCTATGATAATTGCGAACCTTGTATACTTATAGCTACCTGAAGAGAAAACACAAATTCAATCTCTAATGAGAAACTTTTCACTTGCCCCACGTGATTAGAAAATTGACGGTGTTTCATTTTAGTTATTTTTAGGTCTATGTCGAATTAATTCTAAAACTTTTTTTATTGCAGTTTAAAACTGTCAGAGGGGACAACTTAGAAGTGGTACAGAAAATTATTTTCCGCAACTTTTTCCCGCTGAAAATATTAAAATAAGATTGCACGCCGCCAACTTGTTTCGGAGTGATAGTTTACAGGTTAACAATCTATCGCTCTATTATGCAATAATAGCTGAAAAATCTCAGAAATATCTTACCTATCGTAATGTTCTCAATGGCCTCAAAGGTTTACGCATGAGTTTAAAACGATAATTCACATATTCAGTTAAATATGCCAATTATTTTCACTTACCCCATTTACCCACTTGCTTTATCTCTAAATTTGATCAGTAGGGTATCCGTCCTATTATGGAGGACTTAAGCACGGTGTTGAAATTTAAATCGTATTTTAGTGTCCAAAACCTAAATATTGTAGTATTTTGCATTTTGAACTGTTATAACTATCCTTTATCTGAAGTATAGTAAAGTAAAAAAGGAAATTTTGGAATCAAACATACATTTTTTTAACATATATCTGAAGCTTTTCCTCTGTCCTATTATTGCGGTATTTCGTCCTATTATTGCGGTAGTGCCGTCCTATTATTGCGGTATACCAAAAATCATAGATTTTATTACATTCAGTATACATTCAATGCCACACAGTGTTCTAGAATTGAAATTATGCTCCCTCCATGTTAATGACACTACATGGTACTGTCAGTTTGTGTGACTTTGGACATATCTATAAATAAAACTAATTAATTACTTTATGTCACGATTCGAAAACAAATCAACAGAATCGAATGATTTTCTGCCGGTTTCGTCTCCTCTTCCGTCGTAGCTGGACAATATAATGCACTAGTGCACTAGTCGCTTTATAAGAAATGCATTTTTGACTCAAATATAACCACAATTTCGGTGGTTTTAAAAATATTTTCTACTAGTTTTTACCAATCCAATGCAATTTTAAAAGATTGTTTCCTTGCGATAATCTTGTATCTTAGTTTTTCAACGCATTTTTGGCATGTGTTCCGATTTTCAATCTGTTTATATGATTTTTCGCTAAAACATTGTGTTTATTTGCAAAATATTTGTAAATAAGAGCAACTACAGGGTAAAGATGAATAGAAATCTTGTGTTTGACTAAATAAATGTATGAATGACACAAAATTATGTCACAACATAGTATCCTAATAATATAATTAATGCTTCCAGCAATTACATTTCAAATGACTATTGAAATATCGAATTTTTGAATGTGATTTACAGATAATAACAGATAATAATAGGCAAAAAGCTATTTTCATTGTCCTATTATTGCGGTATATGCTTTTTCTCAAAAATATAGAACTTTTATTCATAATTCAATATCTATAATGTTACTACATCGATACTGAATTTATAAACCCGCTGCATAGAATTGTTTTGGTTCTAAACTTAGAAGTTCAGTTAGCCGATGGTTAGAGTCCGCGGCTACAAAGCACGGCCATGCTGAAGGAGCCTGGGTTCGATTCCCGGTCGGTCCAAAATCTTTTCATAAGGGAAATTTCCTTGACTTCCCTGGGTTGTGGACTGTGCTCATACGAACACTCAGCTGAGAAGCAGGCTCTGTCTCAGTGAGGACGTAATGCCAAGGAGAAGAAGGAGAAGAAGAAGGATGCACATTGGGAAAGTAATCTCAAATTTAGAATGTCGAAACAATCAATTTATTAATGCTGATGTAGCAGGTCTCTTTTTAGAGCAGTAGTCACCAAACTGCGGCCCACGGGCCGCATGCGGCCCTCAGCAAGGTTTTGTGCGGCCCGCGGAGTGATTTTGAATATTGTAGTAGTGCGGCCCGTATCTTGTGATTTTAGAAGTTGAAAAATTATCTTCTGTAATATCCGGCAAATATTTATTTGTAGCCATTCGATAATTTTCCAGATTTTCTCTTTTTCATGCGTTAAGCAGTGGAATAGTTATCGAGAAACAAAGGGAAGTTGATATAATTTCTTATTTCTGGAGTTTATTTGATAACCCAGAGTTTCTCGTGCGGCGTGTGCGGTGAGTGAGGTGAGACGAGTCGAATGAGGTGACAATTGTCGACTCGCTCCCATTTAATTAACATTAGTCGTCTCACGTCACTCGCGGTGAGAGCGACTCGTCTCGACTCACACGCCGCGCAGAATAGGCACGTCTGTATGTCTTATATAATCGTTTCTTCAAAAAATCAAAGTTTTCAACGTTCTAGTAGCGCAGTTTTCAAAATTCAAGTAAGAAAATGATTTTTTCAAGTATATAAAATAATTCCAAAATAACGCAGAAGTTATAGTTTTTATGTGGCTAAGGTTTTTTTTATTATATGGAGGTTAATTGTTGACATTATTATAATGTTACAATAATTGTATCAAAAAACGTTGATAATATTCGAAGTTTATCAAATCTATTCTCATCTTTGACATAATAATCCACCCGCCTCTTTTGAATTGATTATGATCATGATGTTTCATTTTCGAAAATCCAATAATTTTTGACATTTACCATTGCACGAAAGATGAACTCTTGAAAATCCAGGAACATCAGTGTTATTTGGAAAGATTATTGAAATCGCTAGTTACTTTCAGACGCAATAGACATGCATATTTCAGAAAACACCTGTCGACCCCTAAGACAAGATGTGACACCTGGCTTCTCTTGTATGATCCTTGTGGTGTCAGAAAACTGGTACACATAATTGGAAATTGAAAAGGAAAGAGAAGAAAGCTGAGCTCAGAAGGTGCTGCAGTTACCGTACAATCATCATTGCTGGTAACACTGTCTGGCGGACCAACCAGAGGCTGGTTCATTTTGGCACGAAACTTAGATACGTGTTGTCAAGTCTCGTTTCAGGTCGACCCCAATAGTTTCCCATTCAACTTGTGTAACAACTGTCGAAACTGTTTTGGTCGACACTAATTCTAACCAAGTTGTTGTGATCGGATTTATAAAATAGATATTATTAACATCTTGTGGCCCGCGTCGTATTTTAAGAGCAAAGTGGTGGCTCGCACAACCAGTTAGGCTGAAGACCACTGTTTTAGAGACTTTGTCACCATTTTAATGCAAGTCTCTAACAAGCCTCTAAATGAATGAATTGATGAAAGATCTCTGAAATCTTTGTTTTAAATCAAAATTGCATATAAAGTCCCTTTTTTCAGAGACTGTTACGAGACTATTAAACTATTTTTTAAGAATTTCATATTAGATTTTTCGACGAAAAGCGTCAGGAATTATCCTAGTGGTTTCTCCAGAGATTTCATCCGGAATACTTTTAGGGACCCCTACAGGGATCTCTCCAGAACTTCTTCAAGGGATTCCTCCACCATTTATCCCCCATATTCTTCCAGCGTTTTTTGATAGAATATCTTGAACAATTTCTTCAGAATGTGCTCTGGGAAATTCTCGATAACTTCAAAGTTGCTATCTCCAGTAATTTGCACAGGCTTTATTAAAAAAAACACTATCTTAGCACTTAGACACCGACACGTCAAAGTATTCCTCAAATTCCCTGTTTTTCACCATTCCTATAGATTTATTTCTTCTATGAATTTTTCCAGTTCCAGAAATATTTTTCAAAGCGTTTCTCAACAAAATTTCATGGAATCTAAAAAAAATATAATGTTCCACTAGCTAACACTGCAGCATTATTTTCAGAAAATCCTCCTAAACATTTTTTAAGGGATTCCGTTTGATGTTTTTCAAGGAGTTCCTTTAGATGATGCTGCAGCAGGATTTTATTCAGATCACTTAAGAACTTACACAACTTTCATCAGAACGAAATTTTTGAACTTTTTTTCAAATTTCTGGATGAATACTTGGACAAATCTTCGTAGACTTCCTTGAGAAAGTAAATAAATCTGTGAGTAATTCCTGGAGTTATCCTCATGGAAATTCCTAGTTCAAATCTAAATGAAATTATGAAGGACAATTTTGTATGAAATCACTAAATAAGTATTTGGGGAAATTTCTGTCCTTAGGAAATCGATAGAAGAATCACCGGATAAAACCCTGGAGGATTTAGGTTTTTTTTAATATCTGAAAGAATCTTTAAAGGAATTCCTGATGATCTCAGAGTTAGTTTCTGTTATTATATATGTTATTAATCAGTTGTACTCTTAAAACAAAACTCTTTGATGAATTCCTTAGGAAAATTCTCAAAAGGATTCCATGGGAAATAATCACTGAATGAACTCCTGAAGGAATGCTAGAGATAAGCTAGCTTCGGACTGCAAATCTCTCAAATAAAGAATCCTAACCTGAGATAATCTGGAATGAGTTCTGATGAAATTCTTTGAGAAAATCTTTAAAAAATGCATACAGTAATACGATCAGTGTTCTTTGTCGTCATGTTACGAAAAAAAATAGAAATATTCTCAGAGAAATCTCTGGATGACTTCATGAGGAATCAAACTTTTTTCTCCTGGTTCATCATGTGAGGTTTCGTTTAGTTTTTTTTTTATTCCTGTTTGGTCTCATTTTGGTTCCGGTTTTGTTTTTTTTTTTGAAAAAGGTCTCTAAAGTTCCTATTTTTAAGACACTAAGTAACTACTGGCCCAGCAATATAGAAAACTTGAATGTTTTCGAATGAAATGCCATCAATTCATTATATTTAAAAAATACAAAACTTGAATGTTATACAGACTGAACCCGATTATACAAGGGCTCATTTAACCGGGGTCTCAAATCTATTCAAATATGTAGCGAAATAATTTTGTAACATTAACACAATTCAATGAAGTGGTAATACATATTTTGAAAAGATTGGTTTTTTTGCAGGTGATTACAATTTTATGAATACAATTTCAAAAACCGCGGTAAACGTAATTTTTATTGCAAAATATTATCACAAACATAAGTTTTTTTTCCTTTTTGCGCCCATTGAGCTGTCTTAAGTATCCAAACGACCCGTGGATACCATTTGAAGTTTCTTCACTGATCACTTTTGACCTGAATTAGTTAATTGATTACTGCTTGGGTACTCGTGTGGAAACAGATCATGCACTATTCAGTTTCAGTGACCAGTGAAGAATGAATGAAATAAATGAATGGTTCAGACCAGTGATCAGTGAAGAATGAAGTACACTGATGCACTTTAAAGTTGCGTTCAGTTTACAATGATGATCAGAGCTCTTACAAACGATATAAAAATGTTAAAGTTACCTTATCAATTTCAATTGATGGAAGCTTTAAACACTGTTGAATCAAAACTATGTTGTCATTTATTTTTTATTCATCTGAAATTAGAGTATTTCTTGAACCTGAAATTATTTCTTAAAACCTGGGAAAAATCTGGAACAATAAGGGAATTTCATTTCTGTAAACGAGTAAACACCCTGAAAATTTCACCTCATGAACGCCATAAGGCTTCTGAACAACTTTGCAAAAAAAAAATAAGGATTCCGAGATACTGCATCATCAATATTATATTTTTCAGATGATGCTAAACTTTTCGGGGTGCTGCAATATTCAACTGGAGTGTTGCAATATTAGATAATGCGATTCCACACTCCATTATATCACTTTTCACTATCACAGCTACAAAACTATCAAAACTACATCACACCACTTTCATTTTAATTCATTTTTATGACCATTTGCCATTGTTATCATTACTAAATAATAAAAAGATATTCAATTTAAATGTTCGTTATTGTCTGTTGCTAGCGTCATTACTATTCAAACTACGATTTAGCACTACGATATATACGATAATATGTGAAGAACTAGGCAATAGTGTTTATATTCAGAGAAATGATTGCAAAACGTATTGCTGTTTGCATTTGAGGTGTAAATGTTGAGTAGGGGCCTTTCTTAGCCGAGTGGTTAGAGTCCGCGGCTACAAAACAAAGCCATGCTGAAGGTGTCAGGGTTCGATTCCCGATCGGTCCAGGATCTTTTCGTAATGGAAATTTCATTGACTTCCCTGGGCATATAGTTTAAACGTACCTGCCACACGATATACGAATGCAAAAAAGGGCAAATTTGGCAAAGAAAGCTCTCAGTTAATAACTGTGGAAGTGCTCTTACTGAACTACACTGAGTACCCGGCTCTGTCCCAGTGGGGACGTTAATGCCAAGAAGAAGAAGAAGAAGAAGAAGATGTTGAGTAAACATCCTCCAAATGCGGTAACACAAAATAATCAAAGGACACCTAGCAACGATTACATAAATCACCGCCGCTCTAGCAAGAAACATCTATCTTTGACATCTCATTTCTTGTGAAAAATCTTACCGCGTTTGGTGTTCCCGCATTTGATGCTTGCATTTCAAACGCACACAGCAATATTATAGCCATTATTAAACTAGTAGGGCATATTATTATTATTATGTATGAGACGTCTAAGGGGCCCAGATAGCCGTAGCGGTAAACACACAGCTATTCAGCGTGACCATGCTGAGGGTCGTGGGTTCGAATCCCGCTGGTCGAGGATCTTTTCGTAAAGGTAATTTTCTCGATTCCCAAGGCATAGAGTATCTTCGTACCTGCCACACGATATACGCATGCAAAAATGGTCAATCGGCAAAGAAAGCTCTCAGTTAATAACTGTGTAAGTGCTCATAAGAACACTAATCTGAGTAGCAGGCTTTGTCCCAGTTGGGACGTAACGCCAGAAAGAAGAAGAGACGTCTAAGGAAGCAGGACAAATTTACATAGATGTCTATGGAAAATTCTTAATACAAGTGCCTCGAAAGTGAGAGCTTCTGATCTGCAAACAGGGTGTCCATCCATCCGAGAAATCCGGGAAAAGCGGGAAAAACCCGGGAATTCCAAATGACCGGGAAAATACGGGAAATACCCGGGAAAAAGTTGAACACACCGGGAAAAGCATTAGAAAATTTTTCCAAGCGATGCACGACTGGAAAAAAAGAAAATTCAAAGAGAAGGAATTCTTTCGAAACATAATATAGATTCTTAGCTAGGTTCTTGTTGAGCTCAAAGATTTTTGGGAAATTAATTGGAAGATCTAAGTGGTTACCCAATAAAATATTGGACATAATTGCTTTTTGGATACTTGAAAAATTCTTGTTTGGATTACTAATTTAACAAATCCGCTATCTATGTACTTGCAAGGTCCTTGACGAAATTTTGTATGTCTGATTTTGTTTATTTATTGACGACAAACTTCGCCAATTTTTTAATAAATTCCCGGAAAGATGCTTGTTTGTATTTATGTCGTTTTTTAGCAAGCAATAAATCAAATGTTTTTTTTTTTGCATCTCCTCCGTATTTTGAAAATAAATACTCTAGGTTGTACTTATCACATCACTTTTTTCCAATGAATTCCAAAGTTAAATGCGATATCTTGACAAACAAATTAATTTATATATCTAAATCGATAAGCCAGGTGTAAAGGTAACTTCAGCAAACATTATGTTCTGAAAATTCATGAAAGTTTGCGTAAAACATCTTTAGCGTTGGTCTGTTAGATTTTTAATTAGTCTTTCATACCTGTGTGTCCACAACTCTTTCAAAATTCAAAACATTTATCCCAAAGTATCAGAATGTACTTAAAGTAAGACATCCAAATTTGACTGTTTCATAAGACAAAACTAAAAAGTGGCAAATGTTTTGATCCAATTCATCAAATTTTGATCAATATTTGATATCCAAAAGCAGCTGGTGAATTTACAAAACACTTTTAAGATTTAGTGGTTGATCTAACCGCTAAATTTTCAATATCTATGGAACTGCAATGGTATTGCTAATTTGTTTTAATATTTAACCCTATTTAGCAAAGAAATGAAATGGTGTTCTGAATGCTCAGACTTATTGACCAGTAAAAAAAAACTTTTGTATTTGAAGATATTTCTTCCAAATTCATAGTTTAAGGTGAAGATGCATTGAAGCCAAACCTCAATTTTACAGGTCGTCACCAGCTAGTGATCAATCGATCAGATTTTCAACACCAATGATTGTCTAGTTCTCTAAATTTGTGCTCTTGAAAATTCTAGGTTTGACTTCGATGCATCTTCACCTTAAAAACGAATAGATTTTTTGAAACTCGTATCGGATATCACAACTTTCTATCAAAAAATTCTAAAAAATATGCAATCGCAGAACTATGATGTTATCCGGTGTTGAATTTTTAGGCATCCGGGAAAAATCCGGGAATTGAAAAACTTATTTTGAATGGACACCCTGTGCAAATTTCGAAACATTTCGTGTGAAATGTTTCATGAGCATGATTGACCGCCCGCAGTTGCTACTCCGTTATTGTAAGAACAGCTGTACTTACACAGGGAACCGACATATGCTACTCAGGATCAGTATCATCTTCAATATGTAAGTACTGGTGCTCTCATTATTATAACAAACAATACCGGCGCCGGCTGCGTCCGAATGCAGGTCAATTTGGGAATGTGAGGGAAATGTTGACGTGTTACTTGCTTTACGGAAGCCGAGGAGTCCTCTGCACTTATACAAGTAAACACTGGGAGTTTGGATATGCGAAAGGATTCGTTTTGGTGAACGATAAAGTTTGAAACGAATACGTGAGCATATACACGGGTGACCGATACCGATAGTGCGATTATTACGCGAACTGGACACAATTGATCCGGATTCCGTCGCTCGCCCACAAAGGAGCAAGCAACAGATTCAACGGGCCAAACACTACTGACGCGTTTTGTTTATCAGCCGCACACTATGTTTTTTCATCAGCGCAACGTGAACCGGACACAATTGATTCGGATTCCGTCGCTCGCTCATAAACATGCAAGCAACAGATGTTTCCCATACAAAGTAGAGTTTGAAGCTCTCCGTATAATGAATCAAAAAGGTTGTGCAACAAACAATAATACATTCTGAATGAATGAATGAAGGAATCAGTTCTGATAAATAGCTACGAGATCACAGATTAATTGATTTACTAATTGTTTCGCTACATGAGTAGATGTTTTTCATTTAACATCTTTCATGTTACTATTCTAAGAGTTTTTTTTTATTTATTAGGTTTGATTAGTTGGTTTCATAAATTTAATTTAATTGAAAAATATAAGTTTTCCATTACCGATTTATTTTTATATGTTCAAAACATATTCTCAAATATTCAATAGAATTGTTTGACCTCCTGATTTATTATATTTGCGTTTGCGTGGTCAGCATAGACTATTCAGCCATTATCCCTCCTATCATCGGCTTTGAATTGATTTGCGATCTTATTGCACCACCAAATGCTGCAAAATGAAAATAAAATGCTTGCTCGTTATTTCGGAACGAATTTGATTTTTTTTAAACGTCCTTCATGTTTGTTCTGAAACGAAAATTTGAAAATTTCGATTCGTCGTATGAAATTGTTTCACCAAACTTATCCCAGAACTTGCTAGTTTCAGTAGGTGGCCACTGTATCCTAAGCTAAAAAATTCTGTATATTTCTCCCTGTCGGAAAGCTAATTATAATACCCGAACTAAAAGTTGAACATGATAACCTTATTTACCAATTATTCTATTCTAGTGACTTCATCATTCTTCCCGGATACATTGACTTTACGGCCGATGATGTAGATTTGTCGTCGCCTCTTACAAAGAAGATTATGTTGAAGGCACCACTGGTATCATCGCCGATGGACACAGTTACTGAAGCTGATATGGCTATATCAATGGCGGTAAGTGAAAAGTTCTTTAGTTATACAGTGACTCAATTTCATTTTCGTAGGGGCACTTTTTTTCTTATCAAGTCGGTAAAACTATGAAATGATCTATAGATTTCGACAGTGTTGCGATGGATCTTCTTCGCGAACGATAATCGACGCATCTTCGCGATCCAACGTTCGCTAACATACATTTTTCATTTTTGCGTTACAAATAGCATCGCAAAAAGCGAACGAATGCAACGCCGAAGAAGCAAAATGAACACACCGATAGTGGCTCACTAAGCCTTTCCACTCGTAGGATTCATTTATCCACGCGCTGTTCAAACTATAGAAAAAAGCTTTTGTTATTTTGTTGTTGAGTTGAATTAAATTTACCCAGATATTGTTGAAAAAACATGAGAGGTCTGGAAGATTTCGATTTCAGGTTTTCTACTACAGTCGACTCTTCACATCTCGATGTTCTATATCTCGATATATCTCCCTATGTCGACGATTTCTTTGGTCCCTTCATTCTGCATACATTTCCACTCTCCGTATTTCGATATCTCCCTATCTCGATGTATTCCTAGTTGATTTTCGTTCTCGATTGCCTCTCCATATGTCGACATGCCCCAAGGTTACTAGACCCAATTTCAAAGATTCAAAATTGTTCGGGAACACGAAGTGACGTCTGCTTTTTTATTATATTCCTGGTAACGGAGTGATTGTCAATCTAGTATTCATTAAAAGTGCGTTCTTTGCCTCGGTCTTTTCCTATCTCGATGGTTCTTTCAATATCGAGATGTGGAGAGTCGACTGTATTTAAATAAACCAAAGTAGGTACATGCAACTCAATTTTCTCTTTCAAATAAATAAATTAATATTGCTGTATGCGTTTGACGTGCAAATCCAGCCCAACTGAGCTTCAAACGCGGTAGCACAAAGTAACCAAAGGATACTTAGCAACCATGATCCATATCACCGCCAACCCAGCAAAGAAAATCAAACTTTGACATCGCCTTCCTTGTTAAAAATCTTACCACATTTGGTGTTCCCGCATTTGATATTTGCATTTCAAACGCACACAGCAATAACAATGACAACACGCCTTTCATAGCGCACCAGCTTGTTGCGAGCCCGCATGAAGATGATCGAAGTGAATATTTTCCTGCTCTTCGCGAAGAGCAGGCAGCGTAGATCGTACCATTCACATTACCGAGCGATGGAAAATCACCCGATGATAGCGTCGGGAGAAACATCCGAAAATGAAACACGAACGAATGAAGCGCCCGAACGGTTGTTCAAGGCTGATACAAATATAATTTTCTTTTATGTCACCTCCCCCCCCCCCTTCAAAAATCCGAAAATTTTGAAGGGGAGAAAAAAAAGATTCATCATTTTTTTACCTTAGTTAGTTTTTTTTTAATTTTTAATGCAAAAAAATAGGTGAAATAATGATCCAGATGACAATTGCTAAAAGTTTAACAACTATCGTTAAAAATAAAAATTTGAAAAAAAAAACTTTTTTTTCAATTTTATTTTTTTGTTCCTTATTAATTTTTGTCACCCCCCCCCCCCCCCCCCCCCCTCGTACCTTTCAAATGGTCTCGGACATAAAAGAAAATTAATATTTGTATCAGCCTAATGACGGTCATAGGTGTCTTCTATTGTTCGGCAATCATAAACTTTATTCATTTGCTTAAATCTTTGGGCTAATGGAACTAGTTGATTGCTCAAGTTCTTTATTGCGTTATTCAGATGTATTACACACTTAGATCAAATAACCGAATTCGGTAACTGGTTTACCGAAATCTCAACAGCTGACTGTTCGGTAATCGGTTCGGTAAACCAACCGATTACTGATTGATCGGTAACTTGCGGATTCGAGCACAGCTGTCAAAATAACCGAACGATTGGTAATTGATCACCGAAAATCTGTAATTTCGCTCCTCATGATGTTTTCTCTGAGATTTACCTTCTCATGTGGAAAATGAAAATTGCGACAATAGTAATTACCTAATCGCACTTCTTTATTTGGCTGGAGGTCTGAATAAAATGAATTACTTATCGTAATAAATTTAAGAGTAAAGCGATCCATATTGACCACCGGACACCGGAGATATTCCGGATTTTCCGAGGTCATGTCCAAATGCCATTTTTTTCTGCCGCTTGTATTTTTGTGCGGTGTGAAGTTGTATAGATGTTTACAATTTTCCTAGAAACTAGAACTAATAAGAAGTTGAATGCTGGTGAACGCATTGAGATTCGTTGAAACTCTTCAGATATATGACCGTTTCAGTAAAATTGGTGCCGGAAGATATGGTCAGTCATGTTAGTATTACCAATCATGTAAATATTATTTGGAGCTATATCCAAGTGCCATCAATCTTCAAAATGATGCTTCCAGTAGCATATTCAGAACCATTAGATGCACTGACCACTCTATAGTAGGTTCCAGGTGGCCAATGTGGTCAATTTGGAACATATATGGAGCCATATCAATATGGGCATCAAACTTTAACATTTTCAAAGGTGATGCTTCTGGAAGCATTTTCAGCACCATCGGCTGCCATGGCCATTCTATAGTTGGTTTTAGATGCCCCGAGAAAGCATTTCCGGATTTACATCAAATATCAAGATTTTAGATGGTGATGCTTCCGAATTGCCACATGAGCATCATGTTCGAAAATCTTGAAGCAGTGTTGATAGACTCACACTCAAAATCTCAATCAATACGCTCTCCCGTGAGAGCAAACTCATTAGAGATCTGCTTCGCAAATCGCATGTTTGAGTTTTTGATGCAAAATTAACTCAATCAACTCAAACCGTAAAAAAAATGATTCAGTCGCAAAACCCGGCAAAAACTCGTGAAACCCGAATGTTGTTGTTTACTTTAGAAAGGATTAACATAATTTTACCAGACTAACAAGAAATTATTGCCGTGTGTGAGTAAACTGTGGAAATACCCGACAATGAGTTTAAAAGGTGAGCCAACTCATCCATAATTTTTTGACTGCGGAGTTGAATGATTGACAACTCACGCATGGAAAATCTCAACCGTGATTTGTGAGAAATTGAGTTTTTCACAACACTGTCTTGAAGTTTGATACCCATATTTATATGGTTCCAGACATATTCCCAATTGGCCACTTCATCCAGGGCACCTGGAACCTACTATACAGTGGTCATAGAAATTAGTTCCTCTGTAAATGCTTCCAGAAACATCACCATCAAAAATCTTGATGTTTTTTACCCATATTGATGTGTTTCCCGCTAAGCTTCGAATTATACACATCCCTCGGGGCACCTGGAACCTTCTATAGAGTGGTCATGGCAGCCGGTGGTGCTGAAAATGCATCACCTTTGAAAATATTAAAGTTTGATGCCCATATTGATATGGCTCCATATATGTTCCAAATTGACCACTTCCCCCAGGCCACCTGGAACCTACTATAGAGTGGTCAGGGCATCTAATGGTTCTGAATATGCTGCTGGAAGCATCATTTTGAAGATTGATGGCACTTGGATACAGCTCCAAATAATATTTACATGATTGGTAATATTAACATGACTGACCATATTTTCCGGGACCAGTTTTACGGAAACGGTCATAATTCTGAAGATTTTCAACGAATCCTAATGCGTCCGCCGGCATTCAACTTCTTATTAGTTCTAGTTTCTAGGAAAATTGTAAACATCTATACAACTTCACACCGCACAAAAATACAAGCGGCAGAAAAAATGCCATTTGGACATGACCTCGGAAAATCCGGAATATCTCCGGTGTCCGGTGGCCAATATGCCAAGCAAGTTCCTGAAAGTAGACCAAATTTGCCGTCGACTGCTCTCGGATGCATCCAATTTCATCAATTTTTCATAAAGTTATAAGCATTTGAATTTAGGCAAAATTTTGCCTATCTCAATCATTTTGCCTATCCCCTGTAATAATTGATTCGAAAAAAAAGTTATAAGGTTGAAAATCAAAAACGAGAGTTACCACACACTGAAAATAAAACCGATCTTAAGAACATCATAAAAAATATGAAATTTAAACACAAGAAAAAGTTTTGTGTTATAAGAACAATGTATAATTCTCATAAAATACTTTTCATAATTTTTATAAGATTATTGAACCACGAACGTTGATATCAGAGAGCGACACACGCCTCTCGGCGCTTCGGAAATATACTTCTTTTAAAAGCTATTCGGTGAGATTTCGATCCCACGACTCTGGTATACTAGACGAGCGCCTTACCAACTAAGCTACTGAGCTGGTATTTAACTCAGAAGGTCGCTTGCTCTTGCGCGCGTGTGAATAGATGAAATGGATGGATTTATGGCCATTGGGACTTGAATTCGAAGGTACCAATTCTGAGTTCAGCAAGCGGATCAGTAGCTCAGTTGGTGAGTGCTCGTCTAGCATACATGGATTTTTTTTTTCATGAATTCATTTTTTTTTTCAATGAATTCATGGCGAGATCTTTGATGAACAGATGGCTATGCCTTTAAGGTAGTCTTAAGATGGTAGTTTTTCTAGTTTCTAACAAGATGTTTGGGAAAATCTTCAATAAATTCTTGGAATATCCAACAAGAGTTTCACCAGATCCAGAATTTATTCAGAAACAGGCTAATTTCGAAGGCATCCTTAGAGAAAAAATAAATAAATAGGCTATCAATCTTTGCCCTTAATCTCGTCGAATTTCATACGGATGCTAGGTGGATCACGGCATTCCTTGCGCCCCGTATCGTAGGTTTTCTTCAACGGATCCGAAAGTTTCGAGGGATTGCGTGTCTTAAGATTATGTTTGTTATTCAAACAAACTGAACCGAAAAAAATGATATTTTTTGTTTCATTCCAGCTTTGCGGAGGTATTGGCATTATTCACCATAACTGTACTCCTGAATTTCAAGCTAACGAGGTTCACAAGGTCAAAAAGTACAAACATGGGTTCATCCGTGATCCGATGGTTATGAGCCCAGAGAACAACGTTGCGGATGTCCTGGAGGCGAAGAAGAAAAACGGTTTTACCGGATATCCCATAACTGAGCACGGCCGTCTTGGGGAGCGTTTGCTCGGAATTGTGACATCGAGAGACATAGATTTTCGGGAAGAAGATGTCGCCCTTAAGTTAAAGGACATCATGACGAAGGTGGAAGATATGGTGACGGCGCCCAGCGGAGTGACATTGCAGGAAGCCAACCACATTCTGGAGAAAAGCAAAAAAGGAAAACTCCCAATTGTGAACAAAAATGGAGAATTAGTCGCGCTGATTGCCAGAACCGATTTGAAAAAGGCCAGAAGTTACCCAAACGCATCTAAAGACAGCAACAAACAATTGCTCGTGGGAGCTGCAATTTCAACGCGAGATGATGATAAGGAGCGACTGGAGCTTTTGGTGCAGAATGGTGTCGACGTTGTAGTCTTAGATTCCTCTCAGGGAAATTCCTCTTTCCAGATTAACATGATCAAATACATCAAACAAAAGTATCCCGACTTGCAGGTAGGTGGATTTTAATTTATTTGATTGGTCGATACAAATATTTCTTTGTCCCATCGACCTTCGAACGGTCGAGAGGGGGGGATAATAAAAAATAACCAATTTAAGGGGGCAGGATCCGTCATTGATTTCGGAATTTTCAAAAGCAGTTTTTTCGTTTAAAATCAAGAATGTTTTTAGGATAATGTGTTCACTGTATTGTATTCTCCAACCGAAACACAGTGAACACATTTACATCGAATAATTTTTAGTTTTGAATAGAAAAACTGCTTTTGAAGTTTCGATGATGACGATGATTACGATGACGGAGCGTTGATCGTTAATTGAAAAAACGGATTTGTTTAGAAATTTTCTGAAAATCTCCAAATTTTGAATAGTTATTGAATATTTGATATTTCGAAAGATATTTTGAGATATTCGTAAAAAATCTGAGATTTCCAAAAGAATTTTGCGAATCCGGTAAGATTAGCGTGCATTTTGGCATAATAATAATTATGTCATTTCTTAGGAATCGTTGGATGTTTGTGAAAATTCAGGTATTTATAAAGTAATACTGAACTTTATGTCAGAATTGTGACATCCAAGATTCTCGGATTTTCTTTGGAATTCCGGTATTTCTGAAGAAATTATGGGATTCCGATAGACATTCTGGGATTCTTGTGGAAATATTTAAAAAAAAAATCCGGTATTTGATTCGGCTATTGATCTTTAAAATTTATTTTGATATCTTTGAGAAGGTATTTCTGTAAGAATCCATGAGAGTTTCGAATTTTACATCATAATCTCAGTACTGACATGCACATAAGGGAATGCTAGATTTATCGCAAATTTACACTACAAATCGTGTAAAAACATAACCTACATAAATTTGTGTCCATGCCCGATTACGCGATATATAGTCGGAATGCAATAATATTCATATTTTCACATGATTTGTGATGGTAACAAGCGACACATTTGACATTCTTTTTATATGTATGAAAAAAGCGCTAGTTCTTGAAGCCACCCTCCATCTGCGTGGCGATACACTCAAAATAATCCAAACGTCAAGGCTACGTGAAAATATGGACCAATACACTAGTTCACTATTTGACGTTTGAACGGTGCCGTTTTATTTATGTAACCATGGAAACGAGTGAATTCGACACCGGTCGCACTTTTCACGTAGCACTAACGTGATTCACAGGTGGCAGCGAATGAACACACGGACTGATGAACTTTTCACGTAGCAGCTACGTGTTGTATGCGTACCTTCTACTGAGCCGTTTATTGAGTTCAATACAATTTCCCAGTATTTTTTTTCAGAAATTTTGAATAAAAATGACGTTGAATTTTGGATCATTTATTGCTGTTCTCTGGAATTTTGTTTTCATTGATTGGGGAGGTATCCGAATTACATTTACTGAAAACAATGTTTTTTTTTCTACACAAATGCACATTGACAAAACTATCGGGTTGAGTTGAGTTAAACTTCTAACATTGCAGTCTCGATTGTAAGCAAATCGAAAAAATGCAAGCCATTACTGGCGGTGCTCGCTGCTGAACCCTGTTGAAAAGGTAAAAATAAACCAATGAAGAGTAAAAGCTGATCCTGAACGAAGCTTACTCAACATTATCATTTAGGGAAAAGTGGGGCAATTTGGCCACCTTAAGAAAAAGTCGATAAAAGTGCTGAAAATATTATAAATTTTTCGCATGTTTGCATGATTTTAGATGAATACACTAGATCCACATGAATTCCTTTGTTTTTTAAAGTTCACGGATGAATGATTGATTTTTCAAAATTTGTCATTCTTCGAGTCGATTTTTTACTGATGGGGTGATATGAGCACCCCATTTTTGGTTGCAAAATAATATCATATAATCTAAAACTTCATCTATTTTGTTACTACACTTAAAATTTATTAGTATTTATGAACACTTCGTGCAAGAAAATATAGTTTTTTAAGAAGATTCTAACAGTCAAACATCATAATTCTGAAATGATAAATAACAACTTGGCGGCGTGCAATCTTATTTTAATATTTTCAGTGGAAAAAAGTTGCGGAAAATAATTTCCTGTACCACTTCTAAGTTGTCCTCTCTGACAGTCTCAAACTGAAATAAACAATGTTTTAGAATTATTTCGATGTTGACCAAAAAATAACTAAATTAAATACCGTCGATTTTCTAATCACGTGGGGCAAGTGAAAAGTTTCTCAAAAAATAAAATTTGTGTTTGCTTTTTAGGTAATTATAAGCAAACAAAGTACGCAATTATCATAAGAAAAATGAGCGTGCTGATTATTCAAGAAACATTTAAATAGATATATATATATATATATATATATAGATCAATGTTGTGTGTTGTTTGTTGCTTGACGTGTTTACAAAACGCTTTTGATGAAACGCTATTTTTTCAAGTTTTTACGCCGATTTTAATAAGACTGTGCTGAAATAAACAACTATTCACATGTGAGCTACAAGTACCAAACGTTGAAAATTGTATTCCCGTGGTTAAAGCATCAAAATTCGGCTTGAAATATCCAAAATTCTGCTGTATACGTTCCTTGCCTGCAACTGCTCCATTGTGTTCGCTATTTACAATGGATTGCCACAAGTGTTCGCAAATCATCACCGAAGGAGATATGTATACCGTGTGTGAAGGCAAATGTTCCAAACGTTTTCACGCTTCATGTGTCGGTATCGATGAACAGCAATGGAATGCTTTGTCGAATAACGTCATTTGGCTTTGTGACTGTTGTATGGCGGATTTTTGCAAATACCGCGATCGTCGGGAACCGGTGCAGATCGCAACTCGATCCGTAGACGAGGAGATTAAGGAGTTGAAGATCAAAGTTGCAACTATAATGGAAACTTTAGCTGCTATTACTGTTTCTGAGGAGCCTTCATCCGATGGGAACACGCAACGTCACTCTACTCCTGTGTCGTCACCCTATCTTCGTAAAGCAACAAATTCATTGTGCGATTACTCTAAAGCTGATGTGTGTGCTCCAAGTGAACATCATGCACCACACGACTCTAATGAAACATTCGATTTATTTCTAACGAACATTGATCCAATTGTGACCGAACAAGAAATCAGTTTAATGGTAGCTCGTTGCTTAGGTATGAATTCGGTCGAAAATTTAGTTGTTAAAAAGTTGGTGTCAAAAGAAAAGCTTTGCTCTAAACTTGATTATGTTTCTTTTAAAATACCCTTGCAAGAACATTATAGAGAGTTAGCTATGTGTGAAGCTACATGGCCCAAACGAGTCAAATTTCGTGAATTTGTTAATCGACATAATGATACATGGAAGCCCTAAAATTGTATAGTAATCGCGTTGAATGTTTGTAAATGTTTGCATGTACTGATTTTTTTTTTCTGTGAAATCTCAATGATGATGATTGTTATGATAATGAATTATTGATGTTTTGGTTTGTATGCATATAATGTCATGTTGTATTACTTTTGAATTAGTTTTAAGCTTTCATTGAGACCTTGGGTCAGATGGATTAAATAATAAATACAAATAAATACAAACTCAGGCCTGCCCAAGCTTTTTGGCTCTTTCTCGTAATAAATGGTTGGTGCGTTCGCAAGGATAGACCAATATGAACAAAATTAGTCTCAAATGAATGCTTTGTAGTATATCTGTCTATTCCATGCTGAAAATTTTAAATTTATATAAAACTCTTCGCTAGCGATGCAAGCAAGCCCGCGGGCCGGATCATTTTTTGTACTAAATTGCACCGTTAGTAAAGAGGATGAAATAAATTTTAAATTCGCAGCATGGAATAGACAAATATACTACCAAGCTATCATTTGAGATTAATTTTGTTCATATCGGTCTATTCTTGCGAACGCTTCAACCATTTATGTGAAAAAAGAGCCAAAAAGGTTGGGCAGGCCTGATTTAACTCAAAGCGTAAAAAGCTATTAGAAATAATGGAACTTTTCTGAAAGAGGTTGCCAAACATTACAATATTAATGTGTCTGCTTCGGATAGCCGATTGAATAGAAGACGTTGATTGAAAAGTTCCAATACAAGAGAACGCTATGGCTATGGCTCTATCCACACAAAAAAAAGATTATAAATACTTTATTGAAGGATTCCACTCCATGAAGAGATTTCTCCATATCTGACTTTCTTAAAAACAAATAACGAGCGGTGGAAATTCTACAGAGCAGAAATACAATTGCTGTCCCATGATGTTAGAACTAACATTGAAAATGTTGCAGTTATAATGTTGTCGAATCATTTGAACTATAAATAACCGAACACAAGAAAATCGAATTGACAAGCATAAAATTTTCTTTGTTTACATGTCACTTATGTTATTGTACATTGGGACTCCTTAATAAATGTTAAAGCTAATAGAAATCGTAAATATAACCGTTAGTTTATCTATTTATTGTTCAAAACGACAAACTTTTCACTTCAGTGAAAAGTAGTGAAACGTTTTCCAAAAACTAGTTCTGTATTTTTTCTTTAATTTTACATAAAAATCAATTTCAGCATATCGCTTATGTTAGGTATACACGACCTCTTTTTTTCAATTTGAAGTCTTTAGAGCTTGAAGAATCTCAACTATACGATTTTCATTACCCACTTGCCCCACAGTACCTTACCGAATTTTTACTTAAATTTGTGACATTTTTCAAAAACCACGCTGGAAAAACATGACTTATTTCCTCAGCATTGGATCGACCAGCATTTTAAATCAATGTGTCATTGGAATCGTAATCTTATATTCTTTGAAGAGCGCTCACCAAATTTTGGTGGATAGACTTAAAACTATTCAAAATCAATAAAGCAGTCATTTAACCCGTATAGGCCTGAGTAAAAGAAAAATAATTAAAACTCTCACCGCTCAGCGAATACTTAACGGATTTCAATTATTTTTGTCAGTATACTCGTACACATATCTAGTTTCTAAAAGTGGTAAAAGAATCTCGGGATTGTTCCTGTGGCCGGAGTTATTCCGGTGGATCACTGGGTCAGGTCGGGTGACTAGGGTTTTGTGCTTCTGTGCCCCTGGAGGTAGGCAAATTTCAAGTCACAGATAATTTCAAGAATCGGCAATAATGTGGCCACTATATCAAAGAGTTTTAAGACCCTGGCCACGATCACAGGGTTTGACGGTGCCAAAGTAGAAGGTGCACCATAATAATACCCGTCTGTGAAACATATCACCTTCCCAATACTTTGGCACACCTCTAACGGTTCATGATTTATCATGAAACGGCTGCATTCAGGCGGGGGATCTGTTAATATGTTTCGGCATATTATCAGGTCCTCTTCGAACGGAGGGACCGCCAGGGCTCATTAGTTACTTATAAACCAGTGCTGATTGTTGATGTTTCAGTTCGTTTACACGAGCACGAGCTGTAGCATCCTTTGTACTAATCAGCAATGGTGGTTAACCCTTTCTTTCCCACAGCTTTGTTTGACAGTTTAACTATCAAAATGGCGTTTCTAAAAAAAGTGTTTGAACAAAAGTTGTTCCAAATAAGCTATATTATTCAAAACCACAATAAAAAAAATTGATTGTTTTTCAATAGTTAGTTGATTGTTTTTCAATAGTTTGACCCTTAGGTCACTTATTTCGATGATTGATAAGACAAATGAGCGTATAAATTTATTCCAATTATTATTGAGCTGCTCGTACCAATTCGATTTAGCCCGCGTTCGTTGAAAATCGGTGTGCTACCATGGGAAAGAGAGGGTTAAGTTTCGAAGCCAACGTGTGATCAATCGTTTTATAATGCAACATAAGAATTAGTGTTTGGTGGAACTGTGCATTACACTCGTCGTTATAAAATTTAGTGATTGTGAAGGTGCTAATAGTGATTTTATAATAAAATCTATGGTGATGAAAATTTGAAATGGAAGTGATTTTGATAGTTTTGTTAAAAATATAATAATAATGATGTGAACTCCCCTGGCCACGATCACTGGGTTTGACGGTGCCAAAGTAGAAGGTGCACCATAATAATACCCGTCTGTGAAACATATCACCTTCCCAATACTTTGGCACACCTCCAACGGTTCATGATTTATCATGAAACGGCTGCATTCAGGCGGAGGATCTGTTAATATGTTTCGGCATATTATCAGGTCCTCTTCGAACGGAGGGACCGCCAGTGCTCATTAGTTACTTATAAACCAGTGCTGGTTGTTTGATGTTTCAATTCGTTTACACGAGCTGTAGCATCCTTTGTACTAATCAGCAATGGTGGTTAAGTTTCGAAGCCAACGTGTGATCAATCGGTTTATAATGCAACATAAGAATGGGTGTTTGGTGAAACTGTGCGTTACACTCGTCGTTATTAAATTTAGTGATTGTGAAGGTGCTAATAGTGATTTTATAATTAAATCTATAGTGATGAAAATTTGAAAATTAAGGTGGAAGTGATTCTGATAGTGCAATCATTTTTCTGAATATAAACTTAATTGCCTAGTTCTTCAAACGTGCATGATAAAAGTGTTAATGTAATGACAGCGAGTGCAGAAGAATGGATCGAAGTGATTTTTTTTAATGTAACTTTCTTGATCATAGTGCTAAATCGTAGTTTGAATAGTAATGACTCTACAGCAACAAAAATAATGATACATTTAAATTGAATATCTTTAAATTACTTAGTAATGCTAACAGATGGTAATGCTAACAGATTTATATGAAAATGGTGTGATGTGAAAAGTAATATAATAGAAAGTATATCTGAAGTGTATTACGAAAGTTGATGAGTGATAATCGGTGATATACGTGATAGTGTCGAAAATAAAAGTGACGATAGTGAGTGATGAAATGAAATGGGGAATGAGGACCTTTTAATAAAACTATTTCGTTCTTCACTTTAACCACTCTAGTAGCATTTCAGGCCTTATCATAGTTTGATAGTAGTCTGAACTACTAGACTGCAAAACTACGGCAAGGGCTGATTGCTGCTAGCGTACACAGTGACCATTTGAGCAACATTGCTTAGGAACGTCTGTGTGATGAACGCAATAGAGGCTTATAAAAGCAAATGCTGGGAAGGAGCTTAGGGCAGATTAAGAGTGCCAGTACTACCCCTATCGCTACCGACAAAAAAAAAAAAAAAAAAATAATGATGTGAACTCTACTAATTTTATAATGGTCATAATACATTGTGCAATCATTTCTCTGAATATAAACTTTATTGCCTAGTTCTTTAAACGTGCATAATAAAAGTGTTAATAATTACAGCGAGTGCAGAAGAATGGATCGAAGTGATTTTTTTACTGTAACTTTCTTGATCATAGTGCTAAATCGTAGTTTGAAAAGTAATAACTCTACAGCAACAAAAATAATGATACATTTAAATTGAATATCTTTTAATTACTTAGTAATGCTAACAGATGGTAAATGGTATTTATATGAAAATGGTGTGATGTGAAAAGTGATATAATGGAAAGTATATCTGAAGTGTATTACGAAAGTTGATGAGTGATAATCGGTGATATACGTGATATTGTCGAAAATAAAAGTGCCGATAGTGAGTGATGAAATGAAATGGGGAATGAGGACCTTTTAATAAAACTATTTCGTTCTTCACTTTAACCACTCTAGTAGCATTTCAGGCCTTATCATAGTTTGATAGTAGTCTGAACTACTAGACTGCAAAACTACGGCAAGGGCTGATTGCTGCTAGCGTACACAGTGACCATTTGAGCAACATTGCTTAGGAACGTCTATGTGATGAACGCAATAGAGGCTTATAAAAGCAAATGCTGGGATGGAGCTTAGGGCAGATTAACCCTTTCCTTCCCATGGTAGCACAGGTGATCCACCACTTTGCGTATGTCGTATATAAACTGTACAAGTTAGATCATATCCATTTTTACACCACATGTTCACATATGTTTCATGAAATAATGTACAAAGTTTCATAAAAAATAATCATTTGGATTTTCAGTTAAAGCATAATAACCGAAGTAAAGTCAGCATTTTTTCTAATTTAAATAAAGTGGATTTCCAAACTTCTATATTTAGAAATATAAACATGATTTTCATCAAACAAAAAAACAAGCTAAATTGAATTTTCCAAGATTCAGTTGAGTTTTTAGAATATTCTTTACACAAAACTATTGATTTTGCGGAAAATTAGGTGGATCACTGGTGATCCATTGGGAATAAAACGACATTTTCGTCAATTCTGTTCTAACCTCTCTTTTCGAAAACAAAACTATCATCATGTCTTGGAAAGTGATTTTAAGTTGGAAAGAAAATTGTAAGACGCTGTGGGCGATCAACAAACCAAAATACTCAGCAGTAGCTATAAGCACGGTATGACGGAGTAAAACATTGGCCCGTTGAATACCGTTCTGTGCAAATATCAATAATCATTCAGTTCATTTAAATACATTAAGTGTGATGTTTGCTTGTGTCTCAAAAAATACAAAAACTATTTCCCAGCTTTTTATTTTATTCCAGAATTGACGAGAGGTGTGCCGAACACACTGTTCAAATAAATTGTATGAGTAAAAACAATGAAATAGAAAAATATTGATACTTCTGTTAGATTTGCTTTACTAAGCTTAACCCTTTCCCGCCCATGGTGTCTGTAGAGCACCAAAACTTTCAACCTTTGTATCTTCAAAAATAACAAACAAAATTAAATTGTTTTCACGCTACTTCATAATTACACATCTCCTCTTTCACTTCAATGCCTTATTTTAGGGATGCCTACAAATTTAACATGTTTTTTAACAAAACATATGTATGAAGGAATGGGTTTTACCGGTCAAAAAATATTACATGATTTCGAAGCCTGATATAACAAAGAGAATTTATCCTCAAAGTAACAATAAAAATATTTACCGATAGATTTACCCTTTATTAGCACTAACATATGTTCAGAAATGCACAATTTAATTCGCAATCATTGAATTTGATGGAACTTGTATGGTGCACATGTGCACCACTGGGCGTACGGCACACAAAAAAGCGTAATATCCAAATTTCATTATTGTTTACATTAAACATGAAATTGTTGTTATTAGCTCATTTTGCAATTTTACTGAAAATTCGGCATGAAATAAGGTAAATCTTTACAAAAGTTGTGCGGAAAGTGATTTTATCGGATATTCCGATGAAGATTCTCTGATGCTTTGAGTGGATTTGACGAAGTTACCGATAAAGTGGCGAAAATCGTTAAGCATACTCCGAAATCGATTAGATCTAGAAGTAAGTTCAAAACTAGAATCGTATCGTAAGCGGAATAAATATATAGAACTATATTACAGATTCCGATATCGTGCACTTTATCATTGTCCCAAAGGAGATGAAACAGAAGATGAGAATTTGGATATGAGCGATGATGACGATGAAGTAATCCAGTTGACGGTTCTTCCGCTGTCTGAAAACATCGAAGTATTGGATTATACTTATGTAACGAGCTAGGTAAATGAAAAGATAAGAAACAACAATTACAAAAGCGTTTGAAGAAAGCTCATCTGAAAAAAATACGATGAAGCCATAAAGTACTCCAAGTTCCTGGTGGTGCATCAGAGCACCAACTCATATATGATTTTAAGTTACCTTGAACACTAATTGATAGTTCAAAAATAAGGTTTTGTTCTACGATTTTGCGCAAAAGTGTACATTTCTATTTTTAATCATGAATAAAAGTCATGGGCGGGATAGGGTTAAGAGATAGACAATTGTTTCTTGCTAGCACTCGAATAGTAATGATTTATTTTTCTTTTCCGTTTGACCAACAGACCTCTCGTTGGTCGCTTCTGATTGTTCTTGAAAACATCGCATTTCGTTTATATCAGAGTACACGGGAAAAAATTCTGTGGTAAAAATTACTATTGTAGCTGACTACGCCCATTCTTGAAACTACCATGGAATTTCAGACCAATTTACTATGTTTACGGTACATCCCACCACATTACTGGTACATTTGACAGAAATAATTTACAACAATCTGATTTCGACAACAGACATGGTAAAATCAAGCGCATTTCTGGTCTGCTGAAAATTGCCGGTGCGAGCGCTTAAGTTAACCCCCTAAAATGGTAGTTTTTACCGCACAATTTTTTTGCGTGTATGCGTAAGGCAAAATGGATACACTCAAAATGAAAACACATCAACTTCTTTCTTACCCTAGTTGCAGTCATCTTCCCAATGGATCACAGGTGATCCACCACAAAAAATATTTTTTTCATTTCTATTCATATTTTCGAGTAAAACTTTACATCTTTTGTTCTGGTGATTTATCCAGATATCACATTTTCTATTTTAAAACTACGAAAAACCTCGTGGGAAAGAAAGGGTTAAGAGTGCCAGTACTACCCCTATCGCCACCGACAAAAAAAAAACTATATCAAGGAGTTTTAAGAAAAACGCATCAGCGTAAACCATCTGATAATCGATTAAATTGAATGATTATGTCAACTGCATTTGATTGATCCTACATATGACCATTTTCGGGTCCCCGGGATGCATCAAATTTATGATAAAGTGTACAATTTGTATCTCAACATCTGTGTCAAGCGTATGGGAACGCATTTTAGTGAACTATTATGTTCGATCTATACTTTTAGAGATTTGAAACGGTTCAAAACCTAACAAATCTAGAGCCTGTTCTTCAGGACATTAAGCCCGAGTTGCCGCATTTGGTACACTCTAAACGGTGCTTAACGTTCATTTATAATGTTGAATATCGGATCTTAATGATTTATGCAAAATAAAATGAATGCCATTGGAAATAAATAAAGATAACTTGGCATGTCCCAAAAAATCTCCTTTTTCTACCCGACTTGACCCAGTGACCCACCACAAAAACTCCGGCTACATGAGTATTCCCGAGTTCCTCCGGCCATTTCTAGAAACAAGATATGTGGGCCAGTATACTGACAAAATATTATTTCAATCCGTTAAGTATTCGCTGAGTGGTGAGGGTTTTAGTATTTTTGCTTTCATTCAGGCCTATACGGGTTAAGTCATCGTGCAAAAGTTTGGGTTCACTCCTTAATATGATGTGTATCGTGCAAAAGCTTGGGATCACCTGAGTCGCACGTAAATTATTTTTGTCCATATATCCGCCATTTTAAAACCGATTTTAATTTTCCAAAGCTTTTTCAAATGCAAATAACGGTGCATACATGATTGGTTTGAGATTTCACTGAATTTTCGTGTTTTAAGTAAGTTCAGGTGAACCCAAATTTTTGCACGATACACCATACTGAGGAAAGGGGGGTCCGTAGGCTTGAGGTTACGCTTCCGCTTCATAAGCGGAAGGTCATGGGTTGAATTCCCAGCCCCTCCACAAAAAAAAACCCTTCCAGCCACCAGAAGACGCCGCACGGAGGACTGGGGAGCACATCCATCCTCCGTCAGTATCAGATGGTGACTGAGACAAACTGACCCTCTTCGTAGGCAGCTAGCCTCAAACGACTTAGGAACACGGCAAAACGAAAACCACCGCACCGCAAGAGCAAAGGACTATGGCTTATGGAAATCGATTGGACTGAACAGCAGAGCTCTCTCCTACCTGATCGATATGAGAGTAATGTCGAATTCGTTTTTAAACCTAGGTTGGAACTGGCGCAACCCGTTCTGAATCACAGTTCCAACCCCAACCCGATTCAGGTTCGACCGAACTACAATTTGCTTGACGTTTGTTTGTTTATGTCTTGATCACCGACCCAGTTCCTAAAAACGAAAACGACATAAGAGTAGAAGAGAGTGAAAGCAGATGTAAATATAGATTAGTTAAAAATAGATTTGTATCGGTATAGTAGATACAGACAAATTGATTCCGGTACAGTAGTGGCCACGAGCACGGAGTGCCTAAAAAAAAACACCATACCACAGACAAACAGACGTAACACTTAGAACAAATCTCGATCTAAATCATAGTCACGAAGACATGTACGCCCAATGCTAAAATTAGTGTGTCTGGCCGACGGACCAACAGATGGCGGTAGTGTGTAAACGTCAAACGCGAACAAAAACGATGCGAGCGCTGCGGGTGGCGGATTGGCCACCTAGCATATTTTTGTATCGACCGTTAAAAAGGTGGTCGATGGACAATGGTGAGAGTGTGACGTCTGTTTGTCTGTGACCGTACTGAGGGATGAACTCAAACTTTTGCACGATGACTTGGATGATTGTTTCATTGATTTTGAATAATTTTCAGATTTTGAATAGTTTTTAGATTTTTCCGCAAACATTTCGTGAGCGTCCTTCAAAGAATATAAGATTACGATTCTAATGACACATTGATTTAAAATTTTGGTCTCCAATGCTGAGGAAATCAGTCATGTTTTTTCAGTGTGTTTTTTGAAAAATGTCACAATTTAAGTAAAAATTTAGTAAACAAAATTAAAAAAAATGTTTTTGTACGAAATAAGAAAAACTCATTGGCTTTCGGATGCGCCATTAAGAATTTCAATTGGAGTTGTAATCACAGAGATATGGACAAAACACTTTTGTGTTTTAAGGGGTGATCCCAAACTTTTGCACGATAGTATAACTGCTAGGTGGGATGTTTTTGTAAAAATACCTACGAAGTAAGAAAAACTCATTGGCTTTCGGATGCGCCATTAAGAATTTCAATTGGAGTTGTAATCACAGAGATATGGACAAAACACTTTTGTGTTTTAAGGGGTGATCCCAAACTTTTGCACGATAGTATAACTGCTAGGTGGGTTGTTTACAAAATGGATCTATAGATGCGCTTCAATTTACTAAGAAACTTCTCCGAATAATCGTTATAATTATTAAAATCAACGCTTTAGATGCTATTCAAAAAGCGCATAAAATCCACAGAATAAACCATTGTTTGCTGCCTTCCTACACCTAGTAATCCTCATTCATTATCCGTTATAGGTCATCGCCGGAAATGTAGTAACGCGACAACAGGCTAAAACCTTGATAGATGCTGGATGTGACGCACTTCGTGTCGGTATGGGATCCGGTTCCATCTGCATTACGCAAGAGGTTATGGCATGTGGATGCCCTCAAGCCACTGCTGTGTATCAAGTCAGCAGAATAGCTCGGGAATTTGGTGTTCCTGTTATCGCTGATGGAGGAATTCAATCAATTGGGCACATCATGAAGGCTCTTTCCTTGGGAGCATCTAGTGTCATGATGGGATCACTTCTCGCAGGTACATCAGAAGCACCTGGTGAATATTTCTTCAGCGATGGCGTACGTCTCAAGAAATATCGCGGAATGGGCAGTCTAGAAGCGATGGAGCGGAAAGATGCGAAAGGAGCTGCTGGTGCACGTTATTTTCATACTGATATGGACAAATTGCGTGTAGCTCAGGGAGTTAGTGGTAGCATAGTTGACAAAGGATCTGTTCTACGATTCTTGCCATATCTTCAATGCGGTTTACAACACAGCTGTCAAGACATTGGCACCAAATCTTTACAAAATTTGAAGTATGTTTTAAAATTTAGATTTCGTTATCTAATACTAAAATATGTCTTTATTTCTCTTTCAGGAAAATGATTTATAGTGGGGAGCTACGTTTTATGAGACGTACTCATTCGGCGCAAGCTGAAGGCAATGTCCACAGCTTATTTTCCTACGAGAAGAGACTGTTCTGAAAGCCAGTTAAACGATGAGTCTGAAGAGATACGAATCATGTTTTTTTCTATATCGTTTAGTTAATATATCATGCAGAATCGATGTGTCAAATAATTATGTTAAAATTATTCCGTTTAAATAGCGATATTTCCAGGATTTTTTTAAGCGTAAAATTACATTATTTAGGTATAAAATTGACAGGAAATAATCTACTTAAATTTAAGACGCTTGGCTTCAAAATCTCTGACCAACCATTTTCAAAGTATTGGAATTATAATTCTGAAAAGCAAAACTATTAGTTAGACATGAGCATTAAGGAAGTAACAGTTCATAGTAATTTTTTATAATTTTATTGTGTATCAAATAAAACAATGTGATCCAAATGTTAGCACTTTATTCCAATCTTCTGACAGAAAATCCCTTCAACAAAAAGCAATGGATCACCTTCCTCGCTCATGTTCACAGCAGCACAACTAGTCCACGAACGTACGATGCTGCCATCTGGAAAAAGTTTAGTGAAGAAACATAGAAAATTTTGCCTGACAACGTAGAGGAAGTCAACTTTCAAATGCTTATGGGTAGGCGGGGCATAGTGAGCATATCAAACGTTCGGTCACAAATAGTAGTTCAGTAAGCAATATTAATGTTTTTTTGTCATACGCTTCTTGTCTTCCATGACCTTCCGCTTACGAAGCGAAAGCGTAACCTCGAGGCTACGAGACCCCCCAAGAAAGGATTTTAAAGAAGATTCAAAAATTACGTCCATTATTCGGCATATTTAAACTTTGAAAGGGTGGTGCTTTATGGAGATGAATTAGCCACGGGCTGAAAATCTCCCTAATAAAGCTAATAATAATAATAATTCGCGTCTACGAAGGAAATTACCACAGTTGACCCTATGCGTGAAGCTCCGATTATTTTACATGGCAAAGCATAGGAAGTCAATTTTCAAATGCTTCTAAACAACTCAAAACACTTTTTAATTAAATTCTGTTAAGTGTACGGGATTAGACTATTGATCAACTATACTGCCCATAATCGCATAACAGTCCCATGTCGAATTTTGACCGATTTGCGTTTGTTGCATAAACCAACTCAACATCGTCAGAAGATCGATAAAAACTGCTAAAAAAGTAGCCTTTGTTCCAAACTTGTACAAAAACAAACCCCATTTGTGTTGTCCCATCTTGAAAATATTCGCATAATAGTCACATCAAAGTCCGTACAACGGTCGGGCTCAGAATGGGTACCACTTCGAGCACTACATACGGTCTCTCGGTACTACTAGTTATTCACTGATGTGTAGAGAAGTAAAGGGAAATCAATTATACAGTAAAACCTCCATGAGTCGATGTTCTATGTCTTAATATCGACTCATGGAATCATACTTAAACAAAATTTCATGGTAACTATGATTATTCGCTCAAATAGCTTTTCAAAGCATTTCTGTTCCATGACTCGATGTTTGCATGAGTCTATGGTCCCTTCAGATATCGACCCATGGAGGTTTGACTGTTTTTAATGCACACTTGCTTACGGTATTGTAAATGTCATGTATTCACGTTGTTACGAAAATATTTTTAAATTAGTGGGTATCACACATAATTATGTATTTTCAATTACGATGCATTACAGATTTTCATTTTAGATGAGGCTTATGCAATTATTAATCTTCTTTTAGGTCCGTAGGTTATCATTTGGGTGGTACGAGAGAAATAAAAATAAATTAGCAACAACAAAAAATTAAGTTAATTTTATTTTTTTTTTAATTTAAATTTTGTAATGATTCTTTGCTGGTGCTCAGGAATATCGAACTAAAACTTATTTTTGCGTTTTTCGATAACTGGTAAAATTGACTTAAGGAGTACTGGCTTGTAAGTGTGCAAAATGAACTTGTCAACGCGAAAGCAAGATTTCCATATAAACACCATTAGCAATTATCGTCTTCTTCATCTGCTTATTGGGAAAATACAGAAAAACTTTGGCTCGGCGCATCCCACGAGCCACTGTATTTTAGATCTGCGGTCACGGCTTACAGAAGTTGCCTGAAAAATTTGTTTCGTCATTCTGGATTTCCCATATAACAGATTAGCTAGATTCGTCCTGAATCAGGTTGTTCTGGAACATCTCGAATCATTTCCATCGGATTCCATTTCCGCATTATCCAAAAGATGATCATCTGGGTCTTTCATGACTGTAAGCGCATTCCACATCATGACGTGTGTTTTGAGAAAGCATTCAATCCGTTTTTTTATCTGGTGATTCATCCATGGACATACAGTATTCTATCCTCAACTCGCTGTTCCGTATCTCGATATCGAGTTACAGAATTTGTAGTAAATGTGGGTTTTCATGGATACCTCGATGGTCCCTTGACCCAAAATTACCCTGATTTTGTGTTCTTTAACACGATATTTCCCTAACTCGATAGTCGCCTTAATATCGAGTTACGGAGAGTTGACTGTACTACAATAACTAATTTTTACGGCCAAAGAACATAAATAGCAAATAAAACAACCAGTGCATTAAAAACAATGAGTGTTTTAGTAGCTGTCGAACGAGCCGATAAACATGATGGGACTGGTATGCAAATACATTTGTATATTATATTGTATATAATCGCATAACAGTCTCGCTACGATTGGTGTGCACTTTAAAGCAAATTTTCAAACTCAATTCAAAAGAAATTTATAAGTTTTTTTTCTTGTACTCAACAAACAGTGATATGTAGAAATTGTGTTAAATTTAGGCCAAATAGAGACTCAAAATGGAGCGAAATTGTTTCCACATTTCAATCGTCTTTTTCTCAGTTTGTCGTTTTCCAACATGGGACTGTTGTGCAAAGAGGGGCAGTATAGAATCAGCAGCATATTGAGAAAAAATATAAAACTCAAAATTATATGCCTATAATGTAGCCCATCAAAAGTATATCAACATACATTGAAAAGATTTTAAATAACTATTGTAGTTAATTTTATATGAGGATTTGAAATTTCACTTCCTATACCTTGCCGGGTTAAATTTTCGACGCTTCACGCATCGAGCAAACTTTTCCCAGATGGCAGCACCGTACCTTCGTACACTCGGATAAGCCCCGTCACGCTTTTTCCAATACCTAATACATGGATTGTCACACTTTCGTAGATCTCCTCCCTCAAATGTTGGACGTATTTTTTAATGTTCCCTTACCCTGTCTTTCCCACGGTTTTGTTCGACAATTTATTTGTCAAAATGGCGTTTCTAAAAACGGTGCTTGAACAAAAGCTGTCCCAAAATTTCACTTGATGGATGTTACAATCAAACTGTTGTATGGGGGAAACTCTGAGAAATGACGTTTAGAGGTTGCTCCGATGATAATTAAAAAAAAAATTCAAATTTCTAGTTCAGCTAAATTACTTAGAATCCATAGTTAATTTTTTTGCAGATAGCTTGGGGTCCGAGCTAAGTGAACGAAAATTATTCACTGTATGTTTTCAACGAAAATTTTGCACATTCATTTTTTAAATGTTCTAAAACAATGATTTTTCCAGCACATTTTAATTTTTTATCATCAAAAGTGGGTATCAAACGTAACGCTAGAATTTTTCTTTACTTATGATTGGGAAATTTTGTAATGAAAAGCTTTGCCGAGCACACATCCTAATTTTATGCGTTTCGGAGTTATTCGAGATTTACTGTAGGCAGAAATGCGACTTTATTGTATTTTTTTGCATAATATCATACAAATGTGATCATATTTCCAACATATTTTCTCATAAATGGAAAGAAACCTAGCGGCGCACAATTGTTGTGAAGGCTGGATTTATTATTTGGTAGACGGTTTTCATCAATTATGAACTATTTAACTAAAACCTGCAGGGCTGTTACAACAGTCGCAAATTTCGCGATCCTCGCGGATTTCGCGATTTTCGCGGATTTGGTACGCCAGGCGCGAAAATCGCGAGAGACTGAAATTCTGTCGCAAAAATCGCGGGTTTCCCAAAACATCCAAAAAAGTAGATTGGAGTACCTTGTACCTTTTAATCCCGCCCTAATTGCTTATCTTTCACAGCCACGCGTATTTCGACTAATACTTGCAGTCTTCTTCAGTGTCAGTTACTTGTATCAGATACGAGTAACTGACACTGAAGAAGACTGCAAGTGGTAGTCGAAATACGCGTATCTATGATAGATAAGTAATTAGGGCGGAATTCAAAGATACAAGGTACCGTAAAACGCGGTAACTTTGATAGTTTTTTCGAAGAAAACTTGAATATGTATGCATGCTGTTTCAAAGAATTATAATTTATATTTTTAAAACAAGTACTGGCATCCTAGCAATTGATTGCAGTTGATAGCTTGCCGAAAGATTTATTTTGAATGGATATATAATTTTTCATATAATTGAAAGTCGGTTTTCTGTTTTGAGGTAACTTTGATAATGGAGTATGAATCGAACAAAATTGAATGAATAACGAACATTTGTAGGGCATTGCATACCTCTAGGCGTTTAACGTTATATGGAAATTTCTGACTTAGGTTACAAAAATGGTCCCAGTTTGTGAAAATGCTATTCGCTAAGAGATTTTAGACCGTATTCAAGTTATATGATAACTAGGCTGTCAAAGATAAGTGGCCAACTATTCAAAACTACATCAAATAGTGATCGTAGAACAGATTGTTTGTAAGCGTTTCGAAAATGCTAAAATCGTGTCAATTTTTAATATTTGTATAAAAAGCCTCAAATGTTCTTGATTCAAATGAAAACCACTCTTACATGAAGTGTCATACTAATATTATTTAATGTTGCATTCGTTTTGCTTAACTGATTAACAGAAATTATGATATTTCGTTAGTATGTGGTGGGTTACGCACTATCAAAGTTACTCGCATTATCAAAGATACCCCGTTTTACGGTACTTCAAAAAGCATCAAAGAATATAAGATCATTTGGAGGCACTTTCTGAAGATGGCTAGGATTCATTGTGTATCTGTATACAATATCGGAAAAAATGTCGGTTAAACAATTTGCTACCATTCTTAAAGTGGCTAGGATTCATTGTGAATCTATATACAATATCGGAAAAAATGTCAGTTAAACAATTTGCTACCATTCTCAAGGTGCACAAATCGAGAGCTCAAAATTTAAAAGTCAATAATGGCCACGTCCTTACGGTCATCGGTGAAGAGAAAGAATGTTAGTTAGACAACCATTGTTACTAGAGACCGAGTATACCACTGCATATCCACAGTTGCCGTGGAAAGGATATTGGGTTAGTGGGATAAGTAAAGGATCTGCGAATCAACATATTCACGCCTAATCAGATTCTCGATATTATTTGATATACGCATTGTACTTCGAGCATTTGTTTGTTGCCCAGTACCATCACAATCTTGAATTTCATTTGTTTTAATACATCAATAAGTTTTTGTAGAAGTTGTATCAAAATTAGTTGCTCAGATCTTGAGGTAGAAAGTATGAAACGTCGAAAGAGTTTTAAATGTATAATGTACTGTATATTGGCCAATGGATTACCTGCTTTGCTCTTGCCCACAGTTGATCAGCAGGAGTTTTCTCATTTTATTCAGAGTCTATGAATGGAGAGTTGCGCGAAGAGGCTTCTTTGAATGGTTGTTCTTCTTTGTCTTCGAAAATAAACCCCTATCTGTTTTGCTGGTCTGCTCGATAGGTAGACGGTTTGACAGTTCGATAGGTAGATTTGGTTTCACTCTTCGCGCAACTCTCCATTCATAGACTCTGATTTTATTTTGTATGGGGAAAGGCATCTAACTTCAAATATCTTGTTAATGGAAGATTCAATCGAAAAAATATTTGGTAGGCATGATAGCCATCATCATTACGCACAACCGGTACCAAATATTTATTTCGAAAATAGTTCCCAGTTTTGAGAAATAATTCGTTAGATGCATTTCGTCTTACAAATATATTTTCGCGTTACCTGTTAGCGATTTTTCGTTCATAGAAACTAGCGCTATGAAACCCTTAATATACTTATACCTGAATATAAACCCCGTATATGAAACCCTGAATAGGGTTTCAGTGCTAGTAATGGACCCCTCAGTAACTGAGATTCATTCTCGACACTTTTTTGCAATGATATCTTAGATGAATATACGTTTTGTGCTGCCTTTCAACAAGTTCCATGTCTTTACTTCATAGTGCATTTTTTAAACACACAAAAACATTCGATTTTGCCCATGAAATACTCATTTGGATGTTGTCCTTATGCCTATTATGGACCCTCCTCCCGGGGTCCATAATATGAATGGTTATAAATTTGACGTTTCCTATAATGGACCCCCTATTTGATTCCCAATGTTATCCGGCTCGCTGCCGACGAAATGCTTATTATGAACCCTCTTGCTTGGTTTCATTTACAAAACAATTACTGTGCAAGAGATTTGCTGCCGCTATTTCGCTTAGCTCCCTCGGTATTATCGTATTTTCTGATGTTGTGCGTTGTGATTTGAAGTGAAACTTCTGTAGACGACGAATAGTACTCTAAAAGACCCGGAATTATTGAAAGTGACATCAATTGTGCTGTTTTAGTTGCCGAAAAATTGAGCTGGAAACAACGATCACAATAATCGTATGCAACAACACGCTGTCCAACTCATTGTTATCGCCAATTTGCTGTCTTATTTACCTACTTGTGTTTGAGACCGGCACCGTCAATTCCGTCACAAATAGGGCTAAAACCATTGCAATGAACAGAATCTGCAAAACTTGCAAACTTGACTGCGTTGTTGGCGAGAGCGTTGTTTGCGAAGGCTTCTGCGTGGAGATGAATCGTTTTCATGCAAGATGTGTCGGTTTGTCCGAGGATCAAGGAAAAGCCTGTTCTCAACGGAATATTTTTTGGATGTGCGACGAATGCACAGAACTCATGGGAACCATAAAGTTTCGTGCCGTGGTGAATAAAATGCGATCTCATACCAAACCGCTTGAAATAGAGATTGAACGACTAAAATCGGATGCTGCAGAAATGCGGGAAAAAATGAACACTATGCTGGACCACGTAACAAATAAATCTGCTGCATGTGTGATTGAACCTACACATGAGGAAGCATTCCGTTTTTCACCTAGTACTAGTTATGTACCTCTTTCATCAACCAGAGTCAGCGTTAATCGAGCGAATGAAAGACAGAGCAACGATTCTTTGAAATTGCATATTTCGAATATTGCAAACGACGTTACAGAGGAGGAAGTTCTGCAAATGATTAATGAAGCTATCGGAGTTGAGCAAGTTCGTAATATCAAGTGTTTGGTGCCGCCTTGGAAGGATTTATCGTCTTTAGATCATATTTCTTTCAAAGTTGAAATAGAAAATGATTATCGTGAGACAGTACTGAAAACTTCAACTTGGCCGAAGGAGTACGATGCAGAGAGTTTGTCAACTTTGGGAATAGAACCTGGAGACCAATGCGTGGATAGAGGATCGCTTCATGTTATATGTTTCACTTTGATTAAACAAAATAGTTGCTGTTATGAACGATCGTGATTGTAGTCCTATTGTTTGGTTTGAACGATTGTTGTAATTCGAGTTGATGTGTATAATTTCTGTTGCTTGGATATCATAGTTATAAGTTACATCATTGGGGCAAATGCCTGTTGATGGTTAAGCCTGATTCGCTGCTGACAAGTAATTTCTTGGCCTATCTTGATGCATGGGAAATTCCTGCAAGGAATCGATCAAGGAAGCGCTTTTTTCTGATCGCAGTATGCAGTTGAAAAGAGATGTCAGTTCAAACGGGAGTCGCTGTAGAAAATTTCTGCAAGGAATCGGCGAGAAATTTCTTAAGCGATTCCTGTTCAGCAGCAAATCAGGCTTTATCAAATAAATAAAATAAAATAAACCTTGGACCAAATATTATCCCTGAAACTGCTGACTAACAATGCAATCGTAGTTCTCCCGGTGGATTTTCATACGCGCAAACAAATTTTGTTGTATAATCTACCGAATCCATGGTAAAATTAAGAACTGCACCAACTATTTTCAACCGACTACAAAAATCTGTTAAGTTTACTATAATCTAGTACAAATCACTGAGCAGTGCAGTAAATGTGACCATGTCCATAGTAGCATCCCGTACAAAGCATTGTATTTCAATCAGTGACACCCACCGTACAACACAGTGTGGTCAAAAGTAGAATGCCAAAATTGTCAAATCAAGAATGTTTCTAGTCATAAATACTGCATCTGTGGTTGAATAAACGGAATATATTTTCTTGTGTAGTGATGTTGACTATGTTTTGGTAGAATTAACAGATAAATGTAGTCGGTTGAAATTTGTTGATGCAGTTCTTAATTTTACCATGGATTCAGTAGTTTCTACAATAAAATTAATTTCAGTGTAGGAATAAGGTTGCTTTGAGTGTTAATTTTCTGTTTTTCTGTTGAAAGTCCATAATACCCAAAGGGTCCAAACCAGCATCGACTCCCTATCTGGTCACTTTAAATTTTAAAGTATTATAAAAATGGAGCAAATGTCACCGTGTTGTGTACACTAAAGAGTCTAAATTATATATAGCTTATAGCACAGAGAACTTATAGTTTCTTTAGTGTACACTTTTAACATGAAAACGACATTAGATGGCTCTGGCAGCTATACACGGGAAAAAATTCTGTAGTAAAAATGACTATTTTAGCTGACTTCGCCCATTCTTGAAACTACCATGGAATTTCAGACCAATTTACTATGTTTACGGTACATCCTACCACATTACTGGTACATTTGACAGAAATAAATTACAACAGTCTGATTTTGACTACGGACATGGTAAAATCAAGCGCATTTCTGGTCTGCTGAAAATTGCCGGTGCGAGCGCTTAAGATAACCCCCTAAAATGGTAGTTTTTACCGCACAATTTTTTTGCGTGTATGAATTCAAATTTAGTACACTTGGTGAGTATTCAAATTTAGTACAGGCAAACAAAGTTTGTCACACCATGTTTGCCATATATTGGATGGCGTCGTAGCTAACAAAACCACCACATAACGTGTAACACAGACTGTTGAATGCAAGGTATGTGCTTCTGCTAAACTGTCATACACTGATAGAAAATTTATAGTATTTATTTATAACTACTCCCGTATCATTATTTTTATGATGCTAAACAAAAATAATGGGTCATGCATGGCCTGATTCGCTACTTATCACATAGTAACGCACATGCGCTAGCGACTATGCATGAAAAATCGCTAAAAGGTAACGCGAAAAATATTTATATATTTTTATATATTTATATGGCGAAATGCATCTAACGATTTATTTCTCGAAATGGATACCTTCTTTGCTCTTGTTCACAGTTGATCAGCAGAAGTTTCCTCGTTTAATTTTGTATGAGGAAAGGCATCTAACTTAAAATATCTTGTTAATGAAAGCTTTATTCGAAAAAATATTTGGTAGGCGTGAGAGACATCGTCATTACGCACAATCGGTACCAAATATTATTTCGAAAATAGTTCCCAATGGATTACTTGCTTTGCTCTTGTTCACAGTTGATCAGCAGGAGTTTTCTCATTTTATTTTGTATGGGGAAAGGCATCTAACTTCAAATATCTTGTGAATGAAAGCTATAATCAAAAAAATATTTGGTAGGCGTGATAGCCATCATCATCACGCACAACCGGTACCAAATATTTTTTCGAAAATAGGTAGTTCCCAATTTTGAGAAATAATTCGTTAGATGCATTTCGCCATACAAATATTTTTCGGGTTACCTTTTAGCGATTTTTCGTACACAGACACTAGCGCATGTGCGTTACGGTGTGGTGAGTAGCGAATCAGGGCATGTAAAATTAAATATTTTAATTATTGGTGGTTTATCGAGACTATTCTATTTTTTTTCCTACAGCTTCCTACAATAAAATTGAGAAGTATGATGAGTTGTTTGAGTTTGTAGTTTTTTTTTAACCTTATTTCAAAATGCTTCGATGCGACATAGCAGAGAACTGGCGTTTTGTCCATACAAGAGCATTGATTTTAATGCACGACATCTTTTAAAAGAAGCAGTTTTGATTCTTTCCCATTCTGTTGAAACATTTTTACTTTTCTTGAGCTTAAAGAATAAAATCACCTGTATAAATACACTTCAACGGCGAGGTATAGCTTTTTTATATTTCCTTTATTTAGCGATAGACGGAGCATAGTGAGCACCCTGTATTATCACCGTAAACTTCCCTTCAAAACATTTGAATTAAATTTAAGTTAGTTCTGTATAATCAAAACTATCAATAAATGGTAAAACCACAGCCAAACAGACGTAAAATCCCGTCGCAACTAGAAAATCAACGCAACAAGAACCCACTGACTATTTTTCATCGTTGCGCGAGCACTTTTAACATGAAAACGACACAAGATGGCTCTGATAGCTAGATAAAATCAAATTTCTAAATTACTAAATTTCGAATTTCTATAGTGCCAGAGTCACCTAGTGTCGTTTTCATATTAATAGTGTCCGCATTTTTTAAAACGTCAAGTGCTGCTGCCATCTGGTAAAAGTTTGCTCGATGCGTGAAGCGTCGAAAATTTCCCCGGCAACGTAAATTTCAAATATTGTGTGCACATGTGATATAATTTTGAGTTTTATATTTTTTTCTGTTTTTCTGTTGTGTACACACGCCGAAAGTGTTTTGAATATTTCAGAAGCATTTGAAAATAAAAAATAAAAAAATAAAATAAAATCGGAGCTTCACGCGGTCACCTTCGTTTTATTTATTTATTTTATTTATTATTTAGACGGGGCATTAATACTTATGACACTTGATGATGTCTTGAAATGTATTCCATTCCCTATCCCTAAAAAATATAAAAAAGCCTCGCCGCTCAAGAAAAGTGATCAGAATGGATCCCAGAAAAGGCAATCACGGAATAACTTGTAAGCATCAGATCCAAGGTTCTATTACTATTATTATTAGATGTCTGACAACTTGTTTGTTACGCAATTTCATCGTTGCGCGAGCACTTTTAACATGAAAACGACACTAGATGACTCTGACAGCTAGACAAAATCAAAATTTAGTACACTTTAATCATAAATTTCTATAGCTGTCTAGTACACTTTAATCATAAATTTCTATAGTAGTCACCTAGTGTCGTTTCCATATTAAAAGTGTCCGCACCACGTTTTTTCAAGTTTTGAACGTGGTATTTGAGTGTACGAGTGCTGCCATCTGGTTTACCAAACTTTTAAGTTTGTTCGATGCGTGAAGCGTCGAAAATTGTCACATCAAAAAATGAAGGTTTTTTGCAACTGGAATTTACGTATGATTTTGTTTTGAAAAACTTTTTTTTTGTTTTAATTTGTTGTGGTTGTTGAAGTAGGGTCGATGTACCAATAGCCGCAAATATTCGTATAAAATCGAAAAATAACGCTAGCGCCATTATTTTTACATCATCTGAAAACTTTTTATCTTGATTTTGTGGGAAAAATATGAAAACTGCGAAAACTCATATGTTTGCATTTATTATCGCTTGTGCCACTATAGGAATACATGTGCCTATAGTAGCACTATTTCTAATTTCTGTTCCTATAGTAGCACTAGCATCACGGCGTTGGCAAAATACTAGACAAAACCGTATTTTTACAAAGCTTTTATAGTTTTCCTTGAAAGTGTGGATCAAAAGCTTTCGTTTGATGTAAAAATTTGATGTAAATTAATTCATTAATTATTTTGTATAATAAAAAATAGTTTCTCTCAGTAGTGCTACTATAGGAACAATAGGTTAACTATAGGCGTAAGGGAGCTCAAATTTTAAGCAAAACTAATTATTTCGATCATTTTTTGAACAAAATCAAGCTGTGTATCAAGGGTACTTTTTTCAATCCTACCCTATTAGGCTGATATTCAAAACTGAAAAGGCAATAGATGGCTCTTTTTCAATGGTAGTAAAAACGAAATCCTGAAGCAAAGAAAGCACCACGGAAGATGAACTAAACACAAAAAGTTATGTATTCACTTTACACTTGATGTCTAATCACTATTTTTTTGATCCAGTTTCCTAATTGCAAGCAATTTACGATTTTCATTATTTTTCATACGTTTTGACAGTTCTCCGACTACCATTCTTCCATGCGCTTGTGTTGAAAGTTTGAGAAATTTGAGAATCCAGCGTAGCGCGATCAGTGGGTGACATACAAACAACAGTGTCGTCGCTCGGCGGCCGGTAAGAGAAACTGAATGTTCGAAAGGTTGTTGTCTGTAATTTTTGCTGCTGGCGCCAACTGTTAGCGTTTGAGAACAAAATAAACAGTCATTACCCTATTATTTAATGGTTGCCACGATGTTCAAAATTTCGATTCCCACTGTTCCTATCGTGACGTTGTTTTGTTTACATCATCAAGAAAAAAAAGTGCAGTTTCGTTAGCCGAACTATACCATCAAACGATTTACTTATAAGTTCCTCTTTCAATTATTTAGCTTGCGAACCATGTCGGAAACGGGAGAAGCACGGAGTTCATCGGAAATCGCCGACGATGTGGATATGGAGGAAGAGTATCTTTTGGATGGAAGCGCAGATGATCCGCTTGCCAGATTTCGTTCCAGTACCCACTCCAGCTACGATGACCCAGATTCTATTGAGGAAATGATGGAACAGATTCCCGTGAAGAATAGTGAATTTGATATCACGAGACGAAAATGGCCCGGAAGAACGTATCCCGAATCGAGATAAAAACAACAACCGTTCAATCCATTCGAACAGGAAGTCTTCAGAAAACGATTTATATGTTTTCACTCTACTGGTTTACAAACGTGGATTCAAGGGGCAAACATCAGGTGCCTACATCGCCCGCTGGGATATATCCGTGAACAGCAGAGAAGAGTTTTTGACAACGGTGTGAAATTTGGCAAGTGAATATCTGCATCGTGAAATCATTTTTGAAGCAAGTGCTGATGGTGACTCTTCTCCTAAGTGGTGTTCCAAAGAAAAACCGACCGAGGAAGATTTCAACAAGTTTGCTCTGTTTCAATCAGATCGACGTTATTATAAAGTAGAGAACATACAAGACAGCAAACACAATCTTCTTCAAAATTGGCGAGATAAAGAAATATCCCTTTATCTACATATTTATTCACTGAGTGTGAGTAACCGAGCAATTTGGAACACTGTTAAAGAGTGTCTTATTGAACCAAATGAACGAGAACTGCCAGCACACAAGCTTTACTGGATTTGACAGAGGAACTGCGAAGGACCCATGGAGGATTGCTTGAAGCCCATGGTATGGCATGGACTTTTTGCGCCAATGCAATACAGAGTGCTCCGGCATACAAGCGTTCTTCAATGATGGAATATCCCCCTCAGACGTTGGCAGGGTTGTTTCAAGCGAAAGAAGGGATACGAGTGAATACCATCAAACGTGAATTGGAAACTGCTAACAATGTCAATGATAGTTATCATGAAGACATCGTAGCTCTTCGTAAAGCGTTCAACACACTACGTGCATCCGTGAACTCAAGTCTGAAGGCGCTTGATCATCGGATTGAAATGTTGGAGATACGTGAACGAACTAGCAGCACTTTGATCAGCGCCATGAAGTCAACCGTTACGGTTCAGGAGGATGAGATTGGAAAACAATTGAGAAATGATATAACGGATTGTCCTGATCTGGATCATGCAGAATAGACAGGGTTTTTGTTATGATTTTTATGAAATAAAAAAGCAAAGTTAGTTAAATTTATTATTTTTATTTTTCTCTTTATTTTTCAATATCATTGGGAACAGCTACACTGTCCATAACTGCATATTTGTAACATTCGACAAAAGTAGGCATTGAGTAAATGGAATACCAAGTGTGCATTTTATGGCAGTATGGGAGGAAACTAAAATTTCTAAAAATTACCAGGAACTCAAAAGTGCTTATTTGAGGCTGTTTTTTTGTAAAACTCATATCGCATACTAGGTGAGTTGTCAGAAAATAATTCTGATAGAAATTTCATTGCTATCACATTACGATGCCCAATTAAAATATCAATGTGACTGTTATGCGGTTATAATGATCAATGTGGCAAAACAACTTGGTATTTTTTTTCGAATTTTCTAGAACAATCTCACAGATTTCAGTAAGTTGATCGAAAGTATGCATCATTTGATGACTCTCCATGGTATTAACTCCATTTTGTCAAAAATGTCGAATGTGACTGTTTTGCAGTTATGGGCAGTACAGTAGGATCGAATTTCCCTCTGAAATATCCACATTTTCTGAACAACCCATCCATTTTAAATGATGCAAACTGTGACATTACTTCTGCAACAAACATTGATATTTGTGTTACTGTTTTCGTTGTATACTTTCGGCATACGTTTTTAATGACACCAAAAACAATCTCAATGGGATTATAATATGGCGTGTAAGCGGGCAAGAATATCGGAAATATTCCCAATGAACTCAAGTAATAGATTATGTTAGCGTCGCAATGTATCTTGGCCTCATCAATTATCCAAATGGAATGGATGCCAGGATAAGTTTCGACTTTTCCGCTGTACATAGCAAACTAACGACATTGTTCAAAAAATTTCAAACGCGTGAATGTTCCTTCGGTATAACAGCATTCAACTAGTCCTTGTTGACCAACCATGCACAGGCACGAAACTCGCGGTTTGCGCACAAACTCACCGCGGGCTACAAGTTTTTGTCCTTTAACGGAGTAACCTTTAGTGCGCACCATCCCGCGATTGTCGAAGGATACCTCGTCAATGAACAGCAAGTTGCAGTACATCCAGTTGATTGAGTTGATCTCTAGAAAGAATCGATGGACGTCACTTTCTTTGACCTGGATTGCCCTTCGTTCTAGGCACTTCCATGTGAGCCCTTCACTATGCAGTATTCGACAGACGGAAGATGCTGAGATCTCCATGTGGAAATGTTCTCTGAAGAGTTGTTTAGCTTCTTCCAAATAAAGAAGAGGTCGACGTTTATAGAGATCAACTAGCCATAAACGTTTGTCTTTTCCAAATTTTTTAGAAATTAGAGTGTACTGTTTTCGTTCAAGGAGTCCGTTTCATAAATATTGATCCAGTTATGAACAGTGGATTTGTGCTTTCCGTATAATCTGGACAGCTCAGCTACGGAATGGCCGAGGAAATAATACCCATATAAAGCGTGGTAAACGGTGTTTTTTGATGCTCTTCGACGTTTTACTTCCGTAATAATCTCTGCCATCTCAAGGAGTTGAATGTGTTCTATTTATGGAACGAAACGAAAATTACGTTAAAAAGTGTTTTAAAAACTAAATAATTGCTCTCTTCATTGACCAGGTAGTTGTTTAGTAGCAAAATTAACTTGTGATCGTAACTAAGCAAAACAAGTCGAACGAATGATCACGACGATACTGACATGAAATGTCATCAACAGGCTGTGACAATATTTTTTGACGTCTTCTCAGATTTGACTGAAAGTCTAAAAATCTCTGCAAAACTCAATATAGGAAGCGAAATTTCAAATGCTCATATTTATAACATTAACTACAATAGATATAATAGATATAATTTTGAGTTTTATATTTTTTTTTTCTCAATATGCTGCTGATCTAACGCCGTACACTTAACAGAATTTAATTAAAAAGTGTTTTGAATTTTTTAGAAGCATTTGAAAATAAAAAATAAAAAAATATTGCGCATTTCTTTCACCACTGGACTATCGCAGAAGTTTTTACAAGTGCGGAAACGCTAATAAAAGTGCGCAATTGCATCAAATCGGGTAGGTGTCTTCGGGGGACTTATTCTTCGTAAATCAAAGAATAAGTGCTCTGAAGACACCAACAGGATTTAATGCAATCCCGCACTATTATTCATACTTTCGCACTTATGAGGCCGCACTTCGCAGTCCAGTAGTGAAAGAAATAAAAAGTAGTGAAAGAAATAAAATAAAAATAATAATCGGAGCTTCACGCATAGGGTCAACTGTAGACGTAGAATACAAGGTTTTTTTACATTTTATTTATTTAGGGGCATGAGCAGGTGTGTTAGTACCACAGACAAACAGACGTAACACTCAATTCAAATCATAGTCACGAGGACATATACGCCCAATGCTAAAATCGGTGTATTTGGCCGACAGGCCAACAGATGGCGGCAGTGTGTAAATGTCAAACACGAACAAAAACGACGCGTGCGCTGCAGGTGGCGGATTGACAAACAGACGTCACACTCTATCGACCACCTTTTTAACGGTCGATTCAAAAATATTGTAGGTGGCCAATCCGCCACCTGCAGCGCTCGCGTCGTTTTTGTTCGTGTTTGACATTTACACACTGCCGCCATCTGTTGGCCTGTCGGCCAAATACACCGATTTTAGCATTGGGCGTATATGTCCTCGTGACTATGATTTGAATTGAGATTTGTTCTAAGTGTTACGGCTGTTTGTCTGTGATGAAATTTTTGCGTGTCTCTAGTAGATTTGGGGTCGCTGAATCTGATGACGTTCTCAGAAATGTTCCTGCACGTCACAATTTTTAGCTACAGGTAACCAAAGTTGCATAAAACACTCACGGGAAAAAATTCTGTGGTAAAAATAACTATTTTAGCTGACTACGCCCATGCTTGAAACTACCATGGAAATTCATACCAATTTACTATGTTTACGGTACACCTCACCGCATTACTGGTACATTTGACATAAATAATTTACAACAATCTGATTCCGACTACAGACATGGTAAAATCAAGCGCATTTCTGGTCTGCTGAAAATTGCCGGTGCGAGCGCTTAAGTTAACACCCTAAAATGGTAGTTTTTACCGCACAATTTTTTTGCGTGCTGGTTTCTTGCACATCACAATTTTTAGCTACAAGTCGCCAAAGTTGCATAAAACACTGGTTTCATTGATGTTTACATAAAATTTAAAGTATGATTTTTTTTGTAATCCAAACCAGCAAGAATACAAAATACGACTTTAACTTTCATTTCTGAAAGAATTTGGTTGAAATTGCACGATCAAATTCAGATTTCTCTTATATGGCAAAATACATAAAACACCATTGTTAAAGTTTGAATACAGTGGCAAATTAGGTGGGTAAATTGCCTTACAAGCTGGTAAACTTGCATGCAAGTTGGCTGATTTTTTTTTTTTTTTTTTTTTTTTTTTTTTTTTTTTTTTTTTTTTTTTTTTTTTTTAAGGCACGCCGTGCTCGTGGCCACTACTGTGCCGGAATCAGTTTATCTGTATCTTCCTTACCGATACAGTTCTATTTTTAGCTAATCTATATTTACATCTGCTTTCACTCTCTTCTGCTCTTTTGCTCTCACACCGAGCAGGTAGGAGAGTGCTCTGCTGTTGGTCCAATCGATTTCCATAAGCCATAGTCAATTGCTCTTGCGGTGGTTCGTTTTGCCGTGTTCCTGAGACGTTTGAGGCTAGCTGCCTGCGAAGTGGGTCAGTTTGTCTCAGTCACCATCTGATACTGACGAAGGATGGATGTGCTCCCCTAAGCACGGTCCTCCGTGCGGCGTCTTCTGGTGGCTGGACGGGTTATTTTTTTGGAGGGGCTGGGAATTGAATCCATGACCTTCCGCTTATGAAGCGAAAGCGTTACCTCAAGGTTACGGACCCTCCTAAGTTGGCTGATATAGTCAAATTTAGCATTTTCAACAGCCAATATCTCAAAAACTAGGCGTGCTATGATATTTTTGAAAACGTCAATGGATTCAGCAACCTTTAATTAAGTAAATAGCGATATTTTGATGATTGAGGCACTGTTCCGCCGTTTTTTATAGTTTTATTGCACAACATCAAACATACATAACATTAATTGAAGCAGCAATACGAAGTAATACAGCTACATTTGTACACATTTTATCACTAATATAAGTTAGAAAACATATATTTTACCTGCACTATACGGGAAAAATGAACAGTTAGTGGTAAAATGAACATCAAACAAAATACGTGAGCATAATAAGCATTACTTTGACTAAGCGGCTAAATAAATGTCTTTCGAATGTTTTAAAATCTTGAATGGGCCTGCTTTTCGAATGTAGCAGTATCTTATCTACACGTACACGGCAACGCGGATCTACTCCAATCTGCGATGTTTCAACCCAAACCCGTAGTTGAGCCCAATAATTCAAATTTGGCCAAATTTCTAAGGCCTCCATGAGGTACTTTTCCTTTGAAGCCATTAGAAAAATTTACTTAAATCTGGTTTGATTCAACGCAAAATTGAGTTCATTCAACCCAAGCTTGAGAATAGCGTTAGCGTAGTTACGGTATACTTCGTAGATTGGATACTAGCAACATTCATGTTTCTTTTTAATAATCTCATCCTGACTACTTTCAAGAACAAGGCAGGGGAGTATACCTTGTTCAAATCATAAACAAGAATATTTAAAGCATGAGTATCGCTATTCCCGGCCACGCCCATCTTTACCGTAACTTGGGATAGGGGAAGGAAATGTTGATGTAGCACTTACTTAATGAGAGGCCACCGACTCAGCGACACTCTCATAAGTGCTACGGAGTTGGAGGTTGGGGAAGGTATATTGTCAGGATTCGCCTAGAAAGCTGGCGATAGACCATAAATATTTGTTGTTTAAGCGTTTTCAAATTGATATTTTGAATGCCGGCAATCAAAAGAGAAAACAATAGCTTATTTATAGTATAAATAGTATTTCGCGAAATGCTTGTCGATTGTGCAGTAATATTTTTGCTCAATAACCAGTAAAAAGTAAAACCGATCCCTCCAGGGTCATCGGATTGTATAAAATAACGATACGCGTAAAAAAAAATCACGCCTATTGAAAAACTGTACTGTGCCCATTGAAAAACTGTACTGGGTGGTACTGTATTTTTAGATAATCGAAAAACGAAAGAAAGCGCGTTCGAACTAAACACCGTAGGATAACACAGTCGGTTTTTCTGCTCAAAATTGTACGAAAAGCAGAATCGATCCCTCCAGGGTCATCGAACGGTTAAAAAGCATCCACAACCGATTGTTAGTTGCGTAACACCCGCCCGGACAGAATGCGCAATCTGAACATAATTATCAAACTCCGACAATAACATTTTCCGTTCAAGAAACGATCAGAAGTTCCACGACGCGGACAAAAACGATCCGGAAGGCTCACAAAAGAAAAAGTATCATACTGGAACAAACTCACCGGATTGATTCTCTAAATTTATGTGCTGCCTGTCACATCCGGATGGTTCGGTGAACTTAGGGCAGCCAAAAACCAACAGTACTGAGGACACAAATCAAACAAATCACTTTTTCATTTTTCACTATTCCATTTCTGAATATAAAAACTGTCCTGCTTGGGCTTCACGAAGCACTACCCAGCAAGACGCTCCAAAACAGGAAAAAAAATCTCCGGCGACGAAAACATGCGCGAAACCGTGAGCCAAATCTATCGGACGACGCAAAACCGAACTGTCCTGCTTGGGCTTCATGAAGCACACCTCTAGCGGGAAGAGACGGTTGTCAACAGAAACATCTCATAGCGGAACGACAGTCGAGAATGAGCCAAAGCGATCTTGTAGCCAGAATAGACAAATAGACGAAAAAAGCCATTCAACCCAAGCTTGAGAATAATGCATTTACCCAAATTTGGCTTATTGGGCCAAACTACCCCCATTAGGAAGAGGCTCTCGCTGTTTATGACAACATTGGTGGGGAAGAGAGAAAATACCAAGAGATTTTGGGTTGAGAGAATAATCGATATACTTATTTTTGGGTTAAGTCAATTCAAAAATTAGGTAAACTGTTTTCCGTGTATATACCGCCTGCTCGAAAATGAAACTAGATGTTTGAAAACCTCTCATTAATCTGACTATTTTTCACCGTGGTGCGGACACTTTTAATATGAAAACGACACTAGGTGACACTAGGCAGCTATATAAATTCGAAATTTAGTACATTTTGTGAAAAAAAAAGGTGTACTTAATTTTGATTTTATTTAGCTGTTAAATTCATCTAGAGTCGTTTTCATGTTAAAAGTGCTTGCGCAACGGTGAAAAATAGTCAAAAATCTGCAAATCCACGTTCCAGTCAAAGACAAATTAAAGACCCCCATGTCCCTTGCAGTTGCCCAAAATTTTAAGGCTAATAGAATGCCGTTCAAAGTGTACTGCGATCTGTCAAACTTGGCTACCTTATGCACTACCGAGGGACCAAATGCAGTCCTAGAAGTGGTACCCAATCTGAGCCCGAGTGGGACGGACCTGTTCCAGTCGTCGCGCGGTTTGCCGCCGTCAGAACCACCATGTTGGGAACGAAAAGCGAGGTATTTTCAACAGTGTTGTACCAAATACAACATCGCGACGACTGAAGTGTTAAAATGTCGATATACCGTCGCAGTGATTATAAAAAACCAAATTTAGCAAATTTGGAACCTTTTCGTCCTTGAAGAGTGAAAAAATCCAAGCCTACTTGAATTTTGACGTTGCGTTTGAATGGGTTACATGCATGCCCTGATTCGCTACTCACCACATACACATCTATACACATGCGCGTCTGTGCACAAAAAATCGCATATTATCTGCGCATTACCGCTGCCGCTGGATGTGCTTAAAAATAAGCACTATGATCACAGCTATGATATCAATAGTTTCACACTTGGATTTACACTAATGTTTAACCGTGGCAATACCAGAAATTCGCGATGACGGAGGCAATTACTACAATTGACCCTATGCGTGAAGCTCCGATTTCTTTACATGGCAAAGCATAGGAGGTCAATTTTCAAATGCTTCTAAAAAATTCAAAACTAAATTTATTTAAATTCTGTTAAGTGTACGTTAGATATATGATAAGCTATAGAATCTGCAGAATATTGAGGAAAAAATATAAAAATCAAAATAATGTGTCTATAATGTAGCCCATCAATAGTCTATCAACATGTACTGAAAAGAATTTAAATAGCTATCGTAATTAATTTTATATAAGCATTTGAAATTTCACTTCCTATACCTTGTCGGGTTAAATTTTCGACGCTTCACGCATAGAGTAAACTTTTTCCTGATGGCAGCACCGTACCTTCGTTAGAGCGAATAGATTACTTGCTTCGCTCTTGTCCACAGTTGATCAGCAGAAGTTTTCTCGATTCATTTTGTATGGGGAAAGACATCTAACTTCAAATTTCGCGTAAATGAAAGCATTAATCGAAAAAATATTTGGTAGGCGTGATAGTCACTATCATCACGCACAACCGGTACCAAATACTAAAAGGTCACGCGATAAATATTTGTATGGCGAAAGGCATCTAACGAGTTATTTCTCAAAATTAGGAACTATTTTCGAAAAAAATATTTGGTACCAGTTGTGCGTAATGACGATGGCTATCACGCCTACCAAATATTTTTTCGATTAATGCTTTCATTTACGAGAAATTTGAAGTTACATACAAAATGAAATGAGAAAACTTCTGCTGATCAACTGTGGACATGAGCAAAGCAGGTAATCCATTGGAAACTATTTTCAAAAAAAAAATATTTTGTTCCAGTTGTGCGTGATGATGACCGCTATCACGCCTACCAAATACTGACAGGAAACATCGACTGCGCAAATCTTCTTCGACAGATGAATGGGTTACATGCATGCCCTGATTCGCTACTCGCCACATCGTAACGCACATGCGCTAGTGTCTGTGCACGAAAAATCGCTAAAAGGTAACGCGAAAAATATTTGTATGGCGAAATGCATCTAACGAATTATTTCTCAAAATTGGAAACTATTTTCGAAAAAATATTTGGTGCCGGTTGTGCATAATGACGATGGCTATCACGCCTACCAAATATTTTTTCGATTGAAGCTTCCATTCACAAGATATTTGAAGTTAGATGCCTTTCCCCATACAAAATAAAATGAGAAAACTTCTGCTGATAAACTGTGAACAAGAGCAAAGCAGGTAATCCATTTCCATGCTCCGGTTCGTCGTCTACGACAAAATACGTTATTTTATCTACCGACGCATCGTACTCTTTACGGTCATAATAATCCACTCCATAGCTGCTGTAGATATTTCAATGAAGTACATGACAAGTTCGATTTTAATATAACAAAGACGACATTCAAAAGTAGGATAAGATAATTAATTTAAGCTACAGTCTGTGCAACCATTGAGTTGAAGGCAAAGAAGAAATAAATAAATAAATAAATATGTTTTCGATTAAAGCTTTCATCCACAAGATATTTGAAGTGAGATGCCTTTCCCCATACAAAATAAAATGAAAAAACTTCTGCTGATCAACTGTGAACAGGGGCAAAGCAGGTAATCCATTGAGTCAAGAAATCAATCCATTAAATCGAACGTGCTGATTTCTTACCGTGCAGGTTTAACCATACTTAAGGTGAAACACCTCGGAATCCATAGATGGCCATCACAATACCCAACTTTAGAGTGCCTGTAAACAAGAGTGACGTCTTGTTCCAGCTTTGGCAGGTCTCCTGCTCGATTGGAACGCGGATTTGTATGGAAATTACAGTTCGCTGCTGTTCCAATAGATCCTGCTTTGCTCATGGCCACAGTTGATCAGCAGAAGTTTTCTCATTTTATTTTGTAAGGGGAAAGGCATCTAACTTCAAATTTCTCGAAAATGAAAGTTTTTATCGAAAAAATATTTGGTAGACATGATAGCCATCATCATTACGCACAACCGGTACCATATATTAAAAAAAAAATCCCAAATTGAAATACCTGCTTTGATCTTGCCCACAGTTGATGAGCAGGAGTTTTCTCATTTTATTTTGTATGGGGAAAGGCATCTAACTTCAAATATCTTTTGAATGAAAGCTTTAATCGAAAAAATATTTGGTAGGCGCGATAGCCATCATCATTACGTACAACCAGTACCAAATATTTTTTCGAAAATAGTTCCTAATTTTGAGAAATAATTCGTTAGATGCATTTCGCCATACAAATATTTTTCGGGTTACCTTTTAGCGATTTTCGTGCATAGACACTAGCGCCAGTGCGTTACTATGTGGCGAGTAGTGAATCAGGGCATGCATGTAATCCATTTTGACATTGACACTCTTATTTAAATCCACTCTGCCCAACTTGTGTCCCTGCTCACGACTTCCAAATCACTAAACTTGTGAAGTAGTATGCAAACGTTCCTGTTTTTCTTATTTTAAGCTTTGTGCTAGTGCAGGGAGTCCTTCGTCGGCGAATACCAGGCTGGTCTTCGTAAGGGCCGATCGACAACGGACCAGATGTTTACCTCGCGAGTGATCATAGATAAATTCCAGGAGTAAAACTTGCAGACCCACCATCTGTTACCCATCATTATATTGATTTCAAGGCAGCGTACGATTCAGTGAAAAGCTGTTGCAGATAGGGTAACTTTCCTATTTTGGACCCCCTAAGGAAGTGATTTTAGTTTTTCGTCACAATGGGTTACATGCATGCCCTGATTCGCTACTGTAATAGTAACGCACTTGCGGTAGTGTCTATGCACGAAAATTCGCTAAAAGGTTACGCGGAAAATATTTGTATGGCGAAATACATCTAACAAATTATTTCTCAAAATTGAGAACTTTTTACGAAAAAAATATTTGGTACCGGTTGTACGTAATGATGATGACTATCACTCCTACCAAATATTTTTTCGATTAATGCTTTCATTTACGAGAAATTTGAAGTTAGATGCCTTTCCCCATACAAAATAAAACGAGAAAACTGCTGCTGATCAACTGTGGACAAGAGTAAAGCAGGTAATCCATTCTACGCTTTTAGTTCAGAAATTTGAAAAAAGTTTTTGTTTATATTTGAAAAATTTCTGATGGATTCAATGTCTGTGTAAAACGTGTTGTAACGGTTGCATGGATGAACCGATTAAATTAAATTAAATTAAATATTTTCAGATAAAATAAACACATTTTCTATGTACAAACGGTTGATGCAAGTGCGGAATAGGACCTTCCAAATGGCATGCTTTGGTTGGTCTTCAGATTTAAGATGGGAAATTTGCAGGAAAATGGCCCAGGGGGTCCAAACTATATATTTTGGGTCTAAAATATATTGGTTACACTAATGTCTGAACAAGTGAACAAGTCTGTAAAGTGCTGTGGACAATACTCGATAGGAAACTAGAAAATAGTGTGTGGTGAATGAATCACGAGTATAAAGATGGAATATTATTAAGCGTGTGAAATACATCAGACTTCAGTGGGCTGGTCACTTAGTGCGAATGTAGGAAGAAGGAATTGCGAAAATAATATTCAGTAGAGAACGTTCGGGGCAACGCTATTGTATGCTTCCTTCGCGAGATTAGTGTCTTTGAAGTTTAAGTGAAATCTTGGAAGTTGGATTCCAAACTGTTTCACCTTAGGATGGTGGATTCGAATCCCACCGGTCATCCCTTCGGGCTGGAAATGTTCTCGACCCCTCAGGGCGTAAAATATCTTCGTATCTGCCACATGCAAAATGGTCAATCGACAAAGAAAACTCTCAGTCAGTATTGACCGGTCCGCTGGATATGGATATGATACACCGCGCAGCTGTTGTAAAGTTTCCTAAAACGCCGTTTTAAAGTACCCCCCAAAAACCACAAGGGAAACATTTTGTCATAACAATTACTATTGTCTTAACCCTCTCTTTCCCATGGTAGCTCCAGAGCTCCACTAGTTTTCGACGAACTGGAGACAACCCGAATTAGATGAATACTTAGTAATAGTTACTAGATCATGTTTATATACTCATCAGATTAATCCTAAAGTAAACTAACTGTTTCAATATTAAAACTATTGATAAACAATCAATTTACTATTGAAAAACAACTAAAAACTTTTTTACCGAATTCGAAAAATTAAGACCATTTGCAACATTGTTTGTTCAAGTACTTTTGATAAAAACACTTTTTTCGTAAAGAAATAGTCGATCAAAGTCGTGGGAAAGAGAGGGTTAAAACTACACACTCAATCATGATTTGCTTGTTCGGTAATTTTTTATACTGGGTACGAATTGTAAACCATAAAAATACCGAACTTTCAGCTTTTTGATTGAAAACTTCTGAGGTTCAGTAATAATTTTTGCTTTTTACTGAACTACGGTAGCTGTCAGACCCAATTTTGCAACATTACCGAACAGGGCAAAAAGTCAGTAAAAACAATTACCGACTATTCAGTACTGGATGTTTTTTACTGACTTGTCGTCAAAATCAAATCAAAACAAACTGATGCGCATGCGGGAAAGTGTCAAATGAGAATCTCCTGCTGTAGAATCATCCGGCCGGCGCCAGGAGACACGTCCACGGCAACCAAACCTTTCCTGCGCCTATTTTGCGCTTTCGCGTGGTAAGTAGTCGACATTTAGTGACAAACTCAACAATTTTAAGCAACCAAAAAGGCTCAGCACGATTTGAACTGCTCTTACGTTGGTAAATTCGGTTGGTTTCCATACAAGAGGAAAGTACATCTGCATCATTGAGTTTGCCTCCTGTATGCAAACCAACCAAAAATATAATGATTTTGTCACACATTTTTCGATTACTTCCACTGAGATACGAGCGTACCGTAGATGTTTATTCACACGAAAAATGCTTAATAATGTGGCTTGGGTTTTTATTTGTATTGTTTTTGAAAAAAAAAAATCCGGAGGAGCAAAGCGTGAAGCATGGGCAACTGGAAAGCCAGTAAAAACGCTCTACAATTTTACTGACTAAGTCAGTAATCTCCATCAATCAAAACATGTTTTGCTTTACTGGGTTTTTTCGGTAATCGTAAAAATTACCGAAAAATCCGTAGTTCTAAAACCCAGTAAAATTTTACTGGGGTCGGTAATCTGAATTGGCTGTGTACGTCGTTTTCATTAATATGGTTTGCCGGTGCGAGAGCTTAAGTTAACCCCCTAAAATGGTAGTTTTTACCGCACATTTTTTTTTTTCACTTGCGGTGATCACGTTTACCAAATATTTTTTCGAATAAAGCTTTTAATATTCTCTAATATTTTAATATTCTCAAGAAATTCGAGTTTCTGTCTTTCCCAATACAAAAGATTGGTTGTGCCACTTACGTACTGTGTGAAAACCATTCATGCATTGAAAATATTTCATCGATAAATGTTGATTCGAGCTTATTACGAGGAGGGTCATTGCGATCAATGTTATCTCGATGATGAATGTTACCCGGTATGATTCTTTTAGCTAAATATCATTTAAAAAGTTAAATAAATAACCTGTCAAAATATCAAGCACCGGTCACGCGTATGGAATATTTTTATTGAGAAATTTGAAGGCATCGTAACTTTTTCCATGCAAAATATTATGATTTTAATTCTGCTAATCAACTGTCATCATGTACGAAGCAGTTAGTCCATTTTTTAATCCCTTGACAATAGTTACATGTCAAAATATAAGCTTATATTTGGTGGGTATCTCGGAGATACTTAATTTTTTAGATAACCGTTATAAATCGCCTTTCCCCGTGACACGAAAAATGATCATTATAAATTTTATTGTTTAGGACTTATAAACCTAGTCCATGAAAAGAAAATTTTATTTACGATAAGTCTAAAAATATTTGCTCAACTTCGAAAGGAAAACCAGCCATAATAAGCCGAGGAAATCATGCAATATGTGATTTTCACGTACCAGTCGATAGATTTCTATCCCCTTTATCGCTCAAATGTACGAAAATCACGAATAATTTAGAAGTTTCGTGCATAAATCCTTCCTGAGTCCGGAGCCTTCCTTAGTCGAGTGGTTGGAGTTCGTGGCTACAAAGCAAAACCATGCTGAAAGTGTCTGGGTTCGGTTCCTGGTCGGTCCAGGATCTTTTCGTAATGGAAATTTCCTTGAATTCCCTGGACATAGAGTATAATCGTACCTGCCACACGATATACGAATGTGAAAATAGCAACTTTGAAGAAAGCTCTCAGCTCAGTTAATAACTGTAAAAGTGTTCATAAGAAGACTAAGCTGAGAAGCAGGGTTTGGCCCAGTGAAGACGTTATGCCAAGAAGAAGAAGTGCATAAATCTTGCATCAATAATAGGAACACTGTTCCTTTCATGGTGGTATTTTGCTAGTATGATTCGTTTTAAGGGTAAGGACAATTTTGTAAAATTTTAATTTCACGAGAGAAAACAGTAAGATTTGGTAAAATGTTATATTAATATGAGATTTGCAGAAAGATGATAATAGACCTAGACTTAGATGCCCAACTTATGATGTAAAATGTGTCAACCAGTTCAAAATTTAGTCATCAAACTGTGTGAATTTTGCTTATTTGTTTGTGTTGCATGTCATAACGAAGAAGATTTGAAAACTTTCTACTACGCCAAGAAGTCAACGCTTCCTTTGCATCATGTTCAAAAGCGGACAGAAGACTAGGTTTTTTCGTTCATCGTTTTATTTTACAAATTTGCTCTCAATTGCATCGTACAGAATACGATTTGTGAGAAAAAGACAATAGCCGCATTACAAGAAAGAGACAAACATTAATTTCAGGAAAGGGATATATTGGCATGAGCAAACCATTGGAAGAGTAACAGAGGGGTGTATGCAACTCATTCCAAGCGATTTGTGATTGGATAAAAGTACCATACTGGTATCGTTTTCCTTTAGGTAACGCCTACTTCACGTATTCTGTTCTGCTCTGTTGTTTCTTCTGTTTCATTCTCTCTCACTACTATATTCTCTTGCAAAACTTCCTTTCTCACTCTTTCTTTCTGATCGAAAGATTGCATTCACAGAATCATGTCGATCGCGCCAGGGTTCGTCAGTCTCTATTCATGAATGGTTCGCGACGGTTGTTATACGCGTTGGATGTGATAAGTTTAACGCAATCTCTGTGCTCTCGTGATTTAGAGAAGTGTGGCCTGTATTGCATGTTCGAATCCCGTGACGGTAATACGTAATACGTAGTGCTCTGTTAGTGCTGCCATTATGCGGTGAATAGCAAAACATAATTGTTTCCACCCCAAACGTCCCCACCAAGGATTAAATGTGTCAATATTTACGAGTTTCTATCTAAAATGATAAAAGTTCTGCAGTCGCTTTGGGGTCGCGATATCAATGTTATGAGTACTGTGATCATCGATTATCTACAGCCAAGCATAGGCTCAGTATTTTAAAGGAAAGAAAACCGGATTAAGTTGTATACTAGTGGTGCTGAATATAAAAAAAAAAAACAAATAATTTAAATTGTGCAATTTAATATCCGAAAACGTGGATTTTTGTGAACGTTACATGTGCAAATTGGAATAAGAACACCAACTTTAATAAATACAATTGAAGTTTTTGAAGAAAACAACGTTAGAAACAAAACGCTTCAAAATTTTGACGGAAAACGGCAAAGCGCCCCCTAGGGCTGTCGCCTTGGCGTCCTATTTAGGGGAAGGGTTTTCAGCAGTGGGTACTAGAGCACCACCAGCAAAAGACCTAATGGCTTTCGGTTCCGTACTGCAGCATAACCAGCACAACATAGGTACGTTTACGCATCGAGGTAATCCCATTCGGTCTTATCAATAGGAACCTGTTTATCTACATATCTATATTAGGACTTTTGTTTTTGATACACTCCTACTCCCGAATCAAAGTTGGAGGTGATTCCCTAAAAAACATACGTCATTGTGTACAAATCAATACAAATACAATACAAATGTATGATATCTTCAAGCCTGATTTGCTGTTGAACAGGAATCGCTAAAGAATTTTCTCGTCGATTCCTTGCAGAAATTTTCTACAGCGACTCCCGTTTGAACTGACAGTTCTTTTCAACTGCGTACTGCGATCAGACAAAAAACGCTTCCTTGATCGATTCCTTGCAGGAATTTCCCATGCGATCAAAATAGGCCAAGAAATTACTTGTCAGCAGCGAATCAGGCTTCACATAGTAAGGCAAAATTCCCAAGTAATCACTAGCCCGCTAATTCGTCTTTTTGGCCTTATAGGGCTATTATATGGCCAATATAGTGCATAAAGTGCACGTCGGCAAACTTGATACGTGGTCTCCTGCGTGAGAAATGGTCTTCTTATCACCTACCCTGTTCCTTGCAAGGTTAAAGTAAGTAGATTTGTGAGCATGACTTGAAGCCTAGGAATGTGGATGTTTTCGGATAGTGGTAATTATCCAAATTATAATTGATATAGGTACAAGTGGATAGCTGAATCAATGAAGTGTGTGTATTTGATTTGATGTTAATTTAGTGTCGACATTTTACTTCGAAACAACTATTTGTGTGTAGGTAAAAGTAATTAACGGGATAGTAATCTCAACATAAAGAAATTCTTCTGTGTGTTTGGTTACTTGGGTTTGGTCGAGCTATTGAGATACGAGAACCAGTAACATTTGTTTTATTTATTTATTCATTTATTTATCTGTCGTCAATCAAACGTAAACCAATTACGGATACAGTCATGCCCGGATTTGGGGGGGGGGTGCCGAGGGGGCAAATGCCCCGGGCCCCCCGACACCAAAATTAAAAACAAAAAAATCTAAAAAATTCATTTCCATATTTTCTCTTTAGACATTTGAGCATATAATTCAAACGTTTAAGACAACATTTCAATATTTGAGTTAAATGTTTTTCTTCACCTAATATCGAACATGAAAACATGAATGTTAAGCCAAAACCTTCAACATTCTTTTTGGCGAAACCACTGGGCAGTTTTCTAACCCGTTGAAGTGAGTTCCTTAGTACGCCCTTCGCTTTAATTGTCCGTCATGCGTTGACAGCTTTGGGGAAACGTCAGTGCGAAGATCGGTTCATGCACGTTCTAAAACAAGTATTCGAATAAAAGAAGTATAAGCTAAAAGGTCGATTATCTAAAGCTAAAGCTAATTCTAAAATTAAATAATTGAATTCTTATCCTAATTGAAATTTTGTACAATTTGTGCACTAGCCAGGTAGATATTAATCTCAGATTATAAATACTCTACTCTAAACTCTTAAACTATTATATCACAGATTGAATTCAGTTCGGAGAAAACAGTGAGGACAAATATAACCTAAAATTAATAAAGAACACCAAATGTAAGACACACTTAAACAACTATGAATTTGCCTAAAACTAACATGCGAAATAAAATTGTAGCTTGAGACTGTTTCTAACGGACTCGCTATCAGGATTGTTCATTTCCGTCCGAACTGAAAGTTCTCCCCAACAATTCTACACTAATTAATAAAAAAAAATTGGAATTAAAAATGCGCTTAACATTTTTGCAGAATCTTAAAAAATATGGCTTAACTTGTAAATTACTGCTAAATTCAAAGAGTTTTTTGGGTTCCTATCAGAACTTCGAAATTTAAACATATTTGCAATTCTATCAGAGATCTGAACGGTATGGGAAATTCTTTTGCGACGCGGTAATTAGTATTTTTAGATAATTTTCTATTTTGTATGCCAGAGTTGATGAAGTTTTCTTTGAAATCAGTATAGGCTTAGTTTTGCTTTAGTAAAAGTTTAGATTTGAATATAATCCATGGAATATACAATACTGGTAGGAAAACAGTACATAAAGGCCGATTTCCATACAAAATGTTCAAGTATAGGGAACTTTATAACAGCTTCTGACGAACCGATTGACCTGAAATTTGAATTTCATCTAATAAATAAATTGAAATTTGATTTATGGGAAATTAATAAAATTCTATTCAAGGAAACGGAAGGCATTAAAAAACACTATTTAAAAAAAAAATATGCCACAAATTTCAAATTGTATTTTTTTTAAATGTGAATATTTCGAAGTAGGCATGCTTCTGCAAATTTGTTCACTTCGATGAAATGCCAAACTTTGTAAAAGGTTATACTTATCGTAAATTGTTAGTTTTCAAAATATCTTAGTATCAAAATTTGAACATTTTTGTCAAAATGGGCGAATTTTAAGAACTTAGACACCTTAGCCTAGAATTTGATGGATTCACAGATCTAATTTGAAGTTATTTTCAACATGCGGTTCAAATTTCAGGTCAATTGGTTTGTAAGAAGCAGATATGCAGATTTCCAAACATGACTATTTTATATGAAAATTATCCTTTGTGAACTTTTTCTTGCCAGTATTGTAAATCCTTTTTTACCAGAGACCAGCTGGAAACTTGTAGTAAGTAGAACCAAAAGGAGTTTGGAGAAAAACGGCTTTAAACATTTTTAACAATTTTTCACTCCATACAAATTATTTGATAGATGTTCAGACAGGCAGGACTAGACGATATTTTGGCGTTCTAAATATACATTGAGGACAACATCAATTCTGATTTTTCCAATGCTATTATTATCCAGATTTGTCATCAAATAGATAAGTTGAATTATCATAGCAAATAATGCAAATATTTTGATATTCCGAATGGCAGAGGTACGTTTTCTTGAAGCCATTGGAAACAAAACACTTAGTCCAGTCCGTCTGAACACCGACCATATAGAAGCCAATATTCTACGAATTGTTATATTTTCCCATTCCTATTGGACGGAAAAATCACCTAAAAATACTATTGGAAAGTTTGAAAACAGTTTAATTTTTCAATGTATATAGCTCACAATCGTAAAATGTCATTTACATCACTTTGCATTTGAGCCCCTCATATCTTTGGACCGACCATCTCGTTCAAAAACTCAAATCCAACACGTTGGTTTGTGGAATCCCAAAACGTGCTGAATTTTGTATAAAAGGGCCCCCTTTATGAGATCTGACCCGGGCCCCCCGAAGCCCAAATCCGGCACTGGATACAGTGTGTACTTAACCCTTGTATTACCTTTTTTTTGGACTTTTCATGACATGATTCATGAAACGCCGCATTGTAAAATATTTTTTTACATTTCCTTCTGTGCATAGGGTGCCGGTGCCATTAGTGGACTACCCAAGCTATAAAATATCATAACAAAGTAACAAAAACCCTTAATAGAGATCTTTTGGCGTCAACAGAATGATTTCAACCTCTGCTATATGGGAGAAATATAAGAAGAGTGATAGGACTATTTTTTAACATAAAATCGCTTGAGTCACTATTGGTACACGTGTTCCATTAGTTGCGCTAGTGCTCCAGTAGTAGACGTTCGGGAATGATACAAGGAATTTTAAACAAAATGGTATGTTTTTACATACGTTTAACATTTTTCCCTTGGAACAGCAACTAATATCTTTCGAATGAAGCATAAAGATCATCTTTTCTTCATTTTTATACATTTATTTTAAAAACTGCTTCCATCCGTTGATCCGCTACTGGAATACGACGGCAACTATTGGTTCAAGGGTGAAAATTTTTTGCGTAGACTTATATGACTTTTTGATAAAATAAAAAGCTAAAATTTAGCAAATCGACTTAACTAGAAGCGATCACACCAAAAATAGCACATGTCGTTTTTATCGAAAAATGTACGTTTTATTCCATAGTTCAATCTGGTACATTACAACCATTGGTACCGGCACCCTACATGTTTTAAACTTCCAAAAAATCATGTGATTTTACGTATTTAGATGCACATAAAAGAAGCGAGCCGAATGACGAAAATTTGTGTCGTATTTGAAATACGTTAGTGTCTGATTCGGGAAATGTCAATCACGCTTTTGTGTCCGTAAACTTGTGAAATTATATGTTTTGTTTAATACATCTTCAAGAATTCCTTTTTTTTTTGTTCCATCACTTACATCGTGTGACATTCAGTCATAACGCGAATAAGTCCATAGTAATTATCATTATTTTAAAGAGTTTACTCATCGCACGGCCACGCATATCGCTCAGCACAGACAAACAGTACACTTCCGTTGCTGTAAATCGACCACCTTCGTCAATCCACACCTCCACACGCAGCAATAGCATATATTGGACGTATTAGCAGAACACAAAGGGATTCTCATTTATTTTTGATAAATATTTTCTTCTTTTTGAAAAAAAAATTTTTTTTTGCTAATCAACTGATGTGAACATGAGAAAGCACCGACAAACCGACGTGCCACTCTACTTTTTTTTAGCGGATTTATTCGAAAATCAGTAACTTGTTCTGTCATTCCTACCGTTGACACGTAATTGACAAGATGTCAAGAAATTGTTCCGCCTCTCAGGGGAATGGCTTCAAGTAATACAAATGTTAGACAAATAATGATGAAAACCTACACATAAGCTGTTAAACAGAAACAAAGAACAACTCACCATTAAGCCTGATTCGCTGCTGACAAGTAATTTCTTGGCCTATCTTGATGCATGGGAAATTCCTGCAAGGAATCGATCAAGGAAGCGCTTTTTTCTGATCGCAGTACGCAGTTGAAAAGAACTGTCAGTTCAAACGGGAGTCGCTGTAGAAAATTTCTGCAAGGAATTGGCGAGAAATTTCTTTAGCGATTCCTGTTCAGCAGCAAATCAGGCTTTAATCACAACACAATTGCTTATTGGGCTAAACATTATTTGAGGGATATTACGAAATGGATCTATACTGAACACGCATACAAGTAGAGGAAGCTGTGCAAATCATCGCACAGATGGAGCTAGCAATTAGAAAAAGAACTTTTTGTCCAGAAAAATGAAGTACCTTGTTTGAGCATAGACCAATCCAATTGTCTGCGTAGTAGTGTAATGCTGACAAAATTTTCTTTGTTTGCTGTGAGAACTGTCACAACATTACTTTTGTTTGATGTAAGAAATCAAACATAAACAGAATTGCTGCAGACCATTAATTTCCTTGTTGGACTGATGTTGACCGGAAGCTTAAGTGACGTCAAACAAACGAAACGTATCGAGTTTTCATTCTGAGGAAATCGACTTGTGTAAGATTGATCATGCGTTAGTATTAGCGTGGCAGTTTGCTTGTAGACCTCGCAGCGAACTGGACTATCGAAATTCATACATTTTGCCTTATGAAAGATGGAACGATTATCGCAATACGAACGATTTATGTATCGTTTTAGCATCACTCCACACCAAGGCGTCGATAGGCGCGGGGTGTACGCACGAGCCTATCGATCGCAAGGTCCTTGGTTCGATTCCAGGTTGCCGCGAAAACTATTTTTGTTTTCAAATTTCGGTTTCATAAGACAAATTTATGAATTTCAACCCGATTCCTTGTGGCGAATTTTCATAAGGGGTTCCTATGTTTATAGATAGTCCATTTGCCTGAGTGTATGCACATCGATTTGTCGGTGGCATTTCGTCAAATATTTCGCGGTTTGCGTTTAGGCGATTTTTTATGTGTAGACTAGTGCTGTGCATTGCCATGCGAATCTGATAATGCACACTCAGAAATAAAAATAGTCAACTGAAGTTTGTTTGAAGATGTCGAAATTAAAAAAAAAAATGAAGTGAAATTCGTGACTGTCAGGTATTTAGACACACTGTGCTAGAAAGTTTGGAATCGATTGCTTGAGCATTTGATATTTATAAACTGTGGACATGAGCAAAGCAGATGTGCCATTCACAGTGCATTTAGTAATGGAACTCAAACTATTTCAAGTTACCCTAACTAAACTGTCGTTTATGGTATGTTATGCATTCTGTAAAATAATATTGAGCAGTTCTGTTCTTTTTCTGCGCATTGTACATACTTGAATCCATCTGGCGATAAGTGATAGAAGTGTTACACCTGTTTATCTCTGTACCTACGAAATTTCAATCAAGCCAGTTTAGTAGCAGAGTTTGGGGCAAGTGTGCCATAGGGGCAAGTAGGCCACCCCCAATTACATCTATGAGTAAATATTTTTCTGTTTGATTTCAACTACATGTTCGCTTCTAATTTCGAATACAATATACAAAATTTATAATTATAACTAAAAATGGGAAAAAATTTTGACACAAGTTTGTTCAGCAAAATTATAGCCAATATGTTGAAGGTTCACTGTATGGTATTTGTTTTGTTTTAACTGCTATTGTTTTCCTGGAAACTTTGATTATACCACTAAGGTCGAACTTTTGCCCCACCTTACTCTACCACTTGTTTTGTAAGAAAAATGCGTTGGAATAAAACTTATGAAAATGTAAATTTCAGCAACATAATGATAATTGTAATTCAGGATGAGAAATTGTTTTGCTGTGGATGGTTGAGTTGGTTTTTACCGTGGAGAAGGGGATTATCTGATCTTTATAACACCAAAAAATTTTTTCCAAATATTTTGTATTATCATGTTTTCTGGTGTGCTGAGCCTTGGAAATTCTTATACACCTTAATCGTCTGTGCATCTCATTCTTTGCCTACAATCATTTTACGTTATTCTTATTTTTAAATTCAAATATATACCCTAATACCGTAATCAATATGCAATCAGCTTTTAGATTTTGTAAAATTAATAAAAAAGAGATATGTCAATTTTTTCCTTTAATTCAATGATGATCTAGTGTAGTCTTACATACACTGTAATCGAATGGTCCATTTTGTATGAAATGGATATAAGAATAATAATTTCAGGCATTTAGTTTTTTTAGACGCTGCGGAATTCATCAATAGCTGCTATGAGCCTTGCTATAAAACAGCTCCTTATGACGGTAAACTTTAAAATGTGTAATAAATTGCCTCTAAGAATTTGCATTGTAAGTGATATGAATAGAAAATATAATAATTTTAATTTGATGTAGTGCTTAACTTGATATTTAATCGTTAGCAATCCTCCTTCATATGGGTGGCACTGGCACACTTTCCCCATATTGCTGAAAAATATTCTGGATTATATTTGAGAAGCTCCAAAACTATAATAACTTTAAATGTTTTTTTAATTCCTTCATTAGTATTATTTCAAACGTTACATTAATTTCTTATATCTAGGTGTTCTGTGTTAGACGACAGTATCATCCTGATTTGGTTACAATTTATTTTCATTTTCATTAACACAGAGCTTATTGGAAGATGTGGAATAAAATTAGTAGATTTGATAAGCTTTGGGCAAAGTTAGAGAACAAATTTCTTAAGGTGGCACACTTGCCCCAAATTCCGCTAACTTCTGTGATGGCCACAATACTTTTTTTGACTGATAGGTAGTCAGTCACAAAGAAGAAACGTATGCATCATAAACAAAATGCCTCAGGCTGTTGCTGAATTCTGTCGGACCCATGATTCCACGTCAAGGAAACCCAGGAAGCAACGTGTTTCGATGAAAGATCCTAAATGTTGTTCTTCTGATTGATGGAATTATTTGCATGCTGTTTTCGACGCATACGTAGACGGATTCTATTGGAGTCTACGAAGATACCGTGCTGCCATCTGGAAAAAGTTTACTCGATGAGTATAGCGTCGAAAATTTTGCCCGGCCGAAGTGAAATTTCAAGTGTTTATTGCGCATTTCTTTCACCACTGGACTATCGCAAAAGTTTTTACAAGTGCAGAAATGCTAATAAAAGTGCGCGATTGCGTCAAATCGAGTCGGTATCTTCAGCGGGGTTATTCCTCGCAGTCCATAGAATAAGTGCTCTGAAGACGCCAACATGATTTGATACAATTTTTATTCGCATTTTCGCACTTCTGGAGCCGCATTTCGCAGTCCAGTAGTGAAAGAAATATACAATATATAAAATTAATTTCAATAATTAATTAAAATCTTTTCGGTATATGTTGATAGACTTTTGATGGATAACATTATAAACACATTATTTTAATTTTTTTTAATATTGTTCCTCGATATTCTGCAGATTCTATAGCTTATAAGGTTTTTTTATTCATACCAAAAGTGTAGTAAACTTTGTGGATTTTGTTTTTGAGTAGATGCTACATGTAGTAAAGTTCGTTGTTCAACGCTTTTTATTCATACCGCCCAATTTCTGCAAGAAATTCCTTTAGCGATTACTTTTCTGCAGCAAATCATGCTTATGCACGAAGAATCGAAAAATTAACATGGCAAAGTATGGGAAGTGAACTTTAAAATGCGTATATAATGAAATCCGTAATACTAATGAGTAGAGCTTTATGTGATTTATTGTACAAAAATATGATGATAGATTTCTGCTGCGCTACATCATAATATTATTTAGATTTTTTTTCTGAAATTATTGGTAATTCTATAGCTTATTAAAAATCCAACCCCAGACACTGGGTAGAATTTAATTAGATAATGATTTAATTTTTTAACGCACATTTCAAAATTGTTTTTTCTATTTGGCATGCTAAAAAAATCGAAGCTTCACGCATAGGGTTAACTGCGGTTATTACCTTCTTATTACCTGATTTTCAAGAAATGTATCGTTAGATACGTTTCTACCGTTTCTACATACACAATATAATATGATTGTAATTTTGTTGATGAACTACTATTGTTCTATCGATATAAGTAATAATAATCGATATTCTTCCTTTTGCTCTTCCGCCATATGGACCAGCTTAGTCGTAGAACAGCTAGTAGTAGTAGAACTGCTTAGTCTTTTCCTTATTTCCATTCTTTAAATCATCCGAAAATACGGTACAATACTCTGTTGCAAAACCAGCTGCACATAACGCCGGGAAGCTGGAAAATAGGGTACTCTTGCGTCCATGGTTTAAAACCGGAGAGTTAATCTGCAAAACAAAACAGACACCTATCAAAACATATCCAACTAGTTTCAATCGACGTTGGTTGTCATCGATGGGAAAGATCAAACACTCTCTGTATCAGTATTTGAACTTGAAATTGATATGTTGGTTTTCCTAACAAAGGGAAAAAAGTAAGGAACGAACTGATTTTTTTCATTTTACCTTTGCTGATCAATGTGAGAATGTCCATTGATAATGTAAGAAAAAGTTTCGATTCTGCTTTGGTGAAATCTCCGAAAAGTATTTCAAAACCGATTCAAATATTTGTTCATTAATAAGCGGTTTCTTGTATGGGTAAACGTGGTTTACGGCTTATGCGAAGGTGAAGAAATTGACCCTAAGAAATATAATTTTGAGAAAAGCGGATTCCTTATGCTAAGCTTACAATTACATGTGGTTTTAGAATTTCACATTTTTCATTAATTTTGAGCATGGCACTCATTTTGCCATACGGGTGCGAACTTATTGGTGTACTCAAAACAATTGGATGCATTTACAAGTATTTGATGAAAGTTCTACTTCAGATTGTGCTATAACTATACGGCAATAAAGTATGAATGAATTTGTTTATGCAGCCAAAATATCACTCTTAACTTAAATGATCAAATCATACGTGGGCTATAATGTACTTTTGACAATATTTACTTCTAATATATTTGTTAAACAAGTTGACCGTTATGTCTATTCATTAACCCCTCTACCGGCTGCTTCATTTTTTCACCGCAAGAAAAAAAATCAATTCGCGATAACATTTTTGTTTCTCGGTAGTTTTGCACCATTTTTTCAAAAGTTCTCAAAAAACTCTTCTAGTTTAGGAATCTGTGTCGGTATTGATGATTGATGATCTGGTTTTTAAGATATTCCAATATTCCTTAGGGGACCGACATTTTCCATATAAAATGTCTTAGGCGGCCATTTTGTTTTACGTCAACTTATCGAAAAAATAGAATGTGGGCTATACAATGCCATATGATAAGGAGCTACTCAGAAAAAATCATAAAAATTGGTTAAGTATTCTTAGAGATATCTGAAAATTACGAAATGAGATTTTTTGTAGTTTTCAAGAACTTTATTTGGCCAGCGTGGTACAAGCAACATAAATGCTTATTACTGAAAGACGGCTGGACCAAATTGCTTCATTTTTTCACAACATACTTTCATTAATGTATTGTTCCAAAGAGTGGATATCCGGATAAGATAAAAAATCCGCAGCCTGAGATATATACGTTGGTTATGTTTACGCGTCGGTCCCCCAAGGAATTTCGGAATATCTTCATATCTAGCACAATAAATAGATCACAGAGAACAGTGTTATGGAAAATTCAAAATGTGTTTGAAACAGTGCGTGATAAAACCAATACGACACTGTACTGAAACATCTCCACCTGAAGTTGGGTTTTTCAAATATTCATTTTTTCTATGGCAAATCTGATTTTCAATGCTAACATGCCAAAATACATCACAGGTTTGTTCCACTTCTCGACTTAAAACAGTGAAAAACAATTATAGTTGAGCACACCACGGCGATTTTTGTATTATGGAGTGTGAAAATTTATTACAACACAGATATGTGGGTTAATTTTGTTATGGAGCAATTTAACTTGGTAGCTATTCTTTGTGTTGCAGAACAAAACATGGTTACAAAAAAAAAAACATGGTATCAGAAAAAAGGATTTCGTTGTAAAAATTTTCATATTTTTCAGTTGAACATAATTGATAAATTACTATGAAGAATACAGAATTTCCATTGCAAATTGTCTATATTCAGGTGTATTTCGCGGCACATGGTTTGAAAATAACCCGAAAAGTATGTGACTTGTATGGACATCATATTTGGCTTCATGGGCCATGATTCTACAGTCAAACCTCCATAAGTCAATATCTGAAGCGACCATGAACTCATCGAAATATCGAGTAATAGAACTGAAATGATTTGGATAGCTGTTTGAGGGGACCATCAACCAGCAATCCTGAATTTTGATTTTACTACGATTCCATGAGCCGATATCGAGTTATGGATCATATTCATTTATCCCTTTTTAATTATTGTATTACAGAAAAATCATCTGCGACACAGTTGTTTGGGGTACCCACCTGAAATATCTGTAAAACAAAAGTAAAAATATCATGCCCACTATCGCCTCCTAGCGATCACTGAAACTAAATTTATACCAAAAGTGAGCTTGGAGTTCACAATCCGAACAATTAGTTGCTTGGGGCTCCATCTCCAAAACAACTTTACTGAAGATCCTAAGTTTCGAAATTATCTGGATTTTGAGATATACCGGTTTGAAATTGTAGTCTACTCAAACCGTATATAGTGCGTCCATTATTATGCGACTTGACCGCATCATACTGTAAACAAGAACTGTCGATTACTTAAGAAGATTTTTGAAGAAAAAAAAGTGGTTTAGTGTTGATAGATACCTCTGTAGTGTTGATAGATACCTCTGTACAATGGGAATGGAGGAAACAAAAAAATATATACATTTACAAAATCATAAAACGAAGCCCTTAAGTCAAAATACAAACCTAAAATCTGTTGAATTTGTTTTTCCCGATTTTGTCAACTATAAATGGTCGGTGTTCGGACAGACTGGACCGAGTGTTTCTAAATAGTTTCAGAAGAACGTACCCCAGGCTTTTTAAATATTAAAATATTTGGTTCATTTGCTGTAATGATGAAACATATCTAATTGATAATACTTCTGTATCAAAACAGCATCGGAAAAATCAAAATTCTCGGAGTCCTTCTCGTATCTTCAGAACGGCAAAATATTATCTAGTCCCGTCTGTATGAACACCGGCCAAATGTAGCATAGGGCTGACAAAATCGGGACATTACAGTATGTGTGTTTGAATGTGTGCATGCGTGAATTAATTGAAAATTCACCTGCTTGTAATGATTTTGCATTTTCGCAATAGTGGTTTCTGCGCTCGTGTACATACACGGTAGATGTCAACAACACTACTTAAAAATTGCTGGTGGAAAATATAAACAAAGATCAGCTGTTCCCAGCAAAATCAAATGGCAGTATTTTCAACCAGCAAATTTGCGCATCTGTTCGTGACACCGCTCGGCGAGAGCTCAATACTTTTATTCAAATCGCTGCACATTAACGCTGAAATACAAATTAACATTCAGACATACACTGCACAAAAACACACACACATACATAAACATAATATTCACACACAAACACTATCAAGCAAATGTATTCATAAAATTTCACTCTCACTCTGTTCCTTGCAAGTTAAAAGTAAGTAAATTTGTGATCAAGACTTGAATTGTAGGGATGTGAATATTTTCGAATAGTGGAAATTATCTAAATTATAATTGATATACATACGAGTGGATAGCTGAACCAATGAAGTGTGTGTATTTGATTTGACGTTAATTTAGTGTTGACATTTTACTTCGAAACAATTATTTGTGAGTAGGTAAAAGTAATTAACGGAATAGTAATCTCAACATAAAGAAATTCTTCTGCGTGTTGTCCAGGATTTTATAAAAATCATTCTCAGAATTCAATCAAACATGTTTAAAGGATTCTGTCAGAATCTAATCTAATATAAATCCAAGGATTTTTTTTAGAATTATTTTCCTAAATTTACGAGAATCAAGCATTGGATTCTGTAAAAAATGTTCCTAGCACTTCGTCAGAACCCAACCATATACACATTTTAAAATTTCGTTCTATAAACTGAAAAGGTCTGCACTGCTCAGAATAGGGTCCTAAAGCCCTGTCTCAATTTTAGTGCCAAACGCTTAAGTTTAGGCCAAAAACACATGTTTACTCAATTTTCTAATGTTTTCCGTTGGTTTAAGCCCAAAAAACATTTTTTCAGATTTTGTCAAATGTTTTGGCTTAAACTCAAATATTGGGTGTATTTTGTTTTCCGTGTCCCTTACGAAATGTCAGATAGGAACAACCCCAGTGGTCGAACTAAAACCCCTATGGTGTTTTTGTCGACTAAGCGAACGTCAAACATGATCAAAAGTGTCAAGGTTCATTTATGGACCAAATTTTTAAATTAAAGTTTGAACATGATAAAGCCATTATTTGAGCGGGAAAAATTGCTAAAGTAGTTACAGTAACATGCTTTTTCGTGTTATTAAATAAAAATAAGATTTCATTAAAAGTTTTAGGACCCAATTCTGTAAGAAATTCATTAACGATTTCTAAAAATAATGTCCCATATTCGCTGATAATCATGGCAAAGATTCTGTGTAATCCTAATGAGGGTTAATCGAAATCTTGCTCTACTTTTTTTGTGAGGATCGTGCCCGAGTTTTCCGTGAAATTTATGTGTGAATTCTGTATAACATTTTATATTAGTTTGACTATTATTTGATATAATTTTCTATGCTCAAGAAATAGTAAGAACCGACCATCTGATTCAGTTCGGTCATAAACTTTAATCTACAATATTTGTTCGAACGTGATATAAAAATTAGTTTTGTTCTTAAATAGTTATATACTGCCCATAACTGCATACAGTATGGCCCATAAAAAATGCGAAAATTGTTTGAACGTGAGTTTAGCAACCACAAGCGTTATTTTCATTGTTTTTGTGAGTGAATGTAATTTCTGATTACTGTTGTATATGCTGACATATCTTCGCTATCTAGGACAATTTTTGTCGTATTTTTCTTACTGTCTTAAATAATGTAATGAAACCAAAATGTTTAAAGGTTTTGTCCACTTAAAGTTAGAAACAGCGTCTGATTGTCGTATACTCTGATGATTAACTTTCCACCTTCAAAAACCACACTTTATCGTTGAAAATATTAGTTTGTTTGGTATCAGATGATCAAGGAGTTCTGAGAGAACGTGTTTTTCATGGTCTCAATAAAATATTTCGCCATGGTCATAGTTTTGAGGGCATTTGGGTATTATGGGTTTGATATGCCTCCATTTTATGTTTAAGTTTAATAACAAATAAATACAGAAGTCTATAACAGCTTTTTGAGGAAATTTTTTTTTACTTTGGTAAGAGACAACTTATATCAATTCAAGCTCAAAGGTTTTTAGCAAAACAGAGCTGCTTATCACACTTATATGAAGGTTCAACCACGGCTTTCCAAAATGAGCCGGTTTTTCAAAAATATGTTTTATTCTCCAATGATCCAGGTATGAAGCCATACTATCATTTGACATGGGCGAATGCTGCAGACAAGGTCTATGAAGAATCTCACCCCATCGTTGATGTTTTAGAAGCTTTCATCAAAAAGAAATTGAACTCGATGACCGCATGGTAAAATTTGCATGTATGCTTCCAATTCCTCTCTAGTAAGGTGAAAGTAACAGATAAAAATCATGTCCAAAGCGAAAACCTGAGTCTAAACAGATAATACAATACAAATAATGCATATCATTTATGTTTCGTGACAGTAACATTCGACATTTTTGACAAATTGGAGTTAATACCATGGAGAGTCATCACATGATAAATACTTTCGATCAACTTACTGAAATCTGTGAGATTGTTCTAGAAAACTCAAAAAAAAAAATACCAAGTTGTTTTGTCACATTGGTAATTATAACCGCATAACAGTCACATTGAAATTATAAATGAGTCTCGTAATGTAAAAGCAATGAAATTTCTATCAGAATTATTTTCTGGCTATTCACCTAGTATGCAATATGAGTTGTATAAAATATTAGCCACGAATAAGCACTTTTGAGTTCCTGGTAATTTTTAGAAATTTTAGTTTCCTTCCATACTGCCATAAAATGCATACTTTGTATTCAATTTACTCAATGCCTACTTTTGTCGAATGTTACTAATATGCAGTTATGGGCAGTATACTGTATTTGTAACATTCGACAAAAGTAGGCATTGAATAAATTGAATGCAAAGTGTGCATTTTATGGCAGTATGTGAGGAAACTAAAACTTCTAAAAAATACCAAGAACTCAAAAGTGCTTATTTGAGGCTGATATTTTGTACAACTCATATCGCATACTAGGTAAATAGTCAGAAAATAATTCTGATGGAAATTTCATTTCTATTACATTACGAGACTCATTTATAATCTCAATGTGACTGTTATGCGGTTATAATTACCAATGTGACAAAACAACTTGCTATTTTCTTCGAATTTTGTAGAACAATTTTACAAATTTCAGTAAGTTGATCAAAAGTATTTATCATTTGATGACTCCCTCCGGTATTAACTCGAAATCGACAAAAATGTCGAATGCGACTGTTATGCCGTTATGGGCAGTATAGTTATTAGCAAGATCTCTCATCCTAAAAGTTCATTATTTTTTAAATGACGCCTTTCAAATCATTGGCACCGAGTAAATTTAAAATGATTCTTCTTTCTGGCGTTACGTCCCAACCGGGACAAAGCCTGCTTCTCAGATTAGTGTTCTCTAATGAGCACTTCCACAGTTATTAACTGAGAGCTTTTTTTTGCCGATTGACCATTTTTGCATGTGTATATCGTGTGGCAGGTACGAAGATACTCTATGCCCTGGGAATCGAGAAAATTTCCTTTACGAAAAGATCCTCGACCAGCGGGATTTGAACCCACGACCCTCAGCATGGTCATGCTGAATAGCTGCGCGTTTACCGCTACGGCTATCTGGGCCCCTAAAATGATCAAAAAACTAAAAATAAACAAAAAAAATCTTCAAAATAAAATATTAATATCAAGTTAGTAGAGCAGCAAAAGGGCCAGATATGAGGAAGATCTCAGAGCTCTTCGTGGGTCGTACGTTGGGCAGGCCTGGTGTATGCCATGACACACTACTTCAAAAATCAAACGCTTAAAAGCACATAAATTCACAAATTATACAATAAGTTATGCAATTAAACAGAAAAACCAAAAATCACATACATCATACATATACACATACGCATGTACACAAATACAAACCCATACACATGTACGATGGAGTATTAATGCTGGTGCTACCTAACGGAGTGGAAATTGTTGGATTCGCAGATGATGTCGTTCTAACGGTGACTGGCGAGACGTTGGAAGAGGTCAAAATGCTGACGACGGAAGCGATTGACACGATTGAAGCGTGGATGACTGGAGCAAAACTGCAGCTGGCTCATCATAAGACGGAGCTAGTGCTGGTTAGCAACCTCAAAGCTGTTCAGAGGGTTGAAATCAACATCGGTAGGCAAGATATTTCATCAAAACGTGCTTTGAAGCATCTGGGGGTGATGGTAGATGACCGTCTAAACTTCAACGCTCACGTGGACTACGCCTGCGAAAAGGCGTCGAAGGCGGTCAACACGATAGCGAGGATCATGCCGAACGTCGGAGGACCGAGAAGTAGTAAGAGGCGTCTCCTAGCGAGTGTAGCGGTCTCTATTCTCAGGTATGGAGTCCCAGTCTGGGCCGCAGCGGTAAAGACCAAGCGTAATCGGAGGATGTTGAACAGCACATTCCGTCTCATGGCCATACGAGTAGCGAGCGCCTATAGGACGATTTCATCGGAGGCAGTATGCGTTATCGCTGGCATGATGCCCATCTGCATCACCCTGGCCGAGGACGTGGAGTGTTATGAGCGAAGAGGCACCAGAAATGTGAGAAGGATCGTTAGAACGGACTCGTTGGCTAAGTGGCAGCAAGAGTGGAACAACGCGGAGAAGGGAAGGTGGACTTACCGTCTAATTCCAAATGTGTCACTGTGGGTTAATAGGAAGCATGGAGAAGTGAACTTCCATCTGACGCAGTTTCTGTCCGGACACGGCTGTTTCCGGAAGTATCTGCATCGGTTCGGACATGCTTCTTCACCTTGTTGCCCGGATTGCGAGAATGTGGAGGAAACACCGGAGCACGTAGTCTTCGAATGTCCTAGGTTCGAAGAAGTGAGGAGGGACATGCGAGGAGTCACTGTCGATAACGTTGTCGAAGAGATGTGCCGAGAAGAAAGCATTTGGAACGCTGTCGATAGCACGGTATCGAGAATAATGTCCGAGCTTCAGAGGAAGTGGCGTAGCGACCAACGATCTGCTAGCTAGAGTGAACGCACGAAAGGGAAGAATGGCTGCTCGGATCCGGGAGATATTCCTTTGCCGGGGAACTCTCCGCCGGAGTAGGCTAGATCCACCGTCGGGGACTAGCTGAGTAGACGCGACGTAGCACCGGTCCCGGGTCGTAGGAGCACCAGTGAACCGGAAGTTAGCCTCCACCGGAATCGCTGGACTGACTCCGGCACCCTACCGGTCGGCCCGTAAAAAAATTGAAGAGCAGCAGTAGCAGCAGCAGAAGAAGAATCGGTCTCGGAAGAACTTCCATCGCCGGGGAATTCTTCGTCGGTGTAGGCTAGGTCCACCGCCGGGGACTAGTTGAGTAGACGTGTCATAGCGCCGGTTTTAGGGTCGTCGGGGCACCAGTGAACCGGAAGCTAGGCTCCACCGGAATCGCTGGACTGACTTCGGCACCCTTCCGGTCGGCTCGAAACGTAGAAAAAGAAGAATCGGTCTCGGGAGAATTTTCACCGCCGGGGAATTCTTCGTCGGTGTAGACTAGGTCCACCGTCGGGGACTAGTCGAGTAGAGTGCGTCGGGACGCTGGTAATGGGTAGTCGAGGCGCCTACGAACCGGAAGTTATGCTCAACCGGAATCGTTGGACCGACCCCGGCATCCTACCAGCTGAACAAAGAAAAGGAGAAGGTCGTCGTAATTGTGTGAGTACGCGCTCTGAATGAGTGCAGAGTAGTGTACAAACTGGAGCCGAAGGGCTCAGAATGTTGCATGTAGGTACTAACAAATTGACGGGTCGCCAATGGGCGAAAATAGGTACTAACAAATTACTAACGGGAGGAGCCGAAGGGCTCAGCATGAGGCACAACGTTGAACGGTTTTAAAACTGCTAACAGGAGCCGAAGGGCTCAGGAGCCAAAGGGCTCAGGAGCCGAAGGGCTCAGGAGCCGAAGGGCTCAGCATGTAGAATAACAAATTGAAGAGGTGCGCTCAGCACGTTAGCCTCCCCTCCGAAGTAATACCGGAAGGTGGTTCCGGAGGGTTATGGTACTAAACCTAGGAGAGTGTTTTTAGTGGGGAAAGCACTTTGTGGATCCCACACCGCGCCAAAAATTACACTGGCATGAGCATGAACATATACAGGCCAGTCTATGAAGATTTTTAAACTCCTAGTTGCATGAAAAAAAAAAAAAAAAAAAAAAAAAAACAAACCCATACATACATACATACATAAGTCCGCTAAGGTAGGTAAGATCAAGGTTGGTTGGTCAGTATGTTCACTGAACATACATGAGCAACCAGTGATCTGCTTTAGCTGCAGGGAACCTGGACACAAGTCCTGGGGCTGTAAAGGCCCTGATAGGACCAAGTTGTGCAGGCGTTGTGGTGAGGAAGGTCATAAGGCACTAGGCTGCAAGAACCCTCCCAAGTGCTTGATTTGTTCCGGCAAGTCCGTGAACAACAATCACCCAACGGGAGGCTCAAGGTGCCCGACCTTCAAACGAGCCATTAACGAAAAGTCACAGTGCAGGTAACGCAGCTGAACCTGAACCACTGTGACGCAGCTCAGCAACTGCTGTACCAGTCAGTTGCTGAGTGGGGGACGGACATCGCCATCATATCGGACCCATACCGAGTACCCGCCGGCAACGGCAACTGGGTCGTGGATGGATCCGGAAAAATGGCGGCGATATGGACAACGGGTAAATACCCTGTCCAGCAGTTGGTGTCTACTACCTACGAGGGCTTCGTGATCGCCAAGGAAAACGGGGTCCTCTTCTGTAGCTGCTATGCGCCTCCGAGTTGGTCGACCGAGCGGTTCACGCAGATGCTGGACTGTATGACGACCGCGCTGACAGGGCGAAGGCCAGTTGTAATAGCGGGTGACTTCAATGCCTGGGCCGTGGAATGGGGAAGCCGTAACACGAACCAGCGAGGTCAAATCCTGCTAGAGGCACTGGCCGTGCTAGATGTCGATCTGGCTAATGTTGGTACCAAAAGTACCTTCAGCCGAAACGGAGAGGAGTCGATTATCGACGTTACTTTTTGTAGTCCTGGCCTAACGAGTAGTTCGAACTGGAGGGTAGACGATGCCTACACTCACAGCGACCACCTGGCGGTTCGCTACAGTATCGACTACAACAACAGCAGGCAGCAGGAAGCGGCTAGGTCAAGGCCAAGCCCTCGTAGGTGGAAGACATCGTACTTCAATGATGAAGTACTTAGGGAGGCGCTCCGCCGTGAGCGTAACCTACTCGGCCTAAGCGGGGACGAACTGGTAGCGGTGCTTACGCGTGCATGCGATGCGACCATGCCTAGAAAAGTCCACCCTAGGAATGGGAGACCACCGACGTACTGGTGGACTCAAGCTATTGCGAACCTGCGCCGTGCCTGCCTACAGGCAGAGCCTGGTACTATTGCCAAAGGCGGGGAAACCACCCGGTGACCCGTCGGCGTATAGACCAATATGCTTGATTGACACGGTGGGGAAAGTGCTCGAGAAGATCATCCTCAACAGACTGTCGAGGTACACCGAGGGTGTAAATGGTCTCTCAGGCAACCAGTTCGGCTTCCGGAAAGGGAGGTCCACCGTAGACGCTATTCTGACGGTTAAGAAAACCGCTGAGATAGCACTCCAGCGTAAGAGGAGGGGTATTCGCTACTGCGCAGTAGTGACTCTGGATGTAAGGAACGCATTTAATAGTGCCAGTTGGGCGGCTATTGCTGATGCGCTCCTGCGTCTGGGGATACCCGAGTACCTGTACAAGATTCTCGGAAGTTACTTCCAGAATCGGGTATTAGTCTATGACACAGAGGTGGGTCGGAAGTGCTTTCACATAACCTCAGGAGTCCCGCAAGGTTCCATCCTGGGTCCGGTGTTATGGAATTTCATGTACGACGAGGTGTTGAGATTAAAATTCCCGGCGGGTGTGGTCATCGTTGGATTTGCCGACTATATTACGCTGGAGGTCTACGGTGAATCGATCGAAGAAGTGGAATTGACTGCAGCCCACTCGATCGCAATTGTGGAGGAGTGGATGAGCTCCAGGAAACTGGAATTGGCTCACCACAAAACTGAGGCGGTTGTTGTCAACAACCGAAAGTCGGTGCAGCAAGCGGTGATCAGTGTAGGCGACTGCACGATCACTTCGAAGCGCTCCGTCAAACACTTGGGGGTGACGATCGACGATAAGCTTACCTTCGGTAGCCACGTCGATTATGCCTGCAAGAGAGCCTCCACAGCTATTGTGGCACTGTCCCGGATGATGTCCAATAGCTCTGCGGTGTACGCCAGCAAGCGAAAGCTTCTGGCTAGTGTCGCCTCGTACTTACTGAGGTATGGTGGCCCGGCTTGGGGCACGGCTTTGAGTACCAATAGCTACCGTAGCAAGCTAGAGAGTACTTATAGGCTAATGTGCCTGAGGGTTGCGAGCGCGTACCGTACCGTGTCACACGATGCACTCTGTGTCATCACCGGTATGATGCCTATTGGTATTCTTATCATGGAAGATATAGAGTGCTTCGAAATGCGCGGCACAAGAGGCATACGCAGGACTGCCAGACTGACCTCCATGGTCAAATGGCAGCGTGCGTTGGACAGTTCCACCAAGGGAGTGTGGACTCACAGGTTGATTCCGAGGTTGGATATCTGGGTCAATAGGCGCCATGGGGAACTAACATTCCACCTAACACAGGTCCTTTCGGGCCATGGATGCTTTAGACAGTATCTACACCGTTTCGGTCATGCGGGTTCTTTTTTTTTTGCCACATGCGGTCGGGACACGACTCCGGACAATTTGGTCCAGAGGATGTGTGCAGACGAGTTTGGCTGGAATGCCGTTTCATCGGCTATCACCCACATTGTCTCGGAACTCCAAAGGAGGTGGCGTGTGGACTCGAGGAGTGACTAGTGCAGACGCTAATCAACAGGTGGTCCAAGGGTTCGCAGTCGGCTACGTAGGTCATACCGGTGCCCTTACAGCGATTAAGTGGCCGCGGGGAGAACATCCTGGTAGCGCTGCTGTCGTGGCGCCGGCCTACTGGGTGGATACGAGCCTCTGGTTGTTCGGGGCAGGTGGAGGCCCCTTCGTCAGCAATCCCAGCTGGTGCTAGCTGATAGGGCCTGAGCCTTCAGTAGGTCAAATTGCGAAGCCCGCAGTATCAGTTCTTGATACCTGCGGTGCAGCTGGGCGCGGGCTTAGTGGTCGACCCTGCCCGCTTTCAGCGGACAACGGGAGGTGAGGACCACCCGGGAAGCTGGCAATGCGCCAGCATGCTACCTTGGTGGACCCCCATAAGCGTGTCATCGATGTTCGTTGCTGCATGGCTACGCAGCTAACCTGGAGGATGCGATGTGCAATAGCCCCTCTCCGAAGCAATGCCTTCTTGGTGGTCCCGGAGAGACGAAGGGTTTGGCGGGAATGGAAATGGTTTAGTGGGTCGGGGGTGTAGTCCTGTTTACTGCTTGTACGTAGTAAATGGTCCCCAACCCCACACTCCCGGACCTCGGTCCGGAATCTGTTGAGCAGATTATCCCCCCATTGCTTAGAAGGAAAAAAAAAAACCCATACATACAGCCTGTATGTATGATACAGGCATATGCAAACAAACACATTTTTTTGCGATCAATTTTCGATTTTGTGTGGGGTGCCTAACCTACAAACCTATTTTTAAAGATAAGTAAACCATTTTGAAAGGTACTTTGTATTCATTTTCTTGTTCTTCGAAGCCCACATGAATTTTAAGTTTATCAATTCGAGATTTATGACCAAAAATACTCCTTCAAAATTTTAGGTTCAACAATTTAAATTTTTTTCGTTGATAAAATATTGAGATGCATGTAATTTTTATAATAATCGATTTCGGAACCTGTGCACAACTTGTGGTGCAAACCATTATTTTGAGACCCTTAAAACATGCAAATATTGTTCAGCAAAATTTTTTTGAAGCATTGTCCCGTACAAGCAAGTCTGAACTTCAAACAGTTCAAGTAAAAAACAAGATTATGCGAAAAATTAATATTTTTTCCATTCCGCCGGTTGTACGTCAAAGTATCAATAGGTACGCTTTATAAAATATATCTTGACGCAATGCTGTCCTTTCCAAAGACAGTAGCATGTTTCCATTATCGTTGTGATTGATAGTTGAGTTTTCTGCTTGTCAAGCTCTTTTATTAATCTTGTTTGTTTTCTTTCTTTCTTTTTTCGTGGTTGATAATTACAGGTCGAGGTGAGCCTCCATCCGGGGTCGGGGACCCATGCGCCGGATGTAACAAGCCAATCCTAGACAAATTTCTTCTGAATGTGCTGGAAAGAGGCTGGCATGCATCTTGCGTGCGGTGTTGTGATTGTCATCAGCCTCTTTCGGATAAATGCTTTAGCAGGGAGTCGAAGCTCTACTGCAGGAATGATTTTTTTAGGTAAGTAACCCACATTGGTTCAACATCGATTTAAACCGAAACGCCACTCAGAAGCTCGTTTGCCGAAAGCGAAGATTTACATACAATATATATTTATCCAGAAGTGGTGGCTGGGAAAAAATGGTCCTAAAGATTATAATTATCGGCATTCGAGATCACGCATTCATCTTCCTGTGCTGTAGTATAGAATGCCTCAAACCATAAAAGTGTGCTCGTATGTATAAGACTCCAAAACTCAATGCAAAGCCTTTGTTTGAACATGAGTTGGGAAGATAAAAATGGTGAGATTGATCCTATGCGGTAATTTATTCTCTGCGCTTGCCCTTCTTTCATTCAAAAATCGGATACAAATATGACGAAGAGAAAAATCACTCCAGACGAAAAGGGTGTGTTCGCAATGTTGAATGATATTCCTTAAGATGAGTAGATTTCCCATACGAGGGCTTAATTTGTGCATCGTCTAAACGGTCGATTTTTTTAATATTTTTGAAAACATTTGTGGGTTGGTACCTGCTTAATAGCGAAAAATGAAATTTATATGAGATAATCAATATTTTTCCGAAACCAGTTTTTGGTAGCATAGTGCGATTATGAATGGAGAACGTCTTTCAGAACAGAACATTTTTCGGCAGTGTGAGAATCAGAATGACGAATGAGTATGTTGGCTCGAGGAAACTTTTTATTTTCAAACCTTTATAGGCTACCTGAAATGATGGCCCTTTACGGATACCTGGGGTCTCTTCAGGCAAAACGTTCCAAAAGGCAAGATCCGACTATGGAAGAACGAACTATTTCGAAATATTTAAGAAAGGTGGTGAATGCTCATTCATTGTCTAAGGTACCGTAAATATTGAATATTGTAAACCACGAAAGATACAGTGGCCCAATTTCATATTCGTACAGGATACTGTTTTCACATCAAGTTAGTAAAAAACTATAAAATGATGTATTGAGTTTAAAATACTTTATCCACATTGAAAATAATAGGTGTCATCTATTATTTGCCAATCACATAATGTTTCCAGTTACATTGATCTTTGGATTAATGGAAAAGTATTTAATTTATGTCACAAATTCACCCAATTCCATATTCGTGCACCTACCAAAATTCAAACGTAAAACATTTAAAACTAAATTTAAAAGCTCTATTTGATTGCTGAAGTGCTTTATTATAATGTTCAGATGTAGTGAAGTACGTTTATACAATTTTTAGCGGACATATATGAAATTTAGGTAAAATTATGAGAAATGCCAGTTTTCCAATGATTTTTGCTAAAAAATCCAATAATTCGAACTATAACATTCATTTTGGTCATTGGCTCCAATCTATTAATTATATTCGTGAACTCTAATAGAAATTTAGTTGAAATATGTACAGTTTACAGAAATTATAAACAGTTTTTATCACTTTTGAGTTCAGAAAATTGTAGTGCCATAACTTCAAAACTCTTCTAAAAAGATATTTGTAATCAATGTGAAACAAATTTTCATTTTATACAACAGGTAAAGGTTTATTTTGAACGTGTATGTAAAAAGAATTCGAACTACGAACATCGTTTTACAATGAAGTACCCTGAACTAAGCTGTACATACCTCCACTTAATTGATGTTATCACAATATTCAATTATCTTCGAATTAATACTCAAATAAATTATATTCAGAATAGCACCCTATTTTGCAATTTATTGATTTCATAAGAAAAATACAAAATAACTTGAATGAGCAGAGAGCATTGATATACTTTTTTCTAGAATATATCCTGTTGTTTTCACCTTAAAAAAAACGTTTGTTTTGCGGTTACGGCAATAATATTTATTCTATAAATCTCTATAAAAAATGTACTCTACTCATCTGAACAACACAACAAAGAACTTAAGCAATCATCTAGTCCATTAAAAATTAGTTTTGAATGTTGTATATTTCTATTTTGTTAGGAGGTCAATTATAGACACAAACCCAATACTTTTCCATTATTCCAAAGATTCAAGCAAATGAATACAGTTTGTCATTGCCAAACAATAGATGACACCTATGACCTTCGTTATTGATAAAGTATATCGAAGTCCATGCACCATTTAATAGTTTGATACCAAACTTGATATGAAAACAGTGCCCCGTACGAAAATGAAATTGAGTCACTGTTACATACAGTTTTCTTTATCTAATTCTTCTTCTTCTTGGCATTAACGTCCTCACTGGAACAGAGCCTGCTTCTCAGCTTAGTGTTCTTATGAACACTTCCACAGTTATTAACTAAGAGCTTTCTTTGCCAAACTTGCCATTTTCGCATTCGTATATCGTGTGGCAGGTACGATTACACTGCGGAACACATTTTTGTCTCAAGAACTAAAATACCGCTATTTACTAAATTAAGGGTTGCTGAGTCCATTGCCGTTTCCAGAAATATCATGGCACGTCTAGTTTTTGAGATATTGACGGTTGAAAATGCTAAATTTGACTGTTTCAGCCAACTTGCATGCAAGTTTTGCAACTTGTACGGCAATTCGTTTGCTCAATTTGTCACAGAATTCAAACTTTATGCATAGAACAATAATTATCAACGAAGTTCATAATATTTTCGATGGTAAAATGTTATTTTTTGGTGGTTCAGAAAAGTATTGTATTATGCCATATATGAGAAACGAAGAATTTTATATGAAGACTGCAAACATGTTGAAAAAAATAGATTTAACCTAAATTTTATCGTAAAATTTCAACTGATTTGTATCTAAATTGAAAGTTCAAGTCCTATTTAGCATGTTTGGTAGATTATATCACAAAAAAGTTTGATAAATCATACTTTAAATTTCATAAAAACATCAATAAAACCAGTGTTTTATACAACTTTGGCGACCTGTAGCTAAAAATTGTGACGTGCTGGAACATTTCTGAGAACGGCATCAGATTCAGCGACCCAAAATCTACTAGAGACACATAATTTGATCCTTGAGACACGCGAAAGTGTCATTTTTGTTACGCTGTGTTATACTCTATGCCCAGGGAAGTCAAGGAAATTCCCATTACGAAAAGATCCTGGACCGACCGGGAATCGAACCCAGACACCTTCAGCATGTCTTTGCTTTGTAGCCGCGGACTCTAACCACTTGGCTATGGAGCGCCCCTAAATTTACTTTATATGATCAATAAAAATCGATCAAACGTGTAATTAATGGATTATCTGCTTTGCTCTTGTCCGCAGTTGATCGGCAGAAGTTTTCTCGTTTAATTTTGTATGGGGAGAGGAATCTAACTTCAAACATTTCGTAAATGAAAGCTTTAATCGAAAAAACATTTGGTAGGCGTGATAGCCACCATCACTACGCATAACCGGTACACATTTTTTTTAAATAGTTCCCAATATTGAGAAATAATTCATTAGATGCATTTCGCCATACAAATATTTACCGCGTTACCTTCTAGCGATTTTTCGTGCATATACACTAGCGTATGTGCGTTACTATGTGGCGATCACAGGTCATGCATTTAACCCATTGATTGAGGACCAAACATATTAAAATAATGGGTTACATGCTTGACCTGATTCGCTACTCACCACATAGTAACGCATATGCGCTAGTGTCCATGCACGAAAAATCACTAAAAGGTAACGCGAAAAATATTTGTATGGCGAAACACATCTAACGAATTATTTCTCAATATTGGGAACAATTTTCTAAAAAGAAAAAATTTGGTGCCGGTTGTGCGCAATGATGATGGCTATCACGCCTACCAAATATTTTTTCGATTTATGCTTTCATTTCTGAAAAATTGGAAGTTAGATGCCTTTCCCCAGACAAAATGGAACGAGAAAACTTCTGCTGATCAAATGTGGACAAGAGCAAAGTAGGTAATCCATTCTAAACATGAATGTCTAATTTTGTTTCTTTTTTTCATGTGTACACGGAGACGGAATTCAACTCAATTTTGGGTTGTTTCAACGCAATTCCGTAGTTGAGCCCAATAACTCAATTTTGGCTAAATTTCCAAGGTCCCCACTAGGTAATTTGGCTTTGATTCCATTAGAAAAATATACTCAATTTTGGGTTGATTTAACGCAAAATTGAGTTCTTTCGACCCAAACATGAGAAAAGTTGCATTTACCCAAATTTGGCTTATTGGGCCAAAGTACCCCCATTGGGTAGATGCAGCTCTCTCTATTTTTGACAACATTCGTGTGGGAGAAAGAGAAAACCGAGAGATTTTGGGTTGAAACTATAATCGATATACTTAATTTTGGGTAAAGTAAACTCAAAAATTAAGTAAAAATATTTCTCCGTGTATGTTAGCAATTGAGATTGAAATGGCTGTTGCAAGTTACTCCACAAGAGTAATCAAGAACATTTCAGTGTTTAAGGCTTTTTTGTTACTGACAAGAAAAGGAATCGCAAATTTCATTCAACCAAAGCTTGAGAATAATGCATTTACCCAAATTTGGTTTATTGGGCCAAACTACACCCATTATGTACAATGACTCAATTTCATTTTCGTACGGGGCACTGTTTTCATATCAAGTTGGTATAAAACATAAAACTATTAAATGATCCATGGACTTCGATATACTTTATCAATGATGAAGATCATAGGTGTCATCTATTGTTCGGCATTCATAAACTGTATTAATTTGCTTAAATCTTTGGAATAAAGGAAGTGTATTGAATTTGTGTCTAAAATTGACCCAATTCCATATTCGTACACCTAACAAAAACAAGCTTACAACATTAAAAACTAATTTTTAATGGGCTAGATGATTGCGTAAGTTATTCATCGTGCTGTTCAGATGTAGTAGAGTACATTTGGATAATTTATAACTTAAGTGAATTTAAGAAAAATACCACTTTTTCAATGTTTATTTTGCAAAAATATTCGGTAAGCCCAACAATAGCGTACATTTTTTCAACATCACTTCCTGAAGAATAATTACTGCGAATACTGCACAAGTTTCAAAAACTTAGAATCAGTTTTAGAGTAGCTACGAGTTGATATCGACAACTAATATTTCAGGATCTTAGGTAACATAACATTTATAACAAATACAAAACTAAAAATTTTAGTCAATTTCTTTCAGTTTGGCTCCTGAATGAATATACATAATCCATAGTTAATGTTCCTATAAAAATATTGCGTAATTATTATTATTATTTTACATTTTAATACTAAACAAGATTGAAGAGAATTATAGAATAAATAGATATAGAATAAATAGATAAATAAATAGAAAGAAAAATCCATGTAAATTTCAGCGTAAAATCATGCACATAAAGGGAATGCCAGATTTGTCACACATTCACATGACAAATCGTGTAAAATTACATCAACATCATGTAAATTTATGCGAATCATCGTGTAATCGGTAAGAGCCCATACTAGATTACACGATGTATAGCGGAAACTTACATGATGTTATTGTAATTTTACACGATGTGACATGTAAATTTGATACATATCTGGAATTCCCTCCATGTGCATGATTTTACGCTGAAATTTACATGGATTTTTCTCTCTGTGCGCAATACATACGTGTTTTGAAATGATGAAAACAACAGGATATATTCTAGTGAAAAGTATATCAATGCTCTCTGCTCTTTTCAGTTATTTTTATTTTTTTTTTCATAAAATCAATAAACTGCAAAATAGGCTCCTATTTTGAGTATAATTTGAATACGAATTCAACGATAATTGAATATTAAGATAACATCAATTATGTGGAGGTATGTACAGTGTAGTGTAGGGTACTTTGTTGTAAAACGAAGTTCGTAGTTTAAATCCTTTCTATAGACAAGTTCAAAATTAACCTTTACCAATTGTTTAGAATGAAAATTTGGTTCAAATTGATTAAAAAATCATTTAAAAACAGTTTTGAAGTTACGATACAACAATTTTCTGAACCCAAAATGGTTAAAATTTATTTATGATTTCTGTAAACTGAACTCATTTCAACCAAAATTCCTTCAGAGCTCACGAATATAATGAATAGATTGGATCCAATGACAAAAATGAACGTTCGTGTTCGAATTATTGGATTTTGTAGCAAAAATCATTGGAAAACTGGCATTTCTCATAAGTTTCCCTAAGCCAATAAATTGTCCAAATGTACTTTACTACATCTGTACATCATAATAAAGCACTTCAGCAATCGAATAGAGCATTAAAATTCAGTTTTGAATGTTGTATGGTTAATTTTTGATATGTGTACGAATATGAAATTTGATGAATTTTTGACATACATTTAATACTTTTCCATTATTCCAAAGATGAATGTAAATGGAAACATTCTGTGATTGCCAAATAATAGATGACACCTATTAATATTATACCTAACCTTCAATATGGATAAAGTATTTTTTACTCAATACATCATTTAATAGTTTTTCACTAACTTGATGTGAAAACAGTGTCCTGTACGAATATGAAATTGGGCCACTGTAGGTGCAGCTCTCTCTATTTTTGACAACATTGGTGGGGAAGGGAGAGAATACCGAGAGATTTTGGGTTGAGATAATAATCGATATACCGTCGGACGGGACTTTTGATTCCGGGGGCTACTTTGGACACTCAACTTTTGTATTTATTTGCAGCGTAAATATTAATCTAACCAATTTTGTGTCTTTAGCACTTTTACTAACCAATGTATGCTCTACCACTATTCATGAAACAAGAACAAGAAAACATTTCAAAAATAGAAACAAGAAAAAATTTCAAAAAAAGTCCGAATAAATATTCACAAGCTATAAAACGTTGACTATGCAAACATTGTTTGAATTTTTCCCATATCGTGGAAAGTTATTGGGAGCATCACAAAACTATCGAATGTTCATGTTACATAAAAGAATGTGATAGTATTTTGCTTAAAATAGTTATTTTATTAAAATGTTTGATTCAAGTTCTTAATTTTTCGATCTTTATTTTATTATAATGTTTTATGTATATTTTACAACATAAAAAAATTAAATAAATATTTGGAAAAGTGAATCGATATAAAACACACATATTTCAATACGTACCAATGACAAGCCCACAACATAATCTCTAAAAAAATATGTTCCGTCATATATTACATAAATTTGCAGTACAACACAATTGCATCCTCCAATTATTCAAATAAACTACTCTTAGGCCAGCTCTAAACTGCTCAGAAGCTAAAATCATGGTACAAAAGCAAACTTTTGCTTCTATACGATCTTGAAAAATTTTACTTCGTTCAACAGTAAGAATAGAAAAGACAGTTTTTGTACATAACTCATTAATCATCGCAGTACCTAGTGGATACATCATTCGTTTATGTCAACTTAAAAATCAAGCATTCGTTACTAATAGTTCCATTTAAGAGGAAGTTTTCTCCTGCAGTAAACCAACCAAAAGTCGAATGCTCGCTAAAATCTTCTGTTTTGTGTATAGCTAAGATCAGTGTAATAAATAAATATAATTTAACCCAGTGCTACAAAAAACGTAAATTCGGCTGCATGTCGATATGTTTCAAGTTTCACCTTTGTTGCAAGTTATCCCATTGGAGGTACTAACCATCCAAAATGTATAATATCGTTAAAAAACACGAACGAACTGAGTAACAACATCTGTTACAATTCTGTTGTTACCTGAAATGCATTCAATCATACCCGACCAACGAACTACAACAGTGATATAAATTTGGCTAATTAATGGATTAAATAACAAAAAATATTACAACATATCCTTTACATTAACTCTTCTTCTACCAAGGGGGTGAAAACTTACGCCAACTACCAAGGGTCCAAAAAAGTTTGAAGTGAAACTTTTAACATGCATATCTCTGTCGTTTTCAAAGCGATTTTCAAAATTTTTTTCAGCAATGGAACCGGACACTATTCAAGATTGAAGTTCATTTTTGGGGTTTGAAATAAATGCGTCTACCCAAAAATATTAAGCAAAAGGCACTCCTAGTTTTATTTTTTCACAAATTCAACAATAAAACAAAATTCAAAGCGATGACATGTAGTTTTATCGACATTAATTTGATTGTTTGAGTGTAGTGAACATGATTTTTTTGATTACACTTAAAATTTCTTTTACTTAAAATTTTACGAAAAACCTAATTGTTTTGACCCGTTTGCTTGTAACTCAAAATTCATAGCGATGACATATAGTTTTTTCAACATGAAATTGATTGTGAAAGTGAACATGTTTGAGTAAAAACATGAATTTCCAATAACACTCAAAGTTTATTTAACCCAGAAAACCACACAAGAAACGTAATTCCTGACTTTTTTTGTCTGTAAATCAAAACGGAAGCCTATGTTCACTATTTACATGTCGTTTTTTCGGCATGAATTTACTTATAGAAGTTAAGTGAACATATTTGAGCAGAAATTGAAATTTTTGATTACACTCAACATTTCATTAATCAAAAAATAATACGAAAACCCCTATTTTTTACACATTTGCTCAAAACTCAATGCGATGACATTTTGATTTACAAACAAATACCTTCAATGAATTTCAATGGAATTTTGAGTTGCAGGCAAACGGGTCCAAAAAATAGGGTTTTTCGTAATATTTTGAGTGAAACAAATTTTGAGTCTAATGAACAATTTCAATTTTTGCTCATGAACTAATCTACGATGACGTTACGCTGCAACTTCCAGCGTTTTTCAAAAAACTAGGAAGTGATTTTTGCTGAATAACTTTGGGTAGACGCATCTATTTCAAAAAACCCAAAAATGTATATCAATCTTGAATAGTGTCCGGTTCCATTGCTGAAAAAGTTCAAAAAATCGCTTCGAAAACTACAAAGCTATGCATGGTCAAAGTTTCACTTCCAACTCTCTGAGGGGGTTTGGGTGAATAGGTGTAAAACAAGATTGTAATAATAGTGCTATAATTTGAACAAAATTACAATTGCTTGTGTTTCTGTAGCAGGGTGATGCATTAATAAATTTAAACAAGTTTCTCCTAACTGAAATATAATAAAAATTGGAAAAATAAACACTTATGCAAAATATTGTACGCATCAATAATTCCTTGTAAAATTGTTTAAATTACTGGAATTGAAAGATAAAAGATAGGGGGTACGTGTATGGCACAGCACTTAGATGTACCTAGTTCAATGTCAACTTAACAATTGCTTTAATATATGTTTTCCCATTAGAGAAAAGTCGATGATCATGTATCGTTTTAACAATTTTCACAATAATTGTTTTTTTTTTCTTCTTTCTGGCACTACGTACAAACTGGGACAAAATTTGCTTCTCAGCTTATGATGAGCACTTTTACAGTTATCTGAGAGCTTACTTACTCAAATGACCTTTTTTGCATGTGTATATCGTGTGGTAGGTTATAAGTTACTCTATGCCCAGGGAAGTAGAGAACATTAAGGAAAGATCCTCGGCCGGCAGGAATTAAACTTAAGACCTTCAGTTAGATCTTGCTGAATAACTGCACGTTTACCGGCAATCTGGGCCTCACCATTAAATTGAATCAAATAAAAACAGCTTTTGAGGATACAATAAATTTTGTTCAATTATGTTATGGATATCCCCATCAAACATATACTGCCGTGAATCGCAAGTCAGTCCCATCTGTAAAAAGTAGGCATTGAGAAAATGGGCTGTGAAGTTTCCAAACTCATTTTCTATACGAATATTTAAAAAATTCCAGAGGATTGGAATATGTTCAAATCTTAATGAAATTTTGACAATTTGCTCTTCGCTATGATATCTTTCTGAGATAAATATAAAGATGATCAAAACAGGTTCATTTTTGTGTTACACGGTTCGGAAATCTGTAGTGGGACTGATATGCGGTTACTTTTCATTATGGGACAATTTGACTTGCTATTTTTTCCTTCTTTTTCCGAACAAATCTTATTATCTCATTTAGGCAGCTGAAAGAGCATTGGAAGATATGTTTAAAACTGAACTCAACTCAATTTTGACGAAAATGCAGATGGGACTGACTTGCGATTCACGGCAGTATAGTGCTTCTAACTGTTGGTTTTGACAAAATTTCATATAGTTTACATACAATTTTGTTGTAATCCACTAAACGGATAATAATGAAAACTGTTATTACGCTCAGTCGAGAAAATGGAAGAAATTCTAAGTAATTCTCCTGATTGTTCCATATACTATAAGCTAAACAACTGTCGTTAAATTAAAATCAGCATCAACTTTTAATCCTGCTTCTCATTTTTTCATTGCAGACGTTACGGTACAAAGTGCAGTGGTTGTGGACAAGGCATCGCGCCTTCGGATCTAGTGCGAAAACCGCGAGATAAAGTGTTTCATTTAAACTGTTTTACGTGTTGTATTTGTAGAAAACAGCTGAGTACCGGAGAACAGCTGTATGTATTAGACGACAATAAATTTATCTGTAAAGATGATTATCTGCTCGGGAAAGGGCCACATTCATCATCCATGACAGGTAAGATGAAAGCATATTTAATAATGTATGGAATCAAGATGAGTGGTTCAAAATATGTATCAAATTACTTTTTCATGCTGCTCATACTCAGAAATTGTGTAATTATGTAATGTTTATTTTTTCTAGTAATAAATTAGCACTTTAGTGGTTGATTGTTGTATTTTGTACGATGAACTTCGCTATCCATACACTGGAGCAGCGTGGCGTTTTGACGATTTTAAAAGGGTGCACGACGTTAGGCATAAATACGTTAGGCATAAGGACGTTAGGCATAAGTACGATAGGCATAAATACGATAGGCATAATGGACGTTTGGCATAATGGATGTTTGGCATAATGGACCTTAGGCATAATGGACGATAGGCATAATTTCCAAAATCAAAATTGAAATTGTTTGTGTGAAAAGTGAGCTGACTTTTTTGGTAATTGTGTAGGGCTTCAAAGATCAAAAATGTGTCCTTTGAAATGTGATTGCCCTGCAGTCGTCCCATACTTGTGAATCCTTTGAGGTCAATTTCTAGAACAAAACTTGAGCATGAAAATGCTATAAATTGCCTCTAAATTATTAGCTATGTGGTAACTTCTATGACACCAGGATCCTTGGCGATGAAGTATAATCGTGCTCATGTATCGTGCATAAATGAGAATGCAAAATGGCCGCTTTGACAAAGCAAACATTTGGGTAATAACTGTGGAAGTGCTCCTAGAACACTAAGCTAAGAACTTGGATTGGGTCGTAATGCCAAGAATAAGAACGACGCTGTAATTGCTACTCATCTTTTGAGTTTGGTTGTACACATATTATTGGCAAATTTTTCATCAGAGATTATCCCTTCTTTAAATTGAAGGCTGTTCTTTATAGGTATACTGACGGCAAAATTATTGGAGTTTGTGCTGCTAATGTTTTATTTAGCAATTTTTTCTTCTTCCGAGACATACTTATTCAGTAATTAATGTCATTATTGCTTTTAATACTTCCATCATACATTTTCCCTTCTTTGAATCATAGGCTATTCTTTATACTTATTCGGTCAATTTAATGACTGGAAGAATGGGACCTGCTTCCAATAAAATGCAGTTTTGTGGATTATTGGTGTTCTATTAGTTATTGGAATTGTAGATGTAAATATTTACATTAAAAAAATACACGCCAGGCTGCTGAATGCTGAATACTATGCTATGTTAAATTGAAGCTTGACTGTTATATATACTTTGAAACCAAATTTTACTTTTCAATCTCGATGAATTTCAAATATTTTCAAGGTGCTTTCAGCAATGCTTACATATGTGACTGATACAAATTGTTGAAAAATCATTGTAAATTGTTGGCAGAAGAGGCAGAAAAACTGTTTTCACTACATTAAATTGAGAAGACTCGGAGTAGGAACGTAACGCTTTTCTTGGCGTCACACTACCAGCATATTATTGTCATATAATGTCACCTATAATAACCAGGATTTTTGGCATGACACTATATTGTTGTCTTCAAGTTAAACATTCGCATTATTAGTACTAATGATTATATGCAAGATTTCCCTTTTTTAGAATTAACGTAATTATGTAAGAGATATATAACGGCCTTCCTTAGCCGAGTGGTTAGAGTCCGCGGCTACAACGCAAAGCCATGCTGAAGGTAGACAGGGTAGGGTTCGAAACCCGGTCGGTCCAGGATCTTTTCCTAATGGAAATTTCCTTGGCTTCCCTGGACATAGAGTATCATCGTACCTGCCACACGAGATACGAATGCGAAAAATGGCAACTTCGCCAAAGAAAGCTCTCAGTTTATAACTAGGAGTGTCATATACTCACCGAATGAAACATCTCTAGAAATAAATAACACTTGCCCATCGCAAATATAAATTGATACTTACAAACATTTTTTGAGCTGGATCTTAGAATAATAACAATGTCCAAGACAACAATCTTCTTCCACATCTTGCGATAATGGATTCATTGTTAAATTTTAGAACACCAAAAATAGTAATTTATAACCAATCAATTAACCCACCCCATCGTAACGCTTCTTGTATGCATTTTTCACTATTTTATGAGCTGTTTCATGTTAACCCTCTAATACCCAAATTTTTATTTTCGATCTAAATATCATTTTAAGTTATCTAAAATCATTCGAAACATGTTTTGGGCAATGATTTATTTTTATTCGCAAATCTATGAATTTTGGTTTTTGATTTTTATAATTTTTATTTTTGAACATCCCTATCCTTTTTCATTTTTTCTTGAAGTCTCTTCTAGTTATTGATTTTTGTCAATAATAAAAATTCAAGTTTATACGGTACTTTTAAAAATATTAAATTTTAAATATTTTCCTGGAAATATTTTTATTTTCCGTGTAAATAACGGACAAACAGGTTTGAAATTATTTTAATACCACCAAGCGGTTCTTCTGTGATAGGTTGATAGTAGAAAAATATAAAAGGTATAATTTTCATATTATACGTTAAATGAACCCCATGCATTTGTAAGTTATATAAGAATACCATTTTTCAAACAATTTTCAAAAATACAAAAGAGTTTAAAAAGTCATAAAAAACTTTTCTCATATGCGGGCTATGAGTCAAAGTTTAAGACAAAAATAAAATCATTTTGATTTCTGAGCTAAGAAAAAATACACAAAATTCCAAAGTGTACCCCGTCTAAAGGCGGGGTTGGGTATTAGAGGGTTAAGGACACACATCCACCCTCATCAACGTAATGGAATTTGTAAATGAACCCGAACAAGTTTCAACATGAGAAGAGTTTTAAATGGCACACACGCAAGTTTTTTTATGCCAAACGTCCGTTATGCCTAACGTATTTTATGCCTAACATCCATTATGCCTAATGTCTTTATGCCTAACGTCCATTATGCCTAACATACTTATGCCTAACGTCCTTATGCCTAACGTCTTTATGCCTAATGGGGTATACTCATTTTAAAATGCGTGAAAACTAGAAGGTTAAATTTTCCTTCGTTACATTACATTCCATGTTTCACTCTTTCAATTTATGCATTCTAACCCCAAGAAACTACTAATTTGAAAATTTGAACAGAATCCATTAGGAATTAGGAGAGGGGGGGGGGGGGGGGTAGGGGCTTGCTGCTCAATGAGCTTGAAGTTTGTATGATTTTTCCATGTATTATATTTTTGGCCATAGGTGGCGCTGTAGTCCATAAATTTCATTCGTTAGTCATTTGAAGACTTCCCAATCAATAATAATAAGACTGCAATGAACAGAAAGTTTGTAATAGCTATTTTTAAAGAATTGGCTTTTTTACGCCGGGAAACCAGCAATTTAGTTTCCACATACCTTTTTTGTTTTGAAACGAACAGAATCTTCGAACCAAAAACGATAAAATTCTTCAACTGCAGTGCCACCTATGGCCGAAAATGTTATGGGAAGAGTCGTTCACAAACACTTGATCGATTTTTCCCATCAAAACTTCAGGCTCGTTGAGTCTCCCTTAGACTTGATCGATTTTGCTTAAACTTTCGGAGTAGCTTCTGGAGTAACAAAAACTCAAGATTTTTAGGGTTTGGTTTTTTTATATAAAAAATAGAGAATAGCACCTTTGTTTTAATTTACTTGAGATACTATAACATACGTCATGCCTGTTGGTCTGTCCTTTTATCTGCATACTTGCATAAGACAACTTAGTTGCTGGAGGGTGGTAGATAAGAGGAGAAGTAGTATCCAGAAACAAGGAATTAGAAAAGAAAAGAGAGAATAAGAAAATATAGAAGAATACCAAAAACAAGAAGAAGAACATAGCGAAGAAGAGCATTCATGATAAAAACAGTGTCTTTAGGCGCCATGGCGTTCACATATCTAATCGTAAATACAGAAAAGTCCGTATTTGCGACAAAAGTCAAGTTGATTCAATTGTGTAATGGTTATGCAATTTTTGATAAAATAAGTGTTAGTATCTATTGTTGCAAGTGATCAATATTTATAAATAATCAAAAACAACAGAAACTAATATAGGCACATCGTATTCGTATTTTTGGCCCTCCGATTCTATTGACCACCTTACTCTACACTTGTTTTGCAACTTTACTGCGCATGCCATCTATCGGAAGTATGTGTGTCTGCATGAGTATAATAAAACAATCTGATGTATGTGAATAAGCGGTTTCTTACATTTCAAACTTCCCACTCTTGTTGCGTATTTCAGTGCTACCTTGTGAGCAAAAGTAACATTCATCAATAATATTCTTCCCTGCCTTGTCGCAGTGGTCAAAAGTCTTTTGCTGTCGCTTTCTGACATTTTTATTATTTATGCATCACAGCTACTGTTTGGTATTGTTGACATACCTATTCGAAACAACTATTTGAAATTGCGGTTTTACTTGCCTTGATTGTTTGCCTCCGAAGCTGTTGTAATTGACAGCGTAAAAATGAACCACACACCTGACCATCAATCATTTTATATTGCATGATATGGTACGACGTGCCGTAAAGATGATAGTGTTGAACGTGGAATAATACATTTATCGTATTTTTGGAGTGATTTAGAATAAATGAAAGGGACTTTCTAATCCAAGACGTGCGGTGCGTCCACAGGTTAAGGGTCTAGACCACATTTATTGTTAGAATCAAAAAAATTGAAATATTGTATAATTATAAAATAAAATATATGGGATATGAAAACTAATCCATAAATCATTCATTTAAAAATCTATAATAGTTTGAACAGCATATTTTAATTTTCAAGCTAATGATTTATAGTTTGATTGGTTTGATTTTCTAGGCTTAGCGTCGTTTAACGGGTTTTTTTGCGTCGTTTAACGGGTGCATTTTTCTCATCCATGCTTGCAAGTTTGAAAATCTCTATTAATCTCTCTCGTTTTTTAAATAATAATCTGTTTTTTCGACTTGAACATACACTCCCGTGCAAAAGTTTAGGTTCACCCCCTTAAAACATACAAAAGTGTTTCGTCCATATTTCTGTGATTACAAGTCTAATAAAAGATCTGTATGACACAACGGAAAGGCTATGAGTTAATCTTACTTATTTTGACAAACACATTTTTTGAACTTTGTATACTCAATTTTTACTTAAAGTTGTGACAAATTACAAAAAAAAAACACACTGAAAAAACATGGCTTATTTTCTCAGCATTGGATCGATTAAAATTTTGAAGAGCGCTTGCGAAATTTTGGCGAAAATATATGAAAACTGTTCAAAATCAATAAAACAGTCATACGTGCAAAAGTTTGTATCTATATATCGTGCAAAAATTTGGGATCACTTGATCCGCACGCAAATAATTTTTGTTGATAATTCCGGCATTTTTGAATGGATTTTATCAGCTTAATATGTTATTTAGGGTGAATATGAATCGTAGCCAAACCTCAAATTTTCAAGAGCACAAATCTGGAGAACAGAACACCCGTTTGAGCTGAAAACTTAATCGATTTGTCACCACCAGCGAGATATTCAAACGTTTGCTATTATTAAGCTTTATTTGGGATTATAGTCCTACAATCATCTAAAAAATCCCAAACAAAATTAGCCCAAAAGGGATTGGTTTCTTCAGCAACATCCTTCATTGAGGTTTGAATAATTATTTTTCACTATGGGGTGATAAGTTTGAACTTACATTATAGTACAATCATGTTTGGAACATTTTTCAATTTTTTTCCATCGTGATTTCCATATAAACATACATCGTCTTTGGGCCACCTCTAAATCATTCATAGAAAGCTGAAAATTTCACAGAACATGTATTTCTATGGTAAGGATGGTAAAAATGTGGGAGATTGGATTTTCAAACTTTTTTAAATTTTGAACTGCCCTAATACACACACATATGCATTAGACAGTTTCACAAAAATCGAAATGTCTGGGATTCAACCAGTCATCCCCTAGTCTTAGTTGCAGTACTAAAACGAACTACCAGACAAATTTTCATCCAATTTGGAGAAGATTAGGAGGTGCCTCAAACCGAATTTGTGTTTTTTAGCTATTTTTTACATTCAAATAATTCTAACGAGAATTTGAAAAAACGAAAATCAAAACGAATTCCACTAGTTGAACGTATTATTAGTTCTTTACAGCTTTTGAGAACACTGTATGCCGATTAGAGATGGTTTTGACCTCATAAAATTGATTTCTGTTCATTAAAGTACCTGTAAAACATACATTTCTCTACAGTTTTTGTTCTACGAGTTTCTTAACCTCATGCCTAATCATAAAAGTTTAACCGTAGTATCATTTATTTGCCATTTCTGAACATTATTGTAGTACATCGTTTTTGTATCCGAATTACAGATAAATTGTAAAAAATCATCGGAAATACGACATTCCTCATTCCCATGCATTTAGAGCTGCTGCCAAATGGCGCAATTGCTGACATGTTACTAAATTGAACATAGTAGCTTTGCTTTTTCAATGATGGATGATGATTGAAGAAAACATCTAGCAAATGTCATCAACGCAGTCGTGTTTCAAACAACATTCGCATTTGATGCTAATCAATTACATATGTGATATCACGGTGCTCCCCTGACCGTTATTATCAGAAAAAAATCTCCATCAAATCTGTGCTCACCAGTCGATTTCTATAGCTAAGCTGCATGTCTGGGCAAAATTTTAAAAAAATCGTAGGGCCCGTTTTGAAGTTACGCCCTTTGTAATGTGTAAGTGCCCTAGTTCTAAGGAAATCTGAGATATTTAAACGAGTTTTCATTGGCCGTGATTATCAGGATAGATATAATATGAAAGTTTGAATCAAAGTTGGTTTATGAGTTATTTGTTATTTCTGGGAAGAGTTTTGAATGAGAAGATAGACGAAATTTGGAGTTACGTCCTTTTGGAAGCGTAACCATTAAAATCACTTATTCCCAATAGATTAATTAGGCATTCTTATACCTTTGAGCATATTCAAATGTTTTCAATTGCACATTGCACTTATATGCAACCAAATTATTTCACAATCAACTGATTTTCCATAGGCTCAAGTGTTTTAAGGCATTACGAAGCTGATTACATCATGCAATCAAATTAGTTCTTGTAGCACAACATTCTGGCTAGCCTAGTGAACCCATGTACTCACGATTCAGTTTATTTTACATGTAATTGATTGTAACCTGTTGTACAATCGAAGCGAAGTATACGTCAAGGAATACTTTACGAGTTAAGTTTTCGGTTATGGATAGCAATGTATGGAATAAAATAAAATTAACAACGTGGAAAGCAGCGATACAAAATGATAGAAAACATTGCAAAGTTTAGAACATCCGTTGTTATTTTGTTTAATGGAGTTCAAAATTGTAGCATTTACAGAGCTTAATTTTAAATGTTTGTCTTTGTCAATTTGTAAAACTTTGTGAGGCTCCCAAAGTATGATTTTTTTTCGTTTGTGATGTGTCATAGCAGCTGGAGAGTCTTTACTTCACAAGCACAGTCTGCGAGGACTCATACAAAAAACGTGACAAAGAGGGGGGAGGGGGTCAAAAAAGTTGAAATTTAGCGTGACATAATTTGTGTACCATCCCTTAGTGTTCAATGAGCACTTCCACAATTATTAACTGAGAGCTTTCTTTGCCAAAGTTGCCATTTTTGCATCGTATATCGTGTGGCAGGTACGATCATACTCTATGCCCAGGGAAGTCAAGGAAATTTTCATTACGATTGAACCCAATCACCTCCAGTATGGCGTTGCTTTGTAGCCACGGAACCATATTTTATGAATAATAATATTGACATGAAAATTGCTCCGTAATGCCTTACAGCGCTTGAGCCTTTGAAAAAATAATCAATTGTGAAAGACTTTGGCGATATATAAGTGCAATGTGTCTTTGAAAACATTTGAAAATGCTTAACGGAATGCCTGCTTAAAAGAATGCCTAATTAATCTTTTGGAAATTTGTGTTTTCAATGATTACACTTCCAAAAGGACATAACTCCAAATTTCGTCTATCTTCTCATTCAAAACTCCTCCCAGAAGCTACAAATAACTATATAAACCAACTTTGATTCAAATTTTAATATTATATCTATTCTGATAATCACGGCCAATGAAAACTCGTTTGAAAGATTTTCTTAGAATTAGATTTCCTTAGAATAAGTAGACTTACACATTCAAAAGGGCGTAACTTCAAAACGGGCCCTACGATTTTTTTAAAATTTTGCCCAGACATGCAGCTTAGCTATAGAAATCGACTGGTGAGCACAGATTTGATGGATATTTTTTTCTGATAATAACGGTCAGGGGAGCACCGTGGATATAGCTCCGAGGTCAAGCTTCTCGACTACAAACCATGGTTTTATTTTTATGATTATATATAATTATATTCGATTGGGGGCCTTCCTTAGCCGAGTGGTTAGAGTCCGCGGCTACAAAGCAAAGCCATGCTGAAGGTGTCTGGGTTCGATTCCCGGTCGGTCCAGGATCTTTTCGTAATGGAATTTTCCTTGACTTCCCTGGGCATAGAGTATAATCGTACCTGCCACACGATATACGAATGCGAAAATGGCAACTTTGGCTTAGAAAGCTCTCAGTTATTAACTGTGGAAGTGCTCATAAGAACACTAAGCTGAGAAGCAGGCTCTGTCCCAGTGCGGACGTTAATGCCAAGAAGAAGAAGAATTATATGGATATATGAACCACAGTAAGCATTTAAACATGATTTAACTTATTGACAATTTGCAGCGAAACGGTGCTGTATGGCACCCTCTTAAAGTCCTGCAAATTTAAAAGTTATGATTAAGATGAATGATGTTTCATACTTTCTCGAATCTGGTAGACTACAGTCTTACGGTTCAACTAAGTATAATTATGTTGGAGATCAATATAGTTGGAACCCTTAGATAAAGTATGTCCTCCATGGTGGAGTATGTCACTTTGCTATCTAAGAAAGGAGCGTTGGAAAGTCGAATTGGGCGTATAAGAAAGTCGAAGGAGACGTAGAGTTAAGGCTGGGCCACAATGATGTGAGCGGCAACGCGGCGCGGCAAGATTTGACAGTTAACCCATACATTTTCTGTCAAAACCTGCCGCGCCGCGTTGCCGCTCACACCATTGTGGCCCAGCCTTTATGAAGGAGAATGTGACATCTGGTTGGCCGATTGCGCTACAGCAGGGGGTTTCAACCTTTTTGGCTGGCGGAGCACTTTTTGAAATAAAATTGTTGGACGGATCACCTGTCACCTTCAGCATTATTGCGTTTGAGTTCTGTTTTTACACGCCTAAATCGACCCTACAATTCCTACAATAACGTACGATTTATGTTTGTCAATCTTTTTTTTTATCCTTATTTTAAATTGATTTTTTAAATTTAGTTCTCGTATGAAAACATTCGATTTTTCTATTTTTTTTATCTTGAGGTACTATGACAATTAGGCACCTAAATAATACAGACTTTGGTTTTTCGTCAAATAGTTCAAAATTTATAGCTCGTAAATTGCAGAATTGGTTAGGAAGTTTCCCGGCTTTTGCTGTTAGTTCGAACAAATGAGCGAGTTTTGGAAGCGAAATATTTCTTTTTTCGGCCTCTGTCTGAAACTAGTACAGCACTCTCGAAAATATTCCTAATTATGATGAGAAGCTTGTAAAATTCTTCTAACTCAGATTTTTTATACCAGGTTAAGCAACCCAACAAAATTTTCACAACCCTAAAGTTTCAAAATATTATGTTAGGGAAAATTGGGTTTCTTCAATTTTAAGAGTGTTTTCCAAATTAAATTCAAGAAACCTCAATTTCGCAGCTAAAATTGTAACATACAAAATGTGAGGCAAATTTTTCGCCGATGGAATATTTTTAATCTTCCAATTACAAAATCTTAGCCCGAACGCTGAACGTTTTCGTAAAATATCCAATGTACATAGAAGTCAATAATTATCGATATATGTAAACACGTAAAAACTGTGATTTGTGATCCACCATATTGTCGGAATCATCATAAGGTGAACATGCATTTAAACCATCTCTAAACTTTCAAGCGCACAAATCTAGATAACAAAACAATGGTTTTAAATGAAAATTCTATCGACTGAACGCAACACACGATTTGCACATCGATCACATTTTCCTTTTTTTTCTTGCAAATTACTTTACCAAATTAAAGAAATTTATAACTATAAACAAATTTGTTGTTTATGAAGCAAGATATAGTGATTATTTATCTTACAGCATAAAAACATGTTACGAAAAGTGAATCAGTTTTCTGCAATAAGGCAAAGAGAGCAACGAAGAACGTATTGCAGGTAAGCCCTTATAAAGCACCAATGTCGATTTAAAGGCAGTGGTACACATTTTCAAAACTGTCACGAAGCACCTGCCAAGGCCTCGCGGAGCACCAAGTGCTCCGCGGAGCACGATATGAAAACCGCTGCGCTACAGAATCGTTACCCGCTCTGTAGCATAGTTGGTTAACGCGCCCAGCCTAGCGTATTGGGAGTCGTGGGATCGAAGCCCACCAGAACGATTCCATTATTTTTCACAATTTTCCATCTCAATTTGTCCGAATTGACTTTTTTTTCTACAACCTTCAGTTTTTTTTCAAGCTTTGAATGGTTCGCCACTGTAAGTGTCGGCATAAGAGTGTTCTGTGATGGTCCAGCCAATCGAGTTTATTTTTTATATGAGTAAAATACAACACATGCTTTCACCATGACAGCTGTAGGAATGTTAGTTCAACAAACTTTGAATGGTTCGTAACTTCAAGAGTCGACATCTAAATTATATTATATTTATAAGCATGTTTATATCTCACAAATAATTGTTTATCATCATCTAATGCTTATCAAAGTGAATCTTGTTACCCAACGATCCTCCCAATTAACAAACATTCCTCCCGTAACCTTTGTGGAGATGCAGAGGTAAACATGGACCGTTAGGACGTGGCCTGCGCCGTTATTGATCCTGTATAAATAAAGACACTGAATTATACACACTGAAGAAGATTTTGGCCAATCCCAGCCGAACTTCTAGTTGATTCTTTGTGCATTTTCACTGACTTCGGTCAATCTCGGAATAGCAACCATTGATATGCGTAGTCGGTCTTAGCTAAAATATGCACAATAAACTTTTACCGAAATAATTTCAATTGGATTACATTACTCTACAAGAAAAAGTTGTTCAACACAAATACAGTAATTTCTCGATTTTACCACGGTTTGTTTTAATATCGCTTCAAAATATCACTCTCGATTTTAGCACGGTTTTCGGTTCGATTTTATCAAGTCACAATAGTTGTAGGAAGTTCATACATTTTGCATTGATCCGTGCTTTTCATTTCATTCGCTCTATTTCTGCAACTCAAAGCTCAAATTTTGATGAAAATTTTATTGCAGAAACATACATTTTCATTATATCACTCTTCTGAATATCACGCCAACATTTTTTGGAACCGTGATATAATCAAGAAATAAATGTATGACGCATGCTCGTTTGGCTCACGCTTTGACAGCTCTCGCTGCTCGATTTGACAACAATGCAAGTTTCCGCGAATATTTTCTAAAGGATCGCTAGTACTTATCGCAGAATGAAACAAGCCGCGAAATGATACACCGCAAAATAATACACCGCGAAATGTTAGATCTCGGAATTGTTTACCACGACCCCTGCCCGAGCATGAGAAAAGTGCTACTGCATATAAAACTAAGGTATTCCATACCAGATAATTTTCAATACTTACAACCTGAATGAGGTATGAATGAGACCTGCATAAGAGGTAAAATACCACAAATAATATCTCATGCATATTCTACAATCACCAACATAATAATTAGATCAGGTATTGTAATACCTAAATAATACATGATGGATTTTCACATAAAAGTGAAATTTCTCAATGGTAGTCCAATACCTCCAGCAGTCCTCAATAGGTATCGAATAACAAAATGAAGTATTTTTAATTGTTTTAAACATTTTTTTCCAATACCATTATAATACCAATATTTGCTATTAATAACTAAACAATACCTAATTATGGTATGATACCAAAATATGGTATGCATATAAACAATGATTGTGTTTGTTATTTTTAACAATCACTTTCAATTTGTTGTAAACCAATAAATTGCGTTGAAAAAACAATAACTTTTCTTATAAACAAATCAGAAACATTGTTGAATTTACAGACCGGATGCCTAAGCTGATAAATTAATAATCTAATATTGTTATTTTTATGTAATCTTGTTACCCATTTATGATAAATATTATCATTCTCGTAACGAACAAAAATCAATTTGAAAATATAAATACGAATTTTGGTACTGCTTTTTGATGATGTATTTTAACCCAGAACCGGAAACAATCTAGAAACGTCTCGAATTCTTTAAATATGTCCACCATTGAATGTTTTCAATCGAGGAATACTAATTCATTGCCCATGGAAAGCATTCACAATATTCACAGAGTAATTGAAGTTCCTTTGCAAGAAGGCAATCCAAAAACCACTCCATAGGAAAATCTCAGAAATTTGTTGAATTGGCCGATAAATCATGAATTGTTAATTAAATTAAACTCTATTTGTCTCATGCTAGTGTCTGCATAACATTACAAAAACAATAAGGAAAACTATGTTAACGTCAATTGACGGAATATGAAATGAAAAGTTTAGATATTAATATTTCTGATGGCGAGCCATTCTACCCCAATGGTCCCTCTTGAATAATTCTCCCCTAAACCCTGGATTTTTTTTGGCTCTCCCCGCATTACGTTTTCATGACTTTAGGAGGTGGTTTTATCTTGAGGGCTTCAATTTTATGTACACCAACCATGAAAGAATGTATATCCATGTTTTTGCTGCCGCATTCTTTTACATAAACATATCTCTAAAGGACACAGTTTTGTCGACACCAACCCCGACGTTATATAGTTGTTTCATTGTGTGCGAATGTAAATCAAAGTTGAAAAGCAGACCCTTCCAAAAATGTCGGCATCATGCACTGCGCATATGCCATTTTAGCTGGTTGGGGTGAGATTGACTATTACAAACATACATTTCAGAGTCTAAGGGAAGAATAGCGATACAGTGATGCCTCGATATAAGAAAGGTAGTATTACATTTCAGCTTTTAATGTGGAAAATTGATTTAAAAAGCAGTGAGGTTGGTTTTAAAACAATAAAACAGAATACCGAAAAATAGTTCTCTGCTAAGATCGTCTAAAAAACCTTTTGAAAAAAATCCATCTTTTACCATGTTATTTTAAAAGCTGATTTAATTTTATTTTATTTCATTGTAAGTAAAAAACAATAGAAATCAATGTATTATGAGACACTTTCTGTATTAAAGCTACTCAAAACTCAGGAGAGGGTAGAATAAATGCATAATCACATGCCTTCTTTTATTCAAATGGTGTCCAGTGTTATTTACAAAAAAAAAAAAAAAAACGATTGTAGGGGGGCTGATCCAGTGGTAGTGTGTGTCTCAATAATAATGGTAGGGTAGTTCGCCAATTGTTGAACGGCCAAAATGCTTGCTACAGTCACCCCACAGTTATGGATTTTGATTTGAAAAATGACCCTTAGTTTATCCATAACTGTGGGGTGACTGTAATTGTTGTACACGCCATAAGGAATACACGGACTGTTCATCAATAGGCGAGGTTTTAGCCGTTCAACATTAGGCGAATTGCCATAGTGCGGTAACAACCGTGTTATAGGCAATTTTTTTTGTATGTGTATTTTTATAACATGATGCTTAATCAATTTATATGAATATGTTTAAAAAAATCTTGGAAATTAGAAAGACAATAGTAGAAAACAATTAAAAAACCTAAACTGTTTTACTCCTTTGCACCAATAATAGTGGGGCGTTCCTATAATAGTGAGTTTCGATGGAAAATCAATGTAAACCACTAATATAGGAAGCAAATACCAACATTACTGAAACATGTTCCAATAATGGAGGAAATGTGTTTTTGAAAGACTCAGTGATTTTATCGTTCTAAGATTATTTTTTATGTGAAACAGAACAGAAAAGCTTACGAATGACGTATGCAGATATAAAAAACGAGCTTCAGTTATTTTCTGGTGATTTTTCGTTCCTCACCACGTCACTATTGCCCCTATCACTGGTACAGATATAACTTGACTTGATATGTTTTTGATAGAATAAAAAAACATTTTGTTATATTTATGCTACAATTCATAGAACTTTTTGTTATAAATTTAGTTATTTCAACAACATCCTGCATCAAAATTGTAACAACCTATGTTCGATAATATCATAATAACAAGGGCTGATATAATTTTGTTATGTATCTATAGTCGGGTACCCACGCCCACCCAAAATAAGTATACCGACCAAGTACACCCGATTCTGTTTTTGCACGGGGGATGCGTACCGTGCAAAAAAAGTTTTCAGTTCAAAATTTCAAAAACTGTGCAAAAAAAAGCAACACCAATTCTCGACATTCCATGCAAAAATAAGGTTTTGCTGAAAAATTTTGTATGAAAACTTTTTTTGCACGGTCGTGTAAAAAAAAATCCGTGCAAAAACAGAATCGGATGTAATAACATAGCATAGCATAGCATTATCGACTGTACACGTGGGTGGCTGGACAATGTTCACCTCTATCGGTTTTGAGAAATCTATATGTCGTGCCGAACAAAAAAAAACGTTTGGGATGAGCGTCTTTTTCTACATAATATATATTATGTAGAAAAAAGTGAAAAAAGACGCTCATCCCAAACGTTTTTCTTTTCGTGCGACACTATATAGAAATATATAAAACAAACATCACATTGTACAAAACAAAAAAGCCTGGCCTTACGACAATCGCTAAAGGAAGGGAAGTCAACGTCTACTTAAGAAGATGCAGGGAACCCAAACTATCTTCATAGATGTTACAGGATGGGAATAATTGGTTTAGATTCTATTACATTTCCCGGAAAACCATTTCCCGGAATGCCGTTTCCCGGAATGCACCAATAATAAACATTCGCGGATTTTTTTGCGAGGGGAATGCCAGAACTGAACGGATTACAAGAACCCTACACGAAGCGAACTGGACTATCGAAATTCATACTTTTTTTCTTATGAAAGATGAAAGATAGCAAGGTCCTTGATTCGATTTTTTGTTCTCAAATCATGTTTTGATATGGCGAATTTTCATAAGGGGTTTGTATGTATTTCGATAGTCCTTTAGCCTGAGTGTAATATTTGTAGAGATTAACGCGCAACTATTCAGAAGGACCACAGATAGCTGTCGCGGATTCCCATCCCGACGATCGAGAATTATTCGGGTGGGAAAATTCTTCTACTTTCGAAGGCATAGAATTTAGTTGTCAATTGGTGAAGAATATTCTCAGTTAATCACTGTGGAAGAACTAATATGCACATTTAATCGAGAAGCAGACTATGTCTCAGTAAGAACGTTATGCCAGAAAAAAGAAGAAGATGATATTAATTAAAAACCCACATGACAGCATCAAGTTCATGCTAATATCTCATTCCAAAGGTGGAGAAAGAGTTGTGGGAAGCATCACAAACCTTACTAAATTGACATATATGTCTAATTTTTGCGTAAAATAATTTGTGTGTAAAACAATGACTCAACGAAATAACCTTAGTTTGAAAGAAGGGAAAATTTATGATGTTCAATATTAGCAGCCTTCTTGCCAAATATTCTTTTGTCGGTATATTTCAAAAGTAGGGCTATTCTTCAAAAGAAGGATAATTATCTATGAAAATGGGAGTAGCTATAATTGGAATTCATGTTGATGGATTTGTTTATCAGTGTGAACATTGCCATTTGGTTTCATGACATAACTTGAAAGAACAGCCTATGTATGAAAGAAAGGCAATAATCCAATGAAAATATAGATAGTATGGACCATAATAACTCTACCAGAATAATACGAAAATAGACCGGCCGAAAGATTTTTCACAGACTGCACATAGTACCATGTCATGAGATTAGTTAATCTTATAGTAAGTCTACAGTTGTAAGGGATTTGAGATCTATAAATAGACTAAACTAAGCTTGAAAACTTAATCCAACCCATAAAAATTCTCTCTAGCCCAACCCTTAGACTCGCTCACTAACTGAAAATAAGGTGGAAAGAATCTTTATAACTTCAAATATTTTTCAGGGGATTCACTGAAACACAAAAACTGCTTTATAAATCAGAATATCGAATAGGAAAACATAAATTAAAATCATATTGCCTGTTGCTAAATAGATATATTTTTTTAACATTTTAATCTTTTTTTATTTCTTTTTGACATTGGGCCTAGGGGTGACTTTGACTAACTTTTCGATTCATTTAATGGCGAGCATGAACGTCAAAATACTAAACTATAACAATCTAGTGACTTCTTGAAACTTGCCACATTTTTTCATGATTCTGATATTTTTTGACAGTGGTCCAAAGTCACCCTTTTGGCCCAATGTCAACCCAAACGACGGAACATCATTTGTTTGAAGATTTTGTTGACGTTAATTATTTTAATGATTCTTGAATATTTTTCCGGGAAATATGTCTTTCCGGGAAATGGGGTATCCGAGAAATGATTTCCGGGAAATGATTTCCGGGAAATGATATAGAACCATTGTTTTAGTATGGTAGGATGATTATAAGGATAAGCTCCATTCGACAACTTAGTAACAAATAATGATAAAATAAAAATAATGATAACAATATGAATAACAATTGATTTTGAATTTACCTGATCTGTTCTGAAAGAGAAATTGTTATAGTACTATAGAAATAAAACACTAAATTCAATAACACAACCGAAGAATAACGTTTCGCAAAACTCCCAAACTGCACGAACAACGACGCGAAACACGGTTACCCAAGTAACCGCTAGTCCGCTATTTTGTTTATTTGAGTCTATAGGGCTAATATGTGGGCTTCGTGGCCGTGCGGTTAGCGGCGTCAATCATTTAGGCGTATTGTGAATGCCACGTAGCGTGGGTTCGATTCCCACTCCAGTCGGTGGAATCTTTTCGTTAAACGAAAAATTCATCATTGGACTACTGGGTTTTCGTGTTATCCATTGCCTAATGTTGGTGATTGTTCAGTCTGTGCAGCCTTTGGCTGAAGACGATGTAATTTTTTTTCTTTTTTAATATAGGGTATACCAGATGTATTTTAGCACTATATTGGCATGCAGGGCGAGTTACAGTGCATAGTACATTAAGTTGAGATACAAGGTTATATATTTCTATCTAAAATAGCTTTCATTTTTCATATATGTTATGGATCTTGTAAAAATCAAGACAAACATTTTTTTTCAATAATTTTTATTTTTGATCCTCGTGCGATAATATCTGAATAGTACGTTGTATTTTTGAAAATGTAAGACGTGCGAGTTAAGGCACGTCATTAATGAGTAGTGCACTGTTTGGTTTGGAGGCGGTGCGACAATAGCATGTCAACCTTCTGGCTGTCGCGTAGTTTTGCACCGTCAGAATGACCACAAATCTTGGTTTGTGGATATGGAGATATCCCCCTATCCTACACTATTGTAATACATCGAGGTTGAAGAAACTTTTTCAATAGAAAAATCATACAACTTAGGCTCAACAATACTTTAACAAATTATCGCTAACAATATGTATAATTTGCATGCATGTTTTAAAAATGCCAAGCCTGCTTGGCTATCGGGAATCAATAGTAAATTATCAAATCATTGTATTGAATTTGATTTAAACATGATTACAGTTCTAATATCTTACAATGTCATTTGTAACCATAACATATATCCAGGCTAGTTATTCACCATGAGATTAATTACAGAATCACAAAATTTGTAACGTTTGTGTCAGGATGGAAACCAGCTATTTCATACTGTCAATCATAAAAAACTGTATTATACACATTAAAACAGCAAAATATAAAAATGTTCAGGTTTACTAAATTTTATCTTATAACAGTAAAAATACAAGGAACAGCCTATTTTAAAACGAAGGCAAAATTGATGTTTGAAACAATAGAAGATTTGGCGCCAAAAAATATTGCGGCATAATAAATCGAAAGGACATACAAAATTGCGTTCAGAATCGTCGGAGTAATTGCTTGAGTAGACCAATGTTATCGACTGCCGCCCTTAAATCAGTTGGAAACAAAAAATATAGCTCCAAAGAACAGCCCTAGTATAAAAAAAGATAAATTTTATTTGAATTTTGAATCAAAACTTTTTAAATAATTATGGTTACACCATATTTAGAAAGAACATTCAATGTTTGAAAGAAGGATCAATTTGTGTTGAATATATTCTTCATTTCAAAAATGTATTCCAATAGGACAACTCAAAAGGGGAATTCAAATTTGAAAGAAGGTTATTTTTACGTAAATACTATTACCAATAAATTTTTTCAGTGTACATCATTTTAATACATCGAGGTTACCAGTCTTAAAAAGCTCTTTCAAGAGCAAAATCGTACAACTTAGGCTCAACAATACTTAACACAAATTATCGCTAACAAAGATATAATTTAAGACATACATGTTTTAAAAATGTCAAGCGTGCTAACATACTTTGACAAACTTGGCAATCGTAAATGTGTAGTATGTTATCGAATTATTGTGTTGGATTTGATTTAAACATGATTACTGTTCTACTAACATACAATGTAATTTGAATGGATTGTAACCATAACATATTTCCAGGCTGGTTATTCACCTTGAGATTAATTACAGAATCACAAAATTTGTAACGCGTGTGTAAGGATAGAAACCAGATATTCTCAATTGTTAAGTATATGAACTATATTCACACATAGACTTGAAACTTCTTAACCACTAGATAAATTTGATTGATATACTAGAACAAAACTAAATCATAGTTCAAGCGTGTGCTGGAATAAGGGCGTAAGTCGCATGGTCGATTTCTTTTCATTGATCCTCTCTTCTGTGAATAAAGGTGACAAGATGCAAGTTAGTCAGCATTGTTTCACCTCAGGACGCAATATTGCATCACTCGCAAGCAGTCTGAAGTGTAAAAATGATAACAAATTTCCATCTTGTCACCTTTATTCAAAGAAGAGAGGATCAATTAAGAGAAGTCGATCATGCGACTTACGCCCTTATTCTAGCACACGCTTGAATTGTGGTAACGTGTTAATTGCTTCACGTCTAGATTTAATTCAAACCAAGCTCGCGCAACACCTCATTGCGCCATGTAACATATACGCATGTATACGTTGTCATGACATTGTTACTTTCGTTTGCACCAGCAGGCGACGCGTCGTGACGCCAGTTGCGCGCGCTTTCTCGATTCTCCCATACCGCGAAGGAACAGATTCTCTTTCGGGTGCACCAAGCGGAGTGAACAAGATTGATACCTATACAACGCCACTTTTGGTCTAGAAATGCCAATACAACTGTACATTGCTGTTGTGCAACTGTACGTTGCTGCTGTGTTCATACCGTTCATACACGCTATATCCGTTCACAAGAGAGAGTGCACGGCTAAAGTGATAATGCAATGTGATGGAGACGTATGGCTGCTTGTGTCGTTTGCTTTGCTGTTTTCGCATGCTGATGACGATCAGAGAATATGATTATACTAGAGAAACGCGGAGAGGATTTTGACTTTGTTTATAAATAATATTTGCAATGAAAATCAATAATTGAGGTCATTCAAACAATATTCTAGTGTGCGTGTCATCCTGTCAGTCGCCTTAAGAAACCAAGCTTATCAATGACGTCACTTTCGTATCGCTTTTCACTAACACACTTCCATCGTCTCTTTTGCGTAACATCTCTTTGAGTCTCATTGAATTTGCTCGATTGGAACTACGTTTGACGGTTCAATTGGAACCTTTGGTTTCAGAATCCGCGCTTCTCTATACAAACAAATTCTCTGATGACGATGAGCTGACTGAACCCGTAGGGAGGAGGGAGAATTGTACAGATCTCGCATAACTTCTGATCTCGCCCTAAAAGCCATTGGTAGCCATGTGTGTAGCTCGTTGTTTCTGAGCATTTGAATGGATTTTCATGTTATTTAACAACGCTATGGGGAAGAAAGGGTCATTATCTACCTGCCCGTGATGTTGGTTTGGATGCTTATTCTTTCATTTGCTCAGAAACAACGAGCTACACACGTGGCTTTTAGGGCGAGATCAGAAGTTATGCGAGAGATGGAAACTGGGTTTGTTCACTTTAAATTTGACGAATTTATATGACAATCGCCGTAAATTTCAGATTTTTGTTTATGAAAATGGTTTATTATTTTTTGAGTCGAGGTTCCATAAAAAATGTTTCTATTTATCATCTAGTTCCAAGTTGGGTGTTTCTGGCTTGATTGTTTTGTTTTAAATTCTGCATTGACAATATGCTATTAAACTTAACATCTCAATTTGTAAAGAAAAAAATAAAATTTAATTCTGAGAAATTTAAATATATTATGAAGGATACATTTAATGTAAAATATGGTCAAAAGTACACAACCGCAACAAAGCAGTAAAATTATGGTTTTATTGTCATGGTCACACGCGAAATTTCGATTTTTTTTTGAATTGTTATACAGTTATTCTTCACATGTTTTGAAATGGTCAGTTCAGCTTTTGTTTTTGACTTGCTTATTAGAATTCATCTTGCATAATTTGACCAGCTTTATTCAAGCAATTAAAAGTATTTCAAATGAATGAAAATCATTTCAAATCCATTTATCCCAGGTTGCACTAGCTTCCTTCATGGCGGTTTCCAACAAGGCAATACAAATCAATGAAATGAAATTATCGTTGGGATAACGTAATCGGTAGTATTTTTAGCTTTGCAGATTGTTGGCGCGACAGTCGGAACTGGTAACCCTATACATAGCTCAGCTAAAATAATAGATCTGTTGAAGAAGAAACAGTTTGTAAAGAGTTGAATTCGAGAAGGATTGTTTGGAAAGCAGGTTCATTATAATTAGTTTATAGACGTTTAGAAACCTAGCGGGTAGAAACACTGAAATTTGTAAGTAGATATGCAATAATTTTTAGCTATAATATTCAATAAATATATTTAGTTTAAGCTGATCAACATAAAACGGCCTTTCGATCTGCTACAAGAAATCAGTGTCGTGATTGAATCACTCCCAACACCGCAATACTGATGTTGTGGATGGCATAATATGTACTCTGGAAAATTCGAATAGAAAACCTATTACCTTCTTCTTCTTCTTTCTTTTCTTCCTGGCGTTACGTTCCTACTGGGACAGAGCCTGCTTCTCAACTTAAAATGTGTTCTAGTGAGCCCTTCCACAGCTTTCTTTGGCATTGGGCATTTTTACATGTGTATATCGGGTGGCAAGTACGAAGAGATCATTTCTCACCGATCACTCGTCGTAGTCGGACGTGTTGCGCTTTCGCTGTTTAGAACCAGTGGAGTTTTTTTTTCTCTCACAGTCGTTGAGTTTTTTTTATATCTAAAGTGAATCCCACCGGTAGTGAAAGATTCGCATCGGTCGTCGTGGAGGAAGTAGCTGATATTAGCGAAGCTTTTATCAGACTATTCAACGATTTCTTCACCGGCCTAATTGATTGAAGACACCCCGTCATCGGCATCGTCACATCAATCCACCGAAGTGCAGCCGCACTGAACGTGAAACAATCACCGCAGAGTTGAAGCTTTCTTTTACCTACACACGGGCGAGTAGGCACCGACGGCAAAGCATCTCCACACAGTACCAGCACCGAGTGGCCGCATAGCATCGTACCTATCGGTCAGCCAGTTGGGTATTGCTTTTGTGTTGAAGCGAAAGCACGTGGCGACAAGGTCACCACATTGTACTGCTGCGGGTAAATATTGTTTTTGACTTTCGTTCTCTCTCTGTCGATATCTCATATCAATCAGTAGTTCTTGAACAACAGTGGTCCCCAACCGTTTTCCCTAACTGAAACTTAAAACATTTTTGATTTTTTTTTTTGTAAATATTTTTTTTTTAGTATAATTACTATTATTCCTTTATTTTTTTTGGTAAACTTCCATTCTTGTACATACATATCCTACCATTTTTTTTTCTTTTCGTATTTTTAAGTTTTATATAAATTACTGCTTACAGGAGTGATTTGTAAGCTAGATATTTTGTTGTCATTATTCATTCCTTTGTGGTATACGCCACATGGAACCGATTGATACAGGCGGGGGTTCTCCGGAGTACCTAATTTCATCGGATGATGAGACAATCTCCGGCCAGATCACCAATCCATTAATGCAAACTCAGAGACCATGGAAAATGATGAACCTCTATCTCTTCCTCAAGTGGCTTCCCTGGAGAAATCCAATGCCGATAACCCCGAAAATGTTTCGATCACTCCTCCTGTGCATGTCACTCGGCCCTCGTCTCCAAAACTAATGGACACCAACTTTGATCTGCATAATGATTCAAGCCAACCTCCAGTACGTCCCTCAACTTCTGGCAGTTCTAATTCAACGACCCCCCGCCTGAAAGCTTACCCACCTGGATCTAAGGGCCCCTTTCTGGTTTTCTTTCGGCCCAAAGGCAAACCGTTGAACAAATTACAAATTGAGAAAGATCTGGCAAAGTCGTTTCGGGGAATTGTATCGGTAGATGCTCCCAGACGTGACAAATTGCGCGTCACGGTTAGTGATCGAGAACAGGCCAATAAGATTGCTGCCTTCGAGCTCTTTTCCATGGAATACAGAGTATACCTTCCAAGTCGAGAAATTGAGATCGCAGGAGTGGTCACCGAACCGTATTTGAGTTGTGCTGACATCAAATCTGGTGTTGGCGGATTTAAAAACCTTGCCGTGCCTCCAGTCACCATACTTGATGCCAGACAAATGAACCAGATGGCTCCTGATGGCACAAAACAGCCCTCAAATTCGTTTCGTGTTACCTTCTCTGGATCGGCGCTTCCAGACTACTTGGTGATCGGGAAACTGCGGCTACCCGTTCGCCTCTATAAACCGACGGTCATGCATTGTGATAAGTGCCAACAGATTGGTCATACCGCACCCTTCTGTTGTAACAAACCACGGTGCGCTAAGTGCGGTGAGCAGCATGTCGAGGGTGCCTGCAGTACAGAACCTAAGTGTACGTGCTGTGGTCAAGCTCCACATGAGCTCACTACATGCCCGAAGTTTATAGAGCGGGAGAAACATCAAATTCGCTCGTTACAACAACGGTCAAAGAAATCTTACGCAGAAATGCTTAAAAAGATCTCTCCGACTGTTGCTCCACCCGCCCAATCTATCATTAGCAACAACCTCTTCACTCCCCTGCCAGATAACGATCAAGGCTCTGACTCTGAGGCGGGTGAAGAATACAGTGTTATACAAACAGGAACAAAGCGGAAGCGAGCAAAAGCACGCCGCCAACATCAACAAGTTTCCCATGTTCCTGTTGCTCAACAGAATTCTCAACCCTCCCTGAAAAAATCAAAAAGTGATGAGAATACCAAGAAAATTCCTCCTCCAGGCTTTCAATTTGTACCTGGAGACTTTCCATCACTTCCGGGATCTTCTAAAACCCCAGATGTCCCAGTTTTTCGCCCGGAAAGCCAAGCAAATACTTTTCCAGCTCGACAGGAACGTGTCGACACATCCGACAAAATAACGCTCTCCGGGATTGTGGAAATCATCTTCGAAGTAATGGAAGTCTCACCCGCAACAAGAAGCCTAATTAACATGGCACTTTCTTTCGTAAAACCTCTTCTGAAGCGACTGGCTTCAAAATGGCCGATTCTTGATTCGTTCATATCTTTTGATGGATAATTTATCCAATGAGGTCGGAGATATGATCGAAATCCTTCAGTGGAATTGTAGAAGCATTATACAAAATATTGATGCGTTTAAATTTTTAGCTCACAGCACGTGCTGTGACATATTTGCTCTTAGTGAAACATGGCTTTCTTCTGATAAAGACATCTCTTTCCACGATTTTAATATTATTCGTCTGGATCGAGGGGACGGTTATGGAGGTGTGTTATTGGGGATCAACAAACTCCATACATTTTATAGAATCGATTTTCCCCCGATGACAGGCACTGAAGCAGTTGCATTACAGGTCACGATACGAGGGAAAAGCTTTAGCATTGCAAGCGTGTACCTGCCACCAAGTGCCAGGATATCTCGCAGAGATCTTGCAGCCATTTGTTGCGCTATGCCAGCACCACGGTTGATCGTTGGCGATTTCAATTCGCACGGTACAGCCTGGGGGTCAATGTACGACGATAACCGATCATCCTGTGTGACGACTTCAACTTGACAATTTTGAATACTGGGGAAGCAACACGTGTCAAACCTCCAGCTCCACCTAGCATTTTAGACCTCTCTATCTGTTCGAATTCGTTATCATTGGATTGCACGTGGAAAGTGATTCAGGATCCCCATGGTAGTGATCACTTGCCTATCAAAATTTCAATTTCTAATGATTCGTGTCAGGCTCGCCAGATAGACGTTGCATATGACCTCACCAAGAACATTGACTGGGGAAGATATGCTGAGGTGATTGTCGATGGCGAACAGTCGGTCGATACTCTTCCGCCGTTGGAAGAGTATCAATTCTTATCCGAGTTAATTACCAACAGTGCTCTTCTAGCGCAGCGTCGACCAATATCGGGATCGAAAGTTCGAAGGCGTTTACCTACTCCGTGGTGGGATAATGAGTGCACCGCTGTATATCGTGAAAAATCCGCCGCATTTAAAGAATACCGGAAACGCGGCTCTCGGGAAAACTATGAGCGTTATACCTCTCTTGAACGCAAGTTTGGTAGCCTGGTGAAGGCAAAGAAACGAGGATATTGGCGCAGTTTTGTAAACGGGCTTTCGCGTGAAACATCAATGAGAACATTATGGACCGTCGGCAGAAGAATGCGCAACGCGTCGGCGGTAAATGAAGACAAGGAAAACTCTTCTCGGTGGATCTTTCAGTTTGCCAAGAAAGTATGTCCTGACTCCGTTCCCGCGCACGGGACTGTTCGCGTTAATTTAGCCGAAAGAAGCGAAATTGATAGACCCTTTTCGATGCTTGAGTTCTCACTTGCTCTCCTTTCATGTAATAATTCTGCCCCAGGGATGGATAGAATTAAGTTCAACTTGCTCAAAAACCTCCCAGACGTCGCGAAGAGGCGCTTGTTGAACTTATACAATCTATTCCTGGAAAGCAACATTGTTCCGGATGATTGGAGACAAGTGAGAGTGATTGCCATCCAAAAGCCCGGAAAACCCGCGTCCGACTACAACTCGTACCGCCCTATCGCGATGTTGTCTTGTTTACGCAAGCTATTGGAGAAGATGATTCTTCACCGGCTTGACAAATGGGTTGAATCGAACGGCTTTCACTCAGATACGCAATTTGGTTTCCGCAGAGGCAAAGGAACGAGCGACTGTCTTGCGCTGCTTTCGACAGAAATTCAACTGGCCTATGCTCAAAAGGAGCAAATGGGATCAGTGTTTTTGGACATTAAGGGGGCTTTTGATTCAGTATGCATAGATGTCCTTTCAGACAAGCTCCATGATTGTGGACTTTCACCATTATTGAACAACTACTTGTACAACTTGTTGTCTGAGAAACGTATGAGCTTTTCTCACGGTACCTCAACAACTTCACGAATTAGTTACATGGGTCTCCCCCAGGGCTCATGTTTGAGCCCCCTTCTTTACAATTTCTATGTTAGAGATATCGATGATTGTCTCATGGAAAATTGCTCGCTTAGACAGCTTGCGGATGATGCCGTTGTTTCTGTAACAGGACCAGGGGCGGAAGATCTGCAAGGACCATTGCAAGATACTCTAGACAATTTGTCTGGTTGGGCCTTAAAGCTGGGTATCGAATTCTCTCCGGAGAAAACTAAGTTAGTTGTCTTTTCTAAGAAGCACAACCCAGCAAAGGTTGTGCTTCATATGATGGGTAAGGAACTAACTCAGGATCTTTCATATATGTACTTAGGGGTCTGGTTCGACTCTAAATGCACCTGGGGAAAGCACATTCAGTATCTGTATCAGAAATGCCAACAACGAATCAACTTCATGCGGACACTTACCGGAACATGGTGGGGAGCCCATCCGGAAGATCTGATAAAACTATATCGAACAACGATACTGTCAGTCCTAGAATACGGTAGTTTTTGTTTCCAATCCGCCGCGAAAACACATATCCTGAAGCTTCAGCGTATCCAGTATCGCTGTCTTCGGATCGCATTAGGCTGCATGAACTCGACTCATACGATGAGTTTAGAGGTATTGGCAGGAGTTCTTCCATTATCAGATCGTTTCGTGGAATTATCGTTCCGGTTCCTCATCCGCTGTGAGGTATTAAATCCATTGGTAATTGCAAATTTTGATAAGCTAATCGAACGAAATCCTCAAACAAAATTCATGACACTGTACTACTGGTACATGAGCCTGGAGATTAACCCTTCTATGAATGCTCCCAATCATCGATGCTTCCCAGACTTCTCCAATTCTACTGTCGGTTTTGATCTGTCCATGAAGCAAGACACGCATGGAATTCCAGATCCACTCCGCTCGGAGTGCATACCACAAATTTTTGCAAACAAGTGCGGCGAAGTTAGTAGCGATAGAACGTTTTATACTGACGGGTCAAAAACTAATGATTCCACTGGATTCGGTGTTTTTAATGAATTTCATAGCGCCGCCCATAAACTTCAAAACCCCTGCTCAGTATACGTCGCAGAACTAGCGGCTATACATTACGCATTAGAGCGAATCGCCTCTCTTCCCTCTGATCGATATTTCATTTTTACGGATAGCCTCAGCTCTATTGAAGCTATTCGTTCAATGAGGCCGGTAAAGCACTCTCCGTATTTCCTCCATGAAATACGATCTACTCTGAGTGCTTTACTGAATCATACTATCACCTTGGTATGGGTCCCTTCACATTGTTCAATTCCGGGCAATGAGAAAGCGGACGCACTCGCCAAGGTGGGCGCTATGGAAGGCGATGTTTATGAACGCCATATCGCCTTTGATGAATTTTTCACAATTGCTCGTCAGCAGACCTTACATAGTTGGCAACAAAAATGGGATGGAGGGGATTTGGGCAGGTGGCTACATTCCATTCTCCCGCGGGTGTCGAAGAAGGCGTGGTTCAAAGGGATGAACATGAGTCGAGATTTTATCAAAGTAATGTGCCGGCTGATGTCCAACCACTACTCGTTAGGCTCTCATTTCTATCGAATTGGTCTCACAGAGAGCAATCGATGTGGTTGTGGAGCAGGCTACCAAGACATCAACCATGTTGTCTGGTACTGCCCTGATTACGGAATTGCCAGATCTGATTTATGCGTATCCCTCAGGGCCCGAGGGAAACCAGACAAGGAGGACATTAGGGACGTGCTGGGTAGGCTGGACTTTGATTACATGATGCTAATTTTCAAATTTTTAAAGCAAATCGATGTCCATGTTTGATTGTAAATCTTGTAATTCCACTCGTCTACATGACTCCCCGTTAGTCGCTTGTCCACCTTGCTCCCCTCGAAACCCGTTTGTTTGTACCGTTACAGGTTGTTATGTCCACCCTTCGTTGGCCAGCATCAGCATCATAACAGTGCACCGAATTACATTGAGCTGCTGAAAAACAACGAAAAGACCCTCAAATCCCATGCTTTCCCCAAAAATAATTGTATTCCCTAACCTCGACCAAACCGCGAGTTTTACGGTTCCCCAAAACTAACATAGTACTATAAGAAGCAATCATGATTATGTAATACAAATCCATTGAATTCGGCTCCGTTATGCCTAATGGCGCTTGAGCCTTCAAATAAATGATTAAGTAAAAAAAAAAAAAAAAAAGTACGAAGATACTCTATGACATGGGATGCCAAGAAAATATCCATTACAAAAATATCCTCGACCAGCGGGATTCGAACCCACGACACTCAGCTTGAATGATGTAAAGCAGTGTTTCCCAAACTTTTTTGACTTTCGCCCCCTTGAGAACAATATTTTTTCAGAATCGCCCCCTAATAGGAAATTTAAACATTTGTACTAAGCTTTAAACTTACATTGAAGTTTGGATCAATATCTCAACAAAAGTATAGGTGCCAAAAATTGGACAAATTCAAAGGGTGTGACAGTCAATCATAATGCTTCAATAAAAATACCCCAAAAAGAGTGTCTTCTACTGGTATATCCATAAAATGGTCATGCAATATGTATCATATGCATCAATTGTCTTTGTATCAACAAATCCAATGTGCGATCATCTAAAAACTGTCGGCTTACTGTCTGCTATATTGTCTTCTTTTTTAATGTTTCTTAAGTTGTTGAAATAAACTTACGAAATTTTGGGTTATACATTATGGTTTATGGACGAAAGGTCGAAAGACAAAACGTCGAAAGGACAAAAGGTCGAAAGACAAAAGGTCGAAAGGACAAAAGGTCGAAAGGACAAAAGGTCGAAAATGGTTTGCATGGTGGAAATTTTTTCCTTCTTTGAAAATAGATTTTCGACCTTTTGTCCCTTCTTTTTTGTTCTTCGACCTTCTGTCTTTTCGACCTTTTGTCTTTCGACCTACTGTCTTTTCGACCTTTTGTCTTTCGACCTTTTGTCATAGATTCAAATAATTTTTTTAACAAATATGTGAAAAACAATAGAAACTTAAGCTGCTTTATTGTAAAGATCCCTTAACAAAAAGTCACCAAACTATTCACTTTGGGCTTGGAAATAAATAATCGCCAAAAGATTCTGCTTTCAAAATGCATTCAATATTATTTTTAGCAAAAATCTGAATGACCTCAATGACAATCGTCAATCATAATTCAAAAACGAACGCGTTCAGAATAAAGAACCGATGAAATAGTTAGGTGTCAAGGTGTTCCTCAGATGTATATGCTTTTATTTAAATATGAGTGCCTTTCACAAACTTGGCATTTTTGTTTTTGTTTTTCAATCGCCCCTACTTTCTCCCCCTTTCTAGCATTTTCGCCCCCCAAATTCAGTTTTACAAATTTTCACCCCCTTGGACTTGAAAATCGCCCCCAGGGGGGCGAATTCGCCCACTTTGCTGTAAAGCTACCCGTTTACCGCTACGGCTATTTGGGCCATAGGCGTAGGTAATTCATCAAATATTACTGCGATCATATGAGAGAATTTTTGTTATTTTTTTTTTCATTCTAATGCCGTCTCGACACATTCATTCATTATGCATCATTGAAAATGCTCGACTACTCATAAAGTGTATGATACAGATTATTTTGCGCACACTCAATTAGCAAAACAGAATGCAGTATACGCATTGCACATGGCTCATAAGAATGAAAAATCAGAAATAAACAGAGGAATCGTGTATACTGCTGGTAGAGAGTGGATTCTCAGGAAAAAAATAAAGTTACAGTATCTGACTACAGTTTTCATACAATTCTTCAAATGTTAGAGGTTTTATTTAATACTAAAGAGTTGTCCAGAAATTGTTGTATCCAAAGGGTAATGGCCGCCACAATTAAGCTCAGTTTCTGCCAGAGAGCAAACGATTTAGCTTGACGTGTTTTGTCTGGCATCAACGGCATCAATCACCCGTCTGACGACAATAGCTGTTTTATATATTTCACCGCACCAGTAGCGCAACCAGGATTTGTTTGTTAAGGCAGGGGTGAAGGTAATGGGTTTCGTATACTTGGAGGTCATGCTGAGGCGGGTGTTTTCTTACTATGTATAAATATACCAAATCTTGCACCAAAGATGGTCTTGGATAAACCATTTGGGTAGAAAAATGATTTTACGAACGAGCACCAAGAAAACAAATTTGAAACAAATACGCGCTGCATCCTAGTAGTATATATTCAAATCGGTATAAATCGTCCTACTCCATAACTTTGCTCTTATGCTATACCGTATCATTGCAGTATCACAATGCACAGAATGTTTATGCGCAATGTGCTTCGGTTCGGGAAGTAAGCAAAATGAGGCAAGAGATGATTTATGGACGTTGAACCACTTCATGTTTATTAGGAAGTTTCTTTCCCACTGGAACGAAAAAAAAAATGGAGATACATTATCGGAATGTTTGAAAATTTATATCGTAGAGAAGTTAAACCATAAAATCTGTTGGACATCGCGCGGATCTAATCGAAGAATGGAAATGTGAAACGGATACCTAAATTTGTCAAAATTGATTCATTCGAAAACGGGATAAATTCATTCGGACGTATCGATATTAGTTTACCAATGTACATGATGGATAAAATTGATCGGATCCATAAATTGCAAAAAATAAAAATGAACATTCTGAAAATACTCCAAAAAGGAAACCGAAATTAAAACATTCACCAAAAACTGAAATGGCCTGTAGGACTTGCGCCGTAACTTATATCACTTATTACTTATACAAGTAATACTTACCGCAACTTATACCAGCTACCCAGTAAACACACGATCGTGTATGATGAGGTATAAGGGTTGTGGAGGCGATATACGTACATTAGCATGCAGCCTAATGGCTAAAGTAAGTATATCACCTCCACTTTTGTACTCCTATGCATTATCGTATACGAGTTTGTGTTGATTGGGTAATTTGGTATAGACAAGGTTATATCTAGGGACAATGGGATTTCGCGGCAATTTTACACTCAAATGCATACGCAAGGATTGTATTGGGAGTCGTGGAATCGAAGCCCACCAAAACGATTCTATTATTTTTCACAATTTTACATCTCAATTTGTCCGAATTGACTTTTGTCTCTACGAACTTTTTTTTTCAAAACACCGTCGGCTGGTTTAAGCCGTAATAGACATGATGGTTGCGATCGAGCGGCGATCTCAAAAGAGGTCGGTTTGATGAGATACGACCACGTCGAAAGCCAGACCCATACTAATCATCTCATTGAGCCAACGTTGGCTTATTAGTAGTGTTCCTGATGAAACATTAGAAACACTTGAAATCCTATTACACCGTTGGTAACCCAGAGGTAATCAATCATCAGCTTAGAGTCATGACACGATGTGTGGAGTTCACAACTTCATCCTGAATTAAAGGGTCGATTTTATCATTCTCTTAGAGCTTTTATATAGTGACAAACATGACGTCCCGTCACATCATAAAAAGCATAAAAACAAAAAATTAATTAGCTTATCAGACATTGGGCCACACTTATGAATCCTACACATCAGCGTTATAGGAATTTGATTTTTTTTTTGTGATTCGGCCAAACGGCATTCGGCTAAATGACACGTTCGGTCAGATGGCATTCGGCCAAATGGCGTTCGGTAAACGGCATTCGGCCAAATGACCCGGAACCGAGTAGTGTGATACAAACAAGGCAACAGTGCGACGCTAAAAACAAAATCTTTCACTGTTGTTCGTAGGCACGCTTAGGAGAGTCGAATGGATTACCTGCTTTGCTCTTGCCCACAGTTGATCAGCAGAAGTTTTCTCATTTCATTTTGTATGGGGAAAGGCATCTAACTTCAAATTACTCGTAAATGGAAGCATTAATCGAAAAAATATTTGATAGGCGTGACAGCCATCATCATCACGCACAACCGGTATCAATTTTTTTTTCGAAAATATTTCCCAATTAATTCATTAGATGCATTTCGCCATACAAATATTTTTCGCGTTACCTTTTAGCGATTTTTCGTGCATAGACACTAACGCAAGTGCGTTACTATGTGGCGAGTAGCGAATCAGGGCATGCGTGTAAAGCCTGGTATCTACATCCTAAGTAGAGCGGTCAAGTACAATTTGTTGCTAATTACCAAAGTAATTTTGACAGTTGATTTGTTCGGCAGGCGTTATGAAACGTTACAAAAATTCGCTCTACTTGTCAACTGGATACAGCTCAAGTAATTTGGACAGCTGAAGTATTTCTTGGCCATTACTTGTCCTATCCTTTTGCACAGTACTTACGAAGTGGATACTACCCATAATCCGTTGGGCATCTAATAGAGCCGAAGGAGGTATAGGATTGTGAAGGAGAATATGAAGTCGTGACGGACTTTGGTTTCATGTTGGCCGATTGCGCTGTGGCGTATTTGGTGGGATCGAAGCCCACCAGAACGATTCTATTATTTTTTCCCAATTTTACATCTCAACTTTTGTGTCTACGTACATACTTCTGGTTTTTTCACTCAAATGTGAAAATGTATTTTGAATGTGAGCTATTTTCAAATATTCGGGAATACTTTATTTTAAATATACTCGAAGAAATTTTCAATTACATATTTAACGAACTCATGGCTTGATCACTAACGATTTAAAATCATTCTAATAATACAGAACAAATAATTGAGAAAAGATGTCATTGCTTTGCATTAAAATTTAATGATTTCTCCAAATTTTACATCAAATTTGAAAACTCTTCAAAACTGAACAAAATTCAATCTGTTGCGAGAAAATGTACTTTAATTAAGGTTCGGATTCCGCAAATAATCACTTCTTTTTCGTAATTGTCTACCATGTTCGCGACAGAATTAATCACAGACAAACAGACGTAGTGACTCTTAGAATAGATTCAAATCAATTCCATCGCTTAGTTTACACCATCACCATCTGGTGAACATGTTGCACGAATCACTGTTTTGCGCAACTAGACCTGCAGATGGCGCCTCTTGGTGTGAGGCCTGAAACATAGCAAATATAAATTGTTCGTTAAATAAGTGGTCGATGGAAATTTATTCAGTGTTACGTCTGTTGATCAATGTTAAGATTATGCAGTGGTATTAAAATTTATTTTTTGCTGTGAGCATTCAAACAGTGTGCTGCAATGCCTAGACAACTGGTTTACAATATTGGTTTCGCTTGAACATAGATCAGAAGCTGAAAACTACCCTATTAATTTTTCCTTTTGACAATATCATATATTTTTTTAACCACCTTTTCACTTCCACGCCACCAGTGACAGTGATCTTAGGTAAGAAAAACAATAGGGGTATTTTGTCCCGAAAATTTACCAGCAGCGGCTTCCCTCAGATACAAATTCCTTACATATATTCCCTCTTTTTAGCCTTCACTTATTAGCCAGTTTTTTTTCTCTGGTGGTGGAAGATAATCCACAGTATGGACAATTGAGGATTTTTTTTCTAAATTATCATTAGAATAGAAAAAGTACGGTACACTTAGCACATGTACAACTGACAAGCTTTTGGGTCAAAAGAAACTTCACATGTCGAAGGAATGCATCGTGTGCTTACACTCGTCAGTTTGCACGATGCATTTTTTGAATGTGAGCCAGGCTATCCTTTTTCCTATTTGGCTTAACGACTTTTCGTTTAAGAATAATATGAAACACCCTACTCATCTAGTTCCACTAAAGCGTGTGATTTTGCATACCCAAATCTTGAAAAAGAAGCTGCCGGCGGATGTTCGGCATATGCAGCAGGTAAAATCCAACATGAACCGTATTGAAGTATGTAGCGGTTGGAGATTAGACGTGATTTGGATTAGCATTAGGTGAAAGGAATGGGACGAGAAAATTTGTTTAAACGGATCGACCCAAAAGAACATTATCGAAAACGCATTTAAAAAGGCATAACAAAACGGCGATTTCGGTTGAGTTTGGTTGTATTTTGCTGCCAAAATGAAATGATGCTTATAGGGATGGAACAAACTCTAGGCTTAGGATTTGTGTTAGCTATCGTGTGATTGAAATCGAAATCCAGTATGAACTTGTGCGTATCGTATAAATGTGATTTAATCATGACGATTTCGTAATCTTGCAAATACTGCTTCAGATGGATCTTTCAAATCCATAAGAGTCGTTGACCTTAGCTAACGATTTGTCTCGCTATCTATATTGTGGGTGAAGATGGACCAATACTAATTCCAAGATAGCAGAGAAAATGTGGTGGATATTGATAAAAATATGATGATTCTTTTGTATGATTATTGACATGATGATTGTTCCAATTTAGATCGAGGGGAGATGATAAGGTACGTTTTATTTTATACTTTTCAATAATTCATGACTAGGCTAGAACTTATTAAGAATTTTAAGCAGCTCTATATGCCTATTAAAAAATCAGCACAAAATATTACAGGAATTGTTTGTTTTTATTTTCTTAATTGTTTAATAATGTTTCTTCTAGAAAACTCAGGATAAATACCAAGTTGTCCGTTTAGCTCAGAACATGTAAGGTTGTCTAATTAATCCACTGTGTTACAGTAAGGTATATTCAAAAACACGGATAGTCACAGTATTACTAAATTTTAACAGTTTATGACTGTTTGTTACCTGCTTCTCTGTCACTCTACAGGGATTTTTTTATGTTATTTGTCAATTCGCCTGGGTTGAGTATATAGCTAAGCATGAACTCAGTCAAAATGACAGTTATGTCGTTTTCGTTTTTAGGAACTGGGTCGGTGATCAACACATAAACAAACCAACGTCAAGCAAATTGTAGTTCGGTAGAACCTGAATCGGGTTGGGGTTGAAACTGTGATTCAGAACGGGTTGCGCCAGTTCCAACCTAGGTTCAAAAACGAATTCGACATTAGTGTAGAAATTCACAGTAGAATGACAGAAAGGCAGTGAAAATAGTCGTCAATGCATTCTCTTTAGTAATTCGGATACTATTTTTATTTCTGGCTGTATATTGTAAAGCTTATATAAAAAAACATGTTCTTAGAGAAAATTTAGGTATTTGAGATGGTTTTTTAAATACTACTGACAAGTTTTTACATGAGTGATAGATGTTATTCCATATCAGCAAAATAAAAAAAAAAACATTTAAAACATTATTTAAATGTTGAATCACATTACACAGAACAATATACAATACATAGTTGTAACGGTTCGTAGTACCCCCTCAGAAGGTTATCCAGGTTTTGTCGCGGTAAGTGTAGTTTTCGTGTCATTTGAATGTTGATAATTCAGGAAAGTGTTTATGTGTTTCTGCTCTATGTTTAGTCACCCGATCGGTACACAGCCTGCCAAATACTACCATAACTTGAAGCCACCGACCAATAGAGGACTGTGCCCAAATCCGATGGGAGCAACCATTGGTAGCAGGCCAAGATTAATATTCTGGAGCTCCGCAGTAGCTAAGATCGGCCATTTGCGCAGGTATTCCCACCAGTGATAGAGGTAGGACAGTGAGGGTGGCGTTTGGAGGACACAGGTATAATTTGGAGCCCTCAGTTGTGAAGGGCAGTAATACCTTGATACCCTCCCCCTCTACAGAACCCCGTGCTTATACCACAGAACCGTGGTTTACCCCAAAATTGGGCACCAGATCCGGCCAATCGCTACACCAGGCCGAAGACCAGGAGTCAAGCTGGTGGTCATCTCAGGCGCTCATCGCGTGGTCCAGTAATGGCGGCATAGGTCGCAGGAAAGCCATGGATCGAGCAGCATCAGTGAGGAAATCGACAGAGGGGCCCAAAGGAGAAAAGAAATGTGATAAGGTCTGACTAGTTTTAAGAAAGTGGGTGAAGTAGAGTGAAGGTAGATAGTAGAGATGGTCGGGTTTCACATTTTTCAAACCCGAACCCGACCCGTACCCGACTTATTTTATTTCTTAAAACCCGGACCCGACCCGAACCCGAGACTGTAATTGAAAAGCAAACCCGGACCCGACCCGAACCCGAAAAATTTCCGCTGTTCAAACCCGAACCCGACCCGAAACCCGAAAAAAATTCTAAGAAAAACCCGAATAGGACCCGAGTTTTAAAAGATTATAAATTCATCGTTTCTGATGCATTGGGAAGCTTTTAGGTTGTTACTCGTTTCACCATTCTCACCAAACCCGACTCAAACCCGACTAAACCCGACTTTTTTCAAGCCCGAACCCGACCCGTACCCGATAATGTTGTAGCCGTCAAACCCGACCCGAACCCGAACCCGAAAAAAATAAAATTTTCAAACCCGAACCCGACCCGAACCCGTCGGGTTCGGGTTCGGTCGGGTTTCGGGTTGAAACCGAGACCCGACCATCTCTAGTAGATAGCAAGGTTGGATAAAAGGAGAGATAAGAAGAAAGGGAGATAGAGAGAAGAAGAAAAAAGGGAGATAGAAGAAGAAGAAGAAGAAGAAGAAGGAGAAGAAGAAGAAGAAGAAGAAGAAGAAGAAGAAGAAAAGAAGAAGAAGAAGAAGAAGAAGAAGAAGAAGAAGAAGAAGAAGAAGAAGAAGAAGAAGAAGAAGAAGAAGAAGAAGAAGAAGAAGAAGAAGAAGAAGAAGAAGAAGAAGAAGAAGAAACAGGAGTGTGAAACGGTAACCCAAGTGTTTCCCTGAATCCGCGAAACAGTATAGGATAAGCGTGCCGACCCTAGAGATGAGGTTTTATACACACTCTTAAAAATAATGAAAATCACTCCGGACGTATTTCACATTATGACTGAATGACACATGATGTAAGTGATGAAATGACGTAAAAATGGGTTCTGAAAGACGCATTGAAAGAAAAATGTAATTTTACATGATGAAGGACATGAAAACGATGCCGCTATGATTGACATTTCCCGAATCAGACACCATCGTATTTAAAATGTGACACAAATTCACGTCATTTGGCTCGCTTCTTTTATGTGCATCCAAAAGACGTAAAATCGCATGAATTTTTCGGAGTGTGCAGAGTCTCGTTAGTCGCTGGGAAGGGTCACTTTCTGTGAACCCTCCTCAAGCTGACTGTAGCTGCCGGTGATGAGCCGTGAGTTACATAGTCACGAGCTGTGGGTGCCAGTATATGTGTTAAAAATATAAAATATTTTGCATTTCCGCAATAAATATTGAAGAAATATAAAAAAAAATCTGATCAATGATATCCCAGATTACGATATGGAAAGATCTTGGACCTGATAGGATTCGAGCACTTTGAAGCATGATCTTGCTCAAAAGCTCCGAGTTTATCACCACTACTACTATTTGTGTTACGAATTTAAAATGAACTGGGTGATACATCTCTACTTTACAATGCTTAATTGGCGGAGGCAGGGACGGTGTCATCACTTCGTTATCATGCTCGGCAGTGGCGATGGGGCCGGTATTGATCGGCGTGATCGAAAATATACATACTTAAATTCTCTCACTGACTTTAGCACACCGATTTTCCGAGAACTCAACAACTTAGAAATCGGTAATTTTCAATACGGTACCTTTTTTACCGAGATGTCACTATATATTTAGTGGTTAAAATTTAACCGAAATTCTGCTAATAATTACCGAGATCTAGCTGTTGGATTGTCGGCAATTTTAGAATTCCGAATTTTAGTGTAAGGGTATAAATCCACAAACTTGTCTTTTGACTTGTATTGTTATTCATTTTCCATTTGAATTATTTAAATTGTTTAGTGCTTTTTTTTCTAGGGGACAGTCCATTAATGACGTAGCATATTAGGGGGGGGGGGGGGGGGGTTGGGTTTACGGTTTTGTGACAAAACATGTATCAGTCAGGTATAGGCTATGTTGGGGAAAGGGGGTGTCGAAAATTGGCCAAAAAATCTACGTAATTTATAGACGATCAAATTTTCTATTGCTAATTTTTTAGTGCCAATATTTATTTGTTTACGCCTAAAGAAAGATTGATTTCGTATCGCTAATTTTTAATTTATCATTACCGTCAAGTCACCAGTCGCCGTGCAAGATCCATTCACCGTGAACATATGTCGATTAACATAATTTGTATACAATTTTTAAATCAATATTTTTATACTGAGCTAAGATTTAACTGATGAAATAATTTCCATGGCTATTTTATTTTATTTTATTTTCATGGTTTACTAATAAAACATACAATATTGTATATTTTATAGAATATTTTCATCGCAGCTCCTTTCAATTCTATATGTTTTAAACAGGGCTGGTAGCGATCTAACACCAAATTAATAGTAACTTTAGTGACCAAAATAATCAAAATAGTACCCGACTATGGGTACATAACAAAAATATATCACATTATGTTATTATGATAAAAAGATTTTATCGAACATAGATTGTTACAATTTTGATGCAGGATGTTGTTAAAATAATTAAAATTATAACAAAAATGTATATGAATTGTGTAATTAATATAACAAAATGTGTTTTGAATCTATCAAAAATGTTTTGTTTATAACAAACCTAGTTATAATTTATTGTTTATTGTTTATTATAAACCTAATTATAATTTTTGATACAATTTATCAAAATTATAATACTATGTTATATACGTTTTTTGATCAATTATATAAAAATTCTAATAACATAATAAGCGCAATAGCCAGAAAAATGTATGTTTTGCCATAAAACAAGCAATTTAAATTGGGATTGTGTAGCAACAGATGAATATTAAATCACTTGCAATTAGTCCGAAACAAATATAACATATTATGTTATATTTTTGTTTTAATATTTTCTGTGGATAACAGTGTCTAATAAGATATGTATATCATATTCTGATAACATTTTATTATATGTTTGTTATAAGCCTCTAGTCGGGTAACCAAAATGTGACCTAAAAGTGACTTCAAATAGTAGCCATAAAAGTAACGAGAAATAAAAATACGTTAAAATAAAAATTGTATGTTATATGTGTATATTAATTAATCTACGTATTGAACAGCAGCAATTTAAAATACTTCATTATCAATTATCTGTCACGGATAAAACTTGATTGCCATAAATGGTCAAAAAGATGACGCATTGGAGATTTCAATTATTTATTTACGAGACGAATGTTAACTTGGTATTACTTGAAGCATTTCTTAACAAATCTGAGGAAAAATTCGAGGTTTTTGATTGTTGACAACATTGTGGCGAAAACCGTGGATGAATTTCAGAACATTCTGAAAAGATCCTGGCAGAACTCAAAATTCAAAAACAAGCAAAATATAGAAACTCAGGCTAAATTTGTGGCAACATTTCTGTAAAATTTAACCCTCTTTTCCCGATAAAAAAATACTTCAAAGCACAATTGATTATTAAGGAATTTGAGACGAACCGAATTAGACGAACGTTGTGCAATTCTAACGATGAATGTTACTCCTAACCTTCTCTGGAATATCTTCTATAGTTTTGTGAGGTTCTTTCAGAAAACAGGTTTAAAATATATATTTAGAAAATGATTCCACGCGTTTCAACTGAACGTTCCAATAAATTATTTATTGAAAATTATAATATCACTTAGTGGCGACTTCATATGATCTACGAACCTGAAAATGACTAGTTTTGAGTATTACTTAGTTTATAAAGAAAACAGTAAACGATTAGAATCGCATATTTGCTACTAAAATTCATTAACAGGTGGATTTGATGTTCGTCTAACAATGTTCAAGCATTCATTATATGAACGTGTTTTTTTGTATAGAAATAGTTGACCAAAGCCATGTAAGAAACAGTATCAGTGGAAAAAAAAATGTATAGCTTATTTGTTGGAATTTCTGGAATGATTTCTAACAAAATTGATGACAAACTCTTTGAATTTGTTTGGTTGTTATTCCTAACAGGGCCAGTGAATTTCAATTCAATTGGCATTTGATATTTGTGAATTTCCCCTCTGAAAAATATAATTGTGAACCTGACTTTTCCATTATGATGTTCCATTACTGTAGTTGGCAATACTTTCTAAAATTAAATCTCCATTAGAAAATGAGACAATTAATTTTCTGTTTTGAAATGAGAAAATTAATTTTCTTTTTTGACATTTTGTGACTTTGATTCCTAACCTTCTTTGTCATATCTTCCGGAGAAATTTTGATGAGGTTCTTTCAGACGGCAGGTTTAACATTCCTTTAAAGCAGCAGATTACTGTAGAAAGTTTACTACACACAGATGAATTTCTTTATGTTGAGATTACTATCCCGTTAATTACTTTTACTTACGTTAATTACTTTACAAATAATTGTTTCTAAGTGAAATTAACTTACGCCAACACTAAATTAACGTCACATCAAATACACTCACATCATTGATTCAGCTATCCACTTCTACTAATATGAATTATAATTTGGATAATTACCACTATCCGAAAACATTCACATCCCTATATTTCAAGTTATGCATACGAAGTTCCATAATAGGAATTACAACTATCACACACAAACGAGTCAGCACGCTGAATATTTGTTATGTGATAGTTGAGTCGGAAGTGGCCTGTCAACGCTCTGACCAAGAGACTGAAATTCTGCTTTGATAGATTTGTTAAATACTTTGCCACCCTTGGAGATGGCTCAGTAATGTACAATTTTGTTTGACTACACGACTCCAAACTATTGCTATATTGCTTGTGCTGAGTTGCCGCCCAAAAATTTATCTGAAGCTTCGAATCAGCACTTCGAAATTGGAATAGCCGGCTCAGGGCCAATGAAGTCATGCGATGCTCCATCGCGAGCTAGCTCATCAGCCAATTCATTTCCAGCGATGGAAGAATGGCCAGGTATCCATACAAGGTTTACAGAGTTAAATGAATTCAGTTCCTCAATTTGAGTTCTACATGCGATAACAAGCTTCGACCTTGAGTTGGCCGAAGCAAGAGCTTTTATAGCAGCCACGGTGCTCCCCTGACCGTTATTATCAGAAAAAAATATCCATCAAATCTGTGCTCACCAGTCGATTTCTATAGCTAAGCTGCATGTCTGGGCAAAATTTTAAAAAAATCGTAGGGCCCGTTTTGAAGTTACGCCCTTTTGAATGTGTAAGTCTACTTATTCTAAGGAAATCTAATTCTAAGAAAATCTTTCAAACGAGTTTTCATTGGCCGTGATTATCAGAATAGATATAATATTAAAATTTGAATCAAAGTTGGTTTATATAGTTATTTGTAGCTTCTGGGAGGAGTTTTGAATGAGAAGATAGACGAAATTTGGAGTTATGTCCTTTTGGAAGTGTAATCATTGAAAACACAAATTTCCAAAAGATTAATTAGGCATTCTTTTAAGCAGGCATTCCGTTAAGCATTTTCAAATGTTTTCAAAGACACATTGCACTTATATATCGCCAAAGTCTTTAACAATTGATTATTTTTTCAAAGGCTCAAGCGCTGTAAGGCATTACGGAGCAATTTTCATGTCAATATTATTATTCATAAAATATGGTTCCGTGGCTACAAAGCAACGCCATACTGGAGGTGATTGGGTTCAATCGTAATGAAAATTTCCTTGACTTCCCTGGGCATAGAGTATGATCGTACCTGCCACACGATATACGATGCAAAAATGGCAACTTTGGCAAAGAAAGCTCTCAGTTAATAATTGTGGAAGTGCTCATTGAACACTAAGGGATGGTACACAAATTATGTCACGCTAAATTTCAACTTTTTTGACCCCCTCCCCCCTCTTTGTCACGTTTTTTGTATGAGTCCTCGCAGACTGTGCTTGTGAAGTAAAGACTCTCCAGCTGCTATGACACATCACAAACGAAAAAAAATCATACTTTGGGAGCCTCACAAAGTTTTACAAATTGACAAAGACAAACATTTAAAATTAAGCTCTGTAAATGCTACAATTTTGAACTCCATTAAACAAAATAACAACGGATGTTCTAAACTTTGCAATGTTTTCTATCATTTTGTATCGCTGCTTTCCACGTTGTTAATTTTATTTTATTCCATACATTGCTATCCATAACCGAAAACTTAACTCGTAAAGTATTCCTTGACGTATACTTCGCTTCGATTGTACAACAGGTTACAATCAATTACATGTAAAATAAACTGAATCGTGAGTACATGGGTTCACTAGGCTAGCCAGAATGTTGTGCTACAAGAACTAATTTGATTGCATGATGTAATCAGCTTCGTAATGCCTTAAAATACTTGAGCCTATGGAAAATCAGTTGATTGTGAAATAATTTGGTTGCATATAAGTGCAATGTGCAATTGAAAACATTTGAATATGCTCAAAGGTATAAGAATGCCTAATTAATCTATTGGGAATAAGTGATTTTAATGGTTACGCTTCCAAAAGGACGTAACTCCAAATTTCGTCTATCTTCTCATTCAAAACTCTTCCCAGAAATAACAAATAACTCATAAACCAACTTTGATTCAAACTTTCATATTATATCTATCCTGATAATCACGGCCAATGAAAACTCGTTTAAATATCTCAGATTTCCTTAGAACTAGGGCACTTACACATTACAAAGGGCGTAACTTCAAAACGGGCCCTACGATTTTTTTAAAATTTTGCCCAGACATGCAGCTTAGCTATAGAAATCGACTGGTGAGCACAGATTTGATGGAGATTTTTTTCTGATAATAACGGTCAGGGGAGCACCGTGGCAGCCTGACTATCTGAGCAGAAGTATATGACTTTATCCATTACGCGCTGTTGAAGTGCTGATTGCACTCCACACATAAGAGCAAATATTTCCGCCTGAAAAACGGTGCAGTTTCTACCAAGTGAGTAAAATTGATACAGCCTTAACTCACGAGAATATACACCAGCATCAGCTCTACCTTCAAGAAGGGAGCCATCAGTGTAACATACTATATTGTTTGATATACTTCTTTCCAAATAGCCAGATTTTGATTGGATTGTTCTCATTTCGCTCTTTTGCCACCACACAAGACATCCATATGCCAATATTGGTCGAACAACTGTTGTGTAAATCCATTTGATATATTTGGGCTTGAGGCCCCAAGTTTTACCAAAGGTTCGCCGGCATTGACCGAAGGCCATGCAAGCTTTTTTGACTCTGAGATCAATGTGAGATGCCCAAGAAAGTTTGGAATCTAGAACGACTCCGACATACTTTACCTGATCAGTTACATTAATCTCAGAGCCAAAAGACGTAAAGGTCGAATTGCATCGTCTTTCCGTAAAAAGAACAATAGATGTTTTATTCGGGTTAACCGAAAGGCCATATTGGCGACATCAACTCTCGACTACCTGAAGAGCACTTTGCATCAGGTTGAATAGGGTGCTTGTGCACATATCAACTATCAAAGCTAGATTGTCGTCGGCAAATCCATAATTTGGAAAACCGCTATTATTGAGTTGCCTAAATAGCGTATCTGCTACGAGATTCCACAATAGTGGTGATAAGACTCCCCCTTGGGGGCATCCGCAAACACTCTATTTTCGAATCGCTGCTTGACGCAATGTCGAGAAGAGATATCGGTTTCTGAGAATTTGATGAATCCAATTGGGAATCATTGTAGGTAGCCTATGGTTTCGTGCGGCTTCCAATGTGGCATCGAAAGACACGTTGTCAAAGGCACCCTCAATATCCAAGAAAACACCCAAGCAGAATTGCTTCGGAGCGAATGCTTTATCGATATCGTATACAACTTTGTGTAAAAGAGTCACAGTGGACTTTCCAGATTGGTAAGCATGTTGATTCACATGAAGAGGCATGTTTGCCAAATAAACATCACGGATGTGATGATCGATAATGCGTTCCAGACATTTCAGAAGAAAAGATGTCAGACTGATTGGTCTAAAACTTTTCGCTTCTTTATACGACGCACGTCCTCCTTTCGGGATAAACTTAACAGTAATATCACGCCAGGATCTGGGAATATACTCGGTAGCAAAACTGCTTACAAGTAGCTTTTTCAAAACATGTTTGATTAACTCAAATCCCTTTTGGAGCAGAACAGGATAAATCCCATCCACTCCTGGAGATTTGAAAGGAGCAAAACTATTAAGTGCCCATTGAATCGATTCAGTAGTTACAATACTGCGAGCCGAGGCCAGAAACTCGTAACTACATGAAAAGACATTTGGTTCATCGGTAGATGCTATGTCTACACATCCGGGGAAGTGTGTAAGGTACACCGGGGCAAGTTGAAACGGGTGGGGCAAGATGAAATGCTAAGTTTTAAATATGATGCCAATATATATTTACAGGTTCTTCTTCCTCAAAAGTTTGTTCCATCTGTTAACTTAATGTTGCTGGAGATAATTTTCCTATTATTATGGAATTTCAATATGATACCATGCCATTTCATCTTACCCCAACCGTTTCAACTTGCCCCGGTGTACCTTATTGAATAAACATTCTAAAACTTCTTCATCGGAAGACGTAAAGTCACCATTAGGCAAGCGAATTTCGTTCGCTTGGAAATCCTTAGATTTTGCAAGTATTTTGTTCAGGACTCAAACTGGAAATATTTGTACAAAGGTTTTTCCAGACGGATCGTTCAGCAGAAAGCAGAGCCTTCTTGCAAGCCTTGCGAGCAGACTTAAACGACTCTGATTCAGCTGACCGGCGTCTGTTTCAACTCCTTATACATTGTTTAGTCAGATCGGAATTCCACCATGGGGTCCCTGTTGTAGTCTTCACAGACCGCAGAGGACATGCTTCTTCAAAAGTTTCCATAATGTAGGATGTTGTAGTATCAACGGCATGATCCAAAGCACTTGAATTTTTAAAGGACGGAGAATATCCATGAAATTTGGTCGCAACCCATTCAGTGTAGAGTTCCCAGTTTGTAGACCGTAGATTCCTAAAACGCAAAGTCTGCGCAGTTACATTTGAAAGTTCAAAGAAGATGTAGCGATGATCAGATAATGATTCCTCATCTGAAACATGCCAATTCGTCAACTCGTGACTGATTCTATTAGAGCAGAGCGTTATGTCTAACACTTCTTCTCTATTAGATACCATGAAGGTTGGGCAATTGCCTATGTTAAGTAATCCAAGATATGTACTACTAAAGTATTTCATCAGACTGGAGCCTCTCAAATTGATATCTGAGCTGCCCCAGATGATGTGATGAGCATTGGCATCACTGCCCACAATCAGCGGAAGGCCTTTTGTTACGCAGTGTAAGACAACTCGTTTGAAGTCATCCGTTGGGGATGGTTCATCATGTGGTAAATATATCAAACAATAGACGTATTTCCTGTTGAAGTCACCAACAGAAACATCGATTGTGACAGCACATACATTTCTGGTAGTTAACTCAGAAATGAGTGTAGCAACGATTGCTTTATTAACGAGCACGCATGCGCGGAGCATGGAGCGCGAGTTTGCCATTTCAAGTTGGCTGAAAGCAGCAAAAACTGGGTTCACAAGGTTACCTAGATAGAAGTTTCCTCTACGAAAGTAGGGTTCTTGAACTATTTGTATATTTGCATATTGCCACTTGGGCTGTACCATTTTACATGAGCATGCAAAGTTTGATCGTTGCTGTTCTTTTATGCTGCAGATTGACCTAAGCTAACCTAACCGTAGCCACTACCAAAACTAGGCAGGATTAAGCTTTTTGCAATCTCAGCACGAAAAAGACCAGCAGCAAAAAAAAAACAGATAGGTATCTATTGAAAGCCCATATTGTTTTAATAAATTTACTAAAAGCAAAATGGTGGTCAATGAAATTTTATATTCCCGGAATCAATATCGACGCAGATTCTGAAAATAGAAGATTTTTTTGACTATGTTAAAAAGTTATTGCGTTATTGCTGACTATGCTAAAAAGTTATTGCAATTTGATTTTTTTGTGATAAGAAATAAATCCGCTGGCAGAGGGTTTAATAATTTTTATTACAATGCTATTATTTCCAACATAACTAATTGATGTGTATCACACCCTTTAACATAAAAATTCAATTCACTTTATGAATTAAACATTAAACATTGAATTGCTAACAATATTTAACAAATCAAATTCTGGGCAAATATCGGTTATGGAGAGTATGTTTGACTAAAAATCATCTTTTTAAAGAACAAATTAGCTAATTAGACCATTTTACACTTCAATGAGCACACCCACATTTATTACATTCGAGGGGCCTTCCTTAGCCGACTGGTTAGAGTCCGCGGCTACAAAGCAAAGCCATGCTGAAGGTGTCTGGGTTCGATTCCCGGTAGGTCCAGGATCTTTTCGTAAAGGTAATTACCTTGAATTCCCTGGGCATAAAGAGTATCATCGTGCCTGCCACACGATATACGAATGCGAAAATGGCAACATTGGCAAAGAAAGCTCACAGTTAATAACTGTGGAAGTGCCCATAAAACACTAAGCTGAGAAGCAGGCTCTGTCCCAGTGAGAACGTAAATGCCAAGAAGAAGAAAAAGCTTACGACTATAGACTTCATGAATGAGAAATAAAAAATAACATAAAACTTTGCCAGAAAAACAAATCTACAAAACTTTTCATTCAATTTGCAATCTTAAATTTTTCCAAACTGTTTTTAATACAGTCCTAATAAAAAAAATTGATGGCCGTCGCTACAAGTAGGCACCCATCAGAACTACAAAATTATATAGAGACAATTATTCAGTTAGAAAGTCTTGTTTTGGCGGACTCGAATTGCTGAACTCAGCTTCGTGTGTAAGTGATGTTCATATAACGCACGCTTGTGTAGCAGTGTGGTATTTGGAAAAACAGAACCGGCAACACAACACACAAGTCCGTAAATAATTATTGCTCGTATTCATTAACAATGATTGGACCATATCCAGAACTAATCACTGGACCCCTACTGCTTGGGTGGAGCTCTGCGGGATTCCATTCAACGCAAGTTCCCAAGAATGAATGGTGTTATAACACTTTCGGTATAATGTACTACACTTCTCATGAGTTTGGGGTCTTGAAGGATGCACTCAGATGCACATGATGCAACAGAGAAAATGCAGTAAAAATATGGTATCTTATAATAGTCTGTAGATAGTTTAATCGTTGAATCGCATGGATCAAAGCAACGGCGACGTTTAAACGGAGCATAATACATTTCAGAAACATGTTTTGTAACGATCTTGTATCAATTTAGCGCATACACTTTATTAACATCTTGAACATCTAGTTAAGCATAAGGAACGTATCCGTACGTAAGTTCAATAGAACATTTTAATTGTTTCGGTTCCATATAGTTTCCAACAAAAGTGCAAGTATTAGAGTGTAGTTTGGCCATTATTGAATTGTATATTTAGCTTTGCAGAGTATGTTGTTACTGCCATTATAAAAATATGTGAAACTTTCAGATCTGGTAAAATGTGGACAAACAATTTGTGGTCAAATATCAACTATGTAGGATAAAGGTCAAAAACATGGTAATGGTTGCAAGACTATGCGAAATAAGATTTTGAGAATTGATGTTCTTCTAATAGGCATTATGTTCCTACTGGAACAGAGCCTGCTTCTGAGCTTAGTGTTCTTATGAGCACTTCCACAGTTATTAACTGAAAGCTTCACACATTGTTTACATTCGCATTTCGCATTAAAGCGAAGTATGCACTTCAACAGAAAAATAATCGCCTATCTCGATGCGTGGGAAATTTCTTGCAAGAAATGCTCAAGAAAAGCATTTTTCTTTGATCGCAGTACGCAGTTGAAAAGAAATGTCATTTCAAATGGAGGTCACTGTAGGAAATTTCTTGACCATTTCTTGGACAGAAATTTTTACTTTTCTTGAGCGGAGCAGCATACTTAGCTTAAGAATTTAGTGTAGAACTAGCCCTCGTGCGTTAAAATACACTCAAATAAAGATTAAAAAAAAAAAAAAAAGCTTAAGAATTTTTCGATGGTTACCCGTAAACTACTAAAGTAATTTCTAAACACTTTCATACTTGATTTGAACTTGAATAGAGTTTTCAATACTCAGTTTTTGACACATGTTATATAATCAGAATATTTTCAACAGCGAAATATATATGTGTCCAAGAAATCAGAGTAACCCTTGGCGTAACCCCAAAATAGTTTCAAATTAAATGTGTTTTTTACAGTTGGCATTGCGTATCCATATCCTGCAAGTAAAATTAGCCCTGACTGGGGTTTTCACAAAATTCCAAACTAAAGAGGATGTTTCGATCGTACTCAACTATGAACGACAGCTCTTGAAGGTTTATTTTTCACTATAGCAAATATACTAGGGTAGGTGTACCAATATTCACCGCCATAAAAAAAAGTTGAAACATCAATCAAACATTATTGAATATCATCAATACGTTGAACAAATGCTTTCAATCTATGTTAAGCATCAAACTCTCAGAAAAATTGTTTTTTAATTAAAAATTGGGATTGCGAGTACTGGATCACCTCGCCGAACTCGGTATTACGCCATGGTTTTTTTTTTAATTCGGTACGTGAATTCTCCTCCTATGTTGATTTCTAATGGTGAATTCAGAAATACCATTGCGAAATCTGGTGCTATAGAGCCAAAACTTTTAAGTGGAAAAGATTTTTTCTATTTAATTAAAAAAAAAAATTAAGCAAATTTTGAGGTTTGAAGAATGTTGCCAAATCATTTCGAAATGAATTAATATACATTCAACGATGTATGCCTGTATGACGTAAATATAATCCGAGGTGGCGAATACTGGTACATCTTCCCTATATGTATTCCATGGTGTCCCGGTGTGTGGCGGTTTGAAAGGCACACGATAGACGTGTGTTCCCTCGCGTTTAACTTTTTTCCATTCATACCTGTTTCCATTTGAGTTTCACGTTTGTGCAGACGAACGGCACAGACAGACTGTCAGTTAATGTAGGTTGATTTGGAATGTGTCAAAAACGGTTCGTGTTAGGCGTGCGTGATATGATTCTCCCTTTTTATACATTATTCACCATGAAAACTGACCAGGAGCGATAAATTTACCTTTAGGATATACGATCTAAACTTCAACACCGATTGTAGTTCAGTGATAATCAAGAAAAGAAGAATGGAAATTGCATTCTTTTTCTTCTTCAGCTTTATGTTCATGATATAACATTTCAAGTGGATCAATGTTATCGTGCGCACACATGTTATGATTAATTGATATCGGTTATAGAACAAGAACTTATAGATGTCTGCGAGAAACTCGAGCAGGAGTCTAATAGTTTTAGCAGGTGCGCAAAAGGCCACCAAAAATAATTCCACGTTAGCATTGTACCTATACAACAAGAGTGCTTTTCCGACGGTGCGTGTACTGGTTATACGATGTTATTACTCTCAAATCATCGCATGTGTTGTGCTGGCGCCTCCAGACATAAATTAAGTTATTGTAGATAGAGATAGGTCCATCCATAAAAAAGAGAGCCTTAACTTCTCAAAACTAGCCAAAACAAACTATGACAAATTGTTGTTCACACCTAAGATTGCTCTATATTAGCCACATAAAGTTGTATAAAGGTGAAGATATATCCACTAGGGCGATACAAATTTTGAAAATGTTTGAAAATCCAATCTCACATATGTTCCATAGCATTCTTACCATAAAAATAGTGTTCTGTGAACTTTTCAGCTTTCTAGGTGGTGATTTAAAGGAGGCCCAAAGACAATGTAGGTTTATAAGGAAATTACTATGGAGAAATTTTGTGAAATGTTCCAAATACGCTAGTACTCTAATGTAAGTAGAAATGTATCATCTCCTTTTGAAAACTCATTCTTCAAACCTGCTGAAGAAACAAATCCCTTTTAAGCTAATTTTGTTTGGCAATTTTGTACATGTTTGCAGGGCTATAATCCCACATTAAGCTAAATAATAGCAAACAAACTCATGGATATCTCTTCTGCTATCCGTCGGCTTGAATTTCTCTCTTCAGTAAATTTCTTTATTATGGTTTGAAGATTGAGTTTTTACTATGTGATAATAAGTTTGTACTAACATTACAGTATTAGGGGAGTCCGTAGCCTTGAGGTTACGCTTTCGCTTCATAAGCGGAAGGTCATGGGTTCGATTCCCAGCCCCTCCACAAAAAAAAAACCGTCCAGCCACCAGAAGACGCCTCACGGAGGACCGTGCTTTGGGGAGCACATCCATCCTTCGTCTGCCTCACTAACAGTAGAGCTCTCTCCTACCTGCTCGGTGTGAGAGTGAAACTAGATGTAAATATAGATAAGTTGAAAATAGATCTGTATCGGTAAAGAAGCTACAGATCAACTGAGTCCGGCACAGTAGTGGCCACGAGCACGGAGTGCCTTAAAAAAAAAAAATTAGAGTATTATCGTGTTTGGAACATATCTCAAAATTTCCCCATAGTAATTTCCATTGTCTTTGGGCCACCTAGAAATCTGAAAATTTCACAGAACACTATTTTTATGGTAAGGATGGTAATGAACACACTAGCGATTGGAGATTGGATTTGCAAACATTTTTAAATTTTGAACCGCCCTAAAATCCACACATCAAATTAACAAGAGCACAAAACTTGTGATTATCTGGTCTGGAATACCCCGCGCTCAGATAGTGGGTGATTTCGAGTATTTTTTTTTACTCGGAAATCAAAAGAATTTTGGATAATACGCTGGAGTATACAACGTATCTTAGGATATATTTGAGGAAAACCTGAAAAACTGTGCCATTGAACCTTAATATCTCCAAAAACGCATAAATGTCAAATATTGACAAATTTATTTGTTAAAGCCAATACTTGCAGATCAGATACGGCAAAATATATACTTCAAAAGTATGCCGAAACAAATTTTATTTGGGTCAAGTTTGCAACTCCATTCAATTTTCGGTGGCAAACATGGACTAATAATAGTTTGTCAAATGTTTGTCCACCGTGTACTGAGGCAAACGTCTGCAACGTCAAAAATAGCCAAATATTTGCACACTTCAAGCGTGTGCTAGGATGAGGGCGTAAGTCGCATGATCGATTTCTCTTCATCGATCCTTTCTTATACGAATAATGGTGACAAGATGCAAGTTTGTCAGCATTTAATCAGCTCAGGACGCAAGATTGCATCGCTGCCAAGCGGTCTAACGGCCGATTTAATTATTTATTTTTGAAATATTGGCATTTTCTATAGTATTTGTTCAGGTTTAAGCTTGAAAACCCTTAAAGCTCTTCGAGCCGAAGGAATCTTCAATTTGCTACCTTCGGCTCAAATCTTTTGTTTCATAACTTCCAAGGATTCATGGACGCTCTTTTTACTTGAAACTAAATTGTAACAGTTTATAGTACCCCCTCATCAGGTTATCGATGTTTTGTCGCGTTTTCGAGTTGGATAAATGTTCATAATTCAGGAAAGTGTTTGTGTTGTGTGTTTGTTCACCCGATCGGTACGCAGCCTACTTAATACTACAACACTTGAAGGCATTGACAAAAAAGGGCTTTGCACGAATTCCACTGGTAGCAACCATTGGTAACATGGCCATATTGAGCATAAGTGTTCTCGAGCTGTGGACAATATCGGCCATTTGCCCAAGTAATCCCACCAAAGAAAGGTGGACGAGTGAGTGTGGTGTGTAAGGGACACAGGTAATAATTGGAGCCCTAAGGTCAATACCGAAATTAACACCTGTACAAGCACACCCCCTCCCCCCCGCCCCTTCTACAGAACCCCGTGGTAATACAGAACCTCAAATTGGGCAAATGGAGTTCCTGCCAATCGCTTCACCAGGCCGAAGACCAGGAGACAAGCTAGTGTTCACCTCAGGCCCTTTCTTTGATGTGCTCATCGCTTGGTCCAGGAATGGCGACAAAGGTCGCAGGAAAGACACATATCGAGCAGAAGTAACGAGGACATCGGCAGAATGGCCCCAAGGGCCGAAAGAAATGAAACAATGAAGGTCAGAAAAGTCTTAATAAAGTGGGTGAAGTAGAGAAAAAGTAGATAGCAAGGTTAGAAAAAAGTGTGTGAGAGAGAAGAAGAAGAATAAACAGGAGTGTGAAAAGGCAACCCAAGTGTTCTCCTGAATTCCGCGAAACAGCAAGGATAAGCGTGCCGATCCTAGAGATGAAGGGTATACTGAGTTTCGTGAACCGCTGGGAAGGGTCACCATCTGTGAACCCTCCTTAAGCTGACTGTAGCTGCCAGTGGTAAGCCGCGAGTTACAAAATTTACAAGCTCTCGACAAGAGATCGTGCGCTCTGAAATATTAGTATAACACTACTAATTGTGTTTATGCATCAGAAGTAATACATTCATAAATTAAATTAGCCATCCCGACTAAGGGTACATAATAAAATTATATCAGCATATGTTATTATATTATAAGGTTTTTTCGAACATAGGTTGTTACAATTTTGATGCAGGATGTTGTTAAAATAACTAAAATTATAACTAAAAGTGTATGAATAGTAACATAAACATAACAAAATGTGTTTTAATTCTATCAAAAACATATCAAACCAAGTTATAATGTTTGATACAAAGTATCAAAATTATAGTACTGTTCGATAAACGATAATATTGTGTATTATCGAAATGCATAACTATCTATATTTATTATGTTATAAAGTTGTTAAAAATGAACAAAAAAATATCTGAAAGGGAAATAAAACAAATTATGTTCTATTTCTGTTTTATTATGTACTATGGATAACGCAGCCTAACAAAATTATATCATAATATGATATGCATATCATATTCTGATAAAATTTTATTATATTTTTGTTACAAGCCTCTAGTCGGGATAACTAAGATAATTAACTGATACTTGATCAATTTTTTCATGGTACGCTATAGCATTTGTATTGTTAGAATAAAATAAAAATGTATCAGCTTCAATCTACACTTAACATAATGGTGTACAGTTAAACATCCATGGGTTTATGTTCTATTACTCGACTCTATATCAACTTGAGCTTTGAGCTTGAGCTTGACTAGCCGCCCGTGGTTGCTACTCCAGTATCGCCAGATCAGCTGCACTTACACAAGGAACCAACCAGATGACTGCTTGGGACTAACAGGCACCCTCAGTGTATGAGTGCTGGTGATCTTCTATTTTTAGGCAACAATGTTGCCTGTCACGTCAGAATGCAGACCAATGAGGGGAAGGGGAAGGAGTTGATGATGCATTCAACTGGCTCCCACTGTTGACCGTATATACCACTGCGTCAACGCCAGTTCACGCTGGAAGGGTGAAAGGGTGGGGTAATTTTTATGGCAGAGAGGCTTGCTGGTTTGGTTAGCAGACTGCCTATGTATCAGGCGTAAAGGAAGGCATGCTATAATGATGAACGAATGGAAGCGTAGGGAAACGGTTTATTTCTGTCCGTCTCGGGTTCTAGCAAATGCTATGAACTGTGATAGATACATCATCTGTGATACATTAAGAGTGGTAGATAGAAGCAAGTGAAAGGATCAACTATAAAGTACGAGGAAAGGAACGGACCTGGGATTGATCCCATGACCTTCTGCTTATGAAGCAGAAGCGGTAGCCATTATACCACCAACCCCGTCTTGCAGTCTAATGGTTCAGACTGCTATCGAACTATGATAAGGCCTGATATGCTACAAGAGTGGATAAAATGAGGAACGAAATAGTTTTATTAAATAGACATTCCCCATTTCATTTCATCACTCACTCTCGACACTTCTTATTTTCGACACTGTCACGTATACCACCGATTATCACTCATCAACTTTCGTAAAACACTTCAGATATATATTGATAGTAATAGATTTCTATTATATCACTTTTCACTATCACAGTTACAAATTTTCATTAAAATTACATCACACCATTTTCATATAAATTCATTTTTATTACCATTTACCATTTGTTATCATTACCAAGTAATTAAAAAATATTCAATTGAAATTTTTCATTATTTTTGTTCCTGTACGGTCATTAAGCTAAGTTTGCTGCTCCGCTCAAGAAAAGTAAAAATTTCTGCCCAAGAAATGGTCAAGAAATTTCCTACAGTGAGCTCCATTTGAATTGACATTTCTTTTCAACTGCATACTGCGATCAAAGTAAACTTCTTTTCTTAAGCATTTCTTGCAATAAATTTCCCACGCATCGAGATAGGCGATTACTTTTCTGTTGAAGTGCATACTTCGCTTTACTATTCAAATTACGATTTAGCACCACGATCAAGAAAGTTACAGTAAAAAAATTACTTCGATTTATTATTTTGCACTGCTGTCATTATAAACACTTTTATCATGCATGTGTGAAGAACTAGGCGTTTATCTTTAGAGAAATGTGTTTATATTTAGAGAAATTATTGCAAAATGTATTATCGCCATTGTAAAACTAGTAGGGTTCATATAATTATTATTATTATATTTAACAAAACTATCACAATCACTTACATTTTCATCACAATTTTCATGACCATACATTTTTTCAAACATCATTATTAGCACCCTCACAATCACTAATTTTATGACGACGAGTGTAACGCAGAGTTTCACCAAACACACATTCTTATGTTGCATTATAAAACGATTGAACACACGTTGGCTTTGAAAATACAAACATCATTGTCATCGCTATACTTTTTGCCACTGGCGCCAACTGTTAGCGATTAAGAACGAAATAAATAATCGTTACCCTATCGTCAAGTTTTAGACACTTCCCGCCTGAGGAATCTTGCTGTTATAATGTTTTGAAATTTACATGTGCATGATGAAACACGTGTTATAAAGATAAGATACTACAGCCTACTGTACAGAATACTACAGCCTACTGTAGCGTAGCTGCAGTGTAATTGGTAATGCGTACGTAATTTTCTGCCGACTACCTAATTTTCTAGCATAATGTTACCACAATTACATTTAACGTTAATTACCAACTATGTGCCGTTATTGAATACTTTTTCCTAAAATATGTAATAAAATGTGTACAAATTTATGAAAAATTTGCATAACTCTAATGGCGTATGGAAAATAAAGAGAAAAACAATTTGAAAACAACCGAATTTTTAGGCTGTTCAAAAAACGAAAATGAGCATAAGTACAATTCGTAGTTGCTACTCCGTGATTGAGCAAAACAATCCAAGTTGCACAGCGATTCAATGAATGGAGCTTTGGATTAGCTTACCATTTTCAATGTTCACACTCAAATCCTAGATAAATTCCGGGAGTACAACTTGCAGACTTGTCATATGTTTGTAGATTTCTAAGCAGCGTACGATTCAGTGAAGAGAAACGAGCTGTGGCAAATTATGTCCGAACATGGCTTTCAGGCGAAGCTGATTAGACTGATTCGTGCAACGCCTGATGGATCGAAATCAAGTGTGCGGGTGGTGGACGAGATTTTGTCATCGTTCATACCTTAGATGGATTGAAACAGGGTGACGCTCTTTCTAAGCTTGCTGTTTAACATAGCGCTCGAAGGTGCTATCAGAAGAGCCGGTGTGCAGAGTAGCGGTACCATTATCACACGTTCTCATATGCTCCTTGGCTTTGCGGACGATCATCGGGATTGACCGTCGGGGCGTGGAAAAGGCGTTCGTGCCTTTCAAGAGGGAGACAGCGAGGATCGGGCTCACGATCAACACAACAAAAATGAAGTACATGATAGCTGGTGGTCAACGTGGGTCCGGACGTGTTAGTGGTAGTGAAATGGTGCTATGTGATGAAAAGTTTGGAGGTGTGGAAGAATTTGTGTATCTTGGAACACTAGTGACATGCGATAATGACCCGCGAGGTGAAAAGACGTATTGCAGCTGCGAGTCGGGCTTTCTACGGGCTCCAACCAACTAAAGTCCTGTAGCCTGCAAACGAAAACAAAACTCGCGTTATACAAGACACTGATCCTTCCGGTTGTCCTATAGGCAGCCTCCATTTATTACGTAACGCTAAAATTGAAATTTTTTGGTGGATATTGTAAGCGCATAAAACACGGCATGCTGCGTTGGGCTGGTCACGTTGCCCGTATGCCGAAAGAACGACAAGCAAAGATAATATTCAACAGAGAACCCGGACGAGTCCGCCGACTTCGTGGAAGACCGCGCACACGATGGCTTTTTGCAGTTGAGGAGGACTTAAAGGCACTTAACGTTCAGGGTCCAGTCGCCACCAGTCGAAATAATGGTGCAAGAATATCGAGAAACAAAAAACTTATCGAGGTTTGAATATTTTAATTGCGGTAAATATGAAGCTGCCGGTGGTAGAGGGGTTAAACTTAAAATATATGCAAGGTACGGTATGTTCAAAGATTAAGAAACTTACGCTTTTCTCTTCATTTTGTATTGTTGCTATCGAGACTGGTGATGTTATTTTTCACTTAAACAATTTTCTTAACAAAACAGCGTGTTGTATTACAAAGCAAACATACAAGCAATTCATGTGTAAATAAACTGAACCACGCAACACACTTCACAATGCGAATGAAATACGATTTCAGGGTGAAAATGGTGAGCGCCACCACCGCTGGACATTTCAGTCTGTGAGGGAAATGTTTGACTGATGTATCTAAGCCTTGGCTCTTTCGTGTATTTGGCACGACACGCAATTGCTTCCACATACTTTTGTTGCATATTGAGCATAGCCTGACAAGGAGACTCAAGGGTGGAAGCAAGCAACACGCTGGAAGCGTTATTGAAGTTTACACAAGCGGTGGTAGCATGGGAGGGACGTTTCAAATTAACCGTAGTTTGGGGGATTTTAGTATAATTGTAAAATTATTGGTACTCAGGGATATTATAAAATAAATATCTCGTTTACTTATCAACAACTTTCTAAATGCTATGAAAAATTGGGCAAATTGACTACAGACTAAAATGAAGCTTCAGCATGATCATCATTTAAAGTTTTTAAGATATCAAGAATGGGCATACACATCATACTTAATTAGTATAGTAAGTGAGTAAGCGTGTATGGTATGCCTAGTTCCGTTACTACTGTGGAACCTCGATTCTATTTTAAATGGATGTTTTAAACGGCCCTGAAGAAGAAAATAGTGTCACACTTTTTTTTACGCCGAAATCACATTTTTGGAGAGACTATACCTTTGTATACATAAGATGTTAAGGTAAAACATTCCGAAATCTAAAGATGGCCAACATATTGGCCGACATGTGAAAAAAAATTTTATGTTGTTAACTTAACTTGAGAAAAAAAATAAAAAAAAAAAATAAAATTTTCTTCATTTTTATTACGCCGATAAGAAAACTCCGCTTAACAGTTGCTCTGTAAATTTATCCGTAGTGCAGTAAGCCTTGTTGTAAAATATCCCATGGTGGCTGTTTGCTAAGAGATTTTGAACGTTTTGTTATTCCACTTTCCTGCTCCTGTTGATAGAGAGGGTGGATTTGAAGTTGGTACACCACCGGAGGGAAGAAAGTGAATGAATGAGTGGAAAAAATATCAAATAAAAATAAAGGGATGACAAAACCAGCATACACCTCCTGCTTCATTCAGGAAATACTCTTGTGGTAAAACGGTTTCAATTCTACCAGCTCTCTTGATTCCACTTGTTTCGATTGGAACAAATATTTGGTGAACAAATTTTGAATAATTGTTTTCTTTGATTTTTACAGACTCTTTGATAGGTTCCGGATCAGAAGATGAAGATGAAGATGAACACCTGAGGCCTGGTCTAGGCTTGGGGTCGTTAGGACCAAATGATGGACCCCTCGGTGCATCAGATTTATCTGTTCAAAGTATGAGTACGGACAGTAAAACAGGCCATGATGATAGTGATCAGGGTTCATTAGATGGTGACCCAGATTGTCGGGGAGACTCTCAAGCTGAAAACAAGAGCCCCGACGATGGTGGTGGATCAAAGAGGAGGGGTCCTCGGACAACCATTAAAGCCAAACAGTTAGAAGTGTTAAAAACTGCATTTAGTCAAACGCCAAAACCAACGAGGCATATTAGAGAACAATTAGCCAAAGAAACTGGACTGCCAATGCGAGTAATACAGGTAAGCGTTCCACACAAATTTCTCGCTAATTATACTTTTCTCTGATATCTTTATTCAATCCACTTTCCTCACTAAATGAAGGCTCCAGGCTGTCTACCGACCTCGGGGACCCAAGTCTCGATAACGTAAAAAAACAGATGGCTAGGTTTTGTGACACACGACATGGGTAGAATCAATAGGTTAAGAGGTATCCGCTTGGAACAAATGTCAAGAGATCATAAAAATTAACACATGAGAACCATCATGTCCAATCGTTGTGCTATCCGCCTCTATGAACCTTTTTGCCTTTGCTTTGAGCGTTCTTGTTCTTATTTTTCGTTGTTAGCGGCATTGTCGCTGTGATCTTATTCGGTTTCCAGTATCATCGGCATGAAAACATTTGAAAAAAGATTCGGTTAGGACACGGGAGACAGAGAAAACCCAAAAAGAATCTAAGGAAATGTAATCACATGCTCTGCAACCACCTGCTGTGGTTGTTGAATGCGTTACTTGTTTGCCTAGAAGAGGTCATCTAACCGCAATAGGATGGTTGTAAAGATATCTGCCAGTTTTCACTGATGGGCGATAATTAGATTACGTCAGTTTGTGCGGCAAAGTTTGTGTTCACTGCCTTCACCTTCTTCCCGTTGGAATTATGCTTGTGTAGGACAGTGCCTTTTGTGAACAAAAACTATATTTGATGTATGAACGCCAATATGATAAATGGTGATGACCATTTTTTTGTGGCACCTTTCCACTTCAACAGCAATTCTGGCGCTAGCTGCTCATAATCATTTTTCAAATAGAAGGCAACGAGTATGCTCTATGATCGTTATGCGTTATGGGATAATTTGTTTCGGAGATGAAAGTCATAGAATAAATGACCTACAATAGATGTTGTAGATACGTCTGGGTTGATTTGCTTCCTCAATATAACCTCTCAAAATAACGATTAGATACAGTGAACCCCACATGAAATATATAGTACTACTTGGAAATGTTTTCGCGATATCTAAAAACATCGAGCACTCTCTGGATATGTTTGATAAACAATTGTTGGTGAGATTCATGGCGTAATCTTATATAAATTTCATATATCCCGACGAGTTACTGAAAGTCACACGAGGATTAATTTGGCTGAATGTTGATTTACATTATTGGATGATTAAATTAACTTGAAAGTGTTTTGCTTCACAAGGCATCACTGAGGATTGTTTAATGAAACCCGTTGAGGAATCATAAAAATACTTCCTCAAACAATTTATCAGGAGAAGTGCCAAATGAAGTCATTGAAATAATTCGTATCAGAAACACAAAAGAAATACCTACCTGGAGTTATCTCTTAAGGTTTAACTTTGACAAAAAATATAAATAGTATATGAAAAATCGTAATTTTTGGCTTAACCAGTCTACAAAATTCGTGCTTTCAAACTCATGCCTATCCTTTAACTATTGAAAAGGTCTCTGTATTATTTTTAACATCTATGATAATGAGACCTGCTTGTTTCAGATCGAGAACAATTGTGTCCAAGCTCATTCAACACTCACCAAGGCTATTCTACCAAGGCTACTATTCAATGCCTACACATTTTTGGTAGATAAGGTTGGAAATTGAAAAAAGGTATTTGAACCGTAACTCAGACTCAATATCTTCAAAATATAAGCTTGAGCCTACTTAAGTTTCTACCTCTGATTCCTCCGGGGCTCTTGACCCTGTGTATCACCGATCCAAGTCTTCTCAAAAATAATTTCCAGCTTGCCATGCTTATTTTCTGCAGCGCGATTTTAGGCCCCTACAAGCTCGGGCTGCGTCCGCTGCAGCCCGTCGCTACGCTTTGTAATCTACAAATGTTTGAGTCTCATTTATCACTATACAAATAGTTTATTCCGTGTTTTTCGTGTTCGTAGAAAATGATCTTGGTGGTATTCAAATTATCCCAAAACTGGGTTTTCCGTTAGCACGGAAGCGAAACATGCTCCACGACAACATGACACATTCATTGCGTCTCGGGTTGAAAGATGGAATAGCCCTAACACGAAAATAGATTTTTCTTCAAATCTAACATAACGTTGGGCATTGTGAGCTGGACAGCGGATCAGATTTACTATAAAGGGATTCCACGGAGGCATGCAAGTCGATTCTGATCGACCATTTCAAAAATATCTGAAACTTTGCACAGTTTTTCAGTTCCATCTAAATCGTCATTTTCCAATATCAAATCTTCAAGTTGAGTCACGTCTAACTTTTCAAAAGGGTGTATGTGAAAATGGTTCAAAAATATTCAAAAAGCTGCACAGCAAAAACGGTTCGTTCGAAAACTAAAGAAACAAAGTTAGACAACTAAATAAAGATTCCAAAAAAAATACACACAGTAAAAAAAATTTTTTTTTTGCATTAAAAAACATCATTTTTGTCACAAAAACTCAAATATCTCAAAACCCTATCGGAATACCATTGTAATTTTTTGAGGGAAAACGGTCCATTATATTAGCTATCTACCATAAAAATGCTGGTAAGCCAATAAACAAAAAAGTTATGACATTTCAAATATTTCACAAATTTGACACTTAGTGAAATTTTTTTTTTTCATTGTTAATTTTTTTTAGGACCGCAGTTTGTTGCTGAATTTTTTGTTAAGGGTACCACATGAGGTTAACAAGTTGTTTTCATGATATTTTATTTTGTTTATTAAAATCTAACGAGCAACATGAGTAGTCGCTTTCTCAACTGTTGCAGGCCGTTTGCAGAAAAAAAGTGTTCGAAAGAGCTACGAAATCTCACCGAAAGCACCATAGATAAACTGAAAGCGGCTGGTTATGCTCCAATGTCTACATTGAATACAAATTTACGCATTTGTACGTCCTGCCGTTTAAACGTTGACAAACGGGCAATCTGTACATTATCGGTGGATCTGGTTGCAGGAAGTTCGAAAACAACAACAACTGAGGAATTACTAGATGCACCGACAACAACTGAGGAGTTACCAGAAGTACCAAGTGCAGATAGTCTTGCCACGGTACCATCAGCGACATCTGTTTCAACAAATCAATCAGAAGATGAGTGCATCCAGAAGGTCAACATCGAACGCTTCAACGAAGGGATAGCTGGAATAAAAGTGACTCCGATTAAATGGACGAAGATGGGTTACGTCAATTATCCCGAGAAAAAATACCGTGAAATCAACGAAGCTGTACGAAGAAACCTCTTCAAATTAGGACCTGAGGATGTGGAAAATACAGACTACGATGAGGTAATTATGAATATGAAGGAAAGGTTCTCGAATCTAGCCACGACAAGGAAAGAAAAATTATTGATTTTGACGATGCTGCCAAGCTCGTGGTCTATTCAAGACGCCATTGATGAGTTCAAAACCAATAGAAATACAGCAAAATAGGCAAAACAATTTAAAAATAACTGTCTTGCAACCAAAAATGCTAGGTCGAATACTTCATTAACAGATGAGACAAAAGAAAAAATAATTCAATATTTTGAAGACGATGAAGTAAGTAGAGCTATGCCCGGCCAAAAAGATTATGTATCTGTAAAAAAAGATGGAAAGCGTCTAGCAATCCAAAAACGATTAATGATGACTACTTTGAAAGAAGCGTATACACGCTTCAAGGAAATTAACGAAAATATTAAGGTAGGTTTTTCCTCATTTGCAAGCCTTCGTCCAAGGCAATGCAAGCTTCTATCCAATTCAGGAACACATAATGTTTGTGTGTGCACAACACACGAAAATATTAACCTAATCTTACATAGTTTGAAAAGAATCAATTTATCAAAGGATATTAGGGGCCCAGATAGCCGTAGCGGTAAACGCGCAGCTATTCAGCAAGACCAAGCTGAGGGTCGTGGGTTCGAATCCCACCAGTTGAGGATCTTTTCGGGTTGGAAATTTTCTCGACTTCCCAGGGCATAGAGTATCTTCGTACCTGCCACACGATATACGCATGCAAAAATGGTCATTGGCATAGTAAGCTCAGTTAATAACTGTGGAAGTGCTCATAAGAACACTAATCTGAGAAGCAGACTTTGTCCCAGTGGGGACGTAACGCCAGAAAGAAGAAGAAGAAGAAAGGATATTAAAATGTTAACTGGTAGTCTTTTGTGTGAAAATACAACATCAAATTGCTATCTACGATCTTGTTCGGATTGTCCAGATTCTTCATCATTGGAAAATACTTTATTCGCTGAGTTTGAAGAAAATTATATAGATCAGTTATCATTTGAGCAATGGGTGACCACGGATAGGTGTGACCTAGAAACTATTGTAAAACCTGTAGATGAGTTAGTGTCATTTTTTTGCTTGAAATTAGAAAGTTTAATTCCTCACGACTTTATTAAAACAGAGCAATCCCGCTTTTTAAAAAATACGAAAAATACATTACAAGATGGTGAATTTTTAGTCATTTGTGATTTTTCTGAAAACTATAGCTAGGGCCCAGATGGCCGTAGCGGTAAACGCGCAGCTATTCAGCATGACCATGCTGAGGGTCGTGGGTTCGAATCCCGCTAGTCGAGGATCTTTTCGTGAGGTAAATTTTCTCGATTCCCAGGGCATAGAGTATCTTCGTACCTGCCACACGATATACACATGCAAAAATGGTCAATCGGCATAGAAAGCTCTCAGTTAATAACTGTGGAAGTGCTCATAAGAACACTTAATCTGAGAAGCAGGCTTTGTCCCAGTTGGGACGTTACGCCAGAAAGAAGAAGAAGAAGCTTTGTATTGCAAGATGAAGTGCAGTCCCATCACTGGAACGTACAACAAGCTACAATTCATCCATTCGTTATTTATTTCAATGGAAGTACGCAAATTGAACATTTTAGTTTTATTGTAATTTCCGAAGATTTAAGACACGACTCAGTATCTGTAAATTTGTTCATTGCCAAAATGATTAACTTTTTACGCGTTGATAAGGATAAAGAAATCAGAAAGATATATTTCATGTCTGATGGAGCAGCATCGCAGCCTATGTCAATTTAAATCAAAGTACGGAATTGATGCAGAATGGCATTTCTTTGCTACGTCACATGGCAAAGGTCCTTGTGATGCTATTGGAGGAACCATAAAGCGCATGGCCACAAGAGCAAGTTTAGCCAAAGAACGTGAGCATCCAATTAAAACTGCAAAAGAACTATTTGATTGGGCGAATCGCAGAAAAGAAGAAGATTTAACAAAATTATCATTTTGTTTTACTACTACTGAAGAGTACGAATTAACGGCATCAGAGCTCAGCGAGCAATATAATAACGCGAAAACGATCCAAGGAACCCAAAAATTTCACTGTTTCATTCCATTGTCAGAAAATAAAATTAAAGCAAAACTATACTCGAACTGTACTGATAATGATGCAAAAGTGTTCGATATTGTAAAAAAAATGAATAACAATAAATAAATAAATAAGTATTAATAAAATGTTTTCATGATCTCATAACGCATACCCAAATCCAAAACTTCATCGATCATACTCTAAAAAAAATATCCTGGTAAAAAAAAAAATATTTTCGTGTAATCTGTTAATTCATTTTAATTTATACATATATACATATACATATAATATTTATACATATACATAATATTTATACATATACAGTCATCTCTCCCTTACTCGATATTGAAGGGACCATCGAGTTAGGGAGGTATCGAGTTACAGAATACAAAAGCAGTGCAACTGCGTTCCAAGGGACCATCGAGTTAGCCATGAAAACCAACTTTTACTATGGTTCTCTAACTCGATATCGAGATACGGAATATCGAGTAAGGGAGAGTTAACTGTAATATACATAATACTAATGAATACATGAAAACGACTTGTTTAATTCACGCAAGGCCCTTAACAATAAAATCAGCAACAAACTGCGGTTCCCGTAATAATTTACACCGAAAAAAAATGTGAAAATTGTGACATGTTTGAAATGTCATAACTTTTTTGTTTATTGGTTTACCATCACCAAATTTTTATGGTAGATAGCTAATATAATGGACCGTTTTCCCTCAAAAAATTACGTTGGTATTCCGATAGGGTTTTAAGATATTTGAGTTTTTGTGTCAAAAATTATGTTTTTAATGCAAAAAAAAAATTTGTTTTACTGTGTGTATTTTTTTTGGAATCTTTATTTAGTTGTCTAACTTTGTTTCTTTAGTTTTCGAACGAACCGTTTTTGCTGTGCAGCTTTTTGAATATTTTTGAACCATTTTCACATACACCCTTTTGAAAAGTTAGTCGTGACTCAACTTGAAGATTTGATACCGGAAAATGACGATTTAGATGGAACTGGAAAACTGTGCAAAGTTTCAGCTCAATAGAAAAAAATGAATTAAAAAATTTACCAAATTTTGGTGCTGTTGCTTGGAATCACTTGTATATACAACGCACCTTGCCCGATATAGCTCCGACGTGTAGATTCAGAGAAAATCCGGTTTTTGCGCGTCGTAAGGCTTCAAAAATAAGTAAAAAAGGTTAGGGATGTTCTAAAATTTGAATTTGAGGAATCAAAAACGATGGATCGATTTAGATACCAAAAATTGATACTTAGATCAAAACTAAAATGCGGGTACAAGAGATTTATTCAACTCATTACGACAAAAAAATTAACTAGTTTTGCATCAACAAAACAAAAATTTCAAAATAGTAGTTTACGCAACAAGTTGCAGAATTATGCTTTTTACAGCACGAGTCGTACATTTATCCAACGAGGCTTGTCGAGATGAATAATTACGACTTGTGCTGTAAAAATCGAGCCATTATGATGAATAGGATCGTCAGGCGGACGTAGAACATGTAGTTAAGTTAGCATGTTGACTCACAAACAATCCGAATTTGTCTGCGGCGATTCGTACGAGTCTCATCTGCCAATATGAGGAACAACTGTGTGTAAAATATGGCAGAAAATTGCATGTGAATGCAGCGTCTTACCTGTTCCGCATGAACTTCAAATGTGCTACCGATGGAAGAGTGGATATTTGTGACAGTCTTGTGTGAACAGTATCATAGCCTACGTGATTGAAAACTCTGATTCGACATTACACGTGGATGCTTGTCCATGTGGGTTGCCCTCTGTTTCTAGAAATAATCCAACTAGAACGGCATTTTTCGTAATTGCAAAAAATGTTGTATGCAACGCGTTGCAAAACTCGCTTTTTTCAGTACCCGTCGTATTTATCTAACTCGTGCTGAAAAAATCAACATTTTTCAACTTGTCGCTTAATAGTTATTTTTGCAATTTCTCATCGTAATAGGCTGTTTTCATCACGCCAATCTGTCATGAAACGTCCTACTTTCTTGCACTGAAGTATGCAGTGCGGGAATAGTCATTACGCAACTGAAATCAGTGCTGTAATGATCCATTACACGACGCTTTCTCATTACGCAACTGTTTTGAATTGCGTAATGAATAATTACAGAACAATTTTTCAGAAATTGTAAAATGACGGTGAATGCATTCCGATATACTTTCAAACGGGGTGACTTGCAACACTTTTCAACTTCAATCAATGAAAACCATGATCTAAACGTCATCTTAAAATCTAAATTCCTTGTAGAACTTTTAATGGCTAGCCCGCCTACAGAATGGGATGACAGAAGATTGAATCGAAATATTTTGTCATATCAAACGTAATCAAAAAGGTGAAATTTTTCAAATGTCCTTGTGTGGGGACTTGCAACAGGTCCGTCACACTCGGGCTCAGATTAGGTACCACTTCTAGTACTGCATTTCGTCCCTCGGTAGTGCAAAAGGTACCCAAGTTTGACAGATCGCAGTACACTTTTCACGGCATTCTAGATTACCTTATGAGCCATAAAATTTTGGGCAACTGCAAGGGACATGGAGGTCTTTAATTTGTCTTTGCTTGCAACACTCAATGCTAATTTTGTTTTTGCCAACAAAATGTTGATATTTTTATACATGAATAACAATACCTCACACTTGTGAGGTATTGTTATTCATGTATTTAAAGCATTCGAACCAGTACAAGAGCATTTTGAATACGTTTATTGAAGAAAATAATTGAGCTATTTTTGTATGGGAAAAAGAGGCGTCAATTCATCAAGGTCCAATATCTTATCTGAACAATATTTTAAACAATTGTTTGTAGTTGATCGATGAATTATTACTCTTTTGATTATAAAGTAGACCTAACACAAAAGTTTTTCATTTTTATAAAACTCTAAATTGCTTAGAAATAAAGTGTTGCAAGTCACCCACACAGGTACAATTTCGTAAAATAAAATTCGTCAAATTATGAATTATTAGTTATAGAAACATCATGCAGAGTATTACTTTTGTAAATAAAATCTATCTCATGTTTTCAGGTCACGATTTTTGAAGCTCCATGAAATATCAGTTTTCGAGACATTCAAAAGAATTATGTTTAATGTATAAACATATTTATAATAACAGCTTTAATCGTGGCCCTACTTGAATTGTGAGTCACACGTATCGAAGCACCGATTTAAAAAGAATTTTCTTTTGAAATTTGTGTTTTATAGTGAAATTTAGTTGTAAATTACAATGTGTTGCAAGCCACCCCACCGTTGCAAGTCACCCCGTTTGACGGTACCTTCAAGTGGTCTTCTATGAAATTGCAAAAAATGTTGTACGTAACTCGTGGCAGAACTCGTCGTAATTATTACGAATCGTGCTGTAAAAATCATCATTCTGCAACTTGTTCTACTACTAAACTACTATTTTGCTTTTCCGTTGCTTATTAGCCTAATTTTCTCAATTAAATAAGCAACATAAACTACTTTTCAGCACTACTTTGGGTGCTGGAAAGTAACACTTTTCAGCACTGTTTTGAGAATCGCTAACTGAACTTATACAGCCATTCTTCGAATTGTTTTGTTTTTACCAATGAAAAGCTGCTTGCTCTACATCCAATGGACGATCCGATTACAATTCGAGTGTGCGATTCTGATTCGGCATCGGGTCGTCTAGCAAGACGAAGATGAGGCAGTAAAGTTGTAAAGTCATCTAGTTCATTCCCAAAAAAAAAACCGATGCGTGCAGACAACTTAGCATATGAATAGTGAGTGTACAATTTGGTATAAAATTGCATGCAGCATCTTACCTGGCCTGTCCTCGAATATATGTTGAATCTTGATCACTTCCGCGCTTCTGTCATTAAAGCGTGAAAATTTGTAACAGTCATGTAGTATGTATGTATCACAGCCTACCTGATTGAAAAAATATTGAACCTGTACGCATGGATGGCCACGTGGGTTCTTTTGAAATATGTTTGTGATCCTACAAGGATGGAAAAAATCGTCTCTAGCGGTCATCAACACAGTATTTGACTAATCTAAGATGGCCGTCGTTCTTGCAGCAGCATGATTTCAACACCTCATTACGCGCGAGTAGAAGGGATATATCAAGCATCTGATGCACTGTTTGTCGTGGGCAGAGTTGGGAAAAGTTATGAGATTCATACTACAGTAGGCAAGTGTAGCAAATAACAGTCAGCGAAGCCAGTGAAACTCACGCCTATCGCTACTGTAGCCCAAATTCCTTGAAAATAGCAAAACACTCGTTGCTAAGGGCAACCCAAAACTACTGTAGAAAAATGTTCTATTTCACGCTGCATTTCCCGCATTTACAGCCTTCAATGACACTACTGATTTAGAAAATTCATGTACTCAACATAGGCTACTTGATGAGATTCACGATTTTAAACTACTGTAGTGAAAGAGCCACGTGATTTTCGCGAAATTCAGGCCTACTACTATTACCGTTCACAGCCCTGGTCGAAGGACAAAGAGTTTATTGGATGTTGTTACAAGTAGCGATCAACATGAATCATGGCGCATTCATGCTATTATTTATCGCTCAACCAATATTCGAAAGGTTTTTGAATCATTAACAGCATATATGGAGTTAAATCACTAAGTAAAAGTGGAAAAATCCGCAAAATAATAAAATTTTATTCGCGAACAGTTTATCGCTAGCACACGTGTAACACGATGCATTCGGAGCATCGTTTGTTGTGATCTGGGAAAGAGAAAACGATACGAAATTTATGTACGTCAAGGTGAGCCGAGATTCTGCTGTCACTGTCACTGTGAGCCCAAATCTTAAACAATGGACAAACATGATAAAAGCGCTAATTGATCAAAACATTGTTGCATTTTATCATATGTGACAAAAAATCGATTGAAAAGCTATTCATGCTTATTCATAAGTAATTTCACGATACCACCTTTTATTCTGATTGAATAAAAGTATTCAAAAATACGCAGCATTTGACTTTTTCCAATAAAAAGGAAAATTAAATGCATAGAAACCTTTTGGCCCTTTTTCCATGTTTGTCCAGAACGATCGAAGGTACACAACAAAAGAAAACTAGCGATTTTTATCCAGTCTGCCTTGATTGTCGTTGGCAAGCTGGATATTTCTTGCAGTTTGAAATAACTTTGTGTCATATTTCGTGTGTAGTATCGGTGCCTCCCCCCCAAGTTGTGATAACTTGTCGACAAAAGGTTAATCGTTGTTGCTATGATCGCAGGATAAAGATTACCTGTGAGGCATTACAGATTTTGTCATGATCACTAGATTTCCATCCTTACCTAGATACAATCCGATAAAACGTTTTTTTTTTTGTAATAGCAAAAAATTTGGTATGCTTTTTCAGCACTCGCCGAGCTTCGTTGGATAAACGTACAACTCGTGATGAAAAAATCATAATTCTGCAACTTGTTGCATAAATAAATATAACTATAAAAATGCTTTTCTAACTTATTACCATCAAACAGCTTTAGCAGATTTCGTTGCGCTCCATGCATTATGTACTGTTTTCCCTCGTAGGAAAAGGTAAACATCCGAAAAATATACGTGTGTGAGTGGAATTTGATTCTGGAGTATAAATTATGCTCCCGATAAGGAGGCACAACTTGAGCTGTCAAATTCCATAGTGAAAAAATAGGACGCCATCCCTCTGTCGGCATCATAAGTAGGGTAACTGTACCATTTATCATTCTGCCATAATTTGGAATTAACTGTAAGTTTAAATCATATAGGAAATCATCATCCTATGAAGTAATTTTAGCGGTTTTCTTTAATCGTTGTAAAAAGTCGAGTGTTCGGAATATGAGTCATATTCGGAATTTGAGATAAAACGGTTCCGTCATGCGGGGTGACATTGGTCCATAAGGGTGACTTTGGGCCAACATTTTTACAGCAAACTAATGCAAGAATAATGAAAACAATGTATCAAACTTCAAGAATACGTTAGAAATAGCCAACAGATTGTCATAAATTAGTTTTTTGACGTTCCTACTAGCCATGAGATGCATTGAAAGAGTCACCCCCTAGGATCAATTTTACCCCGCACGGTGGTACCTGTAATTCCCGATTCACTACTCATCATCGCATAGCCACGCAAAAATGCTAAACGAAATAGTTATTTATGCAACAAGTTGCAGAATTATGATTTTTTCATCACGAGTTGTACGTTTATCCAACGAAGCTCGGCGAGTGCTGAAAAAGCATACCAAATTTTTTGCTATTACAAAAAAAAAACGTTTTATCGGATTGTATCTAGGTAAGGATGGAAATCTAGTGATCATGACAAAATCTGTAATGCCTCACGGGTAATCTTTATCCTGCGATCATAGCAACAACGATTAACCTTTTGTCGACAAGTTATCACAACCTGGGAGGGAGGCACCGATACTACACACGAAATATGACACAAAGTTATTTCAAACTGCAAGAAATATCCAGCTTGCCAACGACAATCAAGGCAGACTGGATAAAAATCGCTAGTTTTCTTTTGTTGTGTACCTTCGATCGTTCTGGACAAACATGGAAAAAGGGCCAAAGGTCTTAAGAACAAGCTTTTTATATTCAAACAAATTTTCAGGCCAGCCACGTTGTATGCTGTACCAATATGGACTGGCTGTTGTAATACCAGAAAGAAAGCTCTGCAGAGAATTCAAAATAAAATTTTGAAAATGATTCTGAGGCTTCCTCCCTGGTATAGTAGCAATGAGTTACATAGAATATCCAATGTTGGAACATTGGAACAAATGTCAAATAAATAATTAATAATTTCAGGCAAAAATCGTTACAATCTTCTATTGTCACGATTGATGCGTTATACATTTAGGTTAAGTTAGATTAAGTAAATTCAAAGCGTTTTTTTTTCTCTTATAAGCAGGTGAAATCAACTCACCTGTAAAAAATCTGAGCTGCTACGGCAAATGAAATGTAATATGTTGTTAACAAAATGTTAATAAAATGTTAAATTTGTTTTACCAAATTAGGATGATAGTGTTGTCTAATAACACATAACACCTAGATATAAGAAATGAATGTAATGTTTGGAATGATACTAATAAAGAAAATAAAAAAATGGATTAATCTAACACCAATCGCATCATGTTATGTACAGCCCGAGTGTGATGGTGCTAGCGATTTCTTAACGTGCGATCACTCTTGATGTAATCTTTCGAAACATTTCTGAATCTCTTGTCGATTTTTAGAGCAATTCCCATAGAACTCTTACAACATACTTCCTAGAAGTTCTTGGATGATTCAGAATTATCGTATAATTTTCTGGAAGTAGTTCTTGTTAATTCCTGAAAAATGATTTGATCATATTCCTACTGATATTTTCTGGCATCATTCATCAAAATATTTAGAGCAGATTATGATGGTTTTCTAAAAGTTTTTTTTTTGCAGAATTGTTGAAGAAAACTTTTGCGATTAACTGGGTCTCTTTGGTCCGAGGAAATAAAAATACTACACAAAATTCATACAATTTTTGTTGCTCATCAAATCGTTATCTAGAAATAGATGAGGAAATTAGACCAACCTCACTAATTGTAAAGGCAAGCAGTATGATCTATTTTTGTAGAATTTGTTCAATGAAATTTAAAAAGGATATAAGTATAAAGGACTAGTGGTCCAGGCAAACTTCATCTTGCTTTCATGTAGGCTGTTTCAAAATGACATGAACTCTCCCATACCACTTGAGAGATTCTTCCGTTTTTTCAACTATTCTGCAGACTTTTTAAACTTTTTCGTCACACGAACACGTTGTTAATACAGCAGTAAAATAATTATGCAAATCCGTTAACCAGTTCGGATGCCATTTCGTGACATACAAACACCATTCGTTTTTTATTTATACAGTCGCCTCTCCACATCTCGATATCGAAGGGACCATCGAGATAAGGTGAGATCGAGACAAAGAACAATTTTTTGATGAATACTAGATTGAAAAACACTCCGTTGCCAAGAAAGTAATACACAAACAAACGTCATTTTGAGCTCCAAATTTGTTTTGAATCCCAAAACTTTGGTCTAGTAACCATTGATATTGGTCATATCGACATACGGAGAGAAAACTGAGAACGAAAAATCAACAGAAACACATCGAGATATAGAGATATCGATATAAGGAAGATATCGAGATATGGTGAGTAAAAATGTAAGCAGACTGAAGGGACTTATGAAATCATCAACATAGGTAGAGATATCGAGATGTAGAACATCGAGATGTGGATAGTCGACTGTATTTTTAATCCAATTCAATGAACGATCCTAAAGACAGGACTGGTAGTAGGTTTATTTTTAGAAACTTGATCTCTATCTTTTTTCCTTATTCTGATAACATTGTTTTACCAATGTTCCCAGAAATTCTACCTGTGATTTTTCGAAGGATGCTTAGAAGAACTTCTCTAGAATTTGCCTTGAAATTTTTGAGAAGCTACTTTTTCCAACACTATCCTAGAATTGTCTCCAGACTTTTTTTTTCAGTAATACTTCAATCGAATTCTTCAGTTATTACTCTATGAGATCTTCCAAAGATTTCTACAGAATTTCTTTTGCGGAAACTAAGGTTAATTCCAGACCTTTGAAAAAATAAGTAGTTTAAGGCTTCTCTCAAGAAACCCAGCAAGAATTTCTCCGCCTGTTTATTGTGGATTCCTTCAAGAATTCATCCTCGTTTCCTCCTAGAAATCTAAAATCCAAAAGAACCCTTCAATTCTACGAACAAATCTATTTCTATGAATTTCTCCAGCATTTCATTCAAGTTTTCCTGCAGTTTTTCTGCACATTTCTTAAAAAAGTTTCTCAAAAATATCCCATTAAATCGTCAAAAATTCATTCGATTTTTTTTTTTCGATTATCTTAGTAAATTATGTAGGAAATCTCGACTTCCTGAGGGTGACTTCAAATCTGGCACAAGTTTATCTTAGATTATTTAAGGATTTTCTTTTAAAATACCTCATGGACTTAAATTTCAGAAGAATTTCCTTGGCATTTCCCTGAAGGCATTGCTGATCGAATTCTTGAAAAAAAAACTTTTAGGGCTTACCTGAGAAAATCTCGAAGAGTTACTGGAGGAATTTCTGTAGAAATCTTAGAAGGAATCTTTGGAGAAATTGCTGAAAGTATATTTAGATAAACCCCCCTAAATATTTGCTGTAATGTCACGAGGAATTCTCAAAAAATGTTAGATCTTAGAGAAATGTCTGCTCTGGTGTTATGAAGAATCAAACTTTTATCTCCTGGCTCCTATTAGTTTCCGTTTTGTTTTCTTGATTCCTGTTTGGTTTCTTCTTGATTCCTTTTAGGTCTGTTTTTGGTTTCTTTTTTTTCAGGCAAGAGGTCTCTAGTTTCCTATTTCAAGGGGATTAGAAGCAAAAATATGTATGTTTCTATGTATGTAGATAAACACCATCCTTGTTTGAGTCTTGCGGTTCCACTGTATAGTTAGAAGCAAAGGAATGTCAGTACAAAATCTAGTTTTGAGAAAATCTTCTTTGAAGTTTTTTCAGCAATTTTTCATTCTATACAAACAAACAAAAAAATAACAAGGCAGTCTTCTAAACATTATGTTAATTTTTCTGTTGAGCGGAAATATCACCTGAAAATATTGTAGAATGTTGCACATTCAAATTTTCAAGTTCTAGGCTATTCCGGCCTAAAGAATTTTACTGTTCAAATTATACCAGCATCATTAGAACGCTTGGGAAGAGTATCATTTCCTCAAAACAACTGAAGTCAAAACCGTCCAAAATTTCACTTACACCCCTTTGCGTTTGAGCCCCTTCAATTTCTAATCTAGAATTCCATAGGAATAATTTATTTCTTATCTTCCCTGTGCACAACATATATGTCAACGTTTGTTCTACTCATGGTTTCGAACGTGGACGCGCTTCTGATTGGAGCATAGCGCTAGACAATAGAAAAAGAACTCTGAAGTTTTTCACAGCATTAGATTTTTTCGCAGAGTGCAAAGTATGCCGGTTACATGTTAACTACAAGGTTTAAAATGGACGTGTGCAAGTACAAAATGATCCATTTTTTTCTGGAAACGCTCCATAATTGATGATTATATGACAAAGGTGTTGACAACTAAGCATATAAAATTGATCCAAAATCATCCCTTTGGTCTTGCGAAAAAAAACGACTTCATTTATACTATATGGCTCGGTCACACGCAGTACCTCATGCCATGTTTCCTGGCTCGTGACCATCAATGCTTGTATTTTCAGGTTTGCCCCGATCTGGACGAAGATAAATTACATGCTAATTGGTGCATAACCCTGTGGCGCTGTTTGTCAGTATGCGAGCTTCACGAAATTGGGTGGTAGTAGAAAATTCCTAACGTACCATGGATCAACGTGCCATCGTCAGGATCCATAACCACATATCGTCAACAATCTCACTGGATTAATGGATTTTTTTGTTTGCTTGTTGAATTTTCAACTGATGCGTTTCATGCTATAAATCTGAAATATGTTTCGACTCGCATGTTATCTCAAATTTTAGTTTGCTACCACTGAAACGTATGAATGACCAAACATTCCATCCACTCAACGGATCATTCTTATGACTTGACCCTACAATAAACTGGAGTTGTTTTCAATATGATTGATAGCTCAAAACGAAGGGTGAGTCCGTAAACGATCATATGTTCATATTATGGTCTGCATGCAATTGATTACTTGATCAGCAGAGCATAACATTTCTTCTATGTGAACCTAAATTGAGTGTTTGCTATTTCTATACTACTTCGAGAAATGCTGACTGTATTTTAGAAGGAATGCTTTTTATCATCTGATGGAAGCACAACTGTTCTGTGTATTTTCTTCTTAATCATTTTTAGGTGCTTTTATTTAAATAGTATTATTCGCCACCAGGATTCGTTATCAGTGTTCGTAAATGTGGAAGCTTTAATCGAAGTGCGAGATTGCATCGACTCAAGATTGTATCTATGAAGCCCATATTCTTTGGCACACCGAAAAAGGTTTCACTGGTAAAATTTCCATAAGCATTTTCAATTCAGCAAAATTGGCGAATTCTTATGGAGAATGCAGAATTTCATCAGAAAATTGCCTGCCTTTAGGCGCAATCCGCAAATCATGGTGTTTATATTTCAAAATACCTCTAATATTAAATGTTTTGTAAGAGTTTGGCCTTCATATTTGGCTTTAGAAGCCATGGTTTTAGTAAGTAATGTCATTTTTGGGTGATCAATGTTACCCCATATCAGCTAAATTAAAAAATCGCATAAAACATTATTCTGAACATAGGAACATAGGGAAATTTACGTATTCTCGGCAGTCTAAGCCGATGGCACTCTTCTTTTGTAATTTTCTCGGACATGCGCACACAAATTACGTATCTGTCCCCGACCAGATGGAAGAAACAAGATTATAATAGAATGTGTTCTCCTGATAGGATGTTTTTATATCACCAGTTGTTATAAAACATGTACCGTTAGTAGTTAAATATTTTTTCGATTAATGCTTTCGTTTATAAGAAAATTGAAGTAAGATGCCTTTACCCATACAAAATTAAACGAGCAAACTTCTGCTGATCAACTGTGAACAAGATCAAAGCAGGTAATCCATTAAGCCGCATTTTGAGGCGTATTTATTTCAATTTGTGAAATCATAAATTGAAAAATAAATACGGTGAAATTGTTAATTTAATCTCGGAAATCTCGTCAGGGGGAACCTGGCAGAACAAGGCATCAACTGAATATTTCCATAGGTATGTTTTGATAGAACCATACTGCGAATTTGACATTTTAATTAATTCAATTTTGATTAACGATAATTATCGAATGGTGCCGCAGCTGTAAAATACCCTACTTGAAACGCTCGTAAAAGCGAGCGATGGATGATAGTATTTGTTTCAAAAATACAAAATAAGCAACATTTGCATTTTATAATAAAATGTTTGATAAATATAAAAAAACTGATCAATATTACCCCAAATTACAATTGTGGATCTGTTCAATATTTAATAAAAATCGTCCTCTGAATTCTGTAAGAAACCCATTTTATGCGACATCTAGTATTTTGTGAGAGTTATGTTCAAATTTCTAAGAAAATTTTGGCTTCTGTGGAATCATATTTAACCCCTCTACCGGCAGCTTCATTTTTTACCGCAAAGTTCAAATTCAAATCGTTATAACTTTTTTGTTTTTCAATATTTTTGCACCATGTTTTCACAAGTTCTCAAAAAACTCTTCTTGTTTTAGGTTCTGTGTCGATATTAATCATTGGTCATCTGGTTTTGAAGATATTCCAAAATTCCTTGGGGGCCGACCCACAACCAGATCCCCCCATTAATTTCTCCGGCTACAGAATTTTAATCGTATTCAGATATTCACTTCTCGCAACAATACATTAATGAGAGTATGTTGTGAAAAAATGAAGCAGTTTGGTTCAGCCGTCTTTAAGTAATGGGCATTTAAGTTTCTGGAACAACGCTGGCCAAATAAAAATCTTAAATACTTCATAAAACATCATTTCGAAATTTTCAGATATCTTCAAGAATTCTTAATTGATTTGTATGATTTTTTCAGAGTAGCTCCTTATTACCTGGCATTGAATAGCCCACATTTTATTTTTTTGATAAATTGACCAAAAACAAAATGGCCGCCAAAGACATTTTATATGGGAAATGTCGGTCCCCCAAGGAACATCGGAATATCTTTTAAACCTGATCACCAATGATCAGTATCGATACGGATTCCTAAACTAGAAGAGTTTTTTGAGAACTTGTGAAAAAATGATGAAAAAATATTGAAAAATAAAAAAGTTATAACGATTTGAAAATTTATTTTGCGGTAAAAAATGAAGCTGCCGGTAGAGGGGTTAATATTTCATGAAAATGTTGCCCTAGTATTCCATGAAAATCTTGCCTAAGATTCTGTAAGAATTCTTTACAATGCTTCATTATAACTTTTGTTCAAATCCTTCCCTAAATTTTATAATCATACTCAGTAGGTACGCAGTACAAATCCAGCATGTTAGACCATGCCCACCGCAGCGTGAATAAACACAAATTGCTAACGACCATCATAACGCGACATTGCACCGGTCGTTGCTAAACACGTATGGGAAACAGCAACCCACCCTGTCGGTTAACAGTGCGTTTGTATATTTGGCAACGCTATCCAACCGATCCAACCGTTGCTATTCTGCAAAACAAAGTGATGTGCAGTCTTTCAGGCATTCATCCGGGGATTTGCTGCAAGAATTTCTCCGGGGACTCGCTCCAGGTATCCCGGGTATATATTTTCTTCAGAAATTTATCCGTGGATTTCGTCCAGAAATTCATCTTGGGATTTTCCCAAGAAATTTCTTCGATGATTTGATACACGATTTTTTCCGGGGGTTTCGTCCAGGAATTCCGCCGGGGATTTTCTCCAGATATACCTCCGGAGATTTTTCCAAGGTGATTTGGTTCAGGATTTTCTCTAGGATGATTTTCTTCAGAAATACTTTCCTGAATTTTTTCAGAGAATTTTTCCGGAGATTTCCTCTAGAATTTCTCCAGGGGTTTCGAGGATTAATTCGGCGATTCCCCCGGGAGTTTTCTCCAGAAATTTCTCCGAGAATTTCAAGGTTTCTCTCTGGGGGTATTCCTAGACCTTCTTGGAGATTTTTTCCAGGAATTCAACAGGGGTTTTCTATAGCAATTCCTCCGGCGATTTCGTCCAGGATTTTCTTCAAAAAATCTGTCGCGGATTTTTTTTAGAGAATTTTTCCGGAGATTTCCTTTAGGAATTTCTCTTGGGAATTGAATTAGGAATATCTCTTGGGATTTCAACCAGGAATTTCTCCGGGGATCTCAAGGATTACTCCGGCAGTATCCCCAAGAACTGCTCTGAGAATTTTCGCCAGGAATTTCTCAGGGGATTTACAATAGTAATTCATCACGGGATTTACTCCAGGAATTCCTCAGTCCAGGATTTTCTCAGGGGATTTCGTCCAGAAATTCATTGAGAAATTCCTCTGAGGATTTTCTTCAAAAATTGTTTCTGGGATTTTTTTAGAGAATTTTTTTTTCTCGAAACTTCTCCTGGGATATCCTCCAGGAATTCCTCCAGAATCTTCTTTGACGATATGCTCCAGGCATTCCTTCCGGAGAATTCCCCCAAGAACTCCTCCGGGGATTTTCTTCAAAAATTCTTCAGGAGATCTCCAATAGCAATTCCTTCGGGGATTTGCACCAGAAATTTTTCTGAGGTATTCCTTAAAAAATCCTCCGGAGATTGTTTTATAGATTCCTCTGGGGATTTACTCCAGGATTTTTTCCGAGAATATCAAATAGAAATTCCTTCGGGGATATTCGTCAAGACCTCTATTGAGAATTTTCTCCAGGAATTCCCCAAGGGACTTCTAATAACAATTCCTACGGGGATTTCATCCAGAAATTCTTTTGTGCTTTCCTCCAGGAATTGCTTCGGGGGGAATTTCCTCCAGAAGCACCTCCGGAGTTTGGTCCAGGAATTCCCCTGAGCATTTCCTTCAGAAACTTCCCTGGCGATTTGCTCTAGGAATTACCAAGGAGATTTCCAATAGTAATCCCTCAGGGGATTTCGTCCAGAATTTCCTCTGGGTATTTCACCCAAAAAAATCATAAGGAAATTTCTCCGGGGATTTTCTTCAGAAATTATTTCGGGGATTTTTTTCAGAGAATTTTTTTGGAAATTTTCTAGAGGTAGTTCTTGGAAAATTTGCAACAGGATTTTTTCCGAAGATTTTTTCCAGGAATTTCTTAGAGGATTTCCTTCAGGAATGCCCCCGGGAACTTTTCCGAGAATTCCCTCCAAGAAATAATCCGGGGATTTCCTTTGGAGATATTCTCTAAGAATTCCTCCGGGAATTCTTCTGGAGCTCCACCAGGAATTCCTTCGAATTTCCTTCTTAGTTTTCTTTTGGAGATTTTGTAGGATTTTCTCCAGACTTCCTACAGGAATTTCTTTAAAGTTCTTTGGGTATTCCTTCGGTGCTTCACCGTTCATTCCTCCTGAGTTGTTCCAGAAATTCTTTAGGAGTTCTTTCAGCAATTCTTCTGGATGAAATCCAGTATATCCTCCGAAGTTCCTCCAAAGTTCCACCGGGAGGTACTTTGGATTTCCTTCTTAGCTCCTTTGGAATTGTTGCGTAGTTCTTTCGGGTATTCCTCAAGGAATTTTCCGGGTTTCCCCCATGAATTCCCCTGTAGGTCCTCTAACAATTCTTCCGGCGTTCCTTCAGAAATTTCTCCGGAGTTCTTCCTGAAGCTTTGAAGAAACCTCGAAGTATATGCTGGATAAAATCCAAAAGAATTGCTGAAAGAACTCCAGAGGAATTTCTGGAGCAACTCAGGAGGAATCACCGGTGAAGCTCCGAACGAACTCTAAAGGAATTCCTGTAGGCATTTTGGACAAAACCCTAGAAAATCTCCAAAGGAAATCCTGGAGTAACTACGAAGCAATTCATGGAGAAACTTAGGAGGCGTTCCTGGAGAAACTCCGGATGTGTTATTGGAGGAAGTCTGGAAGCGTTTCTGGAGAAACACCGGAGTAATTGCTTGACGAACTCCGAAGAAATTCCTGGAAAAACTAAGGAGAAAATTCAAATTCCCACAGTTAGAAAGAAACTCCGGAGGAACTTTCCAGACATCCAAATGAATCGCTGGAGGAATTTCTGGAAGAAATCTAGAAGAATTGCCGGTGGAATCCGGAGGACGTTACGAGGAATTGCTGGATGATATCCAGAAGAATTGCCGATGGAAATCCGGAATAAGTTTTAGAGGAATTCCCAGAATTCCCAGTAGAAGTCTAGAGAAATTCCCGGAGCATTTCTGTTCTATGAGTCGATGGGAACTTCAGTAATCGATTCATGGAGGTTATTTCGAAAAAAAATCAGGACGAATTATGGAGAAAATCCGAAGGCATTCCCGGTGGAGCTGCAAACAAATTCCCGGAAGAGTTCTTGAAACACAAATCTCCGGAGGATTTTTTGATGGAACTCCATGGAGGAAATCCTCGACCCCGGAGGGGAAACCTTAAGAGGAGTTCATGGGACATACCTGGAGGATTTTTTTTTGAAAAAATCACCGGATGTATTTCTGAAGAAAATTCCGGTGGAATTCCTGGTGGAAATAACCAAAGGAATTCATTAGCGATACTTTTTTGTCTAAACGTCCAAACAATGCGGGCACTTCACGTTATGTCGTGCAAACACTGTAGCTGTCAATAATGATAAACAAGAAGCAAGAATAGCAACTACCGGTGCGGAAACAGGGTCGTACTTTACCAACCTTGATATTAACGATCGGTGCAGAAATGAAAGAATAGCTAAAATAGAACCGCTTTGCGTATTCATTTTATGCAGTGGCGTAGCTAGGAGTTTTGGGGCCCGGTGTGGAGTTCCATTTAGGGGCCCCTCAAAATAAAGGTGAGCGCCGTCTAAATGTAAGGCGCTAATGTAAAATCGATTATTGAAATAAACGATGACCAAATAGCTTGTAGAATTGTGACTAAAGTGATGGAATTTATGTTGATATATTGAAAATGATGTTGTAGTCGTTTAATGGCAAAAATGTCAATAATTGACCCTACAGTTCTTCTTTTCTTAAAGCCTGATTTGCTGCTGAACAGGAATCGCTAAAGAAATTTCTCGCCGATTCCTTGCAGAAATTTTCTACAGCGACTCCCGTTTGAACTGACATTTCTTTTCAACTGCGTACTGCGATCAGAAAAAAGCGCTTCCTTGATCGATACCTTGCAGGATTTTCCCATGCATCAAGATAGGCCAAGAAATTACTTGTCAGCAGTGAATCATGCTTAATTCTTGATCAAAAATTCATTAGTTTACTGAAAACTCTCGAGAGGACTTCTAGTGAATTGTCATGAAAAGTGGAAATATTAGCTGGCGAAGTAGTTCTAGAAAGCAATGATTCATATATAGCTTAAATTGGGAATTCTAGGGAAATTTTTACATTTTCCTAATTTTGTGTTTTTAATTCGCGATTGATTTGAAGTTTTTGATGGAAAAATAAATAAATTCGCTCAAAATTTACTTCAAATAAATTAGAGGATGATCTCTTCAGGAGTTAATTTGTGATTTTCACAAACTTCCACAGGAGATATCTTAGGAATTTAACGTAGATTTTTTTGAGTACAACAATATAAGTTACCTTAGAGATTCCAGTATGAATTCCTCTAAAAATATCCTTCCAGAAATTTTTTATTAAAATCATATGTACTCATTCCTGGAGTACATATGATTTTCATGAAAAAAATTCCCCCTATCCAATGATTTAACCATCGTTCTCTCAATACGTTCACCAATATTCCCGTGTACAACATCTTTAAGATTTCAAAAAGTATTTTCTCAAAGGATTTTCTAGAATTTCCTTCAAAATTGTCCGAAAATGTCTTCAAATAATTTCCTCACTCATTTTCTCAGGAATATCTTCAGAAAAAGATCAAGGATTTATTTTGATATTGGTGAAATTTGTTTAAAATCCTGGAGATATTTCAAAAGAAAAGCCTGAAGAAACATATTATGAAACATGATAAAGTTTAAAAGTAATCCATTATTAACTCCCACAAATTTCTCTGAATGAGCTCCTGGGCTCTTGAGGAAGTCTTAGAGGACTACGTAGATTTTTTTTTCAAATTGCTAAGATGATTGCAATAAAATGAATATATATTGCAATATTAGCTGGTGAGCAACCTCAGATGAACTTATCAAGATGCCATAAAGATTTTGCTTGAAAAATACACGACAAATTGTTTGATAAAACTAAAGGAGTGAGTTCGCATAACATGTTGGAGAAATCTTTAGAGAAATTTCTGAAGGAGCTTCATGAGGAATCCCTTGTTAATTTGAAGAGGAATTCCAGATAGAGTATTACATATATCGTCACAGATAATCCCTGGAGTAATTTTTGTAGCAATTCCTAGCGTAAATGTGGCGTAGGAAATCTCGTAGATCTTCCTGGTAAAATCCTCAAATCAATTTCTTTAGGGACCGTAGAATAATTTTTTTCTTGAAAGAACTCTAGTAGGAAACTTTGGAATATCTCCTATAGTTGGGGAAATCAAATAGTTGAGAAAAGCATTGTAGTGCTCAAGAATTTCGTGGAGCAAATTCCGAAGAAATTCCTCTAACCATCCCTTGAAACAACGCTGGGAGATTTTTTGGGAGATTTGGTGTTGAAATCAATGAAGAAATTTCTGAAATAGATACCAGAAGTATATCTTAAAAGCACTTTGTAGAAATCAATAGAAGAATTTATGAAATTTTCCCTCGAGGAATCTGAAAAGAAATTTCTAAAGAACCTGTGGAAAAATCGCGTAAAAGCTAAATAACTAAACAGCACTATAATTCACTCTGCGTGCTAATATAGTGCTATTATACAGCTGACATATTCCATTTCAGCCGTATAATAGCCCCAAAAGACCGAAAAAGCGAATTAGCAGGCTAGTGGTTACTTGGGTAGTCTCTGAAAGTCTCTCTGAAACCATTTGAAGCAGGATTCAATGCAGAATAAATAAAAAAGTTTGTATTAAAATAGAGGCTTAAGGGTCAAACACAATGCAACGGCATTACGGCAAGAACGGTAAAACGGCAACACCGACTTGAATGACATTTCAATGTTTTGATCAATTTCAACTCAATCAGTTTCAACATGGATTTGACAAGTAGAGTGTAGATCAAAATGGGCTTGCCGTTTTGCCGTTGTACCGTGCTGCCGTTCACTTTGTGTTTGGGACTTAATCCTCTAAAAAGAGATCTGCTAATATCCTTGATTGTATACAAATCATGTCCAGAAGATGGTACTGATTTATTATCTCAATTATAATTGAAATGAAAAACGGCTTGTTTGAGAATATGATCTGTAACGTACCTCCAAATCAGTTTCAGATATGATTATAGGCCCCGCACGTTTATGTAGATCCGTATGAATTACGAAATTAAACTGAGTTATTGCGAATGAATTTTGAATAGCTATCTAGGCTTCTCTAATCACTCAATCTCTAATACCATTGATCATGGGGCCCCTACAAACTGGGCTTTTATCTGCTGGTTAACGTGTTAGTTTTTTAGAATTCAATTTGATAATTTAAAAAAAAACTCTTACCACGATTTGGAGGCCCCTATGAACTTGGGGCCCGGTGGGACCGCACCCACCTCACATATTGAAAATTCAAGCCTCCTTCAAACTTGATTCTCCATGCTAGTATACATATTTGTTTGCTAAAACTTATTATGTTACGTCAGTTTCATCATTTTATGGATTCGGTCATCCTCAGCGGTTCATGTTATAGAGCAAAACACATCCGAGAAAAGCCGCTGAAAATATCTACAAAAAATAATAAAACTGCTATGAGAAGTTTTCATCATGATTTCGGGGCCCCTAAGATCCCGGGGCCCGGTGCGGACCGCACCTACCGCACCCCTCTAGCTACGCTACTGATTTTATGCACGCATCTGTGAACGCACTGGTGGGCATCGTCTTACTCAGACTGTGTTTAAGCATAAGCATCGATGATCGTAGTTGATACTTCGTGATGCACTGGAATAATTTAAAATTTCACAGAGTACCAAGAGTAATAGCTTAGGAGTACCATACTTTTTTCAAAGATTACTCGGTTAAACAGTGTGATGAGATAGGGTTTTTGTAATTTCAATTTCCAAATGCAGCTAGATTCACGTGCAGGTTGAACAGTTCTAATGGATATTCAAGCTTCACATAAAGAGTAACAGGAAAAGACTAACTAAGCTGAAATATTAGCATGAAATTGATTGGTGTATGTGAGTAACAAGTAAGCAGAACAGTCAACGGGAGAGACATGAGAAGATTTTAAAACTCATCGCGGGCTGCACAAAATGGAGTCGCCGGCCGTAAGTTGATCAGCCCTCATGTATAGGCTATATAGATAGATTTCAGGAAGGCATTTGACCGCATTTCCTTCTCCATGTTACCCTTGAACTTAGAAAAAATAGGATTTGGTAAATCGTCATTAAATTGGATACAGTCGTATTGGCAGTGCGCGAGTTTCGAACAAAAATTAAACGTGTTTCTCTAAGCAAAAGGAATCGGTTAAACTTGCTAAAATCCCTTACGATGCATTCCGATTCGGAAGATTATCTGAGCGGTGATGACGACGACTTCGACCGGCAGCAGGAAATCGCCCGAAGCGCTTTCGCCGACATGTGCCACGATTGGGAGCGCAATCAAAAGTACGACCGGGCTCTGCAGTTGACGATCGAAAGATTACACTGCGAGGGAAAGGAGGCTCACGTGCTGGACATCGGAACCGGAAGCGGTCTGCTGTCGATGATGGCCGTTCGCGCCGGAGCGGATAGCGTAACGGCGTGTGAGGCATTCCGACCGATGGCCGATTGCGCGGAGAGGGTGATTGCCTCAAATGGCATGGGAGATAGGATTCGTCTGGTGAAGAAGAAATCTACGGAACTGGAGGTGGGCGCTGGGAAGGACATGGAGCGTAAGGCAAATGTCCTCGTGACGGAGCTGTTCGATACCGAGCTGATTGGGGAAGGTGCTATTGCTACGTACAGACATGCCTTGCAATTTTTACTGGAGGAAGGCTGTCGGGTGATTCCGGATAAGGCCACCGTTTATGCTCAAGTTGTAGAATGTCCGTTGGCAATGAGTTGGCAGACTCCGAAACTGTTATGTAGCTCCGATGGCGATGTGCTGCTGAGAGTCCCAGAGGAAATGGTAAACTGCCGGGGTTCTTCAGCGGTATTCGACGTGCAACTCAGTCAATTACCTTTGGAAAGCTTCAACGCTCTATCGGAACCAATTCCGGTGTTCGAGTTCGATTGGTCCAGCAGGGAAGCCCTGAAATTCAAACGACACTCGAGAAACCTCCTGAAGGTCCAAAGCTCAGGCATCCCACAAGCAGTCTTTATGTGGTGGGATCTCAAAATGGATTTGGAAGGGACAGTCCTTTTGTCGTGTGCTCCTTTTTGGGCTCACCCAGATTTCGAAGAGCTCAAAACTCACAAGCAAAACGATTCCATTCCAGAACCAAATCTAATACCTTGGCGAGATCATTGGATGCAAGCCATTTACTTTCTACCTCATTCGAAAACGCCTTTGGTCAAAGGTGAAGAAATCGCCTTAGATGCCTTCCACGATGAGTTTTCCTGGTGGTTTGGTTTGAACGATTCGAGTTTAGATCCTGGTCATTGTTCCTGTGGGGTGCACATAGCGTATTCACGATCCCGGATAGGGCAACTCAACGATGGTCCTCGAAATAAGCGAATACTGAACTATTTGGAAGAAGTGCTGGACAAAAACTCAGTCGTTTTGGTGCTGGGAGATGGTTCCCTTTTGGGACTGTCCATAAGAGCGATGGGTGCAAAGAAAGTTATCCTCGTGGAAACTAATCAAACTTCGAGACATTGCATGGAACGTTTTGTTGAGCACAATCGATTGGAAAACGTTAAAATCTTATCCTGCTTAGATGATCTGACCCCAGATGCAACGGCCGATATAACTCACATATTTGGAGAGCCATTCTTCACTTCCGCGATCCTGCCATGGGAAAACGCTATTCAATTCATGTGGGAATTAAACCGAGTGAAGGCTTTACTAAATCACGAGGTCTCGGTTATACCTCACAGCTTCAGTATCTATGGTGTTGCCGTGGAGTTTTTAGACCTGCAGAAAATCAGTGCCCCTCTAGGGACTTGTGAAGGATTTGATCTGAGCCTGATGGATAGAATGATTGAGATAAGATAATAGAAATGTTAGATATAGAACGCTAGAGCCGCTGTTTGTCCCATACAATGGCTGTGATGATGATGAATCAACCACAGTAGCCTTGATTTTCCATTGGCTCGATCCAACGGTACACAAAGTGTCAAATCGATTGTTTTGTTTTTTTACTTAGGTGAGAAGAGAAATAAAATTAGTTCAATCTCAGGAATAACTACGGGTATGAAACTCACATTAGAAAATATTTGGGCCGCTGTTCGATACGCTTCATTGGCTGAAGTTTGAATTTTATGGACGCTTCTTAAAGACACTTGCATGGTAATGCTTCCAGTGGGCATGTTGTCCTTACGTGTGTCTCAAGTAGAAGCATTAACCTAAGAATGCTAATGTCGCTACTGTTCGTGTGACCAACATCTAGTTTGCTGCGATGTGACAGCGTGAATACCGGGCCTCAAAGTGTCAAAGGTCAAAACAAATCCTCCTTTATTACGTGGGATCGATCAATTAATGAAAAGTAACAATTAAAGGTAATAATAAGTTAATTCAGTTTTGTGACAATAGCGCCACTAGCGTTCTACTACTATTATTGCTATTGTGTCTCACGAATGCAAACGATACGTTTTGCAACTTGCCTGGGTTTTGTGATGCTAGCTCACCAATCTTCACGGTTATTATGTTGATGGGTGTTAAAAGTTTCATTGTAAGTGGTCAAATCACGGCACTAAGGAACATTTTTTCGCTGACAGTCATGAAGCAGTTGGTTGGAAGGTGTCGGGAAGCAAAATATGCTTCAAAACAAGTGTTTCAATTGCCCCATCCCTTGTGAGGCCTTCACTGAATCTGTGAGAAACCTGGACTAATATTTTCATTATAATTTGATTGATTATCTATTAAAAAAAACTAATCACCAATGCAACATTATGCCAACTGTTCAGAACACACAAAAAACCGTTAATTTACGCACGCGCGAAGGCAAAACATTTGACAGAGGTTTTCGGGACGCCGGGAGTTTGGTTTTTGTTTCGATTGTTTTGCTGGGCAGTGTTTTCGAAAGCCCGAGCAAGACGCTTCGTTTTCGAGACGCCGGGAGTTTGCTTTTGTTTCGCGTGTTTTGCTGGGCAGTGTTTTCGAAAACCCGAGCAAGACGCTTCGTTTTCGGGACGCCGGGAGTTTGCTTTTGTTTCGATTGTTTTGCTGGGCAGTGTTTTGGAAAGCCCAAGCAAGACGCTTCGTTTTCGGGACGCCGGGAGTTTGGTTTTCGTTTCGCGCATTTTTCTGGGCAGTGCTTCGAAAAGCCCAAGCAAGACGATTGGTTTTCGGGGCACCGAGAAGTTTTGCTGTTCGCGCTGTGTGAGTGCGAAAAGATATTCGTGTTCAATCGAGGATGGATTACCAACTGGTGAGCTTGTTTCATGCTTATGATAACACATTTTCTCATGAAAGCGTTAGTTTTATGTAATATTCAATCAAACTTTGTATGGTTCGTCACTACAAGTGTCGGCATTATGATTGTTTTATACAATTCTAAGATACATATAAAATTTTTGATATTACTTAAGATATCTTTTGAATTGTTCGACATTATGAATGTTGACGTATTTTTTAAAACTTCTACCAAAGACTTTTCTTCTTGAGACAAAAATGCACAGCAATACACTTATGTAATTTTCAAACAAACTATGTACGGTTCGTCACAACAAGTGTCGGCATTATTTCAGTCTCATATAATTTATAATATCTGCATATATTTTTCTCTTTTCGCCATTAATAAAAACTTTTTTGCATGGTTCGACATTATGGATCTTGACGTTTATTTTGAATCTTTTACCAAAAACTTTTCGAGACAAAAATAAAACTAGCTTTAAGTTGTATTTTTCCTCCTTATCCATGGATTGCATCACCGACCAAAGGTGACTCCTAGATATTCCTATTCCACTAATAAACACCCTTCCCGTGATGATTGTGGAGATGCAGAGGTATTCTCGGTCTCTAGAAGCAACAATCATTACACCCTAACATTCCTTCCCCATCCCAACTGACTGTAAGGACTTCGCCGGCGTCGTTATTGATCAATAATATTAGATCTGCTAAAATTGCACTCCGAGAGTAAGCGGAAACTCCCATCCCTTATTCATTTGGATCGCAGTGCAATTATTACCAGTTCCGATCAATCACGGAGTAGCAACCATTGACATGTACAGTCAGTCTATGCTATGCTATGCTATGCTATTAAATTGGATACAGTCGTATTAAACAAATCGGCAACAAATAGTGAGATATAATTGTAATAAATCTAATTCTATCCTTGTTATTTCAGGAGTTCATCAAGGCTTACATATAGGATCTCTTCTTTCAATACTATAAATAAACAATACTTCCTACATTCTTAAGCATTAAAATATTCTTATCTATGTTGACGATGATATGGAAGGTGTTATTTCAGACCCAAAACACACTATTATTGATAATTACATCACTGTTATACACAAACCAACAAATAAATTCAACGATTCATTTTTTATCAAAACTTGTACGTTGGTCTATATTCAAGTGTTATAGTATTGTATGGTCTCCTTTTATGAAGACGCATGAGAAACGCCTTGATTTAGTTTAATTGCAATTTCTGTTACATGCTCTTTGTAAATTGGTAAATTGAACTAAATTCATTCCCTCTTCTATTTTATGAATTAAAATTATGATATGATGTTTGTTGAAGTTTTTAATAAGGTACCGTGGGGTAAGTGGATACAGAAAATTCAATAGTCAACTTCATTATTATGTACAGCTTACGTGAATAATGTAATTCAAATTTTTTTCTGTGGATAACAAATGAGGGACTAATATACTTCAAATCGTCATTTATTTAGATTTTTATGATTTTTATGTATTGAGTATTAGGGACTTGAAAATTTGCGCCAAATGATCCACTTGCCCCACCATGGTGGGGTAAGTGGATCACCACTAAAAAAAACTATTCTCACAACATATATGGTGTAATTATGTATACTAAGAATGATATTGCTCTCGTTCTTGTTATTACTGCTAGTGATGTTATGTTTTAAAAATTAAAAAACGTCTTTATTTTATCAAAATAATATTTAAAATATTTTTACATTATTTCACACAAATTCGAACAAAAAAAAAACATTGTAGCTAGAATTATTTGGAAAAAAAATATTCTACATAATCACATAAGTTATACTGAAGTATTGTAGGATTATTCCTAAAGATGTTTCCGACAAACACTCGTAGTTTAAAAATATTAGTTACAATTATTTTTGTTTGACAAACTGAAATCATCTTATTCTATTCATGAATGTATTTGTATCATCTGTCTAGAACAATTTATATGGTCAAATAAGGTACGATAATATGTTTTCAATTGGAAAATTTGTATATTTTGCTCTTCTGCAACTCAGCTTAAACCATGCTTAAATAAACCATGAAAAGTTTTGTTTGAATTTCGCAATATCCATTCTTTTATATTTTCTTATACCAGAAAGATTAACATAAATTTTAGGTGGATTAATTCAATTTTCCTATACTCAATTAGACAAATTTAAGCTGATGAGGAGAAAAAGTAAAAGCAAAACAATATTTGCGAGTATTCAAACTTATTCAAATTATCGTAAGCAGTCTGCCAATAAATGATAATAATACTTGATCCACTTACTCCACCCCCTTAAAAAGTGGGGGTAAGTGTACCATGTCCAATATTTCTGTATTTATTAATAAAAATCACTTAATTTTCATTGTGATTCATTCAATTAGAATTGAAATGTTCACCATGCGTTGAAAAAACTAATAGAATTTGTTTTAAACCAGAGATACAATGGATTTTTGATTAACGGAAAACAATTTTAAAATTAATTGATTTTTGCAGCCAACAACTTTACTTGTGTTAGTGTACGTGTAGTACCAGTTTTGCATTAGTATCAGTGTGGGCGTATGAACATAACCTAAAACGAAGCAATGATGCGAAAACATTCAACGTATTCAAGTATTTATGCTCAATATGGATAAATGATCCACTTACCCCACTGATACACTTCCCCCACTGTACCTTATCCTTATTTGGGCAGCGCCAGCGTGGTATCAGACATATGAATGCTCATTACTCAAAACAGCTGCACCAAATTGCTTCATTTTTTTACAACATTTTTTTCCTGTGTTGGGTGTATAATCACTGCGACCATTTGTTTGATCTATTGTGATACACCACCCATTTTATTGTATAACCGTATTCAAGGTGATAGATTACTATGATTAGTTATCCTCAACTGATGATTTCGGTATTTTCAAAATGGGGAATAATATGTTGTATAAACCGAACTACTTTGAATGGAGCTAAGGACCATATATCAGAGGGCTGTAGAAACCCTTGATCAAGATACTTTAATCTCACAGCAAAAAGTGCAACGCAGTTACACAGAAGGTGTTCAGAGGTTTCTGTTTCCTCACTACAAAAGCGACAAATATCATCTTCAATTCTTTTGATCAGTCGTAAATGATATTTAACTAAACAATGTCCTGTAATTAGTCCTGTGTATGCACACAGGTCTTTTTTGACAGGGCGAGAAGTTTTTGTGTATTTGTTATAAACTTGTTGTGTGTGTTATAAACTTTTTAGATTGGCGGGCTTCAACAGTTTTATTCCAGTTGGTATTTACCATGGATGGCCAGCTCATCTGCTTTTTCATTTCCTTCTATTCCCTGATGCCCAGGCACCCAGTAAAGAACTATAGTATTATATTAGAGTTTTTTTGAGAACTTGTGAAATAATGGTGCGAAAATATCGAGAAGCACAGAGATCGATTTCTGAGGCCATTCTGCACCTCCGGACCAATTAAAAAAAAATCCCTAGGAGAAATCTCAAGAAATCTGGATTAGAAGTTTTTTACTAAAAATTTCAATATAATTCTTATTAACATTGTACAATAGCATTGAAAAAAAAAACTACAAAAACGTTCAAAAAGTTGGCTAAGCTGTCAACTAATATAAAATTATTACCGTTGTTATAATTAGAAATATGTATAACTGACTTAACTTACCGGATAAGTATGTTTTTTCATAGTTTACTGGTTTAAATTTGATTGATTGTTGTTTTCTATGTTGAACAAATTGATTAACAATTAACAATGTTGTTTTTTCGAGAAAAGCGTTTTATACAGGGCAAATTGACAATGATGTTTCAGTTAGGTATGTTGCATTCATCTTAGCTCTCTTTGCATTATTATTGAAAACTGTTTTAGTTTACGAAACACTTTTCAGTGTTGTACGATAAAGGATCGCGAAGTGTTTTGGCGAATTTGTTAACGAAATCTCGATTACTATTTCAAATCGACGTAAGTAACTTTCATACGGTTTTGAGAAATTTAATTAAGAAGAATCACAACCTGTCTTCTTAAACAGTTTTAAAATGAATCATATTTTTAACATTTTTTCGCCGTGTACATCGCTTAAATTTTGCATACAATCAGCTCGCGTTCAAAAACTAGGAAGTTTCTATAATTTCCCTCAAAATTATGACAAAATGATAAGCCGTTTTACTCAGTTACTTACGACGTTTTTGTACTCGTGTAAAATCGACTCAAGTAGTTTTTTTGTTTTGATTCGTGGTTAAGTCAAACGCTCTACAATTTTACTGACTAAGTCAGTAATTTCCATCAATCAAAACATAGTTTGGTTTACTGGATTTTTTCGGTAATCGTAAAAATTACCGAAAAATCCGTAGTTAAAAAACCCAGTAAAATTTTACTGGGGTCGGTAATCTGAATTGGCTGTGTACATTTAAACAACAAATTAGGATTGTTTTTTTATAATCTAGTATGGTTGGATCTAATAAGCTAGATTATTGAGTCAATTAAACGAGGTATTTCTATGTTCGTATAAATTTCTGTGTGTTTTACAATGCTGTTTTAGTAGCACAACGATTTTCAGATTGTATTGTAAGTACAATTACAGACGCGATCACATGAAAAATGCATTTCGTACGATCTTCGGAAAAGTTTAATTTCTTAACTGCGTTGAATTACGACTCTTACGGTATGGTGGTAATGGCTCACTTCACCTTCTTATATTGGTGATCGTCCCATCATTCGGCTACCATCATATCGAAATTTACCAGTGGCATGAATGCTGTGGTTCCAGATCGTTAAGGCCTGGGTGCGGTTTGTGTTTACATGTATATATAACCGCACACAGATTTCGAGGGTAGCATTTTGTATGCGGCCCGACGATTGGAAAGAAATATGTTGCTACGGTTCGTAGCAAATATTCATTGATGCATTACCCATAAGTCACAAGCGGATAATTTGGTAGCAACATGTTTAGTTCTTTGAGTTACTTGCCGACTAGACAAAAAATCATAAGTAGTAAAAATTCAATGGAGACTCATAATTGTTATCTCGACTTTACTGTGCTTAGCGTTTCATCGTGTATTTCAAGTTGCCTCAGTATATAAATGTACAATCATAACAACTTTGGTAAAGAAATAGCTCTTAGATGATAAATGTGAACTTCTACTATCCAGATTTTTCCTCGGTTGTAATGTAAAATTAGAAAAAAAAATGATCTAGAATTGAATCCAGGCACCGGCACTTTGTCTTAAAGTAACCTATAGTTCTATAAAAAGTGGCGATCTTACTGCTGTATATCACAAGCAAACAAGATTTTATGGTTAGAAAAACCATTTTTTCAACAACAACAAAGCTGAACCATTTTCTACCAATTCTCTGTAAAGGATCACTGATTTAACACTACAAGTTTGCCCGAGGCAAATGGAAGTCTTCCTCAAAACGTAGTATAATACTACATGACGAGAAAGAGAAAATCCATTCATTTTGCAATCAAAATGAAAGCTGGCTTCCCAATAATTACATCCTTCACGTTGCATCTTCCAACTACCGTATTGGAAGGTTTGAGTTCTTGCGTTGTGGTTATGGTCGAGATTGTTGAAGGCCAAAATGGAAAACTTGCTCCAAGCATAGCAGAAACCATTCATCTCCTAAGAGAAGGGGATGCAGGCAGATCAATTGAATCATCGTCTTCTTTTCGATGGGTTTCTTACGAGAGCAAAGAGTAAGAAGTATGCCACTAACGCAAACTGTATGGCAAATGGGGATGGGCCCGATTTGTGCTCTTGCGCCCAGCTATGCTTGCCCTTCAACAAGAAAAAGGAGAAAAGCAATTTTATGAAGGTATGTAGGTACATAAGACAGCAAAGGGAAAAGAGGATTCAATGAAAAGTACCTACCAAAACGCGATAACGCTGTTGGTAAGATTAAACTGTATTGGTCAGAATGGGCGGTGTAATTGCAAATTGAAATAAAAATGAAGGCAACTGTGTTTGAACGACGTTTCTTTAATTTTGTTATTAGAGTTGTAATAATGTAACTTAAAAAGGGTTTTTTTTTTATTTTGGCAGCTTAAATAAAAAAAAAGAAGCTAAACTCTATCCCAACACTAAGAAATCCATTACCCAGTAATTGTTAGGAATTTAAAAGCAGTTTTTTGCACAACATAAAAATGTTAAAAGTGTCCCAGGTTTATTTTAAGTCTTGCTGCTCAAACCTAGAATGGAAAATATGCTCATTTATTCTATTTATTTTATTTCAAGAGGAATAAAATGATTGTATGGGGAAAGACATCCTACGTTATATTCTAGATATCCTACACGTTAGGTTTATTTATAGCTTGGAATGACATTCTGGGTAATGAAAATGCACTTTCTTGGACAGCTAAACTCATGCCACATAATAGGCAAATTACTCTATTGAATTTGTTGTTGTCCACTGTAGAAGATTTGTAGTGACTTGAATGAGAATTTTTAATAAATATTAGAGTAAAGTGGGGCAAAAGTTCGAGTGGGGTAAGAGTTTCTTTTTAAGATTTCTAGCTCAATTCAAAACAAATCTTATAAATGCCATGGTGGTTCGAATGCTATTCAAGTAAGAGAGTTTTAATCCAAATATCATAAAAATCGATTGAGATTTGGAAAAGTTATGGCTATTTTTTGTTTTTTGACGTGAATATTGTAATTTTTGGTCAAACTTTCGTTGCATGGAACCAATTGAAGATAAAATCTTTTTCAATATTTAATATAGGGGCGTTTCTAGACATATCAAGGTTGTTTTGAGGTGTATTAGTTTTTGCATAAATGCTTGAAAACAATGTTTGGCCCATAGTGGGGCAAAAGTTCGAATCAGCGGGGCAAAAGTTCGACCCACGTATAAAATCGCGGAAAAAATTGCAAATTGCCTAAAATCCACATATTATCTTCAAATTTAGTTAAATTTGTCTGATCGTGTGAAAACTGTCATCGAAATTTCACATTTCCTCTTAGTTTTGTGAAAAACTGCTATTTTTGAGTATATTACAATTAACCCCGTTTTGGGCAATTATTTGATGAAAATTTAGTGTGTATTTTTCGTCCAACATAAATTTACGGCTGGTGTAAAGTATGCCTGTCATAAAAGGATCGATATTTTGTGTTTTAGCCAGCGAACTTTTGCCCCACACTAGATTCGAACTCTTGCCCCACCGGTGGGGCAAAAGTTCGAATAAGACAACCAATTTTGAAACTGTTCTAACTGAAAATGGGTAAATCTTTTGACACAAGTTTGTTCAGCAAAATTATAGCCCATATGTTGAAGGTTCACTGTATGGTATTTGTTTTGTTTTAACTGCTATTGTTTTCCTGGAAACTTTGATTATACCACTAAGGTCGAACTTTTGCCCCACCTTACTCTACATACAGATTTTTATATTTATTTTTTTCATATTGTTTTCTTGTTTGTAGAGTTTTTCAATAACTGATTTCAAAATTTAAGAATTAAATTGTTATTAAGTTAATATTAAGAATTTTGTAACAATATATCATATATTTTGTAACAATATATCATATATTATATGGCCCATATTTCAATCTATCCAATAACCAGATGACTGTCTTGAAGCGATGAAAAGCTTAAGACTGATAGATTGGTTAGCTTTAAAAGAAGGAAGTCAATTGTTTTCAGATGGTTACAAATATCCTTTCATAATTGAGATGTGATAGACTTGTATGGATGATATATCACACTTCCTTAGCTGGGCAAAACTCTTTTTATAAAGTCTATTACCCTGTTAGGATTACTTTGCCTCACAAACATCACCTCACAAAATGATTAAATTATAAGATCCGCCTTAGGGACCATTCAAACCGAATAAAACGAATTTTTCTTACAAAACTTGATTCAAACTTTTATGAATCCAACAGGAATTTAAAATATTTACAGCCGACCACGCGTTCGTTCTGCACTTCATCAGATTTAAGGCTAAGTAGCCTGTTATTCGTTTTGGCAGCCGTGATGACATTTCAGCTTTCAATTTCAAAGTGATAAAACTCAGTTCTGATGCTTTTTATTTGCTGAAAAAGTATCACTGTACGCGCTTACATGCATGAAGAATGCTGATACTTTTCCAGCTGTGTTAGTGCAAAACTAACTGATTTTCTTCAATTTGAAATCGTGAGACGAATTAGCATCAATCATCAACGACGCGTACAAATTTCAATGATGGCCTACTTCGCCTTAAGAACAGAGTGTTTCACACTAAAAAAGTAAAATTAAAAAAATGGGTGGGTTGATCTCTAAACCGCACACTTTGTGGGTACGCTACTGATTGGATCAGTTTTGCATGATATTCAGATATAAAAATTAAAGAATCATATTTATGCCCTCAATACATTTTGAATTCCATAACACATATATTTAAGGATTTAATAACTTTTTCAATGTTTTGAAACCATGAATATTTAAAAAATATGTAAAGTTTTCGTAAAAAAGAAGTAATCGATTTTTCCGTATGGATTAGACTCTGAAAAATCTGGAAAAATAATAATTAATGAAGATTAATATATTTCGCTGAGCTAGAAATTTTTCGACGGCATAGGCCAAAAAACAATTTTTCAAAAATGGAACTCTTCAAACCTAAAAGCATACAAAAATGTTTTGTCTTTGTAATTATACGTCAAATTTAAATTCTTTGATTTATTTAAATGGCAATAAGATAACCTCATCTGTTTTCAGCATTGGATCGACCAAAATTTCCACGATCATGCGGCTTCAGAGCTGTACTAAAAAATTAATAAAGAAGTCATTTAAGTCACCTTGCAGAAGTTTGCTGTCACCCCTTAGTATTGTGCAAAAGTTGTGCATAAAATCAGTTTTGCTAACATATCTACCATTTTTCGTCTAACCTAAACATTCTATGGCTTATATAAAAGTAAAAAGGGCAAAAGCAAAAGGCGATAAATAAATAGCGGTACACATATAGCGAGTATTTTTTGTAAAAAAGCGGTTAACACAAATGCATACAAAAATAAATGAACAATAAAAAATCTTGACCTCCAAGGCTCCAACCACGATCCGAAACGTTAGAAGTTACATGACCATCCCGCTTTCATTACGTTTGATCGGAAAAGCCAATTTAATTTTGTTATTTGTTATTAAATTTTGTTATATGCTGTCACATTTTGTTATTTGTTGTTTTGTTATTAAAATTTTAAATCATATGACACGCAAAATAGAATGCTTTTACTTCTGTTGAGAAACCATGAACATGAGTAAATCATGTTATGCGACATATCGAGTTAAAACATATAAAATTTCTAAACTATCGCAGAGCATTGCTAGTTTTTTTTAGGAGAAATGAAGGTTTTTAAAGCTTATCTTGGACATGCTGTTACACTGGAGAATATTTTTATTATCTGAGAGTCCGAATAAAATTAGGACCCAAACTAGTCAATCTATCCAATAACCAGATGACTGTCTTGAAGCGAAGAAAAGCTTAAGACTGATAGATTGGTTAGCTTCAAAGGAAGGGAGTCAATTGTTGTCAGATGGGTTCGCTAATGTTGCTTCTTCCAGCTATCCTGATCTATCATCGATCGAGAAAAAAGTGTGTTTAGCAGGGGTACCGAAACGATGTGTACCATGAAGAAAATAATTTATTGATCGTTATTATAGGCTGTCAAAATAATATGAGTTTTACGCGCCTTCTTTCTCGGAAGAGCTCAAGCCTTAAATCATCATTAGACATGCAAAATTCTGCACACAGAAGATGGGGCAGCCAACCGCCAGCAAAGTTTTAAATGCTTTCGGTGTAAGCACCACCACGTGACAACGAGGTAGGAACGCAAGTCAGTCAAATATGTCAAGGATTTCGGAGCAATAATTCTTACTGTTCGTCGAAAAACTATTTGGTAGTGAAACTTGACGATAAAACATTAACTTTTGTGGTTGCAATATTTCTGTTATGTGGTCATGCCTCAATGGTTGGTTGGATAATTTAGTTATGTTCATAGTAAAGAGACCATGGGACAAGTGAGAATCCGGGGTAAGTGGAACCTACAGGCATAGCTCACTTATGTATATATAGATTAGGTACGTGATGTTTTCAAAACACAATATTCAAATTAAATTAAAACATGGTTGAAACTTTGGATGAATTACAATAATTAATACCTTTCCTGTTCAATCATACTTATCTTTCAATTTTCTCAATTTTAACAGACCACTTTCACCTCAACTAGCGGTTAACATAATACAATTGTGATCGTAAATTAAAGTGTTTAAATGTAGCTTTTCATAAGCAACTTATTAAAATAAGTTTGAACCATCTCATATTCCTCTCAACGTTTTTCATGAATAGTTTTCAAGTAAAATGAAGCATAGTGTAACATAAGGGCGGTTCAAAATTTGAAAATCCTATCTCCCATATCTCCTCTATCATCCTTACCATAAAAATTAGTGTTCTGTCAAATTTTCAGCTTTCTAGGCGGTGCTTTAAAGGTGGCCCAAAGACAATGTAGGTTTATATGGAAATTACAGCGCAAAAATTTTGAAAAATGTTCCAAAGACGTTAGTACTTGAATTTTTCAAACTTATCATCCCATAGTGAAAAATCATTCTTCAAACCATAACGAAGACATGAAGAGAGCAAGTCAATCTAACGGATAGGAGTAGACATATTCATGGGTTTGTTTACTTCTTCTTCTTTCTGGCGTTACGTCCCAATTGGGACAAAGCCTGCTTCTCAGATTAGTGTTCTTATGAGCACTTCCACAGTTATTAACTGAGAGCTTTCTTTGCCGATTGACTATTTTTGCATGTGTATATCGTGTGGCAGGTACGAAGATACTCTATGCCCTGGGAATCGAGAAAATTTCCTTTACGAAAAGATCCTCGACCAGCGGGATTCGAACCCACGACCCTCAGCATGGTCATGCTGAATAGCTGCGCGTTTACCGCTACGGCTATCTGGGTTTGTTTACTATTATTGCTTAATATGAGAATATAGCCCTGTAATTATCTACAAAACTCCCAAACAAAATTAGTTCAAAAGGGATTGAACAATGAATGAAGGATTTAAAGTTTGAAGACTGAGTTTTCACTATGGGATGAAAAGTTTGTACTGAAAATTCAAGTGTTAACGTGTTTGGAACAATTTCCAAATTTCTCCATAGTAATTTCCATATAAATCTACATTCTCCTTGGGCCACCTTGAAATCACCAACGAAAAAGTTGAAAATTTCTCAGAACACTATTTTTATGGTAATGATGGTAAGGAAGATTGGATTTTCAAATATTTTTAAATTCTGGTTCGCATTTATGTAACATAACTTTCAAGGATCATTTTAACCAAAAAGCGTTACGTAATTACATCAAATGTGTCCAACATAAAATACTACACTGAAATGAATTTTATTGTAAAAACTTCTGAATCCATGGTAAAATATAGAACTGCACAAACGATTTTCAACCGACTACATTAATCTGCTAATTCTACCAAAATATAATCAACAACACTGAATAAGAGAAATATATTCTGTTTGTTTAACCAGATTTGTAGTATTTATGACTAGAAACATTCTATATTTGACAAGTTTGGCATTATACTTTTGACTACACTTTGTTGTAAGGGAGGGTTTCACTGATTGATATACAATGACATAGTAACATTTACTGCACTACTCAGTGGTATTTATTTTTTTTTATTTTTGTAGTCGGCGGGAAATCGTTGGTGCAGTTCTTAATTCTACTACGGGTTCGGTCGATTATGCAATAAAATTTGTTTGCGTGTAAGATTAATTGTTCATTTAACAGTAACAGTAACAAGCTTGAGGAGGATTACCAATTTAATTGAATATATCACACTTGCCTGCAGAGCGGGGCAACTGTGTCTTATAACCCATTTTCCAGACTTTCTGAACTGTCATTTTCGTAACAGTAACAGTATACGAATGTACGAATGTATATCGTTTGATAGGCGCGATTATATTCATGCCAAGGGAAGTAATGGAAAATGTTCAGCTAAGTAAGGCCCCAGTATCCAATATATCCCAATCAACAACAACTTTAAGTCAAAATTGCAGCTCCGGACTTTTTTTTTTCGGATTATGGGAACATTTGTAAATGTGCGGGGCCGGATTTATAAATGAGGGGGCCCCGAGACCAAGGTCTTGTGGAGGCCTTTTTCATAAAAAGCTTTTTTTTAATAAAATTGAACATACTCATTGACAATTACTAATAAAAATAATTTATTTTTTGCTTAATGTTTTTGGTAAGGTTCTTATTATCAGAAGTTAGTTTTAAATTGATTTACAGCCCTCATAAGCATAACTTGCGATCGTATTAGTTTTAGTTATGGATTGCTTTTGAATAATAAAATTTTGAAACTTAGTAACCAAATCATAATTCTAATTCGAACCTTTTTCGAAATTTCAAAGCGTATCCCATTAATGTTAGATCTCTTAACAGTTCGATTTAATTTTTACGATTCAAGAAAAAAGTTTACCATATATCACAAATTTCATAACGCTGAAGGTGGGTGGATGTACTCAAAATGTTACAGCTCATACATTTTTTTGTAATATTCATGCAAAAATCGGGTGGGTGTCAAAAAATGGTCATTTTTGCGTTATGAAATTAGTGAATGAGGCCAAATGAGAGTTCTAGCTTTCTAGAAGTATGTTTATTTTTCTAAGATTCTCATAATGGAACAAACTACACATGACAGTCATATTTATAAATCTTTGAGATTTCAAGCTAAAATATGACCCATTAATTTTTACACCCACATTGCTTTTGGTTTAACTGAACACCTTTCAAGTTCAGTTAACTAAATCTCATTCATAAATAATTGAATTTTTTGTTTAATATTTTGCTCTGAGTTTGAATAGTTAGATAGTTAGAATAGTTAGAATTTACGGAACGTCCTCGAATCTTTGGCATTTTTGATTCACTTCAGCAGGATTTTTTTTTTGAAAGCTATTGAACTCATATTTGGTAACCGTAAATGTTGGCAGTGTCGGCAACAGTAAATATGATGTGTTGAAGTGCTTCTTATTGCAAAGTTTTAGGCAATTCGATCGAAAAACTATCAATGCCAAAGTGAATCATGGAAGTTCTCAAGTATAACTTTACCCTATCACTTCATCGATTTCTAAGCATTCAAGGATTCAATAACATATATCTTTAGTCGTAATTTGTGGGGACCCCAAGAGGTGGGGGCCCCGGGAACATATGTTGGATACTGAATCATATTTGCATTGAATTGAAATACTGCAAAACTCACTTTCATGCTTGAAAATTGATAGTTTTCAAATTTTAAATTTGTACAATTTTTGTCAAGAGCATTCAGTGAATGATTTTTTCCCAGAGCAATTTCCGAAAATACAATATATATGATATCACAAAATTTTGCACAACTAGGAATGTAATAATATGAAAGTATGAATACATTTTGCATCATATTTTTACCAAATGTAGTCAAACTACAGTTTTGGTATATCACTTCCAGTCCTCCACTTTCGGACAATTTAATTTGTTACATGATATTTTTGTATTTGTTCACCAGCGTCTTAAAAAACATGATTTTTATTGATTTTGTCGATCATGATATCAAACATGTAACGAGAAGAATGAACATTTAGTACAATATCGTAAGAGGTATTATTTTTCATCATATGAAGAGGTTTTTCGATGGATGACTTCTTGCAGCCTAAGAAGAACTCGAATATTGCAAATGCTTCGAATTGACAATGATTCAACGAATGTTTCGAGTTCTTCAAATTTGTATATCATTTAATATTCAGATGTACTATTCATGGTGCATGAATTCAATGATATACACATTTAAAGAAATCGAAATATTTCTAGATTGTGTTCGCTGATAGAGAACACTTTTTAAAATCGATCAATTCGGTACTAAATTACATCATCTGAAAGAAATACCAAAATTCAATTTCAATTTTCGATTGATTTTTGCACTCAACAAAAATGATAACATTCATCATCACTGAGTAGCAAAACAAAAATCGAATATTTATCAACATATTAACAAGAACAAACAACAAGAAAAAATACTGTGCGTGTAAATGTAATCTACATTCTGGTTGATGAAACAAATAAACCAATAAAAAAGGGTAGGTGCAATACTTTGAGTAGTGTATATATTTAACATTTTAGTGATGCAAAGTGTATAAAAATCAGTTCTATGCGCTATGCGGCTATTCGAGCAATGTAGATGGTTTATTCAAACCGTTCCACAGTGCATTGCTCCATAGACAAAAATCAAATTTCAAGTTATTTTATTCGGCGATAATAAGTATCCACAAGTGTTTATAGATAACATTGGCTATTGAAACGTGTATTTAAAAGATTTAAAAAGCACTAAACGACTACAACAAGCTTCGAAAGTGACAGTTGTCGGAGTAGCAGAAAAACTTAATTTTGTCGCATGTTTTCAACATTACTTTCAACTAGTACGGAGGGTGTTGAAACTAATCCATTCAATCAAAATTTGAAAGAGAACATGTTTGAAGGTTGGTAAAGTATATTTGATGGGATAGGCACACCAATTTTAACTTTGAATATGAGAAATCGGCACGATGAGTTGGCTATGAAATCAAACTTATGAAATACTAACATGTAACTTTGGTTATCGATTCAAAAAAAGTTCCACCGAGTTCCACCCTAAGTTACCCACAGACATGTTTCTCAGAGTGTCCTCTAAGAGATCTGAAAGATACAGCTGCAACTTCCTGCAACTCTTTGAGATTTTCAATTATTTTTCGGTATACTCCTTAACCAGCACAAGTATGAAAATGAGTTGTTTGTGATAAAAAATCCGAAAATCTCGCAACGCTATGTGGTCAAAGCTGAACAAGACATTACACCAGAGCAAGTTTATGTTTAAAATAATATATTTTAAATAAAGTTTCCAAGATTTTATTCGAATTTCATGTTAAAAACTAGAAAATTTTAAAAATATGCTCATTTTTTTGCAACAAGGAGTATAAGTCACTTTTGCAGCTACGAGTGTGAAGAGACATATTTGCAAATAACTTCTTACATCATTATAGACAATAATAGTTCAAATTACAAGGTTTTTCTTGGAAAATAATGGAATTGGCGCTTAGGACAGTTTTGCGATTAAGCGTATACTATATGTCATTTATGCAAATTATCACCAGAAAAAACTTTTCCATTCATACCAAGGTTGGCTTGATCTTCCAGTTTTGATTTTTGTCTCGCATCTCCATACATTCAACGCACTGTGCGTTCATGTAAAATTTTCAAATAGGGAGTTGATGCCGGTTATGGACCCTTTGCGTATTATGGACCCCCTACAGAAAAACATAAAATTAACACTCAAAGCAACTTTATTCCTATGAAAATCCACCGGGGGAACTTCGATTACATTGTTAATCAGCAGTTTCAGGCAAAATATTTGGTTTGAGACGCATAAATACAGATATTTGAACAGTTTTGTAAATGAAACCACACAAGAGGGTCCATAATACGCATTTCCAGGTGGGTCCATAATAGGCTCGTCGGCAGCGAGCCGGATTACATGGGAATCAAATGGAGGGTCCATAATACGCAACGTCAAATTTGTAAACAATCCTATTATGGACACCGGGAGGGTCCATAATAGGCATTCGGACAACAGTTTTTCAAATGCATATTTCGCTGGAAAAATCGAATGATTTTATATGTTTCATAGACGTACTATGAAGTAAAGACATTGAATTTGTTGTTAGACTCCACAAAACGTATATGCGTCTGAGATATCATTGCGGAAAAGCGTCTAGAATGAATTTCAGCTACTAAGGGGTCCATTACTAGCATTGAAATCCTACTTGTATAATGGGTGAATAAATACAATTTAATTGCAAAAAATATTAATTTTGAGGAAAAAAATTACTGTTTCGGTATTACATAATATATCAATAATTACACTGTTTCTACGGAAACTGACCATCATTCCCATTAAAAATGAGCATAGAAAATAAATTCGTGAGATAGACTGTCAAGCGCATCAGAGAGCCGATACCTTCAAGGCATGTATCTTAACGCCCCGGGCTGCTTCCTATACTTCGGCAGGGGGAGACGAAAACTGCTCATCGTGATGTTGTCTGGCGTGTTGGAAACAGTGACATGTGTCGGTTCCGCCCCTATCAACGGGATATCGATGTTCAGAATTGTTTTGTTACCGTATGTTCGTCGCTGTTTTTCGGACAAGTTGTTGTTATGTTTTCTGCACCATGAACGATATGCGGTATACCTACACCGCCATTCTTTGCATAATAGTTTAATGTATGGGGTTTCTCATACACATAGTACAGTTATGCGTATAACGACAGTATAAACACTGTTGGCACCGTTGTTTCCAAGTTTTGTTGGAGAATGAATGAGATAGTATTTCGTCGTGAAATGGACTATATAGATATAACTCCTACATTCCAAGTAAGGTACAGTGGGGGAAGTGTACCAGTGGGATAAGTGGATAATTTGTCTGTACTAGGTATAAATATTTGCATATTTTAAGAGGAAAATAACCATCATCGTTTTACAAATTTTCTAAGCTCAAAATTTAAGCAATGTTCAAGACAAACTATCATTGCGTTACACTTGCTATCTGAATTGCAATGATAGATTTTTATGAGAATTTCTTTAAATTTGAACGAAAAAACTGGTTTTTCGTTTTCGATGATTGTCGATGATTGAATGATGGATTCTTGAGCCTTAAATGTTTTCGCACCATTGCTTCGTTATAGGTTATATTCATACATTCACATTGATACTATAGGCCTATTCACATGACGTTCCAAAACAGCTGATCGGGAAGCTCTTTGACAGTTCTTCTATGAAAATGACAGGCCCGTGTTAGCACCGGTCCTCCACCGATGTAAACAAATGCATAGACGGACCTGTCACATGAAAAAGCCTATAAGCCATTTTATGAGACGTTTCGAATCATATGTTTTTTGTTTGTTTACCAGTTTTGAAACTTGCTGGCGGGCCCATTTATTTACGTTTCTTATAGCGCCACATTTGGGATGAGCTCATTCAATATTGGCATGCAACGAGCTTTTCAATCTTCCCCAATAAAATTAAAATCAGCAGGCAGGGAAGAGTTTATTTTATTTACTGGTAACATCAGACATGTAACCACGAAGAAAAATAGCCAGAAAGAGATGAAAATGTCATCACCAACAAAAACGTTACCAGCGCCATTCGCATATCATGCTAGTTTTTAAAACAATAACAATGAGCGGCCCGCCAGAAAACGTCAACCGACTGTCTCGTAAAATGGCTTATTGCATTAACACAATCAAACTTGTCAAATGTAAAAATCAATTCATTCCAAAATTGTTTTCTGTCAAAAATCCATTGTATATCGGCCTAAAATCGAATACTAGTAGTTTTATCAATACATGGTATACAATGGAGTAACAATAAAAAAACATGTGATTTTTATAAATAAATACAGATTTATAGGACATGGTACACTTCCCCCTTCTTTTTAATGGGATGGGGTAAGCTCACGCGAATAAGTTTAAATATCCTCAAATGTTGGTTTCCTTTAATTTTCTTCCATTCCTAGCTTACATTTGTCAAACTGACTAGAGCAAATTTTAATTAATCTACCTAAAAGTTTTTTTACATTTTATCTGGTATCAAAAATTTAAAAAAATATATAATGCACAATTCAAACAAAATTTGTGATTGTTTGTCTAAGCTGTATTGCTAAAGCACATTATCGTACGTTTTTCGACCAATTGAAAGCACATTTTCGTTCGTTATTCGACCGTAACAATTGTTCTAGGCTAATCGAGTCCGACTTGTATATGCACAAATAGAATAAAAACATTTGTAATTAAACTGAGCTTTTTTCGAAAATATCGTTAGGAATAATCCCACAATACTTCTGTATAACTTATATGTTTAATTTCTCCAAAATATTCTAGTGACAATGCATGTTTTGTTCGAATAATTTTGTAAAATTTTGTAAAAAATATAGATTATACCATTCTCATTATACATTATTACATTAAATTTGTTTTGAGAACAGTGTTTTTTTTTTTCATTGATGGTCCACTTACCCCACCATGGTGGGGCATTTTTTGTACATTCCTGTAATAAAAATAAAAAGAGAATTTTGCAGGTGGAATTGTTGGCTTTTCAAGTGAAACTCAGACAAACAAGTGTTGGTCCTTCTTCTTTTTCATGGTATTACGTTCTCACTGGGACCGAGCCTGCTTCTCAGCTTAATCTTAATCAATGAGCACTTCCTCAGTTATTCACTGACAGCTTTTTTTGCCAACGTTACTATTTTCGAATTCGTACCTATATAGCGCAGCAGGTACGATAATACTCTATGCCCAGAGAAGTCAAGGAAATTTCTTTTTTGAAAAAAATCCTGAACCGACCGGAAATCGAACCCAGACACCTTCAGCGTGGCTTTGTTTTGTAGCCGCGGACTCTAACACTCGACTAAGGAAGGCCCTAACTAGGTTTTCAGGGAATTTTGTGAACAAATTTGGATTTATATTTGTAACATATATTATATATTTTATATTAGAATATACTTCTGGGGCTAAGATGACACACAGATATGTGCTCAGTTCGTCAAGCTCTATCAATTGGTATGAGACTTGACCTTCCATGTCTAAATTCAAAAGTCAGTTTTTCCAGCGATTTTTGGTTATGAGAAAGGTAAAAACATAAAAAGACACGAACACCGTCTTCAATCATTTAGATGCACATACTGTAACTTAACACTAGACAATGGACAAGCATGCTCCAGTGAAAAGGCCGAGAAACATTCTTCACAAAAACGGCTGAAGCGGGAATCGAGCCAACACCCCATAACACGATGCGATTAGTGCCTAACGATACGGCCACGAGGCCCACCAAGAACATATCTGATATTCTCAGTACTTGAACGACCAAAATGTTCCCTAATTCCCCATTGTGCAAAACTTTGAAGTCACCCTGCAATATGGTGTGTTTCATGCAAAAGTTTGGGGTAACCTACGACGCCTAACATTTTTATCGATATGTCGTGTTTAGTAAAATAAACTCATTGCCTATCGAATGAACCCTGTAGAGTTTAAATTGATTGTCCGATATTTCCCCGAAAACCATTTCCTCGAATAATGTTTTCCCGAAGGAACTATTTCCCTGAAAACTATTTTCCCGAATGTAACATTTCCTCGAAATAATCGTAATGTAGTAAACATATTGACAGATACTCATGATCCTGCTGCCAAAAAGTATTTAACGTACTAGCTGATGTAAGATTAGATGAAAAATGATTAATTTGTTTTAAAATCCATGTTTCAGATGTTCAAATAATGTGAAACGTGCATTTGACTAAACGCAACTTAGATATTTTTTGTGATAGCCTAATGAAAAAAAAGCGAGCACATGATAGGCAGTTTCATTGGAAGCGGTATCTTTGGAGTCGAGATATTTGGCATATGGACAATTAGCCGAATGAACATTCGGCTTACTTTTGCCTTCTTCGAGGCTTTTCTTTATATTTATACTGTTCCAATATTTGGTGGCACTTAGCTCATAATATTTCAATTTGAATTTTCTCTTCTTTCCTATTATTAGGCTGTTCTTCCCCATCGTTTCGCATTATTACGCATTAAACCAGAAGTCTTACTTCTAGATATTTTAAAACACAACATGCTTCTTTATTGATTTACTGACAATCGATATCAGATTTGCAGATAAAAATCTTATTAAAATCTTTTTATGTCTTGGATCGAAACCGAACGTATGTTTTCTGAAACGTTTCTGATCGAAAACGTCAAATACTGAGAGCATATATTGAAAACTGAAAATGCTAATAATCACTAATTAAATAGAGAAAAATCTATTTGAAACAAAAAATCTCAATTAGGAGTAGATCGATACCATTGAAAAGGTTGGATCAAAATATTAAAATCTGCAGTATTTGTGCTTACAATAACATTAATAGTAATAGCATATGATAACCAGAAAAAAATCTGATTAAAGTTTCAGTAGTGCTGTTAATTTTACTGATATGTTTAACTATAAAGAAGGGCATCTGATGAAATCAGTAGCAGCTGCAAGCAGAACAATATTGATACAGCAAAACCTCAAAGAACTGCTTACGATGATAAGAAGGCGAGAAGCTTTGAATTTATCATCTATTTTGATGCCAACGATTAGACCAGCAATATAAGGAAGAACAACTTAGGGGTATTTATAAAATTGAAAACAAGCCTTTTTACGTAGTTCAAAAAAAAAATCATCCGCTTAAGTTAAAAAAAAACTACTATCGCGGAAGTAATGATCCTAGTGTGATGAACTGTCAGATACGTCCCAAATCAACTTAGTGACTCATTTATTATTTCATGCAGTCTTCACTGCATCTTTGAATCCTGCAAACTGTTTTCAAATAATCAAACTTCATTTCATAATTCTGCCGTTGCCAGTTCAGCCAGATGTCATTCAGATGATTTAGGTCTGGACATTTGTCCATCTCATAAATATTCTTTCAAACCCTATCTTCTACATTTTATGCATTTGTATTAAGATGCTTAGCATAATAAAATTTGAATACCAAACTTCATTTTTTAACATATTTTTGAAAGCAGACATGACAGTAAAAAGTGTCATCGATTCCAATCCATATATCACATCTTTCGTTTTTCTTTTCAAATAATTCATAAGAAAATCATTCGTTTGAAACGATTATCAAACTTGCTGGATAAAAAAAAAATGAACGAAAAATGTCTTTGGAAAAGGCATTCAGGGAAACTGTACACTCGGGGAAATGTTTTTCGGGAGAAAATCCTTCGGATAAATGGTTTTCGGGGAAATGTCGGACAATCGTTTCAATTAGACGCATTTTTACAAAGGTATGCACAAAATATTTTTTTGTGATCTCAAACTTTTGCACAAGAGTGTATAAGGTTTGTGTACCAATAAAAAGTATTTGGAAATAAATCGAAAAATAAACCCAGCAATAGAAATTTTACATCATCCGAAAGTTTCTGATTTTGGGTTTTGTTAAAAAATATATGGGAACAAGATGCTTTTTTTATTTCTTTTATTTCCTAATTAGTATTATTGCTTAATTTACAATTCTAATGAAGGAATGGAGAAATAATGAGAAATTCATGCCTAAAATGTGGCAGAATCTCTGAAGAACTATCAGACATAGTGGCTAAAAATGCTGAGATAAGTGTTAAATTGGTTCTTGGAGGTATTACCTGAAAAGGTATTACCTAAAATGTTTCTTCAGAAAACTATTTGAAAAAACCTTACGAAAAAATCAAGAAAAAATCTAGAGATACTTGAGCAATTCCTGTGGTTTTTTGAGAAGAATGCGAATGCAACTCCTGTTAACATTTCTGGAAATAACTTATGATGTAATGATGAAATCTGATTCTGGGATGTATTTCAAGCACCCTCACAAACTTTCAGGTTTATATCATGTTCAAATCATTGTTTAGAATTAAAAGTTTCCTGGATGTTTGTCAATAATACACCGTACATGATTTTGGAATTTTACATTATTTTCATACAAATAAACATTCTTTAATGCAAAAAAAACTTCGTAACACACAATTCGACAATAGTTACGACAAACAATATTCATTCACTACAGGTTACATTGATATTTGTGCTCCATTAGGATTAAATAAAATCGTGTGACACGGTGATCAATTTCACCCGAATTACCGGTAAATCGAAAATCCAAATTTCGAACTATTCAACATTGAAAGTTTTAAATAATATGATTGAAAAATAATCTTTGATTTGTTTGCTTCGACAAATTGAACTCTAAAAATCGAAATTTCGAGTTATCTAGTTATAGCATTAAGGGGACGATATCATGGTACTTGGGCTCAATTCCCGCTTCAGTGATTGAATCTTTTAGTCAGCACGCTTGTCCGTGGGCTTAGTTACAGTTATTACTGGATGAAACGATGGAGTATTTTTTTCCTAAAGAATTCATTAGATTCAGGATCTCTCACTAAATTACCATTGTAAGATTTTTCTCTTCTTGAACAACTTTCAAGATGAGCAAAGCATGTAGTGCATTTTCCGTAATTTAGGCAAGCTTGATAGAAACTCCTCTGCGATGCAAAGAGGAGGCGATTTTTCCGTTTTTATGTGGGGAAAAAATTGAACTCAAAATTTTCAACACAGATCCTCTAGGAGTTCGAATAAGAGTGCACAAAAATGCGAGGATTTTTTTCTGGTACTCTCTCTCTCTTCTTGTGACACTCACCTTTACTCACGCTTCAAAAGAACTCTTGAGCACCCAGCCCGAACAAGGCAGTCCTCGGGGAGTTGTGAGAGCATTCTTTTTTTGATGGAATTTTACTCTGGTGTGTTTTGTGCTATATCTTCCTCGCTCAATTTTCGTTGCCTCTCTGGTTTGCATTTTTTCGCTCCCTCGTAAAGAGGCAAAGGCAGCACGCTACACTAGACTATGTCACCGAACTCTGATGAGTATTATCAAGCCTGAATTTAGCTAAGTTGTTTGCAGCTATTTGTTTCATTGTTGCTATCCGGTTTTGATCGGTCAATGTTTTTTAAAGGGTATTGTCCCATACTGCATGTAGAGTTTCATTTTGTTTGTGATTGTGAAATAGAAGTTCTTCTTCTTATTCTTATTCTTCTTCTTCTTCGCATTACGTTCTCACTGGGACAGAGTCTGCTTCTCAGCTTAGTGTTCTTATGAGCACCTCCACAGTTATTAACTGAGAGCTTTCTTTACCAAAAATGCCATTTTCGCATTCGTATATCGTGTGGCAGGTACGATTATACTCTATGCCCAGGGAAGTCAAGAAAATTTCCATTACGAAAAGATCCTGGACCGACCGGGATTCGAACCCAGACACCTTCAGCATGGCTTTGCTTTGTAGCCGCGGACTCTAACCACTCGGCTAAGGAAGGCCCCATGAAATAGAAGTTGTGTAATTTCAATAAATGTCATTATTTATATAGTATTGTTAATTTAATTAATACTTACTGCCATGCACAAAGAGTTTCTGGTTTGGTGTAAATCTATATTAACTCCAGAAAGAAAATGGAATTTCTGGAAAGAATTCTAAAAGAGTTCTTGAAGGAGTTCTGAGTAGTGAATGAACTTTTTGATTAGTCACAGGCAGGGTTCTGAATTTTCGTATCAATGATGCGAAATCTACGATTTTTCGCACGTAAGGAGAATGCTTTTTTCGCTTCCTCACGTGTACATCCTTTATCGCTCACACTAATTTTTGCTGGAGCTACGATGGTGGATAACCGAAAATCACTCCACTCCGGGGATAATTTATTTTTCACTCCATCATATTTTCGCTCACCAACTGCTCCCGAGAATTATCACTCACTATGTGGATAAACAAAAACTAGTGCCGGAGACGGGATTCGAACCTAGAACATTGCTAAAAACAACCGCGATGCGTACACACTAACCATGCTACCACACCAACTTGACGAAAGGAGTGGTTAATTTGGTGCATAAAAACAACTGCTGCTTGTGGCGATGGATACAGGAAAAGTTCTCCATGGATCGGAGAAAGAGAAAATAAACTTCTCACAGCTGCGGAAATGTGCAATTATCTATTTTCGCTTTGTTTTGTGGACGGATAAAATCGCAAGGCAGCTAATCGCTGAAAATTGCTGTGAGGGATAAATCCATTATCGTGAGAGTGAGTGAGAATTCGGAAGCCTGGTCACAGGTTACATTTCATCAAGAATTTCAAGACAAAATGGATTAAAAAAAAACAAAAACATGAAGGTGATTATTAACCCTCTGTCTATTTTTGGGGTCAATATGACCCCAGAGAACTTTGAAGGGCTACAACATTTTTGTTAGTGAATCGATTTGAGATTTTTTTCCACACATTGGTGCGTATCCACGAGTTGTTTGTTTAGCACATGAAATTTTCTCAAATATCTTGTAAAATAGTTTTCTAAAATTATAAAATTAGGGGGATTATAGAATCATGTTTTCTGTGATAGCTCCATCATGCGGTGGAATTCCCAATTAATCAATGTGCAACACAGTAGTCCTATCCCTGTTGCAAATCTTAACCGAAGAAAGTGTAGTTTTATGTGAAACTGTTTTTGAGATATAGGCGTTCAAAGTTTCCAAATTTCACGTTATTTTTTTTCCTTTTTTCACTATAACCCCTTTCTTATATTTTAAAGTAAAAATGAATTACATGTTATTTTCAAAATCGATTAAAATTTCATGAAGTTATTACGATTTGAAATTTGGGATCAATTTTACCCCCCGCACAGACAGAGGGTCTAAAGACATACCATAAAACGGGGTAACTTTGATAGTTTTTTGCATGAAAATCTGAATATTTCTGTTTTCAATTTAACAGATTTTTGTTTTATATTTTTAAAACAAGTACTGCTATCTTAGTTATCGATTGCATAACGATTCATTTTGAATGGATCTATAATTTTTCATATAGTTGAAGTTCGATTTCCGATTTTGGGGTAACTTTGATAATTGGTATGTAAAGTCATGAAAATCGTCAATTAAACTACTGTTTGGCATCATTGCAGTTGGAAGTTGATTGGATAAACTTAATAAATAGCATGAATTAGATTTTGATCGAAAAACAACAGAATTTATTTAAAAAAAAACACAAACAATTGTTGTTACATCAAACATGCATGATATACACCATTATTAGTCTGTATGAATTGCTTTGAAATAATATTTCTGAAAATATATCGATTGTTGTTTACTTTCCGACATTGAATTAAAGATAAATCAAACGTTTTTGGAATAGGTATAAACAAGTTTTTTTTTAACAAAACCGAATGAATTACTTAGAGCAAATAGAGCGTTGCATACCTTTAGGCGTTTAATATTATATGGAAATTGCTGACATCGATTACTAAACTGGCCCCAATTTGTAAAAATGATTTTTGCTAAGAGATTTGAGACTGGATTCATGTTCCACTATAACTGGGCTGCCAGGTATAAGTTACCAACTCTTCAAAAATTCACCAAATAATGACCGTACAACAGATTGTTTGTAAGGGTTTCAAAAATGATAAAATTTCATCAATTTTTCACATTCGAATATAAAGCTTTAAATGTTATCGATTACAACGAACATAGCTCTGACATGAAGTGGCATGCTATTACTCTTGACTGGTGCATTCGTTTTGCTTAACTGATTAACAGAAGTGATGTTGTTTCGTTTAGTATGTTATGGATCCCTCACTAGCAAAGTTACCCGCATTATCAAAGATACATCGTTTTACGGTACTTTATAAAGCTTAATGATGAGTGTATGGTATGAAAAATATTTCGAAAAATGAGGAAAATAACTCCCGAACCTTAGATTTATACTTGGAGGAATTGCTACAAAATTTTTAGTACGTTCTATGCTAGAATTACTGAAACAGTTCATGATTAAGATGATTTCTTGGAAGTGTCTTGAGAAATTCTTTCTGATATATTTGTAGAGATTTTCCACAAAATATTGAGAGGCAGAAAAAAATCTTGAGATGTTGCTGAGGACTCGATGGAGAAATTCGAGTTATTCCCAAGAACCAGTTCTGGAATAAATTATTGGAATGTTTTTTTGTTTCAGAAATAATAAAGAAAAATAAATGGAAAATATAAAGGAAACCATGAAAGAATTCGTAGCGAATATGTCAAGTTATCTTTTATCTAATTCATTGGCAAATTCTTCGAGGAATTTCTGGATTAATTCATTTTAAGAGAACTTAACAGATACATGGCAAAGGCTTCCGCAAGCCATTGCAGAATATTGATAAAACGTTCAAAAGATTTTTGGTGAGATTTAAGATGATAGATGATAGTGATGCATTTTGAACTGAACGCGAGCCAAAAATTAACGGAGCCCGAACCAAATTTCCGCGAGAACGCAACAGTGTACTTCCTAGCAAGAGCTATCCACTGCTCAAGAACGGCCCCGTTCAGTTTGCAATTATGATGATTGCACGTATAAAATAAATGAAATGTTCATGGTTAGGGAAACCATACAGCTTTTGGTGTTTGGAATACCTAAAACACATCTTTGACAAAGTTTACTATAGTAATCAGTCAATATTAACTGGGTTTAATTTTTGGCTCGCACAAGTTCATATTTTTGAACTGCCAATGTTCAAGCCTATTTGATCGCTGCGTTCAAAAACTGGAACGCGAACTAAACGCGTTCAAATGCATCACTGGATGGTACTCTATGCCCAGGGGAGTCAATGAAATTACCATTACGACAAGATCCTGGACCGACGGGAATCGTACCCGGACACCATCAACATGGCTTTGCTTTGTAGCTGCGGACTCTAATCACTTGGCTAAAGAAGGCCCCTTAGCCGAGTGATACAGGGGCACGTTTATGTAAATAAAAAAAATGCAGGTCTAATATTTTTGATACCATAATGCGGGGGCAAATTCATCACTGGGTGAATTTGATCTGGTTAGTACCTACCTAATTGTATTTCCTTCCAAGGGTGCTTAATGTATCGTAATCATCACATTCATTCATTCCATGTTTTCTAGTGTATAGATGTTTATTTTTTAGGGTCAGTTTTACATAGAAATATCCACAGTTTATGAAGATGCAAGCAATGCTGTTGGAAATGTCGGTACTAAACATTCCGCTGGTACTTAGCCTCCATGCAAACTTTGAGTATTAAAAATGTTGTGTAAGATCAAGTGTGAACTACTGAACTCATTTCTAAAATCAAACAGCATTACAAACATAGTTTTATGCTCATAAAACCGTTTTTTTTTTTCAAATTACTTGCTTATTTCAATAGGAAATTGCCTATTTTTAGGCGTATTATACAAATTTACAAAGTTTAATTTTGCAATAAGTTGATGAAATTGATTGATGAAATGATTTGAATGGAATCGGCGCATTTTTTTTGGAAAATAACCTTTTTTGCTAAGCTGCCCGTTTGGGGGAAACCCAAATTTGAGTTTCCTTAGGTATCTCTTTTTTTTTTGTTTCTAAACGGAAAGAATTCCGGTTTATTTGAGTTTTGTTTGATCTTTCGACCTTGACGCTTGCTCCTTGGCAGTGCGTCAAGAAAGCCCGAGCAGTCGTCAGTTGTTTTCCCTCTCGGGTCGTGCGCCTATTTTCTCTGAGTGCTTTTATATAGCCGAGCAAACGAGTTAAGGTGAATGTGGATTGTTGCTGCTCAGTCAAGGATGACGGATCAATTGGTGAGCTCGTTTAAAATATGTATGACTGCACATTTAATCGATACAACGGTAGGACGTAAATATGATTTTTCAACAAACTATGAATGGTTCGTCACTGTGAGTGTCGACATCCTTGATTATCGAGTCGACATACACTCTAATTCATGAATTATTTATGTTTAACATTTTTTGGTTTTCAAAACACCCCTTTCTTTTTATCTTTATTTTTGTAATTAAAAAAAACTTTGAATGGTTTGACACTACAAGTGTAGACTTGCGAAAGGTTCACTTTATTCAACAAACTTTGGATGGTTCGCCACTGTAAGTGTCGGCATAAGAATAAGAGTGTTCTATGATGTTACAGCCAATCGAGTTTTTTGTTTCTTTTGAAATAAGTAAAATATAATAACACATGCTTTCGTCCTGACAGCTGTAGGAATGTTACATTTAGATATTTATTCAACAAACTTTGAATGGTTCGTCACCTCAAGTGTCGGCATAATTTTCCTTTACATAAAAATTGTTCATATCAAATGAAAATATTATATTTTCATAAAAGCATATTTATATTTGACAAAAAACTATTTATCATGGTCTAATCACTTATCAAAGTGAATCCTTTGACCCAGCGATCCTCCCCATTAACAAACATCCTTCCCAGTAACCTTTGTGGAGATGCAGAGGCAAACACGGTCTCCAAATAGCAAAGGTTACACACTAACATTCCTTCCCTCAATCCCATCTGACTGCAAGGACGTGGCCGGCGCCGTTATTGACCTTGTATAAATAGAGGCACTGAATTATGCACACTGAAGAAGATTATGGTCAATCCCAGCCGAACTTCTAGTTGATTCTTTGTGCATTTTCACTGACTTCGGTCAATCACGGAATAGCAACCATTGATATGTGTAGTCAGTCTAAGCTAAGCTAAGCTAAGCTAAGGAAAGAATTCCGGTTTATTGCAGTCCCTTCTATATTAATTTGAGAATCTTCAAATCAATAATAAAAGCAATTAATCAATTACAGCGCCATGTATGGTCGAAAATGTAATGGAAACCGTTTTTTCCGTATATGTAGTTGAATTTTTCCATACAAAAAATCAAGCTCGTTTAGCCGTCCAGAGTTGACGGATTCTGCTCAAACTTTCACTAGCTTCTGAGGGTCCAAATGAACAAATTTGGAGATGTAACATAAGATTTTTGTAGTTTGATTATGATCAGATGATCAAATTTAACAAATCGTACAAAAACCACAACATTAGGATGAGCCAGTCTAATCATGACCTTGCAGTCAGAGCTCACCGCGTCTTTCTTGTGAGATGAAATTTACGACTGGCTCGACTGACAAATGAGTAAAGAGCGGGAGAATTTCATTGTTGGTCGCACTGCACTAAACAGAAGGTGGTCCGACGGTGAATTAGTTACGCCACAAGAGCATAAAAAGCTGTGTTGTGCAGTCGACGGTGGCAATGAGTGGCAGCGACGACTGTATGTTCGCTGTCCCTACGATTTCTTGTCCGGACCACATGAAGCAGTAGAATGATATTTCAAGTTTGGTCTGTTTCGTCCCAGGGCAATACGTTGGTGAAGTACACCGTATTCTTCTGATAGACCATCGATGAAAGGTAACATCAAAGCAGTCACTGCCAATTTCACCTTACTAAAGGTTTCTATTGTATTCATCTCCGCGCTAAAGATTGGTTGCTGAGATGTTTGGAAAGAAAACCGCATACACCCCTACCGCGCACGCATGGTCTTTTCAAGTTATACAGTTCCGAGCGATGATGACTAAGGCTACCATGGCGTCGCAGCCAATCGGCAGGCGTACTTGTAGCTAATCATGTCTCGATGACAAAGCAAAAACTGCGTCTTGAAATTCTTACCACAATATAAATGATTTAGGGGCTAGATTCAAATTTGACTCGCTTGAACATGAATTGTTTCATATACCAATAGTTGGATACCAATTAATTGCTTATGCCTGAGAACTATTAGAGCATTTTGTTGATAATTTTGAAACGAACTTCTGTAAAGAAATAACTTTTTTGGATTGAGAATAAATTTAACTGAATTGGGAGTTGTCTATAAACAAGTCTGTAAATTATTTATTTCTACCATATTTTCACACCTCCCCTGTCCATGTTTTCATACACGCAGCAAACTAGACTATCGAAATTCATACATTTTGCCTTATGAAAGATGGAACGATTATTGCAATACGATCGCTTTATGTATGGGTAGATTTCTAGACTCCCTCCTCTTCTGTCACGCTATTTCTTGTGACGTATTTTCATAAGTGGTTTCTATGTAATTCGGTAGTCAATTTACCTGAGAGTAGTTGACGTAAGCGCGAATATGACTAAAATGCATTTTTATTATTGCTACGCATTTCTTACCTAATAATATTCTCGTTACAAATGCGAACAACACTTATTCGTTCTCCCAGTATTTTTATTTTTATCAAATGCACGGATTGTTCTACCAAATTTGTTACCAGATACAAGAATGCAGTCGGATACACAATAACGTTTTTTTTTTCAACAATGATTTGTTACGTCGACCATGCAAACATGGGCAATCTTCTTTCATCACCTTTTTTACACAAAAAAAAATGGTATGGATCACAGTCCTTAGTCAAGTCACTCACCCCCATGTTCGTCCTATAGGACCACGTGGTTTATGAGCGGCCTTCTAAGTTGTGCTTTCTAGGTTGTTTAAAAACTTCCTAGTCTTCCGTAATGCATTTGAAAACATTTATGTACCTCCTAGTCTTCCGTAATGCATTTAGATACTGGCCCTTAAATAAATGCGGGATACTGGCCATTAAGGCTCAAGAATCCATCATTCAATCATCGACAATCATCGAAAACGAAAAACTAGTTTTTTCGTTCAAATTTAAAGAAATCCTGCAAATATTAATGCTGACAAGAAAATACTAGAAGAAATTCCAGTATTTCCAGGATGCTCTTCAATATTGGCTGTGCAAGCGCTTAGAATAGAATAGAATAGAATAGAATAGAAATTTAAAGAAATCCTCATAAAAATCTATCATTGCAATTCAGATAGCAAGTGTAACGCAATGATAGATTGTCTTGAACATTGCTTAAATTTTGAGCAAAAAAACTGGTTTTGAAAATTTGTAAAACGATGATGGTTATTTTCCTCTTAAATAAAAAAGAAAGTTGTAAAACTTAACGGGATATGTAAGAAAAAAATCTCGCAAAATAAATAAATGAAAAACCGAATTTAGTACTAGGGTCAGTGTTCCCTTAGTAGACAGTCCCCAATAATCGCACTAGTGGCTTTTTACGGCCGTTTCGCTAGTAATCGTAGTAAAATATTTTTTGGCATGTCAGTAGCTATTTATCTAAGTACCATTGATACACAGCACGATTTTGTTCAAAAAATGATCGAAATAAATAGTTTTGCTTAAAATTTTAGCTCCCTTGCCTATAGTTAACCTAATGGTCCTATAGTAGCACTACTAAGAGAAACTATATTTTATTAAACAAATTATTTGATAAATTAAGAACTTTTTTACATCAATCGAAAGCATTTGATCCACACTTTAAAGGAAAAATATAAAAGTTTTTTGTTTTTTGCCTATTCCGTGAGGTTAGTGCTACTATAGGAACAAAAATTTGAAATAGTGCTACTATAGACACATGTGTTCCTATAGTGGCACAAGCGATAATAAATACAAAAACATGAGTTTTCGTATGTTTCATATTTTGATGATGATGTAAAAAAAAATGCCGCTGGCTTTATTTTTCGATTTTATACGAATATTTGTTCTTAGCTATGCGGCTACATCGACCCTATACCATTTAATTCCGCTAGAGTTTACATCTTTTGACAGATACGCATACTTCGACCTCAACTGTAAGGCCGTCCTCAGTGTCGTGTACTAAACACGATTCGCTTTTTCAGTCGCTTAAACGTAATGATATTTTTTAAAATGTTACATCAAAGCTTTGCCTAAGTATAATCATACTTTGACATCAATTCAATATTTATTTAACTGCTTCTCGATATTACATCCTGAATTAAGTGCATAACATACTTTTAGGCGTAAAAAATTAAGCCGAAATAAAGACGTAAATCCCTCACGGGACGCCTCTGTGTCTTAGAATGAATATGAATGTAAATTTCACATCAAATATAGGCAGCGCTTCGTTGGGGATGAGATCTGGCAAGCGTCCTGAATTTTCCCGGGACACATCTGGTCACATTAAGCAAAAATAATCGGAGCCGTTCAAAAGATCCGGATCACTCAAAAGAACGAATGAAAGCCGTGGCTCTTGTTGACGAGTGTCGGTCCATTTGATCAGCACGGATGAGAAAAAAAAGTAAACCGGAAAAGGAACGAATCGAATGTTTTCCCCTATTCTCTTTCGTTCGTTTCTCTGCTTTATTATAACGCTTGATATGTGCCTTACTTTGCGCGCCACGGCACACATGCAAACTCAGTTTGCTGCAGGTCCGCATTCTCAGCATGAACCTATGCATGCAGTGTTGCCACATTTCTATCTGTACCGAAGGCTTAAAAATCTTTTTTATCTGTACCAGAAATTCTAAAAATCTGTACCCAAAATCTGTACCACACCCAACATAAAATGTTGAAGGAAACCATTAAAATCCTGATTAAATTGGAAATTTGATATAGTTTTTATTGAAATAATTTCACTGATCGTATAATAATTATTAACTTCTTCTTTCTGGCGTTACGTCCCCACTGGGACTTCTGCTTCTCAGCTTAGTGTTCTTATGAGCACTTCCACAGTTATTAACTGAGAGCTTACTATGCCAATGACCAGTTTTGCATGCGTATATCGTGTTTTTTTTTACTCTATGCCCTGGGAAGTCGAGAAAATTTCCAACCCGAAAAGATCCTCGACCGGTGGGATTCGAACCCACGACCCTCAGCTTAGTCTTGCTGAATAGCTGCGCGTTTACCGCTACGGCTATCTGGGCCCCTATAATTATAATTATTATTAAGTTCTATGGAAATAGTGTCATTCAATAATAGCTTTAAGGAAATTAGGTCCGAATTTCACGCATCTTGTTACAAAAATCGTAAATTTCAAAAATCTGTACCAATCTGTACTTTTTTGTGAAAATCTGTAATCTGTACCGTACAGAATCTGTACCTTTCCAGATAAATCTGTACTTGTGGCAACACTGTATGCATGCTATAAAACGTTTGACTTTTACTGTGCGCCCTGTTTTCAAGTTGCCTGTGAGAGAGAGCGAGACAGCACCAACACACGGCGCACAGTAAAAGTCATGAGAACAAAAGAATTTATGGCACGTACAGAGGGTCATACACAGCCAAACAACTAATTTGCTTCGCCCACTTGCATACAGGTAGATAAAAAATAGAGAGAGAGAAGAATGAGAGAGGTAATGGTACGACGAATGCCGCGCAACTAGGCATTTCACGGCGAAATTCTTTCTCTTTCGTTCTTCAACAACTTGAAAACAACGGTGCCAGTACCTGTCAACTTCTATTGGTGCAACCTGTCAACTATTGGTGCAAGTTTGAACAGTTTCAGTAGCTTTGGTGGGTTTTCATAAATTTTGAAGCAATGTAAACGACGTTTTTAATTATATCTGGTGGTTCTGTGGCTAATTTAATGAAATTAGTATTGCTGTGTGCGTTTGAAATGCAAACATCAAATGCGGGAACACCAAATGCGGTAAGATTTTTAACAAGGAAGGCGATGTCAAAGTTTGATTTTCTTTGCTGGGTTGGCGGTGATATGGATCATGGTTGCTAAGTATCCATTGGTTACTTTGTGTTACCGCGTTTGAAGCTCAGTTGGGCTGGATTTGCACGTCAAACGCAAACAGCAATATAAAAGGCAATACCACAACTATAGGAACACCCACAACTACCCACACCAACTTACCCTGATTATAATTGACTTCAATGTCTTGGCCATGCTGAGATGATCATTCAATTACATTCAGAGCAACACTGCTTTTTTGCAGCACATTGGATTACTTTGATCTAACAGAATGCTGTAGTATGTAGTGTCTTCTAAAATGTGAGTAGGGAGGATAGGAGACGGACCTGGTGTAGTTGTTAGAACATACGCCTCTCACGTCGAGGACCTGGGATCGAATCCCATCCCCGAGAAAGTCACAATAAATTTCAGTGACGTCTTCCTTCGGAAGGGAAGTGAAGCCGTTGGTCCCAAGGTGAACTAGCCCAGGGTTAAAAATCTCGATAATAAAGATAAAGAAAAGTGAATAGGGACACAATTCAACCATAGTGTGGTTTAACACTCCTAACATCTTATGGTTAGGAGGCGTTGAACCTGAAGATGAATTTGCATTATATTATTTTTTCTATATGGGGAACATCTTATTTTGAGCACAAATCTGACGTACAGCAAAAACTTGAAATTATATAAAGACTCATTGCGTATTTTATTTACAAATTGAGATCTAGATGTAGAACTAAACTTCTGGTGAAATTTCTGGTGCTTTGAAGCGGAATTTCACCATGGATTGATGATCTGTTGAATTAGGTGCGTCCCACTCGGGTTCGGATTGGGTACCACTTCTTGCATTTGGTTCCTTGGTACTGCAAAAGGTAGCCAAGTTTGACAGATCGCAGTACACTTTTCACGGCATTCTAGATTTTACTTTATTACCTTATGTGCCATAAAATTTTGGACAACTGCAAGGGACATGAAGGTCTTTATTTCGTCTTTGGTTGAATTCAATTGCTCTACCGGAGAGGCTTTCAAAACTTCAAGGTACCTATAGAAGCAATATTAAAAGGAAGCATTGTTATACGATAACGAAGTTGGTTCGTTTAGTGGTCGACGAGACGGCTACTTTATTTTCATCTATGCACAATGGACACACTAAGCGAACGCTTTTTTAAGGTCATCAAATGACAATACTATTAAGTTACCGTTGGCTAGTGTTCATGTTTGATGTTAGTATGACGTATGATAACTAAAATCATTTCAAACTGTCAGAAAAACAAGATTGAATATTGCGTCGAAGACAAGGCTGGAAAAAAGGTATCGGGGCGATATGAACACTTTCGTGAAACTTAGGGAAAACAATATTATTAATGAGTGTCAATCTTTCTGATACGTTAAAGGGCTTTCTTTCAATCGCACTAGCAAGAAAAAACTTCTCTAAGTTCGTTACATTATTCGAAAACTGGATTCTTTGCTTATATCCCAATTTGAAACTGAGAAAAACTTCTAATCTATTTTCAAAAGACAATTAAAGCAAAAAATGATCTTTTTTACTGTCAAACGATTCAAACACGAAATAGTTCAAAACGAAAATATAAAACTTTCGAAAGTTCACGCTATCGCCTAAAAATGTTTTGCAAGAAACAGTAGAGAACTCGAAAGGCTAAGTGTTTATTGAATGTATTTTTTTTTGGGAATTCTGTGTGCTCCGGGTTATAAAATCAAACATCTCTATTTTTAAACAAAGATTTCTTTAGCTACTGCGGAATCAAGATACATTCCGCAGTGGCTGAAGAAATAGTTCTTACGTGAAACAATGCATTCTGGCAAATAGACGAGTTTATTATTGTAAAGTTTTTCGGTTTGTAGAGCATCGAATTGGAAACAAACCGTCCAATATTTGTTTCGTTCCGTAACAAATTTCATAAAACTGTGGATGCTCAAAAGTTATTTTTTGTTGGCTTCGAATAGTTTTGTATTTTGTCATATAAGAGAAACGAAGAATTTCGTATGGAGACTGCAAGCATGTTGAAAAAATTGATTTAATCTCAATTCAATCGTGCAATTTCAATCAAATTATATCTGAAATGAAAGTTATAGTCCTATTTTGCATGCTTGGTAGGTTAGATCATAATATTTTTTGATTAATCATTGTTTAAATTTTATGTAAACATCAATGAAACCAGTGTTTTATACAACTTTGGTGACCTGTAGCTAAAAAATGTGACGTGCTGGAACATTTCTGAGAACGGCATCAGATTCAGCAACCCCAAATCTACTAGAGACACATAATATGATTCTTGAGACAAATAATTAACTCTAGCGAGAAAAAATCCGACGTACATTCAATTTTTATAATCGGCAAGTTCAGACATAGCGTGGATAGTGTAACTATTCAAAATAATGTGTTAATTATAGCAAATCACATAAGACAAATAAGATAAGACTTTCTTATTCTGATGAAGTAACCTAACAAAAATCAAAACTTTGCTGACTAATTACGGATTTGCTATGATTTTTTCTCAAATTCTCTATAACACTTATGAATGGAAGTATGACAAAAATTGTGGGCTTAGCCACATCGTGCTAAGGAGTGTGGGTTCGATTCCCGCCTCAGGCCGAAAAACTTTTCGAGAGGAATGTTTTCAGACTGTGCCACTGGGCGTTGCATGCTAGTCCGTTGTCTAGTGTGTTGCATCCTTCAAAGGGCAAATAGCCCACTGCACACTGGGCCAGGAGCAGAATTTAGCCAGACAAAACCTCTAGCGCTTTTTTTTCGGGTTGGTGTCAAAGGAGACTTATCTTGAATTTGTTTGTTCTTTAATTTGAAGACAAAAGTTAGTTGGAAATTTCGCCGCATAGGTGGCGCTGCGATGCAAACTTTTTTGTTTTGCGTTCTAGAGCTTTCGCGTCTTCGGCAATGTTTTAGAATGTGTAAAAATACGACAAGTTGTCGAAGACACCAAAGTTCTAGGACTTCAAATAACAAAGTTATGGTAAAAAATGTGTAAATCACTTAAATTTTACGTTTTTTCTACTTTTTACGTCAAAATCGTAAAATGTTTCATTTTAAAAACCATGCATCGCTTCATTCCGATAACATGCATGTACTGTATGAAAAAAAAAAACTTATTTTTATATATGTTCGGAATCGGTATAGAAATACTATTTTCTCGTAGCAGCCTTTTAGTGTCAACTCAAACTGAAAAATATATTAAGTTTGCAATAATTTGTTTAGAACTTATTATAAACTCAATATATTTTTCAGTTTGAGTTGACTACTAAAAGGCTGCTACGAGAAAATAGTATTTCTATACCGATTCCGAACATTCTCAAAAAGAAATATCGGACGTAACCTCGAAAGCGATGTCGGATGTTGGAGAGATGACGATGACGGCCTGCTGCGCCTGCAGAACGACTTCCGAAGTGGACGAGCGGATGATTGGCTGCGACAACTGCGACCGCTGGTTCCATACGCGGTGTGTTGGCGTTACGGCGGCAGCGGAGAAGGAGAGCAAGTGGTTCTGTCCGGCCACCGAGTGTCAGCAGCAGTACAGTAACGGTACCGAAGCAGTTGGAGAATAAGAAGAAGGAAGAAGAGCTGGCGCGTTCGTATCGTTGCGAGGAAGTATTGGACGACAGTGAGGACGACTCCGACGACGAAGAAGAAGACTCCAACTCGGAAGAAGAAGAATTAGAAGAAATAAGTGAGGAAGATAGTTCAGAAGAAGAAGAAGAAGAAGAAGTGCTGATGAAGAAAGGCAAGAACGCGAAGCCTCGGAGAGCAGAAAGTGGACCAAGCAGTTCATTTCAACCAGGACAAGGAGTCAAGTAGCGAAAGAGTGCTCGGAATCATTTGGAACTCGAAGCAAGACACGTTTTCGTTTTCCACTGAGCACCGAGATGGTGTAAAAGAGTATTTGCGAGGTGACAAGATCCCCACAAAGCGAATCGTTCTAAGCTGCGTGATGGGATTCTTCGATCCGCTTGGGTTATTAGCCCCATTCACCGTCTACGGGAAAATATTAGTGCAGGAGTTGTGACGGACCGGTTGTGACTGGGACGAGAAAATAGAAGGCGAATGCTTAGAAAGCTGGAAGCGGTGGATGAGCCTGCTGTCTGCTGTGGAAGCGCTGCGTATACCCAGAAGGTACTTCGGAGATCTCTACTCTTCTTCTCTCCGATCGATAGAGCTGCACATCTTCACTGACGCAAGCGAGTGCGCATACGGAGCTGTGGCATATTTTCGAGTGGCTGTGGGTGATCACGTCCGGTGTTCTCTGGTGATGGCCAGATCCAAGGTGGCGCCTCTGAAGCAGCAATCCATTCCAAGATTGGAGCTGATGGCGGCGGTACTAGGTGCGAAGCTGTTGACAACAGTAAAAACAAATCATTCGCTTACTGTTCATCGGCAGTACCTGTGGACGGACTCGCAAAACGTTCTCAGCTGGATAAGATCGGATCAGCACAAGTATAAACAGGCAGTAGCGTTCAAGATAGGTGAGATTCTGGAAAGTACTAGCGTAGCGGATTGGCGGTGGGTCCCGACTCGATGTAATATTGCGGACGTGTTGACGAAGTGGGGTGATGGTCCTCCCCTGGTGTCGGACAGCCAGTGGTTCAGGGGACCAGAATTTCTGTACGGAGCGGAGGAAGAATGGCCTGTTCCAAACATACCAACGGCAAACACGGTCGAGGAGATGAAGGCGCGTTTCCTTTTTCACGATGCAACTCGCGGTGGTCTGGTGATTGTGGTGGAAGTTACCATTCGGTGGAAAAAGTTGGTATTAATCACAGCTGCAGTGCTACGGTTCGTTGGAAACTGTCGGCGAAAAGCTGGAGGAGAGCCAATTTGGACGATCAAAGCATCGGAGGCGCTGGTGAAGAAGATAAAAGCGGGGATGAAGGTTGTTCAGCAACCGTTTCAGCAGAGTGAGTTCCAGAAGGCGGAGGTGGTGCTGTGGAAGCAAGCGCAGAGCGAAGGATTTCCGGACGAGCTGCATGCATTGAAGACGGAGCGCAATAAGGGAATGCAGTCATATTTATTTATTTATTTATTTATTATCAACAGACCTTATGGTAGTCCCAATGATAAAACTTAATCTAGGTTTACATAAATCGTTTAAACGTCGTGACAAATAATTGCTTTAAAGTAGCTCTAGAATAGTGGAAATCGAAAACGGAAGCTACGCGGTTGAAAATTCTCAGCAGACCGGTGATTCCACAATTTAAACTGTAGTTTGTGCGGCGAAACTGAATCCTAAAAAGTGAATTGTTTCGCAAATTTCGGATTCTCGCTTGAAACGGTAGGTATCTCAGAATAGCAGGACAATCTATACGCGCCGACAATACATCAGAAACACACAGAGCACACGTAACGCTTCTTCGGCAGCTTAAAGTGTCCAATCCAATTAACTGGCAACGATCTTCGTAGGGTGGGAGTTCAAAACGGTTTTGCCACGGTAGATTCCGCAAAGCCCAACGAATAAATCTGCGTTGAACTCTTTCAATCCTATCAGATCCATTCAGATAGCAAGGGTTCCAAACAGCTGATCCGTATTCTAGCACTGAACGGACTAGGGCACAATACAGGGATTTCAGGCAATACACGTCTCTAAATTCCTTCCCTATCCGAAAGATGAGTCCAAGATTCCTTGACGCCTTCTCAGTTATGTAGGAAACATGTTGCCTGAAAGTCATTTTGGAGTCCAGTATCACACCAAGGTCTTTCATACTGCTTTCTCTGCTTAACCTTTCGCCAGACAAACTGTAATCGTAGAAAACTGGGTTCCGACTTCTAGAGAAGGAAACTACAGCGCATTTCTTAGCATTCAAAACCATCCTATTCAGATCACACCAATTTGCAAATATGAGTAACTGCTTTTGTAAAAAACTCGCATCGTTTGGTTTGCCAATTTTCAAGAAAATTTTGAAGTCGTCTGCGAATGATAGGCGAGGTCCTTCCAAAAGCTTATTTACATCGTTCAGATAGAGGATGAATAGTAACGGTCCCAAATGACTTCCTTGGGGAACTCCAGACGATGCAGCAAAGCTGTCCGAGAGATGGTCTCCGATCTTTACGTTGAGTAGACGGCCGGTCAAATAAGAGCGAAACCAGTTTAGAACGGCTCCGTTGAAACCCAATCTCGACAATTTGGCGATAGCGATATCATGGTTGATTTTGTCAAACGCGGAGGATAAGTCCGTATAAATGGCGTCCGTCTGCAATCCGTGCGCCATTCCATCGATTACGTAAGTAGTAAAACAAAGCAGATTTGTTGTTGTTGACCGCTTCGGCATGAATCCGTGTTGATCGTTGGAGATGAAGTGCTTGCATTCGAAGAAAACAGGTTCAAGTATCACCAATTCGAACAGCTTCGAAACAGCGCAGAGGGCAGAAATGCCACGGTAGTTGTCGACGTTGCTCTTGTCGCCCTTCTTGTGTACAGGAAACATGTATGCATTTTTCCATAGCGATGGGAAAGTACCGGTATTTAAAGAGAGCTGGAATATATGCTGAAGAGGAGTGACCAGGTTCTCGATGGATTTCTTCACCAGAATGGAGGGTATACCATCAGGACCACACGATGAGGACGATTTTAGGCGGGAGGCTGCTTCGATGATCATAGCGTTGCTTACATTTACTGCATTCAGCGAAAGGCCACTGAGTGGTACATTGGAAGCGGCAGCGATTATTTGCTCCGTCTCCAGATGTTCATTGGAGAAGACCCCAGAAAACTTTGTGGCAAAAAGCTGACAATGTTCCAATTCGTTCGATCCTTCGATATCATTCAACTTCATCACTGATGGTAATCCATTCTCTTTCTTCTGACATCTTACGTAATTCCAAAATACTTTTGGGTTCGCTTTCATTGACGCTTGCAAATTCCGCAGATAATCAGAATAACAGGCCTTACTCATGTTCTTATACAGACCATTAATTTGCAAATAGTACTCTTTCAATTGAAGCGTTTTGTATTTAGAATAATTTCGTAGGGCTGCTCTTTTTCCCCTTTTTAACCTGCGCAATTCACGAGATTGCCAGGGTGCATGTTCAGATGTTTTTGCGGCCTTTTTGGGAACATGTCTGTCAATAACGTAAGATAAAACGTTTGAAAAAGTTTGCGTAGCTCCTTCAACGTTTTCGTGGTCAAGTATACTGTACCAATCAATTGAGTGAAGTACATTGCTGATACTCTCGTAATCTGCCTTATTGAAGTCATAGTACACAGACTCAACGGTCTCTGTCAATGTAACCAATTCATTATTGTTCAACATTAAAAGGAGTGGAGGGTGATGCGGAACAAATTTTACTAGAACATTTGGGGCAATCGAGATATCTGGAGCAACATCCTGAAGACTAGCGAAACACAGGTCCAAAGTTCGCCCGTTTTCGTTAACACAATCGTTGATCTGCCGCATATTCGCAAAACTATAGCTATCTATCAGGGCATTAGCACTGAGTGGATATGAGGATTGTTCAGTGTCGATTGATAAAAACCCATTACTTGTGTGTTTCCATTTAACGCCAGGAAGATTGAAATCGCCAAGAATGACGAATTCGTCACACACAGTAGCATTCGACGAGATGGACGTCGCTGATCGAATTAAAGCATCGTAAACAGAGTCATCGCGGATACGATCGGGAGGAATATAAACAGCAGCCATATATAAATTATGATTGCCCAGCTTAATTCGGACCCATACCTGTTCTGCGTTTCTCCAATGCTGGTCATCGACAGCTGAAGCTTCAAATTCTTTTCGCACAGCTATCAAAACACCACCTCCTGTTGCCTTTCTACTATTTTCGGGGTTTCTGTCACATCGAAAAACTTCGTAGCTAGCACCAAAAATTTGACTCGATCTGGTGTTATCGTTCAACCAGGTTTCAGTTAAAACGATGACGTCATAACAGCAATCCGAGCACGCAAGATGATAATCCTGGATTGAAGAGTTCAATCCACCGACGTTTTGGTAATAGACGGTAATACCACCCCATTTGCTACGAGTATTAACATGTTCCTCTATACCCGTCAGTAGAGAACCACTAGATGACGGAAGAGATGTCGTTGTGTCGGTTGTTGCTAGTGTAATTCCAGAAATACTTGACGAATGCTCTGATACAGCTTCAGAAGATGCTCGGCTGGAAGCGATTAACTTTTCAGAGAGTGGAACTGTCGCGGATGTGTCGTACTTGCCTGAAGGCGGGATTCGGAAGACCTCCTCATCGATTCCAAACACAGGACCAGGACGACTGCAGGTCGATGGCAGGAAGGGCTCGACTGTGCTTGGAGAATGAGAGGCTTCCTTAGGGCTGGTGGAAAATGTGCGTCCTGGTTTTTTTTTTTTTTTTTTTTTTTTTTTTCTTAAGGCACTCCGTGCTCGTGGCCACTACTGTGCCGGAATCAGTTTTATCTGTATCTTCCTTACCGATACAGTTCTATTTTTAGCTAATCTATATTTACATCTGCATTCACTCTCTTCTGCTCTGTTTGCTCTCACACCGAGCAGGTAGGAGAGTGCTCTGCTGTTGGTCCAATCGATTTCCATAAGCCATAATCCATTGCTCTTGCGCGGTGGTTCGTTTTGCCGTGTTCCTGAGTCGTTTGAGGCTAGCTGCCTGCGAAGTGGGTCAGTTTTGTCTCAGTCACCATCTGATACTGACGGAGGATGGATGTGTTCCCCTAGGCACGGTCCTCCGTGCGGCGTCTTCTGGTGGCTGGACGGGTTTTTTGGAGGGGCTGGGAATTGAACCCATGACCTTCCGCTTATGAAGCGAAAGGCGTAACCTCAAGGCTACGGACCCCCCTAATGTGCGTCCTGGTGTCCGAAAAGATGATACTGCGGGTGATGTCGTTGTAGTAGTTGCCAAAAGCACTGGTGCAGATTCAGAAGATGCTTGACTGGAAGCGATAAACTTTTCAGAGAGTGGAACTGTCGCGGATGTGTCGTACTTGCCTGAAGGCGGGATTCGGAAGACCTCCTCATCGATTCCAAACACAGGACCAGGACGACTGCAGGTCGATGGCAGGAAGGGCTCGACTGTGCTTGGAGAATGAGAGGCTTCCTTAGGGCTGGTGGAAAATGTGCGTCCTGGTGTCCGAAAAGATGATACTGTGAGTGATGTCGTTGTAGTAGTTGCCAAAAGCACTGGTGCAGATTCAGAAGATGCTTGACTGGAAGCGATAAACTTTTCAGAGAGTGGAACTGTCGCGGATGTGTCGTACTTGCCTGAAGGCGGGGTTCGGAAGACCTCCTCATCGATTCCAAACACAGGACCAGGACGACTGCAGGTCGATGGCAGGAAGGGCTCGACTGTGCTTGGAGAATGAGAGGCTTCCTTAGGGCTGATGGAAAGTTTGCGTCCTGGTGTCCGAAGGGATGATATTGCGAGTGATGTCGTTGTACTAGAAGCGGTAGTCATATCAGGAAGGGAATTGCTCGAATAAACTGAATACTTGCCTGAAACTGGATTTTGGAAGACCTCGTCACCATACTCAGAAACAGGACCGGGACGGCTGATGGTCGCTGGCAGGAATGGCTCGACTGTACTGAGTGGATCAGAGGCTTCCATAAAGCGTAGGGCAAGTGTGCGTCCCGGTATCCAACACGAAGCGGAAGAGCGTGCTGTATCAGCTGAAGCCGATGTTCGATGAAGATGGGGTACTGCGAGTCGATGGGAGGCTGCAGCGAGCCGAGTACATGCCGTACGACAAGCGGTTCCCGATCATTTTGCCGAGGAATCACAGGATAACGGAGTTGGTCATCCAATGTTACCATGAAGCGTTCGGACATGCGAATAGGGAGACCGTTTTCAACGAGTTGAGGCAGAAGTTCCACATCCCAAAACTGCGAGCGGTGATCCGAAAGGTGGTAATCGAGTGTGTGTGGTGCAAAGTCCATCGTTGTTTACCGCAAGTCCCGCTGATGGCCTCGTTACCAGTGCAGCGGATAACACCGAGTCTGCGCCCTTTCAGTGCGGTTGGGGTAGATTACCTCGGACCAGTGACGGTAATAGTCGGCCGCCGAAGCGAGAAACGGTGGGTGGCGCTGTTTACCTGTTTAGCAGTTCGAGCAGTCCACCTTGAAGTGGTACACAGCCCACCCGGGACCCCCCATATGGGCGGTATCTGGGAACGGATGGTGAGGTTTGTGAAGGAGGCGTTGAAGGCGTTCGACGATGGGCGGAAGTTAACGGACGAAGTGCTGCAAACGACCCTCGCTGAGGCGGAGGACATGATTAACACTCGTCCTCTCACCTACATGTCACAGGAGTCAGATGAGCAGGAGGCGATAATCCCAAATCATTTTTTGCGTGGGGCGGTAGTCGCAGAAGACCTGAAGGTGGATGGACCATTCCAGCTGGGAGAAACGTTGCGGGATGTGTATCGACGTTCGCAGTATTTGGCGGACAAACTATGGCAGGGGTGGTATAAGGAGTATCTGCCGGGTATCTATCGGCGTACGAAATGGTGCGAAGAGCGGAGGCCGCTGAATGTCGGCGACCTCGTGTTTGTAGTAGACGGGCAGAACAGGAAAAGCTGGATCCGAGGAGTTGTCGAGAAAGTGATATTAGCGAAAGATGGGAAAATACGACAGGCGGAAGTGCGAACCAGTAGAGGTGAATTCCGACGGGCAGCGGCCAACCTGGCGGTTCTGGAGGTGAGATACGACTGAAGGTAATTCCGGAGTATCCGGTAATCGGCTACCGGAGTTACGGGCTGGGGAGTGTTGACGGCGTCGAGCTCTACCCCAAGCTCAGCAATGAGAAGTGAAAGTGAGAAATTGAGTAGGCAACAATATACGCGCCAAGTCAACGACAGCCAAGGAATGTATGAATGGATGTAAATAAAAACAAAAATAAATTCATGTTTACATTCTGAAATCAGCAGGTGAAAATAATTATCATTAGTATACCAACAAAATCGTGATTTCGTGGCTAAAAATCGCTAGTCTAAGTGCAAATTGGTGACGGAGAGCTAGCGCAAGTGAAGTGGTAAGTTGAATGCGCAAAGTGTCTGCAGATGTCATAAAACCAATATGAATTTGATCCGCACAGGCTACAGTTGCACGATTGGGATTTGTTAAAGGAGAACAAAGCGGTCATCCGAAAGCTAATTGGGGAAATCTCAAATTGAATCGATCGTAAGTGAAATTAAAAATAAAGTTAGAATATCTCCGTTGGTTAACGTTATATCTAATAAATAGGATTAGCACTGGAAGCTATCGCAATTGTATAGAGAAGAATCGCAAGAGGAGAAGAAAACTATTTCTTGTAAGTTTGCAATAATTTGTTTAGAACTTATTATAAACTCAATATATTTTTCAGTTTGAGTTGACTACTAAAAGGCTGCTACGAGAAATTTCTGTACCGATTCCGAACAATATAAATATTTGCATTTTTGAACAAATTATTGTAAAAGTATCATAATTTTTAACAAAGCTTTATTCAAAAAGTTGCAAATTTGTGCAAAAACTTATCAATGATCCCAAATACGCTATATTTCATCTACCAAATGTCAAAGTTTGCCGGATGTATATTTTGATATATTTGAGATATCTGAATTCAAAATAACCAGCCTTTTCATATAAATAGAATAGACTTATTATTAATTTTATCATTGTACTACAAGATTATTGACACATTGCGTCAGTCAAGTTTTATTAATCAAATACTTTTTGTTAGTCAGGTGTTACAGTATCTAGATATTTTCATATTGTTGTGTGGCTCTTTTGTCATCTCAAGCAACTGTCTAATTAGAACATCGCTGTGGCCTGCTATAATTATTTTTTTACATCCTGTTATGACCGTGTCGAGACAGTTCTCTCTGACATAAATCACAATTTACAAATCACAAGTATCAAAATAAAAGTATTGGCAATGTGCCAATAATCTTGTAGTACAATGATAAAATTAATAATAAGTCTATTCTATTTATATGAAAAGGTGGTTATTTTGAATTCAGATATCTCAAATATATCAAAATATACATCCGGCAAACTTTGACATTTGGTAGATGAAATATAGCGTATTTGGGATCATTGATAAGTTTTTGCAAAAATTTGCAACTTTTTGAGTAAAGTTATGTTAAAAATTATGATATTTTTACAATAATTTGTTCATAAATTCAAATATTTATAGAAAAATAAGATTTTTTTTCATACAGTACATGCATGTCGTGTCTGGTGGCGCCTATCGACGCAGTCGTGTCTGATGGCGATTCGTCGGTTTGTGTGCAAACGTGGAATGCCGCAGGAGTTCTTCTCGGACAACGGGACAAACTTCATAGGGGCCAGCAAAGACATTGGTAGGAGCGTGAAGCAGATAGACGAGGAGTGTGCCGAAGCCGTCATGTGTTCCACGACGAAGTGGAATTTTAACCCACCCGGGACCCCCCATATGGGCGGTATCTGGGAACGGATGGTGAGGTCAGTGAAGGAGGCGTTGAAGGCGTTCGACGATGGGCGGAAGATAACGGACGAAGTGCTTCAAACGACCCTCGCTGAGGCGGAGGACATGATTAACACCCGTCCTCTCACCTACATGTCACAGGAGTCAGATGAGCAGGAGGCGATAACCCCAAATCATTTTTTGCGTGGGGCGGTAGTCGCAGAAGACCTGAAGGTGGATGGACCATTCCAGCTGGGAGAAACGTTGCGGGATGTGTATCGACGTTCGCAGTATTTGGCGGACAAACTATGGCAGTGGTGGTATAAGGAGTATCTGCCGGGTATCAATCGGCGTACGAAATGGTGCGAAGAGCGGAGGCCGCTGAATGTCGGCGACCTCGTGTTTGTAGTAGACGGGCAGAACAGGAAAAGCTGGATCCGAGGAGTTGTCGAGAAAGTGATATTAGCGAAAGATGGGAAAATACGACAGGCGGAATTGCGAACCAGTAGAGGTGAATTCCGACGGGCAGCGGCCAACCTGGCGGTTCTGGAGGTGAGATACGACTGAAGGTAATTCCGGAGTATCCGGTAATCGGCTACCGGAGTTACGGGCTGGGGAGTGTTGACGGCGTCGAGCTCTACCCCAAGCTCAGCAATGAGAAGTGAAAGTGAGAAATTGAGTAGGCAATAATATACGCGCCAAGTCAACGACAGCCAAGGAATGTATGAATGGATGTAAATAAAAACAAAAACAAATTCATGTTTACATTCTGAAATCAGCAGGTGAAAATAATTATCATTAGTATACCAACAAAATCGTGATTTCGTGGCTAAAAATCGCTAGTCTAAGTGCAAATTGGTGACGGAGAGCTAGCGCAAGTGAAGTGGTAAGTTGAATGCGCAAAGTGTCTGCAGATGTCATAAAACCAATATGAATTTGATCCGCACAGGCTACAGTTGCACGATTGGGATTTGTTAAAGGAGAACAAAGCGGTCATCCGAAAGCTAATTGGGGAAATCTCAAATTGAATCGATCGTAAGTGAAATTAAAAATAAAGTTAGAATATCTCCATTGGTTAACGTTATATCTAATAAATAGGATTAGCGCTGGAAGTTATCGCAATTGTATAGAGAAGAATCGCAAGAGGAGAAGAAAACTATTTCTTGTAAGTTTGCAATAATTTGTTTAGAACTTATTATAAACTCAATATATTTTTCAGTTTGAGTTGACTACTAAAAGGCTGCTACGAGAAAATAGTATTTCTGTACCGATTCCGAACAATATAAATATTTGCATTTTTGAACAAATTATTGTAAAAATATCATAATTTTTAACAAAGCTTTATTCAAAAAGTTGCAAATTTGTGCAAAAACTTATCAATGATCCCAAATACGCTATATTTCATCTACCAAATGTCAAAGTTTGCCGGATGTATATTTTGATATATTTGAGATATCTGAATTCAAAATAACCAGCCTTTTCATATAAATAGAATAGACTTATTATTAATTTTATCATTGTACTACAAGATTATTGACACATTGCGTCAGTCAAGTTTTATTAATCAAATACTTTTTGATAGTCAGGTGTTACAGTATCTAGATATTTTCATATTGTTGTGTGGCTCTTTTGTCATCTCAAGCAACTGTCTAATTAGAACATCGCTGTGGCCTGCTATAATTATTTTTTTACATCCTGTTATGACCGTGTCGAGAGAACTCTGACATAAATCACAATTTACAAATCACAAGTATCAAAATAAAAGTATTGGCAATGTGCCAATAATCTTGTAGTACAATGATAAAATTAATAATAAGTCTATTCTATTTATATGAAAAGGTGGTTATTTTGAATTCAGATATCTCAAATATATCAAAATATACATCCGGCAAACTTTGACATTTGGTAGATGAAATATAGCGTATTTGGGATCATTGATAAGTTTTTGCAAAAATTTGCAACTTTTTGAGTAAGTTATGTTAAAAATTATGATATTTTCACAATAATTTGTTCATAAATTCAAATATTTATAGAAAAATAAGATTTTTTTTCATACAGTACATGCATGTTATCGAAATTAAGCGATGCGTGGTTTTTAAAATGAACATTTTACGATTTTGACGTAAAAGGTAGAAAAAACGTAAAATTTAAGTGATTTACACATTTTTTACCATAACTTTGTTATTTAAAGTCCTAGAACTTTGGTGTCTTCGACAACTCGTCATATTTATACACGTTCTAAAACATTGCCGAAGACGCGAAAGCTCTAGGACGCAAAACAAAAAAGTTTGCATCGCAGCGCCACCTATGCGGCGAAATTTTCAACTGACTTTTGTCATCAAATTAAAGAACAAACAAATTCAAGATAAGTCTCGTTTGACACCAACCCGAAAAAATGCACTCCTAAAGCGCTAGAGGTTTTGTCTGGCTAAATTATGCTCCTGGCCCACTGGAAGCATTAACGTGTAGTGTCTTTAAAAAAAAGTCATACATTTGAAAAGTCATAAAAACTTTAGAACAAAAGAAACGATTAAAGATTAAATACCTCATAGGCCTCATAGATCATGCTAAAAGTTAATGAGTGAAAATTATTGACTGAAGTTTACTGGCGTGAATCGCAAGTCAGTCCCATCTGCATGTTGGTCAAAATTGAGATGATATCAGTTTTCATTATATCTTCTAATGATCTATCAGCTGCACCTGAGAGAGACTCGCGAAGAGGAAAAATATCAACGTCATATGCAGCCCAGATTTCACTGTCACGAAACGTCAAATGCAGCCCGTCAAGAAAAAGTGAAAAGTATTGTATTCAAAATAAATTATTATTAAAAACCTCAATAAGTGGAGCAGTTTTTCCAAAGATGCTGATAAATCTAAACACAAGACTAGTTATTTATAATGTCAGCTACGCTTGCTGGCATGAAATTTCACTCAAAATGCCGTTTATGCTTCGGTGTGATTCAAACGCAATAGTTTTTTGCTGCGATGGTCATGTGAGAGCTTGAACGGCTTGCTCAAGATTGATGTAAATAATGACAGGAACAAAAAAAAAAACTCAGCAATCGCAGAAAAAGAAGACCGTCTCCGCGAGTCTCGTCTCAGAGCTGCACTAACGAGAAATCACTTTTTGTTTAGTAAAATTAGAAAAAAAATCGCATGTCAGTTCCACTGCAGATTTTCGCATCGTGTACCACAAAAATGAACCGTTATTTGGTCATCTTTATATTTTTCTTGGAAAGTTAACGGAGTGAAAAGTAAATTATGAAAGTTTAATTGAAATCGAAACATGTTCCAATCTCCTGAATTTTTTTTGAATATTTGTATGGAAAACGAGATTGAAAACTGCTCAGTCAATTTTCTCAATGCCTACTTTTTACAGATGGTACTGACTGACGATTTGCGGCAGTTTACTCACTTTACTTTCTAATTTGTTATCTCAGCATAGGTAACTATTTGATCCAAAATAGTTTTCCATGAGCAATTGGAATAAGTGTTGTAAAGTTTCTAACATGACAGTTTTCAGTATGCAATCTACGAAATACTCCGTTACCACGCAACGCAACGCAACGCAACTTTTTTATCTCAGCATAGGCTCATAAAAACGGCAAATGTTGAAAAGAAAAGCATTAAAGCTTTGCAACTAGGCAAATAAAAATATGTGTTTCTTACTTGGTAAATTGATCTTTATATGAAAATAATTACTCGATTATTCTCTTTTTCATTATGTTTTTCTACTTTATCAAATAAGGTTAATAGTGAGGAAAATTTTAATTGTTTTTCATTGAAATTTTGTGGTTTTCATCGAATTCCAATTAGATTTCGGGAATCGCATGATTCCCGGGATGTCAGAAATAAAATCCCGGGAAACGGGAAATCCCGAAATTTGTCAAATCCCGGGATTTTTTGTCCCGGGATGGACACTCTAATAATGACCCTTCAATGTGCAATGAAACCTTTGTCGAGGCAGCAATTATAAAATATGCAGTAATTTGAAGCTTGCACAACGCCGTTGTAATGCGTCATGCCTTAACAATTGCTACTTATGGGCTAATTTGCATTAGCATGCAACATTGCTCTTTTGAATTAGTGCAATGATTTAATGCTAGTGGTTACTTGGGTATATACATGGGATAGCAAAATGATTGAGATAGGCAAAATTTTGACTAAATTCAAATGCGTAGTGGACGACGGGATAAGATCGCCCGCCTAAGCAATTTAATTCATATGTCAAAATCAAGAATCAATAAATCCTTTTTCGACGCAGTATGTTGTTCTTTGAAGCCTTAGGCATAATCAAAAAATATCACAGATGTTGTATTTGTAAAAAATATTTTTTTTCTTGATGTTTGAAAAAGCGACGGAGTAAAACCGCCCACCCACGGAGTAAAAGCGACCACCACGATTTTTGTACACAATTTTGCGAAAAAATATATCAGTTCCCTGTGATTCTAAAATATATAATGTTTTATGAATTCCACATTGCTTAACGGGGATATTGAACTATTTTTAGGGTTAATTAACTAAAAAAGACTTAGGTATATACTTATCATACCCTTGAAAAACCCATATTTTGAAAAAATATGCGCATTTGGTTTTTATTTTTAACAAAATTGATCTCATTTTACAGGAATAGTAATATACAACGTAGTTACAACTTTAAAAATGGTTTAGACATTTTATTTGGTATAAATGGTGGCGGTCTTACCCCATCAACAGTGATCGGTTTTACCCCGCTTACGCAATTTTCACAACTATGGTTTTATTTCAAAGGTAAATATTTACAATTCATATTTCACTTCACTTTCACATTTCTGTTAAAGCATGGACGCGTGATTTGTTATGCTTTTACAACAAAATCCCTTCCGAAATCCTTAAGTGAGCATCTGTTAAATTTAGATCAAATTCAATATCGACGAGCAGAAATTTTGTTTTCGATATTTGTTATGAAAAATTTAATCACTCTAAATGGTTCGGAATGTAAAAAAATCGTGTGTTTATGGAAAGTGCCTGGTGAACTTTTAAGAAAACCGCCATTTTCATGCCAAAATGAAGGTGGTCCGTCTAACCCCGGTGGGCGCTCTTACCCCGTCTTCCTCTATAACTTTTTTGAAAATGGATGGAATTGGATGCATGCAGAAAGCGTTCGATGCTAAATTTGGTTTACTTTTTAGTTTGGTCCAAGGTCATATGGATATGATTGTGCTACTTTTCCCCGAATGTCGTTTGCCCGAATGTCGGTTCCCCGAATGCCAGTTCCCCGAATGACCCGTTTCCCCGAATGCCATTTCCCCGAATGACCCGTTTCCCCGAAAAGCGGAGCAGTTCAAATAGCTGCTATACTAGTTTTCAGTGGCAGGATGGTGAATTAGAAAGAACGCAAGCAATCACAAGAAGGAGGTATTTGGTCATTCTTGACTATACACATATTGCCTTAAATTCTGAGGACGGTAAAATTCGTAAGAACCGCCAATCAAATAAAGCAGGGTGCATATCAGATGACCAGTGCGTTCACCACCCTAAAATATATAAATCTTATGACAAAAATGAGTGCCAAAAACTTTTCGGGGAAGTGGGCTATTCGGGGAAACGGGATATTCGGGGAACTGGTATTCGGGGAACTGGCGTTCGGGGAAACGACATTCGGGGAACTGACATTCGGGGAAAAGTAGCACAACCTATGGATATATATCCAAATCACATTTTTCTGTCCCTTGTATTTTTGTGCGGTGTGAAGTAGTATAGATTAAAAAAAAACTGGAACTAATTGAAAATTGAATGCCGGCAGATAAATGATCATTTTCGGTAACATGGTTCCGGAAAATATAGTCAGTCACATTTGTCTATGGAACTATGTCCAAGTAGGCATCAAACTTCAAGATAATGCTTCCGGTGAACTATTCAAAACTATTAGATGCTCTGACCGGGGCCTTCCTTATTCGAGTGGTTAGAGTCCGCGGCTACCAATCAAAGTCATGCTGAAGGTGCCTGGGTTCGATTCCCGGTCGGTCCAAGATCTTTTCATGATGGAAATTTCCTTGGCTTCCTTTCAAAAATGGAAAATTTGGCAAAGAAAGCTCTCAGTTAATAACTATGGAAGTGCTCATAATAACACTAAGCTGAGAAGCAGGCTCTGTCCCAGTGGGGACGTAATGTCAAGAAGAAGAATATGCTCTGACCAATCTGTAGTAGGTTCCAAGTGCCCCGGGGGAAGGAACATGTGCAGTTCCATATCAATATGGGTATCGAATTTTAAGCAGAGTTGCCTAATATCAATCATATCAGCTGATGGCTGATGGTCTAAAACTATCAATATCACTTGCGAGCTATCAATATCACTTTGATTTGACAACCAACAGCAGTGATGTGACATCGCACTCTAGATCAAAATCACTGCAGAATGAGTGATCACGTGATCCGTGATGGAATGATCCGATTTGTATCGCAGTCGGCCTGTACAAATCAGCAAATTTTAAGCATTGATAGTGACTTCGAGCAGCTCTGATTTTAAGATTTTTGAAGGTGTTGCTTACAGAGTATTTCCAGAACAACGGCTGTCAGGACCACTCTGTAGTTGGATCCAAGTGCCCCGATGGATATGGCCAATTCAAAACATGTCCGGAACCATATCAATATGAGTATCGAACTATGAAGCTGAGACTTTTGGAACCATTTTTAGAATAACCAACTGCTATGGCCACTCTATAGTAGGTTCGAGGTGCCCTTGGGGATGTGGTCAAATTTGAACGTGTCCGGAGAATGGTAAAACCATTTTTGAAGATGATGCAAGCATTTCCTGCCACAGGCTGTCACGACTACTCTGTAGTAGATTTGAGGTGTATGTTGTGAATGGGCACATCCGGAATTATATCAATATGGATATTGAACTTAAAGGCTTCAACAAGGTGATGCTTCCAGAAGCATTTCTAGAACCTGTGGTATTCTTTAGTAGGTATGAGAGGGGGAATGACTCTCACTGCCCATAAAGGCATAACTGTCCCATATGGAAAAAGTAGGCATTGAGAAAATAGCGCTCAAAATGTGATGTTTGTCTCTTCATACATATATTCATAATTTTCTATAGACGGGGTTGGTGGTCTGATGGCTACCGCTTCTGCTTCATATGCAGAAGGTCATGGGTTCAATCCCAGGCCCGTCCCTTTCCTCGTACTTTGTAGTTGTATATCTTTCACTTGCTTCTATCTTCCATTCTAAATATATCACACTCAAACTATTCGTTCATAGCAAACGCTAGAACCAGAGACGGACAAGGAACCGTTTCCCTAACGCTTCCTACTTCCACGCGCACGCCTTTCTTACGCCTGATACATAGGCAGTCTGCTAACCACAAAAGCAAACCTCTCTGCCATGCCTTTCCCCCAATCCATACACTCCCGCATGAACTGACGTGGATGCAGTGGAATATACGGTCTACGTGGGAGTCAGTTCAATGCATCATCAATTCCTCCCCCTTCCCCTCATTGGTCTGCATTCTGACGTGGCAGGTGCCATTGTTGCCTAAAAATAGAAGATCACCAGCACTTATACACTGAGGATGCCTGTTAGTCCCAAGCAGTCATTCGGTTGGTTCCTTGTGTAAGTGCAGCTGATCTGGCGATACTGGAGTGCATCCACGGGCGGCCAATCAAGCTCAAGCTCAAGCTCTCATATATTCATAATTTTCTAGTACATTTATACATATCATATTCATTAAACACAACCGTATAGATAACTTATTTTGCTTCTATTGATTAGCAAAAAATATAAACATGAACACAATTTACGTTTCGCAGTTGCTATTTGGTTTAAAAGTTCATATAGAAACTGTTAAGCTTTTATTTTTCAATATGCACCAACTTCATATTTTTTCACAACATTTCCAAACAAAGTGTGTTAATTTTTATAAGCATAGTAAAGCATGCATTGAAAAATGGAATTTGCGATGAAAGAAGGTGTTGGTGTGAAAATTCATATGGCACAGTTATGCTTTTATGAGCAACTCAGGGGATGACCAATTTCGAGAAGCATCGCCTTCAAAAATCTTGATGTTCGATACCCATATTGATATGGATTAGGATATGTACGAAATTGACCACTTCCTCCGGAGCTACTCGAACCTACTATACGGTTCAGTGCTTCTAATGGTTCTGAATATTTTCCCGGAATCATCATCTTGAAGTTTGATGCCCACTTGGATTTGTATTGGCAATACAAATATGCCTGACCATATTTTCCAGAACCAGTTTTACGGAAATGGCCGTATTCTGAATCTTTTTCCAGCGAATCTTATTGCGCCCATCGGCAATAGATTTTCAATTGGTTCTAGTTTCTTGGAAAAATATTAACATCTATATAAATTCACACCGCACAAAATTACAAGCGACGAAAAAAAAATTGATTTGGACATGACCTCAGAAAATCCGGTGGCCATGTTAAAAAAAAAGAGTAACAAGAATTATATTTTTGATTCGATACGTCGTCTATTCGTGAAGAATATTATTCGAGCCCTTCCAAAGCAGCGTCCATTTGTCACGTAACGCTAAAATTGTTAATTTTTGTCCCCCTTCCCCCGTCCGTAAAACTTTTTGTATGAAAAAAATAAAATTTCTGTATGAGCCGTAACGCTTCAACTTACTCCCTTCTCCCCTAGTGTGTTTCGTGATTTGTGAACGGCGCCTAAGAGGCCAGCATCAAATGACTGTATGTGACACCGCCGGTAAAATGAGCATTGGAGCACATCTCTAGTTGTAACATTTATGTCAAAGCAGTAGGTAGGAAGCCTGACCCAATTCTTGACACTTTTAATTCACTTGGGCAGGCGGGTTTTTAACAAGCTACAAATCTCATATTTGGCCACAAGATGCGTCTTACTGTAGTTCCTCTTTCTGCAAAGTTTCAGACAATTCGGCCGATAAAAACCCCCCATGCTGTGAATCATGGAAGTGCCCTAGAGGTTCTGCACCCTACTGTAGGCGGATAGGTTCATTCCTTGTCGAATAGAAGATCTTTTCTTCTTGACATTACTTTGGTCTATGCAGGGCGTATATCAACACACACATCAACACACATGTGCAATCCGAAGTCTTCCGTGTACCATATTCTGGTGAACTTTCACCATCAACAAGCTCAGCTGAGCTTCATCTAGAGAAGCAAGTTTACAAAATTTGATCTAAATGCGCCCAAGATGGACGAAAAAAACTTTTCACAAGATAATAAAGTTTAGATAAATGTATACAAATGCCAAAATGCTACCATTGGTAAAGGAAACTCGTAGAAACTCGTTAATATAATTTTGAGAAGCAAGCACTGTTGTAGCTGGGATGAGAGTAGTGATGAATAAAATAAGATTCATAGAGTATCTCGGAACTCATGGATCGTAGCAGAAGAGATATTTTACGATCATTCTGTAGATCTTTATGAAACTGAGCAGCCTACCGAACAGATAGTTACTTGGATATGATCCAACCGAGTTCGGTGCTATATTTTAGGTGTGTAGTCACATCACTGCATGTTGACTTACAATCGATAGTGTTCCTACATATGTCAGCATTGATATCGATTCTGATGAAGAAAAAAAAATGGATTTCTTCAAACATCAGCTGAATAGATCATTCCATAAAGTTTTATGAACTCTTTACGAACGCTAATAACGCGTCGCATCGAACGGTGAACAACGCATAAATACTTTTTCGATACCGACCCATGATGGGCCATAAAATCAGTTCTACCCAACCGCCGTTTTTTCATATCCTGAAGGAGGCGATGAAGAAAGCCGTTCGTTACTACCTTTTCCGATTGTTATTCATTTCTCCCGCTTTCGGCTACATCATAAAAAATAAGCATCAAAAGCCGCAGGCCACGGCTTACCTATACGGTCAGGCTATGAGAAAAGTAAGTGTGAAGGAGACAAAATTATATATATGCCGTCGGTCGCCAAAACGAATGATCCGCGTTGTCCACTGTATGAGAATATAAGCAAGAGTAGGAAGATGTTCATTCAGAAAATCTTTATCAACGCTGGTTCGCGGTAACTTGAATCACAGTCGGGTTGTCAATAAAATTATTAAAATAACAATAAAAAGTTTGATTTGTATGACAATTTGGACGATCGTTACCAAAGTGTCGAGTCGGGATTGAATTTGTTACAGTTTGGATGTTATTTTAGATAAAATTCAGAAACTCATAAAGTTATATTCCTTACTGATCATATTGTACGAAAAGTATTGACCTTGTTTGTGGAGTAAAAGAGGTTGAAAAAATCTTAGGTACCTCCAAGATTCACTTTAGTATAGGAATGCAAATTGTATAAATTTCTGAACCACTTTGCCGAAGTGAATCAAAAGTACAAAGAACAGATTTTTTTGCTTTTCCTCATCGGTATAGGCTATTTTCCATCCCCATAGCATTTTTGTAGTTACTGCAAGGACGCCATTCACCGCTCATTTAACAGCATGTCAACATGTTAATTTCTGTCAAAAATCCGTCGTTTGATATTTTTCATAACTTTTTGCGCTAAACGCAAGATAAACCATTTGTTTTTGTAGGAAAAAAGTTGAAATGTGAAAAATGTATAATGGTATCGAACGACATGTATGCCAATGATACAAGTTTAGGGCGCCATTCACCGCTCATCCTAAGTATAAGGCCCTATACACAGTACTAGTTTAAAGCGAACATATATGTCCCGCGAAACGCGGGACGCCCTGTCAGATCTCGTTCCCAATCAAATATTTTTCGTATTGGATATGTATTTTACAATCATTTTAGGCCTAAAACATGATCTAAATGCTTTTTGCAGTCAAACAAATAGATTTGACGCTGTAATATCAATTTGAAAATTGCGCTGTCCCACGAAACGCGGGACGTCTGGTCACTTTATACTAGTTGGAATCAATTTACTTCCATTAGCTGGTTATTATCTTTGTACTGTAGTACGACAACATATTTATCATAAGCAGCCAAGAAGCATTTTTTGATCTGCCATAGTAAAATCATTGTTGAACTAAACAGCCCATAATTATTTTTTAGAAAAAATGTATAAGATAAAATCATATAGATTTCATTTTGATACAACCCTTCTTGGTATACCAATACATGGTAAAAACTTTTATAGCGAAAATTTGTTCAGATTTTTTAAAATAACTCTATGAGCGGTGAATGGAGCATAAGCGGTGAATGGCGTCCTTACGGTACACCACTACAAATCAATTTTCATTCTAGTTCTTATTCTAAGTGGACCCGCCTTGATCGCGAAGGTAGGAGAGAGTGCTGCTATTGTCTGGCAATGTAAAATAACACGAAGAAAAACCAGTCTAGTTTGAAGCAACTAAATCGTTTGTTGAAAAGCAAACAAAGATTTTTGTTGTTCTTAAACATGAGTTTTTTGCAATAAGCTAAGCTGTTTTAGTTTGAAACTAACTTGCGTATTAGGTTATTTGAACCCAAACATTAAAGCCATTTCTACCTGCTCCATTGTCACCAACATACTAATTTCTTTGTTTCTATTTCGACAAATAGTTGGTTTATTTTTACCACAGAACAGTAGGCGAATTCCGGCGCGTATTTTCTTCGAAAAAAAGAAAATTTTCTTGCTGGCGCGTAATGGAAGAAAATTTCTTCTCTTCGAAGAAATTGTTCGCCGGAATTCACCTACAGGTTCTTTAATTTTTATTCGAGTAGTTCCCTTTAAAACTAAAAGATTATGTTCAAAGGATCAACATCAAATTTAAAATTTAACTTTAATTTTGTTAGGGTCTGAAACAAACAAAATAATAGTTTGAAATGCGCTGTAAATATGGTTCTTGATTATTCCTCTTTGAGTTCGGTTATTATGAAGATTTTATTCCGCATTTGTGTTTCTGGAATGAATAGTCGTATTCCAAATCAACCTCGAAAGATTATCTGTGCATTTTTACCGAAAACGACAAAAGGTATTTATATTCATATAGCTTAAACTCAGACCGAATAAGTATATGTTATTCTCTTCTATTTTCGCAGATCAACATCCATATTCATAATGGATATATGTCAACATCCATATCCATATATGGATATGGATGTTAATGCTGACTTATTTCGGAAGCTAACTTGATGGAAATGAAATAGAAGCATCGTATTTGTTTCACAAAAATAAAAAAAATCCTTTTGTTGCATGTAACATGATTTTATTTATTACCATCATTAAAATCAATTGATTAAAATCATATATATTACAGTAAACCTATCAACCACCAACGGTTTGTTAATTTTAAGCAATTAATTTGTTTGCTGCAAACTAAAGATTGGTAACTTCAAACTGATTATACTTGTTTAAAACAAACTAAAGCATTAGTTGTTTTTACAAATGTCCAAACAAACAATTAATTTTTTGTTTGTTTCAAATAAACTTTTGTTGAATTCAAATATTTTGTGAATGAAAAATCAACCAAAACAATAGTTTGATTCAACCACTCCAAGAGGCTAAAAAAACTAAGATTTTGCTTGTGCAATATTCAACTTAATCTTTAGTTTGAAAATAACTAAAAAATTTTTGGGTTTACCTTTATTTTTTCTCCGTGAGAATATCTCGACTCTTGACTACGGTTCACCCTGAACCAGGGAATCAAATTGTCATTAAAACAATGTCTTTGTTGCTTGTCAAATTTTGGTTGTTTAGTGATGAAAAAATCACAGTTTTTTTGTATTTTGTATTTTAATATTATGAATGATTAAAAATGATTTCAATTTGTTGACTCAATGATATTTCAATTTACATAATGACAGCTCGTCCCTAAGTAAAGTTTGCCGAGGGGTGATTCAGAAGTGATTTTCATACTAATTTCAAACGTATTTTAAAAATAGTTCCAGGTCACGGAAAATTGTGAAATTTTGGATTCTAGTTCATTTTTTAACGTTTATTCAGAATATGTAAGAAACTGGTTACCCTAAACAAGCCAATTGATACACTACCCTTAACCAATCATACAATTCTGAACCAGTGAAGTTTTTTTCATATAAAATTCCTTATATATAAACTTATATTGAAGCATGTCTTCTTCCTACGTGTCATTTAGGACGAATATGCTGCAAGATATAATATTATTTCTAAATATTTTCAAATTCCAGGTGTGGTTTCAAAACAAACGGTCGAAGGAACGAAGACTGAAACAGCTAACCAGTATGGGAAGAGGTCCATTTTTTGGAGGAGCTCGAAAAATGCGTGGATTTCCAATGAACTTATCTCCCGGTGGACTGGATGAACCAGGATTTCCTTATTTTGCGACTGATGGCAAATTTGATTTTGGTTATGGCGGTCCGCCATTCCATCCTCATGATGCACCTTTTTTCCCTGGTCATCCTGGCGGACCAATGCCTTTTAACGCTCCCGGTAAGTAGTAAACCTACACCCTGAAAACCACATATTTTGACCAATCGACGGTTAACGCTTAGCTTTCGCTTCTGTACAGGAGGACCTATGGACCACGCCGGACCGATCCCCATGGTGAACGAGTTCAGTGGGTTAACACCAGAGACGAACTTTCTCAACCAACCTAATGGCCCACCTGCAAACGCCACCACTGGTGGGAGTGCTCCTGAAAACATGATGGACGGCCCCAGATCAGGCAGCCCAGAATTCATGACCTCTGGAAACTTTTCTGAACCTCAGAATATGCAAAACGAAGGACTTGTTTGGTAAAATTTATTTTTATTTAGAATGATGAAGTGATAGTTGAATTAAGTAATTTATTTGTTTTGTTGATTATTTTCTAAATTACTTATCCCAAAAAGTACACCATTGAAGACCTGTTGGGATCTTGACTTACATGCGTCGTATTCGCAACTTCCATCGCGAATATACACTCCACTTTTTACATCGAGCAACATTTCTATGTGCTGAATGATTCCTAATATTTAGGGGAGAGAACTTATTTTCGATCAACAAATTATATTTTAGACTGCCATACAATGATAATCATATGATGTTAGAGTCAAGTCTATTATAACAGTACAAGTTATTGGTATTTTGAACTGTGCTGTGAAATAGGGAAGGTGTACCGGTATTCGCCATGTACCAGTTATTCGTGTTCGTGTAGTTTAGTGTTCGCTAGATTGCTTTAAGATGATATGGAAACATTCTTGGAAACCGCAAAATTTTCCCAGAAAATAATAGAAAAAAATCATTTTCCTTAAAATTGTTTGCTCCTTTGCACCTATTTTCGCCATGGTGTTCCTGATTCGCCACCCTCCATAAGCAATCAACGTAGGTGGCGAATTCAGGAACCGAAATTAAAATCGTGGCGAATTCTGGTGCAAGTGGTCTAGTTTTCGCCATTTTCAAAACAAAAACAAAGTTTCTGATTAGTTTTTATATTTTCCCTGCTGAGCATGGATTGAAAGCTTTCGTTTAATGTATTAACAGTAACCAAAGGTCTTTTGATTTATGTATAAACCATATTTTTGCTTAGGGTGGCCAAAACTGGTACACCTCCCCTATAGTGAATATCACATGACAATAAATGGCAATCGTTCGTTGGTTGGTTGGTTGGTTTGACTTTATTAACGAGATTTTTAGCCCTAGGCTAGTTCATCTCGGGCGAATCGTTCGTTGAACTCAGAACATCCCGACCAGTGGATTACAACTGAATTATCACATTATTTGTTACTTAGATAGGATGTATTTTGTTACAAAATATGTTATAATTTTGGCTGGTTAATAGTTGAAATCACAAAAATTATAACAAAATGTCCTCTAAATTAAACAAAATTGAAACAAAATGTTATAATTTAAACAAAAATATAACTCATCATGTTATAAATTAAACAAAACTATAACTCATTGTGTTACCTTTCATAACTGACTTATAACCAATTTTGTTATTTTCTTAACATGAAATAAAACTTTCAGGATTTTTGGAACAAATTGTGTTATAATTATGATTATAGTTTAAAACAGCCTGTGTTATTATAACTGATTTTGTTTCAATTGTATTACAACTCCTCAGCCAACTCAACAAAAATAAAACAACATTTGTTATTCGTAACAAATTTAGATATAATTGTGATACAACTTTGTTTTAATCCACTGGTCGGCATGGCGTCAGATATCGAAACAATGTTTGTTGGTAAAATGCATCTACATTTGAAAAAAAAAACAGTATGGGATTTCATACTATTGCTATTTTGCGTACACTGCAATTTTGCGTATATTGTGAAAAAACATTATTAAAAAAATGAAATGAGATACCCTTGCTAAATAAATAATTAAACCCCATTAACTCTCTTTTTCTCATAAATGTCATTGATAACGAAGTTGTGACAAACCGATTAAGGTAAATACAATGCCAAGGTTACAAAAGTATGATTTCACTTTGCATGTTTTAAAACATATCATCTATCTAAAAAATCGGTGAAATTTCATCCGCGTCGTTCCGCGAGATAAATTCATGAAAATTATCAATTTTAATCAAAAAGTAATATTTCGACGTTTCTTGCAAATATTATTATGATGTTCTAATTGGTAAACTAAATGCTGAGCTACATTTGTATTGTTTTTTGTAAGTATTATTGGGCAATCAAGTTGTATGTATAAGTTTTAAAAAATATACAGTTTTGTTGAAAAAAACATAAAAAATTCTCCAGACGTATTTTTAGTAAATATTCACGTTATGATTTTATTTCCAAAGCCTGGAAACTGTTAACCGTTAAAACACCAGTCACCGTGCACATATGTCGATGCTAACTGAATTTCCATACATTCTTTACAAACAGTATTCTGGTGAAATAAGATTAAACTGATGAAATAAAGCACTTCTTGTTACGTTTGAAATAAATAAAGTAGTTTTTGCACATTTGAAAAGCTTTGTGTATATCATGAAATTCATCGGAGTTATCTTTGGTAGTCTGCTTTTTCAGCATTTTTAGTAGAAACACTAAAATTTCACGTTTATAAATATTGTGATAAATTATTTAATATTGCATAATTTAAAAAATATTTTCACCGTAGCTTCTTTCAATTAGATAGCTTTTATTGCAAGAGCCTAAAGATTTAATTAAAATTCATCTTTTTATGATTTATCGCGATATATCGGTTTAAACTTGTTTGCACGATGAATGGTCTCCTTTTGATATGTATGGTTTCTGAACCCATTTATTAGTAAAAAAGGGTTAAAATTACTTAACAAACATTATTTTCATTGTTTTGGAATTATTTTTATCTACTTCATATTAAGCAATTGATGGAATTTGAAATCATTTGGATAATACAGTTAAACTTTTTATGATGGTTTTGAAAAAACGGTGTAAGTATTCTGTTTCTTCTCTTTTTTATTATTTTTATTGTGAATTACTCATTGAATAATTTTAAAACTGAAAGTGTACTCTACTAGCAATATAATTGCATCGTCAACAACGTTATTTCAAGATACTCAATCAAATAAGGAGTGTATAGAAAAGTAGTCGCAAAATTTCAAAACAGTCTCAAAAATAATGGGTTGAACCTACAAACAATTTTTTGATCAGAAATGCTTTACAATGTATTTAAAAATGATGATGCGGTGATATTGTTTCAATAAAGTGGCATTTTGCATGATAGTTTTGCAAATTACTAACAGATGTCGATGAGAATCTTGCACACCTCTGAAAAAATTGATATGTTAATAAATGTGTTAAATTTTAAGAAAAAAATTAGTTTTTATTTATGCTAATATAATCTGTGCCACAACTCTCATGACATAGTGTAAACAATATTTTGAATAATTCATTAACAAGCATTTGAGAGCAAATACAAAAATCGAAAAAAGTCGATTTTTAAGGACCTCGTTTTTTGATTTTTTCTTTCTACACGTTAATGGTAATCATAATGAATTGTAATGAATAAAAAATATTTTTTGATTGGAAAAGTTGCTTTGCATATTTATGAAGTAACGTAAGCAAAAAATGTTACTATATATAATTACCGCTGTATATGACAGAGCTTCAAAAGTTGATTAAACAAAAGTGACTTTCTAAAACCGACCTTATTCCAATAATTGAGGTTTTTTAGATCAATAATTTATTTTTTTGAATTTCTTTTTACGTGCTGTCTGAAGTAAACATGTTTTCCGATAGAATAAGCTTTTCATCCTATTTTGTTTGATATACATTTTGTTCAATACAAATCATCGAATCTTCAGAAGACACTTCAAAAATGTAATTTTGTGCAAGATTTTATTTTCCATGCCTTATAAACCTTGTTGTATTTATATAAAGACTGCATATTATTCAATATTTTTTAGCTGATTCAATATTTGATGACATGATAAAGATTTGCGTGAAAAAAGCTTTTAAAAATATGAACTATCTTAGAGATACCGTTTTGAATGTTTGCGACTACTTTTCGATACACTCCTTAGTTACGAAAACCAGACACACGGTTATTAATTACCGTGCACAATAAATGGTACCATATAATAGAGTGAGGCGACCTTACATTCCATAACACTTGTGAACACAACTATTGACAACAATTCCAAAGTAAATCTTGAAAGCGCCCAAGTAGTTCTTTATCCTTTTCATATTTAAGACATATTTCAGACTAAACCAAAATATAACTCATTTGATTATTTTTCATAACTGAATTAAAACAAAAAAAAAAACAATTTTATATAAATATAAGCGTACATGTATAAGCAACCGCTCTCAATTTTTTATAACAAATTTATAATTTCAATTGAACAAATTTGAAACAGCTTTTGTTATTATAAATGATTTTGTTTTATTTATGTTATAATGCATCAACTCAAAGTGCTTCTAAATAAATTTAACAAAATATGTTATTTGAAACAAATCTTGATATAATTGTGCTACAATTTTCCACTGGTCGAGTAAACAACAAGAAATGTTAAAAAATAAATAAATTAAAGGTGAAAATATGTTTGAAAAGCAAAACTGAATATTTTTCAAAACCTACACCAGTCGAATGCAAAATAACACTCATAGACACATAAAGAAAGGATTGTAACTTTTACACCTTCACCTTCTTTTTTTTTTGTTTGGAATATTTTCTCAAAACGTCAACATATGACAGTTTTGATCTACCTATTATTATATTATTCATATATCGGTTTGATTATTATCAAGTACTATCACTATCATTTTTAAAATAGTTCACAACTTCGAAAATGTTTGTTTGAGATGCATTTTACCATACATTTTTTTAAATTATTTCTAGAGATTTTTCATGCATCGCACCCATGCTATAGGTAGCAAATTAAGAAAATCTATTATACTGTTAAAAAATCGGGATTTCAATTTGAGTTGATTTTTTGGCGTTTTGTAGAAATCATTATATTGTAATATACTGGAATGCTACCTATAAACGCATATTTGTTCCACATGCATAAGAAATCCAGCAAACATGGCACTGATTTGCGTTTATGAGCAGAATACCTGCCTTACTCATATTCACCAGTTTATGAACAATCTAAAATCATGCTTTTTCTAAGGCATTTGGTTTCTAATTTCTTTGTTTTTGGAAAATGAAAATTATTTGCAAAAACGCCCTAAACAGTATAATTTTTGAAAATACATACAGTGGTCACCTGAATTGCGCGTGGAACAGAGTAATCAATGTGAAATAAGGTATAGTGACGAGCAGTATAGTTCAGAGAAATTTGGCTTTAGACGCATTTTATGATACATTCTTACTTGTTTACATTTTGGTTACTATTAGCTCATAAAACCCGCGCCATGTGGTAAATTTGATATTAACACAATTCAAATTGAAAATATGAAAACTATTTTCGAAAGAGTATTTTATTCAAGTTGCGTATAATAATGAAGGCTAATCACTCCTTCATTTTTTTGGAAATGTTTTCATTATTTTGGAAATGTTTTCATTTTTAAGAAATCTGAGGCATCTGTTTCCGCGAACAAAATAAAATGATTTTACTTGTTTTGATTAACTGAGAACCGAAGCAAGCAACCCGTTGCTCTCACGCCTACAGGTCAACACAGGCAGATTATCGTGCTCCCAAAATTGAAGAGTACTAACGACATTTTATCGGTAAAATTATTTAATCACTTCATAGGCATTACATATTCGTTTGTTGAATTATTTAAACATATTTTATCCTGCCTTACGTTTAATGCAAGATGTAAAATACGAATAAATCCATCAGTATTATTAGTCTTATTGTTTTAGTACGTTTAAAAGCGTCAAAGTCTCTTTTTAAAATAAATACATACTATTTAAAATTATATAACTTATATAAGTAAACCAGAGATATTCTCAAACCAACATTTTGTTATTCTCGTTTTTTCTTTCAGACATGCCTGGAATTTTATAAACTATTTACTTAAGATGTAAAACATTGTAAAGTTTATATTATTTGAAACCGCAGCTTATAGTGACAAAGGCAAGTGATAGGTAATATAATTAAAAAATGTCAATCGTACAATATGTTTGATGCACATCCATTAGCTTTTTTTGAAGATGCAATAATCAATATGAATCTTGTGACCCCAACACATCGTCATATTTGTTCAATTTGATGAATTACGGTGGCATTCCTAACTTTAGAGGTTGGCAATTATGAATACAGCAACCGTTTGATAACTGATTGCTGTTTCTTTACAATTAATTGTAATCATGCTTAACAGCAGTTAACCGTCAAACCAAAATAATTTATCAAAAACCTATAGCAGTTATCGAGCGGAAGCTGTACTCAAACAAACATCAAAGGTGCAACAAACATCTTCACAAGAAAACATCATATTGTATTGACAAACTTTGAAGGATTCAAAATGATACTGACACAACGTTTAAGATGCCTACAATTCAATGTGCTCCAGTCCAGAGGTGCGATTGAAAGAAACTAGTCTTCTCTTTTATTCTCTCGACGTTCTTATGCGATTGCATACATGACGTCAAGTCTATCATTGCATTAGATCAATGTTATGGATTTTACTCAGGTGGCGCAGATGATTGATGCGTGCCACTAGTTCTCTCTTTTATTCTTCCGCTGTTCTTATGCATAAGAACTGCGGGAGAATGAAAGAGAGAACTAGTGGCACGCAGCAATGATCTGCGCCACCTGAGTAAAATCCATCACATTGGCTAGCGAATGAAAGAGACGACTAGTTCCCTTCATCCGTATCTCTGGACTCGAGCACATCGCCTACAGTTATAGGTATCATTTGATGCAGAATTGTCGTTTTTAACCGCAGACAAAAAGTAGTAATTACCCAAATGTAATAATCAAAATCAATACAATTATCGTTGACTCTAGGTGAATTTATTATATACTACCAAAATGCAATTTATTGCGAATAAATGAACTTCTTGCACTACCGCTTGCTTGGCGTTAACATTTATGCATAAAACATTATGCAGCTAAAAACTGAATGGCTAAAATCTTTGAGCTGAAACACATCTAAAATACACTTCCAATGAAAACTAGGGTTTCAATGCAAGTAATGGACACCTTAGTAGTTGAAATTCATTCTCAACGCTTTTCCGCAATGATATCTCAGACGGATATACGTTTTGTGCAATCTAACAACAAGTTCCATGTCTTTACTTCATAGCACGCCCTTAAAACATATTTACAAAATCATTTAATTTTTCCAGCGAAATATAAATTTGGAAAACTGTTGTCCTTATGCCTAGTATGGACCCTCCCGGGGTCCATAATAGGAATGTTAACAAATTTGACGTTTCCTAATATGGACCCTACATTTGATTCCCATGTTATCCGGCCCACTGCCGACGTGTCTATTATGGACCCACCTAGAATTGCTAATTATGGACCCTCTTGTGTGGTTTCATTTACAAAACTGTTTGATTATCTTTATATATGCACCTCAGACCATATATTTTTCCTTAAACTGCTGCCTAACAATGCTCAGTGTTTTTTTATAGGAATAAGGTTGCTTTAAGGATTAATTTGTGTTTTTCTGTGGGGGGTCTATAATACGCAAAGGGTCCATAACCGGCATCAGCTTCTTATTTTAAAATAAGTGTTTGTTACTGGATATGAATTATCACAGACAAATCGATGCACAAGCATGCTCATCTTCCATTAACCACCTTTTGAATGGTTGATTGAAATTAAAGATTAGTATGTTGTAGGTCAATCGGTCACCAGGCGGTGTTCACATAGTTTTTTCGTGTTTGTCGTTTACACGCAACTAAAATATTATTAAATTAATTAACTCATTACGCGTGGTAAAGATTTATAAATTATTGGTGAAATTATGAGAAAAATCCACGTGCTCGTCTGGGATTTGAACCCACGACTATTGTATGCTAGACGAGCGCTTTATCAACTAAGCTACCGAGCCACTTGGTGACCCATCAAATATTTCATCATTTCATCATAAAACGTCTAACAAAAAAATCCCATTCTTCAATGGTTGGAAGCTAATATACTGCTAAGGAATATTATCCGTTAACAAACAGTATTTTGAGCATTTGGGTGAACATATTCTCGTGGCCGTAATTTTGATTATTTGATTGTATCCATTATTCCATTATTGTTGAGCCGTTTTTTAACTTCAGATGCAGTTCACCGTACAAAATAAATCAATATTTTTTCTAGCTAAGGAGTGAAATTTTCACCTTCTATAGAAATTTATTCTTCTATAGATTACAGATAAGTAAGTCAAAAACAGTCGAGATAAAAGCCGAGCCGGCAGCTAGCAGAGCAATGACAGTTAGTTCGCTTGAAACTTCGCATACACAGCTTCCTTCATTGACATTTACCTATGTCGTTTTCGTTTTTTGGAACTGGGTCGGTGATCAACACATACAAACGTCAAGCAAATTGTAGTTCGGTCGAACCTGAATCGGGTTGGAGTTGAAACTGTGATACAGAATGGGTTGCGCTAGTTCCAACCTAGGTTCAAAAACGAATTCGACATTATAATATTTTTTCGACTTACATGCGAATAACAGGAGTGGCTCAAGTTTTCTTATCATTCTATGGCGAGACGGTGGTTTGTCTTTTCGGAGGTCATAATTTATTTAGCTGTTACTTCTTTTTGTCTGTGGAATAATCATAGTTCAAAGCGGTTTTTGTGGTCTAGAGCTATTTTAACTTCAAAATCAAGAAAAATAACAGTTAGCGAGATAATCTATTGAGTGATGAGTTAGGAATATTCAAAAGTGTATTATAATGTAAAGGGTTGTAAATACGAATGAAAAACATGCAATCGCAAAAATGTTTCCATGTAGATCAGATAAATGCAATAAGCATGAATGATCATGAACGATCATGACAAACACTGTGTTGATATTTATATAGAAAAAAGGTATTACTGAAAATACAGATTCATGTGAAATCGATGTTATCAAATACTATTTCATGCCGAAATCCCCATAAATCTAATCCGAAGCAGATTTTATCACAATTTATTCTAATTCCCAATGAATGATAGACATAAGGTTGTTTCATTTGGTATACAGTGGGGATTCGCTCGTTGGGGGTCCGCTGGTTGGATAAAAATCCAACTAAAATGCACTCGAATGTCAAGAGTAGATGTCAAACTGACTTTGACGTCTTAGCACCGTCGCATTGGAGCCTCAATAGTGGTTATCACGCCCAATGGTATGGGTGCCCTAGTGTAGATGTGGTTGTGAACCTTAGAGGAAAACAATATGCACTCTGTCTCGAAAACACCCAGAATCCGGGTGTAAATTTTTCAAATTGGGTAATAATTTCATATGCATTTTGATGAGTCTGGAAAGCGTATGCAAGTTTCTTTGAGGAAAACAAAAACAAACTGTGTATGACGAGCGTATGCTAGTCTTCGTGCGTTCAAATGTCACTAAACTCTGTATATAGAACAGATGTTCATGTATATGTGCGTTTTGTGACGATTTGCTCTCCAGATGCGTGAGTATGGAGCATTTTCACCAGCTGTCAGTCGTCCAATTAACGAGTTGGATTCGCTAGATGGAAGGCAGTCGTGTTCCAACCAGTGAATCCCCACTGTATATTGTTTCTTACAAGCTTTACTGAATTTGAGGTCGTTTTAGTATTTAGCTAAGTAAACATTATTCAAGATTAATTAACAAAATACGGTCCAACTAGTCGTAGCAGTAAACGCGCAGCTGAATAACTATGTTGTGTATCGTGGGTTTGAATCCCACCGACTGAAGATCTGATTGCAAATTGTCTCGGTTTCCCACGTACTCTAAGGCTAAGTAGCCCGTCATTCGTTTTGGCGACAATGATGACTTTTTAGCTTGCATTTCAAAGTGATAAAACTCAGCCTTGATAGTTTATATTTACTTGAAAAAGTATCACTGTACGCGCTAACATGCATAAAGTATGCTGATACTTTTTCAGCTGTGTCAGTGCAAAACCAACTGATTTTCTTTGATTCGAAATCGTGAGATGAATTAGCAAGAATCATCACCAACGCGTACAAATTTCAATGACGGCCTACTTCGCCTTAATCTCCTTATCTCGCTGAACTTTACTAAAGGGCGTGTAGCAATGAGAGATTCTCTTCTCTCTCGATTATAGCAGTGCAATACTGAAGATTTTAGGAAGTTTTTCACTATGGATCGAATGACTTCCTTGGCTAGCGTTTCATACAAAAAAAAACAACAGCAACAGAAGAGATTTAAGTGAACAAAATTAGCCATCAGAATCGCCAACCTGTGTCACCAGATCGCACAACCAGTGTTGATAGACTCACACTCAAATCTCACGCTTGAGATTTTGATGCAAATTCACTCAATCAACTCAAACCGTAAAAAATGATTCAGTCGCAAAACCCGTCAAAAACTCGTGAAACCCGAATGTTGTTGTTTACGTTACTATAATTTTACCAGACTAACTAGGGTTACTATAATTTTACCAGACTAACAAGAAATTATTGCCGTGTGTGAGTAAACTGTGGAAATACGACACAATGATTCAAAAAGGTGAGCCAACTCATCCATGATTTTTTGACCGCTGAGTTGCGTGATTGACAACCTACGCATGAAAAATCTCAAGCGTAAGTTATAAAAAAAATGAGTTTTTCACAACACTGCGCACAACGGATGTAGTCTCTAATGAAGTGACTCGCTATGTAAACCAAATGGAAAGTCACTTCACTCGCTATACGACACCGATAATTCTCACCCCACGTCAGTCGTAGAATAAAACCAAGAATCAGATGCAATTGTGCTTATTATGCCGCACAGAGGCGAGACGAGTCGCTGAGGTGTCGACTCGCTTCCATTTTATTAACATTAGTCGCCTCACGTCACCCAAGGTGAGAACGACTCGTCTCGCAGAATAAGCATGCACGGAGAACAAAATATAGTGTTTGCAATCATTTTTTCGATCAAGTTAACTATTTTAAGGTTAATTTAGAGATAACTATAAATTTAGTTGATTAGACAGTATGTTGTTATAAACAACTATACCGTACAGACAGTGCGCATCGTACCTTCGTGCTGTGCGTACACGAATTCTCTCTGCTCTTATTTATTTTAGTATTTTCAAAGCTACCTGAAGCAATAAAACAGTACTTTTCAGTGCTACAAAAACAGTACTTTTCAGTGCTAAAATTAAAAACGGTACTTTTCAGTGCTACTAAAATAGTAGTTTACGGAATAAGTTGCAGAATGATGATTTTTATAGCACGAGTCGTAAATTTACGACGAGTGGTGTAAAAATCGAGTTCTGTTACGAGCTACGTACAACATTTTTTGCAATTTCGTAGAAGACCACTTGAGGGTAACAGAAATTATATTGGAATGCATTCACCATTATTTTACAATTTCTGAAAAATTGTCGTGTTATGATTCATTACGCAACTCAAAACAGTTGCGAAATGAGAAAGCGTTGTGTAATGAATCATTACAGCACTGGTTACAGTTGCGTAATGACTATTCCCGCATTGCATACTTCAGTGCAGGAAAGTAGGCCGTTTCATGACAGATAGGCGTGACGAAAAACAGCCTATTACGATGAGAAATTGCAAAACAGTACTTTTCAGTACTATTTTTTCTACTATTGATCCCATTACGATCCATGTTTGGATCCGTGCCTTCGATTTTTCGTTGGACCCGTTGGCGAAAGCTAGCGGTGGTATTCCTTCTTGGACACTGTCTTGGGAAAAAAAAAAGTTTATTCACTAAACATGATTGCAACTAAAAACAAAAGGAAGAGTGAATCTCTGAATTCACAACTTCCTTCCAAAAAAGTGAGATTTAAAACTGTCACTAAACGTGGCAAAAATGTAAGAAATGACGTTTCTCCGGAATGCAAACTTTCTTCCAAGGGTGAAATGGATCATGTTGATAATTGCATCGAAATGAGCAATCAGTTCGATGCTCTAGACAAATTTTCCGAACACCAAATCGATGCCGTCTCTAGCTCAGGCTCTTTGATTTAAATGAGGAAGCAAAGAGTGTCGCCTATCGTGGTCAGTTGTTCCGAATTTGCGAGATTTAGGCAGGAGGTCTTGAACTCCATTAGGGGAATCAAGGTCTCCTTCCAAATCGCAAAGAAAGGACTGTCGTGTTTTGCCGGAAACTCTTAAAGATCGCGAACTTATTTTCAAGCATCTTGAAGAGAAGAAGCACAATCTTTTTACTTATGACGACAAAACTAAACGTTTGTTCAAAGTCGACTTGAAAGGTCTCTCAAATGACTATAAGTCACCTGAAGAGTTCAAAAATAGAATAAAAAACATTTGGAGTTTCCCCAGTCCAAGTAATTAGAAAAAGCTAGACTTATGTTCAATGTCCGTGTGACATGGGAATATTTCCAGAAACCTGGAGGAAATTACCAGAACCCCACTCAGTGCCGTCGCTGCCAAAAGTGGGGTCATGGTACGAAAAATTGCCGCATGGATGCTAAATGCATGATTTGCGGAGGTTCTTCTCACGCTATGGACATCTGTCCAGTGAAGGAAGATACCGATAAGTTCATATGCGCCAATTGCGAGGACAATCATAAGTCAAATTTTTGGACTTGCCCTTCGCGTAGGCGAGTCGTCGTTGTTCGTGTCAGGCAGATGAACAGTAATATCCGTTACTATAACAGTCGTTTCCGGAGTTTGCCTGGTAGAGTATCGAACAATGCTCATGTTTAGTTAACGATCGCTTCAAGAATCATACCCATCAGGAAGATAATAATCATGCTCATTCGCAAACTTTAATGCCAAACATCGGTCATGGAATAATTCTCAAAGTAATTCCAACGGCAGAATTTTATTTGATGAGTGCTCTTATGGATATTTCTCAATTCAATACCCTGGTAGCCCTACACGTGTTCTTCCTCTTCTAGAAATCCATCTATGATTAATTTGGTCTTAACCGACTCTAGTCATCTTTGTAGCCAATTAGTTAGGGTAGGTGTACCAGTTATGGACATAGTGGTTCCCTATTTCGCCATACGTAATTACTTTCAGGTCTTCAAATTTTGTAAATTATTGTGTGTTGTAGTAGTTAGATTTAAGATATATCTTGATGTTAAAACATTCAAAAAGGTTTAAAATGTGAAAGGTATCAAAATTTCACATATGGCCAAATAGGGAACCACTATGGCCATAACTGGTACACATTCCCTACTCATGCTGATTTTGATTCTGATCATGTCCCTGTTACGTTTCAAATATCCCATTAAGCGATTCTTAATCCTATCAGCTCTACTTTCAATTATTTTTGAGCCGACTGGAATATATATGAAACAAATATAGACTCTAATCTTGATGTTAACATTTCTTTACAAACAAAAATTGGCAATGCTCTTGAAACTTTAACAAATTCCATTGTTGAAGCCAGGATCATTGCAATTCCAAAATGTGAATTTAAAAATTGTAAAATTTGAATCCGTGATTATAGACGGTGATCTTAAACTCTTGATCCGTCTTAAAAACGTGAGGAGAAGGCAATTTCAACGCACTCGCGATCCTGCTATGAAAATCATATGGCAGGATTTGCAGAAAGAAATCAAAAAATGTTTTTCACAATGAAGAAACAAAAATTTTGCAAATAAAATTTCGCAAATGGACCCTGGCTCTAAGCCCTTTTGGAAATTATCTAAAATTTTGAAAAAATCTCAGAAGCCAATACCGGCATTGAAAGAGGAAAACAAATTATTACTAACTAATTGCGAAAAAGCTCGAAAACTTGCTATGCATTTTGAAAGCGCGCACAATTTTAATTTAAGACTTACTAGTCCAATTGAAAATCAAGTTACTCAGGACTTCGAAAATATTCTCAATCAAGAGAACGTTTACATCCTCATCAAGAAACTTCCAGAAAGTAGCTAATCATTCTCAGTTGATATATTTAACAAATGTTTTCAATTAGCATATTTTCCTGACAAATAGAAAAATGCTAAGGTTGTACCAATTTTAAAACCAGACAAAAATCCTGCAGAATAATTCAAAGTTATCTGTCAAATCATACACTTCAGGTTATTATCAGAACTCCAGGTCTGAAAGGCTTCCTGTAAGAGCTGGTGTTCCTCAAGGCAGCATTTTGGGACCAGTATCATATATATAAAATCCCAGAGTTGTCTGTCTGTCAGTCACGCTTTGAAATGTTTCATTGAAAAGTTTCGTTGAGCACTACAATAGTAATATAAGAGAACTACAACGGTCAATATTAATATTAGAACATTACAATTGCAAATTGTGGAGTACTACAATAGCTCTTTGACAGAATATTCTGGAGTTTTCTGGAACATTGTTCATTCCAATTCGTAGAATATTCTCGAACCCTTCACCATCAACATCAAGCAAATTGTAATTCGGTCGAATTTGAATCGGGTTGGAGTTTAAAATGTGTAACGGATTTCTTCAGTTCCAACTCATGTTCAAAAACGAGTTCGACATATGTAAAAGCAAGACCAACATGAATGAGATGAATGTGTGCCAAACCTTCGAGTGTGATTGATTTACAGTGAAACCTCCATGAGTCGATGTTCGATGACTCGATTTCGACTCATGGATGTATATTTAAAACAAAATTGTATGTATATTATGATAATCTCTTGAAACAGCTTTCCAAAACATTCCTGTTCCATGACCCGATATTTCCCTGAGTCTATGGTCGTTTTATCACAACTGAGATTTTGAATAACATCAGCTTCTTCTTCTTCTTCTTCTTGGCATTTACGTCCTCACTGGGACAGAGCCTACTTCTCAGCGTAGTGTTCTTATGAGCATTTCTACAATTATTAACTGAGAGCTTTCTTTGCCATAGTTGCCTTTTTCGCATTTGTATATCGTGTGTTAGGTACGATGAGACTCTGCCCAGGTAAGTCAAGGAAATTTCCTTTACGAAAAGATTCTGGACCGACCGGGATTCGAACCCAGACACTTTCAGCATGACTTTGCTTTGTAGCCGCGGACTCTCACAACTCGGCTAAGGAAGGCCCTGATATCAGGTATTCGGGAGAATATGCTAGAATTTTTGGTAAGATTCTACTCTCTATTTTGTGGAATCTTCTGGAACGTTTGAAATATTTTCCAACAGAAGGAACACTACAACAGCATATAACGCTGTAATTATTTTATATCAGAACACTACAACAGTATTGAGGCCATGTATGGCCAGAGCATAAATTTAGGCGATTTTTCGGTCATCAGTATCAAGCGGTTTGAAAGATTATACGTAGCTTTTCGCTTTAAAATTCCGTTGGATTATACAATATTTTCACATCTGACTTACCTGAGTTACCTCAGGGATGTCAAAAATCAAAAGTTGATGAGTGGTCGAATGTCCATGGCGGAATCCGAACTGTTCATTGGCAAAAAATGAATTTTCGTTGATGTGGACCATCATTCTGTTCGAAATGACATTTTCAAAAGTTTACTGATGGAGGAAAGCAAACTGATTGGACGATAGCTAGAAGCTTCTGCTGGATTTCTGTCTGGTTTTAAAATTGGTACAACCTTAGCATTTTTCTGGAAGTTTCTTGATGAGGATGTAGAACATTCCATCATCGCCAAGAGCATTCATTTTCTTGATTATTTAATAATAGTTCTCACTTCTTCCAAATCAGTCTCCCAGGAATTTTCGAAAATGTTCTCTTGATTGAGAATATTTTCGTAGTCCTGAATAATTTGATTTTCAATTGGACTAGTGAGTCCTAAATAAAAATTGTGCGCGCTTTCAAACTGCATAGCAAGTTTTTGAGCTTTTTCGCAATTGGTTAGTAATAATTTGTTTTCCTCTTTCAATGCCGGTATTGGCTTCTGAGATTTTTTCAAAATTTTAGATAATTTCCAAAAGGGCTTAGAGCCAGGGTTCAATTGAGAAATTTTGTTTTCAAAATTTTTGTTTCTTTATTGTGACAAACGTATTTTGATTTCTGATGTCAAAAATCCTTGTTTGCGGATTTCTCAGCGCTACTTTTCAGCCCCCAATTCGGTGCTGAAAAGTAGCACTTTTCAGTACTGTTTTTGTAGGCGGCAACCGAATAACCCAGTCTCTTCGTGCCACACGTAGAAGAATTTCTTTATGTTGAGATTACTATCCCGTTAATAACTTTTACTTACGCACAAATAGTTGTTTCGAAGTAAAATTAACTTACGCCAACACTAAATTATCTTCAAATCAAATACACTCACATCATTGATCCAGCCATCCACTTGTATTAATATCAATTTTAATTTGAATAATTACCAACCACTTTCTGACTATTCACATCCCTAGGCTTCAAGTCAAGCCCACAAATCTACTTACTTTTAAGGTGAAGATGAATCGAAGCCAAACCTCAAATTTTCAAGAGCACAAATCTGGAGAACCAAACATCCGTTTAAGCTGAAAATGTAATCGATTGGTCACTAGCTGGTGATGACCAATCGATTAAGTTTTCAGCTCAAACGGGTCTTCCGTTCTCCAGATTTGTGCTCTTGAAAATATGAAGTTTGGCTTCGATTCATCTTCACCTTAACTTGCAAGGAATAGTGTAGGTGACAACCTCTCACGCAGAAGACCACGTATCAAGATTGCCTACGCGCACTTTGTTTTGATTTTCGCAATGATTTTTTTTAGATCGATAAAGCATTGCAAAATATTGCAAACTCAATTAAATTTACTTTGAGTCAACTAAATTATAGTTGAATTTTAACGTTTGACGTATGCAAATTCAATAATAAATATACTTGTCAACAACTATATGGCGTAGTTATTTTTAACAATATACTGTCAAATTAACTATATTTATAATTATCTCTAAATTAACCTTAAAATATAGTTAACTTGATTTGAAAAATGATTACGAACACTATATTTTGTTCTACGTGAAAACATTATCACTTTTAAATTATGATGGTTTTCCATTATTCCTGCGAGATAAAATATAGATTTCCATATTCAAAATCATTATTAAATAAGGTCAAATATAAGGCGATACGGCAATATCGGATATCGATTTTTAAAACTTATTTTTTTTAAAGCGGGCAAATTTTAACCCGTATAGGCCTGAGTGAAAGCAAAAATACTAAAACCCTTACCACTCAGCGAATACTTAACGGATTCAAATAAGTTTTTGTCAGTATACTGGCCCACATATCTAGATTCTAGAAATGGCCAGAGGAACTGGGAAATACTCCTGTAGCCGGAGTTATTGCGGTGGGTTACTGGGTCAAGTCGGGTGAAAAAAGGCGATTTTTTGGTACATGCCAAGTTATCTTTATTTATTTCCAATGGCAATCATTTTAATTTGCATAAATCATTAAGATCTGATATTCAACGATAAAAACTAATCGTTTTGCACCGTTTAGAGTGTACCAGATGCGGCCACTTGGACTTGGTGCCCTGAAGAACCGGCTCTAGATTTGTTAGGTACTAAACCGTTTCAAATCTCTAAAAGTATAGATCGAACATAAAAGTTCACTGAAATGCGTTCCCATAAGCTTGACACAGCTGTTAAGATACAAATTATGTACACTATCATTAATTTGAGGTATCCCGGAGACCCGAGGATGGTCATTTGTAGGATCAATCAAATACAGTTGACATAATTATTCAATTTAATCGATTATCAGAAGGTTTACGCTGATGCGTTTTTCTTAAAACTCCTTGTTAGTGGCCACATTATAGCCGATTCTGGAAATTATCTGTGACCTGAAATTTGCCTATCTCCAGGGGCACAGAAGCACAGAACTCTTGTCATCCGACCTGACCCAGTGATCCACCGCAATAACTCCGGCCACATGAACATTCTCGATATCCTTTTACCACTTTTAGAAACTAGATATGTGTACGAGTACACTGACAAAAAATCATTGAAATCCGTTGAGTATTTGCTGAGCGGTGAGAGTTTTAGTTATGGATGTTATTCTACCCAACCGTTCCTCTCTGTAATAGCTTCATTTTCTTTTACTACACCATCTTGATTGGACCATGATTTCTCAATTTTTTGACGGTGTCCGGTGTGGAATGCTGTCTGGTACTGAGGGATCTTCCCCTATATTAACTCTAGTAGCCAAAATACGTTGGAAAGCACGACATTTCCAATTCCAGTAGAAAACTTAATTTTAAACGGCAATAATTTAAAAGAAAATTAATAATCAGCCTAACATATGAAAAAAAACTCTGAAAAATTATCGTGCCATTGCATTGTTGATGCGTTGATTATTGTATTGCTTAAAATATTATTAATTTCAACTAAAATTGAAATTGTATAATAATTGTAATTTGAACAGAAAATTGAAATCCGATTCTCTCTGTGGTTGATTTAGCAGATGGTCAAAAGTTAGTCCCTAAATTTGCCTTGAAACCTGTATATTTCACAAGTCTATTCAAAAGTATAGGGAAATAAATTAATCTGAAGTAAAAAAAAATCTTCTGTTCACAAACTGTGAACGTGAGTGATGTTGGTAGTCCACTGACATCCAACAATAAATAACATTACATAAAGTACAACTGTTGCCGACAAGGCTAGTTGTTAAATATTATGACTTTGAACACTAATTTATTCGGCGACCTATCAAAACAAATCTTTGCACCAACTTCGTGTTGATATAAATCGAAACAAAACTTCAAATAAATGTAATTCGAATAACATTTGAATAAAATTCCCACCGGGAGTTCTCTTCACATCCTGTCGTCCTCCTGGGGACTTTGTCAAATACAACACATCTGTTATCATCTATCAGTGCTACAAACGGGAGATGCCATACGACAAGGGAGGAAACTATAGTTCCACGGTGATGTCGCTGTCACTGACTGACTGCAGATATCGCTTTGACTGGATATGGCGCGCAAGATAACTGGTAGATACGTACGCCCATGCTGGTTGACTTTGGTAGCGCCAAACCGAGCAGACGATGATTCGATTCCGTTGGAAAATTAAAGACGGATAGGAAAAATGCTACTTTGTATTTTACAACTCAAGCGGTGAATTATATTTGCGAGGGTTCGGATGATTGTCTTTCTTTTGCAACACGTGTTCTAATCCCATACTGCTGTTATCTTGCTGTATACATGCAATGGTAGATGAATTAGGGAGGTTCCAAAAAATCATGTTTGCTCCTCAATAGAGATGGCCCAAATGGGTAATTTAGTCAACGGACCCGATGCGGATCGTTCACTTTGGTGAACCGAATTTTTTAAACGGATCAGTGAATTATGGAATGAATCAGTGATCCCCACCTTTTTAGATCGTGGCGCCCCACAATTGTCCAGTTTTCTAAAAAGCTGGCAATACTCAATTTCAAAACATGTTTTTAGTTGAAAAACAAAGTCAAATATTCATCTACAATATCGAATAGTTACGAACACACTCAAAACACTCAAAATAAAATTATGTTCCTTTGTGTTTTGACCTCAAGTAGGTCAAAACACAAAGTCCAACACAAAGTCATGTCTAAAATTCTTAATTTTTGCTTTAGAACTCTAGTTTTTTTTCTTCATCAAAATATGAGCAATTTTAGTTTTCAGCATAAGTTTTCCTGGCCGGTAGCTCATTTTTGTCTAGATTTAACTAACCCGTATGCAAATGTATTTCCACCTGTCGTTGACTACATTAAATTCACAGCTATTATTGTAGGTACTTAAAATAATAAAAGGATAACTTCTCCATATCATACAAATCGCTCTCCCTGCGAAAGACATCTGTGGTAGAGTAAACATCTTGCCCAAATGCTTTTTTAAGTCCAAGGATCAATTAGAGAAGAATGATCTTACCTAATTGCCTAAACATTCGTTTTGTAAAAAAGTGGAGAGCCTCAAAATGTACGGAAAACGCAATTTTGTTAACATTTTGTTCTGTGACCATCCAAATATGGTGAATATGCCCGAAAAAGAGTTTACAACTCTGAAACATGTTCCGCAACACATGTAATGATCAAAACTTGTCAAATATTTTGAATCCATAATTTTTGCCAGGAATTTTCGAATCTGGACCTGTGTGCGCCTTAAACAAATTTCTGAGAATGGCACTACGCATCAGTATGAAACCAGTGAAGGTAAAAAACCTACTTGTTTATGAAGACAATATTTTGGATCCGAGAAGAATAAAATTTAAACTTCCATGCTTTTCTCAGTTCCACTTTATAACATTAAAGTTATCTAGTTATTCAAGAAACAAAATTTAATTTTCTTTGTGATGCGTTGAACAATAGTGGGATATTCATACGAGTAGTCAAACAGCGATACGATCTGTTGCAATTAAAATGAAATCACTAAGCTTTGATATTAATACAAAGAGGAATAAATATTTATCTTTTGATTTTTGCTTTTAATCATTAATGAACTGCTGCTTACATTATGAACAATAGACCATTTTCGTCAGATTAAACTTTTACATTTTATATTTTCCGCTGTGAGAAGATCATTTGTTTGAGAATTTTATCGAGCACTTCAAGATTTTTTATTATTCATTCGATTCATTTTTTTAATGATCACGTTAGGTTTGAATATCACAAAATAAATTAATGAAAAACTGTTAAAATATAATGGTGGATATGGAAAATTTGAATGGTGCATAGTCTTTCTAAGAAAAATGTAATAGATCTGGCTGTAATGCTTTGGTATTAAAACATATTCAAAAAATAAGTTTGTAATCAGTGTTTTTCGCTTTTTTTTATTTTGGAAAATGTCCATTATTATGATTGTGTTTTCAAGATCCAAAATAAAAGTCAGTACTTGTCCTTCTTTCAAATACCTTTCAATTTTGTCAGCCTATTCCTCAGAATGTTTTTATCTTTCTTAATAATTTAACAATATATACAAATTTTCATTCCTTTTTCGTTCAGCTATCACCCATGCTTTATAGACAGACTGTCGAAAAACTTAACATTACATATGATTTGCAATTGGGTTAAAGTTCTACTTAAAATTGTTCATACGTCAAAATTGGAAACGCCGTTTTCTTTTGAGCGGACAAAAATTCTAGTAAAGTAAAAACTTGCTTTTCTTGATTTTTTGATCAATCGGACTGCTTTTTCAGTTTTGATAAATGATCGATTCTTACTAGAGCCTTAAATTGACAAATTGAAGTGAAATATTCGAAAAAGTTCAAGTCTTCTCGGTGAAATTCGAACTCAAGACTCTCAATTGACCATGAACGCAGATGTTAACCTTGATTCGATTTCAATACAATAACGACGTGGTCCGCTTTCGCAAAGCGCTCTTCGCAAGTGCGTGGCTTTTTGCCAAATTTGATCGTGGTACATTATTCAAATAACAATGGCAATCTATGAATTGATAAAAGTTTTACAAAACTGTTAGCTGATTTCTAAGTTAGTTGTAAATAAATACGCGGCACACCTAAATCGCACCACGCACAGCAGCGCACAGTTTGGAAAGTCTGGAATAAACAATAAGATGCTGCTCGAAGCCTTGCTGTTGTGCCGCAATTGTAAGGGAACATGGTCCAATTCGGACCTAGTAACAGTTTTTTTGCCATATCTTTTCAGCACGATGAACTACATGAAAAGTTTTATGTTTTCGTGAAAGCCTAATTCAGCGCGCAAACTTTTCGCTCAGAGAGTTTTGTGATATCTCTTACCAGGACATTACTAGACATGTTTGGATAAAATTCTCCAAAAGGTCCGAATTGGACCAACCCTGTTCCAATTCGGACCCCCCATGTTCGAATTCGGACCACCCCATATAGGTATTATCGTTTTTTGCTATGGAAGTAATGGAACACAACTCCGATTTGTTAAGCATCAAAGCTTATTGAACTTCTTCTGTGAGCTCAAGCATAAGAAATAAACTCAATGCGTGACAAATTTCGTTTTAATTCGAGTCGGAACTAGCTCAAGTAAAATGTGAATTTCCATAAAAACATTTGTGCAATCCGCTTGTGAAGCTGGTTCAAAACTAGATACAGTCAACTCTCCCTAACTCAATTTTGAATGGATCATAGTGTATGGGAGATATCGAGATAAAGAACACATATCTTTAACACGTTTGAGCTTTTTGTTATTATGGAAAAAATACCTTTGAAAAGGTCATTTTTTCTTTGAATGTAGTAAAATATTAACACATTGAAACTTGGCATTAGAGTATCGGGTTAAACAGGTGAACTTGTATGAGGCTGTGAAACAGACAACATCGAGTCTTAGGACATCAAGTTGGAGAAGTACAGGGGATAGGCAAAATGATTGAGATCGGCAAAATTTTGCCCAAATTCAAATGCTTATAACTTTATGAAAAATGGATGAAATTGGATGCATCTGAAAGCAGTCGACGGCAAATTTGGTCCAGTTTTAGGAACTTCCTTGGCCATGCATATTGGACACTGGACACCGGAGATGTTCCGGATTTTCTGAGGTCATGTCCAAATGTCATTTTTTCTGTCGCTTGTATTTTTGTGCGGTGTAAATTTAGATAGATGTTTGCAATTTTCCTAGAAACAAGAACTAATAGGAAGTTGAATGCCACCGGACGCATTAAGATTGGTTGGAAATCTTCAGAAATATGACCATTTCCGTAAAACTGGTTCCGGAAAGCATGGTCAGTCATGTTTGTATTTTCAATCATGTAAATATTATCCGGAGCTATATCCAAGCGGACACCAACCTTAAAAATGATGTTTTCTGCAGCGTATTCAGAACCATTAGAAGCACAGACCACTCTATAGAAGGTTCCAGGTACCCTGGGGGAAGTGGTCAATTATTAACATATCCGGAACCACATCAATATGGGCATCAAACTTCATGATTTTCAAAGGTTATGCTTTCCGAAGCATTTCCAGCATCACCGGCTGCCATGACCACTTTATAGTAGGTTCCAGGTGTCCCGGGGATGTGGCCAATTCAAAGCTCTTAGAATAGACTGAGTACACGTTGAAAATCAAGAGGTCCATATTGAACCATATCAAAAGGTCTGGATTGGACCAACACACATTTTGTGATGTTCGAACTAATTGATCACAAACAGTTCATAAACATATCAAAACCATATGGCCAGATGAAAGCTTAGGCTTTGGAGATTCCATTACAAAATAACACAGAAAGATTGGAAAATTAGTGCCACTTACAGAAGCTTGGAAATAATGCTAACATACGGTACACTAGAGCTCTTCAAAACAACAAACTAATATAAAAATCAAACGAAATAACTGAAAGGCGTCAAATTTATAGTGTAAGATCCAAGCCGAAAGGTGGGTAGAAAAACGATACACACGATCTTTAGAGTAGCGCCAGTATTGATAAATGCTTGATGGTCCGAATTAGAACAGGGTCCGATTTGGACCAGGTTCCTCTACAATTTTAAACAATTTACTTGTTTAGGGATATCCAGTTTTTAACAGTTTCTACCGTTTTTCCTAGAAACAAGAACTAATAGGAAGTTGAATGCCACCGGACGCATTAAGATTGGTTGGAAATCTTCAGAAATATGACCATTTCCGTAAAACTGGTTCCAGAAAGCATGGTCAGTCATGTTTGTATTTTCAATCATGTAAATATTATCCGGAGCTATATCCAAGCGGACACCAACCTTAAAAATGATGTTTTCTGCAGCGTATTCAGAACCATTAGAAGCACAGACCACTCTATAGAAGGTTCCAGGTACCCTGGGGGAAGTGGTCAATTATTAACATATCCGGAACCACATCAATATGGGCATCAAACTTCATGATTTTCAAAGGTTATGCTTTCCGAAGCATTTCCAGCATCACCGGCTGCCATGACCACTTTATAGTAGGTTCCAGGTGTCCCGGGGATGTGGCCAATTCAAAGCTCTTAGAATAGACTGAGTACACGTTGAAAATCAAGAGGTCCATATTGAACCATATCAAAAGGTCTGGATTGGACCAACACACATTTTGTGATGTTCGAACTAATTGATCACAAACAGTTCATAAACATATCAAAACCATATGGCCAGATGAAAGCTTAGGCTTTGGAGATTCCATTACAAAATAACACAGAAAGATTGGAAAATTAGTGCCGCTTACAGAAGCTTGGAAATAATGCTAACATACGGTACACTAGAGCTCTTCAAAACAACAAACTAATATAAAAATCAAACGAAATAACTGAAAGGCGTCAAATTTATAGTGTAAGATCCAAGCCGAAAGGTGGGTATAAAAACGATACACACGATCTTTAGAGTAGCGCCAGTATTGATAAATGCTTGATGGTCCGAATTAGAACAGGGTCCGATTTGGACCAGGTTCCTCTACAATTTTAAACAATTTACTTGTTTAGGGATATCCAGTTTTTAACAGTTTCTACCGTTTCAAAACGTTCCGTGCTCTAGAACTATTCCATAGTCCCTAAAAAAAAATTACAAATCGGGACTTAGGGTCGTTTTCGACCAGAAAATTCAAACAGCTCGCTAAAATCAATGTGATGACCGATTTCAGTTCTGTTGAGCTTCAATGAAATGTACAAATGTCTAGTCTCAGAAACCCTCCAGGATACCCCGAGTTGGTCACAGTGGCCACCAGGAACCTGCTACATCTGAAAATAAAAATCCCTTAAGACACCCTTACTTTGGGGGTCTGTAGTTTCGTAACCAAACGTATAACCTGAACCGTTCATGTATGGTTGAATAGGTATTCACGTGGACTGTAGATAGAGATTCTCAATTCATTTCATTCATACCTGATTCCTGAAAGCCGTAACATCCGAAAAATAAGTTCGCATCGCTGTTTTGTGTAAGGTACCCCGGGGCAAGTGAGAATCAGGGGTAAGTGGGGTCTTTCGTCGTAGCTCACATACGAAAAGTTTTTCATGGGGGTATTCTTCTAGAATGTTGAGAATACAATGATAAGGAATGTATTTAGTACTAAAAATATTGTTAATTTTATAATCATGCGGTTCATGTAACAGTTGTCAATTCTGCTTCATTTTCAACTTGCATGATAAATTGTGACACATTTCACATCGAATTTACATCAGTAAGCTACAATAAATAAAGCCAACGATAAATCGGTCACAGTTGATCAGCAGAAGTTTTCTCATACAATTTTGTATAGGGAAAGGCATCTTCAGCATCTTCAGTTATCTTGTTAATGGAAGTTTTAATCGAAAAAAAATATGCAGTAGGCGTGATAGCCATCGTCATTACACACAACCGGTACCAAATATTTTTTTCGAAAACAGTTTCCAATTTTGAGAAATAACTCGTTAGATTTTAGCGGTTTTTCGTGCATAGGCTCTAGCGCATCCCAAGCAACCAAAAGTTCCGATAAAAAGGCATGTTTTGGCTTAAGCAGCTCCCTTTTTAAGTAATTAACCGAACTTCAGTTCACATAAAGTTCAATTAAATGCTTAAATGGAATGATATTTACCATAAAGTCGAGAAAAAGTTCGATTCGATTTTGTTCTGAACTTTCCAGTTGTTTATAAGTGTATGAGTTACTTTCTGGAGAATCAAGTTGTGTTAGTATCTGTTGTGTTATCTTAATCAGCGATATAGTTCAATTGGAACTCAAAATCTACTAGAAGTGAACTTTCGAGTTCACTGCTTAAGTAAAATCCGAGCTATTGGTTGCTTGGGATGTGCGTGAATCGAGAAAATTTCCAAACCAAAATGCTTTCGACCGGCGAGTTTCGAACCTACGACCCTCGTTATACTATTGCTGAATAGCTGCGCGTTTGCTGTTTTGACTATCTAGAGAAGGGCTGCCCAACGTACGGCCCGCGGGTCACATCCAGAACGCGACGTCATTTTGTGCGGTCCGCGAAGAGTTTGAAGATTTTTCTCATATCTGGCCCGCAGAATGTTATCTTTATTTAAAGTTAGAACATACCAAGGATAATTTTTGACAGTTTCAATTGAAATTCACGCTAATATTTCAGCTAATATGATGATTCGATTAGTTTCAAAATCTTCTACATTAACCTAATATCAGGAATAATTCAAATGATTCAATGTCATATGTTGTTAAAATTACATACAATCTCAATAAAAATTGTCATGACAAACACAAGGGGCAACATTGTTGCAACTTCTTCAACTAGTAATTAATTAGTAATTGCTAATACTGGAAAACTTAGTAGCACTATTTTTTGAAGTTGATATGCGTTAAAATTATTCTACGAATAAATCTAGCTTGTGAGAATCGATTTGAGGCTCATAATGAGAAGTCTTATGTTTTCAATGATTGAAATAATTTCATCAAGATTTTAACAACACTGATCCTGTGTTGATTTCTGACCGAATTCTATGCAATCCTGAACAAATATCTCGCTGAATCCATAACAAGATTTAGAATGGAGATTCTTAGGGTATAATCTGTGTAAGAGTTTTGCTAAATATCACGCACATTTCTTACAGGCATTATTTCTAAATAATGATGAGCGAAATTGTGACAAAATTATGGGTAGGATTCTTATAACATTTTTAACATGATTCTAATAAAAAATAGTTCTGGATTTTCAACGATTCCTGAACCAAATACTGATATTTAATTGCTGAAATGTGGCCCGTGGTTCAAAAAGGTTGGGTAGCCCTGACTAGAGGCCACAATTATGATTTTTGTATTTAGGTTTTTTCAAGAGCACCATTTTTATTTATGTATCTTCTACAATTTTACCAAGTATGTCAGGCGTTTTGGCACCCCCTGGAGGCTGGCGCCCTTGGCGGATGCCAACCTGCTCAACCGCACGCTACGGCACTGCATATCTATCAAAACATGTTGCGTTTATGACCATCATTCAAAAGTTCAAATTTTTCAACCGAACAATGTTCAAGGCTAGTATTTCATCCGCCCAATGGAAGCTGCAAATTGGACCGCAAACGGAACGCGTTCAAATCTGTTCAAATGCATCACTGAGCCTGTGCCTACGAAGTTTTGGTGCAATATTGATCTTGAAATTCAAGTTTTTTCACAATAAAAGACCGGTGAAAATTCTGAGTGTACGTTAAACATTATTGAGCCGCCGGTTAATATTGTGATATGAAATTAAACTTAGAGTACTAAAGAAAAAAAGAACTTGTCACCCCTTATGTTATCAAATACCAGTCATCGCCAGACAAATGTTTTCTCCACATGCAACAGCAAATATTTTATATTTTATAGAACGTAAACACAAGGGTAGGCACCGGTTTATTTCAGCACGGTGACGTACCGATATCCTATCTGAAATCCCATCAAAGTCTAGAGTATTTGAAAGATTTCTCTCGTTGAATAGATTTTTGTCCCCTGTGGCCAAGGCAGCGTGCACATACGAAATCGTTTAAGCGTTCGAGCAAATGTAGCAAATCTCCACAAGTAGAACCCACGCTGCAAAGAGAGTTGTTTCTCAACAGGGTGAAATGTTCAAGTTTCCCTCCTTCGTAAGGCCATGTGCCAAATATTCAGTGGGGAATTTTGTAGTACATCTTTCGAGAACAAAACATACAGAATAAAGGGGAATAGCCAAGAGAAATGTAACTGCTGCTCCCTCCTCTTTTGATACTTCCCTGCTGTGATACAGGAACTGAATTTTCCTCCCTTTATTCGATTATGCACACCAAAATTGCGGAAAAATTAGCGGCTGATTTAGTTTCGTTTTTATTTTCCGGACAAATGTTTTGTATAATTCAATTGCAGAATCCTATTCATTCAATGGGCGGGAGAGAATATAAGTTTTGTTTTCAAATACGGGTACCTATACGAAATATGGATAGATTCGAAAAGTTGACATTTCATTCAAATTAAAATAAATCATAATAATAATGACACTTACCTATGAAAACTGAATGCCTGCTATCAAAGGTGAATAAACGCATTGCGTTGGCACATCCATAAAAAGCTTAGATAAAATGAAAACAAAACCGTCTTCATACTGAGATTGCATACACGGAGAAAACCGGAAAACCCATTGTTGAAAGACGTGTTTATTTCAGAAGGTACACGGAGAAATATTTTTACCTAATTTTTGAGTTTACTTTACCCAAAATTAAGTATATCGATTATAGTTTCAACCCAAAATCTCTCGGTTTTCTCTTTCTCCCCCACGAATGTTGTCAAAAATAGAGAGAGCTGCATCTACCCAATGGGGGTACTTTGGCCCAATAAGCCAAATTTGGGTAAATGCAACTTTTCTTATGTTTGGGTCGAAAGAACTCAATTTTGCGTTAAATCAACCCAAAATTGAGTATATTTTTCTAATGGAATTAAAGCCAAACAACCTAGTGGGGAACCTTGGAAATTTAGCCAAAATTGAGTTATTGGGCTCAACTACGGAATTGCGTTGAAACAACCCAAAATTGAGTTGAATTCCGTCTCCGTGTAGCTTTATTAACTGAATGTTACAACGATGTCTTTTGACGTTTTGAGAATGCACAGGGGTGTAGTTGGAATCTTAGAGAGGGACATTATAGTAAATACCGTAACACGTTGCAAGTAACTAAATAAATTGGCTTATCATTTTGTCATATTTTTTTGTGGGAAATAATAGGAACTCCCTAGTCTCTGAACGCGAGCTCATTGTGTGCAAAATTTGAGCAATATACACGGCGAAAAAATGTCAAAAAGGTGATTCATTTTAAAACAGTTTTAGAAGACAGGATGTGATTCTTGGTGGTTGGTAAATGGCTGGGCATGGCGTACCATTGGTACCTCGCGCACCTGAAGGAATAAAATAGACCCCTCTGTGCGGTCCTTAGCCTCTTGCCCAGCAACTCCTATCCCTACCTCCTCGCGGTACTGGCCGGGGTACGAGTAACCTCAGGGAAGATCGGGTAATCAACCCCCGGTGGGAACTTTGGTCGTATGCCGACAGGGAACGGGGGGTTTGCTTTTACTTTTGCTTTTGCTTCTGCAAACCTGGAGCGTCTGTATTCCATGTTAGGAGCGGCTCACAACAGCGTCTGTTCCCCATGTCAGGGGCGGCTGATCATCGTCCGAGTGCCAGAGAAGGACTCTAAGCTAAACTGCGCACTATGGCCCTCCGAACATTTAGGGGGAATGGTCCTCCGGAAATCTAGGGGGTTGGTGTCAGGCCCTGCAAGTCAACCGTAAAAACACATCAGCACAGGAACGTCAACGAGAGAATACGGACCGGAACAATCGGCAAAGACCACAGCGACGAAAATGGACTAGCGATTGGAAACTCGGTACGTGGAACTGCAAATCTCTCAACTTCATCGGAAGCACACGCATACTCTCCGATGTACTGAAGATCCGCGGTTTCGACATCGTAGCGCTGCAGGAGGTGTGCTGGACAGGTTCGATGGTGCGAGCGTTTAGAGGTAATCATACCATCTACCAGAGCTGCGGCAATACACGTGAGCTGGGAATAGCTTTTATAGTGATGGGTGATATGCAAAGGCGCGTGATCGGGTGGTGGCCGATCAACGAAAGAATGTGCAAGTTGAGGTTCAAAGGCCGGTTCTTCAACTTCAGCATCATAAACGTGCATAGCCCTCACTCCGGAAGCACTGATGATGACAAGGACGCATTTTACGCGCAGCTCGAACGCGAGTACGACCGCTGCCCAAGCCACGACGTCAAGATCATCATAGGAGATTTGAACGCTCAAGTTGGCCAGGAGGAAGAGTTCAGACCGACGATTGGAAAGTTCAACGCCAACCGGCTGACGAACGAGAACGGCCTACGACTGATAGATTTTGCCGCCTCCAAGAACATGGCCATTCGCAGCACCTACTTCCAGCACAGCCTCCCGTATCGATACACCTGGAGATCACCACTGCAGACGGAATCACAAATCGACCACGTTTTGATCGATGGACGGCTTTTCTCCGATATTACCGACGTCAGAACCTATCGTGGCGCTAACATCGACTCTGATCACAATCTAGTGATGGTGAAACTGCGCCAAAAACTATCCGTTATCAACAATGTACGGTATCGACGCCCGCCTCGGTATAACCTAGCGCGACTGGCCCAACCGAACGTCGCTGCCGCATACGCGCAGCATCTCGAGGTAGCGTTGCCGGAAGAGGGCGAGCTTGACGAAGCCCCTCTTGAGGACTGCTGGAGCAACATAAAAGCAGCCATCAACAACGCAGCCGAGAGCATCGTCGGGTACGTGGAACGGAGGACATGTAACGATTGGTTCGACGAAGAATGCCGGCAGGTTTTGGAGGACAAGGATGCAGCGCGGGCTGCAATGCTGCAGCAAGGAACGCGACAAAACGTGGAGCGATATAAAAGAAAACGAAAGCAGCAAACCCGCCTATTCCGGGACAAAAAGCGCCGCCTGGAAGAAGCGGAATGTGAAGAAATGGAACAGCTGCATCGTTCACAAGAAACGCGAAAGTTCTACGAGAAGCTTAACGCATCCCGAAAAGGCTTTGTGCCGCGTGCCGAAATGTGTAGGGATAAGGACGGAAGCATCTTGACGGACGGACGTGAGGTGATTGAAAGGTGGAAGCAGCACTACGATGAACACCTGAATGGCACGGAGAACACAGGCGCCGAGGGTCACGACAGCGGAGGAAGTGGCTACATCAGCACGGCGGATGAAGGAAACCAACCTGCCCCCACATTGAGGGAAGTTAAGGATGCCATCAACCAGCTCAAGAATAACAAGGCCGCTGGTAAGGATGGTATTGGAGCTGAACTCATCAAAATGGGCCCGGAGAGGTTAGCCACCTGTCTGCACCGGCTGATTGTCAGAATCTGGGAAACGGAACAGCTGCCGGAGGAGTGGAAGCAAGGGGTTATATGCCCCATCTACAAGAAGGGCGACAAACTGGAATGTGAAAACTATCGTGCGATCACTATCCTGAATGCCGCCTACAAAGTGCTATCCCAGATTATCTTCCGTCGTCTACCACCAATAACAAATGAGTTTGTGGGAAGTTATCAAGCTGGTTTCATCAACGGCCGCTCGACAACGGACCAAATCTTCACTGTACGGCAAATCCTCCAGAAATGCCGTGAATATCAAGTCCCAACGCATCACCTGTTCATCGATTTCAAAGCGGCTTATGATAGCATCGGCCGCGAAGAGCTATATAAAATCATGGACGAGTACAGCACAGACAAACAGACGTAACACTTAGATCAAATCCCGATCAAAATCATAGTCACGATGACATGTACGCCCAATGCTAAAATCGGTGTGTTTGGCCGATGGACCAACAGATGGCGGTAGTGTGTAAACGTCAAACGCGAACAAAAACGATGCGAGCGCAGCGGGTGGTGGATTGGCCACCTACCATATATTTGAATCGGCCGTTAAAAAGGTTGTCGATGGGCATCGGTGAGAGTGTGACGTCTGTTTGTCTGTGAGTACAGCTTTCCCGGGAAGCTCACAAGACTAATAAGAGCAACAATGGACGGTGTGCAGAATAGCGTGAAGATTTCGGGCGAACATTCCAGTTCGTTCGAATCCCGCCGGGGACTTCGACAGGGTGATGGACTTTCGTGCCTGCTGTTCAACATCGCGCTAGAAGGTGTCATGCGGAGAACCGGGTTCAATAACCGAGGTACGATTCTCACAAGATCCAGCCAATTTGTTTGCTTCGCGGATGATATGGATATTGTCGGCAGAACATTTGGAACGGTGGCAGACCTGTACACCCGCCTGAAACGTGAAGCGACAAAAGTCGGCCTGGTGGTGAATGCGTCAAAAACAAAGTACATGCTGATAGGCGGAACCGAGCGCGACAGAGCCCGCCTGGGAAGCAGTGTTACGATAGACGGGGATACTTTTGAGGTGGTTGATGATTTCGTCTACCTCGGATCCTTGTTAACGGCTGATAACAACGTTAGTCGTGAAATACGGAGACGCATCATCAGTGGAAGTCGCGCCTACTATGGGCTCCAGAAGAAGCTGCGGTCGAGAAAGATTCACCCCCGCACCAAATGTACCATGTACAAAACGCTTATAAGACCGGTGGTCCTCTATGGACATGAAGCATGGACCATGCTGGAAGAGGACCTGCAAGCACTTGGAGTGTTCGAACGAAGGGTGCTTAGGACGATCTTTGGCGGAGTGCAGGAGAACGGTGTGTGGCGGCGGAGAATGAACCACGAGCTCGCTAGGCTCTACGGCGAACCCAGTATCCAGAAGGTTGCGAAAGCCGGAAGGCTGCGCTGGGCAGGACATGTTGCAAGACTACCGGACAATAATCCTGCAAAGATGGTGTTCGCGTCGAATCCGGTTGGCACAAGAAGGCGGGGAGCACAGCGAGCGAGGTGGCTTGATCAGGTGCTACAAGATCTGGAGAACGTGGGCCAAAATCGAAGTTGGAGAGACACAGCCATGGACCGAGTAAATTGGCGTAACATCGTTAACGAAGTTTTATCAAATCATTGATGTAACACCAACTAAATAAATAATAATGTGATTCTTCTGAATTAATTTTCTCAAAGCCGTATGGAAGTTACTTACGTCGATTTGAAAAACTAATCGAGCAAGTATTTTTTTTTTTCCTTTATTAGGCCGATACAAATTTGACTTTGACTTTTTGACTATCCCTCCGAAATTTTCGGTCCAAAATTTGCATTTCGATAGGGTAGTCCGAAAATATTTATCATAATTTCAAGGTTTTCAGAAAATTTTGTTAACAAATTAGATAAGTTTTTTTTATTATTTAAATTTTAATTGTTCATTTTATTATCCACCCCCCTCGACCGCCCGAAGCTCGATGGGACAAAAAGTCTAGTTCATCATTGCCACATGTAAGGGATGGTACACAAATTATGCCACGCCACGTTTACCAACGACAGTCAAGGCAGGCTTGGTGAAAATCGCTAGTTTTCATTTGTTGTGTACCTTCGATCTTTCTGGACAAACATTGAAAAAGGGCCACAGTTTTCTATGCGTTTTATTGAAAACAGTAAAAAGAGGCTCATTCCAATACTTTATATTCAATTAGAATACACGGTGCTCTCGTGACGTTACTTTTGAATGTACATGCATTAATTCTAATTCGATTTTTACTACTTTTGATAAAATGCAAAAATTTGCTTTGGCTAATTACGCGTTTTTATCATGTTTGTCCATGGTTTAAGATCCGGGCTCACAGTGACAGTTCGTGACAGCAAAATCTCGGCTCACTGTGACGTAGAGAAGTTTTGTATTGGTTTCTCCCTCCCAGGTCCCGGCAAACTTCGTCTTGCCATCAAGTAGGCTATTTTTAAATTGTTATGAAACGTCCCATACAAAATGACAATTCCATTCATTCTCATTTTTTCGACTTTCCCGGTAAATATTCTGAGCTTTTTATACACACAAACACGTTGGAGCACTTCACGAACACTTTAGTGAAAGAATTTACAAAATCTGGTAGCCCGTTCTCAAGCCATAACGTGACATACAAACACCGCTCCATTTTCATGGTGGGGCAAGTGGATTATTTGAAGCAAATTTTCAAGTCCCTCATACTTATTAATTTATTTATTTATTGTCGTCAATCATGTTTGTAGACCGTTACAGAGAGTTTCTTATGCGCTAGTTACACTACTACATTCAATTACCTAATTTTCCTTCTTAAGATAATGTGCGGAAGTATTGTTTTAGCATCGCGTTGGACCAAGTTAAGTCGATTGAATTGTAATGTTTATTATAAGTAGTCATCATTTGGTTCATTGGCCCAAATTTTGCATAATTAGTACGGTGATAGTTGATTGCAAATAGTTCTCGATGGCGTAAGCGTCTGGATGGTACATAAAAGTTTAATTTAGATAATAATTCTGGTGAATCGACTTTATGGGATGCAATATTGTTTATAAATGAAATCATTACATATTCACGACGCTCGCTTAGTGTTTGAATATCAATCAACATACATCTAGCTTTGTAAGGTAGTAATGGAAATTCTGTCCAACCTAATTTGCGAAGAGCATATAATAAGAATTGTTTTTGCACCGACTCTATCCTTTCATCATGTACTGTTGAAAAAGGAGACCAAATTATGCTACAATATTCAAGTATTAATCTAACATAGGCAATAAACAATGTTTTTATTGTGTATGGATCATTGAAGTTTTAAGCGAAGCGTTTAATGCAGCCTAACATATTATTAGCTTTATTGATCACAGTGTTGTAGTGATCAATGAAAGTAAGTTTTGAGTCTAAAATTATGCCTAAGTCTCTGATTCTATTACATTTTTCAACATTGTGATTGCCTAAAGTTATTGTTACATTAGGAATGTATTTTTTCCTGTTAAAAGATATCAGGTAACATTTTTTTACATTCAGTTGTAGTAAGCTTTTCTGACACCACGTGTGGAAGATTTGTACTTCGTGTTTAAAAATATGTATGTCCTGTGCAGTTTTTATTTCAAAATAAAGTTTCATATCGTCAGCATAGATTAATACTTTTATTTTGTCAAGAATAAACGACAAATCGTTCACAAACAGTATAAACAAAAGCTGACCTAAATGAGAGCCTTGTGGAACCCCTGAAGTGGCATGTGTGGGAGTTGACTTATTTCCTTTGAATTTCACTATTAGCTCGCGAGTGGTAAAATATGATTCGATCCATTTCAGCAATTTGGCTTCAATACCCATTTTTTGCAGTTTAAATATAAGCATGGGTATATCAATACGGTCAAATGCTTTACTAAAATCTGTGTACAGAGCTTCTACATGATTTCCATTTTCCATAGCACTCAACGAATAGTTTACAAATTCGAGCAAATTAGTGGTTGTCGATCGTCCTTTAAAAAAGCCGTGCTGCGCTGTAGTTATTCTGTTTTTGATTTGGATGAATACTTTTTCATTTATGGTGGCCTCAAAGAGCTTCGGGATGCACGAAATAAGGGCAATGCCACGATAGTTAATTACATCAGATTTTTTGCCCGATCTGAAAATGGGAACAAGGTATGAGCTTTTCCACATCTTTGGAAAGACTCCAGACTCCAGTGACATATTAAAGAGCCAAAATAAGGGAGTAGTTAATTCAGTTGCTAAAGTCCCCATGAAGATTGGCGGAACACCATCCCACAGACAAACAGACGTCACACTCTCACCGATGCCCATCGACAACCTTTTTAACGGCCTTTGTCTTTGTCTGTGATCATCCGGTTCATTTCCTTTGGTTGCATCAAAGTTTTTCAAACCATTCAATATTTCATGCACATTTATATGACTGATACCAACATCGTTAGGAAATTCAGGATGGAAATCCAAATATTCATAATCACGATTAGCTTCAGAGTATGTTGTGTATACTTCTTGAAAAAAAATTGAAAATAAGTTACATATTTCTTGTGCGGTATGGCCAACCTTTTCATTAAAATACATTGTAGAAGGATTTTGAAGTTGTAGGTTTCATATACCAATCGCATTGCTGAATTGAGCTGTTCGCTCATGTTTCAGAGTTCAATTTTGCTGAAACTGCTATTAAAACTCCGCCACCGGACTTCTTTTCAGACCATTGATTATTACGATCAGCTCTATAAACATTGTATTGAGAATTTTGCCCTCCAATAGACTCACACCTAAATAATTTTGTCCCACCAAAATATTCTCCCACCATATTTGCCATATATTGGATGGCGTCGTAGCTAACAAAACCAACAAGTAACGCACATGTAACGCATTATGTTGGATTGTACATTCAATGCAAGGTGCGTGCTTCTATGAAAGTGCCATATAAACTGATGTGTGAGTATTTATTTTTCTTCGTTGAAGATGTGCACGATAATCTATTCCTCAACTAAACGAACAATAATTATTTCCGAAAATTTCTTCACTCCGTATACTCTCATCCCAACTCGTTTCAGTTCCCAGAATAACAGAGTAAGTGCAACCTAATACTTTGCGATGAATTTCACTCAATTTGGCTGCGCTTCTCACCCTGTTAAAAATAACTCAATACATAACAATCAGAAAAATAACCATGGTGGGGTAAGTGGATCACCTATAAAGAAAACTATATTCTCAAAACAAATGTGATGTAAACATGTATAGTAAGAATGATATTATGTACTGTCATTCTTGTTATAAGTGCTATGTTATATATTTGATAGCTTTAAAATTAAAAAAAATATTTTGTCAAAATATTATGAAAAATATTTGAACATTAGTTTACACTTATTTCAACAAAAACAAACACTGTAACTAGAACTTTTTGAAGAAATTTCATCCATTTTATACACACAAGAATTGAGGATCGTTAGGAATGTTTTCGAAAGACACTCGTAGTTTAAAAATATTAATTACATTTACTTTTGTTTAACATACTAAAATCTTTTTATTCTATTTATGGAAATATTTGTATCATCTGTCTAGAACAATCGATATGGTCAAAAAACGTATGATAATATACTTTAAGTTGGAAAATTTGTATGATTTGCTCTGTTGAATTTCAGCTTAGATAAACCACGGAATGTTTAGTTTAATTTTTTCAATTTTATTTTTTTATACAAGAAAGAATGTACAACACTTTTAGGTGGATGAATTGAAATTCCCTCAGGTCAGTTTGGCAAGTTCAAGCTAGGAGTGAAAAATGTAAAAGAAAACAACACTTGACACTAAAACTTTTAGCGGCTGTTTGGGCACGTCAGGAGTTAATCATCAATATTAACCTCCTTTTCCCGAGCAGCCTAGATAGCCGCGTAGTGTCGGTAGCGGTTGTTTCAACTGGCTAAGAATTAACACTACGGACTGCCTGTTCCGGTGGTAAAAGTCCACCTCACAGGTGACCCCTAATTTATGGTGTGATGCGTACCGTGCCTAAGAATGAATGGTTAGGGGGGTCTAAATAAAACCTAACCGCAAACGGAGCCTGTGGGGTACCAGGGCGCCCTCCACAGTATTGAGTCCTTCCTGTGCTACCCGGAGCAATGGTGCAGGTGACCTTGTGTTTCTCCGAGATAATCGGCTGCCCTTCTTCAGTCTCTATCTTGAGGCTTAATAAGGGTGGGATTATGAATATGTTGACATTTAATTTAAATTATCACCTATATGGATTCGCATTATGCGTTTTACACAGTGTATTCTGTGCTCTTTCGCCTTTGGCGACTTTAAATAGATACCGATCTGTTTTTTTCGTTGCTGGTCTTTTTCGTGCTGAGATTGCAAAAAGCCTAATCCTGCCTAGTTTGGGTAGTGGCTACGGTTAGGTTAGCTCAGATCAATCTTCAGCATAAAAGAACAGCAACGATCAATCTTTGCAGACTCATGCAAAATGGTGCAGCCCAAGTGGCGCTAGTTCAAGAACCCTACTTTCGAAGAGGGAATTTCTATCTAGGTAACCTTGTGGACCCAGTTTTTGCTACTTTTAGCAAGCTTGAAATGGCAAACTCGCGCTCCATGCCCCGCGCATGCGTGCTCGTAAATAAAGCAATCGTTGCTACACTCATTTCTGAGTTGACGACCAGAGATGTATGTGCTGTCACAATTGATGTTTCTGTTGGTGACCTCAACAGGAAATACGTCTATTGTTCGGTATATTTACCACATGATGAACCATCCCCAACGGATGACTTCAAACGAGTTGTCGTACACTGCGTAACAAAAGGCCTTCCGCTGATTGTGGGCAGTGATGCCAATGCTCATCACATCATCTGGGGCAGCTCGGATATCAATTTGAGAGGCTCCAGTCTGATGGAATACTTAAGTAGTACAGACCTTGGATTACTTAACATAGGCAATCGCCCAACCTTCATGGTTTCTAATAGAGAAGAAGTGTTAGACATAACGCTCTGCTCGAATAGAATCAGTCACGAGTTGACGAATTGGCATGTATCAGATGAGGAATCATTATCTGATCATCGCTACATCTTCTTTGAACATTCAAATGTAACTGCGCAGACTTTGCGTTTTAGGAATCCCCGGTCAACAAACTGGGAACTCTACATTGAATTGGTTGCGACCAAATTTCATGGATATTCTCCGTCCATTGAAAATCCAAGTGATCTGGATGATGCCGTTGATACTACAACATCCTACATTATGGAAGCTTTTGAAGAAGCATGTCCTCTGCGGTCTGTAAAGACTACAAGAGGGACCCCATGGTGGAATTCCGATCTGACTAGACTCAGGAAACAATGTAGAAGGAGTTGGAACAGACGCCGTTCAGCTGGATCAGAGTCGTTCAAGTCAGCTCGCAAGGCTTACAAGAAGGCTCTTCGTTCTGCGGAACGATCCGGCTGGAAAAACCTTTGTACAAATGTTTCCAGTTTGAGTGAAGTCAGTCGGTTGAACAAAATTCTTGCAAAATCTAAGGATTTCCAAGTGAACGAAATTCGCTTACCTAATGGTGACTTTACTTCTTCCGATGAAGAAGTTTTAGAATGTTTATTCAATACACACTTCCCCGGATGTGTGGACATAGCATCTACGGATGAACCAAATGTCTTTTCATGTAGTTACGAGTCTCTGGCCTCGGCTCGCAGTATCGTAACTACTGAATCGATTCAATGGGCACTTAATAGTTTTGCTCCTTTCAAATCTCCAGGAGCGGATGGGATTTATCCTGTTCTGCTCCAAAAGGGATTTGAGTCTATCAAACATGTTTTGAAAAAGCTACTTGTAAGCAGTTTTGCTACCGGGTACATTCACAAATCCTGGCGTGATATTACTGTAAAGTTTATCCCAAAAGAAGGACGTGCGTCGTATGAGGAAGCGAAGAGTTTTAGACCAATCAGTCTGACCTCTTTTCTTCTGAAATGTCTGGAACGCATTATCGATCATCACATCCGTGATGTTTATTTGGCAAACATGCCTCTTCATGTGAATCAACATGCTTACCAATCTGGAAAGTCCACTGTGACTCTTTTACACAAAGTTGTATACGATATCGAGAAAGCATTCGCTCAGAAGCAATCGTGCTTGGGTGTTTTCTTGGATATTGAGGGTGCCTTTGATAACGTGTCTTTCGATGCCATATTGGAAGCCGCACGAAACCATGGGCTACCTACAATGATTACCAATTGGATTCATCAAATGCTCAAAAACCGACATCTCTTCTCGACATTGCGTCAAGCAGCGATTCGAAAATTGAGTGTTTGCGGATGCCCCCAAGGGGGAGTCTTGTCACCACTTTTGTGGAATCTCGTAGCAGATACGCTATTGAGGCAACTCAATAATTGTGGTTTTCCAACTTATGGATTTGCCGACGACTATCTAGCTCTGATAGTTGGTATGTGCATAAGCACCCTATTCGACCTGATGCAAAGTGCTCTTCAGGTAGTCGAGAGTTGGTGTCGCCAATATGGCCTTTCGGTTAACCCGAATAAAACATCTATTGTTCTTTTTACGGAAAGACGAAACCGCGATGGAATTCGACCTTTACGTCTTTTTGGCACTGAGATTAATGTGACTGATCAAGTAAAGTATGTCGGAGTCATTCTAGATTCCAAACTTTTATGGACAGCTCACATTGATTTCAGTGTCAAAAAAGCTTGTATGGCCTTCGGTCAATGCCGGCGAACCTTTGGTAAAACTTGGGGCCTCAAACCCAAATATATCAAATGGATTTACACAACAGTTGTTCGACCAATATTGGCATATGGATGTCTTGTGTGGTGGCAAAAGGGCGAAGTGAGAACAATCCAATCAAAATTGGGCCATCTCCAAAGGATGTGCTTGATGGCGATGTCTGGTGCGTTCTCTACAACTCCCACAGCAGCGCTCGAGGCCCTTTTCGACGTTGCGCCACTACACATATATCTTAAACAAGAAGCACTTTCTTGCTCTTACCGTTTATGGGTACTGGATCTACTGGAGAAAAATCCAGTGAATCGTAGATCTACACACACTTCGTTGTTTCCACTTTTGGTGAATTGGGACAAAATTGTCCTTGCTCCAAGTGATCTCACAATTGCTTGTAACTTTCCTTACAGGACATTTACCACACAATTCCCTTCACGGGAAGAGTGGACGTCTGGCTATTTGGAAAGAAGTATATCAAACAATATAGTATGTTACACTGATGGCTCCCTTCTTGAAGGTAGAGCTGGTGCAGGAGTATATTCTCGTGAGCTAAGGCTGAATCAGTTTTACTCACTTGGTAGAAACTGTACCGTTTTTCAGGCGGAAATATTTGCTCTTATGTGTGGAGTGCAATCAGCACTTCAACAGCGCGTAATGGGTAAAGTCATATACTTCTGTTCAGATAGTCAAGCTGCTATAAAAGCTCTCGCTTCGGCCAACTCAAGGTCGAAGCTTGTTATCGCATGTCGAACTCAAATTGAGGAACTGAATTCAGTCAACTCTGTAAACCTTGTATGGGTACCTGGCCATTCTTCCATCGCTGGAAATGAATTGGCTGATGAGCTAGCTCGCGATGGAGCATCGCATGACTTCATTGGCCCTGAGCCGGCTATTCCAATTTCGAAGTGAATTTCACTGGCAACACTGGCGTGTAGTTGATACGTGTGCTAACGATACGCAATTTTAATTAGTTCTAACAGAGTGTAATTGGATAGTTTAAATCCTTTTCATCTCACATTTGCATCGTGAGTATTGGCATACATACTATTCTGAAATCAGTTACTTAAATATTGTGCTAAAATAGTCATAACAGATAAAACTTAAAGTGCATGATACTCGGTTATGAACAGAGATAGTCATTGGTTTGTGCTGTGGTGATGTATTGAGTTGGTATTGTTGACTGCTGCTGTTGTTGTTGCTGGATGGATAGTCGTATGCCTTGCATTGGGTTAATGAATTAAACTGAAATTTGTGTATGCGTGCATATATTATTCAGATTTTGCACACAAAGTGGTTTCTGCTTCTGCCTTTTGAGTGAAATACATGACTCTGCCAGATAGATTTAGCGAAAATTGAGCGAACGGGCGTCTTGCACAATCTAGCCGTTGGTTCGCGCTAGGTGCATTGGTGCTGTAGTAGTTTGATTAGTAGCACGCTTTGCGGTTCTACTGGTAATGAACATGCTATAGTAACCCTGAGTCAGTTAGTGGATTTGGCGAAATTCGGGCGAACGGGCGTCTTGCACAATCTAGCCGTTGGTTCGCGCTAGGTGCACTGGTGCTGTAGTAGTGTGAATAGTAGCACACCGAGTGTATCTGTTCAATTCTTGTGAAACGAAAACGGTTGCGTACAAGTATTGTACGCAAGTCTGAGTAGTCTTACAGGGTCGACAGATTTTGCAAAATTTGGATGATAGAGCTGAAAATTGAATTATAGAGCTTATATGATAAATCCGTTGAGGAGCAAATAGGTGTATTATTAACTGTCCGGTAATTCAGACGTAGCATGTTAGCAGCAATATATTTATGTGTATAAATGTTCGTACCATATGACTTTTCTGTTCGTATTGCTGGGTCTAATTGAGCTGCCATTCTTTCATGTTTTTGGTTCAATATTGTAGTGTACTGATTTTTTGATTTTTGCTATTGAGTTTATTCAAAGTTGGTGTGTGTAACGGTTATTTTCTTTTTACATTTATTTATTTTAGTTTTCGTTGGAATTTGATTCTGGATCTGTCTTAGCATAGTTGTTCTCATATTCGGTATAATGGAGGGCGTAGACAGTATTTGCGTCGAATGCAACAAAGTAGAGAAGGATGCTGGCAAGCTAATTACTTGCATGTACTGTTTTAGCGAAGCGCTTTATAAATGCCGTAACCTTGTCGGTAACGCAGCACGACGTATCAAGGATAGGATGTATTTTTGTTCGCATAATTGTTCTAGCATTTATCAGCGCATCACTGAAATGCAGAACCAAAAATCACAAATTGTTGAAACACTAGCAGCTGAACTCAAGGGAGCGGTTTCAAATGCTGTTTCTCTGGAAATGAAAAGCGTTAGAGGTGAGGTGCATCAAATCACCACCGCGATAGAAAAGTCACAGCAGTTCCTTTCTGACAAATTTGATGCAATTGTGTCAGATTTCCAAGAATTAAGGAGGGAAAATGAGAATTTGAAGCAAGAAATTGTTAAGCTTAAGCAAACACACCAGCACATGTCAAAAATAGTCCATAAGCTCGAACACGATGTTGATAAAACTAACCGTAAGGAAAATTGTAACAATGCTATTGTTCTAGGGGTTCCCTTCTCTCCAGACTAAAATACATTAGGAATTGTTCAAAAAATTATCGACTGCTACGGTTGCACTGAAAGCAACGCAATTGTGTCAGCAAACAGACTTGGCGGCAAAACCAAAGCAAGAAATTGCTTGATTCCCATTCGAGTAGTTTTCCAGGATAGAGATTCAAAAGAAGCCGTTTTTTCGAAAAAGAAAAATTTCGGAAAACTTAATTCTACTTCAGTTGATGCAAACTACGTTATCAATGGAAAACCGACTACAATTACAATGCGGGATGAACTAACTCCGCTGTCGTTAGAATTGCTGAGAGATATGCGGGAGCATCAAGATAGATTAAATGTCAAGTATGTCTGGTCAAGTAGAGATGGTAATGTCCTAGTCAAGAAAAATGAACATTCTAAACCGGAATTAATCAAAACACGCGATGATATGGTTGATCTTATTAATCGTTACACAAATAAATCACCGGTTAGAACAACCCCTTCGCTAAAAAGGAAATGTTCAAACGTCAACAGTAATGTGTAATTCTTTAATGTAATTTTAAATGTTGTGTCTACTTATAATAATTTATTTTCAAAATGGATGGTTTAATAAATGTTTATCATGATTGTACTGATGATTTTAACTTGAATTATTCTCTAAGTGTTGATAATTATCTTCGAATCGCTCAATGGAACATACGAGGCATGAATGATATGCAAAAGTTCGATAATATTTCTCTATTCTTAGATAGCATCAAAATCCCAATTGATGTGTTAGTTGTTGGTGAAACGTGGCTCAAATCAGATAATTGTGCGCTATATAACATACCAGGATTCAAATCTGTTTTTTCTTGTCGTACTGCATCGGCGGGCGGCCTTGCTGTATATGTACAGGTAGGATTAGTGTTCAACGTTTTGAAAAACATTGAAACTGATGGATTTCATTTGATCCATATTGAAATTAATAAAAAAGGGTTCCGTAGTGAAGTGATTGCATTATACAGACCACCATCTTTTGACTTCAATCGATTCCATGATGAAATAGAAAATATATTATCGGTTCAAAATCCACTTCCTCGTTTTTTCGTCGGTGACTTGAACATTCCCATTAATTTATTGAACAACAACATTGTTGTTCGATACAAAAGCCTTCTCGAGTCCTATAATTACGCTTGCTCGAATACACTCGTGACTCGACCAATTAGCAATAATATTTTGGACCACTTTGTATGCAGGAACGATGACTTAGGAAGTATAAGAAATGATACCATCTATACGAATATAAGTGATCATTTACAGGTAGTTTCTTCAATAAAAATCAAGGGTTCTAAAGAATGCACTATGCTTACAAAGAAATTCATTGATAAACCAAAAATGCAAGAGCTGTTTAAAAACTTCTTAGAACATTTTAATCTATGCGGTGACGCGAACAATTCAATTTTAACCATAACCACTACCTACAAAAACATATTGGCTCAATGTACGAAAACCAAAAGCGTAAAAGTAAACATCAAATCTCAACACTGTCCTTGGATTAACTACTATTTATGGCAATGGTTGAAACTTAAACAAAAATATCTCAAAAAAGTAAAAAACAACCCCCACAATAACCATTTGAAAAATCTGCTGCAACATGTGTCCAAAAGAACTGATGATGCTAAAAGGAGGTGTAAGAGCGATTATTACAAACAACTGTTGGAGAACACTTGTCATGCAAAGCTTTGGAAAAATTTGAACGAGGTCATGGGACGTTCTAAACCAAAGACTCGCTTGGAACTAAAAGTAAATGGTTGTTCAATATCTGATAGTTCAGAAGTTTGTGAAGCATTCAATGATTTCTTTTCAAAAATAGGGAAAAATCTTGCCGACAAAATACCGAAAAGTAATTCCAATCCTTTAAGTAACATTAACCGATTAGAACCCTCAATTTTTCTAAACCCTGCGAATGAAATCGAAGTATTCGGGATTATAAATGAACTTGATGCAAATAAAAGTAGCGGTCCCGATAATCTCCCAACTAGCGTCGTCAAGGCCAATATCAACATCTTTTCAAATATTTTTGCTCAACTTTTTAACCAAATATTAGAGCAGGGAATATACCCGGAATGTCTTAAAGTTGCAAAAGTAACTCCTGTCTTTAAATCCGGTGAAGCGTCTGACCCTAGCAATTTTCGGCCCATTTCAACTTTATCAGTTATCAGTAAAATTTTTGAAAAAATGCTGGTAAACAGGTTAGTAAAATTCATGGATAAGTACAACATATTATACAAATTTCAATATGGCTTCAGAAAAGGTTCCAGTACCTCTACAGCGATAGTTGAACTTGTCGATTTTTTAATTGACAAAATTGATAACAAGTGTGTTATTGGTGGTCTTTTTATAGATCTTAAAAAGGCATTTGACACCCTAAATCACAATATTCTTCTGCAAAAATTAGAATACTATGGAATACGAGGTGTAGCAAATAATATCATTAAGAGCTATTTAAGTGACAGACATCAATTTGTAGCAATCGAGGACTTTCGAAGTGCTTTGAAGACGATCAATATTGGCGTTCCCCAAGGCAGTAATATAGGCCCTCTTTTGTTCCTTTTATATATAAACGACCTTGGAAGACTACCTTTAAAGGGAATTCCGAGACTTTTCGCGGATGATACAGCAATTTTCTATCCTAGTCTGGATCCTTCTGCTATCATTCCGAGCATGAACGGTGATCTACTCATTCTTATGCGGTTTTTTGACTCCAATTTATTGTCACTAAATTTAATGAAAACAAAATATATGCTGTTTCATTCCCCAAGGAAAAAAGTTAACTTTGATATAAATCTTCGTATAGGACAGACCGAAATTGAAAGGGTGTACAATTTTAAATATCTTGGCTTAGTATTAGATCCGTCACTTTCATGGGGTACCCATATTGATCGAATTCAAAGAAAGGTCTCATCTCTTTGTGGACTAATATATCGAGTGAAACCATTTGTTCCTCGTTATGCACTTCTTAAATTTTATTTTGGATGCGTACATTCTCATCTCCAATACCTCATCATCGTTTGGGGTCATGCCTGCCAGTCTAAATTGAAAAAAACTGCAAGTTTTGCAAAATCGATGCTTCAAAATCATTTATTCCTTACCACGACTATATCCTACCATTCAAATCTATACAAGTTTACCACATAGCGCTTTACCTCTACGTGGCCTTTGCGACTTACAATCTTGTTTGTTTGTTTATGATATTATAAAAAATCCTAACATGCATACTAACTTGGTATTACCTGCTAGTTCCCACAGCTACAATACAAGACATGCAAGTAACTTGATCAGATCTAGAGCCTTAACCTGTCTCGGTCAAACGCGGATATCATTCAACGGACCTTCTTTATACAACAAAATACCAACGCGATTGAAAGCGATCAACAATAGAATTTTATTCAAAACGAGTTTAAAACAGTACTACAGATCCAAAATCAACACATTCCTGAATTAATTTCGTATCAACTGCCAGTTTTCTGATATTTTCATTTAATTTATAGCACTCTGTTTAATGTTCTATGTATGTTTTATTTAATAGTGTATAATTATATATTTAGATTAAACTAATTTAGTTTCTACTCTGGGATCCCTTAAAAGGAACAAAGTTCCACTGGGCATCCCTAGATGTATTTAGTATTTTTTGTAGTATTCATCACTTTCGTTCACACACCAATGTAATAATGTAAAAGTAAGTGTAATTATTGTAAATTAAGATGAGTCCACTACCAGGGGGCTCGATGCAGAGCTTTTTGGTGTGGGGGTTAGTGGTAGGCTAAAAAAAAAAAAAAAAAAGATAAGATAAACTCTTGGGCGGCAACTCAGCACAAGCAATATTGGAATAGTTTGGAGTCGTGTCGTCAAACAAAATTGTACTTTACTGAGCCATCTCCAAAGGTGGCGAAGTATTTAACAAATCTGTCAAAGCAGAATTGCAGTCTCTTGTTCAGAGCGTTGACAGGCCACTGCCGACTCAACTATCACATGGCAAATATTCAGCGTGCTGACTCATTTGTGTGTGATAGTTGTGACTCCGATTATGGAACTTCGTATCACCTGATATGTAACTGTCCAGTTTTTGCGCAAATGCGATTCCAATTACTTGGTAAACACTTATTAAGTGAAACTGAATACAGAAGCCTGAATCTTCAGGACATCCTGTTATTCTTAACCCGCTGTGGTAATGAGCTATAGGCTCTCTTTACGCTCATGCGTTTTGCAGTGCCCTTTTTAGGGCGCTGTTCGAACCCATTGTAGTATGGAGCTACATGCTCTCATTTCGCTTATGCGATCTTCCCTCTTCAAGGGACCCCACTCCTATTTCCTCCCATCTTTCCCTTCCCTTTCCTCTCCCATCGGGTAGATGATGAAATAGGCTCAAATATGGCGATGGCACAAATCTCCCAACTGGTGGGAAACGTGCCTTTGGAGCCGGCCTTCTGATACCTGATTAAGTTGGAAAATTTGTATGATTTGCTCTGTTGCATTTCAGCTTAGATAAAGCACGGAATGTTTAGTTTAATTTTTTCAATTTTATTTTTTTATACAAGAAAGAATGTACAACACTTTTAGGTGGATGAATTGAAATTCCCTCAGGTCAGTTTGGCAAGTTCAAGCTAGGAGTGAAAAATGTAAAAGAAAACAACACTTGACACTAAAACTTATTCAAATCCGCTTAAGTAATCTGCCAATATTTAATAACAATACTTGATCCACTTACCCCATCCCATTAAAAAGTGCAGGTAAGTGTACCATGACCAATATATCTGTATTTATTTACAAAAATTACAAATTTTTTTTCCATTGTGATTCATACAATTAGAACTGAAATGTTCATCATGTGTGGAAAAAACTAAAAGTATTCGATTTTAGGCAGAGATACAATGGATTTTTTATCGACAGAAAACAACTTTAAAATAAATTGATGTTTGCAGTCAACAAGTTTGCTTGTGTTAGTGCGCGTGTAGTATCAGTTTTGCAGTAGTATCAGTGTGTACGTGAGAATATAACCTAAAATGAAGCAAAGGTGTGAAAACATTCGAAATATTCAAGAATTTATGCTTATTACGGACAAGTGATCAACATACCCCATTGCCACACTTCCCCCACAGTGTCTATATTTTTTCCGTCCGTAGGAAATCATTTAAATTATTTAGAATTCAGATTAGAACCGTCATCTTCAGAGTGCAAGTCCTGCATCTTACCTCGACGCCAATTCGCATCTGTTAGAAGTGGCTGGGTTGAACTCAATATGCTTCTACCGAGAGTTGTCAATGGTGACATTCACGCAAGAGATATGATGTTCAAAATCAAAAGTAATTGTTGAAGACGGTAGAGCTTATCCAAAGTAAGAACTCTTCGAATCATGGTGATTGGTATTTTGAATTGAATCAAGAACAAATTCAATCGAACGTGCTGATTTTTTACCGTGCATGGTAAAAAATCAGCGTTGAGTAGAAAATCGACTGATAAGCGTAGTCCGTTGAAAAAATCTTAAACATCAACGACCCAACATAAAGAAAAAGAATCTCACAAATTAGGGTGCCGGTGCCATTAGTGTACTACCTAAGCTATAAAAAATCATAACATAATCACGAAAAGCCTTAACTGAGAGCTTTTGGCGTCAACAGAAAGATTTCAACCTCTAATATATGGGAAAAATATAAGAAGAGTGATAAAATTAGTTTTTGAGCATAAAATCGCTTGAGCCACTATTGGTACACGTGTTCCAGTAGTTGCGCTAGTGCTCCAGTAGTAGATGTTTACGAATGTTACAAGGAATTTTAAACAAAATAGTTAATTTTTACATAGGTTTAACATTTTTCCTTCGGAAAAGCAATTAATATCTTTCGAACGAAGCATAAAGATCATTTCTGGGACTTTTCTTCATTTTTATACATCTATTTTAAAAACTGCTTCCATCCGTTGATCCACTACTGGAACACGACGGCAACTACTGGTGCAAGGGAGCAAATTTTTTGCGTTAACTCAATTATTTATATGACTCTTTGATAAAATAAAAAGCTGAAATTTGGCAAATCGTCTAAACTAGAGGCGATCTATCCACCAAAAAACAGCGCATGTTGTTTTTATCAAAAAATGTACGTTTTATACCATAGTCCAATCTACTGGTACATTACAACCATTGGTACCGGCACCCTAAACCATGAGTGGAATAAACTGTGAAGTCCAGATGAGTTTCAACCATTTGCAACGTTTATTGCTTTCTTTTTAAATATATATGTAAGTAGTATCGAGTTATTGCACATTTATAAGTACGTTTCCTATAATTTTCATGCTTCACACTTGATTATTCGCAAACATCATAACATGCTTGTATGCACTATTTAGATTGTGCATGAAATTAAGGGCCTTTCTTGATTTATCTAGTAGAAACAAAAATATAAAAAATCATGCTAAAAACGAGTGGGTTGAAAACCAGGAATAAGGAAACTTACTCGATTCCTTTAGGCACAAATCCAAAATGTAATCAATAAAGCTGTACAGTAGAATACAAAATTGAAAATAAATTTTGTTCCAGTATGAATGTAATGTCAGGAGAAAGAAGTAATAAGTTTAAATATCAAAATCCTACGTCGATGTTTTCTACTAATGCGGCATCCCAATACATTCATTCGCGCTGTGTGTCCGTTATGTGTGAGCAGTCGTTTCAAAGGAGACCGCCCAGTTGCGGTTTCGCTTTGCTGCTTCTTGCTAGCCCTGGTGCAACCAGGAACTGTAATAAAGTTTACCGATTAGACCGATTTAGAAATTGAAAAAAAAAACCAAGCTTATTCTAATTTGATGAACTTTTAGCAATATATCTTATATGCTGTTCACCTGAATTTTAATAAACTTTACCTAATATGCACATTTGTGTCTATCATGCTGTATGGTGTTAATCACTATGTTCAAAAGTTGGTCTTGAAAACTTATTTATTGAAAACAAAACATCGAATTTATATTAAAAAAAAAACTCATAAATATGACATGAGATGGCAAAAATATTTTTGGCCGCCAGTCTGTATGGAAACCGCCCATAGTGTTATCCCAGGGCGTTTGCGAACTTTTGTCCCAACTATGATGTCGCCTACTAAGAGTACTTGATTTTTTACCTCAAATGAAATGCAGCCTAAGTTAATTATAATAAGGTCAACAAGTTACTAGAATTTCTTAGATATATTTTTTATATCATAAAAGAATCTTGTTGATCAGTTTTTTAGACTCTATGACACTACCCCGAACGCCACTATCCCGAATGCCGTTACCCTGAACGCCATTACCCCGAATGGGTGATTACTCCGAACGCCACTACCCCGAATGGGTCACTACCCCGAACGCCATTACCCCGAAAGTATAATATTTTGGACACTACCCCGAACGCCATTACCCCGAAAGCCATTACCCCGAATGGGTCATTACCCCGAACGCCACTACCCCGAATGGGTCACTACCCCGTACGCCATTACCTCGAATGCATAACATTTTGAGACATATTCTAGTTATAGAATTGGGAGATAATTGTACGATTCCTTATGAGTATTCAACGAATTTAACTCAACAATGTATTTTTCAAATATTGGAAGATAAAAAAGCAGCTAGTTTTAAGTTTTGTTTAAATTTGTCCTCTAGTGCTAAGTTTTGTTTAAATTTGTCTTCTAATTTTAGTGAGATTCACACAGCCACATTGCAATGCTCTGAAGAGCAGCCTATTCCGAAAAAAGGGTGAGATTATTATGAAAAGGATAACTATAATAGGGCTAAAATAAGGATGTAGTAAAGTCTCTTATTGGACAACGGTACCCACTTCCTTTACTCTATTTTGTAGGTGTTGGGCTACTAGCATTAGGATCTTCTTAAAGATTTGATTTTGTAAACGATGTTAGTGGAAGATCACCCTGAGATAGCCGCTGCAAGTGTTGTTCTATGGAACCCGCTTAAAGACCAACATGATAGACAATCGTTCCGCTAAATCAAGGAAACGTTAATACACTTATACATGTTAGAAAAACGGCGGCCTCTGATTGTCGCTACAGTAAAAACTTTCGTTGGTTGGTGGGATCATTAATTTGAATTTCGATGAAATAATCACATATTTTTTTATTCAAGACAATGAAGAAATGATGATGGCAGAAAAGTGGTGCGCAAATTCATAAGAGACCTGTCTGTTTTCATACAAGAAAATAAAAGAAAGGGAAAATTTCTGATTTGAATTATAGCAGGATTCAGAATATATTCCTTTAAAAAAAGCTGTTCTATTTGGAAATATTAGTGACTAGCTTATCCAACGAAAACATGAAAGAACAGCCTATTTAAGAAAGAAGGGCAAATTTCTGGTGTAATGTTTGCAGCTATGACGTGAATGATCTGTTACGTGATGCTGGTACAACCTATATTCATAAGAAAGGAAAATATTTGTACAAAAACAAAATTGAAATATGAACACCACCATAGTGTCCAAATACCGGTGATCACGCTGATGTTCAGCAAGACCATATTGGGGTTATGGGTTCGAATTCCTCCAGTGGCTGATCTTATGCATTGAACAGAAGAAAATTCAAGTAACAATAATAAAATTTTCTTTGTTTTCATGTTACTTATGTTATTGTTCATTGGGACGCCTAACCAAATGTTAAAGGTAATAGAAATCTTGAATGTAACTGTTAGTTTTTGAATTTATTGTTCAAAACGATAAACCCACAGGTGGGGCAAGTGAAAAGTAAGGAGACGTTTTTCAAAAACTTTTTCTGTACTTTTTTGTTTAATTTTACATAAATATCAATTTCTGTATACTGCTTATATTTGGTGGGAGTCAAGCTAAAAAATATACACGACCTCATTTGTTTTAATTTAAGGTCTCTAGAATTTGAAGAATCCCAACTATGCGAAATCCATTACCCACTTGCCCCACGGTACCTTACTGCACTGTATCTCATACTATTCGGGGTAATGGCTTATTCGGGGTAGTGGCGTTCGGGGTAATGGCATTCGGGGTAATGGGATGGAGCCATATTTTAAGATGGATAATTGTTGAAATATTGTGATATGGAATTTCGATCAATAGGTAATATTCCACGGCGTGTATATAGGAAAGCTTTGTCACAAAAAATAGGCATTGCTAAATCTTTCACCATTCGAAAATATAGGTACTTAGCTTCCATTTGACGTATTCCCCAAAAAAAATCCACCGAGGGATCCCGAACATTTTTTTTATTTAAAATTTTTGTTCTTCAGGGTACATTATTTTTAAATGTAATCATTGTGGAAGACAGTTTCGTTGGTCTTAAGCTCGATGAAAGTTTCATTTTCATATAAAAGTTCATAAAATATATATACATACATATATATTAGGTTTCATTTAGTAAAAAAACGAAACTGTCCTATGTGATTTTGAGGATTTAATGAGCTATAAGACACTTATTCGATTAGATATGTTGAAAGTTTGACTGTTCACTAATTCGTACTGTAGAAGTATGTCGAATCGAGCACTGTTTCCTTTCATGGTTAGAATATATATTTTTTTCTTCTGTCTGACATTACACCTATGCTGGGACATAACCTGCTTCCCAGATTAGAGTTTGTTGAGTACTTAGTTACTAATTGAGAATTGTCTTTGCCAATCAACCGTAATTATTATGAGGTTCATAAAAGGTGAAATTGATCAACATTACAACAGCCTACGAAAGTAAATGTAATATGCTTAAATGCCCTATATCCCAAGCCTTAGCAAAACACTTAAAAATCCTCATTAAGCATTGGAGTAAGTAACAATCCAAAGACTATTTTAAAATTTTAAATTTTAATAGTATTGAAATTATTTTGATGTATTTAACATGGAATTTCAAAATTTAACAAGAATATAGTGGAAGATATTTCCTGTTAAATCAAACCATAAAAATAATTCCACCGCGAAAGTGGTTTTCTGACAAGCATAAGAACAATAACAAAATTTTCACAATTGATGCAATAATTAAAACACGTAAGCAGCTTACAAGCAAGAAACATTTACCGTTTTATACTTCTTTTAGATTGATACCATATTCAAATAATGTTAAATGTTTTCAATTTTATTTAATGGTTAATTATGTGATTATTGGCAACGGTTTAGTATTATGAGGTAGATTAACAAGTTAAATTTCATGTGCCCACTTGCCCCGCAGAGTTGAGTAACTGCAATTTACAGTAGATTTTTCAGACTTTCTTCTATTGTTTTCAATATATCGAAAAGATACCTTCCTATTCGTGCGCACATCAGCAAATACAGGGTGCGCCATCTTTCACGTCAGTCAATTTCTATATATGAGGTATTTTTATTAAATTTAAACTTTTGCAATTTATTTGGGCTATTTCATGAAAACAACATCAATCAAGTGGCTGCATTTATTGGTCGTAGCAAAATGAGCTGCATGCAATGCATTTTACATTACCTTTTTTAGCTTTTTGGTGGGTTTTGCGATGATATCGGCACAAGAGTCTGCCTTGAGCTCGCCAATAGTCCAAGATTTTCTAGCATATACTTTGCTTGTCAAGTAGCTCTGTCGCACCCTAATGGGATGCGATGCACCGACTTACCCAAGTCAACCAACAAACAGCGCCGACTCTGGTAATTGAGCTATCAATGACCCATGGGTCGACGAATGACAGGCCAGTTATAGTGAGTAAACAACACAAGTGGAAAGTGTAGGTGCGAAGAGAATTACCTTTGGTAAAAGTTACTAATTCAAATTGTTTATTCTACTTAAATCTAGTAATTACGGCTAAGCCAAGTATTAAATTGGATATTCTACTTAAGGTGATTATAGAACGAAGCCACACCTCAAAATTTGAAGAGCACAAGACTTGAGAACCGATCATCGCTTCACGTTGAAAATTTATCCCATTGGTCACCACCAGCAGGCAAACAGTTTGATTGATTTTCAACGCGAACTGTTGTCTGATTCTCCAGTCTTGTGCACTTGAAAATTCCAAGTTTGGCTTCGTTTTATAATCACCTTAAAGTCTATAAAAACGAAAACACATAGCACAGGTAAAATCGAACTAAAATTCATGCACATCTTAACCTAAAACATGCACATATCCACAGTTATTACGAGAAAATCGTCATTATTTCTAACAGTTACGGATGTTGTAGCTAGTACGGACGCAAGTAGCAGCAGAAAATCACTAAACGTAAGTAATAACTGCATGAATTACGTGTGCATAAGACAAAATAACGAATTTGTTCATATCCGAAATGCAACATATTATGTATATAGCAGTAGACCCACAGTGGGCTGAACTCGAAAAATTGAAACCGAAATTCAAAATTAAATCCAATATGTAATGTTTTTTTTTATTCCCAAAGGGATTTTATAACGCTCTGCAATAAAGTTGTTACAAAATCGGAAACCGTTCCGTCTGTCAATCCGTCCGTCTGCTTGCGCAACAAAATTATAAAATCCGTTCACGATCGGGGGCTCGGTATGTCAAAGAAAGGTGACGGTCAAAGCAAGCGGGGAACTTCTCCATCGAACAAAGATCCTTTGCCGGTAGTGAGCTGCGATATATGTCGGAAGCCGGATGATAGCCGTATAGTAGCGTGTGATTCGTGTGGGCAGTGGTATCATTTCATGTGCGTTAGTGTGGACTCGAGTGTACAGGACGAAGATTGGAGCTGCAAGAAATGTTCTGAAGCAGGGAAACAACTTATAGCCAACACTTCTACACCCAACAACGCCGGAGCGATACCGAAGTCAGGAACAAGCAAACCAACGGATTTGAACGTGGAGGAATATATTCAGAAGCAGCTAATAGCGATGCAGAAGAAGTTCGAGAAGATGATGAAGGAGAAGGATGACCAGCGGCTGAAAGAGCTCAGAGATCAACGGAAGCAATACGAACAGCAACTAAAAGCCACGGAGCAACGTGTGCAGCAACTGGAACAGCAACATCGGGGAATCACATCAAGTGGAAGTGGAACAGCAGGGAGTTTGTCTGATAAGCAGCCTAAGCAGACTTCGCCTAGAGGTGGATCGACGACAAATTCGAATGATCTGCGAATGATGCTCGGCGGTGGATTACCTGAGAGTTTCGGTGGCTACCAACCTCCGGATGTGGCTAGTGGTGTAAACAATCCGTTGCAATGGAGTCTTGGAACAGGGCCGACAGCTAGTTCGACCAGCAACCCATTGCCGCAAATACATGTTCAGGACGTTAGTCAAGGCGACGACAGTCTAGCACAGGAGCTGCTGTTACTGGAGGAGAAGCAAGCGTTAGAGAGGAAGCATTTAGAGGAAAGAAGTCGACTTCTACAGCAACGATACGCGATCGGCGGAAGTGCAACTGCCGGGCTGAACCCTCAAGCGACAGTATTCCAGCCGAATGTGAGCAGTGCTTTCGGTGTTCCTCTACTAAGCCAAAGTAAAGTTTCTGCGCGGCAAGCGGTCAACAAAGAACTCCCACCATTCTCCGGAGACCCCGAAGAATGGCCGCTCTTCATAGCAAGTTATGAGCACTCTACTAGAATCTGCGGATATAGCGAAGAAGAAAACATGCTGCGTCTTCAACTAAGCTTGAGAGGAAAGGCTCTGGAAGCAGTACGTTGCCGACTATTGCTGCCTGCGAATCTTCCCGGAGTGTTAGCGACGCTGAAGACCCTCTTTGGGAGACCGGAAATAATCGTTCATTCACTGGTGAACAAAATTCGTGAAATGCCACCACCGAAGGCGGAGAAATTGCAATCGCTGATTGACTTCGGAGTAGCGGTTCAAAACGTTTGTGCCACTATCGCGGCTTCAGGCCTGGACGAGTACATGTGTAATGTGGCTCTCCTCCAAGAGTTGACGGAAAGATTGCCGCCGGCGATCAGGTTGAACTGGGCGTATCATCGGCAGGGTCTGAATAGGGTGACACTTTCAGAATTTGGAGATTGGTTGGGTAAGCTAGTCGAAGCGGCCAGCATTGTTACGATACCCTCCATCAGTGCTCCGAAATCAGTCCGCGTCGGGCATAAAGGAGAGAATTACATCAACGTTCATTCGGAAAGCAGTGCAATTACCGAAGCTGCTGCGAAAGACCGTCTATCTACGCTGAAAGGTTGTCTCGTGTGTCAGAACGAATGCAGTGGCTTAGAAAAGTGCCCGAGATTCCTCGATATGGACGTCGGGACCCGCTGGACGATTGTGAAGGAGCAAAAACTGTGCAGAAAGTGTCTACGGAAGCACTTCGGATCCTGTCACATCAAAAAGTCATGCGGAAGGCATGGATGTACGTTCATGCATAACAGTCTGCTGCACGATGACAAGCGATACAGCAAACCTGCCATCACGGAAGCAGTGAAATCGCCTGCAGAAAACCCGTCGGAAAGCTGCAACACGCATTCGAAAACGGCGAGGAAAATACTTTTTCGGTACGTGCCAGTTACAATCTACGGCAAGGGGAAGCAAGTAACTACCTATGCTTTTCTCGATGATGGATCGTCAGCAACTCTGATGGAGCACAGTCTGTTGACAGAACTCGGGCTTAAAGGCAGGTCCCATCCATTGTGCCTGGACTGGACCGGTGGACACCAGCGAGAGGAAAACGAGTCGGTCATGCTGGCCCTGAAGATTTCCGGTGCAAGTGACACCAGCGAAGTATTCGAGCTTCCAGAGGTCCACACAGTCCGAGACCTTTCTCTGCCGAAGCAATCGGTGTTAATATCGCAGCTAGAAACAAAATATGGTTACATCGAAGGATTGCCATTAGAATCGTACGACAATGTATCTCCGCGAATCCTTATTGGAATGGACAACTGTCGGCTAGGCTACGCTCTTAGAATGAACCAGTGGTGTCCAAAACGCGTCTTGGATGGATGATCTACGGCCCCTGTGCGATCGAATCCGGTACGATCAATTCTAGTCATAGCAGCCATCATAGTTTCCATATCTGCCCGTTCGTGAAGGAAGACGAAAAGGATCTGAATACAGCTGTGAAGGAGTACTTTTCCATCGAGTCTCTGGGAATCTCCGGGTCGCCCACGTCACTTCAATCGAAAGATGAAGAACGAGCGTTAAAGATCCTGTCTACTGAAACGCGATTGGTTGGAAACCGTTATGAGACCGGCTTACTGTGGCGCTTTGATCAAGTCCAATTGCCAGACAGCAAGGGTATGGCTTTGAAACGTCTGGGCTGTTTGCGAAAGCGATTGAGACGGGAACCTGACTTGGCCGTAGCGATGCGTGTGAAAATGACCGAATACGAGGAGAAGGGTTATATCCGGCGGCTTTCGACAAGGGAGAAGGCAGAGAAGCACTTCAATGACTGGTATTTGCCGATTTTCCCTGTTACGAACCCGAACAAACCTGGGAAACTACGAGTAGTCTTCGATGCGGCGGCGAAAGTTAACGGCGTTTCACTAAATTCGTTCCTTCTGACGGGGCCTGATCAACTAGTCTCGCTGCTCGCCGTGCTCTACAAGTTCCGCGAGTTTCGAGTTGCCGTCGTAGGGGACATTAGAGAAATGTTCTTTCAAGTTCGGATGAAGAAACAAGATCAACGAAGCCAGATGATTCTGTGGAACAATGGAGACCACGAAGATGAGCCGGATGTGTACGTTGTGGCAGTCATGACCTTTGGTGCGGCGTGTTCTCCCAGTAGTGCACACTACGTTAAAAATCGAAATGCTGACAGGTTTGAGAAAGAGTATCCGAGAGCGGTCGAGTGTATCAAGTACGAGCACTATGTTGACGACATGTTGGCGAGTGTCGAAACAGAGGAAGAAGCGGTGAAGCTCGCCACTGAAGTGCGAACTATCCATTCTGCAGGAGGCTTCGAGATACGAAATTGGTTATCGAACTCAAGTGACGTTGTCACGAATCTGCATGAGAACAGAACCACAGAAAAGAATATGAGTTTCAGTACGGAGATGTCGACGGAAAAAGTGCTTGGAATGTGGTGGGATACCACGACAGACACGTTCACGTTCAGGTTATCGTCGAAGCACGACCAGGAGTTGCTCTCTGGTACAAGAATGCCCACAAAACGCGAAGTCCTGAGGACGTTGATGGCGATATACGACCCAATGGGACTTATCGCCAATTTCCTGATCTACCTCAAGATCCTGTTGCAGGAAATCTGGCGCTCTGGATGCGGCTGGGACGACGAGATTAGTGGAAATATAGCTGATAGTTGGGCGACATGGATTGAAACGCTACCGAACGTTCGCCAAGTCAGGATTCCACGCTGTTATCGATTCGAAACGTCCGCTGAATCGACGAACAACGTTATAAATTGACGATTACAAAACATGTCAAACCAAATCAATCGGTTAATAAATATCAAAGTTATTCAATGTTCACACCCCAACATAAAAGATAGCGCATCCTGTATGCTATCACAAGGTGACACTAGATATTAAAAATATTAGGAATTGAAAATTGTGTAGGAAAATTTACTGAATTACTTACATGTGTCACTTACTCCGGCCATCTACTAGTACATCAACTGTCCTTCTACGCTTACGCGTACCATGTTCTATGTAAACCTTATACACCGCTGGACAAATATGCGTAGAACGGCAGTCAACCCTCATACTAAATAAAAAAACACAATTTTCAACTAACTGAAGAATTTATCCCCTCTCCTTTATTATCTCACTACCAAACTAGTAAATCAAGCATCTTTGTATTTCATATTCATTGTAAAAAAGATGAAAATACTAACACAGTAGCAAGTGTTATTGATTTGTAAAAAGGGTTTGAAAGAGCTCTATTTCGTATCAATCGTTTTCAGCTTGAATTTGCACGGAATTTAACACTGAAATATGTAGGGAAGGTGTACCGGTATTCGCCATGTACCAGTTATTCGACACCCCAGATAATATACCGTTTTACGACATATATGGTTGCCAATTGTTTAGTGTTCGCTAAATTGCTTTAAGATGATACGTAAACATTGTCGGAAACCGCCAAATTTTCTCAGAAAATAATAGAAAAAAATCATTTTCCTTAAAATTGTTGCTCCTTTGCCCCTATTTTTCGCCATGGTGTTCCTGATTCGCCACCCTCCATAAGAAATCAACGTAAGTGGCGAATTCAGGAACCGAAATTAAATTCGTGGCGAATACTGGTGCAAGTGGTCCAGTATTCGCCACCACAATTTTTAATACAAAAACAAAGTTTCTGATTAGTTTTTATATGTTCCCTGATGCCGATCTCAGCAGTGCAAATCTCGGTTAAAGGTCGTTTGCTGACATTTTAGTAAAAGTGACGTTTGGTGACGGCACCCAAAGGTGCTGTTTTAAGTAAACTTGATTTTTTGCTGACATATCAGTTAAAATTAATTTGCTGACCGCTCAGCTGTGCGGATCTCGGTAAAATAATGAAAATTAGTTTAACTCAACTGAGTGTGTCCTTCACTGTACGAATAAGTGTCCTATGGAATATTAGATCCACAATATCACATAGGACAGTAATGTCCATTACAACATGTAATCTTATATATCTTTGTTATATTAACTTACATTTGAAATTTGAACAAAATTTTACAATAAAAAAAAAAAATATATTCAGGATCCCTCGGTGGATTTTTTTGGGGAACACGTCAAATGAAAGCTAAAAACCTATATTTTCGAATGGTAAAAGATTTAGCGATGCCTATTTTTTGTGATAATATTGTTCTACCAGACACGCCGTGATTCGTATGGAACCCAAATAGGCATAGCCCTTAACGCACATCCTGAAGGTGATGGGTTCAAATCCAACGTACATTAGTGCTTGCAACTCAACATACTTATGTAAAAATGATTCGTTGACTAAGCTAACTCGATATTAATAACTGTGGATAGGCTCGTGAGAATATTAGGCTGAGTAGCAGGTTTTATTACAGCAGAGATGTAACTTCTTCTTCCTGGCGTTACGTTTCAGCTGAAATAGAGCCTCCTTCTTAGTCCTTCTTTCACAAGAATGGAAATGGAAGAGAAATATGCAGGACAAAAAAATGCTAACTAATCAGCAATAGTAAATTTTAGCGAGATTACGGAATTGTTGAAATCCAGCAATCGAGCTGTCAAAATACATCGCTGTAAGTTCAGCAATGCTTTGCAAAATGCTAACTAATCAGCAATAGTAAATTTTAGCGAGATGACGGAATTGTTGAAAGCCAGCAATCGAGCTGTCAAAATACATCGCTGTAAGTTCAGCAATGCTTTGCATTGCTGGATTTTCAGTACAAAAAAATCAGCAAAATTTTGCTGGCTTCCTGCAATAAAAATTTGGTGTGTATATTATGCTACAACTTTTCTTCATCACAATTTTGTTATCAATGGCTTTTAGGGCTTTTTATGTTAAATTATGCAATATAAGATTAACCAGAAATGTTAGATTTTCTGGAATTTAAATTAAAATATGTATACCCTAAAGAAATTGATAACAAAATTATAATAAATCTAGTTACCTGGTTAACATCATTTGATAACTGATTTTGTTATCATCTTGGCTAAATTAACAGTCAACATAACAAAAATGAGAACTCAAATATGTTCGCCGAATAAAAAAATCTAACAGTTAATTCTGTTATCACTGAGTTCAAGTTGATAACTAAATTATTTTTTAATATTATGGTCATAAATTACGAAAAATGTTTGAGAGACGAATCACAGATAAACAGACGTAACACTTAGAATTATTTCTTTTAAAAGCCATCGACCATATCACACAATTCTCATCTGATGGCCATGTTGAAAGTATTGCGATAATATGCAACAAGGCCTGCAGAATGCGCTAGTTTGAAACGTCAAATACGAAGAAAAACGATGTACTCGCCTCTGGTTGTGAGGTATGTAATATAAGGATATTTGAAATGATTGTTTAAAGCGTGGGTGATGGGAATGTCGTCAGAGTTTGTCTGTAAATTAATGTTCTGGCCTTAACACCAATCTTTTTTTACAAAATTTTATATGACTAAAAGTCAACTTTGTTTATTGACACTCTTTTATGTGAAAGATGTGTGATAACATATTTTGTTATTAACTTGTTATCAAACATATATGTCAGGGACACAAGATTTGTTTTTATTCGCTTATCACTAATAACAAAATATTAAAATGATAGCAGCGATAATAAAAGTTGTGATCAATTTGATATCATCCATTTATCTAACCTATGCTAAACGAATTTTCTCAGTTTTAAAATTTGAGATTATTTGCAACTTACAAATAAGAATTTTGATTTAACGCAAATGGTTTAGTTTGGAACGGTCTAAATCGCTTGTGTGTTCCTCTATAACATGTTATTGATTTCATAGTGGGAATTTATGATTGAGTGCATTGTGTTGTAGTAGTGGGCAAAAGTAGCCAGCGGCTGTCAAATGTGAACAAACTACAGTCAACTCACCGTTTCCCCCACCTCGGGGCCTTATGCGCACAAGTCAACAAATATTGTCCTCTAAAATATTGCAACGATATTCCTGAAAACTGTCCATTTTATAGATATGTTCTTGCTAAATACGAAAACAAATGAATCAAAATTTCTATTTGAGGTTATCTAGATGATCATGGCTTCGAGATTGACTGGAAACCTTAAATTCTTTGAGTTCGAAGGACATTTCTCTTTCATCATAAAGCTCGGAAAACGGCGTTCGCTGAGCTTGCTCAACATATTTAGTTTGGTTTTATTTGACATCAGAAATGTGTCAACTTATTGTTTAAAGACATAAAAGGTCAATATATCAAACTACAATCACACGACGCGACGCGAGACAGGACACAACACTTATGGTTCTTACAAACGTTAAAAGGACATATAAATTACCTTTTTTAACGACCGGTTTCGGGCTTGATGCTGCCCATCATCAGGACGATGTCCAACTGATTGTGTTGGACATCGTCCTGATGATGGGCAGCATCAAGCCCGAAACCGGTCGTTAAAAAAGGTAATTTATATGTCCTTTTAACGTTTGTAAGAACCATAAGTGTTGTGTCCTGTCTCGCGTCGCGTCGTGTGATTGTGATATAGTTCTTACATTGCACAAAACCCAAAATAATGAGTGATATCAAACTATTTGGGAATGTTCAATTTGTTTAGCTTGGCTTTTTTTTACAAACAGACACACATCTTAAATGCGGATGTGCCAGAATCGAAGCGGGTTGTAATAAATGTTACCTATATTCGTATAATTTGTTTGTTCTAACTAAGGATTCTTTATAAGAAGATATAAAGGATTGCTATTTCTATCTGTCTATTCGATTTCGACGCAGAATGTTGGGTTTTCCATATTGATAAATGATTTATTGAGATCAAAGAATCACTTTCACTTGCACGGTTTATTTTCAGTCCTATATTTTGTGCTGATGCATGCTGAAAACTAAACGAAACCATGCCGCTTCTTCGGCGCGCATTGTTTCCATTATGACTGTTGGACATTAGTTTACGTCTTACGGCTAGGCAACGCAGGTTGTTCTCGTGGGCTTCGTGAAAGTGGCGTTTTAATCTAAAAGTATCCGCTCCGATTGCGAAGTCATGTGGCATTAATTAGAGAACATCAAAAGCAGCGCAGCTATGAAGTTGGTGATTTTGAAAATGATGCGTTATACCATACGACGTGTCCAAACACGTAAAATAGATCTCATCGGTTAGAATAAATAAAAAAATAATTCGTATGATGAGACCAACAATAATTAAATTACAAAAACAAACAATTCCAAAAATGTACAGTTATTGAGAACTAGACTCAGACACGACATTCTGCCACCGAATGATAACATTCGTACCTCACTGTGACCATTCAACTAAAGGAACAATATCTGGCAATAGCAGTACCCGACTAGAGGCTTGTAACAAAAATATAATAAAACTTTATCAAAATATACTATGCATACACGGGAAAAAAATCTGTGGTAAAAATTACTATTTTAGCTGACTACGCCCATTCTTGAAACTACCATGCAATTTCAGACCAATTTACTATGTTTACTGTACATCCCACCACATTACTGGTACATTTGACAGAAATAATTTACAAAAATCTGATTTTGACTACAGACATGGTAAATTCAAGCGCATTTCTGGTCTGCTCAAAATTGCCGGTGCGAGCGCTTAGGTTAACCCCCTAAAATGGTAGTTTTTACCGCACAATTTTTTTGCGTGTAGGGTGATGTGTTAGTATCCATCGTATTAAGCATTGATCAGTGAGAACTGCAATTTTCCCAGTATTGCAGTGAATGATGCTGATACAAACCGATGCCAAACAATTCTTTCTCAAAACGGCTGCATTTGTACAATAACATTTTGATAAATCTTGATCTGTTTTTGGAAATAATGCAAAGAAAATGCACCTTGCCGTATTCTCAATCCGTCGTATCGTTTTCAACTCCTTCGCAATCAGTTTCCAGATCCGTCTCACAACTTACGGCTCGCTGTGATGTATAGAGTGGTTAAAACACAATATATCAACGCTGTAATAAAATGTTTTACTAGAATATTTAGATCTACGGGCATCTCCCTCCATTCCTTCAGCATGATGGAATATACTAATTTCCTTTAAAATTAATTGTTCGTCATCAAAATTCAGCTCAAACATATGAACACAATTACTTTTGACCGTACAATTATGGCATTTGCTCACAGTACAGCGAAAACAACACAATCAAAGGAACCGTATTTTTACGTCGAGCGTCGCGCACACATTGATGCGCACTAGCTTTTTTTTCTCAGTACGACGGATTGAACTTTGTTTACATTCTCAATTATACGCGGCGGTTGAGAAAATTTCGTAAAATTTGGTGATTAATTGAAGTTTTACGGCGTGTGATTGGAATGACATCCTTCAGTGAAGTAGTACGAAGGTTTTCCATAGTGAAAATAGGTGCCCGGCGAAGTAAGTCACCCTCGGGGGCGGGAAGAAACTTGTGTTGGAAAGTGTTGTGACTGACGTCGATCGCTAAGCATTTCTCTCAAATCGTGTTCTTCCATGCGATTTCGGTGAAAAAGTGTAAAGTGGATAATTGAACTGAAGTTATTTATCGAAATACAGTAGTTTCATTGCATTTTTGGTGTACAAGTGTACAAACCATAACAGCTTTCACAAAATTACACTTGGATAATGAATCTATGTTGCAGGTAAGTTTGAATATCCGCCGTAGTGGAATTTTTAAAGTTTGATACGACGAATAGTAGCGCTTACGACGAAGTAGAACAAAACCCTATCACATTATTATATAATTTTTTTAGCCTCCGTTATCCACAGAACATATTAAAACAATGTGTTTATTTTTCCCCCCTCAATATATATTTTTGTTCATTTTTAACAACTTTGTAACAGAATTAAATACATACATATGCATTTCAATAATATACAATACTTAAAAACTTTGTCTTTTCTTTTAGAATAACGTATCCAATTCATTCAACTTGATGTTTTTTATTTACTATGCGAAATATTTTTTCTTGTCTGTCTTTGATCACCATTCTTCATTATTTTAACATTTACACAAAATCTAAATCTATATTGTTGTTGATCAGATCATGGAACGTTTTGATAAATATTAACTAAATGAAGATGCAAATGGGTTACTTTGTTTCATTTAGGAATAATGAAACTAAAAAAAAACTCTGCCAAACTATTAAAGAATTCACAGAATGTTATGATTATCATTTAATTTTTGACAAATTGTAAGTGATTAATTTAATTGCGACATAAGTCCAATTTTAAATTGCTTGTTTTACATCAAATCATACATTTTCCTGTCAATTGCACCAAATATCATACTGAATGAGTTACCCCGTACATTAGTAGACAGTATTATAATTTTGATACTATGTATCAAACATTATAACATGGTTTGATATGTTTTCGATAGAATTAAAACACATTTTGTTATGTTGTTTTAAGCTATTTTGCAAGAGATATTTACATTAGAGTGATGCAAATTTTGAAATGTTTGCTCCCCTATGCTTAAACGATTTTAATTATGGTAGGGTAGATGTACCAATAGTGGAGGTACTAAGTACGATTGAACTTCATTTAACCGCCTAAATTCAAGAAGCGCAATTAATGTACATGTTAATGTTGTAACGGGAAGTAACGACCATTGACTTAATGAGAAAAATGATTTCATCGCAGTAATCCACGGCATGTCAGTGAAAAATAATACCTCCACTAATGGTACACTGTTCCTTTAGTTGCGGTATATTTTTAATTTGTGTTCCTATAGTTGCGGTATCCGTGGTTTTCTTATGGGATCCTCCACTATAGGAACACTTTACCGCAACTATTGGTACAAGCGAGAACAGTTTTAGCAATTTTAGTGATATTTCATCAGTTTTAAAGCAATCTGAACGATGTTTTCAACTATTCCGTGTATCAACAAGCCAATATGTCGATTGGTAGTGTCGGTTCTGTGGTTTATGTGATAAAATCAGTGAAAACGGCACTACCGCAACTATAGGAACACCCACAACTAAGGGAACGTTTACCCTAAATAGCATCCTCTCAAAGTTTGACGTGATTCGGAAGAAATTTGACTGTGCACACGCCATTTGAAGTTTATATGGAGATTACTATGGACCAATCTTTAGTGTTCAGCCCTCTATCTTGTCGTCATAATATTTTATGGAAAAGTGAAGAAATTCTTCTACTGTGAAATCCTTCCAGCTACAACTTTGCCGAAGATCACTTTTTGATTGGACCTCTGGATAAATTGTTATTCATCATTATAAAGTTAGTTTGCATGTAGCATGCTTCACCAACTGTTCGGCAGGCAACAGTGGTGCTCCTGGCGGGAAGAATAGATCAAAGTAATCCACACTGAAAAAAAACATGTTTGATCCGTGTGTTCAAAATTATGGATCGATTCATGAACGTCTATATCGATTTGTTGTGATTTTCTTACAAATTTCGTGTGTGTTACACATTCGATTCTTTAGTTTTGCTTCATGGACTGATTCATCAACCGACAACATGAATTTCATAACAACTACCGAAAAGCTAAACATTACATATAGTTTGCAATTGGATTAAATGGACAAATTGATGTGAAGTTTTGCGAAAAAGTTACACGTCTTCTCAGTGAGAATCGAACTAACGACTCCCTGATCTCTAGTTAGGGCGCGTTACCCCTACGCCATGAGAGGACTCATGAACGCAGAAGTTAACCTGAATTCGATTTCAGCTCAATAATCACGTGGTCCTTTTTCGGTAGTTGTTAAACTTCCACTCGGCTGGTTGGCCGTAAACCACGATTCATAATTAAAAAAAAAGTATTTATCGAGCAACGGACTCATGTTCCGTAACCGGTCGTTTGAGAACGTCGCGACCCATTGGAAGCCCACACAATAGAAACCTCAGCCAGCGCAGTAGCTGGCTAGTGTAGTGTGCTATTTCAATACCTAAAAAATAATGCGCTCTCGGGCTAGGCATTGGATATATATAGAAAGCGTTGTGTTTGGATGGTCATCTAATTCTTCCGAAAGAGGTGCACTTTGCGAAAAAGGACCACGTGATTATTGAGCTGAAATCGAATTCAGGTTAACTTCTGCGTTCATGAGTCCTCTCATGGCGTAGGGGTAACACGCCCTAACTAGAGATCAGGGAGTCGTGAGTTCGATTCTCACTGAGAAGACGTGTAACTTTTTCGCAAAACTTCACATCAATTTGTCCATTTAGTCCAATCGCAAACTATATGTAATGTTTAGCTTTTCGGTAGTTGTTAAACTTCCACTCGGCTGGTTGGCCGTAAACCACGATTCATAATTAAAAAAACAAGTATGAATTGCATATATAGTTTTCCACATCAGTTCCTGAAGCTTTCCATTTCAAATTCATATGCGTTAACCTATGGGTGCATAGATCATCATCCAACACGAATTCAGTGTGTTTAACTTATGATTATCTTGTGTCATGATCATCATGTTCAAGTTGGTCGATTTGAATTCGATGAGCTTGCTGTCGATTTTCGTGTTCCAAATTTCTAAATTGTCAACCCATAGCGAACTAAATTGCCGTCGGACCTCGTGTCGAACGACAGTCATCATCATGTTCGAAAGAAAAGAAGCAAATTCTGAAGCTGAAAGTGTTATAGGAAAATTTGCAGATTCGCTTTTCTCTCTATTAGTGAAGATGTCCGAGTGAAGATGAGGAGTTCATTCTAATTTTCTATAAATAACATGCATTACTTCCAGCATTGGATATAACGTATGGTGTTAAAGAAAAATCGGATTCCACTAAAAGATTTTCCTAGCTTTCAGCTTCGAATAAAATGAAATATGCTAATCCCGGGCTTCCCAAATTATGGATTTGCGGCGCCCCGCTTGTTGCTGACTCACTTGTTTAGAAAAAAAAAACTTTCAAGTGAGCTTGCGACAAGCAGCGGAGCCTCGAATCCACATTTTGGGGAACAAGAGTTCACTATCAAATTTATTCTTTCAGTCTCATGATGTTCATGTTCTATCACACATGACTATCTAAAGCCAGTGTTGCTCAGACTCATTTCCCCGAAAATAACATTTTCCGAACTACTACAACCATGCTCTATCCTCCTAATATAGAAAAGCAGATGGTTAAGCTTGAGTACTGCACACAAAATTGATCAATTTTGATCCCAGAGAGCCACAATTCAAGTTTCGGTGAAATGAAATGAGTGAGTGAATGAGTGCGAATCATTTCACCGAAACTTGAATTGCGGCCCACCGATATCGAAACTGTCGGATCCCATGTGCAATACTTAAGCCCAACCACCTCCCCCTCCATCTCAGGAATACAACGCACATTTATAACAGTTCATGGCTTCACAATTCGAATTTCGGGGAAATGAGTCTGGTCAACACTATCTAAAGCTACTACATTTCGAATTCAATAAGCAAATCAGTTGGTTTTCATGATTTAATATTTGAAAATACATGTTTGTTTCACATGACAACCTAATGTTGATACACATGTTATTATACCGTGAAGTCAATGACGAAATCCATATGGCTACCACACTCAAATCAAGTGGTTTTCCTCATTGCGCAAATCTATAAGTAGAACACACGACCTTGACGTGTAGATTTTTCTCAGTGCAGGCTATTGCGGCGCTCATTTTAAATCCACATCCAGCGGCAGCAGTAACGCGCAAATAATATGCGCGCATTTCAAACGCAACGTCAAATTTCAAGTAGGCTTGGATTGTTCCGTTCTGCAAGGACGCAAATGTTCCAAATTTTCAGATAAACGCATTCCGTGAATTTCTCTTGCAGATCACAAGTTCAACAGCAAAAAAGCAGTGTGGCTCTGAAAGTAATTGAATGATCATCTCATCATGATTTACAGAGAATTCAATACAGTACCAGATTAACGGCCTAACTGACAAATGTAAACAAACTGAGTTTTATTCACCTAACACTTTAATTGATAAATTACAATCATATAATTCACATCTGTTCCTTAAAAATAACGTTTTTCACGAAATAAGTGAGAAAAACATAAAGGCGCATTTGATATTCTCTTTCGATACAAACTCTGATGTCAATTTCGCCCAACTTCCCCCTTTGCGGTAACCGGGCGCATTTGAGATTGAGTGTGACAGCAGGGCGCATTTAAAACTGAGTGTGCAGAAGGTCGATAGTGAAGAAGGTTCGTGTGAAAGAGCGTAGCAAAACGGCGAAGCTGATGATTGTCAAACCAGAAGGACGAGGTCAAAAGGCGCAATCGCTGCTGTCAAACTGAAGGAGACGAAAAACCGAGGGGCGCAACAATTCTAAATTTTGATGAATGGCGCATGATGGATTTTTATTTATTTTAACTTGTTATTCATGATATGTAAATAAATTAAATGTTTTGCTGCAAAAGTAATATTGTAACGGATCCTACAAAAATGCATCATGCGATTAAATTGATAGGAAACATAATATAGAATTAAAATTACATCCGCTGAACTTCAAATCTATTTTTCTGAGAATGTATTAGGCTTCACATTCGCCCTAATTCTGACTCTGTATTGAATTTGTTTATACAGAGAAGCGCGGATTCTGAAACCAAAGGTTCCAATTGAACCGTCAAACGTGGTTCCAATCGAGCAAATTCAATGAGACTCAAAAAGATGTTATATAAAAGAGACGATGTATGTGTGTTAGTGAAAAGCGATACGAAAGTGACGTCATTGATAAGCTTCCCAGACAACCAGAAGTCGCATAAGAATTAACGTGAAAACTCGTCTACTTGTACAAATAACATCACACCCGCACAAAACAGTGTCGGAAATCGTTTGAGTGACGGGTTTCTCCGCATAAAGCGCTATTTTCCGAGTTCATCAGTGCATTTTTTTGTTAACTTTCATCATATCAAATATGCACATATAACGCCTCCACTTTTGTACGCATAAGGCCTTTTGATGACGTCTTATACGGAAACGTACATATAAGCATCGCATAACGCAAAAGGTGATTTCGTTATACGTACATTTTGGTTGTCTGGGTTGGTTTCTTATGGCGACTGACAGGATGACACGCACACTAAAATATTGTTTGAATGACCTCAATTACACAGCGTAACAAAAATGACATTTTTGCGTGTCTCAATGATCAAATTATGTGCCTCGAGTAGATTTGGGGTTGCTGAATCTGATGCCATTCTCAGAAATGTTCCAGCACGTCACAATTTTTAGCTACAGGTCGCCAAAGTTGTATAAAACACTGGTTTTGATGATGTTTACATGAAATTTAAAGTACAATTTATCATTTTTTTTTGTAATCTAATCCACCAAGCATGCGAAATAGAACTTGAACTTTCATTTCAGATATAATTTGATTGGAATTGCACGATTAAATTTCGATTAAACTGATTTTTTCAACATGCTTGCAGTCTCCATACAAAATTCTTCGTTTCTCTTATATGGCAAAATACAACAATTCTCTAAACCATCAAAAAATAATTTTTCCTCGTCAAAACTATTATAAACTTTGATGATAAGTATTGTTATACACATAAAGTTTGAATTCTGTAGCAAATTAAGCAAATAAAATGCCTTACAAGCTGGCAAACTTGCATGCAAGTTGGTTGAGATAGTCATTTTTTTGCATTTTCAACAGCCAATATCTCAAAAACTAGACGTGCTATGATATTTCAGAAAACGGCAATGGATTCAGCAACCTTTAATTGAGTGAATAGCGGTATTTTGGTTCTGGAGACAAAAACGTGTTCCGCAGTGTTATTGATAGTCATTGCAAATATGTTTATAAACAAAGTCAAAATCCTCTTCGCGTTTCTCTAGTATAATCATATTCTCTGATGATTTTGACTTTGTTATCAATAATAACAAATTATCCTTGCGTCCCATCGGAATGTGGTCTTCCTCAAAATTGTAGCTGGGAAGTTTTCACATGAGATAAGTGTGTTCACTTTTCCATAGATTATTATGACGAGCAGTTAGAGGACTGAACACAAAAGGTTTGCCTTTTCGATAGTAATTTCCATATAAACTTTAAAGAGCGTGTGCACAACCAAATTTCTTTATATGCTTCAAAATATTCCCCAACTGTGCATCATTATACAATTGAAAATCAGTCAAGTAACCATCAGCTTTACATTAGGCATTCAAAACATGTAATCTTCTTTGTAAATTTGAAACCGTTTCGTCCAGAAGTTACAGTGATTTGTATATTTACCATTATTTCTATGAAGTTTAAGGTAGATCCCATTTATATGCCTTTGTTATAAAAGTGAACAAAATTTATAAATAAAAATGTCTATGAGACTGACTGAAGGGGCCCAGATAGCCGTAGCGGTAAACGCGCAGCTATTCAGCATGACCAAGCTGAGGGTGGTGGGTTCAAATCCCACCGGTCGAGGATCTTTTCGGGTTGGAAATTTTCTCGACTTCCCAGGGCATAGAGTATCTTCGTACCTGCCACACGATATACGCATGCAAAAATGGTCATTGGCATAGTAAGCTCTCAGTTAATAACTGTGGAAGTGCTGATAAGAACACTAAGCTGAGAAGCAGGCTCTGTCCCAGTGGGGACGTAACGCCAGAAAAGAAGAAGATGAGACTGACATTCGGCCTTCAAAAGATATAGTAGTCAAATATCTTCGTAGTTAGTTTGAGACCACTTTATCAAAAGACAACATAACTAGAGTACTTTGAAGTTTGGGAGTCATAAAGATTTTTTTTCTCCAATCGTCTAAACAGAGTGCGCAACACGCAATTTATTTGCGACACAAATCAATTTAACACATTTGTATTAAACGTGGATCTTTCATTGAAGAAAGTGTTAAAGCACAAGGGTTCGTTTGTAGAAATTTTGTTTCATTTTCGCGCGTTTTGCTGGGCAGTGTTTTGTTATGGCCCAAATAAGCGTATGCTGAATAATTTGAAAATCGCTCCTTGTTGCTCGAGGTTGGATTATGAACTGGTAAGATCGTTTTATGCTACTGTTCTAAAAAGGCTAAATATAATGGTTCACATTTCATTCATAGCAGCAAAAGGGGTACGTTTATATATGTATTTGTTCAATTAATAGTTAGTAATCGGTTATTGTTGAAATAAACCTTGTTTCTTGTTTTGCAAAATATTCCAAAATGTACCTTAAATTTGTCAATACTATAAGCCTATAAGTGTTGAATTTTCCTTCAGATTACTTTTTGAATTGATGTTGCATGATTAGCATCCTGCAAAATCTTTGAATGATTCGTAATCAAAGTTATCGTCAAGTTTTGTATCAGTCAAACTTTGTACATATGGAAGAATTACTCTTTTTTTTTTATTCATTATGTAGTGGACTTCATTGTATTTTGAGGGAGGTATTACCAGTAAAAATGATGCGATGATCATCTTCCATTACTCCAATTGACCTGTATTTGGATGCGGGAGGCACGGGTTCATTCCTTGTAATTCCATTACTTACACACTGAGGGTGGTGCAACTAGACCCAAGTAGCATCCGTTGGTTCATTGTGCAAGTATAGTTGCTCTTGTAATAGCTGAGAAGCAGCAGCGGGCGGTCAGTCACGCACTTAAATCACATTGAATAACATATTGATAAGAATTTGCTAAATTTAGTAGTGGTAAAACATTGAACGTGCGAAATCATTACTTAAAATTTACTTTATTATAGGTCCAACACATCAAAGTACTCTAAATATGTTGTCTCTTGATAAAGTATTTTTAAACTAGCTGCGAAGATGCTTGAATACTTTATCTTTTGAATGCCGAGAGTCAGTCATATGGATATTTTTATTAGGAAATAATGTACATTAATATAACAAAGCCATATAAAGAAGGTCTAATTTAAACTTCACAGAAATAATGGATTTGTATAGTTCACTGTAATTTCCAATTTTCTAGACGAAATTATTTCACATTTACAATGAAGATGCTTGGATATCACACGATATCACATGTTTTGAATGCTTAATGCAAAGCGGATGGTTACTTGGACGGTTTACAAATTCATATAAATATATATACAGCCATTCCATGAAAAACCGATCTAGTGGATCACCGAATTCCGTGAAAATTTGCTATTTTGTTCCTTATCCGAAATAAGGATACACGTATTTTTGGATTTTTTGATTAGGGTGACCATTTCCGAAATATAGTGACCAGAAAAATCGCGATTTTGCTAAATTTTTATTTTTAAAAAAATTATAACTTTTGAACCGTTCGACCGATTTTCAATCTTTTTGGACAAAATGAAAGCTAAAGATTTTGACTTTTCAGGAAAAAAATAAAATTTCACAGAAAGTGTGTTTTTTACATGAAAAAACTCAATAGTTTCCGTTTTTTCGTGTTTTGAAGGCCTCGGGACCAAAGGGGCTATTGCTGTTCTCATTTTTTCTTGAAAGTTCAGAAAACTTTACGTTTACTGTAAAATTTTCAGCGATGTATGTTTTTTAGTTTTTGAGATAAATTTTTTGGAAAATAAAAAATCAGTCATTTTTCATCGGCACACACTGTAGATCTCAGCGCATTAGATTTTTAATGTTTAAAAAATATCATAACTTTTGAACAGCTCAACCGATTTCCAATATTTTTTATGGAATGAAAGCTTAAGATTTCAACTTTTCAGAAAAAAAAATAGGAAACCTTGAAAAAATATATTTTTTACATAAAAATATATGAAAATTTCTAAAAACTTTTTTTTCCAGTTCCACGTTCAATTATTTTCGAGCCGACTGGTATACATATGAAACAAATATCGATAGTACTCTTGGTGTTAATATTTCTTTGTAAACAAAACATAATATTGACAATGCTCATGAAGCTTTAACTAATTCCATTGTTGAAGCAGTGGAATTGCAATACATAAATGCATCAGTAAACACAACGAAAAATATTTTTTTGCGAAAGAACAGTTCGGATTCCCACATAGACATTCGACACTCACCAATTTTTACGTTTAACAAGTTTGATTCGTTCCAACAGATCTGAAGGCTATTCTACTGGTCTTGGTCTTCTAGACATAGAAAAGGCATTCAACAGTATTTGGCATGAAGGCTTGATAGTAATATTAAAAAAACATTAATTTTCCAACATACATTGTTATACAAAGTTATATGTCAAATGGTACACTTCAGGTTAATTATCAGAACTACAAGTCTTGAAGACTTCCTGACAGAGCTGGTGTTCCTCAAGGCAGCATTTTGGGATATTTGAAACCTTCAAGTAAACGTGTTGTCACGGGGATACAGAGGATACAGAATAAAATTTTGAAAATGATTCTGAAGCTTCTTCCCTGGTATAGTACTAATAAGTTACATAGAGATAGAATATCCAATGTTGAAACATTGGAACAAATGTCGAATTAAATTATTAATAATTGCACAGTTAATTATTAATAATGTTAGACAAAAACCGTTGCTACGATAAACGCGTTGTATATCTAGGTTAAGTAAATTGGAAGCGTTTTTTTTCTCTCTTATGAGTAGATGAAATCAACTCACCTGTAAAAATTCTGAAATGCTACGGCAAATGAAATGTAATATGTTGTTAACAAAATGTTAATAAAAGCTTAATTGAGTTTTACCAAATTAGGATGATAGTGTTGTCTAACACAGAACACCTAGATATAAGAAATGAATGTATTGTTTGAAATGATACTAATGAAGAAAGAAAAGAACAATTTGTTTATATTGACTTAAAAATATGAAGCGATCTTTTTACGAAAAGCGATGTGAGACTAGACTCATAGTTCTGACTATCCTCAAAAAAGCTTTAAAATTGCCTTTCTGTCGACCAATCTGTCGAAACGCGACTTGAGACAAGACATAACATTGTTGAGCCTTCATGAAGTAAATCTTTATGACCAAAATAAATGCAAAAAATCTGATGGAATTATAGTTTTGACCCTTGTTTTTGTAATTGTATTATTGAAAATATTTCTCCGTTGAGTTGAAAACCAGTGTGAAACATATTTATGAGAAAATCTTCAGGCCGCATTTTTTGAATGCCTACTTTTTCCTAATAGCTGGTGTACAGTACGCACCAGCTATTAGGGCTGTACGCTGTACGATTTTACAGCTTGCCCTAATTTTCGAATGCTTGCGCCTGAATATCCATAAAACATATAAGTTTTCTGGTTTGTTTTATTAATTCATCATTTCCAATGCTGTAGGAGTTTATAGAATAGCAGGAAAGCATATCACGCATTTTTTTATTACTGCTTCCATTTTCGCCACGATGCGCCTCAAAATTAAGGCAAGCTGAGTTTTACTCCTTCATTCTTCTACACAAGATTGCTATGGATTTTAATGGCCAAATGGTCGATTGAAGAACCATTAGACGATACCTAAATGTTGAGACTGTAGATGTTGCAATCTACCAAAAGCTCGAAACCAACTGCCGAGGAAGATCTCACGTATGCAGCTAAGGCGCAAAGAGAAGACAACTATTACAATAATTATTTATACCGTGTTGTTTCCATTCCACGATTATTACGATACCAAACAAGCAGAGCGGTACGATTACTATAGATCGAATAGGATGATTCTCCGTCTTACTCGCTCGAACTCATTCGTGATGATTTTTCGATAATTCACAAAATTATTTATAATTATGGTCATTAAAAGTATAATATCCGTTTTCTACCTTTAAATTGTAATCCCTCTTTGCTTTCCGCTGATGTTGCACATGATACGAACAGATCATAAAAATTATGGGTCTGTTCTGGTTGGACGAGAAAATGAACATATCAATATCTCTTTTTTCTAACGTCTTCCTGTGGAATGAAATTTCAGTAAACGTGTGTGTAAATGGTGTAAACGCATAATTATATAATGACGTTGTTTTGTTTAATAATATTCTAACAACATACTGACAAGACAATCGCTCTTGTGCAAGAAGAGTAAATAAGTTTGAATGAACTGCTTGCATCTCCAGATAAACTAGGATCTAAATTGCTCTGCAAGGTGCTTGATTAAATGAAAACAATACAAAGTAAATGCATCTTTTTTATTCTTTATTAGTATTATTCCAAATGTTCCTTTCATTTCTTATATCTAGGTGTTCTGAAGAAGTAAATGCATCTGATGCTTTATTGACTGTTTAACGAGAAACTTGCGACGATCGACGCGCCACCATAATTCATACAACGGAGGGTATTAGAACTAACTTGGAGGTGATGATTTCGCAATTTGGAGGTTAACATCACCTCCAAACACTAGCGATTTTGCGGTGGGAAGTTGACGTTTGATCACGAATTGACTGTTAAACGAGAAACTTGCGACGATCGATGCGCCACCATAATTCATATAACGGAGGGTATTATAACTAACTTGGAGGTGATGATTTCGCAATTTTGAGGTTAACATCACCTCCAAACACTAGCGATTTTGCGGTGGGATGTTGACGTTTGATCACGAATATCTTTCAATGTGCCACGCAGTGCTCGTGTTCTTGATATTTATTGAACAAAAACAAAATGCTTTCGTTTCATATATGAATCCCTTTATGATTTAAAAAATATTTGGTGAACGGGAAAACTGAGATGCATTTTTACGTTCAGTTTTAAGTTCAAATCAACTACCTTAGGTACGGCACGCTAATATAAAGGTTTTCTTTTATGCGTCAAACGTTTATTAAGGCATAAGAATCCACCAATTAATCATCAGCAATCATCAATAATAAACAACAACAAAAAACAGTTAATTATTCAAATTCTGAAAAATCTTTTAAAAAATGGTTGTAAATATTGTAAAATTTATAAAACGATGACAATAATCCCCGTAAACGCCCGTTTTAATAGTTAAAATGTCTCTTGGAATATCTTTGGAACATTTTAGTAGTTTTTTTTCCTTTAGTAGCCATAGCCAACTTTCTAGGCAATCGGGGTCCTGAGATATCTGTGTTCGAAAAATGTCATGCTCACTAGCGCCATCTGGTGCAAGAATTCCGAATCAAATAGATCATCAAATGTTAGTCCTTAAACTACTGAACAACCTTGCCGAAAACACCATCTTCCGAAAAAAATCGGGGAGATATTCGTGATTAAAATATTGCATGATCAATAATGCCATCTGATGGCAGAATTTAATTTCAAGTTAGGTGGCCTATCATATGTTAGCCCTTGACCTTCTAAACAACTTTGTCGAAGACGTCATCTTTCTAGGTAATCAGGATCCTGAGATATCAGTGTTTGAAAAATTACATGCTCACTAGCGCCAACTGATGGCAGAATTCCGAAACAAGCGGCCCTCAACCTACTGAACAACTTTGCCCAAGACACCATCTTGTTAAAAAAACTACTCACCACACCGTAACGCACATGCGCTAGTGTCTATGTACGAAAAAATCGCTAAAAGGTAACCCGAAAAATATTTGTATGGCGACATGCATCTAGCAAATTATTTCTCAAAATTGGGAACTATTTTCGAAAAAATATTTGGTACCGGTTATGCGTGATGATGATGGCTATCACGCCTACCAAATATTTTTTCGATTAATGCTTTCATTCACAAGATGGTTGAAGTTAGATGCCTTTCCCCATACAAAATAAAATGAGAAAACTCCTACTGATCAACTGTGAACAAGAGCAAAGCAAGTAATCCATTGATCCGAATTCCGTCGCTCGCCCACAAAGGAGCATGCAACAGATTCAACGGATCAAACTCTCCAAATTCTGAAGAAATTCTTCGAAGCAATGATTGAAAAATCGCTGGCAGCATTCCTGGAAGTATTCCACGCGTAATCGCTGAATAAATTACTAGAATGGTTGAAGCATTCCTCGGGTTCTGAGAAAAATATTATTAACCCCTCTACCGGCAGCTTAATTTTTTATCGCTAAAAATATATTCAAATCGCGATAACTTTTTTGTTTCTCGATATTTTTGTACCATTTTTTCACAAAATCACAAAAAACTCTTCTAGTTTGTGAATCCGTGTCGATATTAATCATTGGTGATCTAGTTTTGCGGATATTCCGATGTTCCTTGGGGGACCGACATGCTCCATACAAAATGTCTTTGACGGCAATTTTGTTTTTGGCCAATTTATCAAAAAAATAAAATGTGTACTATACAATTTCAGGTAATAAGGAGCTACTCTGAAAAAATCATACAAATCGGTTCAGTATTCTTGGAGAAATTTGAAATTTACGATATTAGGTTTTTTAGAGTTTTCAAGATCTTTATTTGTCCAGCGTGGTACAAGAAACCGAAATGTCATTCCGAGGAGTGAATATTCGAATACGATAAAAATTCTATAGCCTGAGAAATTAACGTGGGTTATGATTAACGCGTCGGTCCCCCAAGGAATTTTGGAATATCTCCGGATCCAGATGACCAATGATCAATTTTGACACAGATTCTAAAACTAGAAGAGTTTTTTGAAAGTTTGTGAAAAAATGGTGCAAAAATATTGAGAAAGTGAAAAGTTATCGCGATTTGAATATTTTGTTGACGATAAAAAATGAAGCTGCCGGTAGAGGGATTAAGAACTAGTGGAATAGTCGCGTAATAGTCTCTGAAGGTTTCTCTTGAGTCTAGAATTTTGCACTAGGATTTACTGCAGGCAGATTAATTAATTAATTAATAGAGACTTGCATTAAAATAGTGGCCGAATCTAAACAATGTACTATTTTTTGTTTTTTTTTCGCTCTCTTATTATATAGTTATTACCGTTAAGACACCTGTCACCGTGCGGCCTCCATTCACCGTGCACACATACAGGTTCCTACAGAATATTCGTACAATTTTCACAAATTCTTGTTTTCTGAATTCTGCAAATGGTATGAGCAAGGAAAATGTGATTGTTATTAAAAATGGCATCGCCGAAAATGATTACGTTGTAAAATATTTCATAAGTTTATTCATTTAAGCAACTTTTACAAACTGCTATTAAGAATGATTATGAAATTGCCTACCTTTAGGCGTACTCTGCTGTTCAATGTGTTTTTATTTTTGTAATAACTCAATAAGTAAATGACTTGTCAGAGTTTGGTCTTCAATTTCGGCTTCAGGGGCTATGATTTAAGTAAGTAACGATATTTTCAATATTACCGAACGTTGTTCACATATGGGATCAATATTACCCCATACTAACTATATTAAAAAATCACTCAAAACATTTATTTAAACACAATATACAATATATAGGTAGTCACGAGCGCGCATTGGCGGGCCTTCATACAAAGGTCGGACGAAACCTCAAATACGTCCCAAATTGCTTGATAATGGTAATCTATTAACTATTTTGGATACCTGATATCATCCCGTTTGAAATGACTGCCAAATTGAAAATTCGATTTTCTAGTGAAATTTGTCCAACTTAAGTTTTTTCATCCAATCGAAGAAAAAGGCTATTATTACAAAAAAAATAGTTGTAATGCAAAAATTTGTGTATTAACCTAAACTAGAGATACATATTCAAGTTCCTTGTAGCAATTTCTAAATAGTTTCAACTTCTTTTCACTTCTTGGGGCAGGTAGGGGCAAGAAAAATGATTGCACTTCAGAAAGTATTGGCTGCTTCATAGTGAGTGATTCATTTTCTCGAAACACAAACACTATTTATGTTAAATATGTTAAAATTTATGTTATACGCTTTCAAATCAAGCCTATTGAGCTTGAATTGGTTTTTATTTCGTTGAGATAAGTTTGCTTGGTGAACCATAGTTGATGAAATTTAAGCCGTCTAACTGACTTTCGCACACTTACGATGCTGCCAAAAACCGAAAACAAAACAGATCAATCTCAAATTTTGAGAAATCGTCGCTCAATAGTATAGAAGTCTATAGAAAATATTAACAAGCGACTTTGAGAACATGAATTTTTGAGGTTTTGTCCGGCCATGTGGAGCGGTGGACGCCAGTACTTGTTTTAAAAATATAAAACTTGCAACATTACCATTTTCAATTAAAAAAAAATAAGAAATATCCCAAAAACTGATCAATGTTACCCCGGATTACGGTACCGTTGAACTGAATAACTTTGTCAAATACATCAATATTCTATCAGACATCAATATTCTATTCTAGATTAACAATCAAAATTGCACAATGCGACCGCTGGTGTGACGAGCCTGGTAAAAAAAGTTACACGAGCGGTCGTATACACGCGTAAAAACTTAGGTTAAAAAGACGATGTTTTTAAATACTCTTCGTTGATTTTTTCGAAAAATTCCTACTCTACAAGCAAAAAGAAGAGTAGATCTTGGAATAAGACCAACACCCGGGTTTTAGCTAAAATTTGACGATTCAACCCTGTTTAAAGTTTAAAGAACTTAATTTTTAGGTAGTCTGATTTCTCCGTGTATATCCAAATTACAGCTTCTCAAGTAATAACATAAAAGTTGAATAACTTGAAAGATTTTTGCAAATTACTATTATTTAATTATTCAATCATTAAAAAAATGCTTATACATTTGTAGTGCAGTAGTGAAAGATTTTAGCAATTATGGAAAAGTAGTTTGCGGAACAAGTTGCAGAATGATGATTTTTACGGCACGAGTTGTAAATTTATCCTACGACAAGTGCTGTAAAAATCGATTTCTGCAACGAGTTACGTACAACATTTTTTGCAATTTCGTAGAAGACCATTTGAGGGTAACAGAAATTATATCCGAATGCAATCACCATCATTTTACAAAATCATGGATATACGTTAAACATGTAAAAATATAAAATTTGTGATTTGTGTTGCCTATGCAAAAGAATAGATTTTAAAAAATACACTACACGTTAATGCTTCCAGTGGGCTATTTACCCTTTGAACGATGCACCACACTAGACAACGGACTAGCATGCAACACCCAGTGGCACAGTCGGAAAACATTTTCAGTTTTTCGGTCTGAGGCGGGAATCGAACTCACTCTCCTTAGCACGATGCGGCTAAATGCCTTGGTGACACTAACCGCACGGCTACGAAGCCCACAGATATACAACATAAGTAAACCTGGAATGAATTATTTATATTTATGTTGAAAATTCTTGTGGAACTATGATTTCTTGAAATTATCTTATGTAGAGTGAAAAACAAGCTTAGATTTTTTAGAATTTTAGCATTTTCTCAAATGTTTTCTAGCAAAGCCAAAAAAAAAAATCAAACAAAAAAACTTGTGGAACATCTTAGATACAATGTACTTAAACTCATAGCATCGAAGGATTTTGATAAAAACATTCATTACTAGTTAAGATCAAACAAAACACAAAAAAAGGGGTCTGTGCTGACTAGATAAGAATTGATTTTTTTTTAATCAAAAATTTCAATGTAAAAGGTATTTAATCAAACACAAATTTTACAGGCAGCATTCAAAATGCCCCAAGGAAAAATACAAAAAATATTGCAATTTTAGGGAAAACTTTCCGTTTTACGGTTCAACGAAAAGCTACCGCAGCTGTCACATCACTGATTTGCACTGGTAAATCATCAGTAGGCTTCAATGATACCTTGGATACCGTCTTGATGATTGTTGTTTGTTGCTATTTTTCATAGCGTTTTCTCTTTCAAGCATACTATGATTGAATTTTTGCTTCAATGATGGAATGATTTCGAAGCCTGCGGTAGAACTTTGACAGCTGCGGTAGAACTCTGCGGCTACCGCAAACTGGAAAATTTTCCTAACAACCGTAATATAAAAAAAAAATTTGTTTGGAAAAATATTTTGGTTCTCGTTATTAAAGTCGTGCCCATACTTTCTGGGACACCCTATAGATTACCCTAAATTTTGTAAGACAAACACTTCTTTAAGTGATCAAGTAATTCGTCACAGATTGATCCTATTTCTTGCCACTGTCACCTAACTGCAAATATTCATGGCACATTTTTGATAACGTATACATTAGGGAGGACTGAAGAATGGCCAGATTCTTAGCCATAAATAGGAATACTTATAAGAAGGAACTACCTTCAGGGTTTCTCCCTACGTGTGCCTGTTTCGGAAGTGCTGCTTTTGACACAAATTCCACTTGCACCACAACAACTAAGCGAACCGGAACCTAAACGGCACCCAGCATCAGTAATATCTATATTTATGCACCCAATTCATCCTGTAATCTGTGAGCGTTTGTTTGATAATACAAACACGCGACGTCACGTGACCAACTTTACGCACGTGACTGCGTGTTATACATTGTTATCGCATCCTTGGCAGGAATCCAGACGCTTCGCAAGGCAACCGTCTGCTCTTCCTGTATACACAGGGATATGACCTTTACTTGATCGTATAGGTATAAGTTGACTATGAGGGGTAACGTGCGATGTCAGCACTTACGCTCTCAGCGGACGATGCCTTTTAATTTGGTTAAGAAAATTAGGGGCAACTGCCGATTCGCTTTTTGATAGCTAATCATTTAATTTTCATAATGTTGTGTGGTAGTCATATAGGAGCGCCGATTTGTATAATATATTTCATAGCATACATAATTGTGGTTTTAAAACGTTAGTAAATTAAAAAGGCGAATTGACTAACATCCATATAACCAGTTTCAAACATTTTAACCTAGAACCTGGGGCTCGACGGTCAAGAATCTTTTTGTAAAATAAATTATCTCGGTTTTCCAGAGCATATAGTATTTTCGTACATGCCACACGATTTACACATGCAAAAATGAACAATTAACAAAGAAATTTCTTAATTAATAACTGTGGAAGTGCTAAAAAACACTATGCTGAGAAACATGCTTTATCCCAGTTCAGACGTAACACCATAGATAAGAAGAAGAACAAAAAAGTGCTTACAATAGAACGAATCTAGTTGGCGTATTCGCCAATTCCTTATTTGTAGAACAGAAATATAGTATTTTTAGGGAACTGATTTGTACATGTACAACATGAACGTTATGCAGAGCATGTAAGTATGGGTCCGTCCAAAAATTACGTGATCATTTATCAAAAAGAGAGGAGAGGCTGGGCAAATACCACGGATCAAATACCAATTTACAATATTCCCAAAAGAATCCCAGAATCGTTATAACAAATCTAGAATGCCTATCGGAAACCCAGCATTACTATAGGGATTCCAGAATTCCAAAGGAAATCATTCTTACATAAAATCAGGAATTACTTTATAATTCACTGAAATTCATCCGACATCCGAGAATTCCTAAGAAACAACATAATTATCGTAATGCCAGATTGAACATAATTATCGTAATGAGTATCTTCGTACCTGCCACATGATATTCACATGCAAAATGGTTAATTGACATTGAAAGCTCTCAGTTAAAAACTGTGTAAGTACTCATAAGAACACTAAGCTGAGAATTAGGCTCTCTAACGTCAGAAAGAATATCAGATCTCCCAAATGAATTCAAAATTACTTACCGGAATCTCAAAATTCTTTTCGAAATATCAAAATTTCTACGGAAATCTCAATAGTTATTTATGCAACAAGTTGCAAAATGATGATTTTTTCAGCACGAGTTGTACATTTATCCAACGAGGCTCGCCGAGTTGGATAAATACAACGAGTGCTGAAAAAATCGAGTTTTGCAACGAGGTGCATACAACATTTTTTGCTATTACGAAAAATTCCGTTTAAGCTGGATTGTTTCCAAAAGCACAAACAAGCATTTCAACAGAAACCACGTGGGCATACATCCATGTGCACGATATACACAACAAGGTAGGCTATTCCCTCGTGTAAACAACGATTTTCCATCAAAACATGTGTCGTCATTCCTATCGTCAAGCATAAGGCCTTGAGGATAGTAAAGGAGAGCAGGCCTTGCTTTCTTTTGCACTCGTTTGAGTTTGCGATAGGAATGACGTCACTGCCAAATGCCATTTTTCGGAGTATAATACCTTGCTTTTTTTACCGTGTCCATGTGTAGTATCATTTCAATATTTTTCAATCGCGTAGGCTGCGACATAGTAGTATCACAGACAAACAGACGTCACACTCTCACTGCTGTCCATCGACCAACTTTTTAACGATCGATTCGAATATATGGTAGGTGGTCAATCGACCACCCGCAGCGCTCGCGTCGTTTTTGTTCGTGTTTGACGTTTACACACTACCGCCACCTGTTGGTCCATCGGCACCCTACAGTGTTTTTAGCATTGGGCGTACATGTTTTCGCGACTATGATTTTGATCGCGATTTGTTCTAAGTGTTACGTCTGTTTCTCTGTGGTAGTATCTACGAATGTCACAATTTTTTTCTTGCGGATCATACAGGCCCATATACCTTTTTGGAGGACAGAAAAGGTAGCGGGTTCTGCGGCTATATGAATGGTAAGATCGGTCAATCGTCAGAAAATGCAGTTCGCCAAAAATGGATTTTTCTGGGTATTCATGCTTCAGAAGTAGGAAGCATTAGAGCACATCCGGATGCGAATCGAATGCATAACTTCCAAAGTTAGGTATCTCGGATAGATTCGGAGAAATATCCAACTTCGGCGAGAAACCGATTCTATCTTTTTATCGCGCCGACAATATCATTATTCTTGCATCTGGATCGCTGTGGCAGAATAGACTGGGATATTTGGATGACGCCTCCCAAACAGTACTGAAAAGTGCTACTTTTCAGCACCGAAAACAGTGCTGAAAAGTAGCACTTAGTAGCAGTAACACATTTATTTAACGAAATTCTCCAAAAGGCGATAAAAAAATTAATAGCAAAACAACATTAAAATTTCTCTCGTGAGAGCTCCTTCATTGCGACTTGACGAAGTGAGGACATGAAATAGCGACTAGCGACAGTGAGAAGACTTTTTTTTTTTTTTTAATTTCTTTATTAGTATCATTCCAAACATTACATTCATTATTTCTTATATCTAGGTGTTCTGTGTTATTAGACAACACTATCATCCTAATTTGGTAAAACAAATCTAAGATTTTATTAACATTTTGTTAACAACATATTACATTTCATTTGCCGTAGCAGTTCAGATTTTTTACAGGTGAGTTGATTTCACCTGCTTATAAGAGAAAAAAAAAAGTTTTTAATATACTTAACCTAACTTAACCTAATCATATAACGCATTAATCGTGGCAATAGAAGATTGTAACGATTTTTGCCTGAAATTATTGATTATTTTATTTGACATTTGTTCCAATGTTTCAACATTGGATATCCTATGTAACTCATTGGTACTATACCAGGGAGGAAGCCTCAGAATCATTTTCAAAATTTTATTTTGAATTCTCTGCAGAGCTTTCTTCCTGGTATTACAACAGCTAGTCCATATTGGTACAGCATACAACATGGCTGGCCTGAAAATTTGTTTGAATATCAAAAGCTTGTTCTTAAGACAAAGTTTTGATTTTCTATTAATAAGGGGATAGAGACATTTTACATATTTGTTACATTTGGCTTGAATGCCCTCAATGTGATTTTTGAAAGTTAAATTCTTATCTAGCATGAGTCCTAGATACTTAACTTCATCTGACCAATTTATTGGAACCCCTCTCATCGTGACAACATGTCTACTTGAAGGTTTCAAATAAAGAGCTTTTGGTTTATGTGGGAATATTATTAGTTGAGTTTTGGAAGCATTAGGAGAAATCTTCCATTTTTGCAAGTATGAAGAAAAAATATCCAAACTTTTTTGCAATCGACTACAGATGACACGCAGGCTTCGTCCTTTGGCGGAGAGGCCTGTGTCATCCGCAAACAAAGATTTTTGACATCCCTGAGGTAACTCAGGTAAGTCAGATGTGAAAATATTGTATAATATTGGTCCCAAGATGCTGCCTTGGGGAACACCAGCTCTTACAGGAAGTCTTTCAGATCTGGAGTTCTGATAATTAACCTGAAGTGTACGATTTGACAGATAACTTTGAATTATTCTAACAATGTATGTTGGAAAATTAAAATTTTTCAATTTTACAATCAAACCTTCATGCCAAACACTGTCGAATGCTTTTTCTATGTCTAGAAGAGCAAGACCAGTAGAGTAGCCTTCAGATTTGTTGGAACGGATCAAATTTGTTACACGTAAAAGTTGATGAGTGGTCGAATGTCCATGGCGGAATCCGAACTGTTCATTGGCAAAAATTGAATTTTCGTTGATGTGGGCCATCATTCTGTTCAAAATAACCTTTTCAAAAAGTTTACTGATGGAGGAAAGCAAACTGATTGGACGATAGCTAGAAGCTTCTGCAGGATTTTTGTCTGGTTTTAAAATTGGAACAACCTTAGCATTTTTCCATTTGTCAGGAAAATATGCTAATTGAAAACATTTGTTAAATATATCAACTAAAAATGATAAGCTACTTTCTGGAAGTTTCTTGATGAGGATGTAGAAAATTCCATCATCGCCAGGAGCTTTCATATTTTTGAATTTTTTAATAATAGTTCTCACTTCTTCCAAATCAGTCTCACAGGCATTTTCGAAAACGTTCTCTTGATTGAGGATATTTTCGAACTCCTGAGTAACTTCATTTTCAATTGGACTAGTAAGTCCTAAATTAAAATTGTGAGCACTTTCAAACTGCATAGCAAGTTTTTGAGCTTTTTCGCAATTAGTTAGTAATAATTTGTTTTCCTCTTTCAATGCCGGTACTGGCTTCTGAGGTTTTTTCAAGATTTTAGATAATTTCCAAAAGGGCTTAGAGCCGGGGTCCAATTGAGAAATTTTATTTTCAAAATTTTTGTTTCTTAAATCTGCAAAACGTTTCTTGATTTCTTTCTGCAAATCCTGCCATATAATTTTCATAGCAGGATCACGAGTGCGTTGAAATTGCCTTCTCCTCACGTTTTTAAGACGGATCAAGAGTTTAAGATCATCGTCTATAATTACGGATTCAAATTTTACTTCACATTTTGGAATTGCAATGTTCCTGGCTTCAACAATGGAATTTGTTAAAGTTTCAAGAGCATTGTCAATATCAATTTTAGTTTCTAAAGAAATGTTAACATCAAGATTAGAGTCAACATACGTTTCATATATATTCCAGTCGGCTCGTAAATAATTGAAAGTGGAGCTGATAGGATTGAGAATCGCTTCATGCGATATTTGAAATGTAACAGGGACATGATCAGAATCAAAATCAGCATGAGTAACTAATTGACTACAAAGATGACTAGAGTCAGTTAAGACCAAGTCAATCGTAGATGGATTTCTAGAAGAGGAAAAACATGTAGGGCTATCAGGGTATTGAATTGAGAAATATCCTGAAGAGCACTCATCAAATAAAATTCTGCCGTTGGAATTACTTTGAGAATTATTCCATGACCGATGTTTGGCATTAAAGTCACCAATGACAAAAGATTTTGACTTATTGCGAGTCAATTTTCGCAAGTCAGTTTGAAGCCAATTAACTTGCTGTCCAGAGCATTGAAAAGGCAAATAGGCAGCTATGAAAGTATATTTACCAAACCGTGTTTCAACAGAAACACCTAAAGTTTCAAAAACTTTAGTTTCAAATGACGAAAACAGTTGATGTTTTATACGCCTATGAATGATGATTGCAACTCCCCCACATGCCCCATCAAGTCGATCATTACGATAAACAAAAAAGTTAGGATCTTTTTTAAGTTTGGATCCAGGTTTTAAATAAGTTTCGGTAATAACTGCTATATGCACTTTATTAGCTGTAAGAAAATTAAACAGCTCGTCCTCTTTACCATTCAGAGAACGAGCATTCCAATTTAAAATATTTAAATTATTATTTGGATCCATTAGAAAAACGTAATCCAATAACAATTTTATTTGTAAATTTTACACCTACTTGGACTGCTTCAGTCATAGTGGTGGCTTTGAACATTGCATCAATCATTAGATTCAATTGTTCAGTTAGAAAATTAAAATCAGAGGCAGACATATCATCTGATGATTTCCCATTGGAATTTTCGGTAGACGAAGAAGCGGGGTAGGAGTTACCTGTGGCGGTAGGGTTTTTTCCATTTGATTTGAAACAAGTAGAATGGGTACTCATGGAACGAACAGGGGAAGAGTTCAAATTACCTGCTACGATATCGGCAAAGGATTTACCGTGGGTAGATACATTCGAAATTGAAAGATTCGAACGGCTACCCGACGGATTAAAATTTGTTTGTGAATGAGCATGATTATGATCTTCCTGGTGGGTATGATTCTTAATCAAGCGATCGTTAACTGAAAAATGAGCATTGTTCGATACTCTACCAGGCAAATTCCGGAAACGACCGTTATCGTAACGGATATTATCCTTCATCTGCTTGGCACGAGCCTCAACGACTCTTTTGCGTGAAATGCATTCCCAAAAGTTAGCTTTGTGAGGGCCCTTGCAATTGGCGCATTGAAATTTTCTGGTATCTTCTTTCACAGGACAGTCGTCCTTAGCGTGAGAAGAACCTCCGCAAATCATGCATTTAGCATCCATGCGACAATTTTTTGTACCATGACCCCACTTTTGGCACCGACGGCACTGAGTGGGGTTCTGGTAATTTCCTCCAGGTTTCTGGAAATGTTCCCACGTCACACGGACATCGAACATAAGTTTAGCTTTTTCTAAAGCTTTAATATTATTTAGTTCTTTTTTGTTAAAGTGAACTAAATAATATTCTTGAGAAAGCCCTTTCCGAACAATGCCAGATTGGGTTCTCTTTTTCATAATGATTACTTGGACTGGTGAAAATCCAAGTAAATCATTTATTCCATTTTTGATCTCTTCAGGTGACTTATAGTCACTTGAGAGACCTTTCAAGACGACTTTGAACAAACGTTCAGTTTTGTCGTCATAAGTAAAAAATTTGTGCTTCTTCTCTTCAAGATATCTGAGAAGAAGTTCGCGATCTTTAAGAGTTTCCGGCAAAACGCGACAGTCTCCTTTCTTTGCGATTTGGAAGGAAACCTTGATTCCCCTAATGGAGTTCAAGATCTCCTGCCTAAATCCCCCAAATTCGGAACAACTGACCACGATAGGCGGCACTCTTTGCTTCCTCACTTGAATCAAAGAGCCTGGGCTAGAGGCTGCTTCGATTTGGTGTTCGGAAAATTTGTCTAGAGCATCGAACTGATTGCTCATTTCAATACAATTATTCATTTCACCCTTGGAAGAAACTTCGCATTCCTGGGAAGCGTCCTTTCTTCCATTCTTGCCACGTGTAGTGACAGTTTTAAAACCCACTTTTTTGGAAGGAAGTAGTGAATTCAGAGATTCACCCTTCCTTTTGTTAGTTGTTGATACCATGTTTAGTTAATAAACGAGAAAGACGTGACCTTCGAGAGGTTTTTTCCCTAGACGGTGTCCAAGAAGGATTACCACCGCTAGCTTTCGCCAACGGGTCCAACGAAAAATCGAAGGCACGGGTCCAAACAAGGATCGTAAAGGGATCAATAGTAGAAAAAATAGTACTGAAAAGTACTGTTTAAGTAGCACTGAAAAGTACCGTTTTTAATTTTAGCACTGAAAAGTACTGTTTGTGTAGCACTGAAAAGTACTGTTTTATTGCTTTAGGTAGTTTTTAAGAAAACTTCCAAGAGCAGAGAGAATTCGTGTACGCACAGCACGAAGGTACGATGCGCACTGAGTGAGAAGACTTGTTTCATCAGTGTCGCAAGCAGGTCATGATACTTACACTCAGGCAAATAAATTAACGAATTTCATAAATTTTCCCTTATGAAGCGTTGAAAAATCTATAAAAACCTATTTCAGAAGGCTAATATGGATTTCATACCGTTGAAATGATAGTCATAATTGATAAAATAGTTAATTATAATGAACGTTCTCAAATTTCATTGCACGCCTTATGATTTCCATTGCTGTCATTAGTCATTTCCAAAATTTGCAAATGGAAGCTTAACTGGACGCTGATTGCGGATTCATTTACGGAAGCACCAATCATTAAAACTAATCAACAAATGATCGAATATTTTCAAAGGTAATAAGTTGGTAAGTTTTCAGATAATTTGAAATTAATACGGAATTGAATTTTCAGATAGAATTTCATAGACAGAACCATCATTCGACTGGAGAGCAGCATGAAATCACCACCATCGTTGACTTCCCACATACTGCAGTCAACTTTTTTGTAAGTCTAGTTATGGGTAAGGAAGTACGGCAATGGAAGATTGTAAAAAAAAAACAAAAGAACAGATTAATAAAAAATAGAGCAATGGTTCAATTCGATAAATGTCTATTTTGCATCAGAAAAATGGCTTAACCAACGTTTAAAATCGAATTTTTATTCTTCTCCGCGTCACAGCTCGATATGCAATAGTAATTTGCTGCATAATATGCATATTATTATTGTAAGCTGCTCGACAAAGTAGGTTCAAATTCAATTTCTAAAGTTAGGTAATCAATTACCTAATACTAAGAAAATGAAAGCATTGAAAGTTCTGTAAATACTCAGAATAAAATGTATTGTCCACGAGGTATAAAAAACGAATAAAGAAACAATAATTAGTGTTATAAAAAGTAATGTAGTTTATACGACTGAAAGAAGAAATTCTTAAATTATCACATCAATGTTCATAAGGCTGTTTTATGAAATAAGCAAGACACCACATTGGCATGGTTCAGATAAATTCATAAGGTGAATCAATGAAATACTTACCGATTTCTTGTGGCAAAAAAACATAAGGGAAAACAATGGATATTCATAGTAGTTTTGCCTGAGTGTAACAGCCCTGTCCTCGAGGTTCTTAAAATGAATCTCATCTACACTGACAAGAAAAACATAGTAACTAGAACGAGGGTGTAGTTAAAAATATTTTACCACTTGATTTCAACAGAGCATGGGACGTTATTGGCAAAACTATACCGTAGTGAATTTAACTATGTTTCGACAACAAACTTTAGCGTAGTAAAATTTACCATGTCTATATTCATTATTAACATACGAGTATAGTAAAATTGCCCACAGTTATTGTTGTATGTTGGGTTTTCTTTTGTTTATAAACCGTCAGCAGTATAAAAAAACAGCTATTTTGTTGTTTTAATTTATTTACTCCAAAATGAACTTCAAAACCTGGTCGACTAAGGCTTGGGCTACTATGATATCCTGCTAGCAACCAAACTGGTAATGCCCACGGTCAGATTGATGGTACTGCCGCTGCCCTCGATAGATAAAGACGTGACAATGGCGTGGTCCAAAGTCCAGGTTGTGTTTGTGATAACCTGTAAATTCGACCAGAAATTGATTTACACATTTGCACTGCAGTTCTTAAATTTTATGCACAATTCACTTACCGACTCAGTTTAGAGGCAGCGGAGTATCGCAGGGCAACTACTATTAATATTAAAATCGATTTTAATCTACCGCGAATCAAGTTCGATTTGCCTCGTATAGAAGTTGTTGGCAGCTGCAGCAAAAAAATGGAGTTTTCCCAAACAATCAGGTGAACTACGTTCAATGGTAACTATCACTATTTGAGTTATTACCTATTCGTGGTTGTCGTCACTATATTTTAACCTTCGGGCTGTCGCGCTGTTGTACTTTGTACAACAGTTGTGATTTATATGCTATCATTTTGCAACAAAGATATCTATCGACACCAAACCAAAATGTATTCCTCAAGAATCTTCTTAAGAACGATACTCGACGGTTTTTATTTACAGTATGACCCTTTATAATGCGGTAAAATCAACAAATGTACATGAAAGTCGCATAATAATGAATGCACTATATACGGTTCGAGTAAACCACAGTTTTAAATCGGTATATCTCAAAATCCAAATAATATAGAAACTTGGGGTCTTCAGTAAAGTTGTTCTGGAGGTGAAGCGCTATCTGATTATACCGCATTTAATTCGGAATTTGACCGCTAGATGGCACTAATGGGCAATGAAGTTTTACTTTTGTTTTGCAAATATTTCAGGATCCTGATCATTTAGAAGGATGGCGTCTTCAGCAAAGTTGTTTAGTAAGTTAAGGACTATCATTGTTCGAGCTAGTTGATTCAAAATTTTGCCACTAGGCGGCGCTAGTAAACATGAAACTTTTGTTTGCAGATATTTCAGGAGTCTGACCACTTAGAAAGATGGCGTCTTCGGCAAAGTAGTTCAGTAGCTCAAGGGCTATCATTATGTGAGGCAAGAAATAGGATATTTTGCCACCAGGCGACGCTAGTGAGCCTAAAAAAAATATTTTGCGGATACTGCAGGATCTTGACTTTTTAGACAGGCACTTTCAGTAAAGTTGTTCAGAAGCTCAGGAACTATCATTATTTTACAAAATCTCGAATTTTAAGGACTAAACAAAGAAATAATTTGTTCAGTAGCAACTCTGCCGAAGACGCCATTTTTCTAAGTGATCAGTCTCCTGAGATATTTGCGAAACAAATGTTTTATATTCACTAGCGTCGCCTGATGGCACAATTTTGAATCAACAAAGCTCTAACAATTATAGTCCATAAGTTACCGAGCAACTTTGCCGAAGACGCCATCTTTCTAAGTGGTCAGGATCCTGAGATCTGCGATACAAAAGTTTCATGCTCACTAGCGCCGCCTCTCCCGAATTTCTTGGCTAAAATAATGATAGCCCTTGAGCTACTGAACAACTTTGCCGAAGACGTTATCTTTCTAAGTAGTCAGAATCCTGGGATATTCGCAAAACCAAGGGTGTTGTACAAAGTACAACGCGCGACTACTCGCGTTATAAAAATTCGCGCGACGACCGAAAGGTTAATACACATAACCATTTTCATGGTTATGGTAACTATTTTCACGGCATAGTAAAAACAGGAACGGTTGTATATTTGCAGATACTACAGTGAAACCTCCATGAGTCGATGTTCCATGACTCGATATCGACTCATGGAATCATATTAAAATCGAATTTAATGGTTACTATGATGGTCCCCTCAATCCACTTTCCAAAGCATTTCTGTTCCATTACTCGATATTTCCATGAGTCGATGGTTCCTTCAGACATCGACTCATGGAGGTTTGACTGTATAATTTTTCTATCAGTACACATAACATATTTACCAGACTTTAATTTAGTAACTGACCCTGAGTATGGTGTTTACAAACTAATTTGAATCACCAAATTCAGCACATGAACTCAATGAATGCTTCCCTACTAGCAAGCAATCGAATATCATTGCTGAAAGAGAACAGATCGACCCTCACCACATAAAGCATCAGATGGGCATAGCTAAATTGACTGGTCCGGATCTCAACACCGTCCGTGATGAAAGCGATACACATGTACTTGAACCGCACAAACAACAAGTGTTCCATACATGCGAGAGAGCAACGTCAGCTAAACACCATTGAAGGGGAACGAAATATTCGAGGGTTGAAGATAAGGACACGCTTAATTTTGAAGAATCTGCTACGGGGATGCTTGAATCAAATGAAAAGTTTTCATGCATAGTTGCAGTTAATCGTTCAGAAAAGGCATCTGCTCCTTGAGATGCCATTCGAACCGAGGGTAAAATATATGCAATTTTACTACGAAGTGTTATTTGTAACAAGTGGCACAATTTTCTATGGTACAGATCTTCTTTTGAAGGGCGTTACGCCTCTGTTGGAGTTTTCTCTGTATTTAGTTTGAGTCTTTTTCAAATATAACTTTCATTTAGGGACGTTCCAATATATCGAATCATTTTCATAAACTAGTTCCTTCCTTCTGCTCGTGAGTTTTCAAATCGACATGTTAGTCTAAACTTATATTTCTATCCCTTCAATTAATAAATAATGATCATCATAGACGTTAAAAAAATCATTGAAATAATACAAATGCAATAATAAAGAACTTTGTGTTTTGCTTTACTTTCGATATCGAAACAAAAAATATCCGAAGGACATCATACGAAAAACCAAAGGTAAGAAAAATGCTATTCCATATTTGAAATCACTATGATATATCTTGTATAATGAACGATTAATAGAAACAGGGTGTCTACTCGTTTACAGAAATTAAATTCCCTAACAATTCAAAGTTTTCCCAAAGATTCTGCAAATTGATTCCAGGTTCACAAAATAACACAAAAACTGTATTCTTTGCTTTTAACTTATTATTTTATTTTTGATTTGTTTGTCCAAGCCTGATGTTTATTGACGCTTTTAGATATTTGTACAAGCATTATGGTTTTTACCATCATTTTTTTCCACTAGTTCAATAAACAACTTGTCTACTCTTGGAATCTGTGTCGATTTTGAACATAGGCCATCTGGATCCGGAGATATTCCGAAATTTCTTGGGGAGCGATGCGTAGCCATAACCTCCGTAAATAAATATCTCAGGCTTCATAATTTTTCGAATAGCTTTTAGGAAACAATACTTTTAAAAAATACTATTTTGACAAAATGAAACAAATTGGTGCAACCGTTTTGAGTAATGAGCATTTATGTTTCTAGTACCACTCCGACCAATGAAGATCTTGAAAACTTTAAAATACATGAAATTATAATTTTTAGATTTCTTAGAGACAACTCTATCGATTTCTTGCTTAATTTATGATCTAGCCCTAAAAGCCATTGGTAACCAAGTGTGAAGCTTGTTGTTACTGAGCAAACGAATGGAATTACATGTTAATAAGCAACGCTACGATGAAAAGAAGATCCGCAACGTGATCTTTGGGACAAGCTAAAAGGTTATTTCTATTTCGCTGGGTTATCTTCGATAGCATGATCATAGATGACCGTCAGGGATTGAATCCTGAGAAAATTGAGAGAACCTCTCACGTATCGCTCTCTGTAACTATCATAATATGCAGCACATTATCAGAGACTGTTTATCGTATCCAGCTTCTTACGCTAGCTTGCTATAATCTTTGATTCACCCCTTCCTGACGTTTTTTGTCGACACTATGGACCGATGCACGAGTGCAACTAGTGAAGTTTGACGTTTGAGCGGTGCCGAATTAGGCATTTCACGGCGAAATTCTCTCTCTTTCTTTCCCAAAGGAGGGAAAGAGAGCGATTTTCTGATGACGTCACCGTGCAATGGGCAATTCATTTGTTGCCATGGCCACATAAATTACACGGCACCGCTAAAACGTCAACGAGTGGACTCGTGCATTGGTCCATAATATTTTTATAGTTTAAGGCCCAAGGAAAAATGGAGCAAATGTCAAACATGAAAAAGCAGTTTTCGCTGTTAAAATCGACAAACCGGAAATGAATGAGCCTCTGTACGTGCCATAAATTCTTTTGTTCTCATGACTTTTACTGTGTGCCGTGTGTTGGTGCTGTCTCACTCTCTCTCACGGGCATTTTGAAGACAGGGCGCACAGTAAAAGTCAAACGTTTTATAGCATGCAGGCTGATGGTATCGTAATTCGAACGACATCATAATAGTAAAATTTACAATAAGGAAGTATGGTCGTAATTACTAAAAAATCAGTTGAATTGATTGACATTGCATTACTTTAAGAATGTACATGGTAATCCAAGCATGGTAAATTTAAGGAAACCATGTTTTAAAAAAGCTCACATATATTTTGACATTTTATGGTTCAATCTACCATATTTGTTGTAAAAATAAGAGAAAATTATTGTTTTCAAAAATGGGTTGTCACTTGTACAACATTTAGAATGTACAATTTACTAGCTCCGCAGTATTTTTTTTCCTATCGTGTTTGTTTACTGTAAACCATCTTATTTTTCTATTTTTTGTTTTTCTAAAGTTAACATGCAGGAAAATTCACGTTTCAACCCAAAACAGCATATTTTTAAGCATTTGAACTTGTGAAAATAATAAGCACTAATCGGAAATTTGGAAAATCATTTTTGGTAAGTCAGTACTTTACAGAAGCTGCTTGTTTTACTCATTTATTAGCTGCTGTTTCGTCTTCAGATCCAACCAGGAACAAATCGCGTGAAGTTGAACGATTGTTTCCTTCTATAACCAATTATTTCCTGCTCCAATGGAGATCTATTATTCTGGTAGTAAGTTTAGATCGATCTGTAAATTTAGTTGTCTGTTTACTCAATCCTTCAATTTTTGTATTACTTTCAGCGGCGAATATTTCGCTTTTACTGACCTTACATACGGTTCGAACGAAGTTCTTCTCCAATATAGAGTAAGGTGGGGCAAAAGTTCGACCTTAGTGGTATAATCAAAGTTTCCAGGAAAATAATAGCAGATGAAACAAAACAAATACCATACAGCGAACCTTCAACATATTGGCTATAATTTTGCTGAACAAACTTGTGTCAAAATATTTACCCATTTTTAGTTATAACAGTTTCAAAATTGATTGTCTTAAACGAACTCGAATCTAGTGTGGGACAAAAGTTCGTTGGCTAAAACACAAAATATCAATACTTTTATGCCAGGCATACTTTATACCAGTCATACACTTATGTTTGCCGAAAAATACACACTAAACTTTCATCAAAAAATGCCCAAAACAGGGTTAATTGTCATACACCCAAAAAATAGCAGTTTTTCGCAAAACTAAGTGAAAATGTAAATTTTTTGTGACATTTTCCGCACGATCAGGCAAATTTGGCAAAATTCGAAGATAATATGTAGATTTCAGTTTTCAAATTAACTTTTCCGTGAGTTTATACATGGGTCGAACTTTTGCCTCGCAGATTCGAACTTTTGCCCCGCTATGGGCCAAAATTTGTTTCCAACTATTTATGCAAAAACTAATACACGTCGAAGCATCCTTATGATAGGCCTAGAAACGCCCTTACGTAAAATATTGAAAAATATTTTATCTTCATTTGGTTCCATGCATCGAAAGTTTGACCAAATATTACAATATTTACGTCGAAAAACAACAAATAGCCATAACTTTTCCAAATCTCAATCGAATTTTTAGGATATATTTGGAGTGAGAGTCTCTTACTTGAATAGCATTCGAACCACCATGACATGTCTAAGTTTTGATTTGATTTGAGCTAGAAATCCTTAAAAGAAACTCTTGCCCCACTCGAACTTTTGCCCCACTTTACTCTACCTATATTCGGAAAACGTAAAATGGTTCCCAAAACATTAATGTATTAGCTGGCAACATACCGTAGAATATGCATTTAATTAAAGATACAATTATGTCCGTGTAATGTTTCATCATCTTAAGTTAAATTGAAAAATAATTAAAAAAAATGTTGTTTCTATAATCAAACCAAGATTTTCAAATAACCACGTAGCAGTCATGAGTGTAGACAACAACCTTGACTAAATTCTGTCATAATGGTAAAAACTACAATAGATCTTGTTATGATAATCATGAGATCACTTCGGTTGAAAAACGTTGGTGCGAGTCTGTTAATTCTAACCCCTTTTGTAGTGATTTTCACTACAATGCTGTTTTCAGTGCACGTCAAAAACAAATCTAAAAAAATATATCAGAAAGTGAAAACTGTTAAATAGGTATTTTGCTGATTTTCTTTATTTAACACTATATTTTTGCCATTTTAGATTTAAGATAAGCAGTCATATTCAACTAAGGATTGGTTTTTGGTTAATGTTAGTAGGTACTTGATATTCATTCAACTGAACAACGTGATTAAGTGTTATAAACTATGCGGCAAATTTTATGCCAAAACAATTAATTCAAAGATTAAAAACCACTTATTTTGTTTGAACTTTTTTTGCAAGACAGACCTCAGGCGACCGGTGATCGAATTTATGGATTTCAGGAAATATTCTCGCTCAATGAAACAGTCCAAATCGTGGTCGTAGCGGTTCATGATCCTTTTTTATTTGAACGAATCTTTACCACTCCTCACCCTTGAGTCATGTTTTCTAGATCCAATACATTGATTGCCTCCAACAAACGATGAACCAACAGTTTAAACCGACTTTCTCCCCAGTTAAAGCCATGTAATAGCATGTATGGGCTCCATGCTCCTGTTAATGCACGACATTGTCATTGTCGAAAACATCTGAGAAAGAACATCTAGGACCACAACCTGTAGACGATTGATAATTTGTATGGAATATAAGTTTAAATTTCCCTTTCTTTCGTGAGGCTCATGAGGTTTATTCTTCTTCTTGGCTTTAACGTCCTCACTGGGACAGAGCCTGCTTCTCAGCTTAGTGTTCTTATGAGCACTTCACAGTTATTAACTGAGAGCTTTCTTTGCCGAAGTTTGCCATTTTTGCATTCGTATATCGTGTGGCAGGTACGATGACACTCTATGCCCAGGGAAGTCAAGGAAATTTCCATTACGAAAAGATCCTGGACCGACCGGTCCAGACCCAGACACCTTCAGCATGGCTTTGCTTTGTAGCCGCGGACTCTAACCACTCGACTAAGGAGGTTTATTAGAGGTTATCAAATATATACCGGCCGAACCGTGTTTGATTGTATTTACTAATCGCACAAAATGCTGGTCTCTCAAAACTCTATCTTTCCATCTTTATCTCTATCAATTGTTTCTTGGCCAATGGTTTTTTCTCGTGTCGATGCCTAAAATGAAAAATATTAATTTTATGAAAAATGAGGTATGTAGCTTTACAAAAAATGCCGCAGGTGCTAAACTATAAAATTGGTAGACAAGGAATGTCAAAGTCAAATCACCCCCTGCATTTTTATAGCTAGCGTAAAAAGCTGGATACTGCTACAACTTTTATCGGATCGGGGGGATAGCAGTGCATGATAAAACCCCTCTAAACAAGCTCCAATCCTGGGGGGCACTATTGCTATCGGAAGTTCGGGGATTGTTTAGCGTACCAGTAAAGTAAAACACCGACCCGCAATGGTAAACGAGCGAGAAAAAAGGATTTTATCATAGCTCTCTCTTTGGGGCTCTCGTTCGCTGCTCCTGTTTTTCAGACTTGTTACAACAATACACTGCCGATCATAGACCGCAACAGATGGGATGTTTTTCTTCGCTTGAAGCACGATCAAGCTTCAAAATCAAATGAGAGCGAATTCTGCAATGCCTGATGACCGTACAATTCGTATTTGTTGCTCCGTGACTGATTAATCATCGAGAAAGGGAAGAAATGTTAGTTAGACAACCATTGTTACTAGAGACCGAGTATACGTCTGCATCTCCACAGTTATTATGGAAAGGGTATTAGATTTGTTGGATGAGGTAAGGTCTGGGAGTGTTCTATAATGATGCGATTTATGATATATTCTCGCCTAATCGAATTCGATAACCGCATTGTATGACGAACAAGTGTGGGCTTCGTGGCCGTGCGGTTAGCGGCGTCAGTCGTTTAGGCGTATTGTGTCACGGGGTGTGGGTTCGATTCCCACTCCGGTCGGTGGAAACTTTTCGTCAAACGAAAAATTCATCACTGGGCTACTGGGTGTTATGTGTTGTCCGTTGCCTAATGTTAGTGATCGTTCAGTCGGTGCAAATTGTCTTTTAAGTGTTCGTCGCCCGCCCCCGCAGGAGCAAGCGACGAATAGAAATAATAAACCATAGAAGAATAATTTCGCTGGTGTTCCCTTTGTTCTCGCTCAGAAACATGTTGGGCACATAAGTGTCGAACTGCATACATATTCGCGTTGACATTTATAGCGCCGCCTATCTCCGCCAGCAAAAGATGTTCCTACTGCGACGCCAGCGACATTCTTCTTCTATGGTTTATTACTTCTATTAAGCGACGTGATCGAAGGATCAAACACTCCTAACGGTCCGCGTAACTTTCCCACTTCACTACGCGAGCGACGTGCGACAGGTTTGATCCTGATCCCATCACCGCACCTGAGACGCGATCAAAGGATCAAACACTACTAAAACAAATGGTATCCAAGCTTTATCCTAAAACTAATACACCTCAAAGCATCCTTATAATAGGCGTGGAAACGATCTTACATAAAAAATCGAAGAATGATTTTATTTTTGTATTGTATGTTGACTTAAAAAAAAACAACAAATAGTCATAACATTTCAAAAATCTCAATCGATTGTTTATAATATTTGTAGCGTAAGTCTCATACTTGAATAGAATTCGAACCACCATGATATTTAAAACATTTGTTTCGAATTGAGCTAGAAATCCTAAAAGAGACTCTACGTGCGAAAATGCAAATCCCCCTTCTCCTCATAATCCATTGCGTAATCAATATACGACTCCTATGAAAAGTGCAATCAATGCAAATACTGTACATTTAAATTGCCCAGGTTACCATTCCACCCTGTAGGTTTAAAGCACAGATCTATCTGTGTTTAAACGTTCATCTACCATGACAACGCTTAAGATCATATTGAAAACATATTTTTATGCTGTGAATTTGTAGATTTTAATAACTCAGTTTGTTTTAATTCCGGTCGTTTTTTTCAGAATTGTAATTCTATACAAATATGTCATCAGGCATCTAAAGGCAACCTTTAAAGGTAGGGGGATTAGAGGCATTTCTTCACATTCTTCTTATTATTATTCTTATTCTTTCTTGGCATTACGTTCCACTGCGACAGAGCCTACTTTTCAGCTTAGTGTTCTTATGAGCACTTCCACAGTTATTAATTACTGAGAGCTTTCTTTGCTAAAGATGCCATTTTCGTATTCATATATCGTGTAGCAGGTACGATGATACTCTATGCCCAGGAAAGTCAAGGAAATTTCCATTACGAAAAAAAAACCTGGACCTACCGGGAATCGAACCATTCAGCAAGGCTTTGCTTTGTAGCCGCGGACTCTAACTACTCGGCTAAGTAAGGCCCCAATGGACACATTAAGCAAATCCCTTTTTTAAGACAATAAAATGGCAATATCTTTCAGTTACCTTCAGTTGGTTACCAAGTTCGTAATTAGTACGATGTATTGCATTCACTCATGGTGAAAAAAACATTTCACTTGTCATGAAAACGAGATAGAAAATTGGGTCAAAAACTAGGGTGGTAAAAAGGTATCGGGGCAAAATGAACATTCCCACATAAACCAAAAGCTCTTCATTTGAGACCTTCAAGAAGACATGTTGTCACGTTGAGAGGGATTCCTATAAATTGGTCAGATGAAATTAAGTAGCTAGGGCTCATGCCAGATAAAAATTCAACTTTCAAAAATCACATTGAAAGCATTCAAGCCAAATGTAACATGTTGGGCACATAAGTGTCGAACTGCATACATATTCGCGTTGACATTTATAGCGCCGCCTATCTCCGCCAGCAAAAGATGTTCCTACTGCGACGCCAGCGACATTCTTCTTCTATGGTTTATTACTTCTATTAAGCGACGTGATCGAAGGATCAAACACTCCTAACGGTCCGCGTAACTTTCCCACTTCACTACGCGAGCGACGTGCGACAGGTTTGATCCTGATCCCATCACCGCACCTGAGACGCGATCAAAGGATCAAACACTACTAAAACAAATGGTATCCAAGCTTTATCCTAAAACTAATACACCTCAAAGCATCCTTATAATAGGCGTGGAAACGATCTTACATAAAAAATCGAAGAATGATTTTATTTTTGTATTGTATGTTGACTTAAAAAAAAACAACAAATAGTCATAACATTTCAAAAATCTCAATCGATTGTTTATAATATTTGTAGCGTAAGTCTCATACTTGAATAGAATTCGAACCACCATGATATTTAAAACATTTGTTTCGAATTGAGCTAGAAATCCTAAAAGAGACTCTACGTGCGAAAATGCAAATCCCCCTTCTCCTCATAATCCATTGCGTAATCAATATACGACTCCTATGAAAAGTGCAATCAATGCAAATACTGTACATTTAAATTGCCCAGGTTACCATTCCACCCTGTAGGTTTAAAGCACAGATCTATCTGTGTTTAAACGTTCATCTACCATGACAACGCTTAAGATCATATTGAAAACATATTTTTATGCTGTGAATTTGTAGATTTTAATAACTCAGTTTGTTTTAATTCCGGTCGTTTTTTTCAGAATTGTAATTCTATACAAATATGTCATCAGGCATCAAAAGGCAACCTTTAAAGGTAGGGGGATTAGAGGCATTTCTTCACATTCTTCTTATTATTATTCTTATTCTTTCTTGGCATTACGTTCCACTGCGACAGAGCCTACTTTTCAGCTTAGTGTTCTTATGAGCACTTCCACAGTTATTAATTACTGAGAGCTTTCTTTGCTAAAGATGCCATTTTCGTATTCATATATCGTGTAGCAGGTACGATGATACTCTATGCCCAGGAAAGTCAAGGAAATTTCCATTACGAAAAAAAAAACCTGGACCTACCGGGAATCGAACCATTCAGCAAGGCTTTGCTTTGTAGCCGCGGACTCTAACTACTCGGCTAAGTAAGGCCCCAATGGACACATTAAGCAAATCCCTTTTTTAAGACCATAAAATGGCAATATCTTTCAGTTACCTTCAGTTGGTTACCAAGTTCGTAATTAGTACGATGTATTGCATTCACTCATGGTGAAAAAAACATTTCACTTGTCATGAAAACGAGATAGAAAATTGGGTCAAAAACTAGGGTGGTAAAAAGGTATCGGGGCAAAATGAACATTCCCACATAAACCAAAAGCTCTTCATTTGAGACCTTCAAGAAGACATGTTGTCACGTTGTGAGGGATTCCTATAAATTGGTCAGATGAAATTAAGTAGCTAGGGCTCATGCCAGATAAAAATTCAACTTTCAAAAATCACATTGAAAGCATTCAAGCCAAACGTAACAAATATGTAAGTCAACTCACCTGTAAAAAATCTGAACTGCTACTGCAAATGAAACCTAATATGTTGTTAACAATATGTTAATAAAAGCTTAAATTTGTTTTACCAAATTAGGATGATAGTGTTGTCTAACACATAAATGTCATTTCTGCCAAAGAAATTTTTACTTTTCTTGAGCGAAACAGCATACACCAGATTCTGTTTTTGCACGGATTTTTTTACACATTTTTTTTCCACCAATACCTTATTTTGGCATGAAACGTCGAGAAATGGTGTTGCTGTTTTTGCACGATTTTTGAAATTTTTAACTGAAAACTTTTTTGCACGGTACGCATCCCCCGTGCAAAAACAGAATCGGGTGTACTTAGCTTTAAACCTACCCGATTGGAAGAAAATATTTGAAAGATAAACATTGGAGGTAGTAGGTTTTATAAATTTTGTATTTTAATGCATGATTCCACGTTTTCTGTTATCATTCTCCAATACAGTTCTAGCTGCAATATCGAATAGTAGTTTGGTTGTTGAGTGTCATATGTTTACATATTCATTACCAAAGTTAACCCAAAACCGAAAATTTACTTTCGATTATATGAAATTATACAGGTGCTTGTCAATTCAAAATTATTCATTACGCAATCTTTCAACTGTAATCGATAACTAATGCATGAATACTTATTTTGAAAACAGAAAATTTCACTGCATACATAACACAGCGTAACAAAAATTACATTTTTGCGTATCTCATTGATCAAAGCATGTGTCTCTAGAAGATTTGAAGTTGCTGTATCTGATGCCGTTCTCAGAAATGTTCCACCACATCGTTTTTTTAGCTACAGGTCGCCAAAGTTGTATAAAACACTGTTTTTATTGGTTTACATGAAATTTAAAGAATGATTTATCATTTAAGATAATTTGGTTGAAATTGCACAATTAAATTTAGATCAAATCGATTTTTCAAACATGCTTGCAGTCTCCATACAAAATGCTTCGTTTCTCTTATATGGCAAAATCATTAAAACAAACTTTTGAGCATCGAAAGTTTTATGAACTTTGTTGATAATGATTGTTAAACACATGAAGTTTGAATTCTATAGCAAACCAAGCGAATAAATTACCATACAAGCTAACAAACTTGCATACAAGTTGACAGAAACATTCAAATTTTGCATGTTCAACGGTATATATCTCAAAAACTAGAAGTGCAATATATTTTTGAAAACGGCGCAACCCTCAATTTAGTAAAAACCGGTATTTTGGTGCTTGAGACAAAAACGTGTTTCGCAGTGTAATCAGACTTTCTTAACACTCCAGTCGTCGCGCTGTTGTATTTTGTACAACACTGTTAAAAAAAACCTCGCTTTTCGATCACAACATCAGCGTGGTGGTTCTGATAGTGGCAAACCGCGCGACGAATGGAAGGTTGACAAAAAACTATGAAAGTTATCACGTTTTACAGTTTATAGAATGCTGACAAAATTTGTTTTATTTTATTTTTTATTTTTTTGAATATAATCAGAACTAAATCCGAAAGTGAACAGAAAAACCATTGGAAATTTCCGTATACTAGTAATTGTAATCGCAAACATCTTGTATTAAAAGTAATTGTGACAAACGCGTATATAATGTGGACATTTGCATTTGAGTTTATCGTAAATGTCCAAATTACGGCGTATATTTTGGACAGTTGTATTTCATATTGCCGTAAATTACCAAATTATATACATTTAAATACATTTAAAAATTTCACCCTATTTTATATTATAGGGTGTCTCAGAAAGTATGGGCACGACACGCAATTTCGAGTCTAGTGCAGATAAAAATCTGATTTTCACACATTTTATTCTCGCACTTCTTCTTCTTGTTGTTGGCATTACGTCCTCACAGGGGCAGAGCCTGCTTCTCAGCTTTGCTTAGCTGCTTCAATGAGCACTTCCACAGTTATTAACTGAGACCTTTCTTTGCTTAAGTTGCCATTTACGCATTCGTATATCGTGTGGCAGGTACGATTGTACTCTATGCTCAGGGAAGTCAAGGAAATTTCCATTACGAAAAGATCCTGGACCGACCGGGAATCGAACCCAGACACCTTCAGCATGTCTTTGCTTTGTAGCCGCGGACTCTAACCACTCGACTAAGGAAGCCCTCGCACTTATTAAGAGCAGATTTTGAATTTTGAGTAATTTTTTTCTCTACCGTCAAACGGGATAACTTGCAACAATTTTCAACTTCAAAGATATGTGGATGAAAAATTTGAGGATTCAGATGAGACAAAAACCATCTAGTACCCTAATCGCCACGTAAATAATACCACGCGGTATTAATTTTATTAGTATTTGGTTTTCTGGGATCAGTAGAGACGAAAAATTTACATTTTTAATGCTACCCCTGATGTGGGGTAACATGCAACACGCTGTGTTACCTGAAGTACAATATTAAAAACTTAACACGATATATGTTATTATGATCATTTAATAATATTATATAGTAAAAGTATTACAATAGTCAGTAACAGCTACTGTACTCTTAGAAAACTAATTAGTATTGATTGAATTATCAGTATTAAACCAATTTGATTGAAAACTTGATTGGTATTGCATAGGGTGTCCACACGGGGAAACTCTAGCATATCATATGTTTTGACAGTTATCAGAAATCCATTAGAACATTTTAACGCAACTTTTCTACAAATACAATTGTAATTTAGGTTATACTTCACATAACTGATTTTTTTATATAAATTCAAATCAAAGCGATGTAATATATTGGTATGTATGTTTTAAAATGGTCTCTGTTGTTGTTCTGACACAACTTCTGTCATACTTCATGCAGAAAGTTCCCAGTGGCAGATCTGCAAGTTAATTTTAACACAGATTTTCAAAATTATTCATTATTTTCATGGAGAAAATAAATCTAAATCTAATAATAATGCGATTCATATAATTTTTTCAATATTTAGTACCAAACGTGTGTTGGATTAATTGCGGTACAAACATGTTAATGTTACTGAACAAATTTTTGTTCAATTTTGGCTTTTCATGTGTTTTTGATGATAAACGGCAAGAATATCAAACAATTGAGATAAAAATTGCTGTTGCAAGTTACCCCACAAGGGTAGTCAAAAACGTTTTTGAATTTTTATAGTGTTTAAGCATCAAATTATCAAAACTTTTTTATTGTTAATTTGTACACTACTAAGTACTGTAACTGATAGCAAATGCCTCGAAGTGTTGCAAGTTTCACCCCTGTTGCAAGTTACCCCGTTTGACGGTACCTGTTTTTATATGGTGTAACATTTTTGGAAGCTCCTCTTATAAGTTTTGCACAAATCATGTTATATCTGAGCGACTTTGTTGTACAAAAATAGTGCTAGGTCATAAAGTACGTACAATAAAAATCTGAAAACATATACGATAAATTATCAGACTGTCACTTATTTTATTGGAAATTGTAAACTTAAGTATATGAAATTGGGAAAGAAACTAAAATTTCGATTTCAACTGTGGTTACGATTTTTAAATGGGTCAAAACCAAGTCCTTGTATATGTGTTAAAAAAATGTAAAAGTTAAAATGTTTTGTTGCCTATCCAAAAGTAAAGATATTTGACATAAGTGAATATGAAATGAATTATTTTTATTTATATTGATAATACATGAAATGCTATGGTTTCGTGCATTTATCTTATGTGGAGAGAAAAAATTAGCCTTTTTTAGAATTTTACCATTTTGTCGAATGTTTTCTAGCAAAGTCGAATAAAATTTTAAACAAAAACTCTTGTGGAACATCTTGGATACAATGTACTTAAAAGCATTACATCGAAAGATTTCGATAAAAACATTTATTACCAATTAAGTTCCAACAAAACACATTATTAGATGTGCTGATTAGATAAGAATTGTTTTTGTAATGTCAAAAATTTTAATGTGAATAGTTATTATATCAAACAAAAATTTCACAAGAAACATTTGAAATGCCCCAAAGAAAATACAAAAAAAATAAAAATATTTATTTGTTTGGAAAAATAATGTGATATTCGTTATCAAAGGCATGCCCATACTTTCTGGGACATCCTATATATGTAATACAATTGTGTAAAACGAACAGTTGTCTACGTTGTCTAGCCAAATATTATGAACAGTTAAACATTTTTTTTTCATTATCTAAGGTTTTCAATACCAATAATATATACAGTCAAGCTTTATCTCTGCGAAAATGTGATACTAGCCAATCAATCAAATGCTAAACGATGGTATAACAATAAAGACACTGAACATGTTGGAACGCTACAGAGCACGAGTTTCATTCGAACGATATAAGCATATTGTGAATTCACGTTTATGTAGCAAGTAAAGTTCACCGTAGTGCCACTAGGTGGCCACTGAGATGAAATTTTATCCATGAAGTGTAGATTTTCCTAGCTTTTCCGTCGTGTATGGGAAAATCAGATTCATGCTTGGAAGGATAGCAGAAAAATCTATGCATATAGATTGGTTATTTCCATTGCTTTAATATTTCTATTTCACTCATTCTAACACGATTTACGGCAGTGCTCAACAAGGATAATTCTCGAGAAACACACCAAATGTAGATGAGTGGGGGATTTTTTCATCGTCATGGAAGCTAGAGACTGATACCAGAGGAGTTAACTGTTAAATTTGATGGTTGGTTGTTCATCTGAATATATGTGACTACCTACCTGTACAGGATACTGCCGCACCGTCGTTGTTGCATGTTGTGTTTGCTCCGTTGCGATACCATTTCTTTTATTTTGCTCTAAATCCTTGGTTGTATGTATACATGGTTCTACATATATTTAGTTGAGTATGGATGAAATCAAGTAAAGGATATGCTTTGGAAGCAACTGAAAATCTCGATTTGTTTAGGGAATAATGGCGGTCGCTATCGATTTTCAAAGTGAACATGAAAATGAGTAAATGGTTTGTTGCAAAAATTGGCCTAAATGAAGAATCATTATTTTAATGAAGCCCACGGAATGTGAAGAAGAGGGTGGGAGAAGGTTGAAAATAAAACTGAAATTCAGGTGAAATAACATCAAAATAATCATTAACCCAGATGAAAATAATTTTGACTAGAGAAAGTGTACCAGTTATGGCTATAGTGGTTCCCTATTTAGACATATGTGTTTTCTCGAAAACTTTCACATTTGAATATTTTGAAATGTTTTAACATCAACTACTAAAACACACAGAATGATTAAAAATTTGTTAATAATCAATTGTTTCGTATGGCGAAATAGGGAACCATTATGTTCATAACTGGTACACCTACCCTATATTGACTAGTTTCTCAATCAATACAAAAGTAAAAAATCAGTATATTTTTATTATCGAATAAATGTGACGTTAAATTTTGCAAAATCTATTTCTAAAACTAAAAATTGACGCTTGCCAGATAACATTAATTGTGATAAAAATGTAGGAGAATGATTTTTATTACAATCTTGACAAATTTTACAGCATTTAGGGGACAACCAGTCATAATTATCTTATTCAATTTCTAAATTTGGTGTGTAAATTAAATTGATTATGCACAGGTAAAAATCCTGTGGTAAAAATTACTATTTTAGCTGACCACGCCCATTATCAAATTATCCTTCAGATTTCAACCAGAGAAATCCTTCAGGAATTACTCCAGTGATTGTTACTAAGATTCCTTTAGGAATTATTCTCAAAATTATAGGGAAATTTCCCAAAGATATCTCCAAAGAATTTCCTCTATCATTTTTCAGCAATATTTCCAAAAAATGATCAAGGCTTTTTTTGCGGAAATTGTTAAAGAAATTTTTAAAAAATTTCAAAGTAACATCTGATGAAACTCGATTTAGTTTGAAAGTAACCCTTGATGAACTTCCACAAAGCTCTCTGAAAGAACTTTTAAACTCTTGAGAAATTCTCGAAGAATTTCGTAAGTGAATTGCTAAGATGATTGGAATTCCTAGAATATTTACTGCAGTATAAGCAGTAGTGTGGAACCTCAGATAAACTTTTGAAGAAGCCATGAAGATTTTGCTTGAAAAAATATGCGAGAGATTGTGTGGAAGAACTGCAGACGCAATTTCGCATGAAATGTGGGAGAAATTTTTAGAGAAATTTCTGAAGGGGCTGCATGATGAATACCAGGTCGAATTTGAAGAGGAATTCCTGGAAGAGTATTAATTATATATCCTCAGATAATCTCAGGAGAAATTTTAGCAGCAACTCATAGGGAAATGATGAATTGATGAATGCTTGAAGGAATATAGGAATAGGAATTCGCATAGATCTTCCTGGAAAAATCCCAAATGAATTTCCTTAATAAATGTAGAATGATTTTTTTTTTTCTTAAGATAACTACTTTAGGAAACTTTGGAAGACCTTCTATAGTTACAACTGGGGAAATCAAAATAGTCAAGAAAAGTGTTTTAGTGCTCATGGATTTCCTGAAGCAATTTACGAAAAATATCCCCAACCATCTCCTGAAATAACGCTGGATGATTTTTTTTTTTGAGACTTGGAGGTGGAATCAATATAGACATTTATGAAAAAGATCCCAGAAATATACCTGAAAAGATCTTTGAATTAATCACTCGAAGAATTCCTTAAGTTTTTCCTCGAGGAATCTGAATATAAATTCCTGAAGAACCTGTGGAACAATCGCATAATAGTCCTGATGGTATCTCTGGAACCTCTTGAAGCAAGATTCACTACAAACAGAATAAAGAAAAAAGTGACATTCAAGACAACTCCTGAAATAGAGACTTTCAAGACCTACCGGTAAAAATAGAGACTTAAGATAAGAGACTCAATGATATAGTATCGCATCGTATTGATTCCACCAATCTCTTATCTAGTTTGAATTTCTACACGCCCGCCAGACAGTTGAGGAATCGGAATTTTTTCGCATCAAACAATCATCGAACTAATTATTCCAAATTCGGTTCAATAAATCAAATGATGTCTCTTTATAACCAGCATTACACAGAAATTGATTTGACCATGTCGCGAATGAAGCTTAGGCAATATTTTAATTCCCTGAGATATAATACAACATAGTATTAAGCTAACATGTAGTCTACAATTGATTGACGAAATAAATAAATAAAATAGAGACTAAACTTCTAAAATAAGATCTACCAGTCTTGAATGTGTACAAACCATGTCCCAAAGATGATAACTGATTTATTTTTTAAACTATAATTGAAACAAAAATCGGATAGTTTGAGAATATGGTCTGTAACATACCTCCAAATCATTTTCAGATGAAATTATGGGCCCCGCACATTTAGGTAGATCAGTCTGAATTACAAAATTAAACCGAGTTATCGAGAATTAATTTTGAACAGGTATTTAGCCTACTCTAATCACTTATAACATTGACCATGGGGCCCGACACATTGTCGATCAAGGTCACCTTCAAACTAAATTTTTATCTGTTTGTTTTCGTGTTGGATTTCTAGAAAACAATATGATAATATTAAAGGCAATTCTTACCACAATTCTGGGGCCCCTATGTATTCGGGGCCCGGTGCGGACCGCATCCACCGCTCCCCCCTAGCTACGCTACTGCATAAGAACACTAAGCTGAGAAGCAGGCTCTGTCCCAGTGATGACGTAATGCCAAGAAGAAGAAGAAACCCATTCTAAAAACTACCAAGGAATTTCAGAAAAAAATACTATGTAGTACAACCCAGCACATTACTGGTGCATTTGACGGAAATCATTTCCATCAATCAGATTTCAACTACAGACATGGTAAAATCAAGGGGCCTTCCTTAGCCGAGTGGTTAGAGTCCGCGGCTACAAAGCAAAGAAATGCTGTAGGTGTCTGGCTTAGATTCCTGGTCGGTCCAGGATCTTTTCGTAATGGAAATTTCCTTGACTTCCCTGGGCATAGAGTATCATCGTACCTGCCACACGATATACGAATGCGAAAATGGCAATTTAGGCAAAGAAAGCTCTCAGTTAATAACTGTGGAAGTGCTCTTAGAACACTAAACTGAGCAGCCGGCTCTGTCCCAGTGGGGACGTTAATACCAAGAAGAAGAAGAAGAAGAAGAAGAAGACATGGTAAACTCAAGCGCATTTGTGGTCTGCGAGCGTAAAAGTTAACCCCCAAAAATGGTAGTTTTTACAGCACATTGTTTTTGCGTGTGCGAAACATCTCAATGAATAAATTTTATTTAAATTGATAAAAAATAAGAGTTGTTATTCTGATATTCACAATTTTATTATACATATTTCTTTAAAAGCTCGTTGTTATATACCGTAATCCGGGGTATCATTGATCAGCGGGGTAACATTGATCGGAATGACTCATCTCGTTAAAAGTTCAAATAAAGATTTATTGATGAAACATTTTCGAATCATGAATGGTGCCTCTCTTTCTTATATTCATAAGCTAATGAAAATTGAGGTTTTTGCCAAAATTGCGTTTAGTTCATGCGTAAATTTGTCAACTTTTTGAAACAATGATTTCTATCATTTTCACTAACACTACCGAAAATTCATGTCGCACATGAGTTCTGCAGACGATATTTTGTAAAATATTCTATCAAAGATTATACTATTTATTGAATGTTTAGGAGTTAGGACCTTTGTCAATTAAAACCTTGTGTTCCGGAGAACCGCAGACGCCAACCCCACTCCGACGGAATACAATTACCCAAAAATGCCATCCCTTGGGCGTTGTCTTCCGCCCGAGAGAACACGAGCCTGAGTCCAAGGGGGTTCATAGAAGACCAAGCGAACCGAGCTAGCTCTCTTCTGTATGAGTCGCAAACCAAGCCAGTCATGTGCACGGAAAATATTACCAAAAGATATTGAGCATTTTGCACCTTATTAGACTACTGTCCAGAAAATTTTTGCACAGTAAACATTTGCACACCTCACACATCAGCACAACAGCATGCTTCGATACTAACTTCAATCGTCTTTGTTTTGATTTTGTGCGCCAAAAATGACACCCACGTACCTCCATGTAATACTTTTTGTATGAATGTTTTACAAATTTTGTATGAGCGGTAACATCCGAACGACCCTTTCCACCCTCTTCAGCGTTATGAATAAGTACTAACGTAATTGACTTATTATTCGGTGAACAAAATTCATTCGGTTCAGGAATGCATTTCGAACATTGCCAGAAACGCCACCTTACGAATGTTTCAGTGCCCAGAGCAGAATATCTCAAGATGAGGAGTTCAGAAAGCCGGCCCATACCGGCACGTTCCCCACCAGTTGGGAGATTTGTGCCAAAGATATTCGGCCCTCAACGTGAAGTACTTATGTGAACTGTTAGACAACGACTAAGATCAAGTTGTTGGAAGTTTTTCCGTTAGGAGGAATGCCGAATCGCTCATCAATATGTGATTTGATCGAATCTGCGGAAAGCATATCTGATTCGGGAGACGATTTAGATGATTTTATCATGTTGGATCCAGCAGACAAAAGCTTCTCAAAGTAAAAACTTGCCGATGAGCTTTACGGCTGCCGGCTATTGGATGCCGTTCACGCTTTCAATTATCATGTTAAAGGAACAATGTAAGATTAGTCTATTAGTGTGGTGTAGCTGGCAATACGGTGGAGAATTTTTTAAAATCAATGCTACTTGCTTTCAAAAACAACATAACCAGAAAAAACTTTTTATGCAGTCAGTTTGACTGCTTTGATTTATTTGAAACGTCACAAATAGCTTTTAAACCATACGCCTGCTGATTTTAGTTAGTGTGCAAATTGTATCCAGCACGTGAACAATTTCGTTAGAATCTAAAAATTCGTGCAATTGTCAATATTTACTTATTTTAAATCTACATCCAACAGACTGAGTGGTGGTAACGCGTGCAATTCAAGCGCAACGTCAACATTTAAGTAGGCTTGGATTTTTCCGTTCTTCAAGGACGTGAATGTTCCAAATTTGTTGAATCTCAAATATTTGGTGATTTTTGTTATCACTGAGACGGTACATCGACATTTTCAGATAACTGATGATAGCGTGTGTGAAATCAGATGTAAAGGAAACAGTGCTACTAGTGTCGGGCGTAATAGATCGCGTATAAGGTGGAAGAAGCCCTATAGACCTCACCGGTAAAGATCTTCGGTTAAATGTGCCCCGGAGGAATTGATAGAAACCAAGTATTAGGTGCTAAAAGTGCTCACTTGAGAGAAGAAGACCTCGTGACAATACCATGGTATTGTGTAGCCTTGATCGTAATTAGAAGTTGCATGGACAGAATCTTGGCTATATCCGCGGTTGTCCATATTGAGATTTTGTGAAATCCCACGCAAAACCATACAGCATCCCTCTCCACCAGGAGACACACCTTACGGGTTGAGGTGGATGCTGAGAAAAAGTGAGTGTAAGTGACGGTGTGGATATCAGGGGCGGTTAGGAAAGACCCCTCTCCCCAACGAAACATTCATCTCTCGACTAGGGAAGCAAGGCGCCCCTGAGTTGAGTCAAGGTACATCACATGCTCTATACAGGGTAAGTGATCCATTAGTTGTGGGTGTACCTATAGTTGCGGTAGTGCCATTTACACTGATTTAATTGAATAAACTGAATAATAAACAATGTTTGTCATATCATTCTTACTGTCCTAAATAATGTAATAAAAAGCAAAGAAGTTTAAAGGTATTGTCCGCTCAAAGTAAGAAACAGCGTCTGATTGTCGTATACTCTGGTGATAAGCTTTCCATCTTCGAAAATCACACTTTATTGTAAGAAACATTAGATTGTTTGATATGGAGGATTCTTAGAGAACGTGTTTTTCATATTCACAATAAAATATTTTGCCGGGGTCATAATTTTGACGGCACTTGCGTCTTATGGGTTTTATATGCCTTTATTTTTTGTTAAAATTTAATGAAAAGTAAATACTGAGGGTTATAAGTTTTTTTGGGAAGAAATTTGTTCCTTCGGTTAGAGGCAACTTATATCAATTCTAGCTCATAAGTTTTCTCATTTATATGAAGGTTCAACGACGGCTCTCCAAAATGAGTCGTTTTTTTTTCAAAAATATGTTTAAGTCTCCTATGATCCACGTATGAACCCATTCTATCATTCGAAATTGGCGAAAGCTAGAGACAAGGCCTGGGAAGAACTTCACCCCATCGTTGATGTTTTAGAAGCTTTCATCACAAAGATATTGAACTCGATGACTGCATGATAAAATTTGAAGGTGTGCTTCCAATTTATCTCTAGTAAGGTGGAAGTAACAGAAAAAAATATGTCCAAAGCAAAAAAAACTGAGTCTAAACAGATTAAGCATTAGAAATAATGAATAACATTAATGTTTAGATCACATTTTCCATACAAAAACTACAATAAAACATGAAATGGGGATTTTCGCATTTTTTTATGGGCCATACTGTACCTCAACTAAAGGAACAGTGTACCAATAGTGGAGGTATTATTTTTCACTGACATCTCGATGGTTTCTGCGATGAAATCAGTTTTCTCGTTAAGTGAATGGTCGTTAGTTCCCGTTACAACAATAATATGTACATTAATTGTGCTACTTGAATTTCAAGTGGTTTGATGAAGATGTGCCGTGCTTAGTACCTCCACTATTGGAACATTTACCCTAGTAAGCAAACGTTAACCTACATATTTTCGCTCCAACAAAAAAATAGGCTTCGATGCTTCGAGAACTATTTTTTCTCTGTACAAGGGGACTATTTTTGGGTGATTGATTACCGAACCTTTCAAGAAAAAAATAATGCTCTTTGAAATATGTAACCGTTTGGTGACTAACTGTAGATTTTTGTTTTTATTTATATTGTTTGTACAGGACCCGTTTCTCATGCAAAAACAGTAGATTGCCACAGGAGTGATAGGGTTCAGTATCACTGTACTTCGTCCGTTACCAATGGATTACCTGCTTTGCTCTTGTCCACAGTTGATCAGCAGAAGTTTTCTCGTTTTTTTTTGTATGGGGAAATAAATTTAACTTCAAATACCTCATAAATGAAAGCTTTAATCGAAAAAATATTTGGTATTTTTTTATTGAATTTACATACGTCAATCGTCAAAGTTGTTCAACTATAATTTAGTTGACTCAAAGTAAATTTTAATGAGTTCATAATATTTTGCAAAGTTTACTCAGCATTTTGTTCTACTTTATCAACATATGCTGCTTTATCGATCTAAAAAAAAACATTGCAAAAATCAAAATAAAATGCACATCGGAAAACTTGATACGTGGTCTCCTGCGTGAAAGGTGGTCTTCTTATCACCTACCCTGTTCCTTGCAAGTTAAAAGTAAGTAGATTTGTTAGCATGACTTGAAGTCTAGGGATGTGAATGTTTTCAGATAGTGGTAATTATCCAAATTATAATTGATATACTGCCGTTATACGCATAATTGTCCCATGTTCCAAAATATGCAATCGAGAAAAACGCGTTTAAAGATTTTAACACATTTAGGCCTTGTATTGACCAGATGTGTGATAAATTAAAATCTTTACAATAGTATTGCTGTTTGTATTTGAGGTGCAAATTTCGACCAAATGAGCTTCAAATGCGGTAAGACAAAACAATCAAAGGACACCTAGCAACGATTACTTATATCAGCGCCAACCTAGCAAAGAAAAGTTATCTTTGACATCGGGTTACTTGTGGAAAATCTTACCGCGTTTGGTGTTCCCGCATTTGATATTTGCATTTCAAACGCACACAGCAATATAAAGAATAGCGTGTTCATTTGAGTCAAGATTTTGAATTATGGGAATAAAGTAAATTAAGCTACGAATTTCAAAGTGGGACTGTTATGCCTAGAAATACGGAGTTTTTGATGAATTTCTACGCATAACAGTCCCACTGATAATAGTAACCAATTGTGTGCTAAGCATACGGCTGTAGATGACCGTTCTTACGTATAGATTGTACCGAATGTAGAGGACGCATATTCTCAAGACTACGTTAAGGCACCTAATGAAGGCTCAAGTGACATGTGCCAAACGGAGCCACGTGTTGTTATGTATCTAGATAAGGCACTAAGGTTAGCGATAATGATCTAGAACAAACTCAGCGATGATCGATATCCGTTATTCGCAGATGACTAATTCTCTCATCAGGCAACCCTATTGAAATACTATAAAAGCTATCAGAGATATTGTGTAGGTCTCTCTTTTATCTATTACTCTTCGAGCGAACAACAACCGTTGTAAGTATAGTTGGTAGAATAAATAAGATAAGCCAACAACGCGTGTGTTACTCCCAGCCAACAAAAGTTGGCGACGAGGTAAAGTGGAAAGTGTAGTGACGATCGACGAAAGTGTACCTACCGCATGGCGAAAATCACGTGGAGCGCAGAAACGGAGTGAGGTTAAGTGCTACCGTTTGTTCAGTGCACAATAGGCTGATATACAAAAGCGTATCCAGTTTTGAAGAGCACGTGTCGCGAAACGAAGTGTAATTGCTATCGTTTGATCAGTGTGGAACCTTCCAAAGATGACCGAGGAAGACCATACCAAACACGTGGTGGCCGGACCGTCCGGTAGTGTGAAAATCGCGATGAATTTCGGATCGTTTGATAACTACGTCGCGGGTGATGACTTTGAAGTGTATGAGGAAAGCATGCTTCAACACTTTCTTCTGCATGACATTCCGGAAGGCAGAAAAGGCGTTTCTTTTAACGCACCTCGGAATGGACACGTATGCCATTCTGAAGAAGTTATTGCAGCCCGTGAATCCTAGCACTAAAACGTACGCGGAGTTAGTAGCTGCGCTCAAAAAGCACTTTCGGCCGGATGTGAATTAAGTTAGTGAGCGATACCCGAGCAGAAGAAAATAACTACTGAATACCAAATTGAGGTATTCCATACCAGACAATTTCCAATACTGCATACCTGAATGAGGTATGAATTAGCCCTGCATAAGAGGTAAAATACCTCAAATAATATCTCAAGCATATTCTACGAACACCAAACTGATAACTAGATCAGGTATTGTAATACCTCAATAATACTTGATGGATTTTCATATAAAAGTGAAATTTTTCAATAGTAGTTCAATACCTCCAGCAGACCTCAATAGCTGTTTAATACCTCAATGAAGTATTCTTAATTGTTTTAAAGATTTTTTTCAATACCATTATAATACCAAATTGAGGTATTAACAACTGAACAATACCTAATTTTGGTATGATACCAAAAAATGGTATGCATAAGTTATTGGGGAGTTATTTGTTCCTCCTCGGGTATCGATTCCATCAGGCAGATCAGAAAGCGGGTAAAATAGTGTCGGAATATGTGGTCGAGTTAAAAGCTCTCGCGGAGAAGTGTGAATTCGGTGATTTTTTGACGGAAGCTCTCCGAGACAGGTTCGTGTTCGGTTTATACGTCAGTAGGCTTCGTACCCACCTGCTCAAGCAAAAAAACCTAACATTCGAAAAAGCGGTGGATGAAGCGTTGTACTGGGAATTAGCCGAGAAAGATAATAAAGTGCGAGAAAACGTGTTGAGTGAGCACATGGTGCGATCTGGTAAGTCATACCGGAGTCGTAGCAAAAGTCGTTCGAAGTACGCGAATAGCAATGGCGGTCAGAAAATTCAATATGGCCGGCGAAAAGTGTGTGAAAAGTGTGGTAGAGATCACGAACAAGGAAAGTGTCCAGCGAACAATTGGAAATGTTTTGCGTGTGGCAAGTTGGTGTGTTCTGCAAATTTGTGTGGCTTCTGAAATTGAACACTTTGTGAAACAGACCAACAACCCACAACTTACCGTTTTGAATTAAATTAAAAAGTCTCTCGGTTACTAACTTTTGTCTTTGAACAACCCTCTGAAACTCTATGTAAAATGACTGCAATGTAATAATTCCCTTACAGGCAAAATTTCAAGTTATTTGTAGTTCGTCATCCAAATTTCAGCCAATTCGGACTACCAGAAGCTGAGATACAGCACCCCAAACTTGGGCATTTTGTATGGAAAAACAACATTTGATTACTAACTTATGTCACTGACTGTATGTACCGAAACCATTTTAAAAAATTAGTGACATGGTATCCAGCAATCATTCTTGAGAATCGGAAAATATTTGTATAAAATAAAGTTGTTGGACAACGATAGTGTTAAAAATGTTCATGTAAACCAGTTAAGATGTCCAAGCTCAATTGTAAAAACGAATATTGCAAAAGTGCCTGAACGATCATCAGAAAATATAACAATTAAGCGTAGGCGTAGTGAATCGTTAGGTGAATCACCACCTAGAAAATTTCAAGCTGATGAGAAACAAAATCGATGTGGATCAAATGAATCAATTTTCCTCAGAAGATCAGTAAGAACCAGAAAGTTACCAGAGTGGTTTAGATTTGAAGATTATGAAAGGTAGTAGTAATAAATCAAAAAGGGGAAAGTTGTTATGTATCTAGATAAGGCACTAAGGTTAGCGATAATGATCTAGAACAAACTCAGCGATGATCGATATCCGTTATTCGCAGATGACTAATTCTCTCATCAGGCAACCCTATTGAAATACTATAAAAGCTATCAGAGATATTGTGTAGGTTGTAATTATAGTTGGTAGAATAAATAAGTTAAGCCAACAACGCGTGTGTTACTCCCAGCCTCCGAAGTCCCCGAATACACACGTGTGAATAAGTGAAGAAATACGATTTTATAGCTTGGGATGGAAAGCAAAGTTTTCTGTATGTGTGATAAAGAGAAAATGTATGAGTTTAGGAAAGAAAGAGTGGATGATTAAGGTAGAGAGTTTATAAGATGTAATAAATTCCTATATCGACTCTTTCAGCTGCAGGCTTGTCAGAAACTCATCTGCGAACTCAAGGGTGTTATACGGAGTAAATATTTAACTCAAAATTCACTACACAAATCTTCACACGATTTGATATTTCTTTGGACTTAGTTTGCAAAATCAAATTTGATACATCGCAAATTAAGTTTTAGAACCGCCAACATATTTGCCACTTGCACCGAAGAACCAGTTATCCAGAATAACCCAGTATGTGGTCAGGTCATCCAAAACCTCTCGAACTATTTTTCTTTTGATTTGATTTGCAAATTCATGAAGTTTGATGTGTCGCAAGATAGATCTCAGAACCGCCAATATAATGACCACTTCCTCTGGGGAACAGGGTATCCAAAACAACCTGGCATGTTATCAAGTCATCCAAGAACGTTTGAATTACCCTTCTTTAGGCTTGATTTGGGAATTTATGAAGTTGATGTTGCCAGCTAGGTTTCAGAACTGATAGTTTAGTGGCCATTTCCCCCAGGGAACCGAGAATTCAGAACAATCCGACTTGTGGTCAAGTCATTCAAATACATTTAAACCACCTTTTGACTTGATTTGCAAATTCACGAAAATTGATATATCGCAAGCCAAGTTTCCGATTCGCCAATATAATGGCCACTTCCACCAGTGAACCGGTATTCGGAACAACCCAGCATGTGGCCAAGTTATCCAAAAACGGTCGAACTATTTGTTAGATATAAATTTTGGTTATAATTTTGTACACCACTGTAATAACTTAGATCAGTTAGTTGAGTGATCATACATAGGTTTCACACAACCCGTATTGCTACTCGAGAGAGGTAGATACGAAGATTCGCTCTCCCCGCTTCGATAGATCAGAAGCAAAATAGTTATAACTCGACCGTCGAGATAATCGGTTACGATCAGTGGATCGTGCGTCCCTTTTGATACCTAGAAATACAGTCCATACAATTAAAGCTAGTTTCTAATTAATTACCGTTGTAATTAATAAATCCTACATAGTGACCGTATCACCAGTATTCGTCGCTTGTGCAGTCCGAAACTCTATCTTTCGCGGATGTTTTAGCTGAAGTGCGACCGGGAGTTTCCCACATATTTTGGTCCTGGCGAACCGGATTTGCCAGCTAGTGAAGAAAGTGCTTTCGGTAACAGTGCGCGTCGCTTGGGTTTGATACGGTTATCGACCCGATACGGAGCACAATAGACCAGTGCGGTCTGATTGTTCGCCATTGCTCATATTGCTGATCGCAGCAAAGTGGTTATACGCTGTCTGCGTGGAGATACGCAGGAGAAAGTGAAACGATTTCATTGCGGTTGATGCTGATTGTTGCTGCTGTGCTTGGTGCTAATTGTTGCTGCTGTGCCTGGTGCTGATTGTTGCTGTTGCGGCTGGTGCTGATTGTTGCTGTTGGACAGTGTTTGGATATACGCACGCGTGATCGCAGTGGAGACGCGTGGAGGATCAAGAACGATCTGGTTCGTCTGCTGTGGACATCATTATCGTTACCCAAACCCAGGACGGCTGGAGTCAATCGCAGGAAGTCAGATAAGTACAGTGTGCGTGAGATTGTGTGGTTGAGGTGGTTTAGTCTGGCTTCATTCCTTTTACCAGCTATACCAAAGCTTCACGAGCGGTAGAGAAAATTTAGGCACTAATTGGATATTAAATGCATGCGATATAGTACACGTCAGTAGCATCCTGTGGAGAAGTTGTTTGTGATTCTCCGGTTTGAAAATTTATTGCACTTTGAGATTGCTTAATTTCGTTCAAATTTCACCATTTGGTAGTACACTTGGTCTGTCAACAGTCAATCGTTCGGTCGCTTGAGGTCCCGGGAGTGATTTGTAGTGGTGATTCACAGTCACCAACAACGTTAATCAACAACGATGCCGATACCAGAACTGAGGCAACTGTTGAAGCAGGAGCGACATGCGTGGATATCTCTGGAGAATAACGAGGAGTTTCTGTTGACGTACCAGGAAGATCGGGATAAACGTGCAGTGAATTTACGAATGAAGAAACTAGACGACGTGTATGACAAATACTGTGAATTACGAGTGAACATTGAAGTGCTGACCGATGATCTGGATATTGGCCAAAACCCGGAGAATGCTGCTGATGGGGAAACTTCGGCGCAAGCTGCCATGGCTGAGGCTCGCCGGAGAGAAAATGAAGAGATTTTCAAAGAATTTGAAAATAAATATTTTCGGCTGAAGCAGGCGCTTCTTTCGAAGATCAGAGGTTGTTGCGGACCGAAAAGATGAAGCCCAAAGTTACCAGTCATCACGGACGAGATATCCTGAATTGAAGTTACCAACGTTTTCAGGAAGGCTGGCAGAATGGATGAACTTTCGGGACAACTTCAGATCACTGATACACGATAACAACCAACTCAGTGCGATAGATAAGTTTAATTATCTACGCACATCGCTGAAAGATGATGCTCTTTGTGAGATCAACCAAATTCAAGTTACTGCTGCTAACTATGCACTTGCCTGGGGCATACTGGAGTCAAAATTTGAAAACCATAAACTCATCGCCCAGGAACATTTGAAGGCATTGTTCACTGTGGCTCCCATGAATTGTGAGAGCTTCCAAGGTCTCAATCATTTATTGATGACATTCAAAATCAACCTTCAGCAATTAGAGAAATTAGGTGAGGATCCTGCCCAGTGGAGTACGCTGCTAGTTTTCATGCTTTCCCAGAAGCTAGATGACGATACACTTCGTTTATGGGAAACACACCATACTTCGAAGAATATTCCATCATATACAGCGATGGTGAACTTTCTGGAGAACCATTGCTCGATTCTACAATCGACGTCGGCGCGAAGGATGTGTATGCAATAGCGGCCCACATAACGTGGAACAGTGCTCCAATTTTGGAAAAATGAAGATCGTCGATAGAAAGGTGCTTGCGCGAAAACTTGGACTGTGCCTAAATTGCTTACGATCTGGTCATTTCGTTGCGGATTGCTCGAGATCATCGTGTGGTAATTGTGGACAGCGGCACCACAATCTACTGCATCCTTTCTATAGTCCTGCGAACCAGAGGCAGAATGTGAATCAGCCCACCTTTCAGAAGCACACTAAAGGACCTCAAGCCGCGAACTCTCATTCTCAGCAATCCAATCAAGCTTAAAACCGGAGCAATTCTCAACAACCACAGACTACACCAACTCCAAGTACATCTTCGCAAAATGCATGCTCACCACCTCCCACCAATTCTTCTACTGTACACCACACTGCTACACCTTCCCAAACACACCACCATTCAAACACTGCCTTATTATCCACTGCTATCGTGAAGCTCGGTGATCATCATGGGAATACCGTGCTTGTACGCGCTTTGTTAGACAACGGATCTCAGGTCTGTCTCATGACTGAGAATCTCTCTCAACGGTTGAGTTTCCGAAGAGTTCGGGAAAATTTGTCGGTGGATGGAGTTGGTGGTTGCCATTCTGTTGCTGAACAAGCTGTATTAGCAATAGTTTTGTCGTGTAATTCGTCGTACGTGTCCGGTAAAGTCAAGCTCCTGGTACTACCGAAGATTACATCAAAGCTGCCGCAGCAACACATAGATACTTCGTCGTGGAATCTGCCTTCAGGAATATGTCTTGCGGATCCAACCTTCAACGAACCAGGATCCATTGATGTGATTCTTGGAGTAGCCGTCTTCTACGAGTTGCTGCTGACTGAACAGTTGAAACTTTCTAGCTCAGGTCCGATTCTACATAATACGGAGCTAGGGTGGATTGTCGCTGGAGAGTTGCCGCAAACATCTGTCGTTAGCTACAGCGCAGTAGCTTCATCGTCTGTGACTACAGAAGAAATTTTCGACGAACTTACAAGGTTTTGGGAGTTGGAAGCTTGCCGCACAAAGAATTGCCTTTCCATCGAGGAGTCTGCCTGTGAAACCTTCTTCGAGGAGACAACCACTCGAGATCCAGATGGAAAATATCGGGTGTAGTTACCGAAGAAGGCACACATGTTGGAGAAACTAGGGTGTTCCAAGAATATAGCAAAGAAACGCTATTTGTCTATGGAGAAGCGGCTTGATGCCAACCTTGAGTTAAAGGCCTTGTATACGGCGTTTATGCATGAGTATCTTCAAATGGGCCATATGAAAGAGGTGCTCACGGAAAAAGAAGAACATGGTCAGGAATACTACATTTCACATCATGCTGTCCTGAAACCAGACAGCACCACTACGAAACTTAGAGCTGTTTTCGATGCATCCTGTCCAAAGGATTCTGGTGTTTCTTTAAATGATGTGCTGATGGTTGGACCTGTTGTCCAGGACGACCTACGGAGCATCTTGATGCGGTTTCGTCTGTTCAGATACGCCGTTGTATGAGATGCAGAGAAAATGTACCGAATGATATGGCAGCATCTATCGGATCAGCTTCTACACAAGATATACTGGAGGGATTCTGCTCAGGAGCAGTTACGAACATACCAGCTTACCACTGTAACATACGGTACATCATCTGCGCCATATCTTGCCAGTAGATGTTTGAACAAATGTGCCGAGGATGGAGTGGAACACTATCCAACTGCTGCAGCAGTAGTCAAGCAGAGTTTTTATGTAGATGACATGTTGGCCGATTTCCACACAATTGAAGAAGGAAAACAAGTATGTAAAGATGTTCGGGAGCTACTGAAAGGGTCAGGCTTCAATCTCAGGAAGTGGAATACCAACACACCGAAAGTTTTGTCAGAAATTCCTTCTGATCTACGAGATGACCGCGTAGTTCTTGAATTGGATGAAAAGGCTACAGTGAAGACATTGGGTCTCACGTGGGAGCCTGCTACGGATACGTTGCGGATCAGAGTTCCTATTTGGAGACCTGAAGGTCATGTTACCCATCGTGTTGTGCTGTCGGAAATAGCACGCCTCTTCGATCCTTACGGTCTAGTTGGACCAGTGATAGTCCAAGGAAAACTTTTCATACAAGAGCTTTGGCAAGCGAAATACTCGTGGGATGAGACAAAGCTTACGGACAAAGCTTACGGAGCAACCATCTACCTTCGATGTGTTAGTAGAGATGGAGAAATAGCGGTCAATCTGGTGATGGCGAAGTCAAAGGTTGCACCTCTAGAAGACCTCAGCAAAAGGAAGAAGAAGCAATCCACGCCTCGTCTGGAGTTGTGTGCAGCGCTACTGTTAGCCCATCAGTATGAGTCCGTTGCTAGCAGCCTAGAAATTGCAGCCACAGCATTCTTTTGGACCTATTCGACCATTGTGAAATGTTGGATCTCCTCGCATCCGTCAAGGTGGCAAGCCTTCGTAGGAAACCGTGTATCTGAGATACAGCACGCCACGAAGGGTGGAGTGTGGAATCACGTGCCAGGAATTGAAAATCCTGCTGATATAATATCAAGAGGAGCAACGCCATCACAAATTTCAAACAATTCTCTCTGGTGGAGTGGACCAGAATGGCTAAAAAAGGACATCGGATACTGGCCAAAGAATATGTCAGTGCCAGATCAACAATTCGATTCAGTGGTCCTGGAGGAAAGACCACCGGTTTCTGCAGTTCTTCAAGCATTGCCTCCTAGTGACGTGTTTATGCTTCGGTCGTCTCTGTTAAGGCTAAGTAGCCCGTCATTCGTTTTGACTACAATGATGACTTTTCAGGTTGCATTTTAAAGTGATAATAATCAGCCTTGATAGTTTATATTGATTTGAAAAAGTATCACTGTACGCGCTAACATGCATAAAGTATGCTGATACATTTTCAGGTGTGTCAGTGCAAAACCAACTGATTTTCTTTGATTCGAAATCATGAGATGAATTAGCAACAATCATCAACGACGCGTACAAATTTCAATGACGGCCTACATCGCCTTAACTCTGGTTCGTCTGACCGCTTGGATTCGTCGCTTTTCCTTCAATTGTCAACCGAGGAATAGACGACGGAGAATGTCTGGATTACTATCAGCAAAAGAGCATGACTCAGCCTTGCTAGCCTTGATACAGCTGGACCAATCGGAATGTTTTCCGTTGGATTTGTCAGATATTGCAGCTAAGAATGAAGTGAGACCATCGTCGAAGCTGCACAGTCTGCATCCTGTTATGATCGATGGTTTACTCTGCGTAGGCGGGCGGCTCAGAAACGCTCCGGTGTCACGAAGCCGTAGGCATACCATAGATTACTGCATGGAGGACCGCAACTAATGATAGCTTGCGTTCGAGAGAGATTCTGGCCGCTTTGCGTTAAAAACCTGGCCAGGAAGGTCATGCATGAGTGCGTGAAGTGCTTTAGAGCCAAGCCACTTGCTCATGAACAACTAATGGGAGATCTGCCGTTGGAAAGAGTATCTCCAGCACCTGCCTTTCAACGTGTAGGCGTTGATTATTGTGACCCTTTTGAGCTGCGACTGGCCACTCGAAAAGGAGCACCTATAAAATGCTATGTGTGCCTGTTTGTATGCTTGGTCTGCAAAGCAGTACATATAGAAATCGCGATGGATCTCACAAGCGAAGCATTGCTTGCTGCGCTCAGGCGATTCGTAGCTAGGCGTGGGAGGCCTGAGATAATACTATGCGACAATGCTACAAATTTGGTCGGTGCTCGAAGAGAGTTGAATGAGTTGTATCGATTGTTCCAACGTCAACAGTTCCAGGAACGTGTATCATCCGATGTTATTCGAGACTTGATCGAATTCAAGTTTATACCTGCCAGGTCACCCAATTTTGGTGGTCTTTGGGAGGCCGCGGTTAAATCGCTGAAAGGGCATATGCGGAGAGTGATTGGAAATAGGATGTTGAAGTTTGATGAATTCCACACCGTTGTTACGCGACGGGCGGTGTTCACCGCTGCCAAAGTCGCGCTGAAGTCCGAGATAAGGGCAAGCAAAAAGGCCTGCTTCGAGGGACTCTGTCAGAGTGCCAACGCGAACCCGTGGGGTGATGCCTACAGGATCGTAATGGCGAAGACAAGAGGTGCAATTGCTCCTACGGAGCAATCTCCACAGATGCTGGAGGGGATCATCGAGGGGCTCTTCCCGCGCCACAACCCTAGCCCATGGCCTCCTTTTGTAGGACAGCCGGGGATTGGGGCTGGCGATGAGGATAGAGTAACTGATGAGGAACTTGTAGGGATTGCAAAATCCCTAAGCATGGGGAAGGCACCAGGTCCGGACGGAGTTCCAAACCTGGCCCTCAAAGTCGCAATCTTGGAGGCTCCCGGTATGTTCAGATCTGCTATGCAGATATGCCTGGACGAGGGAGTATTTCCAGATGCGTGGAAGAGGCAGAGCCTGGTACTATTGCCAAAGGCGGGGAAACCACCCGGTGACCCGTCGGCGTATAGACCAATATGCTTGATTGACACGGTGGGGAAAGTGCTCGAGAAGATCATCCTCAACAGACTGTCGAGGTACACCGAGGGTGTAAATGGTCTCTCAGGCAACCAGTTTGGCTTCCGGAAAGGGAGGTCCACCGTAGACGCTATTCTGACGGTTAAGAAAACCGCTGAGATAGCACTCCAGCGTAAGAGGAGGGGTATTCGCTACTGCGCAGTAGTGACTCTGGACGTAAGGAACGCATTTAATAGTGCCAGTTGGGCGGCTATTGCTGATGCGCTCCTGCGTCTGGGGATACCCGAGTACCTGTACAAGATTCTCGGAAGTTACTTCCAGAATCGGGTATTAGTCTATGACACAGAGGTGGGTCGGAAGTGCTTTCACATAACCTCAGGAGTCCCGCAAGGTTCCATCCTGGGTCCGGTGCTATGGAATGTCATGTACGACGAGGTGTTGAGATTAAAATTCCCGGCGGGTGTGGTCATCGTTGGCTTTGCCGACGATATTACGCTGAAGGTCTACGGTGAATCGATCGAAGAAGTGGAATTGACTGCAGCCCACTCGATCGCAATTGTGGAGGAGTGGATGAGCTCCAGGAAACTGGAATTGGCTCACCACAAAACAGAGGCGGTTGTTGTCAACAACCGAAAGTCGGTGCAGCAAGCGGTGATCAGTGTAGGCGACTGTACAATCACTTCGAAGCGCTCCGTCAAACACTTGGGGGTGATGATCGACGACAAGCTTACCTTCGGTAGCCATGTCGATTATGCCTGCAAGAGAGCCTCCACAGCTATTGTGGCACTGTCCCGGATGATGTCCAATAGCTCTGCGGTGTAGGCCAGTAAGCGTAAGCTTCTGGCCAGTGTCGCCTCGTCCATACTGAGGTATGGTGGCCCGGCTTGGGGCACGGCTTTGAGTACCAATAGCTACCGGAGCAAGCTAGAGACTACTTATAGGCTAATGTGCCTGAGGGTTGCGAGCGCGTACCGTACCGTGTCACACGATGCACTTTGTGTCATCACCGGTATGATGCCTATTGGTATCCTTATCATGGAAGACATAGAGTGTTTCGAAATGCGCGGCACAAGAGGCATACGCAGGACTGCCAGACTGGCCTCCATGGTCAAATGGCAGCGCGCGTGGGACAGTTCCACCAAGGGAGTGTGGACTCACAGGTTGATTCCGAGGTTGGATATCTGGGTCAATAGGCGCCATGGGGAACTAACATTCCACCTAACACAGGTCCTTTCAGGCCATGGATGCTTTAGACAATATCTACACCGTTTCGGTCATGCGGGTTCTCCCGAATGTCCAGTTTGTGCAGGTTTAGAGGAAACGGCGGAACACGTTTTGTTCGTGTGCCCGCGTTTCCGCACAATGCGTGACCGCATGTTTGCCACATGCGGTCGGGACACGACTCCGGACAATTTGGTCCAGAGGATGTGTGCAGACGAGTTTGGCTGGAATGCCGTTTCATCGGCTATCACCCACATTGTCTCGGAACTCCAAAGGAGGTGGCGTGTGGACTCGAGGAGTGACTAGTGCAGACGCTAAACAACAGGTGGTCCAAGGGTTCGCAGTCGGCTACGTAGGTCATACCGGTGCCCTACGGTCGAAATCGACCCTTACAGCGATTAAGTGGCCGCGGGGAGAACATCCTGGTAGCGCTGCTGTCGCGGCGCCGGCCTATTGGGTTGGTACGAGCCTCTGGTTGTTCGGGGCAGGTGGAGGCCCCTTCGTCAGCAATCCCAGCTGGTGCTAGCTGATAGGGCCTGAGCCTTCAGTAGGTCAAATTGCGAAGCCCGCAGTATCAGTTCTTGATACCTGCGGTGCAGCTGGGCGCGGGCTTAGTGGTCGACCCTGCCCGCTTTCAGCGGACAACGGGAGGTGACGACCACCCGGGAAGCTGGCAATGCGCCAGCATGCTACCTTGGTGGACCCCCATAAGTGTGTCATCGATGTTCGTTGCTGCATGGCTACGCAGCTAACCTGGAGAATGCGATGTGCAATAGCCCCTCTCCGAAGCAATGCCTTCTTGGTGGTCCCGGAGAGACGAAGGGTTTGGCGGCAATGGAAATGGTTTAGTGGGTCGGGGGTGTAGTCCTGTTTACTGCTTGCATGTAGTAAATGGTCCCCAACCCCACACTCCCGGATCTTGATCCGGAGTCTGTTGAGCAGATTATCCCCCCATTGCTTAGAAGGAAAAAAAAAAACACCGTTGTTACGCAGATTGAAGCATGCCTCAACTCAAGGCCACTTACTCCGATGAGCAATGATCCGCGTGACTTGGACGTTCTAACTCCAGGGCACTTCCTCATTCAGCGCCCACTTACTGCGGTAACTGAACCCAGTCTCAGCGAGATACCAGAAGGACGACTTAGTAGATGGCAGCGTGTTCAAAGTTACAGTCAGCTGATTTGGAAGCGATGGTCTACAGACTACCTGTCGACCCTACAGAGTCAAAACAAGTGGACACGGCAAAGAATCAACCTAGGTGTCGGAACAATGGTGCTCTTGAAAGAAGATAATATTCCACCGCTCAAGTGGAAGCTTGGAAGAATTACGGAAGTTCATCCTGGTCCAGACGGGAATACGAGGGTTGTCACCGTACGTACGAAGGATGGCTTATTTTGCCGAGCCATTTCGAAGATCTGCATTCTTCCCTTGCAAGATAACCAACAAAACGTCGAGGAGAGGTCAAATGCAGTTCAACAATAACTATTATTGCCCCCATTGGGGCACTTTGGCAGCTTGCGGGATATTTTCGCCGCTTTTCGCCAGGGGGCTATCCCCAAGTTATGTATTTCTTCATCTGTATGTAAGCGGAAACGAATCGATCGGCCTTCCTTTGACAGTCCTCCACGGTACGATTCCTGAGCATCCTGCTCGTCTGTCAGCAATACGCAAAGTGTTCAACGCCCCCAACGTAACTAAGTTACGTTAAACAAAATTGAATTTCTTCTTCGGATCCAACGCGTTGTAATTCTTCAGCAGATCTGGATCCACCACAGCATCGTAATTCATCGCTTCTGGTGATCAATGGAGATCCAATCAGCTAAGTACTAATTAATATTGGCGCTTTACGACAATCCACGTCGTTCATGCCAGGGGCCACAATTGAAGTTACGTTTAGTTATAATCAGAATCATTTCGGAAGCCAATCGATTTCCCTCTCATCAGGATCAATTTCTCAACTTTAACCGTCGTCGTCCAGCAGTTGTCCTCCTACGGATCAATATCAGGAAATACAGCTAAGTATGGCCTCATTAGGGGCACAATTGGCAGCAAACGGCACATGCTTGCCGTATTCGCCAGGGGCCGCCCTAAAAGTTATGTTTTTCAACCCTCAATGGTTGTTCGGAGCCCAATCGGTCTTTCTATTCGACAGAATTCCTCTACGGTGTCTTCAAATCCAGTGCGCCAGCCACATCGCCGTTGTTTATCTGCCCCCATAGGGGCACACTTTGGCAAGGTCGGAAATTTCATCCGCGATCGCCGGGAGGCGCAAGATAAGTTATGTCCTTCCAACTTACAACTATTTTGGAATCAAGCCGTTTCATTCTTCGACAGCGTATGGTGAAAAATCTAGCGACAGGAAGCACTGTAGAGCAACAGCCTGACGGCATAATCGGAAGACATCGAACGAGTTTCGCGAATCAGTTTGACGAACGGGCAAGAACGGTCTACATAGTTCAACAAGGAGATCAGATCGAGAATTACAAGAAATTTGAGTAGAAGTTAATGGGTTTGGGAAAGATGTTCTGTTCTTGAATTTTATAATAAGTTTGGTATTTGAATTGAGTGAACTCAAGGCGGGCGGTATGTTAGATATAAGTTTGATTATAATTTTGTACACCACTGTAATAACTTAGATCGGTTAGTTGAGTGACCATACATAGGTTTCACACAACCCGTATTGCTACTCCCCGCTTCGATAGATTAGAAATACAGTCCATACAATTAAATCTAGTTTCTAATTAATTACCGTTGTAATTAATAAATCCTACATAGTGACCGTATCACCAGTATAGACCATTTCCGTGAAATTTTTTTATTGGCTTATATGCTTTCTGTCAATTTACTGAACAAACTTTCCTAAGGAATCGATATGTTTTGGAGCCTTTAACTAACAGAAATCACTGAAAATCTTGCGGCACGTTAGTTCACCCCTCGGTCCCCTAAAATTTGTTTCACCTCGAAAAAATTCAGACCCTTTTTTCCCCTATGGTTTTGCCACCACGTTGTGGTAGATTTATGATCAGCTGACATGACCTGAATCGGGTTGGGGTTGAAACTGTGTTTTAGAACGGGCGCCAGTTCCAACCTGGTTCAAAAACGTTTGTTTGAGTAATTTGAGTTTAGTTTCGATAGCGCGCCTGTCTGGGGCGCCCTGACCGGGATCACGGTCAGTTTGAGCACGCACCTGATTTGACGTTTCCAATTGTAAACAAGCATCCCAATGCAGGGGTGGAATCGAAAAACTGTTGAAAAATCACCACACTGATACCCATAGGGTTGAACCAACTGTGCCGCATCTCGAATTATTTTGCAAAATGTGGTGAGTATCCATGTTTTCAAAAATTCATAATAAAATTAGGAATGCATATAAACAAAATCGGAAAGCGTTAATATTCATTAAAAATGATTGTCTTTCGAAGAAAAATACAAAAACTGGGGATTAGATCTGACGGAAATGGTCTATTCGTCGCTTGTGCAGTCTCTATCTTTCGCGGATGTTTTAGCTGAAGTGCGACCGGGAGTTTCCCACACTATTTTTGTTTAAAATTGGTTTGCTAAATCATAAAGTTGATTTGTCACAAGCCATGAACTCGAAATTAAAGTGGTTACTGATTCTTCAAGTGGGATTACTTCAGTACTCCCCGTGATGAATCCAAAATTACGGTAAAGTTCTAATCGGCGACTGCGGTTCCAAAAACTAGAAGAATTTTGTGATCGACTCTAAAAATTCAATAGAAAATCATTGAAAAACGGATGGGAAATAATATTTTGATATTGAAATTGTCAAATTTGACGTCAGGCTCGCATGAAACAGGTTGTGTTCCACATGGGATGTAAAGTCAACTTAAGAAGATGTTCAAAACGATTTTTCCAAACACCAGCTAATTAAAAACGGCCTACTGAATATTTTGTTCGAGATCAGCGCAGCGAATTGTGCAGTTATGCGTAGAAATACAGTAGTGGGACAGTTATGCGTGGAAATTCAACAATGGGACAATTTGACTTGGCTTGCTTTTCATTGAGTTTCCGAACAAAGTTAATTTTTGGTAAGGTACCGTGGGGCAAGTGGGTAATGGAATTCGCATAGTTGAGATTCTTCTAATTCTAGAGACTTTAAATTGAAACAAATGAGGTTGTGTATATTTTTTAGCTTGACTCCCACCATATATAAGCAGCATGCTGAAATTGATTTTTACTAAAAATTGAAGAAAAAAATACAGAAAAAGTTTTTGAAAAATGTCTCCTTACTTTTCACTTGCCCCAACAGTGGGGCAAGTGAAAAGTTTACCGTTTTGAACAATAAATTCAAAAACAAACAGTTATATTCACGATTTCTATTAGCTTTAACACTTGTTAAGGCTTCCCAATGAACAATAACATAAGTAACATGTAAACAAATAAAATGTTACTCTTTTCACTTCAATTTTTTTCTGTTCTGTTATGTTAGTTGAAATGATTCGACAACATTATAACTGCAACATTTCCAATGGTAGTTCTTACATTATAGGACAGCAATTGCATTTTTGCTCTGTAGAATTTCCACCGCTCGTTATTTGTTTTTGAGAAAGTCGGATATGACGTCGGATAACTCTTCAGAAGAAATCAAACGGAATCCTTCAATAACGTATTTAGGGTATTTTTTATGTGGATAGACCTATACCCCATTTTTATGTTTTGAACTAGCTTTACATATACATTCCACGAGATTTCCGTGTGTTCTCTAATATTGCAACTTTTCAGTCAACGTCTTCCTTTTAATTGGCTGCCCGAAGTAGACATATTGATATTGTAATGTTTGGCAACATCTTTTAGAGAATTTCCATGATTTCTAATAGCTTTTAACGCTTGAGTATAGTGTTTCTTGAATTATCAGCACGTTATGATTTTCTATGATAATTGCGAACCATGTTTATTTATGGCTACTTAAAGAGAAAACACAAATTCAATCTCTAATGATAAACTTTTCACTTGCCCCACCTGATAAGAAAATTGACGGTGTTTAAATTTAGTTATTTTTAGGTCTACGTCGAATTAATTCTAAAACTTTTTTTATTGCAGTTTGAAACTGTCACAGAGGACAACTAAGAAGAGGTACAGGAAATTATTTTCCGCAACTTTTTTCCACTGAAAATATTAAAATAAGATTGTACGCCGCCAACTTGTTACGGAGTAACAGTTGACAGGTTAACAATTTTTCACTCTATTATGCAATAATGGCTGAAAAATCTCAGAAATCTCTTACCTATCGTAATGTTCTCAATGACCTCAAAGGTTTACGAATGAGTTTAAAACGTTAATTCACATATTCAGTAAAATATATCAATTGTTTTCACTTACCCCATTTACCCACTTGCCCCGCGGTACCTTAAGTGTTTTCCAAAACTATGCGTAAAAATAATCTGTTTGATGACAAAAAGTCTAAATGCACAAAAAGCAACATGGGACAATTATGCGTGTAACGGCAGTATAGGTACAAGTGGATAGCTGAATCAATGAAGTGTATGTATTTGATTTGACGTTAATTTAGTGTTGGCGTAAGTTAGTTTTACTTCGAAACAACTATTTGTGAGTAGGTAAAAGTAATTAACGGGATAGTAATCTCAACATAAAGAAATAGACCATTTCCGTCAGATCTAACCCCCAGTTTTTGTATTTTTCTTCGAAAGACAATCATTTTTAATGAATATTAACGCTTTCCGATTTTGTTTATACGCACTCTTAATTTTCTTATGGATTTTTGAAAAAATGGATACTCACCACATTTTGCAAAATAATTCGAGATGCGGCACAGTTGGTTCAACCCTATGGGTATCAGCGTGGTGATTTTTCAACAGTTTTTCGATTCCACCCCTGCATTGGGATGCTTGTTTACATTTGGAAACGTCAAATCAGGTACACGCTCAAACTGACCGTGATCCCGGTCAGGGCGCCCCAGACAGGAGCGCCAACGAAACTAACCTAAAATTACTCAAACAAACGTTCTTGAACCAGGTTGGAACTGGCGCAACCCGAATCACAGTTTCAACCCCAACCCGATTCTAGTTTTCCTGTAGGAAAATATATTTTGCTCCACAGATTCAAAATTCAAACCCACCCCGCAAATCTCTCATCCACCCAACAGTTACGGTACCGGTAGTTCTATTAGAGATTATTTTTGCTGTTCATGCCGACAAATGCTTAAATCTATCTTTTGGCTGTTGATCCGGAAGATTCCCGCCTAGAGGCAGCAACAGCCGCGCAAGGAAATTTTGAGCCAACCGCTGTTGCTTCAAGTCGGGAATCTTCCGGCTTATTCAATCCTCGTCGGCACAAAACATCTGTTGACAACAAGGCATCTGTTGACTACAATCCTTGCGTTACAGAACCTTGTAGTGTTCGGCGGGTGCAGTCATAACCGGCCGAAGCGGTGAAAGTGGTTTCCGCGGTGATAACGGAGATTTCAGGAACCGTGAAGGAAGGAGGTAGCGAAACCAGCGGAGCCCATTATGATGAATGAAAACATAAACAAAAATCATCTGGTCATGCCAGCTGATTATAAATTCACCACAACGTGATGGCAAAACCATAGGGGAAAAAGGGGTCCGCATTTTTTTCGAGATGAAACAAAACTGTAGGGGACCGAGGGGAGAACTAACGTGCCGCCAGTTTTTCATTGTTTTCCAATAGTTAGAGGCTTCAAAACACATTGGTTCCTTAGGAAAGTTTGTTCAGTAAAATGACAGGAAGCATATAAGCCATTAAAAAAATGGACGGGAATGGTCTATTGGTGATGTGTGGGAGTAACGATTTATCCCTGCCACGCAGAAAAATTTCTTTATGTTGAGATTACTATCTCGTTAATTACTTTTACTTACGCAAATTGGTTGTTTCGAAGTAAAATTAACTTACGCCGGTAGGTGTACCAGTTATGGACATAGTGGTTCCCTATTTCGCCATACGTGATTTTTTTAATGTCTTAAAATTTTAAAAATTTTTGAGTGTTGTAGTAGTTAGATTTAAGATATATCTTGATGATAAAACATTCAAAAAGATTTAAAATGTGAAAGTTATCAAAATTTTACATATGGCCAAATAGGGAACCACTATGGCCATAACTGGTACACTTCCCCTATATCAATTATAATTTGGATAATTACCACTATCCGAAAACATTTACATCCCTAGACTTCAAGTCATGATCACAAATCTACTTATTTTTAACTTGTAAGGAATAGTGTAGGTGCTAAGATGACAACCTCTCACGCAGGACACTACGTATCAAGTTTTCCGACGCGCACTTTATTTTGATTGTTGCATTTTTTTTAGATCGATAAAGCAGCAGCGAATCTTTTCAGATATGTTGATAAAGCAGAACAAAAAGCTGAGTAAAAATTACAAAATATTATACTCAATTAAATTTACTTTGAGTCTAGTAAATTATAAATGAATTTTGACGTTTTCAAAGGCACTAAATTGGAGGAATAGTTGGAAAACGTTTCTGATCTTCTTATTTTAAGATTTCTGCTAGTTCACAAAGCCAAAATAAAAAGTCCACTGTTGTTGGATGTTTTTTTCACAAGATTTGTGCCTTTGAAGTTTTAGCGCAATCTTAGAAATTGATTCCAAATTGTTTCACCTTAACCGATGAAGCTGAAAATTTAATGAGTTGTGCACTACATACATAGAATTATATGATAAATTTTTCACACAAGTACATGGAGTGGTACTTGAGATTTGCTTCTTCAATTGGATAGGGTGATTATAATAACGTCCCGTGCGGCCCCTAATAACTATGGAAGTGCTCGTAAGAATACGAATAAGAATAAGCTGATATGCAGGCCCTGTTCCATTTGGGACGTAAAGCTTTTGGCGTTATATTGAAGAGAAACTTGAAACGTTAACTCGACATTTGTAGAGCCCTTTCCCACTTTAAATCAACTTCTATTGTACGTATACAGTCGAATTTCGTTCGTTGCACTACGTTTAATTGCACTTCGTTTTAATTGGGCTCCCGTTAAGTGGGCTATAGCCCACCTAAAACGAAGGCAAACGTCACTTTCTGACATAAACCGTAATTTGTCAATGTTGGTAGCGCTGAATTTCTATTGTAATCGGTTATTTGACAGCCCAAAACTTAGCCCGATTAGTGAAAGTCTTTCACTAGGAGGGCCACGGGTTTAGTGCAACGAACGAAAGTTGACTGTACAGTAATGCTAGCTTTATATGCCGTTTATAGGGTGGAAATGGTCACTCATCAGGGACAAAAACGATGTTACGAAATTTTTAATTATCGCTGAAGAGCTTAACGATGGACAGTGGTGAGACGAGTGTGAATCATGCAGGAAGAACGGTCCCATAAATAAATTGACAACAATGGTTAAAAATACTGATTGTTTTATTTAGTCATTTTATTCTTATCAATCATTTATAATATTAAAATCGGATTCATCTGTAATATAATATAATATATGTAATATAATATAATAATGTCTATACTAATACTGTTTCTAAAAATAATATACGTATTTTGACCAACTATTTTGGCCCAGCTACATTGTAATCACAAATTCTTCGTTGCCGGAAATAACGTGGTCTTAGAAGCTAATTGATTTGGCGAAAAGCTACGACCATAGAGATGATTTGGCAAGTGGACCGAGTGGTTTTCATTTTTCAAACATGATAACATTGATCAGTATAGGCCTGAGCGAAGGCAGTATTTACACAAGGATCCTTGCTTTGGTTTGCAGACTGCCTATGTACCGTAAGGACGCCATTCACCGCTCATTTAACAGCATTTCAACACATTAAATTCTGTCAAAAATCGGTTTTTCGATATTTTTCGCAACTTGTTGCGCTAGACGCAAGTTAAAACATTTGTTTTTGTAGGAAAGAAGTTGAAATGTGAACAACGTATAATGGTTCCGAATAAAATGTATGCCAAGGGTACATGTGTAGGGCGCCAATCACCGCTCATCCTAAGTATGAGGCTCTATATACACAACTAGTTGGAATTAATTTACTTTCATTGGCTGGTTGTTATCTTTGTACTATAGTACAAGAACATAATAAAGCGTGGCAGCTTAGAAGCATTTTTCGATCTGCCAGCCTAAAATATTTTTTTATAAATAGTATATAACATAAAATCATATGAATTTCATTCTGATACAACCCATTCTGGTATACTAATACATGCTGATGACTTTTATTGCGAAAATTTGTTCAGATTTTTCAAAATAATTCAATGAGCGGTGAATGGAGCATGAGCGGTGAATGGCGTCCTTACGGTATCAGGCTTAAGTAGTTTAAGTGTGATAGATTAAGAGTGGAAGATAGTCATAGGTATAACTACAAAGTACGAGGAAAGGGACGGGCCTGGGGTTGACCTTCTGCTTATGAAAAAGCTATTAAGCCGATAGCCATTAGACCATCAACCCCGTCAACACATAAAAGATTTCTTCTGGAGTTCATTTAGTGTTTTTTGCGAACTTCCCAAGATATCCTTCCAAGAGATTCGTTTTAGATGTTTTCTAGAATTGTCCTAAGGATAACATAAGTTTACCTTAGTAATTCCATCAGGAATTCATCCAAAGAATATTTCAGATTTTTTCATAAGCAGAAGCATTGATTACCGTACAATTCGTAATTGCTACTCCGTGATTGACCAGAATAATCGAAGTTGTACAAGGAACCAAGAGATGTAACTTGGGAGTAGCTATCCATCTTCAATGTACACTTTCGAGGACTCCAAACAATAAAAAGTCAATAACGGCGCCGGCTACGTCCTTACTGTCATCGGGGAAGGGAAGGTATGTTGGTATGACATCCATTGTTACTAGAGACCGAGATCACCTCTGCATCTTCATGGTTGTCATGGGAAGGAGTTTTGTTAGTGGGGAGTGATCATAGCTGCATGATCAGGATTCACCTTAGTAAGTGATGCGATTCATGCACCCTCATTTTACAAAATCACCTATCAGCAATCGAAAGACAACGTAAGACGACACTTTTAGAGTTGAACCATTCAAATGTTATTTTTTATAACGATAAAAATCAAGCAAAAGAAAAGGTGGGTTTGTCAATGTTAATGTACAAAAGTGTATGTTGACACTTACAGTGACAAACATTTTTTTATTACCAATTCATTCAAGTAAATATTCCTACCGTTGTCATGATAAAAATACATAATTCAGTATTGGATAAAACATTTGCAACTTTTTCGATTTTCCATACAAAATGGTCAAATTTGGATCTTGGATCTCAGTTATTTGTGGACCGATTTGAACGAAATTTCAGACATAACTTGAATTTTAACATACATTTTTGAAAGATTTTTCCAATTACGGGTTCAAAAGTAATAATGGTTTGACCAAAGTGAAATTTTTGACGCAAAATTATAAACGATTTATCTGAAAATAAGAGAGCCCTACACATAAACTGTCTATTGTCTAAATCTACAACTTTGCTGAAGACATCATCACTTTTTAAGTAATGTAAATCACAGTTAACTCTCCCTTACTCGATATTCCGTATCTCGATATCGAGTTAGACAACCATAGTGAAAGTTGGTTTTCATGGCTAACTCGATGATCCCTTGGATCGCAGTTGCATTGGTTTTGTGTTCTGTAACTCGATACCTCCCTAAGTCGATGGTCCCTTCCTGGGAGGGAGGCACCGATACTACACACGAAATATAGAACAAAGTTTGTTTGAACTGCAAGATAACTCCAGCTTGCCAACAACAATCAAGGCAGGCTTGGGGAAAACCGCTAGTTTTATTTTGTTGTGTACTTTCGATCTTTCCTGACAAACATGGAAAAAGGGCCACAGTTTTCTATGCACTAAATATTAATTTTCATTGGAAAAAGTAAAACGATGCGTTTTTCAATGCTTTATATTTAATCAGTTGAAAGGGGCTCATGTGACATTACTTGCATTATGTGCATGAATTGATTTTCATTCAATTTTTGTCACTTTTGATGAAATGCGAAAATGTGTTTTAATCAGTTACGCGCTTTTTCCATGTTAGTCCAATGTTTGAAATCTGGGCTCACAGTGACAGTTCGTGACAGCGGAATCCCGGCTCACTATGACGTACAGAAATTTTGTATTGGTTTCTCCCTCCCAGGTCCCTTCAATATCGAGTAAGGGAGAGATGACTGTATAGGGGGAAGTCCTCTATGGCCGGACAGCCTCTATGCCCGGACAGTTTGAATTTTCCTAAAACGAATTAAATTTAAATTAATATTAAAATTAAATTAAATTAAAAATTTTAGTATTCCAGGATTATACCAAAACATATTTTGCAGTGTATACAAACTATGACGTTTTCATGTCCAAACGTAAACAAACAGTAGCTGTTAAAAGTTTCACTCTGATACAGTGTACCAAAAAAATGTGAAACGATAAAATTTCATACTAGGGTAGCTACAAATGTTTCTTATAATTTAAGCTGAATTGTCTCCGTAGTTGACTTCAGTAAGTTTTGCATCAATCACAATGCATTTTTTTTTAGAAAATGTAGAATTTCATAGAAAAGCAACCTTTTTTGTAAACCATTGTAAGTCCTCTATGGCCGGACACCTCTTGTCCTCTATGACCGGACAGTAAAAATGTTAACCTAATAACTGCGATCGAATCTATAATTCGCTTTTTTCATAAATGTAGGGTACTAAAACAAACAGCAACAAAATAAAGCATAAACAACAAAACTTTTGGTCCTTGGAGGCCTTATAAAGTCTTGTAAACATGATGCTTTGGAGGAAAATGAGCGCACGAGAAGCAGCCACAAGATATGACGTACAGTCATTTCCCCATAACTTGATAATGAAGGGAGCATCGAGTTAGGGAGATATCGTGTTACAAAATACTAAACCAGTGCAAATATGCGATTCAAGGGACCATCGAGGTAGCCATGAACACCAAATGTTACTATGGTTCTCTAACTAGATAATGAGACACGGTGAGTGTAGAGTTGAGTGTACCTAAGGGCACACTTCAACCTTCGAGCTGATAAAGAAATTGTGAAGAACTATAATTCATCTGAATACAAGCAACCACTAATGCAACATAGACGATGACATATGGCGAATCGATCTGTGGCGCTGATCATGAAGGAATTTATGGAACTCACCTATGATCTCGCTAATATGCTTCATACGCTGTACATCACGCAAAGATTCAACCCACAAGGCATGTGCTGACATACGAAGCACCCCTTGGCCTTTCTGTAGGTTTGGTGTAAACTTTGATGGTGAAAAATATAGTGTCCGGCCATAGAGAACACATTTCAGTGCATGAGATTTTTGGTACATAATGTAATCCACCATAAAAATGAATTGTAAAGGTTTATTTTTGTTCGCATGTGAGTTTTTACTTAAAATAATGTGAATTTTTAATACAGTACAACAATTAACGGTAAAACTAATGTAGATTTTGAAATATTACCAAAAAACAAAAAGTGTCCGGGCATAGAGGACTTCCCCCTAAAACATTGCCAAAAAATTCACTTTGGTCAAACTGTTACTGCTGTTGAACTCATGAAAAATCTTTCAAAAATATATGTTAAAATACAAGTTACGTGCTGTGAAAATTTCATTCAAGTCGGTCCACAAGTTGCAAATGTTTTGTCCAATACTGTATATTGCACATTTCAAATAAAAGCATGTAACAAGCTAACCAAATTGATTATCTATCCTTGATTGTGCAGCTGTTGCTACTTTAATCAGCTCATTTCACAACAGCAAATTATCACTCCGGCGACGCGAAAACCTGAACTCGATTGCACACAAAACGCGTGCAAACTAAAACGCGACGATGCAAAAAAAAAACATTTTCCTGGTACAGTCAACTTTCGTTCGTTGCACTAAACCCGTGGCCATCCTAGTGAAAGACTTTCACTAATCGGGCTAAGTTTTGGGCTGTCAAATAACCGATTACAATAGAAATTCAGCGCTACCAACATTGACAAATTACGGTTTATGTCAGAAAGTGACGTTTGCCTTCGTTTTAGGTGGGCTATAGCCCACTTAACGGGAGCCCAATTAAAACGAAGTGCAATTAAACGTAGTGCAACGAACGAAATTCGACTGTATAGATGCTACGCATCCAAAACTCAAACTCTACAGAAACCAGGCAGACAGCTGAAAACCTGATCGGTTGGTCACCATCAGCGAGTGACCATTCGATCAAGCCCTCAGCCCGATGCGCTGTCCGGCTCTCCAGACCCGCGCTCCTGAAAATTTGAGGTTTGACTTCGTTGCATCTTCACCTGCTATTTGGGCTTTAACAAGAACTGCCCAGCAGAACGCGTGCAGAATAAACTGTTTTATTTCCGCTATAGACATTTTTTCAAAAACTGCACCAACCATTTCACCAGCCGAATCTCCATATTTCAGATTGTTTTCAAGAGAGTCCTAAGTCCTCCAGTTATTTTAGCAAGGCTTCCATCAAGTCCTCCTGCGATTCTACCATAGTTTTCTCAAGACCTTCAATGAGTCGAATGCATTTTGTTCAATTTTGGGGACATTCGTCCACCAATTATGTCACAAGTTGGCCTATGCCCACTAGAATAACTTTGACCTTAAAAACATTCCCGAGTTCCTCTGGTCAGTTTTAGGATATGCAAGTATACGAGTTTACTGACAAAAAATATTAAAATAAGTTTGTTATTCGCTGGGCGGTGGGAGTTTGTTTTTTTCTTTCACTCAGGCCTATACGTTGATGTGCACGAAATCAATTTCTTTCTTTAACCGGCAACAGGGTCTATAAAAGACCACATGGTCATGGAAGACTTTTTACAATGCTTTTGTTCAAAAAATTGACTTCTTGTAAAAATGGCAAAAGTCTAAAATTGAATACTTTTCACACACTGTGGGCTACAAAAAGGCATATCACTTTTAATACAGAACCGCCCTCCAATGAGAGACCTGCCACATTCCTTACCATTGCAAACAAAGCACACTCCATGCCAGTGAATATTATTCCATGCGACACCCTGCTCAGTTGGTCCAATAGTTGCGTGGCAATAATGACATGTTTTTGCGAAATATGTATCATAGCAGTTCAAACAGACTGGCATGCTAGAGTTTTCATCAGGAACATATTGCTGACCAGCAAGTGGTGCATCGCAGTGATAGCAGCAAAAATGTTTAATATGAAATGTGGCACCTTCTGCAGCTGTATACTCTTTAGTGAAGATCAACTCGTCGCAAGCAGCACAACGAGGAATTTTCAATATATTAGCCAAATCACGTCCGCAATACACCTGACCGCCATGATAAAAATACACCAAGTCGGCAAGCAGTTCACTACATTTGTGGCATTTAAAGCACTGCGGATGCCAAGCGGCATTGGATCCAACTCTTTCGGCTGTGACAACTACTTCGCCGAAAGTGATGGACGTTGAGCATCCGTTGCAAACAGTATAGTTTGGAGATTGTGAAATGGGCATTAGTTTTGAAATGTCGTGCCCTGGCAAGTTGCATTCTTTAGCACTAGGTTCTGAAACGTGCACATTTTTTGGAATAGCACCATTAGATGGAAGTTCGTCAAATGTACCAGGTGAGGTATAATTTTCGGTTTGTTTGGCGAATCCTGGGTATGTAGAATAGTTAGGAGTTGGCGGAACTGATTCAAAGCCAGAATCGTCACTGTGGGAAATGTGCATTTTGGACAGATTAGTGGCTAATGGTTGCTCGTCTTTAGTATTTTTTTCGATTGAAGGTGGTTCAAACAAGTTGGGTTCTGGATGAACAATGTATCTCTCGAGATCTCTTCTAAAATGTTCATCGTTATTATATTCATTTCGAAGTGTTTTAATGGAATCTAGTAATGAATCGTTGGAAATGTCGACACCATTTCTGTTCAATTGTTGTATCAGTTGGTCATACATTGGGCCATATAAGACAACACTTTCAAGCACCGTATGGTCTATTTTCATATTAGCAATTTTATCATAAGTTGGACCCGATATTTTCGAAGAACATGCTAATTTGTCATTCATTGGAATATTTGATGATAAATGGAGGGGTATACTCAGCTGCTTGCCATACTTGAGTGCTTCCTGCAAAGACGGATTTTTTAATAATGATGTAAGTGTCGTATTCTTGTCTTGAGCAGCTTTTATTTCCTGTGCAATATCAGGCACTTGATCTACAGTTATACCAAATGGTGTAAGATTAGAATTTTTGACGAAATTTGTTACTTCTTTCTGGAAACTGTCGTCTGCATGAAAACTGATCAATTTATCGCGAATCATACATATCGGCTGCAATAATGAGTCTTCAACGAAGTTTATGCAATTATTGTCCAGCTTCATGAGCAGTTCATCATATAATGGGCCATTTATCACAGCACTTTTCAAGACCTCTGAATTTATTTTAATTTTTTCCAGAAAGGTTTTCGAAGCTGCTGATAAAATAGGACTAGTACTGAAATCTGGTACTAGAGGTTTGCGCGATATTATAAGCTGTTTTCCGTAGGCAGGAGTTTGTAGAATAGTCTTTAGAGCATCAGAAGTCAAGATATTTGCAAGAACATTATCTTTTTCCGTAGCAGCAAGGCACTTACTGGAATATATATTGTACGCTTTCAAATTTTCTCGTTGCATAGGCTGCATGGCACAGATGGATTCAGGTTTAGCAGTTGAAAAGAGGTATTTGTTGATTTCTGCTTGAAATTTCGGATTGCTTTTATATTCCTGCCTAAATTGATACAATGGACCCATAAGGTTGCAACTGTCTTTAAAAGACATTTTCTGTGAATTCAACACTTCTATAACATTGTCAATTTCAGATGCCTTTTCCACTGCTATGCGAATGATCTCTGAATTCACTTTCATCAACTTCAATTTATACTTCATTTTGTCAGACAAATAAGGACTTGCGTTAAAATCAGGTTCCATCGGATCACTTTGAATGCATATTTTTTTACCTGCATTTTTTGGATCCCCGAGGAAGGCATTCTTTATGGGGTCCGAACATAAAATATGGTTCAATAGTTTGTTGGTCAGGGATCCAGTAACAGTTGGATCTGCAGTAGAAAACTGTTGATTACCAACAGCCAATGAATGCTTCTGAAGGTCTCCGATTCGCACTACGTTGCCCTGTCCTACGCAACTTTTCCTAATTTTTTCGACGTATTGCACTAATTGAGTGGCTTCATTTTCCGACAAATTGTGGCATAAAGTGGCGTCCAGATCATGTGGAGGTATTTGATACTCGAGCTGCTGCTTACGTTTTTTTGCCGCATCACTACCAGCTATTGGAATGTTGGCCGCACCAATTTTGGACATATAATCGGAAGCCAAATCAGCAGTTACATTTGGAGGTATCCAATCTAATTGCACAAGCTTATCCGTAAGCTCTGATATTTTAATATCTAAAAATAAAATGAAGAAATATAATATATGAGTTTTAACACGATTTATCAATCATTGAAGTAGGTACACAATTTTAGAATTATTTAAAAATGTCTCGAATATGCTTGCATAGGCAGGGTTTTTTTACGAGGAGGAAATCTACAAACAGACGCCTGAGAAGGAACTCAGGCACTGTGTGGATGCCGCACCAACGACGAGCCACCACTAAAACCAGCCGATATACCTACCTACTTGAGTATTTTTTGTTGAATTGCAGTGGTAGTGCATCGACATTGCCCTTGGCCTCAGACCCTTATCTCCCCGGACCACCCTTCGGTATTTCTTCGGGGAGGAGCCAACCCGGGTAGAGGTGAATAACAAAATAATGGTAAAATAAGAACAAATTATGCAATCATATCTACTTTAACCATTATTATGTTATTAATGTATGACATTAAATATCTCATAAATAGCAAAACATACAATCATAGCAAAATTTATCATTGATATGTTATTCTTGAATGTCATGTAATAGCTAATCAATAACAAAATATACTATTATGGTAAAATTTGTTATTTGTGCAAAAAATACTAAAAAACATTAAATATCTAAAGAATAACAAACATCGTCATCACAGTAAAATATGTCATTATTTTGATATTTGAAAACTTTATTAAAATAATTCATGAGAACAAACCAATATCAAATTTTACCATAATAGCTCATTTTACTATTCGTATGATATTCATTGAAGATTCAAAAAGCAAAAGTTTTTTAGCAGGAAAGCAAAAAGTTTATTTTTCAATTATGCTAAATTAAGATATTAAAGTCAAAGAACTAAAATTACCATTATTTTGATCTACTTGTGAATAGCTTATTCAGTTATTATTTTGTTATCAATATCTAAATAATAACATATTTTGTTATTTACGGTTGCCTATATTTTTGCTATTATTTTGTTATTACAATGGCAAAATATGTTATTTTTTAGTTTTTATGCCATACAAACTTAGTTATTATTTTTGTTATTTCATCTCTTATTTCAAACAAACAAAGAACAAATTTTGCTATTCAAACATTCTATTTTAATAGTAAATTTTGTTATTCTTTTGCTATTCTCCTCTACCCGGGAATGCATATAGCCCAACACATGTAGCAGAAGTAGCCAGCCTTGGCAGGGCTAATCCTCTGCAGCCAACTCTTGGTCGGCGTCAATTCTAACATAATGTGAGAGACAGCTGTAGTTACTGCATTCCAGCACTCGACATCAGCACACATTCTCCCTATTATATTGTCGGGAGGCGAGTCCCCTCCGCATGTAGCGAGCATGCGATTTCTCACAACAATGAAACGGGGGCAATTGAACACGACATGCTTCGCTGTTTCCTCCACACCAGCACAATTAGGGCACGCAAGAGATTCTGAGTGCCCGAACCTATACAGGTACTGCCTATAGCAACCATGTCCTGACAGAAACTGCGTCAGGTGGAAGTTCACATCCCCAGGGTTTCTTTTATACCAATCAGACACATTTGGTATCAGTTGATGGGTCCATCCACCTTTAGTGGTATTATCCCATTCCTGCTGCCAACCTCTGAGCGTTGCCTCTTTACCCGCGTTGCAGGCTCTTCTGGTACCTCTTTGGTTAAAGCATTGAACATGTCCAAAATATTAAGTTAAATTTTGCACAAACGAAACTTTAGTTTGAGTTAACAAAACAGGTTGTTTGAAACAAACTAAATTCCAATATTTGTTTTTAATACAGATTTTTATTGAAATTAAACTGAAACTAGCTTGAAAAAACTATGATTTTGGTTGTTTTATTTGACAACAAACAAAACAACCAACATTCTATGTTGTTTTATACCAGAAAAATTAATTTGGATTTACCAAGATGGGACTAAAAACAAAATCAATTTCTAGATTGAATTGATGAAGGGTTTAGTTGCTTGTGTTGTTTTTATTTCTTTCATTTATTACTAATATTTTTATTGTTTTATAAGGCATTTTATATTAAAAATTATAGATTTATTTTTGGTGAAAAAAATGTATGATTATTCATTAATATTCCGAGTAAGAATATATCTTCATACGAAGCTGGTCAATTGACAGGAGACCTGGGAGAATTCAATCATCGTCATCAATTTTCGCGATGATGATGGTTGATGACTGTGCGCATTTCTAGCGTAGCTTTTCACCCAGGCAAAAACATAAATGGAGAAAAAATATTAAAATATTTCTGATCACAAAAGTGTCTTTTTATGTGCAATATGGGTAACAAAGAGGCAGCTGATACAATTACTAGGTGTAATGTTGCAGTAACGTACATTTTTGGATCTCACTTTTGTCATTTACTCCTTGTCCCCTTTTGGTAAAATGAGGCGTTGTTCAAAATCACGCAAAATTTAATCCCACACTAATAAAAAATACATAGTGATGAGTACCATAGGTTGCTGCTTAACTTTACCATTTATATAAATAGTAAACGCCACCATGAATTGCTTCACGCCCACCAGAAATCAATCAAAATTACCATTTGTTTTCCTAGGTGAACAATTTGAATTAACAAAACAACCATTCGTTATTTACCATACGTAGTGCGAACATAGTAGTTTTGACTTAAACAATGTTAACTGAAACTTCCTGCTGTTTCAACATGACAAATTATCATTGTCGTTGTAAACATTGAGATGCTATTTGCGTTTTCTCAAAGATGGTTAAAAGGAAAAAGATGATCGACTCTTTGTTTTGCCATATATTTAGCCGACGACACGTTATTCAAGTAACACTACTGCCATCTGTTGAGTTAAAAGCGCGTAAACATTATGTTCAGCTAAATTTAAATCATCGTGTAATCAAAAAACAAAAAGTGGAAGAAATCAAAACAACCACGCTTAAAAAGTGTTACTCAGAAGTGAGTAACTATCTAAATGTTGACGAACAAAATGTCTTGACCATAACCAGCACCATAGGCTCAATATACAGTGAGGGAATTGATTCACAGGGCTCACCTTCTTTGCTTGTTTCAACAACAGTCCCGACGAGGAAGGCATCCCAACTCAATAGACCGCCAAAGAGCCAAAGTTCCACGCTCGAGCGGGCTATCTACGATATGCGTACATGCAGAACCTATTGCCTGTCGGTGAGAAATCCGCAATTGCAAGTTAATCTCTCCTTTCGGCCGTCAACACGGGATTAGCAAAAAAAATCTAATTAAACATTTTTTTTCTATCTTTTTAACGAGATTTTTAGCCCTTGGCTAGTTCATCTCGGGACCAACGGCTTTACTTACTTCCCTTCCGAAGGAAGTCGTCACTGAAATTTTTTGTGACTATCTCGGGGATGGGATTCGATCCCAGGACCTCGGCGTGAGAGGCGTGTGTTCTAACCCCTACACCAGGTCCGTCCCCTAACAAATTAAACATATAAAGTGAGGAAATATGAAAATATCGTATATTAATAAATTTTCCCGCAAAATCTTTGTTTTGTTTTGATATTGATAAGAGCATACTAGCAATAGTGAGACGTGCCATATCGCTACACTAACTTTTGTCAATATTACTATAATTTTGTATTCATTATCAGTATGAACATAGTAAACCTAACTATTTCGAGACTGCCTGTCAAAACATGGTAAAATTCACAACGTTATAGTTTTTCTAATACCGGAACATTTTCCGTTGAAATCAAGTGGTAAACTTTTATTAACCCTCGAAATGGTTGCTGCTACTATTCTTTTCCTTTCAGTGCAGGTCTCCTGTCAAATTGACGCCGTTGCGGCGATCAGCTGTTCCGAGACGTCTCGTAAAATGGCTTATACGATGATGTAACGAAAAATTGCTCTTTAGAGCTTATGGTCTTATCCACTGGTGTACTAAACAAGCTCGGTCGCAGAATTTTGACACTAGAGCGGGTCCAGATCACGTGGGGATCATACTGGAGCGTGCTCCGCTCAAGTGTCACAATTCTTGAACCGAGTGAATTTAGTACACCGGTGGATTAGACCATAATTTGTGAACGACCCCCTTATTGGGGGTAAATGTAACGGTAATGTAAGTAATCTCCCTCCATCAGTGGAATTATATAAATCCGTTTCATAGTTGAAAATGTAACTTAAATTTAATGAACTATATAAAATTAGTTAGTTTAAAAACTATATAATAGTTATTCAACCCAGACTACAGATGCGGCTGCTTTCGGCAGTCGGCGGAAAACGGCAAAAAGAAATGCACTGTTTTTCAGTAGCACGTCGCGCGGAAACCAAAGAAAATAAAGTTTTTGAGTTCATGCTGTTTCGCATGTGTGTTGTTGCAATTGTCTACTAAACACTTTCATTGTGATTGCTTTATATTGCGGCGCTTATATTAAATCCACATCCAGCGGCGGCGGTAACGCGCAGAAGATATGCGCGCAATTCAAACGCAACGTCAAAATTCAAGTAGGCTTGGATTTTTTCGTCCTTCAAGGACTCAAATGTTTCAAATTTGCTAAATCTGAAACATTTGGTGATATTCATTATCACTGCGACGATATATCGGCATTTTCAGATAATCGCATTACGTGGATTTATCTTGCAGAGCACAATAAGGGCCCATTCACAAATTTCATAACGCTAAAGGGGGTGTGTGGTTGGGTGTCCTCGTGGTGTTACGGCTCATACAAAATTTGTAAAATATTCATACAAAAAGCGTTACGAGGGGGTGGGTGGGTGTCGAAAATGGCCATTTTTGGCGTTATGAAATTTATGAATAAACCCTAATTACAAAACCAGAGATCGTTTTCTATTTTGTTCTTTGCGACTTTGTAAGCAAACATTCGAGCTGAGAGTGCATTTGAGTGAAGTCACTGAAGCGTAAAAGTAAAATGATTTGTGCTTGGGGAACTTGTTGCCAGTTTTCTTTGCGCAACTCTCCAAGATGGGAAAGTGGGGCAAGATGGGCACCCGGGGCAATATGAGTACCCCTTGTTTGTTTCGCTCTTACCGAAGTTTTTCAATAAATTATATGGGGTTCTGATGAATATCATTAAATTGATATGACGGCCATAAATTTCAACTAAAATATCAACACAACGTAAAAATTGTCAAAAATACATAGGGTATTCAAAGTAACTTGGACAGACCGTTACGCGTATATAATTTGACCATTTACGGTAAAATCAAATGGAGGTGGCCAAATTATATACGCGTAACGCTCTGTTCAAAATACCTAAAACACCCTAGTAGTAAAAAAAAATACCCTTCCATATAAGATTTGATCATTTAAAAGTGAAATTTTGTTGCGTAAACAAATTCATTCACAAGTTTTTGGGCGTATACCGTAAAATGAGGCGAATAGAAACACTTTCCGACATGCTTGAATGTGTACAACTTAAACCGTGTGGATAACGACCAATTTTACTAGCCTTAAATATGGGTCGCGTCTTCCTTTGTTAAGACCCCAATTGCTGTTAAAAAATAAAAATTATATCGTACAAAGATTTATGAAAATGTTGTATGTTTCTATTCACCCCGCAATGAGGCGAATAGAAACACTGTTCAGTAAATATCAATACTTTTTACATTTTAATGAAAAAATAAACACATTTTTAAGTACATCTTGAAGAAATATCAACATGTATTTACTTAGTGAAGATAAAAATTAAAAATTTTAAAACTAAGTTCAATTTTCGATCATTTTTGAAATCTGCCAAAATGGCGGAAGTTTCAAGCTATCAAAAATGATTGAGATTTCAATATTGTCTTCCCAATTTGTTAATGAGAAATATAGCAAAATTTTTAATTTGAAAGTAGTTGTTGAACCAATGAAAAAAAATATTTCAGTAGGTTTTTAAAGTTTATCATTACATAATAGTCGCGATTTTAACTGAAGCTCGCTTTGTTTCTATTCGCCCCACTTTTCACCCCGTTTTACGGTTGTTATAGAATAATCTTCTGTAGATGATCTGAAGCAAAACTTTTATCAAATTTTAAAAAAAATATTTCAATTGTTTTGATTATATTAACAAGTTTGTACCCTTGGGGCAAGATGAGCACCATGTTCAAAATTAAGTAAAAGTGTGAAATATTCAGCTGTGGGCTTGACTTACGGTATCTATTTTTTAACGTGTTATTTGGAAAACTATTTATCACTTTTTAAAACTTTTAATGGTTGGAGGACAAAGCAATGAAAAAAACATAAGGATGGTTACCAATTTTACCAAAATAAGAACGTTAAAGTAGGCTTGAATCGCGTTTATCTTTAGAGTGCTCATCTTGCCCCGCCTGACCCTACGATATGCCCTGGGAAGTCGAGAAAATGTCCTTTTTTACGAAAAGATCCTCGGCCAGTGGAACTCGAACCCACCTCAGTTTGGATATACTGAATAGTAGCGCGTTTACGGACACGGTTATCTGGACCCCTATTTATCAATCTGTGGATCTTCAAAACGCAATTTATATTCGAGACAAATATGAGATACTTGGGTTTATTCTACGAGTGGCGTGAGGTGAGAATTGTCGGTCTCGTATAGCGAGATGTCAATACTCGACTCGAGAGAAGTGACACTCCATTTGATTTACACGACGTTTCACTCGCGACCGACAGTTCTCACCTCACGCCACTCGCAGAATAAACCTAACTTCAAGTTTTATCAGTGTAAATGGGTTGTTTAAATATAGCCATCAAAATAAATACTTACATGCTGATTGGGACCGTATTGCACCCAGAATTTCGAACTGTGCCCATCCAGAGATCACGTCATCCTTACAATCGTGTTGCTCCTTACGACATTTGCAGTTTCGGCAAACTTTTCTCCAAAAGTGCAAATCCAAGCCTGGACATTTAGTTCCTGTTTCATGCAAGAGCAAAAATTCAATTGAAGTACATATTATTATTTGGCATAGACTATACACAAAAAAGACGCATATTTAAAAAGATGAAACACTTGAATCACAGACAAACAGACGTTGCACTCTCATCGATGTCCATCGACCACTTTTTTAACGGTCGATTCAAATATATAAGGTACCCCGGGGCAAGTGAGAATCCGGGGTAAGTGGGGTGTTTCGTCATAGCTCAACTAGGAAAAGTTTTTCATGGGGGTATTCTTCTAGAAAGTTGAAGATACAATGACAAGGAATGTATTTAGTACTAAACATATTTTTATTTTTATTACCATGTGGTTCATGTAACAGTTGTAAGTTCAGCGCCATTTTCAACTTGCACGACAAATTGTGACACGTTTCACGTCTTGCATTGACTCGCAAAAAATAGATGTGTTTTAAATCGAATTTCCATCAGTAAGCTATTATGTTTAGTATTATTATAAGCTGCTAACGATAAACCAGTATTTTGTTTTCATTTCATATGAAATTTTCGATGGTCTATCTTACCCCAAAATATATTTGTACCTGGGGTAAGTGGGAACTATCAAAACAAAAACCAGAATCAAAACTTTTCGTACACGTTTCATACATTTTGCTAGAGAGTAGCACTAAAACATTCAAACAAATGATTTTTTATCAAAAAAGACCAACCTCATATTACGTAATTGCATAAAAAGGAGAAAAAAAGTGTTATTATTCTTTATTTTTTTATTTTTGAAATACGACTTCGAAATTGAACAAACACACAGCTGAAATTTGAAATGCATCATGAGAACGATTACTTGTCTATGTTATTTGAACTTTATTTGTTATTTCTACCAAATTAAGTAGTGGTGGAAAACAATGGAAAATGCCATGCAAATAAATAATAACAAAACATATTTATAATTTCGTCAATTATTGATTGTTCATGTGCTACATTTTAAAAAACAACGTATACATGATATATTTTGAACATGTTTAATTCCTCTTTACGCTTTTATTGAAGAATTTTCAGTTAATATTAAATGTGAGGTGACATACTATTAAATAAAGGGTTTCTTCCTAAAACATAACGTATTTTATGGTTGATCCCTTATGTACATCAAATATTTGCTTAAAATTAAAAATCTATGACTTATCAATCCTATTATTGTAATGGTTGACTTACTGATGTGGATTGACGCATGAAACTGGATGTGTCCCACTTGCCCCGCTTAGCGAGGTAACTGCGTCCATTGGCTCATTCTAAAACTTCCTTCCAATGTTTTCACAATTTCGAAATTATTCGATTAGTTTCATGCACACCCCAGCAAATATGTTGCCAAAACGTGATTGTGTTGTTGGATTTGAAAAATATTGACATTTGAAAATTTTATTGAACAATTTGTTTGAACTATCGTTTTTTTCGTTCCCACTTGCCCCGCGGTACCTTAATATGTGCCAACCCACCATCCGCGGCGCTCGCATCGTTTTTGTTCGTGTATGACATTTATACACATTTATAGTATGGACATACATTGATTTGATTGCGATTTGTTCTAAGTGTTACTTCTGTTTGTCTTTTTTTTAATGCATCTCTAGGAGTTAAAAAAAATCTTCTCTAGACTGGCCTGTATTTGATCATACATACATTGATTTGATTGCGATTTGTTCTAAGTGTTACTTCTGTTTGTCTTTTTTTTTTTAATGCATCTCTAGGAGTTAAAAAAAATCTTCTCTAGACTGGCCTGTATTTGATCATGCTCAGGCTATATGGTTTGGCACCACCTCCGGCATTCTCCGGCACCACCTTGCGGTATTACTTCGAAGAAGAGGCGACACATGCTACGCGCACCCTTCATTAAGCCCTTCGGCTCCATCATTAATTTGTTAGTTCCTAAATTTTCGCTATCAGCGAATGCCATGCCATGCTGAGCCTTTCGGCTCCCATTAATGATTTGTTAGTGTTCCTAGTTTGTTATCTAAACATGCCATATTCAGCCATTCGGCTCACGATACCATGGGTGCCAGAAACTCCCTGACGAAGGAAGTTCTCTCGGTGCTGGACGCGTGCCATTTAGCACTCCAGGTTCTCGCGCACTACTCGGATAGTCCCCGGCGGTGAATCTACCCTACCCCGATGAAGAGTTCCCCGGAGGTGGAAGTTCTTCCGATACCGATACTGCCCGGATAGGTGCCGAGGTCGGTCCTGCGATTCCGGTTGGCTTCCGGTTCACAGGTGCCCTGACGACCAATTTCCGGTGCTTTTCCACGATCTACTCGGTCTTGTCCCCGACGGTAGATCAAGCCTACCTACCGGTTGGGTGCCGAGGTCGGTTCGGCGATTCCGGTTGGAGACTGACTTCCGGTTCACCGGCGCCTCAACGACCCAGAACCAGTACTACGTCGCGTTCTACTCGGTCTAGTCCCCGGCGGTGGATCTAGCCTACCCCGGTCGCGCCGCGTGCTCCATTTAGCGCTCCATCATCTCGCGCTCTACTCGAATGGTCCATCCTACTCCGACAGAGAGTTCCCCGACGTAGGAAGATCCCCCGAAACCGACCGGGAGCCATTTAGCTCTCCAACATTTGTGCGCGGCTCGGGCAGTATACGACCGGGCTACGAAACCCGACCCGAGTTGTCGCCGCGCGCACTTGCTTGTTCCTCCCTCCACTTCCGCTGAAGCAATGACATTATTTTCGTCACCGCCATGTTCATCGCGTTCCACATCACCTCATCGCTACACATTCTATCCACTACGTTGTCTACGGTTACGTCAGCACCACAGATCGCTGTCATTTCGCTACGTTCCGCAGCAAAACGTGGACACTCGAAAATGACGTGTTCCGGCAACTCCTCTACGACTGGGCACTCAGCGCAGAGCGGCGACTCTGCGTGGCCGAACCTGTGCAGATATTTCGTGAAGCAGCCGTGACCTGACAAGAACTGCGTCAAGTGGAATGGGATCTCCATGGGATCTGCTCACCCATTTCGCCAGATTTGGAATAAGGCGAAAAGTCCACCTTCCCTTCTCAGCGGTATCCCACTCGCGTTGCCATTTCACCATCGTGTTGGCTCGGGCAATCTTCCGGGCTCCTCTAGTACTACTAGCTTCGTAGCACTCCTTATCCTCTTCCAAAACGTAGCCGATAGGGGCCATTCCGGCAATCACGCATACTGCCTCCGAAGATATGGTTCGGTAGGCACTCGCTACCCGCATGGCCATCAGCCTATACGTGCTGCTAAGCTTGACTCGGTTCCTCTTCGTCTTCATTGCGGTTCCCCACGCCGGGCTAGCGTACCTCAGGATCGACGTAGCCACGCTAGACAATAGCCTCCGCTTACTGCTGCAAATCGCCGAGTTATTCGGCATGATCCTGGACAGCGCCGTGGCTGCCCTCGCTGCTTTCTCGCACGCGTAATCGACATGGCAGTTGAAGTTCAGCCGATCGTCGATCATTACGCCGAGGTGTTTTAGCTCCCGCTTTGAGGCTATGGTGTGTTCTCCCACTGTAATCTCAGCCTTCTGCACCACTTTTCGGTTGCTGATAAGCAACAGCTCCGTTTTTTGGTGGGCTATCACCAGTTTCTTCTCGTACATCCAGTTTTCGACTGCGTCCACTGCTTCTGTAGCGAGAACCTCCACCCTTTCCAGTGAGTCACCAATGACCACAAGCGTGATGTCGTCTGCAAATCCAACGATTTTGACGCCTGTTGGCAGCCTAAGCGTCAGCACTCCGTCGTACATAGCATTCCACAACGTTGGACCCAGGATAGAGCCCTGTGGAACTCCCGCATTTACCGACCTCGTCTTCTGTCCTTCGCTAGACTCGGTTTTCGAAGTAGCTTCCTAGTATCTTGCACAGATAATCCGGAACCTTCATTTTATGTAACGCCGCAGCAATGGCTTCCCAGCTTGCACTGTTAAAGGCGTTTCTCACATCTATCACGACAGCACAGTAACGGTTACCTCTTCGTTTTTTTGTCCTTGCTTTGTCGGCTGTGTCAATCACTGTTTTGATGGCATCTACCGTTGACCTTCCTTTCCGGAATCCAAACTGCCACTCCGACAGTCCACGCTCTCCCTCAGTGAACGCCATCAGTCTATTGAGGATGATCCTCTCCAACAGCTTTCCGAGTGTGTCGAGCAAACATATCGGCCGAAACGAGCCTGGTTCACCGGGGGGCTTACCCGGTTGCGGTAGCAGGACCAGTTTTTGCCTTTTCCACTGTGCTGGGAAATGTCCCTCATCTAAGCAGATCCGGAGTGATGTCCGGAACATATCTGGGTTGGCCGTGATAGCTGCTTTCAACGCTACGTTGGGGATACCATCTGGGCCAGGCGCTTTCTTCGGCTACATTTTCTTGGCCGCCTCTATGAGCTCCTCATTGGTAATGATTGCTTTTTCTTCACCTTCCTGGCCATACGGTGTCGGTGGCCTACCCGTCGACGGTGATCTGCAACTTCTCTGGGCATGTTTCAGCGGGTACGGCTGGACCACTGATCTTGGCCATCGCCACCCTGTATGCATCTCCCCACGGATTTGCATTGGCATCGCGACACAACTCTTTGAAGCACGTTCTCTTGCTCAGCGAAATTTCTCTTTTCTGATCGGCTTTCGCCGCCCTCAGTGTTACTCTTCGCTCTTCCCTCTCACCATCGGTTTTGGCTCTTTGCATCCGTCTCCTGGCTTGGAGGCATCTTTTGCGGAGGTTGCCAAGTGTCTCATTCCACCAGTATACCGGACGACGTCTGTATTTCGGCACGACCTTCCGTGGCATGGTAATGTCGCATGCTCGTACCAGCGCAGCCATTAACTCCTCCGATCTCAAGTTCAGAACCTGCTCTTCTCTTCTGAGGGCTTCCACGAAAAGCTCTTCGTTGAAACGTTTCGTTTTCCACATCTGCTCGTGAGGTATACTCGCTCTCTGTGAGCATTGTGTTCTTCCACCAATTCTATACCGGAACTTCTGATGATCGCTATGAGTGTACCCATCGCAGACTCTTCAGTTCAATACTTCTGTTTGTCTGTGCTTGAGTGAAAGACAAACAGACGTAACACTGACGAAATTTCCATCGACCATAACGATCATTTCAAATTCGCTATGTTACAAATCCCACAACCAGAGACGCGCACATCGTTTTTCTTTGCGTTTTACGTTTCACACTGCGGGTCTTGTTCACGGAGAACAAAATATAGTGTTCATAATCATTTTTCCGGTCAAGTTAACTATATTTTAAGATTATGTTAGATATAACTATAAATATAGTTGATTAGACAGTATATTTTTAAAAACAACTATACCGTATAGTTGTTGACAACTATATGTTTAATGAGTACGTCAAACGTCAAAATTCAACTATAATTTAGTTGGCCGTGTAGTTCCGGCGTCTAGAATAGAACTACGGACAACCCGTTCCGGTGGTAAGAGTCCACCAAACGGGGTAACCCCAATTCAAGGTGTGATGCGAAAAACCGTGCTGAGGAATGAATGGTCGAAGGGGTGAAAAAGATGTTCGGCCATTAACGGAGCCTGTGGGGCACCTGGGCACCCCTCACAGTATTTTGTCCCTTACCGCGTTAATGCAGGGCTCTGGCGTGGTTGACCTTTTTTCCCGTGCTACTCGTGGGATCCAAAATGAGTACAAATTCAAACAACAATCAGATTAGTAGTGGTAGTGCAGGTAGTAGCAGTAGTAGGGAAGCGAACCCCTTCGCAAGAAGTGGGCTAGCTAGATCTCCGTTGAGGAGAGTAGAAGCAGGAGGAGGCAGCAGTGCACGTAGTGCCAGTGCTGGAACCCATATTTCATCCCCGGCTAACGCATCGGGTGAAGTTATGGATGGAGCGTGGTTGATGAGGGCCATCAATAAAAGTAGAGATGGGCTCTCTGCGATGGAAGTGGCTGCACAGCAGCTCGACTCCATAATTGACTTTGCGTCCTCGAAGTCTAACATCAGCAAGGACCTCAAGCAGGCCTTGCTTAGACTTCGTAAGTCAATGTTGGCGGCCAAGCAGAACCATGCTGACCCATGGTGACTGTGGCTGCGGCAGAACCCGTGGAACTGAAGGTGCCGAAGTCTACCCAGACGGAACCCTTCGTTTTCGCGGGCAGCCCCAAAAGCGTGGAAGCGAATGCTTACAGCAAGCAATCGCAGAAGCGCACGAGGCAGCCGTCAGGGGAGGAGCTACCCGGCGGCGCTCGTAAGGCCAGGCGGATACTGACCCCGAAAACCGGCAGAAGTGCCGGAAAATCGGACCCCAGCCAGGCGTCCCGGAAAGCCGAGAAGGGTGGGCCCGAAAAGGCTGGCCCCTCTCGGAGTGATGGGAACAGGGGGTTGCGACCTTTGAGAGGTCCTCCATCACCATAGGTCAGGGCGGAGCAGGGGGGGGACGCCCCCTGGACAACCGTAGTGAGGAAGAAGAAGAAGAAGAAACAGGAGAATCAGGAGCGCAGGGATACCAGACCTAAGAAAGGTAGGAGGGTAGGTGCCAAGCGCGAAAAGGGTGATGCGATCATCATCAAGACGGAAGAGTCCAAGTACTCGGAAGTCCTGAAGGCGATGCGCAGTGACGCGAAGCTTGCGGATCTAGGAGCCGACGTACGCAGTGTCAGACGCACTCGTACAGGTGAAATGATCCTCGAGCTTAAGCGCGACAAGAAGCGCAAGGGCGCCGCCTACAAAAGTTTGGCGGAAGAGGTCCTTGGCGCTGGTGTTGAAGTGAGGGCTCTGACGCAGTCAGTGACTCTGAAGATGATGAACCTTGACGAGATCACTGACGCAGAAGAGCTCGTCACGGCACTGCGGCAACAGTGCGAAGTGCAGGTGCCCACCACCGCCGTTCAGCTACGGAAAGGTCCGGCAGGTACTCAGGTGGCCTTAGTACACCGACCTGTGGCAGACGCAAATAAGTCCGCTAAGGTAGGTAAGATCAAGGTTGGTTGGTCAGTATGTTCACTGAACATACATGAGCAACCAGTGATCTGCTTTAGGTGCAGGGAACCTGGACACAAGTCCTGGGGCTGTAAAGGCCCTGATAGGACCAAGTTGTGCAGGCGTTGTGGTGAGGAAGGTCATAAGGCACTAGGCTGCAAGAACCCTCCCAAGTGCTTGATTTGTTCCGGCAAGTCCGTGAACAACAATCACCCAACGGGAGGCTCAAGGTGCCCGACCTTCAAACGAGCCATCAACGAAAAGTCACAGTGCAGGTAACGCAGCTGAACCTGAACCACTGTGACGCAGCTCAGCAACTGCTGTACCAGTCAGTTGCTGAGTGGGGGACGGACATCGCCATCATATCGGACCCATACCGAGTACCCGCCGGCAATGGCAACTGGGTCGTGGATGGATCCGGAAAAATGGCGGCGATATGGACAACGGGTAAATACCCTGTCCAGCAGTTGGTGTCTACTACCTACGAGGGCTTCGTGATCGCCAAGGTAAACGGGGTCCTCTTCTGTAGCTGCTATGCGCCTCCGAGTTGGTCGACCGAGCGGTTCACGCAGATGCTGGACTGTATGACGACCGCGCTGACAGGGCGAAGGCCAGTTGTAATAGCGGGTGACTTCAATGCCTGGGCCGTGGAATGGGGAAGCCGTTACACGAACCAGCGAGGTCAAATCCTGCTAGAGGCACTGGCCGTGCTAGATGTCGATCTGGCTAATGTTGGTGCCAAAAGTACCTTCAGCCGTAACGGAGTGGAGTCGATTATCGACGTTACTTTTTGTAGTCCTGGCCTAACGAGTAGTTCGAACTGGAGGGTAGACGATGCCTACACTCACAGCGACCACCTGGCGGTTCGCTACAGTATCGACTACAACAACAGCAGGCAGCGGGTTGAGGAAGCGGCTAGGTCAAGGCCAAGCCCTCGTAGGTGGAAGACATCGTACTTCAATGATGAAGTACTTAGGGAGGCGCTCCGCCGTGAGCGTAACCTACTCGGACTAAGCGGGGACGAACTGGTAGCGGTGCTTACGCGTGCATGCGATGTGACCATGCCTAGAAAAGTCCACCCTAGGAATGGGAGACCACCGACATACTGGTGGACTCAAGCTATTGCGAACCTGCGCCGTGCCTGCCTACGGGCCAGGAGACGGATGCAGCGAGCACGTACCGAGCAGGAGCGTGAAGAACGACGGGCGGTGTTCACCGCTGCCAAAGTCGCGCTGAAGTCTGAGATAAGGGCAAGCAAAAAGGCCTGCTTCGAGGGACTCTGTCAGAGTGCCAACGCGAACCCGTGGGGTGATGCCTACAGGATCGTAATGGCGAAGACAAGAGGTGCAATTGCTCCTACGGAGCAATCTCCACAGATGCTGGAGGGGATCATCGAGGGGCTCTTCCCGCGCCACAACCCTAGCCCATGGCCTCCTTTTGTAGGACAGCCGGGGATTGGGGCTGGCGATGAGGATAGAGTAACTGATGAGGAACTTGTAGGGATTGCAAAATCCCTAAGCATGGGGAAGGCACCAGGTCCGGACGGAGTTCCAAACCTGGCCCTCAAAGTCGCAATCTTGGAGGCTCCCGGTATGTTCAGATCTGCTATGCAGATATGCCTGGACGAGGGAGTATTTCCAGATGCGTGGAAGAGGCAGAGCCTGGTACTATTGCCAAAGGCGGGGAAACCACCCGGTGACCCGTCGGCGTATAGACCAATATGCTTGATTGACACGGTGGGGAAAGTGCTCGAGAAGATCATCCTCAACAGACTGTCGAGGTACACCGAGGGTGTAAATGGTCTCTCAGGCAACCAGTTTGGCTTCCGGAAAGGGAGGTCCACTGTAGACGCTATTCTGACGGTTAAGAAAACCGCTGAGATAGCACTCCAGCGTAAGAGGAGGGGTATTCGCTACTGCGCAGTAGTGACTCTGGATGTAAGGAATGCATTTAGTAGTGCCAGTTGGGCGGCTATTGCTGATGCGCTCCTGCGTCTGGGGATACCCGAGTACCTGTACAAGATTCTCGGAAGTTACTTCCAGAATCGGGTATTAGTCTATGACACAGAGGTGGGTCGGAAGTGCTTTCACATAACCTCAGGAGTCCCGCAAGGTTCCATCCTGGGTCCGGTGTTATGGAATGTCATGTACGACGAGGTGTTGAGATTAAAATTCCCGGCGGGTGTGGTCATCGTTGGCTTTGCCGACGATATTACGCTGGAGGTCTACGGTGAATCGATCGAAGAAGTGAAATTGACTGCAGCCCACTCGATCGCAATTGTGGAGGAGTGGATGAGCTCCAGGAAACTGGAATTGGCTCACCACAAAACTGAGGCTGTTGTTGTCAACAACCGAAAGTCGGTGCAGCAAGCGGTGATCAGTGTAGGCGACTGCACAATCACTTCGAAGCGCTCCGTCAAACACTTGGGGGTGATGATCGACGACAAGCTTACCTTCGGTAGCCATGTCGATTATGCCTGCAAGAGAGCCTCCACAGCTATTGTGACACTGTCCCGGATGATGTCCAATAGCTCTGCGGTGTACGCCAGCAAGCGTAAGCTTCTGGCCAGTGTCGCCTCGTCCATACTGAGGTATGGTGGCCCGGCTTGGGGCACGGCTTTGAGTACCGATAGCTACCGTAGCAAGCTAGAGAGTACTTATAGGTTAATGTGCCTGAGGGTTGCGAGCGCGTACCGTACCGTGTCACACGATGCACTTTGTGTCATCACCGGTATGATGCCTATTGGTATCCTTATCATGGAAGACATAGAGTGCTTCGAAATGCGCGGCACAAGAGGCATACGCAGGACTGCCAGACTGGCCTCCATGGTCAAATGGCAGCGTGCGTGGGACAGTTCCACCAAGGGAGTGTGGACTCACAGGTTGATTCCGAGGTTAGATATCTGGGTCAATAGGCGCCATGGGGAACTAACATTCCACCTAACACAGGTCCTTTCGGGTCATGGATGCTTTAGACAATATCTACACCGTTTCGGTCATGCGGGTTCTCCCGAATGTCCAGTTTGTGCAGGTTTAGAGGAAACGGCGGAACACGTTTTGTTCGTGTGCCCGCGTTTCCGCACAATGCGTGACCGCATGTTTGCCACATGCGGTCGGGACACGACTCCGGACAATTTGGTCCAGAGGATGTGTGCAGACGAGTTTGGCTGGAATGCCGTTTCATCGGCTATCACCCACATCGTCTCGGAACTCCAAAGGAGGTGGCGTGTGGACTCGAGGAGTGACTAGTGCAGACGCTAATCAACAGGTGGTCCAAGGGTTCGCAGTCGGCTACGTAGGTCATACCGGTGCCCTTACAGCGATTAAGTGGCCGCGGGGAGAACATCCTGGTAGCGCTGCTGTCGTGGCGCCGGCCTACTGGGTGGATACGAGCCTCTGGTTGTTCGGGGCAGGTGGAGGCCCCTTCGTCAGCAATCCCAGCTGGTGCTAGCTGATAGGGCCTGAGCCTTCAGTAGGTCAAATTGCGAAGCCCGCAGTATCAGTTCTTGATACCTGCGGTGCAGCTGGGCGCGGGCTTAGTGGTCGACCCTGCCCGCCTTCAGCGGACAACGGGAGGTGAGGACCACCCGGGAAGCTGGCAATGCGCCAGCATGCTACCTTGGTGGACCCCCATAAGCGTGTCATCGATGTTCGTTGCTGCATGGCTACGCAGCTAACCTGGAGGATGCGATGTGCAATAGCCCCTCTCCGAAGCAATGCCTTCTTGGTGGTCCCGGAGAGACGAAGGGTTTGGCGGCAATGGAAATGGTTTAGTGGGTCGGGGGTGTAGTCCTGTTTACTGCTTGTACGTAGTAAATGGTCCCCAACCCCACACTCCCGGACCTCGGTCCGGAGTCTGTTGAGCAGATTATCCCCCCATTGCTTAGAAGGGAAAAAAAAACTATAATTTAGTAGACTCAAAGTAAATTTGATTGAGTTTATAATATATTGCAATGTTTACTCAGCATTTTGTTCTGCTTAGATTCACTGCTGCTTTATCGATCTAAAAAAACATTGCATCAATCAAAACAAAGATCATCTTATCACTTACACTATTCCTTACAAGTTAAAAGTGAGTAGATTTGTGAGCATGACTTGAAGTCTAGGGATGTGAATGTTTTTGGATAGTGGTGATCAGTCTTGAGAACTGTGACCACAATTCACCACAGTTCATCGATTCTGCCATTCCACCAAAACACAAAGCAGCAGCAGCATCAATACCATCAGGCGTTGCGCTGCCAACGGTTCACACACTGCTTGACTATTTTTGTCTCTCCACTATGACCGTTTTCGGGCAGCCATTCCAAGCTGAATGATTGAAAAAAGTGTTAAATCATTCAATCGCTAATATTTCGCTTGTGTTTTCAACTAATTGAAATCTATTAGCTCTAACAGAAAGAGCACAATCATTCCGTTGCGATACATATAAACAAGTTCAATTTCATACTGCCTTTATCGAGCAAAAATGCAAAACCCCGAAAACCGCAAAAATCGTGTCACCACTGTGCTGGAGTCATTTCGCATTCGGGGTTGAAAAACGTTAGGAAGAAGAAGATTATAGTTTTGAAGAGCCGTGACATTTTTTTGTTTTGAACGGTCATGGTTTGCTTTGGATTTTGATGGTCGTGTAGAAAGATGTAAATGTAGAGGCGGTAAATGTTTGCTCCAGTACTTTTCTCATCCCTGGTGGTAATTATACAAATTATACATAATTGATATAGGTACAAGTGGATAGCTGAATAAATGAAGTGTGTATTTTATTTGACGTAAGTTTATTTTACTTCGAAACAACTAATTGTGCGTAAGTAAAAGCACAGATAACAGATGTTTATGTCCGATTGTAAAACTGTGTAAGCCAATTAATGATGATTTTAAGTGGCAACACAAGTAGCAATATCGTGGTGGCGCTGTTATCGCTAAGTTCCCATGGTAATGTATGTGGTGAATATGAAACATTTCAAGATACTTATATTCACCACTGATTGCAGCAATACGTTGTGTGGCGGCGCTAGTGTTTTCAACGTGTTTTAGTTTGAATATTTACACAAGTTTTCAGAAGATTTTTGTTCTAGCATAAACATCTGTTATCTGTGGTAAAAGTAATTAACCTTTCAGTCGTCGCGCGGTTTGCCACCGTCAGAACCACCGCGCTGATATTGTGAACGAAAAGCGAGGTTTTTTCAGCAGTGTTGTACAAAATACAACAGCGCGACGACTGAAGTGTTAACGAGATATTGTCGCGTCGCCACCAAACCGGATCGCGCCAGCGAGACTCGCGCCGCTCCTCAACTCGCCGCATTTTGAAATCAGTTTTTTAATGTGGCGCTGCATTCTTACGATTTTTATGAACACAGCGCACTACTCACATATTAGATGCGACGCTCGTGGCCCGAGAAAACAATAATTTTAAATAATTGTTGGTCTTGATTTCTACCGGATGCATAATAGTAATCTCAACATAAAGAAATTCTTCTGCGCGTTTTCGTGCAACATGCTGACCAGATGATGATGGTGTAAACTGGTCGATGGATTTTGAAGAAATTTGTACTAAGTGTAACGTCTGTTTGTCAGTGGTTAGGCATTTAATCACTACACGCAAAAAAATGTGCGGTAAAAACTACCATTTTAGGGGGTTAACTTAAGCGCTCGCACTGGCAATTTTCAGCAGACCAGAAATGCGCTTGATTTTACCATGTCCGTAGTCGAAATCAGATTGTTGTAAATTATTTCTGTCAAATGTACCAGTAATGTGGTGGGATGTACCGTAAACACAGATTTTTTTTCCGTGTATAAAATCTATGGTTTCATTGGAGCCCATAATTTATTTATTGCTGAATTTTTAGCATCAGGTAAAGCATGTTTTTAACTGAAAACATTTTTTTTTTCTTTTATACAGTATTGGACAAAACATTTGCAACTTTTTCGATTTTCCATACAAAATTTGGCAAGCTAGATCTCAGTTATTTTTGGACCTATTTGAATGAAATTTTCCCAGAACATCAGACATAACTTGAATTTTACCATATATTTTAAAATAATTTTTCCAAACACGAGTTTAACAGTAATAACGATTTTACTAAAGTGTAATTTTCGACGAAAAATTCAAAACTATTTATCTGAAAATTTTAAAGCCCAACACAAAAACTGTCTTCAGCAAACTTGTTCGTCTCGTCAAAACTACCATAAAGCTATTCCTTCAATTTGTTTAGTTAAGTCAATTATAAAAAAAAAAATCTTTAAAAAATTCACTTTATTTCAACCGTTATTGCTTGTAAACTCGTGGTTGGAAAAAATCACTCAACAATATATGTTAAAATGCAAGTTATTTCTGAAGCACTGTAAAAATTCCATTCAAATCGGTTCATAAATGACTAAGATCCAACCCTCCAGAGTTAGCCATTTTGATGGAAAAACGAAAAACACGGAGAACAAAATATAGTGTTCGTAATCATTTTTCCGGTCAAGTTAACCCGTACATGCCTGAGCTTTCAAGCAAAAATACTAAAACATTTACCACTCAGCGAATACTTAACGGATTCAAATACTTTTTTGTCAGTATACTGGCCCACATATCTAGTTTCAAGAAATAGCCGAAGGAACTCGGGAATACTTCTGTAGCCGGAGTTATTGTAGTGGGTGACTGGGTCAAGTCGGATAGAAAAATGCGATTTTTTGGGACATGCCAAGTAATATTTAATTATTTCCAATGGCATTCATTTTATTTTGCATTAATCATTGAGATCTGATATTCAACATTATAAATGAATAGTTTTGCACCGTTTAGAGTGTACCATGTGCGGCCAATCGGGCTTAATGTCCTGAAGAACCAGCTCTAGATTTGTTAGGTATTTAACCGTTTAAAAACTCTAAAAGTATAGATCGAACATAATAGTTCACTAAAATGCGCTCCTATAAGTCACTGCAAGCTATTTTTAATTTGTCACTGCGAAATCAACAATTTCCTACCGCATGGAAGAAATCGTTCATGAAACCTGTTTTCGAAAAAGGAAGTAGGTAAAACTGATGTTAAAAACTAGCGGGGTATAACAACGCTTCCAGCCGGGTCTAAATACTTTGAAATTGTTGGTTATAATGTCATGATCAAGGTATGCAAACATTATACTTCAACATCGCATCATGGATTCTATCCTCAGCGCTCAGTGCAGACTAACGTGTGTGAATATACATCGATCTGCATTAACAAAATGGACGGAAGCGCTCAGGTCGATAGTATATACACCGATATACAAGCTGCGTTTGATAGGTAAATCATGACATTTTGGTGGCCAAGCTGAGCAAACTAGGAGCATCGATGAGAATCTGTGAATGGTTGCAATCGTATTTAACTGGCCGTCAACTGATTGTAAAGATTGGATCTGCTGTCGCAACACCTTTCTTTCCAGAATGTGGTGTACCGCAAAGGAGCAACTTAGGACCTCTGCTGTTTGTGTTGTTTTTCAACGATGCGTCGCTTTCGCTGACGAATTGCTGTGTTTTATTTTACGCTCACGATTTGAAAATCTTTCTTGACATTCGTCGTATTGAGGATTGTCGACAACTACAAGAGCAACTGAATCTGTTTTGCGAATGGTGCGCAGTCAATTTCCTAATGATTAGTGCTTCGAAGTGTTCAGTAATCTCCTTCAGCCGATCAAAGAACCCTATTCGGCACAACTACACGACCAACAGTGAACCGTTAAATCGAGTGGAACAAGTCAAGGATTTAGGGATAATTCTTGATAGCCACCTGACATTCAAAATGCACTTCTCGGCGATAATCGATCGTGCCAACCGCCAGCTTGGATTCATTTTCAAGATTGCCAACGAGTTTGATGACCCACTGTGTCTGCTATCCTTATACTGTTCATTGGTTCGATCCATACTCGAGTTTGGTTCTGTTGTATGGGCACCTTACGAAGCAATCTGGATATCTCGAATAGAAGCTGTACAGCGTAAATTCGTCAGGTGTGCGTTGCGCGGCTTACCTTGGTCGGACCCTTTGCGTCTACCGCCGTATGAACACTAGCCTGGGACATGGTCATATGAAAAATTTAGATTCTCGCTCCAGCCCTCTTTTTGGATTGCATTTAGGTCCCATAACAACTGTGCAAAATTTCAGCTCGATCGGAGAAACTATATTTTTGCGCCAGCCGTTCAAAGTTTGTATGGGATTTACTATGTTTTTACTTAGTTTTGCAAAGAAAAATCGCCAGAGGTCGCCCATTGACCTCTATAAAAAATTCTGAAACCAGATCTCGATAGGTATTTCTACGATGAACAACATTTCCAAAGACCGCAAAGCAATCCGATGCTTGTGAAAAAAGTTATTAAGCATAGACTATTCGGAAAATTTGCCCGATTTTGTTATTATTGTTATTCCTTTACGTGTTATAATCAACATCGCCTTGCCAATAGGTTTTCATTGAATAACTTTTTTCACAAGTGTCGGATTGTTTCGCGGTCTTCGGCAATATTCTTCATCGTAAAAATACCTTTCGAGGTCTGTGTTCAAAATTTTTATAGAGGTCAATGAGCGACCTCTGGCGATTTTTCTTTGCAAAACTAAGTTTTCCCATAGTAAATCCCATACAAACTTTGAACGGCTGGCGCAAAAATATAGTTTCATCGATCGAGCTGAAATTTTGTACAGTTATTATGGGACCTAAATGCAATCCAAAAAGTGGACTGGAGCGAGAATCTAAATTTTGTCCCACACTAATGAAAACTTTATGCTTTACTGGGTATCGAACCTTTGGAAAAGAGACGACGAATCGGCTAAGCTGTTTTTGGTGCCAAAATTCTCTGCGCTGAGGTTGACAGCCCAGAATTGCTTGGACAAATGAACCTTTACGCTCCACACCGCCCATTATGATCACGACAAGTTTTGCCGCAATCTCCAAGACGGACGCTCTACACACTTAGATCAAATTACCGAATTCGGTAATTCATTTACCGAAATCTCAACAGCTGAACGATCGGTAACCGGTTCGGTAAACGAGCCGATTACAGATCATTCGGTAATCTGCATATTTGAGCTCAGTTGTCAAAACAACCGACTTGTCGGTAATCGTTTACCGAAGAACTGTAGACACGGTGCACGGATAATTTTTCTTGAAGCCTTGTTTTCTCGTAAGGAACAACAATAACGAAGATGGGTTTTCATGCTTGCGATTCTTTATTGAATAAGTGAAATCAACATGTAAAAATTAACTAAATTTGCCCACTTAAACTGCAGCGATGAGACAAAACCGCTGATGCGATCGATTCCACATTATTTGTCGGAAACACAAAGCAGAATGCTCACGGAAAACTGCAAGGGAGCCGCGGACGCTGACAACAGAACTGCAAAAAATAATGTTAGTTCATAAATAAACATTTGTACGCAACCATAAACTCACCTCCATCGTATTTATCTATCCAAAAAATATTTGAAATACTGCCTCAATTTCGATTTCTGACATTCCATGAACGATTTCACTGCCACACCCGGAAGAAAAATGCACATGACTGATTGACGCTGCCATTCGTTCAAATTACTGAAGTCGGTAATCTAACGACATTTTACCGAAAGATCAGTTGAATATTTTACAGTTTTCGGTATTACAAAAAAATCACAGATTTTTCGGTAAATTTTTTGACAGATCATCTAGAATTCACCGTAGTTCGGTAGTTTTGTTTTTAATGAGCTGTCAAAACCTGCTGAATTACCGAATAATCGGTGTTCTTGTGAATTACTGATCAGTTCGGTGATTTTATTTACCGAACGCTCATAGTCTGATTGAGTATATATACATCGCATAATCGAGCATGGACACTAATTCATGTGTATTATGTAATTTAACACGATTTGAAGTATAAATTTGCGATAAATCTAGCATTCCCTTTATGTGCAAGTGAAATTTATGATGATAATTACAAACATTTTTCTGAGAATTTTTGAATTTTAGCTAAAAATCTGTGTCCTATAAAGACATCTTGATATTACAGCAATTGTGGAATTATAAAGTTCCTAACATTTTCAAGATTCCAGTACTGAGAATTTAATGAAATAGCGAGAATTTTGAACTTCCTCTGTGAATTAAAAAAAACAGCCTGTTGAACTCCGATGATGGATATGGAATTCTAAGTATTTCTGTGGTATTCTCGTTATTTCGGTAGGTTTACTGGTAGTATCCCTGGAATTCTTAGAAATAACAATAAATTCTCACAATAGTGGTTGAATTGAGGATTTTTTTATTACATTTTTACATTCAGACATTCAAAGGTTTATACTATAAATGAAGATTTCCTCTGAAATCCCAACGGAACGGGAAATCAAAAGGATCTAATGTTTGCAAGAATTCCAAAGATTCAGACCAGAGTTTGCAGGAATCTCACTGAAGTCTCAGAGATTCTTACAGAAATACCATCTTGAAGATACCCGAATAATTTCAAAAGATTAATAGCCAGATCAAATACCGGATTTACAATATTCCCAAAAGAATCCCAGGATTGTTATAACAAATCTAGAATCCCTTTTGGAAACCCAGAATTACTATAGGGATTCCAGAATTCCAAAGGAAATCAGAGAATCTGGGATGTCAGTCGGTCAGTCATTCTTACATAAAATTAAGAATTACTTTAATTAGCTGAAATCCATCCGACATCCGAGAATTCCTAAGAAACAACATAATTATCGTAATGCCAGATTAAACATAATTATCGTACACGTAAACAAATTTTGTTGTATAATCTACCGATTCCGTGGTAGAATTGAGAACTGCACCAACGATTTTCAACCGACTACAAAAATCTGTTAAGTTGACTATAATCTGGTACAAATCACTGAGCAGTGCAGTAAATGTGACCATGTCCATAGTAGCATCCACTACAAAGCATTTCAATCCGTGACACCCACCGTACAATGCGAAACTTGTAAAATCAAGAATGATTCTAGTCATAAATACTGCAACTGTGGTTAAATAAACCGAATATATTTTCTTGTGTAGTGATGTTGACTATGTTTTGGTAGAGTTGACAGAATAATGTAGTCGGTTGAAAATCGTTGGTGCAGTTCTTAATTTTACCATGGATTCAGTAATTTCAACAATAAAATTCATTTTAGTGTAATGAGTATTTTCGTACCTGCCACACGATATTCACATGCAAAATGGCCAATTGACATTAAAAAGCTCTCAGTTAAAAACTGTGTAAGTACTCATAAGAACACTAAGCTGAGAATTAGGCTCTCCAATGCCAGAAAGAATACCAGATCTCTCAAATAAATTCAAAGTTCCTTACCGGAATCTCAAAATTCTTTTCGAAATATCAACATTTTTACGGAAATCTCAAAATACCTTTCGAAATATCAAAGCTGACATCGTTTTCCCATGATATTTACTCAAATTTTAATTATTCCATTCATTTCAACAATCTCAAAGCACGAGTAGCAACCTCTGAAGCTAACTACCAGTAGCTTTGTAGTAAATGCTACCTTTATTCATAGCAACGCGTTGTTTGTAGTATGTTCGAAAGGTGTAGAAAGAGAAATGACACAAACATGTCCCACTCGTGTTCCACATATAGCGTTTACTACCGATAATGTAGTAAACTCAACTTTACTACATTTTATTCATACGGCCCAATGAGTCAAAAAGGTGAGCTAACTCATCCATGATTTTTTGACTGCTGAGTTGCGTTATTGACAACTCACGCATGAAAAATCTCAAGCGTGAGTTATGAAAAATTGAGTTTTTCACAACACGGCCAAATTATAATTGATATAAGTACAAGTGGATAGCTGAATCAATGAAGTGTGTGTATCTGAGTTGACGTTAGTGTTGGCGTAAGTAAGTTTTACTTCGAAACAACTATTTGTGAGTAGGTAATAGTAGTTTACGGAACAAGGTGCAGAATGATGATTTTTACAGCACGAGTTGTAATTACGACGATTGCTGTAAAAATCGAGTTCTGCAACGAGTTACGTACAACATTTTATGCAATTTCGTAGAAGACCACTTGAGGGTATCAGAAATTATATCGGAATGCATTCACCATTATTTTACAATTTCTGAGAAATTGTTGTGTTAAGATTCATTACGCATCTCAAAACAGTTGCGTAATGAGAAAGCGTTGCGTAATGAATCATTACAACACTGGTTTCAGTTAGGTAACGACCTGAGAGAGACTCGCGAAGAGGAAAAATATCAACGTCATATGCAGCCCAGATTCCGCTGTCACAAAACGTCAAATGTAGCCCATCGTTTTTATGGCTGAAAAAGTGAAAAGTATTGTATTCAAAATAAACTATTATTAAAAAGCTCAGTCAGCGGAGCAGTTTTTCCAAAGATGCTGATAAATCTAAACATAAAACTAGTTATATATAATGTCTGCTACGTTTCCTGGCATGAAATTTCACTCAAAATGCCGTTTATGCTTCGGCGTGATGCAAACGCAATTGTTTTTATGCTGAGATTGTCACGTGAATGCTTAAACGGCTCGCGCAAGATTAATGTACACACTGAGTGGAATAAGAAAAAAACTCAGCAATCGCAGAAAAAGAAGACCGACTCCACGAGTCTCGTCTCAGGTAACGACTATTCCCGCACTGCATACTTCAGTGCAGGAAAGTAGGTCGTTTCATGACAGATTGGCGTGATGAAAAACAGGCTATTACGATGAGAAATTGCAAAAAAGTAATTAACGGAATAGTAATCTCAACATAAAGAAATTCTTCTGCGTGAAGTGGCAAATGTTTTGTCCAATACTGTAAATAAATTTTACAATGTATTGCTTTAAAGAGTTTTCCATTAATAGGTGGAAACAATTCAACTTAAATTCATCTTGCTAGTACCCTAGTACATAGCAAATAAGTGATCCTTCCAGTCGTCACGTGGTTGGCCACCGTCAGACCCACCACGCTGCTGTTGTGATCGAAAAGCGAGGTTTTATCACAGGTGTTGTACAAAATACAACAGCGCGACTGAAGTGTGACTGAACTTTGCTTTTATTTTTTGACTGTTTGCTGAAATTTCAAAAATAACCAAGGAAGATAATTAAAATTAACTAATCAAGTGATTGTGTTAAAATAAATTATTAGAACGAACAAAGTAATTAATAATACGAGCACACATTTTATAACCTATTAAATTGAATATTTGCAAGCAATGCATAATCAAAATTTACAGGGATAAATAAATTATACTGATTTGTACGTGAAATGCTTTGAAATCTATCCAACAAAAGTACAGTATAACAGAGAAACAAATGCATAGTCGGACCTGTCATATGAAAAGGCCGGGACAATCTGGTAAATGTGAGAAAACTTGATGGCGCATGAAGTTTGTCAGGAACACCAGTTATTAATAAAACTGGTTCTGGACTTACAGTTGTGTTCAGAATAATAGTAGTGAAAGACGATTTTCATACAAAATACTGAACTTTGGCATGCTGTAACTTTGTTTCCCTATGAGCAATCGATATGAAGTTTTGGAAGAAAACTACAAATCCTCAATTAGGCATTTCACGGCGAAATTCTCGCTCTTTCGCTCTTTAACAAAACTTGAAAACAATGGTGCCAGTACCTGTCAAGTTTGACAGGTACTGGCACCGTTGTTTTCAGATTACCTGGAGGAGATTTTCTGATGACCTCATCGTGCAATAGGCAATAAGGCTATCCATGAGGACTTCCCGCGATAGGACTGACAGCTAAAAGTGTGCATGCAACCGAAACACTAGAGTAAACAAAGCATGTAAGAGTAATCGGAGCTTTACATTTTCCTTTGTAATCGAACGGTCACTCCGACCGCGAAACGTCAAAATCTCATGGTCAGCAAAAAACCAGCTGATCACAGCTTATTATCACAACATTCAAAATTTTTCACAGTACCGTTTAAAAAGTTAAGCACCAGGTGAAATCGCTCAAAATAATAGTATGGACCAGCGGTGCCGTATTCACTTGTTTCCATGGTCACATAAATAACACGGCACCGGTCAAATGTCAAATAATGAACTTGTGCATTGGTCCATACTGCCTCGCGTTAGAAAATGGGTGAACCAACGTGCGAAGTTTGATTTTTGACCAACTTCGCTGCGTCGCAACAGGATTCTTAATAGTGCGCATAACGCACACGGCAGACTCGCGACGCGGCGAAGTTGGTCAAAACTCGAACTTCACACGTTGCTATTTTTAGTCGCGAAGCAGTATAAGCCATTTTATGAGACGTTTCGAATCATATGTTTTTTGTTTGTTTACCAGCTTTGAAATTTGCTGGCGGGCCCTGTCGTTGCGTCGGTAGAACCAGCAACACTGGCGAAGTAGGCGCAGCTGCTTAGCGTGATTTGAAAAGGCGAAAACTGTCAAACCGAAAAGTAACTCGTGATTGTTTGTCCGAGAATTAATTTAATTTTTTACTATTTGCTACTAAATATTGATAATTAAGTTGTTTAGTAGACATTTGATGTTTTAAAGAGTGAGTATTAGAGAATTAAATGGAGTTTGTTTTTATTTAGTGGTTTACGTTTTTTCAGCAACAAAGTTGAGGTTAGATTAGTTGGATTATCGCTAGAATGCCCACAGAACTACCGGGCCACTGAATTGTAAGACAGAGAGAATAATAATCTGCAGCAGTAAACAACTAATAACTGTTCTATAATTATAGGTTTGAAGCAAATCGAATAAAGCTATCAATAATCAGTGTTAGCCTGCGTTTCACTCCAGCGGATCCAACATACTTCAAACAATTCAAATGAGGAAAGCAACCCGAGCGACACCTGCTATGGAAAGCAGTTGTGTCGCCTGTGACAGACCCGATGAAGCGGAGAATATGGTGCAGTGTGATGCCTGTGATACATGGTGGCACTTTTCATGTGCCAAGGTGACGGCATCCGTTAGCAACCGGTCATGGATATGCTCCAAATGTACGAAAGATGATAGCATGTCGTTCAAAAGTGGAAAATCCGAACGAAGCGGATCTCAGCTTGCTGAAAGCATGGCACGATTGAAGGAGCGACAAGAACTGGAGCGAAAAAGATTAGAATTGGATCTTCAAAAAAAGTTTCTGGACGCCACAGTGGCAGAAGTATCCGGTAGCATGAGGAGCTGTGGCAGTCGGCGTGAGAGTATCCGACGCGTTGAAGAATGGATTAGTCACACCGCAGAACCGAAAACCTCCGAGGCGGATGTCAACAAAGCGACTATGATTGCATCACAGTTGCAGCTAGTACAACCTGCGATGCAAAAACGTCGAACCATGAACAGCAACTTGTTAAAACGGACACAGGTGAAATGCACAAATTGCAAAAACAGCTTGAAGGGTGCCAGAAGAAGCCAGCTGATTTGCAAGAATCGACGCAAAAGTTTCAGCCGACCACAGTCGGGCATCGGTGTGCACCTTTCAATCTTAAGGAACCTGGTGATTACGAAGGTCGGTGTGATGACAACATGCAATTTGACATAATTGGAATCAAGCAGCAGCGTATGGATCGAACTCACTTCGACCGTAAAGCAAGTGATGAGCAGCAGGAACGTGGGCTTCTCGATGTTCAAACCGACTGGCAGCAGCGCTATGGCCGCGCGCGTCACGACATCGATACCACACAGCGCCATCAGATGAACGCGCAGCCTGAAGCCACAGTCCATGATGAACCACAGTATTCTCGTCAAGAATTTCGAAACTCCTCGATGCAAGGTCCAACTCCACAACAGTTATCCGCACGACAGTCGTTAGCTCGGGACCTTCCGACCTTCTCTGAGGATCCTTCAGAATGGCCCATATTTATTTCCAATTATCAATATACTACTGCGGCCTGTGGATACACGGATGGCGAGAATATGGTGCGGCTCCAGCGCTGCCTCAAGGGACAGGCTCTTGAAATGGTGCGTAATAGACTAGTACTACCGGCAGCTGTCCCCAAAGTAATTGAGGCACTACGTATGCGATATGGTCGACCAGAAGTGCTTATCAATATGCTTCTTCAAAAGGTGCGATCGATCCCCAATCTCAAATCGGATAGACTCGAGGGGTTAATCGATTATGGAATGGCGGTCCAAGAACTGTGTGAACATATCGAAGCAGCAAATGAGCACTCACACCTTTCCAATCCAGCTTTATTGCAAGAGTTGATAAATAAGCTACCCGCCAGTCAAAAACTGATGTGGGCAGGTCATAAGCGAAATTTGCCGGCTGCATCCGTGAATCTCAAGACCTTTGGGAACTATATGGCAGGACTAGTTGAGGATGCTTCTAGCGTGGTAGTATTCGAGCAAGAAAGTACAAGTACCACTAAGGATCGAACGAGAACAAGGAGCTTCCTCAATTTCCATTCGTCGGAGAACTCCGAGGAAATGGGAACTCAGCAATCCGTACCACCAAAACTACCCAAGTGTCTCTGTTGCAATGAAGTTGATCATTATCTGCGTGACTGCAACGTCTTCAGAACCATGGAAGTTGATGACCGCTGGCGTAAAATTCGAGAAATGAGACTATGCCAGACCTGTCTGTTTGGGCACGGACGACGTGCGTGTCGTAGTAATCGCCTCTGTAACATTGATGGATGTCAGTTCCGTCATCATCGGCTTCTTCATTCTGCAAAGAAACCGGTTTCTCCGCCACCGGTCATTGCCGAAAATCATGTTCTTAGGACGATGAACTCGAGTCTCCTTTTTCGAGTGATTCCGGTGAAGCTATACGGGAAATCCGGATCGATTGACGTGTTCGCCATCATCGACGAAGGATCTTCTAAGACTCTAATTGAGAGCGAGCTGATTACACAACTCGGTTTGAAAGGTCATTCACAACCGATATGCCTGCACTGGACAGGGAATCTGTCTAGGAATGAGAAGAATTCGCAGCAGGTTTCACTGGAGATTTCGGGGTCAGACAAGTGCAAACGTTACACGATTTCTGAAGCACATACCGTTGACAGATTAAGTCTACCATCACAAAGCTTCAACTACGAAGAAGCAGTCAAACATTACGATCACTTGAAGCAATTGCCTGTACGAGGATATCACAATGCAAGCCCCAAGATTCTGATTGGGATTGACAACTTGCGACTCGTTGTCCCATTGAAAGTCAAAGAGGGTCCCAGTCGCAGTTAAGACTAGACTTGGTTGGTGCGTTTACGGAGGCCAACGCAATTCTTCCTGTGAATCCTACAGCTTTCACGTGAGCGAGTGCACCGACAGTTGCAATATACACGAAACGTTGAAACAGTTTTTTGCTGTTGAGGAGGTAAGCGTAACAAATCCTAATCAAAGTTTGTCACAGGATGAGCAACGTGCATGGGATTTACTGCAGTCAACAACCAAGCGAGTAGGTTCACGGTTCGAGACCGGACTTCTCTGGAAGCAAGATGATATTGAGCTTCCCGACAGTTATCCTTTAGTGTTGCGCCGGTTGCGATGTATAGAAAAACGCATGGAACGAAATCCACAGCTAAAAGAAAGCATCCACCAGAAAATAGAAGAATACTTGGACAAAGGATACGCATATAAGGCGGACATGGAAGAATTACTGCACACGGATCCTCGGAAGATCTGGTACGTCCCTCTTGGAGCAGTCTCAAACGCGAAAAAACCTGGTAAGGTGCGGATTATTTGCGATGCCCGTGCTCAGATTGAAGGCGTATCATTGAATTCCGTTTTGTTGAAAGGACCGGACCTCATGACGTCAATCATCTCAATTATATTTGGTTTTCGATTGTATAAGGTAGCTGTGTCAGCTGACGTTCAAGAAATGTTTCACCAGCTACTGATACGGTCAGCTGATAAACATGCGCAGCGATTCCTATGGCGGTCAAATCCCTCAGAACAGCTGCAAATCTATATTATCGACAATGTTTGGGCCACTTGTTCACCTGCCTCGGCCCAATTCGTGAAGAACTTGAATGCAAAGGAACATTCACATCGGTATCCTGAGGCATCAGACAGTATCATCAATTGTCACTACGTTGACGATTATCTTGAGAGTTTTGAAAGCGAGGAGGAAGCTAAACGAATTGCGGCTGAGGTACGTTTGATCCATCGAAATGGAGGATTTAATCTACGTGGTTGGATCTCGAATAGTGAGCACGTTCTTCAATCTCTGGAAGACAAGGAGCCGATGGGGGAGGCAACAATCAAAAATTTGAACTTAATCGACAGTGACCGCTCGGAACGGATATTAGGCATGCTATGGAATCCTAAAACAGACGAGCTCAGTTTCTCCACTCAAATGAGCGAGGAAGTACGAAAGCTAATAAGCGATGATTGTCGTCCAACAAAAAGGCAAATATTGAGATGTGTCATGACGTTGTACGATCCGTTGGGACTGCTCGCACCATTTTAATCCATGGCAAAATATTAATTCAGAACCTTTGGCGCTCTGGGTCTGAATGGGATGAAGCAGTTAAGGATCCCGAGTACCACCTGTGGAAAGAATGGATAAAAATGATAGAGTGCATTGCTTTAGTTCGAATTCCACGATGCTATTTTGAACTCGCCACACGTGCGACTTATGCAGACACACAACTCCATATTTTTGTGGATGCAAGCGAGAGTGCTTTTGCTTGTGTCGTATATTTTCGAACGACTGGTGAAAACGGAATTTCACAATGTTCCCTTGTAGCTGGCAAGGCTAAGGTAGCACCAGTCAAACCGTTGTCCGTTCCAAGACTGGAACTCCAGGGATGCGTATTGGGAACCCGTTTGATGAAATTCGTGCAAGAGAACCACAAGGTCAAAATAGCAAGGAAGATTCTTTGGACCGATTCGTCAACTGCTTTGTCGTGGATTTCAGCAGATCCTCGCAACTACCGTCCTTTTGTACAACACCGAGTTGGAGAAATCTTGGAATCCACGAACGCTAGTGACTGGAGATGGGTGCCTTCAAAATTGAATCCAGCCGACGAAGCCACCAAGTGGGGAAGCGGCCCATACTTCAATACCAACAGCAAATGGTTCCACGGTCCAGATTTTTTGCTGCTTCCGGAAGAAGAATGGCCCCGAACACCGAAACAATATGTCTCAACTACAGAAGAACTTCGATCATCAGTATTGCACCACGAGGTAACCGAACCTGTAATTGATTTCGATAGGTTTTCTCGATGGGAAAGGCTACTACGAACTATGGTTTATGTCAAACGCTTCGTGAATAACACCAAACCCAAAATGGAGAAATACGTTGGAGTTCCTGAACAGTCTGAATTACAGCAAGCAACTGCAGCGATGCTGAAAATTGTGCAACATGACGCCTATCCTGACGAAGTAAAAATCCTGACGGAGAATCTGGTTTTACCACCGGAACAGCAAAAGGTGATCGATAAATCAAGCGCTTTATACCAGTTAAACCCTGTCATGGATGATCAAGGCGTGGTTCGTCAGAACAGTAGAATCAGAAATGCAGCTCATATTGCATACAATTTACGGTATTCAGTATTGCTGCCCAAAACCCACCATGTGACAACATTGATCATTGACTGGTATCATCGTACTTACCAGCATGGTAACTCGGAGACGGTTGTCAATAAGATTCGACAATCGTACATCATTCCAAACCTTCGTTCTTTAGTGAAGAAAACCTCCAGGAATTGTCAACACTGCAGAGTTCACAAATCGTCACCACAAATTCCGCCCATGGCACCTCTACCGGCGGTTCGCCTCACCGACCATGTACGTCCATTTAGTTATGTCGGAGTGGACTACTTTGGGCCCATGCTTGTGAAGATAGGAAGAAGCAACGTTAAAAGATGGGGAGCGTTATTCACCTGGCTGACGGTGCGTGCTGTGCACATAGAAGTGGCACACAGTTTGTCTACGGCATCTTTTATCTCTTGTGTACGTCGGTTCATCAGTCGACGTGGCGCACCATTAGAGTTCTTTTCAGATAATGGAACTAACTTCCATGGTGCCGAACGAATCCTGCAGGACCAGATCAATCAAGGCCTATCTGAAACGTTTACTAACGCAGCAACAAAGTGGACGTTCATCCCCCCAGGGGCCCCACACATGGGGGGTGCTTGGGAGCGGCTAGTTCAGTCGGTTAAGATAGCAATGGGAACAGCATATTCTGATGGAAAACTGGATGAAGAAGGATTACAGACTCTTTTCATAGAGGCGGAGGGTCTAGTATATTCTAGACCTTTGACCATTGGATTCTGAAGAGGCGGAAGCACTCACTCCCAACCACTTCCTGCTTGGAAGCTCAAACGGAGTTAAGCAGCCAGGGGTTACAATTGGAAATTCAGCTAGAGTGCAGCGAGATACCTACGCGCAAATACAAAGCCAGCTTGATATCTTTTGGCAGCGCTGGACACGAGAATATTTGCCAGTAATACGTAGGCAATCCAAATGGTTTAACGAAACTCGTGTGCTGCGTGAAGGCGACTTGGTTATGCTAGTCGAGGAACATGTGCGCAATGGATGGGTGCGTGGCCGCGTGGAAAATGTGATCTACGACAAGGAAGGAAGAGTTAGACAAGCTCTGGTAAAGACATCAAGTGGAGTGTTGAGACGTCCGGTGTCTAGACTAGCTGTATTGGACGTAGATAGAGATTCTAGTGCAGTCTCGGAGACCGTCGAGATGCACCAGGGGGAGGATGTCGTTGCGTCGGTAGAACCAGCAACACTGGCGAAGTAGGCCGCTTAGCGTGATTTGAAAAGGCGAAAACTGTCAAACCGAAAAGTAACTCGTGATTGTTTGTCCGAGAATTAATTTAATTTTTGACTATTTGCTACTAAATATTGATAATTAAGTTGTTTAACAGACATTTGATGTTTTATAGAGTGAGTATTAGAGAATTAAATGGAGTTTGTTTTTATTTAGTGGTTTACGTTTTTTCAGCAACAAAGTTGAGGTTAGATTAGTTGGATTATCGCTAGAATGCCCACAGAACTACCGGGCCACTGAATTGTAAGACAGAGAGAATAATAATCTGCAGCAGTAAACAACTAATAACTGTTCTATAATTATAGGTTTGAAGCAAATCGAATAAAGCTATCAATAATCAGTGTTAGCCTGCGTTTCACTCCAGCGGATCCAACAGGCCCATTTATTTAAATATTTTCAAACATTGTTTGCTTTCCTTGTCCCTATTAATAGTTTTATACGTACGGTATCCTGGTACGTTTAATAAATTACAATTACAAATTTCTTCTAGCGCTACATTTGGAAGGAGCTCATTCAACAATGGCGCTGCAGCGACATGGTGTCTATGCAACAAGGTTCTAAATCTTTTCATGTAAAATTGAAACCAGCAATCAGGGAAGAATTTCTTTCATCTACCGGTAACATCTGTAGTGTCCCTCGCCTTACTATAAATGAGGTACCAACCGTCAAGTATCAAATTAGTTTTTTTATGGCTAAAGGCTACTTCCTTCCACGTTGAGTGAGAACGGTCTCTTTTACCATCCGGCGGTTGGACCGATCAGTCGTGCCTAATTAGTTCCTTCAACCCTTGTATTATTTCTAAAGTAATAAAGTAGTTTAAAAGAAGTGTGTCCGCGTGCAGTTATTCTCTAACCGAAGATATAATAACTTGGCGACGAGGATAAAACCTCACAGTGAAAAGTGAATAGGTAGCGAAAAAAGTTTCGCGCAGTGAAAGTTGTGCAGTCAGTTGAACACGTGTTAAGCCTTGATTACACAGTGCGCGCTATGCACGAACATTTGTGCAAGTTGCACGAATGTTTGCGCGAACTGTGTAATATGTGCACGAACTACCAGCAAACATTTTATAGGAACATATTCGTGCATTCAAATATGTTGGTTCGTCGAACTTGCGTTGCATAGCAACCGTAGAATGTTGTGCAGAACAACAGGAAAACAAATTACTCATTTGGTCAGATTGATAATGAAAACATTGGTGACGGAAAAAATTCTCCAGAGTCTCCAGGATTCTTTCGAAGTTCTCCCCAGGGATGTTACATAAATTAGTCGAAGATTATTTCTACAGTGATTCAAATAGCGATTTTCCACGGATTCCACAAAGAATTTTTCCAGAGATTCCTCTAGGAAGAACTTTTAATCACAACCAGATTTTTTTCAGACCGGCTCAGATAGGGCTCCAGGAGTACCTTTAGCAATTCCTACCAGAAGTTTCTTCACGGATTTAACCAAGGATTATTCCAAAGATTCCTCCAGAAATATCTTTAGAGGATTACACAAGGAGTAATTTAAGGAGTTCCTGCAGGAATGCCTCCAGCTATTCCTTCATAGATTGATCCGGTAATATTTTTAATGACATTCATCCAGAATTTTTTTCAAGAATTTCACCTGCAGCTGGTGCAGGGATTCATTCATTCTTCCAGGGATTTTTCAAGCGATTTCTCATGATGTTTCCTCAGAGATTATTCCAGACATTGCAGAGTTGTCCCCAAGGATTTCTTCAGGAATTCCTACAGGGGTTAAAACAACTGCTTCTTGGATTACTAAAAAAATTACTCTAGAAATCTCTCCACGAATTCCTCCAAGGATATTTGCAGGGTATACCCCAGGTAGTACTCTTGGAATTTTTCCAGGAATCATTCCGGAGTTTTTTTTTCAGGAATTCTCCGAGAAATCCATTCTCCAGAGATTATACAAGTAGTTACTTCACGAATTCCTCAAGAGTTGATTCTATGAATTTTCCCAAAGGAATCTCAACGAAATCGCTACATAAATTGTTCTGAATATCTTTTTTTTCGGGGGTTCCTCCAAGAATTCATCAAGACTAGTTTTCCCATAAATTCATCCAGTAATTACTTCACAAACTTCTCAAGAATACTACCAAGGATTCCTTCAAGTTTTCTTTCTAGACACTCCTTTCCTAAAGATTGTATTGGAGAGATACCTTGATGGATTCCTGGAGGAATACCTGGATGGACTCCTAGGGTAATCCCTAGAGTAACCTTTATAAAAAAAATGAAAAATCCCTGTAGGATTTTTTTGAGCAATCCCTACAAAAAATCCCTAGATGAACTTCTGATACAATCCCTGGAGAAATATCTGGTTAAATATCTGAAAGAAGCACTGTATGAATTCTTACCAGAGAAGAATATCCGGTGAAATCTCTAGAAGAATACCTAAAAAAAATGTTGGAACTATTTTTGGAGGAACCCGTGAAGAGAGTTTTCTGAATCCACTAAAAAATTTCTAAAGAAATTGCTGGATAAATCTCAGGAGGAATCCTTGTAGAGATTTTCTGAGAGGAGTCTGAAAAAAAAATCTATAGTAATTTCGGAAGGATTACAAAGATCCCAAGGAACACACATGTTGTAATTGATGCATACTAGATTTTGTCATATAAGAGTTAATATGCATCAATTTTAACATGTGTGTTACTCGGGATAACATGTTGAGGGAATCCATATTTGGAGAAAACCCTGGAAAATTTCTTCATTATAGTGACTGTACTGGAGGATTCCCTAGCGAAATTGCTGGAATAATCTTTGAAGAAAATGCCAAATTTGTAGAGAAACACCTGTAAAAATCGCTTAAAGAAGCCTTGTAGAAACTATTCCGGAGAAATCTTTGAAAGAATTTGAAGAGGAATCGTTAAAGAAATTCCTGGAGCTGTCTCTAGTGAGATTTCTGGAGTATTGGAATGGAGTTCTATCGCAACTGATTTAAAAAATACGGTTATGATCGATAGTGATAGGGGTCCATTTTGTTAATCTAGCTGACTTCAGTCGAGTCATTTTAATCGACTCGACTTATTAATTTATATATTCATATGTGCTGTATGCATTCATGTATTGCCGCTGTAGAGATGTGGAGGAATTTAGGGAAAAACTCTTACAGAAATAACTTGAGAAATCCCTGAGAAGTTTATAAATAAATCCTTAGAAAAATTCGTAAAAGCAATGAAGCAATCCTTGGAAATATTTGTTTTTAGTTTTCCTACTATTTCGTAAAATAAAATGCGGATATTATTAGTTATTAGTTTTAGAAACATCTATGCTACGATTACCTTTATCAAGTACCGTAATCCGGGGGCAAATTGATCACTGGGGTCAATTTGATCAGGTCGGTATCAAAAACGTTTCCTTCCAAGGATGCTGAAGGTTTCATTGGCACAACAGACATTCCATGTTTTATTGATGTCTTATGATGCTTTTAAACTATTTCATTTTTTTAGGATCAGTTTTGCATAGATATATTCACAGTTTTTGAAAGTGTAAGCAATACAGTTGGAAATGTCTGTGTCAAACAATCCACTGGTGCAATGCCTGCATGTTAACTTTGAGTGTTTAAAATGATGTTTAAGCTTAAGTATAAACTACTGAACTTATTTTTGATATCATAGCAAATATAGTTTTTTGCTCAAAAACCGTTTAATCTTGAATAATGTGGTAATTTCAAGGCAAATTGCCTACATTTAGGCAAAGCTTAATTTTGCAATAAACTAATCAAATACTCGTGTTATAAAAATTTTGACATTATTTTCAGATTCAGGAGACCCAAATTTAGTAGACAGGGAAATTTTTAATTCTTAAATCTGATATGTGATATGGTGATCAGTTTCGCCCCAATGTGTCATTTAATTTTTTTTATATTAAAACTATTTTTATGATATGTTAAATATTATTTCATGAAAAATCAATTGCATAAAGTGATAAAGATCAATGGAGTACTGGTTTTGTCGAAATTTATTTGACAATATTTGAATTCTGAAGGATAACTCAACAAAAAGTTGTAAAATAGTGATCAATTTGCCCCCGGATTACGGTACCAGTTTTTGTGACACGCTCAAGAGTTATATTTGATCTGTAAAAATAACTACAATAACACTAGGGCTGAAAGTCTCAATAATAAAGAAAGAAAGAAAAAAACTACAATAACAGCTTAAATAGTATCTATTACTTGAATTGTGGATAACGGGTATTGTAAGACCGATTTATGGCCAATTTTCTTTTGATATTTGTGTTTTATAGTGAAGTATGATAATAAATTACAATGTGTTGCAAGCCACTCCACCGTTGTAAGTCATCCCGTTCCTCAATAAGTTTAAAGGAATGTTTGCAAATTTCTCTTCAAGAATTCCTACAGGATTTTTTTCCGATTTACCTTAAGGAATCCTTTTATTCAGGATTTTCATTATGAATCACATCTACGGAGATGAACCAGCCTAGGGCTGAAAATCTCCTTAATAAAGCTATAATAATAATTATGAATCACAACAGGGATTTTTTTTTCAATTCTTTTAGTAATTAATCCAAGTTTTGTTCAGAAGTTCTACCAGAATTTCTTCTCGGTTTTTCTCAACTGATTTCTATTAGAATGACTCAAGAAAGTCATTATGGGTCCTTCAGTGAATTTTTCCACCCGGTTTACGTTTGCAAATTGTTTAAGGAATTTACAAAAGCATGTTTTTTTATGGATTCGTACTAGTTTTTATCAGCACACTGCCAGCAAGAGCAGAGCCCGTTTCTTAGCTTAATTTCGTGTAATATATCATCAAACATTTCTCCCAGAACAATTCAGGATGTAAGAACGCCTCGCCTGTAAAATTCTCTTAAAAAAATAATGTTAGATAAAATTCTTGAATTATTTTTATTTAAATGTTCTAGGGCAAACAATTATTCATATGAGCCAGAAAATCTTTGAGAATCTTGAGATTCTATGTAAAAAATTGTTGAGGAATGTATAGAACAATTGGTTGGTGTTCAGACGACTGGACTAGATGATATTTTGGTGTCCTAAAAATACGTTAACCTGTATAGGCCTGAGTGAAAGCAAAAATTCTAAAACCCTCACCGCTTAACGAATTCTTAATGGATTCAAATGATTTTTTGTCAGTATACTGGCACACAAATCTTGTTTCTAGAAGTGGACAGAGGAACGCGGAAATATTCTTGTGGCCGGAGTTATTCCGGTGATCACTGTGGCATCCTAATATTAGTGTGGAGGCGTGTGTGGCAGTCTGGGTGTGATAACAGGAGAAGTCGGCAGAGTGCGCCAGATAGTCGGTCACTGAAAAGAGCCTTGGAGTGTAAAAGCTATTTCATTAAATGGAATCCTATAAGCAGATTTCAAGGATATCACATTGGCGATCCTGCCATGAAAAGTCTGGTGAGAAATGTGCTGGTGGAAAAATGGTTTTGGAAACTAAAAAGAATCAGCGAACAAGCTTTTTTTGGCTGGTGGTGAGTGAAATGAGTGTTTTTAGAAGCTGTCATCTGAATAGAAGCGGTGAGAGTTCATGCGACATGGTTGCCAGGTACATCAATTTGCTAAAACTTGTTAACTTGCGTAGAGTTTAAGCTCATTACCAAGGATAAAATATTGCGCCGGGTGTAGCCCGAGGCCTATGAAGCATTATGAAAGAAAGCTTGCGCCAACATATGTACTGAGTCGAGTATAGCTCATGACCAGTACCGAAAACTACGAAAGAAACATTTTATGTAATTACCTAAATGCAATCAGTAGCATATATGAAAATAATAACTGATTTTTTTTTTCGCTGAAGATGTGTTCACTGTGTTTCAGTTGAAGAGAATAGAAAACAGTTAGTACACTTTCAAGTAAATGCTGTCGATTTCACACAAAAAAAAACTGCTTTTGAAACTTCTGAAATTAACTACGGATTCTGCCTCATGCCTGAGTTGTAAAGTTTAATTCTGGGGCATTCCTTAGCCGAGTGGTTAGAGCGCGGCTACTGAGCAAAACCATGCTGAATCGGTCTAGGACCTTTTCGTAATAGAAATTTCCTTGACTTCCCTGGGCAAAGAGTATCATCGTACTTTACACACGATACACGAATGCATACGAAAATGTCAAAAAAAAAAACTGTGGAAGTGCTCAATAAACACTAAGCTGAGGAGCAGGCTCTGTCCCAGTGAGGACGTAGTGCCAATAAGAAGAAGAAGAAGAATGTTTAGTTCTCTATGGACCGATGCACGGGTTCACTAATTTGACGTTTGAGCGGTGCCGAATTCACGGGTTGCTATGGACACATAAATAACACGGCACCGCTAAAACGTCAAATAGTGAACGCGTGCATTGGTCCATTCCAAATACTTTTAGAAATAGATTAACTCAAGACATTTTGAATTGACTTTTGGAAGTGAGTAATCAGTTCCTGACAGAATTCTTAGAGAAGTCTAAAAATTCTAAGAAAAACCTTTCTAGATGTTTTTGATTAATAGCCTGGTAGTGGTTATCGTAGAATAAAATCCTAAAGTAGTTTGTCCGTTGAAAACCCTATGATAATTATGAGAAATGTTCTTACAAATTCTTGAAAAAAGAAATAAAAGAAATTTCTAAGCAACAGCGGAAAGCATTGGAGAATACTCTTTAAAACTTTGTAATTCCCTCAAAATAATTTCATAGAAATGCGATGTAGCAGTACCTTAAAGATTTACTAGTGTAACTTTTCTATAGATAATAAAATATTCTGTAGATGAAAAATGAAACTAGGTCCTTTCGTAAATTTGCAGAAATATGTCATTTCAAACCTCGAATGAAATGCTATATTTTTTCAAGGTTATTGTCTTATAAAAATCAGGATGAATCTGTGAGGTCACTTCTGGAAGTGACGGCCATAAATTGTAGAACCCGTTGAACATATTTTTAGATCGAGTCTTGAGGATTTATCGATTAAATTTCTGACAGTATTGTTGAGTAGATTCATATAAAATATATAATATCTCAACTATACTTTTTGAAAGCAGACTTGAAGGAAACGCTGAAGATATTTCAAATGGAGTCAAAAGATGGGTATCGGAAGGAATCGCTGCAACATTGGTTGGAAGATATCCTGAAGGTTTTTCTAAAATCATATAGATCTTGATTTTTCAACGAATTTTCTGTAGGATTTCTTCGACATTTTTATTATGTCACTCTTAAAGACAATCCTGAACATGCTTGCAAAGATGGGTCTCCAAGAATGTCTCCTAGAATGCCTAAAAGTAAAGAAAAATTAGTTGAAAGTAATAGTTTGTAAATAAAATACTCTGAATACAGCAACAGCATTCAATTGAAGTGACATTTTGATGAACAATAAATACACCACACATTGGTTGCTTTGACCATCAATTATGGAACCACAGACGTGTTTGTTCGAACCGTGTAATATATGAGCGAACAGTTCGTTCATACAGAACCTCGAACAGTTCGCGCGAATATCGAACGAATTTTTTGAGCGAACGTTCGTGCATAGCGCGCACTGTGTAATCAAGGCTTTAGTAACCTAACCTCCAAATGGCGAACACTGATACGCAAGGTAGTGGTGCAAGTGGTACATCATCGAATACTGTGAAAATGGAAGGAAATGCTGTTACGGTCGCTCCAGTCATTCGAGCTGGCATGTTTGGTCAGATAGAGCCGTTTGTCGTAGGGGAAAATTTTGTGGAATATATAAATCGATTGGAAATGTTCTTCCTTGTCAACGATACCCCGGAAGATAAGAAAGTGCCGGTGTTAATTACTGTCGCCGGTCCCAGTCTTTACACTGTCTCTGTAAGACTGTGTGCACCAGAAGATCCCCGTGTCAAGCCCTACCAAGTCCTGGTAGATCTTTTGAAGCAGCATCTCGCACCCACCACCAATGTAGTCGCCGAAAGATACAAGTTTCGGAAGTGCGAGCAACACTCTTCGCAGTCCATCACGGATTTTATTATCAGTCTGAAAGCAATGTCTCAATCCTGCAACTATGGAGATTTCCTACCGGATGCCCTACGTGACCAGTTCGTCGCGGGAATTTACGACCAAAGTCTTCGTAAACGGTTGCTCACGGAAGCCCAGCTAACGTTCGACAGTGCGTGCTCTCTAGCAAGGAGCTGGGAAGCAGCACTCAACCAAAACCAAGAAATGTCCAGTCTAACGTCGTCATCGTCGAAGATCGCAGCAGTCCACCAACAAAACGGAAGGCCAAATAAGCGAAGCAGTCAACCCAGTAATCAGAGAAAAGTGCCTGCGAACCAAAAGTCCTGGAAATCGTGTTTTCGCTGCAGTCGGCAGCATGATCCAACCAAGTGTCCTGCTCAGAGTTGGATGTGTTACACATGTGGCAAGCAAGGTCACACGTCAAAAGTGTGTCAGTCAAGAAAGTCGTTAACGAGTCAAGGTCAGGGAAAAAAGTCCAAAGGAAACAATCGTGTAGCGGAAATGTCTGAAGCGCTCGAGGTCCTACGGTTGAACCTGTTTGAAGTTCCAGAAGCAAAAGTACCAGCATCAAATTCGTGTCGTCCTACCAGCCCAGAACCATGTCTCCAGGAATATCGGTCCACTCCCGGAGATAATGCAGTCTGTCCAAGTGGCCTGAACCGCCTAAATCTACCAGAATTCGTACCTCTTGTGTGCGAAGGTCAACGTCTTGACTTCGAAGCGGACTGTGGAGCATGTCGTAGCGTGATATCGGCAGGAACTTATCGAAATCATTTTTCGAATTTTCCTTTAATTCCTACTGCTCAAGAATATCTTTCCGTTTCAGGTCAAAAAATACGTCCGTTGGGTAGTGTCACATTACGCGTCGTCGCTTCATCTGGAATATCCGGTCGTCTGGGCCTGATAGTAATTCCCACCGATCGAGAGATGAACCCGCTGTTAGGTCGAGATGGTCTGGATCTCATCTATCCAGAATGGCGGAGAATCTTTTCCGATAAGTCCGTGAGTACCTTACAATCGTCTTTTGAATCTGAGCTCAAATCGAAATTTCCAAAGATTGTGTCCGAAAGCGCAAAGGATGCAATCAACGGTTTTACCGCGGAAATTGTCTTAAAGCCTAATACGACGCCGGTCTTTCATAAAGCTTATTCGGTACCGTTTTTGTTGCGCGAAAAAGTCGACAGTGGACTAGAGAAGTTGGTCTCAGAAGGAATTCTGTTTCCAGTAAAAACTTCTCCATGGGCTAGTCCAATCGTAAGTGTCCTTAAAAAGGATGGCTCGGTGCGCATTTGCCTCGATGGCAAAGCCACTCTTAATCGGTACGTTACCGCGGAACATTACCCTCTTCCAAGGATTGACGATATTTTGGCTAGTGTAGCGAATTGGAAGATTTTCTGTAAAATCGATTTGTCCGGAGCGTATTTGCAAGTTTCGTTGTCAGAAACGTCGCGTTCGATTTGTACAATAAATACTCATCGCGGTCTCTTCAGCTTCACAAGAATGCCGTTTGGCATCACTTCCGCGCCCGCGATATTTCAATCAATCATTGACCAGATTTTAGATGGTACACCAGGTATTGCCTACCTGGATGATATCATCGTAGGTGGATCGTCTGTAGATGACTGTAGAAAGAATCTCATGTCAGTCTTACAGAAGCTAAACGACCACAATGTCAAAATAAATTTGACCAAGTCACGTTTCTTTGAAGATAGTATTGATTACGTCGGTTACACTATCACAAGTGATGGTATACGCCCCAGTGAATCAAAAGTAAGGGCAATACTCGACGCCCCCGCACCCAATAATGTAGCTCAACTGCAAGCTTATCTTGGGTTGCTTAATTATTACCACCGTTTTTTACCCAATCTGTCGATTGAGTTACGTCCTTTATACGATTTGTTGAAGAAAAACTGTCGTTTTAATTGGACCCCAAATTGTGAACAATCTTTCCTGAAAACAAAGTCTCTTCTAGTTGAAAATAATTTGCTAGAACCGTATGACCCATTAAAGCCAATAATTTTAGCTGTCGATGCCAGTTCTTATGGTGTCGGAGCCGTGCTTTCTCACTTAGTGGACAATGTCGAGAAGCCTATATGTTTCGCTTCTTCCACCCTCACACCTGCTCAGGCGAATTATGCCCAGGTGCATAAGGAAGCATTAGCTGTTGTGTTTGGAATTACGAAGTTTAACAAGTACCTGTACGGTGCTAAGTTTACCTTGGTAACCGATAACACTGCCGTGAAGGAAATCTTCAATCCATCTAAATGCACCTCCGTTATCGCTGCTACAAGACTACAGCGATGGGCTCTATTGGTAGCAGGTTACCAATATGTCATAGAGCATCGTCCTGGAAAACTTTTAAATCATGCCGACGCTCTATCTCGATTACCACTTCCTGAAAAAACTGATATTGAGCACGTCAGTCTCGGTATCAAGTGCCTTAATAATGCGTCTAGCATAGTAAACCTCGATCTTGTTCGTACTCATCAAAAGTCAGATCGAGTTTTGTCTGAAATTTATAATTTTCTCCAAAGTGGTTGGCCGAACCAAGTTGAACCTTTTTTACAACCCTATTCAAGTCTAAAATCTCATTTTGGAGTTGATGATGGTGTTATCTACTTTGACGACAGAGTAGTAATACCCGAAAGCTTAAAGTCGGCTGTCATTAAGCAACTGCACTCCAATCACGATGGAATAGTCCGAATGAAAATGTTGGGTCGTAGCTATGTTTGGTGGAAACATATGGATAAAGACCTCAACGAAGTAGTTCAGAAGTGCGTTGTTTGCCAGCAACGGCAATCAGTGCCACGCGAACAAGTAGAATCATCGTGGTCAAGGTGTGAACGTCCTCTTCAAAGGATTCACCTAGACCTGTTCTACTTCGAGGGTCATATCGCTCTAATTATTGTAGATGCATTTTCAAAATTCATCGATATTCGTTTGCTGAAGTCAAGCAATGGTCTGCAAGTAATTGAGCAAGTCGAATCCTTTTTTGCCTACTTCGGAATTGCAGAAGAAGTTGTCAGTGACAACGGTCCTCCCTTCAATTCAGAATTGTTCGACACTTTTCTTAGTGTGAATGGTGTTAAGGTATCAAAATCTCCACCCTATCACCCGCAATCGAACGGGTTGGCCGAGAGAGGCGTAAGAACCGTTAAAGATTGCTTGAAAAAGTACTTGCTCGATGAAAAATGTAAACCATTATCATTATCGCGTAAAATCAATCGCTTTTTAATCTCGTATCGCAACACTCCTTGCACGGTTACTAATCGTACACCGTCGTCGTTACTCTACGCATATACGCCGCGAACATTAACCAACCTAATTAATCCGCGTAAGGTTGAAATTGAAAGCAATCACCCTAAAAACGTGATTTCTTCTAAAGGCGTACCTCCGTCTAAATGCGTACCTTCAACTAGTCCGAATCGTGCTCTACAATCGGGTAAAACGTTCAACGTTGGAGAAAAGATATTTTACCGGAATCATTTTAAAGAAATCGTTCGTTGGATACCTGCGGTCGTTTTACAAAAGCTCAGTCCATTAACTTATTTAATTAACGTTGACGGAAATGTAAAAATGGTAAACCAAATTCGGCATTCGGACTTGTCGGACAAGTTTCATCCTTCCGTACCGACCACGCCTACAGCCCCGCAGCAAGCAGAGCAGCTCGATGAAAGCAGCGATGACACCGATCAGCCAGAATCAACTGTGTCATCCCCACAGAGGACGAAATCCAGCAAGAAACTGCCTAAAGGTAGACAATATGTGCATCACTCTCGCAAAGTACGTCGTTCGAATCGACTAAAAGGACAGCCGAGACCCACGTACCCGAAATGAATCGATGAAAGTCGTTCTACTGATGCAAATGATTAATTCACCTAAAAGATGAAAAGAAAAGTATTGTAATTATTGAAATTCAATATTGTAATGTTAGATATAAGTTTTTGATTGATTTTATGTGAACGAATGTTAAAGGGGAGAAGCTGTAGTGTCCCTCGCCTTACTATAAATGAGGTACCAACCGTCAAGTATCAAATTAGTTTTTTTATGGCTAAAGGCTACTTCCTTCCACGTTGAGTGAGAACGGTCTCTTTTACCATCCGGCGGTTGGACCGATCAGTCGTGCCTAATTAGTTCCTTCAACCCTTGTATTATTTCTTAAGTAATAAAGTAGTTTAAAAGAAGTGTGTCCGCGTGCAGTTATTGTCTAACCGAAGATACAATAACATCAAACATGTAAACCGAGTAGAAACACTCTCAGGCTGTGAACCGTTTCACCGATTCGTTTAACTTTCAGTTAAAATTTGACAGCTCGATAGTTATTTCCCCTCCGGTTGAAAATAACCCTGCTCTGGAGCATGGTTAATCTTGACAGTTCGAAAGTTATTTTATGCTCCCGTGAATTTGAGAATAACTAATCATCTGTCAATTTTGTTCTGAAATAACTACACGATTGTTAATGCTCAAATGGGTCGACCGTAAAGTTCAATTTAACCATTTGAGGGGAAAATAACTATCGAAATGTCAAATATTAACTAATAGTTAACCGAACTGGTGAAACGGTTCATAGCCTCAGAAAGATATGGGAACGTCATGACTAACAAAAATGTGATGAGCGCCATTCATATATCATGCTAGTTTTTTGAACAATAACAATGAGCGGCCCACCAGACAACGTCATTCGACCGTCTCGTAAAATGGCTTAAGTATAAATTTTGACAGTCGTCCTCCACCAAGGGTGTGCTAAAATAAGGGCGTAAGTCGCATGATCGATCTCTCTTCTGTGAATAAAGGTGACAAGATGCAAGTTCGTTAGCATTTTTTCACTTCAGACCGCTTAAGGGTCAAACACAATGCAACGGCATTGCGGCAAGACGGAAACACCGATTTGAATACATGTTGATGTTTATTGATGTCGACTAAGTCAGATACAACATGGACTTGACAAGGAGAGTGTAGATCAAGATAAGCGGCCGTTTTGCCGTTGTACCGTGCTGCCGTTCACATTGTGTTTGGGGATTTATGTATCCACACTGCAAAAATTGTAATAATTTTCTATATGTGTATCGATACATTATTAATAGATTCTATCTCACACATCGAATTCATTGAAATGATACTGAATGAACCCTGCCATTGTGAATCAAAAATATGTGTGAATCCACATAGCAAAAATCTAAGTAGTTTTACACATAACCAGGCCCGGATTTGGGGGGGTGCCAAGGGGGCAAATGCCCCGGGCCCCCCGATCAAGGGGGCCCCCCGAGGATGGAAAAAAATGTGAAACACAATTTCTTCTTCTCTCTGACGTTACGTCCCAACAGAGCCTACTTCTCAGTTTAGTGTTCTTATGAGCACTTCCACAGTTATTAACTGAGATCTGTCTTTGCCGATTAACCATTTCTGCATGTGCATATCGTTTGGCAGGTACTCTGGGAAGTGGAGAAAATTTCCTTTAGATCCTCGACCGAAGCGATTTGCACCCACAACCCTCAGCTTGGTCTTGCTAAAGAGCTGTGCATTACCACTAAGCCTATCTGGGCCTTTATATTGAACATATCCAAATCCGATACGATTTACAAAAGAGATATTATGACATGAAATTATTTTCTATAATATGTACTAAGCAGTAGACTCAATAAGGTTTTATCTGAATCTTTCCGTTTCAATTCCTTCTATTCACTTACGAAAACTTATATAGAAATCCTTGAAACTCTTCACTGTTTCAGCTTTCTGGAAAGATACTACCAAAATTATAGTGCTCTATGCCCTGGAATGATCTTAAAAAAACGATGAAAGTAGCCGAAGGTTCTCTGTAATTCACATTTTCATGATTTTACTATCAGGATTCTGAAATTACCATTTTATCGAAGGCATTACTCTACCGGAAATTCGATGTTACCATATTCCATTACATTTTTTCCATATGTAGGCCCGATTTTTAAAATTTTGTATTGATATTTTTATAACTTTGTTTTCATATTGAGATTTTTTCTTAAAGCTTGAAATTCATTTAATTTTAACCCGAATCCACAGGGACTGTAGAATTATCTGCAAGTTTTCTGTTTACAATGTTCTTCTAAACAGTTGTCAATATCTTAAATTATAAAGCAAGGGACTTTAATATGAGCTTCGGGAATGCCCATGTAACCATTTCTGAAACTTTCAGCAGATTGAGGGTGAATCTCATGTGTTTCTCTGACAACAAATTGTCCAAGAATTTATTCAGTATTCGATTATTTATTTATCTTTATTTGAGTGGCTTTTCGCCCTTGGCGAGTTCGCCACTTTAAAACGGCAAAAAAATCTGGCCAGGTGGGCTAGCCTAGGCAGCTTACATTGAAGATTTTCACAGATTTCACGATACTAATTACTTTACAGTTGACACATTCAAACAAACAGGTAAGACGAAAGGAACAATACTACAAGTTAAAATTTGAATTGCATAAAAAAGAAATCACTACAACGTATTTTTTAACGTTTAACGTTTACACGCTTCTTCTTTCTCTCTTGTTTCCACCAATTTCGGGCAAACTCCGGGTCTGTCCAAAACCGCCGTGGACTGGTCAGTACCAGTGATGGACTCGTGGGTGTTGGTCGCCAGCATTCTGTTCCTCCTACGAAGATGTGCCCAGCGAAAGAGTCTATGACGGGTGCGGGGAAAGACCACCCACCAGCTATTGGACCGATGAGCGACCGGTAGCAGCGGTGAGGATTCAGTAAAAGGTTGATCCTGGCAGCATCCCTGATTCAAGACGATATGCCTTATGTAGGAGGCTGTTTCTCTCCTCCAAAACATCGTATCGTATCGTGACGGAGGGGAGATCGACTGACAGCTTGGGTGAGTTGGCTACAAAGTAGCACAATTGTGCCTAACTTATTGATTTTTGTTTCTTTTCAGGATCCAGATTTCTTTCTTGTTGTGTGTTGTTCAGTATGTTGATACGGCCGCAGACGTGGGACTTACCACCTGAGTTTTGGGTGCTCAGGGTGCCCAGTTACGGGTTTCGTTGCCTAATGGTAGGTCAACGTTTTCACTGGCGTAGACGTGGGACTTACCACCCAAGTTTAGGTGCTTGGGGAGCCCAGTTGCGCTTAGGTTATCCGAAAACTCTAAAGTTCCGTCGGTTAGATGAACAGATTCTGTTTTTAAATTTCATCAAAAAGTTTGGCATCTTTAAGGAAACAGAAAAGCGTAGCCTCGCTGCTTCTATCATCCTGTAAGATCGTTCGAATGCTTCCCATATCGTACTGCTTTCTCAGGAGTTCCAGAGTGGGACAGGTGTACAAAAAGTGTTCAACAGAGTTATGCACCTTGGCCGTGTAGTTCCGGCGTCCAGAATAGAACTACGGACAACCCGTTCCGGTGGTAAGAGTCCACCAAACGGGGTAACCCCAATTCAAGGTGTGATGCGAAAAACCGTGCTGAGGAATGAATGGTCGAAGGGGTGAAAAAGATGTTCGGCCATTAACGGAGCCTGTGGGGCACCTGGGCACCCCTCACAGTATTTTGTCCCTTACCGCGTTAATGCAGGGCTCTGGCGTGGTTAACCTCTTTTCCCGTGCTACTCGTGGGATCCAAAATGAGTACAAATTCAAACAACAATCAGATTAGTAGTGGAAGTGCAGGTAGTAGCAGTAGTAGGGAAGCGAACCCCTTCGCAAGAAGTGGGCTAGCTAGATCTCCGTTGAGGAGAGTAGAAGCAGGAGGAGGCAGCAGTGCACGTAGTGCCAGTGCTGGAACCCATATTTCATCCCCGGCTAACGCATCGGGTGAAGTTATGGATGGAGCGTGGTTGATGAGGGCCATCAATAAAAGTAGAGATGGGCTCTCTGCGATGGAAGTGGCTGCACAGCAGCTCGACTCCATAATTGACTTTGCGTCCTCGAAGTCTAACATCAGCAAGGACCTCAAGCAGGCCTTGCTTAGACTTCGTAAGTCAATGTTGGCGGCCAAGCAGAACCATGCTGAACCCATGGTGACTGCGGCTGCGGCAGAACCCGTGGAACTGAAGGTGCCGAAGTCTACCCAGACGGAACCCTTCGTTTTCGCGGGCAGTCCCAAAAGCGTGGAAGCGAATGCTTACAGCAAGCAATCGCAGAAGCGCGCGAGGCAGCCGTCAGGGGAGGAGCTACCCGGCGGCGCTCGTAAGGCCAGGCGGATACTGACCCCGAAAACCGGCAGAAGTGCCGGAAAATCGGACCCCAGCCAGGCGTCCCGGAAAGCCGAGAAGGGTGGGCCCGAAAAGGCTGGCCCCTCTCGGAGTGATGGGAACAGGGGGTTGCGACCTTTGAGAGGTCCTCCATCACCACAGGTCAGGGCGGAGCAGGGGGGGGACGCCCCCTGGACAACCGTAGTGAGGAAGAAGAAGAAGAAGAAACAGGAGAATCAGGAGCGCAGGGATACCAGACCTAAGAAAGGTAGGAGGGTAGGTGCCAAGCGCGAAAAGGGTGATGCGATCATCATCAAGACGGAAGAGTCCAAGTACTCGGAAGTCCTGAAGGCGATGCGCAGTGACGCGAAGCTTGCGGATCTAGGAGCCGACGTACGCAGTGTCAGACGCACTGGTACAGGTGAAATGATCCTCGAGCTTAAGCGCGACAAGGAGCGCAAGGGCGCCGCCTACAAAAGTTTGGCGGAAGAGGTCCTTGGCGCTGGTGTTGAAGTGAGGGCTCTGACGCAGTCAGTGACTCTGAAGGTGATGAACCTTGACGAGATCACTGACGCAGAAGAGCTCGTCACGGCACTGCGGCAACAGTGCGAAGTGCAGGTGCCCACCACCGCCGTTCAGCTACGGAAAGGTCCGGCAGGTACTCAGGTGGCCTTAGTACACCGACCTGTGGCAGACGCAAATAAGTCCGCTAAGGTAGGTAAGATCAAGGTTGGTTGGTCAGTATGTTCACTGAACATACATGAGCAACCAGTGATCTGCTTTAGGTGCAGGGAACCTGGACACAAGTCCTGGGGCTGTAAAGGCCCTGATAGGACCAAGTTGTGCAGGCGTTGTGGTGAGGAAGGTCATAAGGCACTAGGCTGCAAGAACCCTCCCAAGTGCTTGATTTGTTCCGGCAAGTCCGTGAACAACAATCACCCAACGGGAGGCTCAAGGTGCCCGACCTTCAAACGAGCCATCAACGAAAAGTCACAGTGCAGGTAACGCAGCTGAACCTGAACCACTTTGACGCAGCTCAGCAACTGCTGTACCAGTCAGTTGCTGAGTGGGGGACGGACATCGCCATCATATCGGACCCATACCGAGTACCCGCCGGCAACGGCAACTGGGTCGTGGATGGATCCGGAAAAATGGCGGCGATATGGACAACGGGTAAATACCCTGTCCAGCAGTTGGTGTCTACCACCTACGAGGGCTTCGTGATCGCCAAAGTAAACGGGGTCCTCTTCTGTAGCTGCTATGCGCCTCCGAGTTGGTCGACCGAGCGGTTCACGCAGATGCTGGACTGTATGACGACCGCGCTGACAGGGCGAAGGCCAGTCGTAATAGCGGGTGACTTCAATGCCTGGGCCGTGGAATGGGGAAGCCGTAACACGAACCAGCGAGGTCAAATCCTGCTAGAGGCACTGGCCGTGCTAGATGTCGATCTGGCTAATGTTGGTGCCAAAAGTACCTTCAGCCGTAACGGAGTGGAGTCGATTATCGACGTTACTTTTTGTAGTCCTGGCCTAACGAGTAGTTCGAACTGGAGGGTAGACGATGCCTACACTCACAGCGACCACCTGGCGGTTCGCTACAGTATCGACTACAACAACAGCAGGCAGCGGGTTGAGGAAGCGGCTAGGTCAAGGCCAAGCCCTCGTAGGTGGAAGACATCGTACTTCAATGATGAAGTACTTAGGGAGGCGCTCCGCCGTGAGCGTAACCTACTCGGACTAAGCGGGGAAGAACTGGTAGCGGTGCTTACGCGTGCATGCGATGTGACCATGCCTAGAAAAGTCCACCCTAGGAATGGGAGACCACCGACATACTGGTGGACTCAAGCTATTGCGAACCTGCGCCGTGCCTGCCTACGGGCCAGGAGACGGATGCAGCGAGCACGTACCGAGCAGGAGCGTGAAGAACGACGGGCGGTGTTCACCGCTGCCAAAGTCGCGCTGAAGTCCGAGATAAGGGCAAGCAAAAAGGCCTGCTTCGAGGGACTCTGTCTCTCCACAGATGCTGGAGGGGATCATCGAGGGGCTCTTCCCGCGCCACAACCCTAGCCCATGGCCTCCTTTTGTAGGACAGCCGGGGATTGGGGCTGGCGATGAGGATAGAGTAACTGATGAGGAACTTGTAGGGATTGCAAAATCCCTAAGCATGGGGAAGGCACCAGGTCCGGACGGAGTTCCAAACCTGGCCCTCCAAGTCGCAATCTTGGAGGCTCCCGGTATGTTCAGATCTGCTATGCAGATATGCCTGGACGAGGGAGTATTTCCATTTATTATGCGTGGAAGAGGCAGAGCCTGGTACTATTGCCAAAGGCGGGGAAACCACCCGGTGACCCGTCGGCGTATAGACCAATATGCTTGATTGACACGGTGGGGAAAGTGCTCGAGAAGATCATCCTCAACAGACTGTCGAGGTACACAGAGGGTGTAAATGGTCTCTCAGGCAACCAGTTCGGCTTCCGGAAAGGGAGGTCCACTGTAGACGCTATTCTGACGGTTAAGAAAACCGCTGAGATAGCACTCCAGCGTAAGAGGAGGGGTATTCGCTACTGCGCAGTAGTGACTCTGGATGTAAGGAATGCATTTAGTAGTGCCAGTTGGGCGGCTATTGCTGATGCGCTCCTGCGTCTGGAGATACCCGAGTACCTGTACAAGATTCTCGGAAGTTACTTCCAGAATCGGGTATTAGTCTATGACACGGAGGTGGGTCGGAAGTGCTTTCACATAACCTCAGGAGTCCCGCAAGGTTCCATCCTGGGTCCGGTGTTATGGAATGTCATGTACGACGAGGTGTTGAGATTAAAATTCCCGGCGGGTGTGGTCATCGTTGGCTTTGCCGACGATATTACGCTGGAGGTCTACGGTGAATCGATCGAAGAAGTGGAATTGACTGCAGCCCACTCGATCGCAATTGTGGAGGAGTGGATGAGCTCCAGGAAACTGGAATTGGCTCACCACAAAACTGAGGCTGTTGTTGTCAACAACCGAAAGTCGGTGCAGCAAGCGGTGATAAGTGTAGGCGACTGCACAATCACTTCGAAGCGCTCCGTCAAACACTTGGGGGTGATGATCGACGACAAGCTTACCTTCGGTAGCCATGTCGATTATGCCTGCAAGAGAGCCTCCACAGCTATTGTGGCACTGTCCCGGATGATGTCCAATAGCTCTGCGGTGTACGCCAGCAAGCGTAAGCTTCTGGCCAGTGTCGCCTCGTCCATACTGAGGTATGGTGGCCCGGCTTGGGGCACGGCTTTGAGTACCGATAGCTACCGTAGCAAGCTAGAGAGTACTTATAGGCTAATGTGCCTGAGGGTTGCGAGCGCGTACCGTACCGTGTCACACGATGCACTTTGTGTCATCACCGGTATGATGCCTATTGGTATCCTTATCATGGAAGACATAGAGTGCTTCGAAATGCGCGGCACAAGAGGCATACGCAGGACTGCCAGACTGGCCTCCATGGTCAAATGGCAGCGTGCGTGGGACAGTTCCACCAAGGGAGTGTGGACTCAGGTTGATTCCGAGGTTAGATATCTGGGTCAATAGGCGCCATGGGGAACTAACATTCCACCTAACACAGGTCCTTTCGGGTCATGGATGCTTTAGACAATATCTACACCGTTTCGGTCATGCGGGTTCTCCCGAATGTCCAGTTTGTGCAGGTTTAGAGGAAGCGGCGGAACACGTTTTGTTCGTGTGCCCGCGTTTCCGCGCAATGCGTGACCGCATGTTTGCCACATGCGATCGGGACACGACTCCGGACAATTTGGTCCAGAGGATGTGTGCAGACGAGTTTGGCTGGAATGCCGTTTCATCGGCTATCACCCACATCGTCTCGGAACTCCAAAGGAGGTGGCGTGTGGACTCGAGGAGTGACTAGTGCAGACGCTAATCAACAGGTGGTCCAAGGGTTCGCAGTCGGCTACGTAGGTCATACCGGTGCCCTACGGTCGAAATCGACCCTTACAGCGATTAAGTGGCCGCGGGGAGAACATCCTGGTAGCGCTGCTGTCGTGGCGCCGGCCTACTGGGTGGATACGAGCCTCTGGTTGTTCGGGGCAGGTGGAGGCCCCTTCGTCAGCAATCCCAGCTCGTGCTAGCTGATAGGGCCTGAGCCTTCAGTAGGTCAAATTGCGAAGCCCGCAGTATCAGTTCTTGATACCTGCGGTGCAGCTGGGCGCGGGCTTAGTGGTCGACCCTGCCCGCCTTCAGCGGACAACGGGAGGTGAGGACCACCCGGGAAGCTGGCAATGCGCCAGCATGCTACCTTGGTGGACCCCCATAAGCGTGTCATCGATGTTCGTTGCTGCATGGCTACGCAGCTAACCTGGAGGATGCGATGTGCAATAGCCCCTCTCCGAAGCAATGCCTTCTTGATGGTCCCGGAGAGACGAAGGGTTTGGCGGCAATGGAAATGGTTTAGTGGGTCGAGGGTGTAGTCCTGTTTACTGCTTGTACGTAGTAAATGGTCCCCAACCCCACACTCCCGGACCTCGGTCCGGAGTCTGTTGAGCAGATTATCCCCCCATTGCTTAGAAGGAAAAAAAAAAAAAAAGAGTTATGCACCTGGCAGGTCTCGCAGATTCTTCGGAAATTGGGTCCGCCACTCATCGAGTGGGAGACTCGCGTATGCCCCGTTCGAAGTCGGGAGAGGATAACTTGTTCCCTTCTGTCTGGGCGATCTTCCCATTTTCTAACATCCCCCTTAATTTTCCTGGTGAAGAGACTCCTTTCGCTGTGCCACTTTCTCCTCCATGCGTTATTGATTTTTTCTCGTAGCCACAATTTGAGGTCGTCGCTCGGGACGGTGTCAGTCAGACGCGCGCTGTCTCGACCGGTGTTGGCACACCTATCCGCTTCCTCGTTGCCTGCAATTCCGCTGTGACCGGGTACCCACATAAGCGTGATGTTTTCGTTATCGTCAAGCACCTCTTGTATCTCCTGAATCCAAGGGTGCTTGTTGGTGTCCGATAATATTGCTGCGATGGTACTAGCTGAATCGGTGGCGATGAGTACCGGCCCGATGAGGTCCGATGGTTGCAAGATTGCCTGAAATATGGCAGCTGCCTCTGCCGAGAAAACCGAGCATTGGCTAGGAAGGCTCCTGCTTTCCCAAAAACCGATGCCGCACCAGCCTATCCCCACTTTTCCTAGGACCTTCGACCCGTCCGTGTACCGAAAATTATATATTCTGTACTTGGTCAGTATTCGAGATAGTCCAATGTTGTTGAGGTTATCTCACAATATTTCTTTATATTTGTATATAAACTTGCCTATTGTTTTTTTTAATCCCAGTAAATCATCTAATCATGATTTTTTTACTGGTGCATTTCACCTCTAAGACTTGATTGAAAACGATTCAGTCTAAATTCAATTTCATAATCTATGATGCAAGTCTTTTCATGTATTTGAAACAGCTGATTCATGTACGCAATAGTCACGAATTGATGTGTATTGTTGAACTCGAGTAAGGTTACAATTTGCTGAAGTTTTTATAGATTTTATTTTCATGAAACTAAACTTTGCTATGCTTGGCGTTTTCTGCTCATTTTTCATCAAGGGCCCCCTTCAAGAGATCCGACCCGGGCCCCCCGATGCCCAAATCCGGTACTGCACATAACGCCTATGGACCAATGCACGAGTTCACTATTTTGACGTTTGAGCGGTGCCGAATTCACTCGTTGCCATGGTCACGTAAATAACACGGTACCGCTCCAACTTCAATGAGTGAACACGTGCTCATGAGCAATAACAATCAGATCAGATTTAGATCTAGCGTTTCCCGGATAAAAACGTATCATTCAGTGAATAGAATAAACCATTAATGTACAATATAACGTATTGGATACAATACAGCGTATTGTAATTGAATGTCGAAGCAGCATTATTCTTGTTTGAATATACAATTCAAAAACAATATAATATATTGTAACAGAACACTGTATTGTTTTTGATTGGTTTTATACCTTACAATTTTGGTCAAATTCCTATTTTCGCGTAAAACAACTGTTGCTTTTTTCTATGTAGCTTTGCTGAAAGAACTAAACAAAACAAGTTCAGAAAGCAAGAAATCTTGGGTGAAAAATATTCAAAAAGTAAAAATAAGTAGTTTTTTAGAAGTCTCTTGACATTAGCTGTAACGACGAATGCAACTATGATAAATATCTTTACTTCTATAGGAGTTAAAATTATTTTGCTACTTTTGGCACGAATATCCGGTAAGTTGGGGGACAATCCATAGAAAATACAAATACTATACTTTTCACCACTAATTGAAATACAGTTCGTTGAATTGTTTGTGTATTGTACAACAATACACGAATTGCTAATCAAGACAATACATGAACAATAAATCGTATTGTATTTTCAAAATGTGTGTATGAGAAAATATCTATATTTGTATTATTACGATACTTAACCACCCATACAGTATTGGACAAAACATTTACAACTTTTTCGATTTTCCATACAAAATGACCAACTTTGGTAAGCTAGATTTCTGTTATTTATGGACCGATTCGAATTGAATTTTCACAAAACATCAGATATAACTTGAATTTTAACATATATTTTTGAGTGATTTTCACAATCACGAGTTTATAAATAATACAGTCAACTTTCGTTCGTTGCACTAAACCCGTAGAATATATGTTAAAATTCAAGTTATGTCTGATGTTCTGCCAAAAGTTTCATTCAAATCGGTCCATAAATAACTGAGATATAGCTTACCAAAGTTGGTCATTTTGTATGGAAAATCTAAAAAGTTGCAAATGATTTGTCCAATACTGTATATTATATTGCAGAAATATCATATACCATACAGTGAACTGTTCAAAACAATATATTGTACTGTAATTGTATTGTCATTTTACAATATACTGTATTGCATTTCCAAAATATTGAATGGTACTGTTACAATATTGAATGGTACTGTTACAAAATATTGAATGGTACCGTTACAATATTATATTGTTTTTGTATTGTACTTTTTATCCGGGTTTGGGAACGCAAAATGCTTGTAATTTGGCTCGGATTGCAGTAAGTCTATTGGATTTGTTTATTAAATAGTCAGTTGATTAAAATGCGTCATTTCAGCTATGCTTACACTGAAAAAAATCCTCACGCTTGATCCGTGTGTTTAAAATTATGGACCATCTATGTGTGTTTAAAATTATGGACCGTCTATGTCGATTTGTTGTGATTTTCTTACAAACTTCTTGTGTATTACACATTAAATTCTTCAGTTTTGCTTCATGGACTGATTCATCAACCGACAACATGAATTCCATAGTTTTCCACATAAGTTCCTAAAGCTTTCCATTTCAAATTCGTATGCGTCAACCTATGGGTGCATAGATTATTACCCAACACGGATTCAGTGTGTTTAACTTATGGCTATCTTGTGTCATGATCATCATGTTCAAGTTCGTCGATTTGAAATCGATGAGCTTGCTGTCGATTTCCGTGTTCCAAATTTCTAAATTATTAGTGATCAACGCATAGCGAACTAAATTGCGGTCGGACCTCGTGTCGAACGACAGTCATCATCATGTTCTAAAGAGAAGAAGCAAATTCTGAAGCTGAAAGTGTTAGAGGAAAATTTGCGGATCCGGTTTTCTTTCTATTAGTGAAGATGTCCGAGTGAATATGAGGAGTTCATTCTAATTTTCTATAAATAAAATGCATTACTTCCAGCGTTGAATATAATGTATGGTGTTAGAGAAAAATCGGATTCCACTAACAGATTTTCCATAGCTTTCAGCTTCGAATGAAATGAAATATGCTAATCTTCCCAAATTGTGGATTTACGGCACCCACCTTGTTGCTGACTCACTTGTTTGAAAAAAAAAACATCCAAGTGAGCATAGGTATATAAGAAAATCAAAACAATATTCGTCCACTTTTACCGAAATCGTCGTTTTATTTACCGAAAAAACTGTAAATCGTTTAGATTCACCGTAGACTGTAATTTTTTACCGTACTTCAGTTCATAGTGCCACAATGCTTTACCGAACAAATTGTGATTTGATATTTTTGGGGCCGCCATAAATATTTGTTTTGATCAGAGTTTATGAATGGAGAGTTGCGCGAAGAGTGATACCAAATCTACCTATCGAACTGTCAAACCGTCTACCTATCGAGCAGACCAGCAAAACAGATAGGGGCTGTTTTCGAAGACGAAGAAGAACAACCATTCAAAGAAGTCTCTTCGCGCAACTCTCCATTCATAGACTCTGGTTTTGATGTGCTAGTCAACATTAGAGTGCCTGTAAACAAGAGTGACGTCATGTTCCAGTTTTGACAGGTCTCCTGCTCGATTGGAACACGGATTTGTATGGAAATGACAGTTCACCGCTGTTCCAATTTTGACATTGACGCCACTCTTATCTAGATCCACTCTGGTCAACATGATAGTTTCGCATCCAATACCGTGGCTTAATATTCTGTGTTGTGGTCATGGACACTGTTTTTTGAAAAAAATAAAGCTAACAGCAGGATGAGCGCCTGGAACTACTTTTTCGTAAGTATAAGCTGAGGGATTCTATTAAAAAACCTATTTTTAAGGTCGAATAAAATATTTTCGTTGTAGTATTGGGTCTTGCACGAGTGTTTAGATTTCTGTGATAATTTTGACATCCCTCCAAACATGATTTCGCTGTGACATTTTCCCCCGATTAGACTCAACGATTATCACAGTACGATTTATTGCGCACAAATCACACAATCGCGCACAGCAAGATCTGTTTAACTAGGTAGGCCAACTGGCCAACTGTCAAAAAGCTGAAACAACCTATCTTATGACAGACCTTGCTTGTATACATATGAACTGCGAAATTGTATGCGAGATTCGACTGTGATAGGGGCCCAGATAGCCGTAGCGGTAAACGCGCAGCTATTCAGCAAGGCCAAGCTGAGGGTCGTGGGTTCGAATCCCACCGGTCGAGGATCTTTTCGGGTTAAAAATTTTCTCGACTTCCCAGGGCATAGAGTATCTTCGTACCTGCCACACGATATACACATGCAAAAATGGTCATTGGCATAGTAAGCTCTCAGTTAATAACTGTGGAAGTGCTCATAAGAACACTAAGCTGAGAAGCAGGCTCTTCTAGTTTAGTCGATTTGCCAAATTTCAGCTTTTTATTCTATCAAATATAAATAATTAAGTTTACGCAAAAAAATTGCTCCCTTGCACCAATAGTTGCCGTCGTGTTCCAGTAGTGGATCAACGGATGTCAACTAGGGCAAACGCTCCCTTAGTGGAGGTAGCTCCAATAGTGGAGGTAGTGTGTTTTGGCATGTTTCGTACTAATAAATGATTATGTGATATTTTTCTATGATGCACGATGTGTAAATGATACAAGTAATCGAATAATATTCATGAATTATAACCGTAAAACTATTTAAAACAATTATTTTGCTGAATTGTTTTGCTCCTTTGCACCTATAGTGGTGCATCAGTACCCATAGTGGAGGGTCCCATAAGAAATCAATGGTTTGCACCACTAAAGGAACCATTCTTAAAACATACCTCCACTAAAGGAACAGTGTACAGTTGTGTTCAGAATAATAGTAGTAAAAGCCGATTTTCATACAAAACGCTCAACTTTGGCATACTGTAACTTTGTTTCCATATGAGCAATTGGCATGAAATTTTGGCTGTGAACTACAAATATACTCAATTTCATTATCAAAAGATTTGAAAATTTTCACACTACCGGCTAAAAAGTTAAGCACCAGGTGAAATCGCTCAAAATAATAGTAGTTTTTCTTTTGTAAATTTTTGTTCAGCAACAATTTTGTAAACAAATGGATTGTTTATACATTTAAAGCTTGGGTGGAAATGGTTGAAACGATGAGTAAAGAAAAATTCAAAAACTCAAAATACAGCAGATATTTCAATCAGGTTTGGGAACTGTGACCACTATTCACCACAGTTCTTCGATTCTGCCAGTCAACCAAAACACAAAGCAGCAGCAGCATCAATACCATCAGGCGTTGCGCTGCCAACGGTTCACACACTGCTTGAATGTTTTTGTCTCTCCACTATGATCGTTTTCGGGCAGCCATCTCGAGGTGAATGATTGAAAAAAATGTTAAATAATTTAATCGCTAGTAATTCGCTTGCGTTTTCACCTAATTGAAATCTATTGACGCCAATAACAAGAGCACAATCATTCCGTTGCAATACATATAAACAAGTTCAATTTCATGCTGCCTTTATCGAGCAAAAATGCAAAACCCCGAAAACCGGAAAAATCGGGTCACCACTGTGCTCGAGTCATTTCGCATTGAAAAAACGTTGTGAAGAAGAAGATTACAGTTTTGAAGAGCCGTGACATTTTTTTGTTTTGAACGGTCATGGTTTGCTTTGGATTTTGAGGGTCGTGTAGAAAAATGTGAATGTCGAGGTGGTAAATGTTTGCTACAGTACATTTTTCATCCCTGATTTCAATTATTAAAACTACTATTATTTTGAGCGATTTCACCTGGTGCTTAACTTTTTAGCCGGTAGTGTGAAAATTTTGTGATAATGAAATTAAGTATATTTGTAGATCACTGCCAAAATTTCATGCCGATTGCTCATATGGAAACAAAGTTACAGCATGCCAAAGTTGAGCATTTTGTATGAAAATCGGCTTTCACTACTATTATTCTGAACACAACTGTACCTATTATTGGTGCAAGGCTTTTTGCAGGGAAATTTCAAATAAATCGTGATTTTTATACATCTGAGTGATAGAAGGATTTGAGATCTATCGAATGATACATTTAAATCATATATTTCATGGTTTTATCACCATGTTTTAGCAGTTTTCCCTTAGGTGCACCACTAATGGTACACTTGCCCTAACAGGTTATCGTTTATAATAAAGTTCAAATTACAAATTACGGATGGAAGCAGATTTTAAAATGGATGTATACAAATGAAGAAAAGTCCCAGAGATGATATTTATGCTTCATTCAAAAGATATTAGTTGCTGTTCCTAGAGAAAAATGTTGAACCTATGTAAAAAATTACATTTTGTTTAAAATTCCTTGTATCATTCTCGAATGTCTACTACTGGAACACGTGTACCAATAGTGGCTCAAGCGATTTTATGTTAAAACATTAGTTTTATCACTCTTTTTATATTTTTCCCATATAGTAGAGGTTCATTCTTTGCATTCTTTCTGTCGACGCCAAAAGATCTCTGTTAAAGCTAAGTATGCTGTTTTGCTCAAGAAAAGTAAAGAAATTCCTTGACTGAAAGGGTCAAGAAATTTCCTACAGAGAGCCCCCTTTGAAGTGACATTTCTTCTCAACTGCGTACTGCGATCAGAAAAAAGTGATTGTCTTGACCATTTCTTGGGAGAAATTTTCCACGCATCGAGATAGGCGATTGCTTTTCTTGTCAGTAGCAAACCGGCCTTAAAGCCTGATTTGCTGCTAAAAAGGAATCGCTAAAGAAATTTCTCGCCAATTCCTTTCAGAATTTTTTTACAGCGACTCCCGTTTGAACTGACATTAAAATTTTCTTTTCATCTGCGTACTCTGATTAGAAAAAAGCGCTTGATCGATTCCTTGCAGGAATTTCCCATGCATTGAGATAGGCCAAGAAATTACTTGTCAGCAGCGAACCAGGCTTAAGACTCTTCCGTTATTTTGTTGATTTTCCATAGCTTAGGTAGTCCACTAATGGCACCGGTACCCTAATATGTAAACAAACTCTCTTGGCTGTAAGATGACGTCATCATGCAGTGCAGTGGGTACATAATAAAACATTAGCTTTCTTACCACAAATGGCACACGGTGCTCCATTACCGCTTTCATGTTCCAGCTTTGCTTTGATCTGTTCTCGTCGGCTTTCCAATTTGATTAACCATTCGGGAACGGATGCCGTTTCAATTCCAGATTCATCCATAATAAGTTACCGAACAAAACATACAGAATAAACTTGACTTTATATTCAAACTTCAACTAAACACCGCTTATTCGTCCGTTTACCAAGTAGACTGAACACTGAACACGACAAAACCAGAGTTTATGAATGGAGAGTTGCGCGAAGAGTGATACCAAATCTACCTATCGAACTGTCAAACCGTCTACCTATCGAGCAGACCAGCAAAACAGATAGGGGCTGTTTTCGAAGACGAAGAAGAACAACCATTCAAAGAAGTCTCTTCGCGCAACTCTCCATTCATAGACTCTGGACAAAACATGACAAATCTCAAAGAACTGCCATAAATTCTTTTGTTTTCATCAGAGTCTATGAATGGAGAGTTGCGCGAAGAGACTTCTTTGAATGGTTGTTCTTCTTCGTCTTCGAAAACAGCCCCTATCTGTTTTGCTGGTCTGCTCGATAGGTAGACGGTTTGACAGTTCGATAGGTAGATTTGGTATCACTCTTCGCGCAACTCTCCATTCATAAACTCTGGTTTTCATGACTATTTTTTACCACACTGTAACACCAAAGTACCCTTTAAAGGGTAAAAAAGTACCCCCCTTGAGATAAACTAGTTTAACTCATAAAAAGAGTAAAGGGCCTTTACTCATTAAAGAGTAAAGAGCTTGTACGTCAAAACAACGAGTAAATTTTACCCATTATCCCGAATGAAAATTTTAGCGAAATGGGTAAAATTTACGCTGTTTTCTTTTTCAAATTTATATATCTTTAGAATAAGTGAATTCCATGAAATAAAAAACTGAATGACAAACCTCAGATTGGATTAATTAGGTAGCTTTATTCATAAAGATAAATATATATTATAATAATCATAGCAGCAGCACATTCGGTAGCAAATGATTTTTCCAATCAGGGTCCTTGATTCCTATTCGTTTTATGCAGCACATCCTGTAAACCATATGAAAAATTTAATTTTCGTTGAACAAAATAGTGATAGAATAAACAAATTGCCGAGCTGGTTGTAGTTACTTACCTTTCCTACCAAGCCATTTAATTTAATTTTAAATTTAATCATTTTTATTTTACACAAGCAGTTTTTGTTGCTAAACATTGATCACTAGAATGATTAGTGAGAAACTCCAAGAAATTTTTCACCCTTTAATGGGTAAATCCCTTGAACGTCAAAATGGGAGAAAAGTACACGGTGAAAATGAAAAATACTAATTAGATTGCGATTTATTGCTTGAAATTCATTTGAGGTGTTTAATATTTGCAAATGATATAAATTTATACTAAGCCACGCATATCTAGGAATTATTATTTCCTGTGCATTTGTGCTGCTCAGTGCAAATTTTACTAGTTCCATAATGGCCACGGATCTGAAAGTGAGAAACATCTGTTAATATGTGAAGAAGAGAGTTCTAAATGTAACCACGAGCGCGCGAGAAATCAACCGAATATAAAATCTGTATAACAACCAGATCTGAGGTAAGTTCGATGATATGTTTTCCGATCGAATACCAAAAACTTTTCTGGTTGAACTTTTTCAGGAGATTTTGTCTGCACAGCACCCGATTCAACCTCGTTCGACAAATCTGCCTTCGAGGAGCGAACACCAAACGAGACTTCAACAATATTACACAACGGAACACTTTACGGCTTTGGAAAAGATCCTGAAGCTCTGCCGGAAGAATGGAAAGTGACCAAGCAGGGGCATGTACTATGAGCGAACAAACGAGGCATTGCGGTTCAACATTGGGATCGAATAGCAAGAGTTATTGATGATCTTGATTGTGATGCAATTGAATAATATGCTGTATTTATGGTAAACATGTGGGTAAAATAAACAGATTAAAGGTTTTGTTGCTCAATTTGTCTTCGATTTTGGTTGCATTTTGCTGATAATTCTGGTTCTGATTTCGAGGTAAACAAAACTGTATCAACTGCATAAAAAATATGATCGTAATAAGCATTATGATTATTAAAAGCTGTTTATACTTTGAAGGCATATTGCTAAGATATTCACTCCAATGAGTGAATAGACCGAATATGGTTTTAGTATGACCTTTAATCGTTCCAGTATAATATTTTTTAACCGTGTACCCTTTATTCAAAATTTGAAAGTACCCTTTATTTTGACATTTCCATATTTCAGAAAAAAGTGGGTATTTTTTCCACATAATGCCGAGTTTACAGTGCAGCCTCTGTACGTGCCATAAATAGGCCTTTTCGTGTGACAGATCCGTCTATGCATTTGTTTACATCGGTGGAGGACCGGTGCTAACACGGGCCTGTCATTTTCATAGAAGAACTGTCAAAGTGCTTCCTGATCAGCTGATTTGAGACGTCATGTGAATAGGCCTATTCTTTTGACTTTTACTAGCCGCCGTGCGTGTTTGTGCTGTCTCGCTCTCTCTCCCGGGCAACTTGTAAACCAACACGCTAAGATCAGTCTACCCAAATATGGGTAAAGCAGAGTGGATCTAGATAAGAGTGGCGTCAATGTCAAAATTGGAACAGCGGTGAACTGTCATTTCCATACAAATCCGTGTTCCAATCGAGCAGGAGACCTGTCAAAACTGGAACATGACGTCACTCTTGTTTACAGGCACTCTAGGGTAAAGTTTACCCAAAATCGCCAAAAAGTGCACACACTCATTTTATGGGTAAAGTGGGCTCTACTCATAAATAGCAGAGTCTATGAATGGAGAGTTGCGCGAAGAGACTTCTTTGAATGGTTGTTCTTCTTCGTCTTCGAAAACAGCCCCTATCTGTTTTGCTGGTCTGCTCGATAGGTAGACGGTTTGACAGTTCGATAGGTAGATTTGGTATCACTCTTCGCGCAACTCTCCATTCATAAACTCTGATAAATAGGTAAACACATGGAGATGTTGACTACGCTAAAAGTCGTCCGTGCCATGGGCCTGGTTCTACAGCAGTGAAACATTGATCAAATCATGGAAGTAAACTATACTCCACTGCACTGTGACGTCACGCATCAATTTTGACAGGTACTGGTCCTGTTGTTTACAGTTTGGACTTAGTACTTTTTTCGAATCATTCTTAATTTCGTGAAAGTTGCTGCGAGGAGCGGTCAAATCCACTGCAGATACCGACGGATCGTATTATTCTATCTTCCTACTGTGGAAAATCGTCACCATCAGCATGCTGGTGATAGAAATGCGAAGATGAAAAAATGATGGAAAAAACGACTAAGTCCGAAACGTAAACAACAGGACCAGCAGCTGTCAAATAAGTGAGGTTAGGCTCGTCATATGCAGCGCTCTATTGAACAACCTTTTCGCGTGATTGTATTGATTGAAGGATTATTTATTTCTGTAAACTTAACCAGATACAGCAAAACCCGAAGTCTGGAACAAGCGCACTGCTCGCAGGAGGACAAAAATTTTCTCAACTCATTCCAGACTCATGGTAGTTGAAATATACTTGTTATTTAATTAAATATACTTGGGGCCCATTCACAAATTTCATAACGCTAGAGGGGGTGGGTGGGTGTCGTAGCGATGTTACGGCCCATACAAAAATTTAATAACATTCATACAAAAAGCGTTACAAGGGGGTGGGTGGGTGTCCAAAATGGCTAATTTCAGCGTTATGAAATAAATGAATGAGCCCTTGTTAGACTTCAGTGTTTTAACTTAGTAATAATCCATGCTATTGAATCGATATACACGCAGCGAACTGGACTATCGAAATTCATACATTTTGTCTTATGAAAGACGGAACGATTATCGCAGTACGAACGCTTTATGTATCGTTTTAGCATCACTTCACACCAAGGCGTCGATAGGCGCGGGGTGTACGCACGAGCCTATCGATCGCAAGGTCCTTGGTTCGATTTCAGGTTGCCGCGAAAACTATTTTTGTTTTCAAATTTCGGTTTCATGAGGTAAATTTATGAATTTCTACCCGATTCCTTGTGGCGAATTTTCATAAGGGGTTCCTATGTTTATCGATAGTCCATTTGCCTGAGTGTAGTGAAAACACCAGCAGCATTATTTTTCCAAAATATGGGTATTTTGTGCCTTTCTGGTCAGCAAGAGGGGAGTTAAAAACACCCATTTTTTTGAAGTTCCGGTTGAATACTCTTTAATGGGTAAACGCGATATACCCATTAAATGAGTTAAGCCAATAGGTCATATGAATAAAACCGAGTACTTGCTCATGCTCAACCCGATTTGACCAAAGTAAAGTCTCTGAGCATTTACTCAAAACGGTATGAATAAAACGATACTTTGCTCAGAGTAAGTTCGAATTTCGAACATAGCTTTTACTCAGAGTGGATCTGTTTACAGGCACTCTACTTTTACTCTGTCAAAATGTTGTTTTTGTTTTGACCAGAGTTTATGAATGGAGAGTTGCGCGAAGAGTGATACCAAATCTACCTATCGAACTGTCAAACCGTCTACCTATCGAGCAGACCAGCAAAACAGATAGGGGCTGTTTTCGAAGACGAAGAAGAACAACCATTCAAAGAAGTCTCTTCGCGCAACTCTCCATTCATAGACTCTGGTTTTGACTATCCGATTCATGCAACTAGAGTGCCTGTAAACATCATGATTATCATGAAATAAATTTATTAGATTTTTGTTAAATTCCAGAATTAATGCAGTGATTACTTTAAGAGAATCTTCAGAATTTCCCCAGGAAATTTAAACATTGATGTGTCCAAATATTCTTCAGTAAAGAAGAAAGATGTTTGCTATAGATATCTTAACAATTCTTGTAGAGCTTCCGGTAGTAATCTCCATCTCATATAATAATTACCAATGGTATTTATTCTGCACTACTTCAAGAATGCTTTTAGGATTTTTTGAAGATACTTCCAGAAATTCTAATAGGAATCCAGAAAGTTTAAATAATGTTGAAAGTTTTGGAAATACTCATCAAATAATTCTCGAAGATTGCAGGAGTAATTATAAATGAACGTCTAAAAACTCCCAATGGAACTTTCCATGAATCGTTGGAAAAATATGAAATCTGTGGATTCAGGAATTCTTGCAAATTCTCTTATATGAATTCTTGGAGTTTTTGTTGGACTTTTCAAAGAAATTCTTTTAAAAAACAGAAGGAATTTTGTTGTTATCCGTCGAGGAATAGTGTCATTCTAGTAGAACAATTATTAGGAGTAATTGCTGTAGAAATTTATATTGCAACTCTTGGAGATGTTCTAAGGGTTCTTATTACGAGAATTATGGCATGGATGAAAGCATACAGTTTTTCGTGCTGATTGAGAAAAAATATCCGCAGTTCATATAGGGCAAATGTAAAATTATAACATATGATCAATAATTTTAATTGTTTAAGAAACCGATTAAACATATAGGCTTTCTTATGCATAAAATAAAACTGTTCTTCCAATGATGAAATTTGAAAATGTTCATTTAGTTTAGCTTGTGAATATTATAAACTTCCTTCATCGAAAATAATATCCAATGAAAATAGAGTTTTCGATGAGTAATGGGGATTAAACTCTTATACCACAATAATGGGCTAATTACCCTAAATCATTAAACAAATTTAACCAATCACATTAGAATTTTTTTATACTTTTATATTATTTGTTCTTAGAAAATCTCCAGATTTCACCAGAATTCTCTAAGAGCCTCTGATAAACATTTCTTCAAGGATTTATACATAAGCTTTTTTAAAGTGGCTGGGCAGACTGAACATAATATTGAGGTAAATCAGGTAATGTTAAACTGTAATATAATGCGTATTGTTTTAATATTGTTTTAAATAATTTGAATTTTGGGGTTCTAGAATGAAACTATGCACGAATTACCAGGATTCAAGTGTAATATTATAGAACCCATATGTTTGTAGGAACCTTTAGAGGTTTTGTACTAAAATATCTAAATTAATCATAACGTGAATTTCTCGAGTAGTTTTTTATGCAATTCTAAGTTATTTTTTTGGGAGGAATTCTGAAAAATATTTTACAAAAACTTTTATGGATATCGTTTAAAGAATAGCTAGATTAAAAAGCTGTAGAAATCGCAAGAGCAAAGTTTGGGTAAATACTAAATAAATTCACATATATAAGTTATTGGATGAATTCTAGGAATTCCTTAAAGAATTATTTTAAGTGTTCTCGGTGTATCTCCGAACAAATTTTTGAGAGAATTCTCAATTAATTTGATTAATAACTTTTATTTGAATTCCTTGGTGTAGAAAAACCATGAAAAATCATGAAGAACAGAAAATAAAATATTTGGAGAAAAAAAAAATGATTTCTGAAAAACCCATTGGAAGTCTTCTCTTTCTTCTTCTTGGCATTACGTCCTCACTGGGGCAAAGCCTGCTTCTCAGTTTTTAACTGAGAGCTTTCTTTGCCTACTTTGGTACGATGATATTCTATGTCAAAGGTGTTGGAATCTCCCGACGGAACAAGCTATGCGGCGGACCGAATCGAATACCGGGAAGACTGGGAAACGTCGGATGTAAATAATAGAACGGGACACTTTACATGAAGTGTTGTATTTAGCACTGACTGTCATAGAATATAAAAGTATTGTATTTATTGTCTCTCGTGCTCACAAGTGTGAGATCGATCTTCAATGATCGAGAAGTTGACACAGAGGCGGCGGGTGAAAATATCGCCTCCACCAAACACTCCTCCTCGATGTTTTCATCCTCTAGCAGGAAATGTTCGCTCGATTCATCAAACGCATGGTATCCGAAAACCACACATTTATTTCGAACGCACCGGCCCTTGTGCCAGCGCAGCTGCTCCAAGGTCCTAGTCGAATCGAACTCGTTTTGCTTCGTCAAACTTCGCATATCAGTCAGTAGCTTCAGGTCATCATCCAAACAATCGTATTGATTTCCGTTGGACAGCTCCTCTTGAATGTATTGCTCAGCCAGCTGGTCGTAAACGCACTTCATTCGTACCGTTGAATTCGAGTGGGCTTCAATTCCAGTTTCACAAGATCGTCCAAGCAAAACTAATCGGCAGCTCTGCTGTCGTCGAGAACTGTTCCTGCGTTAACCATCTCTTCCGTTTTCAACTCATACAGGTCGTCATTGAGTTCACCAACAGCCACTAACTTTCCTGATAAACCGATGATATCACACCTTTTAGCGCCAAACTGTACTCTGAAACCTTTTCGTGTTAATTTCCGAACGGATAGTAGTCCACTGCACAACTCGGGAACATACATAACTTCCTTGATCAAAATCTCTTTCAGTTTTCCATCGCTGCCGAGACACTTCACCAACCCCTCTCCAATTCCTGCTGATTTCGAACGAGATCCGTCGGCCAGTATCACATCAACGGTAACAGTTTCATCCAAACTTCTTAAAAAATCTTCTGTCATTGGTCATATGGTTTTGAGCATCCGCTATCCACAAACCAACGCCCCTTGCACTGACGACTTGCCAACTGTAAAGCAGATTTGGGTTTTCCGCCTCAGCAGCGCTGCTTGGCTATAGCAGTACGTTCTTCGTCTTCCTTTCCACATTGCTCCCTTTTAAAACAGCCGGCAGTTCCTTTTGAAATGGCCCGGCTACTACAATAATAGCAAACTTTCTGCTCCTGTCGCTAGTATACAGCTTCAGGGCCTTCTCATCTGATTCGCCTGGATTCCCCAATCGTTCCGATCGCCGCTGCCATTCGTCCATCAGCTTTTGCTTCACCAGCTCGATAGTCAGATCTTTCATCTTTTCGACTTTCTAGAGCAGTACCAATCCATCGTAGGAATCCGGACGCTCCTAAGCATCATTGCATCCTGGAGTGACGTATCCAACTGCTGACCCGCGCAATGCAAGCGATCGAAGAGCTCTCTAGCTCGAAAAGATGCTTCTCCATTTCTTGTCCCTCGGTCATGTTCATGTTGCAAATCTCTTGAGGAGACGACACCCGAGAAGTCATCGTCGCCTTCTCATGAAACGACTTCAATTTCATTCCATGCGTCCTTAGCCGTCGTTACGTCCTTCACCAGATGCATCTGATTATCCGACAAAAACAGCACGATTGTTGCCAGTGCCTTCTGATTCCCTTTCTTCCAACTGGAGGTAGCCGGTCCGGTCTTGGTTCTTCGATCGCAAACCACAATCATCTCGCATCAATAACATCTGCATCCTCACCTTCCAGGTTGATAATTACTGTTGTTTAACAGGGGAATCGAAACTTTCTCCGTCATTTTCTGTTTTTGTTTTCGTTACAACCAAACCGACTTTTTCTTGACGCACTGTGAGTTACCAACTATCTCACTCAACTCGAACGACAGTGAGGAACCGGAGCAACAACACTATTCCTCTCACTTCATTCGGGATACAAGTCACTTCTCATCAAATGTTTCAGCTTTCAGCCAGCCAACTCTCTCGCTCTTACTCCGGACAAGAACTACACCCAAATCAGAGCGCCGTACGAGCACCACACAGCCTACTGCTACAGCTTTCAAGACAGCTAACTCTTCCGAAATCGAATGTCCACAACTTTCGTTTCCATGGGGAACCACACTAGCGCAACTGGCCCATAACCTGTTGGAATCTCCCGACGGAACAAGCTATGCGGCGGACCGAATCGAATACCGGGAAGACTGGGAAAACGTCGGATGTAAATTAATAGAACCGGGACACTTTACATGAACGTGTTGTATTTAGCACTGACTGTCATAGAATATAAAAAGTATTGTATTTATTGTCTCTCTGCTCACAAGTGTGAGATCGATCTTCAATGATCGAGAAAGTTGACACAGAGGCGGCGGTGGGAAAATATCGCCTCCACCAACAAAAGGAAGTCAAGCAAATATCCATTACGAAAAGATGCTGGACCGAAAAGGGAATTCGACCCAGACAGCGTTAAGCATTGGCTTTTGTATCCGCGGACTTTAATCACTCAAACTAAGGAAGTATTCCCACGAATTCCCAGTATCACTCTGGACGAAATGGCTGAATTTTTTTTTCAATTTTTTTAGTTAAACCATTGTAGATTATGTAATAAGTGGGAGTCTTAGATTAATATATTGAGTAGAAAAATCGTGAATTATTTCAAGGAGGAGACTTGGTAAGAGTTTTTGAAATAGTTTATAACATAATTCTTTGTGGTATTACAGAAATATATTCAAAGAAAAACAGTCGAGGAATTTTTTGAAATATATTTCAGAAGAGCCGCTGGAGAATTGTTGGAGAAATAAATAAAAAATGTGTTCAAAACTCAAAATAAATGCTGAGATTGTGCTTACAAATTTCAGGAAAACTCTTTTTTATTGAAAAAATCTTGGCTACACCCTTTCCCGGGAATCTGATGCGTTGAAGTCAGCGTTTTCATGTCGATTCTTATTCTTGCGTTTGTTAACTGACGAGGCTCTCGATGTCCTTTCCCGGTTGATGGCACAAATTTGAGTCCGAAGATTGATTTTCGAGAACCAGATTTTCTTTCAAAGTTCATTGCTGATTCACGAGCGGCAGAAACTGGAAATTAATCTCTACATCCATAATCCTTAATGAGGTGGAAGTCCATACTACGGCAACAACTACTGTTTTAGTTCTTCAGCAGACTTCTTTTGGCACCAATCAATGGATTTCGCATAAACGTTCTTATCGGCCAACAGCCAAATGCTGGCTTGGAAGGCAATTTCGCACTTGTTTGTTTCCAACTGCATGGTCAGTAGCTGACTCAGGATTTTCTGAGCATTTACTCAGCTTTTACCGTTTTATTCATACGAATCATCATGTTCGAAAAGTAAATGCTCAAGTTCTCAGTTTTATCAATACCAACTTGAGTAAATGCTCAAGAAAATGAATCTGACAGGCGGATTTGAGTAAAGTAAAAGCTATTGCTCAGTTTATTCATACGACCTATTGTGTATCTAATACAACTATTTTGAAAAAATGCAATGTCAATGAGATTTGCGCACGTCCTGACCAGCATGGCTGCTTCAAGGACGTTCTCAAGTAGATTCCTGCATACTCAGTTTTTCCATTTTGGCTTGGGTTGTCAATCAATAGTAATAATAATAAGGAGATTTTCCATATGTACCGTGTGTATCTAATACAACTATTGAAAGAAATGCAATGTCAATGAGATTTGCGCACGTCCTGACCAGCATGGCTGCTTCAAGGACATTTCTCAAGTAGATTCCTGCATACTCACTTTTCCATTTTGGCTTGGGTGTCAATCAATAGTAATAATAATAAGGATTTTCCATATGTACCGTGTGTATCTATTACAACTATTGAAAAATGCAATGTCAATGAGATTTGCGCACGTCCTGACCAGCATGGCTGCTTCAAGGACATTCTCAAGTAGATTCCTGCATACTCACTTTTTCCATTTTGGCTTGGGTTGTCAATCAATAGTAATAAAAATGAGGATTTTCCATAGTGTACCGTGTATATCTAATACAAACTATTGAAAAAATGGCAATGTCAATGAGATTTGCACACGTCCTGACCAGCATGGGCTGCCTTCAAGGACATTCTCAAGTAGATCCTGCATACTCACTTTTTCCATTTTGGCTTGGGTTGTCAATCAATAGTAATAATAATAAGGATTTTCCATATGTACCGTGTGTATCTAATACAAAACTATGAAAAAATGCAATGTCAATGAGATTTGCGCACGTCCTGACCAGCATGGCTGCTTCAAGGACATTCTCAAGTAGATTCCTGCATACTCACTTTTTCCATTTTGGCTTGGGTTGTCAATCAATAGTAATAAAATAATGAGGATTTTCCATATGTACCGTGTATCTAATACAACTATTGAAAAAATGCAATGTCAATGAGATTTGCGCACGTCCTGACCAGCATGGCTGCTTCAAGGACATTCTCAAGTAGATTCCTGCATACTCACTTTTTTCCATTTTGGCTTGGGTTGTCAATCAATAGTAATAATAATAAGGATTTTCCATATGTACCGTGTGTATCTAATACAATTATTGAAAAAATGCAATGTCAATGAGATTTGCGCGCACGTCCTGACCAGCATGGCTGCTTCAAGGACATTCTCAAGTAGATTCCTGCATACTCGCTTTTTCCATTTTTGGCTTGGGTTGCAATCAATAGTAATAAAAATGAGGATTTTCCATATGTACCGTGTGTATCTAATACAATATTGAAAAAATGCAATGTCAATGAGATTTGCGCACGTCCTGACCAGCATGGCTGCTTCAAGGACATTCTCAAGTAGATTCCTGCATACTCACTTTTTCCATTTTGGCTTGGGTTGTCAATCAATAGTAATAAAATGAGGATTTTCCATATGTACCGTGTGTATCTAATACAATATTGAAAAAATGCAATGTCAATGAGATTTGCGCACGTCCTGACCAGCATGGCTGCTTCAAGGACATTCTCAAGTAGATTCCTGCATACTCACTTTTTCCATTTTGGCTTGGGTTGTCAATCAATAGTAATAAAATAAGGATTTTCCATATGTACCGTGTGTATCTAATACAATATTGAAAAAATGCAATGTCAATGAGATTTGCGCACGTCCTGACCAGCATGGCTGCTTCAAGGACATTCTCAAGTAGATTCCTGCATACTCACTTTTTCCATTTTGGCTTGGGTTGTCAATCAATAGTAATAAAAATGAGGATTTTCCATATGTACCGTGTGTATCTAATACAATATTGAAAAAATGCAATGTCAATGAGATTTGCGCACGTCCTGACCAGCATGGCTGCTTCAAGGACATTCTCAAGTAGATTCCTGCATACTCACTTTTTCCATTTTGGCTTGGGTTGTCAATCAATAGTAATAAAAATGAGGATTTTCCATATGTACCGTGTGTATCTAATACAATATTGAAAAAATGCAATGTCAATGAGATTTGCGCACGTCCTGACCAGCATGGCTGCTTCAAGGACATTCTCAAGTAGATTCCTGCATACTCACTTTTTCCATTTTGGCTTGGGTTGTCAATCAATAGTAATAAAAATGAGGATTTTCCATATGTACCGTGTGTATCTAATACAATATTGAAAAAATGCAATGTCAATGAGATTTGCGCACGTCCTGACCAGCATGGCTGCTTCAAGGACATTCTCAAGTAGATTCCTGCATACTCACTTTTTCCATTTTGGCTTGGGTTGTCAATCAATAGTAATAAAATAGGATTTTCCATATGTACCGTGTGTATCTAATACAATTATTGAAAAAATGCAATGTCAATGAGATTTGCGCACGTCCTGACCAGCATGGCTGCTTCAAGGACATTCTCAAGTAGATTCCTGCATACTCACTTTTTCCATTTTGGCTTGGGTTGTCAATCAATAGTAATAAAATGAGGATTTTCCATATGTACCGTGTGTATCTAATACAATATTGAAAAAATGCAATGTCAATGAGATTTGCGCACGTCCTGACCAGCATGGCTGCTTCAAGGACATTCTCAAGTAGATTCCTGCATACTCACTTTTTCCATTTTGGCTTGGGTTGTCAATCAATAGTAATAAAATGAGGATTTTCCATATGTACCGTGTGTATCTAATACAATATTGAAAAAATGCAATGTCAATGAGATTTGCGCACGTCCTGACCAGCATGGCTGCTTCAAGGACATTCTCAAGTAGATTCCTGCATACTCACTTTTTCCATTTTGGCTTGGGTTGTCAATCAATAGTAATAAAAGGATTTTCCATATGTACCGTGTGTATCTAATACAACTATTGAAAAAATGCAATGTCAATGAGATTTGCGCACGTCCTGACCAGCATGGCTGCTTCAAGGACATTCTCAAGTAGATTCCTGCATACTCACTTTTTCCATTTTGGCTTGGGTTGTCAATCAATAGTAATAAAAATGAGGATTTTCCATATGTACCGTGTGTATCTAATACAACTATTGAAAAAATGCAATGTCAATGAGATTTGCGCACGTCCTGACCAGCATGGCTGCTTCAAGGACATTCTCAAGTAGATTCCTGCATACTCACTTTTTCCATTTTGGCTTGGGTTGTCAATCAATAGTAATAAAAATGAGGATTTTCCATATGTACCGTGTGTATCTAATACAATATTGAAAAAATGCAATGTCAATGAGATTTGCGCACGTCCTGACCAGCATGGCTGCTTCAAGGACATTCTCAAGTAGATTCCTGCATACTCACTTTTTCCATTTTGGCTTGGGTTGTCAATCAATAGTAATAAAAATAGGATTTTCCATATGTACCGTGTGTATCTAATACAATTATTGAAAAAATGCAATGTCAATGAGATTTGCGCACGTCCTGACCAGCATGGCTGCTTCAAGGACATTCTCAAGTAGATTCCTGCATACTCACTTTTTCCATTTTGGCTTGGGTTGTCAATCAATAGTAATAAAATGAGGATTTTCCATATGTACCGTGTGTATCTAATACAATTATTGAAAAAATGCAATGTCAATGAGATTTGCGCACGTCCTGACCAGCATGGCTGCTTCAAGGACATTCTCAAGTAGATTCCTGCATACTCACTTTTTCCATTTTGGCTTGGGTTGTCAATCAATAGTAATAAAAAGGATTTTCCATATGTACCGTGTGTATCTAATACAATATTGAAAAAATGCAATGTCAATGAGATTTGCGCACGTCCTGACCAGCATGGCTGCTTCAAGGACATTCTCAAGTAGATTCCTGCATACTCACTTTTTCCATTTTGGCTTGGGTTGTCAATCAATAGTAATAAAATAAGGATTTTCCATATGTACCGTGTGTATCTAATACAATATTGAAAAAATGCAATGTCAATGAGATTTGCGCACGTCCTGACCAGCATGGCTGCTTCAAGGACATTCTCAAGTAGATTCCTGCATACTCACTTTTTCCATTTTGGCTTGGGTTGTCAATCAATAGTAATAAAAATGGATTTTCCATATGTACCGTGTGTATCTAATACAACTATTGAAAAAATGCAATGTCAATGAGATTTGCGCACGTCCTGACCAGCATGGCTGCTTCAAGGACATTCTCAAGTAGATTCCTGCATACTCACTTTTTCCATTTTGGCTTGGGTTGTCAATCAATAGTAATAAAAATGAGGATTTTCCATATGTACCGTGTGTATCTAATACAATTTGAAAAAATGCAATGTCAATGAGATTTGCGCACGTCCTGACCAGCATGGCTGCTTCAAGGACATTCTCAAGTAGATTCCTGCATACTCACTTTTTCCATTTTGGCTTGGGTTGTCAATCAATAGTAATAAAAATGAGGATTTTCCATATGTACCGTGTGTATCTAATACAATTATTGAAAAAATGCAATGTCAATGAGATTTGCGCACGTCCTGACCAGCATGGCTGCTTCAAGGACATTCTCAAGTAGATTCCTGCATACTCACTTTTTCCATTTTGGCTTGGGTTGTCAATCAATAGTAATAAAATAGGATTTTCCATATGTACCGTGTGTATCTAATACAACTATTGAAAAAATGCAATGTCAATGAGATTTGCGCACGTCCTGACCAGCATGGCTGCTTCAAGGACATTCTCAAGTAGATTCCTGCATACTCACTTTTTCCATTTTGGCTTGGGTTGTCAATCAATAGTAATAATAAAAGGATTTTCCATATGTACCGTGTGTATCTAATACAACTATTGAAAAAATGCAATGTCAATGAGATTTGCGCACGTCCTGACCAGCATGGCTGCTTCAAGGACATTCTCAAGTAGATTCCTGCATACTCACTTTTTCCATTTTGGCTTGGGTTGTCAATCAATAGTAATAAAAATGAGGATTTTCCATATGTACCGTGTGTATCTAATACAATATTGAAAAAATGCAATGTCAATGAGATTTGCGCACGTCCTGACCAGCATGGCTGCTTCAAGGACATTCTCAAGTAGATTCCTGCATACTCACTTTTTCCATTTTGGCTTGGGTTGTCAATCAATAGTAATAAAAATGAGGATTTTCCATATGTACCGTGTGTATCTAATACAATTATTGAAAAAATGCAATGTCAATGAGATTTGCGCACGTCCTGACCAGCATGGCTGCTTCAAGGACATTCTCAAGTAGATTCCTGCATACTCACTTTTTCCATTTTGGCTTGGGTTGTCAATCAATAGTAATAAAAGGATTTTCCATATGTACCGTGTGTATCTAATACAATATTGAAAAAATGCAATGTCAATGAGATTTGCGCACGTCCTGACCAGCATGGCTGCTTCAAGGACATTCTCAAGTAGATTCCTGCATACTCACTTTTTCCATTTTGGCTTGGGTTGTCAATCAATAGTAATAAAAATAGGATTTTCCATATGTACCGTGTGTATCTAATACAATATTGAAAAAATGCAATGTCAATGAGATTTGCGCACGTCCTGACCAGCATGGCTGCTTCAAGGACATTCTCAAGTAGATTCCTGCATACTCACTTTTTCCATTTTGGCTTGGGTTGTCAATCAATAGTAATAAAATGAGGATTTTCCATATGTACCGTGTGTATCTAATACAATTATTGAAAAAATGCAATGTCAATGAGATTTGCGCACGTCCTGACCAGCATGGCTGCTTCAAGGACATTCTCAAGTAGATTCCTGCATACTCACTTTTTCCATTTTGGCTTGGGTTGTCAATCAATAGTAATAAAAATGAGGATTTTCCATATGTACCGTGTGTATCTAATACAATATTGAAAAAATGCAATGTCAATGAGATTTGCGCACGTCCTGACCAGCATGGCTGCTTCAAGGACATTCTCAAGTAGATTCCTGCATACTCACTTTTTCCATTTTGGCTTGGGTTGTCAATCAATAGTAATAAAAAAGGATTTTCCATATGTACCGTGTGTATCTAATACAACTATTGAAAAAATGCAATGTCAATGAGATTTGCGCACGTCCTGACCAGCATGGCTGCTTCAAGGACATTCTCAAGTAGATTCCTGCATACTCACTTTTTCCATTTTGGCTTGGGTTGTCAATCAATAGTAATAAAAAGGATTTTCCATATGTACCGTGTGTATCTAATACAACTATTGAAAAAATGCAATGTCAATGAGATTTGCGCACGTCCTGACCAGCATGGCTGCTTCAAGGACATTCTCAAGTAGATTCCTGCATACTCACTTTTTCCATTTTGGCTTGGGTTGTCAATCAATAGTAATAAAATAGGATTTTCCATATGTACCGTGTGTATCTAATACAACTATTGAAAAAATGCAATGTCAATGAGATTTGCGCACGTCCTGACCAGCATGGCTGCTTCAAGGACATTCTCAAGTAGATTCCTGCATACTCACTTTTTCCATTTTGGCTTGGGTTGTCAATCAATAGTAATAAAAATGGGATTTTCCATATGTACCGTGTGTATCTAATACAACTATTGAAAAAATGCAATGTCAATGAGATTTGCGCACGTCCTGACCAGCATGGCTGCTTCAAGGACATTCTCAAGTAGATTCCTGCATACTCACTTTTTCCATTTTGGCTTGGGTTGTCAATCAATAGTAATAAAATAAGGATTTTCCATATGTACCGTGTGTATCTAATACAATTCTAGAGGAATCGCATTAGGCCTTCTGACAAATCAATAACAATGAGAAAATATCAATGAAATTCTCATGTGCAATTTTAAATCCAATTGGAGAAAATATACTCAAACTTAAACCTTTTTCACTTTAAAAACTATTTCATAAACCTAGTTTTAAAATCCCTCATCAATACCATACACATCTCCTACAATATCCCCTAGCTATTTTCGCACCCAAAAAATCTTTAAAGGTTTCGCCTAAAACTACTCGAGAATGCCAGTATCGCCCAATGTTATGAGCCTGTAATCGATATTATTTTCAGTGTCGCCTATTACTTTTGCGCCGTGTTTACATTCTGGTTTCAATTAAGCCCGCCATGTACGCCTTGTTTATTTTTTGTTTGCAGTGTCGCCGTTTACTCTCGCCGTGTTTTGATTTCGATTTCAGATGCGCCCATCACTTTGATAAACAAAAACACAGGCGTAATCAATAAAGTGTGTGGTTTTGCATGAGGTGAAGTTTCGTCTTCTACAAATTTGCGTTTTTTCGAATAGTTAAATTATCGATAGGGGAAAGTTCAAGTGCATTGAAAATGCAATGTCAATGGAGATTTTGCGCACGTCACTGACCAAGCATGGCTGCATTCAAGGACATTTCTTCAAGTAAGATTCCTGCATTACTCAACTTTTTCCATTTTCAGCTTTGGTTGTTCAATCAATAGGTAGATAATAATAAGGATTTTCCATTATGTAACCGTGTGTATCTGAATACCAATTATTTGAAAAAAATGGCAAATGTCATGAAGATTTGCGCACGTCCCTGACCAGCATGGGCTGCTTCAAGGACGATTCTCCAAGTAGATTCCTGCATAGCTCACTTTTTCCATTTGGCTTGGGTAGTCAAATTCAATAGTAATAATAATAAGGATTTTCCATACTTGTACCGTGTGTATCTAATACAATTATTAAAAAAATGCAATGTCAATGAGATTTGCGCACGTCCTGACCAGCATGGCTGCTTCAAGGACATTCTCAAGTAGATTCCTGCATACTCACTTTTTCCATTTTGGCTTGGGTTGTCAATCAATAGTAATAATAATAAGGATTTCCATATGTACCGTGTGTATCTAATACAACTATTGAAAAAATGCAATGTCAATGAGATTTGCGCACGTCCTGACCAGCATGGCTGCTTCAAGGACATTCTCAAGTAGATTCCTGCATACTCACTTTTTCCATTTTGGCTTGGGTTGTCAATCAATAGTAATAAAAATGAGGATTTTCCATATGTACCGTGTATATCTAATACAACTATTGAAAAAATGCAATGTCAATGAGATTTGCGCACGTCCTGACCAGCATGGCTGCTTCAAGGACATTCTCAAGTAGATTCCTGCATACTCACTTTTTCCATTTTGGCTTGGGTTGTCAATCAATAGTAATAATAATAAGGATTTTCCATATGTACCGTGTGTATCTAATACAATTATTGAAAAAATGCAATGTCAATGAGATTTGCGCACGTCCTGACCAGCATGGCTGCTTCAAGGACATTCTCAAGTAGATTCCTGCATACTCACTTTTTCCATTTTGGCTTGGGTTGTCAATCAATAGTAATAATAATAAGGATTTTCCATATGTACCGTGTGTATCTAATACAATTATTGAAAAAATGCAATGTCAATGAGATTTGCGCACGTCCTGACCAGCATGGCTGCTTCAAGGACATTCTCAAGTAGATTCCTGCATACTCACTTTTTCCATTTTGGCTTGGGTTGTCAATCAATAGTAATAATAATAAGGATTTTCCATATGTACCGTGTGTATCTAATACAACTATTGAAAAAATGCAATGTCAATGAGATTTGCGCACGTCCTGACCAGCATGGCTGCTTCAAGGACATTCTCAAGTAGATTCCTGCATACTCACTTTTTCCATTTTGGCTTGGGTTGTCAATCAATAGTAATAAAAATGAGGATTTTCCATATGTACCGTGTGTATCTAATACAATTATTAAAAAATGCAATGTCAATGAGATTTGCGCACGTCCTGACCAGCATGGCTGCTTCAAGGACATTCTCAAGTAGATTCATGCATACTCACTTTTTCCATTTTGGCTTGGGTTGTCAATCAATAGTAATAATAATAAGGATTTTCCATATGTACCGTGTGTATCTAATACAATTATTGAAAAAATGCAATGTCAATGAGATTTGCGCACGTCCTGACCAGCATGGCTGCTTCAAGGACATTCTCAAGTAGATTCCTGCATACTCACTTTTTCCATTTTGGCTTGGGTTGTCAATCAATAGTAATAATAATAAGGATTTTCCATATGTACCGTGTGTATCTAATACAATTATTGAAAAAATGCAATGTCAATGAGATTTGCGCACGTCCTGACCAGCATGGCTGCTTCAAGGACATTCTCAAGTAGATTCCTGCATACTCACTTTTTCCATTTTGGCTTGGGTTGTCAATCAATAGTAATAATAATAAGGATTTTCCATATGTACCGTGTGTATCTAATACAACTATTGAAAAAATGCAATGTCAATGAGATTTGCGCACGTCCTGACCAGCATGGCTGCTTCAAGGACATTCTCAAGTAGATTCCTGCATACTCACTTTTTCCATTTTGGCTTGGGTTGTCAATCAATAGTAATAATAATAAGGATTTTCCATATGTACCGTGTGTATCTAATACAATTATTAAAAAAATGCAATGTCAATGAGATTTGCGCACGTCCTGACCAGCATGGCTGCTTCAAGGACATTCTCAAGTAGATTCATGCATACTCACTTTTTCCATTTTGGCTTGGGTTGTCAATCAATAGTAATAATAATAAGGATTTCCATATGTACCGTGTGTATCTAATACAACTATTGAAAAAATGCAATGTCAATGAGATTTGCGCACGTCCTGACCAGCATGGCTGCTTCAAGGACATTCTCAAGTAGATTCCTGCATACTCACTTTTTCCATTTTGGCTTGGGTTGTCAATCAATATGTTAGAGATTCTTTAGGTTGGGAACCACTATTGTCACCAACCGGGCTTTTCCTGGGCCTCAGGGTCGTTTATAAAATTGCTCCAAGAGGAAATTGGGGGTATGGGCGGAAAAACTTCCCTTAAAAAAACCTAAACGTAGTCCTACGTCAAAATTTATTACTCAAAAGAGACAAAACAAAATGGGAGGAAATTCATGGCTTTGCTATCTGTTCACACCGCTGGGCAGTAGTGGTCGGTTGTCGGCATAATAGCCGAACCCTCCGCAAGTGACAGTTTGGCGAGAGTGGAGGACGGAAGCAAACCGCGAGAAAAAGATTGCAAAAACAAAAACAAAGATCGCATTTGAGAAAGTGAGGAGTGATTTGGATATTTCTTTCGTTTATTAATACGTGTAAGCAAGCAAGGAGTGTAATTTATGGAATTTATTGCCAAAATAATCGCCTAGATTACCTGTAAGTAAAATAAAAGTGAATTAGATTATGGTTAAGAAAATAACGCAAAAATATACTTACCCAGCTTGTACCACACGAGAGTCGAAGAAAAATTGTAACCGTAGCATCGCGCTGCTTTGTACGGTTGATGTTGTAAGTACCTGAAACGAAAATAAGAGAAAATGAATTAATTGATGTTTAAATATGTAGGAAGAGGAGATAACGGAAGTAGCAAAAGGATCCGGAAGGAAGTTATATCGTAAGGCAGGAGGAAAACTATTTGAGTGAGTAGTTGGCGTAAAATGTAGATTTAGTCATAGCTGAAAACTAATGTAAATAAACTTTATTACAGTTTTTGAGCTGCTCCGAAAAGCTGCTGCAAAATAAATAACGTACCCGAACAATCTCAAAAATCAAATAACGAGATTCGGTACCCTCCATCACGATGGATCAGCAGCTGGACCTAACCACAACGCCTTGTGGAGAATGCGAAGAAGTTTCCACCCAGAATGAGCCGATGATTGCCTGCGACGGCTGTGACCGGTGGTTTCACCTACGTTGCGTGGGACTATCAACGGCGCCGAAGAAGGACAAGAAATGGTACTGCAAGGCCCCGACTTGCCAAGCCGTGTTCCAGGAGTACCAGAAGCAGAAAAAAATAGCGCGCACCAAAAAACCTGCGGCGGCTACGGGAGATTCCGATAACCACAGTTCTGTGTCGGAACGAAACGCGGTAGCACTACCCGCGCCCGTGCAGGAAAAATTGATAGCGATGGAAGCGGAAAAGAAACGCCTAGAGGAGGAAATGGATGCGGAGCTGCTGCTGCGAGAAAAGGAGATGGAGATGAAAAACGCACTCAAAGCAAGAAGATTGCTCCTGGAGCAGAGACTGCGTGAGAAAGAGCTAGCTGAGGAGCGGGCCCTGCGCCAGCGGGAAATTGAAGAGAAGGAGATGCAACTGCAGCAGGAATTGCAGGAAAAAGAAGACCACCTGACCCGCATGAAGGAAATGGAGAAGAAGTGCCGTGAGCGGATGTCTGCCGTCGACAAGCGGCTGCAGAAAGCGGAAATCGTCGACAAGAAAGGAAAGAAGCATCCATCGGAAGCGATCGCAAAGCGAGAGGGAGTTCCTGGTCCATCTCAACCGTCGCTTGTTCGCAAACTGACACAAGCAAACCTGAAGCTTCTCGCGGAACAGGGAGACGACACCAGCGACGAAGAGGTGGACGAAGAAGATGATGAAGATAAAAGCAGCTCGACCAGCTCCGGTGGGGACTCGTCGACGAGTAAGAAGAACGGAACGGAGATCGACAGTGCGTCTCACCAAGGACGGCCGCGTATTGGGCCAACAAGGGCTCAACTAGCTGCGCGGAATGGGCTGACGAGGAAGCTTCCGGTCTTCTCAGGTAAGCCAGAAGAGTGGCCTTTGTTCTTTGGAGCTTACCAAGCGTCGAACGAAGCCTGCGGCTATTCTGACGTAGAAAATCTGGTAAGACTCCAAGACAGCCTGAAAGGCTCAGCGCTTGAGGCGGTTCGTGGTCAGCTTCTGCTCCCAAAGTCGGTTCCTCGAGTGATCGCGAAACTCCGCCAGCTCTACGGACGGCCCGAACAACTTCTTCAGAGCCACCTGGACAAGGTTCGCCGACTGGATCCGCCAAGAGCCGACAAGTTGGCCAGCTTCATCCCTTTCGGAAACGCTGTAGAACAGCTCTGCGAGCATCTAGAGGCGGCGGGACTGACACTCCACCTGGTGAACCCGATTTTGATCCAGGACCTGGTCGCCAAGCTCCCGGACGGAGAAAAGCGGCAGTGGGTGCAGTACAAAAAGAAGAAGAAGGTAGTGACTCTGCGAACGTTCACGGATTTCGTCGCGGGAATCGTGTCAGACGCTTGTGAGGCAAACGTCAGCTTCGATTACAAGCCTGATACTAGGACCACTGCAGGAGCGGCCGGAAGAAGCAAGCCGAAGGAGAAAAGTGCACTGTATACCCACAGCGAAGTGAACCGTTCGACCGTCAACATGACCGAGCGCAAAAAGCAGAAGCCGTGCCGGGTGTGTCAACGAGAAGATCATCGTTTGCGGTTCTGTCAAGACTTCCGGGACCTGCCCTACGCGGATCGAATGAAAATCGTCGCCAAGTGGAAGTTGTGTAAGACCTGCCTGAATGAGCACAACGGATCGTGTCGGTTCAAGATTCGCTGCGACGTGGGTGACTGCAGGGAAGCGCACAATCCGCTACTTCATCCGATCACCAATACGGTCGGTATGAGCGCACACATCAGGGACACCAGCTCGATGATGTTCCGGATAATTCCGGTGCAGATTCATTGCGGAGAAACGTCGCTAATTGTCCTCGCTTTCCTCGATGAGGGAGCCTCCGTGACGCTTATCGAGAACGACTTGGCCGACCGGCTGGGACTCACAGGAGTGAAGGAGAAGCTCACCATCAACTGGACATCTGACGTCTATCGCGTGGAGAAGAACTCAAGGCTGATGAACTTGTGGACCTCTGCAGTGGGCACGGAAAATCCGGAGAAGTTTCTGCTGCATACCGTCAACACCGTCGAGAAACTGATGCTACCCCACCAGAAGCTGGACGCTGCTGAATTGGTGGCGCAGTACGAGCACATGCGTGACCTGCCGATTGCATCGTACGACGGCCGGCCAGGAGTTTTGATCGGACTGAACAACATCCATACGTTTGCTCCGTTGGAAGCGAGGATTGGAACTACCAGGGAGCCAATCGCGGTGCGCTGCAAGCTTGGTTGGACTGTCTACGGTCCTCGCCAAGTGAACTCGACTTCGGCGAGCGGGTTTCTAGGGTTCCACCAAGCAGTGTCCAACGAAGAACTCCACGATATCCTGAAGAGCCACTATGCGCTAGAAGAATCGGTAGTCAAGGTGCAGCGGGAGTCAGCCGAAGACCAACGAGCTCGGTCGATTATGGAGCATACTACGAAACGCGTAGGAAATCGCTTCGAAACGGGACTACTCTGGGCGGCGGACGAGGTTTGCCTTCCGGACAGTTACCCCATGGCGCTGAAGCGCATGAAGCAGCTGGAGAGAAAGTTGGAGAGATCGCCGGAGTTGTACAACAACGTTCGGCGGCAAATCGCCGAATACCAAGCGAAAGGATACGCTCATCTAGCGACTGAAGAGGAGCTGTCCTGTACCGAACGAGGGAAAGTCTGGTACCTTCCGCTGAATGTCGTCGTGAACTCCAAGAAGCCCGGAAAGGTTCGGCTCGTCTGGGACGCCGCGGCACCCGTTCAAGGAGTTTCGCTGAATTCCCGGTTGCTTAAGGGGCCCGATCTGCTCGTGCCGCTGGTGACAGTGATCGTCGGATTCCGCGAGCGAAGAATCGCCTTCGGTGGAGACATCAGAGAAATGTACCACCAACTGAAGATTATTTCCGGGGACAAGCAAGCCCAACGCTTCCTCTTCCGGAACGACGCCAGTGAAACGCCGAAAGTTTACGTCATGGACGTCGCCACATTTGGCTCAACGTGCTCGCCGGCGTCTGCACAATTCATCAAGAATCTCAACGCGACCGAGCATGCAATCCAGTTTCCCGAGGCAGCAGCGGCGATCATCGGTCGGCACTACGTCGACGACTACTTTGACAGTGTCGACACGATTGAAGAAGCAGTAGTACGAGCGAAGCAGGTGCGATACATCCACGATCAAGCCGGGTTTGAAATTCGCAACTGGGTGTCGAACTCGCCGGAAGTTCTCTCAGCTCTGGGAGAAGACAAATCATCCGGACCGGTGACTTTCCAGCAGGACAAACAGTCGTCTGGGGAGCGCGTGCTCGGAGTATTCTGGGATACGAACCTAGATGTCTTCGCCTTTTCCGTTACACACCGAACGGATATCAAGCGGTACTTGTACGACGGCGTGCGTCCGTCGAAACGGATCGTCTTGAGCTGTGTGATGGGTCTTTTTGACCCCCTGGGTTTCTTGTCGCCGTACACGATCCACGGTAAGGTGATCATCCAGCATCTCTGGCGAAACGGCTGCGATTGGGATCAAGAAATCGACGAGCAAAGTTGGCGTTTGTGGAAACAGTGGACCGAGTTGCTGCCTGACGTGGAAGCCTTGCGGATTCCTCGGTGCTACCTGGGAGACGCGGCGTCGTCTTCAATAGAATCTCTCGAGGTTCACATTTTCACCGATGCGAGCGAGCACGCCTACGGCTGCGTGGCGTATCTACGATCGGTCATTGATGGAGCGGTGAAGTGTAGCTTGGTCCTGTCCCGGGCGAAGGTGGCGCCACTTAAGCGGCAGTCAATTCCTCGTCTAGAGCTGATGGCCGCCGTACTTGGAGCGCGAATGAGGCAGACGGTCATGAATACACACTCCCTGCAAATCGACCGCACAGTTCTCTGGACGGATTCTCGTACTGTATTGTCCTGGCTGCACTCGGACCAACATAAGTACAAGCAGTTCGTCGCATTCAGAGTGGGTGAAATTTTGGAGTTGACCCAGATGCGGGCCTGGAGATGGGTGCCAACGAAGCAGAACATTGCGGACGTGCTTACCAAGTGGGGCCGGGGTCCTCCGCTACAAAACGACTCGGAATGGGTTCAGGGTCCGTCAATTCTGTTCCAACCGAGCGATCAGTGGCCGTCTAACGAATCAGTTGAAGAAACGGACGAGGAAGCGAGAGGAGTGCTGCTGTTTCATGCGGTGGTGGAAGCTGAAACCGTGTCGAGCTGGATAAAGCTACTGCGTGTGGCGGCAACAGTAGTGCGCTTCATCTCTAACTGTCAGCGTAAAAGAGCCGGGTTGCCGATCATGGCTATTCCAGCCACGGAGCGCCTGCGTCGAATGGTCAAGGCTGAATATTCGGCTGAAACGAAGCCACTTCAACGAGAGGAGCTGCAGTCGGCAGAAACCATTCTGTGGAAGCAGGCTCAGTTCGATGGTTTCCCGGAGGAGATGAATACGCTGACGAAAAATCTTCAGCGGAATCCTGGTCAACCAACGGAAAAGCTTGAAAGGTCCAGTTGTCTGTACAAGCACTCACCGGTATTAGACGAAGACGGAGTCCTGAGAGTTCGCGGCAGGTTGGAGAAAAATGAGCAGCTGCCCTTCGATAAGAGGTTCCCAATCATCCTACCGGGGAACCACGACATCACCAAGAAGCTGATCCTGCATTACCACAGCAAGTTTGGCCACGCGAACAGGGAGACCGTGTTCAACGAATTGCGGCAGAAGTTCTGGATCTTGAAGGCGCGCTCTGCTATCCGGCAGGCGACGAAGGAGTGCATTTGGTGCAAGGTAAACCGCTGCCAACCGGCCGTCCCTATGATGGCACCACTTCCGGTTCAACGATCCACGCCTCACTTACGTCCTTTCAGTTCGGTGGGCGTAGATTACCTTGGTCCGGTTGAAGTCACGGTGGGACGCAGGAAGGAAAAGAGGTGGGTCGCCGTATTTACTTGTATGGCCGTGCGAGCCGTACATTTCGACGTGGTTCACAGTCTGAGCACACAGTCCTGCCTAATGGCGATCAGGAGGTTCGCCTGCAAACGTGGAGCTCCAGAACAAATCTTCTCGGACAATGCTACCTGTTTCCGTGGAGCGAGTGCTGCGATGATCCAGGCGATCAAGAAGATCAACATCGAGTGCGCTGAAAAGGTGACTTCAACAGTTACTGCTTGGCACTTCAACCCTCCCGGCACTCCACACATGGGTGGTGTCTGGGAGAGGATGGTGCGGTCCGTCAAAGAGGCGCTTCGAGCGCTTGATGATGGACGGAAACTTACGGACGAAATTCTGTCAACGAGCCTAGCCGAAGCTGAAGACATGATCAACACGCGGCCGTTGACATACGTTCCACAAGAAGCGGCGGACGAAGAAGCGATTACGCCAAACCATTTCATCCGTGGAACAGTGACAGGTGCGGACATGCTGCTGGACGACGCTGTGGATTTGGCTGCATCCTTGACGGACGTCTACAAGCGATCGGTATATTTGGCCAACCGGATGTGGGAACGATGGCTGAAGGAATACTTGCCGTCGCTGAATCATCGTGCAAAGTGGCTCGAGGACACGAAGCCCCTGAAAGTCGGAGACCTAGTGTTCGTAGTCGAAGGGAAGAACAGGAAGAACTGGGTGCGAGGAAGGATTCAGGAGGTCATCCAAGGAGCTGATGGAAGGATTCGCCAAGCGGACGTCAAGACGGCGGACGGTAAAGTACATCGGCGAGCCGTGGTGAATCTAGCGGTGTTGGAGATAGAGGCAGGTAAATCCGGAATTTCCGGAAGAAATACCGGATGTTACGGGCAGGGGATTGTTCACACCGCTGGGCAGTAGTGGTCGGTTGTCGGCATAATAGCCGAACCCTCCGCAAGTGACAGTTTGGCGAGAGTGGAGGACGGAAGCAAACCGCGAGAAAAAGATTGCAAAAACAAAAACAAAGATCGCATTTGAGAAAGTGAGGAGTGATTTGGATATTTCTTTCGTTTATTAATACGTGTAAGCAAGCAAGGAGTGTAATTTATGGAATTTATTGCCAAAATAATCGCCTAGATTACCTGTAAGTAAAATAAAAGTGAATTAGATTATGGTTAAGAAAATAACGCAAAAATATACTTACCCAGCTTGTACCACACGAGAGTCGAAGAAGAATTGTAACCGTAGCATCGCGCTGCTTTGTACGGTTGATGTTGTAAGTACCTGAAACGAAAATAAGAGAAAATGAATTAATTGATGTTTAAATATGTAGGAAGAGGAGATAACGGAAGTAGCAAAAGGATCCGGAAGGAAGTTATATCGTAAGGCAGGAGGAAAACTATTTGAGTGAGTAGTTGGCGTAAAATGTAGATTTAGTCATAGCTGAAAACTAATGTAAATAAACTTTATTACAGTTTTTGAGCTGCTCCGAAAAGCTGCTGCAAAATAAATAACGTACCCGAACACTATCAATATTAAAAAAAAAGATTCAATTAGGTAATCAGATTCATTTTAATTAGAGCGCATTTTGAATTTTACAAATACAGGCAAATTGGAAGGAAAAAGGGATTGTCTTGCTACATTACCACACAGCTTCTTAGGGGGCCTGAACCGTCTATCAAGGCGTTGTGGGTCTCGGCACTATTCACCGCACGGTTGGCTTCGTTCCTGATGTCCTCAATGGCGGTCGCAATCATCGGGCGGGTCAATCTTCAGCTGATAGGTCGTCAAACAGCCAGCCGGGCCAAACGCGCACAGGGCACACCGGAGACTTCTTCACTTTCACACGGCTGGCTACACACCGGTCACCAAATCGCGATGAACATGCACAATCTTGCCGGAAGAACTTTATCCGGTTTAGCGACACACGGGAGGCTTTCAGGTCACCACTTGGCTTTTCCGTTCACTATTAGAGAGCGAGCTGCTGGTTGGCAGCCGCTTTTATCTTGTTTTCGTTTTTCCCAGAGTTTATGAATGGAGAGTTGCGCGAAGAGTGATACCAAATCTACCTATCGAACTGTCAAACCGTCTACCTATCGAGCAGACCAGCAAAACAGATAGGGGCTGTTTTCGAAGACGAAGAAGAACAACCATTCAAAGAAGTCTCTTCGCGCAACTCTCCATTCATAGACTCTGGTTTTTCCTTCCTCGATCAGCTGGCTTGGCTCATCGATCGTGACGTTTTGGATTATCGGTGTGGTGGTGAGCAACGGATGACAGGTGGGATAAGGATGGGGATGTTCAAGTAGGGAGTGCATACGATATAAATTCAATAATTTCAATTTCAGTGTACATTCTTATTCTAAGTATTTCAATTTTAAATTCGTTGTTTTTTTTAAGTAGCCATAATCATAATAATAGTAATGATAAGTGTAACAATAAGAAAAATAATAATGATAATAGTAATAAGGGTAGTAATAAGAAAAATAAAAATAATAAGGATAATAATAAGAGTAATAATTGGAATAATATTAAGAATAATAAAATAATAAGAATAATAATAGACAAAACAAAACTATTTACAGGGAATATTTACAAAAAGACAAATGTAACCATTTTGAGAGGTTACATTCATCCCCCACTCCAGAATAAAAAAAAAACGTTTTTTTTTTTTAGAGAAGTCGGGAATGGGAATTTAGGTATAAGGACTTTTGTGGCCCTCCTCTTGTTAAGTGTTAGATTGATTTTGTGCAATGATTTGTCCATGTTGAGGAGCTCTTTTCCACAAAATCACGTAACACTTAATAATAGAGACTGTCCACTTGAAGGAAATCGGTCAGGGAAAAAGGTCAGTGTGGCCCTCCTCTTGTTGAGTGTAATTTGATTTCGCGAAATGATTTTTCCATGAAGAGGAGCTCTTTTCCGCGAAATCACTCTACACTCAATAATAGAGACTGTCCACTGGAAGGAGAAGGTCAAGTAAGGAATTCTTATTTTGGCAGCTCTCTTTTAGCTGAAGGTTATTTTGATTTAGTGGAATGATTTTTCCGTGGAGAGAGGAGCTCTTTTCCACCAAATCACCTAACTTTCAGCCATAGAGTCTGGCTGCCGAACTACGAATCTTATTTCCTCTTAGGGTAATTAGTTTGCAGTAAACCTTTTTCTCTTGTTGGTGACTTCCAATCTGGAAAAGTGATTGTTTCCTCGGTGGGAGCTCTTCTTTTCGAGATTAGTAGTCACTGTTTAAGATCAAAGGAATTACCGGGAGAGGCGAACTTCCACGATCCACGATCGAATTGGAGAAGCAGGAGTCCTACTTCCCGAATTCGTGATAGATTCACTGAAAGCTAGTTCTCCTACAGTGGCTCTCTCCCCTGCAATTTAAGTGATAATTTGAAGCAATGATTGATCACGAAAGGAGGCTCTTTTCCTTCAAATTACATAAAATTGCAGAGCGAGCCTGACCACTGTACTCTCTAATTACCATAAGCTGAAATAAGAGGACAATGATTGAGTTGTATCGAAACAATAAGTGAATCTGGAAAATACAGCCTTCCAGAATACAGGTTCGTCAGAATAAAAGCGTTCTTATCCATCCTCTCATCATCAAATCTTTATAAATTAAACTTTTATTTTAAATTAACTCAATTATAACCTATTTTAAAACTAATCTATTATTAGGAGAGAAAATAAACTTTTCGGAAATCTCTTCCTTATAATCATCACCGAGATTTTCTCGGGATTAGAAAATATACGCATTCACTCACACATTCATTACCCCCACCTTTCATACAAATTCATTCATACATTCATCTCATTCATACGGTTGTCTGGGATAAAACTTTATTTCCCAAGACAACATGCAATTCATTCACACGCTATATATACTAAATTAAGATTCTAGGGTACCCTATTCTAAATAATTTTGAGGAAGCCTAGCGATATCGCTGCAGACCCCTCGGTTGGACCGACGAACTAATCGATCGAAGTCCGCCACCGGGGAGGCGTTATGAAAATGGTAAACATTCCCCTTAGTTCGACCCTTGTTAAAAGGGTAAACATGGGGAACGAAAGAAAGAGGAAAAAGAAGTAGATGATGCGAACAATGTCGACGAGGAGGAAAAACAAAATATTATGGTTCTGACGACGACGACGGACAGGCATGAATGAATCAGAAACAAAACAAAGCAAACAGGTGAGTATTCGGATATTTTCACCGATTTATTGAATCCTTGTTAGGGGATTTGAGATTGGAGGTCAGGGAAGTAAGGCGATGCAGATGTTCACCCGGGTTTGAGATGGACGGCTGACCAAACCCCCAGATTTTTCCCATTGAGGTCTTCCAGCTCGTAGGAAGACGAGCCAATCTTGGCCTTGATTTTACAGGGTAAATACTGCCGCCCTAATTTGGCATTATAGTTTTCAGCAGCCGAAGACTGCTTCATGTTCTTTCGGTAAACCAATTGACCTACCGTGAACGACTTGGCGAAAGTACGGTTTCGCAGGTTATAGCGATCCCTGGAAACCTCATGAGATTTTTCAAGGTTCTTGCGAACAATCTCATGGATTTTAGTGAACATCTGCTTGCGTCTTTCCTCCCTGTCTTCCGCAGAAAGTTCCTCACCGTGTCGAGAAAGACGATGGTCGGATCCCTGTTCCGCTAGCTCTTGTCCGTGGGTAATGAAATACGGTGTGAATCCCGTGGAGGAGTGAACACTTGTGTTGAGCATCAGCTCCACCTCCGGGATCTTGGTGTCCCATATTCGCTGGTCCTCTTGGACGTAACTGCGGACGGCCGCGTTTATACTGCGGTTCACGCGCTCCACGGGATTCGACTGGGAATGGTAGCGGGAGTTCAGCCAATGTGTGATCTTGAAGTGGTCTATAAGTTCCTTGAACTCTTTCGAAACGAAAGAGCTGCCGTTGTCTGTGATTATGATTTCAGGGACAGAATTTCTATAGAACCACTGATTTTTCAAAATCACACACATGGCTGAACTATCCAGCTTCTTCACCGGCTGAATCATTACCCACTTGGAAAAATAGTCACAAATGACTAAGATATGCTGATTTCCCTTTCGACTACGTGGCAGTGGACCAATGAAGTCCATGGAAATAATCTGCCACGGTCGGGAAGCACAGCGCATTTTACCCATTTCCGGGGTAGTTTGGACATAAGAGGGCTTGACCTCCTTACAGGTTGAACAGGCCTGTATATAGGCTCTAATATCTTTGGCCATTTTGGGCCAGTAGTAGCGCTGTTGGACAAGAGCTAGCGTTTTGTCGAAACCGAGATGAAACTTATCATCATGAGCCTGTTTAAGCACTCCGGAAACTTCCTCGGTTGGCAGAACTTGCTTCCACTCAAACCGAGAGTCGTATGGCACATTTTTGACGGCGATAAACTTGTAAAGTTTGCCGTCTTCGACCTTGAAATCGACATAGTTGTCAGGCCGGCGGGTAACCTTCTCCATCAGAGAAGTGTACCATACTGAAGTTGGTGAATCTTGAACTACAGCAATGCTACGCGACAGGGCATCTGGAACGACATTCTCCTTTCCTTTCCGGTGTACCACTGTCATGTCAAACTGCTGAAAGTCCAAGCTCCACCGACTACATCGAGAACCGACCTTCCACTTCGTTTTAAGAATGTGGGTGAGGGCGGACGAATCCGTCACCAAGGTGAAGTGGTAGCCCTCGATGTAGCCCCGGAATGCTTCGATGGAGAGGAGAGCGGCCAGAGCCTCTTTTTCAGCAGCGTGGTAGTTCTTCTGCGGGGTGGTGAGCTTCCGAGAGAAGTAGGATATCACCCTCTCACCATCCTCCTGCTGCTGAGTGAGAACTCCGGCGACAGCTACATCGCTAGCATCCGTCTGGATAGTAAACTCCCGGGAGAAGTCCGGGCTACCCAGAATCGGTGCACTGATGAGCTGCTCCTTGATGCGACAGAACGCCCCCTCTGCGGCTTCATTCCAGCCGATGATTTTGGTTTTCGACTTCAGGAGATCCGACAAAGGCCCACAAGTCTCGCTGAAGTTTGGGATGAACCGCCGGTAATAATTCGCCATCCCTAGGAATCTTCTAAGTTTAGTGATCGTGGTGGGCCTTTCGTACTCGACGATGGGTCGAATCTTGTCAGGATTCCCACGAAGACCCTCCGAACTCAAAAGATATCCCAGGAAGGGAATTTCCGGCACCCCAAACTGAGACTTCTCCAGGTTTATCATTAGGTTGGCTCTGTTTAATCTGCGTGCAATTTCCTGAAGGAGCTGGACGTGATGCTCAAATGTCTCCGTTACCACGACGATATCGTCGAGGTAAACGAAGACATAAGGCTCCAATACACCGTGGCCCAGAACCCGGTCCATCAGTCTAGCCAACGTGGCCGGACTATTGACAAGGCCAAAGGGCATTCTGGTGTATTGAAACAACCCCTTACCTTGCACGCTAAAGGCCGTATACTTCCGCGAAGCCTTTTCAAGTGGAACTTGAAGGAAAGCTTCCGACAAATCAATCGTCGATAAGTACTTCGCCTGCGGAAGTTGGCCTAAGATTCGACAGGGGTGCGGCAAGGGGTAAGCATCACGAACAGTTCTTTCGTTAATCTTGCGCGCATCCAAACAGAGCCGAACCTTATGAGGTTTGACGACTGGTACACAGTTTAGTGACCAATCAGAGTTACTGGGTTCGATGATACCCGCGTCGAGCAGTCTTTGCAGCTCTACGGACACCAAACCTTGCGTTTTTGGAGACATGACATACGGGAACTGTCTAACCGGAAGCTTATTCCGCCATTCTTCAGCGAGCTCAATTTTGTGCTCCGCCAGTGGAGTGGTGGACAGTTTTCCCGGACGAGCAGGAATAAAAAGGGATTTTATATTGTCGATTGTATTCTGCTCGGAAGCAGAGAGGACAGATGGGGTAGGTAACGGAGACGGAGTGGTCTCTTCCCCGGTATATTCAACCATAGCGCATCCTACAATTGTGGGTTGGATACGGAAGGTATTCCAGAAATCCATTCCGCAAATGCAATTGATTGCTAGGTTTGGAATTACTAGCGTCGGCACAACCCGAACCACACCGTTCCATGAAAATGGTAGATAGACCTTCCCACGGACCGTGAGCGCTTCTCCGCTCGCCGTTCGTAGGTTGGGTGGGTCTGGCAGTGGAAACAGTTTTTTGGGTTTAACTCTATTGTACACTACATCATTTATGAGTGTGAGATTACTTCCACTGTCTAAAAGGGCAGAAACAGTAATCCCATAAATGTCAACCGATATGTAAGGACGGTTGTCGTTCGCACGTGGGTACGTAATGGTGTACGACGCCGGAGTCTCCGAATAAAGATTCTCCGAAGCCGGTTGAAAATACGAAGAAGAGTTTACGCTTAGTAGTTTGGGTTTAGCGGGCGGCGGTTTTGGCTCGCTACCAACGCGTTTTTTACGCAGTATGGACAGTTGTTTGACGGATAACCTCGAAAACCGCAGTTTTCGCACAGTACCCCTCTCGGGAGCCTGCATTGGTCCATCCGATGCCCAAACTTGCCGCAGTTGAAGCAATGGCGGCTTGATAATGGTTGGTGAGACTCGATCAAGTCTTCCAAAGTGGTTGGTGCTCGTGCTGGTCCGCGAGGATTATCGGTTCCGGTTTGGGAACTCTTACGACTCTGATTGGTCTGTGTAGGAGGAGCGTGGGCCTTCGAATTTCTCGACGAGGCTTGTTGATGTGGAGTGGGTGGCTTGTTGGGATTATCCTGAGATGAGCCCTTTTTCGGTTCAGAAAACTCAACCGCATTAACCGACTTCTCAGGTCCAAACACTTTGTTGTAGACTGAGAAGTTTACGGCATCTATTTTCTGGCCTGCGGACACAAGTGTCGGAAGGTCAGCAATAGGGATGAAATTGAGCTGCTTTTTATAATCAATCCTCATATTTTGAAGAAGGATTTGGACTTTTTCGTGTTCCGGCAAGGGAACACTCATTGTCCCAAAAAGCTCCTCCATTCCGTGGTAAAATTGAAGGAAGGTTTCATTGCGTGCTTGCTGACGCTTATAAACCTTCATTTTTATTAAGGTGTCTAGGTCGGGATGCATAAACGTCCGCCTGAGCTCTAGCACCAAATGCTGCCAGTTGACTAACCGGCCTGTAGCGCGCATGGTCATGTACCATTGCAGTGCTGGACCTTTGAAAAGGTGAATCGCTGAATCAAACAGTTCAGCTTCCGAAGCATGTTCAGCAACAGCCATCGCATGAACCATTCCAAGGAACTGGTTTAACTTCAGCCCTTGATCTTCACCATCATATTTGGCGATGGTCCACTTGGACACCGGCAAGGTGTGACGCACTGGATTGCCAGACGGAACTGGATTAAAAGAAACGAAGTTGGATGAAGGAAAGGCAGTTGAAGTTGAAGCCGAAGTCCCTATAGCATTGTTCCATGGATAAGCTGGCTGACTGACGCTTGGAATCGGATTCCCTAGCCACGGATTCGAAAACTGTCCACTATTCAAGACCGAAGTCCCGAGGCTCGGATTTGAAAATTGTACTGAACTTGCAGCTGGATATCCTAACCACGGATTGGTGACTTGCGGATGAATGGAAGGATTGTTCTGCAGATAGCTATGCCAGGTTGAAGGAGGCTGCGGCTGTGTAGAGAGATGGCTCTGCGGTAACGAGAAGGTTACGCTAGTGATCGGCCTAGAAGGATCGACCGCCCCCGAAGAACTCTGACCCTGTGAAAGGTTTGGGTATATCGGAAGAGAGGGGAAAGAGGAATGAAGAGTTGGAGGAGCTTGACTAGCCAGCGGCGCACTTACTACTGGCTGCCGACTTCCACTAGGAAGCTCGGATTGTCTGCGTTGAGCCTCTTCCTCGCACTGTCTTCCCATTTTAGCCATCTCCGCTTCTAACTCTTTAATGCGAGCTAGTAAAGAGCGCACACAGTCACTGCCTTCAAACCGAGAAGCCACCGAAGTATTTTCTGAAGTAGTATTCACACCAGAAACTACTGTACCTGAATCTGCAATCGATCGGGGATGGGCATCAGGAACAAGCTCAGTACGGAACAAGTCCATTAAGGTTTGATCCTCCAGTCCCTCTCGATTATGAGATTCAGGTTCAGTTGTTTCAGTGTGGAAATACTGCTTCAGAAGGTTCACCACATCAACAAGCATTTCCTTGAGAAAGCTTTCTGTTTCTCCCGAATCCCTAACCTGATTCAAAAGAAGGACTATCCGATGACCGAAATGCAAAAGCTTTGCTTGTCCCCTCACCCTTAAGTTTTTGTCATTCTGTTGTAGGCCTGCCGACAATTCGTCGAAATTTTGTCGACAGAACTGTATTGTCTCCTCCCAGTTCACCTGTAATTCCACTGCTATTTGATTCTTATCCTCTTTCTCCAGCTTTAGGTGATCCCTAAGACTCCTACGCTTTCTAGAGTAGGTGGGATCATCCCGAATAACGATCGAGCGAATTTTCAACTCGAAGTCCAACTCCTCAGGTGATAAGTGGTCCACCCTTAAGCTGTGGTACCACTCCCGAATCTTTTCAACAGCGTGTGTGAATTGGATTTCCAGTGATTCAGCCATTTCTCACTTGAGAATAAACAACAAAATCGAAAAAAAAATGCTTAAAAATAAAAATTGAATCAAAAAATATTTACAAAAATTCTAAACCTATCAAAAACTTAACCAAAAGCTACTTTCTGCTAAAAAATGCAAAAAAGTAACAATAAATCAAATCTTATACCTAGAAAATTCAAAAAATATATACAAAAAGCATAAATAAATCAAATAAATTAAGCATAAATGTATGCTTTATCACTAAACTAGACACTAATAAATTTAAAAATAAAAAAAAAAAAATAAAATAAATATTAGAAAATAATAATTTTGAGCCACTGTGTAAGTAAAGACACAAAATAATCAAGAAGAAAAAAAATAAATAAAATAAAAATTAAAAAATAATAATTTTGAACCACTGTGTAATAATGAAGATAAATTTCACTTATTATTTATTTAACCCTACTATTCAGATTGATTTATATTTCAGCTATTATGAGATAAAAAGGCTAATTTGTAAAGACGAGATGAAAGAAAAAGAACGATTCACAGCTTTTGTTATCATCATCCGAACAATTCTCGGAAAAGAAAACACTTTCACTTATCGCTTTCTTATTCCGATACAACTCAATACAATAAATCCTGTATGGAAGAACAATTGGAATAAAGGATTCCAATTCCTCCCGGAGCTTATCTGAAAAGGGTTCCACTTCAGTATTGAAGTGGAAACCTTTTCTTATTGTTTTTGTTGGGCGCCAATTGTTAGAGATTCTTAAGGTTGGGAACCACTATTGTCCCCAACCGGGCTTTTTCCTGGACCTCAGGGTCGTTTATAAAATTGCTCCAAGAGGAAATTGGGGGTATGGGCGGAAAAACTTCCCTTAAAAAAACCTAAACGTAGTCCTACGTCAAAATTTATTACTCAAAAGAGACAAAACAAAATGGGAGGAAATTCATGGCTTTGCTATCAATATTAAAAAAAAGATTCAATTAGGTAATCAGATTCATTTTAATTAGAGCGCATTTTGAATTTTACAAATACAGGCAAATTGGAAGGAAAAAGGGATTGTCTTGCTACATTACCACACAGCTTCTTAGGGGGCCTGAACCGTCTATCAAGGCGTTGTGGGTCTCGGCACTATTCACCGCACGGTTGGCTTCGTTCCTGATGTCCTCAATGGCGGTCACAATCATCGGGCGGGTCAATCTTCAGCTGATAGGTCGTCAAACAGCCAGCCGGGCCAAACGCGCACAGGGCACACCGGAGACTTCTTCACTTTCACACGGCTGGCTACACACCGGTCACCAAATCGCGATGAACATGCACAATCTTGCCGGAAGAACTTTATCCGGTTTAGCGACACACGGGAGGCTTTCAGCAGAGTTTATGAATGGAGAGTTGCGCGAAGAGTGATACCAAATCTACCTATCGAACTGTCAAACCGTCTACCTATCGAGCAGACCAGCAAAACAGATAGGGGCTGTTTTCGAAGACGAAGAAGAACAACCATTCAAAGAAGTCTCTTCGCGCAACTCTCCATTCATAGACTCTGGCTTTCAGGTCACCACTTGGCTTTTCCGTTCACTATTAGAGAGCGAGCTGCTGGTTGGCAGCCGCTTTTATCTTGTTTTCGTTTTTCCTTCCTCGATCAGCTGGCTTGGCTCATCGATCGTGACGTTTTGGATTATCGGTGTGGTGGTGAGCAACGGATGACAGGTGGGATAAGGATGGGGATGTTCAAGTAGGGAGTGCATACGATATAAATTCAATAATTTCAATTTCAGTGTACATTCTTATTCTAAGTATTTCAATTTTAAATTCGTTGTTTTTTTTAAGTAGCCATAATCATAATAATAGTAATGATAAGTGTAACAATAAGAAAAATAATAATGATAATAGTAATAAGGGTAGTAATAAGAAAAATAAAAATAATAAGGATAATAATAAGAGTAATAATTGGAATAATATTAAGAATAATAAAATAATAAGAATAATAATAGACAAAACAAAACTATTTACAGGGAATATTTACAAAAAGACAAATGTAACCATTTTGAGAGGTTACAAATAGTAATAAAAATGAGGATTTTCCATATGTACCGTGTATATCTAATACAACTATTGAAAAAATGCAATGTCAATGAGATTTGCGCACGTCCTGACCAGCATGGCTGCTTCAAGGACATTCTCAAGTAGATTCCTGCATACTCACTTTTTCCATTTTGGCTTGGGTTGTCAATCAATAGTAATAATAATAAGGATTTTCCATATGTACCGTGTGTATCTAATACAACTATTGAAAAAGTGCAATGTCAATGAGATTTGCGCACGTCCTGACCAGCATGGCTGCTTCAAGGACATTCTCAAGTAGATTCCTGCATACTCACTTTTTCCATTTTGGCTTGGGTTGTCAATCAATAGTAATAAAAATGAGGATTTTCCATATGTACCGTATATCTAATACAACTATTGAAAAAATGCAATGTCAATGAGATTTGCGCACGTCCTGACCAGCATGGCTGCTTCAAGGACATTCTCAAGTAGATTCCTGCATACTCACTTTTTCCATTTTGGCTTGGGTTGTCAATCAATAGTAATAATAATAAGGATTTTCCATATGTACCGTGTGTATCTAATACAATTATTGAAAAAATGCAATGTCAATGAGATTTGCGCACGTCCTGACCAGCATGGCTGCTTCAAGGACATTCTCAAGTAGATTCCTGCATACTCACTTTTTCCATTTTGGCTTGGGTTGTCAATCAATAGTAATAATAATAAGGATTTTCCATATGTACCGTGTGTATCTAATACAACTATTGAAAAAATGCAATGTCAATGAGATTTGCGCACGTCCTGACCAGCATGGCTGCTTCAAGGACATTCTCAAGTAGATTCCTGCATACTCACTTTTCCCATTTCGGCTTGGGTTGTCAATCAATAGTAATAAAAATGAGGATTTTCCATATGTACCGTGTATATCTAATACAACTATTGAAAAAATGCAATGTCAATGAGATTTGCGCACGACCTGACCAGCATGGCTGCTTCAAGGACATTCTCAAGTAGATTCCTGCATACTCACTTTTTCCATTTTGGCTTGGGTTGTCAATCAATAGTAATAATAATAAGGATTTTCCATATGTACCGTGTGTATCTAATACAACTATTGAAAAAATGCAATGTCAATGAGATTTGCGCACGTCCTGACCAGCATGGCTGCTTCAAGGACATTCTCAAGTAGATTCCTGCATACTCACTTTTTCCATTTTGGCTTGGGTTGTCAATCAATAGTAATAAAAATGAGGATTTTCCATATGTACCGTGTATATCTAATACAACTATTGAAAAAATGCAATGTCAATGAGATTTGCGCACGTCCTGACCAGCATGGCTGCTTCAAGGACATTCTCAAGTAGATTCCTGCATACTCACTTTTTCCATTTTGGCTTGGGTTGTCAATCAATAGTAATAATAATAAGGATTTTCCATATGTACCGTGTGTATCTAATACAACTATTGAAAAAATGCAATGTCAATGAGATTTGCGCACGTCCTGACCAGCATGGCTGCTTCAAGGACATTCTCAAGTAGATTCCTGCATACTCACTTTTTCCATTTTGGCTTGGGTTGTCAATCAATAGTAATAAAAATGAGGATTTTCCATATGTACCGTGTATATCTAATACAACTATTGAAAAAATGCAATGTCAATGAGATTTGCGCACGTCCTGACCAGCATGGCTGCTTCAAGGACATTCTCAAGTAGATTCCTGCATACTCACTTTTTTCATTTTGGCTTGGGTTGTCAATCAATAGTAATAATAATAAGGATTTTCCATATGTACCGTGTGTATCTAATACAATTATTGAAAAAATGCAATGTCAATGAGATTTGCGCACGTCCTGACCAGCATGGCTGCTTCAAGGACATTCTCAAGTAGATTCCTGCATACTCACTTTTTCCATTTTGGCTTGGGTTGTCAATCAATAGTAATAATAATAAGGATTTTCCATATGTACCGTGTGTATCTAATACAATTATTGAAAAAATGCAATGTCAATGAGATTTGCGCACGTCCTGACCAGCATGGCTGCTTCAAGGACATTCTCAAGTAGATTCCTGCATACTCACTTTTTCCATTTTGGCTTGGGTTGTCAATCAATAGTAATAATAATAAGGATTTTCCATATGTACCGTGTGTATCTAATACAATTATTGAAAAAATGCAATGTCAATGAGATTTGCGCACGTCCTGACCAGCATGGCTGCTTCAAGGACATTCTCAAGTAGATTCCTGCATACTCACTTTTTCCATTTTGGCTTGGGTTGTCAATCAATAGTAATAATAATAAGGATTTTCCATATGTACCGTGTGTATCTAATACAACTATTGAAAAAATGCAATGTCAATGAGATTTGCGCACGTCCTGACCAGCATGGCTGCTTCAAGGACATTCTCAAGTAGATTCCTGCATACTCACTTTTTCCATTTTGGCTTGGGTTGTCAATCAATAGTAATAAAAATGAGGATTTTCCATATGTACCGTGTATATCTAATACAACTATTGAAAAAATGCAATGTCAATGAGATTTGCGCACGTCCTGACCAGCATGGCTGCTTCAAGGACATTCTCAAGTAGATTCCTGCATACTCACTTTTTCCATTTTGGCTTGGGTTGTCAATCAATAGTAATAATAATAAGGATTTTCCATATGTACCGTGTGTATCTAATACAATTATTAAAAAAATGCAATGTCAATGAGATTTGCGCACGTCCTGACCAGCATGGCTGCTTCAAGGACATTCTCAAGTAGATTCCTGCATACTCACTTTTTCCATTTTGGCTTGGGTTGTCAATCAATAGTAATAATAATAAGGATTTTTCATATGTACCGTGTGTATCTAATACAACTATTGAAAAAATGCAATGTCAATGAGATTTGCGCACGTCCTGACCAGCATGGCTGCTTCAAGGACATTCTCAAGTAGATTCCTGCATACTCACTTTTTCCATTTTGGCTTGGGTTGTCAATCAATAGTAATAAAAATGAGGATTTTCCATATGTACCGTGTATATCTAATACAACTATTGAAAAAATGCAATGTCAATGAGATTTGCGCACGTCCTGACCAGCATGGCTGCTTCAAGGACATTCTCAAGTAGATTCCTGCATACTCACTTTTTCCATTTTGGCTTGGGTTGTCAATCAATAGTAATAATAATAAGGATTTTCCATATGTACCGTGTGTATCTAATACAATTATTGAAAAAATGCAATGTCAATGAGATTTGCGCACGTCCTGACCAGCATGGCTGCTTCAAGGACATTCTCAAGTAGATTCCTGCATACTCACTTTTTCCATTTTGGCTTGGGTTGTCAATCAATAGTAATAATAATAAGGATTTTCCATATGTACCGTGTGTATCTAATACAATTATTGAAAAAATGCAATGTCAATGAGATTTGCGCACGTCCTGACCAGCATGGCTGCTTCAAGGACATTCTCAAGTAGATTCCTGCATACTCACTTTTTCCATTTTGGCTTGGGTTGTCAATCAATAGTAATAATAATAAGGATTTTCCATATGTACCGTGTGTATCTAATACAATTATTGAAAAAATGCAATGTCAATGAGATTTGCGCACGTCCTGACCAGCATGGCTGCTTCAAGGACATTCTCAAGTAGATTCCTGCATACTCACTTTTTCCATTTTGGCTTGGGTTGTCAATCAATAGTAATAATAATAAGGATTTTCCATATGTACCGTGTGTATCTAATACAACTATTGAAAAAATGCAATGTCAATGAGATTTGCGCACGTCCTGACCAGCATGGCTGCTTCAAGGACATTCTCAAGTAGATTCCTGCATACTCACTTTTTCCATTTTGGCTTGGGTTGTCAATCAATAGTAATAAAAATGAGGATTTTCCATATGTACCGTGTATATCTAATACAACTATTGAAAAAATGCAATGTCAATGAGATTTGCGCACGTCCTGACCAGCATGGCTGCTTCAAGGACATTCTCAAGTAGATTCCTGCATACTCACTTTTTCCATTTTGGCTTGGGTTGTCAATCAATAGTAATAATAATAAGGATTTTCCATATGTACCGTGTGTATCTAATACAATTATTGAAAAAATGCAATGTCAATGAGATTTGCGCACGTCCTGACCAGCATGGCTGCTTCAAGGACATTCTCAAGTAGATTCCTGCATACTCACTTTTTCCATTTTGGCTTGGGTTGTCAATCAATAGTAATAATAATAAGGATTTTCCATATGTACCGTGTGTATCTAATACAACTATTGAAAAAATGCAATGTCAATGAGATTTGCGCACGTCCTGATCAGCATGGCTGCTTCAAGGACATTCTCAAGTAGATTCTTGCATACTCACTTTTTCCATTTTGGCTTGGGTTGTCAATCAATAGTAATAAAAATGAGGATTTTCCATATGTACCGTGTATATGTAATACAACTATTGAAAAAATGCAATGTCAATGAGATTTGCGCACGTCCTGACCAGCATGGCTGCTTCAAGGACATTCTCAAGTAGATTCCTGCATACTCACTTTTTCCATTTTGGCTTGGGTTGTCAATCAATAGTAATAATAATAAGGATTTTCCATATGTACCGTGTGTATCTAATACAATTATTGAAAAAATGCAATGTCAATGAGATTTGCGCACGTCCTGACCAGCATGGCTGCTTCAAGGACATTCTCAAGTAGATTCCTGCATACTCACTTTTTCCATTTTGGCTTGGGTTGTCAATCAATAGTAATAATAATAAGGATTTTCCATATGTACCGTGTGTATCTAATACAACTATTGAAAAAATGCAATGTCAATGAGATTTGCGCACGTCCTGACCAGCATGGCTGCTTCAAGGACATTCTCAAGTAGATTCCTGCATACTCACTTTTTCCATTTTGGCTTGGGTTGTCAATCAATAGTAATAAAAATGAGGATTTTCCATATGTACCGTGTATATCTAATACAACTATTGAAAAAATGCAATGTCAATGAGATTTGCGCACGTCCTGACCAGCATGGCTGCTTCAAGGACATTCTCAAGTAGATTCCTGCATACTTACTTTTTCCATTTTGGCTTGGGTTGTCAATCAATAGTAATAATAATAAGGATTTTCCATATGTACCGTGTGTATCTAATACAATTATTGAAAAAATGCAATGTCAATGAGATTTGCGCACGTCCTGACCAGCATGGCTGCTTCAAGGACATTCTCAAGTAGATTCCTGCATACTCACTTTTTCCATTTTGGCTTGGGTTGTCAATCAATAGTAATAATAATAAGGATTTTCCATATGTACCGTGTGTATCTAATACAACTATTGAAAAAATGCAATGTCAATGAGATTTGCGCACGTCCTGATCAGCATGGCTGCTTCAAGGACATTCTCAAGTAGATTCCTGCATACTCACTTTTTCCATTTTGGCTTGGGTTGTCAATCAATAGTAATAAAAATGAGGATTTTCCATATGTACCGTGTATATCTAATACAACTATTGAAAAAATGCAATGTCAATGAGATTTGCGCACGTCCTGACCAGCATGGCTGCTTCAAGGACATTCTCAAGTAGATTCCTGCATACTCACTTTTTCCATTTTGGCTTGGGTTGTCAATCAATAGTAATAATAATAAGGATTTTCCATATGTACCGTGTGTATCTAATACAATTATTGAAAAAATGCAATGTCAATGAGATTTGCGCACGTCCTGACCAGCATGGCTGCTTCAAGGACATTCTCAAGTAGATTCCTGCATACTCACTTTTTCCATTTTGGCTTGGGTTGTCAATCAATAGTAATAATAATAAGGATTTTCCATATGTACCGTGTGTATCTAATACAACTATTGAAAAAATGCAATGTCAATGAGATTTGCGCACGTCCTGACCAGCATGTCTGCTTCAAGGACATTCTCAAGTAGATTCCTGCATACTCACTTTTTCCATTTTGGCTTGGGTTGTCAATCAATAGTAATAAAAATGAGGATTTTCCATATGTACCGTGTGTATCTAATACAACTATTGAAAAAATGCAATGTCAATGAGATTTGCGCACGTCCTGACCAGCATGGCTGCTTCAAGGACATTCTCAAGTAGATTCCTGCATACTCACTTTTTCCATTTTGGCTTGGGTTGTCAATCAATAGTAATAATAATAAGGATTTTCCATATGTACCGTGTGTATCTAATACAACTATTGAAAAAATGCAATGTCAATGAGATTTGCGCACGTCCTAACCAGCATGGCTGCTTCAAGGACATTCTCAAGTAGATTCCTGCATACTCACTTTTTCCATTTTGGCTTGGGTTGTCAATCAATAGTAATAAAAATAAGGATTTTCCATATGTACCGTGTGTACAGGTCCGTCACACTCGGGCTCAGATTGGGTACCACTTCTAGTACTGCATTTCGTCCCTCGGTAGTACAAAAGGTACCCAAGTTTGACAGATCGCAGTACACTTTTCACGGCATTCTAGATTACCTTATGAGCCATAAAATTTTGGGCAACTGCAAGGGACATGGAAGTCTTTAATTTGTCTTTGGTGTGTATCTAATACAATTATTGAAAAAATGCAATGTCAATGAGGTTTGCGCACGTCCTGTGCTGTAACCGATGGTTTCAAAGTTTCGCTTGTGACTTTGTCACAAAGCATTAATAAGATTGCCTCCTTGAATACAACCCTGGACATAACTCACAGAGCAGCATAAAAGTCGCTCTTTCTCCCGAACATAACCCTTTCCCAACGGTACCACTCACCCTGCTCACGTTTGTTGACAGCGGTTTGAGCCACGGCAAAATAACCCTAGCCGAGAGCAGACATAGGTAGGGCAAGGGGCTATGATACACGCAAAGAGAATAAATATACAAATACGAAATAATCGGCATAGATCGTATTTCTTATGGAAATTAGAGACGGTTTGAGTGAGCTTGGCTTTCTAGCATCGCAAGTTCTATTCTGTCCCGACCACAGCCGCGAGCAGTTAGTGCGCGCCGTGTGTAAAGTATTAAAATCAAAAAGTGTGTGATATGAGCGAGTAGTGATATTTTTTACATTTTGCTATGTTTTTCCAATTGTAGGTGAAAAGTCATCTCAAAATCAATTTTCCTAAAAGTAGTGTTAGTAGTGTATTAAAAGTTGTAAATTAAAAGTGGTTAGTATTGTAAAAAGTTGTCATAAGATAAAATGCCTAAAATCTATTGTTATATCACTAGGGTAAAGTGCGTTAAAACCATCCTGTACTACACCATACTACTAAGGAAAACCAAATTATAAGAAAAAGGTAATTGAGATAGTTTGTAAAGAATAAATCCTACTTGCGGTAAAATGTGCGGTTTAGTGAATTGTAATACTAATAATGGTGGATAGGTCCACAAAGGGCCTTTTTCTTTCACGTATCCATTCAGCTTTTGTCCGGGTGACAACGCTATTGAACGCCCAGACAAAGGACCGGGACAGGATAAAAGGATATTGTCCAACATCCTTAAGGACAGCAACCCGCCATTTTGTTTGGATCCTGGTGGCGTGGAAGGCATAGTGACCTGAACTGGATCGTTTTCCCAGATCGAACCAAGCTTTCAACCCGAGCTTTCAAGCCAGTCATCGTGAGTTACGATTATCGTCTTTCGTTGGGGAACCTGGCCCGCCGGTTTTCTACAACCACGACCGCCGCCGCCGGAAGTCATTCCGAGTAATTACGTTGCCCTCACGTACAAGACCTCATCCGCCACGAAGAAGCCCAGCCAACACTCCGGTTCCGTCATCGTTCTCACCGGATGTTAATGCAGCGACCGAGTCAAAAGCCCATTAAGAAAAACCGCAAGTAGTAGAAATATGTGACGTCACATTAGTGTTTAAGACCAAACAACACCCACACCTACACAAATCAATGTATGCTAGCCTTAATACAATGTTGCGCATGTTAAACGAAATATTTGGATTCATTTCGAAGTGTTGAAAGTTTCACTACTCGTATTTGAAGTTTTTCCCGTTAATTCCGGACTCAAAAAGGAGTCACTACTCGTATTTGAAGTTTTTCCCGTTAATTCCGGACTCAAAAAGGAGTCATCATGCCTCTCTCTCTGCGTGGTTAGTTCCGAACAGAAGTTGTTGTGTGGCTTTTGAGCACTGAAATCCATAAGGTTCTATTTGCGAATATCATCGACCCTAGTTATGCTTATGGGTATGCTCTAATGAATTGAGTTCCTGCTGGAAGTGAGTGTTTGACAGGTGGAGAGTAGAGTGCCTGTAAACAAGAGTGACGTCATGTTCCAGTTTTGACAGGTCTCCTGCTCGATTGGAACACGGATTTGTATGGAAATGACAGTTCACCGCTGTTCCAATTTTGACATTGACGCCACTCTTATCTAGATCCACTCTGGTGGAGAGTTGTTGTGCCGTTTCCTTATTCCGACCCTGTGATTACCCTAATCCCACTGAGCATAGTCCAAGGGGGTTACAAATTGGCGCCCAGCATAAACAAATTAAATCGATATCGGTTACAACATTTTTCCGCACCCGTGAGAGGGAGGAGAAAACAGTAAATCTGTTTTAGAAACAAATTTGCGTTCTTCAAACAGCAAGTTAAGGTGCAATATGCGCTTGTAGTCCATTAGGTTATCAAATTTATTTAATAGACCACTGGTCTGAATTTCTCGTAGGATAACAAATTCGCGTTTAACGACCCCTTGGTCGTGTAAACAAAATTCATTGATTAGTTTTGGTGGTACATCTGCATTAAAGAGTCTAAATTATAAAGAGACGAAATCTGATCATATTCAAAATAAATCAGCTAGCAACTATGCCAAATCTATTACGCAGCACTGCCAATGTTGAATCCCATGCTAAAAGTGAGTCACAGGTTTTATGTGTTGAGTTTTCACAGGTTTGGGTAACGAATGAAAAATTGACTGAATGTGTGGAAAACCAATGTAATGAGTAGAGCATTCTTTATGCAAAGCATGAAAATTGCAACCGACACTCAAGTATTCAGAAAATATGCTACTTCAGAAGAAGCAAAATTTTCGTGGGCGGTAACATTTTTGTGTGAGTCGTTTTCAGCTTGTGTGAAAAAGTGTTTGACAAGTCTCCTGCTCGATTGGAATGACATTGACAGTAAACTTGGAATTCCAATTGGAACATTTCGCTTCTTTGCTTATAGTTTCTTTTAGAGTGCCTGTAAACAAGAGTGACGTCATGTTCCAGTTTTGACAGGTCTCCTGCTCGATTGGAACACGGATTTGTATGGAAATGACAGTTCACCGCTGTTCCAATTTTGACATTGACGCCACTCTTATCTAGATCCACTCTGGTTTCTTTAATCTGCATGCTGTAGAGGCCTTTTCATGTGACAGATCCGTCTATGCATTTGTTTATATCGGTGGAGGACCGGTGCTAACACGGGCCTGTCATTTTCATAGAAGAAATGTCAAAGTGCTTCTCGATCAGCTGATTTGAGACGTCATGTGAATAGGCCTTAGGAGGTGATAAATACTACATGATAATTTCAGCTGTTCTGTGTAGTTTTGTAGTGATTGCAGCATTTCAGCGGTATCAAGTGAGCCCTAGAACCACAAAGGCCGTTTTTAAAACCGTCCTGGAGTCTGTTTAATCAAAAACAAGACTGAGAAGGGTGAGTACTGCTGGATAGAAGAGTGAGTCTGTACAGGGCACAGACGTTGATCTGGCAGTGGTTCGAGCACTTGATACCACCGAAAAGCTACAACCATTCAAAACACTTCAAAGGATGGAGTCGGAGATGCAATTAAAATACCAAAACCTTTTGGTACACCATTTAGAAAAGGAGGAGGTAGAGTTCGAACTGCACATACGGACAGTGCAATATGAGAAAAATGAAAGTTTAGCAGTGCTTAGGAGACGTCTGCGTGACACTCTTAAGAGGGAGAAGGCTGAACCAACCGAAAAGGATTTTTCCAAATGTGAAGGGCGTACTGTAGATGGGGAGATTAAGTTGATTGATAAAGCAATCAAAGAGATCAGTGATATTTTGATGAATAAGAAAAGTTTTGATGGAGTAAAGGATTCTTTGAAAACACGTTTAGTGCATTATTTCGCACGGTGTTCGACAATCCAATCATCAGCGGAGGAAGATAATGATTTAGAAGATTTTGATAAACTTATCAGTACTATCCGCCAGTTGTACAACACGTACTTCACCATCTTCACCCCTATTGATTCGATTCGAAAGGAGGTGATGATGCAGATATCCAATTCATTAACTCAACTGCAAATATCTAAGGCTGGGACTTCAAAGGTTCCAAGTGTGTCCAGAGAAACCCAGACCGAAGATACCGACATAGATCAGCAGAGCCAAGCAGAAAATAACGAGAACTCCAGAAAGGGGTCCTCGAGACGACAACTCCTCTCAGGTTTGCAGCAGGTTGACACATTGTCACCTGTAGCCTCGGGCAGTGGTTTCCAACCTCTGAAATCAGGGAATCGGAAGCAAACAGAACCAGAGAGGATGATAAGACGTTTTCAGTTGTCCGGTACACGCGAAGATTTTGAAATTGATACAGATTCATCTGGTTCCGTTTCGCCACCAAGAAGGTCGAAGTCCAGGCCACAAAGGTCAGTTGCAAGGCGTAGTAGACCAGTCTCAGAGTGGAATTTGCGTTATGATGGTAGAGATGGGGGTCGAGATTTAATGAAATTTATTCGGGAAGTTGAATTTTATGCCAAATCTGAAAATTTTTCGGACAAGGAACTATTCCGATCAGCGATACATCTTTTCGCTGGCCTGGCAAAACTGTGGTTCATGTCAGGAGTGGAGAATGATGAATTCACTACCTGGAAAGAACAGGTGGCAGAAATGAAAAAAGAGTTTTTGAGCCCTGACCACGACCACGTTAGCGAGGTCAGAGCGATAGATAGAAAACAGAGGTCGAAGGAAAAATTCCAAGACTTTTTCTTCGACATTCAGAAAATTTTCAATTCTTTGACCAAACCCATCTCCGAAAAGAAAAAGTTCGAGATAGTGTTCCGAAATCTTAGGGCCGATTATAAAGGGCCTGTGGTGGCTGCTCAGGTGGATAATCTGGCAGATTTGAAAACCTTTGGCCGAAAATTGGATGCTACTTTTTGGTATAAATATGAAACCCGTAGCCAAGAAGAGCAGGTGACCAAAAACCGGCCACAGGTGAACGAATTGAAGTCGAATCCAAAGCAAAAATCCTATAATGACAAAAGTCGCCAAGCATCGAAAGAGTCGCCGAAACCTGTAGAAAAAGTTCCAAAAAAGACACAAAATGTAGATCAGGCTAACGAGAAAGAGAAGAATGAAAATAGTCAACCTGACGTATTGAAATTGTTGATAGAGAAACATGTTCCTATTCCTCCAGGAGTATGCTTCAACTGTCGACTACAAGGTCACCATCAAAGCGATTGTGACCGTCCCAAGCATAAATTTTGTTTCAAATGTGGTTTTCTCAATGTGGACACGAAATCATGCCCGTGATGTTTAAAAAACGCCTAAATACCCGTCTGGAGGGGCAGACGGATGTAAAGGGTATAGCGAAATCCCCAGAAGTGTCCGATATACACCCATTGTCGCTAGGATTGAGAAAAGTAGAGGGAGACGAATATTTGTATTCATCAACAATGGAAATCAACGAACATTTTTTGAAAATGACAAACGACGATAGGCCGTTTGTTAAGGTGGATATTTTAGGAATTCCAAGGGTAGGTTTGCTTGACAGTGGGGCAAATCGTACTGTGTTGGGTTCTGGAGCAAACTCTCTAATTAAAGCCTGTAAATTAACCTTACAACCGGTTCAAATTGACATAGCGACGGCTAGTGGCCAAAAGCTAGATGTCGCCGGTAGTGTAGAATTGCCAATTACGTTTAGTGGCATAACAAAAATCGTGTCAGCTTTGGTCATTCCGTCCATCAAGCGACCATTGATCTTGGGATCAGATTTTTGGCAATCCTTCGGGATTGTGCCAACAATTAAGCCCCTAGAAGATCAAGAAGAAATCGCAGAATTGCCGGAGATAGAAACAATACTAAACGAACAACAATTGGCTAGACTGGAAGAAGTCAAGCAATTGTTCAAGCCAGCGGTGGATGGTCAATTGGAGACCACCTCCATGATTAACCACCGAATAGAATTGTCGGACGAAACTAAAAAGCTTCCTCCGGTTCGGATCAACCCGTTTCCGACCTCTCCGGCCAGGCAGGATAAGATTAATCTAGAGCTAGATTCAATGTTGAAGAGTGGTATCATAGAAAGGTCATATAGTGCCTGGGCACTACGGCTAGTTCCAGTCGATAAGCCAGATGGCTCAGTTCGGCTTTGTCTGGATGCCCGTAAGCTCAATGAGAGGACTGTCCGGGACTCTTACCCTTTTCCCCACGCTGATAGAATTCTGAGCCGACTAGGACCCTGTCGGTACATATCGACGATAGACCTATCGAAAGCGTTTTTGCAGGTTCCACTGCACCCACGTTCTCGGAAGTACACAGCGTTCTCAGTGTTGGGGAGGGGGCTGTTCCAGTTCACTCGCATGCCATTTGGCTTGGTAAACAGTCCCGCAACCTTGTCGCGGCTGATGGACCGAGTCTTGGGTGGGAGTGAACTGGAACCAAACGTGTTTGTTTATCTTGATGATATCATCGTGATAAGCAACACGTTTGAGGAGCACCTGGACAGGCTCAGAGACTTGGCAGCCAGACTAAAAGCTGCTAACCTATCTATAAATTTGCAAAAGTCAAAGTTCTGCGTATCAGAGGTCGCATACTTGGGATACATCCTCGGTCAGAATGGGATCCGTCCCAACCCGGACCGAATTGAGGCCATTGTTAATTTTGAACGGCCAAAGTCCCTACGGGCGGTACGCAGATTCATTGGAATGTGCAATTATTATAGACGGTTTATAGCTTCATTTAGCGAGACCGTACGACCATTAACAGATCTGCTCAAAGATCACCCCAAAAATGTTAAATGGAATGACACTGCCGAAGCTTCCTTTGTAAAGATCAAAGAATTGCTTATCAGTGCTCCCATTCTCACAAACCCCGACTTTTCGAAACCATTTAGCATTCACTGTGACGCCAGTGACACTGCGATTGCTAGCGTTTTAACGCAAAACTATGAGGGTATGGACAAACCGATAGCATACTTCTCACAAAAGCTTAGCACCACCCAACAACGGTACGCGGCTACCGAAAAAGAAGCCTTAGCAGTCCTTAACTCACTGGAGAAGTCACTGGAGAAGTATCGAGGGTTCTCGATTCACGGTCATAACGGACGCCTCCGCACTCACGTTTATCTTGAAAAGTACCTGGAAAACTTCTTCTCGATTGTGTAGATGGAGCCTCCTGCTTCAGAAACACGATATGGAGATAAAACATCGTAAAGGAGTGGATAACGTCGTCCCCGATGCACTCTCGAGGGCAGTCGAGGAAATTAGAACCAAATCCGCAAGCTCGGAATGGTACAACTATATGTACAAAAAAGTCCAAGAAGAGCCAGAGAATTTTAAAGATTTCCGTATCGAGAACGGAATTCTCAAAAAATTCGTGTCGGATTCAGATTGTGTAGATTACCGATTTGAGTGGAAAATCTGTATCCCTCACGAGCTCAAAGAGAAGATTTTATTTGAAGAACACGACGAAGCTGTACACCTAGGATACGAGAAAACGTTAGCCCGAATTAGACGGAGATTTTATTGGCCTCATATGGCCAAAGAGATAAAATCATATGTGCAAAAGTGCACTATATGTCAAGAGAGTAAGCCTAGCAACCAATCCCAACACCCAGTAATGGGACGTCAAAGAGTAACTACTAAACCTTTCCAGATTGTGGCACTAGATTACATCCAATCACTGCCTAGGAGTAAATCAGGAAACTGCCACTTACTGATTGTGATGGATCTCTTTTCCAAATATTGTCTGTTATTTCCTGTTCGAAAGATTTCGACAGCTTCTGTAATTAAAATCTTGGAAAAAAGCTGGTTCCGCAGATATGGCGTTCCTGAATGCTTGATATCTGATAACGCTTCGACCTTTCTATCCAAAGAATTTAAAGCCCTGTTGGAGAAATACCGTATTCAACATTGGGCCAACTCTAGGCACCACAGCCAAGCAAACCCCGTTGAACGGTTAAACCGAACAGTTAACGCCTGCGTTCGAACCTATGTCCGGACTGACCAAACTCTTTGGGACAGCCGCATCTCAGAAGTAGGACATGTACTAAACAATACACCCCATAGTTCAACCGGTTTCTCTCCTTATAAGATTCTTTTTGGACACGAAGTCATAGGAAGAGGAGATGAACACCGAGTAGACAGGGAGAAAGAAGACGTTTCGGATGCTGAAAGGCTAGAAAACAAGTTAAAAATAGACCAATCTATTCGAGACATGGTTGTCAAGAATTTACAAAAACAATACTCGAAAAACTCACAATACTACAATTTGCGTAGAAAGAACGTGGCACCGGTGTACTCTGTAGGTCAAAAAGTCTACAAACGAAACTTTAAACAGTCTTCTGCGATAGACAAATTTAATGCGAAGCTGGCACCATCCTACATCCCATGTACGGTAGTTGCTAGGGTGGGTACGAGTTCCTACGAGCTGTCCGACGAAACAGGAAAACCTCTGGGAATCTTCTCCTCCGCCGATCTGAAGCCACAAACCTGAAAAAGAAAACGAACTTTTACTAGTCATACCTCCAAGTTTTAATCAATGGAACATTGATGTAAATAACACAGAATACTTAGCTGAATGACTGAGCGATTCGCACAGTAATTTGTTTCCCTCTGGTGCTGCAGGCCAGGGTAAACACCTGAAACCGAAACAGAAATGATGTTGAGACAGAGTTTCAGAAAGTGATAGCGAGTAACCAACGAAACACAGAAGAAAAGTACTTACACAGAAGAATTTTCCTAATTCTCGTAAAGTTTATTGCGGTTGAATTTCCTGACCAACAGTGCAAGTGTCATCAAAACCGATCAATGAATATTACCACTGAAATTCGACCCGTTTTAGAGCGCTCAAACGAAAAGTAAACTTTTCGAGCATTGATAATTATTCGATTAGTAAACAACAACTGACAGATGGAATGGTAACTCGTCACTCACCAAATGAGAGATAGCCGTCGGTGAGAGTTCATGTTTTTTTGCTCTTTCCGCGAGAAAGAGAAAATAAAAACAATGGATCAGTGCACGGGTTCACTAATTTGACGTTTGAGCGGTGCCGAATTCACTCGTTGCCATGGCCACGTAAATAACACGGCACCGCTCAAAAGTCAAATAGTAAACTCGTGCATCGGTCCATATGCGATCAGAGATTGCGTCAATAAAAGTTGCGTTTACCATTGGTAAACGAGTCTTGAAAATGAAATGGCTAGTAAAGTTTATACAAATTGCGGAATACAGTTTCTTTTCTCCCCGGTCGGAGAGGTATTGTAACCGATGGTTTCAAAGTTTCGCTTGTGACTTTGTCACAAAGCATTAATAAGATTGCCTCCTTGAATACAACCCTGGACATAACTCACAGAGCAGCATAAAAGTCGCTCTTTCTCCCGAACATAACCCTTTCCCAACGGTACCACTCACCCTGCTCACGTTTGTTGACAGCGGTTTGAGCCACGGCAAAATAACCCTAGCCGAGAGCAGACATAGGTAGGGCAAGGGGCTATGATACACGCAAAGAGAATAAATATACAAATACGAAATAATCGGCATAGATCGTATTTCTTATGGAAATTAGAGACGGTTTGAGTGAGCTTGGCTTTCTAGCATCGCAAGTTCTATTCTGTCCCGACCACAGCCGCGAGCAGTTAGTGCGCGCCGTGTGTAAAGTATTAAAATCAAAAAGTGTGTGATATGAGCGAGTAGTGATATTTTTTACATTTTGCTATGTTTTTCCAATTGTAGGTGAAAAGTCATCTCAAAATCAATTTTCCTAAAAGTAGTGTTAGTAGTGTATTAAAAGTTGTAAATTAAAAGTGGTTAGTATTGTAAAAAGTTGTCATAAGATAAAATGCCTAAAATCTATTGTTATATCACTAGGGTAAAGTGCGTTAAAACCATCCTGTACTACACCATACTACTAAGGAAAACCAAATTATAAGAAAAAGGTAATTGAGATAGTTTGTAAAGAATAAATCCTACTTGCGGTAAAATGTGCGGTTTAGTGAATTGTAATACTAATAATGGTGGATAGGTCCACAAAGGGCCTTTTTCTTTCACGTATCCATTCAGCTTTTGTCCGGGTGACAACGCTATTGAACGCCCAGACAAAGGACCGGGACAGGATAAAAGGATATTGTCCAACATCCTTAAGGACAGCAACCCGCCATTTTGTTTGGATCCTGGTGGCGTGGAAGGCATAGTGACCTGAACTGGATCGTTTTCCCAGATCGAACCAAGCTTTCAACCCGAGCTTTCAAGCCAGTCATCGTGAGTTACGATTATCGTCTTTCGTTGGGGAACCTGGCCCGCCGGTTTTCTACAACCACGACCGCCGCCGCCGGAAGTCATTCCGAGTAATTACGTTGCCCTCACGTACAAGACCTCATCCGCCACGAAGAAGCCCAGCCAACACTCCGGTTCCGTCATCGTTCTCACCGGATGTTAATGCAGCGACCGAGTCAAAAGCCCATTAAGAAAAACCGCAAGTAGTAGAAATATGTGACGTCACATTAGTGTTTAAGACCAAACAACACCCACACCTACACAAATCAATGTATGCTAGCCTTAATACAATGTTGCGCATGTTAAACGAAATATTTGGATTCATTTCGAAGTGTTGAAAGTTTCACTACTCGTATTTGAAGTTTTTCCCGTTAATTCCGGACTCAAAAAGGAGTCACTACTCGTATTTGAAGTTTTTCCCGTTAATTCCGGACTCAAAAAGGAGTCATCATGCCTCTCTCTCTGCGTGGTTAGTTCCGAACAGAAGTTGTTGTGTGGCTTTTGAGCACTGAAATCCATAAGGTTCTATTTGCGAATATCATCGACCCTAGTTATGCTTATGGGTATGCTCTAATGAATTGAGTTCCTGCTGGAAGTGAGTGTTTGACAGGTGGAGAGTAGAGTGCCTGTAAACAAGAGTGACGTCATGTTCCAGTTTTGACAGGTCTCCTGCTCGATTGGAACACGGATTTGTATGGAAATGACAGTTCACCGCTGTTCCAATTTTGACATTGACGCCACTCTTATCTAGATCCACTCTGGTGGAGAGTTGTTGTGCCGTTTCCTTATTCCGACCCTGTGATTACCCTAATCCCACTGAGCATAGTCCAAGGGGGTTACAAATTGGCGCCCAGCATAAACAAATTAAATCGATATCGGTTACAACATTTTTCCGCACCCGTGAGAGGGAGGAGAAAACAGTAAATCTGTTTTAGAAACAAATTTGCGTTCTTCAAACAGCAAGTTAAGGTGCAATATGCGCTTGTAGTCCATTAGGTTATCAAATTTATTTAATAGACCACTGGTCTGAATTTCTCGTAGGATAACAAATTCGCGTTTAACGACCCCTTGGTCGTGTAAACAAAATTCATTGATTAGTTTTGGTGGTACATCTGCATTAAAGAGTCTAAATTATAAAGAGACGAAATCTGATCATATTCAAAATAAATCAGCTAGCAACTATGCCAAATCTATTACGCAGCACTGCCAATGTTGAATCCCATGCTAAAAGTGAGTCACAGGTTTTATGTGTTGAGTTTTCACAGGTTTGGGTAACGAATGAAAAATTGACTGAATGTGTGGAAAACCAATGTAATGAGTAGAGCATTCTTTATGCAAAGCATGAAAATTGCAACCGACACTCAAGTATTCAGAAAATATGCTACTTCAGAAGAAGCAAAATTTTCGTGGGCGGTAACATTTTTGTGTGAGTCGTTTTCAGCTTGTGTGAAAAAGTGTTTGACAAGTCTCCTGCTCGATTGGAATGACATTGACAGTAAACTTGGAATTCCAATTGGAACATTTCGCTTCTTTGCTTATAGTTTCTTTTAGAGTGCCTGTAAACAAGAGTGACGTCATGTTCCAGTTTTGACAGGTCTCCTGCTCGATTGGAACACGGATTTGTATGGAAATGACAGTTCACCGCTGTTCCAATTTTGACATTGACGCCACTCTTATCTAGATCCACTCTGGTTTCTTTAATCTGCATGCTGTAGAGGCCTTTTCATGTGACAGATCCGTCTATGCATTTGTTTATATCGGTGGAGGACCGGTGCTAACACGGGCCTGTCATTTTCATAGAAGAAATGTCAAAGTGCTTCTCGATCAGCTGATTTGAGACGTCATGTGAATAGGCCTTAGGAGGTGATAAATACTACATGATAATTTCAGCTGTTCTGTGTAGTTTTGTAGTGATTGCAGCATTTCAGCGGTATCAAGTGAGCCCTAGAACCACAAAGGCCGTTTTTAAAACCGTCCTGGAGTCTGTTTAATCAAAAACAAGACTGAGAAGGGTGAGTACTGCTGGATAGAAGAGTGAGTCTGTACAGGGCACAGACGTTGATCTGGCAGTGGTTCGAGCACTTGATACCACCGAAAAGCTACAACCATTCAAAACACTTCAAAGGATGGAGTCGGAGATGCAATTAAAATACCAAAACCTTTTGGTACACCATTTAGAAAAGGAGGAGGTAGAGTTCGAACTGCACATACGGACAGTGCAATATGAGAAAAATGAAAGTTTAGCAGTGCTTAGGAGACGTCTGCGTGACACTCTTAAGAGGGAGAAGGCTGAACCAACCGAAAAGGATTTTTCCAAATGTGAAGGGCGTACTGTAGATGGGGAGATTAAGTTGATTGATAAAGCAATCAAAGAGATCAGTGATATTTTGATGAATAAGAAAAGTTTTGATGGAGTAAAGGATTCTTTGAAAACACGTTTAGTGCATTATTTCGCACGGTGTTCGACAATCCAATCATCAGCGGAGGAAGATAATGATTTAGAAGATTTTGATAAACTTATCAGTACTATCCGCCAGTTGTACAACACGTACTTCACCATCTTCACCCCTATTGATTCGATTCGAAAGGAGGTGATGATGCAGATATCCAATTCATTAACTCAACTGCAAATATCTAAGGCTGGGACTTCAAAGGTTCCAAGTGTGTCCAGAGAAACCCAGACCGAAGATACCGACATAGATCAGCAGAGCCAAGCAGAAAATAACGAGAACTCCAGAAAGGGGTCCTCGAGACGACAACTCCTCTCAGGTTTGCAGCAGGTTGACACATTGTCACCTGTAGCCTCGGGCAGTGGTTTCCAACCTCTGAAATCAGGGAATCGGAAGCAAACAGAACCAGAGAGGATGATAAGACGTTTTCAGTTGTCCGGTACACGCGAAGATTTTGAAATTGATACAGATTCATCTGGTTCCGTTTCGCCACCAAGAAGGTCGAAGTCCAGGCCACAAAGGTCAGTTGCAAGGCGTAGTAGACCAGTCTCAGAGTGGAATTTGCGTTATGATGGTAGAGATGGGGGTCGAGATTTAATGAAATTTATTCGGGAAGTTGAATTTTATGCCAAATCTGAAAATTTTTCGGACAAGGAACTATTCCGATCAGCGATACATCTTTTCGCTGGCCTGGCAAAACTGTGGTTCATGTCAGGAGTGGAGAATGATGAATTCACTACCTGGAAAGAACAGGTGGCAGAAATGAAAAAAGAGTTTTTGAGCCCTGACCACGACCACGTTAGCGAGGTCAGAGCGATAGATAGAAAACAGAGGTCGAAGGAAAAATTCCAAGACTTTTTCTTCGACATTCAGAAAATTTTCAATTCTTTGACCAAACCCATCTCCGAAAAGAAAAAGTTCGAGATAGTGTTCCGAAATCTTAGGGCCGATTATAAAGGGCCTGTGGTGGCTGCTCAGGTGGATAATCTGGCAGATTTGAAAACCTTTGGCCGAAAATTGGATGCTACTTTTGGTATAAATATGAAACCCGTAGCCAAGAAGAGCAGGTGACCAAAAACCGGCCACAGGTGAACGAATTGAAGTCGAATCCAAAGCAAAAATCCTATAATGACAAAAGTCGCCAAGCATCGAAAGAGTCGCCGAAACCTGTAGAAAAAGTTCCAAAAAAGACACAAAATGTAGATCAGGCTAACGAGAAAGAGAAGAATGAAAATAGTCAACCTGACGTATTGAAATTGTTGATAGAGAAACATGTTCCTATTCCTCCAGGAGTATGCTTCAACTGTCGACTACAAGGTCACCATCAAAGCGATTGTGACCGTCCCAAGCATAAATTTTGTTTCAAATGTGGTTTTCTCAATGTGGACACGAAATCATGCCCGTGATGTTTAAAAAACGCCTAAATACCCGTCTGGAGGGGCAGACGGATGTAAAGGGTATAGCGAAATCCCCAGAAGTGTCCGATATACACCCATTGTCGCTAGGATTGAGAAAAGTAGAGGGAGACGAATATTTGTATTCATCAACAATGGAAATCAACGAACATTTTTTGAAAATGACAAACGACGATAGGCCGTTTGTTAAGGTGGATATTTTAGGAATTCCAAGGGTAGGTTTGCTTGACAGTGGGGCAAATCGTACTGTGTTGGGTTCTGGAGCAAACTCTCTAATTAAAGCCTGTAAATTAACCTTACAACCGGTTCAAATTGACATAGCGACGGCTAGTGGCCAAAAGCTAGATGTCGCCGGTAGTGTAGAATTGCCAATTACGTTTAGTGGCATAACAAAAATCGTGTCAGCTTTGGTCATTCCGTCCATCAAGCGACCATTGATCTTGGGATCAGATTTTTGGCAATCCTTCGGGATTGTGCCAACAATTAAGCCCCTAGAAGATCAAGAAGAAATCGCAGAATTGCCGGAGATAGAAACAATACTAAACGAACAACAATTGGCTAGACTGGAAGAAGTCAAGCAATTGTTCAAGCCAGCGGTGGATGGTCAATTGGAGACCACCTCCATGATTAACCACCGAATAGAATTGTCGGACGAAACTAAAAAGCTTCCTCCGGTTCGGATCAACCCGTTTCCGACCTCTCCGGCCAGGCAGGATAAGATTAATCTAGAGCTAGATTCAATGTTGAAGAGTGGTATCATAGAAAGGTCATATAGTGCCTGGGCACTACGGCTAGTTCCAGTCGATAAGCCAGATGGCTCAGTTCGGCTTTGTCTGGATGCCCGTAAGCTCAATGAGAGGACTGTCCGGGACTCTTACCCTTTTCCCCACGCTGATAGAATTCTGAGCCGACTAGGACCCTGTCGGTACATATCGACGATAGACCTATCGAAAGCGTTTTTGCAGGTTCCACTGCACCCACGTTCTCGGAAGTACACAGCGTTCTCAGTGTTGGGGAGGGGGCTGTTCCAGTTCACTCGCATGCCATTTGGCTTGGTAAACAGTCCCGCAACCTTGTCGCGGCTGATGGACCGAGTCTTGGGTGGGAGTGAACTGGAACCAAACGTGTTTGTTTATCTTGATGATATCATCGTGATAAGCAACACGTTTGAGGAGCACCTGGACAGGCTCAGAGACTTGGCAGCCAGACTAAAAGCTGCTAACCTATCTATAAATTTGCAAAAGTCAAAGTTCTGCGTATCAGAGGTCGCATACTTGGGATACATCCTCGGTCAGAATGGGATCCGTCCCAACCCGGACCGAATTGAGGCCATTGTTAATTTTGAACGGCCAAAGTCCCTACGGGCGGTACGCAGATTCATTGGAATGTGCAATTATTATAGACGGTTTATAGCTTCATTTAGCGAGACCGTACGACCATTAACAGATCTGCTCAAAGATCACCCCAAAAATGTTAAATGGAATGACACTGCCGAAGCTTCCTTTGTAAAGATCAAAGAATTGCTTATCAGTGCTCCCATTCTCACAAACCCCGACTTTTCGAAACCATTTAGCATTCACTGTGACGCCAGTGACACTGCGATTGCTAGCGTTTTAACGCAAAACTATGAGGGTATGGACAAACCGATAGCATACTTCTCACAAAAGCTTAGCACCACCCAACAACGGTACGCGGCTACCGAAAAAGAAGCCTTAGCAGTCCTTAACTCACTGGAGAAGTCACTGGAGAAGTATCGAGGGTTCTCGATTCACGGTCATAACGGACGCCTCCGCACTCACGTTTATCTTGAAAAGTACCTGGAAAACTTCTTCTCGATTGTGTAGATGGAGCCTCCTGCTTCAGAAACACGATATGGAGATAAAACATCGTAAAGGAGTGGATAACGTCGTCCCCGATGCACTCTCGAGGGCAGTCGAGGAAATTAGAACCAAATCCGCAAGCTCGGAATGGTACAACTATATGTACAAAAAAGTCCAAGAAGAGCCAGAGAATTTTAAAGATTTCCGTATCGAGAACGGAATTCTCAAAAAATTCGTGTCGGATTCAGATTGTGTAGATTACCGATTTGAGTGGAAAATCTGTATCCCTCACGAGCTCAAAGAGAAGATTTTATTTGAAGAACACGACGAAGCTGTACACCTAGGATACGAGAAAACGTTAGCCCGAATTAGACGGAGATTTTATTGGCCTCATATGGCCAAAGAGATAAAATCATATGTGCAAAAGTGCACTATATGTCAAGAGAGTAAGCCTAGCAACCAATCCCAACACCCAGTAATGGGACGTCAAAGAGTAACTACTAAACCTTTCCAGATTGTGGCACTAGATTACATCCAATCACTGCCTAGGAGTAAATCAGGAAACTGCCACTTACTGATTGTGATGGATCTCTTTTCCAAATATTGTCTGTTATTTCCTGTTCGAAAGATTTCGACAGCTTCTGTAATTAAAATCTTGGAAAAAAGCTGGTTCCGCAGATATGGCGTTCCTGAATGCTTGATATCTGATAACGCTTCGACCTTTCTATCCAAAGAATTTAAAGCCCTGTTGGAGAAATACCGTATTCAACATTGGGCCAACTCTAGGCACCACAGCCAAGCAAACCCCGTTGAACGGTTAAACCGAACAGTTAACGCCTGCGTTCGAACCTATGTCCGGACTGACCAAACTCTTTGGGACAGCCGCATCTCAGAAGTAGGACATGTACTAAACAATACACCCCATAGTTCAACCGGTTTCTCTCCTTATAAGATTCTTTTTGGACACGAAGTCATAGGAAGAGGAGATGAACACCGAGTAGACAGGGAGAAAGAAGACGTTTCGGATGCTGAAAGGCTAGAAAACAAGTTAAAAATAGACCAATCTATTCGAGACATGGTTGTCAAGAATTTACAAAAACAATACTCGAAAAACTCACAATACTACAATTTGCGTAGAAAGAACGTGGCACCGGTGTACTCTGTAGGTCAAAAAGTCTACAAACGAAACTTTAAACAGTCTTCTGCGATAGACAAATTTAATGCGAAGCTGGCACCATCCTACATCCCATGTACGGTAGTTGCTAGGGTGGGTACGAGTTCCTACGAGCTGTCCGACGAAACAGGAAAACCTCTGGGAATCTTCTCCTCCGCCGATCTGAAGCCACAAACCTGAAAAAGAAAACGAACTTTTACTAGTCATACCTCCAAGTTTTAATCAATGGAACATTGATGTAAATAACACAGAATACTTAGCTGAATGACTGAGCGATTCGCACAGTAATTTGTTTCCCTCTGGTGCTGCAGGCCAGGGTAAACACCTGAAACCGAAACAGAAATGATGTTGAGACAGAGTTTCAGAAAGTGATAGCGAGTAACCAACGAAACACAGAAGAAAAGTACTTACACAGAAGAATTTTCCTAATTCTCGTAAAGTTTATTGCGGTTGAATTTCCTGACCAACAGTGCAAGTGTCATCAAAACCGATCAATGAATATTACCACTGAAATTCGACCCGTTTTAGAGCGCTCAAACGAAAAGTAAACTTTTCGAGCATTGATAATTATTCGATTAGTAAACAACAACTGACAGATGGAATGGTAACTCGTCACTCACCAAATGAGAGATAGCCGTCGGTGAGAGTTCATGTTTTTTTGCTCTTTCCGCGAGAAAGAGAAAATAAAAACAATGGATCAGTGCACGGGTTCACTAATTTGACGTTTGAGCGGTGCCGAATTCACTCGTTGCCATGGCCACGTAAATAACACGGCACCGCTCAAAAGTCAAATAGTAAACTCGTGCATCGGTCCATATGCGATCAGAGATTGCGTCAATAAAAGTTGCGTTTACCATTGGTAAACGAGTCTTGAAAATGAAATGGCTAGTAAAGTTTATACAAATTGCGGAATACAGTTTCTTTTCTCCCCGGTCGGAGAGGTATTGTAACCGATGGTTTCAAAGTTTCGCTTGTGACTTTGTCACAAAGCATTAATAAGATTGCCTCCTTGAATACAACCCTGGACATAACTCACAGAGCAGCATAAAAGTCGCTCTTTCTCCCGAACATAACCCTTTCCCAACGGTACCACTCACCCTGCTCACGTTTGTTGACAGCGGTTTGAGCCACGGCAAAATAACCCTAGCCGAGAGCAGACATAGGTAGGGCAAGGGGCTATGATACACGCAAAGAGAATAAATATACAAATACGAAATAATCGGCATAGATCGTATTTCTTATGGAAATTAGAGACGGTTTGAGTGAGCTTGGCTTTCTAGCATCGCAAGTTCTATTCTGTCCCGACCACAGCCGCGAGCAGTTAGTGCGCGCCGTGTGTAAAGTATTAAAATCAAAAAGTGTGTGATATGAGCGAGTAGTGATATTTTTTACATTTTGCTATGTTTTTCCAATTGTAGGTGAAAAGTCATCTCAAAATCAATTTTCCTAAAAGTAGTGTTAGTAGTGTATTAAAAGTTGTAAATTAAAAGTGGTTAGTATTGTAAAAAGTTGTCATAAGATAAAATGCCTAAAATCTATTGTTATATCACTAGGGTAAAGTGCGTTAAAACCATCCTGTACTACACCATACTACTAAGGAAAACCAAATTATAAGAAAAAGGTAATTGAGATAGTTTGTAAAGAATAAATCCTACTTGCGGTAAAATGTGCGGTTTAGTGAATTGTAATACTAATAATGGTGGATAGGTCCACAAAGGGCCTTTTTCTTTCACGTATCCATTCAGCTTTTGTCCGGGTGACAACGCTATTGAACGCCCAGACAAAGGACCGGGACAGGATAAAAGGATATTGTCCAACATCCTTAAGGACAGCAACCCGCCATTTTGTTTGGATCCTGGTGGCGTGGAAGGCATAGTGACCTGAACTGGATCGTTTTCCCAGATCGAACCAAGCTTTCAACCCGAGCTTTCAAGCCAGTCATCGTGAGTTACGATTATCGTCTTTCGTTGGGGAACCTGGCCCGCCGGTTTTCTACAACCACGACCGCCGCCGCCGGAAGTCATTCCGTTCGTCATTCATTACGTTGCCCTCACGTACAAGACCTCATCCGCCACGAAGAAGCCCAGCCAACACTCCGGTTCCGTCATCGTTCTCACCGGATGTTAATGCAGCGACCGAGTCAAAAGCCCATTAAGAAAAACCGCAAGTAGTAGAAATATGTGACGTCACATTAGTGTTTAAGACCAAACAACACCCACACCTACACAAATCAATGTATGCTAGCCTTAATACAATGTTGCGCATGTTAAACGAAATATTTGGATTCATTTCGAAGTGTTGAAAGTTTCACTACTCGTATTTGAAGTTTTTCCCGTTAATTCCGGACTCAAAAAGGAGTCATCATGCCTCTCTCTCTCTGCGTGGTTAGTTCCGAACAGAAGTTGTTGTGTGGCTTTTGAGCATTGAAATCCATAAGGTTCTATTTGCGAATATTATCGACCCTAGTTATGCTTATGGGTATGCTCTAATGAATTGAGTTCCTGCTGGAAGTGAGTGTTTGACAGGTGGAGAGTTGTTGTGCCGTTTCCTTATTCCGACCCTGTGATTACCCTAATCCCACTGAGCATAGTCCAAGAGGGTTACAGTGCAGCATGGCTGCTTCAAGGACATTCTCAAGTAGATTCCTGCATACTCACTTTTTCCATTTCGGCTTGGGTTGTCAATCAATAGTAATAAAAATAAGGATTTTCTATATGTACCGTGTGTATCTAATACAATTATTGAAAAAATGCAATGTCAATGAGATTTGCGCACGTCCTGACCAGCATGGCTGCTTCAAGGACATTCTTAAGTAGATTCCTGCATACTCACTTTTTCCATTTTGGCTTGGGTTGTCAATCAATAGTAATAAAAATGAGGATTTTCCATATGTACCGTGTATATCTAATACAACTATTGAAAAAATGCAATGTCAATGAGATTTGCGCACGTCCTGACCAGCATGGCTGCTTCAAGGACATTCTCAAGTAGATTCCTGCATACTCACTTTTTCCATTTTGGCTTGGGTTGTCAATCAATAGTAATAATAATAAGGATTTTCCATATGTACCGTGTGTATCTAATACAACTATTGAAAAAATGCAATGTCAATGAGATTTGCGCACGTCCTGACCAGCATGGCTGCTTCAAGGACATTCTCAAGTAGATTCCTGCATACTCACTTTTTCCATTTTGGCTTGGGTTGTCAATCAATAGTAATAAAAATGAGGATTTTCCATATGTACCGTGTATATCTAATACAACTATTGAAAAAATGCAATGTCAATGAGATTTGCGCACGTCCTGACCAGCATGGCTGCTTCAAGGACATTCTCAAGTAGATTCCTGCATACTCACTTTTTCCATTTTGGCTTGGGTTGTCAATCAATAGTAATAATAATAAGGATTTTCCATATGTACCGTGTGTATCTAATACAATTATTGAAAAAATGCAATGTCAATGAGATTTGCGCACGTCCTGACCAGCATGGCTGCTTCAAGGACATTCTCAAGTAGATTCCTGCATACTCACTTTTTCCATTTTGGCTTGGGTTGTCAATCAATAGTAATAATAATAAGGATTTTCCATATGTACCGTGTGTATCTAATACAACTATTGAAAAAATGCAATGTCAATGAGATTTGCGCACGTCCTGACCAGCATGGCTGCTTCAAGGACATTCTCAAGTAGATTCCTGCATACTCACTTTTTCCATTTTGGCTTGGGTTGTCAATCAATAGTAATAATAATAAGGATTTTCCATATGTACCGTGTGTATCTAATACAATTATTGAAAAAATGCAATGTCAATGAGATTTGCGCACGTCCTGACCAGCATGGCTGCTTCAAGGACATTCTCAAGTAGATTCCTGCATACTCACTTTTTCCATTTTGGCTTGGGTTGTCAATCAATAGTAATAATAATAAGGATTTTCCATATGTACCGTGTGTATCTAATACAACTATTGAAAAAATGCAATGTCAATGAGATTTGCGCACGTCCTGACCAGCATGGCTGCTTCAAGGACATTCTCAAGTAGATTCCTGCATACTCACTTTTTCCATTTTGGCTTGGGTTGTCAATCAATAGTAATAAAAATGAGGATTTTCCATATGTACCGTGTATATCTAATACAACTATTGAAAAAATGCAATGTCAATGAGATTTACGCACGTCCTGACCAGCATGGCTGCTTCAAGGACATTCTCAAGTAGATTCCTGCATACTCACTTTTTCCATTTTGGCTTGGGTTGTCAATCAATAGTAATAATAATAAGGATTTTCCATATGTACCGTGTGTATCTAATACAATTATTGAAAAAATGCAATGTCAATGAGATTTGCGCACGTCCTGACCAGCATGGCTGCTTCAAGGACATTTTCAAGTAGATTCCTGCATACTCACTTTTTCCATTTTGGCTTGGGTTGTCAATCAATAGTAATAATAATAAGGATTTTCCATATGTACCGTGTGTATCTAATACAATTATTGAAAAAATGCAATGTCAATGAGATTTGCGCACGTCCTGACCAGCATGGCTGCTTCAAGGACATTTTCAAGTAGATTCCTGCATACTCACTTTTTCCATTTTGGCTTGGGTTGTCAATCAATAGTAATAATAATAAGGATTTTCCATATGTACCGTGTGTATCTAATACAACTATTGAAAAAATGCAATGTCAATGAGATTTGCGCACGTCCTGACCAGCATGGCTGCTTCAAGGACATTCTCAAGTAGATTCCTGCATACTCACTTTTTCCATTTTGGCTTGGGTTGTCAATCAATAGTAATAAAAATGAGGATTTTCCATATGTACCGTGTATATCTAATACAACTATTGAAAAAATGCAATGTCAATGAGATTTGCGCACGTCCTGACCAGCATGGCTGCTTCAAGGACATTCTCAAGTAGATTCCTGCATACTCACTTTTTCCATTTTGGCTTGGGTTGTCAATCAATAGTAATAATAATAAGGATTTTCCATATGTACCGTGTGTATCTAATACAACTATTGAAAAAATGCAATGTCAATGAGATTTGCGCACGTCCTGACCAGCATGTCTGCTTCAAGGACATTCTCAAGTAGATTCCTGCATACTCACTTTTTCCATTTTGGCTTGGGTTGTCAATCAATAGTAATAAAAATGAGGATTTTCCATATGTACCGTGTGTATCTAATACAACTATTGAAAAAGTGCAATGTCAATGAGATTTGCGCACGTCCTGACCAGCATGGCTGCTTCAAGGACATTCTCAAGTAGATTCCTGCATACTCACTTTTTCCATTTTGGCTTGGGTTGTCAATCAATAGTAATAATAATAAGGATTTTCCATATGTACCGTGTGTATCTAATACAATTATTGAAAAAATGCAATGTCAATGAGATTTGCGCACGTCCTGACCAGCATGGCTGCTTCAAGGACATTCTCAAGTACACGGGAAAAAATTCTGTGGTAAAAACTACTATTGTAGCTGACTACGCCCATTCTTGAAACTACCATGGAATTTCAGAACAAATTACTATGTTTATGGTACATCCCGCCGCATTACTGGTACATTTGACAGAAGTTATTTTCATCAATTCGATTTCGACTACAGACATGGTACAATCAAGCGCATTTCTGGTCTGCTGAAAATTGCCGGTGCGAGCGCTTAAGTTAACCCCCTAAAATGGTAGTTTTTACCGCACAATTTTTTTGCGTGTAGATTCCTGCATACTCACTTTTTCCATTTTGGCTTGGGTTGTCAATCAATAGTAATAATAATAAGGATTTTCCATATGTACCGTGTGTATCTAATACAACTATTGAAAAAATGCAATGTCAATGAGATTTGCGCACGTCCTGACCAGCATGGCTGCTTCAAGGACATTCTCAAGTAGATTCCTGCATACTCACTTTTTTCCATTTTGGCTTGGGTTGTCAATCAATAGTAATAAAAATGAGGATTTTCCATATGTACCGTGTGTATCTAATACAACTATTGAAAAAATGCAATGTCAATGAGATTTGCGCACGTCCTGACCAGCATGGCTGCTTCAAGGACATTCTCAAGTAGATTCCTGCATACTCACTTTTTCCATTTTGGCTTGGGTTGTCAATCAATAGTAATAATAATAAGGATTTTCCATATGTACCGTGTGTATCTAATACAACTATTGAAAAAATGCAATGTCAATGAGATTTGCGCACGTCCTGACCAGCATGTCTGCTTCAAGGACATTCTCAAGTAGATTCCTGCATACTCACTTTTTCCATTTTGGCTTGGGTTGTCAATCAATACTAATAAAAATGAGGATTTTCCATATGTACCGTGTGTATCTAATACAACTATTGAAAAAGTGCAATGTCAATGAGATTTGCGCACGTCCTGACCAGCATGGCTGCTTCAAGGACATTCTCAAGTAGATTCCTGCATACTCACTTTTTCCATTTTGGCTTGGGTTGTCAATCAATAGTAATAAAAATGAGGATTTTCCATATGTACCGTATATCTAATACAACTATTGAAAAAATGCAATGTCAATGAGATTTGCGCACGTCCTGACCAGCATGGCTGCTTCAAGGACATTCTCAAGTAGATTCCTGCATACTCACTTTTTCCATTTTGGCTTGGGTTGTCAATCAATAGTAATAAAAATAAGGATTTTCTATATGTACCGTGTGTATCTAATACAATTATTGAAAAAATGCAATGTCAATGAGATTTGCGCACGTCCTGACCAGCATGGCTGCTTCAAGGACATTCTCAAGTAGATTCCTGCACACTCACTTTTTCCATTTTGGCTTGGATACATGGGTTGTCAATCAATAGTAATAATAATAAGGATTTTCCATATGTACCGTGTGTATCTAATACAACTATTGAAAAAATGCAATGTCAATGAGATTTGCGCACGTCCTGACCAGCATGGCTGCTTCAAGGACATTCTCAAGTAGATTCCTGCATACTCACTTTTTCCATTTTGGCTTGGGTTGTCAATCAATAGTAATAAAAATAAGGATTTTTTATATGTACCGTGTGTATCTAATACAATTATTGAAAAAATGCAATGTCAATGAGATTTGCGCACGTCCTGACCAGCATGGCTGCTTCAAGGACATTCTCAAGTAGATTCCTGCATACTCACTTTTTCCATTTTGGCTTGGGTTGTCAATCAATTGTAATAAAAATAAGGATTTTCTATATGTACCGTGTGTATCTAATACAACTATTGAAAAAATGCAATGTCAATGAGATTTGCGCACGTCCTGACCAGCATGGCTGCTTCAAGGACATTCTCAAGTAGATTCCTGCATACTCACTTTTTCCATTTTGGCTTGGGTTGTCAATCAATAGTAATAATAATAAGGATTTTCCATATGTACCGTGTGTATCTAATACAACTATTGAAAAAATGCAATGTCAATGAGATTTGCGCACGTCGTGTGCAGCATGGCTGCTTCAAGGACATTCTCAAGTAGATTCCTGCATACTCACTTTTTCCATTTTGGCTTGGGCTGCTTCAAGGACATTCTCAAGTAGATTCCTGCATACTCACTTTTTCCATTTTGGCTTGGGTTGTCAATCAATAGTAATAAAAATAAGGATTTTCCATATGTACCGTGTGTATCTAATACAATTATTGAAAAAATGCAATGTCAATGAGATTTGCGCACGTCCTGTGCAGCATGGCTGCTTCAAGGACATTCTCAAGTAGATTCCTGCATACTCACTTTTCCCATTTCGGCTTGGGTTGTCAATCAATAGTAATAATAATAAGGATTTTCTATATGTACCGTGTGTATCTAATACAATTATTGAAAAAATGCAATGTCAATGAGATTTGCGCACGTCCTGACCAGCATGGCTGCTTCAAGGACATTCTTAAGTAGATTCCTGCATACTCACTTTTTCCATTTTGGCTTGGGTTGTCAATCAATAGTAATAAAAATGAGGATTTTCCATATGTACCGTGTATATCTAATACAACTATTGAAAAAATGCAATGTCAATGAGATTTGCGCACGTCCTGACCAGCATGGCTGCTTCAAGGACATTCTCAAGTAGATTCCTGCATACTCACTTTTTCCATTTTGGCTTGGGTTGTCAATCAATAGTAATAAAAATGAGGATTTTCCATATGTACCGTGTGTATCTAATACAATTATTGAAATAATGCAATGTCAATGAGATTTGCGCACGTCCTGACCAGCATGGCTGCTTCAAGGACATTCTTAAGTAGATTCCTGCATACTCACTTTTTCCATTTTGGCTTGGGTTGTCAATCAATAGTAATAAAAATGAGGATTTTCCATATGTACCGTGTATATCTAATACAACTATTGAAAAAATGCAATGTAAATGAGATTTGCGCACGTCCTGACCAGCATGGCTGCTTCAAGGACATTCTCAAGTAGATTCCTGCATACTCACTTTTTCCATTTTGGCTTGGGTTGTCAATCAATAGTAATAATAATAAGGATTTTCCATATGTACCGTGTGTATCTAATACAACTATTGAAAAAATGCAATGTCAATGAGATTTGCGCACGTCCTGACCAGCATGGCTGCTTCAAGGACATTCTCAAGTAGATTCCTGCATACTCACTTTTTTCCATTTTGGCTAGGGTTGTCAATCAATAGTAATAAAAATGAGGATTTTCCATATGTACCGTGTATATCTAATACAATTACTGAAAAAATGCAATGTCAATGAGATTTGCGCACGTCCTGTGCAGCATGGCTGCTTCAAGGACATTCTCAAGTAGATTCCTGCATACTCACTTTTCCCATTTCGGCTTGGGTTGTCAATCAATAGTAATAAAAATTAGGATTTTCTATATGTACCGTGTGTATCTAATACAATTATTGAAAAAATGCAATGTCAATGAGATTTGCGCACGTCCTGACCAGCATGGCTGCTTCAAGGACATTCTCAAGTAGATTCCTGCATACTCACTTTTTCCATTTTGGCTTGGGTTGTCAATCAATAGTAATAATAATAAGGATTTTCCATATGTACCGTGTGTATCAAATACAACTATTGAAAAAATGCAATGTCAATGAGATTTGCGCACGTCCTGACCAGCATGTCTGCTTCAAGGACATTCTCAAGTAGATTCCTGCATACTCACTTTTTCCATTTTGGCTTGGGTTGTCAATCAATAGTAATAAAAATGAGGATTTTCCATATGTACCGTGTGTATCTAATACAACTGTTGAAAAAATGCAATGTCAATGAGATTTGCGCACGTCCTGACCAGCATGGCTGCTTCAAGGACATTCTCAAGTAGATTCCTGCATACTCACTTTTTCCATTTTGGCTTGGGTTGTCAATCAATTGTAATAAAAATAAGGATTTTCTATATGTACCGTGTGTATCTAATACAACTATTGAAAAAATGCAATGTCAATGAGATTTGCGCACGTCCTGACCAGCATGGCTGCTTCAAGGACATTCTCAAGTAGATTCCTGCATACTCACTTTTTCCATTTTGGCTTGGGTTGTCAATCAATAGTAATAATAATAAGGATTTTCCATATGTACCGTGTGTATCTAATACAACTATTGAAAAAATGCAATGTCAATGAGATTTGCGCACGTCGTGTGCAGCATGGCTGCTTCAAGGACTTTCTCAAGTAGATTCCTGCATACTCACTTTTTCCATTTTGGCTTGGGCTGCTTCAAGGACATTCTCAAGTAGATTCCTGCATACTCACTTTTTCCATTTTGGCTTGGGTTGTCAATCAATAGTAATAATAATAAGGATTTTCCATATGTACCGTGTGTATCTAATACAATTATTGAAAAAATGCAATGTCAATGAGATTTGCGCACGTCCTGTGCAGCATGGCTGCTTCAAGGACATTCTCAAGTAGATTCCTGCATACTCACTTTTTCCATTTTGGCTTGGGTTGTCAATCAATAGTAATAAAAATGAGGATTTTCCATATGTACCGTGTGTATCTAATACAACTATTGAAAAAGTGCAATGTCAATGAGATTTGCGCACGTCCTGACCAGCATGGCTGCTTCAAGGACATTCTCAAGTAGATTCCTGCATACTCACTTTTTCCATTTTGGCTTGGGTTGTCAATCAATAGTAATAATAATAAGGATTTTCCATATGTACCGTGTGTATCTAATACAATTATTGAAAAAATGCAATGTCAATGAGATTTGCGCACGTCCTGACCAGCATGGCTGCTTCAAGGACATTCTCAAGTACACGGGAAAAAATTCTGTGGTAAAAACTACTATTGTAGCTGACTACGCCCATTCTTGAAACTACCATGGAATTTCAGAACAAATTACTATGTTTATGGTACATCCCGCCGCATTACTGGTACATTTGACAGAAGTTATTTTCATCAATTCGATTTCGACTACAGACATGGTACAATCAAGCGCATTTCTGGTCTGCTGAAAATTGCCGGTGCGAGCGCTTAAGTTAACCCCCCTCTAAAATGGTAGTTTTTACCGCACAATTTTTTTGCGTGTAGATTCCTGCATACTCACTTTTTCCATTTTGGCTTGGGTTGTCAATCAATAGTAATAATAATAAGGATTTTCCATATGTACCGTGTGTATCTAATACAACTATTGAAAAAATGCAATGTCAATGAGATTTGCGCACGTCCTGACCAGCATGGCTGCTTCAAGGACATTCTCAAGTAGATTCCTGCATACTCACTTTTTCCATTTTGGCTTGGGTTGTCAATCAATAGTAATAAAAATGAGGATTTTCCATATGTACCGTGTGTATCTAATACAACTATTGAAAAAATGCAATGTCAATGAGATTTGCGCACGTCCTGACCAGCATGGCTGCTTCAAGGACATTCTCAAGTAGATTCCTGCATACTCACTTTTTCCATTTTGGCTTGGGTTGTCAATCAATAGTAATAATAATAAGGATTTTCCATATGTACCGTGTGTATCTAATACAACTATTGAAAAAATGCAATGTCAATGAGATTTGCGCACGTCCTGACCAGCATGTCTGCTTCAAGGACATTCTCAAGTAGATTCCTGCATACTCACTTTTTCCATTTTGGCTTGGGTTGTCAATCAATACTAATAAAAATGAGGATTTTCCATATGTACCGTGTGTATCTAATACAACTATTGAAAAAGTGCAATGTCAATGAGATTTGCGCACGTCCTGACCAGCATGGCTGCTTCAAGGACATTCTCAAGTAGATTCCTGCATACTCACTTTTTCCATTTTGGCTTGGGTTGTCAATCAATAGTAATAAAAATGAGGATTTTCCATATGTACCGTATATCTAATACAACTATTGAAAAAATGCAATGTCAATGAGATTTGCGCACGTCCTGACCAGCATGGCTGCTTCAAGGACATTCTCAAGTAGATTCCTGCATACTCACTTTTTCCATTTTGGCTTGGGTTGTCAATCAATAGTAATAAAAATAAGGATTTTCTATATGTACCGTGTGTATCTAATACAATTATTGAAAAAATGCAATGTCAATGAGATTTGCGCACGTCCTGACCAGCATGGCTGCTTCAAGGACATTCTCAAGTAGATTCCTGCACACTCACTTTTTCCATTTTGGCTTGGATACATGGGTTGTCAATCAATAGTAATAATAATAAGGATTTTCCATATGTACCGTGTGTATCTAATACAACTATTGAAAAAATGCAATGTCAATGAGATTTGCGCACGTCCTGACCAGCATGGCTGCTTCAAGGACATTCTCAAGTAGATTCCTGCATACTCACTTTTTCCATTTTGGCTTGGGTTGTCAATCAATAGTAATAAAAATAAGGATTTTTTATATGTACCGTGTGTATCTAATACAATTATTGAAAAAATGCAATGTCAATGAGATTTGCGCACGTCCTGACCAGCATGGCTGCTTCAAGGACATTCTCAAGTAGATTCCTGCATACTCACTTTTTCCATTTTGGCTTGGGTTGTCAATCAATTGTAATAAAAATAAGGATTTTCTATATGTACCGTGTGTATCTAATACAACTATTGAAAAAATGCAATGTCAATGAGATTTGCGCACGTCCTGACCAGCATGGCTGCTTCAAGGACATTCTCAAGTAGATTCCTGCATACTCACTTTTTCCATTTTGGCTTGGGTTGTCAATCAATAGTAATAATAATAAGGATTTTCCATATGTACCGTGTGTATCTAATACAACTATTGAAAAAATGCAATGTCAATGAGATTTGCGCACGTCGTGTGCAGCATGGCTGCTTCAAGGACATTCTCAAGTAGATTCCTGCATACTCACTTTTTCCATTTTGGCTTGGGCTGCTTCAAGGACATTCTCAAGTAGATTCCTGCATACTCACTTTTTCCATTTTGGCTTGGGTTGTCAATCAATAGTAATAAAAATAAGGATTTTCCATATGTACCGTGTGTATCTAATACAATTATTGAAAAAATGCAATGTCAATGAGATTTGCGCACGTCCTGTGCAGCATGGCTGCTTCAAGGACATTCTCAAGTAGATTCCTGCATACTCACTTTTCCCATTTCGGCTTGGGTTGTCAATCAATAGTAATAATAATAAGGATTTTCTATATGTACCGTGTGTATCTAATACAATTATTGAAAAAATGCAATGTCAATGAGATTTGCGCACGTCCTGACCAGCATGGCTGCTTCAAGGACATTCTTAAGTAGATTCCTGCATACTCACTTTTTCCATTTTGGCTTGGGTTGTCAATCAATAGTAATAAAAATGAGGATTTTCCATATGTACCGTGTATATCTAATACAACTATTGAAAAAATGCAATGTCAATGAGATTTGCGCACGTCCTGACCAGCATGGCTGCTTCAAGGACATTCTCAAGTAGATTCCTGCATACTCACTTTTTCCATTTTGGCTTGGGTTGTCAATCAATAGTAATAAAAATGAGGATTTTCCATATGTACCGTGTGTATCTAATACAATTATTGAAATAATGCAATGTCAATGAGATTTGCGCACGTCCTGACCAGCATGGCTGCTTCAAGGACATTCTTAAGTAGATTCCTGCATACTCACTTTTTCCATTTTGGCTTGGGTTGTCAATCAATAGTAATAAAAATGAGGATTTTCCATATGTACCGTGTATATCTAATACAACTATTGAAAAAATGCAATGTAAATGAGATTTGCGCACGTCCTGACCAGCATGGCTGCTTCAAGGACATTCTCAAGTAGATTCCTGCATACTCACTTTTCCCATTTCGGCTTGGGTTGTCAATCAATAGTAATAATAATAAGGATTTTCTATATGTACCGTGTGTATCTAATACAATTATTGAAAAAATGCAATGTCAATGAGATTTGCGCACGTCCTGACCAGCATGGCTGCTTCAAGGACATTCTTAAGTAGATTCCTGCATACTCACTTTTTCCATTTTGGCTTGGGTTGTCAATCAATAGTAATAAAAATGAGGATTTTCCATATGTACCGTGTATATCTAATACAACTATTGAAAAAATGCAATGTCAATGAGATTTGCGCACGTCCTGACCAGCATGGCTGCTTCAAGGACATTCTCAAGTAGATTCCTGCATACTCACTTTTTCCATTTTGGCTTGGGTTGTCAATCAATAGTAATAAAAATGAGGATTTTCCATATGTACCGTGTGTATCTAATACAATTATTGAAATAATGCAATGTCAATGAGATTTGCGCACGTCCTGACCAGCATGGCTGCTTCAAGGACATTCTTAAGTAGATTCCTGCATACTCACTTTTTCTATTTTGGCTTGGGTTGTCAATCAATAGTAATAAAAATGAGGATTTTCCATATGTACCGTGTATATCTAATACAACTATTGAAAAAATGCAATGTAAATGAGATTTGCGCACGTCCTGACCAGCATGGCTGCTTCAAGGACATTCTCAAGTAGATTCCTGCATACTCACTTTTTCCATTTTGGCTTGGGTTGTCAATCAATAGTAATAATAATAAGGATTTTCCATATGTACCGTGTGTATCTAATACAACTATTGAAAAAATGCAATGTCAATGAGATTTGCGCACGTCCTGACCAGCATGGCTGCTTCAAGGACATTCTCAAGTAGATTCCTGCATACTCACTTTTTCCATTTTGGCTAGGGTTGTCAATCAATAGTAATAAAAATGAGGATTTTCCATATGTACCGTGTATATCTAATACAATTACTGAAAAAATGCAATGTCAATGAGATTTGCGCACGTCCTGTGCAGCATGGCTGCTTCAAGGACATTCTCAAGTAGATTCCTGCATACTCACTTTTCCCATTTCGGCTTGGGTTGTCAATCAATAGTAATAAAAATTAGGATTTTCTATATGTACCGTGTGTATCTAATACAATTATTGAAAAAATGCAATGTCAATGAGATTTGCGCACGTCCTGACCAGCATGGCTGCTTCAAGGACATTCTCAAGTAGATTCCTGCATACTCACTTTTTCCATTTTGGCTTGGGTTGTCAATCAATAGTAATAATAATAAGGATTTTCCATATGTACCGTGTGTATCAAATACAACTATTGAAAAAATGCAATGTCAATGAGATTTGCGCACGTCCTGACCAGCATGTCTGCTTCAAGGACATTCTCAAGTAGATTCCTGCATACTCACTTTTTCCATTTTGGCTTGGGTTGTCAATCAATAGTAATAAAAATGAGGATTTTCCATATGTACCGTGTGTATCTAATACAACTGTTGAAAAAATGCAATGTCAATGAGATTTGCGCACGTCCTGACCAGCATGGCTGCTTCAAGGACATTCTCAAGTAGATTCCTGCATACTCACTTTTTCCATTTTGGCTTGGGTTGTCAATCAATAGTAATAAAAATGAAGATTTTCCATATGTACCGTATATCTAATACAACTATTGAAAAAATGCAATGTCAATGAGATTTGCGCACGTCCTGACCAGCATGGCTGCTTCAAGGACATTCTCAAGTAGATTCCTGCATACTCACTTTTTCCATTTTGGCTTGGGTTGTCAATCAATAGTAATAATAATAAGGATTTTCCATATGTACCGTGTGTATCTAATACAACTGTTGAAAAAATGCAATGTCAATGAGATTTGCGCACGTCCTGACCAGCATGGCTGCTTCAAGGACATTCTCAAGTAGATTCCTGCATACTCACTTTTTCCCTTTTGGCTTGGGTTGTCAATCAATAGTAATAAAAATGATGATTTTCCATATGTACCGTGTATATCTAATACAACTATTGAAAAAATGTAATGTCAATGAGATTTGCGCACGTCCTGACCAGCATGGCTGCTTCAAGGACATTCTCAAGTAGATTCCTGCATACTCACTTTTTCCCATTTTGGCTTGGGTTGTCAATCAATAGTAATAATAATAAGGATTTTCCATATGTACCGTGTGTATCTAATACAACTATTGAAAAAATGCAATGTCAATGAGATTTGCGCACGTCCTGACCAGCATGTCTGCTTCAAGGACATTCTCAAGTAGATTCCTGCATACTCACTTTTTCCATTTTGGCTTGGGTTGTCAATCAATAGTAATAAAAATGAGGATTTTCCATATGTACCGTGTGTATCTAATACAACTATTGAAAAAGTGCAATGTCAATGAGATTTGCGCACGTCCTGACCAGCATGGCTGCTTCAAGGACATTCTCAAGTAGATTCCTGCATACTCACTTTTTCCATTTTGGCTTGGGTTGTCAATCAATAGTAATAATAATAAGGATTTTCCATATGTACCGTGTGTATCTAATACAACTATTGAAAAAATGCAATGTCAATGAGATTTGCGCACGTCCTAACCAGCATGGCTGCTTCAAGGACATTCTCAAGTAGATTCCTGCATACTCACTTTTTCCATTTTGGCTTGGGTTGTCAATCAATAGTAATAATAATAAGGATTTTCCATATGTACCGTGTGTATCTAATACAATTATTGAAAAAATGCAATGTCAATGAGATTTGCGCACGTCCTGACCAGCATGGCTGCTTCAAGGACATTCTCAAGTAGATTCCTGCATACTCACTTTTCCCATTTCGGCTTGGGTTGTCAATCAATAGTAATAAAAATAAGGATTTTCCATATGTACCGTGTGTATCTAATACAATTATTGAAAAAATGCAATGTCAATGAGATTTGCGCACGTCCTGACCAGCATGGCTGCTTCAAGGACATTCTCAAGTAGATTCCTGCACACTCACTTTTTCCATTTTGGCTTGGGTTGTCAATCAATAGTAATAAAAATAAGGATTTTCCATATGTACCGTGTGTATCTAATACAATTATTGAAAAAATGCAATGTCAATGAGATTTGCGCACGTCCTGACCAGCATGGCTGCTTCAAGGACATTCTCAAGTAGATTCCTGCACACTCACTTTTTCCATTTTGGCTTGGATACATGGGTTGTCAATCAATAGTAATAATAATAAGGATTTTCCATATGTACCGTGTGTATCTAATACAACTATTGAAAAAATGCAATGTCAATGAGATTTGCGCACGTCCTGACCAGCATGGCTGCTTCAAGGACATTCTCAAGTAGATTCCTGCACACTCACTTTTTCCATTTTGGCTTGGGTTGTCAATCAATAGTAATAAAAATAAGGATTTTCCATATGTACCGTGTGTATCTAATACAATTATTGAAAAAATGCAATGTCAATGAGATTTGCGCACGTCCTGACCAGCATGGCTGCTTCAAGGACATTCTCAAGTAGATTCCTGCATACTCACTTTTTCCATTTTGGCTTGGGTTGTCAATCAATAGTAATAATAATAAGGATTTTCCATATGTACCGTGTGTATCTAATACAACTATTGAAAAAAATGCAATGTCAATGAGATTTGCGCACGTCCTGACCAGCATGGCTGCTTCAAGGACATTCTCAAGTAGATTCCTGCATACTCACTTTTTCCATTTTGGCTTGGGTTGTCAATCAATAGTAATAAAAATAAGGATTTTCTATATGTACCGTGTGTATCTAATACAACTATTGAAAAAATGCAATGTCAATGAGATTTGCGCACGTCCTGACCAGCATGGCTGCTTCAAGGACTTTCTCAAGTAGATTCCTGCATACTCACTTTTTCCATTTTGGCTTGGGCTGCTTCAAGGACATTCTCAAGTAGATTCCTGCATACTCACTTTTTCCATTTTGGCTTGGGTTGTCAATCAATAGTAATAATAATAAGGATTTTCCATATGTACCGTGTGTATCTAATACAATTATTGAAAAAATGCAATGTCAATGAGATTTGCGCACGTCCTGTGCAGCATGGCTGCTTCAAGGACATTCTCAAGTAGATTCCTGCAAACTCACTTTTTCCATTTCGGCTTGGGTTGTCAATCAATAGTAATAAAAATGAGGATTTTCCATATGTACCGTGTGTATCTAATACAATTATTGAAAAAATGCAATGTCAATGAGATTTGCGCACGTCCTGACCAGCATGGCTGCTTCAAGGACATTCTCAAGTAGATTCCTGCATACTCACTTTTTCCATTTTGGCTTGGGTTGTCAATCAATAGTAATAAAAATGAGGATTTTCCATATGTACCGTGTATATCTAATACAACTATTGAAAAAATGCAATGTCAATGAGATTTGCGCACGTCCTGGCAGCATGGCTGCTTCAAGGACATTCTCAAGTAGATTCCTGCATACTCACTTTTTCCCATTTCGGCTTGGGTTGTCAATCAATAGTAATAAAAATAAGGATTTTCCATATGTAGCGTGTGTATCTAATACAATTATTGAAAAAATGCAATGTCAATGAGATTTGCGCACGTCCTGACCAGCATGGCTGCTTCAAGGACATTCTCAAGTAGATTCCTGCATACTCACTTTTTCCATTTTGGCTTGGGTTGTCAATCAATAGTAATAAAAATAAGGATTTTCCATATGTACCGTGTGTATCTAATACAACTATTGAAAAAATGCAATGTCAATGAGATTTGCGCACGTCGTGTGCAGCATGGCTGCTTCAAGGACATTCTCAAGTAGATTCCTGCATACTCACTTTTTCCATTTTGGCTTGGGTTGTCAATCAATAGTAATAATAATAAGGATTTTCCATATGTACCGTGTGTATCTAATACAACTATTGAAAAAATGCAATGTCAATGAGATTTGCGCACGTCCTGACCAGCATGGCTGCTTCAAGGACATTCTCAAGTAGATTCCTGCATACTTACTTTTTCCATTTTGGCTTGGATTGTCAATCAATAGTAATAAAAATGAGGATTTTCCATATGTACCGTGTGTATCTAATACAATTATTGAAAAAATGCAATGTCAATGAGATTTGCGCACGTCCTGACCAGCATGGCTGCTTCAAGGACATTCTCAAGTAGATTCCTGCATACTTACTTTTTCCATTTCGGCTTGGGTTGTCAATCAATAGTAATAAAAATAAGGATTTTCTATATGTACCGTGTGTATCTAATACAATTATTGAAAAAATGCAATGTCAATGAGATTTGCGCACGTCGTGTGCAGCATGGCTGCTTCAAGGACATTCTCAAGTAGATTCCTGTATACTCACTTTTTCCATTTTGGCTTGGGTTGTCAATCAATAGTAATAAAAATGAGGATTTTCCATATGTACCGTGTGTATCTAATACAATTATTGAAAAAATGCAATGTCAATGAGATTTGCGCACGTCCTGACCAGCATGGCTGCTTCAAGGACATTCTCAAGTAGATTCCTGCATACTCACTTTTTCCATTTCGGCTTGGGTTGTCAATCAATAGTAATAAAAATAAGGATTTTCCATATGTACCGTGTGTATCTAATACAATTATTGGAAAAATGCAATGTCAATGAGATTTGCGCACGTCGTGTGCAGCATGGCTGCTTCAAGGACATTCTCAAGTAGATTCCTGCATACTCACTTTTTCCATTTTGGCTTGGGTTGTCAATCAATAGTAATAATAATAAGGATTTTCCATATGTACCGTGTGTATCTAATACAACTATTGAAAAAATGCAATGTCAATGAGATTTGCGCACGTCCTGACCAGCATGGCTGCTTCAAGGACATTCTCAAGTAGATTCCTGCATACTTACTTTTTCCATTTCGGCTTGGGTTGTCAATCAATAGTAATAAAAATGAGGATTTTCCATATGTACCGTGTATATCTAATACAACTATTGAAAAAATGCAATGTCAATGAGATTTGCGCACGTCATGACCAGCATGGCTGCTTCAAGGACATTCTCAAGTAGATTCCTGCATACTCACTTTTTCCATTTTGGCTTGGGTTGTCAATCAATAGTAATAATAATAAGGATTTTCCATATGTACCGTGTGTATCTAATACAACTATTGAAAAAATGCAATGTCAATGAGATTTGCGCACGTCCTGACCAGCATGGCTGCTTCAAGGACATTCTCAAGTAGATTCCTGCATACTCACTTTTTCCATTTTGGCTTGGGTTGTCAATCAATAGTAATAAAAATAAGGATTTTCCATATGTACCGTGTGTATCTAATACAATTATTGAAAAATGCAATGTCAATGAGATTTGCGCACGTCCTGTGCATTTATTATTTCTCAGAAACCATCATATGGATTTCAAGTTTCCGAATTATTTTTAAGTGAAACATAAAAATATGTAGTCTTCAAATTTTCTGTTCGTATATCGTGTGACAGGTACGAGGATACTATGCCCACGGCACTCAAGGAAAACTTAATTACGATAAGATCTTGGATCGACTGGGAATCGAATCCAGACAATCTCAGCATGACTTTACTTTGCAGCCATGCACTTTACCACTAGGCTAAGGAAGGTCCCTATGTAAGTAGTCTATGCGAGCATTATTTACGTTTTTAGAATGTCCCGTATTTGCTCCTCATTTGTCCCGTTTTTACCTGGTTAGCTAATGGTCAGCATATATTTAACCAGTAGGTTTTATTACAAATACTTTTCGGCAGTAAGCATGCCTGCAGCTAGAGTTCTGGCTATTCTTGAGGCCAACTCTTCCCCTGTATTGAACTGCAAATGAATCAATAGTTTATGAATACTTTCTGCCACCCTTAGTTATAAAATAAAGTTTGGCTTAGTTGGTAAGTATCCTCCGATTTCCCGTATCATTAGAGTTCAAATCTCAATTTAAAAAAGTGACAAAAAAGTTCATCATGAACATAAACAAATTGACAAGGTGCGTGTAGAACCCCACAGATGTTTTGGTTCACGATCATTTTTTTTTTTTGCAAGTCGATAAAGTAGGAGATTTTGGTCTCGAAATTTTGATAAAAATCTGTATCAACATTTCACGATGCTACTTAATGAGCGTTAAATTTCTTTATGAATCGATGACGATCGCTATCGATTTGTTATATGAGCGTCTTTAAAGCTCGACATAAAGAAATGTGAAGAAAATTGAAGAAATGGTTGACCGGGTCGTTCAAATCTACTCAAAAGAGGGTAATTTTGACTCACTTTTGAAGTTTCAAGTTAGCTGTCAAAAGTGAGTAACTTTATTTTATCAAAGTGAGTAACTTTTTACTCAATCATGAAAGAAATCGACCTTACTCATTTTTGAGTAAACACAAACATATTTTGACTCACTTTGTAAACGTCAAAGACTTGTGAAAATTTCGCGCGCTCGAATTGACATCCTCAGTTGTGGTGAAATTACTTCCGTCGACGTGATGTCGGACTGTTTTCGAAAACAGTAGAGATAAAAGCCTAGCCGGCAGAGCAATGACGCTTCGGAAGTTCAACCGGCGAACACCAGATAAGTGCTGCGAAGTCAATAATCCTGATATCAAGTGAATCGCTTCACTTGACCTCGTGGTCCGAGTGAAAATGGCCAAGTCCTGGTTTTGAACCGAACAATCGAACAACCACAAGAAAAAATAATAAACAGTAAGTTTTACCGTCGTACTTTTTATTAGACTAATTCTCGATTACTTTTTCAAATCGACGTAAGTAACTTTTATACGGTTTTGAGATAATTAATTAGGAAAAATCACAATATATCTTCTAAAACTGTTTTAAAATGAATCACTTTTTTAACATTTTTTTGCCGCGTACTTCGCTCAAATTTTGCATACACTCAGCTCACGTTCAAAAACTAGGTAGTTTCTATTATTTCCCACAAAAATAACTATAAGAAAATGATAAGCCGTTTCATTCAGTTACTTTCGACGTTTTTCTACCAGTGTAAAATCGGCTCAAGTAGTGTTTTGTTTTGATTCGTGGTTAAGTCACTTTGTCTCTCCATACAGCGGGGCGGCGAAAGTAGTGGTTAGGTTGCGAAAGTTGAAAATGTTACTTTCGTCGTTTTGTAAATCCGGAAATTAAACGTTCTAAAAGTGAAAAGTTGAGTTGGTACAGAGCGGTACGTGTAGAATTCCGCCTGCTTAACACGTAGGATCGATAAAGTAAGTTTGTATACTTTTTTGACTTGAGTCTGTATGAATAAGTTTTCGAGAATTGTCAATTCTTTACAGTCTAACCGGGAAGGCTACTGGCTCGGTCAAACTACATCCTCCATGACTTTCATCAATCCCCCAGAGATTTACAACATCCGGGGATCCATTCCAGAGCAGCGAATATGTACACAAATATCACAATATTTTTACTTGTTATCATGTATTATCCATATAGTTATGTATGATATAATGAATAAATGTTATTCTCTTTGTATATGTCTTCTGATTTCATAAATAACATAATACATTTGTTTTCAAAAATATTATTTCCTGAAGTGAGTGACATCTACTCTCTTTCGCAAATTTCAGACTAAAACGAAGTGAGTAAGTGTTACTCTCATATTGACATTTGACAATGTTACTCTAAAGTGAGTAACGATGGTGTTACTCACTTTTGAGCAGTTCCACTTTGTTCCGAATAGAGTGCCTGTAAACAAGAGTGACGTCATGTTCCAGTTTTGACAGGTCTCCTGCTCGATTGGAACACGGATTTGTATGGAAATGACAGTTCACCGCTGTTCCAATTTTGACATTGACGCCACTCTTATCTAGATCCACTCTGGTTCCGAAGTGAGTCGAAATCTACTCACTTTTGAGTAGATCTGAACGAGCGTGATAGGCTCATACACGCTCGTTCAAATCTACTCAAAAGAGAGTAACTTTGACTCACTTTTGAAGTTTCAAGTTAGCTGTCAAAAGTGAGTAACTTTATTTTATCAAAGTGAGTAACTTTTTACTCAACTATGAAAGAAAACGACCTTACTCACTTTTGAGTAAACACAAACTTATTTGACTCACTTTGTAAACGTCAAACACTTGTGAAAATTTCGCGCGCTCGAACTGACAAATCCTCCGTTGTGGTGAAATTTCTTCAGTCGACGTGATGTCGGACTGTTTTCAAAAACAGTCGATACAAAAGCCGAGCCGGCACAGCAATGAAGTTAGTTTGCTTGAAACTTCGCTTCGGAAGTCCAACCGGCGAATTCCAGATTAGTGTTGCGAAGTCAATCACCCTTATTCTTGTTTACGACCGTATCTGTCTTTCGAACGAATGTATTCGAAAATGGCATTCTTGTTTTCGTACGTATTCGTATCGAATACGATTCGTATGCGAAAAAGTATTGCCGCATCAGCAAGTTTTTCGAAACAATTCTAAGCTGTCAAAAACGAAAACAAAAGGAGGAAAATCCTTGTTTTTTATCATTACCCACGGATTCATCGTTTGTGGTTCTGATTTGTGCATCAAAGATCCGGATCTACTTTTTTTTGTATTTAAGTGGTAAAAGTTTTGTATTTGAGAGAATTTCAACAACCCATGGCCTTTTAGAAATACCTCATGAGGAGTGGATGCATATGAGACGGTACCAATCCTATCTCCGGAAGCGATTTGATGTCTATGAGATACCTGATTCAAAGTAAGTTTATTATAACAATGATTGTTCTAATCCTAATGCCGAATCGTTGAATTCGTTTCAGGATTTCCAAAAACTGTCGACCTTATAAAGCGACATTTCTGTTCAATCTTGAAATTCACGATTTCCTCCTCAAAAACAAGCAGGTGGAGCACAAGCTTTGCCTGGTGCTTCTTAATGGTTTTTCATTGAGGGTAGTTATCAACATTGTGCGTGAAAGCCGTAGCTCAACTAAATCCTCTCTGAAATGGATGGTGTCCTGGAAAGGCAAAAACGGCCAACGATGGATAACGCTCCAGATGTCGGATGAAGAAATGCGTTGGACATCTTTCGGGGATCTTTGTTTGGAGTGTCCATTGGCATGGTAACACTCATTTGGATGTGAATACATAGAAATAAATAATTTCATAAATATGAAGCTTGAAAGTTGAAAACGAATAATGTGCCATTATGAAAAAAACAATAAAAACAGGAAAAATTTGAGCTTAGTGATGAACTGCAATATTTTCATGAATATTTGGCCGGGTTTCTACAAGTTTAGGCTTATTCTGCGAATGAGGTGATAAAAGTCGACTTGCTTCTAAGTTCAGGGCTGATAGCAGGTCTCTTTTTAGAGATTTGGTCACTACAGTCAACTCTCTCTAACTTGACATTGAAGGGACCATCGAGTTAGGGAGATATCGAGATACAGAACACAAAACCAGTGCAACTGCGATCCAAGGGGCCATCGAGTTAGCCATGAAAACCAACTTTTACTATGGTTCTCCAACTCGATATCGAGATACAGAACATCGAGTAAGGGAGAGTTAACTGTATTTGAATGCACGCCTCTATTTTTTATATGGAAGGGGTAATGGAAGATTTTAGAGTCTCTTTTTAAATCAAAATGGTCTCTAAAGTCACTATTTTGAATCCTGGTGATTTCTTCTGGGATACTTTCTAGAAATCCTCCAGGCACCCCCCGAGAATTTCTTCCAGGATTTTTTTACAAATTCCCCCAGGAATTCGCCCGAAGATTCTTCAAAAGATATTTAAAGGAGTTTCTTTGCTTCATGAAATCCAAGCAACTACCATCATTAATTAATGCAGGGCTAACTCTTGAAACTTTTTAGCAGGGCTGGTAGTGAGTCTCTTTTTAGTGACGGGTACTTTTTTGAAGTCAATTTCAGTCATTTCATGCGGAAGGATTCGTCATTGATTTGATTTGAGCAGCTTTTTCGTTCAAAATCAAGAAATTTTACATGAAAATGTGTTCATTGAATTCTATTCTCCGACTGAAGCACAGTGAACATATTTTAATCCAATAATTTTCAGTTTTGAACAGAATGATGACGATGATTACAATGACGGATTTTTACAAGTTCAACTAAAGTCACATTTTGGCTGATTAGTAGTTAAAATAACAAAAAATATAACACAATTTGTAGTAGTATTAGATATGTAATATTAGAGATTGAGCTTTTTTTTTCATTCGTTACGACTCAATCTATAATAGGTACTACAATTATGTAGATCCCAAAATATTGCCACGACTTTAAGTCGATAAGACCTTAGGATCTAGTATAGAAAAAATGTGAGCGTATAAGTTGGGCTCAATCAATACATAGTAATATTCGCAGAAAAAATAATATCTAGGGTGCCGGTGCCATTAGTAGATTAGTGTTCTTATGAGCACTTCCACAGTTATTAACTGAGAGCTTTCTTTGTCGATTGACCATTTTTGCATGTGTATATCGTGTGGCAGGTACGAAGATACTCTATGCCCTGGGAATCGAGAAAATTTCCTTTACGAAAAGATCCTCGACCAGCGGGATTCGAACCCACGACCCTCAGCATGGTCATGCTGAATAGCTGCGCGTTCACCGCACAATGGTCGGGCTCCATATAAAGGGGCGGCCAAAACTACCAAAAACTTTTTTGAGATTTTTATGATTTTTTTCATTTTAAAATATACCTCATGTGTTATATTATTATGATCCTTAATTGAAATTGAACTAAAATTTAAATTTCTATGATTTTTATGACGGCAAACAGGCTGAAGTCAAGAAATTGAAAAATGTAACAATAAAATAAAGCACAAAATTTATAGTTTAGGAATGCAATATTTCCCCAAAGTTACCCACTATCTGAAAGCTTATGGTTCAACACTTTTATCGAGCATGAGGATGGAAAAAAATATTTGGTTTCAGTTTTAATACTATTCAATATTACATTTTAGTAATTTTGGTGATTTTGAATATGAAAAACAACTCTTGTCGCGTCATGTCGCCGCCATTTCGAATATTGCAACATCAAAAAGCATCCTTAGATCTAACAAAAAACCTTTAAAATTTTTGCAGAAATTTGCTGATTTGCAAGTTAGAGCTATTTGAATAATTCAATATTTTACATATATTTTGACGATATTTTTCATACAAAGTTTATTTAAAATTTATTTAACCATTATTCATACACATTTTGATCAAACTCAATCAAATATAAAAAAAATTGTGGTTTGATAACAATTTTAAATTAAAAAAAATATTTTTTTCAAAGTTACGTAATTTGTGAATAATCCCTTCTGAAACAACAAAAACGCCAAATAACATATTCAGATTACATATTTCATCGATTAAGGCGATAAAAATAGTGTTGGCCAAACTTCACTTTTTTCCGACCATTGTGCACCGCTACGGCTATCTGGGCCCCTTTCAACCTCTGCTATATGGGAAAAATATAAAAAGAATGATAAAACTATTTGTTTGACATAAAATCACTTGAGCCACTATTGGTACACGTGTTCCAGTAGTTGCGCTAGTGCTCCAGTAGTAGACGTTCGGGAATTATACAAGGAATTTTAAGCAAAATGGTACATTTTTACATAGGTTTAACATTTTTCCCTCTGAACAGCAATTAATATCTTTCGTATGAAGCATAAAGATTATCTCTAGTGCTTTTCTTTATTTTTATACATCCATTTCAAAAACTGCTTCCATCTGTTGATCCACTACTGGAACACGACGGCAACTACTGGTGCAAGGGAGCAAATTTTTAGCATAAACTTAATTATTTATATGACTTTTTGATAAAATAAAAAGCTGAAATTTAGTAAATCGACTAAACTAGAGACGATCTATCCACCAAAAATAACACATGTCGTTTTTATCGAAAAATGTTCGTTTTATTCCATAGTCCAACCTACTGGTACATTACAACCTGAGAGAGACTCGCGAAGAGGAAAAATATCAACGTCATATGCAGCCCAGATTCCCCTCTCACGAAACGTCAAATGCAGCCCACCGTTTTTATGGCTGAAAAAGTGAAAAGTATTGTGTTCAAAGTAAATTGTGTTGAAAGGCTAGTCCGCTAAGACCACGCAGATCCTAGCGAGGCTAGCCCGTCCACATCCGATTGCAAATCATAAAGAAATACAATACAGTAGATGTTTCCTTCAACTGGGCAGCTAACTGACTGATATCTCAATCAGCAGCTGCAACTCTCTTTATTCAAACCAGGTATCTATTTTTACAATTCAACATCCTACACAAATATTATACCTCACAACAAATCTTCCACACTTTTACCTACGACGACGCATGCTTCCTCAACCGACGATTCTTCTACCTGAGGTGCGACACTACCTCTATTCCAACACTCCTCCTTAGGGTCGCAACCTCTACTCCCGATCGTCTCCTCTTATCTTGGAACTCCTCCTCGTTCCGAACTTCGTACATGCTCCGTCATCCATCCGAGCTCCTCCTGACTTCGATCCTGTCCACGAGCTCCTTTGACCAGCCAGCTGCCATCCAGTGGCCTGTATCGCCTACGTTCCCGATAGATCCCGTCCTCCGTTGCGGCCAATCCATCCAGCCTGAGGATTCCGTACTGCGCCACGCGGCTTATGCGGCCAATCCTCCTCCAGAACGATACATGCTGTAAGAACACGTTCCTGGGCCCATAACCTGTTGAAAGGCTAGTCCGCTAAGACCACGCAGATCCTAGCGAGGCTAGCCCGTCCACATCCGATTGCAAATCATAAAGAAATACAATACAGTAGATGTTTCCTTCAACTGGGCAGCTAACTGACTGATATCTCAATCAGCAGCTGCAACTCTCTTTATTCAAACCAGGTATCTATTTTTACAATTCAACATCCTACACAAATATTATACCTCACAACAAATCTTCCACACTTTTACCTACGACGACGCATGCTTCCTCAACCGACGATTCTTCTACCTGAGGTGCGACACTACCTCTATTCCAACAAATTGTTATTGAAAACCTCAGTCAGCGGAGCAGTTTTTTCCAAAGTTGCTGATAAATCTAAGCATAAAATTAATTATTTCTAATGTCTGCTACGTTTGCTGGCATGAAATTTCATTCAAACGGCTATTTATGATTCGATGTCATGCAAACTCAATCATTTTTTGCTGAGAGGTTCATGTAAGGATTTGAACGGCTTGCGCATAATTGGTATAAACACAAAGTGGAATAAGAAAAAAACTCAGCAATCACAGAAAAAGAAGACCGTCTTCGCGAGTCTCGTCTCAGATTACAACCATTGGTACCGGCACCCTATTTGAGGTAAAACTTAAAACTTCATAATGGTCTTATCCACTGGTGTACTAAACTGACTCGGTCGAAGAATTTTGACACTAGAGCGGGTCCAAATCACGTGGAGATAATACGGGAGCGTGCCCCGCTTAAGTGTCACAATTCTCAGACCGAGTGAATTTAGTACACCAATGGATTAGGCCATTAACTGTTTAAAATTTGTTTCAATTTAAAACATAATTATAACATTACAACAATTATTGTTATGATTCTGTTATGGAAAATAACAAAATGAGTTATATTTTTGTTTGATTTGAAACATGAGTTACAGTTTTATCTAAATTATAACATATTTTGTTTCAATTTTGTTAAGTGTAGAGGAAATTGTGTCATATTTTTTTGCTATTTGAGTCGTGATGAATGAAAAAAAGAAGCCCAATCTCTAATACTACAATAATTACCAATGATCTAGAATCCTAGCGGTGTTTAACATGCAATTTTGAAGGTATTTCAATTAAATTTCTAATCTTTCATTTTTTTTTCATAAAAATGCAGGATTATCAAAGGCAAATAAGTTTAAAGCCTGATTCGCTGCTGACAAGTAATTTCTTGGCCTATCTTGATGCATGGAAAATTCCTGCAAGGAATCGATCAAGAAAGCGCTTTTTTTCTGATCGCAGTTCGCAGTTGAAAAGAGATGTCAGTTTAAACGGGAGTCGCTGTAGAAAATTTCTGCAAGGAATCGGCGAGAAATTTCTTTAGCGATTCCTGTTCAGCAGCAAATCAGGCTTAAGGCATAAATGAAACAAAGCAACACATGTAGAAACATGTATTTATTTAACTCTTAATCCATTTCTTAAAAAATGACAGATTAGACTCTCATAAATAAAGGATTGTTTTCAAGAATACATATCCGGATTAATTTTAGTTCAATAACCAACGAACATTTTCAATACATTACGTTTGAGTGCCAAAATCTTCTGAAATAATTCATTAAACTTAGGTTCACAACTTCGAGTCAAATCAGTCAAAAAAAATGTTACCCCGGACAGTAGTGGAAAGATGTTGTGAGAAAAGTTAAACAATTTCTAGAAACATAATGTAAGTAAAAATTAAATCATTACTTTTTAAACCTTACAATAAAAGTTACTTGGTAAAATTCACATATTACAATTAAATTACAATATATTCATATACAACGATTTCCTACAACTTATGTAAAGTGTCTACTACCTAAAAACACTGGAAAACCTGAAATTATCAGGGAATTTCATTAAACCTGGAAAAAAATGGAATTTTTGGGAAATTTCGATTACAATCAGGACATTTTTTTGCGGCAGTTATTCATGGTAGATATGTTCATGACAAAAAATTTTCGCGTCGAAACCACTCCCAAAAATTAATCAAATTTATCGCTTTATAAGCTGTTCTGTGATGATCTTTTCGTGTATGAAATTTTATCGACTTCTCAAGATATGGTTGAATTTCATGATTGTCTCTAAATTTGATCAATAATAGATTCACATATCTTCATGCACGATTTTCAAAATTATTAGAAATTTGAAAAACTGATTTTAGGAAAGTAATCTAGATTTCAAACAACTTCCTATTTAAAATGTCGAAACAATAAATTTATCAATTTCAGGTAGACTGTTTTAGAGAGTTGTTCTCTTGTTGAATACTTGGTGTTTATTGTAATGCGAGTCTCTAGAAAGTCTCTATTTTTGATGAAAGGTCTCTGAAATCTTTATTTTTTTTATAATGGCCTCTTAAGTCTCATTTTTCTTTATATTGCATGCAGTGAACTCTGATGCAGATTTTTGCAGGTCCCAGGGAAACCTTCAGAGACTGTTACGAGACTATTCAACTAATTCTTCAAGAATTCAAGAAATTATCCTAGTAGTTAATCCAGAGATTTCATCTGGAATATTTTCAAGGACTCCTACATTGATCTCTCCAGATATTCTTCTAGGAACTCCTTCACCAATTCTCCCAGATATTTTCCTACGATCCTTTAAAGAATATCTTGGGAAGTTTCTCCAGATTTTGCTCCAGTAAATTCTCGAGCACTTCAAATTTACTATTTTCAAAGGATTACAAGTGCAGTTCTTTCTCAAAAACAATCCATGGAATGGACAAAAGTTTATTTTAGATTCCTGGAAAAAAAACCTGGGAGGATACTTGGACAAATCTTTAAAGATATCCTTGATAAATGTCAAAGAATGGGTTACATGCATGCCCTGATTCGCTTCTCGCCACACCGTAACGCACATGCGCTAGTGTCTATGCACGAAAAATCGCTAAAAGGTAACGCAAAAAATATTTGTATGGCGAAATGGATCTAACGAATTATTTCTCAAAATTGTGAACTATTTTCGACAAAATATTTGGTACCGGTTGTGCGTAATGATGATGGCTATCACACCTACCAAATATTTTTTCGATTACAGCTTCCACTAACAAGATATTTGACTTTCACCATACAAAATGAAATGAGAAAACTCCTGCTGATCAACTGTGGGCAAGAGCAAAGCAGGTAATCCATTACTGTAGGAATTCTTAAGGAAATCTCTGATCAATTCCTAGTTAAATTCTTAAAGGAAATAAAATTAGGGACTACAAAATTGTGGTGCTACTGAGCTCTGAAAATTATTTTTTGCAATTTCTCATCGTAATAGCTGTTTTTCATCACGCCAATCTGTCATGAAACGGCCTACTTCCATGCACTGAATTATGCAGTGTGGTAATAGTCATTACGCAACTGAAACCAGTGCTGTAATGATTCATTACGCAACGCTTTCTCATTACGCAACTGTTTTGAGTTGCGTAATATATCGTAACATAACATTTTTTCAGAAATTGTGAAATAAGTAGCGGGCCCCCCGGCTAGGTCACTGGTTTTTTCGGAATATTGATTAATCTGTTTCTTCTCACAATTTTCTCCACAAAGTCGTCACAATTCACTAGCTTAAATTATTAATTAAAATTAAATTAAAAGGGATTAAAAAGTCGTCACAATTCACTAGCTTTCCGCCCTTAGAATCGTTCTTAAGGAATCGATGGAGACACTTTCACTTTTCCCTCGATTCTGATCGCGTATGTGGGTGGTTCCACCGATTTCCCGAAATATATTTTATCCACCTATACTTTATCCACCTTATATCACTATCAAACACTCTCGACCCGAATTGGCCCGCTCGTCAATTTTGGCAGAAGATGCCCACTGAACTTTGAACGAAAATGTCGAAAACGAACGGCACACCTCGTCAGAACTGGGGACCGTCAGAACAGCACGCGTCGTACATCGTCAGAACTGCAACCCGTCAGAACTGCGCGCGTCGTACACACCCGGACTCCACCGGTCAGAACTGCAACCCGTCACGACTTTTTATCACGACTATCAGGAATAGACCATTTCCGTCAGACCTTACCCCCTATTTTTATATTTTTCTTCGAAAGACGATTATTTTTAATGATTATTGACGCTTTCAGATCTAATTTATATGCACTCCTGATTTTATTGTAAATTTTTGAAAATTCGAGAATTTACCACATTTTGAGTAGTGCGGCACAGTTGTTTCAACCCTGTGGGTAAACAAAGTGGAGATTTTCCCACAACTTTCAAAACCCCTGCGCTGAGTGTTTGTAGATATGACGAAATGTCAATGTCAAATCAAGCACACGAGACGACACGACAAAATGGAGAAATCTGAGAGAAATCTGAGGTCCGATGGGCAAGCTTCGTTGTAAATGAAGCCCATCCTTTACTATTGTACTTATAACAAAAACTTTTACCGGAAGACGACTGCTAATAGACCGTTTTAAGCTTAGCAAGTAATGGAATTCTCCGGTCCAATTCTTGACGTTTCAAAACAAACCGGCCAATATGCCCCTCTTGTAGAAAACGTTCCGCAGCGTTGCAGAAATGCTTCCAAGGAGAATTCCATCACTTGCTAAGCTTAAAACGGTCTATTAGCAGTCGTCTTCCGGTAAAAGTTTTTGTTATAAGTACAATAGTAAAGGATGGGTTTCATTTACAACGAAGCTTGCCCATCGGACCTCAGATTTCTCCATTTTGTCGTGTCGTCTTGTGTGCTTGATTTGACATTGACATTTCGTCATATCTACAAACACTCAGCACAGGGGTTTTGAAAGTTGTGGGAAAATCTCCACTTTGTTTACCCACAGGGTTGAAACAACTGTGCCGCACTACTCAAAATGTGGTAAATTCTCGAATTTTCAAAAATTTACAATAAAATCAGGAGTGCATATAAATTAGATCTGAAAGCGTCAATAATCATTAAAAATAATCGTCTTTCGAAGAAAAATATAAAAATAGGGGGTAAGGTCTGACGGAAATGGTCTATTGAAAGGCAACATCATGATAATGAAAAAAGCAAAGCAACCGTCGCGGTAGTAACTAGACTTCAACACAAAAGGGACGAGCAAAGTGAAGTATTGGACAATGTTATTACCCCGGACGAAACGGAAGAAATTCAAGGAAATGGATTGTTTGATATCGATCCTTCTCCCTATGACGGAGAGGCTGATAGAGAAAATGAACCAGAAAACATATACGAAGAATATTTAGAGGAAGTTAATGATGATATGATAGACATTGGGAAGCTCGAAATTTCGAATTCCCTGATCAATGACGCGGCAGATGTCAGACTGGTTATCTTGAACAGCAGGACGGCTCACAAGGAAATGTCACAGTTATGTGAATTACCACATGGGATAAAGGACCAAATTTAACAAACACATTTCTTTGTACAATGCTGAATCTGACCGCATTCCAGTGGAAAGAAATCAAGTCGAAACCATCCTTCGCGAATTCCATGATGCACCCCTAGGCGGTCATGTAGGAGCCAGATGAATGAGGAACAGGATTAAAACCCTATTTACATGGGAAAATATGAGGCGAGACATAGAGAATTACGCAAAACAATGTGACTCATGTCAAAAGAATAAAATCAGGAAAGCCCACAAAATCCCAATGAAGATCACACCACATCCATAGAACCATTTGAAAAAAATTTCATGGATATTGTTGTCTTACCGGAATCAAACAATGGCAATAAATACGGTTTAGTTATACAAGATGATCTAACGAGATACCTAACAGTCGCTGCCATGGAAAATCAAGAAAGCCACACCGTAGCCAAAACATTTGTAGATAACTTCATATGTAAATTTGGAGCCCCTTTGGAACTCGTAACAGATAACGGTGCAAACTTCGTAAGCACACTCATGAAAAACGTTTGCAAAATTTTGAAAATAAAGAAAATTACAACCACAGCATACCACCCACAGGCAAATCTCGTTGAAAGGTCCAATAGGGAATTGAAAATCTATTTACGGCAATTTATTGGTGGAGATCCTCAAACATGGGACCAACTCCTTCCACACTTCACATTCCAATATAACACCACGATCAATTCGTCAACCGGTTTTTCACCATTCGAATTGTTGTATGGCAGAGCCGCAAGAATTCCGAACTCAATCTACAGCATGAGAGATACGGAATTGACCTATTCCGATTACGCCGATGAGCTAAAATCAACTTTGAAACGCCTTCACGATAAAGCACGAGGAAATCTGCTAATATCAAAAAAGAAACGAAAGGAGATTTATGACAAAAAATCAGAAGAATGGCAGCCAATGTGGGGTGACAGGGTTCTTGTGAAAGCCAACCCTACGGGTACGGGACAAAAATTACAGGCTTTATGGAGAGGACCATACGAAATAATTAGTTTTCCGAGCGAACAAACTACAGTTATCAAAAACGGAAAACGATTGGAAAAAGTTCATAACAACAGGTTATGTAAATATAATGAATGATCACATGAATTCAAGACCACATGACTTGCAAATGGGACAAATTATTTAATTGTAGTTGAGATATAACCAAGCTTATATGGCACCGACCGTCGGTGTGAATATTATAGTTTATTTTCCCCCCTTGGGAAATGAGAATAGTAATAGAAGATTTTTTGTTTGTTTGTTTTGTTTCGGCTTCTAGGAACATCTTCCTGATCTTACAACTAATATGGCTAGTGCGAGGGGAATTCATTCTGGAAATCCAGGAAGAGCCATTGCTGAAAATGGGAACCTACTCTATGAAGGTGAGATTCCCAGTACTAGAATTAGAAAGTGGTAGGTTGGCGATAGAGAATACGTTATCTAATTATGAAACGGCGTGCGGTTTATTGGAACGCTTAGTAAAAACTTCGCATTGTACGCTCTTAGCAGGGGACTTAAAAGTCGCATTAAATAATAGTAGGGGAATAAACGAGTTTGTGAAAGGGTTTTTCCCATCAAGAAAAATCCGGGGATTCATCACAGCTATCGGAGGGATGGACTCAGACGATAGAGTGAGAATAGACACGAACCTGGATAAGCTTCGGAAAAACGAAGAATCCATTAAACTGAACCTTGATCATCAAACCGCAACAATAGACGCGATGTATAAATTCGTGGATGGGTCAATGGTACATCTAGATGGGAAATTAAAAGGGATATTAAAGAACTTCGACGAAATGCAAACATTGGTACGAGACGATCTAAATTTTACGAGTACGGTGAAAAATACAGTAGAATTAGAAACAGCCCAAGTAACAATGAAAGCTGAACAACAAGAGTATTTGCTGAACAATGGCTGATTAATGGTGTACAAGGCTAAACACCGTTACAGCTGAACAATAATTGGAAGAAAAGCTTATTAAACACTCTTATTCAGCAGTATACTCAAAGCTGAATATCAAGTTGAACAAGCTATTTTCCATCTACAATTTTAACTTTTGTTCAGCCATCCTGAATTATATTGATTAAAGGTTATTTAAAGCTTTAATCAAATCAACAGCCATTGTCGAACAATTGTCCAGCTGTAGGTTGACAAAAATAAACACATCAGCGTTTGGGTAAAACACTAAATTAATTGTTAAATAACGGTTTCATTGAACTAACCGAACAACAAATTTTCACATCCCGAAACGGACATGCCCTAAACACACACGGGCCTAGCGTTTGTCGAAGAAAATCACCTAGATTCGGCATCCAACAAAATAAAACAATACACTTGCTCACAAAAATTTCTTTGTCACATTTTCATTAAATTGTACGGAATCGTAATCATTACCAACTTTTGTTGACAACAATTAAACAGCAGCAATTGAAGATTATCGAGAATTCAATTTTAAAACAACAATCACAACACACAAAACTCTAACTTAAGTGTTTTTGCATAGCTTTGATATCCCTTCTCCAGCCTCAATGCAACCTTTAACATAGCCCTCATTCAGACAAGTCAATAAGTTATTCCCTTGCTTTTGATAATGCTCACACAGTCTCATGTGGAGCAGATGTCAAGGTAAGTGGTTATAAATCAATGGATCCCAGTTCAATTCTCAATTGTTAATATTTACTAATCTTCATCTTTAAATTCCAGCACACATCTTCCCTATGTGTTTGAAATTGTAAGTTGCGTTGATAAAATCCAAAACTATGAACCTGTACATATTTTAACATTTTTTGGTTTACTGTTGAATAATGGTTGAATAAGCGATTGTTAAGCTTTCGAAGGCTGCCATCTGTTCTAAAAATAGAATTATCGTTATTGAAAGGGGGTTGAACAAGCGCATGATAGACCTTTATTCAGCCTTCCATAAAGCTTCAATTAAGCTTAAGGCTGAATAAAATCGCCAGAATCAGATGTTTAACAGCTGAACAACAGTGTATGCAGGCTATGAACAGCTTTTGTTCAAACAAAGGCTGAATAGAATTAGTTATAAAAGCGTTTGAACAGCTTCAAATTGTTACCTGGGAGAACTCATTGAAATGGGATTTAGAATTCAATCCCTATTGAACAATTTAAATAAACAGCAAAATATAATTTTGCAAATCCTCTTGCGCAAGGACAACAATATGGCATGGTACGTTCAGCTATTCGAACCATCAATATTGTTACGAACCTTAGAGGAAGCTGAACGAAACCTTGCACAAAACCTTGAATTCCCGAAGATGCCTGTTACGATCTAGTTGGCAATGCCATTTCGAGCTTTAGGTAGTGCGGTAAAATGGACAGCTACCATAACATTGATGAGAATACGATCGGAATCGGTTCGGGTCCGAACTCGACCACAGCATTGTAACTGAACAGGAGAAATACATGAGTTTAGTTTTACTTTGACTATCGACAAGCTGAGTTGCGTTTATCTCCCCATATCACCGGCTAAGTATTAGCTTATTTCAGTGGGACGAGGATAAAGATAGTTTTTTTTTCAAATTTTAACCGCGAATTGAATTATTAAGTTCGGTTTAAAGTAAGTTCGCGAGTGAAAGGAGATAAGTGAATTTAAGAAGGAAGATTTGCGTGCAAACGGCCTTTTGTAAATTGTGAGTTTTACCACAGTTTTTACCCTTCTTGTAGTGCAATCTTTTGGCGTGGTGTCAGTTTTTTAATTTTCCTTTGATAAAAGTAACTGGTGTTCTTCGGGCAGTAGATAGGCTAGACCTTTCTTTTTGCTTGATTTTACCGGATTTGTGGAGCGCTGAAAGAAAGAAATTTGGAAAGTGTGTAAAAAGAAATTTACAGAGAAGCGCATTTATTTTGAGAAAATCGCCATTTTGGAAGCCTACAATTTAGTGGATTTCTTTTGTGAGAAGATAATAGGCGGATTATTAAATCATTTTTTGTGTCTTCTTTTGTTCACACAGCGAGCATCGACACAAAGCAGTTGAGTGACCGCTGGGAATAAAGCGTTTTTTCATCATTTGTGTGGTGTTTGGTTGTGGGCTCTGAGAGAGTGAGTTCCTAGTGAGATACCACCAGTGAGTAGTGAGCGTGTGGTGAAGAATTGCAGTTTTGTCAGGGGTGACTGACCTTCTTTGGCTGCATAGCGAAGTTTAAAAAGCGCATTGGAAGTTCATCGACCTTATTGGGGTTAGCTGCTGCTGTTGTTGCTGAAAGTTGCTGTTGATAGGAAGTGCTGTTGTTGCCGGATTTTGTTGCTGCTGGAGAAGTTTGCTGTTTTGGTGAGATTGGCTGCTGTTTACCGCCGCGATTAAGGCAGATCGTTCATTTTGCATGCTGTGACTGTGAGTGCCTTGCCAGTTTTTGGATACGATTGGCTTTTTCCCGCAGCTAGGGTAGTTGTGTGTATTGTGCTTCATCTGGAATCAGGTATGTGGTATTTTCCTTGATGCTTATTTTATAATTTTTACTGTTTTGTTGTGTGACTATTTGAAAGTGTTTCATTTTTCTTGTGTGTATAAAGATCAGCTATTTATTTTGAATTTTGTGTATTTTGATTTTTTTTTATTACAAGGATGTCAATCAATCCAACCTCAGAACCTTTTATCCCGGGAACCATACCATTTTCGCAATATTTAGAACAATTAGAATGGATGTTTGAGCACAATAATTATACGGAAGATCGATTTAAGACTTCGTTTTTAGCTGTTTGTGGGACTGAAGTTTTTTCCCAGCTAAAGCTTTTATTTCCCAGGCAGAATTTAAAGGATCTTACGTACAAGCAGATTACGGATAAACTGAAGCAGCGTTACGACAAAAAAGACTCCGATGTGATTCACAGTTACAAGTTTTGGACGCGTAGACAAGGACAGTTTGAGAAGGCAGTTGATTTTGTGCTTGATGTTAAAAATTTAGCTGAGCTTTGTGAGTTTGGTGAGTTCAAAGACAGGGCTATTCGTGACGTTTTAGTAATTGGAATTTATGATCGAAATTTGCAAAAACGTTTGTTCGACGAGGAAGATCTTTCTGTTGCTAAGGTAGAGAAAATGATAGTAAATCAAGAAATAGCTTCGGACAGAACTCAATTTTTGAGAAAAGATGATGGTGTTATAGCTCGTTTGGGTAGAAGGCCAAATCGTGCTCCGCGTAGATCGAATTTCAATGGAAGAGGTAGAAGTAGGAGTGACAGTAGAAATCGATCATTTTCATTCAGGAGCAAAAGTGGAGGAAGCTATGACAGAAAGAGCAGTTATACAAGCAAAGAGTTTTTATGTTCATATTGCAAAAAGAAAGGACACACCAGGAAATACTGTTACAAACTTAAAAACAAAAGTCCTCGCAAATTTCAGTCCAGTGTAAAATTCATGGATTCGCCTAAACCTTCTGTATCAGGTACTTCAGGATTGTTCAAGCGACTGAAGGAAGATATGCAGTCAGATTCAGAGGATGATGCACCTTGTTTGATGATTTCTTCTGTAAACAGAATTAATGAACCATGTTATGTAGATGTCAAAGTTGAAAACAAGAGAATTACAATGGAGATAGACAGTGGCTCAGCAGAAAGCGTCATATCTGAGGATCTGTTTCTGCGTAGCTTTAAACATCTTCCTGTGAAAACGTGTAACAAGCGTTCGGTAGTTATTGATGGGAAGAAACTGAAGGTTTTAGGAAAGGTTGAAGTATCTGTGAAGTTAGGATACATTCAGAAAAAGCTTTATCTGATAATCTTACGTTGCGAAAACAGTTTGTTCCTTTGGTGGGGCGTACATGGCTGGACATTTTTTACGTTGGATGGAGGAATGCTTTTGCGAGACCGACTGCGACCATGGAGTACATCAGCGCAATTAATGATGACGAGACAGTTCTTGATTTGAAGCGTAAGTTTCCGAAAGTATTTGACAAGGAATTATCTAATCCGATAGTAGGTTTCGAGGGTGATTTGGTATTGAAAGACAATACACCTATTTTTCGTAAGGCATATGAAGTTCCCCTCCGTTTGCGACAAAAAGTTTTGGAACACCTAGATGGTTTAGAAAGGGATGGTATAATTACACCGATCGAGGCTAGTGAATGGGCTTCACCGGTTGTAGTTGTTGTTAGGAAAAACCATGCCATTGGATTAGTAATCGACGGTAAAATCTCAATAAACAAGGTGATTGTTCCGAACACATACCCTTTGCCATTAGCTCAGGATCTTTTTGCCACTCTCGCAGGTTCCAAGGTTTTTTGTTCATTGGATTTAACGGGGGCTTATACACAATTGTTGCTATCAAAACGATCAAGGAAAATTATGATCATTAATACAATTAAAGGACTTTATGCATACAACCGTTTGCCAAGGGCTAGAAGGTGTATCGTGTTATCTCGATGACGTTTTGATCTCCGGGAAAGACTTTGAAGACTGTAAAAAAAAACTTTATTTAGTCTTGGAGCGATTGTCCAAGGCTAATATAAAAGTTAATTTTAAGAAATGCAAATTTTTTGTAAAGGATTTACCGTATTTGGGACACATTCTGACGGACAAGGGATTACTTCCTTGCCCGGATAAAGTGGAAACTATCCGCGAAGCGAAAGCTCCGCAGAATGTTTCTGAACTTAAAGCTTTTTTAGGTTTGGTTACTTACTATGCCAAATTCATTCCAAATTTGTCTACCCGAATAAAATGTCTTTACGCTTTGCTACGAAAAAACACCAAATACATTTGGGATTGTGAATGTGAGAAGGTTTTTAATGAGTGCAAACATTTTTTATTGAAACCAAATCTGTTGAAGTATTTTGATCCAGAAAAACCAGTTGTTATTGTGACGGATGCATGCTCCTACGGCCTTGGTGGAGTGATAGCGCATCAAGTGAAAGGTGAGGAACGGCCAATTAGCTTCACTTCATTCACGTTAAACGATGCTCAGCGAAAATATCCGATTTTACACCTTGAGGCATTGGCGGTTGTATGCACTGTAAAAAAAATCCATAAATTTTTATATGGGAAAAAATTTACCATTTACACTGATCATAAGCCGCTCATCGGAATTTTTGGCAAGAATGGGAAAAATGCACTTTCTGTTACACGACTACAGCGATACGTGTTGGAGCTTTCTATATATGAGTATGATATTGTATATCGTCCTTCCTCGAAGATGGGGAACGCGGACTTTTGTTCGAGATTTCCAACGGCTCATGAAATACCAAAAGAAATAGCGCGTGAATATATAAAAAGTTTGAATTTTACGAGTGAATTTCCTTTGGATTATAAGGAGGTTGCGAAAGAATCTAGCAGAGATACATATTTATTGAAAATCTTTGAATTTTTGCGAAAAGGATGGCCGAGCCGAATTGACAGAAATTACAAAGATATTTATTCTCACCATCAGGATTTAGAGGAAATTGAAGGGTGCATTTTATTTCAGGACCGAGTAGTAATACCCAGGGTTATGAAGTTAAAGATCTTAAAAATGTTGCATATGAATCACTCCGGTATTAACAAAATTAAGCAACTGGCCCGTAGAACGGTTTATTGGTTCGGTATGAATCAGGACATTGAGGATTACGTTAAAACATGCAGAATTTGTTTAGAAACTACAACTCTTTCAAAAAAACCTCCTTACTCCAAATGGATTCCCACCAACAAACCATTTAGTAGAATCCACGCAGATTTTTTTCATTTTGATAAAAAGGTGTTCCTAGTTGTAGTGGATAGTTTCACTAAGTGGATTGAGGTGGAACATATGAGAAATGGAACGGATCATAAAAAAGTGATAAAGGTTTTCTTGAACATTTTTGCCCGTTTTGGGCTTCCGGATGTTCTTGTGACAGATGGCGGTCCACCCTTTAACTCCGAAATGTTCATTAATTTTTTCCAAAAACAAGGAATTGTTGTACTGAAAAGTCCTCCGTATCACCCGGAAAGTAATGGTCAGGCTGAAAGAACAGTTCGCTTGGTGAAAAACGTTTTCAAAAAGTTTTTAGTCGATCCACAAATAAGGACATTGGATACCGATGAGCAAATTTCATATTTCTTGATAAATTATAGAAATATATGCATGGAAACTAATGGAAAATTTCCATCTGAGCGAATGTTATCGTACAAGCCAAAGACTTTAGTTGATTTAATTAATCCAAAGCATAATTTTAAAGAAAAACTAGCTAATACGCATGATGACCATCAAAGTGGTTTTGTTAAGGCAGGTAGCACATCTGATCCTTTTAACAACCTGAAATGTGGAGATCTGATATATTATAAAAATAACAATCCGACTGATATACGACAATGGTTGCCAGCCAAATTTCTAAAACGGATCTCTACAAATATTTCACAGGTTTCTTTGGGAGGCAGAGTTCTCACAGCGCACAAACGTCAGCTTAAGGTGGTACCAGCTTCTCGCCGGAAAACTCCTAGAAGTTTTGTTTTCCATGGAGAGAGGGATTTTGGGCCAACCGAGCCAAATAAACAGCAAATGCAAATTGAACCACCATCAGTAAGACTTAATAGGAAACGGAGAAGAGAGGACGATGATGAAGAGCAATCGAATGCTTCGGATGCTAGCAGCGATTTTTATGGGTTTCCTGCTGACTCATTCATCTTTTCGGGAGAGAAGATCACGACAGCAAGCCATCATCAGACTCAAGCGGAAGACTTGGGAAACGGATCACGGCATTCAAAAAGAAAATTTAAGAAGAAGAAGAAAGAAGGATACATATACTATTGAATTAGTGATCGAATATTTGAATTTGTCTTAATATGTTTTTGCATGAATATTGAATTTTCGTTCTGAGATCGTAATTTTATAATATATCTTGAAACGTTCGAAGGTTTAGAAATATTTATAGTTTTTGCTTAAGGGTTGAGGAGCTGTTACGATCTAGTTGGCAATGCCATTTCGAGCTTTAGGTAGTGCGGTAAAATGGACAGCTACCATAACATTGATGAGAGTAGAGAGAATACGATCGGAATCGGTTCGGGTCCGAACTCGAACACAGCATTGTAACTGAACAGGAGAAATACATGAGTTTAGTTTTACTTTGACTATCGACAAGCTGAGTTGCGTTTATCTCCCCATATCACCGGCTAAGTATTAGCTTATTTCAATGCCGAATAACGGTCTAGCACCGGAAATTCTAAGACTAGCGGATGTTTCGTTTGCAACGGAAAACAATCAGATGCTAGTAATGGACCTTAGGTTACCTCTGGTGACAAAAAGGAAGTTCCAAGCCTTGAAAGGAGATTTTATTCCGCAAATCAACGGAACAATTGTAATGTCCACAAATCTAGAAAAGAATATAATTATTGAACAAAAAACGAGCTCGTGGGGATTTGTTTTATCGTATGCCGAGTTCCAGGAGTGTGAGAAATTTTTGTCTTACAGAATTTGCAACAAAAAGGCGAAAGAAATTAATTTGTCGTCAGAAAATGAATGCGTTTTGAATTTAATGTTCAGGAATTCAACGGAAAACTGCCGAATAAAATTATTGAAAATAAACCACGATGCATGGTTCGAAACAGGGCAATCGAATGTTTGGGAATATACTACTCCGAACGAGTTAAAGGTGGATATATTTCATGGGGACAACCACACCAGTTTAACCATCAGGGGAACAGGCCAAATGAGGTTAACCCCTGGTAAGGTAATTAAAACAAGACATATTAAAATTGAATACGTAGATACGAAGGTATCAGAAAATATATCCTTAGGAAGGAAATCAAACTATGCGATTATGAATTTTACGTGGGATGTACATAGCACGAAATTAATCCCAGCGTTAAGTGAAAACATTTCAAAAATTTCATTTTACGATCGTAAGAAACTATTTGATCTAGGAGTCGATGTAGATGTTCTCAAAATGGAGAAACCATTTCTAGAAAACTTAATTTACTCACCCCTTTCTTCGGGGTGGTCAATTGCAACCGTAGGAACAGGCGCACTGATAATGATAGTGTTTTTAATTGTCCTTTTTATCTGCTGCTTTAAAGGACGAATATCGTGTTCGAATCAGAGCGGATACAACTCTACTGGTCCAATAAAACAGAGACCAAGTTGTTCCCCTCCCCAAAAGCCCACATTAAGAAGTAAAGATATAGTTCACTTAGGGGTAATCACCCCACGGGAAACGGTCCCTCACGATGAGCTAATAGGGAAAATGACAGATATTTTTTCGAATCCGGAGATGAAGACTCATGGAACAATTATGTTACGAAAAGAAGGTAGCCGAAGCCTACCGATAATAGAAGAAATAGAAGACGATTACATGACACCAAACGCGCCACCGAATATAGCAAGCGCAGTCAATATGAACAATTTACACGAAGTAATTAAAGAAAATAGAGAAAATCATATCCATCTGTCACCGCTCAGGATAAAGTGGTAAATTAAATGAAGCATTGAGCATTAATGAAAAATGAGGGGAATTGCATACCCTCAGTAAATACAAAATGAAACTTTAAAGTGAAATAAGAGAGAAATTATATAATGAAATTAAAAAAAAAATATTATTGATAAACTATGAGCCTACAGCTAATTTATAACAATGAATGCGTCCATCAAACTCAGTTTTGAATGTACCGAAGGGCTGGAAAACCAGAGTAATTACTATTCTGTAAGGGCCATAGATATCAAGGAACAAAGAGAAACAAATGATTAAGGAGAGGAAAACACACCCTCCAGAAATACGAAAAGGGAAATGCGCTTGATAAAAGAAAATTGAAGAAAACATATTGATAAATAGAAAATATGAACGTAAGAAGAGATAATTTAAGAGAGGGTTTACAAAAAGCCCTCTGCAAATTTAAAAGAAATTATGAGAAATTTTAAACACAGAAAAGAGACAAAGCAAATGTCTAAAAATTTTGACGAAAGAGGAAATCCAAAAACCTCTATGAAATAATGAAATTTTAAGAGAACCTAGAGGAGCCCATATCCTCTATAAAAATAAAATGGAATGTTATTTACAACATGTTTTTACGCAGGCTAATCAAGGGAAAATGGAGTATACTTACAGGTCCAACCTACAACCTCAAAAGGGAGAGGGGTGGAGCAATGCCGGCAGCCGAGGACTCGCCACAACAAGCGGAGAAAAAACAAAGTGAGGTACCTAGAGGCTCGGTGAGTTAATTTTATTTTTTTTTTCCTTTAAGATTTCGCAGATATGCAAGAGGGATAGATTATTGTCTTGCATCCCTGCAACAATATGACAACTTTCTCCGGCAGCGTAGGAAAAAAAAAATTTATATAGGGAAAACCACATTTGATGGGATATGAAATTCAATTTGTTTTTGGCTGACACAGATGATTTTCTGAAGTTGGTTCAATTGTGTTCATTTGTTTTGGATTTTTGGTTTGTCACATAATTTGCCGAAGGCATAAGGCTAATCAAGAGTGTCCATTGATATTTGAGATATTTAACTAATATTGCATACTAGCGGTCCCGGCAAACTTCGTCTTGCCATCAAGTAGGCTGTTGAAAAATGTCATACAATCTCCCCAACAAAATGGCACATTAGTTTCCTCCCGTTTCTAAGACTATTCCGAAGACTTACCTAAACTTTTTCTACGCACGAACACGTCGGAACCCTTGGCGAATGAAACAGTAAAAGAGTTGTAACAATCCGTTGGACCGTTCTCTACCCATTTCGTGACATACAAACACCATTCCATTTTTATTTATATAGATGTTAAATCTATTAAGAAAAAAGGCAAAAAAATACATTTTCGAAAAAAAAACAAATATTCGAAAAAAAAATAAGAAATGTTCGAAAAAAAAACATTCGAAAAAAAAACAAATATTCATAAAAAAAAAATAAGAAATGTTCGAAAAAAAAAGTATTTCGAAAAAAAAAATGCCATTAAAAAAAATAAAAGAAATATATAGTTCGTATTTAATCCATACTTTTTACTCTTAGAAAACAAAAAACTATACTTTAGAAAGAAAAAAAAAATCTTTTTACTATTTATTTGACTAATTGACTTAATTGATATAGGAGACGGAAGTTTCGTAGGGACAGAATAGGGTCAGAAGGATCATGAGGCAGTCTGTGATGCTAGTCATGCCGACAAGGACGAGCCGTTGGGGGTTGTCCGATCAAGACGAACAAGGTTTACACGTTTGGAGGTGTTGGTTTGGCGCCGAAGAGAAATGCTGGGCTGTTGCTGCTTAAATTGCCATGTTAGACCGCAGTCCTAGTCTTTGTTTTTGGTAGTGAGATATGCATTTGGAATGGGAAGAATATTCTGAGCTGTGCCAAGAGAGTAGTCATTAGGCATCTGGAATGCCTCGCAAGAGTACTAGGGTAGTGATGTCAAGGAGCTGATGAATACCTACGATGTCCACATTGAGGTGTCTCCTTAGGATCAGAAGCTGGACATCATCAAGGCCACTAGTGCCAGAGCGAACATCGGAGAAGCCAAGATTGCAATTGTCAAGAGGATCGAAGAGCTCGAGGCTGATCGCAAGAGTACTATATGACATGTGCCAGCTGAATCCGACAAACTTCATGAAGTTGAACGGTGACATGGAAGAGGAACACTCGACGAATCTCTGAGAGTGGTTCGATGGAATCGGAATGGTGATTGGTGGCTAAGGTTACTCAACACATGGAAACGACTTTGGATAGAAGGTTACGTGCAATGAAAAGATGTTAGTTACTATTTGGAAGATACTCCGGTTTTTGGTCTTGCCGGTTGATTGGGAGATTTCGTTCAATGGACAACCCTACAAATAACTCGTTCGGGGCTCGAAATCCAGTTTCGTTCGAGGGAATTTCTATTGGAACACAGACACGAAGCGGCATTCTGACAGACTCAAGCGGCAAGGAGGTAGGTGAATCATCTTAGAGCAGGGAAAGAAGTAAGGAATAGATTAGTACGCATTTGCAAAGGAAAAAAAAAATCTTTGTCTTAGAATGTAGAATAGTCTTAGGGATACTCTTTACGCTAGCCAAATGCCTACTGCAAGTTTTTCTTTGCTTCACAAATAAAAACTTAATTTAAGGGGGGGCGGATGTAGCGGTCCTGCCGACCGAAAGAAGCATTCCCCTCCCCGTATCGAATAATTCGAAAGATCAATGATCACCATTGATCTACACGGAGAAAATGAAGTACTCAAAAGTGAGTTCATTCCACTCAATTCCGGGGGTTCGTGCGTTAACCTAATTTTGTGTTGATGGGGTATAAGTTGTTTGCATTTACAGCCATGCGAAAAAATACTTACTGACTAAGTTGTTTTCACTCAATCGGCAGATCAAATAACTCAACTTCCAGTACTGTGCCACTTACTCAAATTTGAGGTAACGCACTAAGGTTCGGTTTTTGGGTTGTTTTGCTCTTCGCTCTCTGACAACAATAGAAGGAGCGAATGAAATGGGGAGAGAAAAATAACTCAAAAGTGAGTTAAAAAATACTCAAATATGGGTTTTCCGTTTTCTCCGTGTAGGAAAAGAACCCTTTTATTTTTTCGATGATGTTCCACGCAAGTTGGTGGATTTCATCAGATCTGGGTTTTCACTAGGTTAACTAGCAACAAGCGATGTAAGCAGAAGCCAAGAACCTTACTGCTTGTTGTTCGTTAACGTGCCCCAATGCCGGAGAATGTTTTTGTTTTAATTTTTTGTTTTTGTGTCACCCGACAGCGCTGACTGAACGCCCCAACAAGGTCTCGGTCACATGGCTGTACTAACTGAGCCAGAGCAACGCTCGTTCTGGCTTTTCTCTTTCTCTCTTTATTTTCAGATTGGGAGATTGAGTTCCCCGCGGGAGCGCGATAAAACGCCCCGATCGCTGGCGGCGGGGGTGCAGTTCTGACCGGAGGAGTCCGGGTGTGTACGACGGTTGCAGTTCTGACGATGTACGACGCGTGCAGTTCTGACCGGAGGAGTCCGGGTGTGTACGACGGTTGCAGTTCTGACGATGTACGACGCGTGCTGTTCTGACGGTCCCCAGTTCTGACGGGGTGTGCCGTTCGTTTTCGACATTTTCGTTCAAAGTTCAGAGGGCATCTTCTGCCAAAATTGACGAGCGGGCCAATTCGGGTCGAGAGTGTTTGATAGTGATATAAGGTGGATAAAGTATAGCTAGTGAATTGTGACGACTTTTTAATAAATTGTGCAGAAAATTGTGAGAAGAAACAGATTAATCAATATTCCGAAAAAAACAGTGACCTAGCCGGGGGGCCCGCTACAGGTGAATGCATTCCGATATGGTTTCTGGTACCCTCAAGTAGTCTTCTACGAAATTGCAAAACAATTTCGTACGTAACTCGTTGCAGAACTCGATTTTTACAGCACTCGTCGTAATTGTTCAACTCGGCAAGCCTCGTTGGATAAATGTACGACTCGTGTTGTAAAATCATCATTCTGCAATTTGTTGCGTAAATTACTATTTAAAGTTCCGTGAAGAAGAGGAATATTGATAAAATCGTGCCAAAATTCCACATTATTTTTATGAATTTTTAATTTCTTCTTCCTAGGGTATCTACAGAGATTCCTGAAACAATTACACACGAATTACTCTTGGAATTATTCAAGTGTTTCATCCAGGCAAGAACTAATGCAAAGATCTATCCAAGATATTTTTAGAATTGTTATTGAAGAATTCTTTGGTAGTAATATTTTTAGTTATTTTCTAATGTAATTTTCTACAAATTCGTCCAAGGAACACACTTTGAACTACACAGGGAATAATTTTGGTATTTCTTTAGAGTTCATTAGTTCAGTGGCTATGTTTCCAAAAGTTCTTCAAAGAATTTCTACAAGCTTGTCTGCAAATGATTTTCGCAGTGTTAAGCCTGATTCGCTGCTGACAAGTAATTTCTCGGCCTATCCTGATGCATGGGAAATTTCTGCAAGGAATCGATCAAGAATGCGCTTTTTTCTGATCACAGTATGCAGTTGAAAAGAACTGTCAGTTCAAATGGGAGTCGCTGTAGAAAATTTCTGCAAGGAATCGGCGAGAAATTTCTTTAGCGATACCTTTTCAGTAGCAAATCAGGCTTTACTCATGAAATGTTCAACTGATTTTTTCTTGCTCGCACCATTCCTCCGAGAAATGCTTCAAGGTTCCTACGAATAATTTCTTCAGAGATTACTCCAAGATCACAGATTCTGGGACGAGTTTCAATAACATGAAAGCTCTCCCATAATTTTGCCAACAATACTGCTGCAGATAACTCCTCGGATTGTTTACGATTTTTTTTAAAGATTTGTTCTGAGCATTTTTATTTTTCCAGATTGTTCAGGAACTTCGTTCAATGCTTGGTACTTCAGTACTTCTTCAGGAAATGCCCGGGATGGGCCCGTATGGAACTTCGCAAAGCCCTTAGCGATGTCGATTTGTTGCTCCAACTGTACCAAACATTGGTTTTTGTTGGTGCTTTCATGCCTGGTTCAAACCTAAGATAATTGAGGAAAACTTTAATTTCAAAACTTTTAACGACAAGACCATTTGTAACTTACTAGCAGAGCTGCCACATATACAGATTTATCTGTATTACACAGATTTTTTTATTCTGACACAGCTGCAATTTGTATGGAACACAGATTTTCTTTCAACAATTTTTGTATGGACACAGATTTTTTTGTATGGGACACAGATTTTCTAACCTGGTAGATACAGGTTTTCTATCAAACCATCTGGCAGCCCTGCTTACTAGTAATCTTGATGAAAAACATCGTTTCGATTGACGGTAGAAGAAAAACTATCGCGATACGTTCCGATCCGCAGGTTCCGAGCTACACTCAAAATAATCCAAACGTCAAGGCTACGTGAAAACATACGTAGTTTTTTTTCCATCGCACTTTCCATGTAGCACTTACGTGAATCATTGGTAGCACAGAATGAACACTCGAGCTGATGAACTTTTCTCAATTCACGGGAATTCCACGTAGCCGCTAAGTGTTTTGTGAGTACCTTTTACGGAGCGTTTTATTGGATTCTAAGCAATTATACTATCAATTTTACGGAAACTATGAATAAAAGAAATGTTCTAATTAGATTCCTTTCATTGTACCAAAATGTTTTATTATTATTATTTGGAAATATATCTGAATGGAAGATTACACTGAATACAGGAGAAATGATTAACGTAGGCAAAATTTTGCCGAAATTCAAATGCTTATAACTTAATGAAAAATAGATGAAATTGGATGCGACCGGAAGTAATCGACGGCAAATTTGGTCTAGTTTCAAGAACTTGCTTAGTCATGCGTATTGGTCACCGGACACCGGAATTATTTCTGCAATCAGATGCTTATTACCGGAGTTAGTTCGAGGAATCTTACATCGCTGATAAATGGAGATAAGCCAGCTGCGATTGGCGGTGAAAGTACGTTGCTCAGCCCTATTCGAAAGAAAACAAATCAAAAAAGGTAAAACTTTATCTTAAACAATATTTACTCACCAACATCTTGTGAACATTTTTTGTAATGTCGAGACTTGGCGTTTGCTTCCAACGATGTTACTCGTTTTGCACTGGTGACAGTTCAAAACAGAAACTGAACTATCAACATTTGAGTTCATTTACGCCTACGTGTTTTTTTCACGTAAGAGTGATGGACACCAACAGTAAATATTATTGAAAGAACATTCAATGTATATCTACGTCTGGGTGATTGTTACCGTTGTCCGGTAAATTAGAGAAAAGTTCATTTTCAAACGATCTACGTGATTTTTCACGTAGCCTTGACGTGTGGATTTTTTTGAGTGTAAGATTGTAAGAATAGTAGGCGTAGACTAAATGACGTGTACGATCGTTATCGAAATATGTAGCCATTCCCAATCAAGCTCTCTTAAGAAGCAGACGTTAAATACAGCTTTCTTTGTTAATACCGAGTTGTTTCTGTCAACCCAGTCCCCGAACTTCCAATAGGTTATGGGTTCCAGTGGAAAGGAAGGGATTCCGCAGCTGACCGGACCTAATTATGAAAACTGGCGTTTCCGGGTCAAGCTATTTTTGGATGCGGCAGAAGTTTCGTCGGTATTGAAAGAGGACGTTCTGGCAGAAAATGCAGCGGAAAGATCGAAATGGGATCAAGTCGACAGGAAGGCCAAGTCGTTATTGGTGGGTTTCATTTCGGATGAATGTCTTGGAGTTGTCCGTGAAAAACAAACAGCCTGGGCGATGTGGAAGGCATTGGAGGACACTTTTGCTAAGCGCTCCGTGTCCAGTCAGACCCTGTTGCGGAAGCAGTTAGCAAGACTACGAATGAAAGAAGGTTCATCGATGCGAAGCCACTTTCAAGTATTTGATGATCTAGTTCGTCAACTGAAGTCTGCTGGTGCCAAAATAGAGGAGAATGACTTGGTGGCACAATTATTTTTGACATTACCGGACAGCTATGATGCTTTGGTAACGGCTCTCGAAAATCTTGCTGAAAAGGATCTAACTCTAGAGGTGGTCAAGCAACGACTGCTGGCCGAAGAATCGAAGCGTATAGATAGGCAAGATGATTCGAATGAAGATATAGGTGCAGCGTTTATCGGAGATATGAAGAAACAGTATCGAAGGAAATTTTTCGGTAAGTGTCATCGCTGTGGAAGACCAGGACATATGAAGCGGGACTGTCGGTGGGAAGAATCTGAAGATATTGTAAGTTTTGTGGAGGCAAATAGTAAGGCGGTTACGTTTTTGGCAAACCGCTGTACTCAAAAGTCATCAAGAGACGAAATGATAATGTTTTGCGTAGACTCTGGATGTAGTAATCACCTCGTGAAAGATACGAGCCATTTGCAAGGCATACGGAAGCTTAGAGATCCAATTATCGTTGATGTTGCAAAAGAAGGTGTATCATTGAAGGGTGAGTACATTGGAGAATTGACCGGCCTATCGAATAGAGGTGTGGAATTTTGCATGAAGAATGTGATCGTCCTTCCGGAATTACGAGAGAATCTGTTATCCATTAAGAAGCTGTCTCAAGCCGGCATTGATGTGTTATTTTCTGGTGGAAGTGCTGAATTCAAGCTCAACGATGAAGTGATTGGTGAAGCGTTCTTGAATGGTAACATGTATGAACTGGAGTTGGAATCAAGAATAGTCATTCAAGATAAAGATCATGTGGCGGTAGACAACGAACAGGAGCAGCATTACATCAGTGATCTTAGCGGGCGAACCATGAGAAAATGTGTGGATCCTGGAATGCTGATTGAAACAGAGAGGAGAAAGGTACTTGTACGGAAAAGCATGGAAAAGGCCATCTTAATTCTGGATGAAGATGAAGAAAATCCTATGGCGCTCCCTTCGCAACAAAGACGTGACGACTGTTCGGAGTCCACCACGAGGCACAGCGAATGGGAGCGCAAGCCTTTAGGTAAGTTCCAGTATTTTCCAACTTCTTTTAGAACATCATCTGCTGCTGGTTTTCACGATTCCACAGATACATCGTGTTCAGAGATCGAGAAGCGTGTTGACGAAAACCGTTCGTGGACAGTACGTGAAAGGTTGAAATGTCTGGAAAACCACTCTGAAATGCCTCGAGTCAGGTGTCGGCGTGGATTCGATTCCGGTTTGATACTGTGCGAAAAAGGAGATCTAGGAAGTAGAAGCAAAAAGAAAATCTTACACGGAAATCATCAAGTGGTTTACAAAGTTGTTCCAGTTAACGGAAAAATTCGTCAGAACCACAATAAGAGATGTCGCAGAGATGCAGAGAGAATGAAACATATAGTTTGAATATCTTCTGGACGATTTTAACTAAGGTTCTACGCTGGACGTTCCCGAGATATGTGACCCAACGATCGAGAGGGGGTGTAAGAATAGTAGGCGTAGACTAAATGACGTGTACGATCGTTATCGAAATATGTAGCCATTCCCAATCAAGCTCTCTTAAGAAGCAGACGTTAAATACAGCTTTCTTTGTTAATACCGAGTTGTTTCTGTCAACCCAGTCCCCGAACTTCCAATAAAGATAAGATCGGACACCTGGCTTCTTTAAGTTGTTCTTCTTTTCATCCATGAGCCCAGTTGTGAATTTTCCACCCTTGCGTGTTACGTTAAACAGTGTTGCCATTTGTATGGAAGACGGTACACTATTTCACAAAAAAATATTATTATTTATTTTTTAATTGTGGTGATTATGTGAAGTATAGTGTATCTCTTCTTCTTGGTATTACGTCCTCACTGGGACAGAGCCTGCTTCGCAGCTTAGTGGTCAATGAGCACTTCCACAGTTATTAACTGATGAGAGCTTTTATTGCCAAAGTGGCCTTTTTCGGATTTGGATTAAGATTCCCTTTAAGTCCTTTAAAAATCACTCAAGGCAAGTACAAAACAAACTAATTGAAGTCCAATACGACCAATCTAACAATGCACAATCTGCATCCGGCTGTCAGCTTAAAAAACGGTATGTCCTTCTCATTTCTCACGCAAATCTTAATCCACTCGTTACGCACTTTCGGGTCCTTCGGAAACCGATAAAAATGGTGATCCGGATGAGATTTCCTGCTCCGTATACAGTTAAAGGCTTTGCACTTAATTTCAATCTGATTTCGTTTCACTTTTGACGTAGAAGTACGTCTTTCTTCTCTATACAGGAGTGAAATTGGAATTTCAAAACCAAGAGCGTTACGTTGGCATGAAATATTTTAAACGTTTATTACTTTTCGCTGGCTTAACGAAATTTCTTGATTAGCACCTCAATCGAAAGACAAGACATCAAAGCTTCATGTCGTTTACTTACTGAATCCCACATACTTGTCCAAATAGTTTAATAACTGTTTTAAAATAGAACGTTGATTTCAAGCAAATCTATAAATAGGGGTGGCTAGAGAAAATTTGACGTCATTTGCTTTTCACTCTCCGATTGGCTCGCATCTCAGCAGGCGACAGATCGGCTTGCTCTGACCGGGCGTGCTTCTCAGGCACAGACATCGATAGCGAAGGACGCCCCCGTTTGTCTTGCTTCGCTCAAATCAAACTGTCGAGCGAGCGAGAGAAGATGTCGTCCGAAGCTAAAGCTATCACCGCTGCCACCGCCTAGAAGAAGAAGAGGAAGCAGTCCACAGGAAAAATTTGCGGTCGAACTGTGAACACGGTCGGGCGAGTCATTCTCGCTTTGTGGTTCACCGCTTGTTTGCGTTCACCCAGCCATCGTCATCGCCGCCGCAAATTTCATCGGCCGAGGAGCTGTTGACCCGCGCTTCAAAATTTCGACTCGTGATGAAATCATCATTGGTGGTCAAGAAGCAATCCCGTTAGGAGCAAATACCAAAAGCCCCCTGAGTTTTGCTGGTCCAAGCAGTGTTATTTATCCGTAACAACATCGAAAACAAAGCCATCGGTTCTTTTCAGAGCCATCAAATTAGTGGAAAAGAGTTGAAAGAGAAATATTTCCGACTTTATTTATAACTTCTAATATTCCTAAATCAATTTCACGGCTTCATACAAAATTTCATTTGTCATGAATAATTTATGACTCAACCATTTGAGATTGTACTCGCGGACGCTGCTGCAGTGCCGTCGGGGTGGGTGCTCAACATTTCACAACGATTGCAAAATAGAGTGGCTTTTCCAACAGCGCCTTTTATGTTCCATATTTTATGGGAACACTTTGATTAGGAAAATTATCCCATGTGACAAAATTGCGACATATTTAGAATGCTTTTGAAAAGACATTCTCATTGAACAATTGTAATAATTTTGGCACCCATGGATCAGAAATTTACCGTCATAATAATGAAAACTATTCTAGAAAGATTCGCGAATCAGGCGAAAGTGACAAAATGTACACAATTTAAGAAAATATAGCGTTGAAATTGTAGCTCGATTGTCTATTCACTGCACTTGGACTTTTCCCCTATCGATAATTTAACTATTCAAAAAACGCAAATTTGTAGAAGACGAAACTTCACCTCATGCCAAACCACACACTTTATTGATTACGCCTGTGTTTTTGTTTAACAAAGTGATGGGCGCATCTGAAATCGAAATCAAAACACGGCGAGAGTAAACGGCGACACTGCAAACAAAAAATAAACAAGGCGTACATGGTGGGCTTACTTGGAACCAGAAGGTAAACACGGCGCAAAAGTAATGGGCGACACTGAAAATAATATCGATTACAGGCTCATAACATTGGGCGATACTGGAATTCTCGAGTACGTTTTAGGCGAAACCTATAAAGATATTTTGAGTACGAAATAGCTAGGGGAATTGTAGGAGATGTGTGTGGTATTAATGAGGATTTTAAAACTAGGTTTATGAAATGTGTATTAAAGTGAAAAGGTTAAAGTTTGAGTATATTTTATCCAATTGGGATTTGAAATTGCACATGAGAATTTCATTGATCATTTTCTCATTGTTATTGATTTGTCAGATAGGCCCTTATCGCGAATCCCTCTCGTATTAATTATCAATAGCTCGTATTGAACATTAAGGGAATGCCAATCATTCTAACAATTCATGTTCGACCAATTTCTCACGTATTAGTATTCTCAACAATTTTCAAGTAATTCCAAGCCCAACACATTATTGGCAAATACCCATTTCCCAGATTGGTCGATCAGAAAGCGAAGAGCACAAAAGGGAGGAGCATCATCTGCTATTAAAAGGTTATAAAACATGCTGCCTTCGTTAGATGCAGTTTCATTCCAATTCCGCTTTCGAGCTGGTAAGAGCTCCTCCGAACTTGCTTAGCGAGAAATACCTCGCTGCTAGAAGCCTGCTGAGCTGTTGATCCAGAATCTGGTTTGTGAAATCGCTCAAGATTTCAAGATTGAGCTACGTTTCCAGATTTCAACTAAATCTCCGTGATCCGCTACCCTGTTGCTGTTGTGCACCCATGAAATATTCAGCTGGTTTGTCGAATAAACAGAGAACTTATTCATATCTTCTTCTTCTTCTTGGCATTAACGTCCTCACTGGGACAGAGCCTGCTTCTCAGCTTAGTGTTCTTATGACACTTCCACAGTTATTAACTGAGAGCTTTCTTTGCCAAAGTTTCCATTTTTGCATTCGTATATCGTTGGCAGGTACGATTATATTCTATGCCCAGGGAAGTCAAGAAAATTTCCATTACGAAAAGATCCTGGACCGACCGGGAATCGAACCCAGACACCTTCAGCATGGCTTTGCTTTGTAGCCGCGGACTCTAACCACTCGGCTAAGGAAGGCCCCAACTTATTCGCATGAATTTGCAACTTTTTCGATTTTCCATACAAAATGACCAACTTTGGTAAGTTAGATTTCAGTTATTTATGGAAATATTTTCGAATGAAACTTTCACAGAACATCAGATGTAACTTGAATTTTAACATATAATTTTGAATAATTTTTCCAATCACCAGTTTGACTAAACAATAATATTCGACGAAAAACTCAAAACTTGTTATCTTAAAATCTAATAGCCTTACACAAAAACTGTCTTCAGCAAACTTATTCATCTCGTCAAAATCTACAATTTTGCTGAATATACCATGAAGCTATTCCTTCAATATGTTTAGTTATGTCAATCATAAAAAATCGTCAAAAAATTCACTTTAGTCAAACCGTTACTGCTTTTCAACGTGTGATTGGGAAAATCACTCAAAAACTTATGTTTAAATTTAAGTTATGTCTGATATTCTGTGATTCATTCAAATCGGTCCATAAATAACTGAGATATAGTTTATCAAAGTTGGTCATTTTGCATGAAAAATCAAAAGAGTTGCAGTTTTTTTCTCAGCGAAGAATTACACCATCAACGAAAATAGCGCGAAAGCAATAACCAATCGCGTGCGAGTAGCGAACAGAGTGACGAAACAACCAAGCGAGAACCCCACCACTCGCCATCGGTGAACGGAGCTCGTGCAAATAAAACCACTGGTTGTTCTGCTCCCAGCTCATTCACAAATCGAACGGCATAACGAACGGATCAAGCAGCGGAGCAGCAAAGAAGAGCGCGTGAAAGCCACAGCAGTGTGCGAGTAGCGAACGGAACCAGAGAGCAACGAAGCGAAAGAAACAACTGAAAATCATTCAGTGGACGGATTAGTAGTCAGCGCCAACCGGCGACCTGTTGGGAAGTAACGCAAGCAAAATATACACCATCTGCCTCTCCTTACCATTCATATTCTTGTACTTGATGAATTAAATGAAATGGTTTGGTTTGGCGATGGAGCAAAGATTTATTAAGGATGACTTTACTTAACAAAGAGTTGATGATAAATATTCCAATCAATAAGAGTTGTATTGAAAAAGATCACTTTTATCAGAATTTTCCTCGGAAAATTTCTGCTTTACCAAAGAGTTGTAAATGAAATTCCTGCAACAAAGGGTCGAGTTTCTCCCACGAATATTTCCAGCCAGGACCAGTCATGGAGGACAATCCATCCCGAGCATCACGGCCCCCGCTTCCAAAATTCTCGAGTACGGAAATTAAAAAATGTATTAAAATTGCAACAGATTTAAAATACTGTTAAATAAAGTGTTTCTTGACCAATTGTAATGAGCAACTATTGATCTGAATTGATTTTTCTACATGTTGTCTATTGCGTTAATCTGAGAAGCACCCGAGCTATCAAACATCTAATCTACTGGAGGAGTTTGGCGAACTACAGCTGGAGCCAGAAACCGATCACCCAACCAAGAAACACAAGGAAGCAACGACCAAACAAACAAATTCAATCATCTGGCATTATTCCTGGAACACCAAACACTGGTTCTCGGAACCACAGAACGACAAATGGTTCTTTTCAGGACTACCAAAATGAGTCCAAAAAGAGTTAACTTCTGAAAACTTCATCCGATCAATAATAACACAAAACTAGTACACTTACAAATTCATACACATGACAAATCAAATTATTAATCATCGTAGTTCTACGTCAACCCCGCGGTAATGTAATAGACATTGCCCACCCCAATTTTTTGTTAGGTTTACATCGGTCGGCTACGAACTTTTATGCACAACCGCAAAAAAATTACGGCCCAACATAGTAATCCGGCAACACGGGCAAAACCAAAACAAACGCATCCGATGGTAACTTTTCACACGCAGCCACACAGTCGCAGATATCAAATTCAACCAATCAGCGACTGGATCACAAACTGGATTCAATTTTATTCCCAGTTGTCCTATCTTTATCTTAGGTTCCGAGTGGCGAATGAAACGTTAACAAAAATACGCGTTCGAACGAAAACGAGAATGGACCAAACTAGAGTGCCTGTAAACAAGAGTGACGTCATGTTCCAGTTTTGACAGGTCTCCTGCTCGATTGGAACGCGGATTTGTACACTGTAAACTCGGCATTACCCTCTAAAGAATAAAAAATGCCCATTTTTTGCTGATATATGCAGCTGTCAAAATAATGGGTATTTCAAAATTTCTAATAATGGGTATTTTGTGCCCATTTACATATTCCGTTCATTTACTCTTTAATGGGTGAAAAATTTCTTGACAACAATCGGTCAGACAATTTTAAATACTTCAAAGTGTTTTCGCATAATAACTAAATAAGTTTGCAGAAATGCGGGAAGGTTCAAGGTAGGTACATGAATTGCTTTTATTGCCGTGTCACATCTAATAAACAATCCGATCTTACAGGATGCTTTGGATGCCGAGTACATCACTTATGAATTGCAAGAATCTCCAGCCCCATTTCCCAGGTCCGAAAACAAATCCAATCCCTGATGGATGATTCTTCTGCATCGGAACAATATATTTTATAATGTAATAAATAAATTGTTTTCTATTGATCAGATTTTATTGTTAATAATTCTATAAAAATGAATATTCAAATTAAATAAGATTTTCATCTATAAAAAAGAGTAAATTTTACTCTGTTTCTTACGAAACATGTTTTGAATAATGGGTAAAATTTACTCGTTGATCTGACGTACAAGCCGTTTACTCTTTAAAGAGTAAAGGCCCTTTACTCTTTTTATGAGTTAAACTAGTTTCTCTCAAAAAGGGTACTTTTTTACCCTTTAAAGGGTACTTTGGTCTTACAGTGTATGGAAATGACAGTTCGCCGCTGTTCCAATTTTGACATTGACGCCACTGTTATCTCACGCTCGTTCAAATCTACTCAAAAGAGAGTAACTTTGACTCACTTTTGAAGTTTCAAGTTAGCTGTCAAAAGTGAGTAACTTTATTTTATCAAGGTGAGTAACTTTTTACTCAACCATGAAAGAAAACGACCATACTCACTTTTGAGTAAACACAAACATATTTGACTCACTTTGTAAACGTCAAAGACTTGTGAAAATTTCGCGCACTCGAACTGACAAATCCTCCGTTGTGGTGAAATTCCTTCCGTCGACGTGATGTCGGACTGTTTTCAAAAACAATCGAGACAAAAGCCGAGCCGGCAGAGCAATGACAGTTAGTTTGCTTGCAAATTCGCTCCGGAAGTCTAACCGGCGAATTCCGGATTAGTGCTGCGAAGTCAATAATCCTGATATCAAGTGAAGCGAGGTCGGAGTGAAAATGACCAAGTCCTGGTTTTGATCGAACAACCGCAAGAAAAAAAAATAAACAGTAAGTTTTACCGTAGTACCTTTTATTGGACTAATTATCAATTCTTTACAGTCTAAAGCGAAGTATGCACTTCAACAGAAAAGTAATCGCCTATCTCGATGCGTGGGAAATTTCTTTCAAGAAATGCTCAAGAAAAGCATTTTTCTTCGATCGTAGTACGCAGTTAAAAAGAAATGTCAATTCTAATGGAGCTCACTGTACGAAATTTCTTGACCATTTCTTGGGCAGAAATTTTTACTTTTCTTGAGCGAAAGAGCATACTTAGCTTAACTGGGAAGGCTACTGGCTCGGTCAAACTACATCCTCCATGACTTTCATCAATCGCCCAGAAATTTATAACATCCGGGGATCCATTCCAGAGCCGCGAAAATTTCAACAGATATATCAATTTTTTTACTTGTTATCATGTATTATTCATATAGTTATGTAAGAGATAATGAATAAATGTTATGTTCTTTGTATATTTCTTCTGATTTTATGCATAACATAATACATTTATTTCTTAAAATATTATTTCCTGGAGTGAGTGACATCTACTCACTTTCGCAAATTTCAGATTAAACGAAGTGAGTAAGTGTTACTCCCATATTGACATTTGACAATGTTACTCTAAAGTGAGTAACGATGGTGTTACTCTTTTTTGAGCTGTTCCACTTTGTTCCGAAGTGAGTCGAAATCTACTCACTTTTGAGTAGATCTGGACTAGAGTGCCTGTAAACAAGAGTGACGTCATGTTCCAGTTTTGACAGGTCTCCTGCTCGATTGGAACGCGGATTTGTATGGAAATGACAGTTCGCCGCAGTTCCAATTTTGACATTGACGCCACTGTTATCTCACGCTCGTTCAAATCTACTCAAAAGAGAGTAACTTTGACTCACTTTTGAAGTTTCAAGTTAGCTGTCAAAAGTGAGTAACTTTATTTTATCAAGGTGAGTAACTTTTTACTCAACCATGAAAGAAAACGACCATACTCACTTTTGAGTAAACACAAACATATTTGACTCACTTCGTAAACGTCAAAGACTTGTGAAAATTTCGCGCACTCGAACTGACAAATCCTCCGTTGTGGTGAAATTCCTTCCGTCGACGTGATGTCGGACTGTTTTCAAAAACAATCGAGACAAAAGCCGAGCCGGCAGAGCAATGACAGTTAGTTTGTATTGGAAGTTCGGGGACTGGGTTGACAGAAACAACTCGGTATTAACAAAGAAAGCTGTATTTAACGTCTGCTTCTTAAGAGAGCTTGATTGGGAATGGCTACATATTTCGATAACGATCGTACACGTCATTTAGTCTACGCCTACTATTCTTACACCCCCTCTCGATCGTTGGGTCACATATCTCGGGAACGTCCAGCGTAGAACCTTAGTTAAAATCGTCCAGAAGATATTCAAACTATATGTTTCATTCTCTCTGCATCTCTGCGACATCTCTTATTGTGGTTCTGACGAATTTTTCCGTTAACTGGAACAACTTTGTAAACCACTTGATGATTTCCGTGTAAGATTTTCTTTTTGCTTCTACTTCCTAGATCTCCTTTTTCGCACAGTATCAAACCGGAATCGAATCCACGCCGACACCTGACTCGAGGCATTTCAGAGTGGTTTTCCAGACATTTCAACCTTTCACGTACTGTCCACGAACGGTTTTCGTCAACACGCTTCTCGATCTCTGAACACGATGTATCTGTGGAATCGTGAAAACCAGCAGCAGATGATGTTCTAAAAGAAGTTGGAAAATACTGGAACTTACCTAAAGGCTTGCGCTCCCATTCGCTGTGCCTCGTGGTGGACTCCGAACAGTCGTCACGTCTTTGTTGCGAAGGGAGCGCCATAGGATTTTCTTCATCTTCATCCAGAATTAAGATGGCCTTTTCCATGCTTTTCCGTACAAGTACCTTTCTCCTCTCTGTTTCAATCAGCATTCCAGGATCCACACATTTTCTCATGGTTCGCCCGCTAAGATCACTGATGTAATGCTGCTCCTGTTCGTTGTCTACCGCCACATGATCTTTATCTTGAATGACTATTCTTGATTCCAACTCCAGTTCATACATGTTACCATTCAAGAACGCTTCACCAATCACTTCATCGTTGAGCTTGAATTCAGCACTTCCACCAGAAAATAACACATCAATGCCGGCTTGAGACAGCTTCTTAATGGATAACAGATTCTCTCGTAATTCCGGAAGGACGATCACATTCTTCATGCAAAATTCCACACCTCTATTCGATAGGCCGGTCAATTCTCCAATGTACTCACCCTTCAATGATACACCTTCTTTTGCAACATCAACGATAATTGGATCTCTAAGCTTCCGTATGCCTTGCAAATGGCTCGTATCTTTCACGAGGTGATTACTACATCCAGAGTCTACGCAAAACATTATCATTTCGTCTCTTGATGACTTTTGAGTACAGCGGTTTGCCAAAAACGTAACCGCCTTACTATTTGCCTCCACAAAACTTACAATATCTTCAGATTCTTCCCACTGACAGTCCCGCTTCATATGTCCTGGTCTTCCACAGCGATGACACTTACCGAAAAATTTCCTTCGATACTGTTTCTTCATATCTCCGATAAACGCTGCACCTATATCTTCATTCGAATCATCTTGCCTATCTATACGCTTCGATTCTTCGGCCAGCAGTCGTTGCTTGACCACCTCTAGAGTTAGATCCTTTTCAGCAAGATTTTCGAGAGCCGTTACCAAAGCATCATAGCTGTCCGGTAATGTCAAAAATAATTGTGCCACCAAGTCATTCTCCTCTATTTTGGCACCAGCAGACTTCAGTTGACGAACTAGATCATCAAATACTTGAAAGTGGCTTCGCATCGATGAACCTTCTTTCATTCGTAGTCTTGCTAACTGCTTCCGCAACAGGGTCTGACTGGACACGGAGCGCTTAGCAAAAGTGTCCTCCAATGCCTTCCACATCGCCCAGGCTGTTTGTTTTTCACGGACAACTCCAAGACATTCATCCGAAATGAAACCCACCAATAACGACTTGGCCTTCCTGTCGACTTGATCCCATTTCGATCTTTCCGCTGCATTTTCTGCCAGAACGTCCTCTTTCAATACCGACGAAACTTCTGCCGCATCCAAAAATAGCTTGACCCGGAAACGCCAGTTTTCATAATTAGGTCCGGTCAGCTGCGGAATCCCTTCCTTTCCACTGGAACCCATAACCTATTGGAAGTTCGGGGACTGGGTTGACAGAAACAACTCGGTATTAACAAAGAAAGCTGTATTTAACGTCTGCTTCTTAAGAGAGCTTGATTGGGAATGGCTACATATTTCGATAACGATCGTACACGTCATTTAGTCTACGCCTACTATTCTTACAGTTTGCTTGCAAATTCGCTCCGGAAGTCTAACCGGCGAATTCCGGATTAGTGCTGCGAAGTCAATAATCCTGATATCAAGTGAAGCGAGGTCGGAGTGAAAATGACCAAGTCCTGGTTTTGATCGAACAACCGCAAGAAAAAAAATAAACAGTAAGTTTTACCGTAGTACCTTTTATTGGACTAATTATCAATTCTTTACAGTCTAAAGCGAAGTATGCACTTCAACAGAAAAGTAATCGCCTATCTCGATGCGTGGGAAATTTCTTTCAAGAAATGCTCAAGAAAAGCATTTTTCTTTGATCGTAGTACGCAGTTAAAAAGAAATGTCAATTCTAATGGAGCTCACTGTACGAAATTTCTTGACCATTTCTTGGGCAGAAATTTTTACTTTTCTTGAGCGAAAGAGCATACTTAGCTTAACTGGGAAGGCTACTGGCTCGGCCAAACTACATCCTCCATGACTTTCATCAATCGCCCAGAAATTTATAACATCCGGGGATCCATTCCAGAGCCGCGAAAATTTCAACAGATATATCAATTTTTTTACTTGTTATCATGTATTATTCATATAGTTATGTAAGAGATAATGAATAAATGTTATGTTCTTTGTATATTTCTTCTGATTTTATGAATAACATAATACATTTATTTCTTAAAATATTATTTCCTGGAGTGAGTGACATCTACTCACTTTCGCAAATTTCAGATTAAACGAAGTGAGTAAGTGTTACTCCCATATTGACATTTGACAATGTTACTCTAAAGTGAGTAACGATGGTGTTACTCTTTTTTGAGCTGTTCCACTTTGTTCCGAAGTGAGTCGAAATCTACTCACTTTTGAGTAGATCTGGACTAGAGTGCCTGTAAACAAGAGTGACGTCATGTTCCAGTTTTGACAGGTCTCCTGCTCGATTGGAACGCGGATTTGTATGGAAATGACAGTTCGCCGCTGTTCCAATTTTGACATTGACGCCACTGTTATCTCACGCTCGTTCAAATCTACTCAAAAGAGAGTAACTTTGACTCACTTTTGAAGTTTCAAGTTAGCTGTCAAAAGTGAGTAACTTTATTTTATCAAGGTGAGTAACTTTTTACTCAACCATGAAAGAAAACGACCATACTCACTTTTGAGTAAACACAAACATATTTGACTCACTTCGTAAACGTCAAAGACTTGTGAAAATTTCGCGCACTCGAACTGACAAATCCTCCGTTGTGGTGAAATTCCTTCCGTCGACGTGATGTCGGACTGTTTTCAAAAACAATCGAGACAAAAGCCGAGCCGGCAGAGCAATGACAGTTAGTTTGCTTGCAAATTCGCTCCGGAAGTCTAACCGGCGAATTCCGGATTAGTGCTGCGAAGTCAATAATCCTGATATCAAGTGAAGCGAGGTCGGAGTGAAAATGACCAAGTCCTGGTTTTGATCGAACAACCGCAAGAAAAAAAATAAACAGTAAGTTTTACCGTAGTACCTTTTATTGGACTAATTATCAATTCTTTACAGTCTAAAGCGAAGTATGCACTTCAACAGAAAAGTAATCGCCTATCTCGATGCGTGGGAAATTTCTTTCAAGAAATGCTCAAGAAAAGCATTTTTCTTTGATCGTAGTACGCAGTTAAAAAGAAATGTCAATTCTAATGGAGCTCACTGTACGAAATTTCTTGACCATTTCTTGGGCAGAAATTTTTACTTTTCTTGAGCGAAAGAGCATACTTAGCTTAACTGGGAAGGCTACTGGCTCGGCCAAACTACATCCTCCATGACTTTCATCAATCGCCCAGAAATTTATAACATCCGGGTATCCATTCCAGAGCCGCGAAAATTTCAACAGATATATCAATTTTTTTACTTGTTATCATGTATTATTCATATAGTTATGTAAGAGATAATGAATAAATGTTATGTTCTTTGTATATTTCTTCTGATTTTATGAATAACATAATACATTTATTTCTTAAAATATTATTTCCTGGAGTGAGTGACATCTACTCACTTTCGCAAATTTCAGATTAAACGAAGTGAGTAAGTATTACTCCCATATTGACATTTGACAATGTTAATCTAAAGTGAGTAACGATGGTGTTACTCATTTTTGAGCAGTTCCACTTTGTTCCGAAGTGAGTCGAAATCTACTCACTTTTGAAAAAAGTGAAAACTCCGTAATTCCTCAAGCTTCAGGAATTGTCAAAACATACCGAAATAGTCAGTACTTTTTGTAGCGTATGTATTACTGGCTCTTTCAGTAAATGTTTGTTTATTATTGGCTGCTGATTTTTTCAGCTTTTAGGAGGGCTAACCAAAATTCCGAAAATGCCTTCTAATTTGTTAATATCCAAAACAAAATCTAGGATTCATAAAACAGTCATTCAGTTATGGTGTATGTTATTTTCAGTCAAATTCTCCACTCTTTTTTGTCTCCATCTTTAGCATGTTGGGCAGCTCTTCATGGTAAGGTTCTTCACAGAATGAGAAATCGAATATTTGCGACAAATGGTTTGGATTGAATCACACAATCTGGAACTGGGAAGACTTGTCTTAGCTGGTCAACTTGTGGAGTTTTAAGCCACAATTCTGTCTCAATATTACGTTGAACATGCAAAAATCGGTGCAACTTAACCTCAAGCATTGTGCAGCACATAAAAGTGAGTCCTGTTCTAATTCCAACAAAATTCATCGGAATACGTCGCAGATATTCGATAATTCCTACTTACCATGAGCAGCTGACCTGATGAGTGCTAGATTTGTGTAACAAAACATTTCCGGAACAGAAAATATTCATCACCGTTGAAGCCGCATCCGTTTTGGCTGACATGTTTTGCAGAACAATGTTTTTATTATATTTTAACGATATCTCAGTAGAAATTATTTTTTACCGAAATTTCGTTACTCAACATTACTGATTTTTTACTGCAACTGAGTTTGTTCGGTAAAGTTTGAATGTTACGATGTGTTCAGTACAAGCGACTACCGTTTTCAGTAAAATACGAAAAAGCATCGCTGAATCTCAGTGATTTTCACCGAAAAAGCTGAAAACTCGGTATTTTTTGTATTTTACGGTTCGAACACCGTAAAAAAAATTACCGAACAGAGAAAGCGGGATTAAGTGTGTACTTTCAAATTTTGAATAAATCTGAGGTTTGTCATTCAGTTTTTTATTTCATGGAATTCACTTATTCTAAAGATATATAAATTTGAAAAAGAAAACAGCCCATTTCGCTAAAATTTTCATTCGGGATAATGGGTAAAATTTACTCGTTGTTTTGACGTACAAGCTCTTTACTCTTTAATGAGTAAAGGCCCTTTACTCTTTTTATGAGTTAAACTAGTTTCTCTCAAAGAGGGTACTTTTTTACCATTTAAAGGGTGCTTTGGTGTTACAGTGTGGGAGTAACATTTACTCAAAAAAAAAAAAAATTCTGAAAAAATGTTATGTTACGATATATTACGCAACTCAAAACAGTTGCGTAATGAGAAAGCGTTGCGTAATGAATCATTACAGCACTGGTTTCAGTTGCGTAATGACTATTACCACACTGCATAATTCAGTGCATGGAAGTAGGCCGTTTCATGACAGATTGGCGTGATGAAAAACAGCTATTACGATGAGAAATTGCAAAAAATAATTTTCAGAGCTCAGTAGCACCACAATTTTGTAGTCCCTAATTTTATTTCCTTTAAGAATTTAACTAGGAATTAATCAGAGATTTCCTTAAGAATTCCTACAGTAATGGATTACCTGCTTTGCTCTTGCCCACAGTTGATCAGCAGGAGTTTTCTCATTTCATTTTGTATGGTGAAAGGCATCTAACTTCAAATATCTTGTTAGTGGAAGCTGTAATCGAAAAAATATTTGGTAGGTGTGATAGCCATCATCATTACGCACAACCGGTACCAAATATTTTGTCGAAAATAGTTCACAATTTTGAGAAATAATTCGTTAGATCCATTTCGCCATACAAATATTTTTTGCGTTACCTTTTAGCGATTTTTCGTGCATAGACACTAGCGCATGTGCGTTACGGTGTGGCGAGAAGCGAATCAGGGCATGCATGTAACCCATTCTTTGACATTTATCAAGGATATCTTTAAAGATTTGTCCAAGTATCCTCCCAGGTTTTTTTTCCAGGAATCTAAAATAAACTTTTGTACATTCCATGGATTGTTTTTGAGAAAGAACTGCACTTGTAATCCTTTGAAAATAGTAAATTTGAAGTGCTCGAGAATTTCCTGGAGCAAAATCTGGAGAAACTTCCCAAGATATTCTTTAAAGGATCGTAGGAAAATATCTGGGAGAATTGGTGAAGGAGTTCCTAGAAGAATATCTGGAGAGATCAATGTAGGAGTCCTTGAAAATATTCCAGATGAAATCTCTGGATTAACTACTAGGATAATTTCTTGAATTCTTGAAGAATTAGTTGAATAGTCTCGTAACAGTCTCTGAAGGTTTCCCTGGGACCTGCAAAAATCTGCATCAGAGTTCACTGCATGCAATATAAAGAAAAATGAGACTTTAGAGGCCATTATAAAAAAAAATAAAGATTTCAGAGACCTTTCATCAAAAATAGAGACTTTCTAGAGACTCGCATTACAATAGACACCAAGTATTCAACAAGAGAACAACTCTCTAAAACAGTCTACCTGAAATTGATAAATTTATTGTTTCGACATTTTAAATAGGAAGTTGTTTGAAATCTAGATTACTTTCCTAAAATCAGTTTTTCAAATTTCTAATAATTTTGAAAATCGTGCATGAAGATATGTGAATCTATTATTGATCAAATTTAGAGACAATCATGAAATTCAACCATATCTTGAGAAGTCGATAAAATTTCATACACGAAAAGATCATCACAGAACAGCTTATAAAGCGATAAATTTGATTAATTTTTGGGAGTGGTTTCGACGCGAAAATTTTTTGTCATGAACATATCTACCATGAATAACTGCCGCAAAAAAATGTCCTGATTGTAATCGAAATTTCCCAAAAATTCCATTTTTTTCAGGTTTAATGAAATTCCCTGATAATTTCAGGTTTTCCAGTTTTTTTAGGTAGTAGACACTTTACATAAGTTGTAGGAAATCGTTGTATTTGAATATATTGTAATTTAATTGTAATATGTGAATTTTACCAAGTAACTTTTATTGTAAGGTTTAAAAAGTAATGATTTAATTTTTACTTACATTATGTTTCTAGAAATTGTTTAACTTTTCTCACAACATCTTTCCACTACTGTCCGGGGTAACATTTTTTTGACTGATTTGACTCGAAGTTGTGAACCTAAGTTTAATGAATTATTTCAGAAGATTTTGGCACTGAAACGTAATGTATTGAAAATGTTCGTTGGTTATTGAACTAAAATTAATCCGGATATGTATTCTTGAAAACAATCCTTTATGTATGAGAGTCTAATCTGTCATTTTTTAAGAAATGGATTAAGAGTTAAATAAATACATGTTTCTACATGTGTTGCTTTGTTTCATTTATGCCTTAAGGCCGGTTTGCTACTGACAAGAAAAGGAATCGCCTATCTCGATGCGTGGAAAATTTCTCCCAAGAAATGGTCAAGAAAATCACTTTTTTCTGATCGCAGTACGCAGTTGTAAAGAAATGTCACTTCAAAGGGGGCTCTCTGTAGGAAATTTCTTGACCCTTTCAGTCAAGGAATTTCTTTACTTTTCTTGAGCGAAACAGCATACTTAGCTTTAAGCCTGATTTGCTGCTGAACAGGAATCGCTAAAGAAATTTCTCGCCGATTCCTTGCAGAAATTTTCTACAGCGACTCCCGTTTTAACTGACATCTCTTTTCAACTGCGAACTGCGATCAGAAAAAAAGCGCTTTCTTGATCGATTCCTTGCAGGAATTTTCCATGCATCAAGATAGGCCAAGAAATTACTTGTCAGCAGCGAATCAGGCTTAAAACTTATTTGCCTTTGATAATCCTGCATTTTTATGAAAATAAATGAAAGATTAGAAATTTAATTGAAATACCTTCAAAATTGCATCTTAAACACCGCTAGGATTCTAGATCATTGGTAATTATTGTAGTATTAGAGATTGGGCTTCTTTTTTTCATTCATCACGACTCAAATAGCAAAAAAATATGACACAATTTCCTCTACACTTAACAAAATTGAAACAAAATATGTTATAATTTAGATAAAACTGTAACTCATGTTTCAAATCAAACAAAAATATAACTCATTTTGTTATTTTCCATAACAGAATCATAACAATAATTGTTGTAATGTTATAATTATGTTTTAAATTGAAACAAATTTTAAACAGTTAATGGCCTAATCCATTGGTGTACTAAATTCACTCGGTCTGAGAATTGTGACACTTAAGCGGGGCACGCTCCCGTATTATCTCCACGTGATTTGGACCCGCTCTAGTGTCAAAATTCTTCGACCGAGTCAGTTTAGTACACCAGTGGATAAGACCATTATGAAGTTTTAAGTTTTACCTCAAATAGGCCTATTCAAATGACATCTCAAATCAGCTGATTGGGAAGCGCTTTGACATTTCTTCTATGAAAATGACAGGCCCGTGTTAGCACCGGTCATCCACCGATGTAAACAAATGCATAGACGGATCTGTCACATGAAAAGGCCTATAGGGTGCCGGTACCAATGGTTGTAATGTACCAGTAGGTTGGACTATGGAATAAAACGAACATTTTTCGATAAAAACGACATGTGTTATTTTTGGTGGATAGATCGTCTCTAGTTTAGTCGATTTACTAAATTTCAGCTTTTTATTTTATCAAAAAGTCATATAAATAATTAAGTTTATGCTAAAAATTTGCTCCCTTGCACCAGTAGCTGCCGTCGTGTTCCAGTAGTGGATCAACAGATGGAAGCAGTTTTTGAAATGGATGTATAAAAATAAAGAAAAGCACTAGAGATAATCTTTATGCTTCATACGAAAGATATTAATTGCTGTTCAGAGGGAAAAATGTTAAACCTATGTAAAAATGTACCATTTTGCTTAAAATTCCTTGTATAATTCCCGAACGTCTACCACTGGAGCACTAGCGCAACTACTGGAACACGTGTACCACAGAGTCTATGAATGGAGAGTTGCGCGAAGAGACTTCTTTGAATGGTTGTTCTTCTTCGTCTTCGAAAACAGCCCCTATCTGTTTTGCTGGTCTGCTCGATAGGTAGACGGTTTGACAGTTCGATAGGTAGATTTGGTATCACTCTTCGCGCAACTCTCCATTCATAAACTCTGGTGTACCAATAGTGGCTCAAGTGATTTTATGTCAAACAAATAGTTTTATCATTCTTTTTATATTTTTCCCATATAGCAGAGGTTGAAAGGGGCCCAGATAGCCGTAGCGGTGCACAATGGTCGGAAAAAAGTGAAGTTTGGCCAAAACTATTTTTATCGCCTTAATCGATGAAATATGTAATCTGAATATGTTATTTGGCGTTTTTGTTGTTTCAGAAGGGATTATTCACAAATTACGTAACTTTGAAAAAAATATTTTTTTTTAATTTAAAATTGTTATCAAACCGGGCTGAAAGCACAAATTTTGTTTATATTTGATTGAGTTTGATCAAAATGTGTATGAATAATGGTTAAATAAATTTTAAATAAACTTTGTATGAAAAATATCGTCAAAATATATGTAAAATATTGAATTATTCAAATAGCTCTAACTTGCAAATCAGCAAATTTCTGCAAAAATTTTAAAGGTTTTTTGTTAGATCTAAGGATGCTTTTTGATGTTGCAATATTCGAAATGGCGGCGACATGACGCGACAAGAGTTGTTTTTCATATTCAAAATCACCAAAATTACTAAAATGTAATATTGAATAGTATTAAAACATAAACCAAATATTTTTTTCCATCCTCATGCTCGATAAAAGTGTTGAACCATAAGCTATCAGATAGTGGGTAACTTTGGGGAAATATTGCATTCCTAAACTATAAATTTTGTGCTTTATTTTATTGTTACATTTTTCAATTTCTTGACTTCAGCCTGTTTGCCGTCATAAAAATCATAGAAATTTAAATTTTAGTTCAATTTCAATTAAGGATCATAATAATATAACACATGAGGTATATTTTAAAATGAAAAAAATCATAAAAATCTCAACAAAGTTTTTGGTAGTTTTGGCCGCCCCTTTATATGGAGCCCGACCATTGTGCGGTGAACGCGCAGCTATTCAGCATGACCATGCTGACGGTCGTGGGTTCGAATCCCACTGGTCGAGGATCTTTTCGTAAAGGAAATTTTCTCGATTCCCAGGGCATAGAGTATCTTCGTACCTGCCACACGATATACACATGCAAAAATGGTCAATCGACAAAGAAAGCTCTCAGTTAATAACTGTGGAAGTGCTCATAAGAACACTAATCTACTAATGGCACCGGCACCCTAGATATTATTTTTTCTGCGAATATTACTATGTATTGATTGAGCCCAACTTATACGCTCACATTTTTTCTATACTAGATCCTAAGGTCTTATCGACTTAAAGTCGTGGCAATATTTTGGGATCTACATAATTGTAGTATTATAGATTGAGTCGTAACGAATGAAAAAAAAGCTCAATCTCTAATATTACATATCTAATACTACTACAAGTTGTGTTATATTTTTTGTTATTTTAACTACTAATCAGCCAAAATGTGACTTTAGTTGAACTTGTAAAAATCCGTCATTGTAATCATCGTCATCATTCTGTTCAAAACTGAAAATTATTGGATTAAAATATGTTCACTGTGCTTCAGTCGGAGAATAGAATTCAATGAACACATTTTCATGTAAAATTTCTTGATTTTGAACGAAAAAGCTGCTCAAATCAAATCAATGACGAATCCTTCCGCATGAAATGACTGAAATTGACTTCAAAAAAGTACCCGTCACTAAAAAGAGACTCACTACCAGCCCTGCTAAAAAGTTTCAAGAGTTAGCCCTGCATTAATTAATGATGGTAGTTGCTTGGATTTCATGAAGCAAAGAAACTCCTTTAAATATCTTTTGAAGAATCTTCGGGCGAATTCCTGGGGGAATTTGTAAAAAAATCCTGGAAGAAATTCTCGGGGGGTGCCTGGAGGATTTCTAGAAAGTATCCCAGAAGAAATCACCAGGATTCAAAATAGTGACTTTAGAGACCATTTTGATTTAAAAAGAGACTCTAAAATCTTCCATTACCCCTTCCATATAAAAAATAGAGGCGTGCATTCAAATACAGTTAACTCTCCCTTACTCGATGTTCTGTATCTCGATATCGAGTTGGAGAACCATAGTAAAAGTTGGTTTTCATGGCTAACTCGATGGCCCCTTGGATCGCAGTTGCACTGGTTTTGTGTTCTGTATCTCGATATCTCCCTAACTCGATGGTCCCTTCAATGTCGAGTTAGAGAGAGTTGACTGTAGTGACCAAATCTCTAAAAAGAGACCTGCTATCAGCCCTGAACTTAGAAGCAAGTCGACTTTTATCACCTCATTCGCAGAATAAGCCTAAACTTGTAGAAACCCGGCCAAATATTCATGAAAATATTGCAGTTCATCACTAAGCTCAAATTTTTCCTGTTTTTATTGTTTTTTTTTTCATAATGGCACATTATTCGTTTTCAACTTTCAAGCTTCATATTTATGAAATTATTTATTTCTATGTATTCACATCCAAATGAGTGTTACCATGCCAATGGACACTCCAAACAAAGATCCCCGGAAGATGTCCAACGCATTTCTTCATCCGACATCTGGAGCGTTATCCATCGTTGGCCGTTTTTGCCTTTCCAGGACACCATCCATTTCAGAGAGGATTTAGTTGAGCTACGGCTTTCACGCACAATGTTGATAACTACCCTCAATGAAAAACCATTAAGAAGCACCAGGCAAAGCTTGTGCTCCACCTGCTTGTTTTTGAGGAGGAAATCGTGAATTTCAAGATTGAACAGAAATGTCGCTTTATAAGGTCGACAGTTTTTGGAAATCCTGAAACGAATTCAACGATTCGGCATTAGGATTAGAACAATCATTGTTATAATAAACTTACTTTGAATCAGGTATCTCATAGACATCAAATCGCTTCCGGAGATAGGATTGGCAGAGTTTATGAATGGAGAGTTTCATTCATAGACTCTGAGGATTGGTACCGTCTCATATGCATCCACTCCTCATGAGGTATTTCTAAAAGGCCATAGACCAATCCAGTTGCCTGCGTAGTAGTGCAATGTTGACAAAATTTTCTTTGTTTGCTGTGAGAACTGTCACAACATTGCTTTTGTTTGCTGTGAGAATCAAAATATAAACAGAATTGCAGCAATACAATCACTTCCTTGTTGGCCTGCCGTTGACCGAAAGCTCAATAACGTCAAACAAAAATCGATACGTTTTCATTCTGAGGAAATCGACTTGTGTAAGATTGATTCTGCGTTGGTGTTCGTGGCAGTTTGCTTGGGGACCTCTATACACGCTAACTTGAAAGTACCCATTAAATGGGTTTCTTGTACCCATTTTTATGATTAGTATGAAGTTGTCAGAAAAAGGGTATTTCTCAATGACATAAAGAAGGGTACTTTAACCCCATTATGAAGTGTCATTACCTGTTAAAATAATGGGTAAATATTACACATGATACTTCCGAAGCGCGGATAAACAACAATACCGTCATTTTCAAATATTGTTTGTTCCGGCCGGTTAGTGAGTGAATATCACGGACAAAATAAAATTCACAAGCGAAAATAGATGGTTTTACCGCGAAAATAAGATCAAATCCAAACTATGACCGAAAAATATCGAATACGCTTTTTTAACAGGTAAGTTATTCCAGTAGACACGGAAGTTTCCCGGTAAATAAATCTTCAAAATCTTCTTTCTTGTTTCAGATATTTGAATGACTAGCTCATGGCTTCCGTATACAGACCACTGAAGTGATCTCCAGGATGTCTGGGGTAGTCCTCAAGATGGTACCTTTCGTGGAGGATTCCAGAGCGTTGAGAGCAGCTCGAGAAAAATTGCATTTGGATAAGGAATGAAATCCGGGAGCTCTTGCAATGTAAACCAAAGCATACCTAGATACACGAGTAATTTTAAATTATTTATAGTACGGTGTGAAATACGAGGAATAAATGTATTTGCGTTGATTTAAATCGTTGAAAAATTCTTTTCTGTATATTTTGAGAATTCCTAACCTCAAACCCCAGTAGCATTCACAAAATAATGGGGTTTTATTACCCATGTTTGAACCAAAGATCAAGGGTGAAAAATACCCATTAATTGAAGTTCGAAGAGAATACTCTTTAATGGGTAAGTCAACTTTACTCTTTTAATGAGTTAAGCCACTTTACTTGAAAATGGGTACTTTTTTACCCATTAATGGGTACTTCCCAGTAAGCGTGTAGAGGTCCCCAAGCAAACTGCCACGAACACCAACGCAGAATCAATCTTACACAAGTCGATTTCCTCAGAATGAAAACGTATCGATTTTTGTTTGACGTTATTGAGCTTTCGGTCAACGGCAGGCCAACAAGGAAGTGATTGTATTGCTGCAATTCTGTTTATATTTTGATTCTCACAGCAAACAAAAGCAATGTTGTGACAGTTCTCACAGCAAACAAAGAAAATTTTGTCAACATTGCACTACTACGCAGGCAACTGGATTGGTCTATGGATTGTTGAAATTCTCTCAAATACAAAACTTTTACCACTTAAATACAAAAAAAAAAGTAGATCCGGATCTCTGATGCACAAATCAGAACCTACACGGTGGTTTGCGAGTACCCTTTAATGAGTAAAAAAATACTCATTTTCAAATAGCAGAGAGATCTGTCATAAAAAGGGTAAATTCAAAATTCCAAAACGGGTAAATAAACACCCATTATTATAAAGCCGCTCCAGATTAAAAATGGGTGTTTTTAAACCCATTTATGGGTGAAAAAACAGTTGGCAGTCTTTTCATAGCATGAAGCTGGTGTTGTTCGGTGTAAATTGTTTTGGTTTAATTTCTAGTATTTTTTTTTTGTATACAACATTCAAAGAAGTGGTAAGTTCTGTAGCATTGTCGACATGAATTTGTATTGATTGCAAAACATTTTGATATTTCAGATTTATCTATTGTTCCTGCAGTCCGCAGCTATATCTGGTTGCAGCAAATATCGGCATAGAGGAGCGACAGTTAATGCAGAAACAAAATCAATTAATTATTAAATTGAAAAAGTATGTAAAAAATAAAATTACTACATTAAAAACTATTGTTTTTGATCGTTTCATTTCAAAGATTCCGATTTTGATTTCGGTTAAAATTATTTACTTTCAGAGTAAATTTTTACCCTGTTTTAGCGCAAAAAGGGTAAATTTTTACCCTTTTTGTGCCGCGAGCGAGATTTACAAAAAGGGTAAAAAAATACCCAGCCATTGACAGAAACCGCTTTTACCCTTTAAAGAGTAAACCGTGTTTACTCTTTAAATGTGGAGAGGCACTTCTAGCGGAAATGGGTGAATTTTTACCCATTAAAGGGTATTCGCAAACGACCGTGTAAGATAATCAGAACCACAAACGATGAATCCGTGGGTAATTCGTGATCAAACGTCAACATCCCACCGCAAAATCGCTAGTGTTTAGAGGGTATTTTAACCTCCAAATTTCCAAATAACCTCCAAATCATCACCTCCAAGTTAGTTCTAATACCCTCCGTTATATGAAATATGCTGGCGCGTCGATCGTTGCAAGTTTATCGTTAAACAGTCAATAGGGTCCTAAAGCCCTGTCCCAATTTTAGTGCCAAACGCTTAAGTTTAGGCCAATAACACATGTATACTCAATTTTCTAATGTTTTTCGTTGGTTTGAGTCCAAAAAAACATTTTTTTAGATTTTGTCGCACTCCTTGGCTTAAACTCAAATTTTGGGTGTATTTTGTTTTCCGTGTCCCTTCCGAAATGTCAGATAGGAACAACCCCAGTGGTAAAACTAAAACCCCTGTGGTGTTTTTGTCGACTAAGCGAACGTCAAACATGATCTTAAGTGTCAAGGTTCATTTATGGACCCAATTTTTAAATTAAATTTTAAACATGATATAGTTGCAGTAAGATGCTCTTTCGTGTTATTGAATAAAAACAAGATTTCATTAAAAATTTTAGGACCCAATTGAGCTCTCGCCGAGCGGTGTCACGAATACATGCGCAAATTTGCTGGTTGAAAATACTGCATATGATTTTGCTGGGAACAGCTGATCTTTGTTTATATTTTCAACCAGCAATTTTTAAGTAGTGTTGGTGACATGTAACGTGTATGTACACGAACGCAGAAACCACTATGATAAATAAAAACAAGGATTTTCCTCCTTTTGTTTTCGTTTTTGACAGCTTAGAATTGTTTCGAAAAACTTGCTGATGCGGCAATAGGCCTTTTCATGTGACAGATCCGTCTATGCATATTTTGTTTACATCGGTGGAGGACCGGTGCTAACACGGGCCTGTCATTTTCATAGAAGAACTGTCAAAGTGCTTCCCGATCAGCTGATTTGAGACGTCATGTGAATAGGCCTATACTTTTTCGCATACGAATCGTATTCGATACGAATACGTACGAAAACAAGAATGCCATTTTCGAATACATTCGAATAGGTACATTCGTTCGAAAGACAGATACGGTCGTAAACAAGAATAAGGGTGAATTAGTCCAATAAAAAGTACGACGGTAAAACTTACTGTATATGTTTTTTTCTTGCGGTTGTTCGATCAAATCTAGGACTTGGTCATTTCACTCCGACCTCGCTTCACTTGATATCAGGATTATTCACCCTTATTCTTGTTTACGTTCGAAAAGGATTCTTTCGAAAGTATCGCTAATTCGCATTCCCGTTTTCGTTCGAAGCAAATTCGAACCATTCGATCTTTCGAACATCAATCATTCGTATGTTTGGTCCAGAGTGGATCTATATGACATTTGACAGTAAATTTGACATTCCAATTGGAAAAGTCTCTTTGTTAGTCTCTCGCCAGTTCTGAAAGCAGAAATCAAAAATAATTGGAAAATACTTGCAAATATAGGCAAGAATTTTTTCTCTATTCCTGGTTCATATCTCGTGAGTAATGAGTAGGGAAAGTGTACCAGTTATGGCCATAGTGGTTCCCTATTTGGCCATATGTGAAATTTTGATAACTTTCACATTTTAAATCTTTTTGAATGTTCTAACATCAAGATATATCTTAAATCTAACTACTACAACACACAAAAAAATTCAAAATTTGAAGATTTTTAAGTAATTACGTATGGCGAAATAGGGAACCATTATGTCCATAACTGGTGCACCTACCCTACATATTATTAGTATATTTTCCCGTAATACTTGCCACTATTCCAGAATAATCATGTCAGGTCACCAATATGTTCCGAATCCGACGAATTTATTCGCGGACGATGACGATGTCGATGATCAGCTATTTCTTCGTAATGCAAGAAGACCAGGAAGTAGTAGTGTAAGCCCATCTGCAGACCATCAAGGAGGATACAAGTTGGATCAGTACCGTACAAATTATTTATCACAAAACTATGAATCAGTTGAGGGAGACAAATTTTGTTCATCCAACAGTGGAAAAGTTCGAGGGGATAATTTAGGGCCAAATTTTACACGCCCGGATGTTCTTGGACCAGAACCTTTTGGTCAATCGGGTGGAAGCTATAGCAATTACGGCAACCAAACAGCAGGAGAATACGTATCGGATTCCTACGGCACAACTGCGTCCGTGGCCACTTCTCCCTATAATACAAAAAACTTTCGACAAGCGCCTGGTTCTGCAATTTATAGCGATTCCGATATAGATGACGAGATAATCCAACAGCAGCAATCGTTTGAGTCTAGAAGAAGAGAACTGGAAGAGAGCACCTTGCTTACGTCTCAGCGGTGCCTAGGAGTATTACGGGAAACCGAACAGGTGGGAATTGCCACGGCCGAAGAATTACATCGCCAGCGTGAGCAGTTGGACAAAACTAAGAAACAATTAGACGAGATCAATAATTCGCTGCGATTCAGTCAAAAACACCTTAATAGTCTTAAAAGTGTTTTCGGAGGACTGAAAAATTATCTTTCTGGAAGAATGAGTCAGGATCAACAGCAAAACAGTTCAACTGGAATGTCTCGAGCCAACCTAACACCATCTCCTCCAGAGGAAGTGTATCCGAACCCGCAGGATTTTCGAATTCCCGATAATTATTGGCCAGATGCAGCCACTCGTAGACCTAATTACAACTCATCGCAGGAAATGACACATACTAATGGTCCAAATGTATCCACCGGAGGATTCAGTCAGCAGTTGGATCAGAACTTGGATGACATGCGGGGCAATTTATCACGTCTCAAAAACCTTGCTTTGGATTTGAATCAAGAGATAGACAGTCAAAATGATCTGATCGATGATATTTCTAATCGGGTTGAAGATGTTGACGTTAAAATCGGCAAACAAAGCAAAGAAATGAATCGGTTATTGCGTAAGTGATTTGTTTAATTTCTTGTGAAGTATGATAAAGAATCTAGAAAATCGTTTAATAATTTACACAGGACCGTATCAAATCCCGCCTTCTACTTTCCGTATTTCGTAAGCACTAAAAACTGTAAATGAATCATTATTTTCTCAAACTTTTTCCAATCTATAGGTAGAAAAAAAGTATTGAAAAACTAAAATCCTCTGAAATATAGCTAGACTTACTCATACTCTAGACTCTGATAAAACGGATAAAACATAGCTACATTGTACATTATTATTTTGACTGTATGGTCATTTAAATCAATATGAAATAACGGCACTTATAAACATTCTCGAAAAGTTTTCATCTTTATTCAGTGGTATAAACAAATACTTGAGATTGAGGATTAAGTATGTAGCTGCATAACACTAGAAGCATAAAATAAATGTTTAAAGGTCGTCATTTTAGTTTTTTTTAAAGAACAATAGACCATTTCCGTGAACTTTTTATTTGCTTTCAAGCTTTCTTTCATTTTACTGAAGAAACTTTCTCAAGGAACCCATGTTTTGAAGCCCTTACTTTACTTTTGCTGGCTCTACGTCCTTCAAGACATGACCTGCGCCACAATGTTACGCCAAATAACTCGGTCCATGGCTGCTAACCTCCAATTCCTCGATCGCCCCACACTTCCAAGATCCTGCTCCACTTGGTCAAACCACCTAGCTCGTTGCGCTCCCCTTCGTCTTGCACCGGCCGGATTTGAGTTGAACACCATTTTTGCGGGATTGTTGTCCGGCATTCTCACAACGTGTCCCGCCCATCGTACCCTTCCAGCTTTGGCGACTTTCGTGATACTGGGTTCACCGTAGAGTTGCGCAAGCTCGTGGTTCATTCTTCTTCTCCATACGCCGTTCTCACATACTCCGCCGAAGATCGTCCTAAGCACACGTCGTTCAAAAACTCCTAGCGTTTGCAGGTCCTCTTCGAGCATTGTCGCCCGTAGAGTGTTGGAATAGAGGTAGTGTCGCACCTCAGGTAGAAGAATCGTCGGTTGAGAAGCATACGTCGTCGTAGGTAAAAGTGTGGAAGTTCGTTGAGAGAGGTATGATATTTGTGTAGGATATTGAATTGTAAACCTGGAATGATTAAAGAGAGTTGCAGCTGCTGATTGAGGTATCAGTCAGTTAGCTGCCCAGTTGAAGGAGACATCTACTGTATTGTATTTCTTTATGATTTGCAATCGGATGTGGACGGGCTCGGCTTATTATTATTATTTATCTTTATTAGAGTGGCTTTTCGCCCTTGGCGAGTTCACCACTTAAGACGGGCTCGGCTAGCATCTGCGTGGTCTTAGCGGACTAACCTTTCAACATAGAGGGCTACCGGTCTTAGCGTCTTGTACATTGTTCGGATTGTGGGAGGGATGAAAAACTTCTCTGAAGCGATTTTGGTTATTACGCTCAAAGCTGTAAATATACGTTATATTTTAGTTCTAGCGTAACATTTGAAAAGGGCCTAACTGCAAAATGTAAACAAACTTGATTATTCATTATTCGTATAATTTTTTACGTGAATTACTCCTACATACTCTTACGGGCATGAAAAATGCATTATTAATGGTAATTTTATTCAAATTTAAAAGGGCCTATCTGAAAATGATAAAACTAAGAGGGCCTAACTGGTCATAAAAGGGCCTAACTGAAAATTTCCATCAAAATCAGATTGGCCCTTCCATGCGTTTTAAATTTTCCTCCATATTTTTCAATATTTAGCCATTGTATAGTGTTTCTCTCGAATAATGGAACCTAGTGAAATATTTGAAAAGGGTCTATCAGCATAACGTAAAAATTGAGAAATTCTCGATTGAAGATTCTGTAACATATTGATTGTTACTATTTTAAACTCATTGCTATCTAATAGTTTTAAACTTTTGTTCGACACTCATAGTCTATTACTGGGCCACGTAACGTTTTAAATCTAACATAACATAAAACTAGTAAAAAATGTTGAATTCAAACATCATCGGCAGATAGGCCCTTTTACGAGTCTTCAAACCAGTTAGGCCCTTTCAGTTAGGCCCTTTGATTGAACATGGTTTCAGTTTGGCCCTTTTATAATTTGCTAATTTTATTGATTTTTGAATTGGTTTGCACAAAACTTGAAAAAAATTTAGCGATTATGTGAAAAAACACTATATAATAGCTAAATATTGGAAATTTTCGGTTGAAGATTCAGTACCATATTGATTATTCCTATTTCAAACCCATTCGCTTTTTACTAGTTTCATACTTGGGGAAGATCCAAAAATGACGTCCATCGTTTTTCGGGATTTCTAGAACCTTTCTACCCCCTCTGTCACGCTTTTTCCAATACCCAATCCATGCACTATCACATTTTCGTACATCCCCCCATTGGAGGAGGCCCCAATTGATGGACTTTTTTTTGGGATAATCCCTTGTGTTTGACACTTATAATGGTCTATTACGTGGCTCACAACGATTTGAATTTCAAATAGCACAACAACTTGTAAAAATAGTTCAATTCAAACATCATCCGCAGATAGGCCCTTTTACGAATTTTCAAACCAGTTAGGCCCTTTTTGAATTTGCTAATTTTATTGATTATTGAAGTGATTTGCATAATTCTTCAACAACATTTAATGATTATGTGAGAAAACAACACAATATCATACAAGCTAAATATTGGAAACTATTCTATACAAAATCAGCAACATATTGATTATTGATATTTCAATTCCATTCACTTTTTTTACTAGTTTTATACTTGTGTTAGACACTCATTATGGTTTATTACGTGGCCCAGAACGTTAGTAATCTCAAATAGCAAAACGACTCGTGAAAATGGTTGCATTCAAATATCATCAGCAGTTAGGCCCCTTAATGAATCTTCAAACCAGTTAGGCCCTTTCAGTTAGGCCCTTGGATTGGACATGGTTTCAGTTAGGCCCCTCCAGTTAGGCCCTTTTATTTAACATAGTTCCAGTTAGGCCCTCTTGGAATTTGTTAATTTTATTGAATATTGAATAGATTTTCTAAGTTTTAGAACAAAAACAATCGATTATGTGAGAAAATCAACATTGAATATTGAAAATTCTTTATTGAAGATTCAGTACTATATTGATTATTCATATTTCAAACCCTTTCTCCTATTTAATAGTTTTATACTTGTGTTCGACACCAATAATAGTCTACTAGGTGGCCCATAACGATTTAAATCTTAAATAACAAAACAACTCGTGAAAATGGTTGAATTCAAATATCATCGGCAGATAGGCCCTTTTACGAGACTGCAAACCAGTTAGGCCCTTTCAGTTAGGCCCTTTGCTTGAACATGGTTTCAGTTAGGCCCCTCCAGTTAGGCCCTTTTATTAAACTTAGTTCCAGTTAGGCCCTTTTGGAATTTGTTAATTTTATTGATTATTGAAGTGATTTTCAAAGTTTCAGAACAAAATCAATCGATTAGGTATGTGAGAAAATCAACATTGATTAATAAAAATTCTTTATTGAAGATTCAGTACTATATTGATTCCTATTTCAAGCCCATTCTCTTTTTTACTAGTTTTATCATAATCTTAATGCGAAGTTAGTTGAAAAACTGATTTTTTATCCTGAAAAAAAAATCAATTACATTAAAAAAATTGAATAATTTTTATTTGGTAATTTCCAAAAGTCGCGATTTTCACAAAAACAAATTCGTTATAAACTGAGAGCTTTCTTTGACAAGTTGTCATTTTCGCATTCGTATATCGTGTGACAAGTACGAAGGTACTCTATATTCAGGAAAGTAAAGGAATTTTCCATTACGAAAAAACCTGGACCGAGCCATTCTGAAGGTATCTGAATTCTATTCCCACTCAGATACCTTTAGAATGGCTTTGCTTTGTAGCCGCGGACTTAAACTGCTCGGCTGAGGGAGGCCCTCAAGTATAAAACAAGTAAAACAGTGAATGGGTTTGAAATAGATATAATCAATAAAGTACTGAACCTTCAATCGAGAATATCCAACATTTAGCTATTACATTGTTTTTCTCTCGCTTTATTTTATTTAAGTACTATGAAAATCACAATAAGCAATAAAATCAACAAATTCCAAAAGGGCCTAACTGGAACTCTGTTTAATAAAAGGGCCTAACTGGAGGGGCCTAACTGAAACCATGTCCAATCCAAGGGCCTAACTGGTTTGAAGATTCATTAAGGGGCCTAACTGCTGATGATATTTGAATGCAACCATTTTCACGAGTCGTTTTGCTATTTGAGATTACTAACGTTCTGGGCCACGTAATAAACCATAATGAGTGTCTAACACAAGTATAAAACTAGTAAAAAAAGTGAATGGGTTTGAAATATCAATAATCAATATGTTGCTGATTTTGTATAGAATAGTTTCCAATATTTAGCTTGTATGATATTGTGTTGTTTTCTCACATAATCATTAAATGTTGTTGAAGAATTATGCAAATCACTTCAATAATCAATAAAATTAGCAAATTCAAAAAGGGCCTAACTGGTTTGAAAATTCGTAAAAGGGCCTATCTGCGGATGATGTTTGAATTGAACTATTTTTACAAGTTATTGTGCTATTTGAAATTCAAATCGTTGTGAGCCACGTAATAGACCATTATAAGTGTCGAACACAAGGGATTATCCCAAAAAAAAGTCCATCAATTGGGGCCTCCTCCAATGGGGGGATGTACGAAAATGTGATAGTGCATGGATTGGGTATTGGAAAAAGCGTGACAGAGGGGGTAGAAAGGTTCTAGAAATCCCGAAAAACGATGGACGTCATTTTTGGATCTTCCCCAAGTATGAAACTAGTAAAAAGCGAATGGGTTTGAAATAGGAATAATCAATATGGTACTGAATCTTCAACCGAAAATTTCCAATATTTAGCTATTATATAGTGTTTTTTCACATAATCGCTAAATTTTTTTCAAGATTTGTGCAAACCAATTCAAAAATCAATAAAATTAGCAAATTATAAAAGGGCCAAACTGAAACCATGTTCAATCAAAGGGCCTAACTGAAAGGGCCTAACTGGTTTGAAGATTCATAGAAGGGCCTATCTGCCGATGATGTTTGAATTCAACAATTTTTACGAGTTGTTGTGTTATTTGAGATTAGAAACATAATGGGCCACGCAACAGACTTTAATGGGTGTCGAACACAGGTATGAAACTAGTAAAAATGCGAATGGGTTTAAAATAGGAATTATAAATATGGTACGGAATCTTCAATTGAGAATTTCTCAATGTTTACGTTTTGCAGATAGGCCCTTTTCAAATGTTACGCTAGAGTTCAGTGTTTGTATAAGGTTAGGTATAATCATGTTTCTTACATTAATGTTTCCCCATGGTCCCCATCTGTCTGAGCTTTCGCAGTATCAAGCTGTCGAGGGATTCACCACCGGACAGTCTATTCTCGCTGATCCGAACATACATGGTACACTTAGTACGGAAGTGAAGTTTACCAGACCGCAAGGTCTTGTGGAGTCCATAGTAAGCACGACTTCCGGCAATGATACGTCTTCGAATTTCTCTGCTGCAGTTCAGAGTTTATGAATGGAGAGTTGCGCGAAGAGTGATACCAAATCTACCTATCGAACTGTCAAACCGTCTACCTATCGAGCAGACCAGCAAAACAGATAGGGGCTGTTTTCGAAGACGAAGAAGAACAACCATTCAAAGAAGTCTCTTCGCGCAACTCTCCATTCATAGACTCTGCTGCAGTTGTTATCCGACGTTATCAATGATCCGAGGTAGACATGTTTTGAAGCCCCTAACTATTCAAAAACTGGGGCCATGCTCGTTCACCCCACGGTTCCCTACACGCTTAGAATTTATCACAGATTTCTGTGAAATTTCACCGAATTCTCGGCAGCAGATATCGGTGAACTGTTCGGTGATTTTTACTTCACCGAACGATCTGTAAATCTCATCTGTCAAAAGTACCGTAATCCGGGGGCAAATTGATCACTGGAGTGATTTTGATCAAGTCGGTACCAAATAGTATTTCTTGTCAAGGATGCTACTTCGTTGGAATCACAGATATTCATTTTTTTCTAGTTTATAGATGTCTAATTATGATTTTAAACTATTTTATTTTTATTATGGTCATAGAAATATTCAGAGTTTTTGAAGGTGTTAGCAATAGGGGAAGACGGGGTAAGAGCGCCCGCCGGGGTAAGACGGACCACCTTCAGTTTGGCATGAAAATGGCAGTTTTCTTAAAAGTTCACCAAGCACTTCCCATAAACACAAGATTTTTGACATTAGGAACCATTTACAGACAAAGCGCGTTATAACGACATCGCAAGGGACCGTCGCAATAGAGAAAAGTCGTTATAGAGAACAGATATAACATTGAAATATTTTGCATGGGACTGAAAAATGTCGCTATAGAGAGCTTTTGTCGTTATAAAAGTTGTCGTTATAACGAGCTTCGACTGTAGGTTGATATTTACATTAAAATTTTCATAACAAATATCAAAAACAAAGTTTCTGTTCGTCAATATTGAATTTGATCTAAATTGAGCAGATGTTCACTTAAGGATTTCGGAAGGGATTTTTTTTGTAAAAATATAACAAATTACCCGTCCATGCTTGAACGGAAATGTGAAATATGCTTCAGTGAAGTGAAATATGAATTGTAAATCTTTAGCTTTGAAATAAGGCCAAAGTTGTAAAAATTGCGCAAGCGGAGTAAAACCGACCACTATGAATGGGGTAAGACCGCCACCCCTAATTTATACCAAATAAAATGTCTAAACCATTTTAAAAGTTGTAATTACGTTGTACGTTACTATTCAAGTAAAATTAAATCAATTTTGTAAAAATACAAGCCAAATCCGCATATTTTTCCAAAATATGGATGTTTAAAGGTGATGATAAGTATATATCTAAGATTTTTTGAATTAATAAACCCTAAACATAATTCAATATTCACGTTCCTCAATGTAGAATCCATTAAACATTATACTTTTTAATATCACAAGGAACTGATATTTTTTTTGCAAAATTGTGCACGAAAATCGTGGTGTCCGCTTTTACCCCGTGGGTGGGCGGTTTTACCCCGTCGCTAAAAATAATCGTGATAAGACATCACTTTTTTAAGCTTCAAGAAATAAATATTTTATTACAAATACAACATCTGTGATATTTTTTTTATCATGCCCAAGGCTTCAAAAAACGATATGCTGCGTCGAAAAAAAGATTTGTTGGTTCTTGATTTTGACATATGAATTCAATTGCTTAGGCGGGCGGTCTTACCCCGTCTTCCCCTACTGTTGGAAATGTCGGTACTAAACAATCTGCTGGTGCTAAGCCTGCATGCAAACTTTGACTGTTAAAAGGGTTGTGTAAGCTTCAGAGCGAACTGCTGAACTCTTTTTTGAAATCGTATAACATAACAAGAATAGTTTTTTACTCATAAAACCGTTTATTGTTGGATAACGTGCTTATTTCATGGGAAATTGCATACATTTAGGCGTATTACGCAGATTTACAATGTTTAATTTTGCTACAAAATGATATACACGAGATCCCTCCCCTTGGTTATGCGACCTTGCCGCGATGGGAGGGCATAATCCATTAGCCCATATGATGGAAACCAAAGGCGTAACCTGTAGTGGTGGTATCACATTTTGGCATTTTTTGCTTAAAGCCGTGTCACAATTCATATGGCATAGACGCAATAATATCTCGGATGTGATCCAACGGACATTCTGCGTCATTGATAGAATTGATGCCCATTTCAAATAATTAATACATTCGAAGTGGACATTAATACTATTGGTGATGATCAGTTTGCCTTTTGCTAACCAGAATGATCCGTAGCCACTCTTACTATTAGCTAGCGAGAAACATCGTTATCATGTACGACGTAGGGAATATTACTTTGAGGAAAATGACTAGTAGATTCACTGCCCATAAAAGCATAACTGTCCCATATGGAATTAGTAGGCATTGAGAAAATAGCGCTCAAAGTTTCAAGTTTGTCTTCTTATACAAATGTTTATAATTTTTTAATACATTTCTGCATGCTATATTCATTTAGCATCACCGCATAGATAACTCAATTTGCTTCAATTGATCAGCAAAAAATATAAACATGAACACAATTCTCATTTTGCAGCTGTTATTCGGGTTGAAAGTTCATATAGAGACTGTTATGCCTTTATTTTTCAATATGGGACTGCACCAACTTAATATTTTTCCACAACATTTTCAAACAAAGTATGTTATTTTTTATATGCACAATAAAGTTTATATCAAAACATGAATGTTGCGATGGCAAAAGGTGTTAGTTCGGAAATCCATATGGGACAGTTATGCTTTTATGGGCAGTTCACTGAGTACAAATAAGTGGCGACAATCTTATTTTAATATGGTTTTTACATTGCCGTAATAAGAAATACCTCTTTTGTAACAACGGTATAAATAATCTAAATCCAGCTTCATTTTCGCAAAATTTACAAGTAGAAAGTAGGCGTTGGTTGTGAAGCATTGCATTTGCCACCGTAAAAGTGAATCTTATAGGAGACTGTAATAGAAGCCTAAGGGTGCCTAAGGTAACTTTAATCTTAAATATTCACTATGAAAATGACTATGGAAAGTAAGACGCTGAGATCGATCATTAGGGTACACTTACTAGTTTCGAGAAATTGTTGAACATACAAGGAAAGTGACTTTTTTTCTCTAAGGATATAAAAACGTAATGACCAATAAATACTTTTAAAAACAAAAAAAAAAATTAACCTGAACTACTACTAAATAGGCTAATTTTGGTAAGACTTTGTCATGTCTACCTATCTCAAGTAATATTTCTTATGACTCTGGTACCTTTTACTTGTTCGTACCTACGGGATTTCTGAGCTATAAATACTGGCTACCGTAGGCGCAGAGGATAGACTTCCCGGATTGTGGACTGGTTAACATATTATTTTATTCTTTATTTGCAGGATATAAAATTCTTGAAGACAATTGACATTTAAGGCCCTAATCTTACGTAAAAGACAGGAGTAATCAGAATAGCACTTAAGGTGACACGAGAGACCGTGTTATTTTCTCTATCTTTTGTCTCACTCTAACAATTATCATCAAAACTTTGTGGAAGCAAATCTCGAGTATTAGTGAACCGAAGGAGCTGAAAATTTATTGGGTTGTGCACTACATATATAGAATCATAGTGATACATTTTTCACGTCGATATATGGAGTGGTTCTTGGGATTTGCTTCTTCAAATGGATAGTGATTATGATGACGTCCCGTGCGGCCTTAAATGACAAATTATTCAAAACCATTTCGACTTGACAGCATAAAAAATGACACTACTACCACAGAGAAACAGACGTAACACCACTACACTACTATTTCAAACAAATTCTGATGGAGCTGCTGATTTTCACAATGCTTCCTTTTCTCACTCAGAAGCAAGGGAATATGGGTATTTTTCAAAAACTACCACGTCACAATACTAATAAAAACAGTGTTCATGTGGGCGCCATAGCCTAGTCCGTCTGAGTATTGGTCCTGGTTGAGGGGAAACTTGGCAAAAGCCAGACCGAGGGTTCAGCCTTGACAAGTTAAGCTGTCAGGCAGCTCCAACTGAAAACCATGCAAAAAAAAAATAATAATAATAATATACACGAGTTGTAAGAATTTTGACATCATTTTCGGATTCAGGAGTCCCAAATTTAGTAGAAAGGGAAATTTTACATTCTAAAATTCGCTTTACTATATGGTTGCTGTTTAGACAGTCCGGACAGGACTCCATCAATTATGATTTTTCCGATGCTGTTTTAATACAGATTGTGGTAGTTGAGCATTACACTGAGCAGGCCGTGCTTTTAAAAGAGTTTATTATTATTATTCAAGCTGCCAAGTCAAGAAGTACCACATTGGCGACGAGAAAGAACCCACAGCCGGAATCTATATAGGAACGGAACGGACCTCAAGTTGTTTCTGGACTCATCGATTAAGGGTAACTATAAGGTATACCTGCATTTCCGACGGATAGCATCTGATCGGATCAGGTATGAGGGAAAACGAAAAGTCTCGCCTAAAAATAGTGAGACGCCTTAGCGGCAGATGAAAATCCGACCGGAGAGGGCAAGAGAAATGTCTCGCCTAATGGTAGGGAGACGCCTTAACGGTGAAAAAAACCGGAGAAGGCAAGAATGTCTCGCCTTAAATAAGGGAGACGCCGAAATGGTGGATGAAAATCCGACCAGAGAAGGCAATAAGTATGTTTCGCCTCATGAGAGGGAGACGCCTTAACGACGGTTGAAAAATCAGTCGGAGAAGGCAAGGAAAATGGCCGGTAAAGCAAAACTGTTTTTCATAATGGGAAAGCGACAAGTGAATTATAATCCAATCGAAAACGCAGATCTGAGGGAAAGGCCATATTATTAAAATAATTAAATCCTGAATACTGATCTGAAAAGACAGACATAAGGGATCATCAGTGGCTGATTAATTCAGCTGGGAAGGCAAGTGTAATTAACATAAAAAAATGTGCCTAAAAGATCGCTTTTGAAGGGAGCAGTTCTAAAGACAGTTTTCAGCTGTCGTGTCATACGATCCATTGTGTCTAGCAAAACCAAATGCTCGCTTCAACAGGAAGCGCTCTTAGTGAATCCAACCAATATAAATAGTCAAAAACAAATTTGAGGCCAATTTCCGATAGAACAGTTAAATGGCGCCAGACCACCAGACCAGACTAGAATTGTGAATTTAATTGTGAAATAAAAGTTGTCTACTTAGAGCAAAAAAGCGATCCTATATGGTCGCTGCTCAGATAGACTGGACCAAGTGTTTTTCAATGGTTTCAGAAAAACGTACCCCAGGCATCAGAATAGCATTAGAAAGATCAGAACTGATGGAGTCTTTAACACGCCAAAATATCATCTAGTCCATTTAGAGTAAAAGCACATCTTCTGTCGAAGAAAAGGAGATGTGGTAGTTGAGCATTACACTGAGCAGGCCGTGCTTTTAAAAGAGTTTATTATTATTATTCAAGCTGTCAAGTCAAGAAGTACCACACAGATGTATCTTTTATATCCTGTAAATAAAGAAAAAAATAATATGTTAATCTATCCACAGTCCGGGAAGTCTCTTTTCCCAGCCTACGGCAGCCAGTATTAATAGAACAGAAATCCCGTAGGTACGAACATCTATAAGGTACCAAAATCATAGAGTAGAATAAATAATTCCACTTGGGTTTGGTAGACATAACAGTACCATCAAATAAATAGATAAGTTACAATATTATTGCGAATGATGTCAATATTTCTACATTTCAAATGCCAGGGTTACGTTTTACTGAATGAATTAAAAAACACTTGGTTCAGTCTGTCTGAACACCGACAATAATATGGTCGACTATATTATAGTGATAAATTTCGCCCCAATGTGTCATTTTTAATTTTTGATATTAGATCTAATTTTATGATACAGTAGGATTCCATTTTTGGCATACTCCATTTTTGGCATCCCCCGATTTTGCCAACAAAATGGATCCGTTTTTGCCATTTTTGAAAATCATTAAAATATGTAAATTTTTGTAAATATTTTTGTGTCTGTTGCTTGAGTCATTTGAATAACAGGTCAACTCAACACCGATAACATTCCAGAGCTCAATTTTCATCGATATTCCCCCAAATCTCACCAACTACTAAGGGCACCCGTACGCGCGTATTTTCTTCGGTCATTGGTCATGCATTCGCAAGATTTCATGAGGCCAATAATCTCCACTAGTATCTCAACTAGAGACCAATTTCTTTTATAAGGCATTCATACTGAGTGACCAGCCCACTTGAGTCTGCCAGTAGGTGATACACTAAAAAATACTTTTCTTCATATTTGGAACAGGTTGAGCACAAGCACAGCACAAGAATAACAAAAAAAATATGACTCACACAGAGTTACAATCTAAATTCTGTCTCAACTTTTAGGCTCACTGTTTTTATTATTATGGATTTACATACATTGTGTTTGTAAAAAAACACAAACACACAGATATAAATACAGAAAAATGTCGTTTATCATAACTTTTAAGGAATTTCATTAAATATATTGCGTTATTCTAGAGATTTGCAGAAGAGTAAATATATATAATCCATTAAAAGAGTGGATATTTTATTACATTCTATATAAATATTGTCGATATGAATTCATCAACAACTTCATAAGAACTCAAAATCACAATTTATTTCATTTGGTAGTGAAAACATGTTTTTTGACCAAAATTATAAGCATTTTTCACACCATGCGTGTGTTGTTTACTATTTTTGGCAGTTTTCTCCTCTCTTCTCTCGCTTCTCACGGACGGACAAAGTTGCCATCAGTATGCATTTGAATTTTACAGTCAATTGTACTGTATAATATCTTATATTCATTTTTGCTGTTCAATTGCGTTGGACATTGTTTTTCTCACGCATAAAGATGTTTTGCAACACTTGTGACAATGTACACCTTTTGAGTATTATGAAATTGTAAAATACGTGGTTGTAGCAAGTGTATGAATATCCAAACCATTATAATTGCAAACATAAAAACTTGCATCACTTCCAATCAGTGAGAGCGGCGCATCCGAATCATAAACAATGTTGGCTCAGTGAATAGGGGCCTAAAGCCCTGTCTTAATTTTAGTACCAAACGATTAAGTTTAGGCCAGAAACACATATTTACTCAATTTTTGAATGATTTTCGTTGGTTTAAGGCCAAAAAAACATTTTATTTCTGATTTTTGAGATTTTGCCACACCCCTTGGTTTAAACTCAAATTTTGGGTATATTTTGTTTTCCGTGTCCCTTCCGAAATGTCAAATATGTACAACCCCTGTGTTAAAAAGATGAGCCCCTGTGGCGTTTTTGCCGACTTACACGGAGAAATATTTTTATCTAAATTTTGAGTTTACTTTACTTTAAGTATATCGATTATAGTTTCAACCCAAAACCTCTCGGTTTTCTCATTCTCCCACACGAATGTTGTCAAAAATAGAGAGAGCTGCATCTACCCAATGGGGGTACTTTGGCCCAATAAGCCAAATTTGGGTAAATGCAACTTTTCCTATGTTTGGGTCGAAAGAACTCAATTTTGCGTTAAATCAACCCAAAATTGAGTATATTTTTCTAAAGGAATTAGAGCCAAACAACCTAGTGGGGACCTTGGAAATTTAGCCAAAATTGAGTTATTGGGCTCAACTACGGAATTGCGTTGAAACAACCCAAAATTGAGTTGAATTCCGTCTCCGTGTAGGGTCTGTCTCATTTGGGGAATTAAGGCCGATTTGCTACTGACAAGAAAAGGAATCGCCTATCTCGATGCGTGGAAAATTTCTCCCAAGAAATGGTCAAGAAAATCACTTTTTTCTGATCGCAGTACGCAGTTGAGAAGAAATGTCACTTCAAAGGGGGCTCTCTGTAGGAAATTTCTTGACCCTTTCAGTCAAGGAATTTCTTTAATTTTCTTGAGCGAAACAGCATACTTAGCTTTAAATTGAAATCGAACTTAAATTTGACAGTTCGAAAATTATTTCCCCTCCAATTTATCAATGAACTGTCAAATTTAATTTTTCCTTGGTCCAATTCACTAACGTTGTCGGATTGTCGGTGTTTAACTTACAGGTAGAAGTTAAAGCATGAAACATTATTAATAACAAATTATTACAATATGAGCAGTAATTTCATAAGTTATTATCAATAATACTGATGTATTGTTGTTTATGGATGGATTTTATCGCAAAGGCTTCAGTTAATTCCTCTAGAATATTATTGCTGAAACTTTCATCTCAGGGTATTTTGCAAAATATTTAAAATAACTAACCCATAGCACGTATTATTTACAAGAGACGTTGAGTTTAACGTTAATAGTCAAATATTTTTAGATGAGTACCTAGTTAAACGTTTTGGCATCTTTAATAAATGTTTTTTCACCATCACATAGTAATTTGATGCCTTAAATACTCAAATCTATGACTGGATAGATGAATTTTGTTGTGAATTCAATAACAAAATTTAATAACTTCCAAATATTTAATACATCAAGTACAGTGGTTACACTATTATGCGTCATTTCCATTTGAATTGAATGCGTAACTACTTGTCTATCACGCTTTGTATTGGAAACCCGTTTTTGTCAGACTAATGAAAGATTACAAAAAAAAAAAAAAAAACAAACAAAAAATAGTACAAAACTCTTTTTAAATATTTCTTAGAAATTCTAACAATCTTTTCGATAACGAATAGACTTCGATAAGATTTTAGCCAAAAATGTATTTAAGAATACCTTCAGTAATTACCCCAGAGAGTTTTTCCAGTAATTATTTCCGGAATGTCTCTACACTCAGGCAAATTAATTAACGAATTCCATAAATTTTGCCTTATGAGGCATTGAAAAATCCATAAAAGCCGATTTCAGAAGGCTAATATGGATTCCATACCTTTGGAATGATAATTATAATTGAAAATATAGGTGAACATAATAAATGCTTACAAATTTCATTGCGCGCCTTATGATTTCCATTGCTTTCATTAGTAATTTCATTAATGAAACCATACATCATAAGGCTATTATGAATTTCATATTAGCTCGATGAAAACCATAATTGCGAAGTAAGCTATACTTAATTACTGTATATCATTTTCATTAGGACGCCTTACGATTCACATAGCTGTCACTAATGTGAAAAACTCATAAGGTTGTTATTATGAATATTGCAGCTCGAAATCACCGCCATCGTTGAGAACCAACATACTGCGTCAAATTTTTCAGAAGTCCTGAAAGGAAGTTCGCGGGGATCCAAAACATTTCAAATCGAAAATGTAAATTGAGATTGTAATAAAAGGAGAATAATGGTCGAGTTGTAGTCCGAATAATTACATTCCCAATTTGTTCAATATCTGTTTTGCATTAGAAAATGGTAACCAACGTGTGAAAATTAAATTTTCATTCCTCGCCACGTCGCAGCTCGATATGCAATCATACTTTGCTGCGTATTATTGTGATGCTCGCAATACGGCAAAATAGTTGGAAATTTTATTTCCACAGGATAGCTAATCATTTGTCTATAGTTAAGTCGTAGAACGCATTGAATTTTCGATAAATGCTGTGAATGGAATGTATTGTCAACTAAATATAAAAACGAATAATTAAATAATAATATGTGACATAAAAAGTAATGTAGTTTATACTGCTGATAGAAGAAATTCTGAATTTTTTTTTTTCAATTTTCATAATGCTGTTTTATGAAATAAGCAATTGGCATGATTCAGATCAATTCATATGGTGAATCAATGAAATACTTACCGATTTCTTGTGGCTAATAAACATAAGTGGAAATAACGAATATTCATAGTATTTTTGCCTGAGTGTAGTTAATTGTCAGGGATTTTTTTCAAATGAAAAATTTCTGAAAAAAATCTAAGATTAAATAAAAAAATAAATTCAATTGGATTAAACGAAACTTCTGTACCTTTAAACTTTTGAAGGATCTAAAATCTAAATAAAACGAAAAGATAATTATTGCTAAAAATAATCAATCAAATTAAATCAGACATCCCTGAAGAAATTGTGTATAAAGAAGGAATTACTAGAATAATTTTGGTTTTATTTGTTAACTCAATATTTTACGGATTCCAATGAAATCTCAGTAGCTGAACATAGTTTGGTGATGTAAATTAATAATCTAGAATAAACCTTTCTGGAGCTCCTGTACAAAGTGAGGAAATTTATCGAACAATAGTTGAAAGAAAACCTAGATTATAATTAGAAAATTTCTGTAGTAAGGAGGAGTTCCTGATGGTTTTCTATAAGAAACCTCTGAAGAAATCACTTGAGTTATTGAAGTATTAAATAGAGAAATCCGTAAAGAAATACTTGAAGAACCTGTGGAATAGTGACGTAAGAATATCTGAAGGCATCTATGGAGAATTATACACGAGGATTATTTCTCGAGGAAAAAAGAAATTAGCATTTTGATGACTTTAGAGTACTTCTTAGAGGCCTTAATAAAGACCAAGTCTTTTCAGAGACCTGCTACCAGCCTGCATTTTGTTGGTACGGTAAAGCATGACCAGTTTCAACCGCATCGAGGTCGTACAAGCTCGTCGTCATCCTCAAGTTGTGCAATATCATTTTCGCCACTAATTTCTCAAAATCATCCGATGATCCCAGCTGGGTAGATCAGTCAATGTTTCTATCCATTTTGAGTTATGTTTACAGCTTATCTCCTAAGGTATTGTCATTTGTCGTTGGCCGGAAACTCCTTCAAGGGAACCACTCTAGCCGGCTTGTCCTCATGTTTACACAAGCTGATTACAAACTGCAGCCAAAAGTTAAGCCTACGGGAAAAAATAAATTGATTTAGCATAAATCTTCCTCTTTATAATACTATCTGGTAAAAAGAATGTTGCATTTCATCCAGCAATCTGTTATTCACTTGCCTGCCGTCACTGAGTGGAAAAAATGGCAAAATAGTTCTGGCCGAACATTTTTCTGTCGTTTTACTCACTTGTGTTGATTTTCGAACTGGTTTTATTCTGTTTAGGCAGCCGGAAGATCCTCCCGATGGCTGTCGCGTAAATTACCTCAGTGGAATCAAAACTGTATAAACAACGATTAGGATCGAGAGAATAATCACCAATCTGTCAAAAATAAGTCTACTCTGGAGTAGACTTATTTTTGACAGATCGAAATCGAAGGGGAAATAATTTTCGAACTGTCAGATTTAAGTTCGATTTCAATTTAATTCCCCAAATGGGACAGACCCTTATGGTGGTAAGCTCCATGGAGGATGATACGCCAATCGAGTATTATCCTCGATTTTACTAAGCATCAACCGATATTATCTTCGATTTTAATCCCGGTATTAACTTTAGTGCGCCGATTTTGGTGTGCTACAGAAAATCCGAGATTAACACAAATGTGGCTACGTGCTTTGATTTAAACCACACGCACACTAGTGTTGCTATAGAAACGTCAAATGAAAAAGAAAAGCAAAACAAAACAGGGAGTTGTTATGATTTGCATCGATGTTTTAGAGTATAGACCGGCAAGTACAACCAGCTCCGACTTTTTTTTCGACGTGGAAAGTGCTGAGAAAGAGGCCAGCTTGCGGTAAGACTGTCCCGGCCAACAAGAGGGTTCGGAAGCGTTTTAAGCTGGTTCGACAAAACCAGAATCAGCTTCGTGTGGCCAATCAGTAACTGCGCATGACCAGCAACATCTAGATCCCGACTGAGTGTAAGGTTGCTTTCATGATGAATATTCGTGTTATCAAAAAGGTCGGCAGGATGCTGCAGTTGTTACGCCGGATCAACAACGCTACGTCCATCAAGCTGAGCAAGGAGAAAAAGAACATGCTGCACTGCATCCGACGCTGAAATTGGTCCGCCTTTTAATCTACGAATTTGTCAACTCGGAACAGCCTCATTCCTATCACCGACACCTTTATGATTGAGCGTAAGTTTCACTCCGAATACAAGATGCAGTGCGTCGAGTATGTGGTGTTCTAGATCTACACCCCCCAACTTAATACCTCAACCGGTGGATGGCGTTAGAAGAAAAGCCAATACGTCTTGCGATGACTTCGGTACCCGTAAGCATAAGTTAATAAGCATCAAAATTGGGATCATTAGTTGGATAAGGTTGGTGGGGCCCAGATAGCCGTAGCGGTAAACGCGCAGCTGTTCAGTAAGACCAAGCTGAGGGTCGTGGGTTCGAATCCCACCGGTCGAGGATCTTTTCGGGTTGGAAATTTTCTCGACTTCCCAGGGCATAAAGTACCTGCCACACGATATACGCATGCAAAAATGGTCATTGGCATAGTAAGCTCTCAGTTAATAACTGTGGAAGTGCTCACTAGGCTTACACAGCCAATCCAGATTACCGACCCCAGTAAAATTTTACTGGGTTTTGGAACTACGGTTTTTTCGGTAATTTTTACGATTACCGAAAAAAACCAGTAAACCAAAACATGTTTTGATTGATGGAAATTACTGACTTAGTCAGTAAAATTGTAGAGCGTTTTTACTGGCTTTCCAGTTTCCCATGCTTCATGCTTTGCTTCTCCGAATTCTGTTTTTTCTCCAAAAACAATACAAATAAAAACCCAAGGGGCATGGACATGTTCCTTATTAAGCATTTTTCATGTGAATAAACATCTACGGTACGCTCGAATCTCGGTGGCAGTAATCGAAAAATGTGTGACAAAATCATTATTATTAGGTTGGTTTGCATGCAAGAGGCAAACTCAATGATGCAGATGAATTTACCTCTTGTATGTAAACCAACCGAATTTACCAACGTAAGAGCAGTTAAAATCGTGCTGAGCCTTTTTGGTTGCTTAAAATAGTTGAGTTTGTCACTAAATGTCGACTACTTACCACGAGAAAGCGCAAAATAGGTGCACGAAAAGTTTGGTTGCCGTGGACGTGTCTCATGGCGCCGGCCGGATGATTTTACAGCAGAAGATTCTCATTTGACACATTCCCGCACGCGCATCAGTTTGTTTTGATTTGATTTTGACGACAAGTCAGTAAAAAAACATCAACTACTGAATAGTCGGTAATTGTTTTTACTGACTTTTCGGCCTGTTCGGTAATGTTGCAAAATTGGGTCTGACAGCTACCGAAGTTCAGTAAAAAGTAAAAATTATTACTGAACCTCAGAAGTATTCAATCAAAAAGCTGAAAGTTCGGTAGTTTTTATGGTTTACAATTCGTGCCCAGTATACAAAATTACCGAACAAGCAAATCGTGATTGAGTGTGTATACACATGCAAAAATAGTCAATCGGCAAAGAAAGCTCTCAGTTAATAACTGTGGAAGTGCTCATAAGAACACTAATCTGAGAAGCAGGCTTTGTACCAGTTGGGACGTAACGCCAGAAAGAAGAACCACCTACCATATTTTTGAATCAACCGTTAAAAAGGTAGTCGATGGACAACGATGGGAGTGTGACGTCTGTTTGTCTGTGCTCGAACATAATCCATTTTGATATGTAATACATTTTTAAATTTTTGACGTTAACTATTTTGTTTTAATAATTCAATGAGTCGTGAATGAAGGATGAACGGTGAATGGCGCCCTTACCGCTCAACGCTCCGTCATCGTAATCATCGCCATCATCGAAACTTCAAAAGCAGTTTTTCTGTTCAAAACTGAAAATTTTTCGACGAAAATGTGTTCACCGTGTTGTGGTTGGAGAATTGAATACAGTGAACACTTTTTTCTGTAAATTTTCTTGACTGAACGAAAAAACTGCCTTTGAAAATTGCGAAATCGATGACGGATCCTGCCCCCTTACGGTATTTCAATATGGACTTTGCATGTATAGGGTGTCCCAGAAAGCATGGGCACGACTTTGATAATGAAAATCATAGTACTTTTCCAAATAATCAAATATTTTCGTATTATTGTATAGGCTATTTCAACCAGCATCTATGATATTTTTTTTTTTTTTTTTTTTTTTTTTGTATGGTATTCAGTTGGAGCTGCCTGACAGCTGAACTTGTCAAGGCTGAACCCTCGGTCTGGCTTTTGCCAAGTTTCCCCTCTACCAGGACCAATACTCAGACGGACTAGGCAATGGCGCCCACATGAACACTGTTTTTTATTAGTATTGTGACGTGGTAGTTTTTGAAAAGTACCCATATTCCCTTGCTTCTGAGAAAAGGAAGCATTGTGAAAATCAGCAGCTCCATCAGAATTTGTTTGAAATATTCTGATTACTCCTGTCTTTTACGATAGATTAGAGTCTTAAATGTCAATTGTCGTCAAGTTTTAACAAAATTAGGCTGTTTAGTAGTAGTTCTAGTTAATTTAATTTGTTGTTGTTAAAAGTATTTATTGGTCACTAGTGGTCCCGGCAAACTTCGTCTTGCCATCAAGTAGGCTGTTGAAAAACGTCATGGAAAGCCCCGTGCAAAATGGAAGTTCCGTTCATTCCTGTTTTTTTTTCAATTTTCCCGTTAAATATCCTTTGCTTTTTATATACACAAACACGTCGGAACACTTCAGGAACATAACTATGGAAGAATTTTCCAAATCCGATAGCCCATTCTCAAGCCATTTCGTGACATACAAACACCATTCCATTTTTATTTATATAGATTACGTTCATATATCCTTAAAGAAAAAAGTCGCTTTCCTTGTCTGTTCAACAATTTTTCGAAACTAGCAAGTGTACCCTAATGATCGATCTCAGCGTCTTACTTTCCATAGCCATTTTTATAGTGAATATTGAAGAGTAAAGTTACCTTAGGCTTCTATTACAGTCTCCTACAAGATTCACTTTTCGGTGGCAAATGCAATGCTTCACAACGCCTACTTTCTACTTGTAAATTTTGCGAAAATGAAGCTGGAATTAGATTAGATTAATCCCTATTCTCTTGGTTAGACAATTTCAATTTTTGATTTATTCATGTTTTTACGTAAATATAAGGATTTCTCGCATACTCTGAGATAACGCCCTAAAAGCCATTGGAACCACTTGCGTAGCTCGTTGTTTCTGAGCAAATGAAAGAAATAGCATCCAAACCAACATCACGGGCAGGTAGATATTGATCCTTTCTTCCCCATAGCGTTGTTAAATTACATGAAAATCCTTTGAAATGCTCAGAAACAACGAGCTACACACATGGTTACCAATGGCTTTCAAAGCGAGATCAGAAGTTATGCGAGATTTGTTCTTTGACCTTTAACAAATCGACCACAGCTGGAATCGGATTGTTAGTTCCAATACAAATTTTACATGCTTACATTTTGCATTTCAATTTAAATAAGTGACAGTCCGATCAATTAACATATCGTCGCTGCTACATTTATTTTTTTCTCAGATTTTTATTATATGTACGTTTTTTCTGACATAGAACAAATTTTGTAAAACAAAGTTGCTCAAAAATAATGCGATTTGTGCAAGACGGATAAGAGATGCTTCAAAGAAATGTTACGTAATCAATACATCAATAATAAAATTATTCATTAAAAAATCGCAATCTACTCTTGTTGGGTACAGTAATCAAATGTGTGGAAATCAGATTTTTATCTTTACTAACCTTGAAATGGCAGTATGGTGAAATCGTGCCCATACTTTCTGGGACACCCTATATAATGTAATTCATATTTGATCAACAAACTGCCCTCTGGGATGTTTTTTCATTAGACTCAGTTTTTATGCAGTTTCTCAGGTATTGTATTATTTTTTTACGAGAAGCTATTTTGCCATTTCAGCAATGTTTTGAAAGTGAAAACAAGTTCTGATTGAACTATATGTATAAATCAAATTGTTCAAAAGTGCGATAAGATTAGAGATTTAGGTGTCATATTAGATTCTAAACTTACCTTTACTGATCATTATAATACGATTATCCATAAAGCTACCAATATGTTGAGATTTATTATGCGTGTTAGCTACGATTAAAACCTTATACATTGCTTATGTAAGATCAGTTCTAGAATATTGTAGTATTGTGTGGTCTCCACATATAAAACACATGGTGATAGAATCGAATCAGTACAGAAGCAATTTCTTTTATATGCCTTACGCAAATTAGGCTGGACAACGTTTCCACTGCCATCATACGAGGCTCGATGCATGCTTATTGATATTCAAACCTTAAATGGGCGTCGCGAAATAGCCATGATTTCATTTGTCAATGCTATTGTATCGCAGCGTATTGATTCCACCAATCTTTTAACATGTTTGAATTTCTACACGCCCGCTAGACAGTTAAGAAATTGGAATTTGTTTGCATCAAATAATCATCGAACTAAGTATGCAAAATTCGGCCCAATGAATCGAATGATGTCTCTTTATAATCACCAATGCACAGAAATTGATCTGACCATGTCGCGAACAAAGCTAAGACAATATTTTAATTCCTTAAGATATAATACAACATAGAATTAAGCAAACATGTAGTCTACTATTGATTGACGAAATAAATAAATAAATAAATAAATATATTCTGCAAATACATGGCTCTCATTTTGATCAAATGATTCTTTAAGCTTTTACTGCAGGTCGAGAAACCAAGAAAAATAATGTTCAGATTTCCGTCCATTCTCTAAAGATACATTCGGGAATTAATCTTAACTTGTTTTAATAATTCTGGAATGCTATAGAAATAACTTTGATTTTTTATTAAAATTTGTCAAGGAACCTGTCCTGTCTGGATCGGCCAGGAATATCCCCTGGGACTATAATCAAAAATTACTCAAAGAATCACAATAAAAAAAAGTAAGGGATACTACACATATTTTTTGGTATGTTTCTCCAAAGATTTGAAGCTCGTATAAAGAATTATTAAACAAACTACTGAAGCATTACTTGGTTATTTTTTAAACTGTAGGAAAAATCTTAAAGAAGTTCATGGTAGAATTTTTTAATAATTTCTAGAAGTATACATAACATTAATAGACAAATTTATGATGGCTATGAAGGCAAAATTCATGGAAAGTTTTGGAAGAATGGCCGTTGTGAGAATATCACCAAGAACTTCTCACATGCAATAAAGCTGAATTGTCCTACATTGAAACATTAAGGTTTTCGCTCTTTTGGATTCATTTTTTGTTGTTTATATAAGTTTTGTTGAGATGCTCTCAATGCCGCGCATGGCGTACAGTGATCATTGCCATGGAGTTTCTCGGAAGCTGCATGGGGATTTTTATCGTTGGAATCCAAAAAGCGAATTTTGTATGTTTTTATTGTAGGCCAATACAGCAATAAATCATGTAACAATCACTCACATTTCTTCTTTCCTTATCCTTGTTTTCATATCTAACCCGCCATTACAACGAGAAAAAATGCATCGGAGAGGAAAGACATGGCAGCGTATTGGCCGACAAAAGATAAGTATTATATGTCTGTAAATATTCTTATTACTGATTGAAAGGTGAATCATATTAACTAAATTTTTAACTAATAACAAACTTGTTCTACAGAGCTATTTACAAAACACCACACATAATACCTCCTTTCCCAAATCCTTAGACAAAACACTTCACTACCGCTGTATGTATGACTGATTCATGTTCTTTCGACCTTGCATCATGCATACGTATATTGGAAGTCTAGAGTTGAAGCAAAACTTAAAAAACCTCCTGGTCAAAGATGTTGCGTTGCCTACTTCCCAAACTCCAAAATCCTCGGTAGTTTTTTCAAAAAATATTTTAACGAGAGTTTATGACAATATGTTTCAATTATTTTAGATTTTGCACCAGCAATTCCCTCTAAAGAACATTACTACAGATTTGTTCAGCAAAAAACCTCCAACAAATTCTACCATCTTGTTTTTTTTTTCTTTGTGGCGTAACGTCCCAATTGGTCCCAATTTCTCATGAACATTTCCATAGTTATTGACTGAAAGTTTTTTTCCCAAATGATCATTTTTGTATGTACAGTAGGGTGCCAATGGAATGTATGGGAAAAATGTTGCCATCGAATTTCAAAAAAAGGTAGGGCTCAAAAGTTTTGTCTCCTCGAAAAAAGTCCCCATGCAAAATTTGAGCTCAATCGGACTTCATTAAGTGGACCCCCAAAGCGGTCAAAGTTTGGCTTTTTTGACCCATGAAAAATATCCAAAGGGGGGGGGGGTACATGAAATTTCCGAAATCGAAATTTTTTTTTTGATGCCAGATGTCTTAGAAATGCATGAAACGTCGATATCTGGTGTTATTTGGAAAAAATTTTTTTTGAAAAAATCGACCTTTTGGGACTTAGTAAATTTTTGAGTTGGGGGAGAGAATTGAATTTGAAATGAACGATTTGAATTCAATTGCTGAGAAATTCAAGGCAATAGTATTGAAACATATCCTATATGATTGTTGGCCACTGAAAGCATATGATATGTGATATTTCATTAGGGTGGTTCATTTACTTTCCATTAGGGTGGTCCTTTTTGTTAAAAAATAAAAAATAGAATTTTAATTGAATATTGAAGACAATAGTATTGGAACATCTCTCACATTATCGTCAGCCATTTTCTACATTTAATATGTGGTATTTTATTAGGGTGGTTCACTTATTTTCCATTACGGTGGGCCTTTCTGTCGAAAAATCATAATTTGAATGCGATATTAAAAACAATAGTATTTTATCACCTCTTTCATCATCGTAGGCCATTTCCTTCATTAGATTCGTGATATTTCATTGGGAAGGCTCACTTATATTCAATTACGGTGATTCTTTAAAAAAAATTGAGTATTTGAATGGAATAGTAAATACAAGAGTAATTAAACATCTCCTATGTCATCGTAGGCCACTGTTAATGTATAATATGTGATATTTCATTGGGGCTATTGTCCTCAGTTTTGCATAAGAGTGATCATTTAATTTGTAAAATATTCTCAATAGATCTAACAAATCAACTTTGTTTGTATAGTTTTGAATCATGATTCTTCATTGGCATGCAACTCTTCGTTAAGCTATTTTCATTAAGGGTTTCTTTTGAATAGTTAAAATAAAACGTTCCAATCATCAGTGAATTCAGTGAAGCACAACTCTAACTGCCATAATCAAAATACAGATAAAAAAGGAATGAAATAATTTTTGACGTATACAAATTATGACAATAGCTTGGGCGACGATGAAGGGCAACAAAAGTGTTTAGTTTATATTTTCAAAAGAGATTCTCAGCCTTGGGCTCCTTAATTCCCGAAACAAAAGTACGTTGCCTTCTGCTTGCTATAGTACACGCGATTCGGTTGTGACAACGTAGGTAATTCAAGTTTTGACAATCAGTTCTCGTTTATTCTTCAAAGATGTAACAAAGTTCCTTCAAGAAATTTCGTCGGAATTTCATATGGATTTTTTCGTTGGAGTTTTCAACGGAATTTTCTTTGGAGTTTCCTTTTGAATTTTAATCGGAATTTCCTTTGAAATTCCTTTTAAAAATTTTTATTTGACTTTTCTACGAAATTTCCTTTTTTTTCTACGGAATTTTTATCAAAATCGGAAATTTATCCTGAATTTGCTTCGGAATATCCTGTGGAATTTTCTTCGGTATCTTTAGAAGTGCCCTTTTGAATTTTCTGTGGTATTTCCTTCGAAATTTCCTATGAAGTGTCCTCCGGAATTTCATTCTGAACTTTTCATTGGAATTTTCTTCGAAATTTACTTCGGAGTTTCTTTTTGAGTTTCCTTCGAAATTTGCTTTGGAGTTTCCTTCCGAATTTCTTCTAAAGTTTGTTTCGGAATTTCCTGTGTTATTATCTTTGGAGCTTCCTTCAGAATTGTATTCGAAATATTATTTGGAATTTCTTTCGAAGCATTGGAATTTACTTTGGAAATTCCTTCGAAATTTTCTTTGGAGCTTTCTTTGGAATTTCATTTGGGATTTCTTTTGGACCTTTGAAATTTACTGCGGAATATTCTTAGAAATTTCCTTTACAATTTTCTTTGGAATTTCCACAGAGTTTTCTTGAGAATTTCCTTACAAATTTGCTTTGGATATTCCATAGAAAATTCCTTAGAAATTTTCTACGAAATTTCCTTTTAACTTCCTTTTTTCATTGCAATTTGCTTCGGGATTTGCTTTGGAATTTCCTTAGAAATTCCCTTTTGAACATGCTTTGGATATTTTTCAGAATTGTCGTCGGAATGTCCTTTGGAATGTGCTTCAGAATTTCTTTTGCAATTTTATTCATTTTTTTTAAATTTTTTTTTGGGATTTCCCTTGTATTTTCGAAAGATTCCATCGAAGTTTCCTTTGGAATTTCTTTTGGAGCTGTGATCTTTTCTTCGAAATTTCCTTAGAAATTCCTTTTTGAATTTCATTCGGAATTTGCTTTGAATTTTTTATGGAATTTCCTATGGAGTTTTCGGAAATTCCTTTGGAATTTTCCACGGATTTTTCTTCGGAATTCCCTTGGGTTTTTTTCGGAATTTCCTTTGGAATTTTATACGCAATTTTCGTCAGAATTTCTTCTGAAATTTGCTTCGGAAATTCCGTTGGATTTTTTTTAGTTTCCTTCGGAATTAACTTTGGAATTTCCGTCGAAATTCCCTTAGGAGTATCCTTTAAAATTCCTTTGCAGTTTTCTTTGGGGCTACTTATCAAATTTTCTTCAGAATTTTCTTAGGAATTCCTTTATTACTTCCTTCAAAATTCTCTTTGAAATTTCTTTCGGAATTTCGTTTGAAGTTTACTTCCAAATTTGTTATAGAGTTTCCTCGGAATTTCCTTTGGAATAACCTTTGGAATTTCCTATGGAGATTTCGAAATTTTATTTAGAAGTATTGATTGGAATTTTTTCCTTTGGACTGTTTTCCGTTGAATTTTCGCGGAATTTACTTTGGAATTTCCTTCGTATTGTTTTTTCGGAATTTTCTTAGGAGTATCCTTTAAAATTTCTTTGTATTCTTCGGAACTTCATATCTCATTTACTTCAGAATTTCCTTTGGAATTTCTTCATGAATTTCTTTCAGTAAGTTGCTTCAGGAAGTTATTTTGGATTTCTTTGGAATTCCTTTCGGAATTTCCTTCTTCAGTTCTTCAAAATTTTCTTCGGCGTTTCCTTTGGAATTTCTTCTGGAATTGCCTTCGGAATTTCCTTTGGAATTCGCTTCGGAAGTTCCTTTGAAATTTCTTATGGAATTTCCTTTGCAATTTCTTTTAGAGCTGGCTTCGGAATTTCATTTGGAATTTTCTGCGCAATTTTCGTCCGAGTTTTCTTTGGAATTTGCTTCGGAACATCCTTCAAAAATCCATTCGGATTTATTTTTCTGGAATTTCCTTTTGAATTTGCTTTGGAATTTCTTTCGGGATTTGCTTTGGAATTTCATTTGGAGCTACCTTCGGGATTTGATTTGGAATTTTCTACGTTATTTTCGTCGAAATTTACTTTGCAATTTGCTTCGGAATTTCTTCTAGAGTTTTCTTCGGAATTCCTTTTGGAGTTTCATGCTAAATTTGATTCGGAATTTGATTTGGAATTTCTTTTGAAGCTTTGAAATTATTCCGGAATTTTCTTCGGAAGTACCTCTATAATTTTCGTTTCCTCTGGAATTTTCTTCGGTTTTTCCTTCGGAATTTTCTCTGGAATTTCCTTCGGAATTTTCTCTGCAATTTCCTTCGGAATATCCTCTGGAATTTCCTTCGGAATTTCCTTTGGAATTTCCTTCGCAATTTCCTCTGGAATTTCATTCGGAAATTACTTTGGAATTTCCTTCCGTATTTCCCCTAGAATATTCTTCGAAATTGTCTCTGGAATTTCTTTCGGGATTTTCTCTGGAATTTCCTTCAGAATTTTCTCTAGAATTTCTTTCAGAATTTCCTCTGGAATTTCCTTCGGAATTTCCTCTAGAATTTCCTGCGAAATTTCCTCTGGAATTTCCTGAGAAATTTCGTCTGGGATTTCCTTCGGAACTTTCTCTGGAATTTCTTTCGGAATTTCCACTGGAATTTCCTTCGGAATTTCCACTGGAATTTCCTTCGTAATTCCCTCTGGAATTTCCGTTGGAATTTCCTTTGGAATTTCCTTTGGAATTCGCAAAACTAAATTGGAAAGGTCACGAGGCTCAATGCTTGATCTCTGAGATGAGTGCATCTGAAATCACGAAGTAGCAAGCGGATTTTGTATGAGACAAGGACTCCAAACTGGTTCAGCTTAGTGAAGTGTTGCATTCCGAATGAAAATCACGCAAAACTTTTCAAAAGACCTTTCTAACAATGAGAGGCTTTCTAGAAAACTCTTTTGTTGTTAACTAAGTTACCTTTACATTTTTCGTCGAACATTACGCAAATATTATGTAGTAGTCCACACCATAATCTTTCGGTCTGTAGATATTAAGGTTGAAATTTTTACAATGATACCATAATTAAGGAAAGTGGACGAGACTTTTTCGAGAAATCATGGTTTCAAACTATACGAAAAATGATGCACCCTAATGGAAAATAAGAGAAACTCCCTAATGAAATATGTTAATAGTATCCTACGATGATGTCGCATATCAAATGGAACTAGAGGCGCATGAATTCAGAGGAATTTAAAGCCTCTCTAAACAAAAATATCACGAATCTAATGAAGGAAATGCCCTACGATGATGAAAGAGGTGATAAAATACTATTGTTTTTAATATCCCATTCAAATTATGATTTTTCGACAGAAAAGCCCACCCGAATGGAAAATAAGTGAACCACCCTAATAAAATACCACATATTAAATGTAGAAAATGGCTGACGATAATGTGAGAGATGTTCCAATACTATTGTCTTCAATATTCAATTAAAATTCTATTTTTTATTTTTTTTTTATTTTTTAACAAAAAGGACCACTCTAATGCAAAGTAAATGAACCACCCTAATGAAATATCACATATCATATGCTTTCAGTGGCCAACAATCATATAGGATATGTTTCAATACTATTGCCTTGAATTTCTCAGCAATTGAATTCAAATCGTTCATTTCAAATTCAATTCACTCCCCCAACTCAAAAATTTACTAAGTCCCAAAAGGTCGATTTTTTCAAGAAAAATTTTTTCCAAATAACACCAGATCTCGACGTTTCATGCATTTCTAAGACATCTGGCATCAAAAAAAAAATTTCGATTTCGGAAATTTCATGTACCCCCCCCCTTTGGAGATTTTTCATGGGTCAAAAAAGCCAAACTTTGACCGCTTTGGGGGTCCACTTAATGAAGTCCGATTGAGCTCAAATTTTGCATGGGGACTTTTTTCGAGGAGACAAAACTTTTGAGCCCTACCTTTTTTTGAAATTCGAAAAATCGTTTTTCATTGGCACCCTACTGTCTATGTTGCCATCTTGTAGTACCGAATCCAAGTTGTAGATAATTAATATGAGGAGAAGTATCAAATCTAAATGTACTGTAAATGTGTTTGGTGTGGTCATCGATGTGCTTTATGTTCGTCTTATTGTTATTGTTCTGAGGTCTTCTCAAAATGAGAATTCAATTGAATAATGTCTCAAGTTAGTTTACAGTTTGGATAGACAAAGTTATTGGTACGGTATTATGAATATATAGGGGGGCTGAAATGATATACAATATGTGTTCGCTAAGAACTAAAACTGTTACTTACCCCTTTCTTAGTATACCCACCAACGCATATGGATCGTTTTTACCTCAGTTTGATGGTAATTCGATCCGTGTCCGTGCTGATCTATGTGCTTCGGCTCTTAACACGACGTTTGATACATACGACAGACGACTTGCACCCTCATGATGGTGTTGTTGTTAGTTGTTATACATGAAAAGAAAGAAAGAAAGAAAGTTATTAGTATTAGGAATAAACAGGATTTAGTGAGTTTTCATTGAATTACATTTGACTAAATCGCTGATTATAGTCAACGACATCGGAAACTTTATGTGTTGACTGTTGATCTAGTTTTTCCTCAGTCCCGTTGGTCAGTATTGCTAAAGGTCCTTTTTAACATGTTTATTAGTACTTGGACAAGTTGAATATTTTAAGTTTACTACTTTTGTCATGTTGGTCAATAATGATTTTGATCAGTTTGTTTTATACATCTATTCATATTCAAATCTGGTCTCGTCTGTTTTCATTTAGAATCGTCGTAAATACATTTCTATGTGTTAAAAACTATACTAGAAATAATAAAGAAATAGAAAGTCATTTTTTATTGTCCGGATCCACTTTTCGGTGACAAAATAAAGCTCCATCGCGCCTAAGCCCTATCTATTTATTATAATTTTGCGAGAATGAAGTTGTTGTAGTTTTATGATACCAACATAATAAATGTGGTTTTTTATTATGATTCTAATGAGAGAAGCATAACAAATTAACATTTGTGTCACATTCTACTCGATGGATCCTCAGTCATTCTCCTCATTAGTCAATATTATAACCATTTAAACAAAATCTAACCTATCTGCATCAAAGCGTGGCTACGGCTCCTGTTACCCCGATGCCTGGTAACAGGATAACCGTTGGATCACATCCGTAAGATTTATGCATCTATGCCAGATGGTTGATGACGCGGCATTAAACAAATATTTCCTGATGTGATACCACCACGACTGGACATGTCTTTGGTTCCCATATAAGTGCTAATGGGGTAAGCCCACCCATCGCGGCAAGATTACACGTCCTAGGGGAGGGAATTATCAAAACTTTTTTATTTCTAGGAATATTGATATAATGTGTTCTACAAAGTTTAAGATCAGAAAATTTTAAGATAATTCGACAAAAAAAGTTTTTTCAAGCTCAAAAATTGACCGTTTTAGAGCATATTTTGCTATTAATGTAGGGTGGCCCATCGAAAATAGGTTTTCATATTTAACTTTTTTTTATTTCAAGTTTCTCAGCAAAGTTGTCTTCCCATTACTTTTAGAGCTGATTAAAATGTAAAAATACAAGAAAAAGCTAATTGAAACGAAGCTCTATTATAATAAAATAATAGAATAGAATCTATTCGTAATGAAAATTTCATCTACTTTCTTGAACATAAAGTATCATCGATACGATAGAATAGGAACAGTGATTCCTCGATATTCTTCCTGGAATTTCTTCAGGGATCAATCGAAAATTCCTCTATAAATTTGATTTTTTTTTTCTAGTGCAACCTCAGAAATGTTCCACGGATTCCCATTAAAAAAAATCATGGAAATTTTCAGGACCTCCTTTTGGAACTTTTATAGCATTTTGTTTTGTTCTTCTTCAAGAAGTATTATAAAAAGATCGTACTGGGATGTCTCACAGAGTTTTTGCAGTAATTTTGTAAGATAATTAATTCAAAGATGTAAACAACTTTATCCAGAAATGGCTATAGATATTCTTTTGCATTAATGAATTGGGGGATTTGGATATTTTTTTTAGAAAATAATCTTGTATCAAATTCTTAAAAAGCAGTGATTTACTTAAACATATTTCAAAGAATACTTTCAAGACTTGTGGAAAAATCTCCAGAAGATGTTGTAAACCATGCGTTTTAACTGAAGCGATTCTGGATGGAGAAAGAGAAAATGTATGTACGACGAAATACTTCTAACGAATTATTTCTCGAAATTGAAAACATTTTTCAACATAATATTCAGTTGAGGACCATGATGACGGTTATCATGCTTATCAATTAATTGTTTTTAAAATTAAAATTTAAAGTGTGGTACGATTTCTGACGCTTTCTCTGGAGGAATTCCTAAAAAAAAACAGAAAATCACCTAGAGGAAACCCTGGAGCAATTTTTGAAAATGTCTCTGAAAAGCCTTGAAAAAAAAAAACCTGTTAGAATCTTTTCTTGTGTAAACTCTTGAAGAAATCTTTAAAAGAGTTAAAATGTTTTTAAATCCCTGCAGTAATTCCTGATCAAATGTCAAAGAAAAATCTCAAATCTGGAAATTCTAGAGTTAATCTTAAAAGGAGCTTTTCAAAGAATCTCTTGAGGAACCTTGATTATTTTTTTTTAAATACCAGAAAAAATAGATGAAGCAATCCCTTAAAAAATACTCGAGGAATTTTCGAAAGGAATCTTTAGCGTAATTTCTGGATTTCTGGAAGAATTTTGAAAATAATCCAAGAAGGAATTCGTAAGGTATTTTATGAGAGGAGTCTTTGAAAGTTTTCTGGAGGAACTTATGAAGAAATCCTATGTGGAATTCCTGGAAAAATCTGTGAAAAATTATACATAATTTTATTATGGTACATAGAAAATGCGTCTCGGCCACTATGACTTGATATTTTTCTTACAATGATATCTTGTAAGACAATGGATACAATGGATCTTGTAGTCCCGCTAGTTAGATTATTTTTTTTCAGGGCCGTACACTTAATAAGCCGAGGGATGAATGGCGCCCTCAACCTTCACCATTGTCTTACATAGTATTTGGTACAACATACATTATTCACATTTCAACTTTTCTCGTGAAAACCAGTTTCATCTTGCTTCTATCACAAAAAATAAAATAAAATAACAAAAAAGGATTCTTGGATTTTGACGCTGGTCAATGAGCGGTGAATTGCGTCCTTACTGCACTATGAAATTTCTTAAGGAATATTTTGAATACTTTTTGAACTTATCATGGGATCTGCGAAGAGGAATTCAGATAATTTCCCGGTGTAATTTTGGAAGGAACTCTCCTAGTAATGATGATAATAAAATATTCTTATGAAATTTGCTGCAGAAAACCGTAAGAAACATAAATACAACCAAGAATCCGTAAAATTAAAACATATTGAAAAGCCCTCCAGAATGTCTGAATCTTTCCAAAAAAATCTCTAGAAATTGTCCGAAAATACTGAAACACGACACTTTCATAGGAATTATATGATGAATATAAGAAATCTTCGAAAAATTATCGTTCGGGTAGTACACGGTGAAATTATCAATTTCCAAAAAAAATTTGGAAAATCTCAAATTTCCAAATAAAATTCTCCTTCAAATAGGGAAATTCGCAAACAGACAAGTGCATCTGTACCTGAACATATGCCGAACATACCAGTAACAAGACCAATTTCCTGGCCAAAATGTTTAAATACGCTTATAAATAGTTAAATAATTTTATAAGCTGTTAAAGTACCATTATTTTTTATAGTAGGCCATTAGAACATGAGCAATATGGGTGCCCATTTTTATATGGGAAAAATCAAACCGTAAAAAAGCTACGCCTCCCAAATGGATATGGACATATATTTGGACTTCCAGGAGTAATTGTGGAAATTTGAGCAGAACGTAGATGAACTATATAAGTGGAGGGCGGGGATATTCTAAACAAGTTTGAGTTTTTGTACGAAGAAAATCCACCAAGTATATGAGAAAAATAGTTAAAATTACCCTTGGATAGCGCTGTAGCCGATGAATTTCTTTCATTTTTGATTTGAGGATTCTTCGATCTATATGGAAGGGACTGCAACAAACCGGAAGTCTACTTATGGAAACTAAAATTCAGATTCCCCTCGGAGTAGAATGCGAAGTATACATATCTTCTGTTTAAAATTTTATTATTCATTAATAGTAGGGTAAAGAACCACTTGACCAATTCCATCACTTCCATGATTTACTTTTGGGGGGGTTCTCACCCGAATTATATGAAACTTTGCAATAAGAAGCACTTAAATATGACGCGTGTTGCGGCAAATTATGAGCTCAATTGCTTTCGAAAACCCCTCCTGCCGAAGTGAATCAAAAGTGCCACAGGCTCCACTTCACTTTCGAATGACATCCAAAACTTCACGTCATACGTCGAAAACTCTTTGACTTTGGTGATTTCCAAAGTAATCGACTAAAATTACCTGAGCAACATATCCTGAACGAATGAATACACAGCTGCATCGTTATTTCATAATTTTTGGGGTAGCTTCCGATAGTCTAGTTGCTGTCTGGTCTTGTTCCTGCTGCTAAGACAGTTTTTAGCTGATTTCCCCACGACCGCGGCGCATTTTATCGCAGTACCGAAATTCTTCAGCGTTTCATCCGATTCTTCAAAACTGGAGCCGGAGCACTAATTGTTATCGTATGTGATGTATGTAATCTACACTCAAATATTCGAGTTTTAGAAGTTTCTCCTTAATATTCTGATTTTTCTCGCAAGAATACCTACCAAGCAGATTGAAAACCAACGAAAATCTCCATCCTTTTCTGGACCCACTGTGCAAGTTTCTTTGAGGAAAACAAAAACAAATTGTGTTTGACGAGCGTATGCTAGTCTACGTGTGTTCAAATGTCACTAAGCTCTATATAAACAAGGCGAATGTGGTGAACAAAACACACACGCTCGTTCAGATCTACTCACAAGTGAGTAGATTTCGACTCACTTCGGAACAAAGTGGAACTACTCAAAAGTGAGTAACACCATCGTTACTCACTTTAGAGTAACATTGTCAAATGTCAATATGGGAGTAAAGGCCCAAACGCAATGATAGCGGAACGGCAACGGAATGCGGAACCGGTTCGCCAGCATGAATCACAACATCTCGACTGAGCTGACAACAAATGAAATTGGATCAACACTGAGTCGACAAGCTGATTATAGTTCATGCTGGCGAACCGGTTCCGCATTCCGTTGCCGTTCCGCTATCATTGCGTTTGGGCCTTAACACTTACTCACTTTGTTTCATCTGAAATTTGCGAAAGTGAGTAGATGTCACTCACTTCAGGAAATAATATTTTTGGAAATAAATTTATTATGTTATTCATAAAATCAGGAGAAATATACAAAAAACATAACATTTATTTATTATCCCTTACATTACTATATGAATAATACATGATAAAAGTAAAACAAGTAAAAAAAATGATATTTGTGTTGAAAATTTCGCTGCTATGGAATGGATCCCCGGATGTTATAAATCTCTGGGGGATTGATGCAACCATGGAGGATGTAGTTTGACCGTGCCAGTAGCCTTCCCGGTTGAACTGTAAAGAATTGATAATTAGCCCAATAAAAAGTACGACGGTAAAACTTACTGTTTATATTTTTTTCTTGCGGTTGTTCGATCAAAACCAGGACTTGGTCATTTTCACATCTACCTCGCATCACTTGATATCAGGATTATTGACTTTGCAGCACTAATCTGGAATTCGTCGGTTGGACTTCCGAAGCGAAGTTTCAAGCAAACTAACTGCCATTGCTCTGCCGGATCGGCTTTTGTCTCGACTGTTTTTGAAAACAGTCCGACATCACGTCGACGGAAAAATTTTCACCACAACGGAGGATTTGTCAGTTCGAGCGCGCGCGAAATTTTCACAAGTCTTTGACGTTTACAAAGTGAGTCAAGAGTAGATGTTGTTGGGCAGAGGTGGACACGGCACAACGGAAGCGAAACACCGAAGAAATGGAACCGGACAAGGAATGAAACACTTGTGTGAATGAAACGAGATAAGCTTTAATACACTTCTGATCGGGTTGAATATAAACGGATGAATGAAAAAATCAACTGTACTTTGCACTGTTGCTTTGCCTTCTCCTTCTCAATGATGCGCTTTTGGCGCGCTCGTTCGACGGTGCAGTGGGTAGCATTCAGGGTTGCCACCTTGGTTACCACTCACCGAATACTGCACGGAGAGGAAACAGCATTGCATATTCCATCACTCCTCCTCAATGCTGATCCTCGCTACATCCCTCGGATTGGCTCCTCCTGACTTCTTGCTCTTCTGCCTTCTTGCTCTCCTGCCGTCGGCTCTTGCTATGCCAACAACGTATTCCGACAGATGACCGGGTGGGACACCCCGATTACTCCTCCTGGATCGACGCATGTCTTCAGGATTTTCTTCCGCACTAGAATCTGGAATTTCTTCTTTCACTTGCAATGGATCTTGTTCTTCTCCCGTATCGTCCAAATCAAAATAGTCTTCTTCTTCACTTTTGTCCAACTCGGATCCATCGAATTTGTCCACTTCGGTAGGCTGTGCCCCCGAGAACCACTCAACTTCACTACCTTCATTCACTTTCTCCCGTGATGAACACTTCGGATCCTGCATTTCTAAAAACTTCGCATCTTGGCTTATCGTCACCATATCCGTTCCGGTATCTACGAACCGGTAGCCTTTATGCTCCTCCGAATAACCGATGAACGTCAACTTTCTCGCTTTGCTCTCGAACTTGCCACGTTTCACTCCTGGAACATGCACATATGCCGGACATCCGTATGCCTTCAGATGCCCCAGCTCAGGCTTGCGACCACACCACTTCTCGTACGGTGTCGTATCCACTGACCGGGACGGAAGCCTGTTCTGCAAGTATGCAGCAGAAACGCAAGCTTCTCCCCAGTAACGCTTGTCCAAACCAGCATCCAACAGCATCGTTGTAGCCATCTCCTGTAGCGATCTATTTTTCCTTTCCGCCACTCCGTTTTGCTGAGGCGTATACGCAGTCGTATACTGTGCCTTAATACCTTCGTCAGCAAAGAATCGTCGCAACTCTTCGTTGGCGTACTCACCACCGCCGTCGGATCTGATCACTTGTGGTTTCCGCCCAAACAAGTTCTCCACGTACCTCACGTATTGCTTTATCTTACCAGCAGCCTCCGATTTCTTCTCCAGAAGATAAACGACCGTGTATCGACTGAAATCGTCGATCATCGTCATCAAAAATCGTTTTCCACCAGGCGTCGTCGTTCGCATTGGACCACAGAGATCTGTGTGAACCAACTCCAAAACACGCTTCGATTTTCTTTCAGCTACTTTCGGAATCGGACTCCGCGACAACTTACCCTCCAAACATGGCTCGCAAGTTTGTCTGATGCCGCAATCCGTGACCTTCACGCCTAAGCCCAATTTGCCATCGACAATCTTCGACAATACTGCCGGGTCTCTGTGTCCGAAACGCTTATGCCACTGATGTTGACAGTTATGATTGTGCATCTTACCTTCTACTTTCCTTGCGACTTCCACCAGCTTCAGCTTGTACAGGGATCCAGTCTGCTCTCCGGCAACAACCACCTTACCGCTGACGTCGCAAATGGAACAGCCATCCTTTCTGAATTTCACCACAAATCCTTTCGCGGTTAACTTGTCCACAGATACAAGTCCACTTGTTAGGGAGGGAACATACAACACATCGCGCAACTTTACTTCAATTGTATTTCCATCTCCACCTACACACAACACTACACCTTCACCGCATCCAGCTGTGGCAGCAACTTTGCCGTCGGCCAAAATCACATTTGGACCAGCCTTGTCTTCGAACGTCGTGAAAAATTTCTTGTCACTTGTCATGTGGCAGCTCGCTCCACTGTCTATAAACCAGCATTCACGCTGTCCATCATCCGCCACCATGAAGCACACACCGGCACTGCAGGTTTCGTTTTTCACTTTCTTCGCAATCGATTTTTCTTCTAGCTTCTTCTCGTCTTCACCGCTTTTCTGCTTCGCCAGATAAAGCCGGCAATTCCGACGCACATGGCCAGGCTTGTTGCAGAAATAGCACACTCGTTGTGAAACACCACCCACACTTTGCATTGCACTTTTCATCGCTTTCATATCAAACAAATCACCGGATCGTTCCTTCCGCCTCTCGAATTCATCCAGTAGCTTCGATTTTACCAGTTGCATGGTGATATCGGCATCGGCACGACTCTCTAGGGCCGTCACCAATGTTCCGTAGGAGTCGGGCAAGCTGCGCAGGATCATCGCGATCCGCAGCGACTCTTCCAGCGGTTGCCCCGCATTCGACAAACGGTCGAATAAATCTTCCAAAACTACCAAATGGCACTCGAGATCACCATCTTCTGCGAGGTTCACACTGCAAAGCTTTTTCAATAAAGACACACGCGACGTAACCGTGTTCTTTTCGTGGTATGCTTTCAACTCATCCCAGAAAGCTTTAGCACTGTCCGCGTTTTTCACTAAACCGAACTGATTGTCCTCGATACATAAACCGATGGTGGCACGAGCTTTCCGGTCGTCTTTCGTCCACTGATCGGTAACCGGCTCCGGCTTCACATCGCCCACCACATACCAGAGCTCCTCCCTGGTCAGAAGCATCTCCATCCGGAACTTCCAGATCTGCCAGTTGTGGTTGCTCAACCTGGCAAACGCGAATTTGTTCGGCTCCGCCATTTTGTTTTCCGAACTGAATCACCACAGCAGAAAACAAAATCCAATCACACGCGGCGCGAACACCCGAAACAGGAAAACAGTTTCTCACACTTTCTTCCTACGCTATCCGGAAATTATATTTCGGATTTCCTCTGGGCCCATAACCTGTTGGGCAGAGGTGGACACGGCACAACGGAAGCGAAACACCGAAGAAATGGAACCGGACAAGGAATGAAACACTTGTGTGAATGAAACGAGATAAGCTTTAATACACTTCTGATCGGGTTGAATATAAACGGATGAATGAAAAAATCAACTGTACTTTGCACTGTTGCTTTGCCTTCTCCTTCTCAATGATGCGCTTTTGGCGCGCTCGTTCGACGGTGCAGTGGGTAGCATTCAGGGTTGCCACCTTGGTTACCACTCACCGAATACTGCACGGAGAGGAAACAGCATTGCATATTCCATCAGATGTCACTCACTTCAGGAAATAATAATTTTGGAAATAAATGTATTATGTTATTTATAAAATCAGAAGAAATATACAAAGAGCATAACATTTATTCATTATCTCATACATAATACATAATAATAATACATGATAACAAGTAAATTGTGATATTTGTGTTGAAATTTTCGCTGCTCTGGAATGGATCCCCGGATGTTATAAATATCTGGGGCATTTATGAAAGTCATGGAGGATGTAGTTTGACCGATCCAGTAGCCTTCCCGGTTAGACTGTAAAGAATTGATAATTAGTCCAATAAAAAGAACGACGGTAAAACTTACAGTTTATATTATTTTTGCGGTTATTTGATCAAAACCTTGGTCATTTTCAATCCGACCTCGCTTCACTTGATATCAGGATTATTGACTTCGCAGCACTAATCTGGAGTTCGCCGGTTGGACTTCCGAAGCGCTCTGCCGGCTCGGCTTTTATCTCGACTGTTTTTGAAAACAGTCCGACATCACGGCGACGGAAGAAATTTTACCACAACGGAGGATTTGTCAGTTCGAGCGCGCGAAATTTCCACAAGTCTTTGACGTTTACAAAGTGAGTCAAATATGTTTGTGTTTACTCAAAAGTGAGTAAGGTCGTTTTCTTTCATGGTTGAGTAAAAAGTTACTCACTTTGATAAAATAAGGTTACTCACTTTTGACAGCTAACTTGAAACTTCAAAAGTGAGTCAAAGTTACTCTCTTTTGAGTAGATTTGAACGAGCGTGCAAAGCGATAGAAAATGACATTTTCATTATTTCGTTTTCATCTGTTCTTTCTCACACGCACACATTTACAAGTGGCTGAGTTCTTTCAGATTAACACCGGTTTTGGTGCTTACCGAACGGGGTACTAAATTTAATCCTGGATTTTCGAAAATCGGGATTAAATCTGGTATCATCCTCGATGGAGCTTATCACCATTAGTGAATGTCAAACATGATCTCATGTGTCAAGGTTCAAATTTGAACCTATTTTTAAAATTAAATTTTAAATGTGATATAACAACCGTTATTTTAACCAGAAAAATTGCGCAAGTGGTTGCAAAAACATACTCTTTCGTCTTATTAAATAAAAACAAGATTCCATTAAAAATTTTAGGACCCTATTCGCGTTCCGGTGCTGTTTTCGAGCACAAATTGACTAATATAAGTGATTTATTGCTCCCAGGAGCATCGTGCGTGAATATTCAAAGTGTTTCAAGTATCGCATTAGATTTTTGAATTGCTACGGTGAGTAGAAATACGATTAAAAGTGAATTTTAGAACGGGCACCGAAAAGCCAGCAAACAATATCTCGGTGCGTGAAGAAGAAGTGATTCGGAAGTGCGTGGTATTTTATAACACAAATCACAGCAATAACTACGTATTTGCATTCAAAAACTGGTGATTTGTGAAAAACACATTATGGAATGCTTTCAGTTAAGAAACCACCGCTCTACAATAAGGTTAATAACTTCAAATAATCATTTTTTTTGTGATCGCTCTCCAAAACACTGTGAGAAGCGTGGTAGGAGGGAGCGGAAAGCGAAGGGGGAAGTAAGGTGCCATATAAGAGGCCATTTTGGTACTCATGCACGGAGAAAACGGAAAACCCATATTTGAGTATTTTTTAACTTACTTTTGAGTTATTTTTCTCTCCCTATTTCATTCGCTCCTTCTATTGTTGTCAGAGAGCGAAGAGCCAAACAACCCAAAAACCGAACCTTTGTGCGTTACCTAAAATTTGAGTAAGTGACATAGTACTGGAAGTTGAGTTATTTGATCTGCCGGTTGAGTGGAAAGAACTCAGCCAGTAGGTATTTTTTCGCATGGCTGCAAATGAAAACAACTTCTACCCCATCAACTCAAAATTAGGTTAACGCACGAACCCCCGGAATTGAGTGGAATGAACTCACTTTTGAGTACTTCATTTTCTCCGTGTGGGGATACACTACCCGTCATAAATACGGACTCACTAAAATAAGTATTGCAACACTCAGCTGAATATTGAATCACCCTGAAAAGTTTAGCATCACTTCAAAACAGGTTAATTCATATTGAGTGATTCCAAGCCACAGCACCAAAATTTGGTAAATTTTTTAATTCATTTTTTTTTATTGAGCTGAAACTTTGCAGTTTTCTAGTTCCATCTAAACCGTCATTTTCCGATATCAAATCTTGTTGAGTCACGACTAACTTTTCAAAAGGGTGTATGTGAAAATGGTTCAAAAATATTCAAAGAGCTGCACAGCAAAAACGGTTCGTTCGATTGTTAGACAACTAAAGAAACAAAGTTAGACAACTAAATAAAGATTCCAAAAAAAAAAAAAAATACACACAGCAAAAAACAAATTTTTTTTTGCATTAAAACACATAATATCTCAAAACCCTATCGGAATACCAACGTAATTTTTTGAGGGAAAACGGTCCATTATATTAGCTATCTACCATAAAAATTTGGTGATGGTAAACCAATAAACAAAAAAGTTATGACATTTCAAACATGTCACAATTTTCACATTTAAGCCTGATTCGCTGCTGACAAGTAATTTCTCGGCCTATCTTGATGCATGGGAAATTTCTGCAAGGAATCGATCAAGAATGTGCTTTTTTCTGATCGCAGTACGCAGTTGAAAAGAAATGTCAGTTCAAATGGGAGTCGCTGTAGAAAATTTCTGCAAGGAATCGGCGAGGAATTTCTTTAGCGATTCCTTTCCAGCAGCAAATCAGGCTTTAGTAGAAAAAAAATTTTTTTTTCGGTGTAAATTATTACGGGAACCGCAGTTTGTTGCTGATTTTATTGTTAAGGGCCTTGCGTGAATTAAACAAGTCGTTTTCATGTATTCATTAGTATTATGTATATTATATGTATAAATATTATGTATATGTATAAATATTATATGTATATGTATATATGTATAAATTAAAATGAATTAACAGATTACACGAAAATAAAATTTTATTTACCAGGATATTTATTTTTAGAGTATGATCGATGAGTTTCTAAATGTTATATATAAACTTTAAAAGTTTTGGATTTGGGTATGCGTTATGAGATCATGAAAACATTTTATTAATACTTATTTATTTATTTATTGTTATTCAATTTTTTTACAATATCGAACACTTTTGCATCATTATCGAGTATAGTTTTGTTTAATTTTATTTTCTGACAATGGAATGAAACAGTGAAATTTTTGGGTTCCTTGGATCGTTTTCGCGTTATTATATTGCTCGCTGAGCTCTGATGCCGTTAATTCGTACTCTTCAGTAGTAGTAAAACAAAATGATAATTTTGTTAAATCTTCTTCTTTTCTGCGATTCGCCCAATCAAATAGTTCTTTTGCAGTTTTAATTGGATGCTCACGTTCTTTGGCTAAACTTGCTCTTGTGGCCATGCGCTTTATGGTTCCTCCAATAGCATCACAAGGACCTTTGTCATGTGACGTAGCAAAGAAATGCCATTCTGCATCAATAGGGTCCTAAAGCCCTGTCCCGATTTTAGTGCCAAACGCTTAAGTTTAGGCCAAAAACACATGTTTACTCAATTTTCAAATGTTTTCCGTTGGTTTAAGTTAAAAAACATTGTTTTATGTTTTTTTTTTAAATTTTGTCACACCCCTTGGCTTATACTCAAATTTTGGGTGAATTTTGTTTTCCGTGTCCCTTCCGAAATGTCAGATAGGAACAACCCCAGTGTTAAAACTAAAACCCCTGTGGTGTTTTTGTCGACTAAGCGAACGTCAAACATGAGCTCAAGTGTCAAGGTTCATTTATGGACCCAATTTTAAAATTAATGTTTAAACATGATATAGCCGTTATTTGAGCGGGAAAAAATGCTAAAGTAGTTGAAGTAACATGCTCTTTCGTGTTGTTGAATAAAAACAAGATTTTATCAAACATTTTAGGACCCAATTCCGTACTTTGATTTAAATTGACATAGGCTCGAAAAATTCTTACGGTTTTTGTACTGCGATGCTGCTCCATCAGACATGAAATATATCTTTCTGATTTCTTTATCCTTATCAACGCGTAAAAAGTTAATCATTTTGGCAATGAACAAATTTACAGATACTGAGTCGTGTCTTAAATCTTCGGAAATTACAATAAAACTAAAATGTTCAATTTGCGTACTTCCATTGAAATAAATAACGAATGGATGAATTGTAGCTTGTACGTTCCAGTGATGGGACTGCACTTCATCTTGCAATACAAAGCTATAGTTTTCAGAAAAATCACAAATGACTAAAAATTCACCATCTTGTAATGTATTTTTCGTATTTTTAAAAAAGCGGGATTGCTCTGTTTTAATAAAGTCGTGAGGAATTAAACTTTCTAATTTCAAGCAAAAAAATGACACAAACTCATCTACAGGTTTTACAATAGTTTCTAGGTCACACCTATCCGTGGTCACCCATTGCTCAAATGATAACTGATCAATATAATTTTCTTCAAACTCAGCGAATAAAGTATTTTCCAATGATGAAGAATCTGGACAATCCGAACAAGATCGTAGATAGCAATTTGATGTTGTATTTTCACACAAAAGACTACCAGTTAACATTTTAATATCCTTTGATAAATTGATTCTTTTCAAACTATGTAAGATTAGGTTAATATTTTCGTGTGTTGTGCACACACAAACATTATGTGTTCCTGAATTGGATAGAAGCTTGCATTGCCTTGGACGAAGGCTTGCAAATGAGGAAAAACCTACCTTAATATTTTCGTTAATTTCCTTGAAGCGTGTATACGCTTCTTTCAAAGTAGTCATCATTAATCGTTTTTGGATTGCTTGACGCTTTCCATCTTTTTTTACAGAAACATAATCTTTTTGGCCAGGCATAGCTCTACTTACTTCATCGTCTTCAAAATATTGAATTATTTTTTCTTTTGTCTCATCTGTTAATGAAGTACTCAACCTAGCATTTTTGGTTGCAAGACAGTTATTTTTGAATTGTTTTGCCTCTTTTGCTGTATTTCTATTGGTTTTGAACTCATCAATGGCGTCTTGAATAGACCACGAGCTTGGCAGCATCGACAAAATCAATAATTTTTCTTTCCTTGTCGTGGCTAGATTCGAGAACCTTTCCTTCATATTCATAATTACCTCATCGTAGTCTGTATCGTATTTTCCACATCCTCAGGTCCTAATTTGAAGAGGTTTCTTCGTACAGCTTCGTTGATTTCACGGTATTTTTTCTCGGGATAATTGACGTAACCCATCTTCGTCCATTTAATCGGAGTCACTTTTATTCCAGCTATCCCTTCGTTGAAGCGTTCGATGTTGACCTTCTGGATGCACTCATCTTCTGATTGATTTGTTGAAACAGGTGTCGCTGATGGTACCGTGGCAAGACTATCTGCACTTGGTACTTCTGGTAACTCCTCAGCTGTTGTCGGTGCATCTAGTAATTCCTCAGTTGTTGTTGTTTTCGAACTTCCTGCAACCTGATCCACCGATGATGTACAGATTGCCCGTTTGTCAACGTTTAAACGGCAGGACGTACAAATGCGTAAATTTGTATTCAATGTAGACATTGGAGCATAACCAGAGTTCTGTTTGATCTTTCGACCTTGACACTTGCTTTTGCCGGAGCGAGCGACGAGGGCAGGATCAAACATGCCGCGCGTCGGTCTCGTAAGTAAAAAAGTGGCGTGATCGGTGAGTTCGGTTGGAGTAAGTGAAAAAGTGCCGCGATCTGTTAGTTCTGGTTGACCCTTCGACCTTGACGCTTGCTCCTAAGCAGTGCGTCAAGAAAGCCCGAGCCTTTTCGGGTCGCGCGCCTATTTTTTTTTTCCTGGGTGCTTTTTTTGTGGCCGAGCAGGCTGGTGAAGCTGAAAGTGGATTGTGGCTGCTCAGTCAAGGATAACGGATCAATTGGTGAGCTCATTTCATGCTACTATTTCTAATCTATAAAATATGTATGACTGCACATTCAATCGTTACAATGGTGGGATGTAAATATGATTTTTCAACAAACTTTGGATGGTTCGTCACTGTGAGTGTCGACACAAACTCTGATTCATGATTTATTTATGTTTAACTTTTTTTTCAGAACACCTCTTATATACCTTTATTTTTGTAATTGAAAGAACTTTGAATGGTTCGACACTACAAGTGTAGACTTGCGAAGGGTTCACTTAATTTGACAAACTTTGGATGGTTCGCCACTGTAAGTGTCGGCATAAGAATAAGAGTGTTCTATGATGTCCCAACCAATCGAGTTTTTTGTTTCTTTTCAAATGAGTAAAATATAATAACACATGCTTTCGTCCTGACAGCTGTAGGAATGTTACATTTGAGTATTTGTTCAACAAACTTTGAATGGTTCGTCACCTCAAGTGTCGGCATAATTTTCCTCTACATAGAAATTGTTCATATCAAATGAAAATATTACGTATAAGCATGTATATATCTCACAAATCATTGTTTCTCATGGTCTAATCGTTTATCAAAGTGAATCCTGTGACCCAACGATCCTCCCCATTAACAAACATCCCTCCCAGTGACCTTTGTGGAGATGCAGAGGCAAACACGGTCTCCAAATAGCAAAGGTTACACACTAACATTCCTTCCCCCAATCCCACCTGACTGCAAGGACGTGGCCGGCGCCGTTATTGACCCTGTATAAATAGAGGGACTGAATTATGCACACTGAAGAGGATTATGGCCAGTCCCAGCCGAACTTCTAGTTGATTCTTTGTGCATTTTCACTGACTTCGGTCAATCACGGAATAGCAACCATTGATATGTGTAGTCAGTCTAAGCTAAGCTAAGCTAAGCTAAATGTAGACATTGGAGCATAACCAGCCGCAGTTAGTTCGGTGAGATTTCGTAGCTCTTTCGAACACTTTTTTTCTGCAAACGGCCTGCAACAGTTGAGAAAGCGACTACTCATGTTGCTCGTTAGATTTTAATAAACAAAATCACTTTTAAGTTTTTACTGACTAGTTTGGTGTCGTTTGCTTGACTGAAGAAAAATTTTACAATTAAATCTTTTATAACCATAGTGGTAGTATATTTTTAGCTTTTTCGTGAGTATGTTCATGGTATGTACCTATCATGTTTTTGATGTTGTTGAAGTTACTCGCTTTCTCCCAAATATGATTAACAAAGTCTATTCTCTACCAAGGCGGGTCTATACCCAGGTGTAATCAGATTTTAACTTTGTGGAGAAAACCAGCGCCGAGAAAACCGACCTGCTTTACGTATACTAGATCACCTGGGTATAGACCCACCTTGTTCTCTACGAGGTAAACTTTTTGCAGGTAAACTAGTCGTATACCTGTATAGAAAACTTTTTTTGTAGCTTTTGTCTTCAATATTAGATTTCTTATAGGTTTCTTTTATCAAAAGGTTTCAACACTATTGAGAGAATTCTCGAAAACTTATTCATACAGACTCAAGTCAAAAAAGTATACAAACTTACTTTATCGATCCTACGTGTTAAGCAGGCGGAATTCTACACGTACCGCTCTGTACCAACTCAACTTTTCACTTTTAAAACGTTTAATTTTCGGATTTACAAAATGACGAAAGTAAGATTTTCAACTTTCGCAACCCGTCAACTTTCGCCGCCCCGCTGTATGGAGAGAAAAAGTGACTGAACCACGAATCAAAACAAAACACTACTTGAGTCGATTTTACACTGGTAGAAAAACGTCGCAAGTAACTGAATAAAACGGCTTATCATTTTGTCATAAAATTCTTGTGTGAAATAATAGGAACTCCATAGTTTTTGAACGCGAGCTCATTGTATGCAAAATTTAAGAAATGTACACGTCGAAAAAATGTTAAAAAGGTGATTCATTTTAAAACAGTTTTAGAAGACAGGTTGTGATTCTTCTGAATTAATTTTCTCAAAACCGTATGAAAGTTACTTACGTCGATTTGAAAAAGTAATCGAGAATTTTTCTTCAGTTACGTACAATAAAAAATATGACACTACCAAGACTTTAGATCACAACACTGGATCGCGTCTAACTTTCTAATAGATGCTATAATAGTTATGAATAATTAAATAAAATATCATGAAAACAACTTGTTAACCTCATGTGGTACCCTTAACAAACAATTCAGCAACAAACAAGCTAATATAATGGACCGTTTTCCCTCAAAAAATTACGTTGGTATTCCGATAGGGTTTTGAAATATTTGAGTTTTTGTGACAAAAATGATGTTTTTTAATGCAAAAAATATTTTTTACTGTGTGTATTTTTTTTGGAATCTTTATTTAGTTGTCTAACTTTGTTTCTTTAGTTGTCTAACAATCGAACGAACCGTTTTTGCTGTGCAGCTTTTTGAATATTTTTGAACCATTTTCACATACACCCTTTTGAAAAGTTAGTCGTGACTCAACTTGAAGATTTGATATCGGAAAATGACGATTTAGATGGAACTGAAAAACTGTGCAAAGTTTCAGATATTTTTGAAATGGTCGATCAGAATCGACTTGCATGCCTCCGTGGAATCCCTCTATTGCTATATCTCGAGATCCTTACGACTTGCAAAGAAGCGATCTTCAGCAAATTGTTCAGGGGATCAAGGACATCCGGAAAGCGATCAGTTTAGTTCGCGATTTTGCCGCTAGGTGGCGCTAGTGAGCATGTAAAATTGAGCATTTTGAACTAGTTCTAGCTTGTGATCCATAAGAGATCGGGTCTTCGGCAAAGTTGCTCAGGGGTTCAAGGACATCTGGAAAGCGATCAGTTTAGTTCGCGATTTTGCCGCTAGGTGGCGCTAGTGAGCATGTAAAATTGAGCATTTCAAACTAGTTCTAGCTTGTGATCCATAAGAGATCGAAAGTTCGGGTCTTTGGCAAAGTTGCTCAGGGGTTCAAGGACATCCGGAAAGCGAACAGTTTAGTTCGCGATTTTGCCGCTTCGTGGCGCTAGTGAGCATGCATTCAAAAATGAAGTGTCACATGACATGAATCATTTGGATATAAACCGAATTATATCTGAATAAATTGAACAAGAATGTAATCGGTGTGTCTTCTTCTTCTTCTTTCCTCTGGTCGAAGCAATCGTCTGACAGCTTCTGTTTGTGGCCCGGTGACTTAGACTAAAGAGTCTAAATTATAAAGAGACGAAATCTGATCATATTCAAAATAAATCAGCTAGCAACTATGCCAAATCTATTACGCAGCACTGCCAATGTTGAATCCCATGCTAAAAGTGAGTCACAGGTTTTATGTGTTGAGTTTTCACAGGTTTGGGTAACGAATGAAAAATTGACTGAATGTGTGGAAAACCAATGTAATGAGTAGAGCATTCTTTATGCAAAGCATGAAAATTGCAACCGACACTCAAGTATTCAGAAAATATGCTACTTCAGAAGAAGCAAAATTTTCGTGGGCGGTAACATTTTTGTGTGAGTCGTTTTCAGCTTGTGTGAAAAAGTGTTTGACAAGTCTCCTGCTCGATTGGAATGACATTGACAGTAAACTTGGAATTCCAATTGGAACATTTCGCTTCTTTGCTTATAGTTTCTTTTTACCTGTTCTTGCCTACAGATATCTGTGATCACAGATCACATATTTTTTAGATAAAAAAGCTTTTTAAGATTTAAGGATATTTTTTAGAACACGATTTTGGATTTTGGATAAATTAGAAATGCCTTTACTCTGTTTAGATTTTCTCAAAAACTTAAGTGTTTGAATATTTTAGAAACTATTATGTACCTTTAACTTACTTTTAGAAGAAAAGTTCAAATTAAAAATAGTCGACATGCCAAAAACAATCATAATACGTTTGCAAAAATTCTTTTTGATCTAAAAAATGAAAATTTTGGGTATTTTTGCGACGCAGATTTTTACCAAGATTTTTGGAGGTTGACTTAAGATAAAAAGATTTTTTGAACCAAAAACACAGATGAGATTCGGGAAAAATGTGGCAACACTGACTGTGTCGTCACTTTGACGTGACGGACGTGACGGCCAGCTCTGATGCTTCGTTAAGTTCGTTCAATTGGTACTGTTTATTATTTATTTACAAATTTAACTTAGCTTGTCGTATGAAACTTGTAAGCTCTCTGAATACCTCAACATTTTTCGATTTCAGTAACTCATGTAGGCTGTGGAATTGCAACTCAAAGTCAAATTTAGATCTTAAAATTCCATGTTTAGGGCAGTGCATTATCAGGTGATCAGCAGTTTCTGGTTCTTCGCATAGCTCACATTCGTCGGTTTCTACCAGCTTCATTTTTGCCAACCAAAATTTGGAGAAGTCGTGGCCAGTCATCAACCTGTTTATCAGTCTAACGTCCGATCCGGGAAGATCCTTATCAACATACCAAGGTTTACTGCAGAACGCCGGTTGAATTTGGAAAAATTTCTTTCCTTTTTCAACAGAGTTTTCCTGGTACCATTGGAGTGATTGCTGTTCGCAATATGATTTGAAGCGGTGGAATGCATCTTTTAAGAAGAGCTTATTTTCAAAAACTGGAGCATCGTCCCTCAATCCAAGTTTTGCAAGACGATCAGCGATTTCATTCCCTTCAATGGAGACGTGACTTGGAACCCACTGAAAGGAAGTTCTCCATACTTGGGCAACGTTCAGAATCTCAACAATGTCGGAGGGACCTGATTTATTCTCTCGTGTTGTTTCTAGCATTATACAGGATGATCTGGAATCGGTAAATAAAACTGCTTCTTGTATCTTTTGTTCCTGTATGTATGACATAGCTATTCGTATAGCAGTGATTTCCGCACCGGTGATACTCGTTTCCTCCTTCAACTTGAAGTAGAGTCTTCGTTTATGGTTTTCGATGTAAATCCCTACAGCACATGTTGATCCTTCTTTGGATGCGTCCGTGTATATTCTCGGTCTGCCTCTATACTTCCCATTCATTAAGAAGAGAGCCATTTGCTTGAGTCTTGCGGGGTTCATATTCTGCTTAGCTGCCATGTCTTGTTCCATATCAGGAGCGATTCGCACCTCATCTGTCTCGCGGTAACTGCTGCACATCATAATATTTTCGAAGATTCCCTTATGTTTCAGATAAAGATTCTCCATGTAGGTGAATTTATCTGTAACGGTTTCGTCGATCTCTCGAAGACTTTGAGCCAAAATGTTGTTTTGTTCTATGCATCGAGCGATGAATCTATTTGAAACATATTCCTGTCTCATACTTATGGGTTGTTGTCCAGCAACAGCTAACAATGCATTGAGCGGAGTTGTTTTTGTGCAACCAGATACCTTTCTCAAGCATTGGTTGTTCGTGATCGCAAGTTTGTTCTTATTAGATTGACTAGCGTTATTATGTATCACACATCCATACTCCATTATACTTCTTATCAGTGCCTCATATATTCTAGTCATAACTTGCGGGTGAGAACCCTTTTTTATTCCGGAGATAACTTTTACCATATTGAGCCGCGTTGATAGTTTTTCCTGCAGTTCTCTATTATGGACATCGAAGCCTAGACCTCGGTCAAAGGTAACTCCCAGATACCGATGTGTACGTACCGTTTCAATCTTTACTCCATTAATCGTTACGTTTATTTCTCGATTGCTGTTCAAGAAAATAATTGCTTTTGTCTTTTCAGGGTTAATATTGAAGTCTAGTTCAGTCGCTGTCGTCACAAATTTGTTCATAAACCTTTGTGCTTTACTTTCCAGTCTTTCCAGTGATTTTTCTCGAATAATAATGGCAAAATCATCTGCGTACTGAACTAATACTACCCCATCTTCTTGTATTTCGTGAAGTTTTAAGGTATATATATTGAAGAGTGTCGGTGATAGAACCAGGGTGACCAGCGCACCGGGAAATCGGGAAAACCAGGAAAAAGCCGGGAATTTCGAAACACCGGGAGAAAACCGGGAAATATACGGGAATTTCAATAAGCACCGGGAAAATTTGCTCGAATCCCAAGTTAGTCAATGAAGTCAAGAACTTTTCTTTAAACAACTGTTACCACTTGCTCTAATCCAGTAAATAAAAAACTTTTAATGAAGAAACATCTTGCGAAAAGTTTTTCATATAGTTTCATAAAGCATTTTACGTAAAAAACTACAATTTTTAGATGTTTTAAATTTCTTTAAGAAAGCAAGTGCAACCCAAGTAACCACAAGCATAATACCATTGCATTAATTTGGTCGAAAGTCAACATTGTTTGCATTAATAATGTTATCATGCATTTATTCAATAACTGTCAAGAAATGATGCATTTGATTAACATTGTAAATGCTTTGTAGCATTATTTTAATATAGCATTATGCTAAGCGTTTAGAGCGAATATACAGTTATGCTGTCATACAAGATTACATAACCTCATTAAACGCACTCGAATCTGTAATAAATAAGTAAGACGATCGAGCACGTTCGCACTCGCTCATTACGTTTTGTGGAATATGGAAGAATAATTAAATGACTTTCTTTCATCTCGAACCCCCATTTCATGATCTAAGGATATATGTATTCATTCAAAATTGTTGTATTTTATCTATGAGACTCTTTTATTCATAAGGAGTGAGAGGAAATGTCGATCAATTTCTCTCCCCCCGAAATCTGTTTAATGCGCTAGGGCTTTGTTTTGTGGGTTACGTTCTGTTATTTCCTCTACGAGAAAGAATGGTGATCAAATTATTTCTATTGATGTTTCATTTGGTGAGGAAAGGAAATCAATCGCCGAAGAGAATTCTTTCTATTCGTAATAACTGGGCGAATAGTAATGTTAACACACACAGTGGCTTCGTTTATAAGGAACTTTTATCCTACCTTATTACATCAGCAGCTTTAGCACAGGACACCAACGCGCCAGGCATCCAGCACACCATCATCCTAGTTGTGGGTTCGAATCCTGATTCCAACAAAATAAAATCATTCAGATGGTAAAGAAAACCATTGCAAGGTAGCCAATGGATTCATTGTTTTGTTTATTTTTAACGCAAGCCCTAAACATACATTATTTTAAGCTAATATACATCATGAACCCTAAATATACAAACATAAATGCTTTAGTAGGGCTTGTGCATTTAAACTGCTTTACCAAGTATTGCATTAATTTGGTTGTTGTGGGGCCCTTTCCCACTTTAATTATGCTTTGTAAAGCTCTTAAAGGTTATGTCACTTTAAAACAAAATCTGATAGCATACTATAGAGCAAACATAAAGTATTCATATATAGCTTCGTGGTTACTTGGGAAGTGAATTGCAACACTAAGATCAAATTAAATGCGTTTACAACCTATGATATTCATTGAAGATTTGCCATTCGGTTTTTGTTTTGGGCTTGGTAAAAATAGTATACAATTCTAATTCATTTTAGAAATATGACTGTTATCTTTTATCAGAAATCATTGTACTGATAAAATGTTCTAGATTTGTGGGGATAAAACATAACGAAAAATTCTATGCTGATGACCATGGAACGAAATGTTGAACAATTGATAAATTCATTTCAATGTCTACCAAATCTGTGACCGTTTAAAATTTAAACTATGATTCATTCGAAGATTGACTCGATCCCATAATATAAACAAGGGTCAAACTTAACACTGAACTTTTTCATAACAAATACCACGATTACTTAAAATGACCGTCGTAAAATATTTTTCATAGATCCAAGTAGAATTTAGCAGAATCAGTATAAGCCCAGAAAATTTGGAAGCAAAATATCTGATTTCCGTCTACCCCTAATAGAAATGACCAAAACACGCGTACCTTAAAGTCGTTTGAAATGGTAAAAAAATTAGCAATAATGATTCTTAGCATCATTAAACCGGGAATATTTTTAAAATACCGGGAAAAAACCGGGAGAAAACCGGGAATTTGAAATTGACTTTTCACTGGCCACCCTGTAGAACGTCACCTTGCGGCAAACCATTATTAATTATTCTAAGTCTTATCTCTCATCTGGAATGATACGCAACGATTCTGAAGAAAGGAGGACACCCAATTAGTTATGCTTACGGGTACTGCTAAATCCACCATTTGGTTTAAAAGTTTCTGGGTGTTAACAGCATTGAATGCGTTACTTAAGTCAACGCAAATCAATGTTGTGATCCACTTTTCACGTTTATTTTGTTGGATTATGTTTGTTACGTGTGCTAATGCCGTAGTAGTCGAGAGATTTTTCCTAAATCCGAAACATGTTGGGGGGAGAACAGCGTTGTTTTCCAGATGGCTTTGTAATTTCTCAAGTACGGCTGTATTGGTGATTTTTGTTAGTGTTGAAATCAGAGATATAGGACGTTTTCCCCGTATCGAAGATTGGTCTCGCCCCGGTTTGGGAATAGCGACTACGCGAATAACTTTAAGTTCGTCATCCAAGGTTCCTCTCATCCACATATTGTTCAGATCTCTTATGACGTTCTTTGTTACACTGGGTCGTAATCGTTTGAGCATTTCGTAACTAATCCTATCTGCACCAGGCGCAGATTTGTTCCTTTTTTTCGATAGTATCCTGTCCCACGTCTCAAGGTCCAAAATATTGTCTTGCGGAATGAACTGTGAAGGGTTACTAATTTGTGGATCATTTTTACCAAAGTGAACATCCAAAAACTCCTCTGCCATTTGCGTATCATCGTAAAGCACATTGTTTTCCTGTTTGAAGATACGTTTTCCCGTCATCCTTCCTATTCTTAGCCAGAGTTCCCTTGTACTTGTGAATGGGGTGATTTCGTCCGAAAAGCTTTCAAACTTCTTCTTCATCTCCTCGCGTTTTGCTCTTTGGAACAATGCTGCCATTTTTTAAACTTCAACAAGTTTTCCTGTGTTGAGTTTCGGTTAAAGACCCTCCTAGCCTCTGTTTTATTTCTCCAAGCTTCATCTACTTGATCCGACCACCATGCTTTAGGTGTGCGTGTATCCTTCTTCCTATTTTCTTTGTAAATTTGTTTAGCTTGCGTCGACAAATCGCCAACTCTTTGTACCGCTTCTGGGTCCAATAAAGCGAATTGCTCCCCAATCTTCTTCCTGTTATATATGTACCTTACTTTTCGTTGCATTTGAACGTCGATTTTCGTCTGGATGACCAAGTGATGGCTACCCAAGTTGTAATCCAATACTGACCATTCCGCATCCAGGTAAATGTCAGCAGAACACATGGTTACATCGATAACAGATGGTTTCCTACCTAACTGTAACGGAACATATCTGCCCCTCTTTGCACAACAGTCCCATGTTGGAAAACGACAAACTGAGAAAAAGACGATTGAAATGTGGAAACAATTTCGCTCCATTTTGAGTCTTTATTTGGCCTAAAATGTGTTAAATTGCTACATATCACTGTTTGTTGAGTACACGAACAAACCTAATAAATTTCTTTTGAATTCAAGTTGAAAATTTGCCTTAAAATGCACAAAAATCGTAGCGAGACTGTTATGCGATTATATACAATATAATATACCAATGTAATTGCATACCAGTCCCATCATGTTTATCGGCTCGTTCGACAGCTACTAAAATACTCATTGTTATTAATGCACTGGTTGTTTCATTTGCCATTTATGTTCTTTGGTCGTAAAAATTTAATTATTATAGTACAGTCAACTCTCCGTAACTCGATATTAAGGCGACTATCGAGTTAGGGAAATATCGTGTTAAAGAACACAGATCAGGGTAACTTTGGTTAAAGGGACCATCGAGGTATCCATGAAAACCCATATTTACTACACATTCTATAACTCGATATCGAGATACGGAATAGCGAGTTACGGATAGTAAACTGTATGTCCATGGATGAATCACCAGATAAAAAAAAAACATCGTATTGAATGATTTCTCAAAACACACGTTATGATGTGGAATGCGCTTACAGTCATGAGTCCCAGTCATGAGAGAACCAGATGATCATCTTTAGGATAATGCGGAAATGGAATCCGATGGAAATGATTCGAGATGTTCCAGAACAACCTAGCTAATCTGTTATATGGGAGATCCAGAATGACGAAACAAATTTTTCAGGCATATTCTGTAAGCCTTGACCGCAGATCTAAAATACAGTGGCTCGTGGGATGTGCCGAGCCAAAGTCTTTCTGTATTTTCCCAATAAGCAGATGAAGAAGACGATGTGGTTGCTGATTGTTTTTATATGGAAATCTTGCTTTCGCATTGAAAAGTTTTTATTTTGCACACTTACAAGCAAGGAGTCAATTTCACCAGTTATCGAAAAACGCAAAAATAAGTTTTAGTTCGATATTCCTGAGCACCAGCAAAGAATCATTACAAAATTTAAATAAAAAATGTAGAATTAACTTTATTTTGTTTTATTTTTTGTTGCTCATTTGTTTTTATTCCCCCCTTACCACCCAAATGGTTACCTACGGACATAAAAGAAAATTAATATTTGTATAAGCGAAAATTTGTAATGCATCGTAATTGAAAATACATAATTATGTGTGATATCCACTAATATAAAAATATTTTCGAAACATCGTGAATACATGACATTTCTAATGTCGTAAGCAAGTGTGTATTAAATACAGTCAAACCTCCATGAGTCGATATCTGAAGGAATCATAGACTCATGGAAACATCGAGTCATGGAACAGAAATGCTTTGGAAAGCTTTTTGAGCGAATCATCATAGTTTCCATGAGTTTTGTTTAAGTATGGTTCCATGAGTTGATATTAAGACATAGAACATCGACTCATGGAGGTTTCACTGTATAATTGATTTCCCTTTACTTCGCAACACATCAGTGAATAACTAGTAGTATCGAAAGTCCGAATGTAGTACTAGAAGTGGTACCCATTCTGAGCCCGATCACTATACGGACTTTGATGTGACTGTTATGCGAATATTTTCAAGATGGGACAACACAAATGGGGTTTGTTTTTGTACAAGTTAGGAACAAAGGCTACTTTTTTAGCAGTTTTTATCGATCTTCTGACGATGTTGAGTTGATTTATGCCAAAAACGCAAATTGGTCAAAAGTCGACATGGGACTGTTATGCGATTATGGGCAGATATGTGCTTGCACCGTTATTGAGAAGAATAAGTCCGCTTCCGTTAATCGCGTCTAGGAACATATCTCCCTTACTATCGCTCGTATCGTTCCCCCATATATGGTGGTGTGCATTAATATCACCTCCAAAGATAATCCTTTTATATTGCTGAATTGAGTTAAGGATCTTATTGATGTCATCTCCAAACTTGTCAGTTGGTATTGATGGACTGATGTATACTGACAATATTACCAGATCTAGGGGCAGAATCAAAACTCCGCAGACCTGTGTAAAATCAGACATTCTTGGCATTTGAATTTTTTTGTAATTCAAATCTTTATGAATTATTACGGCTGCTCCTCCGTAATTATCATATCTTGAATGACAAACTAAATGATAATTGGAAATTTGATATTTCCTGGACTGTTCTAGTGATTCGTCTGTCCATGTTTCCGACAGTAGTGCAATTTCATATCCACCCTTAACTAATTCTCTTTGAATTTCTGCCTTATGTTGAGTTAAACTCTGGACATTACATTGCATGATCTTGAGCCCTTGATCCATTGTGACTTTGAGTAAAATCTTCGTGAAATGCCTACAGTTTTTATTGAGTTTATTTGAGGTTTGCTTCGACAGTGTGTGCTAAGTTAAAATATTTTTCAGTACAGTTTTTGAACTTACGTGCAATTTCTTCTGAGTCTTCCAGCTGGTTCAGGAAGTCGCTGTAAAAAGACATCATCGTTGTTTTTACATTGAGACTGGCCGCCATTTCTGCTTTCCGTTTCTCCTCCTTGGTAATGTTTTCCCATCTTTCTTTATCAGATACTTTGAACGGGTTGTTCAAAGCTACTCCATTTTCGCTGCTATTGTTCGCAGTTTCGTCGTTCAACGAATTTTCCTCCTTATTCTTGTTGTCCATTCGCTGACGCTTCGCTCCTGCCTTTTTCTTCTCTTCCTTGTTTTTGAACAGTTTCACCGCTGGTGTTATTTTTGCCCTTTCTTGATTTGCTTGCGCCCATTGTTTACGGAAGCTGCTAGTTGTAGCGTTACCAGCAACTGTCGCGAATGATTCGTGCAGTGTTGGGAATTCATCCAGACCTGTTAGCGGTTCGAACATGTTGCTGGTGATCGGTATTTGTTCTCGTGCTTCAGCGTAGGTAACCGTACGCTTCGCCATTAGCCGTTTGATGCTGATCTGCCGCAATTTCTCTGGACATTTGTCAAAACTTGAGGTATGTGATGATGATTTGCAAAATGCGCATTTTGCTTCATTCGCGCAGCTTCTGAACTGATCAGGACTTTCGTGTTGTATTGAACATCGTTCACACCTTTTCCTGCCCTTGCATTGAGATGCCCGGTGGTTGAACCTGAGGCAGTTTTCGCAAATGACCAACTTTTGCACGAACGGTGTAATGCGACTGGAACAGCAAAACAGTTTCACTCTTTCTGGCAGTACGTTTGACCGAAACATGACGCTGATTCTGTTAGTTGGGGTTGGTGCTCCGTCCACAAATCTGTTGAGTCTACGAACGCTCACGATCGGTACTTCACACTGGATGTCATCAAAAATCTCCTTTTCCGAGATGTCGGCTGGTACACCAGCGATGACACCGGTTACGCATATTAGGTGCAATGGTACGTATGCTCTGTATCGTCCGATTTTACCGGATTGAACCTCCTTCACCAACGAGTTAGCTTTTGCATAGCTATTCAAGTAGACCATAATTTTGTTACGGCCTACCTGCTTCATGTCCACAATATGCCTTCGGTATTGATCCATTTTCCTCAGCGTTGATCCCACGGAAAATTTGTTTATTCGGTCCTCCACCGTGAGTGGCTCGAAATAAATCCTGTACGGTCCAGTGTCCGCCATCGTGTATTCCACGTTGATCAATTCTCTCCGATGGGGTGTCGTCTTGGGTAGCACTGTTCGCGCCGTTTGTTGTAGTTCCAGGCTTTGTGCACCTGCTGCCATATCTATGTCGACCCCGTTCTCCTCCGGTAGCACCGGAGGGTCTCCATCGACACTCATCTTTTTCTTTTCCTGTTCACTTCACCTTATTGCACGTGTATTTTTTCGCAGCCCAAAACAAAATGGCGTCACGAACTATGTTCCGCCGATTCAATATGGCGTGTTAGCGTCCTGTCGCTTTATATCACTGTTTAACACTTCCTCTTCAAATCCTCAGCGTTTTTGGCTGGTTAAACACTATCCCACAACACTTTTTCCCAAAATAATCGTTCCAATTCTCAAAATTTGAGTACCGCCGCAAAAAAACTCCGATTTTTTTTAACTCCGACGCGTTTCTATAAAGCGTTGCCGTTGGAGGCTCACAATCGAATGAGGAAAACACTTCCGAGGCGATTATGATATCGGAATTACTTGTGTATGAAGTGAATATTACCTTAAACACTTGACTATGAAGTGAATCAGACATGAATCACATGAAGTGATTCTCACCTGAAACACTTGAATATGAAGTGAATTGGACATGAGTCTCTTGGATATGGAGCTAGTCAAATCTGAAACACTTGAATATAAAGTGAATGAGACCTGAATGCCTTAAATTTAATTCAAAAATCAAACATCAATCACATGGATATTGAACTAATCAAATCTGAAAAACGTTCATAAAGTGATTCAAGCATGAATCACTTGAAAATGAAGTGAATCAGCCCTAACCTGCTTGAACATCAAGTCATACCTGTAAAAGTGGAAAATTCTAGATGAATCAAACCTGAACTACTTGAATATCAAGTAATTCGTACTTGAAATAGGTGAATATGAAGTGCTTCAGACCTGCAGCACTTGAATATAAAGCGAATCAAACCTGAATCACTTGAATATGGAGCGAATCCGACATGACTTTTGTTTACTCCATATTCAAGTCAAACCTGAATTTCTTGAATATAGAGTGAATCAAACCCGAAAGACATGAATATAAAGAGAATAGGACATCAATCACTTGGATATGAAGTCAATCGAACTTGAACCATGAAGAGATTCTGACTTGAATAATTTGAATATGATGAATATGAATCCTGACTGAGTCACTCGCACATGGAGTAAGTCATACCAGAATCACTAGAATATGAATCAGATATGATACACTTGAATATACATTTGATCAGACCTGAATCACTTTAATTTAATATGATTCCATCCCTAATCACTTCAACTTCCAAATGTCAAAGGATTTCTGAACAGCATTCTGGAAATTCTATCTTATCAAATTCATAATGTTTAGGTACAGTCATCCCTCCAGAGTAAACTGTTTCCTGAATGCCCTTGACTTTCCGAACAACTTTGCCGAAGACTCAAACTTTCTATCTCATCTGGCTCGAAAGATAGAATTTGTTTCATATATTTAATTAAATATGCGTACTAGTGCAACCTAGTGGCAAAATTAGGAACCAAAAAAAAATATATTTGGATGTCCTTTACTTTATTTCTGTTCTTTACTTACCGAAGACTGGAACTTTCTATCTCTTGTGGATCACAAGCTAGAACTAGTTCAAAATGCTCAGTTTTGCATGCTCACAAGCGCCACCTAGCGGCGAAATCTCGAACCAAACTATCTGTCTTCCGGAAGTCCTTGACTTTCTGAACAATTTTGCCGAAGACTCGAACTTTCTATCTCATGTGGATCAAAAGCTAGAACTAGTTTGAAATGCTCAATTTTGCATGCTCACTAGCACCACCTAGCGGCGAAATCTACAACCTAACTATTTGTCTTCCGGATGTACTTGGCCTTCTTAACAACTTCGCCGAAGACTCGAACTTTCTATCTCTTATGGATCACAAGCTAGAACTAGTTCAAAATGCTCAATTTTGCATGCTCACTAGCGCCACCTAGCGGCAAAATCGCAAACTAAACTGTTCGCTTTCCGGATGTCCTTGAACCACTGAGCAACTTTGCCGAAGACCCGAACTTTCTATCTCTTATGGATCACAAGCTAGAACTAGTTTGAAATGCTCAATTTTACATGCTCACTAGCGCCACCTAGCGGCAAAATCGCGAACTTAACTTTCCTTTTCGGATGTCCTTGAACCCCTGAGCAGCTTTGCCGAAGACCCGAACTTTCTATCTCTTATGAATCACAAGCTAGAACTAGTTCAAAATGCTCAATTTTACATGCTCACTAGCGCCACCTAGCGGCAAAATCGCGAACTAAACTGTTCGCTTTCCGGTTGTCCTTGATCCCCTGAACAACTTTGCTGAAGATCGCTTCTTTGCAAGTCGTAAGGATCTCGAGATATAGCAATGTGAATTAACCTGTTTTGAGGTGATGCTAAACTTTTTGGGGGTGATTCATTATTCAGCTGAGTGTTGCAATACTTATTTGGGGCGATCCATTAATTACGTAAGGGGTTATGGGGGGAGGGGGGGGGGTTGAGATTTCTTACGCGTCATACAAATTATTTTTTATTTTCATACACAAAATCTTACCATGGAGGGAAGGGGGGTTGAAAAACCGCCAAAAATGTCTTACGTAATTAATGGACCGCCCCTTTCAGTGAGTCCGTATTTATGACGGGTAGTGTATGTCCTCTTTACTGCGCTCTAGTTCGTTCGATTCTGGAATTTGCTGCGATAGTATGGTGTCCGTTCCACGCCAGCTGGATTACCCTAATTGAATCTGTTCAGAGAAAATTCCTGCGCCACGTCCTTAGAAATCTTCCTTGGCGTGCTCCCAGTAACCGGGATTGATACTTTGGAGAATATGCGTTGTGTATTGCAAGCCGCTTTTCTACTCAAGTTGCTTCGAGGGGACATCGATTCGCCATCCCTTTTGGCTGATGTTAGCATCTACGCTCCGGAGCGGAATTTTGTCAGTCTCGGCAGTCGGAACACTCTATACGGACAGCATGACCCAACTAGATATATGGCAACGAGATTTATCATCTCTTCGATTTTAACATCACTATGACGACGCTTCGTAATCGATTGGCTGAATACTTTAGAAATATCGCGTCTCCAGTTGAAAGCCGGAATCATCGACACGCGAAAACAGATTTTTCTCTAAATCGATGCATTGAACCTAACGTCGGGCATAGTGCGCTGGACAGCGGACGTGGTATACTACGCAGCGCACCTTGCCCGACGTAGCTCCGACGCATAGATTCGGAGAAAATTCATTTTTCGCGTGTCGAAAATTCCGCAGGGTGGCCACCGAATTTCCATTTTCAAATTCCCGCTTTTTTACCGGTTTTCCCGGTCTAATTTACAAAATTTTCCCGGTTTTCAATTGTGTTCATAGGAGGGTTCCTATTCTTGGTATCTTAAACAGGGGCGAATTGATCACTATTTTACAACTTTTTGTTATATTATCCTTATAAATTGAGTTATTGTAATCCTTTTTTCAGCAAAATCAATACTTCGTTGGTCTCTACCAGTGTACGTAATTGACTTTTCATAAAGTTAGCATGAATAAAGCATAAAATTGAAAATGACAGTTTACGAAAATGATCACCATGTAACGAAACAGGTTGAGGAATGGAAAAATTCAATATCTTCAAAAATTGGTTCCACTAAATCAGAAGATGACGTCAATATTTTATAGATCCAATTTATTGCAAATTCAAATTTTGGAAGTCAGCATAATACGCCTAATTGTAGAAAATTTTCTTCCAAATAAGACGGTTTTATAAGAATAAACGGTTTTACGATTGAAAAAAATGCATGTAATGATGTATGATTTCAAAAATGAGCTCAATAGTTCACACATGAGCTTACAAAATATTTCAAACAATCAAAGTTTGCATTTTGGCTTAGCTCCAGTGGATTGTTTAGTATTGACTTTTCCACCAGTATTGCTTACGCCTTCAAAAACTGTGAATAGTTGTATGCAAAACTTAACTAGATAAAAATGAAATGTTTTATGATAACCATTACACATCTCAACTGTTTTATTTTATTCGTATTCGAATAGCTAACGTATGACATAGAAAAAGCTCTTTAAACTAAATAATAGTTTTCAAGAATGTCCGGATTTATTGTGGTACAACTATTCATTAATTGAAGAAAACTTTCATTCCAATTTATTTGAGTGCTAAAACTTTCTTTGAAAATTTACCATAACGACACTATTCGCCGCTCATTTAACAGCATACGGACGTTTCGCAAAAAGCAGTTTCATATAAGAACAAGTAGCATTTTAAAGAAGGCATATAGTTCTCTTTATGCCAAACGTCCATTATGCAAAACGTCCACACATAAATTTATGCGAATCGTCGTTATGCGAAAATAAATCAAATCAAAAATAAATCATTGAAGATATACGAAGGAAACTTGTTTTCCCAAAACCATAGATGCTCAATAAAAATATAATCAAACATAACACAACTTATGGTGGTTCAAAGATTTTGAGCTTGAAAATTTAACTTCAAGACAATTTTCCCGGTAACCATATCAAATTCCCGGTTTTTCCCGTCTTTTTCCTGGCGGATTCAAATTCCCGTCTTTTTCCCGCTTTTCCCGTTTTTCCCGGTTCGGTGGCCACCCTGATTCCGTTTTCAACTGTGAGAATAATAGTTAAGTGTGCATTTCGTGTTATGTTGTTTGTTTGTTAGTTTTATTTAAATTCATTAAGACCAATGTTATGTCAGATGGATCAAATACAAATAATAATAATAATAATAAGTAAATATGGGCAAATGCTATGACCAACTGAATGAATTGTACGCTTTTCCCATACAAATTTCGTAGAGCTTGTATTTGTATTTGTATATTTGTTGATTCATCTGACTGTGTCTTAATGAACAATAAAAGTAAAAAAAAACAATCAACTATTTGAAACGCATAGTGAAGACAAAGACAACGAATAACTTAATTCTAACACTTTAAAAATACGTCAAACAAATATCAAATATCTTCCCGTTCTTCCTCGCGTAACACTCGTTCAATCCGTTGTCGAAATGTAGAAGTTGTCAAGCCGAAATCGAAGAGGTGATAGTGCTCGTTGAAGCGAGATGTAGGAAACTTCTTGTACGGAGTGGCCGTTCTGGGGCATATACTGACAGATTGGCAATAATTTCAGGTGAATCAATTTCGCCTACAAAAACTTTAGCTACAAACACTGATTGAGCTGTAGACCTTCTGCTCTCAAAAGTATCGATACACAACAGTTGACATCGATGTTCATATCGTGGCAGACTTGTGGGGTCTCTCCACGGCAGATACCGAAGGGCATAGCGCACAAATTTTCTTTGTACGGTCTCTAGTCGCATTATCCAAACCCTTTGGTATGGGCACCAGATGACGGATCCGAACTCTATGATGGAACGCACAAAAGAACAGTACAACGCTTTGAGACAGGTTGGGTCACGGAATTCATCCGCAATTTTGAATATAAATCCGAGCTGTTTATTAGCTTTGGCGATAGTGTCCAGATAATGGGGCTTAAAAGTTAGAGCTGAATCTAGCGTGATACCTAGGTCTCGAATAGTATCTACACGATGTAGTGGCAGATCATCAATGGTATAGTTGAAGATAATTGGCTTTTGCTTGCGGTGAAAACTGATAACGTTGCATTTCTGAACACTTATGGTGACGAAGTTCCTATCGCACCATTGGCAAAAAACGTTGATTAGATGTTGTAGCACCAGACAATCGTTCCTGTAACGAACAACTACAACAATTTTGATGTCGTCAGCAAACAGAATTCTGCATCCAGTAGGAAGAGCGCATCCAATGTCGTTGAGAAAGGTGGAGAACAACAGCGGCCCTAGGTTGCTGCCTTGGGGAACTCCTGAAGTGTTTGTAAAGTAGTCTGAATTTGCTGAATCTAGCTTTACACAAAGCTTCCGGTGCGTTAGGTATGACTGTAATCAGTGAACCAAATCCGACGATACGCCAAGTTTGCCTAATTTAGCAAGTAGTATGGAGTGGTCGACGCGATCAAACTCCGCTTTGAGGTCGGTATAAATAACGTCCACTTGTACTCGTGCTTCCATATTCTGCAGACACAGAGATACGAAGGGAGCGAGGTTAGTTGAGATCGATCTTCGGGGGTAGAATCCATCTTGGTCATTGGTGATTGGTGATAAAATGTAGTTTTTACAACAGGAGAGTAGGACATCGTTGACAATTATCTCAAAAACCTTGGAACAAGCGCAGAGTGATGTGATGCCGCGATAGTTTTCCGCATTCTTCTTATCTCCTTTCTTGTATATCGGAAACATGTAAGAATACTTCTACCGCTCTGAAAATAATATTTGGAGCAAAGAGGCGTTGAACAGCTTCGATAAAGGCAGAATAAGTTCGGTAGAGCATTTTTTTCAAGATGCTTGGTGGGATACCATCTGGGTCACTTTCGTTTGAATGCTTTAGCTGAGATTGAACGCATCCCTTGGTGTATTACTGAGCGCCGTATCTATTTGTGATTCAGTGGCAGTCGAGTCGTTGAACACGTTACTGAAACGTTCTGCTAGAAGATTGCATTTATCAACCACTAATGCAGCGAACTTGCCGCCGAAATAAATTTCGCTAGGGAGACCATCCTCTTTCTTTTTAGTTTTCACAAATGATCAAAACGATTTTGAATTCCTGCGAAGCTTATCCTGCATGCGATTAGTGTACATGAAACGATTGTGACTGCGGTATTCATTGCTTGCAACTGCAAGTACAAAAGATTGCTTGGTTAACGGGTTTTTGTTTTCAAGGTACTTCGTAGTGCTTTGGACCTTAAACGCTTTAAGTATCGAAGGCGTGCGTTGCCCCCAATTGGTTTCGCACTTGGTCTTCGCAGAGGCACATTTGCTGATATTATATGGTTCAGATTACTAATAAAATAGTAAACAGCTTCATTGACACAGAGGCAAGTTTCGAGGTATTGCCAGTCGATTAAAGCAATTGCTTGTGACATTGAAACAAAGTCCAAATGAGCTCAAATTTTGGCAGAACGCTGAGAATTCTAAAATCGAATGGGCGGTGAGGAGCAAAACCGATTTTTGAACCACCCTATTAACCATGTTTTTTCAGTGTTTCATTAAAAAACATCACAACTTTCAGTAAAAATGTAATACACAAAATTAAAAAAATGGTTTTTGGAAAAATACCTACGTAGTAAGAAAAACTCATTGCCTTTCTTTATCCATAGAGAACGATTGGATAAAGGATTGGACGTATAATCAAAGATATATGGACAAAACATTTTCGTATGTTTTTAAGGAGGTGAACCCAAACTTTTGCACGGGAGTGTATAGTATATTTTATGACAGTAAATCTTCATAGATCTTTTTTGTGAGTATTTTATTTTTATTTATTAAATTCATCAACAGGCTTTGTAGTACCAATGATATTGTTAAAATAAGGACAGCAATACAAATCACCTGGGTAGTTCACTTATTCGTCTCATTTTTTTTCTGTTAGCTAAATGTCTGAAGCTAGACTTGAAAACAAAAAAAGTTCATAAAATTAATTAAAAGGTAATGTAATTAAAAGATGAGTGGAGTTGAGCATGAGCATCTATGACCGTAGTTTTGCTCCGTGATTGACCAGAACAATCAAAATTGCACAATGAACCAACAGACGGAGCTCGAAAGTAGCCTACCATCTCCAGTGTACAATTTCGAGAAATATAAACATTTCAAAGCCAACAACGCCGCCGGCCACGTCCTTTCGGTTATCGGAGAAGAAAAGGAATGATAGTGTGACATCCATTGTTGCTAAAGACCGAGTATATGCATATTCATGGTTGTCAAGGGAAGGAGTTTTGTTAGTGGGGAGGGAGCATAGCTGCATGATCAGAATTCACCTTGGTAAGTGATGCGATTCATGCAACCTCAGTTCAAAACATCACCTATCAGTACTGTAAAGACAACGTGAACATCATATGAACAACGTAAATACTTTTAGCATTGAACCACAGACAAACAGACGTCACACTCTCATCGCTGTCCATCGACCAACTTTTTAACGATCGATTCGAATATCTGGTAGGTGGTCAATCGACCACCCGCAGCGCTCGCGTTGTTTTTGTTCATGTTTGACGTTTACACACTACCGCCACCTGTTGGTCCATCGGCCAACTACAGTGTTTTTAGCATTGGGCGTACATGTTTTCGCGACTATGATTTTGTGCGCGATTTGTTCTAAGTGTAACGTCTGTTTCTCTGTGATTGAACCATTCAAAGGTTATTTTTATAATGATAAAAATCAGGTATGGGGTTTTTAGTGTTAATGTACAAAAGTATAAGTCGACACTTACAATGACAAACTGTTCATATTTTGTTAAATCAATTTATTTAAGTAACATTCCCACCGTTGCCACGACAAAAATGTTTCCTAATAGGTATATTGTACATTTAAAATAAAAGCGTGAAATGAGCTCACCAAATTGATCATCCATTCTTGATTGAGCAGCTGTAAGTTACTTTAATCAGCGTGTTCACAAAAGCAAAATATCACTCCGGCGACGCGAAATGCTGAATTCGATTGCACACAAAAGGCGTGCAAACGATTTTTATGGTGAAGATGAAACGAAGCCAAATTTCAAACCTTGATCACAAATCTAGAGAACCAGACAGCGAATGAAGCTAAAACTTAATCGATTGGTCACCACAAGCGAGTGACCAATCGATCAAGCCCTCAGCCCGATCCGCTGTCCGGTTCTCCAGATCTGTGCTCCCGAAAATCTGAGATTTGGCTTTCATGCATCTTCACCTTCTGCTTGGGCTTTAATGAAATACTGCCCAGCAGAACGCGTGCAGAATAAACCGACTTATTTCCGTGCTATACACTTTTTTTTCAAAAACTGCAGCCGTTTCACCAGCCGAATCTAATTGTTTTCTGCAATTTCAATAAGAGTGGAGTTCATAATTAACTCGTATAGATCCCATATCACATTTACCGACATTGAATCTTTTTTTTTCAAGCACTAGGTAGAATAAAAACAATCAGATATCTTCTCTTGCGTAATAGTCATTATGCAACTAAACTTAATTGCGTAATGAATCTTACGATACCGCATAATTCAGTGCTGGAAAGTAGGCCGTTTTATGATAGATTGGCGTGTTCAAAAACAGCCTATCAATATGAAAAATTGAACAAAAATCAAATTAACGTAATTTGTTGAAATAACACACAATCCTTTTTAAATCATTTATTTCAAATTTGGTACTAAGGGACCGTCTATAAATGACGTGACATTTTAGGGGGAGTCTATGATTTTGCTACGAACCATATATTAGGCATAGGAAAATAGGCTACGATGGGGTGTCGAAAATTAGTCAAAAAATGCTACGTCATTTATGGACGCTGCCTAAGGTAAATGTGCAATTGAAGAACAAAGTGTTGAAAATAATCGAATGTAAAGAAACAAGTTTATTAGCTCTAAAATAAAACGGATTTTTCTTGCTGTGAAAAAAAAAACATAAATTGAAATTAAAATGGTTATCTTCTTTGCATTATGCGAAGTTTATTTCTGCAATCTATCGTTTAAATTAATTTTAAATAATCATGTCGTATGTTTCTTCTCAAAGGTTCATTATTTGAATTAACTTTACATAAGTCATCATGTAGATTAATTTGTTTCAACGTGTATGTTATGCAGTTTTATAATGTATGTACCGTTTAAGCTTTTCCATTTTATTTCTTTTTATTCTTACTGTATCCCCTCGGCGGTGTGACCGGTCGTCCAGAATTTATACCACCGTACTGAAATTTGCGTTTATCAGCCGGTTTCAGGATTTGGAAAGAACACATCAACGATTCGTCCACTGACATCATTGCACCTGTAAAAATGACATTATATAATAAACCTATTCATCATTAGGGGTCGTCCATAAATTACACCACGCTCTTGGGGGAACGGAGGTTCCGGATAACGTGACAATCCATAAAAAAATTGGAATGTTTTCTTACAAAAAGTATATATATATATATATAAGGTACCGCGGGGCAAGTGGGTAAATGGGGTAAGTGAAAATAATTGATATATTTTACTGAATATGTGAATTAACGTTTTAAACTCATGCGTAAACATTTGAGGCCATTGAGAACATTACGATAGGTAAGAGATTTCTGAGATTTTTCAGACATTATTGCATAATAGAGTGAAAAATGTTTAACCTGTCAACTGTTACTCCGTAACAAGTTGGTGGCGTACAATCTTATTTTAATATTTTCAGTGGAAAAAAGTTGCGGGAAATAATTTCCTGTACCACTTCTTAGTTGTCTTCTCTGTGACAGTTTCAAACTGCAATAAAAAAAGTTTTTGAATTAATTCGACGTAGACCTAAAAATAACTAAATTTAAACACCGTCAATTTTCTTATCAGGTGGGGCAAGTGAAAAGTTTCTCATCAGAGATTGAATTTGTGTTTTCTCTTTAAGTAGCCATAAGTAAACATGGTTCGCAATTATCATACGAAAACATAACGTGCTGATAATTCAAGAAACACTATACTCAAGCGTTAAAAGCTATTTTTTTTTTCTTTATTAACGAGAATTTTAATTTATAAGCTAGTTCTTCTCTTGTTAAAAGCTATTAAAAATCATGGAAATTCTCTAATATATGATGCCATACATTACAATATCAATATGTCTACTTCGGGCAGCCAATTAAAAGGAAGACGTTGAATGAAAAGTTGCAATATTAGAGAACACACGGAAATCTCGTGGAATGTCTATGTAAAGCTAGTTCAAAACATAAAAATGGGGTATAGGTCTATCCACATAAAAAAGACCCTAAATACGTTATTGAAGGATTCCGTTTGATTTCTCCCGAAGAGTTATATATATATATATATAAACCAACGGGGGTACCCGGTATATATATATATATATATATATATATATATATATATATATATATATATATATATATATAAAAGACTATGTTGGCATTATACCGACCAAACGCTTGCTGTCCGAACTCGCTGTCGCTCGTCGGACCTAAAAATGGAAAAACATCCTCTGCTTGCATTATACCGGGCAATTGGATTTGCTATTTGCATGACAATAAATAGATGCTATACACAACCTTCGGATATCGGAGACTTCGGCGGCCTTCTGCCGCCTCAGTTCCTCTATCCTCAATGCGGCTTCGCCGCATGGAGGATAGCGCACTGGTTACTGACATGACTGCATTTAACAAAGCATGGACTTGTTCTTTTCATATACAAGATTTATTCTTTAGGATTGTAACTCTAATTTGGCCTTTTGTGATTCGGCCTTCTGTGATTCGGCCTTTTGTATGATTCGGCCTTTTGTGCTTTCGGCCTTTTGTGATTCGGCCTTATGTGATTCGGCCTTTTGTGATTCGGCCTTTTGTGGTGGACCCTGTATATATATCGCACGACATAATTTATGGACGATCCCTGAAGGTGTAAGTTCTTACGCCATCTTCAGCAAAGTTTCAAATCGTGTGACGAGTTTTGAGATTTTTTTTCTTTGCTGTCTTATCAAAGCCCCGAACACAATGTGAACGGCTACACGGTACAACGGCAAGCCCATCTTGATCAACAGCCAGGAAAGCACCAATTTTCGACCCATCCATACGATTTTCGCCTACTTTGTAAGGAAATTCGAAAATTAGCACAGAATTCTTGTAGGTCGAAAATTAGTGCTTTTCCCCAACTATACCAGAGTCTATGAATGGAGAGTTGCGCGAAGAGTGAAACCAAATCTACCTATCCAACCGTAAAACCGTCTACCTATCGAGCAGACCAGCAAAACAGAATCTATCTGATAGGAGCTCTTATTGAAGATAAAGAACAACCGTTCAAAGAACTACACTTTTTTAAATTAATGAAAGGGATAATTAGAGTATGTTTAATAGAAAAAAACTACTAATTAAACTTTAACACTTCACACTCTTGCAAAAGAAAAAGTAAAATACTAAAAACCATCAGTAAGGCGAGTAAATACGTTTAAACTCTAATAGGGTCAATAGGGGCAGTATGGTCCACCTAAGCAAAAGTTCTTGAAAAACATAGAAAAACAATACAATTTAATCGATCCATAAGCTTAATTTGTAGTTTGAAGCATCTCCTTTCATACCACAGTTGTATTTTGGTAAAAAGATTACTTAGAATTTTTTTGGGAACATTTTTGAAAAACACTATTTTGTGTGTGACTCCACACTATACGGGGCGAAATGGTCCCCCCTACGGGGCAATATGAGCCACCATACTAAATCTTATTATTTTGATTGGAAAACCATTTGCAAGGCTTAATTTAGAAGAAGACAATAATGTATGATAGAGTTTAGTACAAAAACTGGGTTGAAGTCTGATTTGAATCATGAAATGGTATGTTTTGCTGACAGTTCAATAAATCATGGTTCTAAGAGCTTCAGTTTTCAAACATAGTCGTTCAAATAAGTTTAACCAGTTAAAAATTCTAGTTTTAATTGAAATCACGTGCGATAACAATATTGCAATTAAACTGCTAAAATTACATGCCATTTTTGGTTATCTATTTTTGTGATAAGATAGCTTTGACCGGCTATGACCATATTGCCCCGTTCCTAGATGTTTCATATAAATTATATTTTATTGAAAATTTATTTTAGAATCTATACAATTTTGTGCACATAATGCCTATGAATAATGAAAGAACGAACTGCGGTGAAAAAAATTGAAGTCAATAAACAAAACTTTATGCAAAGCTTATTTTTACATCCAAAATCTTATAAGATTTTCGTAGTAGCATCAACATTTCAGATTTTTTTCGATATATGAAGTTCCAAATCAGTTTTTTGCCTAGTTTTCACGGTGGTGACTAATTGAAGCATACTTTATAAGGTCCTAAGGTTATTGAGATCAAAATTTGTGTTTTAAGCTCAAAGGAAAGGTGGCCCATTTTACCCCGTATGACCATACTGCCCCGCCTTCCCCTATGTTGCTTATCTTGACAGATAGGCCAATTTCGTCTGCGACTTTTTCAGTGTCGAATACTCGACTTTTTTTCTCATACAAAGAAGTCTCCTCGCGCAACTCTCTATATATAGACTCTGCACTCTACTTGTCAAATCCATGTTGAATCTGACTTAGTCGACATTGATCAAAACATTGCATTGTGTTTGACCCTTGAGACCATGGTTGGTCCGTCTCACCGAGTTTTTAGAATTTGCTAACGATTTGTAACTCGGCTCAAGATACCTTGTAAAAGCATCATTTTTATACATTACCTGCATTATCAAATTCGCCACAATAGTTGGGTGCAGAAAAGAGTGTTACTAGTTGACGTTTAGCAAAAAACTCGTAACCATCTTCGACAACTTGATGGGCCCGGCAAATCAAATCAAAGTCATGCTTAGATAAAAATTTACCGACGATCTGAAAAATAAAACAAGAGAAATGTTAGCTGGAAGTATGATTTTAATCATCGAAATGGAAAAAAGACTGCATGAACAATTTTTGGATGAAATTGTGATAAAATCTTCCTTGGACAAATTTATTGAGGAACTAGTTGTCCCGGCAAACTTCTTTTTCGCAGCCGTCAAAAATTATTATTTTGTTCTTGATTTGCATATCTTCAATTTAATAGTATAATTATATGCTATTGTTCATTTCATTAAAGTTATAGTGGAAAGCCGTAGTGTATACAACGATTCATATTTTTTCGTCCGGAAGCCACTGACGGCACATTATTTTAACAAATCCGGTGAGTTTGTTCCACATTTGTATGAAATTTGCATTATTATAGAAAAAAAAGGTCGATATGCGAACGTTAAACGTTTAGTTTTCGCAGAACTGAATTTGTGTTGTAGTCTCGCGATCGGTTTTATTTAATTTGTTTTCTTTTTTTCTCGCTCATTTGCGGAGATCAGATTTTTTAGATTAGGACGCATGATCGGATAATTGTTACTATGCTAGTTTTCTGTCCGCGGATTCAAAAGGTGTTGTTTTTTTTTTGCTTATTTCAATGGCTCGATGACCGTAGAGGGATCGGTTCTGCTTGCATTCACTTCTGAGCAGAAAAATAGACATGAATCATCACTATCAACGAATACAAAATCTAATAATAAAATCTAATAATTAAACATATGTTTTGTCTTTTGATTGCCAGCATTCAGCTTAGCTTAGACTGACTACACATATCAATGGTTGCTATTTCGTGATTGACCGAAATCAGTGAAAATGCACAAAGAATCAACTAGAAGTTCGGCTGGGATTGACCATAATCTTCTTCAGTGTGCATAATTCAGTGCCTCTATTTATACAGGGTCAATAACGGCGCCGGCCACGTCCTTGCAGTCAGGTGGGAATGGGGGAAGGAATGTTAGTGTGTAACCTTTGCTATTTGGAGACCGTGTTTGCCTCTGCATCTCCACAAAGGTTACTGGGAGGGATGTTTGTTAATGGGGAGGATCGTTGGGTAACAGGATTCACTTTGATAAGCGATTAGACCATGATAAACAATGATTTGTGAGATATATACATGCTTATATGTAAATATAATATTTTCATTTGATATGAACAATTTCTATGTAGAGGAAAATTATGCCGACACTTGAGGTGACGAACCATTCAAAGTTTGTTGAACAAATACCTACACGTAACATTCCTACAGCTGTCAGGACGAAAGCATGTGTTATTATATTTTACTTATTTGAAAAGAAACAAAAAACTCGATTGGTTGGGACATCATAGAACACTCATATTCTTATGCCGACACTTACAGTGGCGAACCATCCAAAGTTTGTTGAATAAAGTGAACCTTTCGCGAGTCTACACTTGTAGTGTCGAACCATTCAAAGTTTTTTTTTAATTACAAAAATAAAGGTAAATAAGAGGTGTTCTGAAACAAAAAATGTTAAACATAAATAAATCATGAATCAGAGTTTGTGTCGACACACACAGTGACGAACCATCCAAAGTTTGTTGAAAAATCATATTTACGTCCCACCATTGCACACTGGGCCAGGAGCAGAATTCAGCCAGACAAAAACTCTAGTGCTTAAGGAGTGCATTTTTTTGGGTTGGTGTCAAAGGAGACCTACCTTGAATTTGTTTGTTCTTCAATTTGATGATAAAGGTTAGTTAGAAATTTCGCCGCATAAGTGGCGCTGCGATGCAAACTTTTTTGTTTTGCGTCCTAGAGCTTTCGCGTCTTCGGCAATGTTTTAGAACGTGTAAAAATACGACAAGTTGTCGAACACCAAAGTTCTAGGACTTCAAATAACAAAGTTATGGTAATAAATGTGTAAATCACTTAAATTTTACGTTTTTTCTACTTTTTACGTCAAAAACGTAAACTTTTTCATTTTAAAAACCATGCGTCGCTTAATTTCGATAACATGCATTTGTTGTATGAAAAAAAATGTAATTTTCATTAAAATATTTGATTTTTTGAACAAATTATTGTAAAAGTATCATAATTTTTAACATAACTTTACTCAAAAAGTTGCAAGTTTTTGCAAAAACTTATCAATGTTCCGAAATACGCTATATTTTATCTACCAAATGTCAAAGTTTGCCAGATGTATATTTTGATATATTTGAGATATCTAAATTTAAAATAACCGTCTCTTCATATAAATATAATGGACTTATTATTGATTTTATCATTATACTACAAGATTTTTGACACATTGCGTCAGTTAAGATTTGTTAATCCAATACTTTTATTTAAATACTTGTGATTTGTAAATTGTGATTTATATCAAAGAGAACTGTCTCGACACGGTCATAACAGGATGTAAAAATAAATCATAGCAGGCCACACCGAGGTTCTAATTAGACAGTTGCTGGAAATGACAAAAGATAGCCACACAACAATATGAAAATATCTAGATACTGTAACACCTGACTAACAGAAAGTATTTGATTAATAAAACTTGACTGACGCAATGTGTCAACAATCTTGTAGAACAATGATAAAATTAATAATAAGTCTATGAAAAAGGTGGTTATTTTGAGTTCAGATATCTCACATACCGGGTACCCCCGTTGGTTTGACCACATTTAATCTGAACACTTTTTAATCTGTACCCCGCTAATTTGCACATCGTTCAGATTAAAAATGGTTCAAACGTCATTTAGCTCATGGAACGGAGTTAAGTGAGATGGAACGCTGTGGAACGGAACGCAGAGTCAAAACAAAACAGTGAAAGAGGTAACCAGAAACACGTTTCTAGGGTGACTAGATGTTCAAATTAAAAATGAACCCCGATGGTTTGCATGAGGTACCGTTCAAATTAGCGGGGGTGCACGGTATATCAAAATATACATCCGGCAAACTTTGACATTTGGTAGATGAAATATAGCGTATTTCGGAACATTGATAAGTTTTTGCAAAAACTTGCAACTTTTTGAGTAATGTTATGTTAAAAATTATGATATTTTTACAATAATTTGTTCAAAAATTCAAATATTTTTATAAAAATGAATTTTTTTTTTCATACAGTACATGCATGTTATCGAAATTAAGCGACGCATGGGTTTTTAAAATGAAACATTCTACGATTTTGACGTAAAAAGTAGAAAAAACGTAAAATTTAAGTGATTTACACATTTTTTACCATAACTTTGTTATTTGACGTCCTAGAACTTTGGTGTCTTTGACAACTTGTCGTATTTTTACACGTTCTAAAACATTGCCGAAGACACGAAAGCTCTAGGACGCAAAACAAAAAAGTTTGCATTGCAGCGCCACCTATGCAGCGAAATTTCCAACTAACCTTTATCATCAAATTGAAGAACAAACAAATTCAAGATAAGTCTCCTTTGACACCAACCCGAAAAAATGCACTCTTAAAGCGCTAGAGGTTTTGTCTGGCTAAATTCTACTCCTGGCCCAGTGTGCATTGTAACGATTAAATGTGCAGTCATACATATTTTATAGATTAGAAATAGTAGCATGAAACGAGCTCACCAATTGATCCATTATCCTTGACTGAGCAGCCACAATCTACTTTCAGCTTCACTCGTTTGCTGGTTTATATAGAAGCACTCAGAAAAAAATAGGCGCGCGACCCGAAAAGGAAAAAAAACTGACGACTGCTCGGGCTTTCTTGACGCACTGCCCAGGAGCAAGCGTCAAGGTCGAAGGATCAAAGAGAACTCTTGTCTTTTGATTGCCAGCATTCAAAAGATTAATTTTACAACACTTAAACCACAAATGCCCTGGGTCCATCGCTAGCTTTCTAGGCGAATCCTATGACCTTTTACCCCTCCCAACCTTCACTTCCGTAGCACTCATGAGGGTGTCGCTGAGTCGGTGGCCTCTCATTAAGTAAGTGCTACATTAACATTTCCTTCCGCAATCCCAAGTTACGATAAAGATAAGCGTGGCCAGCAATATCCATGCTTTTGGTAATATTGTTCATGATTGGACAAAGGTTTACTCCCCAGCCTTGTTCCTGAAAGCAGTCTGGATGAGATTATCAAATGAAACATGTATGTTGCTAGTATCTGTCATGTCTACCTATCTCCAGTGATATACTACTCTATGATTCTGGTACCTTTTACTTGTTCATATCTACGGGATTTATGAGCTATAAATACTGGCTGTTGTAGGCGCAGAAGAGAGACTTTCCGGACTGTGGACAGTTTAACACATATTTTTTTTACAGGATATAAAAGTGGCGACGAAGATCATGCAAACGTGTGTTGGAGATAATCGTTTTTCTTCGGGGTGGCGAATTGCCAATTTGATTTGTATTCTAAAAGTGTGGTGAAATTACCGATTTGAGTTGAACCAAATTGCTCTTTAGAGCTGACGAAATTGTCGTTTATTCTGAACATAATTGTTCTTTTGTGAAGCGATTCCTGTATTGAGATGAACGGAATTGTTCTTTAGTGTTGACGGATTTGTCAAATGTAATGTTGAGCAGTTTGAACCCAATGGTATGAATGTTTTGTTGTAGTCATGGAATAAACAAATTGTGGAATTTTCTGGGTATATTTTTGATTATTCAATGGATGAGTTGTTGTAACGAGTTTCTTAAGGGGAAAGGACTGTCATGTCTACCTATCTCCAGTGATATTCTACTCTATGATTCTGGTACCTTTTACTTGTTCATATCTACGGGATTTCTGAGCTATAAATACTGGCTGCTGTAGGCGCAGAAGAAAGACTTTCCGAACTGTGGACAGTTCAACATATTATTTCATTCTTTTTTACAGGATATAAAAGTATCCAATTTACGAAGTATACCGTAACTACGCTAACGCTAACTAGTTGTCCCGGCAAACTTCGCCTTGCCATCAATTAGGCTGTTGTGAACCGCTATGTCCCATACAAAATTACAGTTTCGTTCACTCTCGTTTTTCCGATTTTCCTGGTGAATATCTTCGGATTTTTATACACACAAACACGTCGGAACGCTTGACGAACAAAACGGAGAAAGAATCATTTCAATTCGTTGACCCGTTCGTAAGCTATATATATTTAAGGGTCGGAACCCGGAAGATTTTTTTCTCAATTTTTAATGTCGAGGACTTTTAATATGAAATCACGAGACACTTCTGATTAACAAGTATGAGTATACGTACAAATTCTTAAATATATCTAGGTAGTCTTTTGCTAAGACAATAAGAATCCTTTATGAATCTGCCGAGGATCTCAGAATATTAATTTAGATATCCCACGAAATCCTTCAGATTATTGCAGCAATTTACCGATAATTAAAAAAAAAATTGTGTCAGATCTAGATTTTGCTAGGTAATAACTAAGAATGTCAAAAACAGCCTAGTATATTTCATAGAGTCTAATAAAAGCTTAAATGAAATCCACCTATAACCTTTTGGGAGATTTATAAAACATAATAATGCCATGAAATAACGGTAGCATTCCTCTCGAATCGTGTTTATACAGATAATATGGTAAGACTCTTTTTAAGAATTTCATAAAAAAACTTCCGCTAAGTTTCCATAAGGTCTCGTAAGAATGGCGCAAAGTCCTACAAAATATCAATCAAAGTTTTTGGGAGAAATCCGTCAAAGATTTTCTTTGGAATCCAACAGTTTTTTCTACACGATTCTCTGAAACATTCGTAAAGGATCTCACCAGAAACTTTGATTAGACATGGTGTGCAGCACGAGATGTTAAATGGAGAAAATCCCGATGCATCAACATATTGAAACGAACATAGAAAATACTGTGATTGCTACTATCTGTGCTTAAAATATAACGTATATAACGTATAAACTCAAAATCAGGACATGTCCTGCTAAATCAGGACGGATGGTAACCCTAATTTCGGAAGAATTCCTGTACTCAGATACTAGCAATACTTACATCGACACCAAAAGTAAAACTGACTCCGCGGTCGTTTTCGCCATAACCGTTGGTATCCTTGTCTGGGTCGGACCAAAGCAAATCACAGAGTAGTCCTTGATCTGGGACATCTGTTGGTCTCATGATGCGACGAATTTGTTCCATCGACTGCAGATCAGGACTGAGCCCTCCGTGGCAGCAGAAAATTTTCTCGTCAACAATGGCTGCCACCGGTAAACAGTTGAAGCAATCAGTGAAAGTTTTCCACATTTTAATGTTGTAACGTCGCTTGCATTCATCGTAGAACCTATAACAATACAAATATACATTTAAAGAAATGTGTTGAGTTTTGAAATGTTAAAACAAATGAAACAGATTATACTTACCCATAAATTCTGTTGATACTGGCGCATTCGTGATTTCCTCTAAGTAAAAAGAAGTTTTCTGGATATTTGATTTTATACGCAAGCAATAAGCAAATGGTTTCTAGTGATTGCTTTCCTCTGTCAACGTAATCACCCAAGAAGAGGTAGTTTGATTCTGGTGGAAAACCGCCATACTCAAATAGACGCAGCAGATCATAGTATTGACCATGGATGTCACCTGGGGAATTAAAAAAATACGAGAAATATTAGTCGTAAGTTATTTGAAGTACTTCATGCATTCCCATAGCAGTTTTGATTGGCTTGTGAATGATATTAAAGCTTTCAGCGCCGCTTGGCTATCTGAAAATATGCAAAGCCGTGCATGCCTGTATTTCCTTCTCAGACACAAAGATGCACATTCTAGTATGGCATAAATTTATGCAAGGAAAACAGTGGCCCATCTTCCCTAATGAAGATCTTGCTTCAATAGAGGAATGGGCGGCACAAAAAACGGCCTGTCGCCGAATCCGAAGAAAACACAAACGATAATTTTCAGTGACAACGGCTCTGAATACCAAAACAGGATATCATCTTCAGGGACACGGTGATCCCGCCGTGCAATCATGTCATAAATCTCGGACTACACATGGACAATAAATTATCCTGGGCGCATCAGGTCAACGACGTTACGATGAGGTCTACAACACTCTACACGAATCGTCAGAAGATTTGGAACGTTGTTATCTCTTCCGATACGACTCAAATCGTGTCTTCGTTTTCAGGTTGTGACTTTCGACGTCGTGATTCAACAGCTACCGTTCGAAATTCCATTCTAGGACATTATATGCCAACCAACTAACTATCAACTTCGAGTATGTTGCTTAATGAAGCAGGCATTTGAGAAGTTGGTGCCCGGTTATCTCATGCAGAACATACAACAAGGACGTCATGAACGCACAGCCAATCTTATTGTGCCCAGGCACTCAACCTCGGGCGGCAAAAGTTTACTGGTGAATGGCGCAATATGGTGAATGGACTACCCATAGAAGTCAAATAAGAGCAAAGATTGAATGCCTTCAAGAAAGCAATAAATAATAAGAGTAGAATAACTCCTAAGTTTTCTTTTCTTTTTTTCGTAGTTTCTGAATGATTTACCTAGTAATTTGTATTTTTTTTTTCAAAAGTAGATTTTCTGTTTTTCCTTGTCCTGATAAAGAGTGTACACTGACAGAATACCGTGATCGATAAAATTACAATTACAACACCTAGAAATAAGAAATGAATGTAATGTTTGAAGTGATAGGGGAAAGTCCTCTGCGGCCGGACAGTCTCTATGCCCGGACAGTTTGAGTTTTCCATAAACGAATAATGATATTAAGATTTTAGTATTCCAAGATTATATCAAAACACATTTTTGCAGTGTATACCAATCAAGACGTTTTCAGGTCCAAACGTAAACAAACAGTAGCTGTTAAAAGTTTCAATCTGATGCAATCTACCAAAAAATGTGAAACGATAAAATTTCATTTTGAATTTGTTTATAGGCATATCGATCTACAGTCGACTCTCCACATCTCGATATCTCTCCCTATGTCGATGATTTCATAAGTCCCTTCAGTCTGCATACATTTTCACTCTCCATATCTCGATATCCTCCTTATCTCGATATCTCCATATCTCGATGTGTTTCTGATGATTTTTCGTTCTCAATTTTCTCTCCGTATGTCGATATGATCAATATCGAAGGTTACTAGACGTCTGTTTGTGTATTAATTTCTTGGCAACGGAGTGTTTTTCAATCTAGTATTCATCAAAAATATGTTCTTTGTCTCGATCTCTCCCTATCTCGATGGTCCCTTCGATATCGAGATGTGGAGAGGCGACTGTATCTTGCTCGAAGTAAGAGAGAGCATGGAGAAGAAAGCAATGAATACTAGATGGATAGGTACCGTAAGGGAACGGCGAGCGAAATTGGATTAGATGTTGAAGAGGTCATAAACAGTATTACTTGAAACGTCCTTCCTTGAGGCTAACGTCCCCTATGGGAACGGCTTGGGTGTGTTTTGAGAATGACACTACCAAGACAGCTTGTCGATAAACAAATTCAAAATATAATTATCACGGTCGATACCTTTGTATGTAAGATAAAATTTCATACTAGGGCAAACGCTCCCTTAGAGGAGGTAGCTCCAATAGTGAAGGTATGTGGTGTGTTTTGGCATGTTACCGTAAAACGGGGTGAATAGAAAAAGTGGGGCGAATAGAAACAAGACGACCTTCAATTAAAAATGCGACTATTATGTAATGATAAACTTTAAAAACCTACTGAAATATTTTTTCTCCATTAGTTAAATAACAACAGAGTATGCCTAGACTATTTTCAAATTAAAAATTTTGCTACATTTCTCATTAAAAAGTTGAGAATATATTGCAATCTCAATCATTTTTGATAGCTTGAAACATCCGCCATTTTGGCTGATTTCAAAAATAATCAAAAATTGAAGTTAGTTTTATTTTTTTTTTTATTTTTTTCTTCACTAAGTAAATACATGTTGATATTTCTTCAAGATGCACTTGAAAATGTGTTCAGTTTTCCATTAAAATAAAAAAGTATTGATATTTGCTGAACAGTGTTTCTATTCGCCCCATTGCGGGCGTCATAAATCTTTGTACGATATAATTTTTATTTTTAACAGCAATTGGGGTCTTAAGACTAATAAAATTGGTTTTTATCCACACGGTTTAAGTTGTACACATTCAAACATGTCGGAAAGTGTGTGAGGGCCGCATTTACGGGGGGGCCGAGGGGGCCATGGCCCCCGGGCTCCCACATTTTAGGGGCCCCACAAATTACGACAAACATATTTATAGTTGAACTTTTACGAAAAAATAATATCAATGCAATAGTACACACTTTTCGAAATCGCATTGTGTGATTTGAAAGATTTAGGTGTTTCCATAAATTCCGAAGAATGGTGAAATTTATGCAAATCAACTCAAATAAAATTACTATAACAAAAAAATGAGCCAGCCTCGGGCTTTAAATCTCCTAAAAAAAGATATCTTTTTATCTCTATCTATCTACTAAAACAAACTATTAAAACATTCAGAATAAAATTTTGTTAATTTCACGAAAAAGACGAAGAATAAAAAAGACGCGACCCATATTTAAGACTAATAAAATTGGTTTTTATCCACACGGTTTAAGTTGTACACATTCAAACATGTCGGAAAGTGTGTGAGGGCCGCATTTACGGAGGGGCCGAGGGGGCCATGGCCCCCGGGCTCCCACATTTTAGGGGCCCCACAAATTACGACAAACATATTTATAGTTGAACTTTTACGAAAAAATAATATCAATGCAATAGTACACACTTTTCGAAATCGCATTGTGTGATTTGAAAGATTTAGGTGTTTCCATAAATTCCGAAGAATGGTGAAATTTATGCAAATCAACTCAAATAAAATTACTAAAACAAAAAAATGAGCCAGCCACGGGCTTTAAATCTCCTAAAAAAAGATATCTTTTTATCTCTATCTATCTACTAAAACAAACTATTAAAACATTCAGAATAAAATTTTGTTAATTTCACGAAAAAGACGAAGAATAAAATTTAAATTTAAGATTTTAAAACGATTTGGATAAACAAGTAGAGTATTATCCTTTTGCTTCAATTTTTATTGAACTTCTATAGTGATTTTTTCAATTGTAACTAAAGGTTTCTCAACAAAGTCTTAGGTTCGAATGCAATTTATATACGTCTCTGAAGATCTAGTAACAGGACTGAATTGTTAAATCGGTCACACTGCAAGGCTGGTAGTGGTTAAGTGTCTTGAATAAGGGAACTTTAGAGACCTTTAGCTTGAAAAAATAGAACAAAGAGAGACCAGATAGGAATCACAAAAAAAAATAAAATAACGAAAATGAACCAAATAGAGAACAGAAATACGAAACGTATCCTTAGATGAACCAGAGGATGAGAGTTTGATTATTCATCATAGGATCATAGGAGCAGGCCAGACTCTTTTTTTTTTTGTAATTCGTGACATTACGATTGTATTACTGTATGTATTTCTTCATGATTTTCTTTAGGAATTTCGTGAGAATTTGTGTTGGTATTTTCCTAAAGATTCATAGATTATTCTGAAGATTTCTTCAGGAGTTCTCCAGTTCGGCAGAATTTTCCTAAGGAATTCCTTCAATAATTTTGTGTCGGATATCTCAAGAGTGTTAGCTGGATTTTTTTGGGTACTTTTCAAGGAAGTCCTAAGTTCTACAGGACTAAACCGCCGATTCTTCCATCGATTTTGGCCATAGTATATCCTCTAAGATTTAGGTTAAGAATATCTTAAGAATAAAACTTTGTAAGATCTCCTAGAGTAACAACTGGAGAATTCTGTTGAAAGATTAGTGGAAAATACCAGGAGGAACTATACTTTTTGGATATAAAAATCAAAGTAATCCCTGAGGAAATTACTGGAGGAAGTATCGTTGGAGTGGTCAAGGATTTTCTGGAGAAAATTCTGGAGAGAATTCTCTGAGCATCTGGAACCTGTAGAATTTTGCATCAGGATTCACTGCAATCAGAATAAGAAACAATGAGACTTTAAATGCCATTTTGATTAAAAGGGATTCCATTAAAATAGAGACTTTTAAGAAACTTGCATTCAAATAAACACCAATTCTCTAGAAAAAGAGCTGCTACCAGCCCAACACAAATTTCTTCAACTCAAAACTGTTAAATAAATCTGTATGTTCAACAACTTGAATATTAAACATAGAATTAAGATACCAATACGAAGGGAATCATGAAATGAATTTAATTGTTGACAAATAACCACCAAAAAGTATTGAATTTAACCTTTAAACATATTAAATCTATAAAGATATATGAAATATTAAAGAAAGCATTGATAAAACTAATTTAAATTTAAAAATGGTTCACGTTCTTTGGGGATTTAAAAAGTTTGACTTCTGATGAAAACATGACAAAGGACATTAAAAAACATCTAGTCTATTCTAAAGTATCAAAATGTGCTTCTGGAAAAGGGCCCCCACAATACAATGGCCCCCGGGCCCCCACATTTGTAAATCCGGCCCTGAGTGTAACTATTCGCCCCATTTTACGGTACGGAATAATAAATGATTATGTGATATTTTTCTGTGATGTAAGATGCGAAAATAATATAAATAATCGAATAATATTCATGGAATTTAACCGTAAAACTATTTAAAACAATTATTTTGCTCCTTTGCACCTATAGTGGTGCATCAGTACCCATAGTGGAGGGTCTCATAAGAAATCAATGGATTGCGCCAATAAAGGAACCATTCTTAAAACATACCTCCACTAAAGAAACAGTGTTCCTATTATTGGTGCAAGGCTTTTTGCAGGGAAATTTCAAATGAATCGTGATTTTTATACATATGAATGATAGAAGAATATGAAATCTATCGACTGATGCATTAAAACCATATATTTTATGATTTTATCACCGTGTTTTAGCAGTTTTCCCTTAGGTGCACCACTAATGGTACATTTGCCCTAGTGTAGCCACAAATGATTTTTATAATTTAAGCCGAACTGTCTGCGTACGTTGACTTCAATAAGTTTTGCATCAATCACAATGCAAAATTCATTAGAAAATGTCGAATTTCATAGAAAAGTAACCTTTTTTGTAAACCATTGCAAGTCCTCTATGGCCGGACACCTCTTGTCCTCTATGACCGGACAGTGAAAATGTTAACCTAACAACTGGGATCTAATTCATAATTCGCTTTTTTTCATAAATGTAGGGTAAAAAAAAAACAAACAGCAACAAAAATAAAGCATAAACAACAAAACATTCGGTCCTTGGAGGCCTTATAAAGTGCTGTCAATATGAAGCTTTTAAGGCAAATGAGCGCACAAGAAGCAGCCACAAGATATGATGTACCGTGAGGGCCCCTAACTCTGCGCACTTTTACCAAAATCCACCAAAATCTGGTAAAATACTTAAATTTTTGTTTGAATTCTTTTTTTCATACAATGCTACAATAGTAATAAAAAGTACGCGAAGAATTTTCTTGACAAATTTACGTTTATTACTTAAATAAAAAATAAAATAGCTTTAAAAATATTGAAAAACGTCCAAATTGACTACCCGTTAGCAAAAATGCTAAGGGAGTACCTCATCACTCAAGTCATTTGAAGCAAATTAAAGAGAATATATTTCAGATTTTTAGTACGTATGCACTAGTTTATTAATCGAGCAATCATCACTGGCATAGTGCAACTTATTTTCTCTTCATTTTCTTATTCTTCTTAAGTGCGCATAGTAAGGAACCATTTTTCAACTATGTTCCTTACTTTGCGCAGCAGTTATAAAACGTCATTTTCAACATACAATCAACCCTCCAGAGGTTGATATTGAAGGGAACCATAGACTTGTCGACACCATCGAGATATGGAATGAAAATGCTTTGGAAAATTGTTTGAGGGAACCATCAAAAGAAGATTAAGAAATGACGTCCATCATATTTTAAGGATTTCTACACTCTGTCCCTTCAATCCACTGTCGCGATTTTTACAGTACCTAATGCATTGTCACATTTTCGTAGACTCCTCCTCCCCTGAACGATGCACGTAATTTTTGAATGCTCCCTAACCATGCAATAAAATAATTTTGATTTTTTGTATAGTTTCATGAGTCAATATCGAGTAATGGAACATCAAGGTTTAATCGTATTTCAGGGTGTCTACTACCTGGAAAAACCTGGAAAACCTGGAATTATCAGGGAATTTTATTCAACCTGGAAAAAACCTGGAATTCTCAGGGAATTTGAATTACAATCAGGGAAAATATTTTGAGGCAGTAAGTCATGGTAGAATATGTTCACTTCAAAGGATTTTTGCGTCAAAATCCAGAGATTACCATTACTTTCCAGAATACTCTCTTCAATAAAAAAAATTCGGCTACGCCACTATCATAACGTTACTTAAGTTATTCAGTGAGGATCTTTTCAGATATGGAACTTTATCGCCTTATCTAAACATCAAATATCTTCAGGTATATTTGATCAGTATTGGATACACATATCTAGGGCTGGGGGCAGGGTTTTTTTTTCATATACTTGGTCTCTATTTTTATTCAAATCTCTAATAAGTCTCTATTTATGATGAAAGGTCCCTATTTTAACCAATATGGTCTCTAAAGGGTCTTTTTCCCTATCTTGCTCGTAGTGAATTCTGATGCAATATTCTATAAGGCCTCGAGAAACTTTCAAAGCCTGTTACGAGACTATTCAACTAATTCTTTTAGAAATTCTTCACATATTTCTAGAGAAAACGTTCCAAGAATTTTCCTTGTGTTTTCTCCAGATATTTCATCTGGAATACTTTCAGGGACTAATGCAGGATTCTCTCCAGGAATTCTTCAAGATTTTCCTCTACCAATTCTACCAGCAATTTTTCAAAGGATGCTTAAGGGAATGTCACCAGAATTTGATTCAGGACATCCTCGAGCAATTCAACGTTACTACCTCCAGGCATTTCCTTAGAGATTACTTCATTTTTTTTCAAAGACTATTCTAGGACTTCCTCGAGATATTTTTTCAATAATTCTTCAACCGAATTTTCCAGCTGTAACTCTATCAGATCTTCCAAAGATTCCCACAGAATATCTTTCATGAAGCCCGCAAAGGTTGATTCATAAGCTTTCAGTTTTTTTTTAAGAATTTCTACGCCATTATGTCCACATTCACTCCAAAGAATTGTTACAAAAAATCCTCGAGTAATTAATCAGTAAATCTATTAGAAACATTTCAAATTCGACCTGTGTTTCGTGGTTCAGTGACTCTATTATTTATTTTTGGAATTTCCTCTGCATTTCAACCAAGAATTACAGTTGTCCCAAACATTCCTCAATGAATCAAATAAAAAAAAATACCATAGAATTCTCAAAAGTTCATCTAAGATTCCACTTTAGTTACTACTACAACTATTTTTCCAAGAAATCCTTCGATCATTCCTACCAATTTCTCAGCGATTTCGTTTTTCAAGGAGTTGCATCACAGAGATTGAAAATTGATCTGTTTTTTTTTTTCAATAATTTTAGCAATTACTCTTAAATTTTGTCAAGAGTTTTTCTAAAAATCCTTTTTTATCAAGAATGACTTAAGAACTTACACATGTTTTTTTTAGAGGTTACTCTAATATTTGCTTTGGAAATTCGTCACGAAAAACTTATGGTAGAATGCTGGGCAAAATCTGTGAAAACTTCATTGAGAAATCTCTTGATTTTACAGGAGGAGTTACTGATACTAGAATTTCCTGGATTTCTTGTTACTGTAATTTCCAAAGAAATCTTAGAAGCTATCTCTGGAGTAATTTCTCAAGATATCCTTAGAGAAATTTGTAGTCAAAATCTTAAAGAAATTCTGAAGGATAATTATGTAGGAAATCCTGAGAAATCCCTGAAGGCATTTCTGGTTGAATATTGCAACATGTGGGGCCCAGATAGCGTAGCGGTAAACGCGCAGCTATTCAGCAAGGCCAAGCTGAGGGTCGTGGGTTCGAATCCCACCGGTCGAGGATCTTTTCGGGTTGGAAATTTTCTCGACTTCCCAGGGCATAAAGTATCATCGTACCTGCCACACGATATAAGCATGCAAAAATGGTCATTGGCATAGTAAGCTCTCAGTTAATAACTGTGGAAGTGCTCATAAGAACACTAAGCTGAGAAGCAGGCGCTGTCCCAGTGGGGACGTAACGCCAGAAAGAAGAATTGCAACATGTTTAAAACGGGAGCCTTGGACGATGTTCTAGGAAACCGATGGGAAAGTCACCGAAAAAAAAAACCTTGGGTACTAGAGATTTTCTTGAAAAATATCTAAAATTATATATGAAGTAATACCTGATGGAATCTTCGAGGTAATTCCTGTGATTTATTTTTGGAAAAATTCAGGTTGTTATTTAAGATATCCAAAATAAAATTTTTAGCGAAATACTTTAGGAAAATTCTTGAAGTGATTTTATGGGAAATAATTACTAAATGAACTCCTGGAGAAAAAATCAAATCTCTCAAATTAAAATATCTATCCATTTATCCAATTTGAAGAAATCTTCAGAGTTATATCTGGATCTTTGGGCAAATACCTGAGATTATTTCTGATGAAATTCCTTGAGAAAATCATTGAAAAAGCAGTAATACAAACACTATTATTTGTCGTAATATCTCGAGGAAGTTCAAACAAAAAAATATTCTCGGAGAAATGTCAGGTCTGATTCCATAAAAAATCAAACTCTTTTCTCCTAGTTCCTGTTAGGTTTCGATTTGTTTTTTGATTATTGTTAGGTCTCTTTTTTCAAGCAAGAGGTTTCTGAATTTTCTATTTTTAAAACACTCAGTCCCTACCAGCCATGCTTCATGAACAATTTCTAAAATTATTGGAAAATATTCGATTTCGGAAAAACCGATTTATTTTTTTACAATCATGGTTCATTCAGAGCTCTTGAAAGTTTTCGAAAGAAATGCAATCAATTAATCATTTACCTAAATTACCACATTTGTAAATATTATAAAGGTCGGATTTGATTAAACGGAAACTTTATTATCCGTTTTCTAAACACGATGATAGACAGAAATTATAAAAACAAAATAAAAAACACCATCATTATTAAATACAATTCACATGAATATTCGAATTAAGCTTTAATATTGTTAGCACATTGTTTTATAATGTCTAGAAGAGTGAATACACTTTAAAACACTTTTTAAAATTGGCATTAATTTGTTTTGGTCATATCAAATTAAAGTATTTCTTGAACCTGGAACTAAGTTATAAAACCTGGAAAAAACCTGGAAATATCAGGGAATTTCATTTCGGTAAACGAGTAGACACCCTGTATTTGCTATATAGAAACGCCTATAAAGTACTGTTATTGATCTGCAATAGGAATCGTTCATTAATTACGTCACGCGTATACAGAGCGGCGATACTTCTCGATACATTAAGAATACATTAAGAATGGATATACCCTTTCGCTTAAACTATTCATAAGCGTATTTAATAGAAATGTTCTTATTTATTTTCTTCAAATCCGGATCCGACCCGAATCCGAGACAATTATTTAATACCAAACCCGGACCCGAACCGAACCAAAGAAAATTTGCTTTTTATATTTTCTAGTGAAAATACATAAACAGTGAAAAAGCTAATTTTCCGTAGTTTGTACCCTTTTTTATGTTGGTTTAGATTTTAGAAAACTAAGTTAATTACATGTTTTGGAAATCATATGATGATTTCGATTATTTTGAGAGTTGCTCTTAATGGCATTCAGTAACAGTAATTATCAAGGATTGAATTAAAGATAAAATTCACTGCACTTAGTATACTTCTATGTTAGAAACATTCCACGCTCCACCGGGGACGTAAAGCCGTATAAAGCAAGAAAATGAAGATTAATGAAGAGTTTAAATGCTAGTAATGCTTTTAGTAAACTTTAGCAACTGTTATAAAGAATTTATCGAGTGCGCAGAGTTAGGAACCTAAATGCGCAGAATAAGGAGCATTGCAAAAATGAGTGCGCAGAGTTAGGGACACGGACACCCTTCAGAAAAATTAAAAATTTGCCATAAAAATCATTACTTAATGAAGCTTTTATATTTTTTTCCTTTTACATAAGATCAATAAGTATTTGCTCCCAAAATATTAGAGTATTGTGTTTTGTTTTCACTTAATTACAGCTGTTTGAAATTTAAAAAGCGTTAAGTGCGCAGAGTATGGGGCCTTCACGGTACAGCATCTCTTCATAACTCGATAATGAAGGGACCATCGATTTGGGAGATATCGTGTTACGCAGATCTTCTTCTTTCTGGCGTTACGTCCCCACTGGGACAGAGCCTGCTTCTCAGCTTAGTGTTCTTTTATGAGCACTTCCACAGTTATTAACTGAGAGCTTACTATGCCAATGACCATTTTTGCATGCGTATATCGTGTGGCAGGTACGATGATACTTTATGCCCTGGAAAGTCGAGAAAATTTCCAACCCGAAAAGATCCTCGAACCCACGACCCTCAGCTTGGTCTTGCTGAATAGCTGCGCGTTTACCGCTACGGCTATCTGGTGTTACGCAGATATTACAAGAATAAATACTAAACCAGTGCAAACATGCGATTCAAGGGATCATGGAGGTAGCCATGAACACCAAATTTTAATATGGTTCTCTTACTAGATATTGAGATACGAAGGTCGAGTAAGGGAGAGTTGACTGTACCTAAGAGCACACTTCAACCTTCGAGCTGACAAAGAAATTGTGAACTATAAACGCATTGAATTCCCGAAGACATTTTCATCTGTATACGAGCAACCGCTAATGCAACATAGACGGCGACATATGGCGAATCGATCTATGGCGCTGATCAAGAAGGAGTTTATGGAACTGACCTATGATCTCGCAAATCTGTTTTATACGCTGTACATCATGCAAAGATTAAACCCACAAGGCATGTACTGACATACGAAGCACCCCTGGGCCTTTCTGTGGGTTTGGTGTAAACTTTAATGGTGAAAATCATAGTGTCCGGCCGAGAAAAACCCCTATGCCAAAATGAATCATGGAAGTGCCCAAGTTGCTCTGAACCCTACTAACAACTGATGCTAAATTAGTGTAAAAAGATGTTAGCTGTTAAAAACTGTAATATTCTCATGTTTTATATGTAGAAACTGGCAAAATCCTTAGAGTGTTCATACTGCTCGGAGTTGGTTTGGTTGAAATCTATACTTTGGGGCAAGTGAAATTCATAAAAATGTAAACATTATCAACAAAATCATAATAATAAACCAAAATGAGGCATCAGGAGTGGTTTCTGAATTATAGTAGAGGAATAGCTATTTCCGACAGTAACGTTTAACGTATATAAAAGGCAGCGCTAGTAATAAAAACTTGACTTAATCCACCGATGGTGAGACTTAACCCTTCTTACATTTCCACACAGGTTTGAGGTAATTATTATTCATCATTCATTTGGAACCTTGTATCAGAATAACTAAACTTTAGTATGTTGTAACTAGGGTAGGTGCACCAGTTATGGACATAGTGGTTCCCTATTTAACCATACGTGATTACTTTAATGTCTTATTTTGGAAATTTGTGTGTGTGTAAGATTTAAGATATATATTGATGTTAAAGTATTCAAAAAGATTTAAAATGTGAAAGTTATCAAAATTTCACATATGTCCAAATAGGGAACCACTATTATGGCCATAACTGGTACACTTTCCCTATGTTCTATCTGCCCTTTTCTAATATTTTATTGGTTTGCGAGAAAGTCCTGAAAACTGCACGTCAAAAGACGGATATCAAACTTTTTTTTTTTAGTGATCTGAATTTCATCTTTCTCAGATTTCGCTGCCCCATTTCGATCACCGCCGCCCATGCAATTATCCTGATGTTCATGACAGTTTTCTCCGGCCGCCTCAATGTTTACCATTTTGTCTTTGTTCTCGACACACCAGCTGGTCTTGTGTACACAACAAAACCAGCTGGTCCTCCGATGTTTACAGTCATCGTCATTGTTCTCATGCTCCAGCTGATCGTATTCTTCAGGGTGTCTACTCGTTTAGCAAAATGAAATTCCCTGATATTTCCAGGTTTTATAAAAATAATTCCAGGTTCAAGAAATACTCTAATTTTATATGTCTAAAACAAGTTAATGAAGTTCCGTTCTGTTAAGTGCATCAGTATGTGTCTTCTTGAAAGTATTTTTAGTACAGATTATGTACCATTCATTTCCATCGATCGTTTGGATAACTAAGACAGCGTATTGGGCGCAAAATTAAACTTGGATATGTGGCAATATATCTACAATCTAAATTAACACAAATCATTCGTAAAACTTTTGGATCCCGGATCCATTTTTTTTTTGTTTTTATGATAGAAACACGGATTATCAAGCCCATGTGGAACCGCGTTCGACCGTATAACATTTAACTGTGGTAATATAATTAAATTATAAATGTTTGCATTTCATTCAAAAAAGTTCTAAATTAAAGTTGTTCAAATTCCAGTTTACTTTTCGATTTTTTTTTTCTGGAATTAAATATTTTTCCAATAATTATTAAAATTAGCGTTAGCGTAGTTACGGTATACTTCGTAGATTGGATACTAGCAACAATCATGTTTCTTTTTAATAATCTCATCCTGACTACTTCCAGGAACAAGCCAGGGGAATATACCTTGTTCAAATCATAAACAAGAATACTAAAAGCATGAATATCACTATTCCCGGCCACGCCCATCTTTAACGTAACTTGGGATAGGGGAAGGAGATGTTGATGTAGCACTTACTTAATGAGAGGCCACCGACTCAGCGACACCCTCATAAGTGCTACGGAGTTGGAGGTTGGGGAAGGTATATTGTCAGGATTCGCCTAGAAAGCTGGCGATAGACCATAAACATTTGTTGTTTAAGTGTTTTCAATTTAATCTTTTGAATGCCAGCAATCAAAAGAGAAAACAAAAGTTTATTTATAGTATAAATAGTATTAAGTGAAATGCTTGTCGATTGTGCAGTAATATTTTTGCTCAATAGCCAGTAAAAAGCAAAACCGATCTCTCCAGAGTCATCGGATTGTATAAAATAACGATACGTAAAAAAAAATCTCCGGCGACAAAAACACGCGCGAACCCGTGAGCAAAGTCTATCGGACGACGCAAAACCGAACTGTCCTGCTTGGGCTTCACGAAGCACTACCCAGCAAGACGCTCCGAAACAGGAAAAAAATATCTCCGGCGACGAAAACACGCGCGAAACCGTGAGCAAAACCTATCTGACGACGCAAAATCGAACTGTCCTGCTTGGGCTTTTTCCAATAATTATTAAAATTGTGCATGAAGTCTTTCACCATCAGCCCGTGAATGAGTTTCTTGAAAATATTAAATTTAGAAACCTCTTTCCAGGAAAAAAGTAACCAAAAAGAGATCGAAAAGAGACAAAACAGTAATCAAAAAACGAAACCTAACAGGAACCAGGACAAAATAGTTTTTTTCAGACCAGACATTTCTCTGAAAATATTTTTAATTTTTTTTTTTCAAATATTTTTTTGCGGCATAACGACGACATACCAGCACATCTGGTACATGTCAGTAAATGACCAACATTCATTGATGTATTACGACGACATTACGAGAGGGATGGATTGATATCTATATTTGAGATATTCACTCTCCAATAATTTTCCTAAGGAATTCCTCCAAAAATTTTGTTTTTCTTTATATCTCAAAATACCAAGATTTTTCCAAACATTATCATTGGATTTATCACAAAAAATACATCAAGGCTTTCATCAGAAATTCCTTCACATATTATTTCAGATATATTTTTCCTCCTCCTAATTCCTCCAAAAATTTTGTTTTTCTTTATATCTCAAAATACCAAGATTTTTCCAAACATTATCATTGGATTTATCACAAAAAATACATCAAGGCTTTCATCAGAAATTCCTTCACATATTATTTCAGATATATTTTTTTTTTCAACCCTTAGTCCTCGAGGATTTTATCCGGTGATTCTCCAATCAGTTTTTCTAGAACATCCTCCAAGACTCCCGTTCAAAACATGTTGTAATATTCAACCAGAAACTTCTCCAGATGCCTGATTTCTCAGGATTTTCAACAAAATTGTTCTTAGAATTTTTATAAGATTTTGACTACATATTTCTCTGAGGATACCTTCAGGAATTACTCCAGAGATTGCTCCTAGGATTTCTTCGGAAATTCCTCTATTAATTCTAAGATATTGTGGTGTTATATTGTGTGGAACCTTAAAAGAACTTTTCAATATTCCATGGTGATTTTATGAGAAATTCATTGAAAAATGTTTGGATGAACTTGGATGAAATGCTGGAGAATTCCTAGAAAAAACTCTAAAGAAACTTAATAATGAAACACAGGTCGGGAGGTGAGGGAATTATTTGAAACTAGTGGACCCGGCAAACTTCGTCTTGCCATCCAGTAGGCTGTTGAAAACCAGTACGAATCGTCCCATACAAAATGACAGTTCCGTTCACGCTCGTTTTTTTAACTTTCCCGGTGAATATCGTGCAACTTTTATACACACAAACACGTCGGAACCCTTGACGAACAAAATGGAGAAAGAATTATCCAAATCCGCTGACCCGTTCGTAAGCCATTTCGTGACATACAAACACCATTCCATTTTTATTTATATAGATGTTCTTAATATATTCACTCGAATAACCCCATCGAGGAGCTTTTGGGTCTATTCTTTGGAATGACCGTGTACGAAATGGCGTTGAAATTCTAGTCGAGTTTTCTTGGGAGAAATTCTGTGGGAAACTTTGGATATCTCTTAGATTAACGACTGTAGAATTCGGTTGGATAGATAGTGAAAAAATATCTGGAGGAAGTCCTAGGATAGTCTTTGTTCAAAGTACTGCCTGAGAAAAATGTCTAGAGGTAGTAACGTTGAAATGTTCAAGGATTTCCTGAAGGAAATTATGGAGGAACTCCTGTAAGCATCCTATGAAAAAAATGCTGAAGGAATTTCTTGAAGAATTCATAATAAAATCTCTGGAGAAACCACAAGGATATTTCCTGAGACTGTTTTCGAGAAATACGAGAAGAAATTTTGCATCTCAGTTATCTGCAAGCAAGATAAGGAAAAAAAGAGACTTTAGGTACTATTTTGGTTAAAATAGAGACTTCAGACACCTTTTATCAAAAAATAGAAACTTTTGAGCTTGAGCTTGAGCTTGAGCTTGATTGGCCGCCCGTGGATGCACTCCAGTATCGCCAGATCAGCTGCACTTACACAAGGAACCAACCGAATGACTGCTTGGGACTAACAGGCATCCTCAGTGTATAAGTGCTGGTGATCTTCTATTTTTAGGCAACAATGGCACCTGCCACGTCAGAATGCAGACCAATGTGGGGAAGGGGGAGGAATTGTTGATGCATTGAACTGACTCCCACGTAGACCGTATATTCCACTGCATCCACGTCAGTTCATGCGGGAGTGTATGGATTGGGGAAAGGCATGGCAGAGAGGTTTGCTTTTGTGGTTAGCAGACTGCCTATGTAACAGGCGTAAGAAAGGCGTGCGCGTGGAAGTAGGAAGCGTTAGGGAAACAGTTTCTTGTCCGTCTCTTGTTCTAGCGTTTGCTATGAACGAATAGTTTGAGTGTGATATATTTAGAATGGAAGATAGAAGCAAGTGAAAGATATACAACTACAAAGTACGAGGAAAGGGACGGGCCTGGGATTGAACCCATGACCTTCTGCATATGAAGCAGAAGCGGTAGCCATCAGACCACCAACCCCGTCATCCTTTTATCAAAAATAGAAACTTTTTAGAGACTTGCATAAAAATGGTATCTGAAAAGAAACCTGCTACCAGCCCTAGATATGTTAATCCATTACCGAATAAATTTAGATACATTAAAAACATCAATCATGTTTTGATAAGCTGATGAAATTTCAACCTCGAATAGATCCTCACTGAACAGCTCATAAAGTGTTTGGAGAGCGGCGCAGCCGATTTTTTTTCGAATGAAGATAGTTTTCTGGTAATTAATGATAGCTCGCAAAAATCCTTTGTCGTGAACATATTCTATCAGGAATTACTGCCTCAAAATAATTTCCCTGATTGTGATCGAAATTCCCTGAGAATTCCAGGTTTTTTCCAGGTTGAATAAAATTCCCTGATAATTCCAGGTTTTCCAGGTTTTTCCAGGTAGTAGACACCCTGTTCTTGTATCAAAACCAGTGGTGTTTGAAAATGTACCATCAGTACATTATTGTCAGCTTCTCAATTTCGTCTTGAAAGTCATTCGTGAAAATTACAATACGCTTTTTATCATAGTTTAAGAGGGTCTTTAAGCCCAGGTTGTCATTTTTTCTTTTTTGTTTTTTTTTTTCTTTTGTCAGTAGCGATAGGGGTAGTGTACTGGCACTTATAATCTGCACTAAGCTCCTTCCCAGCATTTGCTTTTATAAGCCTCTATTGCGTTCATCACACAGACGTTCCTAAGCAATGTTGCTCAAATGGTCACTGTGTACCCTAGCAGCAATCAGCCCTTACAGCAGTTTTGCAGTCTAGTAGTTCAAACTACTATCAAACTATGATAAGGCCTGAAATGCTACTAGAGTGGTTAAAGTGAAGAACGAAATAGTTTTATTAAACCCATTTCATTTCATCACTCACAATCGACACTTTTATTTTCGACACTATCACGTATACCACCGATTATCACTCGTCAACTTTCGTAATACACTTCAGGTATACTTTCCATTATAGGGTAGGTGTACCAGTTTTGGCCACCCTAAAGAAAAATATTGTTTATAGATAAATCAAAAGACCTTTGGTTACTGTTAATACATCAAACGAAAGCTTTCAATCCATGTTCAGCAGGGAAAATATAAAAACAAATCAGTAACTTTGTTTTTGAATTAAAAATGGGAGTATTCGCCACGATTTTAATTTCGGTTCCTGAATTCGCCACTTACGTTGATTTCTTATGGACGGTGGCGAATCAGGAACAGGTGGCGAAAAATAGGTGCAAGGGAGCAAAAATTTTAAGGATAATGATTTTTTTTCTATTATTTTCTGAGAAAATTTTGAGGTTTCCAAGAATGTTTCCGTATCATCTTAAAGCAATTTAGCGAACATTAAACAATTGGCAACCATATATGTCGTAAAACGGTATATAATATGGGGTGGCGAATAACTGGTACATGGCGAATACCGGTACACCTTCCCTATCACTTTTCACTATCAGAGCTACAAATGTTCATCAAAAAAACATCACACCATTCTCGTATAAATTCATTGTTATTACCATTTACCATCCGTTATCATTACTTAATAATGAAAATATATTTAATTGAAATTTTTCATTATTTTTCTTCCTGTAGAGTCATTACTATTCAAACTACGATTTAGCATTACGATCAAGAAAGTTACAGTAAAAAAATCACTTCGATCCATTCTTCTGCACCCGCTGTCACTATTAACACATTTATCATACATGTGTGAAGAATTAGACAATAGTGTTTATCTTCAGAGAAATGATTGCAAAATGTATTATGGCCATTATTAAACTATTCGTATATTCATATAATTATTACCGTGAAGGCCCCATACTCTGCGCACTTAACGCTTTTTAAATTTCAAACAGCTGTAATTAAGTGAAAACAAAACACAATACTCTAAAATTTTGGGAGCAAATACTTATTGATCTTATGTAAAAGGAAAAAATATAAAAGCTTCATTAAGTAATGATTTTTATGGCAAATTTTTATTTTTTCTGAAGGGTGTCCGTGTCCCTAACTCTGCGCACTCATTTTTGCAATGCTCCTTATTCTGCGCATTTAGGTTCCTAACTCTGGGCACTCGATAAATTCTTTATAACAGTTGCTATAGTTTACTAAAAGCATTACTAGCATTTAAACTCTTCATTAATCTTCATTTTCTTGCTTTATACGGCTTTACGTCCCCGGTGGAGCGTGGAATGTTTCTAACATAGAAGTATACTAAGTGCAGTGAATTTTATCTTTAATTCAATCCTTGATAATTACTGTTACTGAATGCCATTAAGAGCAACTCTCAAAATAATCGAAATCATCATATGATTTCCAAAACATGTAATTAACTTAGTTTTCTAAAATCTAAACCAACATAAAAAAGGGTACAAACTATGGAAAATTAGCTTTTTCACTGTTTATGTATTTTCACTAGAAAATATAAAAAGCAAATTTTCTTTGGTTCGGTTCGGGTCCGGGTTTGGTATTAAATAATTGTCTCGGATTCGGGTCGGATCCGGATTTGAAGAAAATAAATAAGAACATTTCTATTAAATACGCTTATGAATAGTTTAAGCGAAAGGGTATATCCATTCTTAATGTATTCTTAATGTATCGAGAAGTATCGCCGCTCTGTATAAGCGTGACGTAATTAATGAACGATTTCTATTGCAGATCAATAACAGTACTTTATAGGCGTTTCTATATAGCAAATACGATTAAACCTTGATGTTCCATTACTCGATATTGACTCATGAAACTATACAAAAAATCAAAATTATTTTATTGCATGGTTAGGGAGCATTCAAAAATTACGTGCATCGTTCAGGGGAAGAGGAGTCTACGAAAATGTGACAATGCATTACGTACTGTAAAAATCGCGACAGGGGATTGAAGGGACAGAGTGTAGAAATCCTTAAAATATGATGGACGTCATTTCTTAATCTTCTTTTGATGGTTCCCTCAAACAATTTTCCAAAGCATTTTCATTCCATATCTCGATGGTGTCGACAAGTCTATGATTCCCTTCAATATCAACCTCTGGAGGGTTGATTGTATGTTGAAAATGACGTTTTATAACTGCTGCGCAAAGTAAGGAACATAGTTGAAAAATGGTTCCTTACTATGCGCACTTAAGAAGAATAAGAAAATGAAGAGAAAATAAGTTGCACTGTGCCAGTGATGATTGCTCGATTAATAAACTAGTGCATACGTACTAAAAATCTGAAATATATTCTCTTTAATTGGCTTCAAATGACTTGAGTGATGAGGTACTCCCTTAGCATTTTTGCTAACGGGTAGTCAATTTGGACGTTTTTCAATATTTTTAAAGCTATTTTATTTTTTATTTAAGTAATAAACGTAAATTTGTCAAGAAAATTCTTCGCGTACTTTTTATTACTATTGTAGCATTGTATGAAAAAAAGAATTTAAACAAAAATTTAAGTATTTTACCAGATTTTGGTGGATTTTGGTAAAAGTGCGCAGAGTTAGGGGCCCTCACGGTATTTGTATATTTAACAAAACTATCACAATCACTTCTAATGCCATTTTCAAATTCTCACCACCATACATTTTTTCAAACATTATTATTAGCACCTTCACAATCACTAGTTTTATAACGACGAGTGTAACGCAGAGTTTCACCAAACACACATTCTTATGTTGCATTATAAAACGATTGAACACACGTTGGCTTTGAAACTTAACCACCATTACTGATTAGTACAAAGGATTCTACAGCTCGTGTAACTGAACTCAACCATCAACAACCAGGACTGGTTTATAAGCAACTACTGAGCCCTGGCGGTCCCTCCGTCCGAAGAGGACCTGATAATATGCCGAAACATATTAACAGATCCTCTGCCTGAATGCAGCCGTTTCATTATAAATCATGATCCGTTAGAGGTGTGCCAAAGTATTGGGAAGGTGATATGTTTCACAGACGGGTATTATTATGGTGCACCTTCTTCTTAGGCACCGTCAAACCCTGTGTTCTTGGCCAGGGTAGTTTAAGAGGGTCTTTAAGCCCATGTTGCCATCCTATCAATATACTTGTCTTGTATAGTATATGTATCTTATTTTTTACAAAACTTTTATATTTTTCCCTTGAAGTGTGGATCAAAAGCTACTATTGCTATTATAGCTTTCGAAGCTTTGGTACCCTTTGAAAATAATACTATCAATAATTATTAGTAACTGCTAAAATGTTAAACAATAAATGAGCTCAGTTTTTGGCCTCTAATAAAATGCTATTGCATATAGTAATCTGTAAACTAATACCGTCAAACGGGGTGACTTGCAACACATTGTAATTCACAACTAATTTTCACTATAAAACACAAATTGCAAAAGAAAATTCGTTTTAAATCGTGTGACTCACAATCCAAGTAGGGGCCACGATTAAATCTGTTTTTTATAAATATGTTTATACATTAAACATAATTCTTTTAAATGTCTTGAAAACTGACACTTGATGAAGGTTAAAATCGTGACCTGAAAACATGAGATAGATTTTATTTACAAAATTAATACTCTACATGGTGTTTCTATAACTAATAAGCGATGATATTACGAATTTTATTTTACGAAATTGTAGCAATGATTTTCTTTCATTTCATTTTGCAGCGTTTGGTGGGGCAATGAGAGCGCAAGTCAGTCCAAAGCCGGGGGAAGGGATAGGTAATGGCCGTAATAGTCTATGCGGACCACTTGAACACCATCGGAAAGGATAAGAAGGGTTGGGGTAGGGTATAGGGAATGGAGAAGACTTGACACAGTAATGCGATTAATGCTGCAAAATGTAAATGTGCTGAGAGCAATTAAATTTGAGTTTTGAAGTTAGATTTGACTTATTAAAATTCCAAATAGATCGGCCATTGTACAAGTAAGAAAGAATATGCTGATCGCTTTCCAGAAATTTTATAAACAACAAAATAATAACAATATGAGGGCTGCTGATGGCACAATGCGACGCTTTAGGAGATTTTGATACTGATTGAACATTACTATACAGAGCGCAATTCAATCGATGGTGATAACTTTACAAACTTTATCTGTTTTTGCACTGATTGACGATACTGATTCAAATAAAAATATTTTAAAAATATTTGATATTATTAGTTCATTTGTTTGTGTGATCTAAGTGTTAATAATGGAAAAACATACATACCCTTAATAATAATACTTCCCTGATCAGAAATATTATATTTTGAGCGCCCTTTTCGAAGCTATTCTATCCAGGTATCCATGTACTGCTTTCAATCCTGAAATTATTCTTATTGTGCATGCTCATGCGTTATATTAGTGATGCTCATAATCATGCAACAGATAAGAAGGAGAGAAAAAGAGAATATAGAAACAGTGATTAGTAATGAGTTAATTATGTAGTTTTGTTAGAATTATAAACAATTAAACAGTAGTAATGAATAGCTTTTAAAATGACTTTGCAGCATAGCTGAGCCTTTCGGATCGTAAGACCGATGTATAAAAATAATTTGTTTCGAAATTGTCCGCGTGGTCTTCTAGTGCCCCTATTAGATAAGAATCAATCATAGACGTACATACCGAATGCTCGCCATGACCCTATGACCAACATTTGTATATGTATAGCCTTAGCTGATGTGGCTTTTCTAATAGGTAGTTCTTTCACTCATTGATTGTCTTCAAAACCTTGTCAAGTATAGAAAATTGATTTTATTTCATTTATTACTATATTGAAGCTACATTGTACTTATCAAGTATTAGGTATTATTTTATGTTTTTATCACTATTGTTATTATCAAGGCCAAAATTCCCAGTGAGTGAAGAATTTTATAGTACTAGAACACCATAGAAGATCGCTAAACATTACCTAATCATCGAACGGCTTTTTGTTCTATTATTTTAGGTAGATGCTATTGATCTCCCTTTGCTCCTATCCGCAACCCGGTGCACGCGCCCTGTTGGTTTTCGAAAACCTCGTAGAAGATTACAAACCGTCAATGGCATTCCCAATTACTACCCCACATTGCACATTCAAGGGTCTAATTGTGCTCCTAACCCACCCTCAGTTCGTAATCTTCTCGCCAGTTTGAAATTATATTTTCCCGAAGTGAAAGTAATTTTGATGAGTGATAGCCTAGTGCAGCCCAACTGCATAGTACAGTAGTTTAACCAGAATTTTAGGTCAGAAGATAAAATCTAAATTTTGTAATAAAAAGGTTGCCATTGCTTTGAAATTCACCCAACATCTAATCAAAACTACTAACAACAGCGATCAATTATCAAAATTCATCGCTCCCTGGAAAATATAATCCCAAGCCCAGGGGAAATTGTAGCAATGATTTTCTAATAAAAAATATTTTAATAAAAATGTACCTACACGGGGTGACTTGCAACACTTTATTTCCAAGCAATTTAGAGTTTTATAAAAGTGGAAAACTTTTATGTTAGGTCTACTTTATAATCAAAAGAGTAATAATTCATCAATCAACTACAAACACTCGTTAAAAATATTATTCAGTCAAGATATTGGACCTTGATGATTTAACACATCTTTTTCCGATACAAAAATAGCTCATTTTTTTCTTACAAAAAGGTATTCAAAATGCTCTTGTACTGGTTCGAATGCTTCAAATATATGAATAGCAATACTTCACAAGTGTGACTAATGAAAAATATCAACATTTTATTGGCAAAAACTAAATTAGCATTGAGTGTTGGAACGCACAAGGACATTTAAAAAATTACACCTTTTTAATGACTTTTGATATGACAAAATAATTCGATTCAATTTTCTGTCATCCCATTCTGTTGGCGGGCCGGCAATTAAAAGTTCTTAAAGAAATTTAGAACTTTAGATGACGTTTAGATTATGGTTTTGGTAGATTGAAGTTGAAAAGTGTTGCAAGTCACCCCGTTTGACGGTACCGAAAAAGTGATGTCCTAAAATGATTTTGCCAGCGATTAAGGTTTATGTGCAGGTTTAAATTTTAAAAATAGTAATTTTAGAGAATTTTAGAAAAATCGATTTTTATCTCTGTAACGTATAATTCGATTGCAATATGATTGCGAATTATGTCAGACCTTTCAACCGATGAAAAAAGAGCTTAAATCGGATTGAAAAAGCTGAGAAATCGATCAAAATGTAAAAAGTTGAATATTTTAAAATAAACCTATTATTTTTTCCAGTACTTTACAAAATTCTTCCATTGTAACTTTCTGTAACTAGTAATCCGATTTTAATATAAATTTGAAGGGTTATGAATAAGTCAGAGCTTCCATTAGCCGATGAAAGAACTTAAATCGGTTCAAAAATGGCTGAAAAATGCGACAGTTGAAAGTATTAGAATATGCTTTTTCTTGTAATTTACGATACTGTTTGAATCATAACTCTGTAACGAAAAGTCCGATCGTAATGAAATTTAAGGTGAAGATGCATCGAAGCCAAACTTCAAATTTTCAAAAGCGCATATCCAGGGAACTTAACAGCTGAAACCTTAATCGATTGGTCACCACCACGTGTGGTCAATCGATTAGGTTTTCAGCTCAAACCGCTGTCTGGTTCTCTAGATTTGTGCTCTTGAAAATTTGTGGTTTGGCTTCGATGCATCTTCACCTTAATAGCGTTCTATGGGAATGTTGTAGCTTTCATTTGGATCTAAAAGTATTTAAATCAGCCTCCTGACACCGCCCATACTACCCCATTGGAAAATAACGAGCAAACATCTTTGGTTCCCCCTGGGAAGTGGTTTCCACTGACAACTCAATGTTTGTAAACAAATAGTCGTTTAAGGACTAACAATCGAGAAAGGCGTAATATTTGTTGCAGAAAAAATCTTTTCTCTCAACAACAGTTATGTTGGCACAAACAAACGGTTGCTAACTATTCGTTTGCCGTACAGCAAGGTAATTTGAGTTGGTGTGGTTAGCGTGGAACCGTGGAACACATTTGAATATCGGAGAAAAATTTCCCTGATATGATTACGCCAATGTACGTTGTTGTTCTTGAGTTTGATGCCGACCTCAAAAACATGGCTGCCTAGCACCGGGTTGATTTAAATTGGTTGACAAACGGCTGAGATAATTAGGTGACATTTTTGTAACACACACACACACACACACACACACACACACACACACACACACACACACACACACACACACACACACACACACACACACACACACACACACACACACACACACACACACACACACACACGGGTTGCAAAATGGTGAGTCGACAACCAGGAAGGAGCGTCCAACATGGCTCTGGTCCTCACAAGCCCCTACCTCACGCTTCCACGGGTCTAACGATGACAAAGACCGCCAGCTAAGGGTTGCGTACTTAGCTGGTAGTGCAACCTGGGCACTGTTGTCCTTCTGACATCAGCTAGAGTGAGGAGGTGCCAGGTGGAAGCTTGGGATTTTTACCCTTTCCAAGCGAAACTCATACATACAGCCGTATGGAATACCACCTTTGGTACTTCCTTCGGGAGGTGGCCGAGCGTCTGGTCCATCTGACCAGGGGCTCAAGCATGGTCTACCTAGGATGTGGCGGGGGTTCATCAGTGGGCTCTGGTGAATCTCTACAAAAAACCACATATCTGTAAGTAACCCTGAACAAGCGACCTGGTACCGCTTTCAAAGTGCCTTAGCCCAACCATTGGAGTGCCAACCGGCACATTAGGATCGATGCCAGTAAGATCCTAATTACGGCATACTGGCTGCAAGGACAAGGACAAGGTCAAGGACTGTATCAACACGACGTTATAGAGCTGACAATCGCTCTATTCCACTTCCTTAGTAAGAATGGGTGACACTATTCTGAAACGGCAGGTGGGCTAATGGAACGGTTGCCCCCGTCCCGTTAAAACCGTGGCAGGCCTCCTAGTACGTTCAAAGCTCGCCACCTTAGCTGGTGGAAGTAGGCTCAGATGGATATTCCTGACTAGCGTCGATCTGGCTCTGAACCCGGTACCCCATGAAGGACCGTGTCAGCCCTCGCGTGGACCTCACTGCAAGCAAAGGTACCCATGGGATCACAAGGACGACTACTTACGACGGGTGGAGATAGCGGCTTGGAGGGGGGACCCTTAAGCATGGAAGTTAACAACATCAACGTAGGTGAAACAGCGAATCCGTTCGCAAAAAGTGGCTTGCCGAGGTCGCCACCGAAGCAATGCCAACAGCAGGAGCTGGAACAGCAGCAGCTGGAACACCAGCAGAGCGAAGATGAACTGCACGAGCAGCGAACACGTGAACAGGAGCGGCGGGATAAGTCGCAAAGTGAGCAGGAGCAGCGTGAGAGACAGCAGCAACATCAGCTGCAAAGTGCGTGGAAGTTACCCCCGAGGCAATCGAAGGTGGAAGCGGCGAAAACCGTCGTAGATGAGCTTCGGGAATTCGTCGATAAGAGGCACAACGTGCACAAAGACATTAAGGACCTCGTGGCAAGGATTCAAGGAACCCTCGGATCCGCCGTCAAGGACTGGAGGAAAGTGATGCAGAGGATTGAAGCTGTTGAAACCGAGTTAGCGGCGACCAAAAAGGCCCTGGCAGCTGCGGTAGTGCAGCCGGAAAAAACCGGCATAGCCCCTCGGAAAGACAGCAAGGGGAAAGAAAGGTCAGCGGGAATAGGAACTACGCCAAGTTTCACCCCCAAAAGACATAGGTCGTCACCAGGAGACGAAAGACAGGCTGTATCCAAGAAGCCGAAAAACGTAAATCCAAAACCGGCGGATGAAGTGCTCAGAGGGGGACCTGGCGATATCCCATGGCAAGAGGTCCGGAACAAGAAGAAGAGAGGCAAACAGGAGAGTGCCAGAAAGCAAAGGCCAATCAGGAAGAAGGCAAAATGCGAAGCTGTTGTCGTCAAAACTAGCGAGGACACTTATGCTGAAGTCTTGCGGGCCATGAGGACGGACCCTCAACTAAAGGAGTTTAGTGCCGACGTTCAGAAGATCAGACGCACCCAGACGGGAGACATGCTCATCGAGCTAAAAAAAGACTCGGTGAACAAAAGCTCGACATACAAAGAGCTAACCGAGAGAGTCATGGGCGAAAAGGTGCAGGTGAAAGCCATGTGCCCTGAAGTGACACTCCAATTGCGGGATCTGGATTGGATCACCACCGAAGAGGAAGTGAGGACCGCCATAAAGGAGCAGTGCGATCTGGAAACGGTGCAGATGACAGTACGGCTAAGAAGAGCACCGCTTGGTACACAGGCGGCGTCGATAAAGCTCCCAGTAGACGCAGCCAACAAAGCGCTGGAAGTCGGGAAAATTCGAGTCGGTTGTTCAGTATGTCCACTGAAGATCTCCCAGAGACCGGAGGGATGCTACAGGTGCCTGGAATACGGCCACCTGGCACGGAACTGCGAAGGACCAGACAGAAGTAAGCTCTGTAGATGGTGTGGCGACGAAGGTCACAAGGCGCAAGATTGCAACAATAAGCAAAGGTGCCTGATCTGCAAGGACAAAAGTCGCAACAGACACGCGACGGGAGGCCCTAAGTGCCCGGCCTTCAAGCGAGCGAGAAATTCTAAACCGCAGTGGAGGTAACTCAGCTAAACCTCAACCACTGTGACACAGCGCAACAGCTGCTGTGGAAGTCCGTATCGGAATCGAAGTGCGACGTAGCTATCCTTGCCGAGCCGTATCGAGTACCAGCTGGAAACGGCAACTGGACCGCTGATAAGGCGAAGACAGCGGCAATCTGGACGATGGGGAGGTATCCTATCCAGGAAATAGTGTTCCAGGCGGACGAAGGCTTCGTTATTGCAAAGGTTAACGAGGTGTACGTGTGCAGCTGCTACGCACCCCCCCGCTGGACATTGGACCAGTTCAACGAGATGCTGGACGAGCTAACCGATAAGCTAGCCGACCGGAGACCAGTCGTCATCGCTGGCGACTTCAATGCTTGGGCAGTTGAGTGGGGCAGCCGTCTCACCAACCCAAGAGGGCGTAGTCTACTAGAAGCGCTGGCAAGGCTGGACGTAGACTTGGGTAACGAAGGAACAACCAGCACCTACCGTAGAGATGGCCGGGAATCAATAATCGACATCACTTTCTGTAGTCCTGTGTTGACGGGAGGCCTGAACTGGAGAGTCTGCGATGGGTACACTCATAGCGATCATCAGGAGGTCCGGTATAGAATTGGTGGAAGAACACAATGCTCACAGAGAGCGAGTACACCTCATGAGCAGATGTGGAAAACGAAACGTTTTAACGAAGAGCTTTTCGTGGAAGCCCTCAGAAGAGAAGAGCAGGTTCTGAACTTGAGATCGGAGGAGTTAACGGCTGCGATGGTACGAGCATGCGACATTGCCATGCCACGGAAGGTCGAGCCGAAATACAGACGTCGTCCGGTATACTGGTGGAATGAGACACTTGGCAACCTCCGCAAAAGATGTCTCCAAGCCAGGAGACGGATGCAAAGAGCCAAAACCGATGGTGAGAGGGAAGAGCGAAGAGTAACATTGAGGGCGGCGAAAGCCGATCTGAAAAGAGAAATTTCGCTGAGCAAGAGAACGTGCTTCAAGGAGTTGTGTCGCGATGCCAATGCAAATCCGTGGGGAGATGCATACAGGGTGGCGATGGCCAAGATCAGTGGTCCAGCCGTACCCGCTGAAACATGCCCAGAGAAGTTGCAGATTATCGTCGACGGGTTGTTCCCACAACACGCGCCAACGGTCTGGCCACCGACACCGTATGGCCAGGAAGGTGAAGAAAGAGCAATCATTACCAATGAGGAGCTCATAGAGGCGGCCAAGAAAATGAAGCCGAAGAAAGCGCCTGGCCCTGATGGTATCCCCAACGTAGCGTTGAAAGCTGCTATCACGGCCAACCCAGATATGTTCCGGACATCACTCCAGATCTGCTTAGATGAGGGACATTTCCCAGCACAGTGGAAAAGGCAAAAACTGGTTCTGCTACCGAAACCGGGTAAGCCCCCCGGTGAACCAGGCTCGTTTCGGCCGATATGTTTGCTTGACACACTCGGAAAGCTGTTGGAGAGGATCATCCTCAATAGACTGATGGCGTTCACTGAGGGAGAGCGTGGACTGTCGGAGTGGCAGTATGGATTCCGGAAAGGAAAGTCAACGGTAGATGCCATCAAAACAGTGATTGACACAGCCGACAAAGCAAGGACAAAAAAACGTAGAGGTAACCGTTACTGTGCTGTCGTGACGATAGATGTGAGAAACGCCTTTAACAGTGCAAGCTGGGAAGCCATTGCTGTGGCGTTACATAAAATGAAGGTTCCGGATTATCTGTGCAAGATACTAGGAAGCTACTTTGAAAACCGGGTCTTGAGCTACAGCACTAGCGAAGGACAGAAGACGAGGTCGGTAAATGCGGGAGTTCCACAGGGCTCTATCCTGGGTCCAACGTTGTGGAATGCTATGTACGACGGAGTGCTGACGCTTAGGCTGCCAACAGGCGTCAAAATCGTTGGATTTGCAGACGACATCACGCTTGTGGTCATTGGTGACTCACTGGAAAGGGTGGAGGTTCTCGCTACAGAAGCAGTGGACGCAGTCGAAAACTGGATGTACGAGAAGAAACTGGTGATAGCCCACCAAAAAACGGAGCTGTTGCTTATCAGCAATCGAAAAGTGGTGCAGAAGGCTGAGATTACAGTGGGAGAACACACCATAGCCTCAAAGCGGGAGCTAAAACACCTCGGCGTAATGATCGACGATCGGCTGAACTTCAACTGCCATGTCGATTACGCGTGCGAGAAAGCAGCAAGGGCAGTCACAGCGCTGTCCAGGATCATGCCGAATAACTCGGCGATTTGCAGCAGTAAGCGGAGGCTATTGTCTAGCGTGGCTACGTCGATCCTGAGGTACGCTAGCCCGGCGTGGGGAACCGCAATGAAGACGAAGAGGAACCGAGTCAAGCTTAGCAGCACGTATAGGCTGATGGCCATGCGGGTAGCGAGTGCCTACCGAACCATATCTTCGGAGGCAGTATGCGTGATTGCCGGAATGGTCCCTATCGGCTACGTTTTGGAAGAGGATAAGGAGTGCTACGAAGCTAGTAGTACTAGAGGAGCCCGGAAGATTGCCCGAGCCGACACGATGGTGAAATGGCAACGCGAGTGGGATACCGCTGAGAAGGGAAGGTGGACTTATCGCCTTATTCCAAATCTGGCGAAATGGGTGAGCAGATCCCATGGAGAAGTCAACTTCCACTTGACGCAGTTCTTGTCAGGTCACGGCTGCTTCAAGAAATATCTGCACAGGTTCGGCCACGCAGAGTCGCCGCTCTGCGCTGAGTGCCCAGTCGTAGAGGAGTCGCCGGAACACGTCATTTTCGAGTGTCCACGTTTTGCTGCGGAACGTAGCGAGATGACAGCGGTCTGCGGGGCTGACGTAACCGTAGACAACGTAGTGGATAGAATGTGTAGCGATGAGGTGATGTGGAACGCGGTGAACATGGCGGTGACGAAAATAATGTCATTGCTTCAGCGGAAGTGGAGGGAGGAACAAGCCGGTGAACCGGAAGTCAGTCTCCAACCGGAATCGCCGAACCGACCTCGGCACCCAACCGGTAGGTAAGCTTGATCCACCGTCGGGGACAAGACCGAGTAGATCGTGGAAAAGCCCCGGAAATTGTAGGCTTCGTGGCCGTGCGGTTAGCGGCGTCAGTCGTTTAGGCATATTGTGCCATGAAGTGTGGGTTCGATTCCCACTCCAGTCGGTGGAAACTTTTCGTCAAACGAAAAATTCATCATTGGGCTACTGGGTGTTTCGTGTTGTCCGTTGCCTAATGTTTGTGATTGTTCAGTCTGTGCAGCCTTGAGCTGAAGACGGTGTAAATTGTCTTGCCAAATTGGTCGTCAGGGCACCTGTGAACCGGAAGTCATCCACCAACCGGAATCGCAGGATCGACCTTGGCACCTATCCGGGCAGCATCGGTACCGGAAGAACTTCCACCTCCGGGGAAGTCTTCGTCGGGGTAGGGTAGATTCACCGCCGGGGACTGGAGTGCTAAATGGCACGCGTCCAGCACCGAGAGAACTTCCTTCGTCAGGGAGTTTCTGGCACCCATGGTATCGTGAGCCGAATTGGCTGAATATGGCATGTTTAGATCACAAACTAGGAATACTAACAAATTATTAATGGGAGCCGAAGGGCTCAGCATGGCATGGCATTCGCTGAAAGCGAAACAAATTAATAATGGAACTAACAAATTAATGATGGAGCCGAAGGGCTAAATGAAGGGTGCGCGTAGCATGTGTCGCCTCTTCTTCGAAGTAATACCGCAAGGTGGTGCCGGAGAAGAATTCTTTACGGTGACGGTGTACCTAGGAGACTGTTTTTTAGTGGGTAGGCGCCCCATTGCGAATCCCACACAGTGCCAAACCATACACTGTGGCATGAGCATGAACAAATACAGGCCAGTCTTGAGAAGATTTTTTTAACTCCTAGAGATGCATGAAAAAAAAAAAAAAAAAACACACACACACACACACACACACACACACACACACACACACACACACACACACACAGGGGCAGCAGGGACAGGAGTCCAGGGGCTTGACGAACCCCCCCTCTGCGAGTCGGGTGGGAGCTTAGGAAGCATTTCTTAAGCGAAAAAACTCCATGCATCCGTATGGATTACCACCTTTTGGCACTTCTCTCGAGAAGTGACCGAGCTCCTCCCAGTTAGCTCAAGCAGAGGATGCCTAGGATGTGGTGGGGGTTCAACAGTGGGCTCTGTTGGATCTCTGCAAAAAGCCACATATCCGCAAGCAACTCCGTACAAGCGGCCTGGCACCGCTTTCAAAGTGCCTTAGCCCAACCATTGGAGTGCCAACCGGCACATCAGGATCGATGCCAGTAACATCCTGATTATGGTATACTGGTGAAGGCGTTCAACAACGGACAAGCTACGGATCACGGATTGGATGGCGTTATTGGGCTGACAGTCGGGCCATTCTGCTCCCTGATTAAGGAAGGGTGACACCGACCTGAAACGGCGAGTGGGCTCATGGTTCGATTGCCTCCGTCCCGTTAAAACCTTGGCAGGCCTCCGGATACGTTCGAAATCTGTCCATCAGTTCTGATGAGTACGTAGGTTCGGATGGAACATTCCCGATCTACGCCGATCTGGCACTGTACCCGGCCCCCATAAGGGTCCGTGTCAACCCTCGCATGGCCTCAATGCTTGCAGGTATAGTTGCTTGCAGGTACAGATAACCATGGGATCGTGAAGGCGACTACGTACGGCGGATGGAGATAGCGGCTCGGAGGGGGGACCCTGAAGAATGGAAGTAAGCGTAATTGAAGTTGAGGAAGAAGTGACAAATCCGTTTGTCAAGAGTGGATTGGTGAGGACACCGCCGCCGCAAACCCAGCAGGTGCAAAAGCAGCCCACGAACGAGCAGCAGGCTCAGCAGCAGGGTCAGCAGCAGTATAGCGTGTGGACGAAACCACCACAACCACCGAGGGTAGAGACAGCGAAAAAGTTGGTGGACGAGCTGCACGAGTATGTGGATAAGAGAAGTAACGTGCACAAAGACATCAAGGCGTTGGTGATTAAGCTCCAAGGCGCTCTTGGTTCAGCTGTAAAGGAGTGGAAAAACGTAGTGCAGAGAGCAGAAGCAGGGGAGAAGGAGTTGTTAGCGGTTAAAACTGCCTTAGAGGCATGTCGCGCAGCGGAAATGCGAAGGGCAGAAGCCGACACAGCTACGAGGGAGGTCAACGCGGCGAGAAGTATCCCCCCAGGGGTGCAGTCCACGCCCTTCTTTACACCGAAGAGGCCAAGGGCATCGCCTGGAGATGTCAGACCAGGTGGTCCCAAGAGACACAAGGATGTCCGTGTCACTGGAGCTAAACCACCACCAGAAGCAACCGACGTGGTAAACAGCCACACTGAATGGCAGGTCGTTGGCAAAAAGAATAGAAAGAAGGAGAAAGCGAGCAAGAAAAAACCGCCCGAAAAACGTAAGGTCGTTAGGACGAGGAATAAGAGCGAGGCTCTCATCGTCAAAGCGAGTGACGACTCGTACGCCGAAGTTCTACGCGCTATGCGGATGAACCCGGATCTTAAGGAGCTAGGGGAAGACGTGCAAAAGGTCAGGCGCACTCGTAATGGGGAGATGCTCTTTGAGCTGAAAAGAGATCCCAAGGCAGGCAGCATCTCGTACAAGGAGCTTACCGAGAAAGCTCTCGGAAACAAGGTGGAAGTAAGAGCCTTGTGCCCGGAAGCGACTCTCCTGTGTAAAGATCTGGACGAGATTACCACGGAGGAGGAAGTAAAATTAGCCCTGAAGGAGCAATGCGAGCTAGGAGAGGTCCAGATGACCATCCGTATCAGGAATGGGCCTGATGGCACGAAGGTAGCATCAATTAAGCTGCCAGTAGATGCAGCTAATAAAGCGTTGAGAGTGGAGAAAGTATGTGTGGGCTGGTCTGTGTGCCCGCTGAGCGTTTCCCAACAACCGGACGTGTGCTTCAAGTGTCTGGGCTTTGGTCACTTCGCACGGAATTGCCAAGGGCCAGATAGGAGCAAACTATGCAGAAGGTGTGGCGAGGAAGGTCACAAGGCAAAGGATTGCTCGAAGCCTCCGAAATGCCTAATTTGCGCTGCTACGGGGGATAACAAACACCCTACAGGCGGTAGCAGATGCCCAGCCTCCAAACGAGCGAGAGCAACGAAGTCCCAGTGGAGGTAGTGCAAATCAACCTCAACCACTGTGATACGGCACAACATCTTCTGCGGCAATCTGTTGCGGAACATAGATGCGATGTTGCGATAATTTCGGAGCCATACCAAATTCCACCCGGAGATGGAAACTGGATATCAGACGGAACCAAAACTGCAGCGATATGGACAGTGGGAAAATACCCCATTCAAGAAGTGGTGCACTGCGCAGATGAAGGATTCGTTATAGCCAAAATCAACGGTGTCTTCATCTGTAGTTGTTATGCACCTCCACGATGGACGATCGAACAGTTCAACCGGATGTTGGACAAACTGACGGAAGAGCTAACCGACCGAAGACCAGTGGTAGTAGCTGGAGACTTCAATGCTTGGGCGGTCGAATGGGGCAGCCGCCTCACGAACCCAAGGGGGAGCAGCCTTCTGGAGGCCCTAGCTAAGTTGAACGTCGATCTCGCCAATGACGGTACCACCACCACCTACCGTAAGGATGGTCGAGAGTCTATCATCGATGTCACTTTCTGCAGCCCAGGAATGATACGTGATATGAACTGGAGAGTATGCGAGGATTACACCCACAGCGACCACCAAGCGATTCGGTACCGCTTTGGGCGCTGTTTGCAGATGGAATCGAGTGGAGCCCAGATATACGAGCGGAGGTGGAAAACAGAGATTTTTAACAAGGACGTTTTCGTGGAAGCGATGAGGCGTGAGGATAACTTAGTAAACCTAAGCGCAGAGGAGTTGACTGCAGCCCTATCGCGGGCGTGCGATGCAACTATGCCGAGGATGGGGAAACCTAGAAACTGTCGACGACCAGCCTACTGGTGGAATTCGACGATCGGTGACCTACGCGCACATTGCTTCCAAGCTAGGAGGAGGATGCAGAGGGCTAGCAACAACGTCGAAAGAGAAGAAAGAAGATTGCCCTATAGGGCGGCAAGGGCCGCACTCAACAAGGCAATCAAGCTCAGCAAGAAAGCGTGCCTGGAAGAGCTCTACCGCAATGCCAACGAAAACCCGTGGGGGAATGCCTACAAAGTGGCCATGGCGAAGATGAAAGGTCCAGCAATACCACCCGACAGATGTCCGGAGAAAATGAAGGTTATTATCGAAACTCTTTTTCCGACGCACGAGCCTACGGTCTGGCCACCTACACCGTACGATGAACAGGATGTACACGACGAAGAGACCCGTGTAACGAACGAGGAACTGGTCGTGGTATCGAAAGCCTTACCAGTGAAGAAGGCACCGGGTCCGGACGGGATTCCAAACTTGGCCCTTAAAACGGCAATCCAGGAGAATCCAGACATGTTCAGGACTACACTGCAAAAATGTATGGAGGACGGAAACTTTCCCGACATTTGGAAGCGACAAAAGCTGGTGCTGCTACCAAAGCCAGGTAAGCCGCCCGGCGATCCTTCTGCATATAGGCCGATATGCTTGTTGGATACTGTCGGAAAACTGTTGGAGAGAGTGATTCTTAACAGGCTTACGAAGTATACGGAGAACGAGAACGGTCTATCGAACATGCAGTATGGATTCCGGAAAGGTAGATCTACGATAGATGCCATCCGAATGGTAGTGGAAACCATGGAGACGGCACAGAAGCAGCAGAGGAGAGGGAACCGATATTGTGCGGTTGTCACTCTTGACGTTAAAAACGCTTTCAACAGCGCCAGCTGGGTAGCAATTGCCGACTCGTTGCACAGGTTGAGGGTGCCTAAGTATCTATGTCAGATTCTGAAAAGCTATTTTCAGAACCGGACACTGATATATGAAACAGATGCCGGGATCAGAAATCTGTTGGTTACGGCGGGCGTTCCACAGGGATCCATCTTGGGTCCCACCCTTTGGAATGTCATGTACGATGAAGTGCTGAAGCTGAACCTGCCCAGAGGAGTCAAGATTGTCGGTTTTGCGGACGATGTAGTGCTTGTAGTGATCGGCGAATCACGGGAAGAGGTGGAGGTACTGGCAACGGAGGCGATAGATGCCGTGGAAAATTGGATGCGAGAGAAGAAGCTAGCGTTGGCCCATCAAAAGACTGAATTGGTTATGATCAGTAACCGGAAGGCAGTACAAAATGTGAGCATCATGGTCGGTGAGTGCATCATAAACTCGAAGCGAGAAGTGAAACACCTGGGCGTGATGTTGGACGACCGTTTGAATTTCAACAGTCACGTCGACTACGTCTGCAATAAGGCGACAAAGGTGATATCGGCCTTATCCCGAATTATGCCTAACAATTCTGCGATTTCCAGTAGCAAGAGGAGGCTACTGGCGAGCGTGTCAACGTCGATCATCCGGTATGCAGCTCCAGCGTGGTCGGCGGCACTGAAGACAGGACGAAATCGTGCCCAGTTGAACCGTACGTTTAGGCTGATGGCAATGCGTGTAGCGAGTGCGTATCGAACGATATCATCGCACGCCGTGCACGTAATAGCCGGAATGATTCCTATCTGCCTTCTACTGGAGGAGGATAGCGAGTGCTACAGGGATCGAGCCACAGGGAGAGGCCGGAACAGAGCGAGAGCCAACACGCTTAGTAAATGGCAGCAGCAATGGAACAACGCAGAGAAGGGCAGGTGGACTTACCGACTGATTCCAAACGTGTCGATATGGACCACTAGAGCGCACGGCGAGATTAATTTTCAACTGACGCAATTCCTGTCTGGTCATGGCTGCTTTAAGCAGTACTTGCACAGGTTCGGTCACGCAAGGTCACCGTTGTGCCCTGAATGCCGAGACATAGAAGAAACACCAGAGCACGTAGTCTTTACTTGCCCACGGTTTGCACAGCAGCGAAGCGAAATGACTGCCATCGTCGGAGACGACGTGAACGTGGAAAATATCGTCCTAAAGATGTGTAGTAATGAAGATAAGTGGAACGCGGTGAACCGATCTGTTGTTCAGATTATGTCAACACTACAGCGGACATGGCGAGAGGAGCAGCGTCAGATGACGTAGGCAGCCCTGCCGAACGAAGAAGGGCGCCGGACTGTTTTCGACACTCTAAAAGAGCGGACGAAGGGAAAGTGATACTGCTCGGTTCCGGGAGATATTCCTTTGCCGGGGAACTCTCCGCCGGAGTAGGCTAGATCCACCGCCGGGGACTAGCTGAGTAGACGCGACGTAGCACCGGTCCCGGGTCGTAGGAGCACCAGTGAACCGGAAGTTAGCCTCCACCGGAATCGCTGGACTGACTCCGGCACCCTACCGGTCGGCCCGTAAAAAATTGAAGAGCAGCAGTAGCAGCAGCAGAAGAAGAATCGGTATCGGAAGAACTTCCATCGCCGGGGAATTCTTCGTCGGTGTAGGCTAGGTTCACCGCCGGGGACTAGGTGAGTAGACGTGTCATAGCGACGGTTGAGGGTCGTCGGGGCACCAGTGAACCGGAAGCTAGGCTCCACCGGAATCGCTGGACTGACTTCGGCACCCCTCCGGTCGGCTCGTATCGTAGAAGTAGAAGAATCGGTGTCGGGAGAAATTCCACCGCCGGGGAACTCTCCGTCGGTGTAGATTAGGTCCACCGTCGGGGACTGGTCGAGTAGAATACGTCGGAACGCTGGTATTGATTAGTCGGGGCGCCTACGAACCGGAAGTTATGCTCAACCGGAATCGTTGGACCGACCTCGGCATCTTACCAGCTGAACTATGGAAAGGAGATGGTCGCCGTAACCTACGAGTGCGGGCTTTGTATGAGCTCAGAGTGGTGCACAAACTGGAGCCGAAGGGCTCAGAATGTTGCATGTAGGTACTAACAAATTGACGGGTCGCCAAAGGGCGAAAATAGGTATTAACAAATTACTAACGAGTGGAGCCGAAGGGCTCAGCATGAGGCACGTCGTTGAACGGTTTTAAAACTGCTAACAGGAGTCGAAGGGCTCAGGAGCCAAAGGGCTCAGGAGCCGAAGGGCTCAGGAGCCGAAGGGCTCAGCATGTAGAATAACAAATTGAAGTGGTGCGCTCAGCACGTTGTCCTCCCCTTCGAAGTAATACCGGAAGGTAGTTCCGGAGGGTGATGGTGATGGTACTAAACCTAGGAGAGTGTTTTTAGTGGGGAAGGCACTAAGTGGATCCCACACCGCGCCAAAAATTACACTGGCATGAGCATGAACATATACAGGCCAGTCTATGAAGATTTTTAAACTCCTAGTTGCATGAAAAAAAAAAAAAAAAACACACACACACACACACACACACACACACACACACACACACACACACACACACACACACACACACACACACACACACACACACACACACACACACACACACGGGTTGCAAAATGGTGAGTCGACAACCAGGAAGGAGCGTCCAACATAGCTCTGGTCCTCACAAGCCCCTACCTCACGCTTCCACGGGTCTAACGATGACAAAGACCGCCAGCTAAGGGTTGCGTACTTAGCTGGTAGTGCAACCTGGGCACTGTTGTCCTTCTGACATCAGCTAGAGTGAGGAGGTGCCAGGTGGAAGCTTGGGATTTTTACCCTTTCCAAGCGAAACTCATACATACAGCCGTATGGAATACCACCTTTGGTACTTCCTTCGGGAGGTGGCCGAGCGTCTGGTCCATCTGACCAGGGGCTCAAGCATGGTCTACCTAGGATGTGGCGGGGGTTCATCAGTGGGCTCTGGTGAATCTCTACAAAAAACCACATATCTGTAAGTAACCCTGAACAAGCGACCTGGTACCGCTTTCAAAGTGCCTTAGCCCAACCATTGGAGTGCCAACCGGCACATTAGGATCGATGCCAGTAAGATCCTAATTACGGCATACTGGCTGCAAGGACAAGGTCAAGGTCAAGGACTGTATCAACACGACGTTATAGAGCTGACAATCGCTCTATTCCACTTCCTTAGTAAGAATGGGTGACACTATTCTGAAACGGCAGGTGGGCTAATGGAACGGTTGCCCCCGTCCCGTTAAAACCGTGGCAGGCCTCCTAGTACGTTCAAAGCTCGCCACCTTAGCTGGTGGAAGTAGGCTCAGATGGATATTCCTGACTAGCGTCGATCTGGCTCTGAACCCGGTACCCCATGAAGGACCGTGTCAGCCCTCGCGTGGACCTCACTGCAAGCAAAGGTACCCATGGGATCACAAGGACGACTACTTACGACGGGTGGAGATAGCGGCTTGGAGGGGGGACCCTTAAGCATGGAAGTTAACAACATCAACGTAGGTGAAACAGCGAATCCGTTCGCAAAAAGTGGCTTGCCGAGGTCGCCACCGAAGCAATGCCAACAGCAGGAGCTGGAACAGCAGCAGCTGGAACATCAGCAGAGCGAAGATGAGCTGCACGAGCAGCGAACACGTGAACAGGAGCGGCGGGATAAGTCGCAAAGTGAGCAGGAGCAGCGTGAGAGACAGCAGCAACATCAGCTGCAAAGTGCGTGGAAGTTACCCCCGAGGCAATCGAAGGTGGAAGCGGCGAAAACCGTCGTAGATGAGCTTCGGGAATTCGTCGATAAGAGGCACAACGTGCACAAAGACATTAAGGACCTCGTGGCAAGGATTCAAGGAACCCTCGGATCCGCCGTCAAGGACTGGAGGAAAGTGATGCAGAGGATTGAAGCTGTTGAAACCGAGTTAGCGGCGACCAAAAAGGCCCTGGCAGCTGCGGTAGTGCAGCCGGAAAAAACCGGCATAGCCCCTCGGAAAGACAGCAAGGGGAAAGAAAGGTCAGCGGGAATAGGAACTACGCCAAGTTTCACCCCCAAAAGACATAGGTCGTCACCAGGAGACGAAAGACAGGCTGTATCCAAGAAGCCGAAAAACGTAAATCCAAAACCGGCGGATGAAGTGCTCAGAGGGGGACCTGGCGATATCCCATGGCAAGAGGTCCGGAACAAGAAGAAGAGAGGCAAACAGGAGAGTGCCAGAAAGCAAAGGCCAATCAGGAAGAAGGCAAAATGCGAAGCTGTTGTCGTCAAAACTAGCGAGGACACTTATGCTGAAGTCTTGCGGGCCATGAGGACGGACCCTCAACTAAAGGAGTTTAGTGCCGACGTTCAGAAGATCAGACGCACCCAGACGGGAGACATGCTCATCGAGCTAAAAAAAGACTCGGTGAACAAAAGCTCGACATACAAAGAGCTAACCGAGAGAGTCATGGGCGAAAAGGTGCAGGTGAAAGCCATGTGCCCTGAAGTGACACTCCAATTGCGGGATCTAGATTGGATCACCACCGAAGAGGAAGTGAGGACCGCCATAAAGGAGCAGTGCGATCTGGAAACGGTGCAGATGACAGTACGGCTAAGAAGAGCACCGCTTGGTACACAGGCGGCGTCCATAAAGCTCCCAGTAGACGCAGCCAACAAAGCGCTGGAAATCGGGAAAATTCGAGTCGGTTGTTCAGTATGTCCACTGAAGATCTCCCAGAGACCGGAGGGATGCTACAGGTGCCTGGAATACGGCCACCTGGCACGGAACTGCGAAGGACCAGACAGAAGTAAGCTCTGTAGATGGTGTGGCGACGAAGGTCACAAGGCGCAAGATTGCAACAATAAGCAAAGGTGCCTGATCTGCAAGGACAAAAGTCGCAACAGACACGCGACGGGAGGCCCTAAGTGTCCGGCCTTCAAGCAAGCGAGAAATTCTAAACCGCAGTGGAGGTAACTCAGCTAAACCTCAACCACTGTGACACAGCGCAACAGCTGCTGTGGAAGTCCGTATCGGAATCGAAGTGCGACGTAGCTATCCTTGCCGAGCCGTATCGAGTACCAGCTGGAAACGGTAACTGGATCGCTGATAAGGCGAAGACAGCGGCAATCTGGACGATGGGGAGGTATCCTATCCAGGAAATAGTGTTCCAGGCGGACGAAGGCTTCGTTATTGCAAAGCTTAACGATGTGTACGTGTGTAGCTGCTACGCACCCCCCCGCTGGACATTGGACCAGTTCAACGAGATGCTGGACGAGCTAACCGATAAGCTAGCCGACCGGAGACCAGTCGTCATCGCTGGCGACTTCAATGCTTGGGCAGTTGAGTGGGGCAGCCGTCTCACCAACCCAAGAGGGCGTAGTCTACTAGAAGCGCTGGCAAGGCTGGACGTAGACTTGGGTAACGAAGGAACAACCAGCACCTACCGTAGAGATGGCCGGGAATCAATAATCGACATCACTTTCTGTAGTCCTGTGTTGACGGGAGGCCTGAACTGGAGAGTCTGCGATGGGTACACTCATAGCGATCATCAGGAGGTCCGGTATAGAATTGGTGGAAGAACACAATGCTCACAGAGAGCGAGTACACCTCATGAGCAGATGTGGAAAACGAAACGTTTTAACGAAGAGCTTTTCGTGGAAGCCCTCAGAAGAGAAGAGCAGGTTCTGAACTTGAGATCGGAGGAGTTAACGGCTGCGATGGTACGAGCATGCGACATTGCCATGCCACGGAAGGTCGAGCCGAAATACAGACGTCGTCCGGTATACTGGTGGAATGAGACACTTGGCAACCTCCGCAAAAGATGTCTCCAAGCCAGGAGACGGATGCAAAGAGCCAAAACCGATGGTGAGAGGGAAGAGCGAAGAGTAACATTGAGGGCGGCGAAAGCCGATCTGAAAAGAGAAATTTCGCTGAGCAAGAGAACGTGCTTCAAGGAGTTGTGTCGCGATGCCAATGCAAATCCGTGGGGAGATGCATACAGGGTGGCGATGGCCAAGATCAGTGGTCCAGCCGTACCCGCTGAAACATGCCCAGAGAAGTTGCAGATTATCGTCGACGGGTTGTTCCCACAACACGCGCCAACGGTCTGGCCACCGACACCGTATGGCCAGGAAGGTGAAGAAAGAGCAATCATTACCAATGAGGAGCTCATAGAGGCGGCCAAGAAAATGAAGCCGAAGAAAGCGCCTGGCCCAGATGGTATTCCCAACGTAGCGTTGAAAGCAGCTATCACGGCCAACCCAGATATGTTTCGGACATCACTCCAGATCTGCTTAGATGAGGGACATTTCCCAGCACAGTGGAAAAGGCAAAAACTGGTTCTGCTACCGAAACCGGGTAAGCCCCCCGGTGAACCAGGCTCGTTTCGGCCGATATGTTTGCTTGACACACTCGGAAAGCTGTTGGAGAGGATCATCCTCAATAGACTGATGGCGTTCACTGAGGGAGAGCGTGGACTGTCGGAGTGGCAGTATGGATTCCGGAAAGGAAAGTCAACGGTAGATGCCATCAAAACAGTGATTGACACAGCCGACAAAGCAAGGACAAAAAAACGTAGAGGTAACCGTTACTGTGCTGTCGTGACGATAGATGTGAGAAACGCCTTTAACAGTGCAAGCTGGGAAGCCATTGCTGTGGCGTTACATAAAATGAAGGTTCCGGATTATCTGTGCAAGATAGTAGGAAGCTACTTTGAAAACCGGGTCTTGAGCTACAGCACTAGCGAAGGACAGAAGACGAGGTCGGTAAATGCGGGAGTTCCACAGGGCTCTATCCTGGGTCCAACGTTGTGGAATGCTATGTACGACGGAGTGCTGACGCTTAGGCTGCCAACAGGCGTCAAAATCGTTGGATTTGCAGACGACATCACGCTTGTGGTCATTGGTGACTCACTGGAAAGGGTGGAGGTTCTCGCTACAGAAGCAGTGGACGCAGTCGAAAACTGGATGTACGAGAAGAAACTGGTGATAGCCCACCAAAAAACGGAGCTGTTGCTTATCAGCAATCGAAAAGTGGTGCAGAAGGCTGAGATTACAGTGGGAGAACACACCATAGCCTCAAAGCGGGAGCTAAAACACCTCGGCGTAATGATCGACGATCGGCTGAACTTCAACTGCCATGTCGATTACGCGTGCGAGAAAGCAGCAAGGGCAGTCACGGCGCTGTCCAGGATCATGCCGAATAACTCGGCGATTTGCAGCAGTAAGCGGAGGCTATTGTCTAGCGTGGCTACGTCGATCCTGAGGTACGCTAGCCCGGCGTGGGGAACCGCAATGAAGACGAAGCGGAACCGAGTCAAGCTTAGCAGCACGTATAGGCTGATGGCCATGCGGGTAGCGAGTGCCTACCGAACCATATCTTCGGAGGCAGTATGCGTGATTGCCGGAATGGTCCCTATCGGCTACGTTTTGGAAGAGGATAAGGAGTGCTACGAAGCTAGTAGTACTAGAGGAGCCCGGAAGATTGCCCGAGCCGACACGATGGTGAAATGGCAACGCGAGTGGGATACCGCTGAGAAGGGAAGGTGGACTTATCGCCTTATTCCAAATCTGGCGAAATGGGTGAGCAGATCCCATGGAGAAGTCAACTTCCACTTGACGCAGTTCTTGTCAGGTCACGGCTGCTTCAAGAAATATCTGCACAGGTTCGGCCACGCAGAGTCGCCGCTCTGCGCTGAGTGCCCAGTCGTAGAGGAGTCGCCGGAACACGTCATTTTCGAGTGTCCACGTTTTGCTGCGGAACGTAGCGAGATGACAGCGGTCTGCGGTGCTGACGTAACCGTAGACAACGTAGTGGATAGAATGTGTAGCGATGAGGTGATGTGGAACGCGGTGAACATGGCGGTGACGAAAATAATGTCATTGCTTCAGCGGAAGTGGAGGGAGGAACAAGCCGGTGAACCGGAAGTCAGTCTCTAACCGGAATCGCCGAACCGACCTCGGCACCCAACCGGTAGGTAAGCTTGATCCACCGTCGGGGACCGGACCGAGTAGATCGTGGAAAAGCACCGGAAGTTGTAGGCTTCGTGGCCGTGCGGTTAGCGGCGTCAGTCGTTTAGGCATATTGTGCCATGAAGTGTGGGTTCGATTCCCACTCCAGTCGGTAGAAACTTTTCGTCAAACGAAAAATTCATCATTGGGCTACTGGGTGTTTCGTGTTGTCCGTTGTCTAATGTTTGTGATTGTTCAGTCTGTGCAGCCTTGAGCTGAAGACGGTGTGAATTGTCTTGCCAAATTGGTCGTCAGGGCACCTGTGAACCGGAATTCATCCACCAACCGGAATCGCAGGATCGACCTTGGCACCTATCCGGGCAGCATCGGTACCGGAAGAACTTCCACCTCCGGGGAACTCTTCGTCGGGGTAGGGTAGATTCACCGCCGGGGACTATCCGAGTAGTGCGCGAGAACCTGGAGTGCTAAATGGCACGCGTCCAGCACCGAGAGAACTTCCTTCGCCTGGGAGTTTCTGGCACCCATGGTATCGTGAGCCGAATGGCTGAATATGGCATGTTTAGATCACTAACTAGGAATACTAACAAATTATTAATGGGAGCCGAAGGGCTCAGCTTGGCATGGCATTCGCTGAAAGCGAAACAAATTAATAATGGAACTAACAAATTAATGATGGAGCCGAAGGGCTTAATGAAGGGTGCGCGTAGCATGTGTCGCCTCTTCTTCGAAGTAATACCGCAAGGTGGTGCCGGAGAAGAATTCTTTACGGTGACGGTGTACCTAGGAGACTGTTTTTTAGTGGGTAGGCGCCCCATTGCGAATCCCACACAGTGCCAAACCATACACTGTGGCATGAGCATGAACAAATACAGGCCAGTCTTAAGAAGATTTTTTTAACTCCTAGAGATGCATGAAAAAAAAAAAAACACACACACACACACACACACACACACACACACACACACACACACACACACACACACACACACACACACACACACACACACACACACACACACACACACGCACACTGAGTAGAACGCGTAGTTGCACCGGCAAATGGTCGTCGAGGCGCCTGTGAACCGGAAGTTTCTCTCCACCGGAATCGCAGAACCGACCTCGGCATCAGCCCGGAAAGCATCGGTTCGGGAGATCTTCCGCCGTCGGGGAAATCTTCGTCGGAGTAGGATAGATCCACCGTCGGGGACTATTCTGAGTAGTCCGTAGCGAGTCACCGGCTTAAGTCGTCGGGGCACCAGTGAACCGGAAGCCATCCTCCAACCGGAATCGCTGGATCGACCTCGGCACTTCACCGGTCAGCAGCAGTGAAGAAGGAACAAACGCGTAACGTTAACGGTTTCGGGAGACATTCCTACGTTAGGAACTCTCCGCTGGTGTAGGCTAGATCCACCGTCGGGGACTATGCCGAGTAGCGATCGTGACAACCACCAGTTTTGGGTCGTCGGGGCGCCAGTGAACCGGAAGCTACCCTCCAACCGGAATCGGTGGACCGACCTCGGCATCCAACTATCCAACACACACGCAAAACACACATTTTAGTCTCTTTAGCGATTACTTTTCTGTTGAACTGCATACCTACTTCGCTTTATGATTGTAAGATGGGCAAAAAACGGAAGAAGTTGTTCAATTTAGTGCTAGAATGAGTATATTATTATAGAAGAGTGCATGGTGACGTCACGAAAAATTCTCCTTCTCTGTCCCTCTTTCATCACGCTCAATGGATCATTAAAATAACCGAAACGGCCGCTATGGAAAGCACAGATAGCGCCACCGTAGCCTTGTGTGTTTGACAGAACAGCAATGCTGTTACAATGTTAAATCGCATATACAGTGGCGCCTTTGTTTTGATGCGGTGAGCACTGACAAAAACTACCTTCAATGATCCATTGACTGTCGTGCTCTTTGACACTCACTGCTGGAATTGTTTAGATTTTTTTATATGGAGTTGACATTTTTTATATATGGAGTTTCGAGGTTAGGTCAGGCGTGCAACGATCTATTACAGGTCGGACTCGATTATCCGGGGACTCGATTATCCGGAGACTCGATTATCCGGGGGCTCGATTATCCGGGATTCGATTATCCGGAATTTTAGACTCGATTATCCGGAATTTGATTTTTGATGTTCTTGTTTTTCAATTTTTATGCATACATCTAAGATAATTTGGTATTGCAATATACAACATTAATGGTTTTGCAATTTTGAACGTATTTAAGGTGCAAGAGAAAATGGCACAAAAGTCAGAACTAAAAAAGCAGTTTTCTCCTTTTAAAACAACAATTTGGTTAAAATAGAAACACACAGCCTTTTTATTTGGCAAATAAAAGAACTGTTTGTTTTTATTTTCTTCGATTTGTCTATTTAAAAAGAGAAAACTGCTTTTTGAGTTTTGACATTTGCACCATTTTTACTTGGGCCTTTAGAACAGGGGGGTTTGAAAAAGTGGTTTTTGTGTAGGTGTGCTGGTCGATTATCCGGAGTGAAAACAAAATCGATACTCCGGATAACCGAGTCCGACCTGTATTAGATTTATTAGGAAGATTTTCAGCCCCTCAAAACGAGTGTATAGGTAAACAGTATTTATAATAACTCTGCAGCTTGATCATCGTAAAAGAATAAACCCAATAAAATCATTTGATATTTGTTAATAGAATCAAAAATTGATTAATCTTGGGATTACATGGTTTAGGGGGGCGAAACCTAGTGCTACTACCCTATGTGATATTTTTCTAGGATGTACGTTGCAAAAATGATACAAGCAATCAATTCATATCCATTAAATTTAATCATAAAGCTATTTAATTTTGTTTTGCTTCAAAATTTTGTTCGTTTGTGCTATGTAATGGTGCATCAGTTCCCATAGAGGAGGGTCCCAAGAAATCTATTGCGCTATCATACTAAAAACATATCTCTATCTATCATACTAAAAACATATCTCAACTAAAGGAATAGTATACCTATTATTGATGTAAGGAATTTTGAATGAGTTCTGGTTCTCATACATTTGAAAGATAGGGGTTGAAATCTATCGTTATACGTTAATTTTTTTTGTTTTAATTTCAATCGCATATTTTAGCTGTTTTTCCTTAGGGGAATCAGTAATGGTACATTTGGATTGATTTGCCTCTGTAACGAAAAGTCCGATCGTAATGAAATTTAAGGTGAAGATGCATCGAAGCCAAACTTCAAATTTTCAAAAGCGCATATCCAGGGAACTTAACAGCTGAAACCTTAATCGATTGGTCACCACCACGTGTGGCCAATCGATTAGGTTTTCAGCTCAAACCGCTGTCTGGTTCTCTAGATTTGTGCTCTTGAAAATTTGTGGTTTGGCTTCGATGCATCTTCACCTTAATAGCGTTCTATGGGAATGTTGTAGCTTTCATTTGGATCTAAAAGTATTTAAATCAGCCTCCTGACACCGCCCATACTACCCCATTGGAAAATAACGAGCAAACATCTTTGGTTCCCCCTGGGAAGTGGTTCCCACTGACAACTCAATGTTTGTAAACAAATAGTCGTTTAAGGACTAACAATCGAGAAAGGCGTAATATTTGTTGCAGAAAAAAACACACACACACACACACACACACACACACACACACACACACACACACACACACACACACGCACACTGAGTAGAACGCGTAGTTGCACCGGCAAATGGTCGTCGAGGCGCCTGTGAACCGGAAGTTTCTCTCCACCGGAATCGCAGAACCGACCTCGGCATCAGCCCGGAAAGCATCGGTTCGGGAGATCTTCCGCCGTCGGGGAAATCTTCGTCGGAGTAGGATAGATCCACCGTCGGGGACTATTCTGAGTAGTCCGTAGCGAGTCACCGGCTTAAGTCGTCGGGGCACCAGTGAACCGGAAGCCATCCTCCAACCGGAATCGCTGGATCGACCTCGGCACTTCACCGGTCAGCAGCAGTGAAGAAGGAACAAACGCGTAACGTTAACGGTTTCGGGAGACATTCCTACGTTAGGAACTCTCCGCTGGTGTAGGCTAGATCCACCGTCGGGGACTATGCCGAGTAGCGATCGTGACAACCACCAGTTTTGGGTCGTCGGGGCGCCAGTGAACCGGAAGCTACCCTCCAACCGGAATCGGTGGACCGACCTCGGCATCCAACTGGTCCAACCTGGAGAACTCGAGAATCGGCGGATTAGCAGCAGGCGCAAAAGTTGCGCAGGGCTCTGGCGAGATGCCAGCCCCAAACACGTCGCAGTAGAGCAACGAAGCGTAGCAATGACAGAAGCGGCAGCTGAAACATGGCCCTGGCGTGATGCCAGCAGTACGAAGAGAGCAAGGGAAGTACAGGAGCGTAAGAAGCAAGGAGCAGTGCAGTGGTTAGCACAATAGCCTCCCCCATGAAGTAATGCCAAGAGGCAGTTCCGGGGGGAATGGCTCGTGGGCGAAGGTGGACTTTAGTCGGTATAAAAGAGTCCGACACTCTGGCGCACGATGGACGAATTCGATATGACTAGCCTCCATATCGAACGTGAAACGCTGGGTTAGTTCGTAAATGTAATTTACCACAAAACTAAAAAAAAAAAAAAAAAAAAAAAAAAAAAAAAAAAAAAAAAAAAAAAAAAAAAAAAAAAAAAAAAAAAACACACACACACACGCAAAACACACATTTTAGTCTCTTTAGCGATTACTTTTCTGTTGAACTGCATACCTACTTCGCTTTATGATTGTAAGATGGGCAAAAAACGGACGAAGTTGTTCAATTTAGTGCTAGAATGAGTATATTATTATAGAAGAGTGCATGGTGACGTCACGAAAAATTCTCCTTCTCTGTCCCTCTTTCATCACGCTCAATGGATCATTAAAATAACCAAAACGGCCGCTATGGAAAGCACAGATAGCGCCACCGTAGCCTTGTGTGTTTGACAGAACAGCAATGCTGTTACAATGTTAAATCGCATATACAGTGGCGCCTTTGTTTTGATGCGGTGAGCACTGACAAAAACTACCTTCAATGATCCATTGACTGTCGTGCTCTTTGACACTCACTGCTGGAATTGTTTAGATTTTTTTATATGGAGTTGACATTTTTTATATATGGAGTTTCGAGGTTAGGTCAGGCGTGCAACGATCTATTACAGGTCGGACTCGATTATCCGGGGACTCGATTATCCGGAGACTCGATTATCCGGGGGCTCGATTATCCGGGATTCGATTATCCGGAATTTTAGACTCGATTATCCGGAATTTGATTTTTGATGTTCTTGTTTTTCAATTTTTATGCATACATCTAAGATAATTTGGTATTGCAATATACAACATTAATGGTTTTGCAATTTTGAACGTATTTAAGGTGCAAGAGAAAATGGCACAAAAGTCAGAACTAAAAAAGCAGTTTTCTCCTTTTAAAACAACAATTTGGTTAAAATAGAAACACACAGCCTTTTTATTTGGCAAATAAAAGAACTGTTTGTTTTTATTTTCTTCGATTTGTCTATTTAAAAAGAGAAAACTGCTTTTTGAGTTTTGACATTTGCACCATTTTTACTTGGGCCTTTAGAACAGGGGGGTTTGAAAAAGTGGTTTTTGTGTAGGTGTGCTGGTCGATTATCCGGAGTGAAAACAAAATCGATACTCCGGATAACCGAGTCCGACCTGTATTAGATTTATTAGGAAGATTTTCAGCCCCTCAAAACGAGTGTATAGGTAAACAGTATTTATAATAACTCTGCAGCTTGATCATCGTAAAAGAATAAACCCAATAAAATCATTTGATATTTGTTAATAGAATCAAAAATTGATTAATCTTGGGATTACATGGTTTAGGGGGGCGAAACCTAGTGCTACTACCCTATGTGATATTTTTCTAGGATGTACGTTGCAAAAATGATACAAGCAATCAATTCATATCCATTAAATTTAATCATAAAGCTATTTAATTTTGTTTTGCTTCAAAATTTTGTTCGTTTGTGCTATGTAATGGTGCATCAGTTCCCATAGAGGAGGGTCCCAAGAAATCTATTGCGCTATCATACTAAAAACATATCTCTATCTATCATACTAAAAACATATCTCAACTAAAGGAATAGTATACCTATTATTGATGTAAGGAATTTTGAATGAGTTCTGGTTCTCATACATTTGAAAGATAGGGGTTGAAATCTATCGTTATACGTTAATTTTTTTTGTTTTAATTTCAATCGCATATTTTAGCTGTTTTTCCTTAGGGGAATCAGTAATGGTACATTTGGATTGATTTGCTGCACCTCAACCTACTAATCTTAACCAGCAATAATATTTCTAAGATAAAATTTCTCAGGTAACAGTTCCTACTTACCACATATTTTAAGTGCTGCCTCCAATTCCAGCAAAATCGGCTGGGATAAAAAAATTTCTCGAGATTTCAAGCACAAGCCTCTTATTTCATTTTCCGACAATTGAACGTTTTTTCCGGGTCTTGCTCCGCGAACTAAAATGAAAAGCACTGTATTAAAACGAAAATTCATTCATTCTAATAATTATTATATAGTTCAATATAAGGTCCCACATATTTATAACATTGTTCAATCAATATCAGACACTATTTTCGTTTCAAAGCAACTTTTAACATTGAACGGGCGTCGCCTAGTATATTTTTTCACTGATTCAATAAAACGCAGTTTTCTTCCGTATATTCGACACATATTTGATTCACTGGGTTAGAAACAATTAAAATCCGCTATCTAGCGTATTTACCTTCTAAAAGCATAGCAATGAGATGATCGATGTTTAATGCGTCTGGGTCCGACATTTTGTAGAATGCGATTTTTCACTCTTAAAATTTCTTGACACACTGTCTCTTCTTCCGTTATGTGTCTTCTTTTTGCACTAAATTATCTTCTTGCAAGCCTTCAAACCTGACACGCAAAAAACCCTTAATAAAGAAAAAGAAATGGATTCAAACGAATTTGACAAACGTGTTCATTTACACTAATGGCTCGCGTGGATGCTGCCGAAATGAAATTGAAAACTATTTCTTAAATTTTATCGAACGACGACGAGGAATAAGCACTTAGCAGCCACCACTCAGCAAAAGCAATTTTTTCTTCGATGAGAAACGCTGCGATAAAGACAGCAGCGTTGCCATCCTGTGAGAAAATGGTAAAATCAATTATAAGATTACGAAGGTTTCACGGGTTTATTCCGTTGTATGAGTGTCAGTGCAGACGCGCAAGTGTCAAAGATTCAAGCGATTCAAGCGCAAAGGCCCGCTAACGCTGACGTCACTATTCGTATTCATGGTATTTATTATGTTTTACCAGCTCTATACAAATGCATTCGTTAATGTGAATACCCTCTCGGTGGAAAACTGTGAATTTAAAAGCTTGTGTGCGTGACATTCGTGTACGAAATGTATCACTAACACAAGCGAGCCTGCTTCGCACCAAAATGCGGTCGCTACACTGAACGAAATCTCTCGCTAAAGGTACACTGATAAAAATCCACACGTTTGATCCGTGTGTTTAAAATTATGGCCCGGATAAAAAATACAATACAAAAACAATATAACGTATTGGAACAGTACCATTCAATATATTGGAAATGCAATACAGAATATTGTGAAATGACAATACAATTACAGTACAATATATTGTTTTGAACAGTTCACTGTATGGTATATGAGATTTTTGCAATATAATGTACGGGTGGTTAAGTATCGTAACAACCCGCATAAATCCAAACCGTATCACAACACCACGAAAAATGGTTTATGGTCCTTATTTTACCATATTCAAAATAGTTGGGACAACCATAACTGAACCATATCGGGGTAAAGTTTCGACCATTCCGTTTGAAGTTTTCACGAATTGGACAGTATTAACAAGGGGTTGTTAAGAATGTTTACCGTTCCAAAACAGGCAACTTTCCATACGGTGTTTTAGAGCCAACCACATTAGGAACATATTCGGTATGGTTAAAAATATCGCTACCGAGAAATTTGCGCAATAGTTGAAGCAATGTTTTACCACACAGCAGTACAGTACGAGGTATGGTTCAAACCTGAGACGAGACTCGCGAAGACGGTCTTCTTTTTCTAAGATTGCTGAGTTTTTTCTTATTCCACTTTATGTTTATGCCAATCATGCGCAAGCCGTTCAAACTCTCACATGAACCTCTCTGCAAAAAATGATTGCGTTTGCATCACATCGAATCATGAATAGCCTTTTGAGCAAGGGGTGGATCACTTCTTCAATGTGCATCGAATGTACATCGATTTGCATCAAATGCATTTTTTTCTACATTTACATCAGCTTAGCACTGGCCCGTACTATCGTGCCGTGCTATAGCAACGTGTCATTGTTTATTGTGAAAGGCGCAACGCTGAGAGTTCAACTAAACTTTTCGTAGTTTATATTGACTGATATGCTGAGGGTCGTGGGTTCGAATCCCATGGGTCGAGGATCTTTTCGTAAAGGAAATTTTCTCGATTCCCAGGGCATAGAGTATCTTCGTACCTGCCACACGATATACACATGCAAAAATGGTCAGTCGGCAAAGAAAGCTCTCAGTTAATAACTGTGGAAGTGCTCATAAGAACACTAATCTGAGATGCAGGCTTTGTCCCAGTTGGGACGTAACGCCAGAAAGAAGAAGAAGATTGACTGATATTCTAAAATTAACAACATATTTTATACGTTTCAGATTACCAAGCTGTTGCTTTAGAGCGGAAATATATTAAATTTCATTTGAAATGCCGCTTATGGATCCATGAGGCAAAAATCATCTAGGTTTGATTTCTTAACAAAAATCCATCGTCCCATGTCCCTGCAGATTCAGTGATGTTTGTAATCAGGAGTAGTAGGAACCTTCTCCCCGGGAAACCCACATTCTGTAACTTACAGGCGCTTCCCATTCTTAAATACATATCTAGGCGGAAGGAACAACAAAACCCTTGAAAATTATTGGTCTAAAAAACTTATTTATTTCGTTCAATGTCCCTTACGGACAGGTACAATACAATTAACTCTAGACTTGATAAATATATCGACGTTTGGTCTTTCTTATTTCTAAATTGCTTCCGGATGTTTTGTCTTGGACATACCACAAATATTCCTTTGGCTTATTCATACGAAAATGTTCACGTTGTTATTTAATATGTTGCTGAAACTGTTCATAAATGACAGCAATTGGACAGCCTATCATCAGATCCGTGAGAGACAACTTTATAGAATCTTTAGGTCATAAAACGCATATCTACTTCCAGATATACTCCTTCCTAGGCCTAATTTCAGTGAAATAGCAGCTATGACAGACAAAACAATCATCAATCATATCGGATAGATTTTATTCTTTGAATATGCCAACATTCCATCTTTACAATGTTACTAATTTCACGCTTTTCTGTAGCATCTCCATCCATCTCCATATCCATCTTGCCATCAGTTTAACGACCACGTATAGATTTAACGCTTTTTTGTTAAGCCGTTATTTAAATATCGAACCCGGCACTTCAATGAAGAATGTTTCCAGTCCCTTTTGGCACCGGGTTGACCGTTTTTAGGTGAGGTAGCGCAACTCTTCAAAAGTTTATGCAAAAACTGAGTTTGACACTTCGACAAAAACAACAATCAAACGTTTGAGCAAGCCATGAGTTGTAAATCTATCGAGTGTGCATTTAAATGCATTTGAATGCATGCAAATATTTCGATGCATCAGGAGTGATCCACCCCTTGCTTTTGAGTGAAATTTCATGCCAGCAAACGTAGCAGACATTAGAAATAATTAATCTTGAGTTTAGATTTATCAGCAACTTTGGAAAAAACTGCTCCGTCGACTAAGGTTTTTAATAACAGTTTATTGTGAATACAATACTTTTCACTTTTGCAGCCATAAAAACGGTGGGCTGCATTTGACCAGAGTTTATGAATGGAGAGTTGCGCGAAGAGTGATACCAAATCTACCTATCGAACTGTCAAACCGTCTACCTATCGAGCAGACCAGCAAAACAGATAGGGGCTGTTTTCGAAGACGAAGAAGAACAACCATTCAAAGAAGTCTCTTCGCGCAACTCTCCATTCATAGACTCTGCATTTGACGTTTTGTGACAGCGGAGTCTGGGCTGCATATGACGTTGATATTTTTCCTCTTCGCGAGTCTCTCTCAGGTTCAAACCAAAGAAGTTATTTCTTATGTTTAAAATTGAAACAAATACGAGTTAAAGATAACATTTTTTAGTATTTTATTTATTCACATTCTTGGTAATGCAATTAGAAATAACTGACATTGTTACTTTTACGCTCATCTTTTCGTGCACCACTACCGCATCCATTAACGGCATGTGACGATTATGCTCTCGGGTTCCAGGTTTCCGTATCAGTCTGAAATAAAACAAATCAGACATGGACGGATCGTTTGCTTCGATATGCATATTAAAGCTTACCTTATTTCTGATATCCGATTGGAAATTCGGAGCAGATGATCTAATATCCATCAGGAACAATGAAATCCGGAACATCCGGCACAATGTTTCCAAAGTGGAAGTTATCTTGCATTTTACCTCCTCCACGGGATACTGGACACTGGCATAGGCGTAGAGCTATAAAAGACACTTTTTTATTCTTTCACTTTAATGATTTTCAATTAACTCACCGGAAAATGTAAACTGCGACGTCAGCATCAGAATAATTATTCAAGGCACTTTACGGTGTTTCTGAATAAAAACAAAACTGCATTGTGCGGTCGAAAATTGGCAGTCAAAAATCACAGATCCATCCAAAGGCAGTGTACCACAGTTGTTATGGTAGAAGAATATTCATATATGGTTGCTCAGTAGAGGAACGGTTATCCAGCTTTTTATGCTAGCTATAAAACTGCAGGGGGTGATTTGATTTTGGCACTTATTGTCTACAGATTTTTTGGTTTGATCTTAGTAGGCAGTGATCTCAGATTGTGTATTGAAATGTCAAAAATTTTCACTGTATTTATTATCGGCCACCATTTCTACCAGCTGGCAGCTTATTAAAAACTTATCAGTAAACAATTTTTATATTATCGTTTTAGGCACCGTAGGACCAAAAATCTATAAATGGGAAAATTTGCTACACCAAACCAATACAAATTGGAACAAAATTGAAAGAAATAAGATCGACTGTTCTGAATTTTCGATTACGACCAGTAAAGGCGGGCCGCCAAAATTTTGTAATCCATGCAAATTGTCTGTACCGAATGGGGTGGTACGAGATGTTCAAGGAGTTTTTCTTGTCCTTGTCTACGCCACTAATTCCAGCGTCATCAATACATCACGCATTATGCTTAAACATTCAAAACATTAAAACATAAGTGGCTTTGTCCAACATTTTTTGGGTGACATATTTTGGGATAGGTCATAGTTGATTTTCTCGTTCTGTTGGTACGATTTGGTGAGAACAGAGCAAATTTCATAATACTATGACCGTGTTAGTGTAACCGCCATGGCCGTTCCTTGAGCTGTTTTTGAAGATCCTCCAAGTTTTAAGTTAGTTTACTGGTACACGTCGTGTTCGGTCACATCGCAACGACATCTCCCATTCACTGTATGCTAGGCGCATTCAGCTGCCGTAGCAGCGCGGCAGTGTATTTAATTTCGCTGCTTTCTTCCCCAGCTAGCAGCAAGCAGCGAAGCTCTTGTATTGGGCTGCGTGATGCTAGCCTGTTGGCACATCACACCTTTGTAACGTAAGTTGTAGCAGGAGCAATGCCTCTCGGTGGAGGCAATAAATCAGTTGAAGTTAGAGGAGAAATGTTCGTTTATTCGTCTGTCCCTTTTAGAAGCACAACGTAGGGCCTGGTTTACCCTGGACGAAACACATAGTTCTTCCAGTAGAAGCTTAAGGTGAAGATGCATCGAAACCAAATCTCAAATTTTCAAGAGCACAAATCTAGAGAACCTGACAATCGTTCGTACTGAAAATCTAATCGATTGGTCACCACCAGCGAGTGACCAGTGAGTAGCATTTTCAGCACAAACGGTTGTCTAGTTCTCTAGATTTGTGCTCTTGAAAATTCGAGGTTTGGCTTCGATGCATCTTCACGTTAAATGAATAAAATGGTATGGAGAATGGATAATATGGTATGGATCTATGGAGAAATCATTTCCAAATTTATTTTAACTTAACAACACTGTTGGTAATGCCAGTTTATCTCTCCAACATCCATCCGAACCATTAACTCTGCTACTTATGGTTTTCAACCTGAAATAATCAAAGCATTATTATAAAATAGTAAATTTTAAGTTTATAGATATCCATTTGCTAAAATCAGAACTGCAAATTTTTGACATTTCTTTATTGTCAACAGAAAAATTTCAACTTTAAAAAAGCTTACTTAGATCCAACCATAAACATTATAGGGTTGCCAATATATGTCAGAAAGGGGTAATTCAAAGTTTATAGTAAGCCAGCGTAAAAAGCTGGATACCGTTCGGAGAGAATAAACGATACAGGAACCACTAAAACAATGCCTATGATACAGTTTTACCATTACTCATGGAAATTACTGGGAACATACCAACTAACATTTAGTGCAAATGTAAACATTCTCTAAACCCTCTTTATACGGCTTCATGCTGAGTAAAGGCGCTGTACATACGAACATATGCGATCCTTTTACCAACAAATCTGGCGAATCTACTCAGCTATTTTTAAGCTGTGTTGGCAAGCTCTTATTCATACTGATCATTGCTCTAACTCGTCAGTTATACGACATGTAGCTGTGTAACATCTTCGGAAGGCGCTTTCTCAATTATTTCGCAACTGTTGAATAATTTTTATACAGCTTCGCTGTATCCATCCACAAGTCCTGACGTTGTCTTTGCTGCCACCACAGTATATATCGAAGGCAAAGAAAACACACCGTTTTGTTCTACATCGAGAACGGTCCATATAATATTCTATAATGATGGTAAAAGATGTTATAGCCACGCTTACACCACTTCATCAAGCTGTAAAAGGGTGTGAAACGTCAAACGCAATGTTAACATCCAACAGGCTGTGTAGATTTGCGCTCCCGTTTGCGGAATCTTCTTCGATAAAGTGAAACTGATGCTGAAAAGAGTGCGCGATGGCTTCGGTGATTATCCGGCGGAGTATTACAACCCGACCCCGTCCGTTACTACGGCTATTGGGATATGCCGTAGATCGGATTATTAATTAAGAACAACTGTTCTGTTCAAAGGTTGGGAACGATCTAACTCATACATTTATTTAACGTCAAATTATAACTATTTCATGGCTTGCTGGTTCATCAAGCGCCTACTCTTCAACACTCCTCCTCGATTGGTGAACTCCTACTGCGTCACGGAATCTTGCCAGCTTCTGTGGTGCCAGCGGCTTGGTCAGCATATCCGCTACCATTTGATCGGTGGGGCAGTAGCGGACGTTGATGAGATTGTCTTCGTGCAGCTTGCGGACAAAGTGGTATTTTGTGTCCACATGCTTCGAACGGTTGTTGACCTTCGTACACTCCAACTGTTTGATACAGGACTGGTTATCTTCGTGTACCAGCACCGGGGTTGGGACATCAACGGAGAAATCTTGGAGCATCCGGACGATCCACGTGAGCTCCTGACAGCACTCCGCGAGCGCCACGAATTCGGCTTCGGTACTGCTGAGCGCCACGCACGTCTGCTTGCGCGAACCCCAGTATATTGATCCGCCGCCGAACAGGAACACGTATCCGGAGTTTGATTTGCGACTGGCTGCATCGCTTGCCCAGTCTGCTTCCACATAGACCTCCAAACCGGAATCCTCGGCCTTCAGCGTGAGCTTGTGGTCCATCGTCGACTTCAGATAGCGTAGGACACGCTTGGCCTCCGTCCAATCGGCTTGAGATGGTGCACTTACTGAACGTCCTAGAATGGCTACGGGTGCAGCGATGTCCGGTCGAGTGTTTACCGCCACGTACAACAGGCTTCCTACCAAACTTGCGTATTGGTCGTTGTTCGGTAACATCTTCTTCTCCTCCTTCTGTTTTAGGTGGCTAGGATCCAGGGGATACTTCGATGGCTTCGCTTCATCCATTCCGAACCTCTGCAGCACCTTTTGGATGTAGGCCTTCTGGTTGAGTGTGAAAGCCTTACCATCACGTTGCACTTCGATTCCGAGAAAATGCCGGATGTTGCCCAACGAAGAAACGGTGAAGTGCTTGTTCAGGTCCCGCAACAAGTCCTCGTACTCCTCCTCGCTGTGGCACGCGATAACGATGTCGTCCACGTAGATCACGAGGTACGTGTTGCCTTGACTACCGCTCCGAACGTAGAGACACGGGTCGTGGGCGGACTGCCGGAAACCCATCTGCTTCAACACACCGTCGATCTTCTTGTTCCAGATGCATCCGGCTTGCCTGAGTCCGTACAGGCCTTTCTTGATCAAGCAAACTGCATCCCTGTCTTGCGCTTCATATCCGGTCGGTTGCTTCATGTAAACTGCCTCCTCTAGTTCTCCATGAAGATAGGCAGTTTTGACGTCGGCGTGTTTCACCAGCATGCCCCGCTGGCCGGCAACTGTCAGCAACGTCCTGAAGGTGACTTGGCGGACTACGGGCGCGAATACTTCATCGAAGTCCGTCCCGTACTTCTGAGAAAATCCTTGGGCTACTAATCGGGCTTTGTAGCGCACGATGTTTCCGTCCTCGTCCAGTTTTCGCTTGAAAATCCATTTCTACCCGACGACTTTGCGATTGGCGGGCAAAGTGGTCAGCGTCCAGGTGCGGTTCTCGGCGTGTGACTTGATCTCGTCGTCCATTGCTGCAATCCACTGTTCCGCTTCAGGACCCTCGATTGCTTGCTTGTAGGTCCTCGGCTCCGGGATCGCTTTTCGCACCATACCAGTCGTTTCCCGGTACCGCAGGGGCGCCATCCCCTTCGTGCTGCGGCTTGACCTCAACAACTTCATCTTCACTTACTTCATCTTCTTCTACTTCACAGGTCGAATCATACAGGCTGGAATCGGAATCCGCCGGCGTAGCCTCCTCCTCAAAAGTACCTTCGTCATCGCTGTCATCTTCAACTTCTTCATTTGCATCGAGTGTGTCTTGCGGTATTACCGACTCGTACTCCACGGTTGTCGGAGATGGTTGACCTCGCTGTCTGACTGCTTCTTCTTCTTCGACGAATCTTGCATCACGGCTGATCACGACTTCGTTCGTAGCTTGATCGATGAACTGGAAGGCTTTGTGGTGATCCGAGTAACCGACAAACGTTAGCTTGATTGCTTTCGGTTCCAGCTTCGTCCGCTTGACTTTGGGAATGTGGACGAACGCTGCACATCCGAACCTCTTGAGATTTCCGTAGTCTGGTTTCTTGCCGAACCAGAGTTCGTGTGGAGTCTTCTCTACCGACCGAGACGGCAGCATGTTCTGCAAATGCACCGCCGTGTTGACCGCTTCTGCCCAGAAACGGTAGCCCATCTTCGCATCGAGCAGCATGCAGCGCGCCATCTCCACGATAGCCCGGTTCTTGCGTTCCGCAACTCCATTCTGCTGCGGTGTGTAGCTTGTCGTGTATTGCGGGACAATTCCGTTCGCCCTGTAGAACTTGCTCAGCCGCTTCGCCTTATACTCGCCTCCCTGGTCGGAGCGAATAATCACGGGATTCCTTCCGAAACGATTCCTGACCATGTTGACATACTCCTCAATTTTCTCCACGGCCTCTGACTTGCGCTTTAGAAAATATACCATGGTGTACCGACTGTAGTCGTCGATCATCGTGAGGAAGTATCTTGATCCACCTGGCGACGTCGTGTTCATTGGACCGCAGATGTCCGTGTGAACGATGTCCAGAACCTTTGATGATTGTCGTGCGGCCTTCTTGGGAAATGGTTGCCTTGGTAACTTCCCCTCCGCACAGCACTCGCACGGACGCTGGATGTTGCACTTGCGCATGGCCACTCCTGTAGCCAAATCCTCTCGCACCACTCGCTGGATCGCTTCAGGATCTCGATGGCCAAGCCTTCGGTGCCACACGTGGACACAATCCTTCGGATGGTTCGCAGCTGCCACTTGCATACCTTGCTCCTTGACGACCTTCAGGTAGAACAAACCGCCGACCTTGCGCGCTACAGCGGCTACCACTCCTTCGCACTTGATGACGCATCCTTGGGCCTGCGAAAAATGCACGTCTGCACCCTTCGCCAGTAATCTGCTAACCGAAATCAAGTTGGACTCCAGTTCGGGGACGTAGTAAACATCCGACAGGGTAACCTCGTATTCTTCGCCTTGGTTGTCACAGCATAGCAGCTTTCCGGAACCGATTCCCTTCACGTGCGTCTGGTTGCCGTCCGCCAGGGTGATGGATGTCCCCGGACAGCTCCGCATCTCTTCAAAAAACGTTCGGTCTGCGCACATGTGGGATGTCGCGCCCGAATCCACCACCCACGCCTTGGATGGTTTTCGGCAGCCTGTCATGAACGCATACGATGACAGCTTGCCAATTTTCGCACTTTTACCTCTTGCAGCTGGCTTCGGTTTTCTTCCGCCGCTCGGTTGATTGCTGACTTCACGCTCGGACTTTGCTAGGGGACATTCACGCTTCAGGTGGTCCGGCTTGCTGCACCGGTGGCAAATCACGCTTCGCTTCTCCCCGCCCGCTCGCAGCATCACTTCTCCGTGGTGGGACTTCTCCGTTCGCTTCTGAGCTTCGTCGAGCAGCTTCCGCTTCACCAGTTCCATCGTCAGTTCTACATCGGACCTGCTCTCCAGCGCCGTCGTGAGCGTGTCGAAACTCTCCGGCATGCTCTTCAGCACCATCGCGACTTGAAGGCTTGATTCCAGCTCCTGCCCAGCGTTGGCCAGGCTAGCGAAGAGCTCGTCCATCCGGAAGAGGTGGCCTTCCATATCTCCGTCGTCTTGATACTCCGCCTTGCACAGCTTCTTCAGCACCGAGACCCTGGTGCACATCGTGGTCTTCTGGTGATGGCCCTCCAGAGCTTTCCACGTTTCGCTGGCCGTCTTGCAGTTTCGGATGAGAGAATGTTGGCTGTCGTCGACAAGTAGGGCAATCGTGGCTCGAGCTCTTGAATCTCCGTCCTTCCAGGCATCCGTCAGGGGGTTTGGGGCGGCCTCCGTGACATGCTTCCAAAGGTTCTCCCGGATGAGCAGCATCTCGACCTTGAATCTCCAACTCTCGTAGCCTCCGCTCCGTAGCTTCTCAACCGCAAACTTGTTTCCGTCCATTTCTTCTTTTGAAAAAAGCTTCAATTCTTCAGTGGGAAAAACGGCTGCCCATAACCTATTGGGATATGCCGTAGATCGGATTATTAATTAAGAACAACTGTTCTGTTCAAAGGTTGGGAACGATCTAACTCATACATTTATTTAACGTCAAATTATAACTATTTCATGGCTTGCTGGTTCATCAAGCGCCTACTCTTCAACAGGATACGCCCTTGAGCAGCTCCGCTGACTAAGGTTTTCACTCACAGTTTATTGTGAATATAATACTTTTCACGTTTGCAGCCATAAAATCGGTGGGCTGCATTTGACGTTTTGTGACAGTGGAATCTGGGCTGCATATGACGTTGATATTTTTCCTCTTCGCGAGTCTCTCTCAGGTGCGCATCTATGCCCTCCGCCGTGTGTATTATGCGCACTATTGTCAGTGCAGGCAAAATCATGAACAAACCCAAAATTTGCTCAACTATTTCGCGCGACCAAAACGTCGCTGGACTCTGGCGACCTTAAGTAGTTAGTACTTGAGCGACACAGGCTTTTTCAATGCGTCGCTGGAGCACTAAACTGCAAAGCGCTCGCCAGTCCAACGAAGCGATAGTTGAGCGACATTGCAGCGATTACTCGGATGCACAATATTGAGAATCGAGTTGCGACGCGACAAAGTTGGTCAAAACTCGAACTTCGCACGTTGGCACCCTGTTTTAGTCGCGAAGCAGTATTGTAAGTTCGGTCAATCGTTAGAAAATGCATTTCGCCGAAGTTGGATTTTTCTCGGAATCCATGCAAGATACCCTACTTCGGAAGTAGGGCGCATTCGAGCGCATCCAGATGCGAATCAAATGCACCACTTCCGAAGTAGGGTAACTTGCATGGATTCCGAGAAAAATCCAACTTCGACGAGGAACCATTACTAACTTTTTACCGCGCCGACAATATTATGCGTGACGTGAAAAATTCTCGCGCCGACTATCTTTAAAAACGCTTGTAGTTCGCCGCAGGTACTTCAAATCGTTTTGGTGTCTTCTGCGCGATCATGCCTTGAACAATCAAGAATAATCGCGCAGAAAACCCCAAACGATTTGAAGTACCTGCGGCGATCTACACGCATTTTAAGAAGTTTTCACGATCGCCGTCGCGATAAATAATCGCGCAATGCACAGTATATTTATTCACATTGAATTTTCTCATACACGGGAAAAAATTCTGTGGTAATAATAACTATTTTAGCTGACTACGCCAATTCTTAAAACTACCATGGAAATTCAGACCAATATACTATGTTTACGGTACACCCCACCGCATTACTGGTACATTTGACAGTAATATTTTACAACAATCTGATTTCAACTACAGACATGGTAAAATCAAGCGCATTTCTGGTCTGGGACCGTTCAAATATTACGTAACGCAACAGGGGGAGGGAGGGGGTCTTACATAGTGTTACGGCTCATACAAAAACTTAAAATTTTCCATACAAAAGCTGTTACGTGGGGGAGGGAGGGGGTCTGAAATTGGCAAATTTTGCGTTACGTAATATTTGAATGAACCCTCTGCTGAAAATTGCCGATGCGAGCGCTTAAGTTAACCCCCTAGAATGGTAGTTTTTACCGCACAATTTTTTTGCGTGTACAATCAACGATCTGAGGATTGGGGCTTATTCACAAATTTCATAACGCTAGAAGGGGTGGGTGGGTGTCCTCATGATGTTACGGCTCATACAAAATTTGTGGAAAATTCATATAAAAGGCGTTACGAGGGGGTGGGTGGGTGTCAAAAATGGTAATTTTCAGCGTTATGAAATAAATGAATGAACCCTTGGCCCTTTTCAATTGTTACGCGTGATTTCGTCTCTTTGTTTTAGTCTCTTTAGCCTATAGGCAAGATCGAATAATTGAACCGACAGGTTTGCGACACCCCTAGTCTCCATCTTGCTCCGCCCTGCACAACAGTGAAGTGAAAACAGTGAAAAGTTTAGGTAAATATATGAATTTTACCATGAATTTTCTATTTTATTCAGCGCTTTTTGCATTGTATTGCAATATTTTTAGTCTTCGTGATCATTATTTGTTAAAAAAAATGGTACTGGCACGAACTATAGTGATAAATCCCAATGAGAATAAAAGTGAAATCAGTCAAATCAGTCTATCATACATGTCCCATGTTTATGACAAGAGCCATGATACCGTTTTGTCCCAGACTGCGAACAGATTCAGATTGTGAACACAGGTGAACACCAATGTTGCAATATCAATGCTTACATCTTTAATGAAATTTTATACGAAGACGTGAAAAAATGCTATCTCAAGTCTAGTGCTCAACATTACAATTTCAGATAAAACCACTGACAAATAAACATACACTATGGTGATAAGCTCCATCTTAGATGATACCAGATTTAATCCCGATTTTAGAAAATCCGGGATTAAATTTAGTACCCCGTTCGGTAAGCACCAAAACCGGTAACTGAAAGAACTCAGCCACGTGTAAATGTGTGCGTGTGAGAAAGAACAGATGAAAACGAAATGATGGAAATGTCATTTTCTATCGCTTTGTGTTTTGTTCGCATCATTCGCCTTGAACATAAAAGTGGGTCCGGGAAAGCAGGAGATTTACATTGGTGTCCAATCTAATTGGTAGGCATCCAAATGCTGGAATTGTTAACGAAATAGGAAGTTCTTGCGAGATAAATTTGAAAATTAAGGAGAAACTTCCTGAATATTTTATTGCAGAACACAGACGTTGGATGAAATGCTGGACTTATCGGTGCTGCGATAAAATGCCCCGCGGCCGTTGTGAAACCAGTAAAACACTGTAAAGACCAGACAGCAGCTATAAACAATATATTCAGCAGGAGTTCCATCAGGAACTGGTGAAGTAGCGGTGCATCTGGTGGTGCCAATTGTCCAGAACGTGTTGCTTAGTTGATTTCAGTTAGAATTTTGGAACTCTCCAAGTAGTATGACGTGAAATTTATAGTGAGTAAGACCGTTTGTTCCGATATGAGTTAGCTGGTTGTCCTATTTCGCGGTTTACCGTTTTGCGGTTAGTACCATTTCGCGGTCCATACTGTTTCGCGGTATGTTTTTTCCTGCAAGTTGCACTGAAAATTGTTGGCAGTACCACTAATAACATTTTCATCGGTGATTTACCCTTCTTTTAAGCACAGGCTTTCTTCCAAATTGCACTGTTAAGATAGATGAAACATCTCAGTATAAACCGCGAAATTGTACTGACCGTGAAGTGACATGCCGCCCAATGGTACTAACCACCAAATGTCGTACCGCGAAGTAAATGTACCGCAAAATGTTATACAATCGAGCTAGCCAGGGCTGAAAAACTCGTCAATAAAGATAGAAAAAAAGCGTAGACTCGAACTTATTGAAAATTATATAGGGGTAGACGGGACATAGTGAGTATGTAGCATTATTATCATAAATAACCATTTCAGGCAATTCAACTTAAATTGTAGTTGGTGCAGTATAATTATTACACTATAATCAATAGAGAATCGAATCCTATCATAGACACTTCTGATTCACTTTGGCAGGATCGGTTTAGAATAGCAACTGAACTCATAATATGCCACAGATGCGTCGTATTGAAGAGTATATTATTGCCAAGTTTCTCAGTGCGCATCGTACCTTCGTGCTGTGCGTACACGAATTCTCTCTGCTCTTGGAAGTTTTCTTAAAAACTACCTAAAGCAATAAAACAGTACTTTTCAGTGCTACAAAAACAGTACTTTTCAGTGCTAAAATTAAAAACGGTACTTTTCAGTGCTACTAAAACAGTACTTTTCAGTACTATTTTTTCTACTATTGATCCCTTTACGATCCTTGTTTGGACCCGTGCCTTCGATTTTTCGTTGGACCCGTTGGCGAAAGCTAGCGGTGGTAATCCTTCTTGGACACCGTCTTGGGAAAAAACCTTTCGAAGGTCACGCCTTCTTTCGTTTATTAATTAAACATGGTATCAACAACAAACAAAAGGAAGGGTGAATCTCTGAATTCACTACTTCCTTCCAAAAAAGTGGGTTTTAAAACTGTCACTACACGTGGCAAGAATGGAAAAAAGGACGCTTCCCCGGAATGCGAAATTTCTTCCAAGGGTGAAATGAATAATTGTATCGAAATGAGCAATCAGTTCGATGCTCTAGACAAATTTTCCGAACACCAAATCGAAGCAGCCTCTAGCCCAGGCTCTTTGATTCAAGTGAGGAAGCAAAGAGTGCCGCCTATCGTGGTCAGTTGTTCCGAATTTGCGAGATTCAGGCAGGAGATCTTGAACTCCATTAGGGGAATCAAGGTTTCCTTCCAAATCGCAAAGAAAGGAGACTGTCGCGTTTTGCCGGAAACTCTTAAAGATCGTGAACTTCTTCTCAGACATCTTGAAGAGAAGAAGCACAATTTTTTTACTTATGACGACAAAACTGAACGTTGTCTTGAAAGGTCTCTCAAGTGACTATAAATCACATGAAGAGATCAAAAATGGAATAAATGATTTGCTTGGATTTTCCCCAGTCCAAGTAATCATTATGAAAAAGAGAACCCAATCTGGCATTGTTCGGAAAGGGCTTTCTCAAGAATTTTATTTAGTTCACTTTAACAAAAAAGAACTAAATAATATTAAAGCTTTAGAAAAAGCAAAACTTTTGTTTGATGTCCGTGTGACATGGGAACATTTCCAGAAACCTGGAGGAAATTACCAGAACCCCACTCAGTGCCGTCGGTGCCAAAAGTGGGGTCATGGTACAAAAATTGCCGCATGGATGCTAAATGCATGATTTGCGGAGGTTCTTCTCACGCCAAAGACGTCTGTCCAGTGAAGGAAGATACCACCAAATTCATATGTTGTAATTGCGGGGCTAACCATAAGTCCAATTTTTGGAATTGTCCTTCACGCAAAAAGGTCATTGAGGCTCGTGCCAGGCAGATGAAAGATAATATCCGTTACGATAACGGTCGTTTCCGGAATTTGCCTGGTAGAGTATCGAACAATGCTCATTTTTCAGTTAACGATCGCTTGATCATGAATCATACCCATCAGGAAGATCATAATCATGCTCATTCACAAACTAATTTTAATCCGTCGGGTAGCCGTTCGAATCTTTCTATTTCGAATGTATCTACCCACGGTAAATCCTTTGCCGATATCGTAGCAGGTAATTTGAACTCCTCCCCTGTTCGATCCATGGGTACCCATTCTACTTATTTCAAATCAAATGGAAAAAACCCTACCGCCACAGGTAACTCCGCTTCTTCGTCTACCGGAAATTCCAATGGGAACTCACATGACATGTCTGCCTCTGATTTTAATTTTCTAACTGAACAATTGAATCTAATGATTGATGCAATGTTCAAAGCCACCACTATGACTGAAGCAGTCCAAGTTGGTGTAAAATTTACAAATCAAATTGTTATTGGATTACGTTTTTCTAATGGATCCAAATAATAATTTAAATATTTTAAATTGGAATGCTCGTTCTCTGAATGGTAAAGAGGACGAGCTGTTTAATTTTCTTACGGTTAATAACGTGCATATAGCAGTTATTACCGAAACGTATTCAAAACCTGGATCTAAACTCAAAAGAGATCCTAACTTTTTTGTTTATCGTAATGATCGACTTGATGGGGCTTGTGGGGGAGTTGCAATCATCATTCACAGGCGTATAAAACATCAACTGTTTTCATCATTTGAAACTAAAGTTTTTGAAACTTTAGGTGTTTCTGTTGAAACACAGTTTGGTAAATATACTTTCATAGCTGCCTATTTGCCTTTTCAATGCTCTGGACAGCAAGTTAATTTGCTCCAAACTGACTTGCGTAAATTGACTCGCAATAAGTCAAAATTTTTTGTCATTGGTGACTTTAAGGCCAAACATCGGTCATGGAATAATTCTCAAAGTAATTCCAACGGCAGAATTTTATTTGATGAGTGCTCTTCAGGATATTTCTCAATTCAATACCCTGATAGCCCCACATGTTTTTCCTCTTCTAGAAATCCATCTACGATTGATTTGGTCTTAACCGACTCTAGTCATCTTTGTAGCCAACTGATTACTCATGCTGATTTTGATTCTGATCATGTCCCTATTACATTTCAAATATCGCATGAAGCGATTCTCAATCCTATCAGCTCCACTTTCAATTATTTACGAGCCGACTGGAATATATATAAAACGTATGTTGACTCCAATCTTGATGTTAACATTTCTTTAGAAACTAAACTTGATATTGACAATGCTCTTGAAACTTTAACAAATTCCATTGTTGAAGCCCGGAGCATTGCAATTCCAAAATGTGAAGTAAAATTTGAATCCGTGATTATAGACGATGATCTTAAACTCTTGATCCGTCTTAAAAACGTGAGGAGAAGGCAATTTCAACGCACTCGCGATCCTGCTATGAAAATTATATGGCAGGATTTGCAGAAAGAAATCAAGAAACGTTTTGCTCAATTAAGAAACAAAAATTTTGAAAATAAAATTTCTCAATTGGACCCTGGCTCTAAGCCCTTTTGGAAATTATCGAAAATCTTGAAAAAACCTCAGAAGCCAATACCGGCATTGAAAGAGGAAAACAAATTATTACTAACTAATTGCGAAAAAGCTCAAAAACTTGCTATGCAGTTTGAAAGTGCGCACAATTTTAATTTAGGACTTACTAGTCCAATTGAAAATGAAGTTACTCAGGAGTTCGAAAATATTCTCAATCAAGAGAACGTTTTCGAAAATGCCTGGGAGACTGATTTGGAAGAAGTGAGAACTATTATTAAAAAATTCAAAAACATGAAAGCTCCTGGCGATGATGGAATTTTCTACATCCTCATCAAGAAACTTCCAGAAAGTAGCTTATCATTTTTAGTTGATATATTTAACAAATGTTTTCAATTAGCATATTTTCCTGACAAATGGAAAAATGCTAAGGTTGTTCCAATTTTAAAACCAGACAAAAATCCTGCAGAAGCTTCTAGCTATCGTCCAATCAGTTTGCTTTCCTCCATCAGTAAACTTTTTGAAAAGGTTATTTTGAACAGAATGATGGCCCACATCAACGAAAATTCAATTTTTGCCAATGAACAGTTCGGATTCCGCCATGGACATTCGACCACTCATCAACTTTTACGTGTAACAAATTTGATCCGTTCCAACAAATCTGAAGGCTATTCTACTGGTCTTGCTCTTCTAGACATAGAAAAAGCATTCGACAGTGTTTGGCATGAAGGTTTGATTGTAAAATTAAAAAACTTTAATTTTCCAACATACATTGTTAGAATAATTCAAAGTTATCTGTCAAATCGTACACTTCAGGTTAATTATCAGAACTCCAGATCTGAAAGACTTCCTGTAAGAGCTGGTGTTCCTCAAGGCAGCATTTTGGGACCAATATTATACAATATTTTCACATCTGACTTACCTGAGCTACCTCAGGGATGTCAAAAATCTTTGTTTGCGGATGACACAGGCCTCTCCGCCAAAGGACGAAGCCTGCGTGTCATCTGTAGTCGATTGCAAAAAAGTTTGGATATTTTTTCTTCATACTTACAAAAATGGAAGATTTCTCCTAATGCTTCCAAAACTCAACTAATAATATTCCCACATAAACCAAAAGCTCTTTATTTGAAACCTTCAAGTAGACATGTTGTCACGATGAGAGGGGTTCCAATAAATTGGTCAGATGAAGTTAAGTATCTAGGGCTCATGCTAGATAAGAATTTAACTTTCAAAAATCACATTGAGGGCATTCAAGCCAAATGTAATAAATATGTAAAATGTCTCTATCCCCTTATTAATAGAAAATCAAAACTTTGTCTTAAGAACAAGCTGTTGATATTCAAACAAATTTTCAGGCCAGCCATGTTGTATGCTGTACCAATATGGACTAGCTGTTGTAATACCAGGAAGAAAGCTCTGCAGAGAATTCAAAATAAAATTTTGAAAATGATTCTGAGGCTTCCTCCCTGGTATAGTACCAATGAGTTACATAGAATATCCAATGTTGAAACATTGGAACAAATGTCAAATACAATCATTAATAATTTCAGGCAAAAATCGTTACAATCTTCTATTGCCACGATTAATGCGTTATATGTTTAGGTTAAGTTAGGTTAATTATATTAAAAACGTTTTTTTTCTCTTATAAGCAGGTGAAATCAACTCACCTGTAAAAAAACTGAATTGCTACGGCAAATGAAATGTAATATGTTGTAGGCAAAAATGTTAATAAAATCTTAAATTTGTTTTACCAAATTAGGATGATAGTGTTGTCAAATAACACAGAACACCTAGATATAAGAAATGAATGTAATGTTTGGAATGATACTAATAAAGAAATTAAAAAAAAAAAATGCCAAGTTTCTAATATTCTAATGACCTATTATGAAAGATAATAATGATTTTCAATTCAAAATGTATTCAAGTAAACTTAAACTGGGCTTTCACAGATTTTTAATTTATAACAGGCTATTTAGGCAAATTTGAACATTTCGGCCATGAAATTGGTCCTTCTACTCCTGTGTGCGGCAATGCACTGCGTTAGCAGATTTCCCTTTTTTTTAATATTTGTTATATTGCTGATTAAACAATAAATTTTCAAACAATGATTTTTCGAAAATTATCTCTGAAACATTTGGAAGTTATTCCATGATGATTCCTACAATACTCATTTTGTTCAATATTATCGAAGATAAAAATTGATAAATAAGGATTCAGAAATTCTGAACGTTTTTTTTTTCATTTTCAGATCACATTCCGGTCGAGTAAATGAATGTAGCTCAATGATGTGAATGAACACAAAAGGTTTTATGCTGATTGACTTGTAAAACGATGCATAATCCACTATGGTTACGACTGGCGTATTGCCGAAACCGGTACTTCTACCCTATTGTACATAACTTTTTGCGTTAGGAGCAAGTAAAACATTTGGTTTTGTTTGAGAAAAGTTGAAATTAAAAAAAGTATGTTGGTATCGAATAATATGTATGACAATGGTGATAGTTAAGGGCGCTATTTATCCCTCAGCCTAAGTGCGAGGCTCTTAATATGGATGTCGTTGGAAAGAATTTATTTTTATCAGTTGTTTGCTATCGTTTAAGCAGAGATGCGTTTTGAACAAAACAGTTTGCAGCAGTATTCTTAAAGTAGTGAGCAGGGTGGCCACCGAGCCGGGAAAAACGGGAAAAGCGGGAAAAAGACGGGAATTTAAATCCACCGGGAAAAAGACGGGAAAAACCGGGAATTTGAGAAGATCACCGGGAAAATCGTTTTGAAAGAACATTTTCAAGCTGTAATCAAAATAAGTTATAGAAAGTAGTTATGTTTAATGATATTGCCATGAGACATCCTAAATTTTGAACAAATATCTTTCAAACATTAATGATTTAATTTCTACTATCCTACACATATTTCTTACAAAATGTTTCACTCTTAGCAATGTTTCGAACTATTTTTTTGATTTTTTGTGCTCGCACTGTCAGGGCCAATGTTTTTTCAACTTTTCTCTAACTTTTTGTACTCGACTTTTTGAATCAAAAAGTCTAATTACTAATTGCAGATTGGTTTTGTACTCTTCTGTAATTGCTGAATACCACAACTTTGAAACAAGTCTTTATTTATAAAATCTTTCAATATGTCACTAGTAATCTAATCGACAAAATTTTGAATAAGGGCTCATTTAAGATTTTAATAACGATCAAGCTGTTACAGCTCATATAAAATGTGTAGTGCTGAAATTTTGTTCGTTTTATGATCACCAGAATTGTTGTAATCCATCAAATTTTCAAAGCGTACGGTTGTCACGTTCTCTAGATCTTGACACTTGAACATGAAAATTCGATGTTTGGCTTAAAGGTTATATTGTTGGTAAATATGGTTCAAATAGCATTCAAACTAAACCACTGTCGTGTCAAGAGTAGGATCTGTTTTATTGGTATTGTGGTAGCTCGACAAATGTCTTAGTAGACCGTGACTTTTGAAAATTAATTATTATTGTTGAGCTGTCAAGTCTATAAGTACCACATTGGCGACGAGCAAGAACCTTCTGCGGATAAGTTGAAAATTCTAGTCGGCACCTGCAACTAGAGGTAAATATAAATTGTCTGCATTCCCGACGGATAGCATCTGATCGGATCAGACAGGAGGAAAAACGAAAAAGTCTCGCCTCCTAGGAGGGAGGCGCCTTAACGGCAGATGAAAATCTGACCGGAGAAGGCAAAAATGTCTCGCCTCGTATATGAGGGAGTCGCTTTAACGACGGGACGGATGAAAATCCAACCGCAGAAAGCAAGGATATCACGCCTGTTAAGATAGAGATACCCACATGGCCGGTGGAAATCTGACCGGAGAAAGCAAAACAATTCTCGCCTCAGAGGAGGGAGTTCCTTAAAAAGGCAGATAGAATTCTGATCGAAGGAAACAGAAATGTCTTGATACATTGGAGGGAGACGCCTTGCCGGCTGAGGAAAATCCTACAGGATAAGCCGAAAATGTGCGATAGGGTACACGAGGGAAGCGTTCTTACAACGGGAAAAAACAACCGAAGAAGGCAGGTGGAACTGGAAAAACAAAGTTGGAAAACAGAAACAGAAGTTGGAAAAAGTGTTAAAAAGACAGCTTTAAAAACAAGGAAATTTCGAATAAAATATGGTAATGACATAGATTGCGATACTCGTCGAAGAAAAAGAGATGTGGTAGCTCGACAAATGTCTTAGTAGACCGTGACTTTTGAAAATTAATGATTATTGTTGAGCTGTCAAGTCTATAAGTACCATACGTACAATTAGCAATCTCTTCCCTATGATATATAGCTCCAGAGCTCCATTGATCTTCGACGAACGCGAGACAAGTTGATTCAGATGAATACTATACTATGCCATAAATTTCAGAATAACATGTTATATAGATTAGAACAATCTAATAGTCAACTTATTGTTCCAATAGTGAAAGTATTGATAAACATTCAAATTACTATGGAAACACAACTAAACAAATTTAAAACGATTAAAAAAAATTGAAGTGTTTTTCATAGAAACGATTTAGGAAAAGTTAATTAAAGTCGTTGGAAAGAATGGATCAAAAACCGGGAAAATTTTGTAAAATATACCGGGAAAACCGGGAAAACCGGGAAAAAGCGGGAATTTCAAAATCGAAATTGGGTGGCCACCCTGAGTGAGCTAAAGAAATTGACATTAATGGTACCTAGATTCAAAATTATACGCGTCATAATCAAGCATGCTGGGTTTGCATCATTAAGCTTCTCCATGCTTCTATACTTTGCGATTTCTGCAAAGCATGTAATGAACTACACTTCTTTGTCTTTGCTTCTACGCCTACTTGTCCCATGTTCTATGTAAACCGCGGGACAAATATGCGTAGAACGGCAATATAGCCAAATGTGAACTTTGCTCATGCTCACGCGTTTAATAGCTACGAGCATGAACTTGAACAAATCATGAGCAAAAGCATATCTGCATTTAAGTCATGGTGGCAGAGATGCATTCTTCGATTAGCCATGATAACATTTTCACAGATATTTGCCCAGGAATTCCTCCAAGGATTTTTCCAGGAGTTCCTAGGACTCTCAAGGACATTCTATTTTTTTTCTAAGGCCTCTCAGAAATTCATGCCATTTGAAATTTCTCCATCGATTACTACAGTAATTACTCAAGTAATACTTTCAAAAACTCTCAAAATTTATAGAATTCTTCCTAAAATTCTACCAAAAATCCGCCAAGGAATTCCACCTGAGAATTTTTTACTTCATTTTTTCAAGTATTCCTCTAGTAATTCTTCAGGGGATTGTTTCAATTGTTTCTTGTGTCGTACGTTTTCAAGAAATTTTCTAGAATTTCCACCAAGAGTTCCTCAAGAGGTTTCTTTCAAAGCTCCTCTTGAGATTAATTTAAGTATTCTTCTAAAACGGATATTCCGCCCGTCAGTGCTATAGAATTTCTTCCATTGATTATTCAGGGGATTGTTCCATGAACCTCCTAGCATCTCCTTCCGAGATTTTTCCACAAACTATTTCATGATATCGTCCTAGAATTCTTCCGATAATACCTCAATGGCTTCATCCAGGAACTCTTCCAGGGTTTTACCATTATAGTAACAAAGATTACTCCTGAAATTTCTCTAGGGTAGGTCTAGGTATTTTTCCAGCATTTTTTTTAATTACAGTTGACTCTCCATAACTCGATATTCAAGGGACCATCGACTTATAGAATTATCGAGTTATGGAATATACCGACACAAAAAATCACAAAATCTAAGGAACAAATTTCTGTATTTGTGATACATATATGATCACTTCTGTAAGAAAGCAATACTATTTTGTTGATAGTATTTTAATAACTATCAATTGAAAAAAAAAAATCGAAATGCTCGGAAAGTCACGTTTCTTTTACTGACAATATTTTTATTTATATTCATGTTTTTCAACTTTTAATAAAACTTGCAAGTATTTATACACCTCCAAACAAGAATTAAATAATGTTTCCAAAAAAATGATTTTGAAATAGATATCGAGTTATGGAGAGAAATTCACCTCTCACGTGACATCGACTAGTGGAGACATCGAGTTCTAAAAATATCGACTTATGGAGAGCGCGATGTATGGGAATGTGAAGGGACCGAAAAATCCATCGAGTTATAGAGTATATCGAGTTATAGAATGTCGAGGTGTGGAGAGTCAACTGTACTCCAAAACTAAGGAATTTTGGAGTAATTTAAAAAATAATGCTGGAAAAATACCTAGACCTAAAGGGATTGGTACATGAAATTACTTGAGAGAAACCCCTTCCTACTCCTTCAAGAAGGCGACAGGAACTAACCCAGAGATTCCTTAACAGATTATCCCATACTTGTTTTTAATTTGAATCGTGGTTTACGGCTAACCAGCCGAGTGGAAGTTTAACAACTACCGAAAAGCTAAACATTACATATAATTTGCAATTGGATTAGATGGACAAATTGATGTGAAAAAGTTGAGAATCGAACTCACGACTCCCCGATCTCTAGTTGGGGCGCGTTAACCACTACGCCATGAGAGGACTCATGAACGCAGAAGTTAACCTGAATTCGATTTCAGCTCAATAATCACGTGGTTCTTTTTCCCAAAGTGCACCTCTTTCGGAAGAATTAGATGCCCATCCAAACACAACGCTTTCTATATATATCCAATGCTTAGCCCGAGAGCGCATTGTTTTTTAGGTATAGGAATAGCACACTACACTAGCCAGCAACTGCGCTGGCTGAGGTTTCTATTGTGTGGGCTTTCAATGGGTCGCGACGTTCTCAAACGACCGGTTACGGAACATGAGTCCGTTGCTCAATAAATACTTGTTTTTAATTTGAATCGTGGTTTACGGCTAACCAGCCGAGTGGAAGTTTAACAACTACCGAAGATTATCCCAGTTACTGTTTCTGATTTTTCTTCCGCCAGTTATTGTACCTGGGAAATTTTTAGAAATTCTTACATTGATTTCTAATATGGATGTCTTCTGGGAGGCCTCCTGGAACACTTCATGGAATTCCCCTAAGGATTCGTATAAGAACTTCTTCAGGGATCATCCAAATTAATCTTTCTGGATTTTTTTTCAAGAATTCCTCCTTCAAAAATCCCTTCGCAATTTACTTCAAAGATTCCTTAAAAATATTTTTAGAAAATCGGCAGGAATTCTTACATGGATTTCTTCATGAACCTCTCTAGGTTTTCTACAAAAAATCCTTGAGACACATCTTCTGGTGTTCTTTTAAGAGTATCTCTAAAGATTCCTTTAGGGATTTCCTTTGGATTTTTCCTCTGGCATTCCATCAGAAATTTCTGCAGGAGTCTGTAAGGATTTCAGCCAGATATAATAGGGTCCTAAAATGTTTAATGAAATCTTGTTTTTATGTAATAACACGAAAAAGCATGTTACTGAAACTACTTTAGAAATTTTTCCCGCTCAAATAACGACTATATCATATTTAAACTTTAATTTAAAAATTGGGTCCATAAATGAACCTTGACACTTTTGTTTCTTTTTGACGTTCGCTTAGTCGACAAAAACACCACAGGGGTTTTAGTTTTAACACTGGGGTTGTTCCTATCTGACATTTTGGAAGGGACACGGAAAACAAAACATACCCAAAATTTGAGTTTAATTCAAGGGGTGTGACAAAATCTGAAGAAATATAAAAAATATGTTTTTTGAACTCAAACCAACGGAAAACATTTAAAAAAAATGAGTAAACATGTGTTCTTGGACTAAACTTAAGAGTTTGGCACTAAAATTGGGACCCTATTAGTTAGTAATAATTTCTCGCGTTGAGTATCATAAGGGCGTAACTACAATGATCGATTTCTCTTCATCGATTTTCTCTTTAGTCAATTACTTATCCGGGCGACTGTTTTCGACTGCTGTTTTCGATTCAATAGAAAGAACTCATTGTCCTTCATCATGTTGCATCGTAAAATGTTACCAAAATCGATTGAAATTCATGTACTATCGAAAGAGAAAATCGACGAAGAGAAATCGATCACTGCAGATACGCCTGTATGATACTCAACGCGAGATTTGTTTTCCTCTTTCAATGCCGGTATTGGCTTCTGAGGTTTTTTCAAGATTTTAGATAATTTCCAAAAGGGCTAAGAGCCAGGGTCCAATTGAGAAATCTTATTTTCAAAATTTTTGTTACTTAATTGAGCAAAACGTTTCTTGATTTCTTTCTGCAAATCCTGCCATATAATTTTCATAACAGGATCACGAGTGCGTTGAAATTGCCTTCTCCTCACGTTTTTAAGGCGGATCAAGCGTTTAAGATCATTGTCTATAATCACGGATTCAAGTTTTACTTCACATTTTGGAATTGCGATGCTCCTGGCTTCAACAATGGAATTTGTTAAAGTTTCAAGACAGGGTGGCCACCAAATTTCGATTTTGAAATTCTCGCTTTCTTCCCGGTATTCCCGGTTTATTTTACATAATTTTCCCGGTTTTTAATCCATTCTTGCCAACGACTTTACTTGACTTTTTCTATATCAAAAATCGTTTCTATGAAAAAAAAAACTGCAACATTTTTTTGATATCGGTTTAAGGTGAAGATGAATCGAAGCCAAACCTCAAATTTTCAAAAGCACGGATCTGGAGAACCGAACACCCGTTTAAGCTGAAAACTTAATCGATTGGTCACCACCAGCAAGTGACCAATCGATTAAATTTTCAGCTTAAACGGATGTTTGGTTCTCCTGATCCGTGCTTTTCAAAATTTGAGGTTTGACTTCGAATCATCTTCACCTTAAAAATGTTGAGTTTTTTTTTTCTATTTTTGATTTGACTGTTTATCAATAGTTTCACTATTGGAACAATACGTTGACTATTCGATTGTTCTAATCTATATAGAATCTTATTCTGAAAACTATGGCACATTATAGTATTCATCTGAATCGATTTGTCTCGCGTTCGTCGAAAATCAATGGGCTCTGGACCTATCTATCATTGGAAAGAGATGGTTAATTGTGCTAATAAAACAGATACTACTCTCGACACGCCATGAGTTCAATTTGAATGCTATTTGAATCAAATTTACCAATAATATGCCCTTTAAGCTGAGCTTCGAATTTTCAAGTTCAAGTTTTAAGATCTAGAGAACCTAACAACCATTCGCGTTGAAAATTTGAAGGATTGGATACATTCTGGTGATGATAAAACGATCAAAATTTCAGCTCTGAGCTCTGTTCGGTTCTCTTGTTGCTTGTGCTCTTGAAATTTCGAGGTTTGGCTTTGGTTTATAATCATCTTAAGTGCATCTTTATGCTGAATGTCAGATAATTTGGCCGACAAAAATACCTATGTACCTAAATCATCAAGATGCCCAAGTAGTTTTTTACCGTAATTGAAATTATTTCAATTCTTGAATTCTCTTTATAAAAATAAAGAGTTTTATAAAGCAATAAGTTCAAGGTATAGATGAAATAAGGCCAAACATGTAGAAGAACTTAATTAGAACTCACTCACAATTTTAAAAACTCCGAAATTATCACTTTTGACATCCACTCACCCTCTCGTAATACTTTTTGTATGGATATTCTACACATTTTATATGAGCTGTAACAGCTTGATCGTTATTAAAATCGTAAATGAGCCCTTATTCAAAGCTTTGTCAGAGCTTTTATATATGAAGGCTTGTTTTTGAGATTAGTTATTATATTCAGCAATTTCAGAATAGCACTCTTCCAACCTGTAATTAGTAATTAAACTTTGATTCAAAACGTTGAGTGAAAAAAGTTAGAGAAATGTTTAAAAAATATTAGCCTTGACAGTGCGAGAACAAAAATTCCCAAACGTATTACGAAACATTGCTACGAAAAGAGTGAAACATGTTTAAGAAATATGGTGTAGCATAGTAGAAATTAAATCATTAATGTTGGATTGTAGATTACAGCTTGAAGATGTTCGTTCAAAACGATTTTCCCGGTGATCTTCTTAAATTTCCGGTTTTTCCCGTCTTTTTTCCCGGTGGATTTAAATTCCCGTCTTTTTCCCGCTTTTCCCGTTTTTCCCGGTTCGGTGGCCACCCTGCAAGAGCATTATCAATATCAAGTTTAGTTTGTAATGAAATGTTAACATTGAGATTAGAGTCAATATACGTTTCATATATATTCCAGTCGGCTCGAAAATAATTGAAAGTCGAGCTGATAGGATTGAGAATCGCTTCATGGGATATTTTAAATGTAACAGGGACATGATCAGAATCAAAATCAGCATGAGTAACTAATTGGCTACAAAGATGACTAGAGTCGGTTAAGACCAAGTCAATCGTAGATGGATTTCTAGAGGAGGAAAAACATGTAGGGCTATCAGGGTATTGAATTGAGAAATATCCTGAAGAGCACTCATCAAATACAATTCTGCCGTTGGAATTACTTTGAGAATTATTCCATGACCGATGTTTAGCATTAAAGTCACCAATGACAAAATTTTTTGACTTATTGCGAGTCAATTTTCGCAAGTCAGTTTGGAGCAAATTAACTTGCTGTTCAGAGCATTGAAAAGGCAAATAGGCAGCTATGAAAGTATATTTACCAAACTGTGTTTCAACAGAAACACCTAAAGTTTCAAAAACGTTAGTTTCAAATGACGCCTATCAATGATGATTGCAACTCCCCCACATGCCCCATCAAGTCGATCATTACGATAAACAAAAAAGTTAGGATCTCTTTTGAGTTTAGATCCAGGATTTAAATACGTTTCGGTAATAACTGCTATATGCACGTTATCAACTGTAAGAAAATTGAACAGCTCGTCCTCTTTACCATTCTTTACCATTCAGAGAACGAGCATTCCAATTTAAAATATTTAAATTATTATTTGGATCCATTAGAAAAACGTAATCCAATAACAATTTGATTTGTAAATTTTACACCAACTTGGACTGCTTCAGTCATAGTGGTGGCTTTGAACATTGCATCAATCATTAGATTCAATTGTTCAGTTAGAAAATTAAAATCAGAGGCAGACATGTCACTTGAAGTGGGTACATTATCTGATGATTTCCCATTAGAATTTTCGGTAGACGAAGAAGCGGAATAGGAGTTACTTGTGGCGGTAGGGGTTTTTCCATTTGATTTGAAATAAGTAGAATGATTACTCATAGTAAGAATAGGGGAGGAGTTCAAATTACCTGCTACGATATCGGCAAAGGATTTACCGTGGGTAGATACATTCGAAATTGAAAGATTCGAACGGCTACCCGACGGATTAAAATTAGTTTGCGAATGAGCATGATTATGATCTTCCTGATGGGTATGATTCCTAATCAAGCGATCGTTAACTGAAAAATGAGCATTGTTCGATGCTCTACCAGGCAAATTCCGGAAACGACCGTTATCGTAACGGATATTCTCTTTCATCTGCCTGGCACAAGCCTCAATGAATCTATTGCGCGAAGGGCAAGCCCAAAAATTGGACTTATGATTTCCCTTGCAATTGGCGCATAAGAACTTATCGGTATCTTCCTTCACTGGACAGACGTCCTTGGCGTGAGAAGAACCTCCGCAAATCATGCATTTAGCATACATGCGACAATTTTTTGTACCATGACACTACTTTTGGCACCGACGGCACTGAGGTGGGTTCTGGTAATTTCCTCCAGGTTTCTGGAAATGTTCCCACGTCACACGGACATCGAACATAAGTTTTGCTTTTCCTAAAGCTTTAATATTATTTAGTTCTTTTTTGTTAAAGTGAACTAAATAATATTCTTGAGAAAGCCCTTTCCGAACAATGCCAGATTGGGTTCTCTTTTTCATAATGATTACTTGAACTGGGGAAAATCCAAGTAAATCATTTATTCGATTTTTGATCTCTTCAGGTGACTTATAGTCACTTGAGAGACCTTTCAAGACGACTTTGAACAAACGTTCAGTTTTGTCGTCATCAGTAAAAAATTTGTGCTTCTTCTCTTCAAGATGTTTGAGAAGAAGTTCGCGATCTTTAAGAGTTTCCGTCGAAACGCGACAGTCTCCTTTCTTTGCGATTTGGAAGGAAACCTTGATTCCCCTAATGGAGTTCAAGATCTCCTGCCTAAATCCCTCAAATTCAGAACAACTGATCACGATAGGCGGCACTCTTTGCTTCCTCACTTGAATCAAAGAGCCTGGGCTAGAGGCTGCTTCGATTTGGTGTTCGGAAAATTTGTCTAGAGCATCGAGTTGATTGCTCATTTCGATACAATTATTCATTTCACCCTTGGAAGAAACTTCGCATTCCGGGGAAGCGTCCTTTCTTCCATTCTTGCCACGTGTAGTGACAGTTTTAAAACCCACTTTTTTTGGAAGGAAGTAGTGAATTCAGAGATTCACCCTTCCTTTTGTTTGTTGTTGATACCATGTTTAGTTAATAAACGAGAAAGACGTGACCTTCGAGAGGTTTTTTTCCCAAGACGGTGTCCAAGAAGGATTACCACCGCTAGCTTTCGCCAACGGGTCCAACGAAAAATCGAAGGCACGGGTCCAAACAAGGATCGTAAAGGGATCAATAGTAGAAAAAAATAGTACTGAAAAGTACTGTTTTAGTAGCACTGAAAAGTGCCATTTTTAATTTTAGCACTGAAAAGTACTGTTTATGTAGCATAGCAAGTTTTTGAGCTTTTTCGCAATAGGTCCACGAAAGAGCATGATACTGCAACTACTTTAGCATTTTTTCCCGCTCAAATAACGTATATATCATATTAAAACTTTAATTTAAAAATTGGATCCATAAATGAACCTTGACACTTGAGATCATGTTTGACGTTCGCTTAGTCGACAAAAACACCACAGGGGTTCAACTTTTTAACAATGGGGTTATTCCTATCTGACATCTGTTTCCAAAACTCAACTAATAATATTCCCACATAAACCAAAAACTCTTTACTTGAAGCCTTCAAGTAGACATGTTATCACGATGAGAGGGGTTCCAATAAATTGGTCAGATAAAGTTAAGTATCTAGGGCTCATGTTAGATAAGAATTTAACTTTCAAAAATCACATTGAGGGCATTCAAGCCAAATGTAATAAATATGTAAAATGTCTCTATCCCCTTATTAATAGAAAATTAAAAAATTTGGCTTAAGAACAAGCTGTTGATATTCAACACACGGTTTGATATTTTTCACGGTTTTTCTAAAATGTTAAGAATGCCAAACAACTAAATGCAGGAAAACAAGTACGAAGGTAAGCCTCATCGACTTATTAACCGAAATTTTCTAACAAATGTCATTTTAGTGTTAACAAATATCTCTAAAATAAAAAATCAGGGGATCTCATTTCGAGGTGAAATTGATCACTTGTCAATGACATTATTGTTTGTTTTCAAAATAACTCTACATGATAAAATTGAGCTCCCTGAATCCGAATATGCTTGCCAAATTCTTAACAATGCAATATTTAAATAAATAAAGAATAGTTAAATTAACAGAATTTTGCGGAAAACGCTTAAATGTATGCAATTTTCTAAGGAATTCAATGATATCTAACAGAAATTCAATTATTTCAACCATTTGAACTAATTGGTACGAGTTTTGGTGATGATATCTGGTTTGTGGATGTATCTTAAACATCCTCACAAACTTTCAGGTTTATACCATGTTCAAATCCTTGCTTAGAAATAGAAGTTTCTAGGTGTTTGTCAATACTGCACCGTACATGATTTTAAAATTTTACATTATTTTCATAGTAATAAACATTCTTCATCGCAAAAAACTTCACAACACACAATTTGACAATAGTTACGACAAACAACATTCATTTACTGCAGCTTACATTGATATTTATGCTCCATTACGAATAAATAAAATCGTGTGATACGATGATCAATTTCACCCTTCTGATCAATTACACCCGATTTTACGGTACTTGTTTTTAATTATGAATCGTAGTTTTCGGCTAACCAGCCGAGTGGAAGTTTAACTACTACCGAAAAGCTGAACATTACAATATCTTGCGCATAATGGGAAATAGTCAATAAAATAACTCAAGGTATGTTCTTATGAATATTTTCGGAACGGGCACGACGAGGGAATGACGGCAATCGATGTCCGAAGCCATTTTGAAATCCAAGATGGCGGCCTCCGGTTTGGTAAAATCATTGAAAACCCATGCAATATGGGTATTTTCAAAACGGGCGCGACGACGGGATGACGGAAATCGATGTGCGACGCCATTTTGAAAATCAAGATGGCGGCCTCCGGTTAAGGAAAATCGTTGAAAAGCTCTGCAATATGGGTATTTTCGAAACGGGTGCGACGAGAGAATGACAGAAATCGATGTCCGATGCCATATTGAAATCCAAGATGAAGGCCTCCGGTTTGGTAAAATCATTGAAACCCATTCAATATGGGTATTTCCGGAACGGGCACCATGAGGGGATGACGGAAATCATAAATCATTCATAAATCATGTTTTTGTTCATGTTATATTGAGTTACGTCAGTGATCCTCAGCCCAGTTTTTTCAACCATTTTTTTTCTGATAGCCGATTGTTCTCGTAATAATTTAGTTTCCGTCTATTGATAACTTTGTGAGTAGAATAGCATCCCGAAGACCAGAGGCTGCCATCTTGGATTTCCAAATGGCGTCGGACATCGATTTCCGTCATTTCCTTGTCGCGCCCGTTCCGGAAATGCCCATATTGCATGGATTTTCAATGATTTTACTAATCCAGAGGTCGCCATCTTGGATTTCAAAATAGCGTCGAACATCGATTTTCGTCTTCCCCTCGTCGCGCCCGTTTCGAAAATACCCATATTGCATTGGTTTTCAATGATTCTACCAAACCGGAGGCCGCCATCTTGGATTTCAAAATGGCGTCGGATATCGATGTTCGTCATCCCCTCGTCGTGCCCGTTCCGAAAATACCCATATTACATGGGTTGTCAATAATTTTCCTTGGCCAGATGCCGCCATCTTGGATTTCAAAATGGCGTTGAACATCGATTTTCGTCATCCTCTCGTCGCGCCCGTTCCGAAAATGCCGATTTTGCATGGGTTTTCAATTATTTTACTAATCCGGAAGCCACCATCTTGAATTTCAAAATGGCGTCGGATATCGATTTTCGTCATATCCTTATCGTGGCCGTTCCGAAAATACCCATATTGCATGGGTTTTCAACAATTCTTACACACCTGAAGCCGCCACCTTGGATTGCTAAATATAGAATTTAGTTAATTTTCTATAACCATTGTCCAACAATTTTTATTGTATAATATTATCAATTGATAAAGATAGCACCTCTATCATTGTTATTTGAGAGATGTTGTACTGATAGTATCATCATGAGAATTTTTTTGGGACTTTATCTTCTATCTCTGATAGAAACCATTCTATCAGTGATACTATCAGGATAGACAAGAAGTGATAATATCATCTGATAGATAGATGATAGTATCATCGTCTATCTGATAATTTTGAAGCCTGAGTTTGCCGTGAAATATATTTTTGTTTTCAAATTTAGTTTTATAACGTAAATTTATGAATTTCAATCCTTTTTCTTGTGGCGAATTTTCATAAGGGTTTCCTATGTTTAATTTGGGCAAATTTAACGTCTCCAATTTAAAAGAAAATAATCAAATTTCAATTTTTTGTTCAGAATTTGCAATGAGAATACATATTATTTTTTTTTTATTTAGTCAAACACGTCAAGTCAATTTGGGGCCCAGATAGCCGTAGCGGTAAACGCGCAGCTATCCAGCAAGACCAAGCTGAGGGTCGTGGGTTCGAATCCCATCGGTCGGGGATCTTTTCGGGTTGGAAATTTTCTCGACTTCCCAGTGCATAGAGTATCTTCGTACCTGTTACACATACACATGCAAAAATGGTCATTGACATAGTAAGCTCTCAGTTAATAACTGTGGAAGTGCTCATAAGAACACTATGCTGAGAAGGAGGCTCTGTCCCCGTTGGGACGTCACGCCAGAAAGAAGAAGACATTAAGTCAAATTGCGAAATTTGTTCAAAAATAAATGAGGACTTACGCATTTTTGGCCAAATTTCACCCCCAACGACGGTACTTGCACATTTGTTTTCAAATTTCTTTAAATTCGAAAGGTAAATAATTTCACCGTGAATAGAACTATTCGCTAACACGCGAATGGCTCGATATGGTTGTCGTTTGTAAAGATTGCTGCTCTTGAACGCTCTATCATCAAGCTATTACCGAGAGAATGAATGGTAACATTAAAAAAATACCGATTGCGATGTTCCACGATTTTTTCGGATTCGAATCAAAATCCAAACTTTGCCCGTAAAATTTATTTGCGTTCCTATTATTTTCAGTGTATGAGCAAATCAGAATAGGCCCTTTGCAAATCAATTCACTTATGACTTGACACAAAAACATCATGCTCTGATTGCCTGTAGAACAACAGGAGTGTTGCCAAAATAGTTCAACTATTGAAAGACGTATATTTTATGAGTTTCTCAGTATATTGAAGATTATGCATTACAATCTTTAAAAAAAAAAGTATTAAAAGGCTCAATTGTTACCCATGCATGCTTTGTTGCCTAATTTCAATAAATTAATTAGTCATGTTCGTTTTTTTTCTGTGAATTTGAATCGTGAATAATAAATACACCGCAATTGAATATGGTTTTCTGGCAACTTGTTCCCGTAATAAAAAGTGATTGCCGAGGAAATCAAAGTGCATTAATTTTAATTTGCGATTTAAAGCTTAAACATTAAGTATTTTCGAGTGCTTTATATACAAATCAAAAGTTCAATAGTGCATAAGTGATCGGTGCGTAGCTGTTGTTAAAAAATCGGCATTGGAGCGGAAAATTGGACCTTTCAAAGTGGTGAGTTTTTCTTAAGCTGTTCTTGTGTTGTTTTATTCGGCAGCTCACGAATGACGATAATTTCGGATGCATTTGTTTCATTTATGGTGATAAGCTCCATCGAGGTTAATACGCCAATCAAGTATTATCCTCGATTTTGCTAAGCACCAATCGATATTATCCTCGATTTTAATCCCGGTATTAATTTTAGTACGCCGATTTTGGCATACTAAAGAAAATCCGAGATTAACAAAAATGTGGCTACGTGCTTAATTTTGATCACACGCACACTAGTGTAGCCATTAAAAAACAAACGTCAAAAGGAAAAAAATCAAAACAAAACAGAAAGAGTTTTTTTGCGTCGGAGATTCAAGCTGTTCCCAATATTTCCGACAATATTTCTCAGTTAAAAGGTTAGTATAACTAATAATATACACTATTAACATTCGATAAATACTGAACAGTGATATTTCGGCTGAAGGTGTTTATCCAAATTCAAGCCAATCAGCCGTTCCAACAACTTGAAAAGCGTCGTCATCTGGTCGCTGGTCCTTTGACGACAATAACTATTTCGTGCGGCCTGCGCATGGGCCATGAAATGGGCGAGAACCACATCAACATATGCATTCCAGCCAAGCCGAATGCTGCTTTCTTCATACGTGCTCGTGGCATCGATAAAGTCACCCCCAAGATTTGCAAAGAGCTGCAGTTGTTCCGACTGCGACAGATCAACAACGCCACATTCATCAAGTTGAACAAAGCCACCAAGATGCGCATTGCCGAGCGGTACATCACTTCAGCTATGGGAACCCGACGCTGAAATCGGTTCGCTACCTGATCAAAAAGCGCGGATTTGACAAGCACCGAAAAAGCTGCATTCCGAGCACCGACAACTTTGTGTATCAGTGTAAATTGGGCACCGGCTACCCCTATAAGATGCAATGCGTCGTGGATCTGGCGTATCAGATCTACACCTCCGGACTTCCATTCCGCAAGGGCAACCACTTCCTGTGGCCGTTCAAGCTCAACACCCCAAGCGATGGATGGCGCAAGAAGACCACTACGTCGAGTGCAGTGCAGGTAGGAGCGATCTCCAAAAAGAAAGTAAAAATAAAATTATTGATTATGAAATTTGCATGTACAGATGAATAAACTGCTCTGAGTCTATACATCCATTAAACTCAGTTTGTAGGGTACGAAGGGGCAAGATGGGTCACGGGGCAAGGTAGGTTAATATGATTTTGAAGCAGAAGTTATATTTTGGTGACACGAATGATTTAATTAAATGACTAACGTTTAGCTACTTGAGAGACACCTGCTCGTTTTATTTTTTACGTTTGTTACTTGTAAAACATTATGGGAAGTATGCACTTTCAACAGAAAAGTAATCGCCTATCTCGATCCATAGGAAATTTCTTGCAAGAAATGCTCAAGAAAAGCATTTTTATTTGATCGCAGTACGCAGTAAAGGAAATGTCAATTCCAATGGGGCTCACTGTAGAAAATTTCTTGACCATTTCTTTCCGCAGAAATTTTTACTTTTCTTGAGCTGAACAGCATACGTAGCTTAATGGTGTAAAATCTTAAGTGCCTTAAGCGAAACATTAGATACAATCGACTTATTATTGGAAAAGGGGCAAGTAGATCATCTTGACTTTTGAAGCCAAATTTTTAAAATTTTCTATTTTCTGCTGGAAGACTATTTTGTAACATACTTCGCTTAAGAAAGGTGGAAGTTACACGTCGTTATGAAAATGCATAGGATATTGCTTTTGAATCAAACACATATTTTATAAATGATATATGTTCATCATGATAAAAAGTCAGGATTTCGAAATAAATAATCTTTTAGTTAATTTGTTGTTCTTGTTTAATCAATAGGTATGTAAAAATTAGGAGAGCATAAAAAAAGTATGAGTATTGCATATTTGTTCAGAGAAAAATTGAATTTAGCTAAGGTTAACCCATTTTGCTTCTGAGTTCTAAAAAATCGTTCAAGCATACTTTTCATTCACCTATCATAGCTCATAAGTGTGTGAAATGTTTCAGAAAAAGAAAGTCAATTCTTTTTGTATGGGAAGATAAGGGGGTCCTTTCCTTAGGTGACCCATCTTGCCTCTCCTTACCCTATGCATTGGGGTTTTATAATAGTTTTTTTTTTAAGGAAAGCAATGTTGCTGTGTTTTGAAAATTATAACGAAATCTGACTGTACAGGTCACACGCAAATGAATGGTCATCATTCTGATGAATAATGATTCTTCAATAATACATTCCAGGGTTTACTTTAGGTACACATGAAAATTCGTTCAATAATTCGGGAGTTTTTTTAAACTACATAAATTAACCAAGAGTTTTTTTTTCAGTCAATTCTTCCAGCATCAATCCTGAAATTTCTCATTTGTCGAATTCTCCCTGGATCGATCAGGTATATCTTCCAGTGACTCGGAGAATCATAATTCAGAAAACTCAGTAAGGAATATTCCACACACTTTTCAAGTGTTTAAAGCTCGTTAAAAGAATTAGAAGAATTACAGTTAACTCTCCCTTACTCGATATTCCGTAACTCGATATCGAGTTAGAGAACCATAGTAAAAGTTGGTTTTCATGGCTAACTCGATGGTCCCTTGGATCGCATTTGCATTGATTTTGTGTACTGTAACTCGATACCTCCCTAATTCAATGGTCGGTTATGGTGGAGTTATGGAGAGTTGACTGTATTGCAGAGATACTTGAAGTTTTTTTTGCGAAATACCAAGAAAAAAATCTGGAAAAGTTTATGTACCATAAAGTACCCATATTTCGCGCGCGCTCCTAACTTCGCTCACTGTCATTTAAAACATGGTTTGCAATAGACATTTTTGTTGGCTAGTATTTTAAATAATTCTACTTCAGTCATGATTATACTACTTGCAATTATACAATCCAATATGTATTAACTAATATGGATAAAATGGCAGTGAGCGAAATTAGGAGCGTGCGCGAAATATGGTAGCATCGCGGTATTTCTTTTTAATGAATTTATAAAGAAGTTTCTATAATCATACATAATAAATAGATAAATATATGATGTTTATTTAGCCAAATTTCTGGAAAGTTTTAGAGGAAACGCCTGGTTGGTTTGATGGTTGGTTGGTTTGACTTTATTAACGAGATTTTTAGCCCTGCACGGGAAAAAATTCTATGGTAATAATTACTATTGTAGCTGACTACGCCCATTCTTGAAACTACCATGGAATTTTAGACCAATTTACTATGTTTACGGTACATCCCACCATATAACTGGTACATTCGACAGAAATAATTTACAACAATCTGATTTCGACTACAAACATGGTAAAATCAAGCGCGTTTCTGGTCTGCTGAAAATTGCCGGTGCGAGCGCTTAAGTTAACCCCCTAAAATAGTAGTTCTTACCGCACAATTTTTTTGCGTGTGGGCTAGTTCATCTCGGGACCAACGGCTTTACTTCCCTTCCGAAGGAAGTCGTCACTATAACTTTTTACGTCATAAGTAACTATGTCGGGGATGGGATTCGATCCCAGGTCCTCGGCGTGAGAGGCGAGTGTTCTAACCACTACACCAGGTCCGTCCCCAGGAAACGCCTGGAAAAATTATAGCAGTTATGTTTTTAAGTATTTGCTATTTGTGCAAAATAGCCATTTTTTCTGAAGCTATAATTATATATTAGGGGAACTTACGTATTGTCGGCAGCCTAAGCAGCTGAACTTTGAAGAACACAATTATACAGAACAATGAAGCACAACAATTAGCAGGATACACCTGAACTGCACTTGAGCACTCTTTATTTAGTAATTATTATGCACAAAACACTATTTTGTTCTCTAAATCATCTATTTCCCCTCACCAAAGTCACGAGGCACTTGTTCTTTTATCGGCAATGCATTTACTATTGTCGGCAACAAAAATGTTCACTTCGGCAATCCAAAACTTAACAAAAACTAGGTTATGTATTGGTAACTTTTCGTATTTGTTGACAATGCCTGAATTTAAACGTCACTCATTATATTCTACCCGTTGAAAGGGCCAATGCAGAAAAAACAGACTACACTGAGAACAGCATTGCATGCAACTGCAGTTATAAATAGAATAGCTGGGAGTCATATTGAATACACAACGCCACTAAATTTGTGCAGACTAAGGCACCGTCCACAAATTACGTAACGCTCTAGGGGGAGGGGGAGTAGGCTCAAACACAAAATTTATTTTTTCATACAAAGACCCTTGCGGAGAGGGGAATGGTCGAACACGATTCTCTTGATTTGTTCTTATTGCGTATCAATTCTACACGCGGCGATCTGGGCTATAGAAATTCATACATCTTGCCTTAAGAAAGATGGAACGATTATTGCAATACGAAAGCTTTATGTATCGTTTTAGCATCACCCCACATCAAAGCGTCGATAGACGAGGGGAGTGCGCACGAGCCTATCGATCGCAAGGATCTAGGTTCGATTCCAGGTTCAGGCATCAAAACTATCCTGATAGTATCACTGAGAGAATGGTTTCTATCAGAGATAGACGATAGAGTGATAGTATCCCTATCCCAAAAAATTCTCATGATGATGATGATACTATCAGTACAACACCTCTCAAATAACAATGATAGAGGGTCTGTCTTTATCAATTGATAATATTATAGAATAAAAATTGTTGGACGATGGATATAGAAAATTAACTAAATTCCATATATAGCAATCCAAAGTGGCGGCTTCAGGAGTGTAAGAATTGTTGGAAACCCATGCAGTATGGGTATTTTCAGAACGGGCGCGACGAGGGAATGACGAAAATCGATGTTCGACGCTATGAAATCAAAGATGGCGGCATCCGGTCAAGGAAAATTGCTGAAAACCCATGCAATATAGGTATTTTCGGAACGAGCACAACAAGGGGATGACGAACATCGATATCCGACGCCATTTTAAAATCCAAGATGGCGGCCTCTGGTCAAGGAAAATTGTTCAAAACCCATGCGATATGGGTATTTTCGGAACGGGCGCGACGAGGGGATGACGGAAATCGATGTGCGACGCCATTTTGAAATCCTAGATGGCGGCCTCCGGTATAGTAAAATCATATAACACTGAACATGGGGTTTCAATGATTTTATCAAACTGGAGTCCTCCATCTTAGATTTCAAAATGGCGTCGCACATCGATTTCCGTCATCCCCTCGTCGCGCCAGTTCTAAAAATACCCATATTGCATGAGTTTTCAAAAATTTTCCTTAACTCGAGGCCGCCATCTTGGATTTCAAAATGGCATCGGACATCGAATTCCGTCATCCTCTCGTCGCACCCGTTTCGAAAAAACCCATACTGCATGGGTTTTCAACGATTTTCCTTAACCGGAGGCCGCCATCTTGGATTCCAAAATAGCGTCGGATATCGATTTCCGTCATCCCCTCATTGTACTCGTTCTGAAAATACTCATATTGCATCGGTTTTTAATGATTTTACCAAAGACAAATTAAAGACCTCCATGTCCCTTGCAGTTGCCCAAAATTTTATGGCTCATAAGGTAATCTAGAATGCCGTGAAAAGTGTACTGCGATCTGTCAAACTTGGGTACCTTTTGTACTACCGACGGACCAAATGCAGTACTAGAAGTGGTACCGAATCTGAGCCCGAGTGTGACGGACCTGATTTTACCAAACCGGAGCCCGCCATCTTAGATTTCAAAATGGCGTCGCACATCGATTTCCTTCATCCCCTCATCGCGCCCGTTCCTAAAATACCCATATTGCATGAGTTTTCAACGATTTTCTTTAACCGGAGGTCACCATCTTAGATTAAAAATGGCGTCGGACATCGATTTCCGTCATCCTCTCATCGCACCCGTTTCGAAAATACCCATATTGCATGAGTTTTCAACGGTTTTCCTTAACCGGAGGCCGCCATCTTAGATTTCAAAATGGCGTCGGACATCGATTTCCGTTATTCCCTCGTCGTGCCCGTTCCGAAAATATCCATGAGAACATACCTTGAGTTATTTCTATTAGCTTTTTCCCATTATGCGCAAGATTTTGGTTTCAGTTTTTGTATCAATGATAGGATAGATAGGGATAGCTATAAAATTTTGCAGATAGTGTGATAGAGGTATCCATCTTTTTTCAAGAAGTGATAGTATCCCTATTACTACTCATAGTATCAAAAGATAGACGTGATAATGGTAAAAATATATTTTTGTTTTCAAATTTGATTTTATAACGTAAATTTATGAATTTCAATCCTTTTTCTTGCGGCGAATCTTCATAAGGGTTTCCTATGTTTATCGATAGTTCAATTTTCTGAGTGAAGTTTGTTTGGACCAATGTCACTTCCTCTCGAAGGGGTGAATTTGGGCTAATTTTACGTCTCCAATTTAAAGGAAAATAATCAAATTTTAATTATTTGTTCAGAATTTGCAATGTATTCTCATATTTAGCCGAACATATCAAGTCAAATTGCGAAATTTGTTGAAAAATAAATGAGGACTTACGCATTTTTTGCCAAAACTCACCCCCAACGACGGTACTTGCACATTTGTTTTCAAACTTCTTTAAATTCGAAAGGTAAATAATTTCACCGTGAATTGAACTGACCCGCTGAATGGCTCGATATGGTTGTGGTCTGTGAAGGTTGCTGCTCTATCATCATGTTATTATCGAGAGAATGAATGGTAACATAAAAAAAATACCGATTGCGATGTTCCACGAATTTTTCGGATTCGGAAAAATCTAAACTTTGCCAATAAAATTTATTTGCGTTCCTATTTTTCTCAGTGTATGAGAAAATCAGAATTGGCCCTTTGCAAATCAATTCACTTATGACTTGACAAAAAAACATCATGCTCTGATTGCCTGTAAAACAACAGGAGTGTTGCCAATATAGTTCAACTATTGAAAGACGTATATTTTATGTGCTTCTCAGTATACTGAAGATTATGCACTACAATCTTCAAATAAGAAAGTATTAAAAGGTTCAATTGTTACCAATGCATGCTTTGTTGCCTAATTCCAATAAATTAATTAGTCATGTTCGTTTTTTTCTGTGAATTTAAATCGTGAATAAAAAATACACCGCAATTGAATATGGTTTTCTGGCAACCTGTTCCCGTAATAAAAAGTGATTGCCGAGGAAATCAAAGTGCATTAATTTTAATTTGTGATTTAAAGCATAAAAAATAAGTATTTGCGAGTGCTTTATGCACAAATACAAAGTTCAATAGTGCATAAGTGATCGGTGCGTAGCTGTTGTGAAAAAATCGGCATTGGAGCGGAAAATTGGACTTTTTAAAGTGGTAAGTTTTTGTATGCTGTTCTTGTGTTGTTTTTTTCGGCAGCTCACGAATGACGAAAATTTCGTAAGCATTTATTTCATTTAACGATAAAACCCATGTTATACAATATTTTTGTGAAAGATGTGATTTACATGGAAGATTATAGTTCAAGGAATATGTTGAGTACAGTGAAGTTAACTCTTGTTCCGTAGATAAATTGAAACAAGGACGATAAGTTAGTGCTGCCGAAAATACCCTCAGGGTGCCGAAGCCATCATTTACCCTACTATCGGGTCCAAGAAGCCCAAAAAAATTAAAAAAAAAACCTGGGGAAACCACTGGAACAGGTTGTGAAGGAACTTGTGAATAAATTTATTGTGGAATAACAGGAAACACTCAGAAATTCTTTGAGGTAAAATGAGATCCCTGTCCATATGTATTTATAGCGTTTATTATGTTCTTGAGCACGATTTGAACGATCAAAAAAGAAATATACTAACATACTCAACATGTGTACTTAGTGCACTATCAAAGAATGAAGGAATTACCCCAAATATTTCTTTGTGTTCCACAAAAAAATTATTCACAATTCCTCCAGAACATGTAATTTGGGAGTCAGTTCAATGCATCATCAATTCCTCCCCCTTCCCCTCATTGGTCTGCATTCTGACGTGACAGGTGCCATTGTTGCCTAAAAATAGAAGATCACCAGCACTTATACACTGAGGATGCCTGTTAGTCCCAAGCAGTCATTCGGTTGGTTCCTTGTGTAAGTGCAGCTGATCTGGCGATACTGGAGTGCATCCACGGGCGGCCAATCAGGCTCAGGCTCAAGGCTCAAGTTACATGAACATATTTTTCAACTATTTAAGGAATTGTTCCAGAAATTTCTGCCACTCAACATTACTTACATTACAGACTTCTTCCGGGCAACATTTTCTTCAAGGAATTTTCATATGCACATACAAATATTAATGTTCTTCTATGTCCTAGACCATTTGCACGGTACGAGGGGTAAGGGGATAAAAAAGGAACCAAAAATGAGAAAAAAAGTTATTCTATGTAACTTTTATTTTTAATTTTAATATTTGCACCTTTCCTAATTGTCCCCCGAATCATAATTTTACGTTAAACACCTTAAATTTTTGACAGATGGCAAGAGAATAATGTACCTATTTTCTTAATAAAGGAATACAGAAATAAATTGATATTATTGTATGAAATTTTAATGAGGATTTGCCAGAAAAAAAATTAGTTGGTCCCAAATCAGAAAAAAATGTGTTTACGTTGAATTTAACGAGTCTACAGATGTGATCAATAATTGATAAAATGTTGAGGAATGGCTTCGACCATAATAAAAAGTCTGAATAAATTACACTTCTTTAGGGATAACTTATATGCTAATTCTACCTAAAGTACGGAAGTGTCGCAGTACAGTAGTTTCTCGATTTTATCACTGCTCGTTTTAATATCGCTCCAATGATAAAATTAGAAACTTTCCAACAAATTTAAAATTTTCTCGATAAATTCAAACAAACAGATTTTATAAAGTTTATTATATATTAAATCAATTTATTTATAAATAAACAAATTCAAAGTTTAATAAGTTAATGAGAAGTTGATGCTTTATCAACATGGAAAACATTGTTTTTTCATTTGTTAACAAGACTTAGAATCAACCGCTTCAGTTTTATTCATATTTTTGTTGGAGCTTTATTTCTACAAAAAATACGAAATGCTCTTTCAGCCAAATAACAACGTTGATGAATTATTCCTTAAATGTTGCAGCAGATCTCCACTCAATCAACTTATCGATTTATTTTGATATATCAATGCTCTTGATGAAAAAGCCTGGATAAAAAAGGACATCAAATTCAAGTGTCATCGAAATTGTCCAATCATTCAGAAAACTGAATCAGTCGTAATTTCATGGAATTATTAATTATTAATAAATTATTAATTGTTTTATTTTGAGTTGTGTAAGAATATTTTAGTTGAAATATTAACCCTCTTTTTCCCACGACTTTGATCGACTATTTCTTTACGAAAAAAGCGTTTTTATCAAAAGTACTTGAACAAACAATGTTGCAAATGGTCTTAATTTTTCGAATTCGGTAAAAAAGTGTTTGGTTGTTTTTCAATAGTAAATTGATTGTTTATCAATAGTTTTAATATTGAAACAGTTAGTTTACTTTTGGATTAATCTGATGAGTATATAAACATATTCTAGTAACTATTACTAAGTATTCATCTAATTCGGGTTGTCTCCAGTTCGTCGAAAACTAGTGGAGCTCTGGAGCTACTATGGGAAAGAGAGGGTTAATAAACATGAAAATTTGTATAAAAATCGCTAAGATTTTCTAAACATTTCAAATATTACAAGTGTTATTCTTCTCTATCTGGCCACTGTTTGCTAAATGGTTTGGATTTAGATAATAATGACGAAAATCCATTACTAATTAAGGTATTTTGTTGATCATATTCACGAAAATCTTTTTCTAAGGCACAAATAATTAAAGAAAAATCCTCTAATATAACAAAATGTCTGTTCAATATATTACACAATATTTTTTAACGCTTTCTCATTGATGTTAACTTTATCAATCCTAGCAATGATTTTTACATTTTTTTCTACATTTCAATTGTCTTAGGGTTTCACGGTAACAGCAGCAAAATATTACAAATTGAATTTAACCCGTATAAACTGGATACCAAAATTAAGTAACTTGAACAGGAAGGAAGTTTGTTTAAACTGTTTTACTTTTGAGCGCTACGGTATATCAAACTTTTATTCGTCAGGCAATCCTGATATTTCAATCTGTAATTTATATCAGGTAATATCAAACTTTGATTTGAATTTCCGGATTTTAATGTTTCGTTTTATCGCCCAATCGCTGAGGAAAACAAAAAATAAATATGAGGGGGGTGCTTGATAGGGATTGAATCCTGAGAAAATTGAGAGAATCTCTCACGTATCGCTCTCTGTAACTATCATAACATGCTGCACATTATGAGAGACTGTTTATCGTATACTGCTACAAGTTTGATCAGATTGGGGGATAGTAGTGCATGATAAAACCCCTCTAAACATGCTCCAAGCCTGGGGGACACTGTTGTTATTGGAAGTTCGTGGATTGTTTATCGTGCCAGTAAAGAAAAACACCTATCCCCAACGGTAAACAAGCGAGAAAAATGGATTTTATCATCGCTCTCTCGTTGGGGCTCTCGCTCGCTGCTTCCATTTATCAGACTTGTTACACCTTGCGATACAATGACGATCGTGGACCGCAACAGATGGGATGTTTTTCTTTGCTTGCTTTGATCGTGCTTCATTCTCAAATGAGAGCGAATTCTGCAACGCCTGGGGGGGTGGTTAACAGCATTTTTGACTAAATACTATGAGGGGGGAAGGGGCGGGTGTAAAAGATATGTGAAAAAAATGCTACGTCATTTATGGACGGACCCTAGTGATGTACAGTAATTTCAAAAGCGTGAATCAAAAATGACTGTTGGCTAGCAAACCTTTTCTGCCAGTTATTTCTTCAGGATTTCATCCACAGATTGTTTCAGAAATTCAATGAAGAATTCCTTCATGGATTTAATCAGGGATTCCATTAGAAATTCGTTTAAGAAAATTCGAAAAAACCTCCAAGTATTCTTCCAGGTTTACCAGGGATTCTCCAGAGACCACTTCAGGAGATTCCTTTAAGTTCAGAAATTTCTTCAGAGATTTCTTCGGGAATTTCTTCAGTGATTCTTCCAGGAATTCTTTCAGCGATTTCTTCGATGATATTTCCAGAAATGCCATCCAAAGAGTTCACTTGGAATTCTTCCAGATTTTTTTTAATATCTTCAAAAATCACTTCCGGAATTTATCGTGAGATTCTATCAGCAATTCTTTAGAATTTCAGAGATTTCTTCAGAAATTCCACCGAAGATTCTTAAAAAAAACTCCTTCGAGATTTTTTTCCATTATTTTTTTAAGGAATATTTACAGAATTCTTGAGAGTTTCTCTAGAGATTCCATCTGGAATTCCTCCAAAAATTCTCCCAGGATTTTTTCCAGAGATTCCAGGAATTTCTCCAATGTTTCAAGTTCTCCGAGGATTCTTTCTAAATACTTCGTGGCAGTGCCGCGGGAAGTGGGTAGGACAGGTAGGATATGTACTATGCAAAAAACACCTAGGTAGGACAGTCAAAGGATTGTCCTACCCACGATTCAACAAAAAAATTCAGCACAAAGCTTCATAAATAAATTTACCTAATTATATATCATCTTTTCAATATACATACAAACTATTTGATGGAGTTTCAGCGCGGCGAAACACAAGCATCAAGTATCTTCAGTTTTTTTTTTCTGAAAAAAAACTACTCAATTTCACAGAAATACTTTCAGGGTCCCCTATAGGGATCTCTCCAGACATTCTTCTAGTGATTTTTCTACCAATTCTACTAGAAATTATTCCAGCGGGTTTTCAAAGGATGCTTAGAAGAATTTCTTCGGAATTTACCTTAGGGAATCCTTGAGAATTCCAAAGCTACTACCTCCACTAAAAAACTATCCTAGAGTTTCCTCCAGATGTTAATTTTACTTCAACTGAATTCTCCAGTTGTTACATTTCTACAGAATTTCCTTCGCAGACATCCATAAGTGGAATAAAGCTTAAAAAAAAAGTTAAAAAAAAGAAATAGCTTGGGATTTATTTATTATTATTATTATTACTTCGAGAAATCCTGCCTGTTCCTTCAATATTCATCCACGTGTTCTCTCAGAAATCCAAAAATAATTATTTTTTTTTCAAAGAATTTCTTTCAAACTCACATAAATTCTATCAGATGTTACTTTGATCCTCTTTAGAAATACTTCATGTTTTCTTTTTCAATATAACCTTGGCATTTTTCTATACGCATTCTTGCAAGAATTCCTGAAAACAATCTGTCAAGACTTGCTTGAGAAAATCTCAAAGAATTACTGCTCAAATCTTTAAAGAAATCTCTGGAGCTTAGAGAAATCCTTAGTTGAATGACAATTTTATTGAAAATCCATAGAAATTTCTCGACAAGTAATTGATTGAATTTTTGAAAAACTTTTGATTGGGAATCTTAATAGATTTCCCAAGGAAATCCTTAAAAGAATCACTGGATAATATTTGGGAGCAGTTAGGACTTTTTTGAAAAATCCATCAAACATTTTTTTTTTGAGGAATTTAGGTTCTCCTTGAGAAAAACCAAGTTGAATTCTTGAGTTATCCTAAACAAAATTCTTGTGACAATACTCTATGAAAATTCGTGGATAAATTCCTTGCAAAATATCAACTAAATAAAATGCTTTAGAAACTTTCGGAGTATTGTCTAAACATTTAAGCAAATATCTGAAAGAATTTCTAATGAAATTCCTAGAGATAATTATAGAAAAACACATACAGACATATATGTCGTAATGTCGTCTGCTCTGATGCTAAGAAAAATCAAACTCTTATCTCCTGGCTCCTATTAGGTTTTGTTTTGCTTTCTTATTTGGTTACTTTTAGGTCTCTTTTTGTGTTTTTTTTTTCAGACAAGAGGTTTCTAATTTCCTAATTTCTAATTTTTAGGTCACTCAGTCGCACTAGTTTGAAAAATCTATTTTTGAGACAATCTACTTTGAATTTTTGTCAGCAATTTTTCATTCTATGGGAGTCAAAAAAAAAAACGCTTCTATGAATTACCTATGTATTTTTTCTGTTGAGTAGAAAAATCACCTGAAAGTATCGTTAGAACGCCATGAAGCAGTAGGATTTCCTCAATTTAATTCAAAATCGACCAAGATATCACTTACATCCCTGGCATTTGAGCCCTTCAAATATAGTAACTTTCAATGTCCAGCCTACGAAATCCATAGGGTTAATATTTTGCTTAGCTTCACTGTGCAAATTAAATATTTGCCAATGTTTGTCCTACTCATGGTTTCAAACGTGAACGTGCCTCTGCTTCGTGGATTCCTGAAAGAATCAATGGAGAGATTTCTGAAGAAATCCCTGGAGGAATTCGTGAAAAAATCCCTGAAGGAATTCTTGAAGAGATCTCTGAAGGTATTCCTGAAAATACCCCGCAGGTTTTTAGAAGGATTTCTCGAAGTAATTCATGATAAATCTCAGGTGAATTCTAAATGAAACGGGAATTGTTTCAAGAATGCCCTTAGAAATTCCATTATGAATTCTTACAGGAATTCCACCAGAGATTGCTTCACGGATTTCTTCAGATATCATCTAAGCAATTGGTCATCTTGGTTCGCGGAAAGTTTGATAATACGACTTCCGATCGGTTGCAAACTGCGTTAAACATTACTCTCAAATGGTGTAGTAATGAAAGGTTAAACGTAAACCCTTAAAAAACAATTACCGTGCCTTTTACCAGAAGGAAAAAAAGGAAAGCTTACACAGCCTTCTTTGAATGGAGTTCAAATTCTATTTTCGGAAGAAGTTAAACATCTTGGGGTTACTTTGGATAAGAAATCGAACTGGAACTCTCATCTGATAAAGGTCCTAAGTAAGAGTACTAATGCCCTATGGGTGTGCAATAATGCCCCACATAAAACTTGGGGCTGCGACCTAATATGGTAAACTGGATTTATTCAGCAATAGTCCGACCAAAAATTACTTATGCTTCACTGGTATGGTGGCCCAAGACAAATGAGGTAACCGCTCAGAAAAAGCTGGCTAAGTTGCAAAGACTTGCTTGTATATCAATGACAGGGGCAATGAAAACCATCGGTTGCCTTGGATGCCCTTCTTAAGGTGAAGATAAATCGAAGCCAAACCTCAAATTTTCAAGAGCACAAATCTAGAGAACCAAACATCCGTTGAGGCTGAAAACTTAATCGATTGGTCATTAGCTGGTGGTGACCAATCGATTAAGTTTTCAGCTCAAACGGGTGTTCGGTTCTACAGATTTGTGCTCTTGAAAATTTGAAGTTTGGCTTCGATTCATCTTTACCTTAATATACTGCCTTTACATCAATTCATTAAACTGCAAGCTGCAAAAAATGCCTTGCAGTTTATTCGTTATAATAAAATACTAGATGGTGATGATGGTCACATGAAGATCAAGGAATTCAATTTGAATTCAGATATGAAAACAATGCACTCTCAGAACTGAAACGCCACGGATACATCCAAGCAAGCGAAAAGATTCATAAAACCCAGTCTAGCAAAAGCCCGGGCTATACTGAATCTTAATAAAGGAAATCTTAGGGTAATAACTGGCCTGATGATCGATCACTGCCCAAGTAGGTATCATCTTAAAAAGTTAGGAAAAATCCAATCGTCTGAGTGTCGTTTTTGTAAAGCCGAAAACGGAACTTCTGAGCATTTACTCTGCAACTGCGGAGCATTGCTTGATCAAAGAATGTTAACATTTGGAAAATGGTTATTAGAGCCCTTGGAAATTTGGCAAGGTAGTCCTAATAGGGTAATAGACTTTATAAAACGAGTTGTTCTCAGTTGAGACAGTGTGACACATCAACCTGACAGACATCTCAATTGTGAAAGGATATACCATACCACAATATTCCTAAATAATGGAAGCAGTGGTTAAAAGGCTCTACAGATGAGGAAAAAAAGAAAAAAAAAAGGAATTGGTGGATAAATCCCAAAGATCTTTCTGCAGAGATTCCTCTAGGAGTTTCTTCAGGGAGTTCTTAGAGGAAAACATGAAGTACATAGTTCACAAATCACTTCTTGGAGGGATTCCTTAAAGAATTCCTTATACGAACGGTTCGAAATACTCGCAAACTGAAATAAAAAGAAAAGAGAAAAGAAAACAGAGCAGGCACCACGATGTGTCTCACCAGTGGCCTCAATCTACCCCAGCAACTCCGAGAGATTGTTATTAGAGTTGAGATTTCAGGAATCCTTGGAAGTACCGCTTCTCAAGGAATCGTTCAATTATCCTCGAAGGAATTTCGAAACAATTTTTGATCATTCCTGCTTCTGGTGAACAGATCCCTTCTTCGACCAGGAAACGGATTTTATCACTAACTTTCAATGGACAGGTCGCCTGGAGTGAGAAGTACTTCTCGTACAGCACGACAGCATCCTCTTGTCCTTGGCTGTTTTCGGTGCTCCTGCGAAAGTGTATGACCGTCACACAAAACTCCAAAATGTGCCGTTTGCCCTTCTGTTCCAGGTATTCCATAAAGTAGAACAGAGTCATCTCGCTGCAGAGCATATCCTTCAGGGTTAAACTGTCGCTCGAGAGCACCTCAAAGGTATATTTACTGTAGAAGCTGCTCTCCAGGAACGCATTCAGGTAGCTCTTCTCCATCGCCTCCAGCAGGTACTGTTGGGCGTCGTCGAAAATCCGCTCGCTGCAAGTTCCACCGCACAGGGCCAACAAAATGCGCTACATAATCGTGGCCGTCACTTCTATGTAGCTGGGCGAGTTGCTCACCAAATACTTTCGGTAGATGCAGTTTCCCGACGTTCGACAACCCGGGTCACCTTCATCCGTTGTGGTAGTTCTATCATCAAAAGCGTTCTCCGAATATGTGGAAATTAAATCGCAATCCACGCTCAGGTAGAATAAACTGTCGCACCCATCCAAGAATACACTTCTCTGCAGTCCAAAATGCCAAACGCCGTCTTTCCCAGTGCCATTTCCGCCATCAACCCGGGCATTGTCCGCACTGGCAGCCGCCTTGAAGCTCTCCACGTCGAGCAAGAATTTGACCAACGCTAGGGCTCCTTTCGTTTCCAGGTACTGCACAAAGTAGCAAATGCAACTTTGCTCGGCCAGAATATGCAGATTCCGGGACAGTCGCGACCGGACTTCCGTCGGATTATTCCACTGTTCGGCTTCCTGCAGGGCTTTCTCGTCGTTTGCCGGTTCACCACTATGATTTGCACCGCCGGAATCAATGACATCATCGGCCGAGGTCGCTTTCGATGATGGTTCCTGATGCGCCAAACTGTTGCTGCTGTTGCTTCCAGTGAGGAAATTTTTCCGCGGCACAACCGTCTATTTCAGGAACTGCAGCATTCCGACGGACACGAATTCCGATACTCCGTCGAAGGTTGGCCAAAAGACTGATTGACCGTTTTCGGATACTTCCGTCCCTGGACATAAAACAAACGAACAAAACAAAAACAACAAGTAATGACACTTTTCTTTCTTCATTTCTGCTTCTCATTCTCATACGCACACATTCTCACGCGGCTGCGTGCTTTTCGTTTAATACCGGTTTTGATGCTTAACGAACACGGTAATAAATTTAATCTCGGATTTTAGAAAATCCAGATTAAATCTCGTATTAGCATCGTCGGAGCTTACCACCATTAGTGATAAAACCCATGTTATATAATATTTTTGTGAATGGTGGGATTTACATGGAATATTAAAGTTCAAGGAATATATTGAGTACAGTGAAGGTGACTCTTCTTCCGTGGATAAGATTTAACAAGGGCGATAAGTTAGTGCTGCCGAGAATACCCTCAGGGTGCCGAAGCCATCATTTACCCTACCAGGAAGAAAGCTCTGCAGAGAATTCAAAATAAAATTTTGAAAATGATTCTGAGGCTTCCTCCCTGGTATAGTACCAATGAGTTACATAGAATATCCAATGTTGAAACATTGGAACAAATGTCAAATAAAATAATTAATAATTTCTGGCAAAAATCGTTACAATCTTCTATTGCCACGATTAATGCGTTATATGTTTAGGTTAAGTTAGGTTAAGTAAATTGAAAACGTTATTTTTTTTTTCTTTTATAAGCAGGTGAAATCAACTCACCTGTAAAAAATCTGAACTGCTACGGCAAATGAAATGTAATATGTTGTTAACAAAATGTTAATATTTTTTTTTTTTTTTTTAAAGACACTACACGTTAATGCTTCCAGTGGGCTATTTGCCCTTTGAAGGAAGCACCACACTAGACAACGGACTAGCATGCAACGCCCAGTGGCACAGTCAGAAAACATTCCTCTCGAAAAGTTTTCGGCTTGAGGCGGGAATCGAACCCACACTCCTTAGCACGATGCGGCTAAATGCCTCGGTAACACTAACCGCACGGCTACGAAGCCCACCTTAAATTTGTTTTACCAAATTAGGATGATAGTGTTGTCTAATAACACAGAACACCTAGATATAAGAAATGAATGTAATGTTTGAAATGATACTAATAAAGAAATTAAAAAAAAAACTACATCTACATTAGGGCACCCATACCACTGGGCGTGATAACCACTATACTTTCTGAGAAACCCTATAGTTTCAAGAATGTGCGCAGTCAGCTAAAATAGTAATTTTAACTAAATAATTTTCTCCCGTGCATCATTATTATGCACAACCAGTTCCCAGACCAGTGCCAAATATTTTATTGAAAAGTGTTTTCAATTTCGAGAAATAATTCGTTAAATGTGTTTTGCCATAATCAGTGCACCAGTATCCGCTCATGTTAAAATCCAAAATTTTTCGCACGGATATATTGTAGCAATATTTACACATTGCTTCAAGTATTCATTCACTGGTGTCTTCCAGAAAATTCGCCAAGGATTTCTCTACAAATGTATCCTGGGATACCTTCAATAAATATATTTACTCAAAGGTATCTATCTCTTTAAGAATTCATCAAGGATTTCGTCTAAAATTTCTTTAAAGATTAGTTCAGTAATTTTTATGTATATTCCTGTTTATTTTTAGAGAGCCAAATAAATAGCAAGGGCTTATTCACAAATTTCATAACGCTAGAGCTTTCATACAAAAAGCGTTACGAGGGGGTGGGTGGGTGCCAAGAATGTCCATTTTCAGCGTTATGAAATATGCACGCAAAAAAATTGTGCGGTAAGAACTACTATTTTAGGGGGTTAACTTAAGCGCTCGCACCGGCAATTTTCAGCAGACCAGAAACGCGCTTGATTTTACCATGTTTGTAGTCGAAATCAGATTGTTGTAAATTATTTCTGTCGAATGTACCAGTTATATGGTGGGATGTACCGTAAACATAGTAAATTGGCCTAAAATTCCATGGTAGTTTCAAGAATGGGCGTAGTCAGCTACAATAGTAATTATTACCACAGATTTTTTTCCCGTGTGTGAATGAACCCCAAGTAAATGAACTCTCTGAATATTTTATAAATCGCAGAAAAAATATGAATAATTATTTTGTGGGATTCCTAGACGAACTCGTAGAATAATTCCTGTTAAAATTGAACTCTGAATAAATACAGTCATCTCTCCCTTACTCGATATTGAAGGGACCATCGAGTTAGGGAGGTATCGAGTTACAGAACACAAAACCAATGCAACTGCGATCCAAGGGACCATCGAGTTAGCCATGAAAACCAACTTTTACTATGGTTCTCTAACTCGATATCGAGATACGGAATATCGAGTAAGGGAGAGTTAACTGTACTTCTAAGTCCATGGTAAAATTATTGAATTCACGGAAAAAAGTCTGAAGGAATGTTTTGAGGAATTTCTGGAAAATTAGCTGTATAGGTTTATGTGTCATCTACTCAAGCTACACATTAAGGAATTCGAGAAAGAATTCTTATAAGTATTTTTGAACAATTTCCTAGATGAATACTAGGATAAATCAATAGAAGGATTGTTTCACTTATTCCTTCAGAAATAATTGCGAAGCTTTTCGAAGCGATGAATAAAAAGCATAGAAAAAATCGTGACGAAAACCAGGAAAAATTTGCTTGGAGGATTCCTGTGATAAACATAGTAGGAGTTCATGGAACAATCATTGAGAAATTTCTTGAAGCTATCAGAATATGAACTATTGAATAAAAAAGCGGAGGAAGCGAAGGTACATACAAGGTATAACGTATGACATGATTGATTTGAGAAATGTCTAGAATCTTCCTGGAGAAACTCGAAGAACTGTTTTTGGATAGATCTTTGGGTAATTTCTTATGAAATCCATGCAGGTAGTATTTGAGGCATTCCTGAATATATCGCAAAAAGAATCACAAGAGGAATCTGTCGAATTATACTACAATCATTGTAATAGCCTCTTTAAAATTCCAAGAATCCGGTACTAGTTAAAAGTTATTTTTGTTCAATGGTTTTAGGTCATTATACTTCTGAAAAGAATGTCAATAATGTCGATTTGTCTAACGGGACGTCCCTCTTCTCAGCATAATGCTCTTTTGGTCAATTCCATTGAGAACTGTATTTATCAATTTTCAAATTTGTAAATCGTCTGTCAAGGACGAAGGTTCTTTATGCCCTGGGCAGTCGAATAAATTGTCTTAACGAAAAAGATCCTTATCGGTTGGGATTCTAACCATCGATCCTCAGCAAACTGGTAACTAAATATTGTGGAAAATTTTCCAAACATGCCAAAATATAATGAATATTCATATTGTCCCCAAGTATGTATGGCACCTCGCCGATACCCTTGTCCGGTGCGTTCGGCGGCGGCACACAGGTCTGGAAAGGGTTTGCCCGGTTCGATCCTAATGTTCAGGGTATCCATGGCCTCGGATTGGCGAATTTCCTCCAGCTGAAGGCGGTCAATAATGAGCCTCTGTACGTGCCATAAATTTCTTTGTTCTTATGACTTTTACTGTGCGCCGTGTGTTGGTGCTGTCTCGCTCTTCCTCACGGGCAACTTGAAAACAGGGCGCACAGTAAAAGTCAAAAGTTTTATAGCATGCATAGGCTCATAGGGAAACATTGCTGGGCATTCTTGACCGTCCACTGTGTGTACTCGCGGATCGAACAGTGTTGTGATTTAGTCCGATGCACTAGCTAGAGGCGGCCGGTTGCAGGGATCAATGGGAGACAACAATTTGTATCCTGTTTAACAGCCACGGTCGAGTGTTGTCTGTGTGATGCGGCTTCTTGTCCAGGATTTCGGAAATCTTCTCACAACATGCGACCGCACAGATGTTTCTGAGTTTCTCCTCTCTGGACCGATGCACGAGCTAACTACCTGACGTTTGAGCGGTGCCGTGTTGTTTACGTGACCATGGCAACGAGTGAATTCGGCGCCGCTCAAACGTCAAATTAATGAACTCGTGCATTGGTCCATAATCTAATTCCTACGCCGACAAGGAAAAACCACAACACGAATGTTTTGATTTTTCTCTTTTGACGTTTTCTATACGAATGCAGTAGTGTGCGTGTAGGCAAATTAATGCTCGCAGCCATTATTTGGAAAATCTCGTATTAACTTTAGTGCGCCAAAATCGCCGCACTAAAGTTAATACCGGGATTAAAATCGAAGATAATACCGTTCGATGCTTAGCAAAATCGAGGATAATACACGATTGCGGTATTAACCTCGATGGAGCTTACCACCATTAAAGATCTCTTCAAATCTCACACTGAGAAAAATCTACACGTCAAGGTCGTGTGTTTTACTTATAGATTTGCGCAAAGAGGAAAACCACATGACTTGAGTGTGGTAGCCATATGGATTTCGTAATTGACTTCACGGTATAATAACATGTGTATCAACATTAGGTTGTCATGTGAAACAAACATGAATGTCTAAATATTAAATCATGAAAACTAACTGATTTGCTTATTGAATTCGAAATGTAGTGGCTTTAGATAGTTATGTGTGATAGAACATGAATGTCATGAGACTGAAAGAAGAAATTTGGTAGAAGAACTCTTGCTCCCTAAAATATGGATTCGAGGCTCCTCTGCTTGTCGCAAGCTCACTTGAATGTTTTTTTTTTCAAGCAAGTGAGTCAGCAACAAGCGTGGCGCCGCAAATCCATATTTTGGGAAGTCCGGGATTAGCATATTTCATTTTATGCGAAGCTGAAAGCAAGGAAAATCTGTTTGTGGAATTCGATTCTCTAACACCATACATTATATCCAATGCTGGAAGTAATGCATTTCATTTATAGAAAATTAGAATGAACTCATCATCTTCACTCGGATATCTTCACTAATTGAAAGAAAAACGAATCCGCAAATTTTCCTCTAACACTTTCAGCTTCAGAGTTTGCTTCTTCTCTTTGGAACATGATGATGACTGTCGTTCGACACGAGGTCCGACCGCAATTTAGTTCACTATGGGTTGATCACTAACAATTTAGAAATTTGGAACACGCAAATCGACAGTAAGCTCATCGATTTCAAATCGACCAACTTGAACATGATGAGCATGACACAAGATAATTATAAGTTAAACACACTGAATCCGTGTTGGATGATGATATATGCACCCATAGGTTGACACACACGAATTTGAAATGGAAAGCTTCAGGAACTTATGTGGAAAATTATGGAATTCATGTTGTCGGTTGATGAATCGGTCCATGAAGCAAAACTAAAGAATTGAATGTGTAACACACACGAGGTTTGTAAGAAAATCACAACAAATCGATATAGACGTTCATGAATCGATCCATAATTTTCGGCACACGGATCAAACGTGTAGATTTTTCTCAGTGCATAGTGGTTTCTGCGCTCGTGTACATACACGTTACATATCACCAACACTACTTAAAGAGTGCTGGTGGAAAATATAAACAAAGATCAGCTGTTCCCAGTAAAATCAAACGGCAGTATTTTCAACCAGCAAATTTGCGCTTGAGTTCGTGACACCACTCGGCGAGAGCTCAATGGTTTGCCATCAATGAGAATATATACCGAGGTGAGGAAAAGACATTTAGTGTGCGTGACATCCGTGTACGGTGCAAAATGATTCACAACTACAAGCGAGCGAGCTTCCATAAGAGACCGTGTAAATTAGTGACGTAGTTATTTTTGTTTACGTTTTTATCTCTTCACCCATACGAAGCCATTGCTTCTTCTTCCACACCTTGGTATATATTCTCATTGGTGCAATAGCGCTTAGTGACATTTGAACACACGAACACTCGCATACGCTCATCATACAGTTTGTTTTTGTTTTCCTCAACGAAACTAGCCCACTCTTTCTAGACTCACCAAAATGCATATGGAAATATTACCCATTTTTTTTTTACCCAGATTTTTGGTGTTTTTTAAGACAGAGTGCATACTATTTTCCACTGAGTTTCACAACTACATCTACACTAGAGCACCCACACCATTGAGCGTGATAACCACTATATGTTAGGCGGTCGTACACACTCAATCACGATTTGCTTTGTTCGGTAATTTTTTATACTGGGTACGAATTGTAAACCATAAAAACTACCGAGCTTTCAGCTTTTTGATTGAATACTTCTGCACGCTAACTTTGAAGTACCCATTAATGGGTACTTTCGTACCCATTTCGAAGAAAAGTGGCTTAACTCATTTAATGGGTATTGGCCATTTACTCATTAAAGAGTATTTGCCTCGAACTTCAAAACATGGGTATTATTTACCCCTCATCGATTTTACAAATTACATTTTTAAAATTTACTTTCACTTACGCACAAATTGTCAAACGGTCCTAGAATACATGCGTATGAACTTCTGAAGATGATATGTCAATCCCAAGTTTTTTCGAAGTAAAATTAACTTACGCCAACACTAAACTAACGTCAAATCAAATACACACACTTCATTGGTTCAGCTATCCACTTGTATTCAATTCAATTCAATCTATTCAAATTTTGATAAATACCACTATCCGAAAACATTCACATCCATGCACACAAATCTTCTTATTTCTATCATGCAAGGAATAGTGTAGGTGCCAAAATAACCACCTTGCACGCAGGAGACCACGTATCAAGTCTGCCGACGCACACTTTGTTTTGAATTTTGCAATGTTTTATTTAATATCGACAAAGCAGCAAGGAATCTTTTCAGATATGTTGATAAAGCAGAACAAAATGCTGAGTAAATATTGTAAAATATTGTAAACTCAATCAAATTTAGTTTGAGTCAACTAAAATATACTTAGTTGAATTTTGACGTTTGCAAATTCAATAAAAATATAGTTGTCAACTACTTTATGACATAGTTATTTTAAACAATATGCTGTCAAATCAGCTAAATTTAGTTATCTCCAAATTAACTATAAAATATAACAACTACCGAAAAGCTAAACATTACATATAATTTGCAATTGGATTAGATGGACAAATTGATGTGAAGATTTGCGAAAAAGTTACACGTCTTCTCAGTGAGAATCGAACTCACGACTCCCCGATCTCTAGTTGGGGCGCGTTAACCACTACGCCATGAGAGGACTCATGAACGCAGAAGTTAACCTGAATTCGATTTCAGCTCAATAATGACGTGGTCCTTTTTCGCAAAGTGCACCTCTTTCGGAAGAATTAGATGCCCATCCAAACACAACGCTTTCTATATATATCCAATGCCTAGCCCGAGAGCGCATTGTTTTTTTAGGTATAGGAATAGCACACTACACTAGCCAGCAACTGCGCTGGCTGAGGTATCTATTGTGTGGGCTTCCAATGGGTCGCGACGTTCTCAAACGACCGGTTACGGAACATGAGTCCGTTGCTCGATAAATACATGTTTTTTTTAATTATGAATCGTGGTTTTACGGCTAACCAGCCGAGTGGAAGTTTAACAACTACCGAAAAGCTAAACATTACATATAATTTGCAATTGGATTAGATGGACAAATTGATGTGAAGATTTGCGAAAAAGTTACACGTCTTCTCAGTGAGAATCGAACTCACGACTCCCCGATCTCTAGTTGGGGCGCGTTAACCACTACGCCATGAGAGGACTCATGAACGCAGAAGTTAACCTGAATTCGATTTCAGCTCAATAATCAAAAAACAATGCGCTCTCGGGCTAGGCATTGGATATATATAGAAAGCGTTGTGTTTGGATGGGCATCTAATTCTTCCGAAAGAGGTGCACTTTGCGAAAAAGGACCACGTGATTATTGAGCTGAAATCGAATTCAGGTTAACTTCTGCGTTCATGAGTCCTCTCATGGCGTAGTGGTTAACGCGCCCCAACTAGAGATCGGGGAGTCGTGAGTTCGATTCTCACTGAGAAGACGTGTAACTTTTTCGCAAATCTTCACATCAATTTGTCCATCTAATCCAATTGCAAATTATATGTAATGTTTAGCTTTTCGGTAGTTGTTAAACTTCCACTCGGCTGGTTAGCCGTAAAACCACGATTCATAATTAAAAAAAAAAAACATGTGCATAAAATATAGTTAACTTGACCGGAAAAATGCTTACGAACACTATATTCTGTTCTCCGTAAGTTCCGGGTTCCCGTAGGCACTTGTTCCCAGAGTTATCATACTTACAAAAAATGTTTCATTCTAGAGTTCCATATCTTTCATATGAAGCTGAAAGAGCAAACATCGGTTCAGAAATTGATTTTTGTGAGCGTTTCAAAGTCATGGGTCATTATTGACTCTTAATGCATAATCTGGCACTTTTAAAGACTTAGGATCGATTTCTTCACCTTCGCTTAAGCCGTAAGCCACGTTTACCCATATGGTTAAACTAGATTTAAGGCCTAAGCGGGGGTGAAGAAATCGACCCTTATAAGCGGTTTCTTCACCACCGCTTAGGCCTTAAACCTGGTTTAATCGTATGGGTAAGCGTGGTATACGGCTTAAACGAAGGTGATGAAATCGGCCCTTACCCAATTAATGTTTTTAATGTATTTTTCTCTTTATGTTTCCAGATCACCATCGTTAGTAACGAAAAATGTGAAAGGTTTACAACATACAATCCGTGCAATTTAAAAATATCGAAAAAATAAGAAAATATTGGTACACCATTAAAAAAAATTGGTATAATATAAAATAAAATGTTCAACTTCATGAAAAAGGGGGCAGTAGTGTGTGAAGATCGCGATGAAAAGGAACGCAAGAAGCAAGAGAAAAAAATGCGTAAAGATAACAGATCCGTGGCTGCCACCGGACATATGAGTACAGAGGAACTATTGAAACTAGAAGAGGTAAGGTTATGTTGTAGGCGTATGACCTATTACCGTACTTTTATCAACATCGATGCTTCAAAATTATGTATTTTAGTCATCGTTCGAGAGATTTTGACGAGATTTTTAGTAAAAATCATAAATGAGTTATGTTTTTGATGCATGCATTGAACATTTTCAATTCGGTGATGGTTTCAGACTTCTGTACGGATTTGTTGGGGTACCTAGCGTAATTATAAATCAAAATGAATAAAAAAATGCAAAAATCCTCATCAACAAATTTTAAAATTCAATTTAAATTGATCTTTCTGACATAATGTATCTTTTGTTTCAGTTTGGAGACTATTGCATACAAATGTGAGGAATGGCAGGGCTGGTAGTGAATTGCTTTTCAATGCTTGGTCACTTTTTTCGACATGGTCACAAAAAATTAGAGATGTACCGAATAGCACTATTCGGCCTTCGGCCGAATACCGAATAGTTGGAAAATTATTATTCGGCCAAACGAATATTCGGCCGAACATTCGGCCGAATAATGACCTAATATTCGGCCAGATAAAATCCTAATATTCGGCCGAATAACACCCGGATATTCGTCTAATTTCTGTTAAACTAAATTTGTAATCCTGGATAAAGAAAAAAAAACGAGTTTGCTGAAGTAGGGAAAGCTTCTACGGTGAAAATTTGAACGGATTATAAATGAAAATGAATGATCGTCTTCTTAAGCTTTTGAAACTGGTTGTAGAAATCACAAAAATAGTAAATTTCAAAGTTGTTTCGTATTTCTAAAGTAAGGGAGCTGTATTCTATTGCTATCTCTTTTTATGCATTTCATGTTTTGTTAAAGAATAACCCCAATATACGTCACTAGATTTCCCATCCGACTTTTGGAAGTGTTTTAAAGACATTGGAACAAGCAGACAGGTGTCTCAAACCAAACAATATCGAAAGAATGGAAAATGCTAATATATTTTAATGGTTAGCATTAACAGCATTGAGTCCATACGCTTCAAACTAGTCTATTGGTACCTTACAGCTACAGAAAAATGATTATAAAGCTATCAGTACACTATGGCAAATATTTGGCATGGATTGATACAGAGACAAACAAATGTTTGTCATCGCATAGATTTGGTTGGTGTTGAAACCTATGTTTATCTGTTGGTTTATGTCTAGCGAAATATTTGCACATTTAGCAAAGCCTATAATGTTAGTTCAAGGCTCATTTGCAGAGAATGCCTTATGTTTTGAGCAGCACCGTAGACACCTTAATGCCATACTGCCGTGAATTGCAAGTCAGTCCCATCTGCATTTTCGTCAACATTGAGTTGAGTTCAGTTTGAACATCTCTTCCAATGCTCTTTCAGCTACACTAATGAAATAATATAATTTGTTCGGAAAAATTAGGAAAAAAACAGCAAGTCAAATTGTCCCATAATGAAAAGTAACCGCATATCAGTCTCACTACAGACTTTCACACCGTGGAACACAAAAATGTAACTTGTTTTGATCATCTTTATATTTTTCTCAGAAAGATATCGTAATGAAAAGCAAGTTGTGAAAGTTTCATTAAGATTGCAACATGTTCCAATCCTCTAGAATTTTTTAAATATTCGTATGGAAAACGAGTTTGAAAACTTCACAGACCATTTTCTCAATGCCTACTTTTTACAGATGGGACTGACTTGCGATTCACGGCAGCATAGATCGGAGAAATTCACACATTTTTTTTAAATATTTGGCATCAAACTCCTTCCATAGAATGCATGAAACGAAAATTTAAATGTATCATCATTTGACTAAATTCTTTGATTTTTTTTAACTTTCCTTGATTTGTTAATTCTGTTACTATTCGGTCACTATTCGGCCTATTCGTCCGAATAACAGAATTTATTATTCGGCAGACCGAATATTCGGCAAAATCAAAATAATCAAGATATTCGGCCCGAATATTCGGCCGGCCGAATATTCGGTACATCTCTACAAAAAATCACTATTTCCTACAAAAAGTTTAAAAATTCACTTTTTTCAGAGAAATTGGCAACTATAGTCACTATTTTCGTGACATTGAGGGCTGGGTAAGCTTTTCAAACACAAACAGCAATAAATATATTTGTTATAAAAAAATAGTGTAATTTGGGAATCAAAGTGTCAAGAACGATAGGGATTCCTGGCCAACTCTCTGGAAGAATTCAGGTGAATATTATGTAGACATTTCCAATGGAAAATGTAAACATTTCTTGGGAAAAGTTTTGGAGAAGGTTCTGGCAAAATTTGGGAAGTATTTTTAACTGACTTTTCTGGCTAAAATATGTGAATAAATTTTGGCGAAAACTAGGACCAATATCTGACCAAAACTCCCTATGGAAGACAAGCCAAAAAAAATAGGAAAACCAAAACAAATCAAAGAGTTTGTCAGAAACTCGTACAGGACTTCATAAGCCAGTACTAATTTTGCTAGACTAATTTCAGAAATTACATTCGAAATTCATTGTACATTTTTGCCCCACGCATAAGAATTTGTTTATGTTGAGATTACTATCTCGTTTATTACTTTTACTTCCGCACAATTAGTTTTTTTTTTTTTTTTTTTTTTTTTTTTTCGTGGCCAATACTGTGCCGGAATCAGGTGATCTGTAGCTTCTTTACCGATACGATCTATTTTCAACTTATCTATATTTACATCTTCTTTCACTCTCTCCTACTCTTTCTCTCACACCGAGCAGGTAGGAGAGAGCTCTGTTGTTAGTGAGGCTAGCTGCCTACGAAGAGGGTCAGTTTGTCTCAGTCACCATCTGATACTGACGGAGGATGAATGTGCTCTCCAAAGCACGGTCCTCCGTGAGGCGTCTTCTGGTGGCTGGACGGGTTTTTTTGTGGAGGGGCTGGGAATCGTACCCATGACCTTCCGCTTATGAAGCGAAAGCGTAACCTCAAGGCTACAGACCCCCCCTAAAAGATGATCTGCACAATTAGTTGTTTCGAAGTAAAATCAACTAAATTAACGTCAAATCAAATACACACTTCATTGATTCAGCTATCCACTTGTACCTATATCAGTTATAATCTGAATAATTACCACTATCCGAAAACATTCACATCCCTAGACTTCAAGTCATGCTTACAAATCTACTTACGTTTAACTTGTAGGTGCTAAGGTGACAACTAGTGATCCTTTATAGCCTTATAAAGTCTTATAAAGGATTACTAGTGACAACCTCTCACGCAGAAGACTACGTATCAAGTTTGCCGACGCGCACTTCATTTTTATTGTTGCATTTTTTTTAGATCGATAAAGCAGCAGCGAATCTTTTCAAATATGTTGGTAAAGCAGAACAAAATGCTGAGTAAACATTTAAAAATATTATAAACTCAATTAAATTGACTACTTTGAATCCACTAAATTATTGTTGAATTTTGACTTTTGACGTATGTAAATTCATTTTAAATGTTTTAAACAATATACTGTCTAATCAATTATGTTTATAGTTACCTCCAGGCATAACAATCTCATCTGATTACTGAGATCATCCTTGGATGTTGGCGTGATATTATCTTCAATCCAAGAGCGCTTTGACGTATGTAAATTCATTTTAAATGTTTTTAACAATATACTGTCTAATCAACTATGTTTATAGTTATTGTGCTCTGAAGGAGAAATCCACGGAATGCGTTTATCTGAAAATCTCGATATACCGTCGCAGTGATAATGAAAGCCACCAATTGTTTCAGAATTAGCAAATTTGAACCATTTGTGTCCTTGAAGGACGAAAAAATCCAAGCCTACTTGAATTTTGACGTTGCGTTTGAATTGCGCGCATATCTTGTGCGCGTTACCGCCGCCGCTGGATGTGGATTTAATATAAGCGCCGCAATATCTCCAGGCATAACAATCTCATCTGATTACTGAGATCGTCCTTGGATGTTGGCGTGATATCCAAGAGCGCTTTGATGTGATACCATATTTCGATTTGATGGCTCAAAAGATAATTTAAACAACAAACAAACAATGGTTTACAGATGTAGTCACGCAAAAAAATCAGATGTAGTCACGCAGTGAAATCAAATTTAATCGAGCAGACCAGCAAAAAAGATAGGGTATATTTTCGAACTATTGAATTTTTTGGAAGATTTTAGGAAATCTTTTAAGGTACTCGGCAATTTTTTCAAAGAACCCTGTGTGCACACTCCTGACAAGAAAGGCGAATATTTGCAACATGTTTGGTAGAATTTAAGACCAATACTTTTGCAAATTTCTTGTAAGGCATTTGGTGAAAACAATGCCTGGTCCTATGACAATATTCTTGTGATATCATTGATAATGTGTCTTATTTTGGTCTTTCTCAGTCGATTTCATGAAAAATGATTTATTAGTGCATATACGGTGAGCGTCTCTCGGTTGTTTGTAAATCTACAAGTAAAAACGAAGGAATAATTAATACCATTAAATGTGTATCATTTGCTTACCTCTATAGAATCCCCTTTAATTTTTTGTTTTGGATTTGAGGGTGTGCTATCAAATACTGTCACTGATTTCGACCAAGGATGGAAGTCTAGTGATCATGACAAAATAAATGATGCATCGCGGTTGTTCTTTATCGTGCGAGCATAGCAACAACGATAAACCATTAGTCGTCAAGTCAAACAACAAACTCTCCTCCGCGAAAAATGAATCGCTCGGCATGTTTGCTAACGATCAATTGTTCGCAAACCAAAGTTATAACTTTGAGAGGATTTTTGCGCTTTTATTCCGCGATCTGCCTTCTGGTGTGCCATTTTTGATCCGAAAGTCAATCGGGCATGGTTTGGGCGAAAAATTATGCCGTTATGATGATTCATCTAGCATCAAATGAACAAAAATATTGATGAAAGATTGATCAAAGAGCGCTAAGATGATATTTTGATATACGATCCGTATCTTTCTCAGATGATCAAATAATAAGATGAAATGCAATGCCTGGTTATCTCTAAATAAACCTTAAAATATAGTTAACTTGATCGCAAACATGGTTAGCAACACTATATTTTGTTCTCCGTGCATTTTGTTCACAACTGGACTATCGCAAAAGTTTTTACAAGTGTGGAAATGCTAATGAAAGTGCGCGATTGCATCAAATGAAGTCGGTGTCTTCGGCATCACAGTCAAAAGAAAAAGTGAAGGCACCAACATGATTCGATGCAATTCCACACTTTTATTCGCATTTATAAAGCCGCACTTCGCAGTCCAGTAGTGAAAGAAATACACAATAATTTATATATATTTACCTTGATACTGTTTTTTCGCTATCATCTATTAAAAACACGTTTCTATAATGGATGCTTCAATATTGTTGGACAACAATAATCAATCAATAGTGACATCCCTACTGTTAAATCCATCTGTTTATAAATTTCAGCAACAATTATACATCTAATAAATTTCATATAACGGATGATTTCAATCGTTTACTGTTTGCTTTATAATCAAAGTACCTATGCAAAATTAGTAAGTTTGAGGGTGGTAGAAAAGATAAACGTTAAAGATAAGTATGCTGTTGCGCTAAAGAAAAGTAAAGAAATTCCTTGACTGAGTGGGTCAAGAAATTTCCTACAGAGTGTCCCATTTGAAATGACATTTTTTCTCAACTGATGGAGGGCACGGCATAATAATTAATATAGTACACCATGATAGAGGGCATCACCTGATATATGAAGTAAAACATAGTAGCCATGATATGTGTGTGCTATCTTTAGCGCTAGATGCAGCAATGTTGCTTGTTCAGAAGAGCGCTGATGAAGCATTTCCAATGGATACATCGTGGCCGCCCCAACTCTGCGTATTTTCACCAAAATCCATCAGAATCTGGCAAAATACTGCAATGTTCGTTCAAAATTTATTTTTCTATAAGGTACACCGGGGCAAGTTGAAACGGTTGGGGTAAGATGAAATGGCATGGTATCATATTGAAATTCCATAATAATAGGAAAATTATCTCCAGCAACATTAAGTTAACAGATGGAACAAACTTTTGAGGAAGAAGAACCTGTAAATATATATTGGCATCATATTTAAAACTTAGCATTTCATCTTGCCCCACCCGTTTCAACTTGCCCCGGTGTACCTTATATTGCTTCTTCTTTCTGGCGTTACGTCCCCACTGGGACAGAGCCTGCTTCTCAGCTTAGTGTTCTTATAAGCACTTCTACAGTTATTAACTGAGAGCTTATTATGCCAATGACCATTATTGCATGCGTATATCGTGTGGCAGGTACGAAGATACTCTATGCCCTGGGAATCGAGAAAATTTCCTTTTACGAAAAGATCCTCGACCAGCGGGATTCGAACCCACGACCCTCAGCATGGTCATGCTGAATAGCTGCGCGTTTACCGCTACGGCTATCTGGGCCCCCTTGCTACAATAGTAATCAAAAAGTACCCTTATATTGCTACAATAGTAATCAAAAAGTACGCGAAGAATTTTCTCGACAAATTTACGTTAAGAAGAATAAAGAATAAATTTAGCATGAAGAATAAAAAATAAAATAGCTTTTAAAATATTGAAAAACGTCCAAATTGACTGCCCGTTAGCAAAAATGTGAAATGGGAGTACTTCATCACTTAAGTTATTTTAATAAAAATAAAAATAATATACTTCAGATTTTTAGTACGTACACTGAAAAGAAAGACATAGTAACGCTAACCATATTGCGGGTCAAAATAAAACATGTGTACCACTTTATTTTTACAGAACATGAACTCTTTTAGAATGACTATACCATTTTGGAAATTACCATGTATTGACAATTAAGCCGTATAGTTAACTTTACTATGTGCATGGTTGTAATGAAACAAAGGTAGTGGACATTATTTTCATTGTTTTGTTTTTATAATAAACACATTATTTTATTTTGTCGTTCATGTTTTTTGAGGATCAGCCTTGTTAATTACAAAAGGTGCCACAATGACAATACAAATATATATTAGCATACTCTACACACTAAGCTCATACGGTGAATTTCACCGTAATCTCAACAGCTGAACAGTTCGGTAAAATAAAACACCGTAATTCCGTCGAAATTTTACGGATTCCGGTGATTTTTCACGGAATACTGTCAAAATTTATCATCGCGGTTCATTGACAATTATCATTTGCATCTCCTGGCACCGCTCCGAAAAATTCGACATGGTGTCTTTTGCCTTCAACTTACTACCTTTTTCCTTGCTCACACCCAAAACGTGTTTAAAACGATTTTAGATAACGAAAAATGATATTTAAATCGAATATAAAAATTAGGTATTTGAGGGGTAAATAAATTTTTGCTGCGAGTCTGAAATGAACGAAGTAGAAAATACGGTTGATGTGAACTAGAACTGAAAGCCTGGATGATTTAAACCAGTGATTCCCAAAGTGGGCGAATTCGCCCTCCTGGGGGCGATTTTCTGCTCCAAGGGGGCTAAATTTTGTAAAACTGAATTTGGGGGGCGAAAATGCCGGAATGGGGACGAAAGTGGGAGTAATTGAAAAACAAAAATTGATTCAAAGTTTATAATAAACACTCATATATTAATGATAACACCTGAGGAAGATTTTTTTTTGACACCTAACTATTTCATCGGTTTAAATTTAGTTTTGTTTAAGTTATTTTTCACACATTTGTTAGTTTACTGATTTAGATATTTTATTGACACGCATACTAATCAGTATTAATAGTAAAATCATTTTATAAATAAATTTATGTGACTTTAGTGGACAAAAATCGGGTTCCAATGATAAAATCACTGAATGCCATATACGTAAATCACCCTACTTTAAAATAGGCCTGAAAGGCAAGAAATTTAATGGATCAAAGCTTTAGAAATATTAAATTGAACGTTATATTTCAGTGAATGAAGAGTTGAGACAAGTTTTTTTTTCTTATAGTTTGTACATAGATTGGGCTGTTTCCAGAACAACCGATACTATATTACCCAACTCACGCCGAGGACCTGGGATCGAATCCCATCCCCGACATAGTCACTTATGACGTAAAAAGTTATAGTGACGACTTCCTTCGGAAGGGAAGTAAAGCCGTTGGTCCCGAGATGAACTAGCCCAGGGCTAAAAATCTCGTTAATAAAGTCAAACCAACTATTACCCAACATTTCACATTTCAAACATAAAAAAAAGACAAGTCGAAAATTTTTCGATGATTGCACATTAGCCAGGTTAATACGTTTTTTTAATATAAAACAACAACAATTTATACATATGATAGGTGACTCTCTTCTAATGATATACAAGTAGAAAACACTCCCTTTGGGGTATGATTGCATTATGACTGACTATTACACCTTTGATTTTGACATATTTTCGGTATACTTATGATGAAATATTGATCAATACTTCTACGTAAGCTTAACGCTTAATAAAAATTTTTAAATTTCATACCAGGGGGCGATTCCAAAAAATATTCGTCTCAAGGGGGCGAAAATCAAAAAAGTTAGGGAAACACTGATTTAAACATTGTAATAATAGCACAGACAAACAGATGCCATACTCTCACCATTCTCCATCGACCACCCCTTCAAATATATCATTGGTGATGTCAAGCGACCACCAGCAGCGCTCGCGTCGATTTTGTTCGTGTTTGACATTTGCACATCACCCTGACGTTTACACATTTTACCCAAATAATGATTAAGAATGTTAGGTAATTCAATAAATTAAATAAATAACATTTTGTTATTTTAAGGTGCGGAAATCTTTGAGAATAAGGAATCGCCGAAAAGTAAAGGAAAGGCTACCCAGCGGCATCACAGCTGACTACAGCGCATCATTCTTTGCTCATCTCGATGTTGTACGTGAATTAGATCGGGGAAACGAAGAAGCAATTACGTATGCCAACACCACTAAATACATTGATAACAGCCAAAAAAATGTTGTTCCTATGAGCAACTCACAACCCGACTGTTCTGAATCCTATTTTGATCCTGTAAATTTCAAACAGGTGAGTAATGTCTGGAGATCATGATTACATTAAGTAAGGTCCTAAAATTATTGATAAAATCTTGTTTTTATTGAATAACACTATAGACGGATTTCACGCCAACTCGACACGCGATTGGCAGCACCCCTTCATAATTTAAGTATTCAATGAAACTTTCTGGATGTCAAAAGTATGTGAAACTAAGATACTTTACATATTTTGTTTTTTCAAAATCGATCTAGACTAACATTTGGAAAGGGTCAAAGTTTTTTTTACTTTTTTTATATAAACCCGTATAACTCGAAAACGGTAAGACCTACACGGAGAAAATGAAGTACTCAAAAGTGAGTTCATTCCACTCAATTCCGGGGGTTCGTGCGTTAACCTAATTTTGAGTTGATGGGGTAGAAGTTGTTTTCATTTGCAGCCATGCGAAAAAATACCTACTGGCTAAGTTCTTTTCACTCAATCGGCAGATCAAATAACTCAACTTCCAGTACTGTGCCACTTACTCAAATTTGAGGTAACGCACTAAGGTTCGGTTTTTGGGTTGTTTTGCTCTTCGCTCTCTGACGACAATAGAAGGAACGAATGAAATAGGGAGAGAAAAATAACTCAAAAGTAAGTTAAAAAATACTCAAATATGGGTTTTCCGTTTTCTCCGTGTACAAAAAAGTGTTGTATGGGGGACTGTCGTAAAATTCCCTGACGTCTTAGAAAAAAAAAAATTGAAAAAATAAAAAAATATTTTCTACACTGAAAAAAAGATGCGAAGATGAAAAAAATGATGGAAAAAACGAATGGAAAAAAAAAATGATGGAACGAAGTCCGAAACGTAAACAACAGGACCAGCAGCTGTCAAATAAGTGAGGTTAGGCTCGTCATATGCAGCGCTCTATTGCATCCATGCCAAGTATTGGGGATTGATTCAACGTTCCAATAATACTGTCAATTTTTTTCCACGTTGTAGGGGCCTAGTAATTCATCCGCTGATGGGACGGATGGCAAAGATGAACAAGGACAGGACTGCTTCTGAAATATAAATCATGTCGAATTAATATATTGATATGGGTTCTATGTAAACAATCTTTGTCGTTTAATGTGCTGCAATGTTAACTTTTCTTACCCAGAATTTCATTGGAGGCCTGACCGCTTGTTGGTGTTGTGGATCTTGATTCACTTCGCCTCCACCCGAACGTTTCTTAGGTGAACTTCTGTGGAGCCTGATCACTAAGCGGCATGACTCACAAATGTGCAGCACGTATGTTTTCGATCATTGTTGGTGACAAGTTTCATAACTGGTTACGCCTGCACTTAGGATTGTTTATACCAGCGCAACATCTCTAAATTTAAATGCGCGATAAATCTTGTTTATCCATCTTTATTCTTTTCTTTGACTTAGATAAAATGAAAAGAGTTTTATTGACATCAAGCTTAAATAGTTATCTGCATAGGTAGAACGACAACTGTAAGTTAAATACCTATCTTTCTATACACTCACGCGGTGGTTGTTAAGTTAGTCAGGTCGTTAACGGACATTTTAGGTAGATAACAATAAGGACTGTTCATTTTATAAAGTGGACACTTTGTTTATTCTATATCTTTTTTATTTATTGATAAAATCGTAATCGGTTTTCTGTGCATCGTTCAACTATTATTCTACAATGCTATGAAAATATAAGATCTTAGAAAATGCTTTTGGTTGAAGAGCTAAATAGTTTTTCCAAAAATTCCTAAGAAAAGCTGTTCATCAAAGTTTATCATTATTTTTCGCAAAACAGAAATCCTCATTTTTATGAACAATTTGTATATTTGTATCCTTTACTATTCTACCAAAGGTGTAACTTAAAAAAATCAATTATATTCCACCATTCTCTGATATTAGGTAACTTTAGTGATTTATCTATTTATGGCCAAATTTGCTGATACACCATCCTTTCACTCCCAGCAAAAGATACAAGTGAAAAGCGTGTTCAAAAGTAGTTTAGACTACTAAAGAAACTACATTTGTATAAACGAGAGCTAAATTGTGAGTTTAAACCGCAGTCTTAAGTATAAATTTTGCTCTTGATGGTCGTTTTACTAAAAAGTCCAATACTTTTAAAATCATGCACGCATATTTATCAATCTACAGCAAATTATAATCGTTTTTCTCTGAATATTTCAATTGCTAGTCTCAGAATAACATATTATGAAAATAATATGTGGAAAATAAAATCGATTTCATTACAGCAGTGTTGCCAATTTTTATGATTGTCATTGTGCTTTGAAAGGTCTTCTAAAAATAAAGCAATTGCTTTTCTATTGTGCTTTAAATTTGACGTGAGGACTAAATAAGTATCTCTATAAAGGCGTAAGTAATTTTTCATATTAATACTATATTAGCACTTTCGTCAGAACGTACTTAAAACCAAAAAAAGTCTACTCATATCATTTCCCTTCTACTTTAAAATATTTTTCTCTAAAATTATAGGGGAAAAATGATTTCATTATATTTTTAAAATTGTTTCCCCAAAAATAACTTGATTTTTCCAATCAGGCTTCTGATTGATGATGCTTTCGAAAACCAAGCCTTTTTTGAAAATAAAGAATATAAATTGTCGAATTTTCCAGCCAACTTCTGACAATCATTGAGTTTGATAACCTCCAAAAATCGATCGTTCTAAATGTTGCTCCATAGTCGTGTGAAATTTAATTATTTTGGAGAATATTTTATTATAACAACATTGTACAATACTAATCGAACGATGTACAGAAAACCGATTGAAATTTAATTGATAAATTAAAAAGATACAGCATGCACAAGGTGTCCACTTTATAAAATGAACAGTCTTTACAAACATATTCATTATTTCTTATTCATCTGGCGTGTAACGCAGGTACGTTTAGTAAGTTTTTTTTCGCAAATTTTTTTCTTCTTCTTTCTGGCGTAACGTCCCCACTGGGACAGAGCCTGCTTCTCAGCTTAGTGTTCTTATGAGCACTTCCACAGTTATTAACTGAGAGCTCACTATGCCAATGACCATTTTTGCATGTGTATATCATGTGGCAGGTACGAAGATACTCTTATGCCCTGGGAGGTCGAGAAAATTTTCAACCCGAAAAGATTCTCGACCGGTGGGATTCGAACCCACGACCTTGCTGAATAGCTGCGCGTTTACCGCTACGGCTATCTGGGCCCCTTAAAAAACTTTTTCTAGAAGAGAATATCCATACCCCATGATAAGGTTGATACTTTTCAATGTTTGCAATACTGTTGTGATATCTTTCAAACCATAAAAATCCGTCGGATTGTTAGACGGAGTTGATTTTCTCATAGGCAGAGGCGAAGTCCATTGATTGCCTTCATTTAAAAAAACATAATCACTGTATAATTGCGACATTTTAACTATTCTCAATAAAAAGCACAATCTATTTTCTGATTCAAACTCAGTTTGCAACTTGCTATGGTTGAATGTAGATGCGTTGATCGCTATCTCCAACTGTGAAGTTGTTTATCCTTTTATTAACCAAAACCGGTCGATCAACAAACAGTTTTAAATTGTTTTTACTTTGTTTTCCGTTGTTATATTCGTCTCTTAGTACATACGGAATAACCGTAATCAATCGCGGCTGTGTTCCTGTTTTTTTCTATACCATTTGTTTGTTTTCGCGCGGTTTAACAAGCGATTGACATTCAGTTTTATTCCAAGCCCCTTTGTCCCAAAGCAACTTCTGGGCAAGGGGGTAGTGTGGTTTTTAATCTGTGGCGATTTTCTCGCTTTCGAAGATAGTGGTGCTGCCAAATTTCAACACGTGAAAGATTATTGGTGGCGAACAAATCCATCTCTCTGCTCACAGTGCAATTGTGAGGTCGTAATCCGGGTCGTGGGAGTGATTTTGTGAGACTATTACGATCCCTCCCCAAAGGGGAGGTTGAAACGCGAGGGTACAAATAAAGCAAGCTCGATTTGTGTACTGTGGTGGTGTGTAGTAGAAGTGAAAGCTTGAGTTGTGGCTTTAGCCATCTGGTTGTGATATTGTGAAGCTGTTATTCGACAGGCGTTCGCAACCTTTCCTGACATCGTACCACAGACGCGTTTTTGAAGAAAGCTTTAGTGGCAGAAGAGCTGAGAAGAAACCGAGTGAACAGTGAAACTGCTATTGCGAAATTGTTACAGCAGTTTATTTAGTGAACAATTAGTGAATTGCCTTTATGGTAACGGGGCCGGGGGGTCCCCCACCTTGGGGGGAGGCTCCCCAACTGGATGGTGCGATTTCAAGACGAGTCGCTGGTAGCTTTTCACGAGCTACACTGCCAGCCTTCATGGACAGAGATGGGATGTACGGAGATCTACACGTCCTCCGACTTCAAGGCGTGAATAAAAATGTTCTGCCACACGCACCTTTCATGATTCGAAAGTCTATACAAGCTCATCTTGGTGCAAACGTTGAAGGAGCCTATCCTGAGGCCAACGGAAACAGCTACGCGCTAAAGGTGAGGAATGTCCGCCACTTCGAAAAGCTGCTAATGATGACCAAACTCTCTAACGGTACTCCCATTGAGATTATCGAGCACCCTGCACTGAACACAACGCGTTGTGTGGTCAGTTGTCGTGATGTGATCGATGAATCAGAGCAAAAAATCGCAGAGGAACTTAAAGACCAAGGAGTAAAGGAAGTGAGGCGAATCACCCGAAAATCCGGTGAAACTCGGATCAACACATCGACCCTTATTATCTCTTTGAGGGGAACCAACAGACCGGAGTTTTTAGACTTCGGCTACATTCGCTGTAGAACACGTCCCTATTACCCGTCGCCCATGCAGTGTTTTAACTGCTGGGCTTTCGGGCATACGAAGTCACGCTGTAAAATTGAAAAGGGAATCTGTGGTACATGCTCTGGAGATCACCCTTTTATCGCCGATAAGCCCTGCACCAAAGCGAAATACTGCAGTAAATGTGATACTACCCAGCACACAATCAGAGAGCGGTCCTATCCTGCTTATAGAAAAGAAAACGACATCCAGCGTATCAAAATCGATCAAGATGTGCCCTACCCCGAAGCTAGGCGTATCTACGAGGAGTCAAATGATCCAAAAACGTACGCAAAAATAACAGCAACAGGAACTAGCAGTGACTTTCTAAACCTCAATCAGAAGATCGACGAGCTTATGGAGATGGTAAAAATGCGCGACCGACGCATTGAACAGCTTGAGAGCGCTCTTAATGGCCAAAATACATCAACTTCAAACCTGGACGGAAATCCCCCAGCAGTCGATTGTATCCCCTCCAGCTTCCAAGCAATGTTAGATAAACAAGAAGCGATGTTTAATCGAGTTATTAAGAATTTGATAGCAGCCAACATAGAAATGCAAAAAGAAGTACAACACTTAAAAAGCTCTATTAATACGTCTACCAGCATTGCACACAACGCGCTCACGCAAGAAGATTTTGTTATCGAGTTTGCAACCCCAATCGAAAGCGCTCTTTCCAAAACCCTCACACCCGAGAAACAACAGCCTAATGATGATCCGCTAGACATTTATAGCGACGATTCTCATCCTCTCGACAACATTCCGAGCTCTTCCAAACACATGGGAACACCAAGACCCCCTGTTTCTCCCATGATCCGCAAGAAGGAGACGTCAAGCCTTACCAAAAGCCATCCTCTCACTCCTAAACGACCTTACAGTAAAGCAAATTCTCCCGATAAGCTGCAGGACAGCGTGAACGCGTCGAAGGTACAAAGGCAGTCCTCTCTTACTCGGAAAAACGTTAGCAAAAACTCTAAATAGCCTTCCCATCAAAACACCATCAACCAGGCGAAACACCCTCCACCCTCAACATGACTCCACAACCAAAATCCGCAAAATCCGCTGAACATATCCGTAATAAACGTATATTTTCCATGTGGGGTGCTCCCGAATCTCCACGAACAAGTCAAAAGCCTGTTAGAAGCCGCTCCCGGGCCCGTGATATGCCTGGGGGATATGAACGCTCATCACCCTGCTTGGGGAGGAAATCGTGCAGACCGTAGAGGGACTACTCTCCTCGATCTTTTCGAAGAACTCGACTTAGTAGTACTCAACGATGGCTCCGACACTTTCTACAACGGTCACTACTCTAGCGCCATCGACGTCACCGCAGTTAGTCGCTCAACTCTGCCTAAGCTCCAGTGGTACACCATTACTGATCTTCACGGAAGTGATCATCATCCGATACAGATCACCATAGCTGCTAGCTCTCCGATCACTACTCGTCGTCCTAGATGGTTGTATGAACGTGCTGACTGGGAGATATATAATGCTTCTGTTCGTGAAGCACTTCGGGCTACCGATCCCACCAGTATCCCGGACTTTAACGAACTCATCCACAAAGCAGCTGAGGCTGCAGTACCCAGATCGAGTAACAAGCCCGGACGAAAAGCGCTTCGTTGGTGGACGGATGACACGCGAAAAGCTGTGAAAGCTAGAAGAAAAGCGCTTCGTGCTGCAAAGCGGCTGCCACAAGGCCACCCTGAGAAAGAAAACATGCTTAATCGCTATCGAATGTTGCACATCCAGTGCAGACAAACTATCAGGAACGCTAAACGCACTAGTTAGGAAGAGTTTCTGGAAGGTATGAACGCCTCACAAACTTCCGCGGAACTTTGGAACCGGGTAAACGCACTGAGTGGCAAAAGAAACTTAGCTCCACTATTAATACAATTGCCGGATAAATTAGTCACCGATCCCGTTGCAGTCGCCGATACCCTTGGGCAATATTTCTCAAGTCTCTCGGCATTTGATAGCTACGACGACCTCTTTAAGCGCCGTTACAATCCCTCGACAGACTCTGTTCTTAATTTCCCCGTTCCATACGATTTAAGAGGTGCAGCCATCAACGAACCCTTCTCACTCCAAGAATTAAAATTCGCTCTTGGCCGCAGTAAAGGCAAATCAGCTGGATCTGATGGCATTGGATATCCGCTGCTAAAAAATCTGCCGTTCTCCGGAAAAATCAAACTCCTGGAAATTCTCAACCAAATTTGGCTGTCGGACACTTTTCCAGCCGAATGGCAAGAAAGCCTCGTCGTCCCTATACCCAAAGCCAACAATCCAACTCGTGGACCATCAAGCTTCCGGCTGATTGCGCTCACTAGCTGTCTCTCTAAGATTATGGAACGAATGGTCAATAGACGGCTCAAACAACAACTGGAGGCTGCAGGCCATCTTGACCGCCGACAACACGCCTTTAGGGCTGGATACGGGACTAACAGCTACTTTGCTTCTCTGGGTGATATCCTTCATAACGCACATTCCGAAGGGCTGCACACTGAGCTGATCTCCTTGGACCTTTCCAAAGCCTTCAACCGCACCTGGACTCCTCTGGTACTCAAACAGCTAGTGGAATGGGGGATGTCCGGGCACGTTATCCACTTCATCAAAAACTTTTTATCCAATCGCACTTTCCGTGTACAACACATCCAAGCTTTTCGCCGAAGAGACCGGCGTACCCCAAGGATCCGTTATTGCAGTCACCCTTTTTCTTGTGGCGATGAATGGTGTTTTCCGAAATCTCCCAAGTGGGATTTACATTTTCGTATACGCGGATGATATCTTGCTGGCAATTTCAGGCCGCACACCCGTTCGCACCAGAATAAAAGCTCAAGCTGCAGTCAACGCCGTCGTCAAATGGACCTCGTCGCACACTGTAGCCGTCGCTGAAAAAACGTGATCGAAATTGTTTTGACCTTGAAAACATGATTTTAGTACTATAGTGTCTTCGGGAAAGTTTTTCCATAAAATAATCGCTATTTTATGAAAGTGTCAGTTTGGTGATTAATCCACCTATAAGTGAGAACGAAATTTTATTTTTCGTATTTATGAATTTAAAAATAAACTTTATTCGGGAAAGTTGTAGGTAATATTAGAAGAAACAACTTTGCTAAAGACACCGTATGCATATTTTTTGATTTTCATGTACATTTGTGGAGTTTTTTGTGGAACACCCCTAAAAATCACTTTTTTCATCATAACTTGGTTGGATGATTTTGTACAATTTTCAATTGTTCTAGTGTTATTTGTTACTTGCAAAAACACATAACTTTCTCCAAAAGAGCATATTTTTATCTCTCATACTTTTCGAGTTATTGAAGGTTTTATATAAAATTTTGCACCTTTTTGACACTAAAAATCATTTGGACGCGCACATTTCCGCAGTCTGAAACATGTTCATCCAATGGTTTAAAACTAATACTATGAAATGCAGAGAAAGCCGTTTTTAGCCTGCTTTAGCCTGACGGTCAAAAGAAAGTCTGAAAAAATGTTTACTTACATGCAGATATAATTTACACTTATTCACTACACCCTATATTGGCTTAACTTGAATATCTGGCATCACTGTATCGAATTTTATGCAATAAAGTCAACAATATAATCAATCAACAAAAGGTCGAAATAATCTATTCAGACAAGTTTATCACAGACAAACAGACAACATATCCAACAGACTTTTCGTCGTTCACCTTTCCAACGTTAGCTGTTTATTTTTTGCAGAAAAACACTTATTGCTATTTTTTCTGCAGGAAGTCTCAGTCCTTTCTTGAGAATTTTTCGGAGCTCGCTGCAAAAACTAAAATGTATAATATAACTATGAAACATTTATTTTTTCCTTTAAAATTCATATGCAATCCATAAATCAGTAAATATTAATGTTTAAGATTATCATCATTATTTTTAGCTCCGCTATCACTGGTTTGTTCGTTATCTTTTTTTACTAAAAGATTTTCCCATCCTGATAAGGAAACACTTTTTTCTCGGGAATGCTCTAATAGATGTAATCACAGGATTTGATGTCGCCAACAAACAGTGTAATAATTCTTAGTCAGTATCAATTCTGGAGATCCTCTCTGCAATTCTTAATATCCTTGTTACAACCTCTTGAGCCTCTTCGGTCAACTGTCCAATAGAGACCAAGAAAGAAATTACCTCACTAGTATTAAAGGGACGAATGACCTTCGGGTTAAAGTCCCTCGCAAACAACAACAACAACAATTACCTCACATCCTCGTATAAGGATTCAGTGTACAAAGCGTTGAGCAAATTTCTTCATAGCATCGATGTTACTGAATCGATTCACATTTGAACTGTCGAATCTATTTATCGATTTAATCGAATCCTTTGCATCTATATATTTGAATTGAAATTTATGAAGTTTGGGATGGGATCAAATGAATTAGCAGTCGACACCAACATCTTTCAATAAAATCAGTTTTCATATTCGATACAACAAATTCACTAATTAAAAATTTGGTTTCTCTCCCATCAATTCATTAAGAAACATTTTTCGATTTCTACAAAATAAATCGAATCAAAAACTCGAATTAATAAAATCAATTCATTCGATTCTAGATGCTCGAAACATCGATTCAAAATATCGATTAATCGTAATGACAACTTAAATATTCGAAATATCAATTTAAACTCAGCCAAAGCTAGTACGGATGCTGATATTGGGTGCCACTCATATAAACCAAAAAGCAATTAAACAGTTTGAAATGCATACTTACCGATTTTCTCGCATTAAAACATATTTACACAATTATGAAGAAACAATCCACAATTGCCTTCGTGTACTGCCGTTCTACGCATATTTGGCTCGCAGCTCATAAGGTTTACATAGAAAATGGGACAAGTAGGTGTAGATGAACAGTGTAAGCAGGTTTAGGTAATTTATTAATAATCCCTTTTATACATGGGTTCGATCACCACAAATGAACAAATTCAACAAAATGTTATCATAGAAAAATGTATGAACAAATTTTGTTACATGATCTTTAATATGATCATCTTAAGATTTCAGTAATTCCGCTGTTTTATTTTGTATGATGCTGATAAATAACCTTCGCCAATCGTATCATCAATCAAGCGGTTCTGGTGATGGCAAATCACATGACACGATAACTATTACTAATATTCTAAAATATTTCAACAAATGTATACTTTTTCATTCTCCACAAATTATCACCTATTTATTGTAAAATGCATAAATGTTATAATTGTGAATAAAACTAAAATATAGGGATTTCTTATGAACAAACGAAAACTATAACATTTTTTATTGGTTTAGTGGGAAAAAAAAATCATTATCGGTATTTTACTAGTACTACCGATGAATCTATGACAAAAGGTCGAAAGACAAAAGGTCGAAAGGACAAAAGGTCGAAAGGACAAAAGATCGAAGAACAAAAAAGAAGGGACAAAAGGTCGAAAATCTTTTTTCAAAGAAGGAAAAATTTCTCACCAAGCAAATCATATTCGACCTTTTGTCCCTTCGACTTTTTGTCTTTCGACCTTTTGTCCTTTCTACGTTTTGTCTTTCGACCTTTTGTCCATGAACCCTACCGATTCTGATCGATGTAGTACCGTTGAATCGGTATTCAGCAAAAGTAGTCGGAGCCGGAATCCCTAATTGACCACCTACTTCATAAATGAAACTAACGTTAGAAAAGTGAACGATGAATAGAATGTATGATATTTAGTCTGTTTGTCTGTGGTAAACCTGTCTGAACAGATTATTCCGATCTGTTGTTGATTGATGTCATTGTTGATTTGATTGCATAAAATTCGATATAGTGATGCCAGATATTCAAGTTAAGCCAATATAGGGGGTAGTGAATAAGTGTAAATTATATCTGCATGTAAGTAAACATTTTTCCAGACTTTCTTTTGACCGTCAGGCTAAAGCAGGCTAAAAACGGCTTTCACTGCATTTCATAGTATTAGTTTCAAACCATTGGATGAACATGTTTCAGACTGCGGAAATGTGCGCGTCCAAATGATTTTTAGTGTCAAAAAGGTGCAAAATTTTATATAAAACCTTCAATAACTCGAAAAGTATGAGAGATAAAAATATGCTCTTTTGGAGAAAGTTATGTGTTTTTGCAAGTAACAAATAACACTAGAACAATTGAAAATTGTACAAAATCATCCAACCAAGTTATGATGAAAAAAGTGATTTTTAGGGGTGTTCCACAAAAAACTCCACAAATGTACATGAAAATCAAAAAATATGCATACGGTGTCTTCAGCAAAGTTGTTTCTTCTAATATTACCTACAACTTTCCCGAATAAAGTTTATTTTTAAATTCATAAATACGAAAAATAAAATTTCGTTCTCACTTATAGGTGGATTAATCACCAAACTGACACTTTCATAAAATAGCGATTATTTTATGGAAAAACTTTCCCGAAGACACTATAGTACTAAAATCATGTTTTCAAGGTCGAAACAATTTCGATCACGTTTTTTCAGCGACGGCTACAGTGTGCGTCGGTGGGGTTTACTCTTTCGGCACCCAAAAGCATTCGCTGTCATATTTGCAACACTGGACATCGAATTACCGGTTCCCCCATCACCATTCAAGGTCAACCCATTCCGCTGAAAAAGACCGTCAAAACCCTTGGAATCATAATCGATAGAGGGCTTACATTCAAACAACATTTTGAGTCTGTGAAAACAAATTGTCGTACTCGGTTAAACCTAGTGCGTACAATCTCTCGTCCACATCGATCTAACAATCGGGCCATACGTTTTCGAGTTGCTCACGCAATAATCGACAGCCGTCTAGTCTACGGTCTGGAATTAACGTGTATCGCTACTGGAAGACTGCTCCAAACCCTCGCACCAGTGTACAATAACTACGTTCGCATCATCTCGGGACAGTTACCGTGTACTCCGGCGGACGCCGCATGTACTGAAGCTGGTATACTTCCTTTCCGCCATGTTATATCCGCAACTATCTGCAAGAAGGCCGCTGCTTTCGCCGAGAAAACCTCCGGAAATGAAAGGATCTTCCTCCTCTCCGAGGGGTGCAGAATCCTTCGTACGGTAGCCAACGTGGATCTCCCTCCAGTGGCCAAGATTCATTGGTACGGAGACAAGAGTTGGCAGTCAGGAAAACCAAAAATCGATAGTACAATCAAGGACCGTTTTCGTGCCGGTGACAACTCCATCACACTTCGAGCGTCTGTCATTGAATGGCTCCGTAATAACTACCCAAACCACCTCCACAGATACACTGATGGCTCCCTATCGAACCGTGGCGTGGGAATCGGCATCTATGGACTTGACGTTTCGAGAAGCCTTAGTCTCGCCCCACTATGTTCCATCTTTTCCGCCGAAGCTGCAGCCGTTTTTATCGCGGCTACTACTCCTGCTGAACAACCCATCTTAATACTTACTGACTCAGCTAGTGTAGTATCAGCTCTTCAGTCCGAGTCCCCCGCCCATCCATGGCTTCAAGGTATTTTACGGTTTGCCCCACCTGACACCACCTTTGCGTGGATCCCTGGACATTGTGGTGTACCTGGAAACACAGCTGCTGATCGCCTCGCTGGTGCAGGATACGCGTCAACAAGGTATACAAACAAGGTTCCTCTTCAGGACATCAAAAGATGGATAACCAAGTCCGTCAACGCGCAGTGGGCAACCGAATGGTCCCAGCAGAGCACTTGTCATTTACGCAAGATCAAACAAGATACCCAACCATGGACCGACGTTATTTCATTAAAAGAACAGCGGATCATCTCCCGACTGCGGACTGGATACACCCGTTTATCGCACAACATGGAAGGCTTGCCTTTCCACAGAATTTGCACCACTTGCAATACACACAACAAGGTGGAACATTTCCTATGCGTTTGCCCTCAGTACGAATTTCATCGTAGAAACCATGGACTAACGGGGAGCATTCGGGAAAACCTATGCAACGATACGACAACACTCAACACTGTCATCTGTTTCCTGAAAGATTCAGAACTATACTCCCAAATATAACCTTACCTCTACTTTTTCCCGCAGTCGGGGTATCTCTGCCGGTGGAGGGTTTCGACCTCCCTCCGGGAGAGCTCTACCTTGTTCTTGCCTCCCCTCCATTCCCGGTTTAGTGTGAAACAATTATGTTTAGTTTGAACCTGTCGCTGGCGACTAATTTTATCTCACCGTAAACGTGTTTTTCAAATTTTGTGATAGTTTATTTGTATTTTGATATGCTGCTTGAAAGCCTGTAAAACTCCTTATTGAAAGCAGCCTTTCTGGCGCTTTTCTGACAAATGGTGATGAACTAGCCGTATGCGCTAAAAATCACCTTAATAAAGAACAAAAAAAAAAAAAAAAATGATTCAAACTCATTTATCACTTGAAAACACGATCATATTTGACGGTTTAGAACAAAATCTTTGAAAAAAAAAAATCAGTTTTGGACTTGAAAAATTCGTTGTTAGAAAAACTTATTTCCCTCAAATATACCCAATTTGCAATGTATGGACGACTTTTAGTAAACTTAATTGCGAAACTTTTTGCCTAAGAACGATCAAAATCTGAAATGGTCGGTCATTTTTTTTCAGTGTTGAAAATGTTTCTTTATTTTTTAATTTTTTTTTTCTAAAACTTCAGGAAATTTCACGACAGTCCCCCATACAACACTTTTTTGTAGGTCTTACCGTTTTCGAGTTATACGGGTTTATAAAAAGAAGTAAAAAAAACTTTGACCCTTTCAAAATGTTAGTCTAGATCGTCTTTGAAAAAACAAAGTATGTAAAGTATCTTAGTTTCACATAGTCTTCACACCCAGAAAGTTTGATTGAATTCTGAAGGGGTGCTGCCAATCCCTTTGTCGAGTTGGCGTGAAATCCGTCTATAGAGCGTACTTCTGCTACTTGTTTGGCAAACTTTCTGACTCAAATACCGCACTGACTCGATTTTGTCAGCCCCATTTTGCGGAGAACTTTTTGATCTCACGGTTTCATTATCATTTTTTTTTTCAAATTCTGTTCAACTCAGTTAAAGTTATTATCAATATGCACAACATAGTAAAGAAAAAAAATCTGATAATTTGTTTTCTTTTTGAAGGAGAACTGAAAAACATTTTAAAAAAGCGGTGACAAAATCGGGTCATCTATGTAACGACTAAAACATGTGTCCTGGCACTTTTCCTCGATAACCGTTCCCCAGAATTTCATTCCACAGAAGCTCATTTCCTAGAAAGTACTATTCCCCAGAAAACTACAGTATCGGACATATAAAATGCACCAAAGCCGTTTTCCAGGATCGTTTCGTTGATCATTTGTAAAATGTTGGCCTCTAGAACGGTTGTTCCTGAAATTTTGATTTGAACTTTCACCACGTTTTTCATGGAAAAGGTGTGCATTTGGCGTCATGTTCTCCTGTACTTTTTGGATTGCATCCTTGATGTCAGCGAAACCACCAGTCAAGAAACCAAGATAATCCTGAAAGTACCGACTTTCAGGATTATCTTGGTTTCTTGACTGGTGGTGTTGGTGATAAGAGTATCAACACCAATTTTAGTAGCCATTTTACCTGCAACATCATCGGGGATTTACTGTCCCACGTAGATGTTTTTTAATTTGTTAGTAAGGTTTTCAATTTCTGTGCAAACATTTTTGATGTTATCTTTCATTTTAACTGACTTTAGTTTAGCTATGACGCTTTCTGCACTAACTTTTTCCTCACATCTTGTTCTAATGTTGGCTTATAAATCGATATTATCAGGTGTCGTGTTTATTGTTACGAACCTTTTGGACTGATTCGCATTTGAAACTGTTTTCCGAACAACCAGTTGTTCAATTCCGTGTTTAGTGAAGATTTTGAAATGCCAAGGAATGGCTCTGGACCAATGAACATATTGGTTGATCCATTCCTTGCTAGCTGATCGGCAATTTCGTTGCCCTCTAGACCCGTATGTCCTGGGATCCAATATAGTTTAACTCGATTGCGTGCAGCTAGGGATTTCAGTGCAAGAATGCATTCCCACACAAGTTTTGAGTTACAAGTGAAAGCCTTCAAAGATTGAAGCGCTGCTTGACTATCAGAGAAAATACAGATGGTGGCATGTCTTTAGTTTCTTTTCATACACAGCTGCGCACATTCATTGATTGCATAGACTTCTGCTTGAAATACTGTAGGCCACTGTCCAAGAGAGACAGAGATGCAATAAGTCGATCGCATAATTGGTGGAAGAGGTCTTTCACAATAAGTAAGCACGTCTGCTCAGTTGAAGGGTATAACTTTGAATCATTTATTCGTTTCAACTTCTTACGCTATGCAGTTGGTCCGCGCGGTGGCTACGTGACCTTTTTTGTCTACTCAGCATAAATGCGCTCATCGCCCCGGATGGCGTGATCGCGTTTATGCTGATCCATGTTTACTTTATTGGGTTGCGTTTATCGCAACCACTTAAGCCATGTATCCACCATACGCCCTAATTAATTACATAAAAAATTTAAGTTCAAAACTTACAATTTTTTATAAGATAAGATAGTAGAAGTAATATAAAAAGTAATATGTATGTAATAAGAACAGTAATATAATAGTGTATGCAAATAAATGTTTGAAGTATTCTTACAAATTATGCTGGTTATGTCAATATGTACAATTTATTTATAAAAGTAAGTAGTATGTTTAGATCATGAATTATTAATTTTTCTCGTGTTCTTCTTCCTCACTTCTGTTTTCTGCTTCCAATATTTCTTCTTCACCATTTTTATCGTTTTTATTTTTCTTATCCACCACATGTCCTAAGTATCGTTTTATTCTATCTTTATGAACAGTGTCCAACTTTTTATTTATTTTTACTTGGATATTTTCTCCTAAATCATCTATGACTTTGAATGGACCTTTATATTTCGCTTGAAGTTTTTTGGATGTCTCGTCCTTGATGAGGACAAGTTCTCCTGCTTTAAAATTTACAAGTTTCTTGTTTTCGTCATAAATAGTTTTTCTTTGTATTTTTGTGTTTAACAATTGTTTCCTAGCGGCTTCGTGAGCGTGTCTAAGTTTAATTTTAAGAATTGTGGTGTATTCGTCTAAATTATAATTTTGTTCTTCTGATTTTTCTGTTAAATTGGACGGTACATTAGAAAGTTTCCCATAGACTAAATAAAAAGGTGTATGTCCAGTTGATGAATGCACTGTATTATTATAGGAGAATTCATAGAATGGCAACCATTCATACCAACTGAATAGTTTACCATCGCATTGAATTCTCAAATATGTTCCCAGTACTTTATGTGAGTTTTCCAAGGCTCCTATGGTTTGGTGGTGGTAGGCGGTTGAATTTAGTTTTTCTATTCCCAAAATATTTGCTACGGATGTAAACAGTTCTGACATGAACTCCGTTCCTCTGTCAGAGACAATTGTTTTTGGCACTCCATACTTTAAAATAACACTGGTTACAAAGGCATTTGCAACGGTCAATGTGGTCTTATCAGGGATTGGTGTCGCTGTTATAAATTTTGATAGTTCGCATTGTGTTGTTAAGATGTACTCAAATCCATCTGATTTAATGAATGGACCAACGATGTCCAAGTATACTTTTTCAAATGCTGAACTAGCGGTTGTTGTTATCTTCATTGGTATTTTTAAATTTGATAATTTATTGATTTGGCATTTCTTACAACGTTTGATAAATTGTTCGACGTCTTTACCCATACCTTTCCAATAATATCGTAATTGGATGGTATTTAGAGTTCTTTTGATTCCACTGTGGCCAGCTGTTGGCAGTATGTGAAAATCATTCATAATAAGAAGTTTTTCTTTTTCGTCATTAACTTCTTTAATTCGTTTTCCAATCACTATGAGCTTGGGCATGCCCTCAACTTGTAATTTGTTGATGATTTTTATTAATTTTTTAGATGTTGCAACATTCTTTATTATTAGCGCTTTATTTTCTTTTTTAGCATATTCCACTATGCGTTTCATTATTCCCCGTAGGTGAACTAATGTCGTCTGTGATGGAATTGCTATTTTATCTTTGGAAAACTCGACGTCTTTAAATTTTTCGCTTAAATGAAGTTCTATGCTTTCTATGACGGGTGTCGTAGGTTGATCAGTCCTATTTACTCCAGTTATATCAGCTGAACTTTCTCTATTTTTCCGTTCCATTGAACGTGTTGTTATAAGGCAAGTTTTTTCAGACAATGATTTTAAATCATGGCTCGAAATCCGCGATAACGCGTCCGCTATCACGTTCTCCGTACCTCGTTTATAAATCACGTCGAAATCATATTCTTCTAGGGCTAATCTAAATTTAGTTAACCGACTAGAAGGGTCTGTATGTGAGAAAAGATATACTAGGGGTCTGTGGTCAGTATACACCACAAACTTCTTTCCAAACAAGTAAGGTCGAAAGTGACGTATACCCCAAACCATAGCTAGTAATTCTTTCTCAATAGTTGGGTAATTTTTCTCTGCCTGATTGAGCATCTTACTGGCATATGCAATCGGTTTGCCGTTCTTATTTGAAAGTACTGCACCAATCGCATATCCCGATGCATCAGTATGCAGATGAAATGTATTATCTTTTGAAAAATGTGGAAAATCAAGTATCGGTGGACTCAAAAATTTTTCCCTGAGTAAATTAAATGAAGTTTCGCACTCTGGGGTCCAAACAAAATTTGCATATTTTCTAGTTAAATAGTTTAAAGGTGCGCAAATTTCTGCAAAGTTTTCAATATGTTTTCTATAATAATTGGCAAAGGCAACAAATCGCTTTACTTCATCCGCGTTTGTTGGCTTGGGCCATTTTTTAATGATTTCGATTTTTGCAGGATCCGGGCGTACTCCTTCTGCAGATATATAGTGACCCAGATAAACGAGCTTTTCCTGTAAAAAGTTACATTTTAATGGATTGAGTTTAAGATTTACTTGCCTCAATCTTTCAAAAATTTCGCAAAGGTTTCTGTTATGGTCATCTAGTGATTTTCCATAAATGATCAGATCGTCTAGATAAACTAAACATTTTTCTCCATTGAGACCCGCCATAGCAATGGTCATGAGTCTTGAAAAAGCTGATGAACTTATCTTTAGGCCCATCGGTAATCTCGTCATCTGGTATTGTCCAGTTGACGTAGAAAAAGCAGTTAAAGGTCTATCTGCTGCTTTTAACTGGCATTGATAGTATCCTTGTGAAAGGTCTAGGTGCGAGAAGTATTTGGCTCCTGCTAAAGAGTCGATTACTTCTTCAATATTTGGAAGTTGGAATTTATCATTTTCGAGAACATTATTGAGTTTTCGATAATCAATAACGAGTCTCCATTTTTTAGTATCATTTGCCGATTTCTTCGGTACTAAAAGAATCGGACTGTTCCACTCTGAGCTAGTCTTCTCGATGATTCCATCATATTGTCGATTTGCTTGTTAATTTCCACTTTTTGTGACTGTGGTAGTCTGTACTGTTTCGAATATACGGGCGTCGTGCCACTTTTTAATTTAATGCTAGATGTGTACATGCTAGTTGTAGTTAATTTGTCGTTTTTCAAGCAGAACACGTCGGCATATTTCAGACATAGTTTCGTTAAAGTTGCCTTATCCTTCGACAATAAATGTTCCAAATTTAATTCCTTTAATAGTTGCTCAGATCTATTCGCATCATGTCGTGGTGCTTCAATTTTCCCTATTATATTGAAATCTTTCAATCTTTTTGTTTCAACCTTTAAAGAATCAATACATATAGGTTTATTTGCAACGTTTACAATTCTAATGGGTATCTTCCCATCTTTCGGTGTAGCAATGGAATTCGCTACAAAAAATACGAATGGTGATATCTGCTTATTCAGAACCACACATTCCTTTCTCTCATTGGTAGGTATGCATGTTAAAATTTCTGTGCGTGCTGGTATAGTCAGCATGCTACGTTGGTTAATTTCAAATGGAATGGTAATATGTGAATTCTCATGCATCAGTTCTAATGTCATATTCTGAAGGTTTATATTTGCTCTATAATAACGTAGAAAATCGGTACCAATCAATGCAGGTACACTTTCTGGTAAATTTTCCGCTACATGTAATATGGTGTTAAATTTATAATGTTTGTATGTTATGGAAGTCTTAATTGTTCCTAAGGAACGGGATTTTCCGTTAATCCCAGTTATTGTAATTGTTTCTGCAGTGTTAATTATAACACCTTTGGGTACTAGATTGCTCGATATGATTGAACAACTAGCGCCGCTATCGATAATAAAACCAAATTTATTCCGATAACAACCAAATTTTACTCTGAGTAATTTTCCATTACTCACGAAAAAGATTTGCCACGTTTACATCTTCGTTGGGTTCGATATTCTCTTCCACTACGTTGGCAGCGTGGCGATTTTCTTGTCGTCCACGGTTATTGTTATTCCTGTTGTTGTTGTTGTTATTATTATGATTATCCCGCTGTTGACTATTATTGTTATTCTGGAAGTTATTTTGAAAGTTACCTCTTTGGTAATTTCCTCTTCCTCGGAAATTTCCACGTCCTCTTCGGAAACCTGATGAACGACTTCGATAATAGTTGTTCTGGTTTCCTCTCCAGCCACTGTGGTGACCTCTGGTATTTTGCTGGAAGTTGCACCACAAAGCTGTTTCGTTTTTGGGTTTCGATGTTTCCGGGTTGCATTCTAATGCGTCCGAAATCGCTTTATTGAGGCTAGTAGGATTTCTAGCCCTCAACAAGAATTGGTTCGTTGGATTTTGCAATCCATCGACGAAAGATTTCACAGCTACGGATTGTACGATGTTAGCAGCGGCAGCCTCCGTTGCGAATGTACCTTGTGATACATACGCGGCGGCGAGTTTCGTTGCCAAACTCTCTATTTCAGATCCGAAATCTGTGATTGTTTTGTTTTGTTGCTTTTTCGAGGCCATTTCATTCTCTACGGCTCTCGGAGTTAGCTTTACTGAAAACTTTGTTTTCAAGGCAGTAAACGCGTCATTTAGGGTAAGTACATTGTCGATTGAGCCATGAGCTGCGCCCGACAATGTTACTTTCATAAATTTTAGGACATCTATCTCTGGCACTTCTGTGGCGTAATCTTGTAACAATTCAACACTTTCGATGTACTGCTGCAGGTTATTTGCAGAGCCATCGAAAGGTTTGACTATTTTAAAAGCCAATGTTAGGTCCAATTTTGGCGGCATTGTCAATTCTCTTAATTTAGTTGCAATTAATGTTGACAATTCCTCGAAAGATGTTTTTAACTTTGTCTTGTAGTATATGAAAACTTCAGGAGATAATTTGGGTTCAATTTTTTCCAATAATTCTTCGCCCTCCTTGAAACAATTTCTCGAGTACTCTGACTTTTTAATCAGAGTGCTCTCTAAATAGTTCCTATTTGGGCTTTTCTTGAAATTTGTTAAATTTACTACTAATTTTGCAATTTGTTCCCGTAGTGCAAAAATGGGATCGTCCATGAATTAATCATACTAGCCAAATAATTAATAAACAAAAATAAAACTTAACCACTCAAGCCCTTGGAAAATTCACTGTATCTAGGGACATACCTGATTTTGATTTTTGGTGAAGTAGGATCCACGAATTCCACATCGGAGCTATAGTTTAATTCAGCATTTGAACACTTGTCACAACACGCCTTCCAGTCACTTCCGGTTATGATTATCCTGATGGTGATTTTTCCCACGAGAGTTCGAATTTCATCGTTCCTGCAACTGCTGCTATGGTTATCCCGATTGTCGCTCCAATTTCTGCCCTATCCCGCTTACGGCTAATTATCTCCAAAGGTCTCCATATCGATGATTTTACTTTTTCTTCACATATTAGTTTATGTTCATTTCACTCATTAACAAGTTTCTTAGTTTGTTGTTTAGTCTTTAGACTTGCATTTTTGCACTTTTCCCTTGCTTAAACTGGTACAACGACTCGACGTGCCACTCTTTCGGCCAATCTTTCAGTATTGTGGCGGTGCAACCTAGCCAACACTTTTACCGCAACGTATCCCGTCGTTACAGCTGCTAGCACACATAATGAGATAGATTGTGCAGTGAAATGGCCTTCGTAGTTTGCTGCGGTGGCTGGGGCGGCGACGATTTCGTCCGCACTGAACCAGCCCATGATGGATTAATAATTGCCTTACGACACTTTAACACTGTACACTGTTATTCTCGCTACCCACAGTAACTCTGGTTGAATCGGGGCACTACACTACAGGCACATTAGTGTTTGCTATCCAAAGAATCCTCTCCTGGCAGGATCGCCATGCAATAAGTCGATCGCATAATTGGTGGAAGAGGTCTTTCACAATAAGTAAGCACGTCTGCTCAGTTGAAGGGTATAACTTTGAATCATTTATTCGTTTCAACTTCTTACGCTTTGCAGTTGGTCCGCGCGGTGGCTACGTGACCTTTTTTGTCTACTCAGCATAAATGCGCTCATCGCCCCGGATGGCGTGATCGCATTTATGCTGATCCTTGTTTACTTTATTGGGTTGCGTTTATCGCAACCACTTAAGCCATGTATCCACCATAGAGATTTTGGTTTTCGGTCCGTATACTCCAGACCCTGTCAGATTATTCATTTTTGAACCATCTGTGTAGAATTTAATAGATCCTGGTGAAATGGTGGGTCCACCTCCTTCCCATTCCTCACGATAAGAAAAGACCACCGTGAATGGCGAGTCATAGTTTACCACTTTTTCCATCCAGTCACTACCTTTTTCAACAATAGGGTTTATCGAAAATTCGTTTAATATACTGAGGTGACCTGTTAAGTCCCCTGACAGTAAGACTGTTGATCGTTTTAGCCTAAGAGCACTTTTCTCAGCATCCAGCTTTATGAATTGATCCAGCCGGGGCAGATTGAGTATAGCATCCAGGGCAAACGAGGGGTTACTACGAACTGCACCGGTTATGGCAATACAGGCAGTACGTTGAATTTTGTTCAGCTTAGCTCTAGCCGTAGCTTCCTTTGTTTTAGGCCACCAAACAAGGGAAGCATAGGTTATTCTAGGCCGAACGATTCTTTTATAGATCCACATGATCATACTGGGTTTTAGACCCAATGTTTTACCACAGGTCTTTGAGCAAACCCAGAGTGAATTGAGACCTTTATTTATGATTGTTTGAAGATGGTTGTTCCAATTTAGTTTTGCGTCAAATGTGATGCCAAGATACTTGACCTCATTTGAGTAAACTAATTGTATTTGGTTCAAGAAAAGAGGGTGGAGTTGTACCTTTCGTCGTTTTGTGAACGGTACAATTGTTGTTTTTGAAGGGTTTATTCCTAATTTCTCTTCTTGACACCAGGAGAGTGTGTGATTGAGAGCAATTTGCATCCTTGATGAAATAACGCTGTCAAATTTGCCTCGTACAATAATGACTACGTCATCTGCGTATCCAACAACTTCAAAACCCCTTCTTTCTAAGCTATCTAGCAGTTCGTCCACCACTAATGACCACAATAAGGGAGAGAGTACTCCCCCTTGAGGGCACCCCCTTGTAACCATTACAGTAATGCGCGAATCACTCAGCTCAGATGAGATCTGTCGATTTGCTAGCACAGCATGTACCCAGGTTGCATGGGTCGAAGTTTCTCCTCAACATTGCCGAACCTATAGACGAATAAGAAGCGTTATCGAACGCGCCCTCAATATCAAGAAATGCTATAAGAGCGATTTCTTTTGCATTAAAGGTTTTCTCGATCTTGTTCACTAGCGTGTGCAGTGCTGAGACCGTTGATTTTCCGCTTTGATAAGCAAATTGGGATTTAGAGAGAGGCATAGTTTTCATAAATTTAGAATCTATATACTCGCTTAATACCTTCTCCATGATTTTGAGCATTACCGAGGATAGGCTCATCGGTCGGAATGCTTTAGGGTTGGTTTTGTCCTTTTTTCCTGCTTTTGGAATAAAGACAACGATTTTTGCCAGAAATTATTGACTATTTTGTTTGACATTTGTTCCAATGTTTCAACATTGGATATTCTATGTAACTCATTGGTACTATATCAGGGAGGAAGCTTCAGAATCATTTTCAAAATTTTGTTTTAAATTCTCTGCAGAGCTTTCTTCCTGGTATTACAACACCTAGTGTATATTGGTTCAGCATACAACATGGCTGGCCTGAAAATTTGTTTGAATATCAAAAGCTTGTTCTTAAGACAAAGTTTTATAGAGAAATGTGAGCGGAGAGGAAAAGCCGACAGGAGAAATATAAACAGAATCAAACACAAAATCATCAAACACTTCCGGTGGAAAACCAGTTGCAATCTCCACCCAAAAATAATTCTCGAAAACAGTAATATTTTAATTAGCAAATAATTAATTTTATTGTATGTATTTATTGTATGATTATTGAGTATTCGGCTCCGTAATGCCTTAGAGCGCTTGAGCCTTCTAAATATACGAATAAGTAAAAAAAAGACAAAGTTTTGATTTTCTATTAATAAGGGGATAGAGACATTTTACATATTTGTTACATTTGGCTTGAATGCCCTCAATGTGATTTTTGAAAGTTAAATTATTATCTAGCATGAGCCCTAGAGTGCTAGATACTTAACTTCATCTGTTCAATTTATTGGAACCCCTCTCATCGTGACAACATGTCTACTTGAAGCTTTCAAATAACAGGGTGTCCATCCATCCGGGAAATCCGGGAAAAACCCGGGAATTACAAATGACCGGGAAAAATACCCGGGAATTTAAAGAACACTCCGGGAAACATGTATTCCAAAGGTAAGACTACCGGTTTCTTTAAATTTCAAGCACTATGGGCGAAATTTTTCCCAGAAGGTGCACTCGTCTTCCCACTATCACTATCTTTTGGTGGTTTGGTAGAAAGATAGTTAACAATTAAGATCTATGAAACAATTCTAGTAGGGTATTTAGTGATTCATGGCAAGGTTCTTGGCGAAATTTTTGTTTGATTGCTATTCAAATTCATGGCAATTTTTAATGAAATCTTTGCTGGAATCCTAACGGGAATCGAATCGATAATTAACCAGCACCTTGATATATGTTTCTGAAAGATCACTGAAATTGTTATATGTAGATTGCTAATAAGGTTGGTAATGGATTCTAGAAAGATCCTTGAATGATTCTGCTTATAATTTCTAGTAGATTCGTAGTTGTTAATGAAAAGCCAAGCGAAAAAAATACATGGCCTATTTCTTGAGAAATCTTTTGAAATCCTGGACAGGTTAATGAAAAGTTCCGTTTGGCGGATTTCTAGGATTATTTATGAAATTGATTTTCGATTAGGTTAGTTTGACTATGACACAGTTCTTATGAGGTAGCGAGTCCCTTTTTTCATTCTGGTCACTAAAACGCCACTATTTGCAACATTCACCTTTTTTTTTCAAAAAAATGATCACTAAAGTTACAATTTTTGTGATTTAATGATAAATCAACGATAGCTACGCTTCATAAACCCAAACAGCAGAATAGTGATGTTTTACTGGTTTTTAATATTCTAATTAAAACATTTTTTTATCAGTATATCAAAGTGTCTGGAGAGGTGAATAGTGCACACACATTTCTGATAGAATATCTAGAAATTAATTTGCTGGGTTTTGTGACAACAATATTGATAAAGTTTTAAAATGTCAGCCTGACAGACCAGATGAGTTTATTTAGATAGATTTCTTGATCAATCTAGGGAGATCTTTGGCCTACCTTTTTGAAGAAACTCAACTAAGAAGCCTGAAACATCTCTGAAATTTCAATCAACTTTTTTTTTATCGTATTTGTAAGAAACTTGTTCAGGAATAATAATTTACCTAGAAAATAGATTAGTAATTTATTTAAAAAAATAGATTCAAACATTGTACAAAAAATTTCAGCAAATCCGCCAGGCATTTAATCGTGGATCAAGCCTACCCTTTTATTTCTACCACTCCGAACGACTATTTCTATTCCAAATACTCGCTTTGGAATAGAAATATTCATTGTTTAAACACACATGGTTGCATAGGCTATTTTTTTGTCAGTAGCGATAGGGGTAGTACTGGCACTTTTAATCTGCCATAAGCTCCTTCCCAGCATTTGCTTTTATAAGCCTCTATTGCGTTCATCACACAGACGTTCCTAAGCAATGTTGCTCAAATGGTCACTGTGTACACACACCATTTTCATATAAATTCATTGTTATTATCATTTAACATCTGTTATCATTACTAAGTAATTAAAAGATATTCAATTTTTTTTATTATTTATGTTGCTGTAGAGTCATTACTATTCAAACTACGATTTAGCACTACGATCAAGAAAGTTACAGTAAAAAATCACTTCGATCCATTCTTCTGCACTCGCTGTCATTATAAACACTTTTATGGTGTCCGGCCATTTGGCCGAACGCCGTTTGGCCGAATGCCGTTTGGCCGAATGTCATTTGGCCGAACGGGTCATTTGGCCGAATGCCGTTTGGCCGAATAACGAACAAAAATATCTATTTCTCGATTTCTTTTTCAAATCGACGTAAGTAACTTTCATACGGTTTTGAGAAAATTAATTAGGAAGAATCACAACCTGTCTTCTAAAACTGTTTTAAAATGAATCACTTTTTTAACATTTTTTTACCGTGTACATCGCCTAAATTTTGCATACAATCAGTTCGCGTTCAAAAACTAGGTAGTTTCCATTATTTCCCACAAAAAAGTTATAACAAAATGTTAAGCCGTTTCATTCAGTTACTTTCGACGTTTTTGTACCAGTGTAAATTCGGCTCAAGTAGTGTTTTGTTTTGATTTGTGGTTAAGTCACTTTGTCTCCCCATACAACAGAGCGGCGTAAGTAGTGGTTAGGTTGCGAAAGTGGAGAATCTTACTTTCGTCGTTTTGTAAATCCGGAAATTAATCGTTCTAAAAGTGAAAAATCAAGTTGAGTATGAGCGGAACGTGTGGAATTTCGTCTGCGAAACACGTAGGATCGATAAACTAAGTTTGTTCACAATTTTGACTTGAGACTATTTGAATAAGTTTTCGAGATTTTTTTCAACGCTGATGTGTAGCATTCATAAGTTTACCCCAATAACTGATCAACTAATTAATTTGTTGATCTTTACGATGAGGCGGGATGTCATGTTTGTTGATAAATAAGTGCTCCAAGAGCATAATTAATACGATCCGTTCATTCAAGACGAAGTTGTGAACTCGCGTCAAGACTCTTAGCTCTAGATTACCAATGATGTGCTAGAGTTTGAGGTTTTTTATATTTTCATCAGAAATTTTTCCTTCTTTCAATCATAGGCTTTTCTTTCGATTTGTACTGGCTTCATTATTATTAGCAATAATTTGGCTTACATTTTCAAAGGGAATTTTACCTTCTTTAAATCATCGGCAGTTCTTTGTAGTTATACTGATATAACAAATATTTGCGTTACACTTGCTTAAAATTTATAAGAAATGTTTCCTTCTTTTGATCATATGCTGTTCTTTCATATTTGAATATTTTTCATAGCTATTGGAATTAAGTCTTATCAAGTTTCTTCATGAACAAGAGTTTTATTAAAAACATATAATTTTTAACACAAGGGATAACTTAGGTGAGATGTCATTCTCCACCAAGATTAATATTACAAAGTGTTAACTGAACTCTGCGGGTCTACCACAAAAGGCCGAATCAGAAAAGGCCGAATCACAAAAGGCCGAAAGCACAGAAGGCCGAAACATACAGAAGGCCGAATCACAGAAGGCCGAATCACAAAAGGCCGAATCACAAAAGGCCGAATCACAGAAGGCCGAATCACGAAAGGCCGAATCGCGGAAGGCCGAAATTTTAACATAAATTTTATTGAAAGCCACCAACATTCAACACATTTGTCTACAATATTATGGACATTTTTACAGTAGGATAAAGCGGGGCAAGATGCACAAGTAACATTACTAGCTGAATAAGAGTGTATGGTTAGTGTTTTTTGGATGTGTCAGCTGGTCTATTCTTAGCTGACACACCCAAAATAAATTCTATTGAAGGTTAAGTAGACGCGCTGTTGTATTTTGTACAACATAAGTGTAAAAACCTCGCGAAAACTGGAATAGTATACAGTGCCTGTTCGATTTTGGCAACATGCCAAAAATTTTCATGTTGCCTAAATTGAACTGTTTCAAAATTTAATGGTTGTTTTTATTATAATTTGTATCACCGTAATAATGACCACGAATTAAATTTACCTATTTTGGATATGGTAAGCCTTAAGAAGGCCTGTGACTGACCATGTTCCATTTTTTGTGCATGGATTTCCGTGTTGCCAATGAACGATGTACGATGAAAAGTATTCTTTGTAAACTTAGTATTTTTATGATCACTTAAACACTTGTTATACCATAGCTCAGCAATCATTCTCCTGCTTGTTGCGTAAAAGACTATGTTAGCATTATACCGGGCAAACGCTTGCTGTCCGAACTCGCTGTCGCTCGTCGGACCTAAAAATGGAAAAACATCCTCTGTTTGCATTATACCGGGCAAACGCCTGGATTTGCTGTTTGCATGACACTGAATAGATGCTATACAAAATCTTCGGATATCGGAGACTTCGGCGGCCTTCTGCCGCTTCAGTTCCTCTATCCTCAATGCGGCTTCGCAGCATGTAAATTTTGCACTTTTACTGACATGACTGCATTTAACAAAGCATGGACTTGCTCTTTTGATATTCAAGCTTTATTCTTTAGGTTTATAACTTTAATTCGGCCTTCTGTGATTCGGATTTTTGTGATTCGGCCTTTTGTGATTCAGCCTTTTGTGATTCGGCCTTTTGTGATTCGGCCTTTTGTGATTCGGCCTTTTGTGATTCGGCCTTTTGTGATTCGGCCTTCTGTGATGCGGCCTTCTGTGCATTCGGCCTTTTGTGGTAGGCTAGAATGTATTCGGCCTTTTGTGATTCGGCCTTCTGTGATAATCTCGAACTCAGCGCCGTTGATTGCGTATATCAGTAAACCGGACCATAAGCTCAGCTTAAAACTTGTGGTTGCAAAAAAAAAATAATTTACTAAGTACGATCAGAATGATTGAAGCAAACTGATGATACAGAAGGACGAATAAGTCGTAAACCATTTTAGTAACTGTCAAAAGCTGACTGACTACAAATGCAATGCGAAAATTTATGCTGGCAGCTATTTCCGCTAGCAAAGAAGTGAATAATTGCTTACATCTAGGATGTTCCTCTAAACTGTTCTTTGAAATTCAGATTAGAAAATAATGCTAATTGTAGTTTACTATTTTTTTCTAATTCGGCCAAACGGCATTCGGCCAAATGACCCTTTTGGCCAAACGGCATTCGGCCAAATGGCGTTCGGCCAAATGACCCGGAACCCACTTTTATCATGCATGTGAACTAGGCAATAGTGTTTATCTTCAGAGAAATTGCAAAATGTATTATGGCCATTGTTAAACTAGTAGGGTTCATATAATTATTATATAACATCATTATTAGCACCCTAACAATCACTAATTTTATAACGACGAGTGTAACGCAGAGTTTCACCAAACACACATTTTTATATTGCATTGTAAAACGATTGAACACACGTTGGCTTCGAAACTTAACCACCATTACTGATTAGTACAAAGGATTGTACAGCTCGTGTAAACGAACTGAACCATCAACAACCAGGACTGGTTTATAAGTAACTAATGAGCCTTGGCGGTCCCTCCATTCGAAGAGGACCTGATAATATGCCGAAACATATTAACAGATCCTCCGCCTGAATGCAGCCGTTTCATGATAAATCATGAACCGTTAGAGGTGTGCCAAAGTATTCGCAAAGTATATGTTTCACAGACGGGTATTATTATGGTGCACCTTCTACTTTGGCACCGTCAAACCCTGTGTTCTTGGCCAGGGACACGTGGTTGCATAGGCTAATTGTTTTGAAATTAGTTCAAAATAAGTGTTATTTATTAGTCCTTGACGCTTTACTAGCAGCTTAAATTTTTTACAAAAAAATATTCACATCGCGATAACCATTTTTTCACAAGTTTAAAAAAAAAACTCTTCTACTTTTAAAATCTGTGTCGATTTTAATCACTTTTCTTGCAAATATATTGAAAAACAAAGAAGTTATAACGATTTGAGTATTTTTCTGTGGTAAAATGTTGAAGCTGCTGGTAGAGGCAGCTGTTGATACAGTTGTTTTGGATACTTCCAGTATTGAAAAATATCTAGTCTAGATTATCTCTACTTATTATTGCCAAGATTATAGCCCTATAAATACCTCATTCAGTTTTTCTTGAGTTCATCGAAAACAAAAAAGGCTAGGATAAGGCTACTTTGTGAGTGAGTGAAGGTTAAGTTTTAATATATTTTAATGGTATTTTTCCTCTTCTATTTTAAATTCTCGATTCTGCCGAAAATTCCACAAGAATGTTTGGCGGCGTCCATTTATTACGTAACGCTAAAATTGGAAATTCTTGACCCCCTCCCCCCCTGCGTAACGCTTTTTGTATGAAATTTTTTAAATTTGTGTATGAGCCGTAACGCTAGAGCCTACTCCCCCCTCCCCCTAGAGCGTTACGTAATTTGTAGATGCCGCCTTTAGGAATTTATCTGCAATTTTTCTGCTAAATAATTTTCCTTTATCATCGTAAACTTACTCCCGAACTCTTCCTGAAAACCCAAAAAAAAAAAATCTGGAAATTTGTTCCACAACTCAGGCATGTAAACCAGTTTTAATGAAAGAATTTTGCCAGCATTTATTTCTTCAGAGTTGATGAATTTTGTATTTCCAGGAGATTTTCACTACTGATTGGAAATTTAAAGTTGTTGCGTATGCCTAGCTCTGCGACCTAGCTTTTATGCGCACCGTACAAGATTTACCATTATTTATTGAACGTCCGGGAAAAATCCGGGAATTGGAAAACTGATTTTAAATGGACACCCTGAAATAAAGAGCTTTTGGTTTATGTGGGAATATTATTAGTTGAGTTTTGGAAGCATTATGAGAAATCTTCCATTTTTGCAAGTATGAAAAAAATATCCAAACTTTTTTGAGATAACTCAGGTAAGTCAGATGTGAAAATATTGTATAATATTGGTCCCAAAATGCTGCCTTGGGGAACACCAGCTCTTACAGGAAGTCTTTCAGATCTGGAGTTCTGACAATTAACCTGAATTGTACGATTTGACAGATAATTTTGAATTATTCTAACAATGTATGTTGCAAAATTAAAGTTTTTTTTAATTTTACGATCAAACTTTCGTGCCAAACACTGTTGAATGCCATCAATCTATTCAAAATGACCGTTTCAAAGAGTTTACTGATGGAGGAAGGCAAACTGATTGGACGATAGCTAGAAGCTTCTGCAGGATTTTTGTCTGGTTTTAAAATTGGTACAACCTTAGCATTTTTCCATATGTCAGGAAAATGCTAATTGAAAACATTTGTTGAATATATCAACTAAGAATGATAAGCTACTTTCTGGATGTTTCTTGATGAGGATGTAGAAAATTCCATCATCGCCAGAAGCTTCCATATTTTTGCATTTTTTCGACCACTTCTTCCAAATCAGTCTCCCAGGAATTTTGGAAAACGTTCTCTTGATTGAGAATATTTTCGAAGTCCTGAGTATTACTCAGTAAGTAACTTAATTTTCAATTGGACTGGAAGGCCTAAATTAAAATTGTGTGCGATTTCAAACTGCTTAGAAAGTTTTTGAGCTTTTTCGCCATTAGTTAGTAATAATTTGTTTTCCTCTTTCAAGGCCGGTATTGGCTTCTGAGGGTTTTTTTCAAAATTTTGGATAATTTCCAAAAGGGCTTAGAGCCAGGGTCTAATTGAGAAATTTAATTTTCAAAATGTTTGTTTCTTAATTGTGCAAAATGTTTCTTTATTTCTTTCTGCAAGTCCTGCCATATAGTTTCCATAGCATGATCGCGAGTGCGTTGAAATTGCCTTCTCTACAAGTTTATAAGACGAACCAAGAGTTTAAAATCATCGTCTATAATCACGGATTCAAATTTTCACATTTTGGAATTGCAATGCTCCTGGTTTCAACAATGGAATTTGTTAAAGTTTCAAGAGTATTGTCAATATCAAGTTTTGTTTGTAAAGAAATGTTAACATCAAGATTATTATCGATATATGTTTCATATATATTCCAGTCGGCTCGAAAATAATTGAAAGTGGAGCTGATAGGATTGAGAATCGCTTCATGGGATATTTGAAATGTATGTCCTTGTTACATTTCATGGATCCCTGTTACATGATCGGAATCAAAATCAGCATGAGTAATCAGTTGGCTACAAAGATGACTAGAGTTGGTTAAGACCAAATCAATCGAAAAAGCATGTAGGGCTATCATGGTATGGAATTGAGAAATATTGATTGATTTATTTGGTCTTCGATTTAAATAAAAATACATCGCACAGACTTCAATTCCGTAGAATCCTTAATCTAAATGTTTCCTTAGCTATGTTAAAATCGTACAAGTGATACACATTATTAAACATTTCACAGCATACATCAAGCGGATTATTTTGCTCATATAACGTTCGATGAGCAGCGTGTCGGAATAGTGCAGTCCTTCGTAGGAGCCTCGCAGGGGTGTTTAAACTTAGTTTGCCTAACAGACCAGAGCAGTCGATGTTATTTTCGAGCAGATCAAAAATGAAAAGCTGCTTTAGAAGAGCTCTCCTGTTGCGTAGTGTAGGTAAGTCGACGAGTGCACAGCGATGCTCGTATGGCGGCAGCAGCATCCTATTTCGCCAAGGTAGTCTCTGGAGTGCATACCAAATAAAACTTTTTTGAACTCGTTCAAGTCGATTGATGTGTACAGAGTGATACGGGGCCCAAACTATAACTCCATATTCCAAAATGCTGCGAACAAGTGATGTATATATATATATATATATATATATATATATATATATATATATATATATATATATATATATATATATATATATATATATATATATATATATATATATATATATATATATATATAATGCTTTAAGGCAGTACACGTCCTTGAAATCTTTAGTGTTGCGTCTGACAATTCCAAGAACCGCGTAAGCCTTTGCTATCACTGACAAAATCTGCTCGACAAAACGGAGCTTACAGTCAAGCGAAATGCCCAGATCCTTGACCAATCTAACTCGTTCAATCGTGGCACCATCCATTGAATATTCAAAAACAGTCGGTGAACGTTTCCGCGTGAAGGTGATAACATTACATTTTGCGATGTTGACATCCATCCCATTTCTTGAACACCAATCTAGGATCTTATCAATGTCCATCTGTAAGGCACAACAGTCCACAGGCGAATTGATTACTCGAAAAATCTTCAGATCATCTGCGTACATCACCTTCGATGACTTCAACTCGCTGCAGAGGTCATTCACAAATAGTATGAACAGAAGCGGCCCAAGATGGCTGCCCTGCGGGACGCCGGAAGTAATCACGAATGGATCTGAAAGCGTTGTTCCAAGTCGCATTGATGCTGAACGGTTGATGAGGTACGCCAAAACCCATTTTGTCAACCAATCGGGGAAACCCATTCGCTGGAATTTTTCAACTGCTAGCTGATGAGGAACTCTATTAAAGGCTTTAGTAAAATCCACGTAGACTGCATCGATTTGCTGACGTTTTTCTATCTTATCGATCAGTGTCAACACGTAGCTCATTAGGTTCGTAGTTGTAGATCGCTTTCTGACAAACCCATGCTGATCTTCAGTAACAATGTGTCTAACCGCAGGATACAGAAAATCTAGCAGCATGCTTTCAAAAACTTTCGGTAGACAACTGAGTATAGAAATTCCTTTGTAGTTTTTGACATCATGGACGTTGCCGGCTTTGTGGATTGGTGTAATAAGAGCCTCCTTCCATTTGGCTGGAAAAACACTTTCAGCAAGAGAACGGTTGAACAGAAGAGCTGCTGGTTCAGCTAAAGACGCAGAGCACGCTTTGATGAAGGAAGGTTGAAGTCCATCGGATCCTGGTCCCTTGGAACCATCGATGCTACATAGCTTCTTGTAAACCTCGTGTTGCGTGAATGATGTAGGCTGCAGATTTAGATCGAATGTCTTGAGAGCGCTCAAGTAGGATGCTGAAGAGGGCGGTGGGGTAATACTCAATACGCTTTGGAAGAAAGATGAGAAAAGTTTCACGGCATCATCTGGCGTCGTTGCGGTTTTGCCGTCGTAGTTTATGAGTTGAGGAAATCCACGAAATGTTGTTCGACTGCGAAGAATTGTTTCGGATCATCTTTCATGTTGCTCTCTAGTCGGTCTATGTATGACTGGAAGCATGACACGTTCAGTTCATTGAATTGAGATTAAAGATCACGTACTGCATCCCTGTTCAAACGATTTCTCACTCGAAAATAACGTGTCCGTGCTTTTCGCAGTCGATTACGAAGATTGCGAAGTTGAGCATTCCACCATAGTTGTTTATTATCAGGTCGACATGCACGACTTCTGAGAGGAACATGTCGTTCGAAAATTACATTCAGTTCACTGTAGAATCTGGTAACAGCATCGTCCAATGATCCAAAGGCTAAAATATCCCGCCAGCTTATTTGTGCTATTTCAGCATTCAATTCGTCATAATTACATTGGCGAAAATCGAAGAAGGTCTCGTTTTTCCTATTTTCTAATGGAGTTTGTATAACATCGAGGGTCAAAACAAAAGGCGTATGGTGACGGTCGACTTTCATCAGAGGTAGAGGTGGTTCCAGTAATTCGCATACACTGGCGTTACTCACAAATGCCAGATCGAGTAACCTTTCATTCGAGTTGAGCAAGTGATTCATCTGCATTAATCCTGTAGACACAATGTCTTCAACCAAAGAAATCTCTTGTTCTGAAGAAGCATTGATTGGTAAGAATGCTCCAATGTCGTCATCAAATCTCCAACGAAGGTGGGGCAGGTTGTAGTCATCAAGAACTACGATTTCATCCTGCGTGCCCAACAGTTTGCATAGCTGATTAACAGACGCAGTATGTTGTTGATAAAGAGCAGGTTCAGTGTTCGGTGGAAGATAAACAGTACAAACGACAATCGACATAGTTTCATAGGTGATTCGAACGCTTATCTGCTCAAGCTGATTGGCATCATTAATTACTATTAGATTACTTTGTAGAGCCTTTTTAACAGCGATCAAAACTCCGCCACCTCGCTGATGTTGACTAGTACTGGAATTTCGATCACAACGATAGATTACATAAGCGTCAGTTAGCTCAGAATTAAGCATATTCAGGTTAAGCCAAGTTTCAGTGAGTGCCACTACGTCATAGTCGCAAGAAGAGAGAGCTGCAAAAAGCTCATTCGTTTTCGTCCGCAGACCTCTCACGTTCTGGTAATAAACAGTTAGCGTCGATTTCAAATGCTATTGGTTTTCGGATGCAAAACGGATGGTAAACGTAGTATTTGGATCGCTTATTGTGTCGTTAGCTACTGGGATTGATTTGATGATGTCGGTCCCGGATCGATGATCTGTACGGGTTTCCAAAAATGTTGAGGTTTCGAGCCCAGATCCACAAACTCACGAAACTCAATTTCACAAGCCCCCGTAGAAGGGTCCATAGCTTTAGATTGTAGGTCATGACTAACACCTACCTTGAACGATACGAATGTTAGCGTGTGCAAAGGTCGCCCCTTTGGCACAAGTGCTTTGACCACAACATCATCCGTCAATATGCGATTCTGAACTAGATGTTGGACATCCATCTCGCTGACATCAGGAGATATTTTGCTTGAGTACACCCAAAATTTGGGGTCCGTTCTCTCTGAACGATCTGATACAGGATTATTAGCAGGATGAGCAGTGCCACGGAAGATTTTGGCAGGCTGCTCTGGCACAGGCATTAGACTTTCATCGCGATTCCTTTTCGGCGTCGAGCGATTATCAAAACGAAAACTACGAGGCAGTGGAGATATAAAAGCTGGTGATAGCTTGTTAAAACCTCCTTGAATCTCTTGTTTGAGCTCAGCGATTAAACTGTCTTTGATTTCCGTTTTCAAATCTTCAACAAGTTTCTGATAAACGTCATCAACTTCCTTAACGGCACCATGCATTGAAACAATAGCGTTTTTGAAGCGAGCATTTGCCATGATATCACGGCAACCTTTACACATAAAGAAAAGGGAGGGCTTGTCTTTAACATCCTTGTACAAAGTTTCCGTTATGTTGGCACATTTGAAGTGGAAATTTGTTTTACAGAAGCCGCCGCAGACAACTTCTACATTGATCATGTTTATGGCGCAACTACCACAGATTTCCATTTTGCTCAGTTTCACAAATTGAGCGTGACAAATTTCAAACCGATCCTACGGAAAGCGGCAAGCAAACTGGCAACACTGCAATGCTTTCGTTTATATCGTTCCGACCGCCAGCGGATTGTAGTTCTCGGAATGACCGCTACAGAAGTTGGCGTTATTGTTTCACAACGTATACGGTTTGTACACACTCACACTGGCTTTGTGACGACGAAGACCCCTCGGCGCGTGCGGACCTAAATTATCACAGGGCGCATACGAATATCGAGAGAAAATCTCAGAGCGCAGAAACCTGTCAGAAAGGGCAAAACGTCACGATCGATTAGGTTGCAAATTTGGGAGAGATTCAATCTAAAAAGAAACAAATTGTCTTGATTTCTAAAATTTCTTAAAGCTAGTATTCAATTTGAAGTTGAGTGAATTTGAACCGAAATGTAAGTGTAAAACGAAACATATATAAAAACCTATTACTTACCTAATATGAATTTGTAAATCTAGTTACGACACATCAAACACACACTAATAGCTAAATTTGTAAAACTAAAGGATTAGTACGGAGGAACTGTTGAAATTGTAAGTGAATTTATTATCCTAAAACATACAGCAATTATAAAATAAATTAATTACAGCTAAAGCTGTCCCAAACAACTTCGAGTTTCACCCACGGGACTTCTAAAAGAAAACAGTTACAACATCCTTTAGAATTTCAACACCGCATAAGCAATGGCGGATAAAAGGAATGACTCGCAGATGCCACGAAATTGCGCTTCATGCTCCAAGCCCGACGAACACGATGATATGGTGGCGTGTGATGCATGCCATGACTGGCATCATTATTCATGCGCGCGGGTCGATGCAACGGTTCAAGATCGCAGTTGGAAATGTGCATCCTGTGAACTTCCTAATGATCCGAACACCAATCAACACCAAATTGGTGTGACGGAACCAAACAAGAATGGTGCGAAACCGAAAGTGCCGATAGTACAACCGGAGAGTTTAGCTGTTCCGCCGAAGAAGCTGGTGGCGAAGTCATCAACTGGCAGCAAAGTCAGCCGCAAGTCGAAGAAGGGTGAGGCTAGTACTACATCGAGTGCCCGAATTCGACTAGAATTGGAGCTAAAGGCCGTTGAAGAACAGCAGCGAATAAGAGAAGAAGAACTGGCAGCGGAGAAAGAACTTCAGGACCTCGAACGGAAGCTTGAGGAGGAATTACGGGAGAAGGAGTTGGCGATCGAAGCGAAAAGGATCACTGATGCCAAGGCCGCTTTGAAGAAGAAGATAGAAGTGGAACGCGAATACAGGAAACAGCAGATGGCGATAAGAAGGCAGTCAGAGGAGGAGAAGGTAAAGTTAATCCGGCAGGCATCCGAGCATGGCAGTGGTAGAGGTAGTTCGATCGGTACGGATACCGGTTCCAAGGATAAGGTAGAGGATTGGCTAAAGAAATCGACGCAGCAGACAGCGGGACAATCAACAGAGTTCACGTCAGCAGTCGACCCTAGTAATGGTCCGAAGCAGGTATTTGTCGAACAAAAAACTAACCATCAAGCTGCAATCAATATTAGGGACGATAGGAGTTTAGACCAACACCCTCTAACCACGCCCAATAAAGTTGTCTCCCCCTCGTATTTTCTCCCCACAAAAACTGTAGTCGATCAGAAAACTGTAGTACAGCAAGCTCGCACGAATAATTTCGCTGAGCGACATTTCGTTGACGAGTTTGAAAAACTGGGTATGGGAGAAACCTCCGGAACCAGAGTCATAACTGGTAATCAAAACATGAAACTTTTAGAGAGTGGTGCAGACTGCATCGATCGTTTCGCGTCTCGTGATCTTCCAAGCGTTCGTGGAAGCCCGGAAAGTGAAAGTCGTTTGTCTAACGCTGGCGGAAGATTCTTGTCCACTGGAAATGACTGCGAACATCATAGCGTGGAAGTGCATCCGAACTCTTCTGGAATAGGACGGAATATACGTGCCCCCATTCGAGTTTCAAGAGGCCAACGTGAAGCAGGATTCGGTGTGAGGAGTGAGCAACCGGTCCCGAGAAGTGTTGCGCCTGTCAGTCAAGAACGCTACAGCGAGGACTACCTGGATGGCCCGACAAATCGACAACTGGCTGCCAGACAGGTGATGGGTAAGGATTTGCCCATCTTTTCAGGTAATCCTGAGGAATGGCCGATTTGGATTAGCAACTTTCGTCGGTCTACTTCCACTTGTGGGTTTTCGGACGATGAAAACTTAATTCGACTCCAACGCTGTTTGAAGGGCGCAGCTCTCGAAGCTGTTCGTTGTCGACTGCTCTGCCCGGCAAGCGTTCCACACGTTATCCGTACCTTGGAGATGCGTTACGGCAGACCGGAGACTCTCATCCGTTCTATGATGGAACGCGTCCGTCGACTGCCGTCTTTAAGGATAAATGAATTAGATGGGATCATCGAATTTGGTTTAGTAGTCGATAATTTGGTGCAACATCTGAAGAACGCCGGACAGCAAGCACATCTTACCAATCCATCGTTGTTACACGATCTGGTTGGTAAGTTGCCTGTCGATTACAAGCTCAAGTGGTCAGCCTACAAAAGCATGCGCCATGACGTGGATTTAAGTACATTTGGAGAGTTCATGTCCACTTTAGTAGAACTTGCCTACGATGTAGCGGACGATTTTCCTAGTAACGAGAAGGTTCAGAAGCAGAAGTCAAAGGAGCGTGTATTTGTGCAGACACATACGGAAACTGCGGTGGCTATTGAAAGCGAATCTGATAACAGCAGTTTAGGTGCCCGGACCTCGAAGAAACCATGCACATTTTGCAAAGTGGAAGGACATCGGGTGGCGGAATGCAGCCGATTCAAATCGTTGGACGTTAATGGAAGGTTAAACGTGGTGCAGCAGAGCGGTGTATGCCGATCGTGCTTAAATTTCCATGGCAAATGGCCGTGTAAAACGGCGAAAGAATGCGGTGTCAATGATTGTCGACTGAAGCATCATCCGCTGTTACATTCTCCGTCATCAGCGGTTCCGGCGGTAGTGTCAACAAGTCATCTGAGTGAGCCGTTAGTGAGTGAGGGACCCCTGTTCAGGATTATTCCTGTCACTTTGTACGGAAAGAATTGTGAGTTGAACGTCTATGCTTTCGTGGATGAAGGATCGAAGATCACGCTATTGGAAGACTCCGTGGCGGATCAGCTTGGGCTAGCAGGACCAACGGAACCGCTAAATTTGCAGTGGACCGGAAACATTAAGCGCAGTGAGCCAAAATCAAGAAGAATCAGTGCATACATAGCTGCACAGGGTTCGCCGAAACAGTATCAACTCTCCAACGCTCGTACGGTAGGTGGTTTGCTGCTTCCCTCACAGACGGTTAATTATGAGGAGATGTGTAGTCGGTACGCACATCTTCGTGGCTTACCAATATGCAGTTACGAAAAGGTGTCGCCAAAGCTCTTGATTGGTCTTGACAACTTGAAGCTCACTGTGCCGCTGAAAGTTAGAGAAGGAAAGTGGGTAGAACCGATAGCCGCGAAGAGCCGCATCGGATGGAGCATTTACGGATGCGCGACGGCACCAACCTCGACCGTCGTATGTGGGCTTCATTTTGGAGGATGGACCGATCAAGAGCAAGAACTTAATCAATTAGTTCGTGACTACATCACTCTCGATAATATAGGTGTTATGCCTCCAACAACCCACTTGGAATCCGAAGAGGATAAGCGGGCAAGAATGCTGCTACAAACAACTACCAGGAGAATCGGCGGATCATTTGAGACGGGATTACTGTGGAAAACAGATGACGTACATTTTCCGAACAGCTATGGTATGGCATTCAAACGCATGTGTTCTTTGGAAAGGCGGTTGAATCAAGATTTAACGTTGTATGAACGTGTTAGACAGCAAGTACGAGATTATGAGGAAAAGCAATATGCACACAAGGCGACTCATCACGAGTTATCCACAACCAACGCTGATCAGTGCTGGTACTTACCGCTGGGTGTAGTCCTGAATCCGAAGAAACCGAACAAGCTGAGGATGATTTGGGACGCGGCAGCCAAGGTCGACGGAGTTTCCTTGAATACTGCTCTGTTGAAAGGGCCAGACTTCTTGACATCTCTCCCATCAGTCATTGAAAAGTTTCGGTTGTATCGGTATGCCTTAACCGGAGACATCAAGGAGATATTTCACCGATTCTTCATCCGCCCTCAAGATCGTCAGTTCCAGAGATTCTTGTTCAGGGATCATCCAGAAACAGAGCCGGTGACTTACGTCATGGACGTAGCCATCTTCGGAGCAGCTTGTTCCCCGAGCAGCGCCCAATATATCAAGAACTTGAATGCCAAGGACTTTGAAGCGTCGTATCCGCGAGCAGCAGAAGCCATCGTCCATCGACATTACGTTGATGACTATCTAGACAGTTTTGGAACCGTCGAAGATGCGGTGAAGATCGGACGGCAGGTGAAGAATATCCACGCTGAAGGGGGTTTTGAGATCCGAAACTTTTTGTCCAATGATCCGACGATAGCCGCACGAGTCGGCGACGAATCGCTTGAGGCAGAGAAGAACATCGGTGAGGATAAACATGATCGAGTCGAATCCGTACTGGGCATGAAGTGGATGCCTAGCAGTGACATCTTCACATTCACTGTCGCTTTGCGAGACAATCTGCAGCACGTTCTGAAGGAGTCCCATATTCCAACAAAACGGGAAGTCTTGCGTACAGTCATGAGCTTCTTCGATCCGATGGGACTGATTGCGTTCTTTTTGATACATGGCCGTACTATCATGCAGGACATATGGGCTTCCGGCATAGAATGGGATGACCCGATCACCGACCAAATCTGGATGCAGTGGAAGGAGTGGATTGGACTTATCCCAAAATTGAATACACTTCAGATACCTCAGATTCAGATTACCTCAGTAAAGCAACAGAGAGTAGCTATTCCAAGTTGCAGGTCCATGTGTTTGTGGATGCAAGCCAGGCTGCTTACGCATGTGCAGTATACTTCAGGGTTGAAACACCCGAAGGTCCTGAAGTTAGCCTTGTTGCAGCAAAATCGAAAGTAGCACCGCTAAAACTGCTGACGATTCCTCGGCTCGAGCTCCAGGCTGCAGTTCTATGATCACGTCTGCTCAACAATGTTGTAGCCATGCACAATCTCCCGGTGATGAAGCGTGTTTTGTGGTCCGATTCAAATACCGTTCTCGCTTAGATTCGATCAGATCAGAGGCGGTACCATCCATATGTGGGATTCAGGATAGGTGAAATACTCTCAATGACGGATGTCAACGAGTGGCGGAAAGTACCCACAAAAGAAAATGTAGCTGATGACGCAACCAAATGGGGAACCGGACCGGATGTTCAATCAGAGAGTCGATGGTTTCGAGGACCAGAGTTTCTTAAACAATCGGAAGCCTCATGGCCAGGAAGAGATGAGCAGATCGACACTACGGAGGAAGAGCTGGTGATGTGTAATGTTCATGAGGAATTAAGACCGTCACTGATGGATGTCGCAAGGTTCAGTAAATGGGAGAAACTACATCGTACCATGGCACACGTACATCGATTCATCGAAAACATCCGACGATCACAACGAAACAAAGAGCGTATACTGGGAGCCTTGACGCACGAAGAGTTGGTGGTTGCCGAGAGATCGTTGTGGATTCAAGCACAAGCCGAGTGCTTTACATCGGAACTACAGCAGTTAAGGAAGACGAAGGGAAGGCCTTATGATGTTCATGGCGTGCTTTCAAAATCCAGCAAAATATACAAGCAATGCCCGTTCATGGATGAGACTGGCGTGATGAGGAAACGAAGTCGCCTTGGAAATGCTGATTGGATACCGTATCGCACCAAATATCCAGTAATCCTACCCCACCAACATCGAATTACTCTTCTTCTCGTAGACTACTTTCACCGTCGTCTTCGACATCGCAACCGCGAAACGGTTGTCAACGAGATGCGGCAGCTCTACGAGATTTCGAGACTTAGGGCACTAACGTACAAAGTGATGAATGACTGCATGGCTTGTAAAATTCGTCGTGCGTTACCTAGTTCGCCTCTTATGGCGCCGCTACCGAAGGTCAGAGTGAGCCCCTACGTGCGGCCGTTTACCTTCGTAGGTGTAGACTATTTTGGACCAGTGCTGGTGAAAGTCGGACGCAGCAATGTCAAGCGGTGGATAGCTCTTTTCACTTGCTTGACAATTCGTGCGGTACATCTTGAAGTTGTACACAGCTTGTCCATGGAATCATGCGTGATGGCCGTGAGAAGATTCGTGTCGCGGCGTGGAGCACCAGCAGAAATCTTTAGCGACAACGGCACCAACTTTGTTGGTGTAAGCAATCAGTTGAAGCGGGAGATCGAAGAGTTAACTCATCATTTAGCGTCAACATTCACCAACACCACAACCCGTTGGTCGTTCAACCCACCGGGAGCACCTCATATGGGAGGAGCGTGGGAGAGAATGGTCCGATCAGTAAAGGTCGCTATCGAGGGCATTTTAGAAGCTCAGAGACGGCCGGACGACGAAGTTTTGGAGACCGTGGTCATAGAGGCGGAGGCGATGATCAATTCACGGCCACTGACATATATACCATTGGAGGCGGTTGACCAGGAGTCTCTGACTCCTAATCACTTCCTGTTAGGAAGTTCAAGCGGAGTGAAACAGGTGCCGGTGCTGCCAACGGATTACCAATCGTCGTTGAGGAACGGATGGAAATTAGCGCAACATTTGTCGGATGGGATATGGAGAAGGTGGATTAAAGAATACTTGCCGGTGATATCGAGAAGATCAAAATGGTTCGATGAAGTTAAGGATCTTGCGGAAGGCGATCTTGTGTTGGTCGTTGATGGCGTGGTGCGGAATCAATGGATAAGAGGAATAGTGGAGAAAGTCATGCAAGGTAAAGACGGGCGAGTGCGACAAGCACTGGTACGGACAGTGAATGGTGTACTTCGGAGACCAATTGTGAAGTTGGCGTTACTCGACGTCGTAAAAGGAGGTAAACCGGAAACTGATCAAGATGGTTTACGGGTGGGGGGATGTGACGACGAAGACCCCTCGACGCGTACGGACCCAAGGGGGAGGTCACTCTACGCACTTCATTTGGCACAGTTGTGCCTTCAGGGCGCCAAGGTGTGCCAAGCGTGCCATGCTTGCTATAATACTACATGCTATGAAAAAACAATGAACTGAAATTATGGAAAAAACGGTCTCAGCAAGCAATGACATGTTTAATTTTCTTCTGGTTTGCCTTTCAAATTTTACATTACTTCCCTGTCATTGTTTTTTATTGGCGGTAGTTTTCCGGGATACATTTTGCTTACATTAGGAACCGTCCATAAATGACATAGCAGTTTAAGGGGGAGGGGGAAGTCTACGATTATGTGACGAACCATATATTAAGTATAGGAAATACGGGCTACAATGGGGGTGGGGGTGTCAAAATCTGCCAAAAAATGCTACGTCAATTATGGACGTTCCCTTATCGCAGGAGAAATAAACTAAAAAGCCAAGACAAGTTTACGTAAGACTTCAATGGGGAGGTGTAGAAAAAGACCCATATGAATTCCAAGATAACATGCAAACTGTTGCACGGAGCATCAACGGTTATGTGCGGAATCGTGGCGCAAGAAGAGAGGTGCGAAGAGTTGGGAGATTTTAGGGCTTATTCACAAATTTCATAACGCTAAAGGGGTGGGTGGGTGTCCTCATGATGTTACGGCTCATACAAAATTTGTAGAGTATTCATACAACAAGCGTTACGAGGGGTGGGTGGGTGTCAAAACTGGTCATTTTCGGCGTTATGAAATAAATGAATGAGCCCTTACGGTGAAATCGCGATGCAGTAAGACGTATGTCATGCGTGGACCTGGGAGGGAGGCACCGGTACTACACACGAAATATCGAACAACGTTTGTTTGAACTGCAAGATAACTCCAGCTTGCCAACAACAATCAAGGCAGGCTTGGGGAAAACCGCTAGTTTTCTTTTGTTGTGTACTTTCGATCTTTCCTGACAAACATGGAAAAAGGGCCACAGTTTTCTATGCACTAAATATTAATTTTCATTGGAAAAAGTAAAACGATGCGTTTTCAATGCTTTATATTCAATCAGTTGAAAGGTGCTCACGTGACATTACTTGCATTATGTGCATGAATTGATTTTCATTCCAATTTTTGTCACTTTTGATGAAATGCGAAAATGTGTTTTCATCAGTTACGCGCTTTTTCCATGTTATTCCAATGTTTGAGATCTGGGCTCACAGTGACAGTTCGTGGACAGCGGAATCTCGGCTCACTATGACGTACAGAAATTTTGTATTGGTTTCTCCCTCCCAGGCGTGGACTACTTTAAACGACGATAAATTCCCCGACGATCTCCAACATGTTTTACCCATTTCTTCGTCTTTGGAAGTGAACCCGAAGCCAACGAGAAAGTTTTATGAAATTCGTGTTTGACAAATGACAAACAACTCAGAAAACTCAATGGTTGCTAGGACGAATTTTTATAGCAACTCACTTTGGTAAGGTGTGCCAGTCAGTGCGCCGAAATGTGCTACACCTGCGCGAGGCACAGAGCGTAGAGTGACCACCCCCTTGTACGGACCTAAATTATCAACAGGGCGCATACGAATATCGAGAGAAAATCTCAGAGCGCAGAAACCTGTCAGAAAGGGCAAAACGTCACGATCGATTAGGTTGCAAATTTGGGAGAGATTCAATCTAAAAAGAAACAAATTGTCTTGATTTCTAAAATTTCTTAAAGCTAGTATTCAATTTGAAGTTGAGTGAATTTGAACCGAAATGTAAGTGTAAAACGAAACATATATAAAAACCTATTACTTACCTAATACAGTGGCTCAATCTCATTTTCGTACGGGGCACTGTTTTCAATATCAAGTTGGTAAAAATCTATTAAATGGTGCATGGACTTCGATATACTTTATCAATAATGAAGGTTATAGGTGTCATCTATTGTTTGGCAATGACAAACTATATTCATTTGCATAAATCTTTGGAATAATGGAAAAGTATTGAGATTGTGTCTATAATTGACCCAATTCCATATTCGTACACCTAACAAAACAGAAATATACAGCATTCAAAACTAATTTTTAATGGACTAGATGATTACTTAAGCTCTTCGTTGTGTTGTTCAGATGCAGTAGAATACATTTGAAAAATTTAAAAGCGGACATATTTTAAACTTAAGTAAATTTAAGAAAAATACCAGTTTTCCCATGTTTTTTGCTAAAATATTCGGTAAGTCGAACAATAAATTGCATTTTTTTTCAACATCACTTCCTTAGTAATGATAACTGCGAATATTGAACAAGTTTCAAAAAAGTATAATCAGTTTTAGAGTAGCTAGGAGTGGATATCGACAACTTATACTTTTGAATCTTAGGTAGTATAACATTTATAACAAATCCAAAACCAAAAATTTTAGTCAATTTCTTAATGTTTGGCTCCTAAATGTATATACATAATCCATAGTTAATGTTCCTATCAAAACATTGCGTAATTATCATTTTTAATTTACATTTTACTACCAAACATGATTATAGAGATTTAAAGAATAAATATTATTGCCATAACCGCAACACAAACGTTTTTGAAAATGATGAAAACAACAGGATATATTCTATTAAATAGTATATCAATGCTCTCTCCTCATTCAAGTTATTTTGTATTTTTCTTATAAAATCAATAAATTGCAAAATAGGGTGCTATTTTGAATATAATTTGAATATTATTTCAAAGATAAATGAATATTACGATGACATCAATTATGTGGAGGTATGTACAGCGTAGTTTAGGGTACTTTATTGTAGAACGAAGTTCGTAGTTCAAATTATTTTTACAGGCAAATTCAAAATTAACATTTACCTGTTATTTAGAATGAAAATTTGGTTTACATTGATTAAAAATATCATTTTAGAAGAGTTTTGAACTTATGGCACAACAATTTTCTGAACTCAAAAGGGATAAAAACTGTTTATGATTTCTGTAAACTATATATATTTCAACTAAATTTCTATCAGAGCTTACGAGTATAATCTATAGATTGGATCCAATGACAAAAATAAACGTTATTGTTCGAATTGTAGGATTTAATAGCAAAAATTATTCGAAAAATTTTTCATAACTTTACCTAAATTTCATATATGTCCACTAATAAATTGCCCAAATGTATTTCACTACATCTGAACATCATAATAAAGCATTTCAGTAATCAAATAGAGCTTCTAAATTTAGTTTTGAACGTTGTGCGTATGAATTTTGGTAGGTGTACGAATATGGAATTGGGTGAATTTTAGACATCAATTCAATACTTTTCTATTAATTCAAAGATGAATGTAAATGGAAACATTTTGTGATTGGCAAACAATAGATAACACCTGTTACCTTCAATGTGGATAAAGTATTTGTAGCTCAATACTTCATTTAATAGTTTTTTACTAACTTGATGTGGAAACAGTATCCTGTACGAATATGAAATTGGACCACTGTATGAATTTGTAAATCTAGTTACGACACATCAAACACACACTAATAGCTAAATTTGTAAAACTAAAGGATTAGTACGGAGGAACTGTTGAAATTGTAAGTGAATTTGTTATCCTAAAACATACAGCAATTATAAAATAAATTAATTACAACTAAAGCTGTCCCAAACAACTTCGAGTTTAACCCACGGACTTCTAAAAGAAAACAGTTACAACAGGCTTGGAAACGGATTGTTTTTGTTTACCTTTTGATCGGGTGGCCTTACGATGGTTGATGTGGATGTCGACGTCGAGAAGATGATTCAGCAATGCGGGCCAGTGGAGTATGGTTTGATTTTCGGATTTCGGTGCGGAATGAGAAGAGCAGGAGGATAAGGCACTAGGCTGCAAGAACCCTCCCAAGTGCTTGATTTGTTCCGGCAAGTCCGTGAACAACAATCATCCAACGGGAGGCTCAAGGTGCCCGACCTTCAAACGAGCCATTAACGAAAAGTCACAGTGCAGGTAACGCAGCTGAACCTGAACCACTGTGACGCAGCTCAGCAACTGCTGTACCAGGCAGTTGCTGAGTGGGGGACGGACATCGCCATCATATCGGACCCATACTGAGTACCCGCCGGCAACGGCAACTGGGTCGTGGATGGATCCGGAAAAATGGCGGCGATATGGACGACGGGTAAATACCCCGTCCAGGAGTTGGTGTCTACTACCTACGAGGGCTTCGTGATCGCCAAGGTAAACGGGGTCCTCTTTTGTAGCTGCTATGCGCCTCCGAGTTGGTCGACCGAGCGGTTCACGCAGATGCTGGACTGCATTACGACCGTGTTGACAGGGCGAAGGCCAGTAGTAATAGCGGGTGACTTCAATGCCTGGGCCGTGGAATTGGGAAGCCGTATCACGAACCAGCGAGGTCAAATCCTGCTAGAGGCACTGGCCGTGCTAGATGTCGATCTGGCTAATGTTGGTACCAAAAGTACCTTCAGCCGAAACGGAGCGGAGTCGATTATCGACGTTACTTTTTGTAGTCCTGGCCTAACGAGTAGTTCGAACTGGAGGGTAGACAATGCCTACACTCACAGCGACCACCTGGCGGTTCGCTACAGTATCGACTACAACAACAGCAGGCAGCGCGTAGAGGAAGCGGCTAGGTCACGGCCAAGCCCTCGTAGGTGGAAGACATCGTACTTCAATGACGAAGTACTTAGGGAGGCGCTCCGTCGTGAGCGTAACCTACTCGGCGGGGACGAACTGGTAGCGGTGCTTTCGCGTGCGTGCGATGCGACCATGCCTAGGAAAGTCCACCCTAGAAATGGGAGACCACCGACGTACTGGTGGACTCAAGCAATTGCGAACCTGCGCCGTGCCTGCCTACGGGCCAGGAGGCGGATGCAGCGAGCACGTACCGAGCAGGAGCGTGAAGAACGACGGGCGGTGTTCACCGCTGCCAAAGTCGCGCTGAAGTCCAAGATAAGGGCAAGCAAAAAGGCCTGCTTTGAGGGACTGTCAGAGTGCCAACGCGAACCCGTGGGGTGATGCCTACAGGATCGTTATGGCGAAGACAAGAGGTGCAATTGCTCCTACGGAGCAATCTCCACAGATGCTGGAGGGGATCATCGTATTGATATCAGCAGAGCTTCTAGACTAAACATCTGGTTTGGTTAGTGGTAACAGTAGGAATGATGAAAATTTTTATTACATACTAATCATGGCATACTACAGCTTGTTATCCTACGTTGCTATACAAAGTGGTCGGTTGCTATCTAACACGCCCGCTCAACCGAACAATCCTAACTTATCTCTAAGTGTCTCAAATGGTCCACGCGCCAAACCTTTGGTGAACAGGTCTGCTACTTGTTGGCCTGTTGGTATGTAGTGAATCTTGAACAGCCCTTCCTGCAGCTTTTCACGGATGAAATTGTAGCGTATGTCCACATGTTTCATTCGCTTGTGGTCACGGGGCTCCTCGGCAATACAGATGCAGGATTGGTTGTCTTCGAATAAGGGCACTGGATGCTGCAGTTTGACACCAAGTTCCAGGATGAGATTTCGCAACCAGATGGCTTCACACATGGCATTGCTGAGAGAGACATACTCCGCTTCCGTCGAAGATAATGCCACCGTAGCTTGTTTGCGAGTCATCCACGAGACGGTCCCACCGAAAACCTGGAAAACATTTCCTGAGATCGACCTGCGGTCATCCGGATCGTTGCCCCAGTCAGCATCAGCGTATCCCTCCAGAGGCTTCGAAGCTTGCTGTCTTTGGAAAATCAGTCCGTGATTTGCGGTTCCCTTAAGGTAGCGAAGAATCCGTTTAAGATTACTCCAGTGTGCGTCCGTTGGTGCTGATTGAAATTTGCTAAAGAAGTTCACCGCTGCACAGATATCCGGTCTTGACGAAAGCGCCAGATATGACAGACACCCGATCAGCTCGCGGTAGGGCTCGGTAGTCAGTGATTCACCTTTGCATCGCTCCAATTTGAGATTCGGTTCCAGTGGTGTCGTTGTTGGTTTGCAGTCATTCATTCCAAAACGTCGCAGCAGGTCAGCGATGTACTTGGGTTGACTTATCTTCAGTAGTCCCTTTCGTCGGTCTCGATCAATCTTCAGGCCCAGAAACGTCTTCATCTCGCCAATGTCCGTCATTTCAAATTTTGATGATAGTTTCTTCTTTATTTCAGCGATTAGGTCCAGTCTGCTCGACACCAGGATGATATCATCGACATAAAGAAGGAGATAGATCACTTCATTCCCCTGTCGCCGCCAATAGAGACAGCTGTCCGTGTTCGAGCGTTGGAAGCCCAGTTGCAGGATAAAGTTGTGGAACTCCGAATTCCAGCTTCTTGGGGCCTGCTTCAGTCCATAGAGCGATTTCTTCAGCCGACAGACAAGGCCGGGGTCAGTAGGCTCCAGTCCCTCGGGTTGTCGCATGAAGATTTCCTCCGTCAATTTTCCATTGAGGAACGCGGTTTTTACGTCCATTTGATGGATGTGATACCGCATTTGATTTGCTACCGCCAGTAGCACACGCACCGTGGCTCCCTTTGCGACTGGTGCGTAGGTCTCGTCGTAATCGAAGCCCTTCCTCTGGGAATAGCACTTTGCGACCAAACGGGCTTTGTAACGGTCGACATTCCCAGCTTCGTCCCTCTTGATGCGGAAGACCCATCTGCAGTCGACGATGTTCTTTCCTTGTGGCCGCGGCACAAGTTCCCAAGTCTCGTTTTTGCGCAAAGATTCCAGCTCACTTCCGATGGCCTGCTTCCAATCGTTCCAGTCGTCTCGTTTCCGCAGCCCGTCAATCGTGGTCGGCAGGTTGTCCACAAACATCTCGGCGTTCAGCGCAAACGCCATCGTCGATTCACCGAAGCCATCAGAAACACCTGAGAAACATTCAGCAGCAGTAGTTGCTCTTGAGCCGGTAATGAAATCTAACAACTTACCGGGAAGTCTGCGCTCCCGTTCGCTGCGCCTCGTGATCACTTCTGCTGGGCAGTTGTCACGTTCTGGTTGCCAAGGGAGCGCGCTGTCGATCTCGTCGTCGTCGTGGTTGCTCTCGCCATCATCGTCAGTGATTTCACTGCCTTCCTCATCGGTTAGCTTTTCTTCAGGTTGATTCGCAATCGCATCCGTAGGCTCCGTCATGTCCAGTTCCTTTACCGAACGGTCTTCTGATACCTCCGATTCCGCATAACTTCTGTATAAGACTTGAGTGACCGGCTTCTCTTGCTCAGAACCACTTCTCTTCTCGTCGAATACCACGTCTCTTGAAATGAGAATCTTCTTCTTCTTTGCGTTCCAAATGCGATAGCCATTCGTGGTGTAGCCTACCAGAATATTCTTCTAAGAACGTGGATCCAGTTTGGTCCGCTTTTCCTTTGGAATCCAAGTGTGCGCCACTGATCCAAAAACACGCATCTTGTCGATATTCGGTTTCTTCCTATACCAGGCCTCAAATGGAGTTTTCTTCTCTTTCAGCGCTGCCGTTGGACTACGGTTGGTCACGTATGCGGCGGTTAGTAGCGCCTCACCCCACATGGATTTGGGCAAACCGGCATCCTGTATCATCGCACGGGACTTCTCCAGAAGGGTGCGATTCATTCGCTCTGCTACACCGTTCTGCTGTGGGCTATATGGAACGGTTGTTTCAATACTGATACCTTTTGAGCGACAAAACTTCTGAAACGATCCTCCAAGATACTCCCCGCCGTTGTCGCACCTCAGTCTTGCCACACGAGTGCCGAAGAAAGCAGTAACCCGAGCGTAGTACTCCTCGAATTTTTCTTGCACCTCATCCTTGCTGTGTAGAAGGTACACGACCGTAAAATGGCTGTACCCGTCGATGAACGTCAGAAAGTAACGCTTGTTATCCCAGGTCCTCGGAGTGAACGGGCCACACACGTCCGAGTGAATTACTTCCAACGGGCGCGTCGCACGCCTCTCTGCAACATCGTCAAACGGGTTTCGGGTTTGCTTCGCCTGTATACATACCTCGCAGATGCACTGATTGGGCCAGTCGAGAACCTTCGTCGACGTTTCCACCATCCCATGCTTCCAAAGAGTTTTCATACTTGCTTCTCCCAGATGGCCAAGACGCCGATGCCACAAATCGAAGCAATCTTGCTTTGCGGCCATCGCGCCAGGTTCGGATGATGCACCTGCACTTCCACGTAACTCGATATTCATTTTGTATAACTGTCCAGCTCTCCGACCGGTAGCCATCACCCGTTCACCCTTTGAAATCATCACGGAGCCGTTCGAAATCTTCACCACCATACCGTTGTCTTCAACACGCCGTACCGAGAAGAGATTGCATTGCAGTCCCGGTACGTACAGAACGTCTTTCACTACTGCCGGTTGCCTTCTTTCTCCGATCAGCATGTTCACTCTCACGGTCCCCGCGTACTCGGCATAGAGCGCCTGGCCGCACTTGGCCACTGCTATACGTACCTTCTCAGCTAGCGGGTGTAGTTCCTCGAAAAATTCCTTGCTCCTCAGCATATGGTCCGTGGCTCCCGAGTCGAGAACCCAATCGATTTTCATATCTTCTGTTGCCATGGAAGCCGACAAACAATCTCCCGTCGCGGTAGCGACGAACGCGACTTCCGACTCCTCAGCAACGTTCGCTCGATATTTCTGCTTCCGGTTAACCTTCCCTCCGCTTTTTCGGTTTCCTTGGTGACCCGATTCGTTTGGAGGACAATTTTCCGGACATTCGGCTCTCTTGTGCCCAAGCTTACCGCATCCAAAGCACTTAAGCCCCATTTTCTTTCCGACAAACGCCGAGTCGCTCGCCTGGCCGGAATCTCCGCCGCGGTTTGAATTCGCTCGCTTCACTTGTTCGTCCAATAGGCGCTTCTTCACGTACTCCAGAGTCAACTGTTGAGGTTGGATCGTCTCCAGTGCAGTAATGAGCGCATCATACGATTTTGGAAGTGCCAGCAGCAGCTGACAAACGACGTCTTCTTCCTGGATGTTCACGTCTACCGCTCGCAGCTCTCGCAGAACCTTCTCAAACTTCAGCAGGAATTGCTTCACATCACCACCTTCGGACAGCTTCAGCTCTTGAAATTGCTTCCTCAGGATCAACTTACCAGCGATTCCAATTTGTTCGAAATTGTTCCGTAGGGCATCCCAGACATCCTTGGCCGTTTTCTTCTCTTTGACGTACTCCAATTGGTCTTCCGCGATCCGGTTGATGATCAGGTTCTTGCATTTTCGATCCAGGGCCCATCGAGCTTCGAGCTTCTTCTTCTTCTCGGCACGCACCTCCGCTGTGTCCGTCACCAGATCCTTCGAATACTCCTCCTCGTCGATGGCCTTGGTCAAACATTCCAGCATGTTCCTGTCTTCCAGAAGTACTTCAATCCGGAACTTCCAATTACCAAAGTTGGTTCCGTCAAACAGCCAAAGCTTGTCTTCCGACATCTTGAAGAACTGATTCCTTTCTGTCCTGGGCCGATAACCTATTGATATCAGCAGAGCTTCTAGACTAAACATCTGGTTTGGTTAGTGGTAACAGTAGGAATGATGAAAATTTTTATTACATACTAATCATGGCATACTACAGCTTGTTATCCTACGTTGCTATACAAAGTGGTCGGTTGCTATCTAACACATCGAGGGGTTCTTTCCGCGCCACAACCCTAGCCCATGGCCTCCTTTTGTAGGACAGCCGGGGATTGGGGCTGGCGATGAGGATAGAGTAACCGATGAGGAACTTGTAGGGATTGCAAAATCCCTAAGCATGGGGAAGGCACCAGGTCCGGACGGAGTTCCAAACCTGGCCCTCAAAGTCGCAATCTTGGAGGTTCCCGGTATGTTCAGATCTGCTATGCAGATATGCCTGGACGAGGGAGTATTTCCAGATGCGTGGAAGAGGCAGAGCCTGGTACTATTGCCAAAGGCGGGGAAACCACCTGGTGACCCGTCGGCGTATAGACCAATATGCTTGATTGACACGGCGGGCAAGGTGCTCGAGAAGATCATCCTCAACAGACTGTTGAGGTACACTGAGAGTGTAAATGGTCTCTCAAGCAACCAGTTCGGCTTCCGGAAAGGGAAGTCCACCGTAGACGCTATTCTGACGGTTAAGAAAACCGCTGAGATAGCACTCCAGCGTAAGAGGAGGGGGATTCGCTACTGCGCAGTAGTGACTCTGGATGTAAGGAACGCATTTAATAGTGCCAGTTGGGCGGCTATTGCCGATGCGCTCCTGCGTCTGGGGATACCCGAGTACCTGTACAAGATTCTCGGAAGTTACTTCCAGAATCGGGTATTAGTCTATGACACAGAGGTGGGTCGGAAGTGCTTTCACATAACCTCAGGAGTCCCGCAAGGTTCCATCCTGGGTCCGGTGTTATGGAATGTCATGTACGACGAGGTGTTGAGATTAAAATTCCCGGCGGGTGTGGTCATCGTTGGCTTTGCCGACGATATTACGCTGGAGGTCTACGGTGAATCGATCGAAGAAGTAGAATTAACTGCAGCCCACTCGATCGCAATTGTGGAGGAATGGAATTGGCTCACCATAAAACTGAGGCGGTTGTTGTCAACAACAGAAAGTCGGTGCAGCAAGCGGTGATCAGTGTAGGCGACTGCACGATCACTTCGAAGCTCCGTCAAACACTTGGGGGTGATGATCGACGATAAGCTTACCTTCGGTAGCCACGTCGATTATGCCTGCAAGAGAGCCTCCACAGCTATTGTGGCACTGTCCCGGATGATGTCCAATAGCTCTGCGGTGTACGCCAGCAAGCGAAAGCTTCTGGCCAGTGTCGCCTCGTCCATACTTGGGCCACGGCTTTAAGTACCAAGAGCTACCGTAGCAAGCTAGAGAGTACTTATAGGCTAATGTGCCTGAGGGTTGCGAGCGCGTACCGTACCGTGTCACACGATGCACTCTGCGTCATCACCGGTATGGTGCCTATTGGTATCCTTATCAAGGAAGACATAGAGTGCTTCGAAATGCGCGGCACAAGAGGCATACGCAGGACTGCCAGACTGGCCTCCATGGTCAAATGGCAGCGTGCGTGGGACAGTTCCACCATGGGAGTGTGGACTCACAGGTTGATTCCGAGGTTAGATATCTGGGTCAATAGGCGCCATGGGGAACTAACATTCCACCTGACACAGGTCCTTTCGGGCCATGGTTGCTTTAGACAGTATCTACACCGTTTCGGTCATGCGGGTTCTCCCGAATGTCCAGTTTGTGCAGGTTTAGAGGAAACGGCGGGACACGTTTTGTTCGTGTGCCCGCGTTTCCGCACAATGCGTGACCGCATGTTAGCCACATGCGGTCGGGACACGACTCCGGACAATTTGGTCCAGAGGATGTGTGAAGACGAGTTTGGCTGGAATGCCGTTTCATCAGCTATCACCCACATCGTCTCGGAACTGCAAAGGAGGTGGCGAGTGGACTCGAGGAGTGGCTAGTGCAGACGCTAAACAACAGGTGGTCCAAGGATTCGCAGCCGGCTGCGTAGGTCATAACGGTGCCCTACGGTCGAAATCGACCCTTACAGCGATTAAGTGGCCGCGGGGAGAACATCCTGGTAGCGCTGCTATCGTAGCGCCAGCCTACTGGGTTGGTACAAGCCTCTGGTTGTTCGGGGCAGGTGGAGGCCCCTTCGTCAGCAATCCCAGCTGGTGCTAGCTGATAGGGCATGAGCCTTCAGTAGGTCAAATTGCGAAGCCCGCAGTATCAGTTCTTGATACCTGCGGTGCAGCTAGGCGCGGGCGTAGTGGTCGACCCTGCCCGCTTTCAGCGGACAACGGGAGGTGAGGACCACCTGGGAAGCTGGCAAAGCGCCAGCATGCTACCTTGGTGGACCCCCCTAAGCGTGTCATCGATGTTCGTTGCTGCATGGCTACGCAGCAAACCTAGAGGATGCGATGTGCAATAGCCCCTCTCCGAAGCAATGCCTTCTTGGTGGTCCCGGAGAGACGAAGGGTTTGGCGGCAATGGAAATGGTTTAGTGGGTCGGGGGTATAGTCCTGTTTGCTGCTTGCATGTAGTAAATGGTCCCCAACCCCACACGGCGTCTGTTGAGCAGATTATCCCCCCATTGCTTAAAAGAAAAAAAAAACGCAGTCCAAACAACACTTTATTGTCAATAACGTCAATAACATTAGTGTGTATATTGATCTTTCTGAGGCAACTATTTAGAGCTACGTTCCATATTTGTTACAGATTAAGTAAGACGTTAGATTTGTTAAGAGACGATCTTACATTATATACAATATTTTAATCAAGAATATGGGGCTCATAAAATAATCATAAAGATCCTTACGAACTGGGTGTATGAGTTTCATAACTTCTCAGAAATTTCAACGTATTATAGAAGATGTCTGCATATTCCTAGCGAACACTGAGGGTTTCTGCGGAATCATGGTTATTGAAGATTATGTCCAATATCCGATGCCCAATAATATTTTAAGATTTCTAGGGCGTACTGTGAAATCCTAGCGAGATAATGGATTTCTAGCGGTATTTTGTGTAGTTCTGGCGAAATGTTGTGGATTTTGGAAAGGGTGTTTCCTGAGAAATTCGATAAGTGCTAGTGGTAGCCTGAGAATAATGAATTTTTGAAAATTCTCATCGGAGCTCAAGTCTCCAGCAATATTGAGGCGAAACTCTAAGCGAGATTCTGAGAATTCTAAGCGGGATCCTGCGGATTCTTACCAAAATACTTCAGAGTCCTAGCATAGATTCCTTACGAGCACCCGAAGATTGCTATCAGGCTCTTGAGATTTCATAGCAGTATCCTGTAATATATTTGTTTATGTTTGCGCTTTTGACTGCTGTAAATCATTCCTTATGAGATGATTTGATTTATCAGAAAAATAAATTTATTCTAAACTCGCCAAAGTTTATCAACGCTAGAGCCTAAAGGTTAAACTGATTTTTGATGTTTATTAAATTATCAACAAAAAAAAAAACTCATGCGGTTCTGTAATACCCATCGCCTTTGTTTTGAAAGAATACGGTAATACATTTCTTTTTTTTTTGTTTTCTCACACAGTTTTAAGGAAGGGTCAAATTCTTGAACAAAGGTCACTTATGCGATTATTGATTTTACATGACCCACATATACAAATAGCGTAGATAAAGCTTTTGAAAAATAATTGAAGCTATAAAAACTATGTAGAGCGTTTGCCACAATCAACATTACGGGGTTACAGATTCACAGCATTACGAAAACAGTTGATGCTTTATACCCCTATGAATGATGATTGGAACTCCTCCACATGCCCCATCAAGTCGATCATTACGATAAACAAAAAAGTTAGGATCTTTGTTTTAGTTTGGATCCATGTTTTAAATATGTTTCAGTAATAACTGCTATACGCACGTTATTAGCTGTAAGAAAATTAAACAGCTCGTCCTCTTTACGAACGAGCATTCCAATTTAAAATATTTAAATTATAATTTATTAGATCCATTAGAAAAACGTAATCCAATAACAATTTGATTAGTAAATTTTACACCGATTTGGACTGCTCCAGTCATAGTGGTGGCTTTGAACATTGCATCAATCATTAGATTCAATTGTTCAGTTAGAAAATTAAAATCAGAGGCAGACATATCACTTGAAGTGGGTACATTATCTGATGATTCCCCGTTAGAATTTTTCGGTAGACGAAGAGGCGGAGTAGAAGTTTCCTGTGGCGGCAGAGTTTATTTCATTTGATTTGAAACAATTAGAATGGGTACTCATAGTATGAATAGGGGAGGAGTTCAAATTAGGGAGAGATCCCCCAGTGCCGGACAGCACCCAATACCGGACTAAGTCGAAACATTGAGAAATCATGGTCCAATCAAGATGGTGTATTAGCAGAAAAGAAAGCTATTATGTAGACTAATGTTTGCGTAGAATAACACATCCTTGAAATATGCATGCCTTTTTAAAAAAGTAGAATAGTTTGAAAATCTTTGAAAAGTTGACGTATTCTCTTAATTTTGAGCTTATTTAGTAATTATTTTGAATATGAAAAAATACTTTGGATCACACAAACATGATCGAACATAATCCTAATTTGATAATATGAATGTATTTTGTACCATAATTGAACTAAATATGGCAAATTACAATTTTAGTTAAGCACCTCCTGTCCCCCAGTTTCGGACAGCTCGATTTGTTATATGATATCTTTGTAATTATTGCGTCAGTGTTTCAAAATACTTTCATTTTTCATGGGTTCCGTCGATCATAGTATCAAACATGCAATAAAATTAAAAAGAATGAACGTTCAGAACAACATCGTAAAATGTGCTATTTTTCTTCATATATGGAAGAGGTTTTTGATAGGCATCTTGCAAACTAAGAAAGACTCAAATTATTCTTGTAAATGTTGCAAATGCATTGAATTGGTAATTATAAACTATTCCTATAGTGTACACATTCAATGATGTTCAAATTTGCAGAATTCGATGCATTTCCAGATCGTGTCCGGTATTGGGTGCCACATTTCAGGATCGATCAATTTGGTACTAAAATACATCATCAAAATGCAATGTCAAAATTCATATTTATATTTTCAAATTTATTTTTGTACACTATAAAAATGATAATATTTATCATAAATGGGTAACACGAGCCCATAAAATCAAAAGTTTTCGAATTTTGAATTTAGTGGCCGGTACTGGGGGATCTCCCCCTACCTGCTACGATATCGGCAAAGGATTTTCCTTGGGTAGGTACATTCGAAATTAAAAGATTCGAACGGCTACCCGACAAATTAAAATTAGTTTGTGAATGAGCATGATTATGATCAACCTGATGTGTATGATTCCTAAACAAGCGATCGTTAACTGGAAAATGAGCATTGCTCGGAAATTTCGGAAACGACCGTTATCGTAACGGATATTATCTTTCATCTGCCTGGCCGAGCCTCGACGACTCGCCTACGCGAAGGGCATGCCCAAAAATTTGACTTATGATTGCCCCCGCAATTGCAGCATATAAAATTGGTGGTATCTTCCTTCACTGGACAGACGTCCTTAGCGTGAGAAGAATCTCCGCAAATCATGCATTTAGCATCCATGCGGCAATTTTTTGTACCATGACCCCAGTTTTGGCACCGACGGCACTGAGTGGGGTTTTGGTAATTTCCTCCAGGTTTCTGGAAATGTTCCTATGTCACACGGGCATCGAACATAAAGGTTTATTCACAAATTTCATAACGCCAAAGCTATTTTCGACACCCACCCGCCCCCTCGTAACGCATTTTGTATTAATATTTTTCAAATTTTGTGTGAGCTGTAAGATCTCAAGGACACCCACCCACCCCCTTCAGCGTCATGAAATTTGTGAATGGACCCTAAGTCTAGCTTTTTCTAAAGCTTTAATATTATTTAGATCAGGGTTTCTCAACCAGTGGTCCGCGGACCCCTAGGGGGCCGTGAAAACTCTTTAGGGGGTCCGCAGAGTCATAGTAAACAGGTGTCATTTTTTCATGATTGATAGGTAGTTTAAAAAAGTGTTGCGCTTTTTTATATGATCAAAACGATTCGACTAGAGTCACTGTCGACCAGAAAATTTGCTAGATATGACTCTGTCAATCGTCAAATAGGGGGCCTATGTGACGAATCTCTTACTTCACATGCGTTGCAAGAGATCACTATTAGCGGGTTTCAAAAATTTGGCCACTGATTTTTTAGCCAATAATTTTGAGTCTTGATTTTCATGTAGTTTTCTAGCACAAAACACCCAAGCAACCATAAGTTCTGATGTTAATTAAGCATTGAACTCAAAAGTTCACTACTAGTAGATTTTGAGTTCAGTGAACTTGATTCTTGAAAAAGTAACTCATGCCCTTATCAACAACTAGAAAGCTTAGAAAAAGTTCGGTTCAAACTTTTTCCGTATTTTATGGTAAACATCACTATATTTAGGCAACTGAAATAAACTTTATGTGGAATGAAGTTCAATTAATTACATAAAAAGTGAGCTACTTAAGCCAAAATATGTACTTTTTTCTGAACTTTTAATTGCTTGGGCAGTGATTCATTGTTTGTCATGTATAAACAATACAACAAACTTTTCTGAATTGGGTTTAGAAAAGTTTTATGACAAAATAATTTCTGTGATTGAGTGATTTTCAACAATAATCTAAAGCGTGAGATTTGTGATGCAAAACTCAAATGGTCTTTCTTCTTCGGGAGAGCAAACTTTTGAGGGGATTGTAGAAATTCGACAATCTTCACTGTTTCCTCTGAAACCTTAATAGTAACCTTTTATCTTGAAAGATTTCTACAAAGATTGTTTACAAATATATGACACGGTTTTTTTGATGATTTTCAAAGTTCTTCCAAACGTCGTTAATATGACCATAAGCAGCTCATGGGCAAGTTTTATAAGATATTTGAAACAACTAACATAAGTGATGCTCGATAGATATCCAACTACATCCTTTACAAAATTCTTGGCGATAGCTTTGCGGAGAACCCTTGGAGATGCCTGGAAAAATCTTTTAAACTTTATGAATATCTATCGGGATGATTCCCGCAGAAATCTTCATTGTACTCCTCCGAATATCTTTGACAAATTGCAAGCTTCCTAACTACCTGTTTTTTTTTGTTGGCCATCAAAAGTAAGATCCATTTTAGAAGTTCCCTTTGGTAAGATGTTTGGTAGGCGCCTGGCAAAATTCTTAGAGCATTGTTTGGATCCACATAATCTTGGCATGTGTTGCATTTCAGACGTGGTGGTGGCATACCAAGAATATCTTTTGATTTATTATGAAGACTTTCAAAAGGTTTTCATTCCAGGAAAATTTATTTTAGGGGTCCGCGAGATGGTTGAAGAAATTTTAAAGGGGTCGCAGCTTCAAAAAGGTTGAGAACCACTGATTTAGATCTTTTTTGTTAAAGTGAACTAAATAATATTCTTGAGAAAGCCCTTTCCGATCAATGCCAGATTGGGTTCTCTTTTTCACTGGGGAAACTCCAAGTAATAAATCATTAGTTCAATTTTTGATCTCTTCAATTGACTTATAGTCACGAGCAGGGATGAGAAAAGTACTGTAGCAAACATTTACCGCCTCTACATTTACATCTTTCTACACGACCATCAAAATCCAAAGCAAACCATGACGGTTCAAAACGTTTTTCAACCCCGAATGCGAAATGACTCGAGCACAGTGGTGACACGATTTTTGCGGTTTTCGGGGTTTTGCATTTTTGCTCGATAAAGGCAGTATGAAATTGAACTTGTTTATATGTATCGTAACGGAATGATTGTGGTCTTTCTGTTAGAGCTAATAGATTTCAATTAGTTTGAAAACACAAGCGAAATATTACCCAAGTAATCACAAGCATTAAGGTATTATCGTATTTTAACTTTAATTCAACGAGAGCAATGCATCATTGCTTTTATTCTGCAATATGCGTGCAATAATGCTTTAATTCGATTTTATGAATGCAATGTAGCATTGCTTTATTGTAGCAATGAAATGTGCATTAATGGGTGATATACGGTCACCGCTCAATGCTTCATTGCATCATCTTACTCAATGCTTCATCGCAAGAAAAACGGGAAGACTTCAATGCAGTATTTATCGTCGATCTTTCTTTCACTCCCACAAGAAATCTGGTTGAAATTGTGGGAAGGCTTGACCACGGAGATGCCCACCAGGTACACAGTGGTACCGACAAAACCACCGGGGGAATTTCGGTACGCGAACAGGAAGAACACTAGAGTACACAAAGTACGTTTGCTCGTCGCGGCGGTCGGTTTATTACTATCAAACATAACATAAACAACAACATACATACGAATCACAGGGTAGGCGCAAGGCAATGATGATAAACATCGTCAACATAAAACAGACTGGTCCAAATTACAACACTCCTCCTCGATGTATTCATCACTTGTCTTCACAGTTACACAAAGTTTTGAAAAGTTCTCCTTGGACAACACAGTCTCCACAAAGTTCCTCCTCTTGCACCAAACACTCCTGCTTCGTCAAGTATACCACAAAGTTCACCAAGTTCACAGACTATCCACGATGTAACACTTAGCATCGGATTCCCTCGTCATAACAGTCATAAAATTTTTCTTCTTGGTGGCACTCCTCCTCAACGAGATGCCCAGCTGCAGTTTTCCGGCGGTTTCCACTCTCTACAACTTCTAAAGCGTACAGCTCTCCACGAAGATCCGCTACTGCTTGCACTTTCCCGCTGGAACTCACTATTTGGCACCTGGACTTCACAAAGTTCACTTTCAGTCCCTTCTGTGCCAGCTTCCGGACTGAAAGCAATCCACAGTCCAGCTCCGGAACGTACAGCACGTCTTTCACCACAAGTTCATTCACTTCCCCGTAGTCAGTGGCGCACATCAGGAAGCCTTCTCCTACACCGGCGGATCTCAGCACCGAGCCATCCGCCAAGTTCACTTCAACCTTCACACTTTCGTCGATCTTATCGAAGAACTTCCTGTCGCTGGTCATGTGGCTCGAACAGCCACTGTCCACGTACCAGCCGTTCCGCTTCCGCTGTCCGCCAACACCAAAACAAATTCCGGGATTTTTCTTCACAGCTTTCTTCACTTCCGGCCCTTTTTCTTCCCTTTCACGTAGCTCTGGGCAATCCCTGCGGAAGTGGCCAGGTATCCGGCAGTAGTAGCACACTCGCTCTCTTCTTCTTCCTCTGCCCTCGTTATTTGCTTTCAGCGCACGGTCTCTGCGCTCACCGAACACCTCTCGCTTCTCCATCCGTCGGTGGTACTCGTCCATCAGCCGCTGCTTCACAAATTCCAGAGTCTGGTCTTCATCTGGCCGGCTTTCCAAAGCCGTCACCAACCCGTTGTACGACTCCGGCAGACTGCGATACACCATCGCCACTTGCAGCGAACTTTCGAGTTTCTGCCCCGCACACGACAGCCGATCGAACAATTCCTCGATCGCGAACAGGTGCTTCTCCATGTCCGCACCCTCTTCATAGTTAAAACTACAAAGCTTCTTCAGAAGCGACACTCGCGACGTCACCGTAGCCTTTTCGTGGTACTTCTCCAAACGTTCCCACACATCGACCGCAGATTTTGCGTCCTTCACCAGGGCTAACTGAGAATCTTCCACATTCAGGATGATCAAGGCCTTTGCCTTCTGATCCTCTTTTGACCACGCCGCAGTCACTGGCATCGGTTTTTCTTCAGAAACCGTATGCCACAGATCGACACTGATCAACAACATTTCGATCTTCACCTTCCACGTTTGATAATTTCGATTATCCAAACGGGCGATAAAAATTTTCTCAGCCATTTCTATTTTTCGATTTTCTGTTGGCGCACACTGTACTCACGAAGGTACAGCCAACAACACTATTCGAAAGTACCCGCCGTACAATACACACGCGCCGGCGGTACACCACACAGAGTTACTGTTCGATTTCAATCGATCACCACCACGGCTACGGCAACTTTTCGCGGCACAAAATGGCACAAAACTTCTTTCTTCGGCTCCGCGGGACAAAATGGTGTGCAGTCTAATCACAGCCTTACCGGCACTCTGGACGCCGTTCTGGATTTGAAACCAGACGAACAAACGGCTCCAACGACCACACCAAACACTTCACAGTCCCGGTCGCAGCTGTTCTTCTCACACAGCAGCTGGACCTTCAGCCAAAAACGAGCGCAATTAAACGATTGGCTCCCACCGACCGGCACCACACAGGATAAATGTTCACGAAGCGATTTGCACACACCGCGACTTTCCGAGCCAAACTTTCCGGTTCTTTCACTACACTGGGCCCATAACCTGTGGGAAGGCTTGACCACGGAGATGCCCACCAGGTACACAGTGGTACCGACAAAACCACCGGGGGAATTTCGGTACGCGAACAGGAAGAACACTAGAGTACACAAAGTACGTTTGCTCGTCGCGGCGGTCGGTTTATTACTATCAAACATAACATAAACAACAACATACATACGAATCACAGGGTAGGCGCAAGGCAATGATGATAAACATCGTCAACATAAAACAGACTGGTCCAAATTACAACAGAAATTCGTAGGTCTGTCTTTTGAGAAACCAGAATTTGAAATCAAAAAAAAATGTTGCATCACCCTGGAATTGAACCAAAAACCTTACGATTGATAGGCCCATGCGTACACCACACACCTATCACCAACTCAATGTGACAAGATGCTAAAACGATACATAAAGCGTGAAGATGAGCAACCGTTTTAGCCCAACACAATGAAAACAAAACAAAATCTCAACAGCAAAAGAGCGTTCGCCAACTTATTGCGCACTTCACCCCCAATTGAACTATGACAAACTATGGTGCACGCTTGCAACGGATCATCTAAACGTATTTGGTGCACTTGTTCCTTGAACCGCAAGGAATAAGTGCACTAAAAACATTATCATGATTCGACGTATCCCTACTACACACTTTGATGGGTTAACTTGGAGTGAAATCGACAGTATTTGCCACCGGCAACGAAAGGGCGCTGCTTGAAGTTGCACAATTTCCCGGTCAAAACATGCAGCATCCATGGTCCGGAGGATAGGCGCGGCGAGTCATCGAAAACATCTCACTTAATTTGGGTTCGAATCCCACCAGTCACACAAAAAAAAAAACAGACAAACAACTTCGTAAGCAACACTGACCTTACATCCAACGAACAAAAAAATATACAATAATATTTTTGTTTTTCTATTTTTGATCTAAAATAATGGTGCATTAAATACACTTTGGCTAAAGCTTTTATACGGTACAGACAGTAACTATACTTTAGCAATTGCCAACATAGAGCTAGGAAATGTAGCTGTATTTACACTTTAATAGCGCCCTTTTCCACTTTAATACTGCATTAATGAGACATGTAATGCAGTATGACTTTATATGCCATATTTTATAGTAGCATATAAAGTGATATTGATGCAACTATATACAGCTGTACGGTTACTTGGGTAGCGATTGAATGATTTAACACTTTTTCCAATCATTCAGCTTGGAATAGCTGCCCGAAAATGGTCATAGTGGAGAGACAAAAACAGTCAAGCAGTGTGTGAACCGATGGCAGCGCAACGCCTGATGGTATTGATGCTGCTGCTGCTTTGTGTTTTGGTGGAATGGCAGAATCGATGAACTGTGGTGAATTGTGGTCACAGTTCCCAAGACTGGTCACGAGACGACTTTGAACAAAAGTTCAGTTTCGTCGTCATAAGTAAAAAAAATGTGCTTCTTCTCTTCAAGATGTTTGAGAAGAAGTTCGCGATCTTTAAGAGTTTTCGGCAAAACGCGACAGTCTCCTTTCTTTGCGATTTGGAAGGAAATCTTGATTTCCCTGATGGAGTTCAAGATCTCCTGTCTAAATGGGCTAGAGACTGCTTCGATTCGGTGTTCGGTAAATTTGTCTAGAGCATCGAACTGATTGCTCATTTCGACGCAATTACTAACATTATCCATTTCACCCTTGTAAAAGAAAGTTCGCATTCCGGAGAAACGTCCCTTCTTCCATTCTTGCCGCGTTTAGTGACAGTTTTAAATCCCACTTTTTTGGAAGGAAGTTTTGAATTCAGAGTTTCATCCTTCCTTTTGTTTGTAGTTGCAAACATGTTTAGTGAATAAACGAAAGAAGACGTGACCTCCTAAGAGGTTTTTTTCCCAAGACGATGTCTAAGAAGGATTACCACCTCTAGTTTTCGCCAACGGGTCCAACAAAAAATCGAAGGCACGGGTCCAAACAAGGTCGTAAAGGGATCAATAGTAGAAAAAACAGTACTGAAAAGTACTGTTTTAGTAGCACTGAAAAGTACCGTTTTTAATTTTAGCACTGAAAACTACTTGAAAAGTACTGTTTTATTGCTTTAGGTAGTTTTAAGAGAAAACAAACTTCCAAGAGCAGAGAGAATTCGTGTACGCACAGCACGAAGGTACGATGCGCACTGAGTTAACCCATCAGTGATATCCTTAGTCTATCGCTAACAATGCATTGATGATGGAGTGACAGCATGATGTTGATGTGATACAGAATGGTCCGAACCGAATTATATCGCAGTCGGCCTGTACAAATCAGCAAATTTTAAGCATTGATAGTGACAGCGAGAAACTCTGCAAATGATCATAGAAACAACTTTGCTGAACAAAATTTTTCTCGATTTTGCTTAAGAGCCGAGACAACAGACCATTTCCGTGAAATGTTTTTATTGGCTTATATGCTTTCTGTCAATTTACTGAACAAACTTTCCTAAGGAACCGATGTGTTTTGGAGCCTTTAACTATTAGAAAACAATGAAAAACTTGCGGCACGTTAGTTCACCCCTCGGTCCCCTACAATTTGTTTCACCTCAAAAAAATGCAGACCCCTTTTTCCCCTATGGTTTTGCCACCAGGTTGTGGTGAATTTAAGATCAGCTGGCATGACCAGATGATTTTTGTTTATGTTTTCATTCGTCATAATGGGCTCCGCTGGTTTCGCTCCCTCCTTCCTTCACGGTTCCTGAAGTCTCCGTAATCACCGTGGAAACCACCTTCACCGCTTCGGCCGGTTATGACCGCACCCGGCGAACAATACACGGTTCTGTAACGCAAGGATTGTAGTCGACAGATGCCTGATCTCTCTGTTTTGTGCCGACGAAGATTGAATAAGCCGCAAGATTCCCGCCTAGAAGCAGCAACGGCCGCTCAAAATTTCCTTGCGCGGCTGTTGCTGTCTCAAGGCGGAAATCTTGCGGATCAACAGCCAACAGATAGATTTAGACATTTGTCGGCATGAATAGCCTCTAATAGAACTAGCGATACCGTTACTGTTGGGTGGCTGAAAAATTTGTTGTTAGGGGGTGGTTTTGAATTTTGAATCTGTGGAGGAAAATATATTTTCCTAAAGAAAGACCTGAATCGGGTTGGGGTTGAATTCAGATTTAGTTGATTCAGAACGGGTTGCGCAAGTTCCAACCTGGTTCACAAATTTTTTTTGAGTAATTTCAGGTTAGTTTCGTTAGTGCTCCTGTTTGGGGCGCCCTGATCGGGATCACGGTCAGTTTGAGCGCGCACCTGATTTGACGTTTCCAAATGTAAACAAGCATCCCAATGCAGGGGTGGAATCGAAAAACTGTTGCAAAATCACCACGCTGATACCCATAGGGTCAAACAAACTGTGCCGCATCTCGAATTATTTTTCAAAATGTGGTGAGTATCCATGTTTTCAAAAATTTGTAAGAAAATCAGGAGTGCATACAAACAAAATCCGAAAGCGTTAATATTCATTAAAAATGTTTTTCTTTCGAAGAAAAATACTAAAACTGGGGGTTAGATCTGACGGAAATGGTCTATTGAGTATTTTTAATAAAAAAATCGTTCTTTGCTCTAAAGTGTTTTATTTTTTAGTTTTATTGGTCTATTATATTCTACCAAGTTTTTATACTTATCATTTGCTACAACAACTTTGCTGAACATATCATAGTTGTATTTCTTATGGTTTTCATGTTATTTGAGTTTTTGTCATCTTAAAATTTAATATTTTGTATGCCTTGTATCTCAACTATGAGCACCTGAAAAAAAATAATTCTTCCCACCTAATGATTTTGCAGTCTTTCAAGCACCTCTGAGCAAAATTAGGAGAAGATGATATTTTTCTATCTCCTTCAAAATCGATTTTACTGATAGACGATATGAGATAAATCCATAGTTATTGAATACTAGTGGTCCCGGCAAACATCGTCTTGTCATCAAGTAGGCTTTTGAAAAACAATACTGATCATTCCATACAAAATGACAGTCTCATCCACGTTCGTTTCTTCAACTTTCCCGGTGGATATCCCGGGATTTTTATAAACACAAACACGTCGGAACTCTTAAAGAACAAAACAGAGAAAGAATCATTCAAATCCGTTCACCCGTTCGCAAGCCATTTCGTGACATACAAACACCATTCCATTTTTATTTATATAGAAGAATCACACATGCTCAACACACAAAAGTCATGGCTACCTGAGCACATCAAATCAAATGTAAATCGTGGATTTATATAGAAATCATCATTTTTCAGTTGTTTTCGATAAAATTCACCATCTTTTCCTTAACCGGTATTTTGTCTATTCGTAAGCGAGATCACCGGGTTGGAAGTCAACATAAGTCGTATAAAATTCCGTGTACCCACTTTTAATCTGAACACTTTTTAATTTGTTTAATTTGAACACGCTAATTTGCACATCGTTCAAACGTCATTTAGCTCTTGGAACGGAGTAAAGTCAAATGGAACGTCGTGAAATGAATCGCAGAATCAAAACAAAGCAGGCAAAGAGGTAACCAGACACACTCATTTCTGTTGTTCATAGGGTGACTAGAAGTTCAAATTAAAAATGAACCCCGATGGTTTGTATGAGGTGTCGTTCAAATTAACGGGGGTACACTGTACATCTACACGGTTTACAGTCCGATTGTAATCGGTGGCATGATTTAACCGGAATCTTCTGATTCCTACCGCATTTCGGTGGCTTGCCGGAGAAGAGAATAAATAAATTATTATAAAACAGATTCAGCTGTTACTCAAATAAAACGGTAATAAAATGCTAAAATCTTCAATTTAGGTATGTACAGAAAATATATTGAAATTATGCCAAATGTCCGTTATGAAAAATGTTCGTTATGCCAAATGTCCCTCATCTTTCACTTAGTTAAAAATTATGCCAAAGGGTTTATTCACAAATTTCATAACGCCAAAAACGGTAATTTTCGACACCCACCCTCTTGTAACGCTTTTCGTATGAAAATTTTTCAAATTTTCTCCGAGCCGTAACAGCACGAGGACACCCACCCACCCCCTTCAGCGTTATGAAATTTGTGAATGAGCCCAAATCTCCTTTATGCCAATTGACCTTATACCAAATGGCCCCTCTTCAAGCAACGCTGAATTCACTAACGACAATGATGTTTCTTAAATATTATAGCTTACAGAGCCCTACACACAACACATGCACGGAGCAACATCCCCTTCACCCAGTGTTGGTAGTTTTACAGATACTTCGAATTCGTCATTCGCAACACCAACATTTTCCCTGAGTCCTGTTGGAGTTTCTAGAGGATTGTATCGATGGCCACAATATTTTGACGAATTAACACTTCCATTACCGCCAATAAATCTGGTAACAATACCCCCAGTACGAGAATTGGTAATAAAACGGCAAAAAGCACCTAGGAACGATTTTGGGTTCAGCTTGCGAAAGGCTACGATTTTGGACCCAGTAAACAGTTTACTATCACCTAAATTCCATTCAGTAATCTTTGCTGAACCAAGTAACAACGTCAAGGTTTCTACTGGTTTATTGCCAGGAGATATACTTTTGAAAGTAAACGGACTACCTGTACAGGACATGAACCGAGAGGCAATTATAGACATAATCAAAAACAGCGGTGATAGTGTAACTGTTCAGGTGGCGTAGATTATTAATATAAGTTATCTAATCAATGATAATATTGATTCCAATCATTATAGGTACAACCTGTTGCGGAACTTGTAGAACTCTCACGTCGTTGTATGATGGATAGCTGTACTGATCAATATTCTATCGACATTGTTGAATGTAATACATTGAAAAGAAGTGCGAACAGGAGGCTGCGTAATATCACGGTAAATATTTTAATTTTGCTATCGAACATTTTAGCTGTACATTGACTAGCGTAGAATAATACACGATTTTGTCTCAAGCACCGAAATACCGCAATTTCGTTGAGGATTGCAGAAACCGTTATCAAAAATAGCATAGCACGTCTAGTTTTCGAGACATTGGTTGTTGAAAATGCTAAATTTGACTACTTCATCCAACCTGCAAACAAGTTTACCAGCTTGTATGGATATCTATTTGCTAAATTTGCCACAGAATTCAAACTTCATGTGTAAAACAATACCGTAATCCGGGGTATCATTGATCAGCGGGGTAACATTGATCGGAATTACTCATATCATCAAAAGTCATATATTGAGGAAACATTTCCAAATCATGAATGGCGCTTCTCTTTCTTATATTCATGAGCTAATAAAAGTTAATATTTTTGCGAAAATTACGTTAACCTTATGCGTAAATTTGTTGACTTTTCGAAATAATGATTTTAATTGATAAGGATGACACTACCGAAGATTCATGTCTCACATAAGTTCTGCAAACGGTATAAGCAAGGAAAATGTGGTTCTTACTAAAAATGGCATCGCATAAAACGATTCCGTTGTCAAAACTTTTATAAGTATGCTCAATTAGGCAACATTGCCGAATTACTGTTAAGAATGTAAAATTCCCTTAGGAAATTGCCTACCTTTAGGCGTATTCCGTGGTTCGAGGTGTTTTTAATATTAAAATAACTCAAAATCTAAATGACTTGTAAGCGTTTGGCCTTCATATTCGGCTTCAGGGGCCATGATTCAAGTAAGTAACGACTTTTTCAATATTACCGAACGTTGTTTACATAGGTGATCAATGTTACCCCATATCGCTAAATCAAAAAATCGCTTAAAACATTTGTTTTAACATGCTAAAATCTTTCAATAAACAAAATACAGTATATAGTCTCGAGCTATGGGTGGCAGTACTTGTTTTAAAAATATAAAATTTGCAACATTTGCATTTTCAAACGAAATATTAAAGAAACATTAAGAAAAATGATCAATGTTACCCCGGATTACGGTACTTATCAACAAAGTTCATGATACTTTCGATGCTAGAAAGTTATTTTTTGATGATTTAGGAAATATTGTATTTTGCCATATGAGAGAAACGGAGAATTTTGTATGGAGACTACAGGCATGTTGAAAAAATCAATCAATGTAAATTTGATTTTCTAATTTAAACCAATTATATCTTATATGAAGGTTTGAGTCCTATGACCCCACAGTTATCGATCGATTAGTGTCGGATCCAACCTTTTACATTAAAAGAAACAAAATAAAAAAACATAAAATTTTAAGGTGATTATAAAACGAAGCCAAACTTCAAATTTCCAAGTGCACAAGACTGGATAATAATGATAACAGTTCGTATTGAAAACCAATCAAACTGGTTGCTTGCTGGTGGTGACCAATGGGATAAATTTTCAACGCTGAACGCTGTTTGGTTCTCAAGTCTTGTGCTCTTGACAATTTGAGGTGTGGCTTCGTTCTATAATCACCTCAATGCAAATACATGAATTGTATCTTTTTTTAAATTGTAACTTCGATTAGTAAACTATTTTGTGTGTAATATTTATTAAGAATTACATTACAATTTAAAAAAAAATATCGGTTTCTGAAAACGCTGTTGTAGATCTAAGATAAACCAGCCTGGGGCTGAAAATCTCAATAATAAAAAAAAAAAAAACTGTTAGGGTGCAGAGCTACTTGGGCACTTCAATGATTGCCAAACGTGAAGGTTTTTCTTGGCCGAATTGTCTTAAAGTATTGCGATAAGAAGCACTTCAATATTGTGGCCAAATATGAGGTCAGTAGCTTTCAAAAAAACCCTTTTGCCCATGTGAATCAAGTGCCAAGAATAGGATCAGGCATGGATCTATTTTCATTTTATGGATCAAATTATGACATATTATAGAGCAGTGTGCAAAATAAAAGGATTTTCAAATTGATGCATTTGCCGTGATTTGGCGAAAGTTAACAGTGTTAAGGCGACACGGGAGACCGTGTTATTTTCCCTATCTTTTGTCTGGTTGGGTGACAAAAGGTCGAAAGACAAAATGTCGAATGCTAAAACGTCGAATGCCAAAACGTCGAAGGGACAAAACGTCGAAGGGACAAAACGTCGAAAGGACAAAATGTCGAATGCCAAAACGTCGAAAGGATGACATGTCGAAGGAACAGAACGTCGGAAAGAAAGAAAATGCGATTGTCTGAAAAAACATTTAACCCTCTAATACCCAAATTTTTATTTTCGATCTGAATATCGTTTTTAGTCATCTAAAATCGTTATAAACACGTTTTGGGCAATGATTTATTTTTGTTCGCAAATCTATGAATTTTGGTTTTTGATTTTTGTAATTTTTATTTTTGAACATCCCTATCCTTTTTCATTTTTTCTTGAAGCCTCTTCTGGTAACTGATTATTGGCAATAACAAAAATACAATTTTTCAAACAATGTTCAAAAATACAAGAAAGATTCAAAAGTCATAAAAAACGTTTCTTATATGTGTGTTATGAGTCAATTTTTAAGCTATAATAAAATCATTATGATTTCCGAACTACGAAAAAAATACCAAAGTGTACCCCGTCTAAAGGCGGGATTGGGTATTAGAGGGTTAACTATTTGATTACTAAGGAATAATAAAAAATCGATAAAAATGAAACGTGAAATCCAAAAACTATACAATATTTGGAATAGACAAGTCAGTGAATTTTTTTCTAATGTTATTACCGTAATATTTCACTGATCTGGAAAAGATTAGAAAAATATATGAAAATAATCAATACTTGTCGGAAACGTTTAAAATTTTTCTTTAATTTTCAGGTTATAAAACAATTATTTAACTGTCTCATCAAAGTGCTAATTTAAGTCAAACATTGAAAGGAATTCTATAACTTTTGTTTCAGTTTGACTTTTTCGCAGTACCGCCACGTTGGACGTTAATGTTCGTTTGAATATGTTTGAAATTGATAATTGTGTCTACTAACACTAGTCTGTTTGAATTCTCTACACAAAAATAAATCAATTGAATAGTACACCCAAAACAAGACTCAATCCAAAAATTAAATAATATCGTTATATATAAAGAAAACGTATAGTTTTCTTACAGAAAATGTAAGATTTCAATACAAATACCGTATATGCAACGATATTATACAATATTTGTAAGGTTTTCATGCACAATCGTATTAAAATCTTGCTGTCACTTGTTGGGCGTACATATTGAAAAACTTGCTGGATATCTTGATTTCTATATATGTGATCCTGAATATCTATGTAAGAAAGGTAAATCAATCTTTCAATTCAATTGTACGTAATCGACAAAAGAATGAGTAATTTTTAAAGAATAAAGAATTCACAAAGAGGGTAACGACTACATCGTTCTGAAATGCTAGTAATTGGTGCCTGCTGCGAAAAGTACAGACAACAATCTTTCAAATTAGTCAATTCCGATCACCAACCACCCAACGGCTTGTTTTTCGCATTCCTCACATTCAGCGTGCTACATCTGATTCTCAAGTTTCTGGAACTTTCTTTTCAATTTCAGCTTGCTTCAAGTGCTGCACTACTTCTTTATTCGTCAGAAATGGATGGTTGTTTGACATTTTTCTGGAAATTTGTTTCATGCTTACTGTGATGAAAATTTTGAATTTGGCTGTTTCCAACGCTGTCTGCATCGCAACCATTTGTCCCTTGGCAACGCTAGTTATTCAAAAACCTTCGCTAGAAAAAATACTGCTTTCGACGTTTTGTCTCTTCGACGTTTTGTCCCTTTCGACGTTTTGGGATTCGACGTTTTGGCATTCGACGTTTTGTCTTTCGACATTTTGTCCCTGAACCCTTTTGTCTCACTCTAACAATTATCATCAAAACTTTGTGGAAGCAAATCTCGAGTTTTAGTGAACCGATGAAGCTGAAAATGTATTGGGTTGTGCGTGCACTACATACATATATAGAATCATAGTGATACATTTTTCGCATCGATATATGGAGTGGTTCTTGGGATTTGCTTCTTGAAATGGATAGGGTGATTATGATGACGTCCCGTACGGCCTTAACTTAACACTACGTCAGATCCTATTGCAAAGAATAGCAAAGTTGGAACTGGAAGCAAGGGTAAAGCGCCCTTTTATGGACAGAAATTAGGAATGGAACAATTCCTTTGCAGCAACAAGTGGAAAGTAAGAGCTGAGTCTGGGTTTGATACCGCGAAGTCGATTTTGGTTGTGAAAAAATTGGATTGAATTTTCTTCCATCTTGAATACTAGTGGCGAAAGTGTAAATTTACACTTTTAATATACCGTCAAACGGGGTGACTTGCAACGGCGGGGTGACTTGCAACACAATGTAACTTACAACTGAATTTCGTCGTAAAACACAAATTTCAAAAGAAAATTCGTTTCAAATCCGTGCTTCAATACGTTTGACTTACAATTCAAGTAAGAGTCACGATTAAAGCTGTTATCATAAATATTTTTATACATTAAACATGATTCATTTGAATTACTTGAAACTGATGCTTGATGAAGGTTCGAAATCGTGAAACATCGTCAAACATGGGATAGATTTAATATACAAAAGTAATACTCTACCTGGTGTTTCTATAACTAATAACTGATAATATGACGAATTTTATTTTACGAAATTGTAGCAACAAGTTTTTAATAACAATATTTTTAATAAAAATGTACCTATGCGGGGTGACTTGCAACACTTTATTTCCAAGCAATTTAGAGTTTTATAAAAGTGAAAAACTTTTGTGTTAGGTCTACTTTATAATCAAAAGAGTAATAATTCATCAATCAGCAACAAACACTCATCAAAAATATTATTCAGTTAAGGTATTCGACCTTAATGATTTAACACATCTTTTTCAAAAAAAAAACACTGCCGAAGTGAATCAAAAGTACCAAGAATAGGATCCGACTCCCTATCAAAACTTATGTCGTTTTCGATTATTCCCGACGGTGCACCGTGCGAGTGTAACAATTGACACCGGAAAATAAAACGGTTTCGGTGCAATATTTTGACAGCGTATGATGGTGTTAGTGAAGGCGTCAATCAAAACAAAATGTCATTGTTCAAACAGATAGAACAGCTGTTTCTGTTATTCATGATGTGCTGTAAGGGATTCGGAAACATTCGATTCATTTGTGTTTTGGATAGTTTGTTAACCCTCTCTTTCCCAGGTGATCCACCGATTTTTGACGAACGCTAACTAAACCGAATTGCTACGATTAGCTCAATAATGATTGGAATAAATTTATACGCTCATTTGTCTCATCAAACATCGAAATAAGTGACCTAAGTGTCAAACTATTGAAAAACAATCAACTAACTATTGAAAAACAATCAAATTTTTTTATGATGATTTTGAATAATACAGCTCATTTGCAACAACTTTTGTTCAAGCACTTATTTTAGAAACCCCATTTTGGCAGTTAAATTGTCGAACAAAGCTGTGGGAAAGAAAGGGTTAATGGTGTTTACAGCACTGGCTAAAAACATTACTATGCCGTGAACGAAAAAAAAAAGTTTGGTACATGAACATTAATTTATTTTTCCTAGGGAATTTATACCATAATATATGTTTCGTAATTTAATAAAATATACAGTGAAACCTCTATGAGTCGATGTTCCATGACTCGATATCGAGTCATGGAACCACGTCCGTCGCACTCGGGCTCAGATTGGGTACCACTTCTAGTACTGCATTTGGTCCCTCGGTAGTGCAAAAGGTACCCAAGTTTGACAGATCGCAGTACACTTTGAACGGCATTCTAGATTACCTTATGAGCCATAAAATATTGGGCAACGGCAAGGGACATGGGGGTCTTTTGATGGAACCATACTAAAAACTTAATTTCATAGTTATTATGATGATCCCTCCAAACAGCTTTTCAAAGCATTTCTGTTCCATGACTCGATATTTCCATGAATCGATGGTCCATTCAGATATTGACTCATGGAGGTTTGACTGTATTTTGAATTCAGAATTTCCATATTTCAATCAGTGAATGAAATTATCGCGTAAATGAGACGAAAATAGGCGTTTTTCAAGCAACCCGACAATTAGTTGCCGCCTTTATCTGCGAGAAACAGATTTCGTGAACTGCTATAATTGTTGATCATTGTGCTGACGAGAAGCCAAGATCGATCCGATAATATGCACTGATCCAACTTTATCGGCTCTAAACTTATCGCGATAATTATCAGACGGGAAATAACAAAAATGTTTGCCGCCGACGGGGTTCGAACCCATATCCATGAGCAAAAACATTGTCAAAACGCGCGTGCACCATAACCACTCGACCACGTCAGCTGAACGAAGGAGGAGAGGAATTTGGTATATAAAAGCTACATGCGGAAGCAAAGGACACTCAAAACGATGAAACAAGAGAAGAAAAGAAGGAAGCCAACTTTTCGTTGCTGGTGATAATATAAATTCGCTGCTGCAGATCTCGTGAGAGCACACTCTCGCAGTACTGGACGGGTAGGATATTATCGCACGTCTCTTTTCGCCGGAAAATCGGCTTGAGCGATAGGCTTATGATTATCGCCGTGACCGATAATTTCACTCCCTGATTTCAATACTGTAAAGACTTGCTATAAGGAAAACTGACTTCACAGAGTGCAATTTGAAGGGAGTAGAGCTAAAAATATACACGACCTCATTTATGTTAATTTAATTCAAATTTGTGCGTCGTAGATGATTGCTCCCAAAACATGTCACAATTTCGAAACAATGAAAACCAAGTACCTACACGGAGAACATATATTTAGTTGACGCAAAGTGAATCTAATTGAGTGAACAATATTTTGCAATGTTTACTCAGCATTTTGTTCTGCTTTATTAACATATGTGAAAAGATTCGTTGCTGCTTTATCGAACTAAAAGAATCATTGCAAAAATCAGAACAAAGTGCGCGTCGGCAAACTTGATACGTGGTCTCCTGCGTGAGAGGTGGTCATCTTAGCACCTGCACTATTTTTTGCAAGTTAGAAGTAACTAGATTTGTGAGAATTACTTGAAGTCTAGGGATATGTGATTTCACGTTAATTTAGTGTTGGCGTAAGTTAATTTTACTTTGAAACAACTATTTGTGCGTAAGTAAAAATAATTAACAGGATAGTAATCGCAACATGAAGAAATTCTTCTGCATGTAGCTGAAAAAGTATCTGCATACTTTCTACATGTGGATATAGGGAGCCGGACCCAATTCTTGCCACTTTTGATTCACTTCGGAAGTGGGGTTTTTTTAAAGCTACAAAGCTCATATTTGGCCACAATATGCGTTGTAGTGGAGTTCCAGACAATTCGGCCGAGAAAAACCCCCCTGCCAAAGTGAATCATGGAAATGCCCAAGTGGTTCTGCACCCTATATAGTGATACTTTTCCAGATCATTGCTAACTTTGCAAACTGAGTTTTATTACTTTGAAATTGGGAGCTGCAATCTCAACAGGCTGCCAAAACGAATGGCGGGTTACTTTTTGAAGGTCTTCATGATCCGAAAAATCTCAACTATACGATTTCCATTACTGACTTTTGTCCCGAGGTCCCATACATTCAAAGCACTGTGCGTCATTCCCTCAGGGGAACGCTGCGTGAAGTTTTGGGCAAATACCCCAATAGTCATGATAAATAACCTCCTCCTTTTCTTGGCATTACGTCCTCGCTAGGACAGAGCCTACTTCTCAGCTTAGTGTTCTTATGAGCACTTCTACAGTTATTAACTGAGAGCTTTCTTTGCCGAAGTTGCCATGTGCGCATTCATATATTGCGCATTTCTTTCACCACTGGACTATCGCAGAAGTTTTTATAAGTGCGGAAACGCCAATAACAGTGCGCAATGGCATCAAATCGGGTAGGTGCCTTTTGGGGACTTATTCTTTGTAAATCAGAAAATAAGTGCTCTGAAAACACCAACGTGACCCTATGCAATCCCGCACTTTTATTCACACTTTCGCACTTATGAGGCCGCACTTCGCAGTCCAGTGGTGAAAGAAATACACAATATCATGTGGCAAGTACGATGATGCTCTATGCCCTGGGAAGTAAAGGAAATTTGAATTTTGCACCTTATCGAAAACGACTGTTTGTAAATCATTGCCAGCCAATCAGCTGCGAATTTGACGTTTCATTAGGGGCGGTCCGTTTTGGGGATTTTTCAAACCAAATACCAATCGGATAAGATATTAAAAATAAATTAGATGGCGCTTCAGAAATCTCAAACCCTCCCTCCCCCATAAACCCTTACGTAATTAATGGACCGCTCATTAGTCACAAAGGCAAATTACCTTTGATTCCTTTGCTGGCGACGATTTTGCCAGTCTTTTAGAAAATTGGCGTAGCGTTTTGTTGTCCATGAAACAGACAATACTAGGGGAGGTGTACCAGTTTTGGCCACCCTAAGGAAATATTGTTTATACATAAATCAAAAGACCTTTGGTTACTGTCAATGCATTAAACGAAAGCTTTCAATCTATGCTCAGCAGGGAAAATATAAAAACTAATCAGAAACATTGTTTTTGTATTAAAAATGGGGGTGGCACCAGTATTATCCTCCCCTTGGTTATGCGACCTTGCCGCGATGGGAGGGCATAATCCATTAGCCCATATGATGGAAACCAAAGGCGTAACCTGTAGTGGTGGTATCACATTTTGGCATTTTTTGCTTAAAGCCGCGTCATAATTCATATGGCATAGACGCAATATATTTCGGATGTGATCCAACGGACATTCTGCGTCATTGATAGAATTGATGCCCATTTCAAATAATTAATCTATTCGAAGTGGACATTAATACTATTGGTGACGTTCAGTTTGCCTTTTGCTAACCAGAATGATCCGTAGCCACTCTTACTATTAGCTAGCTAGATACATCGTTATCATATACGACGTAGGGAATACTTAGGAACTCTTAGGAAAATGACTAGTAGATTCACTGAGTAGAAATAAGTGGCGACAATCTTATTTTAATATGGTTTTTACATTGCCATAATAAGAAATACCTCTTTTGTAACAGCGGTATAAATAATCTAATTCCAGCTTCATTTTCGCAAAATTTACAAGTAGAAAGTAGGCGTTGTGAAGCATTGCATTTGCCACCGAAAAGTGAATCTTGTAGGAGACTGTAATAGAAGCCTAAGGTAACTTTACTCTTCAATATTCACTATAAAAATGACTATGGAAAGTAAGACGCTGAGATCGATCATTAGGGTACACTTGCTAGTTTCGAAAAATTGTTGAACAGACAAGGAAAGCGACTTTTTTCTTTAAGGATATATGAACCTAATGACCAATAAATACTTTTAACAACAAAAAATGAAATTAACTAGAACTACTACTAAACAGCCTAATTTTGTTAAGATTTGACGACACTTGACATTTAAGACTCTAATCTTACGTAAAAGACAATAGTAATCAGAATAGCACTTGTATGACAAATTATTCAAAACCATTTCGACTAGACTATTAGTAATGCTATACTATTTCAAACAAATTCTGATGGAGCTGCTGATTTTCACAATGCTTCCTTTTCTCAGAAGCAAGGGAATATGGGTACTTTTCAAAAACTACCACGTCACAATACTAATAAAAAACAGTGTTCATGTGGGCGCCATTGCCTAGTCCGTCTGAGTATTGGTCCTGGTAGAGGGGAAACTTGGCAAAAGCCAGACCGATACAAAAAAAAAAAAAAAAAAAAAAAAAAAAAAAAAAAAAAAAAAAAAAAAAAAAAAAAAAAAAAAAAAAAAAACAAAAAAAAAAAAAAAAAAAAAATGGGGGTGGCACCAGTATTCGCCACGATTTTGATTTCGGTTCCTGAATTCGCCACCTACGTTGATTTCTTATGGAGGGTGGCGAATCAGGAACACCATGGCGAAAAATAGGTGCAAAGGAGAAAACATTTTAAGAAAAATGATTTTTTTCTATTATTTTCGAGAAAATTTTGCAGTTTCCAAAAATGTTTCCGTGTCATCTTGAAGCAATTTAGCGAACACTGAACAATTGGCAATCATATATGTTGTAAAACGGTATATAATTCGGGGTGGCAAATAACTGCCGTCAAACGGGGTGACTTGCAACGGCGGGGTGACTTGCAACACATTGTAACTTACAACTGAATTTCGCTATAAAACACAAATTTCAAAAGAAAATTCGTTTCAAATCCGTGCTTCAATACGTTTGACTTACAATTCAAGTAAGAGTCACGATTAAAGCTGTTATCATAAATATTTTTATACATTAAACATGATTCATTTGATTTACTTGAAACTGATGCTTGATGAAGGTTCGAAATCGTGACTTAAAAACATGGGATAAATTTAATATACAAAAGTAATACTCTACCTGGTGTTTCTGTAACTAATAACTGATAATACGACGAATTTTATTTTACGAAATTGTAGCAACAAGTTTTTAATAACAATATTTTTAATAAAAATGTACCTATGCGGGGTGACTTGCAACACTTTATTTCCAGGCAATTTAGAGTTTTATAAAAGTGAAAAACTTTTGTGTTAGGTCTACTTTATAATCAAAAGAGTAATAATTCATCAATCAGCAACAAACACTCATTAAAAATATTATTCAGTTAAGGTATTCGACCTTGATGATTTAACACATCTTTTTCCCATACAAAAGTAGCTCAATTATTTTCTTACAAAAAGTTATTCAAAATGCTGTTGTACTGTTTCCAATGCTTTAAATACATGAATAACAATACTTAACAAGTGTGACAAATAAAAAATACCAACATTTTGTTGGCAAAAAGTAAATTAGCATTGAGTGTTGCAAGTCACCCCGCATAAGGACATTTAAAAAAATTCACCTTTTTGATGACTTTTGATATGATAAAATAATTCGATTCAATCTTCTGTCATCCCATTCTGTAGGTGGGCCGGCCATTAAAAGTTCTAAAAGGAATTCATATTTTTATATAATGTTTAGATCATGGTTTTGGTTGATTGAAGTTGAAAAGTGTTGCAAGTCACCCCGTTTGACGGTATCATAATTTTCGCGTTTTTTTTAGAACTCCATTAGTTTAAGACCTTCCAATTTATTAGCATAAGTGGTGGTTTTTAGATTAGTTAAGTTAAGAATAAAGTGTACATAGTTATTATAAGAGAAAAAGTGGCGTAAATAATGGATGAACGGTGATGTCCACAATGGGATAGAAATCGAGGATTGCTCGATTTCGGAAGGTAAGACTTTTGACGAGAGAAAAAAGACTCCAAAAAGACTACAAACAGAAATGGGACGAAAAAAAAGAAAATGGCGGAATTGCGATAGGAATAGACACGACTGATGGTTGCCAATATGGCGGACACAGGAAACATTACGAACACATCATCAGACACGCAGACAAAGGTAGATCAAATACACGATAAAAGACCTCACACAAACACGGACACAACCAACAAGAATGACACACACACAACAACAAGATAACTACGATACACATGGTACCAGATCACAGAGAAACAAGAAAAAGAATGAAAAGGATGTTTTGAATGTTTTTTGGACCAATCCCGTGCAACCAGTGTTACAATTTCTTCATAGATCTTTATCCCGCGATGGCGATCCCCAACGATTCAAAACGAATCGATGTCGATCGCTATCGAAAATCACTCACTGGTTGACCTGGATGGGATAAAATAATGTGCACACAGTGTTTTTCATTGAACGGCAGAACAAAGATGAAAAATCAATCCACTCCATGTTGATAGCCAAAATCCTTCACAATGTCGGAGTTAAACAAAATAAAGAGCTCAAAAGTGCAGGGTATGACAGATTTAGGATTACATTCCACATACTGAAAGGTGCTGAAGTATTGATGAACTTCGCATTGTTGAAAGAAAGCAATTACATACCGAACATGCTGAAACAATAGGAGTTGTCCGCAATGTACCACATAGAATCACAGATGAGGAGATAACCAATAACATTCAGGCAGGGAAGATGTTCTTTAAAGTTGAAATAATCAATAAGATGAAGAAGGTAGATGGAGACAATGTGCTAGTTCCGAAATTTACCATAAAAATCTATGTTGAAGCACAGGAGCTTCCGGAAGAAGTATCGATATATGGAATAGTAGCAAAGGTCAATGTTTACATTTTCCTAGTAAAACAGTATGTGAGATGTTGGAGGTTTGGGCACATTAAGACATGCAGGAGTTCAAGGCTGTGATGCGTGATATGTGGGTTGGATTACGAAAGCGATATTTGCTGGGATGCTCCAACTTGTGTACATTGTAATGGTAGCCACAAAGCAAACGATAGGAATTATCCGGAAAGAATAAGGCAAAACATGATTCTACAAGCTATGGCTAGAAAGAAACTAACTTTCGCTGAGGCAAACATAAAATTTCCCCGAAACAGATCAGTACAGGACAAACTACAACCAGCAATAAACAGGAATTCCCAACCCTACCAAATCAAGAAAAACAAAAGCAAAACAATACAGCAAATAAATACCAACTGTACCGTCTCCCGACGGAATCGCAAATCATGCACCACCCTATTCCCATGCGTACCCATCACCACCCTAATTACAAACCCAGCCAAGCCAACTGCAGTCTCAACCAGTGATGCCACATACACAGATTTATCTCTAATTACACAGATTTTTTCCTGTTCTTGCCTACAGATATCTGTGATCACAGATCACAGATTTTTAGATGAAAAAGATTTTAAGATATTTCACAGGTTTAGGACATGGTTTTGGAAGCTAACATCAAAAATGCCATTACTCTGTTTAGTTTTTCTCAAAACCTTAAGAATTTCAAATTTAAAGAATCAATTATACATACATCTATAACTTACTTTTTGAACAATCAGTTCAAATTAAAAATCTTTAACATGCCCAGAACAGCCATAATACGTAAAGGTACTTTTTGATCAAAAAATAAATAAAATTTTGGATTTTATGTGACACAGATTTTTACTAAGATTTTTGAAGGTTGACTTAAGATAAAAAGATTTTTTCAGGCCGAAAACACAGATGAGAGTTGGAAAAAATGTGGCAACACTGGTCTCAACGGCTGCATCAGTCTACTTTCACCCGATGCTGAGTACGCACCGTTTGCGTAGCAACAAATGAAATATTACCAAACTCTATGTTAACCCTTTCCTTCCCATGGTAGCACAGGTGATCCACCACTTTGCGTATGTCGTATATAAACTGTACAAGTTAGATCATATCCATTTTTACACCACATGTTCACATATGTTCATGAAATAATGTACAAGTTTCATAAAAATAATCACTTGGATTTTCAGTTAAAGCATAATAACCGAAGTAAAGTCAGCATTTTTTCTGATTTAAATAAAGTGGATTTTCAAAACTTCTATATTTAGAAATATAAATATGATTTTCACCAAACAAAAAATAAAAACAAGCTAAATTGAATAACTTTTCCATGATTCAGTTGAGTTTTTAGAATATTCATTACATAAAACTATTGATTTTGCGGAAAATTAGGTGGATCACTGGTGATCCATTGGGAATAAAACGACATTTTCGTCAATTCTGTTCTAACCTCTCTTTTCGAAAACAAAACTATCATCATGTCTTGGAAAGTGATTTTAAGTTGGAAAGAAAATTGTAAGACGCTGTGGGCGATCAACAAACCAAAATACTCAGCAGTAGCTATAAGCACGGTTTGACGAAGTAGAACATTGCCCGTTGAATACCGTTCTGTGCAAATATCAATAATCATTCAGTTCATTTAAATACATTAAGTGTGATGTTTGCTTGTGTCTTAAAAAATACAAAAACTATTTCCCAACTTTTTATTTTATTCCAGAATTGTATAAATAAATAAATAAATTGTATGAGTAAAAACAATGAAATAGAAAAATATTGATACTTCTTTCTTACCCTAGTTGCAGTCATCTTCCCAATGGATCACAGGTGATCCATTGGGAAGATGTATTTTTTTCATTTCTATTCATATTTTCGAGTAAAACTTTAAATCTTTTGTTCTGGTGATATATCCAGATATCACATTTTCTATTTTTAAACTACGAAAAACCTCGTGGGAAAGAAAGGGTTAAGAAGAATAGAATAAAGTTCATAGTTTTTAGCGTAGCCGTCCGCGTTCAACTCCTTCGCACAAGAAAAGTTGGCCCTTGCCAATCCTTCCGCGAAAGTGATCCTTCCACCGCGAAGTGGGTTGTTCCGCCGTGTTTCCCCCCAAAAGTGTTTACAGTCCGCTGCCTTTCGACCCTCCCTGCTGGCTAGATGTTCCGTTCCGAACCGAATTGGAAGTGCCGTGTAGTGGATTTCCCGTGAAGATTCTGCCGGATTTGACCGCCGGCCGAGTGGTGGATCCGGATAAGAAAACAGCCAGAAAATCCCTCCTTCATTGTGCCGCCGCCGAGTGCGCAAGCGAAAAAAAAGTTTGTGACGATCCAGCCGGATCGAGTGTCGACCGTCCGCGTCGTCGGCGTGCGAAAGTGAAAAAGTTGATTGCACACGCTGTGCATGTCAAAACATGTTCGTTTGAGACGAGCTACGCTAGTGTGGAACAAAGTGGAAAGCGAACCAAACAGTTTGCACCCGCTTTTGCGAGTGCCCGAGCAAAAACTTCGAACCAAAAAATTGTGTCGCGAGTGGCGATTGAAAAGTTTTAGTGCGTTCGAGAAAAAGTGCGCTGTGTAAAAGTGTTTACGCGACGAGTTGAGTAGAACTGTGCGCGATCCTGAATAAGAAGAGCGTGAAGAAAACAGTGCTAAATGCCGCCTGTGACGCGGTCGAAGCAAGCCGATGAAAAGAACACTAATCAGCAACAGCAGAGCCAAGATTCGGCGTATCGTTGCCGATACTTCCGGATCGTTTTACGAATTCGCTTAGTGGGGAAGCAGAAATGGATCCAGAAACGAAGGAGTTTGAGAAGACCGTAAAGCAGCGCAACCAAGTGAGAATGAAGCTGGTAAGGATTAATAGGATGCTGGCCAGCAACCAAGAAATTGGATTGGCACAACTGAATGTGCTGTCCAAGAGTCTGTCTGCCACCTACGTGGAGTTCAGAAGATTTTGGCCAGCAAAGCCAGCTGCTATCCCTTCAGCCAGTGCTACAGCGCCTCAAGTGGTTATCCAAAAACAACCACTAAAAGCGCCAATTCCAACGTTCGATGGGAGCTATGCCGCCTGGCCTAAGTTTAAGGCCATCTTCCAAGATCTGATGGAGAACTCGAGGGATAGTGATGCAATCAAACTCTATCACCTCGACAAGGCGCTCATCGTGAGGCAGCTGGTGTGCTGGATACGAAGGTCCTCAGTGAAGGTGATTACGACCAAGCTTGGGACATTTTGACCGATCGCTTCGAAGAATGAACGCGTGATTGTGGAAACTCACATCCGTGGTTTGTTGTCTCTCAAAAAAGATGACCTTGGAGACCCACAAAAGGCTTCGAGCGCTCCTGCATGAAGTCACCCGTCATGTCAAGAGCCTCCGCTACCTCGAGCAAGAAATGACCGGAGTATCGGAACACATCATTGTGAATCTGATCATCTCAGCGCTGGACAAGTCAACCCGGAAGGCCTGGGAAAGTACACAGAAGAAAGGACAGCTTCCAAAGTACTCGCAGACCATCGATTTCCTGAAGTCCAGGTGTCTGCGATGCAGCGTTTCCAACAACGAACCCCACAGTGAAGCCGAGGCAATTCCAGCAACTTCCGAAGCTACCCCAGAAGAGCCATGCAGTTTCCACTGCTATTTCGCAAGCGTGTGAGATTTGTGGTGGCGAACAATCGAAACATTCAGTGCACGGCATTGGACAAGCTGAGTGCTTCCCAGAAGCAAGAGAAGGTTCGAGCTGCAGGAGTTTGCTACAACTGCCTGCGTAAAGGGCACCGCTCCCGAGAGTGTCCATCCGATAAGTCGTGCCACAAGTGCCAACGTCGCACCACACGCTGCTCCATGATGGTGGGGCACCCATCCAAGTGACGAAGTCGAACGTTTCCCTTCCCGCGGAGTCCGTGGTAAACCTACCACCGGTTCCGGCTGCTCCGGTTCAACCGAAGTCGGGGCAGATGAATCCTCCTGTGGACCAACCTGTGTCCACTACCTGTTCGTCGAACTTCGCCCAGTCGTCCAGACGGTAATGCTGCTTACCGCAGTGGTGCAGGTGTTTGACAAGCGAAATCCGCCATTCCATGCCATGTCCTGCTGGACAGCGGCTCTCAGGTAAATTTTGTGACCGAAGAATTAGCAAATCGCCTAGGTTGCCGAAGAAGCCAGCTAACGTCCCGATTACTTGTATCCACGTCTTGCGCACCCTCGTCCGCGACAAGGTAACCCTGAGAATTCGATCCCCGAGTGTCCAGCTTTCAAGCCAGCCTGGAGTGCCTAGTGACACGAGAGTGACGGGCACGATTCCATCGTCAAAGATCAACATCAACCACTGCGACATTCCTAACGGAGTGGTTCTGGCCGATCCTGAGTTTCACACGCCCGACCAAGGTGGGTCTACTTATCGGCCGCTGAGCTTTTCTTCGATATTTTGAAGCCAAGTCAGCTCAATCTAGCGGACAACCTTCCGATGTTGTGAGACACTCATTTTGGGTGGTCGTTACCGGCGTCATCGTCGAGCCTCAAAGTCACCAACGTTTTCGTTCAGCAATCCAACCACGCTACCGTTGAAGATGTCGAGGCGAATGATGCAGCAGTTCTGGCAAATCGAGAAAGTGCAGACGTTCCCAAGCTTTCGTCCGAGGAGTTGCCTGCGAAGCCCACTGCTTGTCCACCTATCAGCGAGATGAAGATGACGATTCATCGTGAAGCCTACCGTTCAAGCAGAACATCAACCAGCTAGACGATTGCCGTGCTCTCGCACTCAAGAGATTCCTGATGCTGCGAGAAGATACTCGTCCGCAACCCTGAACTGCAGGCGCAGTACGTGGAGTTCCTCCGGGAGTACGAAGCTCTTGGACACTGCCACGAAGTTCCGTGAAACCGACGACCCTCCAAATCAGCTAGCGTACTTATGCCGCATCACGCGGTGTCGTGTTCGAAGCCAGCGCCAAGTCTTCAGCATCCGAGCTGTCCCTGAACGAAGCACTGCGGGTTAGGACCTGTAGTTCAAAACGAACTGCATTTCATCGTCCTGCCCTTCCGGAAGTTCAAGATAGTGTTCTCCGGAGACGTATCCAAAATGTACCGCCAGGTACTGCATGCAAAGCAAGACCATCGTTTTCTGCGAATCTTTTGGAGACCCCACCCGTTTGCAACTGCCTGCGGGTCCTGGAAGTTGTCTACCGTAACCTACGGTACCTCATCGGCACCATTCCTAGCTACTAGGTGCTTGGTGCAGTTGGTGGAAAGAAGACAGCGATGCTTCCCCAATCGCCTCTCGTATCGTGAACGAAGAAACGTATATGGACGATGTGCTCTCCGGCGCAGACTCGGTGGAAGAGGCCATCGAGCCCCCCAACGACAACTGAAGCAATTCCTCGAGCAAGGAGATTCCCCATTCATAAGTGGTGCTCAAACTCCGTAGAATTTCTCGAGCACATCCCTGAAGAAGATCGCGAGCAGAAGAAGTCATTGGAAGAAACGAGGAGTGAACGAAGCCATCAAGGTGCTCGGTTTGTTCTGGAATCCGAGTGCTGATACCTTGTTCATCGCTAACCATCCGAAGGCCACGACAGCAGCCGGTTGGTGTAGCCGGTCATAGTATTGGCGAAGCTCCCTGGCTCAGCGACTGTGACAACTCATCACCAGTAAGTCGAAGTTGGGCTCCTCTGCATGACCTTTCCATTCCTCGGAAAAAGTTGTGCGCTGCTCTCCTCACCCGGTTGGTGCAAAAGGTGTTACCAGCCCTGGGACATGACGTTCCGGGAAATTGTGCTGTGGTGCGACAGTACGATTGTCCTGGCCTGGATACGAAAGCCGGTCAACCAACTACAGTTGTTCGTACGAAATCGAATCGCTGTAATCCAAGAGAATACCGGAGACTACAGATGGGAGTATGTCCGGTCCCTGCGAAACCCCGCTGATATCGTTTCCCGAGGCCAACTACCAGAAGCACTGAAGAACAACCAGCTTTGATGGAATGGCCCGGACTTCCTCCAAAAGGTGGAATACGACATCGACTTGCCCCAGTTCGTTCCAGACGATCAGTTGCCCGAACTCCAAGTTCAGTAGCTTTCGAGCCATTCAACGTATCATGGGGTACGTGGCTGCGATTCGTCAACAACTGCCGAAACCCTCGCAATCTGCGCGTAGCAAGCCGGCATCTGACCGTCGGTGAACTTCGTCGTTCAACTGAAGGAATCATCCACGTAATCGTAAGAGACTCGCCAACCTTCGTACGATTTACTCTGATGGCCTATTGAGAGTGGGCGGCCGTTTGGATCGCTCGCTGCTACCCTTCGAGAATCGTCATCCCATCATCTTGTGCAGGATAAGAAGCTGTGGGTACGCCAAAATAATTTAAAAATTAGTTTTGAACTTAATTATTTAACAAAAACTGCTTAAAGCCGCAATTTTTCAACGAAAAATCCTTGAATTTCTAAATTTTTTGTCAGTTAAACGTCATTACTTAAGCTTACTTTTGAGACCATCTTGAAGGTTAAACAAATGAGGTATTTCTCAATTGTTAACCTTCAAAATGGTATCAAAAGTAATTTTTCATGATTTTATAACAAAAATATTTTTGAATTTCAAAAAAAAAATTTTTTTTTAATTGAGTCAAAACAATTTCCAAATTCAAATTCTTGTATACGCAGTTTAAAATCAACTAAATTAGCTTCGAAAGCTTGCAAAAAGATCTAATCGGATGAGTATTCATGAAGTTATGGCCAAACAAAGATGATTTTTTTAGTTAAAAAAGGAACAAATTAGAGAGAACTGCTTTTAAACTAAGACTAGTTTTCATTTTTGGACAAATTTGATATTATACAAACTTATCAATTTAGTTTGGAAGAGAATGATATAAGGAGAACGTATAGCTTAAAATTGATTGGAAAATAATAAGTTTGAAGACTTTACTGAAGGTCATATTTCATAACTTGAAAAAAATCAGCTACCATAGGGGGCGGTTATAAATAGGAAATCGGTGAACAAGTTATAAATTCTTGCAATTTGATATGTATTCGTGCTCTACATGCAAAGCATTTCTTCTGTTAAGAGGGGGAGGTACTAAGGTTTTCACCCCCTCCCCCCCTCCATGTATTGACTTAAGTGATTTCAGCTTTATTCACTCACATGTACCAGAAGAGGTGAACAAAGTGCAGAAGCTGTACAATCGGTCCATGCACGAGTTCACTATTTTGACATTTGACGAATTAGACGAATTCACTCGTTGCCATGGTCACGTAAATAACACGGCTCCGCTCAAACGTCACATAGTGAACTCGTGCATCGGTCCATTAAGGCTTTCTACGTGTATTGTTGAGCAGCCTACAAATGATTTTACATTTAAAACTCAAAAAATAAGATACTTGACAGTTACCATTTGTTGTTAATCAAGTTATGTTTTGGTAAACTGAACATACGACATTTAAGCGGTTACCACCAATCTGGTCGCAAATGGACGCAACTGCATTTATGTGCAAAATGTAATATAACTATATAGGTAAGTGTCATAGAAGAATGCGATGGAGGGATTCGGAGGGGAAACATTTTTTCGTCTTGGTTTTTTTCGAATAACAGCTGTACATCAGCGATGTAGTTTCTAAACAAAATATGCAAATGTTAATTTTATTTTTCTTAAAGATCGACTAAAACCTTATTGAAAACTAGTGCTGTTGATAGCGTACATGTAAAGTATCGTTAATATTTTTACGCTGTCAGTGTTGAAAATATTTAGATTTTTATGATTTATGTCTCCACTTAACTCACCTCACTTAAATGACCCATATCAAAACGAAAACCAAGAAATCAGCAAAAACAATTATGGAACCTTGTCCTATAAGTATTTAACATGATAAAATATCACGATTTTGTTGAAGTTGATTTTTTTGATTATGACCTCTGTGCGCCACCTCTAAATCTTAATATTTGTTGGCTCAAATTTGAGGGGTTTCCCATTTTATGTCATTCGAATTCAGAAGAGTATGCGAATTTTTTAGTTTTGAGAACTTTCGAAAAAATAAGCCGCACCCTACTGTTGCAAGAGGAAAATTATTATCTAGTTTAATAGAAATGACAAACCTGGTCATATTTAATGATGGAGCACACTTATAAATCACCGAAAACAACGACTTCTACAATAAACTTAACAAACACCAGATGTTTCAGATAAAATAGAATGAAAAGTAATTGACGACAAATTTAAAGTAATCACAAAATAATAACATTTGATATTCAAAATACAGCTAAACTATACACAACAAATAAAGAAGTTCTGAATAAAACCGGCAATTGAAAACATTAACAAAATAGTCCCAAACCAAATCCATAATCAGTATCTGATCTTATCTAGGTAATTTAAAATTAATTGTGTCCACTAGACCCGTATTGTAAAACCGATTAAGGACACAATATATACCATGTGTCGCAAAGTAACGGTAAATAATTCTACTGTTTTTTTTTTCAGTTGGCTCCAGAACAAGTATTGAATGATGACACGGGAACCGAGTGTGGATAATACATCAAGAAGGGTTCACGGCTGCGACAAAGTTGTGTTCGGGATCAGAAAAAACTACGGTGCAGCTACACCATAATGGAGAAAAACTGAGTTTTTATGATGAAGACATTGAGAGGGCCAATCCAGAATCATTGGATTTAGTAGAAGATATTTGTCAACTAATACACCTGAATGAATCATCGGTATTGCACGTATTACGACAAAGATTTTACAATAATCTAATTCACACCCGAGCTGGTCCAGTTCTGATGGTTATCAACCCTATTGCATCATTATCACTTTATTCTGAAAAGGTAAGTCAACATACCTACATACATAATCGCTGGCGCAAAAACACTTTTAGTATTTCATCATTATGAGTCCTCCTTTTTCCCATGGTAGATCCAGAGCTCGCATTGATTGAATGCTATGGCAATAGTACTAGAATATGATTCTAATACTCATTAGGCAATACAATATCCAATGAAAGTTTAATATTTTAACCCAATAGTACAATCTATTGACTCAAACAATGAACAATGAAGTTACTATTGAAAAACAACGTACTAACATTATACTTCAGCACTTTTTATATAGAAACACTTTACGCAAAGAAATGGCCGATCAAAATTCATGGGAAAGAAAGGGATAAAGATGACTTTATTTCGAGTCACCTACTAATTTTATTTATCAAACGGTGAAAAAACGATTATATAGTTTAGATTTTAACCAATGTTCTGTTTATAAATTCTCTATTTACTAGGTCATGTAAAGTTACTACTCTAGGGAAACTATTCACAAGTTTCCAATAACGCTGAAGGGGTGAAAAGTGGTATTGAAATGTTAGAGATGCGTAAAAAAATGTAAATTATTGATACCAAAACCGGTCAGTCCACGACCGAGGGTTTCACAAAATTCGTTCTTCAGCGTTGATGAAATTTGTGAATGAATCCTAGTCACAATTTCCGATGTAGATGTTGTCGGAATCTTAAACACAGTACGAGATCTATTTTTTCAAGTTATCTAATCTAAGTGTGTATACGCTTCCATTGTTTCTTTTAGATCGTCTCTATGTTTTGTGGTTGTAAATCTGAAGACATGCCGCCTCATATATTTTCGCACGCTCAAACAGCATATCGAGAAATGATAGAAACTCGTCGCGATCAAAGCTTAATTTTCATCGGGCGATCCGGTTCTGGCAAAACTACGAGTTTGAAACATGCTCTGTACTATTTAGCATTAGCAGCTGGTAAGTTTTCTTACACGTTTTTACACTTTTTGAATACCCTATTACTTTCAGCACTTGAATCCCTTTCTTTCCCACGAGGTTTTTCGTAGTTTAAAAATAGAAATGTGATATCTGGATAAATCACCAGAACAAAAGATGTAAAGTTTTACTCGAAAATATGAATAGAAATGAAAAAATATTTTTTGTGGTGGATCACCTGTGATCCATTGGGAAGATGACTGCAACTAGGGTAAGAAAGAAGTATCAATATTTTTCTTCAGCTACATAGGGGGCGGTTATAAATAGGAAAGTCGGTGAACAAGTTATAAATTCTTGCAATTTGATATGTATTCGTGCTCTACATGCAAAGCATTTCTTCTGTTAAGAGGGGGAGGTACTAAGGTTTTCACCCCCTCCCCCTCCATGTATTGACTTAAGTCTTTTACTCGAAAATATGAATAGAAATGAAAAAATATTTTTTGTGGTGGATCTCCTGTGATCCATTGGGAAGATGACTGCAACTAGGGTAAGAAAGAAGTATCAATATTTTTCTTTTTCATTGTTTTTACTCATACAATTTATTTGAACAGTGTGTTCGGCACACCTCTCGTCAATTCTGGAATAAAATAAAAAGCTGGGAAATAGTTTTTGTATTTTTTGAGACACAAGCAGTGATGTTTGTATTCAATGTATTTAAATGAACTGAATGATTATTGATATTTGCACAGAACGGTATTCAATGGGCCAATGTTCTACTTCGTCATACCGTGCTTATAGCTACTGCTGAGTATTTTGGTTTGTTGATCGCCCACAGCGTCTTTCAATTTTCTTTCCAACTTAAAATCACTTTCAAAGACATGATGATAGTTTTGTTTTCGAAAAGAGAGGTTAGAACAGAATTGACGAAATGTCGTTTTATTCCAATGGATCACCAGTGCACAGTGGGACGGATTGAGGTTTTAGGAGGAAAGATGGAACTCACGCTTTCAATTGTGATTTTACGTAAAAATGATGTTCTACAAAGTTGTTCCTATTATAAAACAATTTTTTGGTCGGAACGAAAATTAGGGTGGCCCTTTGTAAAAAAAGATAACCATCAAAACTTTTTTATTTTAAGAAATATTGATATAGTTTGTTCTACAAAGTTGAAGATCGGAAAATTTTAAGCTGATTTGACAAAAAAAGTTTTTTCCTAGCTCGAAAATTGACCGCTTTAGAGCATTTTTCGCTATTGATGTAGGGTGGCCATCAAAAATGGGTTTTTGTGTTTTACTTTTATTATTAAATTGAAATTTTCAAGTTTCTCAGCAAAACTGTCTTCCCATCACTTCCCAGCTAATTATAGATATAGCTAATGGATACAAATAGATACAAGAGTCTTTTCGTAATGAAAATTTCATTTACTTCCTTGGACATAAAGTATCATTTATACTAATACATACGATATACGAATGCAAATTACAAATATGGCAGAAAGCTTTTAGTTAATAATTGTTAAAGTGCTATTGACAACAATAACTTGAGAAGTATGATCTGTTCCATAGGGGACGCAATGCCAAAACAAATTTTGTTGATACAATTTTCAACTAATGAAAAGTTGCCGACATTTCCATAACAAAAAAAACATTTTTATATGTGTCTATAGTTGGAGAAACAAAGAGAATTGTGTTGGCATGACGATAGTGTTTGTCAGCCTAAATTGCAAACAAAAATCGTATTATTCTTCTACGGATCTGTTTGTTAATGATATGACTGATTATATGCTATTAACTGTTAATAACAGATTTTAAAAAGGATCTCCCAAATATACTACAAGGTTCAATTTTCTGGCAAGGCTATGTCTAAACTATAGCCTTAATTAATCAAAACATATATACATGATCAAATAATGCACATATTTAAAGCGAAAGATAATTATTGCCTCGCAAAAAAATCTTTTTATTTGTCCCAGCCACATCTACATGTAAAAAACGTTGTTTTTCATAAAAAAATGTTTATAACTATTCACCTTCAAAAATTGTACAGGCCTCAAAATATGCATTTCAATCGGCTCTAAGACGAAGGGGAAACAACTTGGCTGAGAAATTTAAAAAAAAAAATTAAACACAAAAACCTATCTTCGAAGGACCACCCTACATCAATAGCGAAAATGTTCTAAAACGATCAATTTTTGAGCTAGGAAAAAACTTTTTTGTCAAATCAGTTTAAAATTTTCCGATCTTCAACTTTGTAGAACAAACTATATCAATATTCCTTGAAATAAAAAGTTTTGATGGTATCTTTTTTTACAAAGGGCACCCTAATTTTCGTTCCGACCAAAAAAATTGTTTTCATAATAGGAACAACTTTGTAGAACATCATTCTTACGTAAAATCACAATTGAAGGCGTGAGTTCCATGTTTCCTCCTAAACCCTCAATCCGTCCCACTGTGCAGTGATCCACCTAATTTTCCGCAAAATCAATAGTTTTGTGTAATGAATATTCTAAATACTCAACTGAATCTTGGAAAAGTTATTCAATTTAGCTTGTTTTTATTTTTGTTTGGTGAAAATCATGTTTATATTTCTAATATAGAAGTTTGAAAATCCACTTTATTTAAATTAGAAAAATGCTGACTTTACTTCGGTTATTATGCTTTAACTGAAAATCCAAGTGATTATTTTTTATGAAACTTTGTACATTATTTCATGAAACATATGTGAACATGTGGTGTAAAAATGGATATGATCTAACTTGTACAGTTTATATACGACATACGCAAGTGGTGGATCACCTGTGCTACCATGGGAAGGAAAGGGTTAAAACAGAAACAATTAAAACATCTTTCACTTATCACTTTATGTACATAACAATCATGATTGATAGCATATCGTGATAACTGTTTTCTCTCAATTGTTATACAGCAATCATACGATAGGGGGTGTGGAGTGGCATGTTGATAAAATCCATTTCAACATGCTCTCAATTGGGTGGCACTAATGCTTGCTTTTGAGGCTCTCGCTGAGATAAAGTAGTTTTTTTTTTCAAGGCACTCCGTGCTCGTGGCCACTACTGTGCCGGAATCAGTTTATCTGTATCTACTTTAACGATACAAATCTCCCTGGGCTTGGGATTATATTTTCCAGGGAGCGATGAATTTTGATAATTGATCGCTGTTGTTAGTAGTTTTGATTAGATGTTGGGTAAATTTCAAAGCAATGGCAACCTTTTTATTACAAAATTTAGATTTTATCTTCTGACCTTAAGATTCTGGTTAAACTACTGTACTATGCAGTTGGGCTGCACTAGGCTATCACTCATCAAATTACTTTCACTTCGGGAAAATATAATTTCAAGATGGCGAGAAGATACGAAACTGAGGGTGGGTTAGGAGCACAATCAGACCTTGAATGTGCAATGTGGGTAGTAATTGGGAATGCCATTGACGGTTTGTAATCTTCTACGAGGTTTTCGAAAACCAACAGGGCGCGTGCACCGGGTTGCGGATAGGAGCAAAGGGAGATCAATAGCATCTACCTAAAATAATAGAGCAAAAAGCCGTTCCATGATTAGGTAATGTTAAGCGATCTTCTATGGTGTTCTAGTACTATAAAATTCTTCACTCACTGGGAATTCTGGCCTTGATAATATCAATAGTGATAAAAACATAAATAATACCTAATACTTAATAAGTACAATGTAGCTTCAATGTAGTATAAATGAAATAAAATCAATTTTCTATACTTGACAAGGTTTTGAAGACAATCAATGAGTGAAAGACTACCATTAGAAAAAGCCACATCAGTAAGTCTATACATATACAAATGTTGGTCATAGGGTCATGGCGAGCATTCGATATGTATGTCTATGACTGATTCTGATCTAATAGGGCACTAGAAGACCACGCGGACAATTTCGAAACAAATTATTTTTATACATCGGTTCTTACGTTCCGAAAGGCCTCAGCTATGCTGCAAAGTAATTTTATAAGTTATTCATTACTGCTGTTTAATTGTTTATAATTCTAACAAAACTACATAATTAACTCATTACTAATCACTGTTTCTATATTCTCTTTTTCTCTCCTTCTTATCTGTTGCATGATTATGAGCATCACTAATATAATGCATGAGCATGCACAATAAGAATAATTTCAGGATTGAAAGCAGTACATGGATACCTGGATAGAATAGCTTCGAAAAGGGCGCTCAAAATATAATATTTCTGGTCAGGGAAGTATTTCATCAAGGGTATGTAAAATTTTTCCATTATTAACACCTAGATCACACAAACAAATGAACTAATATCAAATATTTTTAAAATATTTTTGTATAAATCAGCATCGTCAATCAGTGTAAAACAGATAAAGTTTGTAAAGTTATCACCATCGATTAAATTGCGCTCTGTATAGTAATGTTCAATCAGTATCAAAATCTCCTAAAGCGTCGCATTGTGCCATCAGCAGCCCTTAGCATCACTCTCATATTGTTATTATTTTGTTGTTTATAAAATTTCTAGAAAGCGATCAGCATATTCTTTCTTACTTGTACAATGGCCGATCTATTTGGAATTTTAAATAAGTAAAATCAAACTTCAAAACTCAAATTAAATTGCTTTCAGCACATTTACATTTTGCAGCATTAATCGGTGCTTCGTGAAGCCCAAGCAGGACAGTTCGGTTTTGCGTCGTCCGATAGATTTAGCTCACAGTTTCGCGCATGTTTTAGTCGCCGGAGATTTTGTTTTTTCCTGTTTTGGAGCGTCTTGCTGGGTAGTGCTTCGTGAAGCCCAAGCAGGACAGTTCGGTTTTGCGTCGTCCGATAGATTTAGCTCACAGTTTCGCGCATGTTTTAGTCGCCGGAGATTTTGTTTTTTCCTGTTTTGGAGCGTCTTGCTGGGTAGTGCTTCGTGAAGCCCAAGCAGGACAGTTCGGTTTTGCGTCGTCCGATAGATTTAGCTCACAGTTTCGCGCATGTTTTCGTCGCCGGAGATTTTTTTTTCTTCTGTTTTGGAGCGTCTTGCTGGGTAGTGCTCGTGAAGCCAAGCAGGACAGTTCGGTTTTGCGTCGTCCGATAGATTTAGCTCACAGTTTCGCGCATGTTTTAGTCGCCGGAGATTTTGTTTTTTCCTGTTTTGGAGCGTCTTGCTGGGTAGTGCTTCGTGAAGCCCAAGCAGGACAGTTCGGTTTTGCGTCGTCCGATAGATTTAGCTCACAGTTTCGCGCATGTTTTAGTCGCCGGAGATTTTGTTTTTTTCTGTTTTGGAGCGTCTTGCTGGGTAGTGCTTCGTGAAGCCCAAGCAGGACAGTTCGGTTTTGCGTCGTCCGATAGATTTAGCTCACAGTTTCGCGCATGTTTTAGTCGCCGGAGATTTTGTTTTTTCCTGTTTTGGAGCGTCTTGCTGGGTAGTGCTTCGTGAAGCCCAAGCAGGACAGTTCGGTTTTGCGTCGTCCGATAGATTTAGCTCACAGTTTCGCGCATGTTTTCGTCGCCGGAGATTTTTTTTTCTTCTGTTTTGGAGCGTCTTGCTGGGTAGTGCTTCGTGAAGCCCAAGCAGGACCGTTTTTACATTCAGAAATGGAATAGTGAAAAATGAAAAATGAAAAAGTGATTTGTTTGATTTGTGTCCTCAGTACTGTTGGTTTTTGGCCGCCCGAAGTTCACCGAACCATCCGGAAGTGACATGCAGCACATAAATTTAGAGAATCAATCCGGTGAGTTTGTTCCAGTATGATACTTTTTCTTTTGTGAGCCTTCCGGATCGTTTTTGTTCGCGTCGTGGAACTTCTGATCGTTTCTTGAACGGAAAATGTTATTTTCGGAGTTTGATAATTATGTTCAGATTGCGCATTCTGTCCGGGCGGGTGTAACGCAACTAACAATCGGTTGTGGATGCTTTTTAACTGTTCGATGACCCTGGAGGGATCGATCCTGCTTTTCGTATAATTTTGAGCAGAAAAACCGACTGTGTCCTAGGGTGTTTAGTTCGAACGCGCTTCCTTTCGTTTTTCGATTATCTAAAAATACAGTACCACCCAGTACAGTTTTTCAATGAGCACAGTACAGTTTTTCAATAGGCGTGATTTTTTTTTTTTACGCGTATCGTTACACAATCCGATGACCCTGGAGGGATCGGTTTTGCTTTTTACTGGTTGTTGAGCAAAAATATTACTGCACAATCGACAAGCATTTCGCGAAATACTATTTATACTATAAATAAGCTATTGTTTTCTCTTTTGATTGCCGGCATTCAAAAGATTAATTTTAAAACGCTTAAACAACAAATATTTATGGTCTATCGCCAGCTTTCTAGGCGAATCCTGACAATATACCTTCCCCAACCTCCAACTCCGTAGCACTTATGAGGGTGTCGCTGAGTCGGTGGCCTCTCATTAAGTAAGTGCTACATCAACATTTCCTTCCCCTATCCCAAGTTACGGTAAAGATGGGCGTGGCCGGGAATAGCGATATTCATGCTTTTAGTATTCTTGTTTATGATTTGAACAAGGTATACTCCCCTGCCTTGTTCTTGAAAGTAGTCAGGATGAGATTATTAAAAAGAAACATGAATGTTGCTAGTATCCAATCTACGAAGTATACCGTAACTACGCTAACGCTAACGCTAACGCTATTTACATTTTGCAGCATTAATCGCATTACTGTGTCAAGTCTTCTCCATTCCCTATACCCTACCCCAACCCTTCTTATCCTTTCCGATGGTGTTCAAGTGGTCCGCATAGACTATTACGGCCATTACCTATCCCTTACCCCGGCTTTGGACTGACTTGCGCTCTCATTGCCCCACCAAACGCTGCAAAATGAAAATGAAAATGAAATCTACTTTAACGATACAAATCTATTTTTAACTAATCTATATTTACATCTGCTTTCACTCTCTCCTACTCTTTTACTCTCACACCGAGCAGGTAGGAGAGAGCTTTGCTGTTTTAGTCCAATCGATTTCCATAAGCCATAATCCATTGCTCTTGCGGTGGTTCGTTTTGCCGTGTTCCTGAGTCGTTTTGAGGCTAGCTGCCTGCGAAGTGGGTCAGTTTGTCTCAGTCACCATCTGATACTGACGGAGGATGGATGTGCTCCCCCAAAGCACGGTCCTCCGTGCGGCGTCTTCTGGTGGCTGGACGGTTTTTTTTTTGTGGAGGGACTGGAAATTGAACCCATGACCTTCCGCTTATGAAGCGGAAGCGTAACCTCAAGGCTACGGACCCTCCTTTAAAAAAAGTAGTTTTTTGGCTAGCTCTTTCGTGTTTCGGAATCAGGGAGTGAAATTATCGGTCACGGCGATAATCATAAGCCTATCGCTCAAGCCGATTTCCCGGCGAAAAGAGACGTGCGATAATATCCTACCCTTCCAGTACTGCGAGAGTGTGCTCTCACGAGATCTGCAGCAGCGAATTTATATTATCACCAGCAACGAAAAGTTGGCTTCCTTCTTTTCTTCTCTTGTTTCATCGTTTTGAGTGTCCTTTGCTTCCGCATGTAGCTTTTATATACCAAATTCCTCTCCTCCTTCGTTCAGCTGACGTGGTCGAGTGGTTATGGTGCACGCGCGTTTTGACAATGTTTTTGCTCATGGATATGGGTTCGAACCCCGTCGGCGGCAAACATTTTTGTTATTTCCCGTCTGATAATTATCGCGATAAGTTTAGAGCCGATAAAGTTGGATCAGTGCATATTATCGGATCGATCTTGGCTTCTCGTCAGCACAATGATCAACAATTATAGCAGTTCACGAAATCTGTTTCTCGCAGATAAAGGCGGCAATTAATTGTCGGGTTGCTTGAAAAACGCCTATTTTCGTCTCATTTACGCGATAATTTCATTCACTGTTCGGAATCAAATGATAAACTAATTCTGCATCCCTGTTCCTCACACGTTGTAGTAACGACATAATAAATTGAATAATATTTCAATACCTATAGGGTAGAACAGGACCAATGCACAGTGGTCCTGAAAGCTAATTTAGGCGGACATAAGGTTAGAGCCATAGTTGCTTTTGAGAATATGTTCAGAACTTCCAGTACTACAAAGTGTATGCATAAAAAAATGTTCACGATGATCGCAAGAGTGACGTATACGCCAACATTTTTAATTTAAAGGAACCATCAGTTGGTATGTTCAGCAATATTGTAGCAAATGATTATAGAAACAACTTTGCCGAACAAACTTTTTGTCGGTTTTGCTTAAGAGCTGAGATGATTAAGTATTTTTTTATTTAAAAAAAAAACATTTTTTTTTTGTTTTTAAAATATAAATATATTTTAGTTTTATTGGCCCTACATGTCTACAAACTTTTTGAACTTAGTCTTTTGCTCTAATTTGCTGAACATGCCATATGAGCACTTTAAATCCATATCTCTCCACAGATGCCACAATATTCCACAATTATGAATATTCATATATGTCAACTTATAAAAGTCATGCATGATGATGGATGATGGTCCGCCCACATACCCCTACAAAGGTTTGAGCTAGGACGATATATCTTTAAGATAAATTATTATGATCAATTAATCCAGATATTGCAAACGATAACAGGTCTGATATTTTTACAGATCATAATAACATAGACATTTTCATACTATGACAGTACAAAGAAATTTAACCACAGATATCGTAAACAAACCAGTAATCATGAATCCAACAAAATCCAAAACCTTGTCTGGATTGAAAACTCCGCAAGACGATTTTAAAATTATCGACAACATTCGCATTTTCAAGAAATTACCGACATTCAACCAGAGAGCTACTATTAATCCAAAGAATCTTCAACAGTGCAATTGTCCAATTTTGTTTTCAAATCATAAAAATAGTCATTTATACCTGTATACCGCGCACGAGACTCAAACTGTGACGAAGTTGTAAATTAGACAAATTCAGTTTAATGTCAGGTATGATTGTTTTTTATATCGCTGTAATCATGAAAATATATCCACTTAACTTATCAAACACATTTGATTCCCGAAATTCTCCAAAATGAAATAGAAATTTTAAAGCAAAACCACATTACAATAGCTCTCGTAAGAAGGAATGAGCGCATGAAATATAGCTTCGCCTTGTGACAGGTGAGAAGACTGTTTCGTCAGTGTCGCAAGCCGGTCGTGATTCTTAACAGCCCTGAACAGCACCTTTGGGTAGCGTAACCAAACGTCACTTTTACTAAGATGTCAGCCAACGACCTTTAACCGAGATTTGCAATAGCTGATAGGCAATAGAGATCGGAATTCTGATTTAAGTGTGAATTTGATTCTAGTGTATAACTGTTTCTTTTATTGTTTAAAATAGATTAATTTACTTTTCTTCTGTCTGGATTAACACCCCTATTGAGACAAAGCCAGCTTCTCAGATAAGAGTTCTTTGGGTTACTCATTAACTGAGAATTTGATTCGCCAATCGTTCATTAATGTTGTTTATATTTGTATTTAAAAAACATATTCTCGACCGATGAGATCGAATCAACCATCCTAAAAAAAATAACGTAATTCAAAATTTCACGTAGCTTTCCTACTACATATTTCAGTGTTAAATCCGTACAAATCAAGCTGAAAAACGATTGATACGAAATAGGGCTCTTCTAAACCGTTTTACAAATCAATAACACTTGCTGCTGTGTTAATATTTTCTATCTTTTTCACAATTAATATGATATACAAATATGCTTGATTCACTAGTTCGGTAGTGAGATAATAAGGGAGAGGAGATAAATCCTTGAGACTATTGAAAACTGTGTTTTTTTTTATTTGGTGTAATGGTTGACTGCCGTTCTACGCATATTGTCCCGCGGTCTATAAGGTTTACATAGATTATGGTACAAGTAAGCGTAGAAGGTCAGTTGATGTGCTAGTAGATGGACGGGGCAAGTTGGAACATATAAGTAATTCAGTAATTTTCCAATAAAATTTTCAATTCCAAATATTTTTAATATCTAGTGGATCAGTAATCTTGTGATAGCATACAGGATGCGCTATCTTTTATGTCGGTGTGTGAATATTGAATAACTTGGAAATTTATTAACCGTTTTGATTTGGTTTGACATGTTTTGGAAACGTCAATTCAGGTATACTTTTAACCATGAATAACTTTACACCGAAATACATGCCGAAATTAGTGACTCTTTGAATTTAAAATTAGTCTAGCGTTGTTGTGGACTCAACTGTTATATCCTTGAAAATATCGTGGTCAACAGGAACCATCTGGCATCAGAAAGAAGCAAAAATGCCACATTTGAGGAACAGAAATCTATTCGAGATTCAAGGAACGCAATTATTAACCAAGTAATGAACAGTTTGTACCGTAATCCGGGGCAAATTGATTACTATTTTACAACTTTTTGTTGTGTTATCCTTCAGAATTTAAATAGGGAAAGTACCAATTATGGCCATAGTGGTTCCCTATTGGGCCATATGTGACATTTTGATTAACTTCTTTTTTGAATGCTTTAACATCAAGATATATCTTAAATCTAACGTATGGCGAAATAGGGGACCACTATGTCCATAATTGGTACACTTACCCTATTGATAAATAATTTTGGCAAACCAGTATTCCATTGATCTTTACAGCTTATGAAATTGATTTTTCATGAAATAATATTCAACATATCATAAAATAGTTTTAATATAAAAAAAAAATAAAATGGGCCGCAAAATGGTGAGTCGGACAATCAGGAAGGAGCGTCCAACACAGCTCTGGTCCTCACAAGTTCCTACCTCGCGCTTCCACGGGTCAAATGATGACAAAGACCGCCAGCTAAGGGTTGCGTACTTAGCTGGTAGTGCAGCCTGGGCACTGTTGTCCTTCTGACATCAGCTAGAGTGAGGAGGTGCGTTCTGAGCGTCTGTACACCAGGAGGTGCGGCTCAAATAGCGTCTGTTCTGGTATCCAGCGGCTGAGTACGAAACGCTGTATCACGTCAGCTACACCTAAGATGGCAGTCCCATCAACGTGATGTAGGTAGCGCGACCCCGGTAAGGTAACATACCGAATTCATTATCCACCACGAAAAATGGAGAAAGAAGAAGAAACGAACGTTATTTTCGGCAACCGACCTGGCAACGAATAGGACTATGATTGGAAACTCGGTACCTGGAACGTCAGGACCTTAAATGAACCTGGACGAGTGAGCCTTTTGGCTCGTGAATTGCGAAAAGTTGGCGTGCGCGTGGCTGCTATTCAGGAAGTGCGTTGGCTAAGATCTGGAGAACGTGAATTCAGAGCGGTAGACCCCGTCGCTAACACGCTTCAATACAACATCTACCACAGCGATGGCGAAGCTAATGGGGATTTTGACGGTTCGATTGGCGGCTTACCGCCTACTCGCATTTCTCCCTTTCAGGATCTCTACTCACAACAATAATTATTTAACACAAAACTAATATCAGATGGGGCCGCCATTCTGTGGAGTGGTGTGGCCCCTTCCTTTCCTTGTTTCTTATCTTTCCAAACAACCGAAATGAAGAAGGAAACCTCCAAGCCATTGTGGAGAACATTTTGATTTTGATTACATTTTGATTACATGGACTAACTTTAATACTATTTACACCCTGACAGTACTTGCCTATCTCAAAAATAGGTAGAAGGGCGAGACGATGGTGCGAGCCTACCTACTCTGTCATCGGTTGTGCGTCGGGCGTGCTAACTGGTATAGCATAGCCTATGGGCTCTGCCTGCACAAATCATGTTTTTCTTTCTCTTTCACTTTTTGTGAATTGCTAACAACAATGCCATTAAAGTAAATCCAATACAATAATGCAGTGCAGAACCTCATAACGCTTTTTCGGTTAACGTATTCTCAGCGTGGGGTTTATAGGGATGTTTGTGTAAACAACGCAGATTGGCCATTAGACTGGCCCACTTTAGTATGGAGAAAAATAAGTTGTATAATTCCACCGGGGCACCACCAGGATTATCTTTAGGATTAGAGGAAGCCTTCCTGAAAGTTCAGCTCATTTGGTCGTTCCATGAGCTGGCGCAATGAATTAAAGTTAATATGGGATTTTCAGCTCCAACATATAGGAAACAGCACGTCATCTCCTGTTTGAGTCAGGAAAATTGTTGATCGCGTTCAATGAACCCAGAATGTCAAAAACACTACTTGATACTATTGCAAACAATATTGTAGAAAGTGTATGATGATTAAAATTGATAAAGTTGGTGTTTTAACTATCTGAAGTAGATTTGCAATATTGCATAGTATTCCTTCAACTTAGCTGGGTGGTAGCCACCAAGCGCATCATAGCCCACCTATGACGCTGGGCGAACTGCGGCACAAGGTGCATGCACATGTGTGATTGTACGGGAAGTGCTGATCTAAGCCTAACTTTCAACAACTGAAGCTTAATGAAATGAGCTTAAATCCAGATACTACCTTCGGCAACAATGTTCATTAGCGTATCAACTAGTGAATTTGTCATTATGGGCTCAATTGAACGCGATTAACTAGTGTACGAGACGAAAACAGTGACATAGGGTCAATTTTCAATATATTTTGAGACGAATATTCCATACAAACTTTGAATTGAATGCGGCCAGCTGGGGGAGCAACCAAATGAGTTGAAATTTGAGAGAGCTTTTTTTCTTACCCTAAGGCACATATCGTAGGGGGGCCCCGTTTGAATTTTACAACTTTTTTGTTTTAAGGGCCAGTCTACCACGTTTTAACGTAATAACTTTATTTTCTTTCTTCTCGTTCAGCAATCCAACAACCAAACCATTTCTACTATCTTTTCATTTCCTCTTCGTTACATTTATAGTCCCTCTGGTACTGAATCGAATGGCGCATTCCGCTTTTATTAGCGCTGTCTTTGCTGTACGTTGAACATGGTGTCGGAGGTGGTGTGCTCTGTAGAACATCTGATGTGCTACACGGCACGCCACTTCCGGCATTTTGTTTGGCGTGCGGGATGGGCAGTGCTGGTGATGAGGTGGAGGGCGCTATTCGGTTTAGTACCAGAGGGACTATATCTATTTAATGTATCTGAAACTTGTGGGACCGCTTTCATTCCGGCGCCTGCTTGTGGAAGAACCCGGTGTGCTAAACGGTATAGGACATGTTAACGGGGGAGGCTTGGTAGGTCCTCACCCAGCCCGTGTCTAGATTGGCGGATAATTGTCTGCCATGGTGTGGATTGAGCAATTACAATTACGATTTACTGAAATCCTTGGACAATTCCGTTTGGTAGATTTTTTGGGATTATTTATTATATTGGTTTTTGGTGAGGTCTGGATTACTAGTTTGACTTATCCTAGATCTATGACAAAGTTCTTATGAGACTTCTGTCGAGATTTTGTACGGATTTTTCAGATTTACAGCGAATTCTTTCAATCATTCTTAACAAATTTCTTGTAAGATCATAAATGAATTCATAGTAACATCTTTGGCCAGATTTTTGTTAAAAGTTCTTGACGCGATATTTGTCTAAAACTGTGATCGATCGCTTGGGAGATGCGTTTTTGGATTTATGCCAAAAATTTTAGCCCATTCCATACTGCCCATAAAGGCATAACTGTCTCATATGGAATTAGTAGGCATTGAGAAAACAGCACTAATTTTGCTAATATTGATCAGTAAAAAATATAAAGTTGAACATAATTCCAGTTTTGCAGTTGTTATTGGGGTTCAAAGTTCATATAGAGCCTGTTATGCCTTTATATTTCAATATGGGACTGCACCAACTTCATATTTTTCCACAACATTTTCAAACAAAGTGTATACATTTTCATATGCGTCGTGTAGTGTATATTAAAACATGAATGTTGCGATGAAAAAAGGTGTTGGTTCAAAAATCAATATGGGACAGTTATGCTTTTATGGACAGCATAGGAGAATAATAAAAAAATACTGGAGATATCGTTTCTGTTGCAAAGACTTCTTCTTGAAGCCATGGTTCATGTATAAACGCATAATTCCTAAGGCATTCTGAGAAGGTAATGGATTGGCTGTTGAACTTTGCCGTTTTGTTGAAATATAGTTTAAATTTAGCAGAATTTTATTCATATAATTTCAAAATATCTCTGAACTTCCTTTAGATATTTCAGCAAATAGTGCATATCTCTTTAGAAACTAGTGGTCCCGGCAAGCATCGTCTTGCCATCAAGTAGGCTGTTCTAAAACGTCATGTAATCCCCCATACAAAATGACACATGAGTCTTCTTCCGTTTCCTATTATTCCGAAGACATTCCCAAACTTTACCTTGCACGAATACGTCGCATACCTTGTCGAGTGCAACAGTGAAAAACTTAGGTCAATCCGTCTCTAGTTATTCATGACATACTAACACCACTCCATTTTTATTTATATAGATCAAACGATTAAAAAAAAAACAAAAATATAAATCCCAGGATCATTTCGCCATTTTTTTTCTTTTTTTTGGGCATCCGGGAATTTAAAATGGATTTTGAATGGACACGTTTGAATGTATTGAAATCCTAAGCCTTGTTGCATCTCTGAATTAACGGTTAAATATTTGATGATGTTCCAAACGGGATGGGAATCTTAAAAAAAGTCTTAGTAAAAGCGATCGTTAAAAGTACTGGACAATTCCTGAAGAACTTGGAACTTTCTTAAAAAAAATCTGAAAGGATCTTTTGGAGAAATTTTGGATGCATATCTAAGGTAGTTTCTTTGGATATCTTTAGAAAAAATACCAGCTGAATGCTTCCGGCATCTGTAACGACATTCTTGGAGATATCCCTTAAAAGTCCGTAAACATTCACTAAATTAATATCTAAAGAAATCTGCAGAGTAATATTTAAACGAAACTGTGGGCTAAAACTTGAATCCCTCGAGAAAATAATATATAAAATATTCTCAAAAAAATGACTCTTACCTCTTGGCTTCTGCTAGTTTGCTTTTTGTTTTATTGGTTCCTGTTGGTCTGTTTTTCATTCTTATTTTGCCTCTTTTTAGGCTTTCCAAGCAAGAAGACTCTCAAGTTCGTCGAAAATCAATGGATATTTTAAGCTACCATGAGAAAGAAAAGGTTAAGGAATTCCTTTCGAAAATCCCCTGGACATTTTCCAAACAAGGTATCAAGTACCTTAGCAATTTATCTTGGAAATCGCTAATACTTCCTGAAGAGTCCAAGAGTTCTTACAGAAATCCTAGTAAGAGTTCATCAATAATATCAAGATAAATTCCTGAATGGACGTTATGTGGAATCTCAAGTTTATTTTCCATTTGTACATAGGGTTCTTATGAAAATTTTAAAGGTCAAAGTCACATTAATAACTCCAAGAGCACACATCTAGTAAACCTTGAATCTAAAAACTTGATCGATTGGTTATCACTAGCGAGTGACCAATCGATTAAGTATTCAACGTGAATGGGTTTCTGTTCTCCAGATTTGTGCTCCTGACATGACATGAGGATTGGCTCCTTTTATCTTACCAAAAAAAAAATCCTAAACTACAATATTATATTCAGGGTGTCCAAGTTCTCGGTGAGGGTGCCCTGTTAGATTTCCATGGTTGTTGCAGAATCATGGTAAATTTTCAATTAGATATTTGCTAAAATCCTAACAGGAAACGAGCAAATAATTGACCAGTTTTTTGAAAAATTCTTCCTGAGAGATCACTAATAAATGTTATGAGTAAATTTTCATAACGTTTTTGGTGGATTCTAGGAAGCAACCTTGGCTGATTTTGTTTGAAACTCTTAGTAGATTTGCAGAGGTTGGCAACAAGCTGAGCAAAAAAAATTTTTCGGTACATTTACTGAAACCCTTGACAATTGGTGGTGGTTGGTCCCTAGCGATTAATTCCTACCTCCGTTCTGGTCACGATCTTCAGATTATCGTGATTCGTCAACATTCGTATTGATAAAGTTTGGGGATAGGCTTGAAATGGGGTTTGAAAGAAACGAATGTCAGAACAGGTATCCACCGGCGACGCCAAACGGACCAACGTAATGTGGTGTAATTTGGGATTTGTTGATTGAATACTGATATTTTTGCCAAGCATCAATATGGGTGATTTCGAGGATAGCGAAACGTAAGAGGGGTTATGACAAGGTTGTGGGTAAATCCATCACATTGGGGTTGTGACATTGTGTCTTGTCAGGAATAGGGTCTGATTGGTATTGTAGTATGCATAGAGTTCGGAATTGATAGACAGACTTTGAGGACAAGAAGTTCTTCAACGTAAGACCAAGCAGACCTTGGATCTTGGAGGGCGCAGGTCTGGAGAGTTGGGCAGCTGTTTATGCTAGGTTACATTACGTAGAAAGTGGAATCTGTTTTGTCTCGCATAAATTATGGGAAGTATTTGAAAATGGTTCTTGGAAAATGGTTTGTGTACGCAAGAAAGAATCTTTAGCTCTGCGTTATATTGGAGGTTATTATAGTGCAGGGTCGAGAGAGGATGAATATTTGATCACTTAAACTTTACGCTGCAAGATATTCGTAGTCGTTTTTTCTTTTGTTCTGATGTACGAGTATAAACAGGTATATTTACCTCAATAATGAACAATCATATGCGTAGAGCCTACGGGTCATGAAGTTAGGATTGAAATCAAATAATATTGCGCATTTCTTTCACACACAGGATTAATTGCAGAAGTTTTTAACATGTGCGGAGGTGCCGTAAGAGGTGCGCGATTGCGTCGAGTCGGGTCGGTGTTTCAGCGGACTCATATTTCGCAATCGAAGAATGATGCTCTGAGGGCATCAACATGTTCGATGCGGTCCCACACCTTATTTGTGCTTTTGCACTTGTCTTATTAAATAGGAATACTTTGTGTTAGGGAAAGTGTAGGAGAATAAATTATGATTTATTAGAATTTTCTGATAGAGGCAGAGTTCACATGTTGGGCCGCAAAATGGTGAGTCGACAATCAGGAAGGAGCGTCCAACACAGCTCTGGTCCTCACAAGTTCCTTACCTCGCGCTTCCACGGGTCAAATGATGACAAAGACCCGCCAGCTAAGGGTTGCGTACTTAGCTGGTAGTGCAGCCTGGGCACTGTTGTCCTTCTGACATCAGCTAGAGTGAGGAGGTGCGTTCTGAGCGTCTGTACACCAGGAGGTGCGGCTCAAATAGCGTCTGTTCTGGTATCCAGCGGGCTGAGTACGAAACGCTGTATCACGTCAGCTACACCTAAGATGGCAGTCCATCAACGTGATGTAGGTAGCGCGACCCCGGTAAGGTAGGCATATCCGAATTCATTATCCACCACGAAATGGAGAAAGAAGAAGAAACGAACGTTATTTTCCGGCAAACCGACCTGGCAACGAAATAAGACATGACTTGGAAACTCCGGTACCGATGGGAACGTCAGGACCCCTTAAATGAACGCTGGACGAGTGAGCCCTTTTGGCTCGTGAATTGCGAAAAAGTTGGCGTGCGCGTGGGCTGCTATTCAGGAAGTGCGTTGGCAAGATCTGAGAGAACGTGAATTCAGAGCGGTAGACCCGTCGCTAACAACCGCTTTTCAAATACAAACATCTACCACAGCGATGGCGAAAGCTAATGGGATTTTGACGGTTCGATTGGCGGCTTACCGCCTACTCGCATTTCTCCCTTTCAGGATCTCTACTCACAACAATATTATTTAACACAAACTAATATCAGATGGGCCGCCATTCTGTGGAGTGGTGTGGCCCCTTCCTTTCCTTGTTTTCTTATCTTTCCAGAACAACCGAAATGAAGAAGGAAACCTCCAAGCCATTGTGGAGAACATTTTGATTTTTGATTACATTTTTGATTACATGGATAATAATAACTATTTACACCCTGACAGAACTGCCTATCTCAAAAATAGGTAGAAGGGCGGGACGATGGTGCGAGCCTACCCACTCTGTCATCGTGTGCGTCGGGCGTGCTAACTGGTATAGCATAGCCTATGGGCTCTGCCTGCACAATCATGTTTTCTTTCTCTTTCACTTTTTGTGAATTGCTAACAACAATGCCATTAAAGTAAATCCAATACAATAATGCAGTGCAGAACCTCATAACGCCTTTTTCGGTAACGTATTTCCCAGCGTGGGGTTTATAGGGATGTTTGTGTAAACAACGCAGATTGGCCATGGCTAGGGGGTGCGTTGATATTAGCAGATTAGCAGAATATAAAAAAATTAAAATGACACATTGTGGCAAAATTGATCACCATATAACAAGCATATTATAGAATTAAAAATTTCCCTGTCTACTAAATTAGGGTATCCTGAATCGGAAAATGATGTCAAAAATTGTTATAAATCGAGTATTTGATCAGTTTATTGCAAATTTACATTTTTGAAAATCTGCCTAATACGCCTAAATGTAGGCAACTTCCCTTGAAATTAGCACATTATTCCAGATTAAAAGTTTTATTTGCAAAAAAACTATATTGGCTATGCTGTATGATATCAAAATAAGTTCATTCAGTAGTTCATACTTGAGCTTACACATCATTTTAAACACTCAAAGATAACATAGGCATTGCACCAGTGGATTGTTTGGCAAAGACATTTCCAACTGTATTGCTTACACCTTCAAAAACTGTGTTCACTTCTATGCAAACTGACCCTAATAAAAATGAACTAGTTCAAAATCATCATAATACATGTATAAACTAGAAAACATTGAATGTCTGTTGTGCCAATGAAACCTTCAGCATCCTTGGAAGGAAATGTTTTTTGGTACCGACCTGATCAAATTCACCCCAGTGATCAATTTGCCCCCGGATTACGGTACCAGTGTTCGCGCCAAAAGAATCATTGAGTCATTTTTTTTTGTCAACCAGCACGGAACAGTCGTTGGAATTCGGTATCTTTGGAAGTTTGTTCATTATTATCTCTGCAACGGAAATTCCATGGACATCTGATATAAAAAAGGGGACATATGATTTGATTTTTGAGATCCTAATTTGACTTCACCTGACTCAAGTTTATAGAGGCTTCTTGAAAAGCAAAGTGTATGCTACAGTATCTTGGACTATTGGCGAGCTCAAGGCAGACTCTTGTGCCGATATCATCGCAAAACCCCCCAAAACGCTCCAATAGGTAATGTAAAATACATGCAGCATGGAGCCCATTTCCCTACAAACCAATAAATGCAGTCACTTGATTAACGTTGTTTTCATGAAATAGCCCAAATAGTTTAAATTAAATAAAAATATTTCATATTTAGAAATTGATCGGCGTTAAAGATGGCGCACCCTGTATTCGCTGATGTGCGCACGAATGGAAAAGTATCTTTTCGAGATATTGAAACCCTTAGAAAATCTTTAAAATCCATTGTTAATTGCAGTTACTCAACTCTGCGGGGCAAATAAGCACATGATATTTAACTTGTTAATCTACCTCATCATACTTACCGTTGTCAATAATCAGCCAATAATCACATAATTAACCACATTTCATGTAGAAAACATATATTGTTTGAATATGGTATCAATTTAAAAGGAGTATAAAATGGTAAAACTTTCTTGTTTGTAAGCTGCTGACATGTTTTAATTACTGCAGTAATTGTAAAAAATTGTGTTATTGCTTACCAGAAAATCACTTATACGGTGGAATTATTTTTTATGGTTTGATTCAACATGAATATCTTCCACTACGTTCTTGCTAAATTTTCAAATTCCATGTTCAAAAACATCAAACAAATTTCTTCTTCTTCTTGGCATTTACGTCCTCACTGGGACAGAGCCTGCTTCTCAGCGTAGTGTTCTTGTGAGCATTTCCCACAGTTATTAACTGAGAGCTTTCTTTGCCAAAGTTGCCATTTTCGCATTCGTATATCGTGTGGCAGGTACGATGATACTCTATGCCCAGGGAAGTCAAGGAAATTTCTATTACGAAAAGATCCTGGACCGACCGGGATTCGCACCCAGACACCTTCAGCATAGCTTTGCTTTGTAGCCGCGGACTCTAACCGCTCGGCTAAGGAAGGCCCCAAACAAATTTCATTACTTTTAAAAAACTCTTTGCATTGTCACTTACTCCGGGTGCCTCAGTAATATACTTAATGAGGATTTTTTATGTTTTAGCTAAGACTTGAGGAATAGGACGTTTAAGCGTATTCCATTTACTTTCGTAGGCTGTTGTAATGTTGATCCATTCCACTTTTTATGAACCTCATAATAATTAAAGTTGATTGGCAAAGAAAATTCTCATTTTTTAACGGGAAGCAGGCTATGTCCCAGCAGAGCTGTAATGCAAGATAGAAGAAGAAAACATGTAATGAATTCTAACCATGAAAGGAAACAGTGCTCGATTCGATATACTTCCACAGTACGAATAACTGAACAGTCGAACTTCCAACATGTTTAATCGAAGGAGTGTCCTATAGCTCATTAAATCCTCAAAATCATATAGGACAGTTCTGTTTTTAACTAAATGAAACCAATATATATGTATGTATATTTATTTTATGAACTTATACATAGAAATGAAACTTTCATCGAGCTTAAAGACCAAGGATAATGTACTCAAAAGAACAAAAATAAAAAATAAAAAAAAATGTTCGGGATCCATCGGTGGGTTTTTTTGGGGAACACGTCAAATGGAAGCTAAAAACCTTGTTGCAGTTTCCCGACCCGGTAGAGCAAAAACTACCATGAGCGAAAAGAGAGTCAGACCACAAACACTGAGGGCTAGTGCACCACGAAAATCTTAAATCAGCAAAATTCATTTTAAATGCGTATATTCAACATTTTGCCTGTCCTGGCCTCCTATTCTCGGTCCTGAGACCTCCTACGCTATCCTGTACTAGGATTCTTAAAAGCTAATATGCATTGCTCCTAAACTCTAGGACTCACTGACTCTGCATGCTCTTACGCCACCGGATAATCTTCCAGGGAAGCCTTGCGCCGGTCCTGTTGATGCTGCACAGCTGCCGCCTTCCTAGCCAACATATCCACCACCTTTCGATAGGCACATCCCGATCAAAACTCCCCAGGTTCAGCAAACCTCCGTATTACGCGTCTCGCCTGAATGTCGTGGCAACTCCGCTACGGAAATCCTCTGTCCTGCGCGCTATGCTTGGCGCGACTGCTCTTCGGGTGTGGGGTGGGTGATATTGCGAACGGAATGTTCGATTTACGACGCCGCGACCCTGCGACCTGTCTCGTCCTCTAGGCACGTTGAGTGCGCAAAACTGCAAGAAAGAAAAGAGCCCTGCAGGCGACGAAACGTCAGCAAATTCTCTGCAGATCAGCTAGCGCGAATCTTACCCTTCTAGAGGGGCTCTCTGCTCTGCGACGTGATCCGGTCTAAGTCGCTTCTGTCGGGATAGTTCTGGCGATCGAGTTGGCTTTCGGCTTGGCCGGTGATGATTCTCGACTTTCTCCTGCTCTTCACACGATTGTCTCCACCTAGCGTGTTTAATCCAGAGTCCGTGCGTGGACAGTCATCTAGATAATCGAATGAACAATTAACAGTTAGAGTGGCGAATCCAGCATCAGTTAAAGCTGGGCTCACCTATTTCCAATCGGGAATGATTTTCGGCAATGGCGGCCGACAATCCAGACGGTCTGGTTTTTCGACGAATCCCTCCTTCTTGGAAAGCACACGCGGATTTAGCTGCCAAATCAAAGATGGCGGAAATTAGTTTCGCAAAATTTAGGCCGAAGCCATGATCACTCGGCTCACTTTCTTTTGGCCTGTTGTTCTTCCATCTGGCCAATCGATTTCTTACGCAGGTTTCCGGGTGCTACACCTGCTCACAGGTCGAGAATAAGATCAGCTAATCCAGTGGGCCGTCTTCGAGGGGTTTTCTAACGAACGCACTTTGTTCAATTCCGAAATGGAAATTTTCACCGCCGACTGAACGGCACACGCGGTTTGGCTTACAGATGGAAGACAATTAAACTCCACTCCTTTGCGATCGTTCACTTGTTCTGCCGGCGGGCTTTAATGGTGTGCGTGCCGTGTTGAACTTAACTTCTCCAGCATGATGATGCCGATGGATCTTTCGCTCCATTCCTTCTCTCGTGCTCTCATGTGGTGGTGGCGACGCTTCTCACTTGTCCACGGTATGATCTCCTAGTGTGGTAGCTGCCTCTGGTTGGGATGATGGCTGTTCGAGTATGTGTACTGATACCGATTATCTCCCCAGTTTCTCCCAGCGTGATCGTGTTCACTGACTCTGCTGGCCGGTCGATGATCGTCATTGAATGATTGCAATGTACGTCGGCTGAATGTGGTGGCATGGCAAGGCTTTGCGGGGTTTCTCGAACCGAGTTTGACGGAGCAATGCAATTTGAATGTTGTATTTTTCATCGTTTGCTTAACAACTAATTAGGCTTTCAAAGCATACTATCTAAGCAAAACAAATTAAACGTAACATAACTCTACCGTAGCGGAAGAATTTTTCATAAATCGTTGATCAAGCGATTTATGAAAAATTCCAAAAACTTCGCTCATTCTTCAGGATGATGGTCAGAGACAAGTCGGTCAACTAAGCTCTTGAGCAGACCTCAAGCTATATCGTGTGCCTTAACTCTACTAAACTTCATCATACGCAAGCCTCGGCTGCTTGCCAAATCAAAACTCCACTATCGCCTTAATTATATAATCTTAGTCTATACCAAACTTTACACCAGCTGCGCCTGGCAGATTCTTCGACCTCTCAACTCGTCTCTGACCAAAGTCCTTGTCCAGCTTCATCAAATCCTACGGCCAATCATCATTCAAGTTGGATTCTAGCCTACTGTGTTGACTAAAATAGGCTTAATTTCGCACTAAACATTAAGAAGCTATATTTACAGACTAAGGAAAAATGGTTTTGTTTTGGTTTGTGCGGATATACTGAGAAAAGAAGCATTTCCGCGACTAAATCATCATGGGCCCGAGAAATAGGGTTTACCGCGCCCCTGGTCGCGTTACCTTTGGGATGAAGATTCCATGACGACCCCCAGATCTTTAACCCTTGGCCACGCATTCGAATTGACTGGAAACACTTGAGGGTTCGTGTGCACCGCTCCAGTCGTGGATTGGTTGGATTGCCGAGATCGTATTTCGTTTCTTCGTAGTGGTGCCACTCATAGCTCTATGTAGTGAGGGTGGTCGTATTGTTGATGTGCTCGATTTGTCACGATCGGCTAACGGCATGACCACTAGGTGTGTTTTGGTGTGAGCGTTTCTCTTCCTGGTTGGCAGCATGCTGCCGACATAGCTTGATGATGGTGCTTCTCGGGATGTCACTGCGCTTGATTCATTGTCCTGTTTTTGGTATCTAGAGCCTCCCTACTCACGACGGTTTTCAGGGTCCCAGTCTCCCTTGCCCGCTGTAGGCTGTCGATTTGCTAGGTGCTTGTAATGGTATTTGGAGCCTCCCTACTCACGATGGCTTTCAGGGTCCCAATCTCCCTCGCCTGCTGTAGGCTGATGTCTTGCTGCGTTATTCTTGTTGGTATTTGGAGCCTCCTTACTCACGATGGTTTTCAGGGTCCCAATCTCCCTCGCCCGCTGTAGGCCTCGCCTCGACTCCTCCTCTCTCAGTGATACCAGATGCGATTTCGCTGCGCCTGATAGTGGCCGTAAGCTTTGAGCCGCGTCGAACCGATGGTTGGTCGTCGATCTCCGACTCTCCACTCCTCCTATCCGAAAGCCAGCTGGTGCACTGCCGAGCTCCCTGCTCCCCGTTTCCAAAGACACAGGGTGCGATTTCTCCCGCTTCGCGAACGGCGCGCGGTACGCTTCCTGGCGCGATGGAAGTGTTTCGGTACCGCTCGTTGTTTCTCCTGCCTGCTACTGTACCTGTCCTGATTTCTGAAGGATGGGATCGCAAATCGTGTACTGTCTCTTGCGATGATCGTGATCTACAACAAAGCTGACGAAACGTCGAGGTGGAGAGGTAGTCGTATCGAAGTTATTGCTCATCACACCTGACTTCCTGTCATTTTCCCGCTTGGTACGTGTTTTGGAGCGTGGTACTCATGGTTAACAGGTACTGCCTGCGGACATAGCTTTAACGTTTCGGAACCTCGCTCGGATGAACGGAAATCCTTGCTATCGGCTCACCATCGGTGTCGCTGAGGTGAGTGTTATTGCAGCGGTTCGTCTCACTCAGTCTTCGTGGTTGATGCTCCCAAAATGGTGTTTTTGATCGCTACTGTTGTTGGTCTACAAGCACCGCCTGTGTACATAGTTCGTCCGGTCCGGAATCTCGCTTCTAGGAACGTAGATCCCCGTGGATGATGTCTTCAAATCGATGTAACGGAAGTGCAGAATCAGTTCGATTCTATGCCCTCCTGGTCGCTGTAATTGTGCCCAATGATGGTGTTTTTTCCAGCGTTCTGCTTCGTCGTTGACAGGCACCGCCTGTTTGCATAGCTTGAACACGTTCGCTTAGTCCGCCTTGATGTCCTTCGCGTGGAATCTTCCCTTCTTGCCGCTCAGAATATCTTCCAACACGTAGAGGTTCGTCCCGAGGATTTCCTTCTCGATCGCCGGAACAAATTTCGGCTCTAGTTTGCTGTTGATCTGATCCGCCTTTGACGAGAGAACGAATGATCGTCGCCAAACCAAATCTCCTACTTTGAACGCTACTGATCTTGTGCGAAGGTTGTATCGCTGCTTCGCACGCTGGTGGCTGTTCTTGATCCGCTCGATGATCAGCTTCTGGATTCGATGAATTGCTGAGAGTCTCAGGTCCTGCGCTACCTTCGGATCTTCTGGCGTGTTGAGCTCCTGCTGTGTGTAGAGGTCTGTGTGCAACAACAGGTTTCGCCCAAAGTTGGCTTCGTGCGGACTCACACCCGTTGCCTCGTGCCGAGCTGCGTTTATCGCCGCCGTGATTGCCGGTAGCTTTTCGTCCCACTCTCGATGATCGCCGTCCAGCAACGCCCGAATATAGGTTACTACGACGCGGTTGACGCGTTCGGCGTTGTTGACCTGTGGACAGTAGAAAGCTGTCTTCATGTGTTCAATCTTGTGCTTCGCCAACCAAGATTTGAAGACCATCGACTCGAATTGCTTCCCGTTGTCGGACAGTATCAGCCGTGGACGAGAAAACTTCAGACAAACTTCTTCTTCTAGGAACTCCACCATCTTCTGTGAATCCGCTGTTCGCATCGGCTTGACGACCACGTACTTGCTGACCCAGTCTACTACCAACAGCACCGTGTTGCCTCGTTTGGAACGTGTGAGCGGACCGACAAAGTCCACTGATATCATCTCCCATGGTGTTTTCGCCGGCTTCGGGTTTCTCATCTGTGGCATCATTCTGCTCCCCGGTGCTTTGCACGCTTTGCAGGTCGCACAGTTCCTGACATAATCACTAATTTCCTGCTGCATCTGCGGCCAGTAATAGTGGGCTTGTATCTTGTGCCAAGTCTTGTAGAAGCCTAGATGCGCCGCTGCTGGTTCGTCGTGAAATCTTCGGATCAGCTAGAATCTTTCTTCTTTCGGGATGACTTGCTTCCACTTGTGGTAGACTACACCGACTCCGTCCTTACAGCGGCAGCTCTTGAACAGCGTGTCGTTTGCTATGCGAAAGTCCGGGAACTGGTCTCCTTCGCTTTTCACCTTCTCCACCAGCTTTCTGTACCACGGATCTTGCACCTGATCTACGGTGAACACTGCTTCTGCTACCGTTCTCGAAAGAGCATCTGGAACAACGTTGATGGATCCCTTCCTGTACCGGATCTCGAAGTCGAACGCATTGAGACGCAACAGCCAACGGCTCATCAGCGCTGTCGGGTTTTTCATGGACTTCAAGTAGCTGAGCGCCGCATGATCGCAGTACACAATGAACCGGATTCCTTCCACGTATCCTCTAAACTTCTCGATCGCTCTGATCACCGCGAGACATTCCCGCTCCGTCACCAAATACCTCCTTTCCGACGACGAAAGCTTCTGCGAGAAGTAACTTATTGGGTGCTCCTCACTGTTGACCTCCTGCGTTAGCACCGCTCCTATTGCAGTGTCGCTGGCGTCGCACGCTATTGCGAATGGCTTGCTGTAGTCCGGCATTGCTAGCACAGGTGCCGAAACCAGGGCTGCTTTCAGTTTTAGGAACGCTTCTTCGGCGATCGGGTTCCATCGGAACTTCGTTTTGCCTGACGTCAGGTTCGTAAGTGGTGCCGCCAGTTGTGAGAATCCGGCGATGAAGCGTCGGTACCAATTACAGACACCGAGAAAACGCTGCACTTCTTTCCTTGTCGTTGGAGTTGGAAACTGCACGATCGCTTGGATCTTTTCATCGTCTACACGCCAGCCTTGTTCGTCAATCACGTAGCCGAGGTACTTCATGCTCTCCCTGCAAAACTTCGATTTTTCCGCCGAAATCGTGAGATTTGCTTGGCGTAGCCGGCGGGCTACTTCTTCTAGAAGTGCTATGAGTTCCTCGAAGGTCTCGGAGCAGATGATGATGTCATCGAGGTAATGAAATACCAGTGGTTCTAAGTCGGTGAACAGGTGTGTCATAAGTCGCGCCAGAGCTTGGCTAGCTGTACATAGTCCGAATGGCACCACCTTGAACTGGAAGTGGCCTCTAGATGGGACGGTGAATGCTGTTAGCGGCCTCGAACTGGAATGGAGAGGTAGCTGCCAGAAGGCATCCTTGAGATCGATGGACGAGATATACTTGCTGCTTCGGAGGTTGTTGGTGATCGCCGCGATCTGGGGAATCGGGTAGCCCTCGTTCACCATGATGGAGTTGAGGTGTCTAGCGTCCAAGCAGACGCGATACTGCCCAGTCTTCTTCTTGACGGCAACCAGCGGGTTGTTCCATGGCGAGAACTGCGCCTCCTCGATCACATCCAGCGCTATCATCCGGTCAATCTCCCTATTCACCTCATGCAGAACATATGGCGACATGGGATAGTGCCGTTGCTTCCGTGGCGGTGCGTTTCCTACGTCTATTCGATGCTCGTACAGCCTGGTACGTCCTAGCTTGCCTTCAACCGCTTTCGGGAACTTTTGGATCGCCTGCTCTAGACGTCTCTTCTGTTCGGGACAAAGCTGCTTCATCTCTTGTTCTTCGCTGCCTTCTTCCTCTTTCTGCTGGGATTCGACTGTGCAACACACCGCTTTAACTCCAAACTTTTCCCAGAAGTTCATTCCGAGAATGATGCAGTCCGGAATGGAGGGCACCAGTAGCACCGGAAGAACCTCGTTGCGGTTGTTGTAGACAATTGGAAGATAAACGAAATTGGTTATTCTATGTTTTGTGCCGTCCGCCGTTTTTATTCCGCAACAGACGGTTCCTTTCTGCAAACCGCATTCTTCTGCTAGCGTGGCCCTTGCTCCTCCTAGCAGAGAACAGTTCGCTCCGCTGCCCAGCAAGGCTGTTAACTCCTTTCCGAGCACTGAGATAACGGCGTGCGGTCGATTGTCGCTTCCGGGGTTGATGATGATGGAGTTGATGTTGTCGAATTCGGGAATGCCGGAGGGGTCTCCGAGTTGTGCGGAGAGCTGCTCCCCTCTACTGCTGGTTCTCCGCTGGATAGTTTACCGCGTCCGTGCGGCACGTGAAGCAACTGCGCAACGAGTAGCCTTTCCGTCCACACCGGTAGCAGAAAAGGATCGCTTGCGGTTTTGGGCAGTCCATGAATCTGTGGCCTTCCTCGTCGCAGTTCCAGCAAACCATCGCTAGCCGCTGGTTGTTCGGAGCTCCTTGCTGTTCTTCATGGCGACTTTCCGGTTGCCTGATCGGTTCTGGCTGTAGGCGGTAGCTCCGCCGGTCGCTCTCGTTCGGTTCTTGCACCGTGTTTGGCATCCACTGCTGCGCTTGCCAGCCCGCTCTGCTTCGAGCCTGTTCCGGCTGCTGTTGTGGTTGCCCGTTGCTGATATGGCGCCGTTTGTGGCCGCTGCTGCTGTGCTTGCGCTTCCCTTATTTGCTGCCTCCCTGTTCTCAGAACGTCCGCCTCGGTACGGTTGTACCTGTCCGTCAGCCTTGACTGCCTTTCGTCGCGTGCGGCAAAGCTTGGCCTCGTAGTTCTCCGCTCTAGGTTAAGCTTCAACGTGTTGACTTGCTCCACCAGCTCGTCAATTGTGTGTTGCCAAGGGTCTTCGCAATGCTCTTCACCTGGTTCCTGTTCGGAAATGCTTTCTTCCGCCTCCACCACATGGATTCTGCCGAAGCGCTGTGGCTGCTGCTGATGTTGAATCGGTGGCGGTCTGTTGGTCGATACTGGCGTGGCGAAGTTCGGTTCGAGTAGCGCACTATGCGGAATCGGAATTCTGCGTTGTCTGTTCAGGAGCATTCTCGTTTCGTCGTATCCGGTGGATACTTCCACCATTTCTTCCAATGAAAGTGGTCTTGCTGCTGTGACGATCGCTGCGTAGTTTTCGTTCATATTCTTCTTCACCAGAAAGAACTTCTCGTCGTCCGGAATAGGTGGATCCACAAAGCGGAAAAGAGCCGATATATCACGATAGAATTTTGCGAAAGATTCCTCTTTTCCTTGGAATCTGAAGCTGGCTTCCAGGCGAAGAATTTGGGAGTAACCGCTGGGCAAAAACTCTCTGCGGATCTCTCGCTTGAACTGTTCCCAGGTTCGCAACAGGTTCTGCGACGTTGCCCGTGCGTACCAGTCGATGGCGTCCTCTTGGAGAAGATGCTTGATGGAGCTCAAAAGTGTGGCATCGCTCATTCCTTCCGACCTCGCGAAGGTCTCTACGCGATCCAAGAATACGTTGAGTGACGTCGTGTCCTTTTCACCACGGAACTTAAACGGCCAGTTGTGCGCCGCCTTTTGCATTCTCTTTTCGTCCACTCGCTCCGGCGCCGGTCGTTCTCGGTGAATCAATCATTCCAGATCATCTCGCATACGGTAGTATTCTTCCCGCATCCGCTGTTCTCTCTCCTGCATCTCCGTTATCCTTGCTTGCAGTTCACGGGTTTCTAGCGACTGGTGTTCCCGTGTCGTGGAGTTCCATGGATTGCGATCCCGGGGATGGTAGGGAGGTGGTGGTGATGTGGCTTGCTGTCTAAACTCTCTTTCGCCAGTGTCTTCGTTGTGTCGTGTTCGAAACGAGCTCGAAAACAGCAATCCTTGTCCTTGTCCACCCGAGAATGACGTCACAGGTGGTGGTGTGGAGTCTTGCCTCGAAGTGTCGCCCACTGGAATCGTGGCATCTGTCGTTCCTCCGACTGCTCCTTCGTTCTCGTCACTGCTTCGTCTCACTGCGCCGGTTTTTTTTTTTCGTTTATTTGGCTCACACGCCGTATTCAGCATCACAGAGCCGATTCTCAGTTTCTATTACTAATAGAAAAATTCAAACCCTTTACAAGTTTATTATTCGATAAACCCATTTCAATTTCCGTATGACCCGTGTTTGGGGAACACTGATCAGAGCAAGCCTTTTTTGTTGCACTCTTCTCGTTGACCCGCCTCGATCGCCGTCGCTTATTTGTAGCCTCATTGTGTTCGGTGGATGAGTTTGATCCATTGTCATCATCAGTCCAGTCGTCGTCGTTCTGTTGTTTCGCTTCTGCTGGGTCATTTGCACGAACAAGAGATGGTGATGTTTGCCGGTTGTTGTTTATGGAAGGGAAATCATCCTGATTGAACAATTCGTCGGACGATTTTGATGCTGTCGATGTTTGCGGAGATTTATGAGCGGGTGCAGCAATTGAATTTGCACACTTTCTGCCAGGATGAGATGGCTCGGCGCATCGCTGGCATGATTTGGACTGGCCGATATATGAGACCATAGTAGGTTCATTTTCTATAGTGATGAACGATGGAATTTCGCGGAGTAAATTCATCCTAAGTACTCGCACTCCGTTTGAAACACCGGGAAAATAGTGCTTCCACTTATCATTTCTAATGGAGATTACCTCTCCATACTTCATCATATGGTCCGCGATGGTAACTTGACTCATCGACGGTGGGAGGTCATGAATTCGAACCGTCACTGCGTCACAATCGATGTAAACCGGAATTCGGAATTTCGTGTTTCCATAAAGCATTGTTCGTTTCCAATTATGCTCTAATTGGTACCGAGCGACAATCTCTTTCGACTTCATTTCGATGAGCACACAGTTGCGCGTGTGATACAACTGTATGCTCTTAATATCAGTAAGCTGGAGCTTTATTTCATTCTCCAAAAATTGCTGTACATTTGCCACATCAGGGCGAATGGGGAGAACACTGAAGTCAACCACTAGAGTGTTATTCCGAGCACTGCACATTTTCCACAAACTGCAAACGAAAGCGAGAAAGGCAAAGAAGTACGTCCGACGCGTGTGAAGTTAGGCTGGCAACTGCTGCGCCGGTTGATGGCGCTTGACTCACAACACTCTCACTTCTTGGCACACCATTCACTACACTTGTTCCGTTGATTTTGTTCAACAGCACGTCGACATGCACGTTTAGCATGCCATGCGCTTCCCGCAAGTCACTCGGTTCTATGTTTGAGTTCTATGTTTGATTGGGAACTCATAACATGTTCCGAACTAGTGGGCTTACTATCTCTGAGGTTCTCCTCTTGGATTAGAGCCTTGAGGCGGAGAACTTTCCCTCTGTGGGTGGTCGGACCTAGGTAGACTACGTTGCGTAAAGCCAACTCGTAGGTCACTTCTTCGTCAGTCAAATGTGTATAATCCATATCTTAATATCAAATATTATGCGTAAGGGTTAAAATATCCTTGATTATCAAGGCCGGATAATCAAATGCACAAAACCAAAAAGTTCATAAAACCAAAAAATCGCTTACGGTAGCTAAATGTTGTGGATTTTCAGTTGGGCGCCAGTGTTGCAGTTTCCCGACCCGGTAGAGCAAAACTACCATGAGCGAAAAGAGAGTCAGACCACAAACACTGAGGGCTAGTGCACCACGAAAATCATAAATCAGCAAAATTCATTTTAAATGCGTATATTCAACATTTTGCCTGTCCTGGCCTCCTATTCTCGGTCCTGAGACCTCCTACGCTATCCTGCACTAGGATTCTTAAAAGCTAATATGCATTGCTCTTAAGCTCTAGGACTCACTGACTCTGCATGCTCTTACGCCACCGGATAATCTTCCAGGGAAGCCTTGCGCCGGTCCTGTTGATGCTGCACAGCTGCCGCCTTCCTAGCCAACATATCCACCACCTTTCGATAGGCACACCCCCGATCAAAACTCCTCCGGTACAGCAAACCTCCGTATTACGCGTCTCGCCTGAATGTCGTGGCAACTCCGCTACGGAAATCCTCTGTCCTGCGCGCTATGCTTGGCGCGACTGCTCTTCGGGTGTGGGGTGGGTGATATTGCGAACGGAATGTTCGATTTACGACGCCGCGACCCTGCGACCTGTCTCGTCCTCTAGGCACGTTGAGTGCGCAAAACTGTAAGAAAGAAAAGAGCCCTGCAGGCGACGAAACGTCAGCAAAATTCTCTGCAGATCAGCTAGCGCGAATCTTACCCTTCTAGAGGGGCTCTCTGCTCTGCGACGTGATCCGGTCTAAGTCGCTTCTGTCGGGATAGTTCTGGCGATCGAGTTGGCTTTCGGCTTGACCGGTGATGATTCTCGACTTTCTCCTGCTCTTCACACGATTGTCTCCACCTAGCGTGTTTAATCCAGAGTCCGTGCGTGGACAGTCATCTAGATAATCGAATGAACAATTAACAGTTAGAGTGGCGAATCCAGCATCAGTTAAAGCTGGGCTCACCTATTTCCAATCGGGAATGATTTTCGGCAATGGCGGCCGACAATCCAGACGGTCTTGTTTTTTCGACGAATCCCTCCTTCTTGGAAAGCACACGCGGATTTAGCTGCCAAATCAAAGATGGCGGAAATTAGTTTCGCAAAATTTAGGCCGAAGCCATGATCACTCGGCTCACCTTCTTTTGGCCTGTTGTTCTTCCATCTGGCCAATCGATTTCTTACACAGGTTTCCGGGTGCTACACCTGCTCACAGGTCGAGAATAAGATCAGCTAATCCAGTGGGCCGTCTTCGAGGGGTTTTCTAACGAACGCACTTTGTTCAATTCCGAAATGGAAATTTTCACCGCCGACTGAACGGCACACGCGGTTTGGCTTACAGATGGAAGACAATTAAACTCCACTCCTTTGCGATCGTTCACTTGTTCTGCCGGCGGGCTTTAATGGTGTGCGTGCCGTGTTGAACTTAACTTCTCCAGCATGATGATGCCGACGGATCTTTCGCTCCATTCCTTCTCTCGTGCTCTCATGTAGTGGTGGCGACGCTTCTCACTTGTCCACGGTATGATCTCCTAGTGTGGTAGCTGCCTCTGGTTGTTCGAGTATGTGTATTGATACCGATTATCTCCCCAGTTTCTCCCAGCGTGATCGTGTTCACTGACTCTGCTGGCCGGTCGATGATCGTCATTGAATGATTGCAATGTACGTAATTCTCGAACCGAGTTTGACGGAGCAATGCAATTTGAATGTTGTGTTTTTCATCGTTTGCTTAACAACTAATTAGGCTTTCAAAGCATACTATCTAAGCAAAACAAATTAAACGTAACAACCTATATTTTCGTATGATGAAAGATTTAGCGATGCCTATTTTTTTGTGATAAACCTTTCCCATTTACACGCCGTGAACTTTACTCTTAAATATTCACGATAAAATGACTATGGAAAGTAAGACGATGAAATCGATCATTAGGGTTCACTTGCTAGTTTCGAGAAATTGTTGAACAGACAAGGAAAGTGACTTTTTTCATTAAGGATATATGAACGTAAAGACCTGAAATTAACTAGAACTACTACTAAACAGCCTAATTTTGTAAAGACTTCACGACAATTGACATTTAAGACTCTAATCTTACGTAATAGACAGGAGTAATCAAAATAGCACTTAAATGACAAATTAGTCAAAACCATTTCGACTAGACAGTATAAGTAATGACACTACTACACTACTATTTAAAAAATTCTGATGGAGCTGCTGATTTTCACAATGCTTCCTTTTCTCAGAAGCAAAGAATACGAGTATTTGTAAAAAACTACCACGTCACAATACTAATTAAAAAACAGTGTTCATGTGGGCATCATAGCCTAGTCCGTCTAAGTTTTGGTCCTGGTAGAGGGGAAACTTGGCAAAAGCCAGACCGAGGGTTCAGCCTTGACAAGTTAAGGGGCCATTCAAAAATGACGTCCATCATTTGGGGGAGGGAGGGGGTTTACGAAAGTGTGACAGTACGTGTATACACGGAGAAAACGGAAAACCCATATTTGAGTATTTTTTAACTCACTTTTGAGTTATTTTTCTCTCCCCATTTCATTCGCTCCTTCTATTGTTGTCAGAGAGCGAAGAGCAAAACAACCCAAAAACCGAACCTTAGTGCGTTACCTCAAATTTGAGTAAGTGGCACAGTACTGGAAGTTGAGTTATTTGATCTGCCGATTGAGTGAAAACAACTTAGCCAGTAAGTATTTTTTCGCATGGCTGTAAATGCAAACAACTTATACCCCATCAACTCAAAATTAGGTTAACGCACGAACCCCCGGAATTGAGTGGAATGAACTCACTTTTGAGTACTTCATTTTCTCCGTGTAAGGTATTGGAAAATGCGTGACAGAGGGGGGAGGGGGGGTCTAGAAATCTTGAAAAACGATGGACGTCTTTTCTGAACCGTCCCTAAGCTGTCAGGCAGCTACAACTGAATACCATATTGCGGCGCTCATTTTAAATCCACATCCAGCGGCGGCGGTAACGCGCAGAAGATATGCGCGCAATTCAAACGCAACGTCAAAATTCAAGTAGGCTTGGATTTTTTCGTTCTTCAAGGACGCAAATGTTTCAAATTTGCTAAATCTGAATCATTTGGTGATTTTCATTATCAGTGCGACGGTATATCGACATTTTCAGATAATCGCATTACGTGGATTTATCTTGCAGAGCACAATACAAAAAAAAAGATTTCAGGTTGCCGCGTAAATATTTTGTGTTCTCAAATTTTGGTTTCATAAGGTGAATTTATGAATTTTAACATGATTTCTAGTGGCGAATTTTCATAATTTCGATAGTCCATTTGCCTGAGTGTTGAAAACTATTGTTCAAGATAATTGAAACAAAAAATCCTTGCGCAAATAAAAAAAACTCGCGGAAACTCACCAACGTGTGAAAAAAATCATAAATCGGTTCATTAACAAAAAAGTTACAGCCCCGTCAAAGTGCTCTGGGGTCATATTTACCCCCAACTCAGGGAAAGGGTTAAGCTGGATAACTATCCATAAACGTTAGAAGTATATGTTTATGTACATAATAATATTTTTTCTTTTTTTCAGGTTCTAATAAAAAAATTTTGACTGTAGAAAAAGTGAGCGCTCTAAGCACTATTCTGGAAGCATTTGGAAATGCACAAACATGTCTTAATTACAATGCAACGAAATGCACCCAAATTTTCAGTTTAGATTTCGACAACTATGGACAGTTAATTTCTGCTTCGGTACAAATATTACTTTTAGAGAAAATTAAAATTAGAAGACAATACGAAATTGAGCAACATACATTCCACGTATTTTCACGTTTACTACTCGGTGCTGAAGGACATCTCCAGAAAGAACTGTATCTGGAAAATGATGGCTTTCCCAACAATCTCTTCATAAAGCTATCCGATAAACTTGAGGATAAACAAAAAGCCTCATGCGATTTCTTCAAACTACAGCAGGCCTTCAAAGTACTCAATATGGATCCGTCATCAGTAAAATCAGTTTGGTGTGTGCTCGCTGCAATATTTCATCTGGGAAATGCCAATTGTACGATAACAGGCACGCAATCAAATACACGAGTGCAGTTTGCTGAACCGTCACATGCTAGAAAGGCAGCTACCCTATTAGGAGTTTCGATGGAGGAATTGACAAACACAGTATTTGCAAATGCAATTTCTGAGCAACCGGGTGTGCAGGATATACTCACATCTGCTTTGGATAGTTTAGAAGCTCTAGTGGTTGGATTATATTCTGAAACTGTATCAGCAGTTGTAGCTTTATTGAACAAAGCACTTACAACATCCAATGCAACAACAGCATCTATTTTATTAGTAGATATGCCAGGGTTTCAAAATCCTTCCGATTATGATGTGCAAAACGAAGCATCGCTTTCTGATTTAAAACATAATTACTTACAAGAACGGTTACAATCACTTTTCCACCATGTTGCCGTCGATATACCTCTCAACCGATATGCACAAGAGCTAGTAGAAATAGGGTATGAGCCTCTTCATGAAACATGTTCAACTTCTTTAATAAATTTACTCGATAAAACACCACAAACCCATGTAGTGCGTACCTCGCAAAACAAACGGGATCAGGATAGACGTGGTTTGTTATGGATGTTGGATGAAGAAATCATGTATCCCAATGCTAGCGATGATACATTTTTGGAAAGATTGTTCTCCTCTTACTCTGATCGGGAGAGCCAGATGCTGCTGGAAAAGGGACCGAAAGAGCACCAATTTATTCTACAACATATGCAAGGAACAAATCCTGTAACATATAATTCATTAGGCTGGCTTAAAGAAAGTCATGAACATCCAACAACTAGTAAAGCTGCTAGCTTACTTCAAGTAAGTTCAAAGCCAGAAATTAATAGTCTTGTTACAGTTTGCTTCAGACGCAGCGGAAGTGCAGTTCATTTTAGTTCTATTGTTTGTCCTGATGACAATAAATCTTTGCGGCGTGTTTCAAGTATAAGACGATCGTTCGCATCGAGTGGAGTAAAGCGAAATTCGCTAATGATGCGAGTTAAGTTCACTGTGGATAATATTATCGACACTTTAAGACGAACCGGAACACATTTCACTCAATGTTTCATATTCCATAATAATTCTGGAACAACTGGATACGTGCATTCAAATACCAAAGGAATACATAATAAAGAAATTTTAAACATTTCGCTTCTACGAAATCAGGTAAGAAATGGCAACAAATTTATATAAAAATCATAAAAACATTTTTTATATATTTATAAATATATTTTATATGTAATATTGCAGTTACGAGGATCGGGAGTATTACAATCTTCACGTTTATATCGTTCAGGATTTCCAATAAGTGTACCATTATCCGAATTCGTTTGCCGTTTCGGATTGCTTGGTGATGCTGGTGGAAATTTGACAGTTCAAAATATTTTGAACTTTAACGAAATAGACTCATCTGTTTATCGAATTGGTACTAGTCAGGTAAGTGACCAGAATTTCATTATTCATAAATACAGTCAACTCTTCAACACTTCATATTCTTAGTTTAAGAACCGTAGTAGGGAAGGTGTACCGCTATTCGCCATGTACCGTCAAACGGGGTGACTTGCAACACTTTTCAACTTCAATCAACCAAAACCATGATCTAAACATCATATAAAAATATAAATTAGAACTTTTAATGGCCGGCCCACCTACAGAATGGGATGACAGAAGATTGAATCGAATTATTTTGTCATATCAAAAGTCATCAAAAAGGTGAATTTTTTTAAATGTCATGCGGGGTGACTTGCAACACTCAATGCTAATTTACTTTTTGCCAACAAAATGTTGGTGTTTTTTATTTGTCACACTTGTTAAGTATTGTTATTCATGTATTTAAAGCATTGGAAACAGTTCAACAGCATTTTGAATAACTTTTTGTAAGAAAATAATTGAGCTACTTTTGTATGGGAAAAAGATGTGTTAAATCATCAAGATCGAATACCTTAACTGAATAATATTTTTAATGAGTGTTTGTTGCTGATTGATGAATTATTACTCTTTTGATTATAAAGTAGACCTAACACAAAAGTTTTTCACTTTTATAAAACTCTAAATTGCTTGGAAATAAAGTGTTGCAAGTCACCCCGCATAGGTACATTTTTATTAAAAATATGGTTATTAAAAACTTGTTGCTACAATTTCGTAAAATAAAATTCGTCATATTATCAGTTATTAGTTACAGAAACACCAGGTAGAGTATTACTTTTGTATATTAAATCTATCCCATGTTTTTAAGTCACGATTTCGAACCTTCATCAAGCATCAGTTTCAAGTAATTTTAATGAATCATGTTTAATGTATAAAAATATTTATGATAACAGCTTTAATCGTGACTCTTACTTGAATTGTAAGTCAAACGTATTGAAGCACGGATTTGAAACGAATTTTCTTTTGAAATTTGTGTTTTATAGCGAAATTCAGTTGTTAGTTACAATGTGTTGCAAGTCACCTCGCCGTTGCAAGTCACCCCGTTTGACGGTATCAGTTATTTGCCACCCCGAATTATATACCGTTTTACAACATATATGATTGCCAATTGTTCAGTGTTCGCTAAATTGCTTCAAGATGACACGGAAACATTTTTGGAAACTGCAAAATTTTCTCGAAAATAATAGAAAAAAATCATTTTTCTTAAAATGTTTTCTCCTTTGCACCTATTTTTCGCCATGGTGTTCCTGATTCGCCACCCTCCATAAGAAATCAACGTAGGTGGCGAATTCAGGAACCGAAATCAAAATCGTGGCGAATACCCCCATTTTTTTTTTTTTTTTTTGTTTTTTTTTTTTTTTGTATGGTATTCAGTTGGAGCTGCCTGACAGCTTAACTTGTCAAGGCTGAACCCTCGGTCTGGCTTTTGCCAAGTTTCCCCTCTACCAGGACCAATACTCAGACGGACTAGGCAATGGCGCCCACATGAACACTGTTTTTTATTAGTATTGTGACGTGGTAGTTTTTGAAAAGTACCCATATTCCCTTGCTTCTGAGAAAAGGAAGCATTGTGAAAATCAGCAGCTCCATCAGAATTTGTTTGAAATAGTATAGCATTACTAATAGTCTAGTCGAAATGGTTTTGAATAATTTGTCATACAAGTGCTATTCTGATTACTATTGTCTTTTACGTAAGATTAGAGTCTTAAATGTCAAGTGTCGTCAAATCTTAACAAAATTAGGCTGTTTAGTAGTAGTTCTAGTTAATTTCATTTTTTGTTGTTAAAAGTATTTATTGGTCATTAGGTTCATATATCCTTAAAGAAAAAAGTCGCTTTCCTTGTCTGTTCAACAATTTTTCGAAACTAGCAAGTGTACCCTAATGATCGATCTCAGCGTCTTACTTTCCATAGTCATTTTTATAGTGAATATTGAAGAGTAAAGTTACCTTAGGCTTCTATTACAGTCTCCTACAAGATTCACTTTTCGGTGGCAAATGCAATGCTTCACAACGCCTACTTTCTACTTGTAAATTTTGCGAAAATGAAGCTGGAATTAGATTATTTATACCGCTGTTACAAAAGAGGTATTTCTTATTATGGCAATGTAAAAACCATATTAAAATAAGATTGTCGCCACTTATTTCTACTCAGTGAATCTACTAGTCATTTTCCTAAGAGTTCCTAAGTATTCCCTACGTCGTATATGATAACGATGTATCTAGCTAGCTAATAGTAAGAGTGGCTACGGATCATTCTGGTTAGCAAAAGGCAAACTGAACGTCACCAATAGTATTAATGTCCACTTCGAATAGATTAATTATTTGAAATGGGCATCAATTCTATCAATGACGCAGAATGTCCGTTGGATCACATCCGAGATATTATTGCGTCTATGCCATATGAATTATGACGCGGCTTTAAGCAAAAAATGCCAAAATGTGATACCACCACTACAGGTTACGCCTTTGGTTTCCATCATATGGGCTAATGGATTATGCCCTCCCATCGCGGCAAGGTCGCATAACCAAGGGGAGGATAATACTGGTGCCACCCCCATTTTTAATACAAAAACAATGTTTCTGATTAGTTTTTATATTTTCCCTGCTGAGCATAGATTGAAAGCTTTCGTTTAATGCATTGACAGTAACCAAAGGTCTTTTGATTTATGTATAAACAATATTTCCTTAGGGTGGCCAAAACTGGTACACCTCCCCTAGTATTGTCTGTTTCATGGACAACAAAACGCTACGCCAATTTTCTAAAAGACTGGCAAAATCGTCGCCAGCAAAGGAATCAAAGGTGATTTGCCTTTGTGACTAATGAGCGGTCCATTAATTACGTAAGGGTTTATGGGGGAGGGAGGGTTTGAGATTTCTGAAGCGCCATCTAATTTATTTTTAATATCTTATCCGATTGGTATTTGGTTTGAAAAATCCCTAAAACGGACCGCCCCTAATGAAACGTCAAATTCGCAGCTGATTGGCTGGCAATGATTTACAAACAGTCGTTTTCGATAAGGTGCAAAATTCAAATTTCCTTTACTTCCCAGGGCATAGAGCATCATCGTACTTGCCACATGATATTGTGTATTTCTTTCACCACTGGACTGCGAAGTGCGGCCTCATAGGTGCGAAAGTGTGAATAAAAGTGCGGGATTGCATCGGGTCACGTTGTTGTTTTCAGAGCACTTATTTTCTGATTTACAAAGAATAAGTCCCCCAAAGGCACCTACCCGATTTGATGCCATTGCGCACTTTTATTTGCGTTTCCGCACTTATAAAAACTTCTGCGATAGTCCAGTGGTGAAAGAAATGCGCAATATACGAATGCGCACATGGCAACTTCGGCAAAGAAAGCTCTCAGTTAATAACTGTAGAAGTGCTCATAAGAACACTAAGCTGAGAAGAAGGCTCTATCCTAGCGAGGACGTAATGCCAAGAAAAGGAGGAGGTTATTTATCATGACTATTGGGGTATTTGCCCAAAACTTCACGCAGCGTTCCCCTGAGGGAATGACGCACAGTGCTTTGAATGTATGGGACCTCGGGACAAAAGTCAGTAATGGAAATCGTATAGTTGAGATTTTTCGGATCATGAAGACCTTCAAAAAGTAACCCGCCATTCGTTTTGGCAGCCTGTTGAGATTGCAGCTCCCAATTTCAAAGTAATAAAACTCAGTTTGCAAAGTTAGCAATGATCTGGAAAAGTATCACTATATAGGGTGCAGAACCACTTGGGCATTTCCATGATTCACTTTGGCAGGGGGGTTTTTCTCGGCCGAATTGTCTGGAACTCCACTACAACGCATATTGTGGCCAAATATGAGCTTTGTAGCTTTAAAAAAACCCCACTTCCGAAGTGAATCAAAAGTGGCAAGAATTGGGTCCGGCTCCCTATATCCACATGTAGAAAGTATGCAGATACTTTTTCAGCTACATGCAGAAGAATTTCTTCATGTTGCGATTACTATCCTGTTAATTATTTTTACTTACGCACAAATAGTTGTTTCAAAGTAAAATTAACTTACGCCAACACTAAATTAACGTGAAATCACATATCCCTAGACAGGAAAAATAGTGCAGGTGCTAAGATGACCACCTCTCACGCAGGAGACCACGTATCAAGTTTGCCGACGCGCACTTTGTTCTGATTTTTGCAATGATTCTTTTAGTTCGATAAAGCAGTAACGAATCTTTTCACATATGTTAATAAAGCAGAACAAAATGCTGAGTAAACATTGCAAAATATTGTTCACTCAATTAGATTCACTTTGCGTCAACTAAGTATATGTTCTCCGTGTAGGTACTTGGTTTTCATTGTTTCGAAATTGTGACATGTTTTGGGAGCAATCATCTACGACGCACAAATTTGAATTAAATTAACATAAATGAGGTCGTGTATATTTTTAGCTCTACTCCCTTCAAATTGCACTCTGTGAAGTCAGTTTTCCTTATAGCAAGTCTTTACAGTATTGAAATCAGGGAGTGAAATTATCGGTCACGGCGATAATCATAAGCCTATCGCTCAAGCCGATTTTCCGGCGAAAAGAGACGTGCGATAATATCCTACCCGTCCAGTACTGCGAGAGTGTGCTCTCACGAGATCTGCAGCAGCGAATTTATATTATCACCAGCAACGAAAAGTTGGCTTCCTTCTTTTCTTCTCTTGTTTCATCGTTTTGAGTGTCCTTTGCTTCCGCATGTAGCTTTTATATACCAAATTCCTCTCCTCCTTCGTTCAGCTGACGTGGTCGAGTGGTTATGGTGCACGCGCGTTTTGACAATGTTTTTGCTCATGGATATGGGTTCGAACCCCGTCGGCGGCAAACATTTTTGTTATTTCCCGTCTGATAATTATCGCGATAAGTTTAGAGCCGATAAAGTTGGATCAGTGCATATTATCGGATCGATCTTGGCTTCTCGTCAGCACAATGATCAACAATTATAGCAGTTCACGAAATCTGTTTCTCGCAGATAAAGGCGGCAATTAATTGTCGGGTTGCTTGAAAAACGCCTATTTTCGTCTCATTTACGTGATAATTTCATTCACTGATTGAAATATGGAAATTCTGAATTCAAAATACAGTCAAACCTCCATGAGTCAATATCTGAAGGGACCATCGATTCATGGAAATATCGAGTCATGGAACAGAAATGCTTTGAAAAGCTGTTTGGAGGGATCATCATAATAACCATGAAATTAAGTTTTTAGTATATTATGGTATAAATTCCCTAGGAAAAATAAATTAATGTTCTTGTACCAAACTTTTTTTTTCGTTCACGGCATAGTAATGTTTTTAGCCAGTGCTGTAAACACCATTAACCCTTCCTTTCCCACAGCTTTGTTCGACAATTTAACTGCCAAAATATGGTTTCTAAAAAAAGTGCTTGAACAAAAGTTGTTGCAAATGAGCTGTATTATTCAAAATCATCATAAAAAATTTGATTGTTTTTCAATAGTTAGTTGATTGTTTTTCAATAGTTTGACACTTAGGTCACTTATTTCGATGTTTGATGAGACAAATGAGCGTATAAATTTATTCCAATCATTATTGAGCTAATCGTAGCAATTCGGTTTAGTTGGCGTTCGTCAAAAATCGGTGGATCACCTGTGCTACCATGGGAAAGAGAGGGTTAACAAACTATCCAAAACACAAATGAATCGAATGTTTCCGAATCCCTAACAGCACATCATGAATAACAGAAACAGCTGTTCTATCTGTTTGAACAATGACATTTTGTTTTATTTTTCGGTGTCAATTGTTACACTCGCACGGTGCACCGTCGGGAATAATCGAAAACGACATAAGTTTTGATAGGGAGTCGGATCCTATTCTTGGTACTTTTGATTCACTTCGGCAGTGGGTTTTTTTTTTTTTTTGAAAGCCTGAGCTCATATTTGGCCACAATATGCGTCGTATTGAAGTGCTTTTTGTTGCAAAGTTTCATTACAATTCGGCCGATAAAAACCCCCCATGCCAAATTGAATCATGGAAGTGCCCAAGTAGCTCTGCACCCTACGTGGTGTACAATTCGGCAGTTAAACCACGTCACGAGTGGTGTAGGGGGAGATCCCCCAGTGCCGGACAGCACCCAATACCGGACAAAGTCGAAACATTGAGAAATCATGGTCCAATCAAGATGGTGTATTAGTAGAAAAGGAAGCTATTGTGTAGACTAATGTTTGCGTAGAATAACACATCCTTGAAATATGCATCCTTTTTTAAAAAAAGTAGAAAAGTTTGAAAATCTTTAAAAAAAATGACGTTTATTTTTAATTTTGAGCCTATTGAGTAATTGTTTTGAATATGAAAAAAACACTTTGGATCTCGCAAGCATGATCGAACACAATCCTAATTTGTTAGTATGAATGTATTTTGTACCATAATTGAAGTAAATATGGACAAATTACAATTTTGGTTAGGTACCTCCTGTCCCTCAGCTTCGGACAGCTTGATTTGTTATATGATATCTTTGTAATTATTGCATCAGTGTCTCAAAATACTTTCATTTTTCATGGGTTCCGTCGACCATGGTATCAAACATGCAATAAAATTAAGAAGAATGAACATTCATAACAACATCGTAAAATGTGCTATTTTTCATCATATATGAAAGAGGTTTTTGATAGGCATCTTGCAAACTAAGAAAAACTCAAATTATTTTTGTAAATGTTGCAATTGCATTGAATTGGTAATTATAAACGATTTCTATAGTGTACACATTCAATGATGTTCAAATTTACAGAATTCGAGGCATTTCCAGATCGTGTCCGATATTGGGTGCCACCTTTCAAGATCGATCAATTTGGTACTAAAATACATCATCAAAACTCAATGTCAAAATTCATATTTATATTTTCAAATTTATTTTTGTACACTATAAAAATGATAATATTTATCATAAATGGGTAACACGAGCCCATCAAATCAATATTTTTCGAATTATGAATTTAGTGGCTTAAGTGTCCGGTACTGGGGGATCTCCCCCTATTCTCGTCTGAGGAAACGCAGTGTTGATAATGGATCGTGATGATTATGATACACGCGTGCATACAACTCGTGTACGACAACTCGTTTGAAATCATCCGTTGGGCATGGTTCATCATTTGTTAAATACAGCGAACCAAGACGTATTTCCTATTGAAGTCACCAACAGAAAAATCAATTGTGACAGCACATGTTAGCTCAGAGATGAGTTACCAAGACAGTAGCTCCCCTACGAAAGTAAGGTTCTTGAGAGAATGCAACTTGGACTGTAGCATTTTGCCCGGGTCTGCAATGATTGATCATTGCTGTTATTTTATGCTGAAAAGGACATGAGCTATCCTAACCATAGCCACTACCCAAACTAGGCTGGATTAAGCCTTTTACTTGTATATTCCCATTTACAAGAAGCAGCTAATGAACGCTTCGACGCAAAGAACTATGGAAAATCATGGGCGAATACAGCTTTCCCGGGAAGCTCACAAGGTCAATAAGAGCAACGATGGATGGTGTGCAGAATAGCGTGAAGATTTCGGGCAAACACTCCAGATCTCTCGAATCTCGCCGGGGACTTCCATAGGGTAATGAGACTTTCGTGCCTGCTTTTTACATTGCGCTAGAAGGTGCCATGCGGAGAGCCGGGTTTAACGATCGAGGTACGATTTTCACAAGATCCAGCCAATTTGTTTGCTTCACGGATGATATGGATATTGTGGGCAGAACATTTGGAACGGTAGCAGATCTGTACACTCGCCTGAAACATGAAACGACAAAAGTCGGTTTGGTGGTGAATGCGTCGAAAACAAAGTACATGCTGATAGGCGGAACCGAGCACGACAAAGCCCGCCTAGGAAGCAGTGTTATGATAGACGGGAATACTTTTGAGGTGGTTGATGAGTTCGTCTACCTCGGATCGTTGTGAACGGTTGATAACAACGTCAGTCGTGAAATACAGAGACGCATCATCAGTGGAAAACGCGCCTACTATGGGCTCCAGAAGAAGCTGCGATCGAGATAGATTCACCCCCGCACGAAATGTACCATGTACCAAACGCTAATAAGAACGGTGACCCTCTATGGACATGATGCATGCACCATGCTGGAAGAGGACCTGCAAGCGCTTGGAGTGTTCGAACGACGGGTGCTTAGGACCATCTTTGGGGGTGTGCAGGAAAACGGTGTGTGACGATGGAAAATGAATCACGAGCTCGTTAGACTCTACGGCGAACCCTGTATCCAGAAAGTGGTAAAAGCCAGAAAGGTGCATTGGGCAGGGCATGTGTCAAGACTACCAGACAACAACCCTGCAAAGATGGTGTTCGCGTTATGCACACTTGATTCCAAAAATAAATTTTACGTCAAAAAATTTGATTTTATAAAAAAAAACCTACAGATGTTTCAGAAAAGTTTTCAAAAAAGCGTTTTCAAACTTGCAAGCTGATAATGAAAACATTTGTGTCAGCTACACGGTGTGGCTGGGATCTGACAGCAATCCAAATATATATTTGACAATATCCGAATTTCGTTAGAACTAATCAAATATTGTACTCCAACTATTACATGCTCCACAGACTTGGATATTTGAAGTCAAAATTATTCGTTTATCACGTTGAAGTTACTGTGTTACTGATGCGATGGTCTTATCCCCCGATGAACTGAACTAACTTTCAAGCGCTAGGGGGTTTAAAGAATCAATAAAAAATTGCTACGTCATTTATGGGGGCCGTCCACACACTTCGTTGTTTCCACTTTTGGTGAAATTGCTCCAAGTGATCTCACAATTGCTTGTCACTTTCCTTACAGAACATTTACCATACAATTCCGTTCACGTTAATAGTGGACATTTGGCTATTTGGAAAAAAGTATATCAAACAAAATAGTATGTTTCACTGATAGCTCCCTTCCTGAAGGTAGAGCTGGTGCTGGTGTATATTCTCGTGAGCTATGGCTGAATCAGTTTTACTCACTTGGTAGGATCTGCACCGTTTTTCAGGCGGAAATATTTATTCTTATGTGTGAAGAGCAATCAGCACTTCAACAGCGCGCAATGGGTAAAGTTATATACTTCTGTTCAGATAGTCAGGCTGCTATAAAAGCTCTTGCTTCGGCCAACTCAAGGTCGAACTAAAATTGATGGATGGAGCATCGCATGACTTCATTGGCCCTGAGCCAGCTATTCCAATTTCAAAGTGCTGGGTGAAGCTTCAGATAAATTCTTGGGCTGCAACTCAGCACAAGGAATATTGGAATAGTTTGGAGTCGTGTCGTCAAACAAAATTGTTACTGAGCCATCTCCAAGGGTGGCGAAGTATTTAACAAATCTGTCAAAGCAGAATTGCAGTCTCTTGGTCAGAGCGTTGACAGACTACTGCCGACTCAACTATCACATGGCAAATATTCAGCGTGCTGACTCATTTGTGTGTGATAGTTGTGACTCCGATTATGGAACTTCGTATCGCCTGATATGTAACTGTCCAGTTTTTGCGCAAAAGCGATTCCAATTATTTGGTAAACACTTATTAAATGAAACTGAGTTCAGAAGCATGAATCTTCAGGACATTTTGTTATTCTTAACCCGCTGTTGTAATGAGCTATAGGCTCTCTTTACGCTGCGTTTTGCAGTGCCCTTTTAAGGGCGCTGTTCGAACCCATTGTGGTGCTCTCATTTCGCTTATGCGATATTCCCTCTTCAAGGGACCCCTCCCACCTATTTCCTCTCATCTTTCCCTTCCCTTTCCTCTCACATCGGGTAGATGATGAAATAGGCTCAAATATGGCGATGGCACAAATCTCCCAAATGGCGGGGAACGTGCCTTTGGAGCCGGTCATCTGATACCAGTCCTATTTATAAGACGCTGGGCGTTCGGGGCTTCTGTCCTATTTTTAGGACCCCTTTATATAAGTTATGTTTTCATTGAAAACAGCCATTTGGCATAACGGTCATTTGGCATAATTTTCAACTATGTAAAAATAAAGGGTCATTTGGCATAATATCAAACCATCTGAAAAGTAAGGGTTATTTGGTATAATAATTCAGATACTCCTTTTTTCACATAGCACTGTTGTAATATTACGCAAAAGAATAGGCCATGTTAAAAAAGAAGGGCAAATTCCTTTTTTTTTTAAATAGCGCGTCACATCGCTATAGCAATAACCCTCGAAAGAACACCTTATGTTTAAAAGAAGGTTAAATCTCTAGATAAATATCATGACTAAACACGATAACAGAAGATGAACTAGGGTGTCAATCAGTGACGCAATATTTCTTAATTTGAAATTGAAAACAAGGTCTTGACTTTGGAAAACAGAAGAATGAAATGCAGCAACATTGCTGCTACAATTATCTTTTACATAAATAACATCTCGTGTTCAAACGAACCCGATCAACCAGTGCACACTGGTCCAGGAAGCTAATTTAGGCGGACATGAGGTTTTCGTCTCGATTTATTGATTTTAGAGCCATAGTTGCTTCTGATAATATTTTCAGAATTTTCAGTACTACAACGTATACGCCAACTTTTTTATTTTAACGAATCGTGAGTTGGTATGTTCAGCAAAGTTGTAGTAAATGATCAGTGTTGCTCAATATCAGTCATATCAGCGTATGGCTGATTTACTAAAACTATCAATAGCAGTTGCGAGCTATCAATATCACTTTGTTTTGGCATCCAACAGCAGTGATGCGACATCGCTCTCTAGAGCCTAATCAACTCAGAATGAGTGATCACGTGGCAATTCTCCAAGCTTATCATGTTTTCCAGTGACCAACACATAGTTTCAATTAATCTGCAGCATTATCAAAAATATCGTATTGATAAGTTGGCATTTTATTTGCTTCATTTAAAATTAAAGTTAACCCAGTGATATCCATAGTTTATCGCTATCAATGCATTGGTGATGGAGTAGACAGCATGATGTTGATGTGATATAGAATCATCCGAATTGTATCGCAGTCGGCCTGTACAAATCAGCAAATTTTAAGCGTTGATAGTGACAGCGAGCAGCTCTGCAAATGATAATAGAAATAACTTTGCTGAACAAACTTTTTCTCGGTTTTGCTTAAGAGCCGAGATAATTGAGTATTTGTAATAAAAATCGTTTTTCGCTCTTAAGTGTTTTAATTTTTTAGTTTTATTGGCCTACTATGTTAAACAAAGTTTTTGTACTTATCATTTGCTACAACTTTGTTGAACATATCATAGTTATATTTCTTATGGTTTTCATGTTATTTGAGTTTTTCATCTAAAAATTTAATATACAAAATATTGTATTGCCTTGTTTCTCAATTATGAGCACCTGAAAAAAATAAATCTTCAAAACTTATGATCCCAATGATTTTGCAGTCGAGTACCTCTGACCAAAATTAGGAAAAGATGACATTTTTCCATATTGTTAAACCTTCCAGTCGTCGCGCGGTTTCTCACCGGCGCTGCTGGTGTGAACGAAAAGCGAGGTTTTTTCAGCAGTGTTGTACAAAATACAACAGCACGATGACTGAAGTGTTAAAATCGTTTTTACTAATAGACGATATGAGATAAATCCATATTTATTGAATATTCACTAGGCTGCCCCTCTTTGCACAACAGTCCCATGTTGTAAAACGACAAACTGAGAAAAAGACGATTGAAATGTGGAAACGATTTCGCTCCATTTTGAGTCTTTATTTGGCCTAAAATGTGTTTAATTGCTACATATCACTGTTTGTTGAGTACACGAACAACCTTCTTTTGAATTCAAGTTTAAAATTTGCCTCAAAATGCACAAAAATCGTAGCGAGACTGTTATGCGATTATATACAATATAATATACCAATGTAATTGCACACCAGCTACTAAAACACTCATTGTTCTTAATGCACTGGTTGTTTCATTTGCTATTTATGTTCTTTGGCCGTAAAAATTTAGTTAATATAGTACAGTAAACTCTCCGTAACTCGATATTAAGGCGACTATCGAGTTAGGGAAATACCGTCGAGCTACCATTCACCGTGCATTTAAGAAAAAAATGAACTTCAAAAAATTACACAACTTTTCCAAATAATTTGAAGCGTACTAGAATACTACTACGTAGCGTGTAATTATATAATAATTCAGGGAAAAATCTAAAACTAATGATGCATAACAAAAAATTACGTTTGAATTATGTTTGAAAATGTCATGCTAAGGTCGCCTCGTACCGTTCTATGTCACCATTTACCGTGCACACTAGTGCACCATTCACCGTGCGCATAGTTTTCGCCATGATTTAATTTTGTATCTTGAAGAAACGTTGTTGATGGAGCAACTATGTTGCTAGTAGTGTTCACACACATTTTTTAAGAATATTTAAATCTTCATTTACGTAAAAACCATAAAAAGTTTAAAAATTGGCCAAATAATTATTTTTCATTAAAATCGTTATAGGAGGTTTGACTGTATTGTCCAAACCATTCCAAATTCACTCAACAACTAAATATGAAGTAGTTTAATGACGACATCACAATAAATCTAATATTACCGAATAATTTCATACCTTTTACACTAATGCACGGTAATAGGAACCATATATAATGGAAAGGATCCATTCACCGTGCATTTGGGTTTCAACTGAAACACAATAAAAAAATCTAATTTGCATGAAATCTCATTGCTTATACGATGGAATAAATCTTACAAGTAGTTTCCACAGCGAAAACTTGTTGAAATTTTGTAAATTTTCATACTCTATCGTTAAAATGAAAAATGTGATTTGTTGGCGTTTCTACTAAAAGTGTTGAGAAATCTCATTATCAAACAGAATTCACATGATTTTGACTACATAAACTAGGGTTTTCAAAATGCTTTGTGACCAAAACTACTTCATTTCATCAGTTTTATCTTATTTTGCTGACAAATGAATAATTTGTGAAAATTGTATGAATATTCTGTAGGAATTTGTATATGTGCACGGTGAATGGAGGCCGCACGGTGACTGGTGACTTAACGGTATCGTGTTAAAGAACACAAAATCAGGGTAACCTTTGGTTAAAGGGACCATCGAGGTATCCATGAAAACCCACATTTACTACACATTCTATAACTCGATATAGAGATACGGAATAGCGAGTTACGGATAGTATACTGTATGTCCATGGATGAATCACCAGATAGAAAAAAAACATCGGATTGAATGATTTCTCAAAACACACGCTTACAGTCATGAGTCCCAGTCATGAGAGACACAGATGATCATCTCGTGGGAGCCAAATTCTTTCTGTATTCTCCCAATAAGCAGATGAAGAAGACGATGTGGTTGCTGATTGTTTTTATATGGAAATCTTGCTTTCGCATTGAAAAGTTTTTATTTTGCACACTTACAAGCAAGTACTCCTTAAGTCAATTTTACCAGTTATCGAAAAAAGCAAAAATAAGTTTTAGTTCGATATTCCTGAGCATCAGCAAAGAAGCATTACAAAATTTAAATAAAAAATGTAAAATGAACTCTATTTTATTTTTTGTTGCTCATTTTTTCTTATTCCCCTCTTACCATCCAAATGGTTACCTACGGACATAAAAGAAGATTAATATTTGTATAAGGTACCGTGGGGCAAGTGGGTAATGGATTTTGCATAGTTGGAATTCTTCAAATTCTAGAGACCTTAAATTAAAACAAAAGAGGTCGTGTATATTTTTAGCGTGACTCCCACCAAATATAAGCAGTATACTGAGATTGATTTTTATGTAAAATTGAAGAAAAAAGTACAGAAAAAGTTTTTGAAAAAAGTATTTTTACTTTTCACTTGCCCCACAGTGAAAGTTTATCGTTTTGGACAATACATCCAACAGCTAGTAGTTACATTCACGATTTCTATTACCTTTAACATCTGTTAAGGCGTCCCAATGAACAATAACATAAGTAACATGTATACAAAGAAAATTTTATTCTTGTTACTTGAATTTTCTTCTGTTCAGTTATGTCTGTTGAAATGATTCGACAACATTATAACTGCAACATTTCCAATGTTAGTTCTTACATCATACGACAGCAATTGCATTTCTGCTCTGTAGATTTTCCACCGCTCGTTATTTGTTTTTAAGAAAATCGGATATGACGTCGGATAACTCTTTAAAAGAAATCAAACGGAATCCTTCAAAAAAGTATTTAGAAACTTTTTTATGTGGATACATCTATACCCCATTTTTATGTTTTGAACTAGCTTTACATAGACATTCCACGAGATTTCCGTGCGTTCTATTCTATTATATTGGAACTTTTCAATCAACGTCTTCCTTTTAATCGGCTGTCATATTAATACCGTAATATTTGGCAACCTTATTTTTAGAGAAGTTCCATGATTTAGCCATGATAATAGCATCTAACGCTTAGAGTATAGTGTTTCTTGAATTATAAGCACGTTCTGTTGTTCTATGATAATTGCGAACCTTGTATACTTATAGGCTAATATTTTCAAAGCTGAACGATCACTTCGACATCTGGTGGCTAGTAGGAGAACCGTCATATAAGAGGTTGGGTTGAGAACGCACCGTGTGCAGCATAGGAAGGAGCACACATATTACACTTTTTCTCGAAATAGTTATGTTGTAGACGATCAGAGAGCATTGAAAAACATGATAAACTTTTTTTCCTTCCAAAATGTACAGATCCGGTCAGTGCTCGTGTACGATTTGTGGGATAAAATTGGAAAATTGGTGTTTGGCTACATAGGTTATAAACTTCCGGATTCATTGTTTGTGGCAAAATTTGTTGTGAAATCATGCGTATCGCAAGAATGAAGGGTCAAAATGATTATGCCAATGGAAAATAGTTAAATAATTAATTGATTATGAGCTAATTTTTGGGTCGAAAAATTGAATTTTGGACGTAAACAAACATTTTCAATGACATTTCTCTCCTTCTTACCTAGCGACCTCTATGCTGGTGGCGCATTAAATTTGCCTATAGCTACCTAGGGAGAAAACACAAATTCAATCTCTAATGAGAAACTTTTCACTTGCTCCACGTGATTGGAAAATTGACGGTGTTTCAATTTTGTTATTTTTAGGTCTATGTCGAAGGGGAGGGGACAACTTAAAAGTGGTACAGAATATTTTTTTCCGCTACTTTTTTCCACTGAAAATATTAAAATAAGATTGCACACCGCCAACTAGTTACGGAGTACCTGTTAACAGGTTAACAATCTTTCGCTCTATTATGCAATAATAGTGGAAAAATCTCAGGAATCTCTTACCTACCGTAATGTTCTGAATGGCATCAACGGTTTACGCATGATTTTGAAACGTTAATTCACATATTTAGTGAAATATACTCATTATTTTCACTTACCCCATTTACCCACTTGCCCCGCGGTACCTTTAGCCTTATTTAAAATGAAAATTTGTAATGCATCGTAATTGAAAATACATATTTATGTGTGATATCCACTAATTTAAAAATATTTTCGAAACAACGTGAATACATGACATTTACAATGTCGTAAGCAAGTGTGTATTAAATACAGTCAAACCTCCATGAGTCGATATCTGAAGGAATCATAGACTCATGGAAACATCGAGTCATGGAACAGAAATGCTTTGGAAAGCTGTTTGAGCGAATCATCATAGTTACCATGAAATTTTGTTTAAGTATGGTTCCATGAGTCGATATTAAGACATAGAACATCGACTCATGGAGTTTTCACTGTATAATTGATTTCCATTTACTTCGCTACACACCAGTGAATAACCAGTAGTATCGAGAGTCCGAATGTAGTACTAGAAGTGGTACCCATTCTGAGCCCGATCACTATACGGACTTTGATGTGACTGTTATGTGAATATTTTCAAGATGAGACAACACAAATGGGGTTTGTTTTTGTTCAAGTTAGGAACAAAGGCTACTTTTTTAGCAGTTTTTATCGATCTTCTGACGATGTTGAGTTGATTTATGCAAAAAACGCAAATCGGTCAAAAGTCGACATGGGACTGTTATGCGATTATGGGCAGTAGGGCGGTTCAAAATTTAAAAATGTTCGAAAATCAAATCCCCCATATGTTTCTTATTATCCTTACCACAAAAAAAGTGTTCCGTAAAATTTTCAGCTTTCTAGGTGGTGATTGAAAGGTGGCCCCAAGGCAATGTAAGTTTATATGGAAATTACTATGGAGAAACTTTGAGATATGTTCCAAACACGCTAGTTCTGTAATGTAAGTACAAACTTATTATCACACATGCTCAACTCACAAAAGTCATGGCTACCTGAGCACATCAAATCAAAGGTAAAACGTGTATTAATATATAAAGAAAAACTACATCGTTTTTCAATTGTTTTCGATTAACTTGGAAGCTTCTGAAAGAAATTCATCATATAGCCACAAATGTTTCTTATAATGTAAGCTGAATTGTCTCCGTACGTAGACTTCAATAAGTTTTGCATCAATTACAATGCAAAATTCATTAGAAAATGTCGAATTTCAAAGAAAAGCAACTGTTCGGTCTCACCGCAACGACTCCCCATTCATTGCTAGGCGCACTCTGCTACAGCAGCAGCGCAGCCGCGTGCATTCAATTTCTCTGTTTCTCCCCCAGCTAGCAGCAAGCAGCCCAATTGCTTTGATGCTCTTGCGTTGGGCTGCGTGATGCTAGCTGTCGGCGCATCACATTATTGTATATCAATTTCTCAGCCGTACTACCTCTCGCATATATAAGCGACACCGTTTCGATGTAACATAAGTTGTAAGTTGTGATTGTAACCGTACAGTATCCCCCACCGAGCAGGAGCACTGCCTCTCGGTGGTGGGCAATAAATCAATCATCGTTAAGCTCAATCGTTCGTTATTCGTCTGCCCCTCCGGGTAAAAGTAAAACACAACGTAGGGCCTGGTCAACCCTGGCCGAAACATTGGTGCCGTGACCAGGATCCATCGAATCAGAAGAGGAGAGAGGATGCCAATACCGTTTCCGGACCCCGCCGTCCATCCGAACCGTAGCGTTCACCTGTCGGACCCCTGCGTCCATTTGCCGGACCATCGTCGTCCATCCGGACCTCGCCGTCCACCTGTGGGACCCAGCGTCCACCCGCCGGACCATTGCCGTCCATGCCCCAGACCCCTGCCGACCAATCGGACCCCTGCGTCCACCTGTCAGACCATTTGCGTCTATCCGGACCGTAGCGTTCACCCGAGGGACCATAGCGTCCAATCCCGGACCACTGCCGTCCAACCGGACCCCTGCGTCCATTTGTAGGACCCTAGTGTCCACCTGCCGGACCTCGCCGTCCATCCGTCAGACCCCAGCGTCCATTGTCCGGGCCCTAGCGCCCATCCAAAGAAAAAGGCATTCTCGAATCATCACCTCGAATCGTCGAAACGAATCATCACCCCGAATCATCAAATCGCATCATCCAAGCAAACCCGCATCTAATCGAAGCAAGCAACGGTCAAACCGATCATCCATTCAACCGGGCGACGATGATCAAGCCACCAACCTATTGAAGCGAACGATCGAGCCAAGCCCCTCGTCCCCTTGATGCTAAAACTAGATAACTCGAAATTTGAATTTTTTGACTTCAATATGTCAAAACATTTTTCTTAATTAGATCTGCAAAATATCCACAGGTCTTAAGCGTGTGATTCAAAATACACAAGTTAAAGATTATTTTTCAATAATAATCTCTGCGATTAACCAACCTTGTTAAACGGTCATACTTTCAAAGTTGCACATCTCAAAATTTTGATTTTCGAGTTATCTAGTTGTAGCATTAAGGGGACGACCTAGAGTGAGCGAAACCCAACCAACCATTCAAGTGAATCATCCAGGGAAGCAAGCAATCCATGGACCACGCACGATAACCAAAGTCCTACCTAGAGTAGCAGGCATTGATCGGCGATCACCATCCAAATAACCCGCATCGTTTCCATCGCCAAGCAAGCAAACTGAACAGCACACCATCCCGAGCGTACTACCACAGATAACAGATGTTTATGTCCGATTGTAAAACTGTGTAAGCCAATTAATGATGATTTTAAGTGGCAACACAAGTAGCAATATCGTGGTGGCGCTGTTATCGCTAATTTCCCATGGTAATGTATGTGGTGAATATGAAACATTTCAAGATACTTATATTCACCACTGATTGCAGCAATACGTTGTGTGGCGGCGCTAGTGTTTTCAACGTGTTTTAGTTTGAATATTTACACAAGTTTTCAGAAGATTTTTGTTCTAGCATAAACATCTGTTATCTGTGGTACTACCTACGGTGAGCCAGTATCGATCATCGTCTACCATCATCATCATTCTCCCCTGGCCAACCAACAGCAAGCTGCTCAGCAGTAAATTTGAAAACATTCGTTTTCGGGCGGGAGTATGTTCGCGCTCATCACAGACGCGTCATCGCTAGTTGCCGCTCAATTGAAGCGTGTGGAGAGAGAGACGCTACCTATTGTGCCATTCATCGGCGCAGTGGAATATTCCACTGCCAGTCAGCGTGCAGCTTCTTCAGTTGGCGCCAATCCAACATCGCGCCAAACTGCGAAGGAAAGCATGAGCGGGAAATGAATTGTATATTGTGTATCCGTACTGTGTGCCTATATAAGGCGCACCCATTAGCCTGTAAGATTGTAGTTTGTTTCGTTTCCCCCACCGAGTAGGCACGCTGCCTCTCGGTGGCAATAAATCAGTAAAGTGAAAAGTCGGTTGTTTGATTCGTCGTCCGTCCAAAGTTAAAAAGACACAACGTAGGGAAAGACGTCCTGGCCGAAACAGCAACCTTTTTTACAAACCATTGCAAGTCCTCTATGGCCGGACACCTTTTTTTCTCTATGACCGGACAGTGAAAATGTTAACCTAACAACTGGGATCTAATTCATAATTCGCTTTTTCGTAAATGTAGGGTACAAAAAACAAACAGCAACAAAAATAAAGCTTAAACAACAAAACTTTCGGTCCTTGGAGTTAGAAGGGAGCAGCCGTAGCGACAGTTTCGAGCTGTCGGGTCCGGTAGAAAAAGTAACCGAATGCTCGCCTTAGAAGGGAGCGACCGTAACCACGGATACGATCCGTTGGGTTCAGCCAAATGCTCGCCTTAGAAGGGAGCTGCCGCAGCGACAGTTTCGAAATGTCGGGTCCGGCTGAAAAGAAGTACAAGCATCCGTAGCGACGGATACGATCCGTTGGGTCCGGCGGAAACTAAAATGCTCGCCTTAGAAGGGAGCAGCAAGAGTGACAGTTTCGAACTGTCGGATCTGACAGCAATAAAATAATACGGAGCAGTTGCAACATGTTCGATCTGCAAGGTTCATCAAAATGAACAAAGAAATGTGACAGCAGTAAAAAGTTATAGTAACGGAAATGATCAGATCTATTGAAAAAGATGAAATTCTTGCTTGTAATTTGCAGAAGGAAAAGGTTACAACATGAGATAAAAAAACATAATTAATGTAGCCTTTGGATTCAATCAAAATTTATAAAAATATAAACGCAAGTACGTGCATTTTCTGTTGAAGAAAAGGAGATGTGGTAGTTTTTTATACCATATACATAGCAGGCCGTGATATTGACCGTAAGCATTATTACTTAAGTTGTCAACGAAGAAACATCACAGAGGCCTTATAAAGCGCTGTCAATATGATGCTTTTAAGGCAAATGAGCGCACAAGAAGCAGTCACAAGATATGATGTACATCATCTCTCCATAACTCGTTACAGAATAAATACTAAACCAGTGCAAATATGCAAGGGACCATTCAAGGGACCATGGAGGTAGCCATGAACACCAAATTTTACTATGATTCTCTTACTAGGTATTGAGATACGTAGGTCGAGTAAGGGAGAGTTGACTGTACCTAAGAGCACACTTCAATTCAACCTTTGAGCTGACAAAGAAATTGTGAAGAACTATAAACGCGTTGAATTCTCGAAGACATTTTCATCTGAATACGAGCAACCGCTAATGCAACATAGACGGCGACATATGGCGAATCGATCTATGGCGCTGATCAAGAAGGAGTTTATGGAACTGACCTATGATCTCGCAAATCTGCTTCATACGCTGTACATCATGCAAAGATTGAACCCACAAGGCATGTGCTGCATGTGACATACGAAGCAGCCCTTGGCCTTTCTGTGGGTTTGGTGTAAACTTTAATGGTGAAAATCATAGTGTCCGGTCATAGAGGACACTTTTCAGTGCACACCATTTTTGGTACATAAGGTAATCCACGATGGAAATGAGTTGTAAAAATTTATTTTTGTTCTCATGTGAGTTTTTACTCAAAATAATGTGAATTTTTTATACTGTACAAAAATTAACGGTAAAACTAATGTAGATTTTGAAATATTACGAAAAAAACAAAATTGTCCGGGCATAGAGGACTTCCCCCTAAAATATTGACAATTCGAGTGACAATTAGAAGTTCGGCAGTCAAAACTTCGGCGAAGTTCGGCGTCGGCATTCTAATTTGGTGCTTCGCCGACGCATAAGGATTGCCTTTGTCGGCGTAGCACTTCGGTAGAATGCCGACGCCGAACTTCGGTGAACTTTCAGTGATATTTCATTTCTCTTATGAACTTCGGTCTAAATTTAATCTGAATGCACAATACATAAGCATAAGCATAAGCATAGATGACCGTACAATTCGTAGTTGCTACTCCGTGATTGACCAGAACAATCGAAGTTGCACAGGGAATTAATGAATGGGGCTTGGGATAAGCTTACCATTCTTCAATGTGCACAAATCGAGAGCTCAAATTTTAAAAGTCAATAACGGCGCCGGCCACGTCCTTACGGTCATCGGGGAAGGGAAGGAATGTTAGTGCAACTACCGTTGTTACTAGAGACCGAGATCACCTCTGCATCTCCACGGTTGTCATGGACAGGATATTGGGTTAGTGGGTAAGGTATAGATCTGGGAGTCACCAATGGTAGGTGATGCGATCCATGATATAATTACGCTTAACCGAATTCGCGAAATAATTCGATAATCGCATTGTACGCCGGACAAGTGTTCATCGCTCGCCCTCGCAAGAGCAAGCAATGCGATCAATAGATCAAACACAACTAATGGATCACGCCACTTTTCACTTCACCCGACCGACGCGCGACATGTTTGATCCTGCCCTCATCACCCGCCCCCGCAGGAGCAAGCCTCAAGGTCGAAGGATCAAACACAACTAACGGATCACGCCACTTTTTACTTTCACTCGACCGACGCGCGACATGTTTGATCCTGCCCTCATCGCCCGCCCCCGCAGGAGCAAGCGTCAAGGTCGAAGGATCAAACACAACTAACGGATCACGCCACTTTTCACTTCACCCGACCGACGCGCGACATGTTTGATCCTGCCCTCATCACCCGCCCCCGCAGGAGCAAGCGTCAAGGTCGAAGGATCAAACACAACTAACGGATCACGCCACTTTTCACTTCACCCGACCGACGCGCGACATGTTTGATCCTGCCCTCATCACCCGCCCCCGCAGGAGCAAGCGTCAAGGTCGAAGGATCAAACACTACTCGGGAAGGGTGTTTATTATTGAGGGAGGAAAAGATCTGGGAGTCACCTCTGGTCGATGATGCGATCCATGGACAAGGGGGAAATATACGACTCATATTTAAAGCTAGTGTTGTATTTTTGTCTCGAGAAGTTTTTGGTAGAAGCTTTAAAAAATACGTCAACATCTATAATGTCGAACAATTCAAAAGATGTTTTTATTAATGACGAAAACTGAAAATTACATGTATATATTTTAAATTATATGAAACAGGAATAATGCCGACTCTTGTAGTGACGAACTATACATAGTTTGTTTGAAAATTACATATGAGTATTACTGTGCATTTTGTCTCGATATGGTAGAAGTTTTAAAAAATACGTCAACATTCACAATGTCGAACAATTCAAAAGATAATTTTTAATAATGTATAAAAGAGACAAATATATGTATATTGAAATTGTATAAGAAAAAAAACATAATGCCGACACTTATAGTGACGAACCATACAAAGTTTGTTTTAAAATTACTTAAAAGTTACGCTTTCAAGAAAATATGTGTTATCACAAGAATGAAACGAACTCACCAGTTGGTAATCCATCCTCGACTGAACACAAAACTGATACTGACAGCAAAACTTCTTGGCGTCCCGAAAACAAACCGTCTTGCTTGTGCCTTCCAAATACCTACCCAGCAAGACGCTCCAAAACAGAAAAAAAAATCTCCGGCGACGAAAACATGCGCAAAACCGTGAGCCAAATCTATCGGACGACGCAAAACCGAACTGTCCTGCTTGGGCTTCACGAAGCACTACCCAGCAGGACGCTTGGAAACAGGAAAAAAAAAATTCCGGCGACGAAAACATGCGCGAAACCGTGAGCCAAATTTATCGGACGACGCAAAACTGAACTGTCCTGCTTGGGCTTCACGAAGCACTACCCAGCAAGACGCTTGAAAACAGGAAAAAAAAATCTCCGGCGACGAAAACATGCGCGAAACCGTGAGCCAAATCTATCGGACGACGCAAAACCGAACTGTCCTGCTTGGGCTTCACGAAGCACTACCCAGCAAGACGCTTGAAAACAGGAAAAAAAAAATCTCCGGCGACGAAAACATGCGCGAAATTGTGAGCCAAATCTATCGGACGACGCAAAACCGAACTGTCCTGCTTGGGCTTCACGAAGCACTACCCAGCAAGACGCTTGAAAACAGGAAAAAAAAAATCTCCGGCGACGAAAACATGCGCGAAACCGTGAGCCAAATTTATCGGACGACGCAAAACTGAACTGTCCTGCTTGGGCTTCACGAAGCACTCCCAAATTTAATCTGAATGCACAATACATCTACAAAGTTTACAGTCCGATTGAATTCGGTGGCATAATTTAACCGGAATCTTCTGATGGATTCATACCGCATTTATTGTGCTTCTTCGGCGGCTTGCCGAAGAAGAGTATAAATAAATTATTATAAAACATACTCAGATGTTACTAAAATAAAACGGTAATAAAAAGCTAAAATCTTTAATTTAAGTATGTACCGAAAATATATTGAAATTATGCCAAATGTCCGTTATGCCAAATGACCCTCATCTTTCACTTAGTTAAAAATTATGCCAAATGTCCGTTATGCCAAATGACCGTTATGCCAAATGTCCTTTATGTCAAATGGCGTTATGCCAAATGGCTTTATGCCAAATGGCCCGCTCCCTATGGAACAATACGAATTTAACAAAGAAGAACACCAAGTCCACGTGGCCGCCGAAATAAACGGGTATGACCAATCATTTGTGAACAAATTTCACAAAAGACACAGACGAAACATAACAACGAAAAAGTAAGGAGGATCAGTTTGCCTTTCTTCCTGAGAACAACAAATCCACACTCCATCGACAAGGCCTACAAGTGGCAGACCTTACGTGACCTACTGTGTAACCTTAAAGACAAAGTCCCACCGGACAGCCATCTGGAATTTACCGGATCTCTTGTAAGGATTGTCCAGATGTCTACATAGTCCAAACTCGCCGAAAAGTTAAAGTTAGACTAATAAGCGGTTTCTTCACCACCGCTTAGGCCTTAAACCTGGTTTAATCGTATGGGTAAACGTGGTTTACGACTGAAGCGAAGATGAAGAAATCGACCCTAGAAGAACACAAAAATGCAGTGTAGCAGCCCATGCGATAACTTCCAATCATGCAATATATTTGGGAAGTGCGAAGCTTACAAAAAGCGTTAGAAAAACTTCGCACTTGAACGCATGGGAGTCCATGTTCATCAGCAACGACTAAGGATAGTGCTCATAAGAACACTAAGCTGAGAAGCAGGCTTTGTCCCAGTTGAGACGTAACGCCAGAAAGAAGAAGAAGGATCCATGATGAATGAAGACGATCCATATTTCATGTCTGCTCAATTTGATAGATACGACGATCCAGTAACACTTCTCTTCGGACGCATACGAACAACGTACGAGAAGCAGTCAGTCGGACATTGTCCTGCAGATGGACTACATCGCGCCCGAAACCGGTCGACAGGAAGGTAATTTTTAAGCTTGTAAGACGTTGGTAAGAATTATAAGTGTTATATGATTACGTTTGTAAGAACTATAAGTGTTGTGTCGCATCAATCTTACGGATGTGATCCAACGGTCATCCTGTGGCACCAGTAGCCGTAGCTTAGGTATTAGAGTGGTTCAAAAAATCGATTTTGCTCCACACCGCTCATTCGATTCTAGATCAAATTCTGAGTGTCCTCCCAAAATTAGAGCTCATTTGGATGAAAACTGATACTGCACAAGCCCTTTAAAGTTTATATGGGAATTACTATGGGAAAAGCAACGAATTCATTCAATCGGTCATAGTGTTTGCCCATGTGCTCTTGGAGATTAGAACTATGTTGATACTGTGAGATACAATAATCAGCTGCAACTTTGCCGAAGACCGTTTTAAAATTGGACTGGGGCACACTCTCATCGCTGTCCATCGACCAACTTTTTAACGATCGATTCGAATATCTGATAGGTGGTCAATCGACCACCCGCAGCGCTCGTGTCGTTTTTGTTCGTGTTTGACGTTTACACACTACCGCCACCTGTTGGTCCATCGGCCAACTACAGTGTTTTAGCATTGGGCGTACATGTTTTCGCGACTATGATATTGATCGCAATTTGTTCTAAGGGTTACGTCTGTTTCTCTGTGAATAGACTATACATTTTTGGTTGAAATTTCGTAGATCGAATTGAAACAACTTGTTAACTGTTCAATGGTCAAACAACGAATGAACTTTATGGACCAATGCACGAGTTCACTAATTCGACGTTTGAGTGGTGCCGAATTCACTCGTTGCTATGGTCACGTAAATAACACGGCACCACTCAAACGTCAAATAATGAACTCGTGCATCGATCCATTGAGCGCTCCTCTGTACTCTAGTATACGACACTGAAGACGGCCTTACAGTTGAGGTCGAAATACGCGTATCTGTCAAAGCACAGAGAAACAGACGTAACACTTATAACAAATCGCGACCAAAATCATAGTCGCGAAAACTTGTGCGCCCAATGCTAAAAACACTGTAGTTGGCCGATGGACCAACAGGTGGCGGTAGTGTGTAAATGTCAAACACGAACAAAAACGACGCGAGCGCTGCGGGTGGTCGATTGATCACCTACCAGATATTCGAATCGATCGTTAAAAAGTTGGTCGATGGACAGCGATGAGAGTGTGGCGTCTGTTTGTCTGTGGTCAAAGGATACAAACTCTAGTGGAATTAAATTGTATAGTACTAAATTGGGGTTTTACACCTATTTGGGTTACTAGTTTTTCAAGGATAACTACCAGCGCTATATCTGGTCTGGTATTCACGGCTATGAACAGCATTCCTCCGATCAGACTGGCAAACTGCTGATTGTTTGGTAATCTTTCTGTTTCCTCCTCCTTTGGCTGTATATAGGCAAATTTAATGCGCCACCATCATAGAGGTCGCTAAGAAAGAACGAGAGAAATGTCACTTAAAATGTTTGTTTACGTCCAAAATTCAATTTTTCAATTCAAAAATTGGGTAATAATCAATCGATTATTGAACTATTTTCCATTGGCATAATCATTTCGAACCATTATTCTTGCGATACGCGTGATTTCACAACAAATTTAACCACTAACAAAGTATCCGAAAGTTTATAACCTATGTTGCCAAACACCAATTTTCCAATTTTACCCCACTAATCGTACATGAGCACTGGCCGGATCTGTACATTTTCGTTGGAAAACAAGTTTATTATGTTTTTCAATGCTCTCTGATCGTCTACAAAATAACCATTCCGAGAAAAAGTGTAAATTGTGTGCTACTTCCTATGCTGCACACGGTGCGTTCTCAACCAAACCTCTTTTTTGAAGGTTCTTCTACTAGCCACCAGATGTCGGAATGATCGTTTAGCTTTAAAAATATTTGCCTATAGGCCTTTATAGGATTTTGCATCCTTGTAGTCCAAATCTTGTCAAAAGTTTTTGGATGTACGCCTTCTGATTCAATGACACACTATCTTACGAACGCATTACATGGATGCCGAGAAAATGTGTTATCTCCCAATGATGTTACTTTAAAGTGATTATTTAAATTTTTGAAAATGGTCTCATGCTCCTTCTCGGACTTGCAAACAATGCACATTGGGGAAATCCGAACCCAAAGGTGGAAAAAAATGATAACTTCCACAATAGAAAGATAAAAAATAAGTTTTATAGCTCATTCGAAAGGAAATTTTCTCAGGAATCGATTGGTGATGGTTTCATGAATGTGGGGCCACTCTGGGATCAGCTATGGTGCCCGTTTTGCCCCAATTCTTTAAACATTCTAGATATTCATGTTGTTTTGAGTAAAACTGTTTTATTGTGGAGATTATTTCCGATGAAATCCATCATTTCTAGTCCATTCAACAATGTTTCACAGAGAACGTTATAAAAAGATGGAAATTTAGGGGATTATGGGGCCAAATGTACAATGCAATATTTTTGAAGAGGAATTTTTGTTTTAAATTTTTTCAACGTGTTTTTATATTGAAATAAATTTTTAAATAGTCTAATAATCATGAATATAGATTGCAGAAATAAGTTGTATTAAAATTTTTAGAATATATATGATCATTATTTATGCTCTATGCAAAATATTGTGAATAATTTACCTTCTTGTATCACAAATTCCAAACATTTCCAAACGATGTGCGATAGTTTGGGTAAACGATATTGATCTAAATGATCGATTGCCGTTAGCCTCATTGATAGGAAATAGTGGGAGCATATAGTTTTTTGGCTATTTTTGCCCCCATTCCCCTAAAAACGATTTCTTTCATAATTAATTGAACAGATATTTCTGAATTGAATTTATTGTGTACTAAATTGTTTATTCAGTAGTTGATACAGTATTTAAATCCTAAAACATAGGAGATTTTGGGGATCTTTTACACACAAATAAAAAAAAAAAAACAAATAAAAACACTCAAAAATGGATCCATTATTCTGCAGTTTTTCTTCTGATTGAAACAAATCACTCAGATTTAAATTAGTTACACAATCATACCTGAAGAAATTTCATGACAATAAAATTGCATTTTGAAGAAATTTCAAGAGAATAAAATTGCGTGGAAGTGCCCAAGTAGCTCTGCCTGCACCCTACTACTGAAAAAGTGATCATAAACAAACAAAGTCTTCCATATATTTCAATATGGCACATTTTGATTGAAGATGTAATCGTTAATAATGCTTAATTCAAAATAAATTGACGCTTGTACTGAGCTGTTTGGTAATCCAATCCGCATGGTTATTAAATTAATTAACTCATTACGCGTGGTAGAGATGGACAAATCATGGGTGAAATTATGAAAAAAATCTACGTGCTCGGCTGGAATTTGAACTCAGGACTCTTGTATACTAGACGAGTGCTTTACCAATTAAGCTACCGAGCCCGTAAAGCGCTCGTCTAGCATACAAGAGTCCTGGGTTCAAATTCCATAATTTGTCCATCTTTACCACGCGTAATGAGTTAATTAATTTCAATTTCTTCATGTTATGCATTTTAGAAGGCTCTTGAACATGCTTGAAATTCAGTCAAACAGATGTAACCATAATTACTGTTTACAATATTAACAAAGTAAGGTTCACCATGAGGAACATTGATGTCAACCAACAACCAATCTGTTAACAGCTAATGTAGAGGCAACATAACAAACATAGTAACTATAAATTATACTAATGAAATGAATGATCGATTTTGGAATTGAGAATTATTAACAACTGCATTATCACTTTTATGATAACTTTTTAAGTAGTGTATGATGGCAATTGGAATATTGAATACCAAATATCCATAAAAAGACAAAATTATTTCCCGAATAATTTCTTGTAAAATGCAATTTGACTCTCACGAAATTGCTACAGTATTGATTGAATAACTAACCTGATCCTGAGTAATTTGTTGCAATTGTTAGAGATTCTTTAGGTTGGGAACCACTATTGTCCCCAACCGGGCTTTGTCCTGGGCCTCAGGGTCGTTTTTAATTGCTCCAAGAGGAATTTGGGGATCTGGGCGGAAAAACTTCCCTTAAAAAAAACACGAAACGTAGTCCTACGTCAATGTGCGTTATCAAGGTAAAAAAATAAACGAAATTAGGAGATGGAGGAACTTAATTCAGGGCTTAGCTATTAAAAATAATGGGCGACTATGAAACCAGTTAGTTTTACATTCAATATATTCAAAAATCCGAGACAATGGGATAGGAATGAGGAAATTTACTGACATACCACTTTGTCCCCTTATTTGGCGTGGATGGGGGCCGTCGGTTTGGGCTGGGAACCTCTGGTGAACGTTAGATGTTCCTCTTCCAAATCCTGTACACGGGCCGTAGGCTTCGGCCGCGCTTGGGTTGGTTCTCCAGCGGCAAAGGTTCACTCGATGACAGGCTAACCTTCCTCGTCCCTCGGCGGCAACTCCTCACCGGGGAAATCTTTATCCGGCCGGGCCACTCTGTAGCACACCGGGGCTCTTTTTTTCCACTGCACAAGCCGGGTCCAACGTGACACGCCGGCTATTTCACCGACACTCGTAGATCTTGATCCACCGCACTTCACCGAAGCACCGAACTTTTCCGTTCACTAATGGCTACTGCTGCAATCGTGACAAGCAGTTTTATTACTCCGTTGGCTTCGGGTGGTTACTAACGGTGCTGACAGTTCGTCCTTCTTGGTAGGTACCAGTGTTGATGGTGTGCGGGTAGTATAGGGTGTTGTGGTGTGCGGGTAGGATAGGGATGGGGATGTTCAGGTAGGAGTGCATTCGATGTTTATTTTAGTAATTCATTTTTTTTTAATTTCATTTTATTTTAGTTAAAAGCATTTCAATTTTTAATATTTCAATTATTAAGTTCTAAACAGCCGTTATTATAATAATAGCGATAAGCGTAGCAATAAGGAAAATAATAATGATAACAACAATAATGAGAGTAATAATTGGAATAATAATAAGAATAATAAAATAATAAGAATAATAATGAAAGGAATTATAATAATAATGATAATAATAATAAACAAAAAAAAACTATTTACAGGGAATATTTACAAAAAACAAATGTAACCATTTTGAGAGGTTACACAATCAGAAAAAACGGCTTATGATTTCTTGATGGATTCATTTTTGATTTTTTTATTTGTTTATTTTTTTGTTTATGTGTAAAAGATCCCCAAAATCTCCTATGTTTTAGGATTTAAATATTGTATCAGATACAGAATAAACAATTCAGTACACAATGAATATGATTTAGGAAAAAAAGTTGAATTAATTACGAAAGAAATCGTGTTTAGGGAAATTGGGGCAAAAATAGCCAAAAAACTATATGCTCCCACTATCTCCTATCAATGAGGCTAACGGCAATCGATCATTTAGATCAATATCGTTTACCCAAACTATCGCACATCGTTTGGAAATGTTTGGAATTTGTGATACAAGAAGGTAAATTATTCACAATTTGTTGCATAGAGCATACATAATTATCATACATATTCTACAAATTTTACTACAACTTATTTCTGCAAGCTATATTCATGATTATTAGACTATTTTAGAATTTATTTCAATAAAAAAACACGTTGAAAAAATTTAAAACAAAAATTCCTCTTCAAAAGCATTTCATTGTACATTTGGCCCCATAATCCCCTAAATTTCCATCTTTTTATAACGTTCTCTGTGAAACATTGTTGATTGGACTAGAAATGATGGATTTCATGGGAAATAATCTCCACAATAAAATAGTTTTACTCAAAACAACATGAAAATCTAGAATGTTTAAGGAATTGGGGCAAAACGGGCACCATAGCTTATCCCAGAGTGGCCCCACATTCATGAAACCATCACCAATCGATTCCTGAGAAAATGTCCTTTCGAATGAGCTATAAAACTTATTTTTTATCTTTCTATTGTGGAATTTATCAATTTTTTCCACCTTTGGGTTCGGAATTCCCCAATGTGCAATGTACCATCATCGTTGTGCTTCGAATACAAACACGGATCGCTTTCAGAGGGCTTGAATCCAAGTTTTCGTAAAATTGAATCGAGCTTCTTGTTCGAAATATGTGCAGCTTGCTTCAATCCCCTTCGACCTTGACCGTGGCTCCTTCGGGGGCGGGCGATGAGGGCAGGATCGAACATGTCGCGCGTCATTCGCGTAGGAGTGAAAAAAGTGCCGCGATTCGTTAGTGTTGTTTGATCCTTCGACCTTGACGCTTGTTTCTGTGGGGCGGGCGATGAGGGCAGGATCAATCGTGTTGTGCGCCGCTCGCGTAGCACGGTGGAATAGTTTCGCGGGTCGCGAAACGCGTCAGTAGTGTTTGATCATTTGATCTTGTCGCTTGCTCCTATGGGGGCGAGTGACGAACACTTGTTCGGCGTTCAATGCGTTTATCGAGTAATATCGCGAATCCGGTTAGGCGCCTTCATTTCAAATTATATATTTATCGTTTACCAAAACGAATCCCTCCCCCATATCTAAACTCCCAGTGTTTACTTGAGGAAGTGCAGAGGACTCCTAGGCTTTCATGAAGCAAGTAACACGTCAACATTTCCCTCCCACCCCAAATTGACCTGCATTCGGACGCAGCCGGTGCCGTTATTGTTTATTGTAATAATGAGAGCACCAGTACTTACACATGAAGGATGCTACTGATCCCGAGTAGCGTCTGTTGGTTCCCTGTGTTCTTGCAATAACGGAGTAGCATCTGCGGGCGGTCAATTATGCTCATGCTCATGCTCATGCTCATGTTATACAACGAACATACAGCAGTAAGTTGCGTTTGAAGTTTTATATCCTTTGGCTATAACATCTTATAACAGCATTATTCACACTCAAAATAATCCAAACGTCGATACTACGTGAAAACATACGTAGTTTTTTTTTCCATCGCACTTTTCACGTAGCACTTACCTGAATTATAGGTGACCATGAATCATTGACCGATGCACGAGTTCATTATTTGAAGTTTGAGCGGTGCCGTGTTATTCATGTTACCATGGAAACTAGTGAATTCGGCATCGCTCAAACGTAAAATTATTGAACTCGTGCATCGGTCCATTATTCAACGTAGTACCTACGTGATTTTCCCGTACCTATGGTCTAATCCACCGGTGTACTAAATTCACTCGGTCTGAGAATTGTGACACTTGAGCGGGGCACGCTCCCGTATGATCCCCACGTGATCTGGACCCGCTCTAGTATCAAAATTCTTCGACCGAGTCAGTTTAGTACACCAGTGGATAAGACTATTATACAAAGTGGCTGTAGCACTGAGATGGAGTTCTGGTGAACCTTATCGAATCTTTAAGTGAAGAACACGCTAATTACCGACCATTTTAATCTTCCACATTTAAAGGAAGCTTTATGTTTTCAATAAAAAGGTATTCCAAATACTGTATCATTCCCAATTTATATCGTTTATTGTAAATACATAAACATGATTTTTCACTTTTCGTACAGGGTGACAATTTTTTTTTGCTCTTTGAATCTCTTTGCTCTTTTGCTGCACCAAACTATGTTTAGTAAGCTGGAAAATCTTCTGGGCAATCAGAATTTTGTTGGTAGTGATTTAGGCAGCTGTGGACGATGATTATGCAGCGTGTAGTGGTCGCACATTGATTGTTATTTTCCTTTGATCACATTCAATATCCAAAAATGACTGCCACCTGGCGGAATAGAGAAACTGAATTGAGTAAATTGTTTGGAAAATTTCTGTACTTACTCACTTCCTGTATAAGAAATTATACAGGAATCTCGTACAAAACCAATTGTTTGTCGATGTTTTCTGTATTTTTCGACTCCAAAATCAATTTTCAAGTAGAAAATATGGCACAATTTTATTGATTTTAAGCTGCACTCTGAATGGATTTTTCCTAACGAGCAGCATCACTCTGCACTCTGAATGGATTTTTCTTAACAGGCAGCATCAGTCACCGCTCATGTTCGAAAGATGTATGTACTACATAGTCGAAAGTTTTTTTTATTCATACCGAAAGAGTTGTAAACTTTGTGGATTTGTTTTTGAGTGACTAAGGATTCACCTAGTAGAATATACCGCACTTTTATTTTGTCATATTTCTTACTTTAGATCTACAATAAAACCACATTCATAATGTTGGTATATCATAACCTCTTACAGCTTCATTATCGCAAATGTTTATGAACAGCTAGATAATAGTCGCGATGAATCGAAATTGTAATCGAAATGTGAATCCAGACAAACAGACATAAATAATTAAAATAGGGCATGATAATATTGTATATATATATAATTTGGTGACAATCTTGACTTGTATTAATGATAATTAGTAAAAACGAAAAGGTTGACATATCAAGAATTAGACAGAGAAACGCAACACAAAACAGCCATCATACTAAAAACAGAGGAAACCGACATAACTGACATAGGAGACATGTATTTCAGGATAAAATGACATAGCTGACAGAGAAGACATGTATTTCATAAGAAAATAGTTAACATAGCAATCGAACAAAGAAATTGATGCATCAGGGGAGACCTACGAGACTGAGGGATAACTAGGAAAAAGCTTCAAATTTCCGATGTCATTCGGTCATTTGAATGGTGAATTGATTTGTAGTTAGGGTATTACACACTTACAGTCGAAGCTTGTTATAACGACATCGCAAGGGACCGTCGTAATAGGGAAAAGTCGTTATAGAGAACGGTTCAACATTGGAAAATTTTTCAAGGGACCGAAAAATGTCGCTATAGAGAGTTTTTGTCGCTATAAAAGTTGTCGTTATAACGAGCTTCCACTGTACATTTATTATATATGTTTTTTGTATTACAGGTGATGTTTCGCCCTAATGTGTTGAGCCAACTTGAAGGAAAACGCGATGAGTTGCTGTCTGAACGTATTACACGACTACAGGCTTTCTGTCGAGGATATCAAGCAAGGCGAAGGCTTACCAAAAGACGCATCCAGGTACTTTTCTACAATACTGTCCTTATTTGCATAACAGTCCAATGTTGAAAATTGACAAATGCAAAACAACTTAGCTTCATATAGTGTCTCTACAAAAAAATCTATTAAGGTACCGTGGGGCAAGTGAATAATGGATTTCGCATAGTTGGAATTCTTCAAAGCCTAGAGACTTTAAATTAAAACAAATAAGGTCGTGTATATTTTTTAGCTTGACCCCTACTAAATATAAGCAGTATGCTAAAATTTATTTTTTTTGTAAAATCAAAGAAAAAAGTACAGAAAAAGTTTTTGAAAAACGTCTTCTTACTTTTCACTTGCTCCACAAGTGGGGTAAGTGAAAAGTTTATCTTTTTGAACAATAAATTCCAAAACTAACAGTTATATTCACGATTTCTATTGCCTTTAACATTTGTCAAGGCGTCCCAATGAACAATAACATAAGTAACATGTAAACAAAGAAAATTTTATTCTTGTTACTTGAATTTTCTTCTGTACAGTTATGTTTGTTGAAATGATTCGACAACATTATAACTGCAACATTTCCAATGTTACCGTGAAGGCCCCATACTCTGCGCACTTGAGGCTTTTCAATTTTCAAACAGCTGTAATTAATTGAAAACAAAACACAATATTCTGAAATGTTGGAAGCAAATACTTATTGATCTTATGTATAAGGAATAAATATAAAAGCTTCACTAAGTAATGATTTTTATAGCAAATTTTAAATTTTTCTCAAGGGTGTTCGTGTTCCTAACTCTGCGCATTCATTTTTGCAATGCTCCTTATTCTGCGCATTTAGGTTCCTAACTCTGCGCACTCGATAAATTTTTTATAACAGTTGAAATATTTTACTAAATATATTACTAGAATTTAAACTCCGAATCAATCTTCATATGCTTGCTTTATACGGCTTTACGTCCCCAGTGGAGCGTGGAATGTCTCTAACACAAGTTTACTAAGTGAAGTGAATTTCATCTATAATTCAATTGAATGCCATTAAGTGCAACTCTCAAAACAATCGAAATCATCATATGTTATCCAAAACATCTATTTAACTTAGTTTTCTAAATTCCAAACCAACGATTAAACCTCGATGTTCCATTACTCGATATTGACTCATGAAACTATACAAAAAATCAAAATTATTTTATTGCATGGTTAGGGAGCATTCAAAAATTACGCCCATCGTTCAGCGGAGGAGGAGTCTATGAAAATGTGACAATGCATTCATTAGGAACTGAAAAATCGCGACAGGGGATTGAGGGGACGGAGTGTAGAAATCCTTAAAATATGATGGACGTCATTTTTTAATCATCCCTTCCTATGATGGTCCCATCAAACAATTTTCCAAAGCATTTCTATTCCATATCTCGATGGTGTCGACAAGTCGATGGTTCCCTTCTATATCGACATCTGGAGGGTTGATTGTATGTTGAAAATAACGTTTTATACCTGCTGCGCATAGTAAGGAACATAGTTGAAAAATGGTTCCTTACTATGCGCACTTAAGAAGAATAAGAAAATGAAGAGAAAATAAGTTGCACTTCACCAGTGATGATTGCTCGATAAATAAACTAGTGCCTACGTACTAAAAATCTGAAATGTATTCTCTTTTTTTTGCTAACGGGCATAAGCCCATAGCATTTTTGCTAACGGGCAGTCAATTTGGACGTTTTTCAATATGTTTAAAGCTATTTTATTTTTTATTAAAGTAATAAACGTAAATTTATCAAGAAAATTCTTCGCGTGCTTTTTTATTACTATTGTAGCAATATATGAAACATAAATTTTGAACAAAAATGTAAGTATTTTACCAGATTTTGATGGGTTTTGCTGAAAGTGCGCAGAGTTAGGGGCCTTCACGGTAGTTCTTACATCATGGGACAGCAATTGCATTTCTGCTCTGTAGAATTTACTACGCTCTTTTTTTTTAAGAAAATCAGGTAATAACTCTTCGGGAGAAATCAAACGGAATCCTTCAATAAAGTATTTGGAAACTTTTTTATGTGGATGCACCTATACCCCATTTTTATGTTTTGAACTAGCTTTACATAGACATTCTACGAGATTTCCGTGCGTTCTCTTATATTGGAACTTTTCAATCAACGTCTTCCTTTTAATTGGCTGTCCGAAGTAAACATATTAATATCGTAATATTTGGCAACCTTTTTTTAGAGAACTTCCATGATTTGGCCATGATAATAGCTTTTAACGCTTTGAGTATAGTGTTTCTTGAATCATCAGCACGTTCTGTTGTTCTATGATAATTGCGAACCTTGTATACTTAAAGATACCTAAATAGAAAACACAAATTCAACTTTTCACGTGCCCCACGTGAGTAGAAAATTGACGGTGTTTCAATTTAGTTATTTTTAGGTCTATGTCGAATTAATTCTAAAACTTTTTTACTGCAGTTTAACTGACAGTTTTAAACTGCAATAAAAAAGTTTTAGAATTAATTCGACATAGACCTAAACTGCCGTGAATCGCATGTCAGTCCCATCTGCATTTTCGTCAAAATTGAGTTAAGGTCAGTTTTCAACATATCAACATCATCAATATATCAGCTGCACTAATGAGATGTTATAATTTGTTCGGAAAAATTAGGAAAAAATAGCAAGTCAAATTGTCCCATAATGAAAAGTAACCGCATATCAGTCCCACTACAGATTTCCGCACCGTGTCACACAAAAATGAACCGTCTTTTGATCATCTTTATATTTTCCTCGGAAGGATATCGCGAAAAGCAAACTCTGAAAGTTTCATTAAGATTTGAACATGATCAAATCCTCTGGAAAATTTTGAATATTCGTACCTATGGAAAACGAATTTGGAAACTTTACAGCCCATTTTCTCAATGCCTACTTTTTACAGAGGGGACTGACTTGCGATTCACGGCAGTAAAAATAACTAATGTAGTTTTTCTTTATTTGCACCGCCTGCACCGTTTTCCCACCGGTGCACAGTGCGTTGAATGTATGGAGATGCGGGACAAAAATCAAAACTGGAAGATCAAGCCATCTAAGCACCTTGGTATGAATGGAAAAGTTTTTTCTGGTGATAATTTGCATAAATGACATATAGTATACGCTTAATCGCAAAACTGTCCTAAGCGCCAATTCCATTATTTTCCAAGAAAAACCTTGTAATTTGAACTATTATTGTCTATAATGATGTAAGAAGTTATTTGCAAATATGTCTCTTCACACTCGTAGCTGCAAAAGTGACTTATACTCCTTGTTGCAAAAAAATGAGCATATTTTTAAAATTTTCTAGTTTTTAACATGAAATTCGAATAAAATCTTGGAAACTTTATTTAAAATATATTATTTTAAACATAAACTTGCTCTGGTGTAATGTCTTGTTCAGCTTTGACCACATAGCGTTGCGAGATTTTCGGATTTTTTATCACAAACAACTCATTTTCATACTTGTGCTGGTTAAGGAGTATACCGAAAAATAATTGAAAATCTCAAAGAGTTGCAGGAAGTTGCAGCTGTATCTTTCAGATCTCTTAGAGGACACTCTGAGAAACATGTCTGTGGGTAACTTAGGGTGGAACTCGGTGGAACTTTTTTTGAATCGATAACCAAAGTTACATGTTAGTATTTCATAAGTTTGATTTCATAGCCAACTCATCGTGCCGATTTCTCATATTCAAAGTTAAAATTGGTGTGCCTATCCCATCAAATATACTTTACCAACCTTCAAACATGTTCTCTTTCAAATTTTGATTGAATGGATTAGTTTCAACACCCTCCGTACTAGTTGAAAGTAATGTTGAAAACATGCGACAAAATTAAGTTTTTCTGCTACTCCGACAACTGTCACTTTCGACGCTTATTGTAGTCGTTTTAGTGCTTTTTAAATCTTTTAAATACACGTTTCAATAGCCAATGTTATCTATAAACACTTGTGGATACTTATTATCGCCGAATAAAATAACTTGAAATTTGATTTTTGTCTATGGAGCAACGCACTGTGCGGTGTAGCAAAAGTTGCACCCAAACCGTTCTTTTATTCCGCAGGTAGCACATCGTTTTTACACTCGATCGCCACCGGTGCAGAAAATCCTACACCCTGATCGAGATGGGTGTAGCAGGTAATGTACTCTTTTCACCAATACATGTATGATTCTTAGCTGTCAGTGGCGTTCTTGTTTTGGTCCCTTTGGAAGGTTTCGTTGTTTTCGTTCACGAATAAGGTAGATTCTTCATTTTTGCTCATTTCTGACTGCGCAGATAATATGAGTTTATTTCTGAATTGTATCTTTTTATTCAGTAAAAGAAGAAATGTTCTTAGCATTTTATAAATGAACAACACTGTAAAAAATGAAGATCTTATAAGTATAATTAGGGGCGAGCGAGCCATTTGGCATAAAGCCATTTGGCATAAGGTCATTTGACATAACGCCATTTGGCATAAAGGACATTTGGCATAATTTTTAACTAAGTGAAAGATAAGGGTCATTTGGCATAAGGGACATTTGGCATAATTTCAATATATTTTCTGTACATACTTAAATTAAAGATTTTAGCATTTTATTACTGTTTTATTTTAGTAACAGCTGAATCTGTTCTATGATAATTTATTTATTCTCTTCTTTGGTAAGCCGCCGAAGAAGCACACCAAGTGCGGTATGAATCCATCAGAAGATTCCGGTTAAATCATACCACCGAATTCAATCGGATTGTAAACTTTGTAGATGTATTTTATACGACTTATGTTGACTTTCAATGATCTCGTTTACTAATAGACGAAATACCGATAAAGGAAAAGATGGTGAATTTCTTTCAGAAGCTTCCAAGTTAATCGAAAACAACTAAAAAACGATGTACTTTTTCTTTCTATATAAATACACGTTTTATATTTGATTTTATATGCTCAGGTGATGACTTTTGTGAGTTGAGCATGTGTGAATATTCAATAAATATGAATTTATCTCATATCGTCTATTAGTAAAATTGATTTTGAACGAGATAGAAAATATTGCTGTGTGCGTTTTGAAATGCATATATCAAATGCGGGAACGCCAAACGCGGTAAGATTTTTAACAAGTAAGGCGATGTCAAAGGTCAAAGAGTGATTTTCTTTGCTATGTTGGCGGTGATATGGATCATGGTTGCTAAGTATTCTTTGGCTACTTTGTGTGCAGCTCAGTTATACTGGATTTGCACGTCAAACGCAAAAAGCAATATCATCTTCTCTTAATTTTGCTCAGAGATACTCGAAAGACTGCAAAATCATTAGGTGGGAAGAATCGTTTTCTTCAGGTGCTCATAGTTGAGATACAAGGCACACAAAATATTAAATTTTAAGATGAAAAACTCAAATAACATGAAAACCATAAGAAATACAACTATGGCATAGTTGTAGCAAATGATAAGTATTAAATCTTTGTAGAACTTGGTGGGCCAATAAATCGATAAAATAAAACACTTGAAAGCGACGATTTTTTTTTATTAAAAATACTAAATTATCGCGGCTCTTAAGCTAATCGTTTACAGAGTTGCTCGCTGTCACTATCAACGCCTAAAACTTGCTGATTTGTACAGGCAGACTGCGATACAATACGGATCATTCTATATCACATCAACATCATGCTGTCTACGCCATCACCAATGCATTTTTTTTTTTTTTTTTTTGACGTTGGATAACGTCTTACGGCAACATACTGGGGTACAATTTCGAAAAACGAAAAATCGCTCGCGTCACGAAAAGTGGTTAGATTTTGACTGTTAATAACTTACTAACGCCCGCATAAATTTTCAAGATTCTTGCACCAATCGATTGCAAATCTTTCTACGAATCTACTCAAATAATGAAAACTATTGATTTTCATGACTAAACTATTGAAAAATAGGTAAATATCGAGGCATGTCTTATTTTTCATAGAAAAGCACATTTTTCTTGCTGTTATAAGGTTTTGATGTTTTGAAGTTTACATGTGCCGTAATTTCGAGTGAAATTGATCATTTTTCATGGTTTTTCGTGTCTGTTTTCAATCATGTTGAAAATGCCAAACAACTGAATACAAATACGACGGTCAACCTCTTTGGCTCATGTGCCAAAATGTTATAACAAATGTGCTAAAAATCATCCCTTAAATAGAAAATCGGGAAATCCCATTTCGGGGTGAAATTGATCACTTGTCAATGCGATTATTGTTATTTTTTGAAACGACTCTACATAATGAATATGAGCTCCCTGAATTCGAATATATTCTTGCAAAATGCTTAATAATGCAATATGTAAAAAATAATGAATAGTTAATTTCTATAATTGTGATAAAAACGCCTAGATGTAGGCAATTTCTTAAGGATAAACCTGATATCCAACAGAAATTTAATTATTTCAACCGTATGAGCTAATTGGTACCAGTTTAGAAGATGAAATCGGGCTCGGGGATATATTTTAAGCATCCTTACAAACTTTACTTACAGTGACCCCACAGTTATGGATCAACTAAGGGTCATTTTTCAGAACAAAATATGATTAAAACACATGGTGATACTGTACAAATTAAAATTACCTTCCTGACCATGCAGAAAATAGTTGTTTTCGAGAATACAGCTCAAAATTCTCGGTTATTTACCAAAAAGTGTCGATTTCAATAGAAATTCCAAACGATGTCCACCCCACAGATGTGGATCAGTGGGAGAGGAGGATTCTATTATGGATCAAATCGACTCATATTATGGATCAAAACACTATAACAGCAATTTATCTGCGAAGTAAACGAATGGTGTGTTAGTGAAAGCATACGTTTTGGCGTTTCTTTCGGAATCGTCTTATCTTTGATTCATAACTGTGGTATGGGTTTCAATGCCCCAAAGATATGAATCAACGCTTCTGGGAATACGGTTGACATTTTATTTCATACGGACGGAAAAAATATACTTAAGCATATTATGATTGATTACGATGCTGTACAGATTTATGGTTAACGTAGGTAAAATGTGTTCTGCTAAATTGCACCTGTATTTGATGAGATATTCCCGTTTTATTCCAACTCTGATCCATACCTGTGTGCTATCCATAATTGTGGGGTGACTGTACTTTGAAAAATTCCGTTGTCATCGTCGCTACCTACATGCAAATGCATGCTAGAGCGATCAGAGTATCAATTTGTCAAACAAAGAGCTAAAACTAATCAGCAACAGCTAACTAGAAAACTAATTAACCAACATTATAATTGATAAATAAATTAATAAATCAATTAATAGTTATAGATGAAGTGTCTCTGGTTGTAACTCTTTTACATCGAATGACCCGTTTTGTTGTAAATTGTGCTGCAATTCAATTTAAGCGCGTTCTCCACGGATACGACGAGTCAGTTGGATGTCCTTCGGTATGATGCTGACACGCTTGGCTTGGATCGCGCACAGGTTGGTAATCCTAAACAAACCGATCAGATAGGCCATTCGCTTCCTGCAGGACCATGACGGCCGAGCTCTGGAATCGCAGATTTGTCTCTACATTTCTCCGGATACCACTACGAAGCAGAAAAAGTTCTTCATGGTGCGGAACTTCTTCGAGTATAACGGTCTATCGGTGTTGAAGTGTTATCCGAACCAAACTTACACGACAGATTTTCTGTGCTAACACACAATGTCCACAATAGGACGGAATTGACATGCAACAAATAATATGAAAATTGATTGGATTTTTATCAGTAGAAATCTCTCATAAGTTTGTGCCGGTCTCGAGCCAGGAAATAGATGAAGCTAACGTTATCCAACGTCAACTTGGCGGTTGTATCTCGGAAACAACCTCTTACTTTTTTTTTTTTTTTTTTTTTTAATTTCTTTATTAGTATCATTCCAAACATTACATTCATTTCTTATATCTAGGTGTTCTGTGTTATTTGACAACACTATCATCCTAATTTGGTAAAACAAATTTAAGATTTAATTAACATTTTGTTAACAACATATTACATTTCATTTGCCGTAGCAGTTCAGTTTTTTTTACAGGTGAGTTCATTTCACCTGCTTATAAGAGAAAAAAAAAAACGTTTTTAATATACTTAACCTAACTTAACCTAAACGTATAACGCATTAATCGTGGCAATAGAAGATTGTAACGATTTTTGCTTGAAATTATTAATGATTGTATTTGACATTTGTTCCAATGTTTCAACATTGGATATTCTATGTAACTCATTGGTACTATACCAGGGAGGAAGCCTCAGAATCATTTTCAAAATTTTATTTTGAATTCTCTGCAGAGCTTTCTTCCTGGTATTACAACAGCTAGTCCATATTGGTACAGCATACAACATGGCTGGCCTGAAAATTTGTTTGAATATCAACAGCTTGTTCTTAAGACAAAGTTTTGATTTTCTATTAATAAGGGGATAGAGACATTTTACATATTTATTACATTTGGCTTGAATGCCCTCAATGTGATTTTTGAAAGTTAAATTCTTATCTAGCATGAGCCCTAGATACTTAACTTCATCTGACCAATTTATTGGAACCCCTCTCATCGTGACAACATGTCTACTTGAAGGTTTCAAATAAAGGGCTTTTGGTTTATGTGGGAATATTATTAGTTGAGTTTTGGAAGCATTAGGAGAAATCTTCCATTTTTGCAAGTATGAAGAAAAAATATCCAAACTTTTTTGCAATCGACTACAGATGACACGCAGGCTTCGTCCTTTGGCGGAGAGGCCTGTGTCATCCGCAAACAAAGATTTTTGACATCTCTGAGGTAGCTCAGGTAAGTCAGATGTGAAAATATTGTATAATATTGGTCCCAAAATGCTGCCTTGAGGAACACCAGCTCTTACAGGAAGTCTTTCAGATCTGGAGTTCTGATAATTAACCTGAAGTGTACGATTTGACAGATAACTTTGAATTATTCTAACAATGTATGTTGGAAAATTAAAGTTTTTTAATTTTACAATCAAACCTTCATGCCAAACACTGTCGAATGCTTTTTCAATGTCTAGAAGAGCAAGACCAGTAGAATAGCCTTCAGATTTGTTGGAACGGATCAAATTTGTTACACGTAAAAGTTGATGAGTGGTCGTATGTCCATGGCGGAATCCGAACTGTTCATTGGCAAAAATTGAATTTTCGTTGATGTGGGCCATCATTCTGTTCAAAATAACCTTTTCAAAAAGTTTACTGATGGAGGAAAGCAAACTGATTGGACGATAGCTAGAAGCTTCTGCAGGATTTTTGTCTGGTTTTAAAATTGGAACAACCTTAGCATTTTTCCATTTGTCAGGAAAATATGCTAATTGAAAACATTTGTTAAATATATTAACTAAAAATGATAAGCTACTTTCTGGAAGTTTCTTGATGAGGATGTAGAAAATTCCATCATCGCCAGGAGCTTTCATGTTTTTGAATTTTTTAATAATAGTTCTCACTTCTTCCAAATCAGTCTCCCAGGCATTTTCGAAAACGTTCTCTTGATTGAGAATATTTTCGAACTCCTGAGTAACTTCATTTTCAATTGGACTAGTAAGTCCTAAATTAAAATTGTGCGCACTTTCAAACTGCATAGCAAGTTTTTGAGCTTTTTCGCAATTAGTTAGTAATAATTTGTTTTCCTCTTTCAATTGATTGATTGATTTGACTTTATTAACGAGATTTTTAGCCCTGGGCTAGTTCATCTCGGGACCAACGGCTTTACTTCCCTTCCGAAGGAAGTCGTCACTATAACTTTTTACGTCATAAGTGACTATGTCGGGGATGGGATTCGGTCCCAGGTCCTCGGCGTGAGAGGCGAGTGTTCTAACCACTACACCAGGTCCGTCCCGTTCCTCTTTCAATGCCGGTATTGGCTTCTGAGGTTTTTTTTTTCAAGATTTTCGATAATTTCCAAAAAGGGCTTAGAGCCAGGGTCCAATTGAGAAATTTTATTTTCAAAATTTTTGTTTCTTAATTGAGCAAAACGTTTCTTGATTTCTTTCTGCAAATCCTGCCATATAATTTTCATAGCAGGATCGCGAGTGCGTTGAAATTGCCTTCTCCTCACGTTTTTAAGACGGATCAAGAGTTTAAGATCATCGTCTATAATCACGGATTCAAATTTTACTTCACATTTTGGAATTGCAATGCTCCGGGCTTCAACAATGGAATTTGTTAAAGTTTCAAGAGCATTGTCAATATCAAGTTTAGTTTCTAAAGAAATGTTAACATCAAGATTAGAGTCAACATACGTTTTATATATATTCCAGTCAGCTCGTAAATAATTGAAAGTGGAGCTGATAGGATTGAGAATCGCTTCTTGGGATATTTGAAATGTAACAGGGACATGATCAGAATCAAAATCAGCATGAGTAATCAGTTGGCTACAAAGATGACTAGAGTCGGTTAAGACCAAATCAATCGTAGATGGATTTCTAGAAGAGGAAAAACATGTGGGGCTATCAGGGTATTGAATTTAGAAATATCCTGAAGAGCACTCATCAAATAAAATTCTGCCGTTGGAATTACTTTGAGAATTATTCCATGACCGATGTTTGGCATTAAAGTCACCAATGACAAAAAATTTTGACTTATTGCGAGTCAATTTACGCAAGTCAGTTTGGAGCAAATTAACTTGCTGCCCAGAGCATTGAAAAGGCAAATAGGCAGCTATGAAAGTATATTTACCAAACTGTGTTTCAACAGAAACACCTAAAGTTTCAAAAACTTTAGTTTCAAATGATGAAAACAGTTGATGTTTTATACGCCTATGAATGATGATTGCAACTCCCCCACATGCCCCATCAAGTCGATCATTACGATAAACAAAAAAGTTAGGATCTCTTTTGAGTTTAGATCCAGGTTTTAAATACGTTTCGGTAATAACTGCTATATGCACGTTATTAACCGTAAGAAAATTAAACAGCTCGTCCTCTTTACCATTCAGAGAACGAGCATTCCAATTTAAAATATTTAAATTATTATTTGGATCCATTAGAAAAACGTAATCCAATAACAATTTGATTTGTAAATTTTACACCTACTTGGACTGCTTCAGTCATAGTGGTGGCTTTGAACATTGCATCAATCATTAGATTCAATTGTTCAGTTAGAAAATTAAAATCAGAGGCAGACATGTCATGTGATATCCCATTGGAATTTCCGGTAGACGAAGAAGCGGAGTTACCTGTGGCGGTAGGGTTTTTCCATTTGATTTGAAACAAGTAGAATGGGTACCCATGGATCGAACAGGGGAGGAGTTCGAATTTCCTGCTACGATATCGGCAAAGGATTTACCATGGGTAGATACATTCGAAATAGAAAGATTCGAACGGCTACCCGACGGATTAAAATTAGTTTGTGAATGAGCATGATTATGATCTTCCTGATGGGTATGATTCATGATCAAGCGATCGTTAACTGAAAAATGAGCATTGTTCGATACTTTACCAGGCAAATTCCGGAAACGACCGTTATCGTAACGGATATTATCTTTCATCTGCCTGGCACGAGCCTCAATGACCTTTTTGCGTGAAGGACAATTCCAGAAATTGGACTTATGGTTAGCCCCGCAATTACAACATATGAATTAGGTGGTATCTTCCTTCACTGGACAGACGTCTTTGGCGTGAGAAGAACCTCCGCAAATCATGCATTTAGCATCCATGCGACAATTTTTTGTACCATGACCCCACTTTTGGCACCGACGGCACTGAGTGGGGTTCTGGTAATTTCCTCCAGGTTTCTGGAAATGTTCCCATGTCACACGGACATCAAACAAAAGTTTTGCTTTTTCTAAAGCTTTAATATTATTTAGTTTGTGGGCTTCGTAGCCGTGCGGTTAGTGTCACCGAGGCATTTAGCCGCATCGTGCTATGGAGTGTGGGTTCGATTCCCGCCTCAGGCCGAAAAACTTTTCGAGAGGAATGTTTTCCGACTGTGCCACTGGGCGTTGCATGCTAGTCCGTTGTCTAGTGTGGTGCTTCCTTCAAAGGGCAAATAGCCCACTGGAAGCATTAACGTGTAGTGTCTCTTTCTCTCTTTAGTTCTTTTTTGTTAAAATGAACTAAATATAATTCTTGAGAATGCCCTTTCCGAACAATGCCAGATTGGGTTCTCTTTTTCATAATGATTACTTGGACTGGGGAAAATCCAAGTAAATCATTTATTCCATTTTTGATCTCTTCAGGTGATTTATAGTCACTTGAGAGACCTATCAAGACAACTTTGAACAAACGTTCAGTTTTGTCGTCATAAGTAAAAAATTTGTGCTTCTTCTCTTCAAGATGTTTGAGAAGAAGCTCACGATCTTTAAGAGTTTCCGGCAAAACGCGACAGTCTCATTTCTTTGCGATTTGGAAGGAAACCTTGATTCCCCTAATGGAGTTCAAGATCTCCTGCCTAAATCCCCCAAATTCGGAACAACTGACCACGATAGGCGGCACTCTTTGCTTCCTCACTTGAATCAAAGAGCCTGGGCTAGAGGCTGCTTCGATTTGGTGTTCGGAAAATTTGTCTAGAGCATCGAACTGATTGCTCATTTCGATACAATTATTCATTTCACCCTTGGAAGAAAGTTCGCATTCCGGGGAAGCGTCCTTTCTTCCATTCTTGCCACGTGTAGTGACAGTTTTAAAACCCACTTTTTTGGAAGGAAGTAGTGAATTCAGAGATTCACCCTTCCTTTTGTTTGTTGTTGATACCATGTTTAATTAATAAACGAAAGAAGACGTGACCTTCGAAAGGTTTTTTCCCAAGACGGTGTCCAAGAAGGATTACCACCGCTAGCTTTCGCCAACGGGTCCAACGAAAAATCGAAGGCACGGGTCCAAACAAGGATCGTAAAGGGATCAATAGTAGAAAAAATAGTACTGAAAAGTACGGTTTTAGTAGCACTGAAAAGTACCGTTTTTAATTTTAGCACTGAAAAGTACTGTTTTTGTAGCACTGAAAAGTACTGTTTTATTGCTTTAGGTAGTTTTTAAGAAAACTTCCAAGAGCAGAGAGAATTCGTGTACGCACAGCACGAAGGTACGATGCGCACTGATCACCAATGCATTGATGATTGACATCGATAGACTATGGATATGGATGATAGGTTAAGTTCAATTTTAAATTAAGCAAATAAAATGGCAACTTATCAATACGATATTTTTGATAAAGCTGCAGATGAATTGAAACTATGTGTTGGTCACAGAAGAACAATAATAGCTTGGAGAATTGTCACTTCTTCTTCTTGGCATTACGTCCTCACTGGGACAGAGCCTGCTTCTCAGCTTAGTGTTCTTATGAGCACTTCTACAGTTATTAACTGAAAGGTTTCTTTGCCAAAGTTACCATTTTTGCATTCGTATATCGCATGGCAGGTACGATGATAATCTATGCCCAGGGAAATCAAGGAAATTTTTATTACAAAAAGATCCTGAACCGACCGGGTTTTGGGATTCAGCATGGCTTTGCTTTGTAGCCACGGACTCTAGCCATTCGGCTAAGGAAGGCCCCAGCGAGAAGGAGAATTGTCACGTGATCACTCATTTTGAATGGACCGATGCACGAGTTCATTAATTTGACGTTTGAGCGGTGCCGAATTCACTGGTTTCCATGGTCACGTAAATAACACGGCACCGCTCAAACGTCAAATAATGAACTCGTGCATTGGTCCATTGATTATAATCTAGAGTGCGATGTCGCATCACTGCTGTTGGTTGCCAAATCAAAGTGATATTGATAGCTCGCAACTGATATTAATAGTTTATGTAAATCAGCCATACGCTGTTATGACTGATATTGAGCAACTCTGATTACACAGCGTAACAAAAATGATATTTTTGCGTGTCTCAAGAATCAAATTATATGTCTCTAGTAGATTAAGCGTTGCTGAATCTGATGCTGTTCTCAGAAATGTTCCAGCACGTCACAATTTTTAGCTACAGGTCACCAAAGTTGTATAGAACACTGGTTTCATTGATGTTTACATAAAATTTAAACAATGATTTATCAAAAACTATTATGTTCTAATCTACCAAGCATGCAAAATAGGACTTTAACTTTCATTTCAGATATAATTTGATTGAAATTGCACGATTGTATTGAGGTTTAATCGATTTTTTCAACATGCTTGCAGACTCCATACGAAATTCTTCGTTTCTCTTATATGGCAAAATGCCATACTATTCTAAACCAACAAAAAATAACTTTTGAGCATCGGAAGTATTATGAACTTTATTGATAAGTATTGTTATACACATAAAGTTTGAGTTCTGAGGCAAATTAAGCAAATAATTTGCCATACAAGCTGGAAAACTTGCATGCAAGTTGGCTTAAATAGTCAAATTTAGCTATTTCAATAGCCAATATCTCAAAAACTAGACGTGCTATGATATTTCTGTAAATGGCAATGGATTCAGCAACCCTTAGATAAATAATTAGCGGTATTTTGGTGCTTGAGACAAAATCGTGTTCCGCAGTGTTATTTACTACAACTTTGCTGAACATACCAACTCACCATTCGTTAAAATAAAGAAGTTGGCCTATACCTACTTCACTCTTGTAATCATCGTAAAAAAAATTTGATGCGTACATTTTGTAGTACTGAAAATTCGGTGTCCGGCTACTTGGCCGAATGTCGTTTGGCTGAATCATGAAAATAAAAATCAAATGACACCACCTCTGATATGTAGGTTTCATAAGTGTGGCCCAATAACTGATAAGCTAATTAATTTGTTGTTTTTCATAATGTGACGGGACGTATTTTTTTATCACTCTATAAGAGCTCTAAGAGAATGGTAAAATCAACCCGTTAATTCAGGACGATGTTGTGAACTCCTCACATCGCGTCAAGACTCTGAGATGACGGTTAATTCGTTTCTGGACTACCAAAGGTGTAATAAGTTTTCAAGTGTTTTATTGATTTCATCAAATTTTTTTCCTTCTTTTGCACATAGGCTATTCATTCGAGTTATACTATTGAAAATAGTTCAGCTTATATTTTAATTGGGAAGTTTACCTTCTTTAAATCATCGGAAGTTCTTTGTAGTTGTACTGATAAAACTATTATATGCATAATTTTCATAAGAGATTTTTCCTTCTTTTGATCATAGGCTGTTCTTTCGAGAGTGAAGTATTTCTCATAGTTATTCATGTTAAAGCTTATAATAAGGGTAGCAGGGGTAATATGCACCCCAGGAGTAAAACGACTTTTCGGGGGTTCTACAAATATTTTAGAACATTTTTCTGGAAGTTGGATTTGTAAAATCGCATGTTGTGGGTCACTCCTATCCGCCCTTGACGAATCTTTTCCAATTTTTTTACAAATACTCTCAAAAGGCACCGTGGGGTTATTTTGCCTCAAGCGTGCATCTTACCCCACGTTCCCTTACGTCTTATTCAAAACATTTTTTTTACCTCAACTTGGGTGAGTTTCATTCTCCTCCTGCTTGCGTATAGCAATAAACGACTCGGGGAATATTTGAGTCAAAGAAACCAAGACTTGTGGTTACTAGAGCTATGGCATATATTACTTAGTACGATCCGGGGATCAAAACAACCAGATCCAGCAAAAGGACGAATAAGTCTTAAACCTTTTTGGTTACTGTCAAAATCTAACTACAAACATCTGCAGGTGGCTATCACCGCTAGCAGAGAAGTGAATTACTGCTTAAATTTAGGATGTTCTTCTTTCAGCACGAACTGTTTCTTGAAATACTACTAAAAAGCTAATTATGTGTATATCAATGATGGTGTAACCTTATTCATGAATAAGCCGAATAAGTTCTTTGAAATTCATTATAAATCCATGCTAGTTCACCTTTGTTTTCAATTTCGGCCGAACGGCATTCGGCTAAATGGCGTTCGGCCAAATGACATTCGACCAAATGACATTCGGCCAAAAGACCCAAAACCGAAAATTCTGAACATATTATCAGAAGCAACTATGGTTCTAAAATCAATAAATCGAGACGAAAACCTCTTGTCCGCCTAAATTACCGACCAGTGTGCACTGGTTAATCGGGTTCGTTGGAACACGAAATGTTATTTAAAAGATAATTGTAGTAGCAATGTTGCTGCATTTTTTTTCTTCTGTTTTCCAAAGTCATTACCTTGTTTTCAATTTTTAATTTCAAATTAAGAAATATTGCGTCACTGATTGACACCCTAGTTCATCTTCTGTTATCCTGTTTAGTCATGATAGATTTACCCTTCTTTTAAACATAAGGTATTCTTTCGAGGGTTATTGCTATAGCGAATCGACGCGTTATTTTGTTATATAGGAATTTACCCTTCTTTTAAACACGACTTTATCTTTTGAGTAATATTACAACAGTTTATTCACATAGAAAAAGGAATATCTAAATTATTATACCAAATAACCCTTACTTTTCAGATGGTTTGATATTATGCCAAATGCCCTATACTTCACATATGGCTTGATATTATGCCAATTGATTCTTACTTGACACATGGCTTGATATTATGCCAAATGTCCGTTATGCCAAATGACCCTTTATTTTCACATTGTTCAAAATTATGCCGAATGACCGTTATGCCAAATGGCTGTTATGCCAAATGTCCCATATGCCAAATGGCGTTATGCCAAATTACCTTATGCCAAATGGCTTTATGCCAAATGACCCAGACCCTAATTAGGGATACTAATGACGTCTGAGTATGTTTTATCAGTATGTAGGGGAACTTTGTCAGAAAAATGAACTTTTCATTCAGATGTTTAGATTACTGAAAAGAGGAGAGAAGCAGAGAAATTTTGACTGAAAAAAATATGGGATCCAACAAAATAGAACAATTTAAGCTCGGATTACAAAATCTCTGGTTCCATTTGTTTAAAAAAAACGGTCGTTTTTTTCACCACCGTAATGGGATTTAACATTATGACAGCATTGCTGTTCTGTCAAACACACAAGACTACAGTGGCGCTATCTATGCATTTCATAACAGCCGTTTTGGTTATTTTAATGATCAATTTAAACGCAACATCAAGATTCAAGTTTGCTTGGAATTTTTTCATTCCTCAAGGGCGCGAATGTTTCAATTTTTTTAAATCTACAAAATTTGATGATTTTTATTATTACTTTCGTTAATTACAAGATTTCACTAGAACATTTTATTGAAATATGTCATTAAACTTCCGGAACAAGACGGTAATTTCAAGTTAATGCCTTTAACGATAATTTAGACGTAGAAATTTAAATGATTCTGTAGTTCCAGGTCGCAATAACTAGCTCAGATGCCTTTATTGCGATAATATTATTTGAAATGATAATAATTAGTGCTATTTGGAATTTGACCCAAGGTATTCGGAATATGAGACAAAATGAGCACAGTGTTTGGCATTTGACACAAAATGTTGTCCCACACTTTTGGGTGAAAATAACAGTAATGCATGTTCAAACATTATGTTTTCAGCACACTCTATAGTTTATAGTTTGACTTCACAAAGGGACCAAGAATTTCAAAAAAATCTGCTAAATCTGCTATGAATCAAAATGGTACCAATCTTTAATTTCCGTCCACGGCATAGTAATGTTTACAGCTAGTTGTGTAATCTAGAGTGCCTGTAAACAAGAGTGACGTCAAGTTCCAGTTTTCCGGATTTGTATGAAATGACAGTTCGCCGCTGTTCCAATTTTGACATTGACGCCACTCTTATCTAAATCCACTCTGGTGTAATCATCTTTAACAAAATATCCAAAACACAAACGAATCTAATGTTTCCGAATCCCTTACAGCACAACAGAAACAGCTGTTATATCTGTTGACATGCAAAATGACATTTTGTTTTGATTAACACCTTCACTAACACTATCATACGCTGTCAAAATATTGCACCGAAACCGTTCTATTTTCCGGTGTCAACTGTTACACTCGCACGGTGCACCGTCGGGAATAATCGAAAACGACATAAATTGAAACACCGTCAATTTTCTACTCACGTGGGGCACGTGAAAAGTTTCTCATTAGAGATTGAATTTGTGTTTTCTTTTTAGGTAGCTATAAGTATACAAGGTTCGCAATTATCATACACTCAGGCAAAAATACTATGAATATCCATTCTTTTCCCTTATGTTTATTTGCCACAAGAAATCGGTAAGTATTTCATTGATTCACCTTATGAATTGATCTGAATCATGCCAATGGGGTGTCTTGCTTATTTCATAAAACAGCATTATGAAAATTGAAATGATAATTTAAGAATTGCTTCTATAAGCAGTATAAACTACATTAGTTTTTATGACACTAATTATTATTCCACAGTTCGTTTTTTATACCTCGTGGACAATACATTTCAATCTGAATATTTACAGAATTTCCTATGTGTTCATCTACTTAATATTAGGTAACTGATTTCCTAACGTGTGGAAATCGAATTTCCACCTACTTTGTCGTGTTGCTACTCGATTTACAACAATATGTAGTAAAGTACTGATGCATATTAAGCTGCGACGCGACGAAGGATAAAAATTCGATTTTTACACGTTTTTACAGCCATTTTCTAAAGCAAAACAGATAATAATGAAATATGCAATACATCAGAACCCTCATTCTCCTTTTATTAAACTAATTTTCCTTTTTCTATTTTTTTTTTACAATTTCCACCTTTGTTCATTGCCGTAGTTCCTTCCCCCTTAACTAGACAACTTATTACCTTTGAAAACATCCGAACAAATTGATGGTGCTTCCGTACATAAATCCGCAATCAGCGTCCAATACAATGCTTCCAATTGCAATTTTTCATAATAACAACCTTATGAGTTTTTCACACTAGTCACAGCTATGTGAATCATAAGGTGGCCTAATGAAATTGATACACGTTAATGAGGTCTATCATGCTTCACAATTTTCATCGAACTAATATGAAATCCATAATAGCCTTATGAAAGATGGTATCATTGAGGAAATGACTAATGACGGCAATGGAAATCATAAGGCGCGCAATGAAATTTATAAATGTTCATTATAATTAACTATTTTCTCAATTATGATTACCATTTTAACGATATGAAATCCATATTAGCCTTCTGAAATAGGGTTTTATAGATTTTTCAATGCTTCATAAGGGAAAATTTATGGAATTCGTTAATTAATTTGCCTGAGTGTAGAACAACAGAACGTACTAGGGTTGTACCTCGTTTTTCTGAGCTGTGATGTTAAAGTCACCAAAATAGCTTTGGTGAGCGAATTTGACGGATAGCGCCGACAATTTTTGTCGCATACACGGAGAAAACGGAAAACCCATATTTGAGTATTTTTTAACTTACTTTTGAGTTATTTTTCTCTCCCTATTTCATTTGCTCCTCCTATTGTTGTCAGAGAGCGAAGAGCAAAACAACCCAAAAACCGAACCTTAGTGCGTTACCTCAAATTTGAGTAAGTGGCACTGAACTGGAAGTTGAGTTATTTGATCTGTCCATTGAGTGAAAAGAACTTAGCCAGTAGGTATTTTTTCGCATGGCTGCAAATGAAAACAACTTCTACCCAATCAACTCAAAATTAGGTTAACGCACGAACCCCCGGAATTGAATGGAATGAACTCACTTTTGAGTACTTCATTTTCTCCGTGTAGGATTCATCGAATGTAGCGCGGTTGTTGCACCATGGCCAGATTCATTTCCCGAGCGCGTGCACGGAAAGAAATAACAATTGTGATTTAAAAAAAACAGTAGTGGAAAATCAACTGATGATCATTGTCGTTCTACTATTATCAAACATTTTAATAAAAATAAAATGCTTTTAGAAGTGCGCAGCAATGCTAAATCGGTCTGATGTATTCTGCGCAGTTCATATGTATTTTCCACACGTTCTCCTATAATTGTTTTTAATTCACTTCGATACCGTCAATCCGCCCCCAAACTGGATGACGTACACTCAGCTTAAGGTGATTATAAAACGAAGCCAAACAAGGGCACAAGACTGGAGAATCTGACAACAGTTTGCGTTGAAAACCAATCAATCTGCTTGCTTGCTGGTGGTGACTAATGGGATAAATTTTCAACGGTGAGAGCTGTTTGGTTTTCAAGTCTTGTGCTTTTGAAAATTTGAGGTGTGGCTTTGTTCTATAATCACCTTAACGCAATTTATAATTAAGTATTGAGTTGTAAATATTAGTATATATTAGTTGTGTTGCTAGAGGACATCTTGAAAATTCACTGAGATTCTTTCAGAAACCCTTCTGAAATTATTATATGTAGTTATTTCTTTGATCGCTCTGATTTTTCCAATAACCTCCTTGGGACTTCCTATTGGACTATCCCAGAAACCCATCTTGGGTTATTATGGAAATCCTTTCAAGATTCTGCTGTAAAATTCTGGAATTCTGCCGTAAAATTCTGGAATTCTGCCGAAAATGATTTAATGATTGCTTTCCAGTGTAATGGAATCTATTTTAAAAATCTGGGTTCGGGGATTCTCACAAAATTTCTCAGGATTTCTTCTGGAAATCCAATCGAAATTATTATTTATATTCTGATATTTTCCTCGTAATTCTTCAGTATTTCTTCCGTGAAACTCTTTGAAAGTTCTTCAAAATCCCTTTGAGATTCTTTCCGAAAAATGTCTTAGATTATACCTATTATTCTAGAATACTCTCGGAAAGACGCCTGAGACTATAATCAAAAAAATCTATTATTTCACTTCACTTTCTTCCGTGCAAATTCTTGGGATTCTTTCGGAAATTCCTCTGGAATTCATTTGTAAATCCCAATGGAATTCTCCCAGAAATCCCTGTGGAATACTTCCGAAAATCCTGCTAAGAATCTTCCAGATGACGGGGATTTTTTTAAATCTCTATTTATGGAAATCATCCGAAAATTCCTCTGTAATTGTTTGTAAATCCTCCGTATATTCTTACAGAAATCCTTCTTATATTCTTACAGATTTATTGCTATTGATTTTATTGTTTCTGCCTGAGATAATTTTGTATATCCAGAATTATTCCGAAAATTCCTTCGTGATTCTTTAGAATTTTTTTCTAAGATTTTTTGAGAAAAAAAAACTCTGTGATTCTTCTGGAAATTCATAAGGAAGTGTTTTTGATTTTTTTTCGTGATTTATCATTGATTTTCCTTGAAAAAGAATCCTTGGCAGAATTTTCTGAAAATCCCTCTTGACTTCAAATGGAAATCCTCCAAGAAAACTACCGGACAGTCACTGGGACTTTAAAAAAATACCTATGAGATTCTTTGATTACTGATTTCTTTTTCTGAGCATCTTTTGAAAGTGACTTTTAAATGGTTCTGGAAATTCCATTTGAATTTATTCCGTAAATCTTTCTGGAGCTCTTCTGGACATCGTAATTATTCTGGAAAGTATTCATGAAATCGTCTGGATGTCTGTGACCTTTCATTGAATCTTCAGGGGTTCTTGCGAAATAACTTCTGGGATTCTTTTGGATATCACTGTAAAAAAACATTCAAAATCCATTCGAAATTCTCCTGAGATTGTTTCAGGAATTTACGAGAATCCTTAAAATAATTCTTTTAGAAATCTCCCTGATAATATTTTAGTGATTTCTCTGTGGTTCTTCTGTAAATCGACCTGGGATTCTTCCGGAAATCCTCCTTTAATTCCAAAGCAATTTCCAGAAGAATTTTCAGAAGGATATTTTTAAGAATCCTGTATATTTTTCCCTAAGAATCTCAATGTATTTAAACAAAATACCAGGACAATTTACGGTTGAATCCCACAAAAACTTCCGGTGGAATTCTTGAATGCTTATCATTCAAGCAGAATTCCAGTCGTATTTCCGGATGAATTTCGGCAGGTTTTACGGAAGAATCCCAGCAGAATTTCTTGAAAAATTCCAGTAATATTTCTGGAAGAATCTTTGAAAGATGTTTTGAAGTCCTCCAGCAGGATAACAGAAAGAAATCTGGGCGTATTGTAGAATAATTTCCGAAAGAATCCTAGAGAGATAGTCGAAATAATAACAGTTTTCTTGAAAAATTCAGGAAACTCCCAGAGTCTAGAGGTAATTCGGGAAGAATTTCTGCAAGAATCCTTAACAGAAGGATTTGAAGGATCCTCAGAAAGATTTTCGAAAGAATCCCAGAAGGCTTCCCGAAAGAATGCTAGAAAGATATCTGGAAGATTTCCTACAGGATTTTTGGAAGAGTCCCAATTTCAAGAATATGGACGTAAAAATCTCAGTGGCATTTCTAGAATAATTTCAGAAAGATTTTCGGAAGCATCCTCGAAAGTATTCTAAAGGGATTCCGAAAGCATCTTAGGTGATTTCCGGAAGAATACCAGAGGCATTCTCATAATTATCCCAGAAGTATTTCCGGAAAAAGGCCAGAGTTATTTTCGGAGGAATTCTCGACGAATTTGTAGTAGAGTCGTAGTACATTTTTTAGCAAAATCCTCTAAAAATATCCAGAAGAATTGCATCAGGATTTTTGTTAGAATCTTCCATTGAATTTCCAAAAGAATCTTCGAGAATTTCGATTCGAATTTGATTTCCAGGATTTCAAAAGTAATCCTTAAGGAGATAAACGCAAACTCACATACAGATTTATGCAAATATTCCAATAAGATTCTTCTATAGGGTTTAAGTCACCGTCGATTGTTATATTTGAAGATTGTTGATATTTTTCGGTGATTACTACACACTGAAACACGATTATAACGTTTCGGCTTACTGATTTTCAGCCATCATCAGATTTGTTCAAATCGATCGTTCACCACCAGTGTGGTTTTATTATTAGTAATAAAACCACGCTGGTAGTGAACGATCGATTTGAACAAATCTGATGATGGCTGAAAATCAGTAAGCCGAAACTTTATAATCGTGTTTCAGTGTGTAGTAATCACCGAAAAATATCAACAATCTTCAAATATATTCCAATAAGATGTCCAGAAGAATCACAAAGGATATCCGAAAGAATCTCAGATATAGTACCGGAATGCTAAAGATGTTTTTTAGATGAGTTCAAAAGCGATATCTGTAAGTATTCTGTGATTTCCAGAAAAACTTAGAGAAAAATCAGAAATAATCTTTAGTTTTCCAGAACAATCCCAGAGAGGTTTTGAAGGATTCATAAGTGATTTAAGGAAGAATCTCAGGAGGGAAATTCCATAGAATTCTGGAGTAATTTCTGGACCAATGTCTTTTTATATGCTGTATCAATATTTACAAGTAATTATAATAAACAAGTATTTATGGAACAATAACAATTTTAATTTATCGCCATAATTGAACGACAATTTTAATTAGAACCACATCATCCCTCTCAGAAGGATTGTGATTCTAAATATATTTTTTTGCGGTGATTCAGAATTGCAATCACATACTAGTTTAATTGTATGTAATGTCATTCAATATTTAAAATAAGATTCGTTAAGCCGAACATGTTGATCCTTCGACATGAACCAACGAGCATTGCTTGAAATAATGAGATTTTTTCGATTACTTTGATTACTGATTTCTTTTTCTGAGGATCTTCTAAAAGTTACTTTCAAATGATTCCGAAAATCCCGTTTGAAATTATTCCGTGAATCTTTCTGCAGTTCATCTGGACATCGGAATTATTCTGGAAAATATTCATGAAATCTTCTGGATGTCTGTGAATATCCTTTAAATCTTTCAGGGATTCTGGCGAAATAACTTCTGGGATTCTTTTGAATATCACTGTAATTTGGATATAGAATTCTCATGGGATTATTTCAGATATTAACGATAATCCTTCATACAGATGTTTCTGTGAATCGCCTTGGAATTCTTCTGGAAATCCTTCTATAATCCCAAAACAATTCTCAGAAAATTTTTCAGAAGGATATTTTTAAGAATCTCAATGGAATTTCTGAAAAATACCAGAACGATTTACGGTTGAATCTCACGAAAACTTCCGGTGTAATTCTTGAATGATATCCGGAAGAATGACAGTCGTATTTTTGGATGAATCTTAGCAGGTTTTACAGCACAATCCCAGCAAAATTTATTGAAAAATTTAGAATAGAAAGATATCCGAAAAAAAAAACTCCAACAGGATTTTTGTAAGAGTCCCAGGAGTATTTCAAAGATATTGGCGTAAAAATCTCAGTGGAATTTCTTGAAGAATTTCAGAAAGATTTCCGAAAGCATCTCAAGTCATTTTTGGAAGAATACCAGAGGCATTCTCATAAGAATACCAGAAGTATTTCCGGATAAAAATCTAGAGTTATTTTCGGAGGAATTCCCGAAGAATTTCTAGTAGAGTCGTACATTTTTTGATAAAATCCTCTTTAAATATCCAAATGGATTGCATCAGGATTTATGGTAAAATCTTCCATAGTATTTCGAAAACAATTTTCAAGAATTTCAAAGAATTTAATTTCCTGGATTTCAAAAGTAATCCTTAAGGAGATACACGCAAAATCACATACAGAGTTCTGCAAAAATATCCAAAAAGATGTCCAGAATAATCGCAATGGGATATCCGAAAGAATCTCAGAAGTAATACCGGAATGGTAACGTTTTTTTGGATGAATCCCAAAGCGATATCTGGAAGAAAATTCAGAAATAATCTCAAGATTTTCAGCAGAACAATCCCAGAGAGGATTTGAAGGATTCATGAATGATTTAAGGAAGAATCCCGGGAGACGCTCCCAAAGAATTCTAGAGTACTTTCTGGAACATTTTTTTTCATATGATTTATATATAAAAATACTTTGATTCAAATATATTTCTTTGGTAGCATTAAGTTTAACTGCAGACATAGCTCGTAACATCAATAATAAATTAAATTTATAAATCTTTTAAACACATCCAAATTAAATAACAGTTCAAAGAGTAAAATACCATTCTCATGAGTTTTTGAGAATCATATGGTCGGTGTTTAGACAGACCAGACTAGATGAATTTTGGAGCTCTAAGGATACGTAAAGAACTCCATCAATTTTAAATCTTCCATGTTATTTTGATACAAATGTATCATCAAATAGATAAGTTCCATTATTACAGTAAATAACTATACTATTTTGATGTTTCACATGTTTGGGGTACATTTTTCTTACTCGATTGAAAAAAACACTTGGTTCAGTCTGTCTGAACACCGACCATATCTATGTTTGCTATTTGATATTTAAATACTTGAATTGTGCTGTATCAATATTTACAGGTAATTATAATAAATAAGTATGTATAGAACAATAACAATTTTAATTTATCCCCATAATTGAACGACAATATTAATTAGAATGAGCCTCCCCCACATCATCCCTCTCAGGAGAATTTTGATTCCCAATATTTTTTTTTTTGGCGGTGGTACAGAATTGAAAATATCAAAAGTCTATTCTAATCACATCCTTTTTGTTCAATTGCATGTGGTGTTATTCGATATTTAAAATAAGATTCGTTAAGCCGAACATGTTGATCCTTCCACAAGAACCAACAACAAGCATTGCTTATGTTAAGAGATTTTATCGTAATGCACAACCAGCCTTAACATTCCTTCCCTTTTGTTTATGTACTAATTATAATTTCAAATTATTTTAATTAAATTAGTTGTGTTGTCTACTATTGTACACGGCAATATGTTTCAAAATAAGTGGAGCTGCTTTTAAAACAAACTTTAACATCGATCAACCAAACCATAGAATATCCAATAGCGACAAAATAATAATAATAACCGATCATTGCAAATCGAGCCGAACTGGCGCTCTTTCCGTGCGCACGCGCTCTGTTCGTGCGCACGCGCTTTCTGTAGAGCTGTCAAACAGACTTTTGTGCCTTCCTTCTTTCGCTCTCCTTCAACTCAACAACTCAGCACGATCCACCTCGCGGTGGATTGGTGAGCTGTCTGGTTGTTGCAGATGAACATTGAACACTTATCGTGTAGCGTGACATCATCATTGACAGTAAGCGTGCAACTCACCAGACAAACGATAGGTGTAATTAACAACTGGACTCTGGACTCTGGTGAGTTGCAATCTTGGTGGCAATGATGATGTCGCGCTACACGATAAGTGTTCATCTGCAACAACCAGACAGCTCACCAATCCACCCCGAGGTGGATCGTGCTGAGTTGTTGAGTTGAAGGAGAGCGAAAGAAGGAAGGCACAAAAGTCTGTTTTGACAGCTCTGCAGAAAGCGCGCGCACGGAAAGAGCGCCAGTTCGGCTCGATTTGTAATGATCGATTATTATTATTATTATTCCGCTATTGGATATTCTATGGTTTGGTTGATCGATGTAAAAGTTTGTTTTAAAAGTAGCTCCACTTATTTTGCAACATGTTGAAGTTATAATTAGTACATGAACAAAAGGGAAAGAACGTTTATGCTTAACTCAAAGTAATGCTCGTTGTTGGTTCTTGTAGAAAGATCAACAAGTTCGGCTTAACGAATCTTATTTTAAATATCGGATAACACCACATGCAATTGAACAAGTATGTGATTACAATAGACTTTTGATATTTTCAATTCTGAACCACCGCACAAAAAAAAATATTGGGAATCAAAATTCTCCTGAGAGGGATGATGTGGTGGAGGCTCATTCTAATTAATATTGTCGTTCAATTATGGGGATAAATTAAAATTGTTATTGTTCTATACATACTTATTTATTATAATTACTTGTAAATATCAATATCTGCACAATTCAAGTATTTATATATCAAATAGCAAACATAGATATGGTCGGTGCTCAGACAGACTGAACCAAGTGTTGTTTTAATGGAGTAAGAAAAACATGTGAAACATCAAAATATTATATATTTAATGGAACTTATCTATTTGATGATACATTTGTATCAACATAACATGGAAGATTTAAAATTGAACGTATCCTTAGAGCTCCAAAATTCATCTAGTCTGGTCTGTCTAAATACCGACCATATGATCCTCGAAAACTCATGAAAATGGTATTTTACTCTTTGAACTGTTATTTAATTTGGATGTGCTTAAAAGATTTATAAATTAAATGTATTATTGATGATATGAGCTGCGTCTGCAGTGAAACTTAATGCTTCACAAGAAATATATTTGAATCAAAGTATTTTTATACACAGGCAGTGACATAAGTTAGTAACCAAATGCTGTTTTTCCATACAAAATGCCCAAGTTTGGGGTGCTGTATCTCAGCTTCTGGTAGTCCGAATTGGCAGTCACTTTATATAGAGTTTCAGAGGGTTGTTCAAAGACAAAAGTAAGTAACCGAGAGACTTTTTAATTTAATTCGAAAACGGTAAGTCGTGGAAAGTTGATGTGTTCTGCAAATTTATGTGTACTTTGTGGAACAGACCAACAACCCACAACTTACCGTTTTCGAATTAAATTGAAAAGTCTCTCGGTTACTTACTTTTGTCTTTGAACAACCCTCTGAAACTCTATGTAAAATGATTGCAATGTAATAATTCCCTTACAGGCAAAACTTCAAGTTATTTGTAGTTCGTCATCCAAATTTCAGCCAATTCGGACTACCAGAAGCTGAGATACAGCACCCCAAACTTGGGCATTTTGTATGGAAAAACAACATTTGGTTACTAACTTATGTCACTGACTGTATAAATCATATGAGAAAAAAAAATGTTCCAGAAACTACTTTAGAAATCTTTGGGAGCTTCTCCCGGGATTCTTCCTTAAATCACTCATGAATCCTTCAAATCCTCGCTGGGATTGTTCTGAAAATCTTGAGATTATTTCTGAATTTTCTTCCAGATATCGCTTTCATCAAAAAAAAAAAAAAAAAAAAAAACGTTACCATTCCGGTATTACTTCTGAGATTCTTTTGGATATCCTTTTGCCATTCTTCTGGACATATTTTTGGATTTTTTTTTTGCAGAACTCTGTATGTGATTTTGCGTGTATCTTAAGGATTACTTTTGGAATCCAGGAAATTATTTTTTTTAATTCTTGAAAATTGTTTTGGAAATACTATGGAAGATTTTATCAAAAATCCTGATGCAATTCTTTTGGATATTTTGAGAGGATTTTATAAAAAAAAATGTACTACTCTACTAGAAATTCTTCGAAAATTCCTCCGAAAATAACTCTAGATTTTTTTCCGGAAATACCTTTGGTATTCTTATGAGAATGCCTCTGGTATTCTTCCGGAAATCACATGAGATGCATCTGAAATTCTTCTAGAAATTCCACTGAGATTTTTACGTCAATATCTTTGAAATACTTCTGGGACTCTTCCAAAAATACTGTTGGATTTTTTTTCGGATATCTTTCAATTCTTTCGGAAAACCTTCTGGCATTCTTTCGAAAATCTTTCTGAGGATCTTTTAAATCCTTCCTGCTAGATTTTTTGAAGATTCATGCAGAAATTCTTCCCGGATTACCTCTAGGATCCAGGAGCATCCTGAATTTTTCATAAAACTCTATTCTTTTGAGTATCTCCCTAGCATTCTTTCGGATTGTTTTTTTTTCTGAGATACCCCCAGATTTCTTTCTGTTATCCTGCTGGGGCTTCAAAATATCTTTCAAAGATGCTTCCAGAAATTTTACAGGAATTTTTCAATAAATTTGCTGGGATTGTGCCGTAAAACCTGCTGAGATTCATCCAAAAATACGACTGTCATTCTTCCGGATATCATTCAAGAATTGTACCGGAAGTTTTCGTGAGATTCAACCGTAAATCGTTCTGGTATTTTTTCAGAAATTCCATTGAGATTCTTTGGATTCTTAAAAATATCCTTCTGAAAATTTTTCTGGGAATTGCTTTGGGATTAAAGAAGAATTTCCGGAAGAATTCCAGGTCGATTTAAAGAAGAATCACTTCTGCATGAAGGATTTTCGTAAATATCTGAAACAATCCCATGAGAATTCTATATCCAAATTACAGTGATATTCAAAAGAAAAGAATAAAAAGAAAGATTTAAAGGAAATCCACAGATATCCAGAAGATTTCATGAATATTTTCCAGACTAATTCCGATGTCCAGAAGAACTGCAGAAAGATCCACGGAATAATTTCAAAAGGAATTTGTGGAACCATTTGAAAGTAACTTTTAGAAGATTCTCAGAAAAATAAATCAATAATCAAAGTAATCGAAAAAATCGCATAACTTCAAGCAATGCTCGTTGGTTCATGTCGAAGGATCAACATGCTTAACGAATCTTATTTTAAATATTGAATGACACCACATGCAATTAAACTGTGAAGGCCCCATACTCTGCGCACTTAAGGCTTTTCAAATTTCAAACAGTTGTAATTAATTGAAAACGAAACACAATATTCTGAAATGTTGGAAGCAAATATTTATTGATCTTATGTATAAGGAAAAAATATAAAAGCTTCACTAAGTAATGATTTTTATTGCAAATTTTTAATTTTTCTCAAGAGTGTCCGTGTTCCTAACTCTGCGCACTCATTTTTGCAATGCTCCTTATTCTGCGCATTTAGGTTGCTAACTCTGCGCACTCGATAAATTCTTTATAACAGTTGAAGCATTTTAGGCAAAAGGCATTACTAGCATTTAAACTCGGAATTAATCTTCATTTTTTTGCTTCATACGGCTTTACGTCCCCAGTGGAGCGTGGAATGTCTCTGACACAAGTTTAATAAGTGAAGTGAATTTTATCTATAATTCAATTCAATGCCATTAAGTGCAGCTCTCAAAACAATCGAAATCATCATATGATTTCCAAAACATGTAATTAACTTAGTTTTCTAAAACCTAAACCAACATACAAAAAGGGTACAAACTATGTCTTTTTTGCGTTCACCCTTGGCGTGTAAGGGAAAATAAGCTTTGACTGTTTATGTATTTTCATTAGCAAATATAAAACAAAAAATTTCTTTGGTTCGGTTCGGGTCCGGGTTTGGTATCAAATTATTGTCTCGATTCGAGTCGGATCCGGGTTTAAAGAAAATAAATAAGAACCTGGTGATGTTTTGTTATATGTGAAACCCGAACATTCTGGACAAACATTTCAAAAGGGCACATCGACATTGGTAAACATTGGCTTTGCAAGCCGCTGTTGAGCCCAATTTAACTCGATCACGCTCACCAATACCACTATCAGGAAGAGCTAACATCAATCTTTCTGATAGTGGTGTTAGTTTGCGTGGGCGGGCTAGAAGGGCTCAAGAGCAACGTTTCTAGAAAAAGGCTCAAGACCTCTTGAGCCCTTTTCAAATGTTTGTCCACTAAATACGAAGAATAGTTTAAGCGTAAGGGTATATCCATTCTTAATGTAGTGTTCATCGCTCTGTATAAGCGTAACGTAATTAATGAACGATTCCTATTGCAGATCAATAACAGCACTTTATTGGCGTTCCTATGTTGCAAATGCGATTAAACCTCGATGTCCCATTACTCGATATTGACTCATGAAACTATACAAAAAATCTAAATTATTTTATTGCATGGTTAGGGAGCATTTAAAAATTACGTCCATCGTTCACGGGAAGGTGGAGTCTATGAAAATGTGACAATGCATGCAGGTACTGAAAAAATCGCGACAGGGGATTGAGGGGACGGAGTGTAGAAATCCTTTAAATATGATGAAAGTCATTTTTTAATCTTGCTTTCCATGATGGTCCCCTCAAACAATTTTCCAAAGCATTTCTATTCCATATCTCGATGGTGTCGACAATTCGATGGTTCCCTTCAATATCGACCACTGGAGGATTGACTGTATGTTGAAAATAACGTTTTATAACTGCTGCGCATAGTAAGGAACATAGTTGAAAAATGGTTCCTTACTATGCGCACTTAAGAAGAATAAGAAAATGAAGAGAAAATAAGTTGCACTTTATCAGTGATGATTGCTCGATAAATAAACTAGAGCCTACGTACTAAAAATCTGAAATATATTCTCTTTAATTTGCTTCAAATGACTTAAGTGATGAGGTACTCCCTTAGCATTTTTGCTAACGGGCAGTCAATGTGGAAGTTTTTCAATATTTTTAAAGCTATTTTATTTTTTATCAAAGTAACAAACGTAAATTTGTCAAGAAAATTCTTCGTGTGCTTTTTATTACTATTGTAGCAATATATAAAAAATAAATTTTGAACAAAAATGTAAGTATTTTACCAGATTATGGTGGATTTTGGTGAAAGTGCGCAGAGTTAGGAGCTGCGCAGAGTTAGGGGCCTTCACGGTATGTGATTACAATTCTGAATCACCGCAAAAAAAATATTGAGAATCAAAATGCTTCTGAGAGGGATGATGTGGTGGATGCACATTCTAATTAAAATTGTCGTTCAATTATGGCGATAAATTAAAATTGTTACTGTTCCATACATACTTATTTATTATAATTACTTGTAATGGGAAGTATGCACTTCAACAGAAAAGTAATCGTGGGAAATTTCTTGCAAGAAATGCTCAAGAAGAGCATTTTTCTTTTATCGCAGTACGCAGTTGAAAAGAAATGTCAATTGAAATGGAGCTCACTGTAGAAAATTTCTTGACCATTTCTTGAGCAGAAATTTTTACATACAAAGGTATCGACCGTGATGATTTTATTTTGAAATTGTTTATCGGCATATCGGTCTATTTTGCTCGAAGTAAGAGGGAGCATGGAGAAGAAAGCAAAATAGACCGATATGCCGATAAACAATTTCAAAAGAAATTTTTACTTTTCTTGAGCTGATCAACATCTTCTTCTTCTTCTTCTTCTTCTTCTTGGCATTAACGTCCTCACTGGGACAGAGCCTGCTTCTCAGCTTAGTGTTCTCATGAACACTTCCACAGTTATTAACTGAGAGCTTTCTTTGCCAATGTTACCATTTTCGCATTCGTATCTCGTGTGGCAGGTACGATTATACTCTATGCCCAGGGAAGTCAAGAAAATTTCCATTACGAAAAGATCCTGGACCGACCGGGAATCGAACCCACACACCTTCAGCATGGCTTTGCTTTGTAGTGGCGGACTCTAATCACTTGGCTAAGGAAGGCTGATCAACATACCTAGCTTAAATATTGATACAGCATATAAAAAAACATTGGTCCAGAAATTACTCTAGAATTCTTTGGAATTTTCCCCCTGGGATTCTTCCTTAAATCACTTATGAATCCTTCAAAACCTCTCTGGGATTGTTCTGGAAATCTTGATACTATTTCTGATTTTTCTCTAAGTTCTTCTGGAAATCACAGAATACTTCCAGTTATCGATTTTGGATTCATCTAAGAAAAATCGTTAGCATTCCGGTACTATTTTTGAGATATCGTTTGCGATTCTTCTGGAATTTTTGCAGAAATCTGGATGTGATTTTTCGTTTATCTCCTTAAGGATTACTTTTGAAATCCTGGAAATTGAATTCTTCGAAATTCTCGAAGATTTTTTCGGAAATTCAATGGAAGATTCTACCAAAAATCCTGATGCAATTCTTCTGGATATTTTTAGAGGATTTTGCTAAAAAATGTACTACGACTCTAATAGAAATTCTTCGAGAATTCCTCCGAAAATAACTCTGGCTTTTTTCCGGAAATACTTCTGAGATTATTATGAGAATACCTCTGGTATTCTTTCGGAAATCACCTGAGATGCTTTCGAAATCCTATTAGAATACTTTCGAGGATGCTTCCGAAAATCTTTCTGACATTATTCTAGAAATGCCACTGAGATTGTTACGTCAATATTCTTGAAATTTTTCTGGGACTATTCCAAAAATCCTGTAGGAAATCTTCCGGATATCTTTCTGCATTCTTTCGAAAAGTCTTCTGGGATTCTTTCGAAAATCTTTCTGAGGATCCTTCAAATCCTTCTGTTGAGGATTCTTGCAGAAATTCTTCCCGAATTACCTCTAGGATCTGGGAGCATCCTGTTTTTTCAAGAAAACTCTGTTATTCTTTCGAGTATCTCCCTAGGATTCTTTCGAAATTCTTCTGAAACACCCCCAGATTTCTTTCTGTTATCCTGCTGGAGGGCTTCAAAACATCTTTCGAAGATTCTTCCAGAAATTTTACTGGAATTTTTCAAGAAATTCTGCAGGGATTCTTCCGTAAAACTTACCAAGATTCATCCGTAAACACGACTGGAATTCTGCTTGAATGATAAGCATTCAAGAATTCTACCGGAAGTTTTCGTGAGATTCAACCGAAATGACATTAAGATTCTTAGGGGAAAATATCCAGGATTCTTAAAAATATCCTTCTGAAAATTCTTCTGGAAATTGCTTTGGAATTAAAGGAGGATTTCCGGAAGAATCCCAGGTCGATTTACAGAAGAACCACAGAGAAATCACTAAAATATTATCAGGGAGATTTCTAAAGGAATTATTTTAAGGATTCTCGTAAATATCTGAAACAATCTCAGGAGAATTTCTAATGGATTTTGAATGTTTTTTACAGTGATATCCAAAAAAATCCCAGAAGTTATTTCGCAAGAATCCCTGGAAGATTCACAGAAAAGTCACAGATATCCAGAAGATTTCATGAATATTTTCCAGAATAATTCCGATGTCCAGAAAAACTCCAGAAAGATTTACGGAATAATTTCAAATGGAATTTCCGGAACCATTTAAAAGTCACTTTCAAAAGATGCTCAGAAAAAGAAATCAATAATCAAAGAATCTCATAGGTATTTTTTTAAAGTCCCTGTGGCTATCCGGTAGTTTGCTTGAAGGATTTCCATTTGAACTCAAGAGGGATTTTCAGAAGATTTAAGAAAATTTCCAAGGGAAATCACTGATAAATCACGAAAAAAATTAAAAGCACTTCCTTATGAATTTCCAGAGTTTTTTTTCTCAAAGAAACTTAGAAAAAAATTCTAAAGAATCACGAAGGAATTTTCGGAAAAATTCTGGATATACAAAATTATTAGAGATGGTCGGGTTTCACATTTTTCAAACCCGAACCCGACCCGTACCCGACTTATTTTATTTTTTCAAACCCGGACCCGACCCGAACCCGAGACAATAATTGAAAAGCAAACCCGGACCCGAAAATTTATTACTGTGTAAACCCAAACCCGACCCGAACCCGAAATATTTTTGTAAGAAAAACCCGAGTTCGGAAAGATGGTAAATTCATGGTTTCTGATGCTTAGGGAAGCATTTAGGTTGTTACTCTGTTCACAATTCTCACCAAACCCGACCTAAACCCGACTATTTGCAAGCCCGAACCCGACCTGTACCCGATAATTTTATGGCCTTCAAACCCGACCCGAACCCGAACCCGAAAAATTTCAAATTTTCAAACCCGAGTCCCGACCATTTCTAAAAATTATCTCAGGCAGAAACAATAAAATCAATAACAATAAATCTGTAAGAATATAAGTAGGATTTCTGTAAGAATAAAAGGAGGATATCCAAACAATTACAGAGGAATTTTCGGATGATTTCCATAATTAAAGATTTAAAAAAAATTTCTGGGAGAATTCCATTGGGATTTACAAAAGAATCCCAGTGAAATTTCCGAAAGTATCCCAAGAATTTGCACGGAAGACAGTGAAGTGAAAAAACAGATTTTTTTATTAGGGTGCCGGTGCCATTAGTGGACTACCTTTTATATACGTGTAATTGATATAAGCTAAAGGATAAACTAGGAAATAAACAAGGTTTCTCGAGATAACTCCAATATTGAAAGATGTTGTTTTGTTGGCAGTTCAAGCTATAGAAGATCGAGTGCCTGCTCGATCACTTTATTTGTAGGAATCTATACAAAAGATCTTTTTCTTTTAGGTATTATCAGTAAATAACAATTCGTTATCTTATGTGTATTTTGATCGCCACAACGGCAGTAGCTGATCGTTTTAAACCCTAAGGATGGTATTCACCACAATTCTTCCCTCTGTAGAAGTTTCAAACATCATTTTGTGATTGCTGAACCGCGAATAGCATTCATTCTAATCTTAATTATCAATAGACACTGTCAAATCTAATATACACAAAAATTCGCACTTTTGGTATAGAATATAGTACACTTTCAAAACAATAATCTTCTAAAACAAGCCATTTGACTTTCTCAAGCAAAGCATTAAAACTCGATTCCGATTCATGTCGAATTTTCGATCTTCCTGGCGGATTGTTCGGATCTGCTTCAACAGGATGTTCGTTCAGGCTATAGCGTATCTCATGGAATATCGCAGCGAACATTTTCGCCATCCATACGCCGATGATCATTGGATCGTGGTCAATCGATGTGAGAACTGCTGTAACGCAGCTTGTGTCGCCTCTGTCCATCATATTGTGTAGAGCTAAACTTTTAGCTTGAACCAGGACTCCAGGGACGAATACTCCATGCACTACCATGTACCTGTGCAAAAAAATAAGGCACTTTTTATTATCACAAGCTAGAAACACTGTAAATGAGCATCAAGTAATTTAGCTCAGACTTGTTCTCTTCCCTCTCTTGGAAGCTGCTGTAATAGTACCGTCCCAATCAACAATGCACATTCATGCTACAACCACATGGACAATCCACTTCGTTAGTGAAAAAATATGCGTCAAGACTTTACGCTGTCGGCCTTAGCCATACAATAAGCCATCAAGTTAAAACTTGTATTAGCACTAGCTTACCAAAATCTCTAAAAAATTTCGGACAATTTCGTCACACGTCAGTCAGACCGTTTCACTGATAAACTTTTCCGTTTGTTTCTTATTATATCTACACCAACCGATGTCGAAAATGGCGCAAAACATTACCTTTACCCATTTTTCCACTGCTAGCTATCAATGGCGATGAATATACAAAAACTTCACGTTCTCTTCTGCTGGATAGCTATTTTTCACACGCGTTTGCCAATTATCTCGTCGCCACTTTTATATACGTGTAATTGATATAAGCTAAAGGATAAACTAGGAAATAAACAAGGTTTCTCGAGATAACTCCAATATTGAAAGATGTTGTTTTGTTGGCAGTTCAAGCTATAGAAGATCGAGTGCCTGCTCGATCACTTTATTTGTAGGAATCTATACAAAAGATCTTCTTCTTTTAGGTATTATCAGTAAATAACAATTCGTTATCTTATGTGTATTTTGATCGCCACAACGGCAGAAGCTGATCGTTTTAAACCCTAAGGATGGTATTCACCACACTACCTAAGCTATAAAAAATCATAACAAAATAACGAATAGCCCTAACAGAGATCTTTTGGCGTCAACAGATAGATTTCAACCTCTACTATATGAGAAAAATATAATAAGAGTGATAAAACTAATTTTTCAACATAAAATCGCTTGAGCCACTATTGGTACACGTGTTCCAGTAGTTGCGCTAGTGCTCCAGTAGTAGACGTTGGGGAATGATACAAGGAATTTTAAACATAATGGTAAATTTTTACATAGATTCAACATGTTTCCCTCGGAACAGCAACTAATATCTTTCGAATAAACCATAAAGATCATATCTGCGACTTTTCTTCATTTTTATACATCCATTTCAAAAACTGCTTCCAACCGTTGATCCACTACTGGAACACGACGGCTACAATTGGTGCAAGGGAGCCAATTTTTTACGTAAACTTAATTATTTATATGACTTTTTGATAAGATAAAAAGCTGAAATTTGGCAAATCGACTAAACCAGAGGCGATCAATCGACCAAAAATAGCACATATCGTTTTTATCGAAAAATGTACGTTTTTTTTCCATAGTCCAATCTACTGGTACATTACAACCGTCACCCTATAGTCTCAGGCGTCTTTCCGAGAGTATTCCAGAATAATAGGTATAATGTAAGACATTTTTCCGAAAGAATCTCAGAGGGATTTTCGAAAAAGTTTCAAAGAGTTTCACGGAAGAAATACTGAAGGATTACGAGGAAAATATCAGAATTTAAATAATATTTTCGGTTGGATTTCCAGAAGAAATCCCGATCAATTTTGTGAGAATCCCCGAACCCAGATGAAACCCAGATTTTTAAAATAGATTCCATTCCACTGGAAAGCAATCATTAAATCATTTTCGGCAGAATTCCAGGAAAATTTTTCGGAAGAATCCTGAAAGGATTTCCATAATAACTCAAGATTGGTTTCCAGGATAATCCAATAGAAGTCCCAAGGAGGTTATTGGAATAATCATAGAGCGATCAAAGAAATAACTACATATAATATTTTTTTTGGGGCCTTCCTTAGCCGTGTGGTTAGAGTCCGCGGCTACAAAGCAAAGCCATGCTGAAGGTGTCTGGGTTCGATTCCCGGTCGGTCTTTTCGTGAAAGAAATTTCCTTGACTTCCCTGGGCATAGAGTATAATCGTACCTGCCACACGATATACGAATGCAAAAATGGCAACTTTGGCAAAGAAAGCTCTCAGTTTTAACTGTGGAAGTGCTCATAAGAACACTACACTGAATAGTCGGCTCTGTCCCAGTGGGGACGTTAATGCCAAGAAGAAGAATAATTTCAGGAGGGTTTTTTAAAGAATCTCAGTGGATTTTCAAGAAGTCCTCTAGCACCACAACTAATATATACAACTCAATACATAATTATAAATTGCGTTGAGCCGAGTGATTTGTACGCCATGCGGTTTGAGGGCGGATCGACGGTATCGAAGTGGATTAGTGCATATTGTTTTCCTCTAAAGTTCACAACTACATCTACACTAGGGCACCCATACCATTGGGCGTGATAACCACTATACCATTGGGCGTGATAACCACTATGGCCAGTAAATTCGACACCGCTCAAACGTCTAATTAGTGAAAACGTGCATCAGTTCATTTGACCTTGACAACAGTTAACTTTATAAAACATATTTTGTTAATTTTATTTGCAGGAATTAGCTGTTCAATGTATTCAACGAAATGTGCGTGCTTTTCTCAGGGTGAAGGAATGGCCATGGTGGCGATTATTCGTGAAAGTTTCGCCCTTGTTGAATGTGCATCGAACCGAAGAACAACTTGCAATTGCGATCAATGAATTGCAGCTTATGAAGAAAAAAATCGAAAAATTGGAAAGCGAGAGGAACGAGCTTAAAGCTGACAACCAAATACTGGAACAGAAGGTAAGTTAGAAACTCAGAAGCCATAACTAAAATAATTGTTTATCGCATAACATAATCCTATTCTGCCCATGATTTGTTCAAAGTCTTTATGGACCAATGTAAGAGTTCACTATTTGACATTTGAGCGGTAACGTGTTATTTATGTGACCATGGAAACCAGTGAATTTGGAACCGCTCAAACGTCATATTAGTGAACGCGTGCACTTTTGATTTCGGTAAGTGGGGCACCCTAGGAGGGAGAAACTGATAAAACATGCCTTTGCGTCAAAGTAAGAGATTCTGCTGTCACGTACTGTCACTGTGAGCTGGGATCTTGAACAATGGACAAACATGCACTGAGAACAGCGTTGCGGTTGAAAATACTATACTGCCGTGAATCGCAAGTCAGTCCCATCTGCATTTTCGTCAAAATTGAGTTGAGTTCAATTTTCAACATCTTTTCCAATGTTCTTTCAGCTGCACTAATAAAATAAAATGATTTGTTCGGAAAAATTAGGAAAAAACAGCAAGTCAAATTGTCCCATAATGAAAAGTAACCGCATATCAGTCCCACTACAGACTTTCGCACCGTGGAACACCAAAATGCAACTTGTTTTGATTATCTTTATATTTTTCTCGGTAAGATATCATAATGATAAGCAAGTTGTGAAAGTTTCATTAAGATTGGAACATGTTCCAATCCTCTGGATTTTTTTGAATATTTGTATGGAAAACGAGTTTGAAAACTTCACAGCCCATTTTCTCAATGCCTACTTTTTACAGATGGGACTGACTTGCGATTCACGGCAGTATATCAGAGGGTAAAATTAAATACACATTGCCATTTGATTTGTGCAGACTAAATTCGTATTTATTTCGAATATTTTGTGCATTAAATTTTACCATAGCATCATTTGGACAGTAAAAAATATTATATCATGGTTAAAAACTTGCAGCAGGCCAGAATCGAACCGAGGATCTAGTGATTATCAAGCGCGAACGCTTACCGCACGGCTATCGATACGGTTGGATTCAGAGGTAACAAAACGCAAATAAAAAGCGTTCATCATACAGTGGTCCAATTTCATATTCGTACAGGACACTGGCGTTAGATCAAGTAAGTAAAAAACTATTAAATGATATATTGAATTTGAAATGCTTTATCTATATTGATGGCCATAGGTGTCATCTATTATTTAACAGTCATAAAATGTTTCCATTTACATTCATCTTTGGATTAATGGAAAAGTATTGAATTTGTGTCTAAAATTCACCCAATCTCATATTCGTACACCTTTCAAAATTTAAACATACAACATTTAAAACTGATTTTTAATGCTCTAGTTGATTTCTCAAGTGCTATATTACGTTGTTCATACGTTGTAGAGTACATTTGGACAATTTATAAGCGGACATATATGAAACTTAGGTAAAATTATTAGAAAAACCAGTTTTTCAATGATTTTTGCTATAAAATCCAATAATTCTAGCAATAGCGTTCATTTTTGTTGTAGGATTCAATCTTAACCCATATCCGCCCAGCGTCCTTAAAATAGGACAGAAGCCCCGAACGCCCAGCGTCCTATAAATAGGACAGTACTAGTAGAGCAAATATCTTGAAAATAAAGATGTTTAGGAGAAAACTGTCTTCTGCAAAGTTGTTCACAGGATTGCTGACTTCCACTTGGTAACTATTATAATTCAGAATTAACTCACCAGGTGGCGCACAGACGCCAATAAATGTCGCATATATAAGCAACATATGAAACAACTTTCCAGCGTACAAATATTTGCTTCGTTTATATCTCAGTCCAGCGATGAGATACAAAATTGGTGTCTTCGACAAAGTTCAATAACTATATAATACCTTTTCGCATAGAACCTTACAAATTCGGAAAACACTCCCAAGATGGCGCTAGTGAGCCAAAACTTTATTTGCTTATATCTTAGTCCAGTTATGAGATACAAAATTGGTGTCTTATACAAAGTTGAACAACTAAATAATACCTATTCGCATAGAACCTTACAAATTCGGAAAACACTCCCAAGATGGCGCTAGTGAGACAAAACTTTATTTGCTTATATCTAAGCCCAGTTATGAGATACAAAAATAGTGCCTTCGACAAAGTTGAACAACTAAATAATACCTATTCGCATAGAACCTTATAAATTCGGAAAACACTCCCAAGATGGCGCTAGTGAGACAAAACTTTATTTGCTTATATCTTTGCCAGTTATGAGATACAAAAATGGTGTCTTCGACAAAGATGAACAACTAAATAATACCTATTCGTAAGGTCCTAACAAATTCGAAAAACACTCCCAAGATGGCGCTAGTGAGCCAAAACTTTATTTGCTTATATCTTAGCCCAGTTATGAGATACAAAAATGGTGCCTTCGACAAAGTTGAACAACTAAATAATACCTATTCGCATAGAACCTTATAAATTCGGAAGACACTCCCAAGATGGCGCTAGTGAGCCAAAACTTTATTTGCTTATATCTTAGTCCAGTTATGAGATACAAAATTGGTGTCTTCGATAAAGTTGATCAACTAAATGAGAACTATTCACCAAAAACCTTATTTGTTCGGAAAACTCTCAAAAGATGGCGCTAATGGTCGAACATTTTGATTGTTTATATCTCAGTTCAGTGATGATATACAACGTTGGTATTTTCGACAAATGTGTTTAGCTGAATGAGATCTAGTCACCCGAAAACTTATTAGTTGGGAAAACACTCACTATATGGCGCTAGTGAGCAGAGATTTTATTTTCCTGTATCTCAGTCCAGTTATTAGATACAAAATTGATGTCTTCGACAAAGTTGATCAACTAAATGAGACATATTCGCCTAAAACGTTTTTAGTTCGGAATACACTCAAAAGATGGCGCTAGCGATCGAACATTTTGATTGTTTATATCTTAGTTCAGTGATGAGATACAACATTGGTGTCTTCGACAAATGTGTTCAACTGAATGAGATCTATTCACCCGAAAACTTATAAGTTCGGAAAACATTCACTAAATTGCGCTAGTCGGCATATATTGTATTTGCTTGCATCTCAGTTCTGTAATGAGATACAAAATTGTTGTCTTCGACAATGTTGAACAACTAAATGATACTTACTCACATAAAACCTTATAATACTCACAAGATGGCGCTAGTGGGCAAAGATTTTATTAGCTAATATCTCAGTCAAGTGATTAGATACAAACTTTGTGTCATGGACAATGTTGAACTACTATATGAATCCTATTCGCCTAAAACCATTTTTTTTATATCAGTCCAGCGATTAGACTGAAAAAAATCGAACTCTTGGATCTGGTATCTTCGTCAAAAGTGTTTAGCTGAATGGGATCTATTCGCCCAGAAACATAGTACCGTAAAATCGGGTGTAATTGATCAGAAGGGTGAAATTGATCATCGTATCACTCGATTTTATTTATTCGGAATGGAGCACAAATATCAATGTAAGTTGCAGTAAATGTACGTTGCTTGTCGTAACTATTGTCGAATGGTGTGTTGTGAAGTTTTTTGCGTTAAAAAATGTTTATTACTATGTAAATAACGTAAAATTTCAAAATCATGCACGGTGCAGTATTGACAAACACCTATGAACTTCTATTTATAAGCAAGGATTTGAACATGGTATAAACCTGAAAGTTTGTGAGGATGCTTGAGATATATCCCCAAACCAAATTTCATCACCAAAACTCGTACCAATTTGCTCATATGGTTGAAATAATTGAATTTCTGTTAGATATCATTGAATTCCTTAGGAAATTGCATACATTTAGGCGTTTTCCGCGTAATTCTTGAAATTTAACTATTCGTTATTTATATAAATATTGCATTGATAAGAATTTTACAAGCATATCCGGATTCAGGGAGCTCAAATTTATCATATAGAGTTGTTTTGGAAACTAACAATAATGGCATTGACAAGTGATCAATTTCACCCCGAAATGAGATCCTCTGATTTTTTATTTTTGAGGTATTTGTTAACACTAAAATGACATTTGTTAGAAAATGTCGGTACATAAGTCGATGAGGCTCACCTTCGTACTTGTTTTCCTGCATTTAGTTGTTTGGCATTGTTAACATTATAGAAAACAGACTAGAAAAACCGTGAAAAATGATCAATTTCACCCGAAATTACGGTAGATTGGAAAATTCTCCCAAGGTGGCGCTAGTAGACAAACACATTATTTGCTTTCATCTCAATCTAGAGATTGGATACAAAGTTAGTGTTTTTGGCAAAGTTGGAGAACTGAATGAGACCTATTTGCCTGGAAACTTATTACTTTGGAAATCACCTAAATGTCACTACTGGGCACACATTTTTTTCGCTTATATATCAGTCCACTGATTAAATCCAAAGAAAGCTATTTGCCTAAAACCTTCTTAGTATGGAAGTCATTCTCATGATTGAAGTCCAGTGATGAAAAATTTGGTATCTTCAAAGGAGATATTTTCGCAAAAAAAATATTAGCTGGGAATTGCTTTTATGTGCGAAACATCAAGGAAACAACCTACAAGAAATTGGTCTGTCTAGATCAAAACAATGGATACTTACTATCGATTCGAGCAACAATCGCTTATTTCGGATGCAATCCTTTGATCTTTTGAAGGGAGTGAAGAACGAAAAAACGGATAAATTGACTTATCCATATATGAACTCCAATGGTGAAGGGCGGCTGTCAAATGAGAGTAAAATTGAATAGCCGCCAACCTAAGTCCAGAACCAGTTTTATGACTTTAACGTGGAAAAGTAAAAAATATTGTTCGCAAAATTACAGGTAATAACTGCGCTTGAATGGTATTGTTTGCAAGCTGTTATTTACTACGCGCTACTGCAGTGCTTTGTTGCCAATTTAATCAGAAAATTCTACTTAATTCCCAAAATGAATGTTTTCGAGAAAATTGATTACGCCTTCGCCATTGTTTGGTTTGTATGGCTGTTTACCTTTTAGAACCAGCGACGCGTTGAGGTAGCAGTAAAGAGCCTTCCTTGCTGAACTCACTCGGTCCAAGAATTGTGACATTTGAGCGGGCACGCTTCCGTATGCTCCCCAGGTATTCTGGCCAGCTCTAGTGTCAAAAATCTTGGACCGCGTGGATTCGGTTCTATCGGTGAATAAGGCGGCATCCATAAGTTACGTAACGCTCTAGGGGGAGGGGGGACCCAGTAAACACACCGTTATATATGATGTGATATAAGAGTCCAAATGTGGAGGCGATATACGTACATCTTGCATGCAGCCTTATGGCGCATAAAGGTTTATCGCATCCACATTTGCACTCTTATGCGCTATCGTATACGAGTTTGTGTTTACTGGGAAGTAGGCTCAAGCGTTACGACTCATACAAAAAATTAAAATTTTTCATACAAAAAGCGTTACGGAGGGGGGTCGAAAATTTCCAATTTTAGCGTTACATAATTAATGGACGCTGCCTAAGACTATATGCATCAGTGATGCAGTAACTTAAACGTTATAGCCGAATAATGTTAGCTTCAAATATTCACATCTGTAAAGCATGTAATAGTTGGAGTCCAATATTTGACTGTCATTGGACTGAAGGACTAACTTTTGATCAGCACTAATGAAATTCTGATATTGCCAAATATAAATTTCGATCACTGTCAGATCAGAGTCACATTGTATACTAATAACTTGAACCAGAAAAAATATGTTGATAGTTGTGTTTCCATTATCAACTGGCAAGTTTTATATAATCTTTTTGAAGACTATTCTAAAACATCAGGTTTTTTTCTAAATCAAAATATTTGATGTAAGATTTAATTTTGTTTTTGGTATAAATGGCTTAAGTGTGCATTATTGTACATGTACATGTATGGAAATGTATGTATGTCTGTGTCTTACTTACGTGGTAGAGCAGAAAATTGAATTGAAGTCACTAAATGATTTAGTTCTGGCATGCACCTTTCGCCTCTGAAATTTTTATTCTTTATGTTGCAATTTCTTTATCAGGGTACATCCATAAATTATGTCACGCAATGTTTTGCCATAATCATCCTCCTCAATTTTCCTCTGTATCACACTTTTTTCATGGATTCCAATTTTTATATGAGTAGTCACGTTTCATTGTAACCCCCTCCTTCCTCTTCTGTACGTGACGTAATTTATGAATTACCCCTCACCAACAGTTATAGCCGTTATAGCCGAATAATGTTGGCTTCAAATATTCACATCTGTAAAGCATGTAATAGTTGGAGTCCAATATTTGACTGTCATTGGACTGAAGGACTAACTTTTGATCAGCACTAATGAAATTCTGATATTGCCAAATATAAATTTCGATCACTGTCAGATCAGAGTCACATTGTATACTAATAACTTGAACCAGAAAAAATATGTTGATAGTTGTGTTTCCATTGTCAACTGGCAAGTTTTATATAATCTTTTTGAAGACTATTCTAAAACATCAGGTTTTTTTCTAAATCAAAATATTTGATGTAAGATTTAATTTTGTTTTTGGTATAAATGGCTTAAGTGTGCATTATTGTACATGTACATGTATGGAAATGTATGTATGTCTGTGTCTTACTTACGTGGTAGAGCAGAAAATTGAATTGAAGTCACTAAATGATTTAGTTCTGGCATGCACCTTTCGCATCTGAAATTTTTATTCTTTATGTTGCAATTTCTTTATCAGGGTACATCCATAAATTATGTCACGCAATGTTTTGCCATAATCATCCTCCTCAATTTTCCTCTGTATCACACTTTTTTCATGGATTCCAATTTTTATATGAGTAGTCACGTTTCATTGTAACCCCCTCCTTCCTCTTCTGTACGTGACGTAATTTAAAAAAAAATACGTTATTGTTCGATTTACTAGATTGTTTTTAGCAAAAAACATTGAAAAAGTGGTATTTTTCTTAAATTTACTTAAGTTTTAAATATGTCCACTTATATGTTTTCCAAATGTACTCTACTACATCTGAAAAACGTAATGAAGATATTGAGCAATCATCTTGCACATAAAAAAATAGTTTTGAATGTTGTATGTTTGATTTTTGTTAGGTGTACGAATATGGGATTGGCTCAATTTTAGACACAAATTCAATACTTTTCCATTATTCCAAAGATTTCAGCGAATGAATAGAGTTTGTTATTGCCGAGCAATAGATGACACCTACGACCTTCGTAATTGATAAAGTATATCGAAGTCCGTAAATCATTTAATAGTTTTAAACCTACTTGATGTGGAAACAGTGCCCCGTACGAAAATGAGATGAAGTCACTGTAGCTCAATCGTGGTTCGAATAGTAAATTTAAAAACTCGTTCAAGGTTCTCATTACTTCAACACTTGTTTCAGTGTTACAAAAGCGCGTATAATTGATCAAAATATATTTTTGCAATTCATCAAAGGTGACACAAATCAAATAAGAATCAATTCATGCCCAATGTAACGTGGGGCAAGTGTGTTATGGAAATCGTATAGTTGAGGTTCTTCAAATAGTAAAGACTTTGAAATAAATGAGCTCGTGTATATTTTTTTAGCTTGACTCCCACCAAATATAAGCGGTATGCTGAAATTGATTTTTTATGTAAAATTAAAGAAAAGAAATATAGGAGAATTTTCAGAAAAATTTATCCCTACTACCACAAGTTGGGCAAACAAGTGGAAAGTTTGTCGTTTTGAACAATGAATTGAAAAAAGTAGCAGTTATATTATTTACGATTTCTATTACCTCCAAGAACATAACTAACATGTAAAAACAAATTATTCTTGTCCTTTCAATTTTCTACTGTTCAGTTACCGTCGACGTACGAGTAAGCCGCTCATGCTCCAGTAGCCCACTCACGAGTTGAAAAAGTAGGGTCATTCACCTAATATTGAACGGCTAAAAACCTCGCATATTGTTGAACAGTCCTATCTTCCTTCAACCGATACCCAGCAGATTTCACGAAGAAACACGGATCCGCTAATATGATTTTGGATAATATCTACATCCCTCAGAACCCTGGAAAACGCTTCAACCAACCTTTCACATTGACCGAACTTAACTTCGCCCTCGGGAAAGCGAATGGTAAATCCGCAGGACCGGATGAAATCGGATACCCGATGATCAAAAAACTACCTCCTATGGGAAAAAGAATGTTTTTGGATCGCATCAACGAAGAATGGACGGCTGGCTCGTTGCCAACCAATTGGAAAAAAAGTCTGGTGGTTCCGATCCCGAAAGCTTCCGGAATAAATACAGACAAGAGCAGTTATCGGCCGATTGCTTTAACCAGTTGTTTGGCCAAGGTTATGGAACGAATGGTCAACAGAAGACTCACCGAATACATTGAGGAAAAAGGACTGCTAGATAACCGGCAACATGCTTTTCGGCCGGGTTTCGGAACGGGTACATATTTCGCCGCGTTAAATGACATTCTTGACCGAGCCATGGAAAAACGAGAACACGTCGAGATTGCTTCACTTGATTTGGCCAAAGCCTATAACAGAGCTTGGACGCCGGGAATTTTAAGACGTTTGTTGGATTGGGGAGTCTCTGGAAATCTCGCCCAGTTCGTAAGAAATTTTCTGTCAAATCGTAGCTTCCAGGTTATTATCGGAAACCACCGCTCCCGAGAAACGAGCGAAGAAACCGGAGTGCCACAAGGCTCCGTAATTGCCGTGACCCTGTTCCTAATCGGGATGAACGGAGTATTCGAGGTACTGCCAAAAGGGGTATACATACTCGTCTATGCCGACGATATCCTTATTATAGTCACTGGTCAGTACCCTAAAATAATAAGACGTAAACTACAAACTGCAGTCAACGCGGTCGCTAAATGGGCTAGTAACGTCGGTTTTGACATCTCCGCCAACAAGTGCGCAAGACTTCACATATGCCTTGACAAGCATCAGCCACCAAAACAGCCAGTGATGGTTCACGGTAGCCCGATTCCGCTCAAAAACTCTTGGAAAATATTGGGAGTTACCTTTGACCGCAAACTCAATTTTCGGCCACATTTAAACACCATCAAGAATGCCTGCAAAACACGATTAAATTTGCTAAAGGCAATATCGGGTAAAAGGACGAAAAGCGATCGGAAGTCACGCTACCGGGTAGCGGAGGCCGTCATCTGTAGTAGGCTATTCTACGGACTAGAAGCAACAAGTAGAAACTTTGCCGAGTTAGTCTCGGTACTCGCACCTACATACAACAATGCTGTAAGGATAATATCAAAACACCTCCCATCGACACCGGCGGACTCGGCATGCGTGGAGGCTGTAGTGCTCCCTTTTCGCTACAAAGCCGCCGCGGTACTGGGAAGCAGAGTCGCTAGTTACTTAGAAAAAACTAGCGATGATGGTTCAGAGACCCCTTTGTTAACCCAAGCCAACAAGATCCTTCGATCGATAATCGGGATCATTCTTCCCCCGGTACTTGAGCGCTACCGGAACGGAGCTAGAAGTTGGTACGCTAAAGCACCAATGGTAGATAATTATATCAAGACGAGATTCAGGAGCGGATGCAACAGCGAGCGGGTACAGGCACATTTTCTCGACCGTGTCCGTACAAAATACACAATCTTCAACATTCGATATACCGACGGTTCCAAGTCTCTTGGAAAAGTTGGAATCGGTTGGTGTGGAGTCGGAGTCTGGGAACAGAGGAGTCTTCCAGAGCAGTGTTCCGTTTTCACGGCAGAGGCAGCAGCCATCTTCCAGGCCATAACACACCAACAAGACATAATTGGTCCGGTTTTGATAGCCACCGATTCGGCGAGTGTCATTCTGGCCACCCAATCGGAGAACAATCGCCACCCTTGGATCCAAGCAATCCAAAATGCATTGGATACACACCCAAACACCACTCTAATGTGGATACCCGGCCACTGCGGTATCGCCGGGAACGAGAATGCAGACCGATGCGCCAACTCCGGTAGGGATAGCACACCCCTGACTAACAAGGTACCGTGTGCGGACATCAAGTTATGGCTGAAGAAAAAGACGGAGGAAGCTTGGAGCAAACAATGGCACCTAGAACGATCTCTTTTCACCAGGAAAATCAAATGTTGCACCGAACACTGGGAAGACCGTAAAGATAGAAGAGAACAAATTGTGCTTTCCCGCCTTCGAACAGGACACACTAGAGTCTCCCATGATATGGGCGAAGGACGCAATTTCCGAAAACTCTGCGGAACATGCCAAGAACATAATTCCGTCGAACATTTCCTAAATAATTGTCCAACACTGGAACACATCCGACAAATGTATGGATTGGGAAGCGTCCAATCAACCTTGCAGCACGACCGTGCCAGTGAAATTGTCTTAATTAGTTTCCTTAAGGACGCTAAACTTTACAACAATATCTGATCATCCGTGGCAAAGTAGGCTTGGCATCCGGAACCGCACTCAGGTTGTAAGACCCTCTCCATCGAAACAGACACTCGCATGACACCCATGATACCGAAGAGCAGGAGAGCAATAGTGGAAACATCGGACATGAATCTGTTGACCTAATTGAGCGTAAAAGAATCATCTCTAAAAATTGCACGAAACACCCCGCCTCCAACTTTAAAGGAACGGCGGTTATCCACTCTGGGCTCCCCGAGCACCGTAACTCGGGTGGTAAGTCCCACGTCTGTGGCCGTGTTTTAAAAGCTAATCTGAGCGAATCAACCGGGGAATTACCTGTATCGCGTTCCCCTCTACCGACGACCGCTGGTTCAGTCCTAAAAAAGGAAAATTTAAAAAAGACAATCCAAACAAAGCTACAGCATTAGGACTTACCTGGACTGCTGTTACCTCCCCAATCTGCCTAAGGACAGGGATTGGCAGCCTCCGACCCCTAGGGTGATACGCCCCCGGAGCAACCTTTCTCAGTCCCGTGCGTACCGCTGCTACTTTCAACGAAGTTCGTCGGTACCTCTACGCGGCCTCTTTTACCCGAACAAACCAAGGTGCTAGGGGAACGACCGGTAGGCTCTTCGACAGAACCAGAACGATTGATTTCGATGCGGTGGTTCATCTCTCCAACAAATTTCCCGCGGCGATAATAGTCGTCCCCCTCGAAGAGCTGCTTTCCGAATCTGCTCCCTCCATCGAACACCAGTCGCCTCCGCTGTATTTTTCCCCGGATTCTCGGCAGCCTCCATGTGGAAAACTTCTTCACTTTTCATACGGATCAAATGATTGACAGTGAAGAGAGGAAATGCTTAGATGTCAAAGTGGAACGATGGCAACGAAACATCTCAAGCTTGCACGCAACATTCAGAGGCCACCTAGTGGCAGGTAGAAGAACAAATGAACTAGAAAACCTCCACACTGAAGAAAATGTGTTTGTGATTCTTTGCTTTTATTTTAATTTGTATTGTAAAAAATTAACTCTGTAATTAAACGATAGGCGAGACCCCGTGGTTGGGCTCGAAGGTAGGCCCCTTTGGTCTAACCTTTTATTTCTTTTTTGCGAGGAGTCCGTCTGACTCTCTCTGACGAGTGAAGAACTAGCCGGATGTGTTAAAATTCACATAAATAAAGACATAAAAAAAAAAAAATGAACAGTCCGTGTATTCCTTATGGCGTATTCAACAATTAGCGAGCATTTTGACCGTTCAACAATTGGCGACTTACCCTAAGGATGGCTCTAATGTTGGTTGGGATATCATAGCGATTTCGTTTACCCTGGTAGAATGGACAGTTGACTAGTTGGCCGATATGGTTATGTTGCGTGTTGAACATATTCTGCGAAAAGGCCCCGTGGATCCCATATCGTGTGTAGCGTGAGTAAGCCCAACTCGTAGGCGAGAAAGTATCAGTTGATTGTCGCGATTAATAGTATCGGTCCATTGTGTAATTTCTACCTTAATTTTGCCTATGAAGGGTTGTCACACATTGGGCCGTATGAATAAAATGTAGTAAAGTTGAGTTTAGTAAACGCTATATGTGGAACATGTTTGTGTCATTTCTCTTTCTACACCTTTCGAACATACTACAAACAACGCGTTGCTATGAATATAGGTAGCATTTACTACAAAGCTACTGGTAGTTAGCTTCAGAGGTTGCTACTCATGCTTTGCGATTGTTGAAATGAATGGAATAATTTAAATTTGAGTAAATATCATGGGAAAACGATGTCAGCTTTGATATTTCGAAAGATATTTTGAGATTTCCGTTGAAATTTTGATATTTCGAAAAGAATTTTGAGATTCCGGTGAGGAATTTTGAATTTAGTTGAGAGATCTGGTATTCTTTCTGACGTTAAGTCCCAACAGGGACATAGCCTAATTCTCAGCTTAGTATTCTTATGAGTACTTACACAGTTTTTAACTGAGAGCTTTCAATGTCAATTGACCATTTTGCATGTGAATATCGTTTGGCAGATACGAAGATACTCATTACAATAATTATGTTCAATCTGGCATTACGATAATTATGTTGTTTCTTAGGAATTCTCGGATGTCGGATGGATTTCAACTAATTATAAAGTATTTCCTAATTTATGTAAGAATTCTGTCATCCCAGATTCTCTGATTTCCTTTGGAATTCTAGAATACTTATAGTAAATCTGGGTTTCCGATAGGCATTCTAGATTTAATATAACAATTCTGGGATTCTGTAAGCCATTCTGGGATTCTTTTGGGAATATTGTAAATCCGGTGTTTGATCTCGCTATTAATCTTTTGAAATTATTCGGGTATCTTTAAGACGGTATTTCTGTAAGAATTTCTGAGATTTCAGTGAGATTCCTGCAAACTCTGGTCCGAATCTTTGGAATTCTTGTAAACTTTAGATCCCTTTGATTTTCAGTTCCGTTGGGATTTCAGAGGAAATCTTCAATTATAGTATAAACCTTTAAATGTCTGAATGAAAAAATGAAACAGAAAATCCTTAATTCAACCACTATTGTGAGAATTTATTTTTATTTCTAAGAATTCCAGGGATACTACCAGGAAACCTACCGAAATAATGAGAATACCACAGAAATACTAAGAATTCCATATCCATCATTGGAGTTCAACATGCTGTTTTTTTTTTAATTCACAGAGGAAGCTCAAAATTCTACCGCTATTTCATTAAATTCTCAGTACTGGAATCTTGAAAATGTTAGGAACTTCATAATTCCACAATTGCTGTAATCTCAAGCTAGCTTTTAGCTAAAATTCCAAAACTCTCAGAAAAAAATCTTTGTAATCATCATTATAAAATTCACATGCACATAAAGGAAATGCTAGATTTATCGCAAATTTATACTTCAAATCGTGTAAAATTACATAATAGGGTGCCGGTACCAATGGTTGTAATGTACCAGTAGATTGGACCATGGAATAAAACGTAAGCGACAAATTTGGCATATATGCATGATTTTATTGATTTTAAGTGTCACTCTGAATGGAATTTTCTTAACGTGCAGCATCACTCTGCACTCTGAATAGAATTTTCTAAACGTGCAACATCAGTCACTACTCATGTTCGAAAGTAGTAGATACTACATGTTCGAAAGGTTTTTTATTCATACCAAAAGTAAGGTACCGTGGGGCAAGTGGGTAATGGATTTCGCATAGTTGGGATTCTTCAAATTCTAGAGACCTTAACCCTCTCTTTCCCATGGTAGCACAGGTGATCCACCGATTTTCAACGAACGCTAGCTAAACCGAATTGGTACGAGTAGCTCAATAATTATTGGAATAAATTTATACGCTCATTTGTCTTATCAAACATCGAAATAAGTGACCTAAGGGTCAAACTATTGAAAAACAACCGACTAACTATTGAAAAACAATCAACAATTTTTATTGTGATTTTGAATAATATAGCTTATTTGGAACAACTTTTGTTCAAGCACTTTTTTTAGAAACGCCATTTTGATAGTTAAATTGTCGAACAAAGCTGTGGGAAAGAAAGGGTTAAATTAAAACAAATGAGGTCGTGTATATTTTTTAGCTTGACTCCCACCAAATATAAGCAGTATACTGAAATTGATTTTTATGTAAAATTGAAGAAAAAAGTACAGAAAAAGTTTTTGAAAAACGTCTCGTTACTTTTCACTTGCCCCACAGGTGGGGCAAGTGAAAAGTTTATCGTTTTGAACAATAAATTCAAAAACTAACAGCTACATTCACGATTTCTATAACCTTTACCATTTGTTAAGGCGTCCGAATGAACAATAACATGAGTAACATGTAAACAAGAAAATTTTATTCTTGTTACTTGAATTTTCTTCTGTTCAGTTATGTTTGTTGAAATGATTTGGCAACATTATAACTGCAATATTTCCAATGTTAGTTCTTAAATCATGGGACAGCAATTGCATTTCTGCTTTGTAGAGTGTCCACCGCTCGTTATTTGCTTTTAAGAAAATCGGATATTACGTCGGATAACTCTTCAAGAGAAATCAAACGGAATCCTTTAATAAAGTATTTAGAAACTTTTTTATGTGGATACACCTATACCCCATTTTTTATGTTTTGAACTAGTTTTACATAGACATTTCACAAGATTTCCGTGCGTTCTCTTTTATTGGAACTTTTCTATTAATGTCTTCCTTTTAATCGGCTGTCCGAAGTAAACATATTAATATCATAATATTTGGCAACCTTTATTTTAGAAGTTCCATGATTTGGCCATGATAATAGCATTTAATGCTTTGAGCACAGTGTTTCTTGAATTGAGTTGTGTTTGATCTTCCGACCTTGACGCTTGCTCCTGCGGGGGCCGGCGATGAGGGCAGGATCAAACATGTCGCGCGTCGATCGAGTAAAGTGAAAAAGTGCCGCTTTCGATTAGTTCTTTATGATCTTCCGACATTGACGCTTGCTCCTGGGCAGTGCTTCAAGAAAGCCCGAGTAGTCGTCAGTTGTTTTCCCTCACGGGTCGCGCGCCTATTTTCTCTGAGTGCTTTTATATAGCCGAGCAAACGACTGAAGCTGAAAGAGGATTGTTGCTGCTCAATGATGACGGATCAATTGGTGAGCTCGTTTCATGCTACTGTTCCTAATCTATAAAATATGTATGACTGTACCGTTAATCGTTACAACGGTGAGATGTAAATATGATGTTTCAAAAAAATATGAATGGTTCGTCACTGTGAGTGTCGACATAAACTCTGATTCATAAATTATTTATGTCTAAATTTTTTTTTAATCAATACACCTTCTTCTTTTTACCTTTATTTTTGTAATTAAAAATAAAACTTTGAATGGTTCAACACTTCAAGTGTAGACTTCCGAAAGGTTCACTTTATTCAACAAACTTTGAAAGGTTCGTCACCTCAAGTGTCGGCATAATTTTTCTCTACATAGATATTAATATCAAATGAAAATATTATATTTACATATAAGCATGTTCATATCTCACAAATAATTATTTATCATGGTCTAATCGCTTATCAAAGTGAATCCTGTGACCCAACGATCCTTCCCATTAACAAACATCCCTCCCAGTAACCTTTGTGGAGATGCAGAGGCAAACACGGTCTCCAAATAGCAAAGGTTACACACTAACATTCCTTCCCCCAATCCCACCTGACTGCAAGGACGTGGCCGGCGCCGTTATTGACCATGTATAAATAGAGGCACTGAATTATGCACACTGAAGAAGATTATGGCCAATCCCAGCCGAACTTCTAGTTGATTCTTTGTGCATTTTCACTGACTTCGGTCAATCACGGAATAGCAACCATTGATATGTGTAGTCAGTCTAAGCTAAGCTAAGCTAAGCTAAGCTAAGCTGAGCACAGTGTTTCTTGAATTATCAGCACGTTCTGTTGTTCTATGATAATTGTGAACCTTGTATAATTATAGCTATTTAAAGAGAAAACACAAATTAAATCTCGAATGAGAAACTTTTCACTTGCCCCACGTGATTAGAAAATTGTCAGTGTTTCAATATAGTTATTTTTAGGTCTATGTCATATTAATTCTAAAACATTTTTTATTGCGGTTTAAAACTGTCAGAGGGGACAATTTAGAAATGGTGCAGGAAATTATTTTCCTCAACTTTTTTCCGCTGAAAATATTAAAATAAGATTGCACGCCGCCAACTTGTTACGGAGTAATAATTGACAGGTTAACAATATTTCGCTCTATTATGCAATAATGGCTGAAAAATCTCAGAAATCTCTTGCATATCGTAATGTTCTCAATGGCCTCAAAGGTTAACGCATGAGTTTAAAACGTTAATTCACATATTCAGTGAAGTATACCAATTATTTTCACTTACCCCATTTACCCACTTGCCCCGCGGTACCTTATAGTAAACTTTTAGGTTTTTTTTTTGAGTAGATGCTACATATAGTAAAGTTCAACGCTTTTTATTCATACCGCCCATTGGCCCATTCTTTAGCCCATGCTACGCGGATTGTAGACTTTAACCAGTGCACACTGGGCCAGGAGCAGAATTTAGCCAGACAAAACCTCTAGCGCTTTAGGAGTGCATTTCTCCGGGTTGGTGTCAAAGAGACGTATCTTGAATTTATTTGTTCTTCAATTTAATGATAAAAGTTAGTTGTAAATTTCGCCGCATAGGTGGCGCTGCGATGCAAACTTTTTTATTTCTCGTCCTAGAGCTTTTGCGTCTTCGGCAAAGTTTCAGAACTTGTAAAAATACGACAAGTTGTCGAAGACACCAAAGTTCTAGGACTGCAAATAACAAAGTTATGTTAAAAAATGTGAAAATCTGACAACTTTTTACGTCAAAATTGTAAAATTTTTCATTTTAAACACCATGCATCACTGAAATTCGATAACATGCATGTAATGAATGAAAAAAAAATTGTTTTTGTATAAACATTTTGATTTTTGAACAAATTATTGTAAAATGATCATAATTTTTAACATAACTTTACTCAAAAAGTTGCAAGTTTTTGCAATGTTTCAAAATGCGCTATATTTCATCTACCAAATGTCAAAGTTGAGATATCTAAATTCAAAACAACTAGGTTTTTCATGTAAATACAATAGATTTATTTTTAATTTGACCATTATACTACAATATTTTTGACAAATTGCATCAATTAAGATTTGTTAATTATATACTTTTTGTTAATCATGTGTTAAAATGTCTAGAAATTTGCATGTTGTCTTCTTCAACCGTGTCAAAATCGAACGGTTATTTTTATAAATGGTTTTATAACCGCAATAATTAACATGAACTAAATTTACATGGTAAATCTTAAAAATTTCCACAGAAACATTGAGATTAAAAAGATTGGTGACTGACCATTTTATTGTATATGGATTTCCGTGTCGCCAAAATCGAACAGTTTTGTTGCCAAACCCGATCCATGTCAAAATCGAACGGGCACAGTCCATCGTGTCCGGTTTGCGTGATAATCGCACTATTGGTATAGCTCATCCGTGTATATGCCATGAATATATATGTTTATATTCGTTTCAAATTATATAGTTTACCAAAACGAATCCTTTCCATATCAAAACTCCAAGTGTGTTATTGTGGAAGTGCAGAGGACTCCTCGGCTTACATTAAGCATATAATATGTCAACATTTCCCATCCCCAAATTGACCTACATTCTGGAGCAGCTGGCGCTGTTATTGTTTGTTCTAATAATGAGAGCATCAGTCTGTTGGTTCACTATGTAAATAGAGTTGTTCTTGCAATAACCAAATAGCGTTCAATCATGCTCATTATGAATTTGGTAAGAAAACAACAATAAATATATTCTATTTATGTATGAAAAAGGTGGTTAAATTGAATTCAGATATCTCAAATATATCAAAATATAAATCCGGTAAACTTTGACATTTGGTAGATGAAATATAGCGTATTTCAGAACATTTTTAGGATTTTGCAAAAACTTGCAACTTTTTGAGTAAAGTTATGTTAAAAATTATCATAATTTTACAATAATTTGTTCAAAAATCAAAATATTTAAACAAAAACAAGATTTTTTTTTCATTCATTACATGCATGTTATCGAATGTATGGCATTTGAAATGAAAAATTTTACAATTTTGACGTAAAAAGTGTCAAAAACGTAAAATTTAAGTGATTTTCACATTTTTTCATATAACTTTGTTATTTGAAGTCCTAGAATTTTGGTGTCTTCGACATTTTGTCGTATTTTTACAAGTTCTAAAACTTTGCCGAAGACGCAAAAGCTCTAGGACGCGAAATAAAAAAGTTTGCATCGCAGCGCCACCTATGCGGCGAAATTTACAACTAACTTTAATCATCAAATTGAAGAACAAATAAATTCAAGATAAGTCTCCTTTGAAACCAACCCGGAGAAATGCACTCTTTAAGGCGAAGTAGGCCGTCATTGAAATTTGTACGCGTCGTTAATGATTGTTGCTAATTCATCACACGATTTCGAATCAAAGAAAATCAGTTGGTTTTGCACTGACATAGCTGAAAAAGTATCAGCATACTTTATGCATGTTAGCGCGTACAGTGATTCTTTTTCAAGTCAAAATAAACTATCAAGACTGAGTTTTATCACTTTGAAATGCATGCTGAAAAGTCATCATTGTTGCCAAAACGAATGACGGGCTACTTAGCCTTAAGCGCTAGAGGTTTTGTCTGGCTAAATTCTACTCCTGGCCCAGTGTGAGTGTTTCAGATCCACTCCTGGTGTCAACCTCAGTTCGCCCTATGGCAACGAGGTGATCTGCTTCTACATTAAGGACTGTTCATTTTATAATGTGGACACCTTGTTTATGCTATATCTTTTGTATTTATTAATAAAATCGTAATCGGTTTTCTGTGCATCGTTCAATTATTATTCTACAATGTTATGAAAATATAAAAACTTACAAAATGCTTTTGGTTAAAGAACTGGATAGTTTTTCCAAAAACTCCTAAGAAAAACAGTTCGTCAAAGTTAAGCATTATTTTCCGCATAACAAAAACCCTCATTATTATGAACAAATTGTATGTTGATATCTTTGACTATTCTACTGAAGGTAGGGTGCCGGTGCCATTAGTGGACTACCTAAGCTATGAAAAATCATAACAAAATAACGAAAAGCCTTAACAGAGATCTTTTGGCGTCAACAGAAAGATTTCAACCTCTACTGGAAAAAAGTATAAAAAGAATAATAAAACTATTTTTTTTAACATAAAATCGCTGGAGCCACTATTGGTACACGTGTTCCAGTAGTTGCGCTAGTGCTCCAGTAGTAGACGTTCGGGAATGGAGGAACTTTTAAACAAAATGGTAAATTTTTACATAGGTTTAACATTTTTCCCTCGGAACAGCAACTAATATCTTTCGAATGAAGCATAAAGATCATCTCTGGGACTTTTCTTCATTTTTATACATCCATTTTAAAAACTGCTTCCATCCGTTGATCCACTACTGGAACACAACGGCAACTATTGGTGCAAGGGAGCAATTTTTTTTGCGTAAGCTTAATATGACTTTTTGATAGAATAGAAAGCTGAAATTTGGCAAATCAACTAAACTAGAGGCGATCCATCCACCAAAAATAACACATGTCGTTTTTATCGAAAAATGTACGTTTTATTCCATAGTCCAATCTACTGGTACATTACAACCATTGATACCGGCACCCTTGAGCTTCAAAAAAAATCAATAATAATCTACCATTCTCTGACACTAGGTCACTTTAGTGGTTTATTCTTTATGGCCTTATTTGCTGTTACACCGTCCTTTTACTCCCAGCAAAAAAGTAAAGTAAAAAGCGTATTAAAATGTGGTCTAGATTACTTAAGAAACTATATTTTTACAAAAAAGAGTTAAATCTTAAGTTTTGACCGCATTCTTAGGTACAATTTGTACTCTTTATGGTCGTTTTATTGAGAAATCACATACTTTTAAAATTACGTACGCATATTTATCGATCTGCAGCAAATTGTAAGCGTTTTTCTCCGAATATTTTTATAGTTTATCTCACAATAATTCATTATGAATATAATACATGGAAAATAAATTCGATTTCATTGAAGCAGTGTTCCCAATTTGATGATTGTCATTGTGCTTTGAGAGGTCTTCTAAAAATAAAACATTTGTTTTTGTAATGTGCTTTAAATGTCATGTGGGGACTATTTAAGCAACCCTTCGAAGGCGTAGGTTATTTCTCATATTAATACTATATTAGTACTTCCATCACCTAAAAATTCTACTCATATCAGTTTCATTTAAATTTAAAATATTTTTCTTTAAAAAAAACGGTGAAAAATGATTTTATGATATCTGGAAAACTGTTTCTCCAAAAATAACTTGATATTTTTCAGCAGGCTTCTGATTGATGATGCTTTGGTTTTTTGAAAATAAAAACTATAGATTATAGAATTTTCCAACCAATTTCTAAAAATCATTGATTATGGTAATTGTAATTGTAATTGCTCAATCCACGCCCTGGCAGACAATTATCCGCCAATCCAGACACGGGCTGGGTGAGAACCTACCAAGCCTCCCCCGTTAACATGTCCTATACCGTTTAGCATACCGGGATCTTCCACAAGCAGGCGCCGGAATTAAAGCGGTCCCACAAGTTTCAGATAGGTACATTAAATAGATATAGTCCCTCTGGCACTAAACCGAATGGCGCCCTTCGCTTCACCACTAGTACTGACTCCCTGCACGCCAAACACAATATCGAAAGTAGCGCGTTGTATAGCAAATCAGATGCTTTATACAGTACACCACCACTATTCCAAACGTACAGAAAAGGCAGCGCCAGTAAAAAGCGGAAGGCGCGCCACTCGATTCAGAGGGACTATATATCCAACGAAGAAGAAATGAAAAGATAGTAGAGTTGGTTCGGTTGTTAGATTGCTGAAACGAAAAAAAAACAGAAACAAAATGTTAACATGAAAACGGAGTTTTATAGTTGATAAATGTATCGATAGTTTCTCATCTGTTACGTTTTCTTATCGTAGCGCATTTGATTGTTCCCATCTCCAGGATGTTCGTTTCCGCTCGAGCATTGAGAACCATGATGAAATAAGAATATAAAAAATGTGAGCATTAGTGTTGATCTACTAATAAATTAATATAAGGCCGCACGGGACGTCATTATTAACACCCTATCCATTTAAAGAAGCAAATATCAAGAACTACTGCATATATCGATGCGAAAAATTAATCATTATATTCTATATATGTAGTTTACAACCCATAAAATTTTCAGCTTCATCGGTTTACTAAAACTCGAGATTTGCTTCTGCAAAGTGTTGATGATAATTGTTAGAGTAAGACAAAAGGTAGGGAAAATAACACGGTCTTCCGTGTCACCTTAAAGTGCTTTTCATGTGCTTTCAAGTCCCTGAGTAACTTGTAAACTCCCACGCAATTATGCTTTGTCGGCCTACCTAACACACAACCTTTATTTGGCAAACAATTTGGATCCGAGATTTTAAGTGCAAATTTAGCATGTTTAATAAAACAAGCATCCAGTTTTCAGTTGAAGAATGTTGAAGAAGTTGATGATACTGTTATTTATACCAGCTATATACAATAATTCACTATTAATTCACGGATATTAAAAAATGTCAACGCGCGGGTATGATACTTCAGTATTCGTGCTGTTGTATCGGTGTATGTAGTGGGAAACCTAGCTTGTCGTACATAGTATCAGCTTGGTGGTTCTAACGGTAAAAAATCGCACGACGAACGGAAAGTTAATAATCTATCAGCCTAATTTAATAATACCTACATTGGGTTGCAACAAACATTTTGATCTTGAGATATTGATTTGCCTAAAAAATGATAGTTTCGACAATAGTCACATGCTTACTATCCCATATATACCGTGAAGGTCCCATACTCTGCGCAGTTAAGGCTTTTCAAATTTCAAACAGCTGAAATTAATTGAAAACAAAGCACAATAGTCTGAAATTTTGGGAGCAGTACCGGACACTTAAGCCACTAAATTCATAATTCAAAAACTATTGGTTTTATGTGATCCTGTTACCCATTTATGATAAATGTTACCATTTTTGTAGCTTACAAAAAAAAAATTTGAAAACATAAATATGAATCTCGACATTACATTTTAATGATGTATTCTAGTACCAAATTAACCAATCTAGAAAAGTGGCACCCAATACCGGACACACTCTGAAAATGGATCGATTTCTGTATATTTGTACATCATAGGATGTTCTTACTCCAGGAATAGTATTTCATAACCAATTTAATGCATTTGCAACATTTACAAGAACAATTTGATTTTTACTTAGCCTTTTACTTCCATCATATATAAAAGAGGTTTTTGATGAACACCTTGCATCATCAAAAACCTCTTTTATATATGATGGAAAATAACACATTTTACAATGTTGTTCTCAATGTTCGTTCTTATTATTATTATTGCATATTTGATACCATGATCGTCGGAATCCATGAAAAATTAACGTATTTTGAGACAATGGTGCAAAAATTACAAAGATCATATAAAAAATCAAGCTGTTCGAAACTGGGGGAAACGAGGTATTTTTCTAAAATTATAGTTTGTCCACATTTAGTTTAAATATAGTACAAACTAAATCCATACTTTCAAATTATGATTATATTCAATCATGCTTTCGTGATCCAAACTATTTTGCCATATTCAAAATAGTTACTAGTTAGGTTCAAACTTAAGGCGATACGTCAACTTTTTAAAAATTTCCAAAAAATCTTACTTTTTATAAAAAGCATGCATATATCAAGGATGTGTTATTCTATGCAAACATTACTCTCCATAATAGCTTTCTTTACTTCTAATACACCATCCTGATTGGAACACGATTTCTCAATTTTTCGACTTTGTCCGGTATTGAGTGCTGTCCGGCACTGGGGGATCTCCCCCTACTTATTGATCGTATGTATAAGGAAAAAATATAAAAGCTTCACTAAGTAATGATTTTTATTGCAAATTTTTATTTTTTCTTAAGGGTGTCCGTGTTCCTAACTCTACGCACTCATTTTTGCAATGCTCCTTATTCTGCGCATTTAGGTTCCTAATTCTGCGCACTCGATAAATTCTTTATAACAGTTAATGTATTTTACTAAAAGCATTACTAACAGTTGAACTCTGAATTAATCTTCATTTTCTTACTTTATCCGGCATTACGTCCCTAGTGGAGCGTGGAATGTCTCTAACATAGAAGTTTACTAAATGAAGTGAATTTTATCCCTAATTCAATCCATGATAATTACTGTTAATGAATGCCATTAAGTGCGACTCTCAAAATAATCGAAATCATTATCACCCTTATTCTTGTTTAAGGCGGATCCAACTTTCGATCGAATCCATGGCCCATTTGATTTTGCTAGGGTAAACGAGAATGCGAATCGCTTTTCGATCAAAAGCGCATTCGAACGTAAACAAGAATGGGGGTGTATATGATTTCCAAAACATGTAATTAACTTAGTTTTCTAAAATCTAAACCAACATACAAAAAGGGTACAAACTACGTCTTTTTTGCGTTCACCCTTGGTTAACGTTAGCTTGGACTGTTTGTTTATGTATTTTCACTAGAAAATATAAAAACCAACTTTGATTCGGTTCGTGTCCGATTAATGAACGATTCCTATTGCAGATCAATAACAGTACTTTATGGGCGTTTCTATATAGCAAATACTATTAAACCTCGATGTTCCATTACTCGATATTGACTCATGGAACTATACAAAAAATCTAAATTATTTTATTGCATGGTTAGGGAGCATTCAAAAATTACGTCCATCATTGAGGGGAGGAAGAGTCTATGAAAATGTGACAATGCATGCATTAGGTACTGTAAAAAATTCGCGACAGGGATTGAGGGGACGGAGTGTAGAAATCCTTAAAATATGATGGACGTCATTTTTTAATCTTCCCTTACTATGATGGTCCCCTCAAACCATTTTCCAAAGCATTTCTATTCCATATCTCGATGGTGTCGACAAGTCGATGGTTCCCTTCAATATCGATCCCTGGAGGGTTGATTGTTTGTTGAAAATAACGTTTTATAACTGCTGCGCATAGTAAGGAACATAGTTGAAAAATGGTTCCTTACTATGCGCACTTAAGAAGAATAAGAAAATGAAGGAAAAAATGTTGCACTTTACCAGTGATGATTGCTCGATAAATAAACTAGTATCTACGTACTAAAAATCTGAAATATATTATCTTTAATTTGCTTCAAATGACTTAAGTGATGAAGTACTCCCTTAGCATTTTTGCTAACGGGCAGTCAATGTGGACGTTTTTTAATATTTTTAAAGCTATTTTATTTTTTATTAAAGTAATAAACGTAAATTTGTCAAGAAAGTTCTTCGCGTACTTTTTTATTACTATTGTAGCAATATATAAAAAAAATTGTAAGCAAAAATTTAAGTATTTTACCAGATTTTGGTGGATTTTGGTAAAAGTGCGCAGAGTTAGGAGCTGCGCAGAGTTAGGGGCCCTCACGGTTTATATGACAGTGTTGATGATTCTATTGTCTATCGCTCATCAGTTTCGCGCTACCCGGCAGGGACTAGGTCCTCTGTACCCAATACTCTGCTGTGTCTTAACTTCACGCAATACATTCTTTAGATGTGTGATATAGTTTGCGGAATATTATGATTTGTCACTTCATTCAGATGAGAATTTCTGTTATGGTACCATATTCATGAATATGGTACCATGTTCATGAATGTGCACATATCAGATAACTCCCACCTGGAACGATGTAATACAGAGGAGACATGCAGATTTAGATGTATGTGTACGATCTATGCCAAGTTCGGCTCTGATCGACAGGCAATCAGTGTATTCAGTTTTTCGACTAGCTTGAAGCGATGAACGTTTCAAGACAAACTCTCCACTATATCTGCTAGCAGTCACCGGTCGTCGATAGGCATTTCGGTTCTTTTCTGGTAAAGAAAGATACGATTGTATGCCAAAGACTATGGCTCATGCTTTTCAATACAGCTGGAAAAACAAGAACTACACACAGCACCAAATAGTATTTAACTATGAGGCGGACCGGAAGATTTGATGAGCAATCCCCAACCTAAAATAAAATATTGATTATGGTAACCTCCAAAAATCGTTCGTTTTAAACGTTGTGCCTTAATAGTGTGAAATTTAATTATTTTGCTGGCATTTTAATTATCACAACACTATACAATATTAGTTGAACGATGTACAGAAAACCGATTGCGATTTCATTAATAAATTAAAAAGATATAGCATGTATAAGGTGTCCACTTTATAACATGAATAGTCCTTACCTTGGATACCACAGTAACCGGGTACCCAAAGGACACGGTAGACACAACAAGGTAGGCTATTCCCAAGGGAGGTACTGGCGGCTCTTTATTGCTACCCCTACGTGTCGCTGGTTCTAAAATGTAAACAACCATACAAAATTCCGACCAAATAATGGTGAATGCGTAATCAATTTTCTCGAAAACATCCATTTCGGGAACCAAGCCGAATTTGCTGATTAAATTGCCAACATCGCATTGCAGAAGCACGTAGCAAATAAGTGCTTGCAAACAGTATCTTTCAAGTGCATTGATCACCTGTAATTTTGTGAATAATAATTTTCACTTTTCCGCGTTAAGCCTTAAAACTGGTTCTGGACTTAGGTTGGCGGCTTTTCAATTTTACTCCCGGTTGACAGCCGCCCTCCACCCTTGGCTATTCCCACGTGTAAACAACGGTTTTCAATCAAAACATATTGTGTCGTCATTCCCGTCATTCCTATCGTCAAGCATGAGGCTTACAGGACAGTCACGGTGTACTATATTAAGAAGGTGATATATTCCGAAAACTGACAGCTATTTGACGACGTCATTCGAATCTATGACAAAAGGTCGAAAGACAAAAGGTCGAAGAACAAACAAGTAGGGACAAAAGGTCGAAAATCTTTTTTCAAAGAAGGAAAAATTTCCCACCATGCAAATCGTTTTCGACCTTTTGTCTTTCGATCTTTTGTCCATAAACCACGTCATTCCTATCCACCTCGAACAAATTTGCGAAAAACGACCCACTAAACCATTCCCATTGCCGCCAAACCCTTCGTCTCTCCGGGACCACCAAGAAGGCATTGCTTCGGAGAGGGGCTATTGCACATCGCAACCTCCAGGTTAGCTGCGTAGCCATGCAGCAAGGAACATCGATGACACGCTTAGGGGGGTCCACCAAGGTAGCATGCTGGCGCTTTGCCAGCTTTCCAGGTGGTCCTTACCTCCCATTGTCCGCTGAAGGCGGGCAGGGTCGACCACAACGCCCGCGCCCAGCTGCACCGCAGGTATCAAGAACTGATACTGCGGGCTTCGCAATTTGACCTACTGAAGGCTCAGGCCCTATCAGCTAGCACCAGCTGGGATTGCTGACGAAGGGGCCTCCACCTGCCCCGAACATCCAGAGGCTCGTATCCAACCCAGTAGGCCGGCGCCACGATAGCAACGCTACCAGGATGTTCTCCCCGCGGCCACTTAATCGCTGTAAGGGTCGATTTCGACCTACGTAGCCGACTGCGAACCCTTGGACCACCTGTTGTTTAGCGTCTGCACTAGCCACTCCTCGAGTCCACTCGCCACCTCCTTTGTAGTTCCAAGACGATGTGGGTGATTGCCGATGAAACGGCATTCCAGCCAAACTCGTCTTCACACATCCTCTGAACCAGATTGTCCGGAGTCGTGTCCCGACCGCATGTGGCAAACATGCGGTCACGCATTGTGCGGAAACGCGGGCACACGAACAAAACGTGTTCCGAAGTTTCCTCTAAACCTGCACAAACTGGACATTCAGGAGAACCCGCATGACCGAAACGGTGTAGATACTGTCTAAAGCAACCATGGCCCGAAAGGACCTGTGTCAGGTGGAATGTTAGTTCCCCATGGCGCCTATTGACCCAGATATCTAACCTCGGAATCAACCTGTGAGTCCACACTCCCTTGGTGAAACTGTCCCATGCACGCTGCAATTTGACCATAGAGGCCAGTCTGGCAGTCCTGCGTATGCCTCTTGTGCCGCGCCTTTCGAAGCACTCTATGTCTTCCATGATAAGGATACCAATAGGCACCATACCGGTGATGACGCAGAGTGCATCGTGTGACACGGTACGGTACGCGCTCGCAACCCTCAGGCATATTAGCCTATAAGTACTCTCCAGCTTGCTACGGTAGCTGTTGGTACTTAAAGGCGTGCCACCATACCTCAGTATGGACGAGGCGACACTGGCGTACACCGCAGAGCTATTGGACATCATCCAGGACAGTGCCACAATAACTGTTGAGGCTCTCTTGCAGGCATAATCAACGTGGCTACCGAAGGTAAGCTTATCGTCGATCATCACCCCCAAGTGTTTGACGGAGCGCTTCGAAGTGATCGTGCAGTCGCCTACACTGGTCATCGCTTGCTGTACCGATTTTCGGTTGTTAACAACAATCACCTCAGTTTTGTGGTGAGCCAATTCCAGTGTCCTGGAGCTCATCCACTCCTCCACAATTGCGATCGAGTGAGCTGCAGTTAATTACACTTCTTCGATCGATTCACCGTAGACCTCCAGCGTAATATCGTCGGTAAACCCAACAATGATCACACCTGCTTGGAATCTTAATTTCAACACATCGTCGTACATGACATTCCATAACGCCGGATTCCTGATAGGACCAAGTATATATATATAAGTATAAGTATAAGTATATATATATATATATATATATATATATATATATATATATATATATATATATATATATATATATATATATATATATATATATATATATATATATATATATATATATATATATATATATATATATATATATACTTATACTTATACTTATATTTATATTTTTGAAAATAAAAAATCAGTCATTTTTCATCGGCACACACTGTAGGTCTCAGTGCATTAGATTTTTTATTTAAAAAAATCATAACTTTCGAACAGCTCAACCAATTTTCAATTCTTTTTTTATGGAATGAAAGCTTAGGATTTCAACTTTTCAGAAAAAAATATAAAACTTTGAAAAAATATTTGTTTTACATAAAAATAAATGAAAAGTTCTAAAAAAAAACTACATTTTTTAATATTTTTTCACTTAATTTTTTTTTTCAGATATTTTTAATTTTGTCTTGCCTTGTAACGATTTTGAATTGCCTTTTAGTAACGATGAGCTGTCCACCAGAAAACATCACACGAACGTCTCGAAAAAGGCATAGGGGCAATGAGGGCAATATAACCATACTGGGTTATTACCCAGCCTGGATTTGACCTCAAAAACAGTTTTTTTTTAATGTCATTATGATCGAATAGATGTCTTGCCTTGTAACGATTTTGAATTGCCTTTTAGTAACGATGAGCGGTCCACCAGAAAACATCACACGAACGTCTCGAAAAAGGCATAGGGGCAATGAGGGCAATATAACCATACTGGGTTATTACCCAGCCTGGATTTGACCTCAAAAACAGTTTTTTTTTAATGTCATTATGATCGAATAGAGATGCTTCAAATAGCCACCACAATAAAAACCTACGAATATTTGTTTCAACACTCGAAACAATCACAAAATTTGTCCCAGCACGAAAAGCTTATAAAGTTGGCAGATTCCAATTAAGTCTGAAAGACAGTTACAATTATTATTCTGGTAAATTTAACCTATCCATGAAACTTCTGATAATTCTTGTGCGAAATCAGATTTGTTCGTAGACAAAATTATTGAAAAAAAAATTAAGAAGGGGTTGGGCCTTCCTTATCCAAGTGGTTAGAGTCCACGGCTACAAAGCAAAGCCATGCTGAACGTGTGTGGGTTCGATTCCCGGTCGGTCCAGGATCTTTTCGTGACGGAAATTTTCTTGACTTCCCTGGGCATAGAGTATCATCGTACCTGCGACACGATATACGAATGCGAAAATGGCAACGTTGGCAAAGAAAGCTCTAGGTTAATAACTGTGGGAGTGCTCTTTGAACTGAGAAGCAGGCTCTGTCCCAGTGAGGACGTAATGCCAAGAAGAAAAAGAAACGAACATGAAAATTAATTGACTAAATATACTAGATTGTTTTTACTGTATAGTCAACTTGGTGCTCCATTACTAGTCATTTAATACAATAATTGCGTGGCCTGTTTACTATGTCTTATCCTTATGTATCTACAAACAAATAAGCCGCTAGAATTAATCATTTCAAGCAAAGCTAATAAAATTTCCTATCCAATATTGTACTCTTCATCAATAACACTTCTCTTTATTGTTTTTGATAAAAATCATACGATTTAATGAAGTGGCTCATGGGGCCAATGGGGCATATTGGGTGGCTCATATGGTTGGTGGACACGCAAAAATAAACATGATTTTCGAAAACATTCCTATTCTTTTAAGTTGTTGTTTATGTCATTAACATTATTACCGACATAACACGGAATAAAACATTTTACAGTTCAAGTCACTTGCATCTAAAAGATAGTTTTTGCTGTTTTTCTATGAATTCCATGACGTTTTCCTTAGGTGGCCCATATTGCCCCGAACGCCCCTATTCCCGATTATTATGAAATCAGTTGTTGGGGATGCGCAGAACTATACATATGCGTACACGATGCACGGTGTTAAAAATAACTCGCGTCTTGACACCATCCTAAAGCATTGTGAAAAGCGTAATGATTTTGCTTTCGTTTCTCGCACAATCAGCTGTTGCGCGGGAATAAGAGTGCTAACTTTTAACCTCTCTCGATTTGCAGCATAAAGTGAATTGAACAATATTGTTGATTTTTTTTTTAATTTATCGATGTTAACAGAGACAATTAGTGACAATCAGGGAGTTTAGGCAAATCATAATTATTGTGATTCATAGTTGAACATCTTACACCGTAGTGAATGATCTTTGAATGGCGGAAGATATTCATCAAACTTTGCATTTCTTTCCATAGACGGTGTCAATAAAAATAAATGTTAAAACATAAAAAAATATATGATAGTAAATATGCGTCCCCTAAATTTTAATTCTGTATCTAGCACTTATAACAATGAAAATAAGCCAGAACAATCGAGTTGTTCTAAATCCAACGTATTATCAACTCTAAACGGTTTGCATAATATCATTGGCGTTAAGTTGAAAAATGTTGAATTGGTTAAAACAAAAGAAAAACAAATACAATCATCGTCATCAAGCAAATCTGTTCAGCGAGTTGTGTTGAAAACAGAAGGAGGAGCAAATAAATCAATTTCTAAAACCATACCTGCGATAAAGAAGACATCGCGCATCAGCGCAAGTATTGCCAAATTTGAACAAAATGTGGATGAAACTCTACCAAAAGCAACATGGAAAAGTTATAAGACGCCACAGTCTCTTGAGCATAAGGGCTTTAAATGTGATAAAATAGAAACAACCAGAGCGAAAGTTCTCGTTAAAGATGCAACCAATACAGTTAAAGCTAAATTTGAACACCCAGTGTTTCAAAATCAAGAAGGCAGATTGAGTAATACAGTAGATTCTGAACGATTAACTCGTAGAAAACACACAAAGGCGACGCCGACAAAAACAAATGTATCGTTTAATAGTAATAATGTAATAGGCAAAAAACTAAAACATTATAAAAATACAGCGAAAATGCAATCGCTGAATCAAAACAAACCGAAAGGATTTGATTTAGATTTGCCTGCAAAATTAGCATTAAAGAAAGGAAATGGAATATCGCAGTCAAAGCTAAGTTTTGGTTATCTGTCTCTGCAAAAATGTACACGTAGCGAGTGTAAAACAAGAGTAATACAATGTCTGATTTACGACGGCAGCCAAATTATCTTGAAAACTGAAGCCAAAGATGGAACATATATGATAATGAGAAACGTTCCATCATCACTAATCCAACATACACTACAAATAATGTCTCCATACATTGAAACACAATTATCAATGATCAGCATCTACACCAGCTTGATTAACGGCATTCACTGTTCAAGTACTATGACTTCTTCCGGTAAAACATCCAGTCATATTAATGAGATTAAATACTTTCTAAAACAAAACAAGCAGCCTAATTCGATGGAGCCTAGCTTAATTGAGTTATTGAGCAAGATTGGTTCATTAAATCCACACTATAATCGTTTGGCTGCCATTGATTATCAACCCATTCAGGAAAAATCAAAGGTAAATATTATATTTTGTTTTATACTTATGTAAGAAATTCTGTTTATCCTGGATCGATTTGCTTGCGTTTTGATCTATGATGGCTCCAGCAATTGAATTAGTTTTGCGCGACTCGTTTTTTATCACGTGTGTGTGTTAAGCGTGTTGATTAAAAAATTGATTGTTGTTCGTGGATTCTCGATTCGGAATGTATTCGCGATGACGAAGGTAATTACCACAGTGTTGACCCTATGCATGAAGCTCCGTTTTCTTTACATAGCAAAGCATTTGCGTCTACGTAGGTAATTATCGCAGTTGACCCTATGCGTGAAGCTCCGATTATTTTATATGGCAAAGCATAGGAAGGAAAATTCAAAACACTTTTTAATTAAGTTCTGTTAAGTGTACGGGGTTAGAATATTGATCAACTATAGAATCAGCAGCATATTGAGAAAAAAAATACAAAACTCAAAATAATATGCCTATAATGTAACCCATCAAAAGTATAGCAACATATACTGAAAAGATTTTAAATAACTATTGTAGTTAATTTTATATGAGCATTTCAAATTTCGCTTCCTATACCTTGCCGACAAAACAAATCTCTCATCTCCCCTATTCTGTGTGCAGATGAGCATATCACGGTGATGTCATCTGCGTAGGCAACAACAAGATCCTCGTCAGAATGCCGCTCCAATTTGCTCAGCATATATAGGGTAAATTATGTATTTTGGCCAGGCTAAGGATATGTCTGGAAACGGCGATCAATTAACTACATTAGACACTAATATTTTATTACGTAATGATACTTATAACCTTGATGTCTCATTGTACTTTGAGTTTCTGGGGATAAAAAGCTTACAAACTGTAGTATTAGCTTCCAAAATAGCGTTTTTTGGCGGCCTGTCTGTTATACATTTCGGACACCAAATATACATTTTGAACACCCTCATGTGAATATAATTTGGACAGGGGCGTTATCTTAATATCCATACAATGGTTTCTTGAAAAGACGATCATATCATAAAATGTTAAGAGCTTCAATGTGACTTATGCATTTTTTTAGCTTATTGGATGTATATATTAGTGATAATTAATAAATTCATTTCATGCAAGCAAATATCATCAGATCCACGAAAAAACGCCTGCAAGTATACATGCATGCTACATTGCAGTGTGTTTCATCAGATGGCCAAATTATATCAACTGAACAAAAATCATCATCTATTTTGGACATCACCTGATTTATGTCTTATATACTCCTGTTAAGATTTTAGATGAACTTAGCTTAAATTTTAGACATATTTTATCATGTTGCCACTTTTAAACTTTTTATGAATGCCAATTCTGAGCGCTATTATTGCATATAATGTATGTTCTTGAAATGCATATCCTCTTCCATTCTATGACGCCGTCTACGAAGGTGGATGGAACATGTCCCGTGAGTGCCTCGTTCAATACCAAATTAAGCTCTCGGTGGATGATGTCGAAAGTACGATGATAAAATTCTCTCGGTATTCCGTCCGGAAATTTTTTTTGGTGCGCTGGTTCGGATCGCCGTTAGAATTTCAGTAGTAGCAATTTCGCTTACGCAAGCTTCGTTGGCAGCGTCATGATCGGGAATAACACGGACACACTCGAAAGCATCGTCTGCTTGCTTGCAGTTGTTGGGATGCTTGGTCTAGAGGGACGAGATGTGGTGACTCTTGGCTTAGTCAACTGTTTGGCGACGTTTGAGTATGTTGACTTCGTGACCTGATCGGCAGTAATTTTCTGGATCTGGAATTTCTTATTTTGAATGCAGGAAGCCCCATTATGCACATAATCTCCGCAATTTTTACATGTCTGGAGCTGTCCATAATAAGACAAAAAGGTAGTCTCACCGTCAATGACGACATAAGAGGGAATGTTCCTTTTGACTAGCATTCGGGCGATCCATACTCCCGTTGATGCACCACCAAAGGTGTATTGATCGCTCCACATCTGCTCTCGTACCAAGAGTACCTCTCCGTAGGCACTCAAGAAATTGGAGATACATTGTTCGGTGATGTCGTCGGGAAGGTCGAACAGTTTAACCTCCACAGTTCCATCCTCCATCCTAATTTTCAGCACATATCGCTGCCCGTCGATTTCGATGCCATGCTTCTCGAGAATTGCTCAAGTGGTGAACAGTGCATCGACATGACCCTTGGACTCAGACCCTTATCTCCCCGGAACCACCTTAAAGTATTTCTTCGGGGAGGGACCAGTGCATATAGCACAACACGTGTAGCAGAAGTAGCCTAGACAAACTGCTTCTCCTAGCCGACATAAACAATGTTACAAGGGACCAGCCTCTAGCCGTGTAGTTCCGGCGTATAGAATAGAACTACGGACGACCTGTTCCGGTGGTAAGAGTCCACCAAACGGGGTAACCCCAATTCAAGGTGTGATGCGAAAAACCGTGCTGAGGAATGAATGGTCGAAGGGGTGAAAAAGATGTTCGGCCGTTAACGGAGCCTGTGGGGCACCTGGGCACCCCTCACAGTATTTTGTCCCTTACCGCGTTAATGCAGGGCTCTGGCGTGGTGGACCTCTTTTCCCGTGCTACTCGTGGGATCCAATCATGAATACAAACTTAAACCAAAATCAAAATAATAGTAGTAGTGCAGGTAGTAGCAGTAGTAGGGAAGCGAACCCCTTCGCAAGAAGTGGGTTAGCTAGGTCTCCGTTGAGGAGAGCGGAAGCAGGAGGAGGCAGCAGTGCACGTAGTGCCAGTGCTGGAAACCATATTTCATCCCCGGCTAACGCATCGGGTGAGGTTATGGATGGAGCGTGGTTGATGAGGGCCATCAATAAAAGTAGAGATGGGCTCTCTGCGATGGAAGTGGCTGCACAGCAGCTCGACTCCATAATTGACTTTGCGTCCTCGAAGTCTAACATCAGCAAGGACCTCAAGCAGGCCCTGTTCAGACTTCGTAAGTCGATGTTCGCGGCCAAGCAGAACCATGCTGAACCCATGGCGCCTGTGGCTGCGGCAGAACCCGTGAAATTGAAGGTGCCGAAGTCTACCCAGACGGAGCCCTTCGTCTTCGCGGGTAGCCCCAAAAGTGCGGAAGCGAATGCTTACAACAAGCAATCGCAGAAGCGCGCGAGGCAGCCGTCAGGGGAGGAGCTACCCGGCGGCGCTCGCAAGGCCAGGCGGATATTAACCCCGAAAACCGGCAGAAGTGCCGGAAAATCGGACCCCAGCCAGGCGTCCCGGAAAGCCGAGAAGGGTGGGCCCGAAAAGGCTGGCCCCTCACGGAGTGATGGGAACAGGGGGTTGCGACCTTTGAGAGGTCCTCAATCACCACAGGTTAGGGCGGATCAGGGGGGGGACGCCCCCTGGACAACCGTAGTGAGAAAGAAGAAGAAGGAGAAGCAGGAAGTTCAGGAGCGCAGGGATACCAGGCCTAAGAAAAGTAGGAGGGTAGGTGCCAAGCGCGAAAAGGGTGATGCGATCATCATCAAGACGGAAGAGTCCAAGTACTCGGAAGTCCTGAAGGCGATGCGCAGTGACGCGAAGCTCGCAGATCTTGGAGCCGACGTACGCAGTGTCAGACGCACTCGTACAGGTGAAATGATTCTCGAGCTTAAGCGCGACAAGGAGCGCAAGGGCGCCGCCTACAAAAGTTTGGCGGAAGAGGTCCTTGGCGAGGGTGTCGAAGTGAGGGCTCTGACGCAGTCAGTGACTCTGAAGGTGATGAACCTTGACGAGATCACCAACGCAGAAGAGCTCGTCACAGCACTGCGGCAACAGTGCGAGATTCAGGTGCCCACCGCTGCCGTTCAGCTACGGAAAGGTCCGGCAGGTACTCAGGTGGCCTTAGTACACCTACCTGTGGCGGACGCAAATAAGTCCGCTAAGGTAGGCAAGATCAAGGTTGGTTGGTCAGTATGCTCACTGAACATACATGAGCAACCGGTGATCTGCTTTAGGTGTAGGGAACCAGGACACAAGTCCTGGGGCTGTAAAGGCCCTGATAGGACCAAGTTGTGTAGGCGTTGTGGTGAGGAAGGTCATAAGGCACTAGGCTGCAAGAACCCTCCCAAGTGCTTGATTTGTTCCGGCAAGTCCGTGAACAACAATCATCCAACGGGAGGCTCAAGGTGCCCGACCTTCAAACGAGCCATTAACGAAAAGTCACAGTGCAGGTAACGCAGCTGAACCTGAACCACTGTGACGCAGCTCAGCAACTGCTGTACCAGGCAGTTGCTGAGTGGGGGACGGACATCGCCATCATATCGGACCCATACCGAGTACCCGCCGGCAACGGCAACTGGGTCGTGGATGGATCCGGAAAAATGGCGGCGATATGGACGACGGGTAAATACCCCGTCCAGGAGTTGGTGTCTACTACCTACGAGGGCTTCGTGATCGCCAAGGTAAACGGGGTCCTCTTTTGTAGCTGCTATGCGCCTCCGAGTTGGTCGACCGAGCGGTTCACGCAGATGCTGGACTGCATGACGACCGTGTTGACAGGGCGAAGGCCAGTAGTAATAGCGGGTGACTTCAATGCCTGGGCCGTGGAATGGGGAAGCCGCATCACGAACCAGCGAGGTCAAATCCTGCTAGAGGCACTGGCCGTGCTAGATGTCGATCTGGCTAATGTTGGTACCAAAAGTACCTTCAGCCGAAACGGAGCGGAGTCGATTATCGACGTTACTTTTTGTAGTCCTGGCCTAACGAGTAGTTCGAACTGGAGGGTAGACAATGCCTACACTCACAGCGACCACCTGGCGGTTCGCTACAGTATCGACTACAACAACAGCAGGCAGCGCGTAGAGGAAGCGGCTAGGTCACGGCCAAGCCCTCGTAGGTGGAAGACATCGTACTTCAATGACGAAGTACTTAGGGAGGCGCTCCGTCGTGAGCGTAACCTACTCGGCCTAAGCGGGGACGAACTGGTAGCGGTGCTTTCGCGTGCGTGCGATGCGACCATGCCTAGGAAAGTCCACCCTAGAAATGGGAGACCACCGACGTACTGGTGGACTCAAGCAATTGCGAACCTGCGCCGTGCCTGCCTACGGGCCAGGAGCACGTACCGAGCAGGAGCGTGAAGAACGACGGGCGGTGTTCACCGCTGCCAAAGTCGCGCTGAAGTCCGAGATAAGGGCAAGCAAAAAGGCCTGCTTTGAGAGACTCTGTCAGAGTGCCAACGTGAACCCGTGGGGTGATGCCTACAGGATCGTTATGGCGAAGACAAGAGGTGCAATTGCTCCTACGGAGCAATCTCCACAGATGCTGGAGGGGATCATCGAGGGGCTCTTTCCGCGCCACAACCCTAGCCCATGGCCTCCTTTTGTAGGACAGCCGGGGATTGGGGCTGGCGATGAGGATAGAGTAACCGATGAGGAACTTGTAGGGATTGCAAAATCCCTAAGCATGGGGAAGGCACCAGGTCCGGACGGAGTTCCAAACCTGGCCCTCAAAGTCGCAATCTTGGAGGCTCCCGGTATGTTCAGATCTGCTATGCAGATATGCCTGGACGAGGGAGTATTTCCAGATGCGTGGAAGAGGCAGAGCCTGGTACTATTGCCAAAGGCGGGGAAACCACCTGGTGACCCGTCGGCGTATAGACCAATATGCTTGATTGACACGGCGGGGAAGGTGCTCGAGAAGATCATCCTCAACAGACTGTTGAGGTACACTGAGAGTGTAAATGGTCTCTCAAGCAACCAGTTCGGCTTCCGGAAAGGGAAGTCCACCGTAGACGCTATTCTGACGGTTAAGAAAACCGCTGAGATAGCACTCCAGCGTAAGAGGAGGGGGATTCGCTACTGCGCAGTAGTGACCCTGGATGTAAGGAACGCATTTAATAGTGCCAGTTGGGCGGCTATTGCCGATGCGCTCCTGCGTCTGGGGATACCCGAGTACCTGTACAAGATTCTCGGAAGTTACTTCCAGAATCGGGTATTAGTCTATGACACAGAGGTGGGTCGGAAGTGCTTTCACATAACCTCAGGAGTCCCGCAAGGTTCCATCCTGGGCCCGGTGTTATGGAATGTCATGTATGACGAGGTGTTGAGATTAAAATTCCCAGCGGGTGTGGTCATCGTTGGCTTCGCCGACGATATTACGCTGGAGGTCTACGGTGAATCGATCGAAGAAGTGGAATTGACTGCAGCCCACTCGATCGCAATTGTGGAGGAGTGGATGAGCTCCAGGAAACTGGAATTGGCTCACCACAAAACTGAGGCGGTTGTTGTCAACAACCGAAAGTCGGTGCAGCAAGCGGTGATCAGTGTAGGCGACTGCGCGATCACTTCGAAGCGCTCCGTCAAACACTTGGGGGTGATGATCGACGATAAGCTTACCTTCGGTAGCCACGTCGATTATGCCTGCAAGAGAGCCTCCACAGCTATTGTGGCACTGTCCCGGATGATGTCCAATAGCTCTGCGGTGTACGCCAGCAAGCGAAAGCTTCTGGCCAGTGTCGCCTCGTCCATACTGAGGTATGGTGGCCCGGCTTGGGGCACGGCCTTAAGTACCAAGAGCTACCGTAGCAAGCTAGAGAGTACTTATAGGCTAATGTGCCTGAGGGTTGCGAGCGCGTGCCGTACCGTGTCACACGATGCACTCTGCGTCATCACCGGTATGGTGCCTATTGGTATCCTTATCATGGAAGACATAGAGTGCTTCGAAATGCGCGGCACAAGAGGCATACGCAGGACTGCCAGACTGGCCTCCATGGTCAAATGGCAGCGTGCGTGGGACAGTTCCACCAAGGGAGTGTGGACTCACAGGTTGATTCCGAGGTTAGATATCTGGGTCAATAGGCGCCATGGGGAACTAACATTCCACCTGACACAGGTCCTTTCGGGCCATGGTTGCTTTAGACAGTATCTACACCGTTTCGGTCATGCGGGTTCTCCTGAATGTCCAGTTTGTGCAGGTTTAGAGGAAACGGCGGAACACGTTTTGTTCGTGTGCCCGCGTTTCCGCACAATGCGTGACCGCATGTTAGCCACATGCGGTCGGGACACGACTCCGGACAATTTGGTCCAGAGGATGTGTGAAGACGAGTTTGGCTGGAATGCCGTTTCATCGGCTATCACCCACATCGTCTCGGAACTGCAAAGGAGGTGGCGAGTGGACTCGAGGAGTGGCTAGTGCAGACGCTAAACAACAGGTGGTCCAAGGGTTCGCAGTCGGCTACGTAGGTCGAAATCGACCCTTACAGCGATTAAGTGGCCGCGGGGAGAACATCCTGGTAGCGTTGCTGTCGTGGCGCCGGCCTACTGGGTGGATACGAGCCTCTGGTTGTTCGGGGCAGGTGGAGGCCCCTTCGTCAGCAATCCCAGCTGGTGCTAGCTGATAGGGCCTGAGCCTTCAGTAGGTCAAATTGCGAAGCCCGCAGTATCAGTTCTTGATACCTGCGGTGCAGCTGGGCGCGGGCGTAGTGGTCGACCCTGCCCGCTTTCAGCGGACAACGGGAGGTGAGGACCACCTGGGAAGCTGGCAAAGCGCCAGCATGCTACCTTGGTGGACCCCCCTAAGCGTGTCATCGATGTTCGTTGCTGCATGGCTACGCAGCTAACCTGGAGGAGTGGCTGCTTGGTCGTTCATAGAAGTTAATATTCAATGTTATCTTCTTTTCCAAGCAGCCTAGATAGCCGTGTAGTGTCGGTAGTGGTTGTCTCAACTGGCTAAGAATAACACTACGGATTGCCTGATCCTGTAGTAAAAATCTACTAATCAGGTAACCCCAATCCCAAGGTGTGATGCGACCCGTGCTGATGGATGAATGGTTGAGGGGGTTTAAAATATGCTCAATCGCTAACGGAGCCTGGAGAGCACCAGGGCGAACTCTCCAGTATGTAGCTCTTACTGCATTAGGGCGGGGCAATGATGCAGCGGACCGTCTTTCCCCAGCGACTCGTGGGACCAAAAAATGAGTGCAAATAATCAAACCAAAATAAAAGGTGTCGACTGCCTTTCTCAGTTCGAAAAAGGTGACGACTGCCTCTCCCAGTCGGATGAAACGGAAACAGAGAATGCTTTTGGTAAGCTTGGACTGACCGAAGATGAGCTTCTCAGTAGTTCGCATGAAAACATGGAAACCGACCTCCCTCTGACACTCCCGAACGACCCAGGACTCCATCCTTCGGTTGAACCAATGGACGACGAAGAGGATGGAATTACAGTCACAATAAACTTGACAGGATCGCAGCCATCAATCACAGGATCGAACGTCACCTCGGGTCCTATTGATGGGAAGACCGATCAACATCCAACAGATGACGCGAACAAACAAAAACCTACTGGCACCAAAAAGATCACTCGGAGCCAAAGGAAGCAGCTAAAAGCACTCCGACAAAGTGGCTTAAGCCGCCCTGAGGCCCTATCCAGAATCACGGGGGGTGAGGCTATGGTGTCAACTCCTTCGAAACGCACTCGGCAGGACCTTGACAAGTCTACAAATGCTGAAGAAGAACATAAGCAGAAACGGATGAAACAACACCTGAATCCGAGAAAGCGCGTTGGGCAACAGGAAACCAACAGCTCAACAGCCTCGACGATCAACAAACCCCCTCCAGAAGATAAAAAACAGACTAGTCTAAGCTACGGTGAAATTACCAGTCGCAGGAGAGTCGGAATAATCCCAAAAGACTTCCCCACGACCCAACTTTCAACGACTCAGCTGGACGTTCTCCAGGAGGCACTGCTGCTTCGGGTTGAACAACAACGGAACGCGACAATGAAGCCCAAGTTCTCTAACCTTATCTACAAGTCTGGCCATATGGTTCTTATTTGTAAGGATCAGGAGACTGCGGAATGGGTAAAGGAGATAACACCTGCATTAAATCCCCTGGAAGGCGTTGAGTTGGTTGCAATGGATGAGGATAAGATTCAACGTCCAGAACTGATTCGAGCCTTCTTCCCTCAAAGCGCACAATACACCGATGATCGTATCAAAGCTCTCATCGAGAGTCAGAACGATCTGCTAACCAACAACTGGCGTGTCATGCAACGGCTCACTCCTAACAACAAGCATGTGGTGTGGGTCTTTAATGTAGATGGACCGTCCATGGAAAAACTCATTCAATCCAAGTTCATCCTCAACTACCGCTTTGGAGAAATACAGTTGAGGAAAGTAAAGAGCACAACCCCAAACTCCAATGACAATCCAACTGGACAGCCGACCCAAGAGAAATCTGAGGAGGCCTCTAGTAGCATCCCACAACCAACTCCCACCATACAGGCTAGCTTGTCTTCCTCTGATGGAAAAGATGCATATTTGACCTCACTTCCTGGCCCAAGCGGTGTCACCTCAATGGCTCCCAATAAGGGCAGTGGAAATGTCAAAAGTGTAAAATTGACCACAGGGGATAAGCCAGCAGGCCTAGGTAAGGGAAAGGACAAAAACCAAAATCTAAGACATCCCCCAAAATCAAAAGTTGATGATCCGCAACATCCAAAGAAGGACGGCAAACGTCCGGAAAATGCGAAACGCCTCAGCAATGATTAAAATCCTCCAAGTGAATCTCCATCATGCTCAGTGAGCAACAGATGTGCTTTGCAGGAGATTCACAAAAGAACACCTTTCCGTGGCACTGATTCAAGAGCCATGGGTCAACAAAACTCGAATACAAGGTATTCAACTAAACTCGTGTAGGTTGGTATATGATGACAGCCAGCTCTCTCCCAGAGCAGCTATTCTAATACGCAATGATACTAAATGTTTTCCAATTACAGAATTCATCAAAACGGACATCGTGGCGGTCAGGATGGAGGTTTCTACTGCTAGGGGCAGTACTGAGATCATTATGGTTTCGGCGTATTTCCCTGGCGACGCAGAAGACATTCCTCCTCCAGAGATGGCTGCTCTTGTCTCTTACAGTCAAAAACACAACATCCCCTTCGTCATCGGTTGTGACGCCAATGCTCATCACCTTGTATGGGGAAGTACAAACACAAATATCAGAGGTGAGCATCTTTTGCAGTTTCTTTCCTCCAAAAATATTGACATATGCAATGTCGGTGATAAGCCTACATTTGAAAACATCTTACGACAAGAAGTCCTTGATCTGACTTTATGCAGTCAATCCATCTCGGATAAAATAAAAAACTGGCATGTTTCTAATGAAATATCTATGTCAGACCATAAACATATAGTCTTCGAGTGGGAAGGGGGTCTAATGATTCAAAAGTCGTTTAAAGATCCCAAGAAAACTGATTGGGAAACCTACTCAGCTATTCTCCGTTCTGAAGACTATATAATAGAGCCGAATATTCAGACTATTATACAGTTAGAAGCAGCTTCGGATTCTATTAAAAACAAAATTCTAAATGCTTATCAAGAGAGCTGTCCGATCAAAACAGTTAGTTCGAACAGAGATGTTCCATGGTGGAACTTCAACCTTGATAAACTCAGGAAAACTGCTCGGAAGGAATTCAACCGAGCCAAACGCACTTCTGATTGGAGTCTATACCGAAAGGCTCTGACAGAGTATAACAAAGAAATGAGACGAGCAAAACGGAAATCATGGGTTCTCATGTGTGAAAGCATTGAGAAAACTCCCGTAGCTGCTCGACTTCATAAAACTCTTTCGAAGGATCACTCCAATGGTTTGGGAAGTCTTCAAAGGACTGACGGTTCACTCACTGTGGAACCTCGTGAAACACTGAGTGAAATGCTAAGAGTTCACTTTCCTGATTCAATCCCACAAACAAGTCTAAATGCTGAAGGTGCCAGACTTGACGTCTCAGTTCCACACGGGTTCCTATCAGGGGACTCAGGAACAAAAAGGGACGCAATAAAGGTTGCCAAAAAAGCTTTTACCCGCGATAGGGTTGTTAGGGCAGTGAGATCTTTCGAGCCATTCAAATCTGCTGGCATGGATGGAATCTTCCCAGCGCTTATCCAAAAAGAGGAAGAGACACTGATTCCACACATGGTAGAGATTTTTAAGGCAAGTTTAGTTCTGGGACACATTCCAAATGATTGGCGTCAAGTTCGAGTTGTCTTTATTCCAAAAGCAGGAAAAAAGGACAAAACCAACCCTAAAGCATTCCGACCGATAAGCCTATCCTCGGTAATGCTTAAAATCATGGAGAAGGTATTATGCGAGTATATAGATTCTAAATTTATGAAAACTATGCCTCTTTCTAAATCCCAATTTGCTTATCAAAGCGGAAAATCAACGGTCTCAGCACTGCACACGCTAGTGAACAAGATCGAGAAAACCTTTAATGCAAAAGAAATCGCTCTTATAGCATTTCTTGATATTGAGGGCGCGTTCGATAACGCTTCTTATTCGTCTATAGGTTCGGCAATGTTGAGGAGAAACTTCGACCCATGCATTGCAACCTGGGTACATGCTATGCTAGCAAATCGACAGATCTCATCTGAGCTGAGTGATTCGCGCATTACTGTAATGGCTACAAGGGGATGCCCTCAAGGGGGAGTACTATCTCCCTTATTGTGGTCATTAGTGGTGGACGAACTGCTAGATAGCTTAGAAAGAAGGGGTTTTGAAGTTGTTGGATACGCAGATGACGTAGTCATTATTGTACGAGGCAAATTTGACAGCGTTATTTCATCAAGGATGCAAATTGCTCTCAATCACACACTCTCCTGGTGTCAAAAAGAGAAACTAGGAATAAACCCTTCAAAAACAACAATTGTACCGTTCACAAAAAGACGAAAGGTACAACTCCACCCTCTTTTCTTGAACCAAATACAATTAGTTTACTCAAATGAGGTCAAGTATCTTGGCATCACACTTGACGCAAAACTAAATTGGAACACCCATCTTCAAACAATCATAAATAAAGGTCTCAACTCACTCTGGGTTTGCTCAAAGACCTGTGGTAAAACATGGGGTCTAAAACCCAGTATGATCATGTGGATCTATAAAACAATCGTTCGGCCTAGAATAACCTATGCGTCCCTTGTTTGGTGGCCTAAGACAAAGGAAGCTACGGCTAGAGCTAAGCTGAACAAAATTCAACGTACTGCCTGTATTGCCATAACCGGTGCAGTTCGTAGTACCCCCTCGTTTGCCCTAGATGCTATACTCAATCTGCCCCGGCTGGATCAATTCATAAAGCTGGATGCTGAGAAAAGTGCTCTTCGGCTAAAACGATCAACAGTCCTACTGTCAGGGGACTTAACAGGTCACCTCAGTATATTAAACGAATTTTCGATAAATCCTATTGTTGAAAAATGTAGTGACTGGATGGAAAAAGTGGTAAACTATGACTCGCCATTCACGGTGGTCTTTCCTTCTCGTGAGGAATGGGAAGGAGGTGGACCCACCATTTCACCGGGATCTATTAAATTCTACACAGATGGTTCAAAAATGAATAATTTGACAGGGTCTGGAGTATACGGACCGAAAACCAAAATCTCTGTCTCTCTTGGACAGTGGCCTACAGTATTTCAAGCAGAAGTCTATGCAATCAAGGAATGTGCGCAGCTGTGTCTGAAAAGAAATTACAGACATGCCACCATCTGTATTTTCTCTGATAGTCAAGCAGCGCTTCAATCTTTGAAGGCTTTCACTTGCAACTCAAAACTTGTGTGGGAATGCATTCTTGCACTGAAATCCCTAGCTGAACGCAATCGAGTTAAACTATATTGGATCCCAGGACATACGGGTCTAGAGGGTAACGAAATTGCCGATCAGCTAGCAAGGAATGGATCAACCAATATGTTCATTGGTCCAGAGCCATTCCTTGGCATTTCAAACTCTGCACTAAACACGGAATTGAACAACTGGTTGTTCGGTCAAATTCAATCAAATTGGAATACAGTTTCCAATGCGAATCAGTCCAAAAGGTTCGTAACAATAAACACGACACAAACACAAAAACTTATAGGTCTCAACAAAAGGGATCTCAGAACATACATCGGTCTAATAACTGGTCACTGCCCAAGCAGATACCACTTATACAAGATCGGTGTCGTCCAAAACACAAATTGCCGTTTCTGTGACGAGACGGACGAAACCTCACAACACCTTCTCTGCTCTTGCAGTGCACACATCCATCGTAGGTTCAAAATATTTGGCAAGCACTACTTACAGCCAGCTGATATTTGGAACGCATCCCCCAGGGAGGTGGTTAGCTTTATTAGGCTGATCACGCCAGATTGGGGGAACTACAACACTGCAACCTAGGACTTCTGCCCATCAATGGCAGATGGTTCAAAGTTCAGTCAAATGCGCAAAGTATTCCGGAGGCACATTTGCTACTGGAAAACATTGTGTACATAGAGTAATAGGGTATATCACAATAGTCCTAAAAAATGGACGCAGTGATCCCACACCCGACAGAAGAAGAAGAAGAACCTGGAGGATGCGATGTGCAATAGCCCCTCTCCGAAGCAATGCCTTCTTGGTGGTCCCGGAGAGACGAAGGGTTTGGCGGCAATGGAAATGGTTTAGTGGGTCGGGGTGTAGTCCTGTTTACTGCTTGCATGTAGTAAATGGTCCCTAACCCCACACGGCGTCTGTTGAGCAGATTATCCCCCCATTGCTTAGAAGAAAAAAAAAAAAAAAAAAAAAAAAAAAAAAAAAAAAAAAAAAAAAAAAAAGGGACCAGCCTCTGCAGCTAACTCTTGGTCGGCGGGCCATAGGCGCTGCAATTCTAACATAATGTGAGTGACAGCCGTAGTTACTGCGACCTCTCACAACAATGAAACGGGGGCAATCGAACACGACATGCTCCGCTGTTCCTCCACACCAGCACAATTGGGGCACGCAGGAGATTCTGAGTGCCTGAACCTATGCAGGTACTGTCTATAGCAACCATGTCCTGACAGAAACTGCGTCAGGTGGAAGTTCACTTCCCCATGGTTTCTACTATACCAATATGACACATTTGGTATTAGCCGATGGGTCCATCTTCCCTTAGTGGAGTTATCCCATTCCTGCCGCCAGCTTCTGAGCGTTTCCTCTTTACACGTGTCGCGGGCTCCTCTGGTACCCCTTTGGTTGAAGCATTGAACATCATCCTTGATGATGAGCCCGATGGGCGTCATCCCGGCTATGATGCATACGGCCTCTTTAGATACCGTCCGGTATGCACTTGCTACTCTTAAGCACATTATCCTGTACGTGCTTTCCAACCGCTTTAGGTTTCTGCTCGTTATAAGCGCTTTTGACCAGATTGGTCCTCCATACCTTAGTATGGATAGCGCCACACTTGCCAGTAGCTTGCGTTTGCTGGCAATTACAGCAGAGCTGTTAGACACCATCTTCGAAAGCGCCGCTATAGCCGTAGATGCCCTTTTACAGGCATATTCAACGTGGCTAGAGAAGCTGAGCTTGTCATTGATCATTACCCCAAGATGCCTAAGAGATCGCTTGGGCTCTATGGTGCAATCACCTACCGAGATAAGCGCCCGTTGCTCGGACTTGTGGTTGTTGACCACCACCACTTCAGTCTTGTGACGGGCCAGTCCTAGTTTCCTAGACTTCGTCCATTCCTCAACTATGGAAATAGAGTGCACTGCTGTCAACTCTACTTCCTCCATCGATTCACCTTAGACCACTAGGGTGATATCGTCGGCGAAGCCAATAATCTTAACACCCGTCGGAAGAGGCAGCCTCAGTACGTCATCGTACATCGCATTCCATAATGCGGGAAAAGTACATCGATTATCGATCGCAGCAACTCGGGCGACTTCTCTTGGGGCGCTATGGCACCTTTGGTCTTAGCCATTACCACTCTGTAGGCATCACCCCATGGACTAGAATTGGCACTCTCGCAGAGACTCTTGATTTCCTTTGTTGGTTGGTATGCGGTATGGGTTCGATAGTAACACCACGTCAGTCTTGGTTTCCGAGACTGACTGCCAAAGCAGCTGCTGGGCTGCATCACAGTGGTTTAAATTTAACTGTGTTACTTCCGTTTTGGCTGCTTTTCGCATGTGCCCGGGTTTGGGTCCGCCCGTTAAGTGTCCGTTGTCTGCTCTGTCGACACATATTAGACACTTAGCGATTTGCTTACAATCGCTTGCACCGAAGGCCATAGGTGCCGCATTTTCTGCACATCTCACTTCTGTCGGGACCATTGCAATTCCACGACTTATGGCCCTTCCCGAAACACTTGAAGCAAACTTCAGGAGGTTGTTGTATGCTCAGCCGGCAAACCGACCAGCCTACCTTGAGTATGCCCAAGTTCTTCGCTTTGTTGGCCTCTGCGACCGGCAGCCTGATCGCCGCCACCTGGGTGCCCTGCGGACCCTTTCTAAGGTAGATGACCTTACTGGCTACGTCGATGTCACACTGCTCTTTGAGAGCAGCCGAGACCTCCGCTGCATCGGTGACCACATCTAGATTTTTACACTGGAGAGTCGCTTCAGCTGTAAGGGATCTTACATAAACCCCGTCGCCAAGTACTTCTTGTGTCAGTTGCTTATAGACTGCACCATGAGCCCAATGGCGATAGCTTCTCCGTGCTTCGCATCGCCTTCAGAACCTCGGCGTTTTTCGCTCCCTCCGTTTTGATAACGAGGGCTTCGCCTAAATTCCTACGTTTCGCTGTTTTCGGTTTAGCGCTCTCCTTGGGCTCCGTTTTCAGTTTCCTCTGTTTTTTTTCTTATTTCCAACTCGTATCCACGGGTTGCTGTTGCCTTGCGCCCGTGGTTCTTGTGGATGCACTGCCTGGTTCGGGTTATCCCGTGGCTCCTTTTTCTTGGCTTTCTTGGCCTTAGGCTTGGTGTTGGCCTCTCCTTTGTTGCCATGTTCTCTTGATTGCGGGGCTTGACTCGTGCCAGCTTTTCCGCTCTGGAGGACGACCGCGTAGGTCACTTTTCCCTTAGCAACTATACGTCTTTTCGCCACGTATTTATCCCCGGAAGGTCCCTTCTTCCGCATCGCGTATCGAATAATATCATCATATATTCGCGTTGCCTGGGAAGGAAAACACTTCGCTCTGACACGATCTAGTGTCTTTTTCGCCTTCTACCTTACCAAGTTGTTCCTTGACTTTCTCGTAGTCCTGCTTTGCAGCTAGGACTGATTGTCGCAATTTCAGTAGCCTTTTTTCAAGCCTTTGCTGATATTGCTTTCACTCTTAACAAACTCGATGATGACATCAAGTTGCTCAGCAGTTACCTGCATTTTAGGGAGGTACTCCCTATTACGATCCATGGCCTCGATTAGTTTCGGGCCATCGGTCACCTCACATGTTGCACTGGAGCGGCCAGTGCCTGCCGTCGTCACAGTATCTAGGCTTTTGCCCACACTGTTTTCACTAAAGTTGATGTTGGTCACCTCCTTCCTTGGCGGGAACCTTAGCCTCTTCTTCACATTTCGCTAGTTTTTTTTGTTTTGGTTGATCATCTCTTATGGGTCCCCCTAAGAGCCGCTATCCATCTCCGCTGGAATAGTCACCTTTATGATCCTATGATAGGGAGGCCAGGGTTGACATAATCCTTTATGGGGTACTATTTTCAGAGCCGGATCGGCGCAGATCAGGTAATGGCATCTGAGCCTACTCCAGCCCAGTTAGAACAACCAGGCAAGGGATTTGGAACGTACTCTAAGGCCTGCCACGGTTTTACGGGACGGAGGCAGCCTGCGCCATTAACCCACTCGCCGTTTCGGGCCAGTGTCACCATGCCTTGTCGGTTTGTATCGCGACCAGTATGCCATAATCAGGATCTCATTGGCATCAATCCTGATGTGCCGGTTGGCACTCCTGTTAGTTTGGGCTAGGGTGCTTGGTACTTTAAGCGGCACCGGTCGCTGTGACAGAGTTGCATTCGGATTTTTGTGGTTTTTATGAAGGTTCATCAGAGCCCACTGCGAACTTCACCACATCTTAGGGAACTCCCCAACTCGCAGAGGTCCTGGGGGGTGGGGGGTCCGTTAAGCCCCTGGACTTTCGTCCCTGCTGCCCCAACGGAAGACACTGTGTAAAACGCATGATGCGAAACCATAAAGGTGAAAATCTAAACTAAATTACAACATCCTTATAATCCCACCCTTATTTAGCCTCAGGTTTGAGACTGAAGAAGGGCAGCCGATTATCTCGGAGAAACACAAGGTCACCTGCACCATTGCTCCGGGTAGCACAGGAAGGGCACAATACTGTAGAGGGCGCCCTGGTACTCCACAGGCTCCGTTTGCGGTTAGGTTTTATTTAGACCCCCCTAACCATTCATTCTTAGGCACGGTGAGCTTAAAGCCGCATGAATAGACCATTTCCGTCAGATCTAACCCCCAATTTTTGTATTTTTCTTCGAAAGGCAATCATTTTTAAAAAATGTTAACACTTTCAGATATTGTTCACATGCACTCCTGATTTTCTCACAATTTTTTGAAAACATGGATACTCACCACATTTTGAAAAATAATTCGAGATGCGGCACAGTTTGTTCGACCCTATGAGTATCAGCGTGGTGATTTTGCAACAGTTTTTCGATTCCACCCCTGCATTGGGATGGTTGTTTACATTTGGAAACGTCAAATCAGGTGCGCGCTCAAACTGACCGTGATCCCGGTCAAGGCGCCCCAAACAGGAGCGCCAACGAAACTAACCTGAAATTACTCAAACAAACGTTTTTGAACCAGGTTGAAATTGATGCAACCCGTTCTGAATCACAGTTTCAACCCCAACCCGATTCAGGTCTTCCTTTAGGAAAATATATTTTCCTCCACAGATTCAAAATTCAAAACCACCCCCTAACAACAAATCTCTCATCCACCCAACAGTTACGGTACCGCTAGTTCTAATAGAGGCTATTTTTACTATTCAAGCCGGCCAATGCCTAAATTTATGTGTTGGATGTTGATCCAGAGGATTTCCACCTTGAAGCTAAGTATGCTGTTTCGCTCAAGAAAAGTAAAGAAATTCCTTGACTGAATGGGTCAAGAAATTTCCTACAGAGAGCCTCATTTGGAATGACATTTCTTCTCAGCAGCGTACTTCGATCAGAAAAATGTGAATTTCTGGACCATTTCTGAGAAGAAATTTTTCACGCATCGAGATAGGCGATTCCTTTTATTGTCAGTAGCAAACCAGCCTTGAGGCAGCAACAGCCGCGCAAGGAAATTTTGAGCGGCTGTTGCTGTCTCTAGGCGGGAATCTTCCGGCTTATTCAATCCTCACAAAACAGAGAGATCAGGCATCTGTCGACTTCAATCCTTGCGTTACAGAACCATGTAGTGTTCGCTGGGTGCGGTCATAACCGGCCGAAGCGGTGAACGTGGTTTCCGCGGTGATTATGGAGACTTCAGGAACCGTGAAGGAAGGAGGGAGCGAAACCAGTGGAGCCCATTATGATGAATAAATAAAAACGGAATGGTGTTTGTATGTAATCTGTCATTTTGTATGGAAGATTTCATGACATTTTCCAACAGCCTACTTGATGACAAGACGAAGTTTGCCGGGACCACTAGTGATGAATAAAAGCATAAACAAAAATCATCTGGTCATGCCAGCTGAACTTAAATTCACCACAACGTGGTGGCAAAACCATAGAGGAAAAAGGGGTCTGCATTTTTTCGAGGTGAAACAAATTGTAGGGGACCGAGGGATGAACTAACGTGCCGCAAGTTTTTCATTGTTTTCTAATAGTTAAAGGCTCCAAAACATATCGGTTCCTTAGGAAAATTTGTTCAGTAAATTGACAGAAAGCATATGGGCCAATAAAAATTTTCCATGGAAATGGTCTATTCCATATTTTGCGTTCCCTGAATATACCTGAGAACTTGTTTTGGTTGGTTCCAGTGCTCTCTTGAAATCTTGAGAGATATCCGACTATAAAGCATAAATCCGGACGAGTGCCCACCATCAGATACATGAAACTTCCAATTAATTTGCGGTAAGGATGCCCACATCAGCTATTACTTCGCTTCAGCTGCAGTTTGGTTTTAGCAGGCGTCTTGCAGGGCTTACAATTGCACATTTCAAACCGGTGTAGTATCTTCTCGATCAATCCTTGTTGTGATAAGTTCATGATTCCTTGTTGGCGATCTCGATTGATCTTGATACCCAGAAAATCATGCAACTCGTTCATGTCAAGCATGTCGAATTCACGTTTCAACAGTTTCTTGATTTCTAATACAGTTGACAGCTTCTTCGTTACGACCAGCAAATCATCCACACGTATACTACGATGTAGATTGCGCCGCTTTCTTGGTGTTTTACATACAGACAGTAATCGTAGCTGCTGTACCTGCTCTTTGAGAAATTGGTTGTATCGTGTGTTCCAACATCTTGGAGATTGCTTCAATCCGTATAACGATCGCTTCAACAGACAAACTTCTCCTAGTTGTGCTTTAACTCCGTCTGGTATCTTCATATATAATTCCTCTTCTAATTTTCCATTGAGAAAAGCTGTCCGCACATCCATTTGATAGATCTCCATTCCCCTAGTGTTTGCGACAGCTAAAACTGTACGGATAGTATTCAGTTTAGCCACCGGGGTGAATGTTTCGTTGTAATCGATGTTTTCCGCTGCACGCATCCCTTCGCCACTAATCTTGCTTTGTAGCGAATCGGTTTTCCTTCGGCGTCCGTCTTTAGGCTGAAAATCCATTTATTTGGAACAGGAACAACCGCTTCAGGGCGCTGTATCACCACCCAGGTTTGGTTTTCGCCAGTGCTACCAATACCTCTCCTACTGCTTGGATCCATTTTTCTCGTTCGGGATGATCAGTAATTTCAGTAAGGGGAACAGTCTACAGCAGAAAATGCTCCATATGAAGTAATAAAATCTTTGAACCAACCTGGGTTCCTGCACTCCTGGCCACTGGTCCTTGGAGTAGTCTCGTTCTGAGAGTTACCCCTGTCGTGTTGTGTCGGGAGTGCCGATGCTCCTTCCTCCAGCTCAATTGAATCGTCATCACATTCCTCGAACGATGCGTCATCATCTCGAGCTGATCACCATCAACGCCAATGGGAGCCACAATTGGACGGGCCACCACTTCCTCGATTTCAGCTTGCATATTGGGATGGACATCAACAACTTCTTGCGTAGCTTCCCCCTCTTTCTCTTGTGTTTCCGGAATCATCAGAGAGATAACTTGAGGTGATGTGCTTCTTTTTACCTGTGCCTGTTTGAACGGGAACTCTTCTTCATTGAAACGGACATCTCGGGCTACGAATTGTTTCCTCGTTGTTTGGTTCCAAAGCCGATATCCACACGGTGCATAACCAAGCATTACACACCGTTGGCCAGAAGGATCGAGCTTGCTTCGCTTCTGCTTCGGAATCCAAGAGAATGCCAGACAACCGAATGTACGTAAATGCTCCACTTCTGGCTTTTCACCTTGTCACATTTCAGCAGGCGTTTGGTCATTTAGGGCCTCCGTTCGACTTCGATTCGCAACATACACAGCATTCAGCACCGCCTCGCCCCATAGGTACTTTGGCGCTCCAGACTGCACCAGTAACTCACGCATCTTCTCAGTCACACACACTCAATCACGATTTGCTTGTTCGGTATTTTTTTTATATTGGGAAACGAATTGTAAATCATAAAAAATACCGAACTTTCAGCTTTTTGATTGAAAACTTCTGAGGTTCTTCTTTATTCTGATCGGACCAGCATCTAAGGCTATATGTCCAACCTATTTCTATTTATACTCCGTGGAGTTTACAATGCTCAAATCTGCTTAATCGATTTGTGTGTGTCCGTAGACTTTCCTATTCTTTTTACGTCCGTGGACGGTTTCCCTTACTGCTAAGGGGTGAAGGGGATGGGAATCGAACCCATGACCATCTGATTATCAATCAGACGTGTAGACAACTACTCTACATCCCCCCTCATTCTGAGGTTCAGTAATAATTTTTACTTTTAACTGAACCACGGTAGCTGTCAGACCCAATTTTGCAACATTACCGAACAGGCCGAAAAGTCAGTAATTACAATTACCGACTATTCAGTAATTGATGTTTTTACTGACTTATCGTCAAAATCAAATCAAAATAAACTGTTGCGCATGCGAGAATGTGTCAAATTAGAATCTCCTGCTGTAGAATCATCCGGCGCCAAGAGACACGTCTATGGCAACCAAAGTTTTCCTGTACCTATTTTGCGCTTTCTCGTGGTAAGTAGTCGAAATTTAGCGACAAACTCAACCAATTTAAGCAACCAAAAATGCTCAGCGCGATTTTAACTGCTTACGTTGGTGAATTCGGTTAGTTTCCATACAAGAGTTAAATTTATATGCATCATTGAGTTTGCCTCTTGTATGCAAACCAACCAAATAATAATGGTTTTGTCACACATTTTTCGATTACTTCCACTGAGATATGGCATACCGTAGATGCTTATCCTCACGAAAAATGCCTAATGAGGGATATGTCCATGCCGATTGGGTGTTTGGGTTTGGGAATCCGGAGGAGCAAAGCGTGAAGCACAAAAAACAGGAAAGCCAGTAAAAACGCTCTACAAGTTTACTGACTAAGTCAGTAATTTCCATCAATCAAAACGTAGTTTGGTTTACTGGGTTTTTTCGGTAATCGTAAAAATTGCCGAAAAATCCGTAGTTCCAAAACCCAGTAAAATATTACTGGGGTCGGTAATCTGAATTGGCTGTGCAGTTCGGTTGAACCGTTCGGTCAATCCGTTGTGCTGCGGTGTATATCCAACTGTTGATTCCACTTGTATCCCTTGTCATTCATAATACTTCAGTTGCTGGTTGCTGAAATACTCGTGTCGATTTTTTCAATCTTGACTCCGAATTTTGCTGTTGCCATTTCTACAAACGCTTTGAAATACTCAAACAGATTGTCTTTGGTCTTCATCAGATATACCATACTAAAATGGGTGAAATCATCCGCAAACATATATGAGACGAATTTTTCCGCAAACATCTGTGTGGACTCGCTCTAACAGCTTCGTTGCAGCTGCTGCAGCTTTTTCACGTTTGAATATCCCAAGTGTGCATACCGCCCCAATTCCATTTCACCAGTTTATTCCTGTGCTCGACCAGTCACCAAAGCCGACTCGAGTTCCACATCCATCGTTAAGTAGAATAGGATTCCACGCATCTTAGCTTCTCCAATAACTTCTCCGAATTCGCTTAGAATGGCTCGGATCAGGTAACTCACCTAAACACCAACTTTCAACAGTGCACAGTGGTCCAGGAATCAGTTTTACGCGGAAAGATGCACTTTGAGCTTTAGAATGAAACATTAGACAAAAACGGTCTTCTACAAAGTTGTTTGTATTAGTAAGGTCCTTTATGTGGTGTTATTGAAAATTAGGGTGGACCACATTTTCATAGAAATTGTGTAACTAACTTTCTTATTTGTAGAAATTATATCATACATGCTTCAGCAAAGTTGTAAACCATTCAATTTCAAGCAACTTTGCCAAAAAAAGTTTTTTGTATCTCTTAAATTGACCGATTTAGAGCTATTTTCCTACGGTGACATAGGGTGGTCCGATTAAAACTGGTTTTCTGGCTCTAGAGTTTTCAATTCAAATTTCTCATCAAAGTAGTCTATGAAACACTTTTAGAGCTTTGAAAAATGCGTAATTTGGTGGGTGGAGAAACTCGCTATCTCCTTCCGTTTGGGAGTTATTGTTGTTTTTCTCTCAAAAACATGCCTACTTTGATTGTGAATATCTCTGATTGGGGCAAACATAAAAAATATCTTTTGACGGCATTCGGAAGACAAAATAAAATTGTATAGGGGAACATGGTCCAATTCGGACCTAGTAACAGTTTTTTGGCCATATCTTTTCAGCATGATGTACAGCATGAAAAGTTTTATGTTTTCTTGAAAGCCTGATTTAGCGCGCGGACTTTTGTCTCAGAGAGTTTTGTGATATCTCCTACCAGGACATGGCTACACATGTTTGAACGAAGTTCTGCAAAAGGTCCGAATTGGACCAACCCTGTTCCAATTTGGACCCCGCATGTTCTAATTCGGATCACCCTATATTTACCCTATATTTAAACCCTATGAAAATCGTTTTTTGCTATGGTAGTTATAAAATAAAACACCGATTTGTTTGGTATCAAAGCTTGTTGAACTTCTTCAATAAGCGCAAGCATAACAAATTAATTCAATACGCGAAAAATTCCAATTTAGTTCGAGTCAGAACCAGCTCAAGTAAAATGTGAATTTCATTTAAAAACATGGGTGAAATCTGAAACTAATTCAAAATTTAGTACAGTGAACTTTTCCTAACTCGATTTTAAACTGAACGTTGGACGTATTGGACATATCGAAGTAAAGGAAAGATTTTTTTTAAATTATGGAACTTATTGTTATTTTGACAAAAAACATTATAAAAAGCCATTTCTGCTTAAAATATAGTAAAATTTCAACAAATAAAGAATCATATCAGTGACGGTCTTGATGTAGTGGTTGGAAAACACGTCTCTCACGCCGAGGACCTGGGATTGAATCACGTATGATGTAAAAAGTTATTGTGACGACTTCCTTCGGAAGAGAAGTAAAGCCGTTGGTACCGAGATGAACTAGCTCAGGACTTAAAATCTCGTTAATAAAGATAGAGAAAGAGTGAGAATCATGGCATGAAATTATCGGGTTGAAAAGGTTAACTTGTTCGGGAAACTGAAGGATACAGCATCGAATCTTGGGACATCGAGTTGGAGAAGTATCGACATACTTACATTTTAGGGTCAAAATACGCTATATTAAAGTGATTATTTTCATGTTAAAAAAAAACATTATATCGGGTAAGAGAAAGTTGATTTTATTGTTCTGAACACTCGTAAACGTTTTGTTTTTTGTTTCGTATTGCCATACAAATTTGGAACGCTGTATCCAAAATAGGCAGTGATATTAATGGAGATTCTTTTCAAGTAGCTGATGTATTGATTACTTTTTTTTGTTGACTACCGAATTTCATAGATTTTTCGAAGACTTTTACTTTACCGCAACAGGAACAAAGGCACCATCCATAAATATTACAACTTCTGTGATTTTCTGGCAATTGGAGCTTTTGAAATAGACTTCGTTCGTTGAAAAAGCAAGAGGTCCGTATTGAACCACATCAAAAGGTCCGGATTGGACCAATACACATTTAGAGATATTCAAACTAGTTGAGCACAAACAGTGCATAGTCATTTGAAAACCATATGGTCAGATGAAAGATTAGGCTTTTGGGATTCGATTATGAAATAACACAGAAAAATTGGAGAATTATTGTCAATTCCAGAGGCTTGGAAATAATGCTAACCGATAGCACACTAGAGCACTTCAAAACAACAAACTAACATAAAAATCAAACGAATTAACTGGAAGGCGTCAAATGTTTTGTGTTAGATCCTAGGCAGACGGTGGGTAGAAAAACGGTACACACGATCTTTACAATAGCGCCAGTATTGAGAAATGTTTGATGGTCCGAATTGGACCACCTTCCCCTATTATATCATTACAGATGTGTTATTTTTGTTACTCTAATAAAATGCCCTGAAAAACAAAGGATTTTAAGCAGAAAAACTTTAATAACTTTTGAACAAAAATAGATAACATCAATATTTTTGCATGAAAATTTGCGTTTTGTTAAGTTCTTAAAGTCGTTCATAGACCGCTTTGACGAGAAATCTGAAATAAGAAAGATGGGGTTCTAAAACTATTTTGAAAATTTTCATAGTATGTATTTCTTTATTATTTTGCATTTTGAGCATGAAAATAAAATTTTAGACAAAAATGATCTTCTACAAAATTGTTTCTAAAAATGTAAGCTTTCATACTGTGTCATTTGAAAACAAGGGTGGTCCACAATATCACACAAATCATATAATCAACTTTTTTATTTGCAATAATACTGGTATACACTCTAAAGCAAAGCGGTAAAACTTGAAATTTTGATCAACTTTGCCAAAAAAAGTTTTTCTGTAGCTCAAAATTTGACCAATCTAGAGCATTTTTTCCTAATCATCGCAGGGTGGTCCAACAAAAATATGTTTTTCAACTCTAGTTTTATCAATATTAGTTTCTCGTCAAAGTCGTCTATGAACGACTTTGAGAACTTAACAAAACGCAAATTTTCATGCAAAAATATTGATGATATCTATTTTAGTTCAAAAGTTATTAAAGTTTTTGTGATGAAAAATATTTGTTTTTCAAGATATTTTGTTAGAGTTACAAAAATAACACATCTGTAAATTTTTGATATAATATACAATTTTATTTTGTCTTCCGAATGCCGTCAAAAGATATTTTTTATGTTTGCCCCAATCAAAGATATTCACAATCAAAGTAGGCATGTTTTTGAGAGAAAAACAACAATAACTCCCAAACGGAAGGAGTTAGCGAGTTTCTCCACCCACCAATTTACGCATTTTTCAAAGCTCTAAAAGTGTTTCATAGACTACTTTGATGAGAAATTTGAATTGAAAACTCTAGAGCCAGAAAACCAGTTTTAATCGGACCACCCTATGTCACCGTAGGAAAATAGCTCTAAATCGGTCAATTTAAGAGATACAAAAAAACTTATCTTGTCAAAGTTGCTTGAAATTGAATGTTCTACAGCTTTGCTGAAGCATGTATAATATAATTTCAACAAATAAGAAAGTTATTTACACAATTTCTATGAAAATGTGGTCCACCCTAATTTTCAATAACACCAAACAAAGGACCTTACTAATACAAACAACTTTGTAGAAGACCATTTTTTTCTAATTTTTCATTCTAAAGCTCAAAATGCATCTTTCCACGTAAAACTGATTCCTGGACCATAGTGCAGTGCCGCATCCGATAGCAAACTGAATTGAAGATTTGGTACGTACAGCACCCTGCCGATTTTTAACGTTAGTTTACCATTGTTGGTATGGTTCCTGCCTTCGTTGCTTCCATGCAAGCCGTAGTTTTCGCGCTGTCGATGGTGACAGGATTTTCTACCATCACTACCGTTGAAAAAAGCTTCTCCGAGATCATTTTGTGCCTGCTTGTACCAGATTCGAGAATCCATCCTAGCTGCGTAGATTTTTTTCGAGTTGTCGGGACAAACTAAAGCCACTTCACGGTCTACCAGAACATCCACTGCTTGAGCTAAAACACGATTATTTCCATTGGGACGCGCCGCACGTTTGTGCTCAAATTCACCGCAGCCAAAGCACTTTCCAGCAAACTTCTGACCTTACACCTTCGTGGTCTTCATCGCCAGGACCATTCCTTCAGATCCATTGATTGTATCTTTCTTCCGCCAGTAGGGGTAATCGGGGCGGTTTGGCCAATGGGGTGGAATGAGCACCCTTTGAAAACTATTTAAATTCTCGAAATTTCATCTGAAATAACATGCAACCCAAAAGTTGATAAGGAAATGAAGCAATAGGCATATTATAAGTTAGTGTTTTAAACTTAAGGTGAAGATGAATCGAAGCCAAAGCTCAATTATTCAAGAGCACGGATCTGGAGAACCAAACATCCGTTTGAGTTGAAAACCTAATCGATTGGTCACCACCAGCTAGTGACCAATCGATTAAGTTTTCAGCTTAAACAGATGTTTGGTTCTCCAGATCCGTGCTCTTGAAAATTTGAAGTTTGGCTTCGATTCATCTTCACCTTAAAGAAAAAGAAATAAATGATGTTCGAAAACACTGCACGGGAAAAAATTCTGTGGTAAAAATAACTATTTTAGCTGACTACGCCCATTCTTGAAACTACCATGGAAATTCAGACCAATTTACTATGTTTACGGTACACCCTACCGCATTACTGGTACATTTGACAGAAATAATTTACAACAATCTGATTCCGACTACAGACATGGTAAAATCAAGCGCATTTCTGGTCTGCTGAAAATTGCCGGTGCGAGCGCTTAAGTTAACCCCCTAAAATGGTAGTTTTTACCGCACAATTTTGTTGCGTGTGCCTATATTGCCCCGAATGGCTCTTTCATATTACATAATTTCATCATTAGTGATGGGGTTTGACTGTTAGAATGTTCTTCTTCTTTAATCTTCTTACACGAAGTGTTTATGAATACTAATAACTTTCAAATGTAGTAAAAAAATATTTAAATTTTTGGATTATATGAGATAAGTTTACAACCAAAAATAGGGTGCTCATATCACCCCATCGGTAAAAAATCGACTTGAAAAATTACAATTTTTGAAAAATCATTCATTTATTCGTGAACTTTATAAGAACATAAATCATGCTGATCTACTGTATTCATCTAAAAATTGTTGGAAATCATGCAAAAATCCGAAGATTCCATAATATTTCCAGCACTTTTATCGACTTTTCCTTAAGATGGCCAAACTACCCCACTTTCCCCTAAGCGAGCCTTCACGATACACAGTGATGCGAGAGCGGAAAATAGTCGAAAAACTGACTTGCAGTATTAATTCCCAAAATATTTTTGTATTTTTATACGATAAATGAACAATCTTTTTCCAAGATTTCATAAAGATTGAGTAAAAATTGAAGTTTTGAGAGCATTTTGAAGAACACGACCGATGTAATTGTATTTTTTGCTCCTTTGTAAAATATATGGAGAAAACCAGATGAAATTCAATTTAGTTTTTAAATACGACCACACACTCGCACACATAGCCTTAAATTGAAGATTTTTCGATCAAGTTTCGGTACTCATCTTGCGCAAACTTGCGGCAATTCTGAGTACGGAAATATATTAATGTGTGTAATGAATAATTTTATTTGGAAGCTAATCAAAAGGCATATTTGTTTAAAAATCATTTCATAAGATACTAATATAACGATACTGACGGATTCCATTTTCGAACCATTCACTAGCTGAGCTCAAGTGCCGTATAGCTTAACGAAGCCAAATAACATTTTGATAACAAAAACATCTGATATGTTAAGAAATCACCTAAAAACTGGTTAATCATACAATGGTGATACATAGTTCCAAAACATGAAAAATCTAGTCAACCAGAGTGAAGAAACTTTAAAGAATATCTATTTCAAGATTTTTTTTTCCGTCTTTTGTGTGGAGAGGTATCACTCTAAGACAAGACGTGGCAGGTCAAAGTACAAAAACGAAACCGATTGCCTGTCAAAAAAGACCACTTCCCATTGGTCGTTTTGGCAAAGACCTACTTTCACAACGTTGAGTTGGATTTTGTTGGATCTTTGTTGCTAGCCCGGCCGTGTTGCTAGTTCATAGATTAGAATTTTTATCAAAAGTTCGGAAAGTTTTCATGAAATCTTTTTCTTTCAAATCTATTTATATTCGAACTCAACTTCAAAGCATGGGCTCCTACAATGCAAAAATGAATAAAAAATACTTTATTGTAACCAATATAATGCTAATTACTAATTATGTCAATTCTCTCTGAAAATGTCGCCAGTTTTGAATTAAAGCCTGATTTTTTTTTTAAATATAGCTTCCTCTGTTGTACTAAATGAATTAACCGTCCAAGAAACAATCAAATTATGAGTTTTGACATTTGAATTTGTTCACAAGATTTGCTTCAACAGGATACTGGTAACACTGGATTTAGTATCGTCAAGGTTATTGACTGAAAAACAACGGGCAGTCTTCGTTGAGCTGTCACGTCCTGTCCTAGGTATCATTGTGCGATTTGTCCAGTTTGATTTGGTCGTCTGTCAGTTTTTCCATTGGTGATCTAACGCAAAGCTGAAATGCATAGATGGCGCTCTTCTAGAATAGGAATTAGTGCATCTCTATCAAAACTTCTTGTGATAACTTTGAAAGAAAAATCACCACAATAATTTAACTGACAAGATTTTTGCAACTTAAGGCACAGGAAACCGTAAATATTCATTTCAATTTGAACAACCTTCGCAACCTAACCTCACTTTTGATCGCCAATTGCCGTTGTTACAACATCGTAGGAGGCCGGCAACGAAATGAAAAGTTGACTCACTTGATCAAGTTCTGTCACTGTTGCACCAGCATCCGTCAACTGTCGCACGAGCTCATAAAATCGAATTTCTCAAAAAAAAGTCGTCCAAGTATTGATTCAGTGATTTTTCTATCGATTTTACTAGGACTTTGTTTAAGGCCGCACGGGGCGTGGTTATATAATCACCCTATCTATTTTACGAAGGAAATCTCAAGTACCACACCCTATATCGATATGAAAATTTTATCATGTTCTGAGTTCACAATCCATTAAATTTTCAGCTTCATCGGTTCACTAAAACTAAAGATATGATTCTGCAAAGCTTTGATGAAAATTGTAAGAGTGAGAAAAGAGATAGGAAATAAGAAAACAACACGGTCCCCCGTGTTACCTTAAGCTCTTCATTCAGGACATCTTCAAGAACTCAAGCAATAATTTCTCCGCATATGCTTACACTGATTTCAGGAAGTCCTGCAGAAATTCTTTGGGAAATTTTATAAGGAGGTTCTCATCCATGACAGCTCGCCCCTAAGTAAAATTTGCCGAGGGGTGACTTCAACGCCGTTTCCATATTAAATTCAAACGTGTTTTAAAAATAGTTCCAGGGCACGGAAAATTATGAATTTGTCGAGGGGTGAAATTTTACTTCGAGAATTCATGTCATTATGTAAATTGAAATGTTATTGAGTCGACGGAATCAAATCTTTTTTTCATCATTTGCTATATCAAAATTAAGATATTAAAGCGCAATAAAACGAATTAAAAAAAAGAGTTGTTGTTGATTTCTCCGGATCCATAATATCGACTTTATCAACAGCGTACTGCTCAAGTAATTTCGGCCACGGAATCATTCTTGACTGTTTCTTGTCCTATTATTTTGCACAGTACTTACTAGGGTTTTGGTACCGGGAGTACCGGTACAGAAAGTACCGGTATTACCGACCAATTTTTGGTACCGAAATACCGGTACAGGAAAGCATTGAGTACCGGTATTTTCGGTACTGATGAAGAAATTGTAAATGGTACGTAACTTTGATAAAGTTCGTTAATGGAGAACTTCTCAGGTCGGTCAATGGACGTATTACGTATAGGCTAATTCAGATTATCATCTTTTCAGCAATAATGATGGTTCTTCTCCGTACATAAAAACGTTAGAAGCAAGCTCATTGTTTGCATCTTGATTCAGTAAAAACATGTTTTGGGACATTTTTAAAAATCTGAGGGTCAAGTTTTTTAACAAAAAATGATTCAGCAGTTGATTATCAACAGGTTAATCGAATTATCGATTATCGAATACAAATGAAGCTGTTGATGGTGAATATCAAGCTTTCTAAAAAACTAGGCACAAATATAAAGAAAGGTTATCACATTTAAAGATGCTTCAATTATGGAATAATGATTGATAGATATTGTTCGGAATAATTCGTATATTAAGAGTCTGCCAACTTCCAAGCGAAATATTTGTTGATACTGTATCCAGATAGACCCAGAAAGAGCTTTCTCTGTGTCTGAAAGTTCCAAAAATACGCATACGTATGGCAGTTAGACATTTAAACACAGATAACAGACATGGAGGCTCGACAAAATTTCATCAGAACCATGTGTAAAGGTTCGAATCAATCATTAGCGCCGCCAACGCAGACAGCTTGACATACAAACTCGTTTCAACAACACGATGTCACTAGTGAACGTTAAAAGGTATTAGCACACAAAGCAACGCTAGCGGCAAATGGAAATTTTGATATCGACACCAGCACCATAGTGTAAAAAGCGGCAAATCTGTAGCCTACTCAATCCGAAGACAGCGGCGCATAACAAGAGCATAACGACATATGTCGAATTCGTTTTTGAACCTAGGTTGGAACTGGCACAACCCGTTCTGAATCACAGTTTCAACCCCAACACGATTCAGGTTCGACCGAACTACAATTTGTTTGTCGTTAGTTTGTTTATGTGTTGATCACCAACCCAGTTCCTAAGAACGAAAACGACAATAGTAGAAATAACCAATGCTTTACACACACTGACGATTAAAGATGAACGTCTGTCATCTGTGGTTTGAGGACAGATTTGAATGTATGTGACAAAACTTGAATTTCAACACATATTTTTGAGTATTTCATGAGTTATGAAGTTAGAACCGTTTATCCATTATCATTTTTAGACCACATATTGTTAGTGTTATGAGTCAGAATCAGTGAATCAATTGTCACCCAACACGCTGCAACAAAGACATTGTCATCTCCTATTCTTGTTGCAACAATTCTATTCCGCAACATCAGTTTATCACCACTTGAACATAATATGACAAAGATCGATCACCACGTGCGCAGCGTTTTTCTGGGCTTCACATTGCAATTTTCGAGAACTTTCTCCGTGTTGGTAAACATTGACACATTATCGAACAGCATCCATAAAACAAATTTGATTTTGCTTATAAAATAACTAATAAATCGCAAGTTGAAAAGCTTGCAACAATGTTGCGTGCTGTGATTGTCATGCCAATTTTGCTTTTGATTGTATCCTTATCCGCAACAGTTGGCACAAACGGTTGTAAGCGAGCTTGCTTTGTTGTTTATTTTTCGTCTGTTTTGATGACAATTTGATTCACTGGTCAGAATATGCTTCAGCAAACTTGTGTTTATTGACGAATTTGAAAAGGTGGCAATTTTTGTCCAATATTATATGCTTTATATATACCGCAAAAAAAATCTTCCAGTACCGGTATTTTACCGGTACTACCGGTACTGACAGTTACAGTACCGCAGAACCGGTACTCGTCAAAAGGGGTCGGTACTAGGAACCCTAGTACTTACGAACAGCGTGTCGTGTTCTGGGCCTCCTGATTCGGATCCTGCATGACCATGGTCGTAGTTTTTCCTGCTCATCCCGCAAAGGCGAATTAACTGTAAACCATTGAAGTTATAAATGAACTGATCGAATGGCTCAAGCTCAATAATGTTCATTAAACCAACACATCAGGGATTGCTGAAATATATTTGAAAATAACCAACCCCTGTAAGTCGTATTTCTAATTACCTCTTTCCGCTAAAAATACAATTGCAAAACTTGAACCCGTTATACTGTCTTGTCTGGGGTCCCAGATAGCCGTAGCGGTAAACCCGCAGCTATTTAGCAAGACCATGCCGAGGATCGTGGGTTCGAATCCCGCCGGTCGAGGATCTTTTCGTAAAGGAAGTTTTCTCGATTCCCAGAGCATAGAGTATCTTCGTACTTGCCCCACGATATACACATGCAAAAAATGGTCAATTGGCAAAGAAAGCTCTCAGTTGATAACTGTGGAAGTGCTGAGAATCAGGCTGTGTTCCAGTTGGGACATAATGCCAGAAAGAAGAATACTGTCTTGAACTACATCAATAAACACTTAATTAAATATAAATATAAAATAGACGCATACTCTCCGATGTACTGAAGATCCGCGGTTTCGACATCGTAGCGCTGCAGGAGGTGTGCTGGACAGGTTGGATGGTGCGAACGTTTAGAGGTAATCATACCATCTACCAGAGCTGCAGCAACACACGTGAGCTGGGAACAGCTTTTATAGTGATGGGTGATATGCAAAGGCGCGTGATCGGGTGGTGGCCGATCAACGAAAGAATGCGCAAGTTGAGGCTCAAAGGCCGGTTCTTCAACTTCAGCATCATAAACGTGCATAGCCCTCACTCCGGAAGCACTGATGATGACAAGGACGCATTTTACGCTGATTGTCAGAATCTGGGAAACGGAACAGCTGCCGGAGGAGTGGAAACAAGGGGTCATATGCCCCATCTACAAGAAGGGCGACAAACTGGAATGTGAAAACTATCGTGCGATCACTATCCTAAATGCCGCCTACAAAGTGCTATCCCAGATTATCTTCCGTCGTCTATCACCAATTACAAATGAGTTTGTGGGAAGTTATCAAGCTGGTTTCATCAACGGCCGCTCGACAACGGACCAAATCTTCACTGTACGGCAAATCCTCCAGAAATGCCGTGAATACCAAGTCCCAACGCATCACCTGTTCATCGATTTCAAAGCGGCTTATGATAGCATCGACCGCGAAGAGCTATGTAAAATCATGGACGAGTACAGCTTTCCCGGGAAGCTCACAAGACTTATAAGAGCAACGATAGACGGTGTGCAGAATAGCGTGAAGATTTCGGGCGAACATTCCAGTTCGTTCGAATCCCGCCTGGGACTTTGACAGGGTGATGGACTTTCGTGCCTGCTGTTCAACATCGCGCTAGAAGGTGTCATGCGGAGAGCCGGGTTCAATAACCGAGGTACGATTTTCACAAGATCCAGCCAATTTGTGTGCTTCGCGGATGATATGGATATTGTCGGCAGAACATTTGGAACGGTGGCAGACCTGTACCCACCTGAAACGTGAAGCGACAAAAGTAGGCCTGGTGGTGAATGCGTCAAAAACAAAGTACATGCTGATAGGCGGAACCGAGCGCGACAGAGCCCGCCTGGGAAGCAGTGTTACGATAGACGGGGATATTTTTGAGGTGGTTGATGATTTCGTCTACCTCGGATCCTTGTTAACGGCTGATAACAATCTTAGTCGTGAAATACGGAGACGCATCATTAGTGGAAGTCGCGCCTACTATGGGCTCCAGAAGAAGCTGCGATCGAGAAAGATTCACCCTCGCACCAAATGTACCATGTACAAAACGCTTATAAGACCGGTGGTCCTCTATGGACATGAAGCATGGACCATGCTGGAAGAGGACCTGCAAGCACTTGGAGTGTTCGAACGAAGGGTGCTTAGGACGATCTTTGGCAGAGTGCAGGAGAACGGTGTGTGGCGGCGGAGAATGAACCACGAGCTCGCTAGGCTCTACGGCGAACCCATTATCCAGAAGGTTGCTAAAGCCGGAAGGGTGCGCTGGGCAGGGCATGTTGCAAGACTACCGGACAACAATCCGTCGCGTCGGACGGTGTTCGCTTTGAATCCGGTTGGCACAAGAAGGCGGGGAGCACAGCGAGCGAGGTGGCTTGATCAGGTGCAACAAGATCTGGAGAACGTGGGCCAAAATCGAAGTTGGAGAGACACAGCCATGGACCGAGTAAATTGGCGTAACATCGTTAACGAGGTTTTATCAAATTAATTGATGTAACACCAACTAAATAAATAAATAATAATTTCATTAAGTGAACAAATTATTAAAACATTTGGAATTGTTTCTTTATTATGATTATGAATTGCCAATGGCCAACTTGTTGCACAAGATAAAACTGTTCGTTATTTCTAATGCATTTTGTTATTTTTTTACGATTTTACTGATGTGATATTAACGATGACATATGATTTTTATGAAATCATTTATAGAACTCTACTCGATATTGGAGGGGCCATCCAGTTAGGAAGGTATCGAGTTATAGAACACAAAATCAGTACAATTGTGATTCAATAGTAGCCAAAAAAATAACTTTTACTATGGTTCTATAACTTGATATCGAGATATAAAATATCGAGTTAGGGAGAGTTGACTGTAACTATTTCATGTACGTAGATGAAAAAACGAATTTAGTACTATACCATGTAATTCCACCCTATCTTTTGACAGATACGCGTATTTCGACCTCAACTGTAAGGCCGTCTTCAGTGTCGTGTACTAGAGTCCAGTTTTACGGAAATTGTCATATTTCTGAAGATTTTCAACGAATCTTAATTCTTCCGTCGGCATTCAACTTCCTGTTAGTTCTAGTTTCTAGAAAAATTGTAAACATCTATACAACTTTCCATCGGACAAAAATACAAGCGACAGAAAAAATGTCATTTTGACATGACCTCGGAAAATCCGGTGTCCGGTGGCCAATATACATGGCCAAGCACGTTCCTAAAACTAGACTAAATTTGCCGTCGGAAGCTTCTGGGTATATTTTCCATAAACTTATAAGCATTTGAATTTAGGAAAAATTTTGCATATCTCAATCATTTTGCCTATCCCCTGTATTTTATTCGACATAAAATTGATTGTGGAAGTTAAATAACAAAAAATCGATTATAAAAATAGGGGAGGAGGGAAGGGATGTACCGAACAGCTCTTAATTTTTAAGTTTTTACAAAAAAGATAGGGAACTATGACTATACCTATAGTTCAAATATATAATGTGTGCATACGATGGTTTTCTTCAAGTCGAGTCTAATACACGACACTGAAGACGGCCTTGATTGCTAGTCTATCGAGTCTATCAGATTACGAAGAGACGAAAACTGATCATTTTGAAAATAAATCAGCTAGCAACTATGCCAAATATATTGAACCTCGCGCTAGGTTTCATGTGTTGAGTTTACACAGTGCTATACACGCAAAAAAATTGTGCGGTAAGAACTACTATTTTAGGGGGTTAACTTAAGCGCTCGCACCGGCAATTTTCAGCAGACCAGAAACGCGCTTGATTTTACCATGTTTGTAGTCGAAATCAGATTGTTGTAAATTATTTCTGTCGAATGTACCAGTTATATGGTGGGATGTACCGTAAACATAGTAAATTGGTCTAAAATTCCATGGTAGTTTCAAGAATGGGCGTAGTCAGCTACAATAGTAATTATTACCACAGAATTTTTTCCCGTGTACATAGGGCCCCATACTTATGATGAGCGGTGAATGGCGCCCTGAATCTGTATCATTGACATACATGTTATTCGGAATAAATATATATTTGTTACATTTCAATTTATTTCCTACAAAACAAATGTATTATCCTGCGTCTAGCACAAAAATTTGTGAAAACTATCGAAAGACCGTTTTTTCACATAATTTAACATGTGTGTTGTGTTGAATGAGCGGTGAATGGCGTCCTTAGGTATATATTGTAAAATGAAATTTCAATAGAAACAGAAGTTATATGAAACGTATTGCCTTTTTCTACATTATGTCTTGGAAGCTTTTTTTCAATCATAATTATCAGATTTATTATGGTGGCTCATATTGATGTGTAGGAAGGACAATTTTGCCTCGTAAAAACTACAAATTGTGTAAATATAAACACAAAATAATATTTTCAAAAACGTTTCAAAGAGAGCTCTAAATAATCTTTTTTTTTACAATATACATTCGTAATATGAAAGGAGATAGTTCAAACTACAAAGCAACCTTATGGAATGATTAATTTCTAATGTTTCGCTAAGCTTTTCAAAAGCTTCTCCTTACTGCCCAAACTTACTAGGGATATAACATTATTATGTTCTATGTAAATTTCATGCATCGCCTAAATGAACATTTACTAGCTATGTGTTCAATCCTTTCCAATCCATTTAACCTTAACTAATCCAAAATTGAGAAATACTTTTAGATTACACGAAGAAATCACAGGTAGAGGAAGTTAGGAAACGGAGGGCTAATGTTTTATTATTATTTTCCTTTCACTAATTTCTCATTATTTCCATTGATGTATCATTCTAGCTCTCGGAAGTGGCGTCCGAACTTACAGAGGAGCATTCGTCATCGAATTTGATAAGCGAGAGGTTAGAAGCAGAAACGAAAGAAAGGCTGAGGCTTGAGAAGGATGTTAAAGCACATCAAACTATGTATAAAAACTTGCAGGAGTCGGCTGAAAAATTGGAGTTGGAATTATTGTGTGCAAAATCAGATTTGAGCGGAGGTATACCTGACTATTTTGAAAATGATGAAGTTGGTGTCAACGTATATCGATTGAAGTACGAGCGAGCTCTACGTGAACTAGAATTTACAAAAAAACGATTACAAACACAACATGAGCATGATCTGGAGCAACTTGTTGGTTTGAAAAAGCAGTTGGAGAAAAAGGTAAGAATAGTTAAGGCAGTCGAAATTATCATATATTTTGTTAAGTATTTAAGTAAATAACTTAGTTTTATTAAATATTGACCATAACTTGCTTTCATTCATCACTTTAATTCGTTCCAACAAATCTGGAGGCTATTCTACTGCGTCTTGCTCTTCCAGACATATAAAAAGCATTCGACAATGTTAAATTTTCCAACATACATTGTAAGAATAATCAAAAGTTAAGCTAAGTACATATGCTGCTCCGCTCAAGAAAAGTAAAAAATTCTGCGGAAGAAATGGTAAAGAAATTTTCTACAGTGAGCTCCATTTGAAATGACATTTCTTTTCAACTGCGTACTGCGATCAAAGAAAAATGCTTTTCTTGACCATTTCTCACAAGAAATTCTCCACGCATCGAGATAGGCGATTATTTTAGCTGTGATGTTGTTACAAATATGTCAATATATGTGGTGCTAGAGGACTTCTTGAAAATCCATTGAGATTCTTTCAGAAACCCTTCTGGAATTATTATATGTAGTTAATTATCTGATCGCTTTGTGATTCTTCCAATAACCTCCTTGGGATTTCCTATTGGATTATCCCGGAAAGCCCTCTTGGGTTTTTCTATACTCTTTCAGGATTCTTCCGTAAAATTTCCCTACAATTCTGCCGAAAATGATTTTATAGTTGCTTTCTAGTTAAAAAAAAACTATTCTTTCACTTCACTTTCTTCCGCGCAAATTCTTGGGATTCTTTCGGAAATTCCTCTGGCATTCTTTTGTAAATCCCAATGGAATTCTTCCAGAAATATCGGTGGAATACTTCTGAGAATCCTGTGAAGAAACTTTTAGATGCCTCTCGGGGATTTTTTTTTTGAAAATCTTTTTTATGGAAATCCCGTCGAAAATCTTCAGCAACTCTGAAATTCATCCGTAAATTCCTCTGAAATTGTTTGGAAATCCTCCAGCACTCTTCAAGAAATCCTTTTTATTTTCTTATAGATTTATGGTTATTGATTTTATTGATTTATTGCTGTCTGAGATAATTTTGAATATCCGGAATTTTCCCGGAAATTCCTTCGTGATTCTTTAGATTTTTTTCTAAGATTCTTTGAGAAAAAACTCTGTGATTCTTTTGGAAACTCATAAGGAAGTGTTCTTGATTTTTTTTTTGTGATTTATAAGTGATTTTCCTTGGAAATTTTCTAAAATCACTCTTGAGTTCAAATGGAAATCCTTCAAGAAAACTACCGGACAGTCACTGGGACTTTAAAAATACCTATGAGGTTCTTTGATTACTGATTTCCTTTTCTGAGAATCTTCTGAAAATTACTTTTAAATGGTTCCGGAAATTCCATTTGAAATTATTCCGTAAATCTTTCTGGAGTTCTTCTGGACATAGGAATTATTCTGGAAAATATTCATGAAATCTTCTGGATGTCTGTGAATTTTCTGTGAATCTTTCAGGGATTCTTGCGAAATAACTTCTTGGATAATTTTGGATATCACTATTCAAAATCCATTTGGAATTCTCCTGGGATTTTTTCAGATATTTACGAAAATCCTTGAATAATTCCTTTAGAAATCTCCCTAATAATATTTTAGCGATTTCTCTGCGGATCGACCTGGGATTCTTCCAGAATTCCAGAAGTATTTTCATTATTTATAAATTACTCTTTTTAGCTTGTTTTTATTTTGGTTTAATAATTAAAAATGGATAATTTGAAAAATGTCTATCACGATACCATTGAAGACTTTTATGATAAAACTGCAAATCGTAATGTGAATGCCTTGCGAATATTACAATGGAATGTAAGAGGAATAAATGAAATGAGGAAATTCGATAATATTTTAGAATTCATAGATAACTTGTGTGTTCCGATTGATGTAATTGTGTTGGGAGAAACTTGGCTTAAAGATGCGTATTGTTCGATGTACAATGTTCGAGGATATAATTCAATATTTTCATCCAGAGAAACATCTTCTGGAGGACTAGTGTTCTATGTGCGCAACAAAATAGAGTTTCAAATTGTAGAGAATGCGATTTCAAATGGATTCCATCACTTTCATCTACGGCTCAAGTTGCAAGGAACTTCCCAAGTAACCACAAGCATTATACCATTGCATTAATTTGACCGAAAGTCAACATTTTTTGCATTAATAATGCAGGTGTCTACTACCTGGAAAACCTGGAATTATCAGGGAATTTTATTCAACCTGGAAAAAACCTGGAATTCTCAGGGAATTTTGATCACAATCAGGGAAATTATTTTGAGGCAGTAATTCATGATAGAATATGTTCACGACAGAGGATTTTTGCGTTATAACCAAGAGCTATCATTAATTGCCAGAAAACTATCTCCATTTGAAAAAAATTCGGCTGCGCCGCTCTCCAAACACTATATGAGCTGTTCAGTGAGGATCCATTCGAGTATGAGATTTTATCAGCTTATCAAAACATGATTGATGTTTTTAATGTACCCTAAATTTCTTCGGTAAAGGATTAACATATCTAGGGCTGGTAGCAGGTTTCTTTTTAGATACCATTTTTATGCAAGTCTCTAAAAAATATCTATTTTTTGGTGTCTGAACTCTCTATTTTAATCAAAATAGTCTCTTAAGTCTTTTTTTTTTCCTTATCTTGCTTGCTGATAACTGAGATGCAAAATTTCTTCTTTCTTTCACAATTTCTGCAAAATTTTTCGAGAACAGTCTAAGGAAATATCCTTGAGGTTTCTCCAGAGATTTTATCAGGAAAACAGTCTAAGGAAATATCCTTGAGGTTCCTCCAGAGATTTGATCAGGAATTTTTCAAGAAATTCCTTCAGAATTTTTGCATAGGATGCTTACACTGCCCATAACTGCTAATTTGTAACATTCGACAAAATTAGGCATTGAGTAAATGGAAAGTGTGCATTTTATGGCAGTATGGGAGGAAACTAAAATTTCTAAAAATTACCAGGAACATTTCATCCATGGATTACTGAAGTTCATCCAAACATTTTTCAATGAATTTCTAAAAAATCCCCATGGAATATTGAAAAGTTCTTTGAAGGTTCCACACAATTTAACACCACAGCAATTTTTTTCTATGAAATCCTTCGATTGTAAGAATAATTATTCCTACACAATTTTCTAGTAATTTCGTCCTGTGTTCCAGAAGATCCTGCGCAATATTCTGCGAGATATTATGATTTTTCTTATTGTAGCAATAATCTTGGAAATCTTCTAAAAGTTCTTAAAGAGTAAGTCTTCCTGAAAATGCTCTTTGATCAATGGTGACCTAAGAGATTACATAAGTAACTGTAACAGAAGATACCCGTAAATTTGCTTCAGGAATACGTCACGAATTTTCTCAACAATTTCTCAGCTTTCTGGGAAATTACATTCAAATTTACTTGGTGAAAACTCCTAAAAGAATGCTTGAGAAAAAAGTTTTGAAAACTTCCTTGAGAAATCTCTTAGAATTAATAGAGGAATTTCCGAAGAAATCCTAGGAGCAATCTCTGGAGTAATTCCTGAAGGTATCCTCAGAGAAACTTAAAATCTTATAAAAAATCTAAAGAATAATTTTGTAGAAAAACCTAAGAAATCCTTGGAGGCATCTGGAGAAGTTTCTGGTTGAATATTACAACATGTATTAAACGGGAGTCTTGGAGGATGTTCTAGAAAGGGCTTTTTTTTTTAAATATCTGAAATAATATGTAAAGGAATTTCTGATGAAAGCCTTGAGGTATTTTTTTGTGATATTGTTTGAAAAATCCTGGTTCTATTTTGAGATATCCAAAACCCAATTTTTGGAGGAATTCCTTAGGAAAATTTTTGGAGAGTGAATATCTCAAATATAGATATCAATTCATCCCTCTCGTAATGTCGTCGTAATACATCAATGAATGTTTGTCCTTTATTGGCATATACCAGATGCGCTGGTATGTCGTCGTAATGACGCGAAAAAAAAAAATTGAGAAAAAAAGTTTTAAAAATATTTTTAGAGAAATGTCTGGTCTGATTAAACTATTTTGTCCTGGTTCCTGTTAGGCTTCGTATTTTGATTACTGTTTTGTCTCTTTTCGGTCTCTTTTTAATTATTTTTTAATCTTTTTTTCCTGGAAAGGTTTTTAAATTTAATATTTTCAAGAAATTCATTCACGGGGGGCTGATTGTGAAAGACTTCATGCACAATTTTCAAAATTATGGAAAATATTTAATTTCAGAGAAAATTTTTTTCGAAAAGTAAACTGGAATTTGAAAAACTTTAAATTCGAAATTTCATAACAGTCTTGATTAATTTAGAACTTTTTCGAACAAAACGCAAACATTTATAATTTATTCATATTACCACAGTTGAATGTTATACGGTCGAACGCGATTACCAAGGGGCTTGATAATCCGTGATTCTATTATCAAATAAAAGTACTGATGCACTTGAAAGTTCCGTTCAGTTCACAGAGCTCTTACAAACGAAATAAAAAACATCATCATTGGAAAATACGATTCCTTTGAATAAAACTTAGCTTTGGTATTGTTATAATCTTCATATTGTAATATTGGAACAGTTTCAGCATGCTTTACATAATGTTTAGAAGTGTATAAATAGCTATCAAATCGAAAACACTTTAAAATTTGTCATTAATTTGTTTTAGACATATAAAATTAGTGTATTTCTTGAACCTGGAATTAGTTTTATAAAACCTGGAAATATCAGGGAATTTCATTTCGCTAAACGAGTAGACACCCTGAATGTTATCATGCATTTATTCAATAACTGTCAAGCAATGATCCATTTGATTGACATTATAAATGCTTTGTAGCATTATTTTAATTCAGCATTATGTTAAGCGTTTAGAGTGAATATATAGTTATGCTGTCATACAAGATTACGTAACCTCATTAAACGCACTCGAATCTGTAATAAATAAGTAAGACGATCGAGCACGATCGCACTCGCTCATTACGTTTTGTGGGATATGGAAGAACAATTTTTATAATGAAATGACTTTCTTCCATCTCGAACCCCCATTTCATGATCTAAGGATATATTTATTCATTCAGAATTATGTTGTATTTTATTTATGAGCGAGAAGAAATGTCGATCAATTTCTCTCCCCTGAAATCTTTTCAATGCGCTAGGGCTTTGTTTTGTGAGTTGAGTCCTGTTATTTCCTCTACGAGAAAGAATGGTGAGTGGGAGGTTTGGTGTGAGTGCAACCGACGAAAAGTGGTAGCGACCATGCCGGCCGAAAGAAATGCAGTAGTGGTGAGGTGCAACATGGCGGCGAGGAGTCCGGAGCTACACCGTTGAACGGAAAAGAGGAAAATGTTATGAAGATAGAAGAAAATCAAGAACAATTAGTGCAGAGTAGAGCAGACACGAGTACTGGAGCGAAAAGACGGCGTAGGAGGAGTCGCCGTAGGAACAAGTGTTTTTGCTCTTTCTCCGGTCCGTTAAGTTCCTTTCTCGTCCCGCTGTTTGTGTTTCCACTGTGGTGAAATTCCAACATAGTGATCAAATTCTTTCTATTGATGTTTCATTTGGTGAGAAAAGGAAATCACTGTTGTTCAATCGCCAAAGAGAATTCTTTCTATTCGTTAGTAACTGGGCGAATATTAATGGTTAACACACACAGTGGCTTCGTTTATAAGGAACTTTTATCCTAACTTATCACATCAGCAGCTTTAGAATAGGACACCAAAGCGTCAGGCATGCAGCACCCCATCATCCTAGTTGTGGGTTCGAATCCTGATTCCAACAAAAAAAAAATCAACCTAAAAATACAACCATAAATGCTTTAGTAGGGCTTGTGCATTAAAACTGCTTTACCAAGTATTGCATTAATTTGGTTGTTGTGGGGCCCTTTCCTACATTAATTATGCTTTATAAAGCTTTTAAAGATTATGTCGCTTTTAAACAAAATCTGATAGCATACTATAGAGCAAACATAAAGTATTCATATATAGCTTCGTGGTTACTTGGGTTTTTACCATATTCATGGCGTATATCGCCCATGACTTCAGTAATTTCCATGCATTATTAGAAAATTGGCTCACTAATGCATCTCAAGCCTGTCCAACGTTTATTGTAGGTGATTTGAATGTACCGATAAACCTATGCAACAACAACGTAGTAGTCAGATACAAGAATCTTATTGAGTCGTATGGATTCCTATGTTCTAATATTTACGCTACAAGACCGGTAAGCTTAAATATTTTAGATCACTTTGTATGTTCATTTGAAAAAGCTGCTTTGCTACAGAATGACACAATTTTCAGTAATGTTAGTAATCATATACCTGTTGTCTCGAGCCTATCATTTGCATGTCAAAATAAAATAATCGAATAGAGCTTACTTAAAAGGTAGTCAACCATGATAAATTGAACTGTGAATTTAAATCGTATATTGAAAGCATTGCTGAAATCCAAGATGTTAATAATGTGTCTCAGTGGCATGATCAACAAATATAATACTTTGTTACAAAGCTGTACTAAAATAATTAAAAAGCAGGTCAACATTAAAGGTACACAGTGTCCATGGATGACTCTTAACTTATGGCAACTTATCAAAATAAAAAAACAATCACCTGAAAAAGGTCAAGCGGAACCCCAACGACCAACATGCAAAATCTATGTTAGATCATGTATCGAAAAAAGTTGAGAGATACAAACAAATTTGCAAGGGGGAATATTATGAGAAAATTTTGAATAATACTACACATGGCAAATTATGGAAAAACATGAATAAAATATTTGGTCGTGCAAAAACTTCGCATTCTATAACTTTGGCTGTAAATGGGAGGAAAATAGAAGATGACACCGAAAAATGTCAATTATTTAATGACTCCCTAACATAGGTGGGAACTTGGCTAGTAGGATCCCTGTTGAAGGAAGACAGAATCCACTTGCCAATCTAAATCCAATCAGAGAATCTCTTTACTTACGACCAAGTTCATCGAATGAAATTATCAATATAATAAAAACATTAGCTCCAATAAATCTCCTGGGCCAGATAACATTCCTGCTAGTGTAATCAAAACTAATGCCACAACATTTTCAAAAATCTTAAACACATGTTTTAATCGAATTATTGCATCTGGTCAGTATCCTAAATGTTTAAAACATTCCAAAGTTTGTCCAATTTTTAAATCTGGTGACGCTTGTTTACTGGACAACTACCGTCCTATATCAACACTTTCGGTGTTCAATAAAGTTTTCGAAAAACTATTAGTTAACAGGTTATTGGATTTCTTTGAAAAACATGATTTGCTTTATAAATATCAGTACGGGTTGAGGCGGGCCTGTAATACTTCTACGGCATTAACAGAACTAGTAGATTTTGTAATAAATGAGGTCGATTGTAGAAAAATAGTTGGTGCTCTCTTTATTGATCTGAAGAAAGCATTTGACACACATAATCATGAAAAATTGCTAGAAAAACTTCATTGTTATGGTGTGAGAGGATTAGCTAATGATTTACTGAGAAGCTATTTAAATGATAGAACACAATATGTTAGTATTAATGACAGAAAAAGCTCAGAAAAACTAGTAGCAACTGGAGTGCCACAAGGCAGCAATATCGGACCCTTGCTCTTTTTGGTCTATATTAATGATTTGGGAAATTTACCTTTGGGTGGAACACCAAGGTTATTCGCCAATGACACTGCTGTATTTTATCCTGATAGCACAACTGAATCAGTGATTAACCGTATAAATCAAAACTTAGCTAAATTGAAAACATATTTCTCTAGTAACTTGTTGTCATTAAACATTCAAAAAACAAAATACATGATCTTCAGATCACCTAGAAAGAAACTACCTTCTCATTCAAATCCAGAACTTGAGAATTGTTGATTGATAAAGTTGAATCTTTTAAATATCTTGGAATATATCTGGATTCCACGTTTTCTTGGGAGACTCAGATAAAAAATGTCGAAAAAAAAAGTTTCTACATTATGCGGAGTCCTCAAAAGAGTTTCTTATTTCCTGCCACAAACAGTTTTACTAAAATTCTATTATGCGCATATACACTCCCTGCTACAGTATGCCATCATTGTTTGGGGACGGGCCTGCAAATCCAAATTAATTAGATTACAAACTTTAGAAAATAGATGTCTTATAGTAGTTTACGGAACAAGTTGCAGAATGATGATTTTTACAGCACGAGTTGTAAATTTATCGTACGAGGCTTGCCGAGTAGGATAATTACGACGAGTGCTGTAAAAATCGAGTTCTGCAACGAGTTACGTACAACATTTTTTGCAATTTCGTAGAAGACTACTTGAGGGTATCGGAAATTATATCAGAATGCATTCACCATCATTTTACAATTTCTGAAAAATCGTTGTGTTAACTCAAAACAGTTGCGTAATGAGAAAGCGTTGCGTAATGAATCATTACAGCACTGGTTTCAGTTGCGTAATGACTATTCCCGCACTGCATACTTCAGTACAGGAAAGTAGGCCGTTTCATGACAGATTGGCGTGATGAAAATCAGCCTATTACGATGAGAAATTGCAAAAAAATAATTTTCAAATTACCACACTTGTTTCCTACTTTTAACCTGTACGATAATAGAGCTCATACTATTCTGCCACTTTTGGGTTTGTGTGAATTGCAGACGCTTACTACGGTACATGATATTGTCCATAGAAACGGAACACTTTTCAATATTGCATTACCTGTCAGACATATAAATCATAATACGAGACAAGCTGGAAATTTGGAACTTATCAGGGCGTCGTCAACACATGGTGAAAGACGCATCTCTTGCATTGGTCCTTCAAAATTTAATAGTCTACCCAACTGCCTAAAGCAAATCGTGAATAAAAATCAATTTAAATTGAAAGTCAAAATATACTTGAAAGGAAAAATCGCTGAATTTATGCTATAGCCATTTAAGTCATCACAAGCTGGTAAATTAAGCTATTTTCTGTAATTTTGTTTGTTGTTAGTTTTAATCAGATATAGTTTTATAAATTATCCTTTAATATCTTTTCTTCTGAGTGTTGCCAGACAAAGGAACCCTTAAAAGGAGTTTGCTCCACTGGGATTCCTATTCTGTGCAACTTTTACTCTCTTCCATTATTTGTTTAAAAATTTGTACTTGTCTTTGTCTCAGCTCTTGTAGTTTAATTAGTATATATCTTTAGTTTGTTGCCAACTGAGCTGATATAGTTGAGTCCACTACCAGGAAGCTCATTTACGAGCTTTTTGGTGTGGGGAAGAGTGGAGGGCACCTAAAAAAAAAAATCTCCTTTGGTACACAGTGGGCTTCGTGGCCGTGCGGTTAGCGGCGTCAGTCGTTTAGGCGTATTGTGCCACGAAGCGTGGGTTCGATTCCCGCTCCAGTCGGTGGAAACTTTTCGTCAAACGAAAAATTCATCACTGGGCTACTGGGTGTTTCGTGTTGTCCGTTGCCTAATGTACGTGATTGTTCAGTCTGTGCAGCCTTTGGCTGAAGACGGTGTAAATTGTCTCTTTGCCAGAATGGTGTCTTCACAATTTTAGTGCATTATTTATTTTGGATTTCAAGCTATTTCACCTTAATAATATCCAAAAATATTTGGTAAGTGTTTAAGAGACCGGGTTTTTATATTCATAACCATATATACCATAGCCTAGAATACCTAAAAATTGTCACTCAGCCATGAAAAATGGCGTATTTACAATACACGGTATTGTAAACATTTCACAGAACATATTTTGTAGTCAAGGAAAACAGTTCCAAGTGTTAATTACCACGGATTCGATAGCTATTGAGTTACTCTTTCATATGCAAGCTAAAAATTTCACTAAAATTTGCCCCTGTAAATGTTAGAGGAATGTAAAATAGTCGATTTTTCAACATAAAATATCATATAACTTCGAAAATATAAGAGATGCATTTTTGATGTTTTCTAAAGAAATGCGTATTTTATCGATTCAGACAACTTTGTAGAACATCAAACAACAAAATCTCAAAAATATCCAGAAACAGATATAACCAAAAAAACAGTTTTAAGAGATCGTTCACAAAAAATAACCCATATCTCTTCAAATTCAATAGATAAAGCTAAGGGGCTGTCCATTAATTATGTAAGGGTTTATGGGGGGAGGGGGTGTTTGAGATTTCTTACGCGCCATATAACTTATTTCTAATTTTCATACAAAAAATCTTACCATGGGGGGAGGGGGGGTTGAAAAACCCCGAAAATTGTCTTACGTAATTAATGGATCGCCCCTTACGCGCCATATAACTTATTTCTAATTTTCATACAAAAAATCTTACCATGGGGGGAGGGGGGGTTGAAAAACCCCGAAAATTGTCTTACGTAATTAATGGATCGCCCCTAAAGTGTATTCAGCAAACTTTCATGTAGTGAAATTATCTACAACTTTTCCGAAAACACCATTGGTGTACCTTCACTTTTACAAAAAAGTGAAAATCTAACTCACTTCCAGGTGGATTCATTACAAAAATAATACATTCTTAAGAATAACTTCTACATCCCGAACAACTTCTCTCTAACTCTAAAACCAACTTTTCCGATGCAAAACATTTTTGATCACAAATGTAGGCCCTTAAAAGCACTGTGCATTGGTGCGATAGGAAAATACTGTGAATTTGTCTTTTTAATTTTGATTGCCGATAATAGTCGAATGGTACCGAAGCCGTAAATTACCCTATATAAAATAAATCTTTCAAATCTGTTTTAATTTTAGCTAGCTGATTCCTACGATGAGGTTGAGGGACAACGGAAAGCAGTCGGCGAGTGGAAGCGTAAAGCTCAGAAAATGACGAATGAAATGAATGACTTACGCATGCTGTTAGATGAACAAAGCAGCAGGAACAATTTGTTGGAAAAGCGACATAAAAAATTTGATTCTGAGTTTCAAGTTTTACAAGTAAGATCCGCATATACATCAAATTGCAAAAGAATCATCTATTTTTTTTTTTTCATTTCGGTAGGACACTATACGCCAAGAAAAACAAGCTCGTGAAAGGCTATCCCGTGAAAAAGATTTTCTTTTTGCAGAAAAATCTACGCTCGAGCAAACAATTTCGGTAAGCTAAGTCAACAAAAACGATATTACAATCGATGCTATCAATCTATGCTATGCTAAAAATCATATCGCAATCGTTGCTCAATCTCAAAACTGTAAACCTATACCAAAAAAAATCGTAGAAACATATTAACGGTAATCCAATCCGCATGGTTTTTAAATTAATTAACTAATTAGTAGTACAGTCAAAGGAATGTCCTACCCATGATTCAACACGAAGTGACATCATTCCTACAGATTTTCTACTGTCAGATGTGAGGTGTTATTTGATTAGTTGTCATGAGTATTCCTGGAAGTAATTCTTGACAAATAATCAGAATATGTATGTACAATTATCGAAAGATTCCTAAAAAAATGTTTATGTATTAACCCACCGGTAACATCATCATGTGTACCGTAATGTGCCGTAATTCAGCGCAGTTAAGGAATAAAGCGATTCAAATGGTTAATTAAAAATGAGTACCGTAATCCGGGGTAACATTGATCATTTTTTTTAGTTTTTCTTAAATGTTTCTTTCCACAATACAAATGTTACAAGTTTTATATTTAAAAAAAAGTACTGGCACCCACCGCTCCTAACTATATACTTTATTTTGTTTTCCGAAAGATTTAAACGTGTTTAAATAAATGTTTTAAGTGATGTTTTGATTCAGCCGATATGGGGTAACATTGATCACCCAAGTAACAACGTTCGGTAATATTGGAAATGTCGTTACTTACTAAAATCATGGCCCCTGAAGCCGAATATGAAGACCAAACTCTAACAAGTCATTTACTTTTCGAGTTTTTTCAAAATTAAAAACACATTATACCGCGGAATACGCCTAAAAATAGGCAATTTCCTAAGGAAATTCTACTTTCATAATAGTAATTAGTTAATGTTGACTAATTGAATAAACTTATAAAAGATTTGACAACGGAATCGTTTTCGGCGATGCCATATTTAGTAACAATCACATTTTTCTTGATCACATCGTCTGCAGAACTCATGTGCGACATGAATTTTCGGTAGTGTTAGTGAAAATGATAGAAATCATTGTTTCAAAAAGTTGACAAATTTACGCATGAACTAAACGCAATTTTGGCAAAAACCTCAATTTTCATTAGCTTATGAATATAAGAAAGAGAGGCACCATTCATGATTCGAAAATGTTTCATCAATAAATCTTTATTTGAACTTTTAACGAGATGAGTCATTCCGATCAATGTTACCCCGCTGATCAATGATACCCCGGATTACGGTATTGCGAATATTTTGTTAAATTTTACTTTCGTCGAGTTAGTTGCGCGCCGGCCAGTTACGCGCCAGTGTTACGCGCTGCCCAGATCCTATGTGTGTGGCCAACGAAAACGAGGACAAATGTCAAAACTGGTCTACCAGCTGACCGCTGTGAAGTGTTTATGCATGCTGCAAGGTACGGGTATAAATTTTGGTCCGTTTAAATATCAATTGACTGCTATACAAAAGTTGCGAAAACTTTTCTTAATTTTTCTGTGGCATTATTAATTGCGCGCCAGGTAGTTGCGCGCAGTGTTGTGTGGATTGAATGCTACCGTTAAGGGTAAATTTGCTCTTAGCAGGGAAAATAAGCGCACTGTCCATGATAAGAGATTCACCCTGGCGCATAACTGTTTGACAGTCACAAAAAAAGAGAGAAACTAAAATATATCTCAAGAAGCGCAATATTGCATCAACAAAAAAGCTTTATGAGTGGATCGCTATTAAATCTGTTGTAGATTATGGAAAAAATATAAACTAGACTGTATTCATAATTAGCAAGTGTGATTTTATTGAAAAAGTTGACTTGTCGAAATTGCCTAATTCCGCGCAAATTTGAAACGCTTTTCCATATTCCGCGCGGAAAAATGCCTAATTCCGCGCACTGGCCAAAAAACAAAGTAACATTAGTTTTAATGTAAGGCAGCATCCATTTATTACGTAACGCTGCAATTGAACATTTTCAACCCCCTCCCCCTTCTGGTTTTTTGTATGAAAAGTTTTGTATGAGCAGTCCCAGACAACCAAATGTACGCATAACGAAATCACCTGGAGGCTTTGTACGTGCAAAATTTCACTTATAAGATGTCGCGAAAAGGCCTTCTACGTACAAAAGTGGAGGCGATATGCGTGCATATATTATGTGATGATTAATAACATACAATGCGAGTTTATAAATATTCTCCCGATCTAACCTGTTATCTTATGCGACTCAACTTATGATAACAAATGTTGATTTGACAGCTGCTACGAATTGATTCGACTTACTTTGTACAAGTGTAAGGGACGAAACAAAATGTACAAATGAACTCAGAAAAAAAGTGTTTTATGCGAGGAAACTCATCAATTTGACGAGTTTATCCACAGTGCTTTGCGGGTTTGATGTAATTAGTATGAATAAACGAGTTTTAACGTATTCGTTTTTGGGTTTTTTTTATAATTTTTTGACTATATTTCAAGGTTAACATTTGTTATGGTATTTTCAATACCGCTGCACTGGTACCTGTGAATTTCGTATAGGGGAAAGTGAGGCAGCTTGACCACCTTAAGGAAAAGTCGATAGAAGCGCAGAAAACAAATTGGAATTTTCTGATTTTTATATGATTTTCAACAACTTTTAAATCAATACACTAGGTCCACACGATTTCCGTCGTTCAAAATTTTTCATTTTTGGTGTCGATTTTCTATTGATGGGGTGATATGGGCGCCCTATTTCAGGTGTGAAATTATCTCATATAATCTAAAAAAATAATTATTTTGTTCACTGAAGAGGAAAGTTATTAGTATTTAGAAACAATCTGTACAAAAATATTAAATCGTAGAGAACATTGTAACAGTCAAACATCAACATTCTAGAATGATGAAATTTGTAAGAGCCATCCGGGGCAATATGGTCAGTTTTTTCGAACATAATTTATTCTTTTTTCATTAAGTTTAGAGCACTGCAACATGGGTTGTATGGTATTTCAAATGAAATTTCAAAAATGTATGCAGTTTTCAAGGGGTGCTCATTCCATCTCATTGGCGCAATCGCCCCGACTAACCCTATATGTGTATTCAACACTGTTCATTCAATTCAAGGAACTTTATTCGCATTATCACGTTTCTGTGAATCACTCCCGAGAGTGCGTCGTAATTTGTAGAAGATCTTTATTTGTTCAAATATACATTGGCAATGTATTTGTGGCTCACAATGTTAAGTAAACTTTGTGTGCACAGATGTATAGAATAATCCGTTGGGGCTTTTCATAAATCACGTGGAATTTTTACGGATTTTCAGAATTGTTCACACAACAACTTTTAAATTTTTATGAACTTTGGTCTTTGGATAAACTTTTCCTCCCACTTAAATGACTACGTGGTTTCTGGACGGCCGCTTCTAATTTCCATGTAAGTGGGCTTCCCAGATATTCAGCTTTGTGCGTGAAACTTATCTATGCATGAAGATACTTTTCAGGGAAATACAGTGAAACCTCCATGAGTCGATATTGAAGGGACCATCGACTCATGGAAATATCGAGTCATGGCACAGCAATCCTTTGGAAAGCTGCTTTTTGGGACCATCATAGTAACCATGCAATTTTGTTTTTAGTATGGTTCCATGAGTCGATATCGAGTCATGGAACATCGACTCATGGAGGTATCACTGTAGTCAGATGTGAAGACGAATATAGGATGTTTAACTTATTGTTGTTCAGTAAAGAACAGTGCGCGGAATTAGGGCATTATGAAAAAAAGCCTTGACCTAATTCCGCGCAATACGTTTTTGGATAAAACTCAATATTTATGCTAATATTTGATAAGCATCATGAAACATATCTGTAGCAAGTACCGTGAAGGTCCCCAACTCTGCGCAGCTCCCAACTCTGCGCACTTTCACCAAAATCCGACAAAATCTGGTAAAATACTGAAATTTTTGTTCAAAATTTATTTTTCATATATTGCTACATAAGTAATAAAAAAGTACGCGAAGAATTTTTTGACAAATTTACGTTTATTACTTTAATAAAAAATAAAATAGCTTTGAAAATATTGAAAAACGTCCAACTTGACTGCCCGTTAGCAAAAATGCTAAGGGAGTACCTCATCACTTAAGCAAATTAAAAAGAATATATAAATATAAGTTACATTGCACATTGGTCCACGGAACGAAATTAAGTGGAATAAATTAATACAGTCATCTCTCCCTTACTCGATATTGAAGGGACCATCGAGTTAGGGAGGTATCGAGTTACAGAACACAAAAGCAGTGCAACTACGTTCCAAGGGACCATCGAGTTAGCCATGAAAACCAACTTTTACTATGGTTCTCTAACTCGATATCGAGATACGGAATATCGAGTAAGGGAGAGTTAACTGTAACTTGAAAAATATAAGAGATAGGGTTTTGGTGTCTTCTGAACATTTGTTTGACTAGTCAAGGCGCGTTATATGCAAAAGTGTCCTAAGCGCCAAATTTCATAGCATTCGAAATTCGCTCTCAAACTTTTTTATTTCAAAAGATAGCGTGAAAAAATGTTCTACAATATTGAAGATTATAGAAATTATGAAAACTTTGTTTAACATCATTTGTTTCTATATCTGATAGTTTTAGAGATATAGGTCACTTTAGAACTTTATGGTCAAAAATCGGGTTTTTCCTCAATACTAACGTAAATATCAATTTTTCAGGCCTACTGTGTTCTGAAGAGTTTTAGATATGAGCAAAATACACATTTTCTCTGAAGACGTCATACCTCTAAAATTTTCATATGAAAAGATATAAGCGTTTTTGTAGTTTTTTCACCCACTTTTCCAACCTTAACATTTCAAAATGGCGCAAGTGAAATCGAAAACTTTTCCCGTTACTTGAATAAGCATATCTTAAAGTGTATTTTAAGAAAATTTGGTGATAGTATATTTTGATTTTCTCTAATAAATGTGTTTTGAATTATCCCTTAATTTTACTTAGAAAACAGATTTTTTCAACTTCTTGAGATTCTTATTCAATTACAGTCGAACATTTTTTAATACATAAATAAATACTGAATCATTCTTGGGATGAACAAGTAGTTTAGTATTGGTATTTTTATTCATATCGTTAATAATTACAGAAATATTCGCTCTTTGCTATAAAATACCGTCAATGGAAGGAAAACTCGACGAATTTAAACAAATTTAAAAGAAGTCCTGCCAATAAGCTGAATCTTTCACTAGATTGGACAATGCAAATGCAGTTGCATTCCCCTTTTTTAAGTTTGTATAAGTGTTTTCTGAACTAGACAATACTTAACTATGTCAATTATATGCATTCGGCCTCCGTATGAATAAAACATTGGAAAATTAAACTTTGATCAAAATCTCAGAAATATTAAAAACTACTTATTTTCGATACCTTTTCAAGTTTATATATAACCTTTACTAATCCCACATTTAAGGTGATTATAGAACGAAGTCACACCTCAAATTTTCAAGAGCACAAGACTTGAGAGCCAAACAGCACTCCACGTTGAAAACTTATCCCATTGCTGGTCACCACCAGCAAGGAAGTAATTTGATTGATTTTCAACGCGAACTGTTGTCAAATTCTCCTGTCTTGTGCATTTGAAAATTCGAAGTTTGGCTTTTAATAAGTAGCATTTAATTCCACTAGAGTTTGTATCCTTTGACAGATACGCGTATTTCGATCTCAACTGCCGTCTTCAGTGTCATGTACTAGACTCGACTAGTCTAATTAAATGGAATACTACTAAGTTCAGTTTTTTTTATCTATTTAACTAAACAGCTCGAAGATTTATTATCATTTCAATATTAACTTTTGAATATGACTGATACAAGCAAATAATGATAGATTTTGAATATTTTTGAGCTTATATGATTAAAAAGTGAAATACAAATTTTAAAACTCACATTTTATTTTCTTTACCAATAAATAATTTATAAAACGTGACATCATAAGTGTGGTTTAAGTGCATGTTTGCGAATTTAAGTGCGGGATAATGACGCTTAGTGTATAAACTGTATTTATCCAACATGAAAAGAAGCAGTTTTATTTATGGTTCCATTCATATGTATTAGAGAGGTGGGAGAGGATCAAAATAGCAATTTATATTCTTATATATACAACTTTACACCATTCAGCCAAAAAAGTTTAAGACTGACGATGTTGATTGAAACACGATAATTCAAGTAAAATATTTTTTTAACTTGAAATTTATAGGCAGCGGCACGATACTTACAAATCAGTAATTTATTAATAAATGATCGTGATTGTACAAATTACGGTGGACGGTCACACAATTTGCAGGGTGTAGAAACGTGTGACATAATTACACGTCCGCATCAGATCATTCCGATTCATTCGCTGCACTTGTTACATTACATTACAAGGAATAAGTGCACCGAATACACCATAACACGGGAAAAAATTCTGTGGTAAAAATAACTATTTTAGCTGACTACGCCCATTCTTGAAACTACCATGGAAATTCAGACCAATTTACTATGTTTACGGTACACCCTACCGCATTACTGGTACATTTGACAGAAATAATTTACAACAATCTGATTCCGACTACAGACATGGTAAAATCAAGCGCATTTCTGGTCTGCTGAAAATTGCCGGTGCGAGCGCTTAAGTTAACCCCCTAAAATGGTAGTTTTTACCGCACAATTTTGTTGCGTGAAGGATTAGATGACACACACGGTATGGGACGATTCAAATATGACGTCCATCGTTTTCGGGATTTCCGGACCCCCCCTCCGTCCGCTGTCACGCTTTTTTCAATACCTTATGCATGCACTGTTACACTTTCGTAGATCCCCTCCATCCCCCCAATTGATGGACGTCATTTTTGGATGACCCTTATGCTATCACACTTTGAAGGAGCGTGCATATGCAATATGCATAATTTGGACCGCATTTGTGGCGTTACCATGAAAAATAGTGTAAACAGAATTCTATAATGAAAAGTCAAGGTAATTAAAAGGCCGAACTTTTCTGTAAAGTTAAATTATTACCGATATTTATAAAAAAATTGGCATGATAAACATCTACAATATTCTTCTTTGCGCCTAAAATAATTCATTTTTTATGAATATATTATAAAATATTCTACTGTAATTGCATAAGTATCACCAGACGTCAGAAAAAATAATGTTTTCTAAGTAAAATTGAGGAATAATTCAAAACGCATTTATTAGAGAAAATCAAAATATACCATCACCGAAGTTTCTTAAAATACACTTGAAGATATGCTTATTCAAGTAACGGGAAAAGTTTTTGATTCCACTTGCGCCATTTTGAAATGTTACGCTTGGAAAAGTGGGTGAAAAAAACTGCAAAAACGCTTATATCTTTTCATATGAAAATTTTAGAGGTATGACGTCTTCAGAGAAAATGTGTATTTTGCTCATATCTAAAACTCTTCAGAACATAGTAGGCTTGAAAATATTTTTTTTTTATTGCTTTATTATAGAGACTTTCAGCCCTGAGCTGGTTCGTCTCTTTTGAAAGAAAAGAGTTAGGGTAATTTTTACAGTATGTGGGTATATAAAGTTTTTTTTTATAAAATCCTACGGAATTCGAGGATATGAACTTAGTTTTCTTCAGTTTCGGGTGGATAGTGTTCATGTAGTCGTCGTTCGTCCATTTAACATATCAGTAAGCATGTTTCGTCTTGTCCCGTCCGTCAACCTTGTCATAAGTAGTTACGCAGGTCTATGTTGATTGGTAGTAGCCTGTGTTTTTAAGGAATTCGATTATTGATTTTTCTCTGTCTACGTCGTTGGATAATGCATCTCTAATGCTGAGACCGATGTCATGTTGATCTCGGATGATTTGGAATGCAGGGCAATTGATAATCAAGTGCTCTACCGACATATGGGTTGAGCACACCGTACACTGTTTGAGGAAACCATCCCGGGATCCGAGGTCGTGTGAGAATCTGGTATAGCCGCAGCGTAGTCTAGAAAGTATTCTCTGGTCCTGCCAGTTTTTTGTGTCGGTCCAGCGATGTGGGTCGCCTTTTATTTTACGTAGAAAAGAGTCTCGAACCTGTCTCCATTCGTTCTCCCATGCCGAAGCAAAAACTGCTTTGATCCATATTTTCAAATCCGCTGCAGGTACTTCGGGGTTCGCTGGTATTATTGATCTGCCTTCTGCTGCCAGCTTGTCCGCAGCTTCATTTCCCTTGATACCGCAATGGCTGGGGACCCAGACATATATGGTGTTGATGTTTGAGGCTGTTCTGATAGCTTGCACCAAAGGGTGTTTGTTCTTTGGGTTCTCAAGGGCTCTCAGCACACTGGCTGAGTCGGTGATAATAGCTTTCCAGGTGGAGTTGTGTTCTGTGACAGCCGAAAGGATAGCCGTAGCCTCGGCTGAAAAGATCGAGGTGGGTTGGGGCAAGCCTCCACATTTATTAATATTGGGACCAAAAATGCCAAAACCAACTGCAGTTGAAGTCTTTGAACCGTCAGTATAGAAGAGTTCATAGCCGTTCAACTTTCTTTTGATGAGTTCGTTGAAACGTGGGATCACAGTTGTGGGATTCAGGTTTTGTTTGGTTGGTGTGTTAAGTGTCTATAAGATCCTGGGTGGAGAGAAGTCCCACGCTTCATCTCCAACCCAGTGGACCGTGGACACTGGGGGGAGGATTTCGTGGGCCATTTGCTGAAGGAGTTTGTTTGCCTCTTTGAGGAGGAATACTCCCTCGTCATCCCCGCTTGTTTTCTCCAGGAAACTGACAGCTTTGGAGCATACGGATATCGCAAAAACGTATTGGAAGGGGGGAATTCCAGCTTCGACGCACATGGATGTCGCTGGTGTACAGGGTAGTAGTCCAGACAAACTGCGGATGCAGCGATTGTACATCGGTGCAAGTTTGTTGATCACGCTTTTGGAGTTTCTACACAGCAGTTCGGCGCCGTAGAGTAGCCTGCTGCAGACAATTGCTTTGGTAACACGCAGACCCACATCGCGGTTGTTTTTGGTGTGTTTGCTGGTGATAATTCGAAGCAGGTTGAGACGACTTTCACATTGTTTTTTGATACGATCGCAGTGAGGTTGAAAACTCAAATGCCGGTCTAAGTATAATCCTAAGACACGGATCGTAGCATCAAAGGGAATTTCTTCGCCGCCGATAGTAGGAGGATTCTTTTTGGTGCGATGCCTTCCTGAGCATATATGGGAAAAATGGCTTTTGGATGGTGATAGTTCGAAGCCTACAGACAGTGCCCAAGTATGTACTGCTTTGATTGCGTTTTGGAGTTTCCTGCGGATCAAAGTTGGTTTATGTCCTGCAACGAGGAGGACAATGTCGTCTGCAAACACAAATATAAAAACGCCTTTCGGTAACGTTTCAAAAACACCGTTCATGGCGATAAGAAAAAGGGTTACCGCCAGCACGGAGCCTTGAGGAACGCCGGTTTCCTCCGGGAAGGAGTTCGATTTTGTGTTTCCGATGCACACTTGGAAAGTTCTGTTCGTCAGGAAATTACGAATGAAAGCAAATGTGTTGCCACTGATTCCCCAGCTGGCCAGTGTTCTAAGCACTCCTGGAGTCCAAGTACGATTGTACGCTTTCGAGAGGTCCAGTGTGGCCAAGTCCACGTGGAGGCCTTTTTCGAGGGCGTCGTCTAGAACTTGACCGAGTGTTGCGAAGTACGTGCTTGTGCCACATCCTTGACGAAATGCATGTTGTCGATGGTCGAGGAGATCGTTGTCGCGGATGAATTGCGTTAACCTTCGATTGACCATACGTTCCATGACCTTACTACAGCAGCTGGTCAAGGAGATGGGGCGGTATCCGCTCGGTTCAGTACGATTTGAATCCTTTTTGAGAATAGGGATAACTAGGCTGTGTCGCCATTGAGCGGGAAAAGTTCCATTTTCCCAAATTCGGTTGTAGTTTTTAAGTAAAACTCCTTTTCCAATGGGTGGAAGGTGACGTAGGAGAGGGTAGCCGATGTCATCTGGCCCAGCTGATTTTCCTTTACCGTTTCCTAATGCAAAGGACAGTTCGGCAGAAGAAAAGGGTTTGTCTAATCGGTCACATGGGCGACTACACGGGATTGCTATGGATTCAACGGTAGTCGAAAAATCGTCAAGCTGAGTAAACTCAGGGCTATACCCACTCCGAGAGCATAATTTAGCAAAGAAATCTCCAAGAATATTAGCAATTTCTTTTGGGTCCCTGGAGATGCCGTTTTCGGTGTTAATGGCGATACCGTTGATGCAGCGTTTCCCTTGCAACGCATTTATGCTTTTCCACAGTTCAGAAGATGAGCTGTCACTACTTATACCGCTCAGAAAATCGTCCCATGATTTGCGCTTCGCTGCACGAACTATGTCCCTGCATATGTTGCGTTTTGAGCGGTAGTCCTCAGCTACTTTTTCGGCGTTAGGATGATCTTTCGAAATCCGCTTCATTTTTCTTAGGGCTTTCCTCCTCAACCTAATAGCGGTCTTGGTTTCAGGTGACCACCATCTTAGCGCCCGGCGCCCAGCGTTTGGGCTTGTTTTCGGAATGGCTTCAGAAGCTGCAGTGAGGATGGTGCTAATTAATCCTTCGAGTGATGTATCGTCTTCTATAGAGCTGATTTCAATGGTGTTCTGGAAAAGTTGCCAGTCAGCTAGTTCGTATTTCCATCGAGGACGTCTGGTTGTTTTTGGTGTGGGAAAGTTGCAATAGATCGATATAGGGTGGTGGTCACTGCCCATGGGATCCTCGGATATTGACCACTGAAGGCGTCCTAAAAGGTTTTCACTAGCGAAAGATATATCTATAGCGGAACTGATTTGCGGTCGCGTGAAAGTGGGGGAGCCGTCGTTCAGTATACGAAGGTTTGCTTTTTCCGAGGCCCGGAGAATTTGGAAGCCCTTTTCGGTGTTCCTTCGTGAACCCCATCTAACATGATGCGCGTTGAAATCGCCCATGATCAGGTAGGGGGGGAGAAGTTGATCGAGAAAACCGGATAATCTCTGCTCAAGGTTCTTGCTATCCGAGGTTGGTATATAGATGCTGACGATGGTTATTGGAAAAGGAGATTCAACTCTAACTGCTACTGCGATCAAATCTGAGTTAGGAGTGACGTCAACGTAGGTTGTTGAATTATGGATTCCAATTGCTGCAGACTGGTAAGTGTTTGTTCCCCCTTTCAGGATCCAGTTGTATTGGCCTTGTAAGGTTTTTCCCATGGTTTTAGTGTCTGATCTATGAACCTCCTGAATGGCAATTATCACGGGTGTAGACTCTGCTATGAGCAGTTCTAGGTCAGGAAGGTTGTTGAAATAGCCATTCATATTCCACTGTATCGCTAACGATGGATGCTTCGTCTTCTTGCTACTGGCGTTATCTTGGTGTAAGTGAGGGATTCTTGTTCGCGTACTTCGTCTGCATGCTAGTCCCACGGGTTTGCAGGGAGTCTCAAGACTGGAAGCAGGTCGCAGTGGATCTTCATAGCCAGGGGCAGCCAAATGCGGCCTTTCTAGCGGGGAGGACATTGAGGTCGCAGGAGTGAAGGTCAATAAGTATGAAGGACCAGCAGCTGGAATTGTGGTGTTGCCGGTTCTGTATTTCCATTGATCATATTTTTGCGCGTCCGACCGGGCATCAGGAGGAATAGGGTTATTAAATAGTAACTGGGCCGGTGGATCTTTCTCCTGTCTGGAAGCCAACAAACGCCGGGGGATGTCTAAACGATCCGATTCACACGAGACTTTCCCGCTATTGATGCTACGGTTACTCGAGGCCTTTTCTTTATTTGTCGTAGTTTTCTTAGTTCTCTCGTTGTCCTGGGGGAGTATGAAGTTATCATGCGACCCATTGTTATCCTTACTCGGCAGAGCCTTAACTCCCTCGCTGACCGTTCCAGAGGAGTTTGCCAACGAACGCCGGAGGTTGTCCACCAGTTCCGGTCCACCAAAGTCTTCCGCACTGGTGGGGCCCCGGCTGTCCGAGACCTTATCCTGCTTGCTTGCCTTTCTGATTCCGTCGCAGTCCAGGTGGGGGAGTATGAGGTTATCACGCGACCCATTTTCTACGCACGGAGAACCGAAGATTTCCTCGCAGTTTATTTCCAAAGAATTTACCAACGAATGTCGGAGGTTGTCCACCAGTTCCGGTCCATCGAAGTCTTCCGCACTGGTGGGGCCCCGACTACCCGAGGCCTTATCTTGTTCGCTTGATGTGTTTATGGATCCCTCGGAGTCCAGAAGGGGGAGAGTGATGTTATCACGCGACCCTAAAGCTTCCGATCTCGAGGGCTGGACGTTCGGAGGTAATGTTTGAGTCGCTACGTTGGCAGAGAAGGTAACTTCGTTAAGGAGCTCGTTGTAGGTATCGTCCTCTATTTGATGCATGTTGTTTTTATTGTGACATGAAACATTTTGTGGTGTATTAGTCATTGTAGTTATTAATTATTGCGGATGGTTTAAAAAGGTAGGACGTAGCTTGCTACACTGTTCCTGATGCCGCGTTCTCTTCCATTGCTTCGTCTGAAGAAGACGAAATCTGGTGTTCTACCTCTGATTCATTGCAAATGTCGTTTTCAGGTGCTAGAAAATCTTCTGTATCGGAGATGTACATTACTGATTCGTTGGCCTTGGTTCGTTTGGCATGGAGTTCGCCGTTGTTTTTTTCTGCATTTTTTTTCCTCAGTTTCGGTTTTGTTCCCGTGTTGGTCACAGAAGCTACTATATCCATCGGCGTCGAGGGGACCGATAGGTTCTGCGCTACGGTGACTGGTGTTGCCTTGCTTTTTTTATCTTTCTGGTTGTTGTGCCCTTGAGAACCGGGAAATGAGAGCGAGACTTGAGTTTTGGTGGGTTGCTGTCGTTGTGGCTTGGAGTTGGTACTGTCAATAGAAGTGGTTGCTGTACGTAGATTTCGAATTTCGTTGTCCTTTTCAGTTACTGTTTCTTGAAGGTGCGAGACTTTAGCGACAAGGTCCTCTATAGTCCCGTGTTTGCGCACAAGATCCAACCTAGAGTCTTTCTGTAGGGTTTTCTCTAGGTTTAGGATCCTCTCATCCTTTTTTTGTATTTCATTTTGCAGGTCGATAATTAATTTTTCGAGACGCTGGAATTCGATGCTGCTGTTGGGAACATTTCTTGAGGACATTTGATCTTCGAGTGTCTTTATTTTGCTATCCTTTTCAACCATTTGTGCGGAGAGAGCTTCCAGTTTCGCAGACAGGTCCGATATGGTTTTGTCTTTACTATGGACTGCAATGCCTGCGAAAGAGCGTTGACCGGTGCTTGCTTCAAAAGCTCTTCTGGCTTCGGGATAAGACAAACCTCTATCTACTCGTATGTGCTGTATTGCGTCCTCGCTTTGGTACACCGGACAATTGCGGCTGCCGAGCGAATGGTCGTTAGACTTGCACCGAGCGCAGTATGCAGGGTTTTGGCATCGAACACCTTGTGTCAGATCGTGTTCCTGGTTGCAGTTTCCACACGTCGGGATTTGCTTCTGGCATTTTTGCCTGGTGTGACCGAATTGAAAGCACTGGTAGCAGAGCATTGGGGCGGGGTAGTAGGGTCTGGTTCGAATTCGCTGGTAACCAATGTCGATGTGCTCGGGGAGCGTGGTTCCATTTATAGTGAGAATCACCGTGGGTGTGAGTTCTCTACTTTCCCCTACTTTCCTGGTTATTCGACGGATACCTGTGACGTTTTGGTCCTTCAGGCAATCGAGGATCTCGTTGTCATCTTGTAACTTCATTAGATCGCGGCAGCTGATCACACATCGTGTTGAGTTGAGTCCCGGATGGTAGGAGACTTTGACAGCGGTACCATCAGTGAGTTGGGTCATCGTGGGAAGCTTCTCGAGGTGGTGCCTGCTTCTGACTTTCAATGCGTATGATCGGCCCTGGGCTTCGGGAATCGCACCTTCGATCTTTCCGTTCACTCTTTTCTCGATTGATTGGCGAAGTGTGAACGGATGGTCTGGCATTTTGCCATTCACTGGTTCCATGCGCAGCACAATCAGTTCAGCGTAGTTTCCTTGGGGGTCCATATAACTGGGCAATGTTGCTCCAGTGTACGTTCCGTCGATGTAATTAGCAGGCCCTCCTCCGGGATCTCCGGGGAGGGGTGGATAACCCACACTCAGCGACATCGCTGGTGGGGCGTGTTAATGATGGGGACCACCAATGAGACGAATATTTCGTGTTTCTTTTTAAGTACTAGTTGATTATTTTTCTATTGATTTATCCTGCGGACGAAAAAGCTAACCGTCGATTTGAGTGACTAGCTCAGGCAGAATATGCAAGTAGCGGAAGCGAACTTGCATGCAAGTTCGAGAGAGAAAGCTGATGTAGGGTTTTTTTTTTATCGCGATGGCGACGATGTGTGGCGTCCCTTCGTTTGAGCAGTTGTAAACTAAATTACTTTTTTTCCACTAAACTGGGACAGCTGTTATCAAAACCACTATATCACTGGTAGCCGAGGGATATTTTGCACTATTTTTCGGTAGCAATTAGCGCAATCACTTGAAAAAAAATCGTGAAAAACTCGACCGTGAAATAGTACGCGACCGAACGTGTCGATGTAAACAACGACTGATTGAGGCTTGAAAAATTGATATTTTCGTTAGTATTGAGGAAAAAACCGATTTTTGACCAAAAAGTTCTAAAGTGACCTATATCTCTAAAACTATCAGATATAGAAAAAAATGATGTTCTACGAAGTTTTCGTAATTTCTATAACCCACATCATCAAAACTCCCTTCCGGAGTTCGAACACATAATTTTTATTTATATATATATATATATATATATATTCCATTCCATGAAAAACCGATCTAGTGGGTCACCGAATTCCGTGAAAATTTGCTATTTTGTTCCTTAGCCGAAATAAGGATACACGTATTTTTGGATTTTTTGATTAGGGTGACCAGAAAAATTGCGATTTTGCAAAATTTTTATTTTTTAAAAAATTATAACTTTTGAAGCGTTTGACCGATTTTCAATCTTTTTGGACGAAATGAAGTCTTAAGATTTTGAATTTTCAGGAAAAATATAAAATTACACAAAAAGTGTGTTTTTTACATGAAAAAAACTCAATAGTTTCCGTTTTTTCGTGTTTTGAAGGCCTCGGGACCAAAGGGGCTATTGCTGTTCTCATTTTTTCTTGAAAGTTCAGAAAATTTTACGTCTACTGTCAAATTTTCAGCAATGTATGTTTTTAGTTTTTAAGATATATTTTTTTGAAAATAAAAAATCAGTCATTTTTTCATCGGCACACACTGTAGATCTCAGCGCAATAAATTTTTAATGTTTAAAAAAAATCATAACTTTTGAACAGCTCAACCGATTTTCAATCTTTTTTAATGGAATGAAAGCTTAAGATTTCAACTTTTCAGAAAAAATTGGAAAAAATAGACAACTTTGGAAATTTTTATATTTTTTCACGTTTAAACATATTTTTATCAGATTTTTTGATTTTGTCAGAAAAGTTGAAATTTTATGCTTTCATTCCATAAAAAAGATTGGAAATCGGTTAAGCTGTTCAAAAGTTATGATTTTTTTTAAATAAAAAATCTAATGCGCTGAGACCTACAGTGTGTGCCGATGAAAAATGACTGATTTTTTATTTTCAAAAAAATATATCTCAAAAACAAAAAAATATACATCGCTGAAAATTTGACAGTAGACGTAAACTTTTCTGAACTTTCAAGAAAAAATGAGAACAGCAATAGCCCCTTTAATCCCGAGGCCTTCAAAACACGAAAAAACGGAAATTATTGAGTTTTTTCATGTAAAAAACACACTTTTTGTGAAATTTTATATTATTTTTGAAAAGTCAATATATATATATATATATATATATATATATATATATATATATATATATATATATATATATATATATATATATATATATATATATATATATATATATATATATATATATATATATATATATATATATAATAATTAAAATTTATAATATATTTCATTATATTATAAATTTTTAATTTATAATATAATGAAATTAAAATAATTAAAAAAATAAGGTGTGGGCTCCCACCGAATTCCTTGAAAATTTGCTATTTTGTTCCTAATCCGAAATAAGGATACACGTGTTTTTGGATTTTTTGAATAGGGTGACCATTTCCGAAATAGGGTGTCTAGGAAAATCGCGATTTTGCAAAAAAAAAAATATAACTTTTGAACCGTTCGACCGATTTTCAATCTATTTGGAAGAAATGAAGGCTTAAGATTTTGACTTTTCAGGAAAAATATGAAATTTCACAAGAATTGTTTTCTTACATGAAAAAAAAATCAATAATTTCCGTTTTTTCGTGTTTTGAGGGCCTCGGGACCAAACGGGCTATTGCTGTTCTCAATTTTTCTTGAAAGTTCAGAAAATTTTACGTTTACTTTCAAATTTTCAGCGATGTATGTTTTTTAGTTTTTGAGATATATATTTTTGAAAACAAAAAATCAGTCATTTTTCATCGGCACTGTAGGTCTCAGCGCATTAGATTTTTTATTTAAAAAAATATCTTAACTTTCGAACAGCTCAACCGATTTCCAATCTTTTTCATGGAAATAAGGGCCCTATTTTATAAGTCCAGTCGACCGAAAATTACTCGACTGGAGGAGTCACTGTCGACCAAAAATTTTGCTCGACTTGGCTCTGTCACTCGAGCTTATTGACAGTTGTCACTCTATGTGACTGGATTACTATGGGAGTCGACGGGTGACATCTGAAATATACATGCTTACTTTGATCGACAATGACTATGGACGAGTCACATGAATCCACTCGATTTACAAAATAGACCCCTAAAGCTTAAAATTTCAACTCAACACTGCATCAATTTTAAATGACTTTGCATACAGTTATTTCGATTATTCTAGCAAATATCTCGTTTTTGCTTTCTTTACCATATAAAATTCGGTTTATGGTGAATATATCTTAAAGCGTTGATTTTTTATGAATACTTTGTATGAAACACTTTCAGAACTTTCAATTTTGCACTTTTTTGCTGAAGGGCACCTAAGAGCTATCTCGATTATTTTTCAAGTTATGGACAATTTTTGGTTAAACACATATTATTTTCAAAATTTTGTCAATATTTTCAAACAAAAAACGTCCTCACTGTTTTTTTTTTACCATAAACAGAGAAAGAGATAATCTTTTTAATAGCGACAAAATATTGGAAATCCGTTTGCGCCTTTCAAAGATATCGGCATTTAAAAACAACCATTTTTTGAAGAAAATTTCTGATAACTCTGTAACCATAAGAGATAGAACATTACACTCAAAAAAATCCAAACGTCATTGTTACGTGAAAAATCACGTAGATTCATCCAAATTCATTTTGCCTTGACTTTACCTGACTAAGGTAATGATCACCTGACCAAATATAATCACAAAATTGAGACCCGGTAGTTTCCACTGTGGTGAGCTAATCACTCTTACGTAAAAATCACGTAGACACTTATTCATTCTGACATGAGCTCTGACATCTAGACTTTGTGTTCATTCTGTATTGTGCTCGTTTATGAAGATGGTGCTCAGTTAGTTTGCCGAATAATTTCAATCGCTCGATTCCAAGGTAAATATGGTTTAGATACCGAATAATCCTCTACTAATTGACAATTTTATTGATTAGGTATACATTTTGGCAATATTTTGCGAAACGGTAAGCAGGAAGACCTTTTCGTAAACTTCAAGAACGTAACAGTTTTGGAATAATCTGGCAGCGGATGAATTGTTTTGTCAAAAGCAAATCGTGCGTTTGTAAGTGATTTTTCTAATTTCCTAACTTTACAAATTGTTTTTTTTACACTATTCTCCAGGAATGTTCGATTGCTACTGGACTATATCGTCGATCCTTGTACTGCGACTTGCAAGATCAAAGCACATACGGCAGCAGGAAATCATGCAATGTTTCCATTCAGCTACCACCTACAATGCTATATTGACTAAAGTGATAGTATCATCCATGCTTTTAACTCTAATTTATTTCACTTCTCTGAAAATTGAAAAAAAGCTTCCAAATGCCGATGCAGAACCAGATGGCTTCTATTAAAATATGTTAATAATGTGTATTTGAACATCGTGTAGAATCAATTGGAAGACTGCGTATAAACTACGAAAAATTTCACGTAGCTGCTACGTGAAACTCCGGTGAAACGGATGAAGTTCATTAGTTCATGCGTTCATTCTGTGTTACCTATGATCCACGTAAGTGCTACGTGAAAAGTGCGATGGAAAAAAGCCACGTATGTTTTCACGTAGCAATGACGTGTGGATTATTTTGAGTGTAGTTTTTTCAGCAAAAAGTTGCGCAATCAAAAGTTAGTGCTCGGAACAAAGTTGTTGCGAAAAATTATCGTACAAAAAGTTATCAAGAAAAAAACTGATTTTTCAGAACCACCCTAACTTTTTTGTTAAAAAAAAACATAACTCGCGATCCATAAGAGATAGGAATTTGTGCTATTCGGCAAAGTTGCTTCAAATCGGTTGTTCTAAAACATTGTAGAACATTGTGTAGTCCTAAATGCGTCAGCAGAAAAGTTTATGTGCTGATCTCGTAAACCATGTGGGCCACACTAATTTCACATCACTGAAAAATATGGAGAAACTTTGCCGAAGACACCATATATCTAAAATTGACGGTTTAGGCGCAATCATTTTTGTCTTCCTAGATGTGGCTTTGGGTTAGAAGAATGGTGCAGCTTGAACGGTATGGAAGTGAATGCCAGCAAATGTAGAATAATTCGATTCAACAGAACCCGATCCGATATAGTCTTTGACTACAAGCTAATGGACAAGAATCTAGAGAAGGTCACATCAATACGGGACCTAGGTCTGATAGTAGACAACAAACTACGCTTTCCTGAACACATTTCAGCAACAATCGCCAAAGCTTTCGTCGCACTCGGATTGGTGCGGCGCTGCTGACTTCGAAGATGTTTATACGCTAAAAGCTCTATATTATTCGTTAGTACACAGTCCAAGTCTGGTCTCCCCGGTCTCCCTATCATGCCATCCAAGCAAACAGGATTGAACGAGTGCAGAAGAAGTTCTTGCGATTTGCACTCAGGAGGCTGCCATGGAATGACCCGTTGCGTCTACCGCCGCATGAGCAAAGATGCCATCTTATCTCCCTGGAGACGCTTGCTTCGAGAAGGATACTTTCTGAGCGAATGTTCGTATGGACCGATGCGCGAGTTCACTAATTTGACGTTTGAGCGGTGCCGAATTCATTCGTTGCCATGGTCACGTAAATAACACGGCACCGCTCAAACGTCAGATAGTGAACACGTGCATCGGTCCATTCGACGTGCTGTCTGGCAATTTGGATTGAGATAGAGGAACAACAACTCCAAATTTTTAAAACAGAAAATAAATATAATCAACTGTCCCTCATTCGACATTCGGTATCTCGATATCGAGTTAGAGAACCATAGTAAAAGTTGGATTTTATGGCTATCTCGATGGTTCCTTTAATCACATTTGCATTAGTTTTGGGTTCTGTAACTCGATGGTCCCTTCAACATCGAGCTATGGAGATTTGAGTGCAGAAGTAAATGCAAAAATAAGAAACTCACCTTCAAATAATTATAAATGATTCAATTCGTGGCGGCAGATTCCGTTCAGTGTGTCAAATGTTTAATGGGGAGGATTACACGGCTGAAAAAGATGGACCTGCTGGATATAGTTCTAGAATATACCAATCCAATTGCCTACGTAGTACAGGTCGGACTCGATTATCCGGAGACTCGATTATCCGGAATTTTAGACTCGATTATCCGGAATTTGTTTTTTAATGTTCTTGTTTTTCAATTGTTATGCATAAATCTGAGATAATTTGGTATTGCAATATACAATATGAATGGTTTTGCAGTTTTTAACGTATTTAAGCCTTCCCGGTTAGACTGTAAAAAATTGATACCGTACACCCCCGTTAATTTGAACGGTACCTCATGCAAACCATCGGGGTTCATTTTTAATTTGAACATCTAGTCACCCTAGAAACGTGTTTCTGGTTACCTCTTTCACTGTTTTGTTTTGATTCTGCATTTTGTTCCACAGCGTTCCATTCCACTTTACTCCGTTCCATGTGCTAAATGACGTTTGAACCATTTTTAATCTGAACGATGTGCAAATTAGCGGGGTACAAATTAAAAAGTGTTCAGATTAAATGTGGTCAAACCAACGGGGGTACCCGGTAATTAGTCCGATGGTAAAACTTACTATTTACATTTTTTTTTCTTGCGGTTGTTCGATCAAAACCAGGACTTGGTCATTTTCACTCCAACCTCGCTTCACTTGATATCAGGATTATTGACTTCGCAGCACTAATCTGGAGTTCGCCGGTTGGACTTCCGAAGCGCTCTGCCGGCTTGGCTTTTATCTCGACTGTTTTTGAAAACAGTCCGACATCACGGCGACGGAATAAATTTCACCACAACGGAGGATTTGTCAGTTCGAGCGCGCGAAATTTTCACAAGTCTTTGACGTTTACAAAGTGAGTCAAATATGTTTGTGTTTACTATAAAGTGAGTAAGGTCGTTTTCTTTCATGGTTGAGTAAAAAGTTACTCACTTTGATAAAATAAAGTTACTCACTTTTGACAGTTAACTTGAAACTTTAAAAGTGAGTCAAAGTTACTCTCTTTTGAGTAGATTTGAACGAGCGTGATAATAGTCAAACGAACAAGTGAAACGGTTCACAGCCTTAGTGATTCGATTATCCGGAGGATTCGATTATCCACGGTCTTCTTTTATTGTCGATTTTCTTTTTCTTTTCCACTCTAAATGCGGGCCGTGTTTACATAAAATGACATCCGGACCAACATCCAGTGAAGGAATGAACATAGGCCAGGGGAAGTGGTTCACCTAGAGTGAATTTCTGTCAGAGAAAAAGTAGATTTTGTATGAGATTTGACAGAAAAATGAATGACAAGTTCATCCACTTCTCCTGGCCTATTGAGTAGATGAATGCGCAGCGAAATCGTTCATTTTTTGTAAACACGGTCCGCAGTAAAGGTTTTCTTCCCGCTGGAAGTTGCAGCGTGACGTCATCGTAGATTAGTTCATCCGGAGTGAAAAAAAATCGATACTCCGGATAATCGAGTCCGACCTGTAGTGCAATGTTGACAAAATTTTCTTTGTTTGCTGTGAGAACTGTCACTACATAGGCCAGGAGAAGTGGTTCACCTAGAGTGAATTGATAGCAGAGAAAAAGAAGATTATGTATGAATTTTGACAGGAAAATGAATCACAAGTTCATTCACTTCTCCTGGCCTATTAGCCAGGGGCAGTGGTTCACCTAGAGTGAATTTATAGCAGAGAAAAAGTAGATTTGGTATGCAAATTGACAGGAAAATGAATGACAAGTTCATCCACTTCTCCTGGCCTATAGCAGAGAAAAAGTAGATTTGGTATGCAAATTGACAGGAAAATGAATGACAAGTTCATCCACTTCTCCTGGCCTATAGGCCAGGAGAAGTGGTTCACCTAGAGTGAATTTATAGCAGAGTAAAAGTAGATTTAGTATGAATAGGCCAGGAGAAGTGGTTCACCTAGAGTGAATTTATAGCAGAGAAAAAGTAGATTTTGTATGAATTTTGACAGGAAAATGAATGACAAGTTCATCCACTTCTCCTGGCCTATTGCTTTTGTTTGCTGTGAGAAAGCAAACATAAACAGAATGGCTGCCGAGCACTCACTTTCTTGTTGGACTGACGTTGACCGAAAGCTCAAATGACGTCACGCAAACATCGATACGTTTCCATTCTGAGGAAATCGACTTGTGTAATATTAATCGTGCGTTGGTGTTCGTGGCAGTTTACTTGTAGACCTCTATGGAAATTCTACGAAGATGCGGCGACAGTAACACTGGATCGTTTAAAGGCTCCCCCAGATCTAAGCGACTTTTTACGGCGACAGCGACAAAAAATCGTCGCGATTTCGCTGATGTTTCGCTGCATGCACTGTTTGATGAGCTGTGTCTAAGCCACAGCGACGCGATTTCGCAACGATTCGCGTCGTGTCAGTCAAGATGGTTCCATGGACCAATGCACGAGTTCACTAATCTGACGTTTGAGCGGAGCCATATTCACTCGTTGCCATGGTCGCATAAATAACATGGCACCGCTCAAATGACAAATAGTGAATTCGTGCATCGGTCCATAGAAAAGTGCTTGCAGCGAAACAACAAAGAAATCGCGACGATTTTTTGTCGCTGTTGCCGTAAAAGTCGCGTAGATTTGGGGGAGCCTTAAAACCTAGGAGGCAATAGATCTCAGTGACATTTGAACATACGTAGACTAGCATACGCTCGACATACACAGTTTGATTTTGTTTTCCTCAAAGAAACTTGCACACGCTTTCCAGACTCATCAAAATGCATATGGAAATATTACCCAATTTGAAAAATTTACACCCGGATTCTGGGTGTTTTTCGAGACAGAGTGCTTATTGTTTTCCTCTAAGGTTCACAACTACATCTACACTAGGGCACCCATACCATTGGGCGTGATAACCATTATAAAATGACTTATAAAATTGCCTGTTGGTGGCAGATTTCACCTGTTAGTAGCTGTGATGTTAAATTCACCAAAATGGCTTTGGTGACAATTTTTGTCGAATGTAGCGCGGTTGTTGCACCATGGCCAGATTCATTTCCCGAGCGCGTGCACGGAAAGAAATAACAATTGTGATTGAAAACAAATCTGTAGGGGATAATCAACCGATTATTGCAAACAATATTATAATTAAAAATAAAATGCTTTTAGAAGTGCGCAGCAATGGTAAATCAGTCTGATGTATTTTGCGCAGTTCATACTTATTTTCCACACGCTCTCCTATAATTGTTTTTAATCCACTTCGATAGGGGCTGTTTACGTTACGTAAGACAATCTTCGGGGTTTTACAACCCCCTTCCCACCATGGTAAGATTTTTTGTATGGAATTAAAAAATAAATTGTATGGCGCATAAGAAATTTCAAACCCCCCTCCTCCCATAAACCCTTACGTAATTAATGGACGGCCCCATACCGTCGATCCGCCCCCAAACCGGATGGCGTACACTCAGCTCCCCGCAATTTGTAAATATGAATTGAGCATTGCTCATCATTCATGTACGTGACGTATATATGATATATGTTACAAATATGTTAATATCTTAGTTATGGTGCTAGAGGAATTCTTGAAAATCTATTGAGATTCTTTCAGAAAACTCTTCTGAAATTATTATATGTAGTTATTTACCTGATCGCTCTGTGGTTCTTCCAATAACCTCCTTGGGACTTCCTATTGGATTATCCCGGAAAACCCTCTTGGGTTTTACAATATCCTTTCAGGATTCTTCCGTAAAATTTCATTATAATTCTGCCGAAAATGATTTTGTGATTGCTTTCCAGTGGAATGGAATCTATTTTAAAAATCTGGGTTTCTTCTGGGTTCGGGGATTCTCACTAAATTCCTCGCGATTTCTTCTGGAAATCCATCCGAAATTGTTGTTTAAGTCCTTCTGATATTTTCCCCGAAATCCTTCAGTAGTTCTTCCGTGAATCTCTTTGAAACTTCTTCGAATATCCCTCTGAGATTCTTCCAGAAACTGGTCTTAGATTATTCTGATTCATCTGGAATACTCTCGGAAAGACGCCTGAGACTATAATGAAAAATTATATTCTTTCACTTCACTTTCTTCCCTGCAAATTCTTGGGATTCTTTCGGAAATTCCTCTGGGATTCTTCTGTTAATCCCAATGGAATTTTTCCAGAAATCCACGTGGAATACTTCCGAAAATCCTGTTAAGAAACTTTCTCTTTCAAATTTCTCTGAAATTCATCCGAAAATTCCTCTGAAATTATTTGAGCCTAAATCTTTCTGGAGTTCTTCTGGGCATCGGAATTATTCCAGAAAATATTCAAGAAAACTTCTGGATGTCTGTGAATCTTCTTTCAATCTCTCAGTGATTCTTTCAAAATAACCTCTTGCATTCTTTTGGATATCACTGTAGAAACATTCAAAATCCATTTGTAATTCTTATGGAATTGTTTTAGATATTTACGAGGGGGACGACACATCCAGATGTTTTAGATTATTAGGATATCTTAAGACAATCTTTGCGATGGCCTTTTATCTTTTTGCAGTATGTTATCTTGTTTCATCCGTGACAGTTTATTAAACATCTTTATCCATCTTCAAAAATTTAGCTTATATTTCCGAGCGTATTAACGGATTGACTCAGTTTTCGTCGATCAACAACAAAGAGGGAGCACGCAGCTGCATCATCGGTGGAATGTTTCTCCTGGGTTTGCTAATGGTCCGGAGTATGTCCCGGATTCAGCAGGATACTGATCATCGGTTCCATGGTGCGACGGGTAAGGATGGATAGGACGGATACCTTGACGGAGGCATAGTACACGAGACTGCCAAAAAAGCTGAAGAACAGAGTATGGGATTTTCTGAGTTTCTTGACGTAAGCGGTTCCTGTACGATTAAATCGGTAATAATGCTGTTTGAATCCTTCGAAATTAGAAGTACCGGGTACCCCCGTTGGTTTGACCACGTTTAATCTGAACACTTTTTAATTTGTACCCCGCTAATTTGCACATCGTTCAGATTAAAGATGGTTCAAACGTCATTTAGCTCATGGAACGGAGTAAAGTGGAATGGAACGCTGGGAAACGGAACGCAGAATCAAAACAATACAGTGGAAGAGGTTAGGGTTCATTCAAATATTATGTAACGCAAAATTTGCCAATTTTGGACCCCCTCCCTCCCCCACGTAACAGCTTTTGTATGAAAAATTTTAAATTTTTGTATGGACCATAACACTAGGTAAGACCCCCTCCCTCCCCCTGTTGCGTTACGTAATATTTGAACAATCCCTTACCAGAAACACGTTTCTAGCAGAGTCTATGAATGGAGAGTTGCGCGAAGAGGCTTCTTTGAATGGTTGTTCTTCTTCGTCTTCGAAAATAGCCCCTATCTGTTTTGCTGGTCTGCTCGATAGGTAGACGGTTTGACAGTTCGATAGGTAGATTTGGTTTCACTCTTCGCGCAACTCTCCATTCATAGACTCTGGTTTCTAGGATGACTAGATGACAGGCATGATGACGAATATGATGATGATCGGACACGATGAAAGACGAAGCTTGACGGATCGATGACGCAAAATCTTACACACTAACATTAATATGGTTGAAGATCTACACTAAATTACCCATTTACTCCGACAAATTTGGCTGCATGCTTTGCCTCGACAATTCGAATTCCCTAATCACTTGTTTTCCGCATATAATAATGGGTGATATGAATAAAAAACGTTGAACTTTACTACATGTAGCATCTACTCAAAAACAAAATCCACAAAGTTTACTACACTTTTGGTATGAATAAAAAACTTTTCGAACATGTAGTACTTACTACTTTCGAACATGAGCAGTGACTGAAGCTGCACGTTAAGAAATTTCCATTCAGAGTGCAGAGTGATTCTACACGTAAATCTATTACAATCTATTCAGAGTGACGCTTAAAATTAATACAATCATGCATATGAAGGAAATGCATGGAATCTAATCGATTACGCGACAATTTGCACAAAATCATGAAGGTGCTGTAATTTGACAAGTTTTGTAGTGTAATTTTACGATAAGTCTGGTATTCTCTTTATGTTCATGATTTTATGATGATGGTACATCAAAGAATTTTCTGAGTGGTTTTCGGTCTTCGCCAACGCCAATGATTGATGATTTTTTTTTAAATATTAGCTTAACATCTATGAAGTCATCTTGAGACTACAGCTATCAAATTAGGAACCACATATTTTCTAGCACCAGTACTGAGAATTCTGGTGAAATTGCGGTAGAATTTTGATGCTCCTCATGTGTTTTCTTAACAGCATGTTGAATTCCGGAAGTTCTAAGTGTTTCTGTGATATTCTCGTAATTTTGGTGGGGTTTCTGATAGTATCCTTGGAATTTCTAGAACTTAGTATGTACAGATTTTTATGGGATAGTAGTCCCATTGGTAGTCGTTAAAATTCAATGAGGATCTCCCCTAAAACACCAGGGTTCCCTTTGAAATTATTTAAAAAAATCCAATTAAAATCTATAAAATATTTACCGACATTCAAAAGGTTTATATTGAAGCTTGCTATTTGCTTTGAAATTCCAACGGAACTGGAGACCAACGGAATCTTAAAAACCTTTAATATATTTACAATAATTACAAAGATTAATTTTCAGAATATTCACATAATAATGCGCAGGAATCCCACCGGAATCTCATAGATTCTAACAGAAATACCGTCTCAAAGATACCCACAGAATTCAAAGAGATTAATAACCGGAATCCCATTCCCACCCCAATTATAGAGTTCTAACAGATTTATAATATTTCCGCAATATTCCTAGAGTGGCTTTTAAAATTCCAGAATTATCATTAAAAATCCGACATCCCTATTGAAATACCAAAGTTCCTACAGGAATTCCGGAATTCCAAAGGAAATCTGAGAATCTGAGATGTTAGAATTTAGACGTAAAATTCAGAATTACATTATAAATTTCTGAATTCCTACCGACATCCTAAAATTCCTAGGAAATAGCATAATTCTCGTAATGCCAGAATTCACACGGATATTACAAATTGCTACTGCCGGTAAACTTACCGGAATCTCAGAATTGGCGGGGCGAATGTTTTCGTAACCTCAGAATTCCTAAGCAAAACTCAAAATACCTTCCGAAATATCAAAACTCATATCGTTTTCCCATGATTTTTTACTCAAAAGTAAATTATTCCAACCAATTCCGCAATCTCAAAGCATGTGTAGCAACCTCTGAAGCTAACTACCAGTAGCTTTGTAGTAAATGCTACCTTTATTCATAGCAATGCGTTGTTTGTAGTATGTTCGAAAGGTGTAGAAAGGAAAATGACACAAACATGTTCCACTCGTGTTCCACATATAGCGTTTACTACCGAGAATGTTTACTACATTTTATTCATACGGCCCAATATTTTTGTGAATAAATATAAATAAATATGAAAAACAATCTATAAAAATAAATAAACAATCTATGTAAATAAATGAACAATATAAATAAATAAGTGTATATGAAATATATATATATATATATATATATATATATATATATATATATATATATTTAAATAAATGTATAAATATATGAATAAATAAATGTATAGAAAAATAAATAAATAAATGAATTAAATAAATAGAAGAATAAAAAAATAAATAAACTACCGTCGGAGTAAACACAAACAAATATAAACAAAGAGACTTCAACCATTGTACTACATTCAAGATATTTACAATATATATATATATATATATATATATATATATATATATATATATATATATATATATATAAAATATACAAATATTTTATTGTGACCTCAAATTGAGCGGTAACTGAATCGGAAATAGCAGCGGAGAATACGGAGCTCGAAAAATACCAGTAATGCATTTTGTAACCTATTCTCAGTCCGTATCTTGGTGTATGTTGTGAATTGGTAAAAGGTCTCATTACCCATAAATACAAATTTTATTCATTATCAAATTCGGCTTTCATTTTACAATGTATCAACAAAACTACTAGGTTTTTCGCTTTCTGGGAGCTAGGGGTCCCATGGATTCCATCACAGATTTTTCCGGTTTAACTATGCTAAAGGCCTTACTACCGGACATAAAATCAAACTTTAAGCCGGGATAGCGAAGCTTGCAGGATTGAAAAGCTGCTCCTTAAATAATAGAATGGTAATAAGTATAATTTCCCAGAAGTGAGTATTTTGCTTGCCGTTCTGGAAACAAATAGCTAGCTGTTACTTACTTTTTACGCAAAGACTCACAATCTTTCCACCTAGCTTGATTTATATCAGAATTGAAAGTACCAACAATGAAAATTGCAACCGTTGCTACTGTTTACAAAAACCCGTAGCACCACGCTCCCCATATCAACATCATCATTGATTCTCCTTCCACCTATTCACATCTTCTTGCATCTCATCAATCTACGCGCACCGTTCAGCAGAAGATGTCAGCGTATGAAGGACGTCAAATCTAGAATAATGCAATGATCTAAACAATCGGATTTTATCCAAACGTGCATATAAGCGGTGATCTGTGAGTGTCGCTCGGATATTTACGAAAACCTTTGAACAATTCCTTTAGAAATCTCCCTGATAATATTTTAGTGATTTCTTCTGGAAATCGACCTGGGATTCTTCCGGAAATCCTTCTATAATCCCAAAGCAATTTCCAGACGAATTTTTAGAAGGAAAATTTTGACAATTCTTTAGATATTTTTCAAGGAATCTCAATGTAATTTCTGGAAAAAATATCAGAACGATTCACGGTTGAATCTCACGAAAATTTCCGGAAGAATTCTTGAATGATATCCGGAAGAATTCCAGTCGTATATCCCAATGAATCTCAGCAGGATTTACGGAAGAATCCCAGCAGGAATTTTTGGAAAATTCCAGCAAAATTTGTGGAAGAATCTCCCAAATATATTTTGGGATAACATAAATTACAAAGGGAGTATTACAAAGAATTCCCGAAAGAATCCTAGAAAGAATAATCACAGAGTTTTATTGAAAAACATCAGCATGCTCCTGGATCCTAGAGGTAATTCGGGAAGAATTTGTGCAGAAATCCTTCAAAAAAAAAAAATCTAGTAGGAAGGATTTAAAGGATTCTCATAAAGATTTCCGAAAGAATCCCAGAAGGTTTTCCGAAAGCATCCTAGAAAGATATCCGAAAGAATTTCAACAGGTTTTTTGGAAGAGTCCCAGAAGTATTTCAATGATATTGACGTAAAAATCGCAGTGGAATTTCTAGAACAATTTCATAAAGATTTTCGGAAGCATCCTCGAAAGTATTCAAAAGGATTTTCGAAAGCACATTAGGTGATTTCCGGAAGAATATGTTAATATAATAGGATTCTCATAAGAATCCCAGAAGTATTTCAGAAAAAAAAATCAGTGTTATTATCAGTGAATTTCTAATAGTAATTTCTAGTACTTTTTTTTAAATCCTTAAATAAACTTTACCCATATTTGGGTATACTAATCTTAGCGTGTAAGAAACCAAGCTTATCAATGACATCACTTACGTATCGCTTTTTACTTACACACATCCATCGTCTCTCTTGCGTAACATCTTTTTGACTCTCATAGGCCAGGGGAAGTGGTTCACCTAGAGTGAATTTATAGTAGAGAAAAAGTAGATTTTCTATGAAAATTGACAGGAAAATGAATGACAAGTTCAAGCCTATAGGCCAGGAGAAGTGGATGAACTTGTAATTCATTTTCCTGTCAATAAATTTTCATACAAAATCTACTTTTTCTCTGCTATAAATTCACGCTAGGTGAACTACTTCCCCTGGCCTGTTGAATTTGCTCGATTGGAACCACGTTTGACGGTTCAATTGGAACCTCTGGTTTCAGAATTCGCGCCATATAAACAAATTCTCTGGCTAAGGCCACCCCTATTAGAAAAAAATTAACTGTTTCATAAAAATATTCATATATTTATTTTTTTATTTCTTCTTGTTAACATGATTTTTATAGGATGTGCGGCATGAGCTTGAATTAAAGGAAGAAAAATATGGAGTGTTACAACAAGAGTTGGCAGAAATGACTTTTGAAGGCATCACGGAAGAAGAAATTGCCAATTTAAAGCGTCAGAAGATGGAACTGCTGCGTAGATGTAAGGAACAAGAAGAAGATCTTGATGAAATGGCTGCACAAATCCAGGTATATTCAATATTTTTAAATAGGTAGAAAAAATAAAATTGAAAGATAAAAATGAAACGTCACACAACTCCAAATAGGGAAACACGGGACAGCAGGGATGCCAAGTCAATTTTTCAAAAATCTTGAAGATTTTGAAAATTTGTCTGGAAAAGTCTGGATTGCTCATACCGTATATAGAGAACCTTACAAATTATTTACAAAACCTTACAAATTCATTTCAAATTTCATATAAATCTTCCAGATTCTTGTGATATGGGGCCTCAAAAATCTGGAATATTCCAGACAAATCTGGAAGGTTGGCAACGCTGCGGGGCAGTATACCTTCAATGTTGCCTTCAGGTTACTTTTAATTCACAGTCGATAATTTTCAACCGATTTGTGGTTTCGCATCGTAATGATTGCATTAAACATTTAATGTTTTAGATTAGCATTTGCAAAGATACAGGGGGTGTCCATTCTGCCCTCGGTACCCCTATATCGGGACCAACCTCTTCTTCTTCTTCTTTCTGGCATTACGTCCCTGGGGCAATGCCTGCCTCTCAGCTTACCCAAGTAACCACAAGTATTATATTATTGCATGTAATCTACCGCATAACAACTATAGAGAGGACATTGTAGCTGGTTTTTCTAGAAATGCTTTCGGAAGCATACCCTTAAAAAAATCTTGGAGTTCGGTACCTATATTGATATGATCCCGGACATGTTTCTAATTGGCCACCTCTCCCAGGAAACCTATAATTTACTATAGATTGGTGAGTGCAGTTAATGGCTCTGAATATGGACCTGAAAGCATCATCTTAAAGTTTGATCCCCAGTTGGATATGATTTTGGATAATGTATGCATGATTGTAAATACAAACATGACTGACCATATTTTCACGAACCAGTTTACGGAAATGACCATAATTTGGAAGATTTGCAACGAATCTTAACGCAATCTTCTTTGAAAATTGTAAACATCTCACCACATCGCACAAAAATACAAACGACAGAATAAACGTAAGTTGGACATGACAATGGAAAATCCGGGGCAACTCCGGTGTCCAGAGGCCAATATGCATGGCCAAGCAAATTACTGAAACTAGACCAAAATTGTCGTCAAATGTATCTGGATACATCCAATTTCCTCAATTTTTCTAAAAGTCATAAGCATTTATATTTAGGCAAAATTTTGCCTATCCCCTGTACCTGAGGCTGTCCATAAACCACGTGCTCATTGAATTTCCAGATCACCCGTCCTTCCCCTCTCGTGGTATTTTGCTCACACATTTTTTTAATTGGTATGGACCGTGATCTTCGACCAAAAACCGCCCTCATAAATAACAACGCGATTTATGGACGGCCCATATATGTAAGTAATAAAAATTCTAACGAACTTTTCTCAATTTCATTGTAGATTTTGGAGCAAGTTAAGCTACGTCTAGAAATGTCCTTAGAAACTGTCCGAAAAGAATCTCGTAAAGAGACTCAACAACGCGAAGATGAAATTGAGGAAATACGCAGTAATTGTTACAAAAAAATCAAGTCATTGGAATGCCAACTAGAGCAAGAGCACGAAGAACGAACCGTAATGTTGCGAGAAAAACATGAACTAGAAAGGCGTCTAAGATCTATTGAAGAAAATGAAAGAGCAGAACAGGTAGCAGAAGAAACAGTAATACAAAAGTTAAAGCGTGAATTAAGGAAAAATAAGGCCCTTCTTCGTGATGCACAATGCCAATTGGAGTCTATTAGAGGTGATTCTGTCCTAAAAACTCAATTGCGTCAATTACGGCATCAGTTAGAAGATGCTGAATTTGCTCGAAATGCAGCTATGAAAGCACGTAAATTGGCAGAAAACGAGCTGCAAGATATACAGCTGGTCCTTGAAGAAACTCAACGAGCACGTGTGGATGCTGAAGAAAAATATAATTTAAATTCACGTGAACGGAATGAACTTCAGGCTCAAATAGATGAGAATGAAGAAGAAATGGCTGAATTGATGAAAAAATATAGCGCCACTATCAAACAGCTTAGTTTCGATCAAAGCATAATAGCAGACTACGAGATACGTGTTAATGAGTTGGAAGCAGAAAAAAAGTCTCTTAAAGAGAATATTACGGAGTTGACATCACGATTATCATGCGTAGAAAACATGGGCGAATCTTCTACTAACATTCAAGGGAAACGTCTGGAACTACGCATCAAAGAACTAGAATCACGTTTAGAATTCGAACAAGCAACACGCAATAGACTTGAAATGCAATTAAATCGTCACAAAGATTCTTTCGAAAAGGCTCAAAATGAACTGAGTCAAATTCGCAGCAATGAAATAAATGCACAAGAAGCACTGAAAAAATCACAAAAAACAATTCGTGACTTACGGGAAGAATTAAGCATACTAACAAACAAAGAACAAGAAAGTTCTTCAAAACGAAAATCTCTTGAAACACAATTAGAATCCGTAGAGGCAGAGTGCAATTCAACTCGTGCTGATTTACGGCTAGCTTTGCAGCGAATATCCGATTTACAACAAGCTATGGACGATGATGCATCCTATCATTTTGGAAGGTATGTGTATTTTTTTCTCATTTACAGTGACTCAAATTCATATTTCACATCAAGTTGGTAAAACACTATCAAATTCAGATTACTTTATCAATAATGAAAGTCATAGGTGTCATCTATTATTCGACAATCATAAACTATTTCCATTTACTTTTATCTTTGGTACCATGACCCGACAGTTGTGGATCAATTAAATTCAATAAAACAACATAGAAAGTATTAAATTTTAGATAAAAGCACGAATCGTAAAGTTTAAACTTGGAAGTTAGATTAGTAAACTATGTTGTGTGTAAAATTTACCCAGAATTGCCCAAAAAATTGTTGGTTTATGAAAACATTATTATGGATCAAGTTTATTACAAATGCGGCCACACATGTGCTGTACAGTGTACACTCTAACGTACTCATTTATCGACTAATGTCGTTTTTCTTTATTTGCACCGCCTGCACCGTTTTCCCACCGATGTAGCAAAAGTTGCACCCAAACCGTTCTTTTATTCCGTAGGTAGCACACCGTTTTTACACTAGATCGCCACCGGTGCAGAAAATCCTACACCCTGATCGAGATGGGTGTAGCAGGTAATGCACTCTTTTTACCAATACATATATGGTTTTTAGCTGTCAGTGGCATCCTTGTTTTGATTGTTTTAGGTAACGAACAAACAAGATGCTTCATTTGTGCTCAATTTCGACTGCGTGGATAAAATGCATTTATTTCAGAATTGAATATTTTTATTCAGTAAAAGATGAATTATTCTAAGCATTTATAAATAATACAAACACTGCAATGAGTATAGATTGTATATGTATAATAAGGGATACTAATATGTACGAGTATGTCCTATCAGTATGAACTTTAGCAGCTTATGTCAGAAAATTGAATTCTTCTTTCAGATATTTGGATTACATGTATACCAGTAAGTGCAACATTAAAAACATTTTATTTAAGTCAAAATTTTCCGAAATTTGCGCATAGGCACCAACAAAAAACATGGGTGCCAACAACATAGAATCAGCAGCGGATGGAGCTGTAAGATCTCATATTTTAAACTGGGATCACATAATCTCTAGTACTATATTTAAAAAAAAAGTCGATTGACAAGAATCCTCATTGATTTTTTATTAGGGTTGTAATGCAATGATCGATTTGAGTTGCTCTTTTCGTATTACTACAAAAAAAAAACTGATTCATCTGTTGCACCGTGAGCTAGAAACATTGCGGAAGTATAAGAAGTTTTGGCGAAGTTATTACCCAGAGAGAGGATCGATGAAGTCAAATAAGTCTTTACAGTATTGAAATAAGAAAATTCTGAATTTTAAACATGTTTTATTACGAAACATGTATTATGGTATCAACTCCCAGGAAAAATGGATTTATTTTCAAATACCAAACATTTATTTTCGTCCACGGCATAGTAATGTTCTCAGCTAGTGCTGTAAACACCGTTAACAAACTACACAAAACACAAACGAATCTGATATTTTCGAATCCCAAACAGAAAATCATGAATAACAGCAACAGCTGATCTATCTGTTTGAAAAATGACATTTTGTTTTGATTGACGTCTTCACCAACACCATCATACGCTATCAAAACATTGCACCGAAACCGTTCGGTGCACCGTCAGGAATAATCGAAAACGACATAACTCACCATGTTACCAACACCCTTCACTCGCTCCGTCGAGGTGTGGCTCAATAGGCTAGGAGAAGCGGATGAACAAGGATGAATCTGTCATTCAAATACTTGTCAAATTCTATACAAAATCTACTTTTTCTCAGCGATAAGTTCATCCTTCATTCATGCAAGGTGAACCACTTCCCCTAGCCTATGCATAGGCCAGGAGAAGTGGATGAACTTATCATTCATTTTCCTGTCAATTTTCATAGAAAATCTACTTTTTCTCTACTATAAATTCACTCTAGGTGAACCACTTCCCCTGGCCTATTGAGACAGACCCTTAGCATCGGTCCACGCACGAGTTCAATTATTTGACGTTTGAGCGGTGCCGACAGCAGCAACACGGTATAATATAATCGGTATCACAACTACAGACAAGAGGTTTCATACGCTGCTTATACCGTCCGGATTTTGATTCACCACGGTGCACCTCAAATAAAAGCCCTTGAGTTGCCCTACAAAACTTCATTTTTAGTTTTTTGATCTATTTCGGTTGACAAAATATAAGTCGATTTAAAAAAAAAAAAACAAATTAAGTTTACAATAAACATGTTTTTTTTTATTTGAAACTTTTTTTTATCCAAATACCATGTTTATTTTGAATTTCATATAACGTTAAGTAAACATGCCAAATTTCATACAAATCCGTGCATTTATATTATAGCTATAAGCAGAATCAATTAATTCTGTATTAAAAAAAAATCATTAGTGGTTATTTTGTACCACTTCCCCCTAACATAAAATCTGAAATATTGCGAAATATCTTCTTTTATATGGGAAATCAACTCCTGTAAATTTCAGCTCGATCGGAGAACATCAATGCAACCTCTCTATGCAAGGGGGTTGCGGTACTCGCAAAGTAACTCAAGTTCAAACACTACCCCGAAAAAAAATTTTATTTAGTTTTTTGACCTAGTTCGGTTGGCAAGAAAAAAATCAATTTGAAAATCACTAAAATTTTTATGAAATCTTGTTTTTCTCGATTTGAAGTACTTCAAAAATTCATATACCATGCTTATCTTAAAGATTATATAGCGTAGAGTATTCATGCCAAATTTCAATATAATCCGTGTACTTTTACTAAAGTTATATCAGTTTTTGTGATTTTGCATGTTCAGTGACATGAAATCATTGGGGGTCATTTTGTCCCACTTCCCCCTAATATAAAAATCTAATATTTTGCAAAATATCTTCTTTTATATAGAAGAACGATCCCTGAAAATTTCAGCCTGATCGGAGAACATCGATACAAGATGGGGTTACGGCTCTCGCGAACTGGCTCTTAAAGAGTATCCTTTAAATAATGGGTATTTTTCACTCTTGGTTTTCAAAACAAAAAAATGGGTAATAAAACCTCACTTTTTATGAATGCTGCCGCAGATTGAGCTTTCAAGATTCAAGGAAAAGTATAAAACACTTTTAAAAACTTAAAACACAATGTAATATATTTATCATTCATATTAAAATATCAAGATTCAAGGAAAAGACAAGGAAATGTATAAAAAGCTATTAAAAACTTATAACACAATGAAATATATTTATCATTCATATTAAGATATACAAATTATACGATCCGTTTCTCTTCCCAGAAGTTCCCAAACACACTAGGCCATGCTATTGAAGATGCTGGTTCACTTTGTCTGTGCCAAAACATTCTCCTTGGAGCCGGCCCAACCCACTTAAAGACAACTTATTCTACGGGTATACAGCCGTACGTGTCCGTGTCCGCTATAGCGGACAATAAGAATATTCTAGGATTACAACACTCTTCCAAAGGGATGTTAAAATGTCTGAAACAAAGAACCGAATTATGAAGATCGTCATTCCAAAAGAATATACCGGCATTACTTACGTGTCTGTATGTGTTGATGGTTAGTTTTTTACGTTCTATTTTAGAGGCAGTACTAATATTATATGTATTAAACTATTTACTCGATGATTTCCATATTGAAAATCAACTTCTCATCAATTCCGGATAGCAGCGAGGGAAAACACAAACAATAGAGGTTGTGATGGCTCCAAACTAACATGTGCACTAATTACCCATTATTTTTACGAGAGAGGATACTTTAAAATATATACCCTTTTTCATGTCATTGAAAAATACCCTTCTTCTGACATTTCCATACTGATTAAAGAAATGGGTACATGGAACTCATTTAAAGGGTACCGTAAAACGGGGTAACTTTGATAGTTTTTTTCGAAGAAAACTTGAATATTTATGCATGCTGTTTCAAAGAATTACTATTTATATTTTTAAAACAAGTACTGACATCCTAATTATCGATTGCAGTTGATAGATTTCCGAAAGATTTATTCTGAATGGATGTACAATTTTTCATATAATCAAAAGTCGGTTTTCTGTTTTGGGGTATCTTTGATAATGGAGTACAAATCGAACAAAATTGAATGAATTACGGAACATTTATAGGGCGTTGCACACCTCTAGGCGTTTAACGCTATATGGAAATTTCTGACTTAGATTACAAAAAAGGCTCTAGTTTGTAAAAATGGTTTTCGCTTAAAGATTTGCAACCGAATTCATGTTCTACTACAACTAGGCTGTCAAGAATAAGTGACGAACTCATTATGACTTCATTAAATAGTGATTGTAGAACAGATTGTTTGTGGGCGTTGCAGAAATGCTAAAATCTCATAATTTTTCAATATTCGCATATAAATCCTCAAACGTACTTGATTCCAACGAAAATAGCTTTGATATGAAGTTTCATACCAATACTCCTTACTTTTGCATTCGTTTTGCTTAACTGATTAACAGAAACTTTGTTATTTCGATTAGTATGTTGTGGGTCTCGCACTATCAAATTTACCCGCATTATCAAAGTAACCCCGTTTTACGGTACTTTAATATTAGCGTGAAGATAAACAAAAATGCAGCGTACCTTCATTAGCTGTCAAAATACGTTGAGACCGATGCACGAGTTCACTAATTTGACGTTTGAGCGGTGCCGAATTCACTCGTTGCCATAGGCCAGGAGAAGTGGTTCACCTAGAGTGAATTTATAGCAGAGAAAAAGTAGATTTTGTATGAATTTTGACAGGAAAATGAATGACAAGTTCATCCACTTCTCCTGGCCTATGGGCATATAGGCCAGGGGAAGTGGTTCACCTAGAGTGAATTTATAGCAGAGAAAAAGTAGATTTTGTATCCACTGAAGTGGATGAACTTGTCATTCATTTTTCTGTCAATTCTCATACAAAATCTACTTTTTCTCTGACATAAATAGGCCAGGAGAAGTGGATGAACTTGTCATTCATTTTTCTGTCAAATCTCATACAAAATCTACTTTTTCTCTGACAGAAATTCACTCTAGGTGAACCACTTCCCCTGGCCTATTCACTCTAGGTGAACCGCTTCCCCTGGCGTATAAAAAACACGGCACCGCTAAAACGTCAAATAATGAACTCGTGCATTGGTTCATTGATCCATATTTCACTGTCACACGGGAGCCTTTCTTATCCACTGCGGTATTCGCGTCTACGAAGATAACTACCACAGTTGACCCTATGCGTGAAGCTCCGATTATTTTACGTGGCAAAGCATAGGAAGTCAATTTTCAAATGCTTCTAAAAATTCAAAACACTTTTTAATTAAATTCTGTTAAGTGTACGGGGTTAGACTATTGATCAACTATAGAATCAGCAGCATATTGAGAAAAAATGTAAAACTCAATACTATATGCCTATAATGTAAGCCCATCAAAAGTAGTAATCCTTTATCCTTTAAGAGAGATTCGCGGAAGCTGACATTTCTGTCAAAGTGTGAGCCAATCGAGCAGCGAGAGCTGTCAAAGTGTGAGCCAAACGAACATGCGTTATGTTTGTTTTGAACTTTTCTTGAGGAGTAATGTAATCCGCTTGAAATAATTTCGGTAAAAATAATTTTGCATGAAGCAAAAAATGAAATATTTTTCTTTTTTAAATTTTTGTCAATGCGATTTTTAGTTAGCTTGGGCTGTTTATTAGCTTGAGTATGTAATCCAAAGATCTATAACGAAACAAAATACACTTTTTAGCAATGAGGAAGTCATGTCCATGTTACAATATTATTCTCGACGCCGAGCAAATCATTCCATTTTACTTCCGCTTATCTCTCTATAATGCGTAGTATGCACCTGAAACGTAAAGCGCTCAAGTAAAATTTCTCCTTATTACCGAAGTAATTTTGACAGCTTATCCAGTATGAGCGAAATGTCACTTTTACTTGCGGAATAATTGAGCGGCACATTTTTCCGTACGGAAAAGTGACAGCTTCATTTGATTTGTACAGTAGGCGTTACCGATGTTACACTGAACTTTTGCCGTGTAATGAATGATTTGTAATTCACATGGCTACCAATCTTCATATTCTTTATTTTGAATGAAAATGGAACAATATGATGCATCCATCGTCAATTGAACGAAAATCATCCGATTCTAAGATGATCTCTTATCTATTTCCGTATGACCAGGTAGTTGAGTTATACTAATAGAAATGAATAACGTCCGAATTTTGACGGATTGTAATTTCTTCCATGCCCTGAATCGAAAATCATTCAATTATAGTCTCACATATCATACAAAACTTTAATGATCCTAGATAGAAAATCATCCTTGTTGACAGTCTTAATTTAAGTATGGCACCAGCAGCGTGCTCAGTCAGAACTTCTTCGTAAATTTTGCAGGTAATTGCATATTACGGTGTAATAATCATTATTTGTACCGTTATTTAGCATTTATTTACTCTTATAGGCTCGTTTGAACGCCGATGCCTGAACTGCATACCACTCAAGCTCGAGGATTTTGGAGAATAAATAACACTCAGCATGTTTGCGGCAGGCTGGCATCTTTTCCGGCAGTCAAGACTAAAAATTATTTACCATCACTTATTCGATATATTTCTAATAAAATTCCACGCTAAAACGTGTAAGAAATAAACTATATATAATTTTATTCTATCTCGTAATTATTAAACAGCATGCAATGGGGTTTGTTTACATCTATGAATGATGATCATTCAAATTCATCCAGTTTCTAGAGGGATGGAAATCATTCCAAGATTGGATGATTTTCATTCGGTGCGATATGTAAACAGATGATTTCAACGAAGATGAAAATTTTAGAGAAAGACGTGTGCTCAGTAGCAAGGTTGGTTTATTAATGATTAAATTTTCACTAGTTGATAGAGGATAAACAACTCCCAGTATCCAAGGTGGTCATAAAATCAACTGCTCCTTCGATACGTCTCTTCACCCCCTCTCAGTTGATGGTCTCTAATCCAATCTTTGACCGCAATGTAATTAGTGCTGGAGCAGGTAACGGCTTTGTAAGAATGTCCGCCTCCTGCCTCTGGGTTGGTACATACACGAGCTTTACTTTTCGTTCTGCAACAGCTTCTCGGATGAAGTGAAACTTGACATCAATATGCTTGACGCGTTTTGTTTCTTCCTTCTCTGCCATAGCAATAGCACCTTGATTATCCTCGTGAATTGGTACAGGATACAGTTTTGATTCTCTCCATTCTGCCAATTAGTTCTCGATATGGATGGCTACAACCTTCAGTCGATAGGCAAAGTTGCAGCTTCGTTTCAGCAGGTGTATTGACAGGTTTACAATTGTCCATTCCAAACCGCATCAGTATCTTCCGAATCAGTGCTTCTTGGGAAAAATGCATAGCACCATCTTCATCTCGTTCTATCTTGATGCCCAGAAAATGATGGAGTTCGTTCATATCTGTCATCTCGAATTCTTGTTTCAGTCTTATCTTGATTTCGTTTATCGTCCGGATATCTCCAGCAACCACAAGTAAATCATCCACGTAAATCACGATGTAGACGATCTGCCTTCCTTGTCCACGAACGTATACACAGTAGTCATGGCGGGAACGAACAAATCCCATGTTCACCAGAACTTCATTAAACCTACCGTTCCAACAGCGAGGCGATTGCTTGAGGCCGTACAGGGATTTCTTCAACAAGCATACTTCATTAGGCTGACTGCATACCCCCTCTGGAACTCGCATGTGCACCGTCTCTTGTAGAATGCCATTTAAAAACGCCGTTTTTACGTCCATTTGGTGAACCTTCAGGTCCCGATTTGTCGCGACAGCCAAAATTGTCCTTATAGTCGAAAGTTTGGCCACTGGTGCAAATGTTGCTTCATAATCGATGTGCTTCCGCTGCAGGTACCCCTTGGCAACCAAACGGGCTTTGTAGCGCACAGGATTCCCATCAGCATCAGTCTTCAATGTGAACACCCATTTACTTGGTACAGGTTTCACCGCATCAGGACACCTCACCATCGTCCAGGTTTGATTTTTCTCCAAGGACCTCAGCTCGTCATCGATTGCCTTCCTCCATTCTAACTCGTTCGGATGCCCGTCGACCTCAGCGTAGCACGTGGGTACCTGTTGGGATTCATCAGCAGCAGAAAGCGCCCTATATGGAGCAATAAAGTCAGTAAACCAACCTGGGGTCCTGCGCTCCCGACCACTAGACCTCGGAACAATCTCCTCACAGATGTTCCCATTATTCAATTGTGGTGGGAGCGCTGATGCATTTTCTTCACTGATGTTATCAGCAGTGTCCTCAAATTCATCTTCATCAGCGCTTGAAACCACTGGACTATCGTCATTCGTAGCATCGTTCTCAGCTTCAACAGTTTGTAGCACATCTTCTACCTCGACCGGTTCAGGAACAGGGATAACTTCCGGAATAACCAAATTTGAAGGCATTTCTTTCTCCGGTGTCTTGAACGGAAAACTTGTCTCATCGAATTTCACATCTCTGGCCACAAACATTTTTCTGGTTTTTAGATTCCACAGGCGATAACCAGTCGGTGCATAACCGAGCATCACACTTCGCAGACCAGTTGCATCCAATTTGCTTCTTTTTTGTTTCGGAATCCATGCAAATGACAGACTTCCAAATACTCTCAGCTTTCCAACATCCGGTTTTTCACCATGCCAACATTCAGCGGGAGTGGTATTGCTTTTCAGTGCATCAGTAGGACTTCGATTTGTTACATACACCGCGTTCAATACTGCTTCTCCCCACATCGTCTTCGGTGCTCCGGATTCTGCAAGCATTGCTCTCATTTTTTCCGCAATTGTTCTATTGAACCTTTCTGTTACTCCGTTGTGTTGAGGGGTGTATAGCCAACCGTTGATTCCACTTGGATTCCTTGCTTCGTATAATACGCATTCTGCTCGTTCGAAAAATATTCTCTTCCAAGGTCACATCTTAAGTTGGCAATCTTCAATCCAAACTTCGCCGTCGCCATGGCTTCATATACCTTGAAGTACTCGAAAACTTGATCCTTACGCTTCATCAGATAAACCACAGCAAAATGGGTATAGTCGTCGATAAATGACACGAAATACTGATACCCATCTGCCGTCTTCGGTGTAATCTGGCCACAGACATCTGTATGAACACGCTCCAAAGGTCTTGTTGTTCTCGGTCGAGTCTTGTTGAACGGCATCCGGATCATTTTGCTTTCCGCGCAGGGTTCACAAAATCCTCCCTCATTGCTGACTTCACCTAGTCCATCAACCATCTCGTACTGCTTCAGGCGTCGAATGTTCTTGTAGCTTAAGTGTCCAAATCGTTTGTGCCATAACTGCAGCTCACCTTCGGTTCCTTTCGCAAGCATTGCCGAGCCAGGCGCCAGACAGTTCATCTTCAAATAGAATAGGCTTCTACGTAACATCGCCACGGCTATAATTTCACCATCTTTCGATAGAACTGCTCGATCTGGCTTGAATTCGACCTTCACACCGGATTTCAGCAAACGCGATAACGACAGCAAATTGAATTTCAAATTCTTCACACATAGCACGTTTCCGAAGGACAGCGTCAGTCCATTACCAGCCACCTTTCCTTTCACTGTGCCTTCTTTCGTAGCGATTAGCTTCTCACCTTTCTTCGCACTTTCAATCACCAGCGGATTATCGAACTCCTTGAAATCTTGGAACAGCTCTTCGTTATACGCCATATGACGACTTGCTACCGAATCCAGGATCCATTCGATTTTCAATTCCTCGTTCAGATCCTTTCTTTCTTCCTGAGATAGTACTAATGCAATTTCTCTATCCACCGGGATGGTCGCCACTTGAGCCTTGTCGCGCCGATTCTTGATCTTCGGACATGCGAACTTTTTGTGTCCCACTTCTCCGCAAATAAAGCATTTTCCTTGAAACTTACTTTTCTCCAAGTTCCTCTCCTTGCTTCTCAAAGGCTTCGCTGCTAACGCTGAACTTGATCCATCCGAAACACCATTGACCTTGAAACCGCAGTCTCTTCCCGATCGCTTCTGCTCTTCGGCTAACAAACGCGCCTTCACCGTGTCCATCTTTAACTGATCATCTTCCAGGTTCTCCATAGCCGTTGTTACTACATCATACGACGATGGTAACGAAATGAACAGCTGGCTCACGGCATCCAATTCCGAAATAGTAGCTCCAGCTCCCTTCAACTGTCGAACTAATTCATCAAATCGGCGGAAATGGTCCATTAACGGTGTTCCTTCTTCCATCTTCAGCGTTGCCAGAGATCTTCGAATATAGGTTTGCGCCGCAAAACCCTTCTTCGCGAACGTACTTGCCAGGGAGTTCCACATTTCCTTTGCAGTGTTCTTGTCGCGCACGTACTCCAAGTGAGAATCAGCGATGTATGCCACCAGAAGCGCCTTCGCTTTTTCGTCCTTTTCCCGAAAAGCTTCCCGCTGCTGTTGTTCCGTGGGTTCATCCTTCGTGATCATTTCCTTTACGCCATGGGCCGACAACTGCGTTTCTACCCGGAACTTCCATACGTCGTATCCTTCGCCAGCAAACTGAACAATTCCTACTTTGGCTGCACTCGACATCCTTCCGTCTTCTCCGTAAATCCGTAACAATCTTCACAAACTTGAATTGAATTGATCTTCAACGGCCAGACGCTACTGGGCCCATAACCTTTAGAGAAAGACGTGTGCTCAGTAGCAAGGTTGGTTTATTAATGATTAAATTTTCACTAGTTGATAGAGGATAAACAACTCCCAGTATCCAAGGTGGTCATAAAATCAACTGCTCCTTCGATACGTCTCTTCAAAAATCATCCGGAATGTGTCTGAAAGTAGGTATGGGGCTCGGATGAGGCAAAAATCATTCAATTCGTGGCGGGAGATTTCGTTCAGTGTACGAATTCAGCTCTACTTCTCAGCAGCGTACAGCTCAAGTAATTTCGGTAGCGGAATCATTCCTTGACCGTTTCTTGTCCTATCCATTTGCACAGTACTTATGATCAGCGTACCGGCCATAAAGTATTTACATCCCCAAAACTACAAAATTGATCATCATTTATGGATAGCAAACAGTTGCACCTTGAGCACCGCCAACACATTTTCAATCGGATGGATTTTGGCGCGCTCGAACTGACAAATCCTCCGTTGTGGTGAAACTTCTTCCGTCGACGTGGTGTTGGACTGTTTTCAAAAACAGTCGAGATAAAAGCCGAGCCGGCAGAGCAATGACAGTTAATTCGTTCAAAACTTCGCTTCGGAAGTCCAACCGACGAACTCCAGATTGGTGCTGCGAAGTCAATATATTATCATACACTTTATCTTTACTTTGGTATAATTTTACTGAGTGTAGAATAAGTCTGTTGTTTTATACTTAATTGTTCTCTGGTTATAACTATAAGACAAATGTAGAATAACTTTGATAAAGTATGCTTTGATATGTAATGAAATGTGCACTGGAGTCGTATTCTGTATATAAAATGAAATTTTCAACATATTTGACATAAAGTCAAATTCAGAACATTAAAAAATAAGTTTCAGAAAATTTACTTCGAACATATTGCGATTTAAAAGGACAAATGTTGATAAAATTTGAAAAACAGATGTGCGAAAACTGCAGTTTGAATTTGATCTGATCGAGAAACATAAGCGAATATGTTCAATGTTCTGTGCTATGCTTGCAACCAAAGGGGTGTTTGAACGAACAGATTATAATGAGCCTCTGTACGTGCCATAAATTCTTTTGTTCTCATGACTTTTACTATGCGCCGTGTGTTGGTGCTGTCTCGCTCTCTCTCACGGGCAACTTGAAAACAGAGCGCACAGTAAAAGTCAAACGTTTTATAGCATGCATAGGCTCATTAAGTAGATAAGGGTTGCATGAGCCTCTGTACGTGCCATAAATTCTTTTGTTCTCATGGCTTTTACTGTGCGCCGTGTGTTGGTGCTGTCTCGCTCTCTCTTACGGGCAACTTGAAAACAGGGCGCACAGTAAAAGTCAAACGTTTTATAGCATGCAAAGGCTCATTCAGTGTTGCGATGGATCTTCTTCTCGAACAATGATCGACGCATCTTCGCGATCCAACATTCGCCAAAATTCATTTTTCATTTTTGCGTCACGAAGAGCATCGCAAAAAGCGAACGGATGCAACACAGAAGAAGCAAAATGAACACACCGATAAGTGCCTCGCGAAGCCTTTCCACTCGTAGGATTCATTTATCCACGCGCTGTTCATTCTCGTGATTCATTGCAAGGTTACTTCTTCTCGTAAAGTCAAGCAAACACTCCACGCTAAACCAGCTCCACGCAGCGCATGTGTTAAAACTACACAGAATGAGGCAACCAATGCACAACTGGCTGACTGAGTGAAAATTCTGTGTAGGTCCAACTCATTCTGTGAGTTGCCGACGTGTTGGTCTTCGGCTGTGCGGATATTGATGGAAACGGAACTGTCAATGATCTCCCGCGCGGCAGCAAACAGTTGGCTGTTGGTAAGATGGGGAGTTTTCTAGCGAAAAGCCGGAAGATGGTTGCAAATGCGAAAGTTTTTTCCCCATTTGCTTCCGCTTCGGCTATTCAAATGAAAAAAATCTTTGAAAAACATTAAAATTGGAATGTTTTTTTTTTGTTTTCAGAAGCAAAACAAATTTGTATTTGTATTTGTATTTTTTACTTCATCTGACAACTAGTGATCCTAATGAATAAATTAATAATTACTACAATAATGGAGCATTGGAAACTTATACTAAGGAAGATTACGCATACGATTTCTAAACGACAATACAGAACTATTAAAATCAAACAATAAAATTCTCTTGCAGTCGTCGGCTTATACTATTAATTGGACAGTTGCTTCCATAGAGCGTCCGTCTTGGAGATTGTCGCAAAAATTGTCGGGATCTTAATGGGCGGTGTGGAGCGTAAAGGTTCATTTGTCCAAGCAATTCTGGGCTGTCAACCTCAGCGCAGAGAATTTTGGCGCCAAAAACAGCTTGGCCGATTCGTCGTCTCTTTTCAAAGGTTCGATACCCAGTAAAGCACAGCGGTGTTCATACGGCGGTAGATGCAAAGGATCCGACCAAGGTAAGCCGCGCAACGCACACCTGACGAATTTACGCTGTACAGCTTCTATTCGAGATATCCAGATTGCTTCATAAGGTGCCCATACCACAGAACCAAACTCGAGTATGGATCGAACCAATGAACAGTATAAAGCCCTCAGTACACTCTTTGCCAAGTGTGCACATTTTTCCACACGCCTAAACTAACACTTCAATATCCACTTGACACTTTGTTTTGTCATTGTTGAGACCGATGTTTGCATGTTGGTTTATGCGTGCGGAAAAATTTGCACACTTGACAAACAGTGTACTGAGTGCTTAAGGATCGCAGACACAGTGGGTCATCAAACTCGTTGGCAATCTTGAAAATGAATCCAAGCTGGCGGTTGGCACGATCGATTATCGCCGAGAAGCATTTTGAATGTCAGGCGGCTATCAAGAATTATCCCTAAATCCTTGACTTGTTCCACTCGGTTTAACGGCTCACTGTTGATCGAGTAGTTGTATCGAATAGGGTTCTTTGATCGGCTGAAGGAGATTACTGAACACTTCGAAGCACTAACAATTAGACCTGAATGACCAAGAGGTTAAAAGGTCTCTAATAAACAAACAAACAAACAACAAACTAACCATTAGAAAATTGACTGCGCACCATTCGCAAAACAGATTCAGTTGCTCTTGTAGTTGTCGACAATCCTCAATACGACGAATGACAAGAAAGATTTTCAAATCATCAGCGTAAAATAAAACACAGCAATTCGTCAGCGGAAGCGACGCATCGTTGAAAAACAACACAAACAGCAGAGGTCCTAAGTTGCTCCCTTGCGGTACACCACATTTTGGAGAGAAAGGTGTTGCGACAGCAGATCCAATCTTCACAATCAGTTGACGGCCAGTTAAATACGATTGCAATCATTCACAGATTCTCATCGATGCTCCTAGTTTTCTCAGCTTGGCCACCAAAATGTCATGATTTACCGTATCAAACGCAGCTTTTATATCGGTGTATATACTATCGACCTGAGCGCCTCCGTCCATATTGTTAATGCAGAACAATGTATATTCACACAAATTAGTCTGCACTGAGCGCTGAGGATAGAATCCATGTTGCGATGTTGAAATATAATGTTTGCACGCCTCGATCATGACATTATGAACAACAATTTCAAAGCATTTAGACCCGGCTGGAAGCGTTGTTATACCCCGGTAGTTTTTAACATCAGTTTTACTTCCTTTTTTGAAAACAGGTTTCATGAACGATTTCTTCCATGCGGTAGGAAATTGTTGATTTCGCAGTGACAAATTAAAAATAGCTTGCAGTGGTACGACTAAAAGATCACTGCATTTCTTCAAAACGCAGGCGGGAATCCCATCTGGACCAGGTAACGTTCTGCATTTCACTCATTCAGTTTTGTTTTCCACCGTTTGCGCAAAACTGTGTACAGCCCCTTTGCACAAAATCTGTGCTGCCTGAAAAGAGGCCAATTTTGTGCGCTCGACACTCATTTTTGAGCGATGCAAGTTTAGCGTGATTGTTGCGAACCCGCATGAAGATGATCGAAATGAATATTTTCCTGCTCTTCGCGAAGAGCAGGCAGCGTGGATCGTACCGTTCACATTACCGAGTGATGGAAAATCACCCGATGATCCCGTCGGGAGAAACAGCGATCCGAAAATGAAACACGAACGAATGAAGTGCCCGAACGGTTGTTTGTGTTTGTTCGCAGATTCTGTTTTGATGCCTACGAAAATTCATCGTGCCTCGCGTTTCCGATCGTTGTTCAGCAACATTGGTTGCATTACCAGAAAACAAGGAAGTTATTACCAATTTCAAGCAAAGAAATCTTCTGTTCCCCGTCGTACATCGCATTTCAAAGTGTTGGTCCCACTATGGAACCTTGTGGGACTCCAGCCGTTATTCTTTACTCCTTCGGGCCGGCGTCGGTTTCATACACTCAGTACACGGTTTTGGAACCCGCATTCTCAGCAGCGCTGTGACAATGGCCTCCCAGCTGGTGCTGTTGAACGCGTTCTTCACATCTATCGTGACCACGACACAGTAACGATCTCTTCTACGCTTTTGTTTCAATACTTTCTTGGCCCTCCCCAGCTTTGTCTGAATTGCGTCCACCGTCGACTTTCTTTTCCGGAATCCAAACTGCCTTTCTGAAAGCCCGTTCTTGCTCTCTGTGCATTTCATCACCCGTTTCGAGAGTTTACCGAGTGTATCCAGTAAACACCCAAGTAACCATGCTGCTCACCACACCACAGATTACTGTCTCTTTAGGAAATCAAATTGTTCAAAAGTGCGATAAGATTAGAGATTTAGGTGTCATATTATATTCTAAACTTACCTTTACTGATCATTATAATACGATTACCCATAAAGCAACAAATATGTTGAGCTTTATTAAGCGTTTTAGCTACAATTTTAGGGATCCATATACGATTAAAACCTTGTACATTGCTTATGTAAGATCAGTTCTAGAATATTGTAGTATTGTGTGGTCTCCGCATATAAAAACACATGGTGATAGAATCGAATCAGTACAGAGCAATTTCTTTTATATGCCTTACGCAAATTAGGCTGGACAACGTTTCCACTGCCATCATACGACGGAAGAAGTTTCACCACAACGGAGGATTTGTCAGTTCGAGCGCGCCAAAATCCATCCGATTGAAAATGTGTTGGCGGTGCTTAAGGTGCAACTGTTTGCTATCCATAAATGATGATCAATTTTGTAGTTTTGGGGATGTAATATCGGTTCTACCGGACAGAGATGAACTGAAAGTGTATCAACATGCCTGTTGTTAGCAAGCATGTGATCCGGTAGATCACCGAATGACCGATATTATATAAAACAGAAATATTTTCTTTGGATGCCACGATGAGGTAACACACGACCTTAAGTTCGTTGATAAAGAAGAGGAAATTAAGCGAAGTTCTCTTCCTGAATTTTATAGGGATGCACAATATGCATATAAACGGTGTGTATAAAGGTACTCAAGATAAAGTTTCCATTTGATTCATGTGCCGACCTACATGTTTTTTTTTTCAATGTGGGTTTGCACATACATAGTATGTGCGAAATTAATGGATTATCGCCAATCATTATTTTCATTGAAATTATTATTACTTCATATGAAATCCACTATCCAAGCACATACTTTTCAAAGGCATTTCCTACCTCTTCATTGCCATATGGTGTGGCCGGCCACATTGTAGGGTCATGCTTTGGGAATAGACCCTCGACGATGACTCTCAGCTTGTCCGCATATGTTTCGGCCGGCGTCGACGGGCCCTTGACCATCGCCCTTGTCAGCTCTACAGCATCGAGATCCTGGTTATCGCTGTGTACACGAAGTGCTTCAACGAAAAGGTCCTTGTCGAAGGCCTTCTTCTTCCATAGTCGATAGTCGTGTAGTCGCGTCGCCAAATGGTATAGCGGATTGCCTAATGATCGCTATGGGTAAACTCCTCACTTACCCTCCAGTTTATGTTGCTACATCATGTAAGATCGATGATCGATGCTCGTCCGTTTTTCCTAAATGTGCTAACGGTACCTTCATTGCACAGCTGTAGATCTAGCTTTTCAGGGCTTCCAGTAAGCTGTAATCTCTGGCATTGGTTACCCTGCTACCCCACTCCACGGCCCATGCATTGAAATCTCCTCCAATTAGTACTGGCTTCCGACCGACAAGCTTCTTTGGTGCTAGAAACCACTTTTTGGATGGGGAACCTACCCATCACGTGTATCGCCCCGCTATTCCCGTGCTGCCCGCCACCCAATTGACATAATCGAGCGGTTAGTTGCCACAACAGTTGCTGTGCAGTGTCGCAATAATTCAAGTTGATCTGCGTTACTTCCACTACCGTCGTGATGCAACGCCTTCTTATACGCACGACACTCAAAACCGCCCGTTACATGGGCGTTTCCTTCCTCCGGTTTACAGAGTAAACACTTTGGTCGCTTCGTGCAATCTTTCCCGAACTGCCCTTCCTCCCCGCATTTCCTGCACAACTCGGATCAGTCGGAACCGTTACAGATTGCCGCCTGATGTCCGAAGTCTATGCACTTGAAGCACCTCATAGGTGGCCTCTCGGCTCGGAAGACGAGTCTTCATCCAATTTTCACCTTTTCATTCTCCACTAGTTTGTTGGCTGCGGTCACTGGTAGCCGAATCGTCGCTAACTGTGCGCCATCGTACGACTTTGAAAGTATGATTGTCATGGCCACATCTCCAATATCGCACTGTGATCGCAACTCCTGTTGGATGTGATCTCGTCCAGATGTCTGCTCTCAACTGACCACTTTCTCAGCGGCATAGTAATTTCGTTGGGGCGTTATTAATTTGTAAGAATAATAAGAGATTGCGTTCTCGCTATCCTCTTGCTTCTGTGCGGTCAAGACAACAAATACAGCGCCAGCGACGTCGCTGTAGGTGCTGTCTTGACTGCACAGAAGCAGGAGGATCTATCTGTTTGTATAGTTAATTCCTTCGTAAAATTTAGACCAGCTGTTCTTCAATTGCATATGAATTGCATATGATTATATAAATATAATTTCTATTCTGAAATCGGCCTTTATAGATCTCTCGATAGGTATTTCATCCTTATGCTTTTTTTCTTAAAAAATATGGAATTCCTTAACATACTTTGCCTGAGTCTTCGATATTTTTTTACCAACTTGTTTTAAAAACCTTGTACCTTGTACGAATACGAATTTGAGTCGCTATACATACTAGTTAAGAGGAAAATAATCATCATCGTTTTACAAATTTTCCAACCCAATTTTTTTTGCTCAAAATGGAAGTAATGCTCATGAAAATCTATTATTGCATTGCACTTGCTATCTAAAATACGATGCTAGATTTTCATAAAGATCGCTTGAAATTTGAACGAAAAAACTGGTTTTTAATTTTTGATGATTGCTGATGATTGAATGATGGATTCTTGAGCCTTAAACATATTTGAATATTTTCAGTGACACCGATGATTCAATGGATACGGAAAGTGGTTGCTACAATCACAGTTCAGTTCATGTTGTGATGGATCCGAAGGAAACTGGAAGTTCTGTAGATATTAGTTGCAATGATGGTGATTCGCCCATATATACAAAAACGAATAGTAAAGAAAATTAATCAGGGCACGTTATCTTCGTTCTGCAGGCTTTCATAATAATTCTAGTGATAGTTAGGAGTTATAATCGAGCAGTTAACCTGGATTTATTCTTGCATGCCAAGAATGATTATACAGATCATGTGATACACATAGATCGTTGATTCGTTATTTTGCAAGGTATATCGTGTATAATGTATAGCGACACCAGTTGGAAGCCGGTATCATCGACAATCGATTTTTCTAAAAATCTATGCGTTGAACCTAACGTCGGGCATAGTGCGCTGTGCGGCGGATTTGGTGGACTACCCAGCGCACCTTGCCCGACGTTGCTCCGACGCATAGGTTTGGAGAAAATCCGTTCTTTGCGTGTCGAAAATTCCGGTTTTCAACTGAGTGAATAATATTATTCCTTGATTGCAATCATGGGCCGATCTACCGTAAAGTGCCGTAACTCAGCGCAGCTAAGATCCTAATTTCGCGCATATAAAAAAAATGTATAAGAAATCAAAAATTATAATTATTGGTAATTTTATGTAGATCTGTAATGTATTATCATCATATAGCAAAATGGATAAATGTCGAAACTTTCTCAATATGTGTTTATGAAGTTTTGCGCGAAAAGCGCTGAAATAGGCCACTTTGCTGTAGCTTTCAGAGCTAAAACAACGAAAACAATTAAGAACATGAAGTAAAAATCTGTCTTGTTTTGCTTAATAATTTTCTTTTTATTGTCTTATTATTTTATGTTCCGAAATAGGCCTATTCACATGACGTCTCAAATCAGCTGATCGGGAAGCACTTTGACAGTTCTTCTATGAAAATGACAGGCCCGTGTTAGCACCGGTCCTCCACCGATGTAAACAAATGCATAGACGGATCTGTCACATGAAAAGGCCTATTGCATCAGTTCTTTTCCAATTAGCCATTTTATGAGACGTTTAGAATCATATGTTTTTTGTTTGTTTACCAGCTTTGAAACTTGCTGGCGGGCCCATTTATTTCAGGGTGGGTGTACGGCTATCAACTACAAACAAAGCTCGCCTAACAATCATTCTCACGTTGGCCGGCCCAAACAGCATCATCTCTCACGCGGGCCGAACACGCGGGCCATGTCAGGCAACAAATGCTGATGCTTTTCAACACCCAAACAGCGGGATGTCTAGCAGCGTTGTGAGCCACACGAACACACCCACAAAACATGAACGGTAGGCGCACCTCGTTGCGTATAACAACACCCCCCCCCCCCTCTTTTGATTTATTTATGTTTCTTCTAGCGCCTCATTCAATAATGGCGCGCAACGAGCTTTTCAATCTTCTCCAGTAAACATAAAATCAGCAGGCAGGGTAGAATTTATTTTATTTACTGGTAACATCAGACATGTAACCGCGTAGAAAAATAGCCAGAAAGAGATGAAAATGTCATCACCAACAAAAACGTTACCAGCGCCATTCACATATCATGCTAGTTTTTAAAACATGAACAATAGTCCATTTTTTACGAGACGTTTCTGAACAGCTGATCGCTTATTTTATGAATGAAATTTTGACAGTAGGCGGTGTCGTAACCTGTGAAAGTAACAGCAATATCAGTGTTGTCGTTTCGTAAAATGGACTATAGAGCTTAGTGACATTTGAACACACGTAGACTAGCATACGCTCGTCATACACAGTTTGTTTTTGTTTTCCTCAAAGAAACTTGCACACACTTTCCAGTCTCATCAAAATGCAAATGGAAATATTACCCAATTTGAAAAATTTACACCCGGTTTCTGGGTGTTTTTGGAGACTGAGTGCATATTGTTCACAACTACATCTACACTAGGGCACCCATACTATTGGGCGTGATAACCACTATGAGCGGCCCGCCAGAAAACGTCAACCGACTGTCTCGAAAAATGGCTTATACAAATCAACAACTTTGACTTCTTTTGACACAATTCGGCTCTTCCGTGGGATAACCCAAATTAGGGTTAACTGACATCTATCATTCAGTAGGTAGTTTCCATTTGACAACAGCAAAACAAACAACTCAGTGCAAAAAAAATCTACCCAGCGTTAGCTTTCGAAGTCTCCGTAGTGGGTAGAAACAACTTAACGTTAGGTAAACTCGAAAGAATCAAAATTTGGCTTATTCCATTGAACTTCGACGATGGGTCGGCGCATCTCTCTCTGTTTTTGACAACATTGCTGTTGCGAGGAGGCAAAACAACCCAACCGTGGGTAAAAACTAAATGCAGTTTACCCAAATTTGAGTAAAAAGAACTTATTTTTTGGGTAATCTGATTTCTTCGTGTAAGCCATTTTACGTGACGTTCCAATGACAGTTTTTGGCGGGCCGCTCGAGCATGTTATTGTTATTGTTTACATCGGTTTAGTTTTCTGTAGTATTTTTACTTGCGTTGAAAAAACAAGCCTGTCTGCAAATAGAAAATGCCTCCAAAAAGAACCCCGAAGAACATTGCTGCAAAACTATTGAAACTGCGGTTACCGGATCAGGTAAAATCACAGTACATCATAAAAGTGATTGAATTTAAATATCGCTTTAGATTTCGTCAATTTGAGCAGCTACGCTGCCGGCCTAACCGCAGCGATATAGGCGCAAGATTTCGAAGATCGGAAGAGATCCTTATCTACTGGTGACGAGTAGAAATGAACTACCTGAAACGGTTACTTATGAATCAATCATAGACTACGCGCTGCATGCAAAATCATCATACACTGACTGGTGAAAGCTTGGCGGTGGAAGCAAAACAGCGTTTTGAAAGCGGGATGGTGAAACTAGTGGAAGGAGTCCAACTAGGTGAAATGCATGTAGTTCGTGGAAAGGTAAGGTTTCTGTTATTTTTTTTTTATAAAAATTGTAATGTAAAACTGTTTAAATTTTTGATTTAAGGTGATGCATTCGATGAGCATGTCTGAACCAAATTTAACTCCGTGGGTCATCATCAAGGCACATGAAATCACTTGTGCACATTGTGATTTCGTAGCTGGAATAGGAGAAGTCTGCTCTCACGTTGGAGCACTATTATACTACCTCACGAACATTCATCATTCCTCCCTGGCAAGGCAAGATTTAGACATATCTGTCACCGATGTAGAGCAGCAATGGGGATGGCCAAGCAAAACGTTGCGAGAGAATCTGCAACAACCGCTTCAGGATATAGACTTCGGGTATAGTCTGAACAGTACGGATGCAGTATGGGAATGTACCTACAATATATTTTGGTTCCATCAAATATATTCTTTTTGAGCTCAATCAGATTGATGTCCAGTGTACTGCGATGCAAATGTTTTGCTCAAATGATAACAAATGTTATCGATGTTTGCAAAGAGAGCAAGAAAACGACATCGAATCAAGTCTTTTGCTCAACGGTTTATATGAGGACACCTATTTGAATCAGCCTATCGAACGGCTGAGATTCGACTCTATGAAGATTTATGACAAATTGCGAGGATCAATGAACGAAGACTTGCAACTACAAGTTCAGACAAAAACTAAAGGACAATGGAAATGTGATCTCTGGAAAACTTTTCGTATTGGAAGGATAACTGCGTCTGTTTAAAAAAAGGCAATATCGACTAAATTGGATGCACCATCGTTATCTTTATTAAAATCAATTTGCTATCCAGACACTACCTATTTTTCGACTCAAGCAACACGATACGGGAAAAACATGGAAAAGGTCGCGCTAAATAAGCTTTCCGTGTATTTGACAAAAAATCATTCACAAGCTTCAATTATTGAGACTGGATTGATAATCAGTATCCAAAATCCCGAAATTACTGCACCTCCTGATGGACTTCTTGTTTGTGCTTGCTGTAGAAGGGTCCCTCTGGAAATAAAATGCCCTTTTAAATTTAAAGATGAGAAAGACGTTCTTATTAAGCTGACACAAAAACCACAGACACACATCACATGGGTTTGAACTAATCGAAACGCACGATTATTACGCCTGTAGAGTTCAGGATATTCAGGATTCAAAAAGGGTATTAATTCACGGAATCACGGAACATAACGTTTTAGAGTTTCACTTGGATTTATTTCACCAACCTTAGGAACAACCTAATTGCTTGTCCTCTCGCTATCACTCACAGTCAGTAACTAACTCAACTAGTCATCGCCTACATCGACCATACTCGCTAGTCTCCTACAATCCTCCCTTACTTTAATGATTTCAATGAGCAATATAGTCTTTGTATCTCTTTGGTTCAGTTGTCACTCGCTTTGTGCGTTTTTGATTCTCCTTATGTTCTATCTGTCTTTCTCTCCTCTCAATTTCCATATTTCTTCCAACATCTACAGACTTTTCTAAACACGTTTCATTGCCGCGATTCTTATCTTGCATAACCTCTGCTTCATGGCTCTGTTCATTTCCTTCATTTGATGCTGCTGCAGTCGCAATCTTCTTCAAGTGCGCCACGTTTTGCCTATATTCCTTCCCTGAATCACATAAACGAATCGTTGTATCTCCTCCACCTTTACGTATGACCTTGAATTCTTCTGGTGAATAATCAGACTGCAACTTATGTGTTTTCTTCATCCTTTTCACCACTACTCGGTCTCCGATGGTAATTTGACTTTTTTTTTGTAGCAGACCTTTAGCGTCCGTATAGACTTTCTGTTTTTCCTTATGCATTGTATCTCGATCCTTAACTTCTTCGTCCATTATTTCTTCAAACGGTACCCCAGGCAGCTTATTCCTGATCTTTCTTCCAAACATAAGTTCTGCTGGTGATTTTCCCGTGACGCTGTGGTTTGTTGAATGATATATTAGCAAATATTTTCGTAGTTCTAATCTCCAATCTTTTCCCAAATCTTGTGCTATTCTTAACCTTTTCAAAATGGATCTATTTTGGCGTTCAACTTCACCATTCATTGCCGGCCAATATGGAATAGTGTTAATTACCTTGATGCCATTGCTTTCGCAAAACTCATTGAGTTCATCACATTTTTCGCTAAATTGTGGTCCATTGTCGACGCGTAATGTTCTTGGAAGTCCAAAACGACTAAATACAATGGCCATCTCCTTTGTTGTCTCTACAGCTGTTATTTATTTCATTTCGCAGACTTCCATGTATCGACTATAATAATCAACTATCACTAACAAATATTGACCCTCCGGCAATGGTCCCAAGAAATCGGCCGCCAAATCTGTCCATGGTTGATTTGGAAGCTCACGTCGAATCAATGGTTCAGGTGGATTTGGTGTTGATACCAATGTGCAGCCTTTGCAGCTTTTCACAAATTTCTCAACGTCTTGATCCATCCTAGGCCACCACACATTAGTTCTCAAATGACTTTTCATCATATTTATTCCTGGATGTCCTTCATGGGCAATCTCAAGGACTCTGCTTCGAAGCGAACGTGGAATAACAATTCGATCGACTCTTAGTAAAACCGCATCAATTGAACAAAGTTCATTTGCTATCACGCGATATGATATAGGCAATTCCTCAGAGTTTGCATTTTTCAGGAGTAATACAACTTCGGAAATTTCAGTATCCTTCTGAGATTCTTCCTTAATTTCACTCCATTTGAGAGCAAAAGTAGATCCAGCTTGCACGGCTATTTCTCGGATTGCGATTTCTTCGTCAGGATCAAATGCACTCGATTTTACCGTTGCCAGACGAGAAAGACAATACGCAATGTTCTGATTACCAGGAATATGCACAACATGGTAATCAAACGCCTGCAAACGCAGTACCCACCGTTCAATTGTACATGCCTTGGATACTTGGAAACAAATACTCCAAAACCTTACAGTCAGTCATGATAGTGAATGATTTCCCATACAAATACATTTGAAACCGCTCAACACTCCATAATAATGCCAAGGCCTCCTTTTCAGTTTGGCAATATCTTCGTTCCGTGTCTGTTAATGACTTAGACGCAAAACACAACACTATTGTGTTGTCGTTTACGTTGAAAAATCCCAATGTTGATGCGGAAGCTATCTTTGCTTTAATAATTTGAAATGCAGTCTCGTGCACATCAGTCCATTTAAATGTTGTTTCTTTCTTTGTGAGATTCCGAAGAGGTTCAGCAATCGTCGCGAGATCCGGAATGAAGTTGTTCAAATAATTGGCTAGACCTAAGAAACTCCGTACTTCTGATTCACAAATAGGAGATCTGAATGAGGAAACTGCATTCAGCTTAGTTTGTGATGGACTTATTCCGTCTTCAGAAATGTGGTGTCCCAAAAAATCAAGCTTGGAAACCCCAAAAGCACATTTATCCCAATTTAGTTCTACGCCTCTTTGTTTGAACCTATTAAGAACCTAAAATTAAATTTACGTAATCCATATTTTATTACATCGAAACATTATCATAAATTTCAGAGTTCTACCTTCTTCAAATTTCTGTCATGAATTTCACTGGTTTCTCCTTCAACGATAACATCGTCAAGATACCAACAAGTTCCCTCGCATCCTGACAGCATCTCTTCCATAACACGCTGAAAAATCTTCGGTGCAGTCACTAGGCCAAACGGTTAACGCTTGAACCTGAACAAACCACGGTTGGTGATAAACGTCGTCACATCTCTCGATTCTTCGTTTAACTCGACCTGATGGAATGCCTCGCGTATGTCCAACTTACTCCAGATTTTCCCTTTTCCTAAACGTGCAAGGTATTCCTCAACCATTGGTAGAACAGGTAGCTGGCCCTTTTTTAACATCGATAATGTCACGATTCAAAAGCTGCTCAAGTTTCTGATTCACTGCTGTCTCCATTGGAATCGGCACTCTGCGCAAAGGTTGAAACACCGGCTTGATATCTGGATCCATTTCAGTAGTCGCCTTAGCTCCACTGATCTTAGCGAATGGCTTGTGCTCCATGCTGACGTTGTTTGCATCTAATCCCACCTTCAGTACGCCCAAAAACTTGGCCGTAAGATCTCCAATAATATCCTTCTGTCCACCCTTCACCACGAAAAACTCCGCTACTATTGATCTACGTCCGATAATGACTTCTGCTTCAAATGTTCCGATGACATCAAGAGGTTTATCGCTGCCGTATCCTTTCAATATGCGTGATGATCCCCTAGTAGATTTCACAACTTTTACATTTTGCGTCTTCATCATTTCCCATGTTTGTACTCTTATCAAATTCGCGTCTGCACCTGAATCGATCAAAATCTTGATTTGAACACCGCCCACAGTTGCATCCAAAACATTGGTCTCATTCCCTCCGTAAAAAGCATAGTGAACTTTCTCGTCTTTCGTGGAATCTCCTTCATCTGACACCTTTAACTGGCCAAAACTGGCCTTTCGTTTTCTGCAGACAGCCTCGTAATGCCCCAGCTGTTGACATCGACGACATGGACGACCTCGGGCAGGACATTCACGAGAATTGGAGAAATGTCCCGTCTGCCCACACGAGAAACACGATGTTTTGGTGTTTCTCGTTGGAAACTGCTGGGCAACTCGTCGGTTCGAGACGGTTGATGATTGATTTCTTCCTCCATTGATCTTAGAAGCCGCTGATAATGGTTTCTCTCTTCTTACAACTTCGTATACCGACGATTCTCTTATCGGATTGTTGACTTCTTTGAGCTCTTTCATTTGTTGGTCGGTGTCTTCGATAGTGGCCGCAATTTCCTCAATTTCCTTCAAGGAACGATCACGCTTCAGGATGGCCTTACGCAACTCATCCGATCGACAATTCTCAACGACAACATCGATCAAGTATATTTCCTTCAGTATCTCGCAAACATCTGCTGAGTACTTTTCGAAACCACAGTTCAAACTCTGTTGACGAAGCCGAACGATGTAATGAGAAAATTTTTCGTTGACCTCTTGTTTCAGCTTACGAAGCTTCCGACACTCTATCACATCCTGCCTACCAGCTTGGAAAAAAGAATCAAGTAGCTCAATCGCCAAATCGTACACCTTTGGGCTCAGAGTAACCATCGGCATTTTAGCATGATCTGGTAAACTGCGGAAAACTCGCTGCAATTCTACACCACCCAAATGCAGTAATTTTGCACGCTTCATCTTCTGGTCCGTTGTATCGAATGCCTCGAAATAACATTTAAGAGACCACTTCCAGGTTTCCCATTCTCTCGAGAGTTTCCCCTTTTCGATAATATCACAACGAAACGGTGCAATTTGGCGAGGTTCCTCCATCTGTAACATTATTTTAGTATATCAAATATTGTAATTTTCACGAAAGATGATGACGAAATTGAGAAGCTATCAATAATGTACTGATGGTACATTTTCAAACACCATTTATCTTTCATCCTTGATTTTAGTCACTACTAGCTGGTTTTGGCGCGATAACACGATCAGCTGGAGCGTGAGAACAATGACGATGACTGTAAACATCGGAGGACCAGCTCAGGATATCATCAGGATAATTGCATGGGCGGCGGTCATCGAAAAGGGGCAGCGAAATCGAAGGCGAAATCTGAGAAAGACGAAATTCAGATCACTAAAGTCTAAGTGGTGAAAAAAATCGCAATACAAAACGAAATTCATTTTTTTTATTGATCGTTTGAAAATACCGGATGATGGCTCTTGTGCCTGCAAAGAATATTACATAACATTGTTAGTTTACAATAACTAACTGGTTTTGGTTCAATTCATTTTAGCTTGACTCGAGGTTTACATGTTTTCAATATTTCATTTACCAGTATATTTTATTGTCTTTATTTTATTATCTTCATATACATACTATATACACTATAATACAAATACATATACACACATAAATATATAATAAAATAAAACTCCAGTAGGCGAATTCCGGCGCGTATTTTCTTCGAAGAAAAGAAAATTTTCTTGCTGGTGCGTAATGGAAGAAAATTTCTTCTCTTCGAAGAAATTGTTCGCCGGAATTCACCTACAGATTTGATTTTTTTTTTTTTAATATTGTATTAAAATTTCTCCATTATACCATTTTTTTTAATATAATACTTTATTTCATACTTTTTTTGATTTAACCTTCAATGCTCAATACCTGTATGTAAATCCATAGACACTCATGGTCCTATCTCGCACATGGTTTAACACATTTTATTTGAAAACGATTGTCACCAAACGCTCCTGGTTCGGTCCTCATTCGAACAATACAGATCCATAACTCACATTCAGAACGCTTCTGGTTCTAAATCAATGTGCTACCATATACTCATCCTATTTACAAATCTTCAATATTTTGTTTTATAAACAACTTTATAACGCACCTAGTTCGAAATAACCATCGTTACTTCCTGTTTAATACTTCAATTTACATTTTGCGCTTTAGACTTCACGCTCCTGGTTGAGTCATAACTCCAATGATTCAATCCAAACACATCCCGAACGCTCCTGGTTCATATATAACTTTTTGAGAAACGCTTCTGGTTTCAAATCGACATCCTTTGAACGCTCCTGGTTCTTTTCTACCATCCTTGAAACGCTTCTGGTTTATTTCCAAATAACTCAAATGCTCATGAATCAATTGGAACAATTTTCTGCTCTAGTGAATCGTCAGAAAATGATCTCTAATAAGCAATTATCAACACTTGACAGTTGTAGCATTTAGAGCTCGTTCATGAATAGCTGTCTCTCTATACCGGATTCAAGTAAGACAAGTAAAACTAAAGAAAATCCATCCAAAAATTGTTATAAATCAAAATAACAACCAAAAAAACTATTGTTTTACCACTAAAGGTAAAATCAATTCACTTTCCGTAACCAATACGCTATTTCGAGCATAATATATTTCTCTACAAACCACAATGTATGTATGTACAGAAAGAATCCGCAAGTTATAATGTCCAATTGAAATCTTGCTGATAAACAAATCGTAGAATTTACTGCATTGAAAGTCTAATCACATACCTGTTTCAATCCATTTGACTGGTCACTCTATACACTTACGACAGCAACTGCTTCTTGCCACTTCAATAATCCAACAACCCAAACTCACAAGCACACAAATCAGCTGTTTCAGTAATAAATCTAATGTTTACTTTTCTCAATTTCCACTGCACAGCTCAACTATCAACAACCGTTCTTTTTTTATTGACAGTTACTCCCGCTGTAGCGAATCAATCGGCCACAGCAACCATTCACTTTTTTATTGCTATCTCGTTTCTGCTAACGTGTCCCCTGCTGAAAGCTCATCCTCATCAATCATCAATCTTACACGGTAAAAAATCAGCACGTTCGATTGAATAGATTGATCACTTGACTCAATTCAAAACACCAATCACCATGATTTGAAGGGTTCTAACCTTGGATTTGCTCTACTGTCTCTAGAACTAGACTCTGAAGTGAAAAGTCGTTGATTTTGAACATCATGTCTTTTCTATGAAAGCAAACATTGACAGCTTGTTGTTGAAAGTGATTGAGATCAATTCAACCTCTTTCAACAGATGCGAGTTGGTGTCGAGGTAAGACACTAGACTTGCACTCCGAAGGTTGGTGGTTCAAATCTGAGTCAGACGGAAATGTTCATTTTAACTTTTTTTTATTTCAAATCAAAACATGCAACGTTGAATTCAAGTGCTGTTACCTTGATTTTGTCAAGATTCAACAGTAGTGCAAATCCAAGTGCAGAACTATTGATAGCATGGTGCTTATTTTTTACCGTGTATCGAAAGATGCCATCACCAACACATTTGCAGTAACCAATGATACACACATACACAAATGAATGGCAATGTTGTTGCTACACTGAAACAAGCGTTGCAGTAATGAGAACCATGAACGTGTTTTTAAATTTACTATTCCAACCACGATTGAGCTATCATGAAGGCTTTTTATTTGCGTTTCGTTCCCTCTCAATCCAACCGCGTCGATAGCCGAGCGGCTAGCGTTCGCGCTTGGCAATCACCAGACCCTCGGTTCGATTCTGGTCTGCTGCACGTTTTTAACCATGATATAGTAATTTTTACTATACAAATGGTGCCATGGTAAAATTGAATGCACAAAATATTCTAAATAAATGCGAATTTAGTCTGCACGCGTTGTGTATTTAATGTAACCCTCTGATATAGTATTTTCAACCGCAACGCTGTTCTCAGTGTATAGATACAGTTACTCTATTACGGCCTTTTGGTGCGTCATCACAAAATGGCTTCTTCCAAAATCATTTACATATTGTTATGATGGTATTGGTAATTGCAACATCGATGAAATGTAACTGCTTATCACCTGATTTAATGGATAATTTATGCGAAGAAAAATGCTTCAGGTGGTATTTCATTATTTAATCAACACTTTCAGATACAGCATTATTAATTTAGCGACAATATACATGAGATTTATATTCTCAAAAACAATCTCCGGTTTCATGCCGCATTTCATTGCTTCACACAACTACACTTGTAAATAGAAGGTGCTTAACTTTTCCATTGTAATTCTGCAGCTGCAGCAAGCATTTGTGTTTTGGATTTCATATTGCGTTCACTACACTTCCACTAAACAAATCTTTCATTCACTTCCTTAAAGGAACACATTTCAAACGGGAAACAAATATTTATAATATTATATCATCGCGATCGTTGAGCGCAGTGATGTCAGAGTTGCTATCTGTAAAATCAAAGGCATTTAATGTGGATTGATCACAAAAATCATTAAAATTTTATCAGTGATTTTGTGATGGAAAACCATTTGCAAAATGATAAGTTTTTATAATATGCAGCAGATGTTCCGAAAACAAGCATATAACAATTGCTAGAAAAATCTGTCACCAATCACCTGGCAACACCGCCATCCTTTGCAAACATAAACCGTACCGATGCATAACAAAAATATGCGATAAATCCAATAAAAAACAGAGAAATTCCGTTGCCCTTCATTAAATTGCAATGTTTTCTTTTGATATGTACGATTGAACAGTTGATTTTGATTTCCAATACTCGTCAATCTACTAAATTTCCCATGGGTTTACATTAAAATATGCTTAACAAAATATTATATTTTTTGCTTGTTTGTTTTGAAAATATATTATGTGTCCGGTAGAAATCAAGACCAACCTTTATTTATAATTATTGTTTTCTCGGGCCCCCTGCGTCGCAGCTAATTAGTGAATAGTGCGCTGTGTTCATAAAAATCGTAAGAATGCAGCGCCACACTAAAAAACCGATTTCAAAATGCGGCGAGTTGAGGCGCGTCACGGGTCTCACTGGCGCGATCCGGTTTGGTGGCGGTGCGACAATACATGGAAAGGCGACACTACTTCTATTACATCAATGATAATTCTAATTATTCTTTGAGTTACACGCCGCTACACCTTACCACAGACAAACAGACGTAACACTCTAATTAATTTCATCGTACAGCAGAATAGCGCCCAATTTTAATAATTGGTAGTTGGCCGACGGGCCACTAGTGGCGCTCGCATCACTTTTGTTAGAGTTTGACGTTTGCTCACTATCGCCACCTAGTTCACGGATGGCCAAATGAGGTATTTTTAGCATTGGGCGTAAATGTTCACGTGACTATGTTTTAAGTTGATAATTGTTCTAGCTGTTACGTCTGTTTGTCTGTGACCTTACCGTTGTCATCTGAATCGTCAGTGAGCTTTTTGTTTTCACAAGTAAACCTCGGAGTCTAGCGTGGCTGTCGTTGGTAACTACGCTATGGTAACAACGGGTAGCTTTTTCGTTTTCTTCGGTCAAAATGAAAAAAAAATGACTTGGTGCAACATTCAAAATTCAACATTTTCAAGCAAATAACCGTCCAATGCATCAGTTTTATTACAATTTTACCAATAATTGCTCAAAATACGTATTAATAACGTGAAAGGCACGAATTAAATCGAAGAGCACAGCACATCATCCGGCAAAAATAAAAATGTATGAACCTAACTACAACCTGGTGGCGTTTATCGGTCTAAAATTAATCTCATTCCTACCTTTATCCTCGTCGCCAGTTGTAGAGTTCAGGATATTCAGGATTCAAAAAGGGTATTAATTCACGGAATCACGGAACACAACGTTTTAGAGTTTCACTTGGATTTATTTCACCAACCTTAGGAACAACCTAATTGCTTGTCCTCTCGCTATCACTCACAGTCAGTAACTAACTTAACTAGTCATCGCCTACCTCGATCATACTCGCTAGTCTCCTACAACGCCCAAGTTCAAACACAAATTGCTATAACCAAAGCGGACTACGGATCTTTTATGTATGGACCAAACTCATGTGCTCATCAAGGTACCAAAAGATGAAGACTACTGGAAACGAGCGGTATCGAAAGCTAACGCATTCTTCAAAGTTGTGGTCCTACCTGAACTGATGGGAAAATATTTTACAAGATAGAATTAATGTGGAGAATACCCGTTTTGTTAAAAAAAGTCTTATCGTAAATAAAAATATCCAACAGTGAAATTTTGTTCAAACAATACCATTTATTACTACCATATTATGCTATAGAACATTCAGCGTTATTTCAATTAATTATAGGCTTACAGAAGTTCACAAGGATGGCTGCTACGAAAACTATCATGTCCATAACCATGACCCCATTATGTTTTCGCATGATAAGGGACATTGGAACGTGTCCTTTTAACAATTGGTATTTTCCACGCATCAATCCAATCACGCGTTCCACATGTATTCAGACTGTTGCGATTTTCCGAGTGTTTTCGACATCCAGAGCAGTAAGCTGGGCCCCAGATTTCTTGAAAGCCGGAAGATTCAATGTCGCTTATATCTTTTTAACGTCCTCTTGTATTAGAAAACCACGATCCGCCATGATGACATCTCCTTCAGACACTTTATCAAGGACGCCGCAGGTCGTGGTTATATATTTGTCTGATGATCTACCTCCATAGCTGTTTGAAATGAAAATTACGCATCCTGCTGGACTAATACCAATTAGGTATTTTAATGTGTTTCCTTTATTGTAATCTGACCATCACTGCGCTGCAGCAATGGGGTTCGACGCCCGCTCTCCACGAATTTCAAAACAGTCGATAATAATTGTGGTTTCATTACCGAATAAATCGCGGCCAGGGACGCAATCTGGCGGGACAATATTAATAACTCGGTAATGAAGCGTTTTCGGTATTTGGTGTCTTCGGCAAAGTTTTTTGTAACAACGAGGACCATCTACTGACATAAACGGATAGTTCGTAAATCGTCCGCATAGGTGGCGCCATAATCTAACTTTTTACTGTGACGTTCTAGAGACTTGGCATGTTCGGCAAAGTTAGGCTGACCATAAGCCAACAGAACAAAAACGGGACAAATAAACTCCAAACACGGGACATTCCCATAAGAAGATAGATAATGGAAGTCCATATTTCTTTTTTTTTTTAAGCTTCCTAATCATTTCTGTTTACTCGTAATTTTTTTAATCACAAATCTTTCAGAATTTTTCTTTTTGTTGGGATTGAGAAAAATGCTGAGACCCAGAAAATGTGTTACAATTTCACAAGAATTTTGAATCCAAAACGTTTTGCTCCTGTTTTTCATTAAAGGCAGGGCTTATTCAAAAAGAAAATTAGACGACTTTTAACGATGAGTTTGACTGAAATTCGTAAAAACATCATCGTTCAAGAAAATTTGAAATTTAAGTATCAATAATCAAAGTAGAACTGTAGTTTTTGTAATTTTGTAATTGCTCAATCCACACCCTGGCAGACAATTATCCGCCCATCTAGACACGGGCTGGGTGAGGACCTACCAAGCCTCCCCCGTTAACATGTCCTATACCGTTTAGCACACCGGGATCTTCCACAAGCAGGCGCCGGAATTAAAGCGGTCCCACAAGCTTCAGATACATTAAATAGATATAGTCCCTCTGGCACTAAACCGAATAGCGGCCTTCATATCATCACTAGCACTGCCTATCCCGCACGCCAAACAAAATGCCGGAAGTAGCGTGCCGTGTAGAACATCCGATGTTCTACACAGCACATCACCTCCGACACCATGCTCAACGTACAGCAAAGACATCGCTAATAAAATGCGGAATGCGTCATTCGATTCAGTGCCAGAGGGACTATAAATGTAACGAAGAGGAAATGAAAAGATAGTAGAGATGGTTTGGTTGTTGGATTGCTGAAACGAGAAGAAATAAAGTCATTACGTTAAAACGTGGTTTTTATAGTTGAATAAATGTATCGATAGTTTCTCATCTGTTTCTTTTCCGTGTCGTAGTTGCGTCGATTCTATCCACCTCGAGTTTTGTCGTCTCCGCTCGAGCAATGAGGACCGCGATGAAATGAAAATATAAAAATATGACCATTAGTGTTTATCTATTATTTAATGTGGTTCTCATTTGCTTTTAAATACCTAAGTAACATGTGAACTCTGCCTCTATCAGAAAATTCCAATGAATTATATTTTATTCTCCTGCACTTTCCCTAACACAAAGTATTCCTATTTAGTAAGACATTTACAAGTGCAAAAGCGCAAATAAAAGTGTGGGACCTCATCGAATCATGTTGATGCCCTCAGAGCACTCATTCTTCGATTTGCGAAAAATGAGTCCGCTGAAAACACCGACCCGACTCGACGCAATCGCGCACCTCTACCAACGCCTCCGCACATGTAAAAACTTCTGCGATAAACCTGTGGTGTGAAAGAAATGCGCAATATTATTTTAATTTCAATCCTAACTGCATGACCCGTAGGCTCTATGCGTATGATTGTTCATTATTTTAGCTAAATATACCAGTTATTTCTGTACATCAGAAGAAAAGAAAAACGATTAAGAATATCTTGCAGCGTAAAGTTTAAGTGATCAAATATTAATCCTTTCTTCGAACCTAATTTCATTATACATTGGGTTAAATTTTATCAATTTATACATGTGTATTCGAAGAAAACAAATCACGAGCATTTATTACCTCGCAACACATTCCTAAGTGATCAGATATTTATCATTTTCTACAGCCTAATTTAATAATACCTAACCTACATTGGGTTGTAACAAAAATTTGATCTTGGGATGTTGATTTGCCTCCTAATCATTGTTTCGACAATAGTCACATGCTTACTATCCCTTATGGCAGTGTTGTTGATTCTATTGTCTATCGCTCATCAGTTTCGCGCTACCCGGCAGGGACTTGGTCCTATGTACCCAATACTCTGCTGTGTCTTAACTTCACGCAATACATTATGTAGATGTGTGATACAGTTTGCGGAATATTATGATTTATCACTTCATCCAGATGAAAAATTCTGTTATGGTACCATATTCACATATCAGATAACTCCCACCTGGAACGATGTAATACATCGGAGACATGTAGATTCAGATGTATGTAGACGATCTATGCCTAGTTCGGCTCTGATCGACAGGCAATCAGTGTATTCAGTTTTTCAACTAGCTTGAAGCGATGAACGTATCAAGACAAGCTCTCCACTATATCTGCTAGCAATCACCGGTCGTCGATAGACATTTCGGTTCTTTTCTGCTAAAGAAAGACCCGATTGTATGCCAAAGACTATGGCTCATGCTTTTCAATACAGCTGGAAAAACAAGAACTACACCCAGCACCAAATAGTACGTAACTATGAGGCGGACCGGAAGGTTTGATGAGCAATCCCCACCAATCAATCAAAGTAGAACTGTAGTTTGATATAATATTAAAATTTGTTAGATATGTTTATCTGATATTAGAAGATTCAACAAAAATATGATCTAATATATATTGAAAGTGAGTTTCTAAAACTACGTCATTTTTCACTCAATTTCTATTCTGTAACGCTTATTTGGAAGGCAATTAATTATTTTTCTTTGAGTAATACATAATAATTGAGAATGACCTCAATCTTTTGGTCGAAAGCATGATTCTGAAAACGCAGGAGCAAGTTTTTGAATGTCAAGTTTTGTAAAAAAAGAATAGCTTTTGGAAGGAGATACGGAAACGAGTCCATTGCTAGTAGAGTGTCAATTTCCCGGCCATTTTGCTTGTCCAGCGCAAAAATTGATACCCATCCCGGGAAATCATGGAATCCCAGGATCTCAACGATTTTCAAAAAAGCTTGTATTTTCATTACAAAGGAAGTCAAATTTAAGCTTACCTTGAATTATCACGGCTACAAATTCTGTATTATAAATAAAAAAACATTAAAGTCCTTTGATCTATAAGATTTAATATTAAAGACAGTTTCATCCATACAATTTTCAAATTCATCAACATCATATTCTTAGTACAAGAGAAACGTTTAAAAATCATTGATGATGCTGTAGTGAATAAAACTAAAAGTAAACTATTCAGTGCGCATCGTACCTTCGTGCTGTGCGTAGACGAATTCTCTCTGCTCTTGGAAGTTTTTTTTCAAACTACCTAAAGCAATAAAACAGTACTTTTCAGTGCTACAAAAACAGTACTTTTCGCTTCATAAGCGGAAGGTCATGGGTTCGATTGTTTTTCAGTGCTACAATTAAAAACGGTACTTTTCAGTGCTACTAAACCAGTACTTTTCAGTACTATGTTTCTACTATTGATCCCTTTAGGATCCTTGTTTGGACCCGTGCCTTCGATTTTTCGTTGAACCCGTTGGCGAAAGCTAGCGGTGGTAATCCTTCTTGGACACCGTCTTGGAAAAAAAACAAACCTCTTAGGAGGTCACATCTTCTTTCGTTTTTTCAAACACGGTTGCAACTACAAACAAAAGGAAGGGTGAATCTCTGAATTCACAACTTACTTCCAAAAAAGTGGGATTTAAAACTGTCACTAAACGTGGCAAGAATGGAAGAAAGGACGTTTCTCCGGAATGCGAACTTTCTTCCAAGGGTGAAATGAATAATGTTGATAATTGTATCGAAATGAGCAATCAGTTCGATGCTCTAGACAAATTTTCCGAACACCAAATCGAAGCAGCCTCTAGCCCAGGCTCTTTGATTCAAGTGAGGATGCAAAGAGTGCCGCCTATCGTGGTCAGTTGTTCCGAATTTGGGGGATTTATGCAGGAGAACTTGAACTCCATTAGGGGAATCAAGGTTTCCTTCCAAATCGCAAAGAAAGGATACTGTCGCGTTTTGCCAGAAACACTTAAAGATCGCGAACTCCTTCTCAAACATCTTGAAGAGAAGAAGCACAAATTATTTACTTAAGCCTGATTTGCTGCTGACAAGTAATTTCTTGGCCTATCTTGATGCATGGGAAATTCCTGCAAGGAATCGATCAAGCAAGCGTTTTTTTCTGATCGCTGTACGCAGTTGAAAAGAGATGTCAGTTCAAACGGGAGTCGCTGTAGAAAATTTCTGCAAGGAATCGGCGAGAAATTTCTTTAGCGTCTATAAGTCACCTGAAGAGATCAAAAATGGAATTAATGATTTACTTGGATTTTCCCCAGTCCAAGTAATCATTATGAAAAAGAGAGCCCAATCTGGCATTGATCGGAAAGGGCTTTCTCAAGAATATTATTTAGTTCACTTTAACAAAAAATAACTAAATAATATTAAAGCTTTAGAAAAAGCAAAACTTTTGTTCGATGTCCGTGTGACATGGGAACATTTTCAGAAACCTGGACGAAATTACCAGAACCCCACTCAGTGCCGTCGGTGGGGTCATGGTACAAAAAATTGTCGCATGGATGCTAAATGCATGATTTGGGGAGGTTCTTCTCACGCTAAGGACGTCTGTTCAGTGAAGGAAGATACCGATAAGTTCTTATGCGCCAATTGCAAGGGCAATCATAAGTCAAATTTTTGGTCTTGCCCTTCACGCAACAGAGTAGTTGAGGCTCGTGCTAGGCAGATGAAATAGATTATCCGTTACGATAACGGTCGTTTCCGGAATTTGCCTGGTAAAGTATCGAACAATGCTCATTTTTCAGTTAACGATCGCTTGATCATGAATCATACCCATCAGGAAGATCATAATCATGCACATTCACTTCAGCTAATTTTATTCCGTCAAGTAGCCGTTCGAATCTCTCAATTTCGAATGTATCTACCCACGGAAAATCATTTGCCGGTAATTTGAACTCCTCCCCTATTCGTACTATCAGGTATCAGAAGGCCGGCTCCAGAGGCACGTTCCCGCCATTTGGGAGATTTGTGCCATCGCCATATTTGAGCCTATTTCATCATCTACCCGATGGGAGAGGAAAGGGAAGGGAAAGATGGGAGGAAATAGGAGTGGGATCCCTTGAAGAGGGAAAATCGCATAAGCGAATTAAGAGCATGTAGCTCCATACCACAAATGGGTTCGAACAGCGCCCTAAAAAGGGCACTGCAAAACGCATGAGCGTAAAGAGAGCCTATAGCTCATTACCACAGCGGGTTAAGAATACCAGAAGGTCCCGAAGATTCAGGTTTCTGAAATCAGTTTCACTTAATAAGTGTTTACCAAGTAATTGGAATCGCAATTACGCGAAAAATTGACATTTACATATCAGGTGATAAAAAGTTCCATAATCGGAATCACAACTACCACATACAAATGTATCAACACACTGAATATTTGCCATGTGATAGTTGAGTCGGCAGTGGCCAGTCAAGGTTGTAACCAAGCGACTGCAATTCTGCTTTGACAGATTTGTTAAATACTTAGCCACCCTTTTGGATGGCTTAGTAATGTACAGACGTCCACTCGTTCCGCGAAGGGAGTAGTGAGGAACATTTCCTATAAGCAAAGTGACAAGCAATTGTGAGATCACTCGAAGCAAGGGCAATTGTGTCCCAATTCACCGAAAGTGGAAACATCCAAATCACTAGGATTTCCAATGGACGAAGAAAATCCATGGAGTTTGGTCACAACCAATTCCCAGTTTGTGGAATATAACAAATGCAAAGTCTGCGAATTTACATTCTTATGTTCATATAGAGATGTAGCGATGATCAGATAATGATTCATCATCTGATACATGCCAATTCGTCAACTCGTGACAGATTCTATTCGAGCAGAGCATTATGTCTAACATTTCTTCTCTAGCAGATACCATGAAGGTTGGAGGATTTCCTACAATAAGTAATCCAAGAACTACTTGAACTACTTAAGCATTCCATCAGACTGGAGCTTCTCAAATTGATATCATTGCCCACAATCAGCAGAAGGCCTTTTCATAGGCAGTGAACGACAACTCGTTTGAAATCATCCATTGGGGATGGTTGATCATGTGGTAAATACACCACAAAACGAAAGACGTATTTCCTATTGAGGTCACGTACAGAAATATCAATTGTGACAGCACATACATCTCTGGTTGTTAGCTCAGAAATGAGTATGGCGACGTCAGCGCTATTTACGAGCACGCATGCACGAGGCATGGCGCGAATTTGCCATTTCATGTTTCTGAAAGTAGCAAAAACTGGGTCCACTAGGTTTCCTAGATAAAAGTTTACAAAAGTAAGGTTTTTAAACTAGCGCCACTTGAGCTGTACCATTTGCATGAGTCTACAAAGATTCATCGTTGCTGACATTTTATGCTGGAGATTGATCTAATTAAGCTATCCTAACCGTAGCCACTACCCAAACTAGGCAAGATTAAGCTTTTCGCAATCTCGGAACGAAAAAGATCAGCAGCGAACAAAAACCAAATCGGTATCTCTTAAAAGTCGCCAAAGGCGAAAAGCACAGAATACACTGTGTAAAACGCATAATGCGAAACCATAGAGGTGAAAACTTAAACTAAATTACATTAAATGTATTCATAATCCCACCCTAATTTAGCCTCAGGCTTGAGACTGAAGAAGGGCAGCCGATTATCTCGAAGAAACACAAGGTCACCTGCACCATTGCTCCGGGTAGCACAGGAAGGGCATAATACTGTAGAGGGCGCCCTGGAACTCCACAGGCTCCGTTTGCGGTTATTCAGACCCCCCTAACCATTCATTTTTAGGCACGGTAAGCTTAAAGCCGTATGAATTAGGGGTCACCTGTGAGGTGGACTTTTACCACCGGAACAGGCAGTCCGTAGTGTTAATTCTTAGCCAGTTGAAACAACCGCTACCGACACTACGCGGCTATCTAGGCTGATCGGGAAAAGGAAGTTAACATTGATTATTAACTCCTGGCGTGCCCAAACAGCCGAAACTCGTTTCCGGAATTTGCCTGGTAAAGTATCGAACAATGCTCATTTTTCAGTTAACGATCGCTTGATCATGAATCATACCCATCAGGAAGATCATAATCATGCACATTCACTTCAGCTAATTTTATTCCGTCAAGTAGCCGTTCGAATCTCTCAATTTCGAATGTATCTACCCACGGAAAATCATTTGCCGATATCGTAGCAGGTAATTTGAACTCCTCCCCTATTCGTACTATGAGTACCCATTCTAGGTGTTTCAAATCAAATGGAAAAAAACCCTACCACCACAGGTAACTCCTACTCCGCCTCTTCGTCTACCGAAAATTCTAATGGGAAATCATCAGATAATGTACTCACTTCAAGTGATATGTCTGCCTCTGATTTTAATTTTCTAACTGAACAATTGAATCTAATGATTGATGCAATGTTCAAAGCCACCACTATGACTGAAGCAGTCCAAGGTGGTGTAAAATTGACTAATCAAATTGTTATTGGATTACGTTTTTCTAATGGATCCAAATAATAATTTAAATATTTTAAATTGGAATGCTCGTTCTTTTAATGATAAAGAGGACGAGCTAATAACGTGCATATAGCAGTTATTACTGAAACGTATTCGAAACCTGGATCTAAACTCAAAAGAGATCGTAACCTTTTTGTTTATCGTAATGATCGACTTGATGGGGCATGTGGGGGAGTTGCAATCATGATTCATAGGCGTATAAAACATCAACTGTTTTCGTCGTTTGATACTAAAGTTTTTGAAACTTTAGGTGTTTCAGTTGAAACACAGCTTGGTAAATTCATAGCTGCCTATTTGCCTTTTCAATGCTCTGGGCAGCAAGTTAATTTGCTCCAAACTGACTTGCGAAAATTGACTCGCAATAAGTCAACATTTTTTGTCATTGGTGACTTTAATGCCAAACATCGGTCATGGAATAATTCTCAAAGTAATTCCAACGGCAGAATTTTATTTGATGAGTGCTCTTCAGGATATTTCTCTATTCAATACCCTGATAGCCCCACATGTTTTTCCTCTTCTAGAAATCCATCTACGATTGACTTGGTCCTCACCGATTCTAGTGATTTGTAGCCAATTAGTTACTCATGCCAATTTTGATTCTGATCATGTCCCTGTTACATTTCAAATATCCCATGAAGCGATTCTCAATCCTATTCGAGTGTACGAAGGTACGGTGCTGCCATCTGGGAAAAGTTTGCTCGATGCGTGAAGCGTCGAAAATTTTACCCGGCAAGGTATAGGAAGCGAAATTTCAAATGCTCATATAAAATTAACTACAATAGTTATTTAAAATCTTTTCAGTATATGTTGATATACTTTTGATGGGCTACATTATAGGCATATAATTTTGAGTTTTATATTTTTTCTCAATATGCTGCTGATTCTATAGTTGATCAATAGTCTAACCCCGTACACTTAACAGAATTTAATTAAAAAGTGTTTTGAATTTTTTAGAAGCATTTGAAAATTGACTTCCTATGCTTTGCCATGTAAAATAATCGGAGCTTCACGCATAGGGTCAACTGTGGTAATTACCTTCGTAGACGCGAATCAGCTCTACTTTCAATTATTTTCGAGCCGACTGGAATATATTTGAAACGTATATTGATTCTAATCTTGATGTTAACTTTTATGATGTTTATTTCTTTATAAACAAAACTTGATATTGACAATGCTCTTGAAACTTTAATAAATTCCATTGTTGAAGCCAGGAGCATTGCAATTCCAAAATTTGAATCCGTGATGACGATGATCTTAAACTCTTGATCCGCCTTAAAAACGTGAGGAGAAAACAATTTCAACGCACTCACGATCCTGCTATGAAAATTATATGGCAGGATTTACAAAAAGAAATTAAGAAACGTTTTGCACAATAAAGAAACAAAAATTTTGAAAATAAGATTTCTCAATTGGACCCTGGTTCTAAGCCCTTTTGGAAATTATCTAAAATTTTTAAAAACCCTCTGAAGCCAATACCGGCATTGAAAGAGGAAAACAAATTATTACTAACTAATTGCGAAACCGCTAGAAAACTTGCTATGCAGTTTGAAAGCGCGCACAATTTTAATTTAGGACTCACTAGTCCAATTGAAAATCAAGTTACTCAGCACTTCGAAAATATTCTCAATCAAGAGAACGTTTTCGAAAATGCCTGTGAGACTGATTTGGAAGAAGTGAGAACTATTATTAAAACATTCAAAAATATGAAAGCTCCTGGCGATGATGGAATTTTCTACATCATCATCAAGAAACTTCCAGAAAGTAGCTTATCGTTTTTAGTTGATATATTTAACAAATGTTTTCAATTAGCATATTTTCCTGACAAATGGAAAAATGCTAAGGTTGTTCCAATTTTAAAACCAGACAAAAATCCTGCAGAAGCTTCTAGCTATCGTCCAATCAGTTTGCTTTCCTCCATCAACTTTTTGAAAAGATTATTTTGAATAGAATGATGGCCCACATAAACGAAAATTCAATTTTTGCCAATGAACAGTTCGGATTCCGCCATGGACATTCGACCACTCATCAACTTTTACGTGTAACGAATTTGATCCGTTCCAACAAATCTGAAGGCTATTCTACTGGTTTTGCTCTTCTAGACATATAAAAAGCATTCGACAGTGTTTGGCATGAAGTTTGATTGGTTTGACTTTATTAACGAGATTTTTAGCCCGGGACCAACGGCTTTACTTCCCTTCCGAAGGAAGTTGTCACTATAACTTTTTACGTCATAAGTGACTATGTCGGGGATGGGATTCGATCCCAGGTCCTCGGCGTGAGAGGCGAGTGTTCTAACCATAAAAAAAACTTCAATTTTTCAACATACATTGTTGGAATAATTCAAAGTTATCTGTCAAATCGTACACTTCAGGTTAATTATCAGAACTCCAGATCTGAAAGACTTCCTGTAAGAGCTGGTGTTCCTCAAGGCAGCATTTTGGGACCAATATTATACAATATTTTCAAATTTGACTTACCTGAGTTACCTCAGATGTTGTATGCTGTACCAATATGGACTAGCTGTTGTAATACCAGAAAGAAAGCTCTGCAGAGTATTCAAAATAAAATTTTGAAAAATGATTCTGAAGCTTCCTCCCTGGTTTGATACCAATGAGTTACATAGAATACCCAATGTTGAAACATTGGAACAAATGTCAAATAAAATCATTAATAATTTCACGCAAAAATCGTTACAATCTTCTATTGCCACGATTAATGCGTTATATGTTTAGGTTAAGTTAGGTTAAGTAAATTGAAAAGTTTTTTTTTTAATAAGCAGGTGAAATCAACTCAACTGTAAAAAATCTGAACTGCAACAGCAAATGAAATGTAATATGTTGTTAACAAAATGTTAATACAATCTTAAATTTGTTTTACCAAATTAGGATGATAGTGTTGGCTAACAACACAGAACACCTAGATATAAGAAATGAATGTAATGTTTGGAATGATATTAATAAAGAAATTAAAAAAAGTAAACTATTGAAAATTAGGAATTCAGGTTAACATTTTTTCAGATTGGCTTTCTCGCTCTTGGGTTATGAAAACAGCTAATGTTGTAAGAAAACACAATAGAAGTCCTTTGCATCTAGACTAATAAAAATATTTTTTACTCATTTGATAGTTTATCGTTTCCATGAAAATGATTAGGGTCAGGCGGGGCAAGATGAGCACCCTAAGGATAAGCGCGATTTAAGCCTACTTAAACGTTCTTGTTTTGGTAAAATTGGTAACAATGCTTATTTTTTACATTATTACTTTGACCTCCAACCATTAATAGTTTTAAAAAGTGATAAATAGCTTTCCAAATAACACGTTAAAAAATAGCTTTTTTTTATCATCGGTCAAAAAAACTGCGGGGCAAGATGGGTACCCCATAAAAAGATGCAATTTACTAAAGAAAACTATTATTTTTCAATGCTTGCAATATCCTAAGATATTATCTTTAACATCTTATAGTATTTATCTTCAACTAACTTAGTTTTAAATCTTTTATCAAAAGTTTAATAACTTTTCATAAATTGCTAAGATTTTACTTAAAAAACGATTAAATTTGTTGTTTGTTTATATATTTTTTAGAAAAAAAATGTTTTGTGCAAAGAGGATACCGTAAGTCAAGCCCACAGATAAATGTGATTCTATAATTTCACACTTTTACTTAATTATGAACATGGTGCTCATCTTGCCCCAAGGGTGTAAATTTATTAATATAACCGAAACAATTAGAATATTTTTGTTAAATTTGATAAAAGTTTTGCTCCTGATTACCTATAGAAGATTATTCTATAACTATACTGCCAAAAACGTATGAATTAATTTGTTTCCGCAACAAAAATATTACTTTTAAATCAACAAATCTTATATGATAAGGTAAATTTTTGGACTTCTATGTATTTTTGACAATATTTACGTTGTGCTGTTGATTTTTTAGCTGAAATTTATGGCCATCATATCAATTGATTGATATTCATCAGAACCCCAAATAATTTATTGAAAAAAATTGGTAGGAACGACACAAACTAGGGGTGCCCATCTTGCCCCGGGTGCTCATCTTACCCCACATTCCCCTACCCATTTCTTCTTCCTTTATAGGACTTTTCTAATTTGCCGAATAAAGCTTGAATCTGAGAAAAATGTCATTGTTTTGCATTACAATATAATGTTTTTATTCAATATTTACATTCCATGTTATAGGAAACTATCTTCAAGCAATAGGACAAATTTAAATAATTTTTATATTGAATTTTTATGAAACAAAAATTTCGATAATAATTAGCATAAATATGATAAAAGAGTTAGTGACAAACTAGCCAAATCCACTTAAATATAGCAACAAATAATGGTTACACAAAATATTAATGAAATATTTGTATTTAATACTATGTAATCATACTTATGAATTACTAACTGAAAACTACTGAAAAAAAACGATGAGTAAATTATTAATCCTTTGACAATAGTTTTAAACTAAGTTGCGTACATTCCTAATTTCTAAAAATACGGGACAAATAAGGCATTTTCAATAATACGACGGGACAGTCCGATAGGGTCGTGAAAACGGTACTGTCCCCTGAAATACGGTACGTATGGTCAGCCTAGGCAAAGTTGTTCATTTTGATAAAATAAACAACTCTCTCGAAGACGTCAAAATTACACAGCTTACTGTTTTCGAGTTATTGGCAAAATTAGAAAAAAATAATGGAAAAATGATTTTTTTCACCGAATTTGACATTTTTTCTAAGAATCATGTCATATAATATTTCTGCTGAAAAATATATTACAAACACAAGCTCTGGAGGAAATTTTTAAATAATACGACGCATAAAAATTAAGAAATAATGAAAAAACTTGAAAAATAGAGCGATTTGAACCTCAATATCTCCAAAAGCGCAAAAAATCGCAAGCTCAAATTTTGAGGCATCATTGAACAATACTTGATGAAACAAATGTCAAAATTTCAGAGAGGTATATTTTGGTGTTTTGAGATTTCTTAATTTTTTAACGGTTTACTATTCATTACGCGATCAATATTTTCGTGGCAAATATTGAGTGTATTTTAGAATTAGCGGAAAAATATATATTATTATATCATGATATTATTATATCTTCTCACAGTACAAGCCGGCTTTGGATTTCATCTCAAATTCGTCTGTAACAGTTTTTCGGAAGCTCAAAATTTAAGCAAATCCGGTGATTAAACACATAATTAACGTTAGACAACCTAACAGTTTTCAAAATCGAAGGAATCTCCAAATTGATACCTTTGATCTGTATCTTCGCTTTCGAAACATCCAAGGGTCAACGCTCTTCCCGCTTTAAAACAAATCTACAAGCTCCGGACAAGAGATCGTGCGCTCTGAAATTTTAGTATTCAGAGATATCGACTTAAATATGCCTTAAAAATTGATTTTTCTGTATTAAAAGTAATACACTCACAAAATAAATTGCTCACCTCGAGCCATGATGACAACAATTAACTGACACTTGATCAAGTTCTTCATGGCATACTATATAATTTGAATTTTGAAGAAAAACAAATATGTACCCAGTTTTAATCTACACTTTCATCTACATTACTCGATATCAACTCAAGGAACTGCTCTTAAACTGAATTTCATGGCTACTATGATGGCTTTTTTAAAACAGTTTTCTGAAAGTTTCTGTTCCATGACTCGTTATTTCTAAAAGTCGATCGTCCCTTCAGATTGACACATGGAAATTTAACTGTATTGGAGTAATATAATTATTTTAAAAATTGAAATATCTCAAAAACACCAAATATACCTCTCTGAAATTTTGACATCCGTTTCATCAAGTATTGTTCTATGTCGCCTCAAAATTTGAGCTTGCAATTTTCTGCGTGCTTGGAGATATCAAGGTTCAAAAATTGCTTTATTATTCAAGTTTTTCTTTATTCCTCAATTTTTATGCGTCGTATTATTAAAATTTTTCCACAAGAGATTGTGTTTGTTATATATTTATCAGCAAAAAATATTATATGACAGGGTTCTTAGGAAAAATGTTAAATTCGGTGAAAAAAATCATTTTTTCATTAATTTTTTTCTAATTTTGCCAATAACTCGAAAACAGTAAGCTGTGGAATTTTGACGTCTTCGAGAGAGTTGTTTATTTTATCAAAATGAACAACTTTGCCGAACATGCCAAGTCTATAGAACGTCACAGTAAAAAGTGCACAGTTGCAGGGCAAACTTCGTATGCAATGCTCAACGACTTATGATAATAATCAAACCGAAGCCTGTTCCTTGGTGAGGTTCAATGGGGCCACCATATGTGGTTCGATGGCTCGAAAAATAATCTCAACAACATTATAATTGTCGAGTCCCGTATAATATTTGATATCCAAAGGCCTCTCTTTTAGGCTTTGCATATCGACTTCTCTTCGCCTTATCCTTTCTTTTAATTCTTCTATCTCCATATTTTGCCGCTGTACAACTTTTTCTAGAAGCTCCGGTTTTTGAACACATTTTCCACAATTATCGGAGTCAACAGTCTGTGTAAAGTGGCTTCTGACTAATGGTGTGGCCTGTACTGCAAAATTGCGTTTCTGTGTTCGTTTGTCTTTCTAAGGCAAAATAGCAGCTTGTTCTGGCGGACTTTCGTGAAGTAGCACGAATTCACCGAACGGAAGGAACTCATCCCCTAAAAAGGAAAAACATAAATGTGATATTGAAACAAGTTTTAATGATTAACTTTTTATTAATAATATTGAAATAATACGGGATTTCCGTCAAATATTACACTTCACGCGGAGCAACACTGAAGTTCGTACGGTTGCTTTAATATCTCGCGGAACACTGTACTTCATATCTCTCTTGGATCAGTTCATCACTCGTCGTCCGTCTCTTTTCCCCTTACATCTCGATCATCCTGAGAGGGATCTGGACTCCAGACCCGATACAGCTTAATATGGGACGCCGCAGTTGTTGTCCGCTTTGGTCCCTCGCCGCTTACCTTCTCTACATCGTATCGATTATTCGCCTTAACAGCCACGATCTTGTACGGTCCTAGAAACTCGGATGCATACTTCTTTCCAGGTCCGAATTGGGTACGCTTGATGGCCACAATGTCTCCCGCTGCGTAGTTTGTCGCTGGCTTCGCACGGAGATTGTACGCATGCCGCTGTTCATCTTGCGCCTTTTCGATAGCAGCTCTTGCCTTCTTCCGGATCTCGCATCGTTGGTCGTTGAATTGGGCCATCTTTATCTCGTCAAGTAGCTCGCTCAGTCGAATATCGCCTTCATGTCGGATTTGAACGCCGAACATTGCTTCAAATGGCGACACACTCGTACTCTGATGAACACTGCCGTTTATCCAGCGTTGGATGTTGCCGACATGTTTGTACCATTTGGTTTTATCGTCAACACACAGCTTTGTCAACATGGCCAAAATCACTTGGTTGACGCGTTCGACTTGGCCATTTCCTCTGGGAACTCCTGTGGTAATCTCGATGTGCTCCACATTCTGTTCCGCACAATACTCCTTGAAATCATGGGACGTGAATGCGGCTCCTTTGTCGCTAACTATGCGCCTCGGGTTTCCGAATAACTCACTCTGAAGTCGCAATCGTTGAATCACCTCTGCCGCATTCGTCGTTTTGGTTGGATAAATCCACACATACTTCGTGAAAGCATCTACTACCACGAACAAATACTTGTAGAGCTTCTCGGTAGCGTCCATGGGTCCTACATGGTCTACGTGATAGGTATCGAAAGGAACATCGCCTTTGGGATCGGCGAAAGAAGTCCTTCCGTTTTTCCTCTTTTCCGTTCAGCCATGATGCACTTCACGCAGCACTCGATCTGCCTCTTGATTTTTGCACTGATATGCGGAATGTAGTAGTCCCGCTTGATTATGTCTTCCAGTTTTTTCACACCAAAATGTCCATTTTCATGTGCACGTCGTATCACTTCACACTGTAGTTCAGTCGGTACAACGACTACTTCACGTCCGTCCACAATTTTCATCAGCATATCACTTGTCACCACGTAATCCTCGAAAGGTTGGGATTTCAGCAACTCACAGATCGCGCGTAGTCTTTCGTCACGTCCTTGGGCGGATTTAATCACTTCCACTAGAGGGTCGCCTGTCGTAACCATCACCGGCGCGCGACTCAATGCATCGACGTGTTGCATGCGGTTTCCCGCTCGATGTTCCACGGTGTAAGTGTACTCCTCTAACAACAATGCCCATCTGGCCACTCTCGGACTAAGATGCTTCCCTTTTAGCGTATGCTGGAAAGCAGCACAGTCGGTCACAATTTTGAAAGGTATTCCGAGCAAGTAGACCCGAAAACGTTGCACTGCATTCACCACCGCGAGCACTTCCAAGTGAAAAGCACTGTAGTTTTTCTCTGCGCACTTCGTTTTCTGGCTCATATAATAAACGGGATGGAATCTTCCATCGTGATCCCGTTGTAGCAACACTGCACCATACCCTTCCTTACTCGCATCGGTGTGCACCTCCGTCTCAGCAGCAGCATCATAAATTTTTAGCACAGGATCCGACACCAAACTGTCTTTCAGCTGCTCGAAACTGCTTCTTTGATTTTCACCGAACACGAACGGTACGTCTTTTTTCAAAAGATCGGTCAGCGGTTTCGCAATGACCGCATAGCCCGGCACAAACTTCCGAAAGTAACTGGTTAGTCCCAGAAACCGTTGCAGTTCTTTCTCGTTACTCGGAACACGGAAATTCTTCACAGCCCGGATTTTTTCAGGAGACATCCGGTATTTCCCTTCACTAATCAGGTATCCCAAGTACTCGACCTCTCTTTTCAGGAACTGCGACTTTTCCCAGTTAAATTGAAGCCCGTTTTCACTCGCGACCTTCAGCACTTGTCGCAACGCCGCGACATTCTCTTCCGGCGTGTCGGTCGCAATAATCGCATCGTCAACGTATATGATCAACACTCCACTTCGAATCAAATCACGAAAAACATCCACCACGAATCGACTAAAACTCGCAGGGCTGTTACACAACCCGAACGGCGTTTTGAGGAACTCGTATTGTCCCATATGCGTCACAAAACTCGTGTATTTTTGGCTGGAAGCCTCAACCGGCACGTGGAAGAATGAATTCTTCAAGTCAAGAGTGGTAAACACTTTTGCACTTTTCAGTTTATCAATTTGGTCCTCTATGTTCCGCATTGGGAAACAATCTTTCACTATTTTACGGTTAAGTTGTCGGTAATCAACACACACGCGCAATGAACCGTTTTTCTTCGGAACCAGTGTCACCGGACTGGTATATTCACTAACACTTTCGCGCACGATTCCCGATTCCAGCCACTCGTCGATGGTTTTCTCCAACACTTCTTTCTCCTTTGGTGCAAATCGCCGCGGAGCCGAATGAACAGGTTCGTCATCGGTCAAAATGATCTTCGTTTCTACCCGGCTGCACACTTCACTTTTCGGGTGGTAGTTCGCGATCATCTTTTTCACCACATCAGCGTACTGGGGGTCCACATCAAGGTTTTCCCGCTCGCACGCACTCAAAATCTGCATCATGTCACTCTCTTCTACAGCGTCATTTTCCACCACTTTCTTCTTAATGTTTACTCCGTTCTGGTTCACTTCCACATCCATGTGTTGTAGTGCACTCATGCCGAGTATGGCGTCGTATTTCATACAACCCGGCGGGACGACGTAAAACGTCATCGACGGAAATTTATCCACACCAACACACACATCGACGTCCACCGTACCACGAGCTGGTGTTTTCGCCGCACCAAATCCACTGAAGCTCATCATGGTGGGGTGCAGATTTGGTTTTCCCACTTTCACGTACACACTCTCACACAGCAAGTTGTGTCGGCTTCCCGTATCGAATAATGTGCGAAGAGCAGAACCACCAACTTGAATCTCACACACCGGCATGCCGTCGGAGAGCGCATTTACTTCGGCTTTCTTTTTCTCCCGCTCACAGTCTTTCGCTCGATGACCGTGCTCTCCACAACCGAAGCATTTCGGGCCTTGCGATTTTGTATCACAGTCATTCGCGTAGTGGCCGCGTCTACCACAATTATAGCAACGCACACTGTCACTCACGTTGGCTGTGCCAGTGGAATCTTTCACACTCGACTTTGATTCCATTTTCTCCTTCTGACGGCCACCTGTGTTTGTGTTTTTCACTGCTCGGCTACTCAGTTCACACATTTGAATTTTCATTTTTTCATACTGTTTCACACGTTCCTTCAATTCGGCAACGGTTTTCGCGCCATACAGGCACACCTTGTTTACCGAAATGTCGTTCACTCCGTTCGCCACATATTCACACACGGCTTCTTCTTCAATACGGCCTCGTTTTGCAATATTTTGCATATGGTAAATGTACTGCAAAAACGACTCATCGCTCTTTTTCTTCCTGTTCCGGAGAAGTTCGTGGATCTCAGCACTGGACAATTTGCCACCAAACTCTTCTTGGAGGGCAGCTTTTAACTTTTTCCAACTGTTCAAACCACTCGAGCTGTTCACAAATAACTTTGCCGTACCCTTCAATAGTCGGCGGCTGTACACAAATTTGTGCGCATCACTCCAGCCAAAGTTTTCACTTGTTTCCTCAAACTCGTCCAGCCAGTCGTGGACATCTCTGTCGGTGCGCTCACCAGAAAATCGTTCGAGGGAGTCACCAATATCATTGAACGTAAACTGAGGCGCACGCACACTGCCTCGCGAACCCACACTTTCATCTTCACTCGACATCTCTGACTCCGATTCCTTTTCGTCGGCCTTCGGAGTTGATGTAACGATTCCTTTAGCAGTATGGAGAACTGTTTCCTCTTGACTGTTTTCACTGAAACTCAATAAGCGCCGGATCAATTTTTCTTTTTTGCCGGACGTTGGCAAATTTCTCGCAGAACAAAACTCGCGGAGCTGCGGGTTTGTTAGCCTCGTTAGCACTTCGCGCACAAACATAACGATCGTTTTTTCACTCGATGAAAAGTATACTTCCTCAGTTCACCAACACAGAGGCACACTCTTCCGCACAAAGCACTGTGGAGAGTATTCTCCAATCTCACGGAAACCACGTTCTCTTTGGTGAGGGAACTTTTCTCTGTCCCCGACACCTCACACAGACTCTGACGCTATGACCGCTCTCGATCTAAGCGAAGATTTTCGGACGCCATTTGCAGAAATTTGCAAATTTAGCATTCACCACTAATTTCACACTCGATTCAACTCGAAACATGAGGGAAATCCCGGTTGAGCCCCCATGTGATATTGAAACAAGTTTTAATGATTAACTTTTTATTAATAATATTGAAATAATACGGGATTTCCGTCAAATATTACACTTCACGCGGAGCAACACTGAAGTTCGTACGGTTGCTTTAATATCTCGCGGAACACTGTACTTCATATCTCTCTTGGATCAGTTCATCACTCGTCGTCCGTCTCTTTTCCCCTTACATAAATGAGTGATTGATAAACGGGGCATTTTTGTTGAATTACAATGTAACTTTAAATTTTTATTTAAATTAAAGAAATCTGGAAAAGTATTGTACATCTAAATAGCACTAAATTCTAATATTTGGTAGTTGGCTGACGGCTAACCTGTGGCGCTATTATCGCTTTTGTTAGTGTTTAACGTTTGCGCACTACCCCTATCGCACACCATCTAGTGGGTTGTCTGTTTGTCTGTGACTGAATAGTTCCGTTAATCTAAATTAAAAATATCAGAATCTGTAAAATTTCACAAATAGTATTTTAGTTTGCCAAACTATTCAGCAAGTGTTAGTGTGTTTTGCCACTGATTATTTCCAGATTTTTTTTTTTAAATTCATAAATTCAATTTTAAAAAATCCGAAATTCCCTAAATAACTAGACACTAGGAAACTTATTTGTTAAAAAGTAATTTTCGTTTAAAAAGTACTATTGCATTCAAAAAAGTAAAAATGATTTTTTTTTGCAGTACTGGCCTTGCCTAAGAATCATGTATTTTTCCTGCGTCTGTTAGAGATTCTTAAGGTTGGGAACCACTATTGTCCCCAACCGGGCTTTTGCCCTGGGCCTCAGGGTCGTCTATATTGCTCCAAGAGGAAATTGGGGAGAGAGGCGGAAAAACTTCCCTTAAAAAAAGTGAAACGTAATCCTACGTCAAAATTTGTTTCTGAGGTGGAATAATGCAATAATTATGAAATGGAGGGGTAATAATAAAGCTAATGAAGCTTAGTAATGCAAATAAAAAGATGGCAGAGGTTCATATTCATACAGTTAATTATAATTTCGTGCATAAACTTTTCTGTTTGTAATGAAAAGGGAGGGAAATTTGGAGAGGGGTTTACACACCTTTTACATTCCAGCTGGGGTACGACCGTTGCTGATCCGCCAACCTCCTGGACGACGGAAGGGAAGATTAAATCTTCATCTTCATCGGCCGTCCTTCTTCAATTCCAGGCCTCTAGCACCTGCTGGCGCGACGGTTTGGCGACGACGAAGCGGAGAAAGCCGGGGAATCCTCACGGCCTGGCTGGAATCCACACAGTCACTTTTTATTGATCAGACAGCCTTTCTTCAACTAGGCGTTCACTGGGAGAAAAATATAGCGGGTTAAATCGCGCACAGAGCAACCACTTCGTGCAAAAATTGTTCACCTATTAGAGGCCGCTCCAATGGTGACAAACAGTTTTATTGATCACTGTTGTCGAACGGCTACCAACGTCGATGACAGTTGTGGCTGGTAGCATCGTTGTGTAGTCGGCGTTATGGGAATCGGGATAGGGATGTTCAAGTGGGAGTTCATTCGATATATATTTTTTCTAAATTTCAGTGTAAATTCTATTTTGAATATTTCAATTTTAAATTCATAATTTATAAGTAGCCATAATTATAAATATAGTAATAATAAGCATAGCAAGAAGAAAAACAATAATAGTAAGGATAGAAACAATAAGAATAATAATAATAATGGGCAAAGAAAAAAACTATTTACAGCGATTATTTACAAAAGATAAATGTAACCGTTTTGGGAGGTTACACGTCTGACGTTTTTCTTTTTTTTTCAGGAGAAAATTTTCGGAGTACGTTTGTAAATGGATGCAAGTTTAAAACAGAAAACTGATCAAGATCTAAGATACGTTCCATGATTGGACAATGGATTTGATGATTTTGGATATTTTTCCTGCTGTTTGAAGAGCTATCAAAGTTTTGCGAAGTAATTTCAGATTTCTGCATTTGACAAGTTTATAAGCTCAAAGCGGTTTCTTTCAAAAAATAATTCAACAAGTTTTTTTAAAAGAATTTTGGTAAGTATAATTTAATTTTTATGATTATTTTCTTAGCTTTAGTTTAGATTATTTTGATAAGGCTAAGAAATCGAAAATCCGTTGATATTTACTCATTTTTTTTAGTAAATCTACGGATTTTTATAATTTTATTGGATTTTCAAGCATGGGTCCCACTAAAAGTTGGAGGCTAAGGTTTTGGTAGAGTGAATTGATGAATCCAGCACACGGAAAGTTAGCTGGGATCCAGACGAAGCGATTGAGGCTAAGAAATCTAAAATCCGTTGATATTTACTCATATTTTTAGGAAATCTACGGATTTTTATAATTTTATTGGATTTTCAAGCATGGGTCCCACTAAAAGTTGGAGGCTAAGGTTTTGGTAGAGTGAATTGATAAACCCAGCACACGGAAAGTTAGCTGGGATCCAGACGAAGCGATTGAGGCTAAGAAATCGAAAATCCGTTGATTTTTACTCAGCTTTTTAGGAAATCTACGGATTTTTATAATTTTATTGGATTTTCAAGCATGGGTCCCACTAAAAGTTGGAGGCTATGGTTTTGGTAGAGTGAATTGATGAATCCAGCACACGGAAAGTTAGCTGGGATCCAGACGAAGCGATTGAGGCTAAGAAATCTAAAATCCGTTGATATTTACTCATATTTTTAGGAAATCTACGGATTTTTATAATTTTATTGGATTTTCAAGCATGGGTCCCACTAAAAGTTGGAGGCTAAGGTTTTGGTAGAGTGAATTGATAAACCCAGCACACGGAAAGTTAGCTGGGATCTAGACAAAGCGATTGAGGCTAAGAAATCTAAAATCCGTTGATATTTACTCAACTTTTTAGGAAATCTACGGATTTTTATAATTTTATTGGATTTTCAAGCATGGGTCCCACTAAAAGTTGGAGGCTAAGGTTTTGGTAGCGTGAATAGGGTTGTCGCAAATTAATTGATTATTTCGATTAATCGATTAATAGACTCACTAATCGATTAATTTTTCATCGATACCTGGCTCACTCAATAATCGAGATAATCGATTAACTGACGTCGATTATTTGTCGATTTTTCCAAAATAAAATGTCCAATTCAAAATACAGTGATGTTTTCCTGTATAACATTGTTTTGTGTAAGGTTGTGTACGAAAATTTATCGCACAGGCAATCATAAAACCACGAATATGTTTATAGATCTAGCAGTTATTCATTTCGATCTGTGCATTAACTCCAAATGGTCGTTTTCCAAGATCACCGGTGCAAGAATTGTTTTCGATAAACACAGTCCTATACTGCCGTGAATCGCAAGGCAGTCTGCATTTTTATCCAATTTTAGTTTATACAAGTTTTCAACATATATGCCTATGATCTTTCAGCTACACTAACGGGGTCGTCCATTAATTAGGTAAGGGTTTATGGGGGGAGGGGGGGGGGGGGGTTGAGATTTCTTGCGCGCCATACAAATTATTTTTGATTTTCATACAAAAAATCTTACTATGGGGGTAGGGGGGTCTAAAAACCGCCAAAAATGTCTTACGTAATTAATGGATCGCCCCTAATTTGTTCGGTAAAATTTGTAAAACAAAAACACCAAGCCGAATTGTCCCTCAATGAAATGTGCCCTCATTACATAGTTTTGTAACGCATTATACAAAAGTTAACGGTGTTTTGATCATCTTAATATTTATCTCAAAAGGTAACAGAAAGGTAGGCAAATTGTGAAAGTTTTATTGATATCCAAACATGTTTCAATCTGATCAACTTATTTTAGTATTTGTTTGGATAGATGGATGGGATTCACTTGCGATTCACAGCAGTATATTGTCTTTCAATTAATTGGCCATGGATCATTATTTCATTTCCCACGCTACAATTTTTTCCTACCGTTGCGATGTTTTACATCCACATTCAGCGTTTTCTTAGTCTTTCCAAAGTATCTCTTGAGGTTCTCCCACATTTTTAAAAGAATGTTTACAATTAATTTACCAAAAATTCGCATAGATTTTTTTTGCTTTCTTCGTACATCGGGGTAATTTTTGGCCTTTGCACTGAATAGAGATAGTTCTGAAATTTCTTTGCTTAAGAAAACTAGCTTTAGAAAACGAACATATCCATGCTTCAAAATTCTTTCAGTGACCTCGGGGAGCGGAGCTACAATTCTTTAAAACGCTATCAAAAATCCATTTTTGAACCGAATTTAGTTTGTTTTTTCGCTTCAATGAAAAGGTATGAGACCCTAGAATAGAGTTCTGAACAGCTTTTGTAAAATTGATCAAGTACAGAAGGAAGTGGTATACACCTATGGTCAGAATTTCATAAGCGTGTATGGTTCACATTTGTATTCTGATTCACAAGAGCATCAAGTCATAGACGATTGGTTTTGGTCATGTGATTTCGGTTCTCGTAGATCTTTGTGTGGACATTTTCTGAATATCATGTTGTACCATCGACTGCTCAAAATACAGTGACGCAATCTCATTTTCGTACGGGGCACTGTTTTCATATCAAGTTTGTATAAATCTATTAAATGGTGCATGGACTTCGAAATACTTTATCAATAATGAAGGTTATAGGTGTCATCTATTGTTTGGCAATGACAAACTGTATTCATGTGCTTAAATCTTTGGAATAATGGAAAAGTATTGAGATTGTGTCTATAATTGACCCAATTCCATATTCGTACACCTAACAAAAAAGAAATATACAGCATTCAAAACTAATTTTTAATGGACTAGATGATTACTTAAGCTCTTCGTTGTGTTGTTCAGATGCAGTAGAATACATTTGGAAAATTTAAAAGCGGACATATATGAAACTTAAGTATATTTAAGAAAAATACCAGTTTTCCCATGTTTTTTGCTAAAATATTCGGTAAGTCGAACAATAAATTGCAATTTTTTTTTCAACATCACTTCCTTAAGAATGATAACTGCGAATATTGCACAAGTTTCAAAACATTATAATCAGTTTTAGAGAAGCTAGGAGTGGATATCGACAACTTATACTTTTGAATCTTAGGTAGTATAACGTTTATAACAAATCCAAAACCAAAAATTTTAGTCAATTTCTTTATGTTTGGCTCCTAAATGTATATACATAATCCATAGTTAATGTTCCTATCAAAACATTGCATAATTATCATTTTAACATTTACATTTTACTACCAAACATGATTATAGAGATTTAAAGAATAAATATTATTGCCATAACCGCAACATAAATGTTTTTTAAAATGATGAAAACAACAGGATATATTCTATTAAATAGTATATCAATGCTCTCTGCTCATTCAAGTTATTTTGTATTTTTCTTATAAAATCAATAAATTGCAAAATAGGGTGCTATTTTGAATATAATTTGAATATAATTTCAAAGATAATTGAATATTACGATGACATCAATTATGTGGAGGTATGTACAGCGTAGTTTAGGGTACTTTATTGTAAAACGAAGTTCGTAGTTCAAATTATTTTTACAGACAAATTCAAAATTAACATTTACCTGTTGTTTAGAATGAAAATTTGGTTTACATTGATTAAAAATATCATTTTAGAAGAGTTTTGAACTTATGGCACAACAATTTTCTGAACTCAAAAGGGATAAAAACTGTTTATGATTTCTGTAAACTTTATATATTTCAACTAAATTTCTATCAGAACTTACGAGTATAATCTATAGATTGGATCCAATGACAAAAATAAACGTTATTGTTCGAATTATAGGATTTAATAGCAAAAATCATTGGAAAACTGGTATTTCTCATAACTTTACCTAAATTTCATATATGTCCACTAATAAATTGTCCAAATGTATTTCACTACATCTGAACATCATAATAAAGCATTTCAGTAATCAAATAGAGCTTCTAAATTTAGTTTTGAACGTTGTGCGTATGAATTTTGGTAGATGTACGAATATGGAATTGGGTGAATTTTAGACATCAATTCAATACTTTTCTATTAATCCAAAGATGAATGTAAATGGAAATATTTTGTGATTGGCAAACAATAGATGACACCTGTTACCTTCAATGTGGATAAAGTATTTGTAGCTCAATACTTCATTTAATAGTTTTTTACTAACTTGATGTGGAAACAGTATCCTGTACGAATATGAAATTGGACCACTGTACATGATTTTTATCCACATTCAGAGAGACGTCATACCAATAGAAATAATAAACCATAGAAGAATAATGTCGCTGGTGTTCCCTTTGTTCTCGCTCGGAAACATGTCGGGTACATAACTGTCAAACTGCATATATTTTTGCGTTGACTTTTATAGCACCGCCTATCTCCACCAGCAAAAGATGTTCCTACAGCGACGCCAGCGACATTCTTCCTCTATGGTTTATTACCTCTATTGTCATACCATAGACAATATAAATAAGGTTATAATCGAATTCTTCATTTTATGACAAAACATGAATATAGATCGAATTTTTTTTTATACAAAAGTAAAAAAAAACATAAACCCTGCGACCAATAACTAAGATTATTACTACAAAAACTTCTCCAGAATTTTAACAAATATTGCATGAGAATTTCCAGAGTTATTCTCCCGGCAATTTATCCAGGAATTCCTAGATTAATAAACTTGTATGGATCTTCCCATAGATTAATTCAAAAATTGCTCCAGAAATCACACTACGAAGATTTTTTCATAGAGATCTCTAGGAATATTTGTAGCTGTGTAATCCCTGTAGTTATCTCTAGGAATTCAATATGAAGCTGAAATATGAGATTCCTTTATATTTTTCAGTGATTGCTTCAGAAATTCCTTCATGGATTCCTTCCCAAATTATTTCGTAATTCATACATTTCTTTCATACAATTATTTCGTGTTTCTAGACATTTCTTCAAATGATTCTTGGAATTTATCCAGGAAGATGGTAGAGATTATCCCGAATTTCATTTCAAGTAATCAATTAGGAATGTTTGTAGAGATTCCTTCAGGAGCTCCTACAATAATACCGCTTTTATAAATTCCAAGACTCCTTCAGGCATTATTTTCAAGACGACTCCTCCAGTCATTTTTCAAAAAGACAAAAAAAAATACTGTCGAATTAATCTCCAGCGATTCCCGAAAACATTCCAAAATATTTCTCTATCACTTCCATCTAGGATTCCTATGGAACGCTCTACTAGAAACCCCTCATGAAACCGTACACGACGTCCTCTTTATTCACCTGCAATATTTGCCCTAAGAATCCTTACAGAAAATGCTCTACTGATTTTTTTCTAGAAATTGTTCAAATGATTTCTTCAAAAAACCCTTTTAGGATTCCTGCGAGAATTCCTTCAGAAATTCCTCCAGACGTTACTAAGAGATTTTTTCTACGATTTCAACCAGGGTATCTAATAAAAACTTTTCCTCGGATTTCTTGGAGTATTTCCTGAATAAATTCCAGGAAACAATCTGGAGGATTTTTTAAAGAAAACCCAGAAGAAATAATTGGAGAAATTCCGAAGGAGAAGAAAACTGTCCAAAACTGTGTTTCCAGATTTATCACTGTAATGGAAGAGTTTTTACAGGTATTCTTCAAAGAATTTCAGGAATAATACTTGTTGTTTTTTTACTAAAGAAACTTTGGAAGAAATATCAGTATGGATTTGTTGAGGAATAATCGGTAGACTTCATAGAAATCTTGTAAGGACAAATGAGGGATTCCTGAAATAAAAAAAAACTTGAGGAAATTCTGGCCGATTTTAGGAGAAATGACTGTAAAAAAACAGATAGAATCCCTTAAAAAAAAAAATCTGGAGCAATTCCTAGAATAAGGCGTAGAAGAATCGCTGGATAAATTTATAAAGGAAAATCGTAGGAATTTCTTGGAGAAATTCTTCAAGAATCTCTGAGTTTTTTTTAACTTCTGATGAAATTCCTGGAGGAACTCTTGATAGAACCACAGAAAACGTTTTGGAGGAGCCAAGTGATATTTTTGAAGCAATAGTTGGAGAAATCCCTAAACAAATTTCTCAAAGTATTCTTGAAGAAATAAGCAATCCCTTTAAGTTCTACTAGAGCCATTTTTAAAATAATCCTTGGATAAATTATTTAACCCGTATAGGCCTGAGTGAAAGCAAAAATAATAAAATCCTCACCGCACAGCGAATACTTAACGGATTCAAATATTTTTTTGGTCAGTATACTGGCCCACATATCTAGTGCTTAAAAGTGGCCAAGGGATATCGGGAATGTTACTGTGGTCGGAGATATTTTGGTGGGTCACTGGGTCAGGCCGGGTAAAAAAGGGCTATTTTTTGGGACATGCCAAGTTGTCTTTATTTATTTGCAATGGCAATAATTTTAATTTGTATAAATCATTAAGATCTGATATTCAACATTATAAATGAAGAGGTAAGCACCGTTTTAAATGTACTGGATGTGACCACACGGGCTTAATAACCTAAAGAACTGACTAAAGATTCGTTGGATACTAAACCGTTTCAATTATCTAACAGTACAGATTAAACATAATAATTTACTTAAATACGTTCCCATGGGCTTGACACATATATTTAGATACAAATTGGCCACTTTGTCGTAAATTTGATGCATCCTGGGCACCCAAAATGTATATTTCAAGGGTCAAACATATGCAGGACACATGGTTATCCAATTCAATCGTTTCTCAAAAGGTTTACGCTGATGCGTTTTTCTTAAAATTCCATGATATAGTGGCCACATTATAGCCGATTCAGGAAATTATCTGTAACTTGAAATTTGCCTACCTCCAGGGGCACAGAAGTACAGCACCCTTTTCAGCTGACCTGACCCAGTAACCCACCACATATGAACGTTGCCGACATCCTTTGGCCACTTTTAGAAACTAGATATGTGTGCCAGTATACTGACAAAAAATAATTCAAATCCGTTAAGTACTCGCTGACCGGTGACAGTTTTAGTAATTTTTCTTTCACTCAGGCCTATACGGGTTAAATACTTGCAGGAATTTTTAGAGGAATCCCAAAAGAAATTCATAGAAAAATCTGAAGAAGAAAATCTGTAGCATCAAAACAGAAACGACTCGAATAATTCCAGGCATAATTCTTAAAACTTCTACCGGAAGCTTCATCTTTTCACCACAAAACAATATTCAAATCGCGATAACATTTTTTGTTTCTCGAGATTTTTGCACCTCTCTTTCACAAGTTCTCAAAAAACTTTTCTATTTTTGAATTCTGTGTCGGTATTGACCATTGTTCATCTAGTTTTGAATATACTCTGGTACTCCTTGGGGGACCGACATTTCCCATATAAAATTTCTTAGGCCACCATTTTGTTTTTAGTCAATTTATCAAAAAAAATAAATGCGGGCTATACAATATCAGGTAATAAGGAGCTTCTCTGAAAAAAAAAAATTATTCAAATCGCATACTTGTTTTTAATTATGAATCGTGGTTTACAGCTAACAGTGGAAGTTCAACAACTACTGAAAAGCTAAACATTACATATAGGTAGATTTAAGGGGGGTCCGTAGCCTTGAGGTTACGCTTTTGCTTCATAAGCGGAAGGTCATGGATTCAATTCCCAGCCCCTCCAAAAAAAAAATAACCCGTCCAGCCACCAGAAGACGCCGCACGGAGGGACCGTGCTTAGGGGAACACATCCATCCTCCGTCAGTATCGGATGGTGACTGAGACAAACTGACCCACTTCGCAGGCAGCCAGCCTCAAAACGACTCAGGAGCACGGCAAAACGAACCACCGCAAGAGCAATGGACTATGGCTTATGGAAATCGATTGGACCAACAGCAGAGCACTCTCCTACCTGCTCGGTGTGAGAGCAAAAGAGCAGAAGAGAGTGAAAGCAGATGTAAAAATAGATTAGTTAAAAATAGAACTGTATCTATCGGTAAGGAAGATACAGATAAACTGATTCCGGCACAGTAGTGGCCACAAGCACGGAGTGCCTTAAAAAAAAAAAAAAAAAAAAAATATATATATATATATATATATATATATATATATATATATATATATATATATATATATATATATATATATATATATATATATATATATATATATATATATATATATATATATATATATATATATATATATATATATATATATATATATATATATATAGGTAGATGGACATTTTTGGCTTAGATTACAAAAATGGTCCCTGTTTACAAATAGTTTTTGCTAAGAGATTTGAGACCGAATTCGTGCTCTACTATAACTAGGCTGTCAAGGATCAGTGACGAACTTATTATGACTTCATCAAATAGTGATCGTAGAACAGATTGTTTATGAACGTTTTAAAAATGCTAAAATCTTATGAATTTTTAATATATGCCTATAAATCCTCAATTGTACTTGATTCCACCGAAAGTAGCTTGGACATGAAGTGCCATTCTACAACTCTTTTTTTTTGCATTCGTTTTTTTTTACTGATTAACAGAAACTTCGTTGTTTCGTTTAGTATGTTGTGGGTCAAGCACTATCAAAGTTACCCGCATTATCAAAGTTACCTCATTTTACGGTACTCAAAAAACGGTTGAACCGATTTGCTTCATTTTTCACAACAGACTCTCGTCAATGTACAGTTTTGAAAAGTAAATTAGGCTGATACAAATAGGGTAACCAATATATTTTGGACCTCTATATATTTTGGACCCCCTGGGCCATTTTTCTGCAAATTTCCCAGTTTAAATCGAGAGACCAACTCAATTTACATGCCATTTGGAAAGATAGTACTATTCCGCACTTGCATCAACCGTTTGTACATAGAAAATGTGTTTATTTTATCTGAAATTAATTTAATTTAATTGGTGCATTCATGCAACCGTTACAACACGTTACACACAGAAATTGAAGCCGTCAGAAATTTTTCAAATGTACACGGGAAAAAATTCTGTAGTAAAAATTACTATTGTAGCTGACTACGCCCATTCTTGAAACTACCATGGAATTTCAGACCAATTTACTATGTTTACGGTACATCCCACCACATTTCTGGTACATTTGACAGAAATAATTTACAACAATCTGATTTCGACAACAGACATGGTAAAATCAAGCGCATTTCTGGTCTGCTGAAAATTGCCGGTGCGAGCGCTTAAGTTAACCCCCTAAAATGGTAGTTTTTACCGCACAATTTTTTTGCGTGTAAACAAAAACTTTTTTCAATTTTCTGAACAGAAAGCGTAGAATTTCTTCGGTTTTCCATTGTCAATCGAATGATTAGACTATGGGAAAGCATATTATACAACCAGTGTCGTGGACTTTGTCGCCAAACGATAAAAAATGCCGAGGGTCCAAAATATATACTTTTAGGGTGTCCAAAATTATGAAAAACAATGCTTCACAATTTAATTATTTTCGACGTTTTTTGGATCCTACATGACCGTATGGGAATTTTTATCTCGTGGATGAAGTTTTTCTCTACATTTTGGCATGTTCTTTGACTTGGCTACGCTGTGCAATTAATTGATTGGGGCAAACAACTCCAATATACGACCGTTACCCTAATTTAAAAACAAAAATTTTTGAGGAATTTTTGAAAGCATGAATGATGGTGAAATTATGGGTGAAATCCCTAAAAAAAATTCCTGTCGGTAGCATCCCTGGTGGAATTCCTAAAAGAGTCCCTGGATGAATTCCTGCTGCAATTATTTCAAAATCATTGGCCATTTTCACCCTCAATGCATGATGTGAAATTTAAACGTGTTTTAACCTCAACAAAGGACCATTAAAAAATATCCAGGTTTCCTGAGGTAAATAGGAAATATCAAGGTCTTACTCCAAGAATTCTTCGGTGAATTCTGCCAGAAGTTTCCATGAATATTCTCCCCTATGTTATTATCAATTTTTTTTAACTGAATTCTTAAAGGATTCAATTCTAAAAATTTATTCAACATTTCCTCAGAGATTTTCTTTGAAGATTTCTCCAGCTGTTTTGCCTGAACATTTTAACGTGTCAATAGTCTTTCAAATGTATCAAGAAATTTATTCGTAAACTATCGTCAAGCTACCATTTCCCGTGCATTTAAAAAAATCTGCACTTGAAAAAGCTGTATATTTTTTTCCAAATAATTTCCAAAGAAATATTCAAAAAATGTATTTACAAATTCCATGTTAAAATCCCCTCGTATCGTTCTATGTGACTATTTACCGTGCGTCTAGTTTTCGTAATTAAAAATTTCTTCAGAATTTACCCCCTGATTTATAAAAAAAAAAATAATCTAATAATTTTCAAGTCGTGTCTAGTACACGACACTAAAGACGGCCTTACAGTTGAGGGTGAAATACGCGTACCTGTCAAAGCATACAAACACTAGTGGAATTAAATGGTAAAGTACTAAATTCGGTTTTTCATTTACTAATAATTCCTAAAAAATATCCTAGACATTTCTCTAGAGATATCATTAGAAAAATTACTGGAAAATTTTATTTATATTCAGCTGAAGTTCCTAGTAAAAATCATGACGAAATGCATACAGTAATACAGATGGTTAATACCTGGGATACTACACACGAAATATACAACAACGTTTGTTTGAACGGCAAGATAACTCCAGCTTGCCAATAACAATCAAGGCAGGCTTGGGGAAACGCTCTAGTTTTCTTTTGTTGTGTACTTTCGATCTTTCCTGACAAACATGGAAAAAGGGCCACAGTTTTCTATGCACTAAATATTCATTTTCATTGGAAAAAGTAAAACGATGCGTTTTTCAATGCTTTATATTCAATGAGATTTAAATGTGCTCACGTGACATTAGTTGCATTATGTGCATGATTCGATTTTTGTCACTTTTGATGAAATGTGAAAATGTGTTTCAATCAGTTACGCGTTTTTCCATGTTAGTCCAATGTTCGAGGTCTGGGCTCACAGTGTCAGTTCGTGACAGCGGAATCTCGGCTCACTATGACGTACAGAAATTTTGTATTGATTTCTCCCTCCCAGGTTCATACGAAAAGTAACACTTTTGGTAATGTCACGAGAAATGCCAAAAAATCTTCAAAATACTCTTAAAGAAATTCCTGGCCGGATTTTATGATAAATGGATCTCACATCCCCTATTAACTGTTCATTTTCTCTTTGTTTTCTTAATTTTTGTTTGGTTTCTTTTTGTTTTCTTCTGATTCCAGTTTGGTGTCTTTTTCCAGGAAAGAACTAAAAAATTCCAGTCCTATACCTGCCCTGGTCAAGAGTTATCATCATCAACGGATTCGTATTTTTTTCATTGATGCATTTGTCCAGGACTCCGACGCATTCGTGCGAGGGAAAATTCAATAAACTTTAAAGATAACGTTAGGAAAATTGTGTGTTATAATTTGTATAATAAACGCCCTTAAAAGCGCAGTATGCCGAGATAGCTAGGTTGTAATGTGAAAAAAAAAAACAAACGAATGGATTAATAGCAAACAATCTTTTAATCTTTGCCGTTTTCCCCCTTGCAGAATTGTGAAATAAATTGTGAAAGAAATATTCAGATGGTAGAAAATTATGAAGTAACCTGAACAAAGCTTACCTGAGTCAACTGAATATCGCCGAAGTTAGTTAGAAATTCCCGAGTCAATCTAAAAATATTCAGTAGATATTAAAAATTCTTGAAAAATGACTCAAAAGTTTATTTGAAAATCGTGCAGGAACTCATTCCAAAATATACCTAAAATTTTGTTACAAGTCCGTAAACATTCAAGTGCTTCTGATTAATACGAATTGTTTTACAAATTCTTTAAGTTATTCCCTATAAATTACCATTAAAAAACCAAAATATCTATGGAAATTCAATCAAATTATTCTCCAGAAATAAGGAAACAAAACATAAATTTTCTACAAAGCCCGTTCATATATGTTCTGCATAAATGATTCAGTTCTATATGCTTGTTTTTCATTTCCAAAATGTAAATCATGAAAAATGGGAGAGGGAGGGATTAGCTTCAGAATTATATATGTAGGTTCAACGAAGTTGTATACCAATAACATACTGAAATTCATCTTGATTTGAAAAAAAAAATTTACGGACACCTTGTTTCAAATTCCGGACAACTCACGAAAAGAAGAACTTCAATAGTTTGATTATGAATAAACTCTCGCATTCGTAAAAGCAACGTCAAAACAAGTTGCGCATTATAAATTTCCATGGATTGCTATTTGAAATTCATATTAAAACGCGCCTGAAAGTTGGGAACTTTCAAACAGGAAATTTTGAAACATTTCAATTGAAACCTTTCCTATACAAAGTAGAGTGTCCGGAATTAGTTGGTAATCGAGTCGGTAATCGCTGTCCGGAATTTGAATCAAAACGGTACCTTATAGCAGTAATATCTCAAATTTAAAAAAAAGTCGATTAATTCGATTAATCGAAAAATACAAGTCGATTAATCGTTATCGATAATCGGCATTCTTGGACAGTAATCGATTACCAACTAATCGATTAACTGAGATTTTGCGACAACCCTAAGCGTGAATTGATGAACCCAGCACACGGAAAGTTAGCTGGGATCAGGCTTGATAATTCTCCTCAACATCATCAGAGTTCGGTGACATACTCTAGCGCAGCGTGCTGCCAGTGCCTCTTTGCGAGGGAGCCAAAAAATGCTAAGCAGCGAGGCAACGAAAAATGAGCGAGGAAGATGCAGCACAAAAAAAAACGAGTAAAATTCAATCAAAAAAGGGTGCTCTCACAACTCCCCGAGGACTGTCTGTTCGGGCGGCAGACTCGAGAGTTCGTTTGAAGTGTGAGTGATGGTGAGCATCGCAACGAGAGAGAGAGAGTGTCTGAAAAAATCCTCGCATTTTTCTGCACTCTCACTCGAATCGCTTGAGGATCTGTGTTGAAAATTTTGAGTTTATGTTTTTCTCCTCAGAAAAACGGCAAAATCGCCTCCTCTTTGCATCTCAGAGGAGTTTCTATCAAGCCTGGCTGGGATCCAGACGAAGCTATTGAGGCTAAGAAATCGAAAATCCGTTGATATTTACTCATTTTTTTAGTAAATCTACGGATTTTTTTAATTTTATTGGATTTTCAAGCATGGGTCCCACTAAAAGTTGGAGGCTAAGGTTTTGGTAGAGTGAATTGATAAACCCAGCACACGGAAAGTTATCTGGGATCCAGACGAAGCGATTGAGGCTAAGAAATCGAAAATCCGTTGATTTTTAGGAAATCTACGGATTTTTATAATTTTATTGGATTTTCAAGCATGGGTCCCACTAAAAGTTGGAGGCTAAGGTTTTGGTAGAGTGAATTGATGAATCCAGCACACGGAAAGTTAGCTGGGATCCAGACGAAGCGATTGAGGCTAAGAAATCAAAAATCCGTTGATATTTACTCAACTTTTTAGGAAATCTACGGATTTTTATAATTTTATTGGATTTTCAAGCATGGGTCCCACTAATAGTTGGAGGCTAAGGTTTTGGTAGAGTGAATTGATAAACCCAGCACACGGAAAGTTAGCTGGGATCCAGACGAAGCGATTGAGGCTAAGAAATCTAAAATCCGTTGATATTTACTCATTTTTTTTTAGGAAATCTACGGATTTTTATAATTTTATTGGATTTTAAAGCATGGGTCTCACTAAAAGTTGGAGACTATGGTTTTGGTAGAGTGAATTGATGAACCCAGCACACGGAAAGTTAGCTGGGATCCAGACGAAGCTATTGAGGCTAAGAAATCGAAAATCCGTTGATATTTACTCATTTTTTTTAGTAAATCTACGGATTTTTATAATTTTATTGGATTTTCAAGCATGGGTCCCACTAAAAGTTGGAGGCTAAGGTTTTGGTAGAGTGAATTGATGAATCCAGCACACGAAAAGTTAGCTGGGATCCAGACAAAGCGATTGAGGCTAAGAAATCTAAAATCCGTTGATATTTACTCATATTTTTAGGAAATCTACGGATTTTTATAATTTTATTGGATTTTCAAGCATGGGTCCCACTAATAGTTGGAGGCTAAGGTTTTGGTAGAGTGAATTGATAAACCCAGCACACGGAAAGTTAGCTGGTATCCAGACGAAGCGATTGAGGTTAAGAAATCTAAAATCCGTTGATATTTACTCAACTTTTTAGGAAATCTACGGATTTTTATAATTGTATTGGATTTTCAAGCATGGGTCCCACTAAAAGTTGGAGGCTAAGGTTTTGGTAAAGTGAATTGATGAACCCAGCACACGGAAAGTTAGCTGGGATCCAGACGAAGCTATTGAGGCTAAGAAATCGAAAATCCGTTGATATTTACTCATTTTTTTAAGTAGATGAAAAAACCGAATTTAGTACTATACCATTTAATTCCACTAGAGTTTGTATCCTTTGACAGATACGCGTATTTCGACCTCAACTGTAAGGCCGTCTTCAGTGTCGTGTACTCGACCAAGTCGAGTCTAGTACACGACACTGAAGACGGCCTTACAGTTGAGGTCGAAATACGCGTATCTGTCAAAGGATACAAACTCTAGTGGAATTAAATGGTATAGTACTAAATTCGGTTTTTTCATCTACTTATAGGTATTCTACTAAACAGCTCGAAGATTTATTATCATTTTTTTAGTAAATCTACGGATTTTTATAATTTTATTGGATTTTCAAGCATGGGTCCCACTAAAAGTTGGAGGCTAAGGTTTTGGTAGAGTGAATTGATGAATCCAGCACACGGAAAGTTAGCTGGGATCCAGACGAAGCGATTGAGGCTAAGAAATCGAAAATCCGTTGATATTTACTCAACTTTTTAGGAAATCTACGGATTTTTATAATTTTATTGGATTTTCAAGCATGGGTCCCACTAAAAGTTGGAGGCTAAGGTTTTGGTAGAGTGAATTGATAAACCCAGCACACGGAAAGTTAGCTGGGATCCAGACGAAGCGATTGAGGCTAAGAAATCTAAAATCCGTTGATATTTACTCATATTTTTAGGAAATTACGGATTTTTATAATTTTATTGGATTTTCAAGCATGGGTCCCACTAAAAGTTGGAGGCTAAGGTTTTGGTAGAGTGAATTGATAAACCCAGCACTTGGAAAGTTAGCTGGGATCCAGACGAAGCGATTGAGGCTAAGAAATCGAAAATCCGTTGATTTTTACTCAACTTTTTAGGAAATCTACGGATTTTTATAATTTTATTGGATTTTCAAGCATGGGTCCCACTAAAAGTTGGAGGCTAAGGTTTTGGTAGCGTGAATTGATGAATCCAGCACACGGAAAGTTAGCTGGGATCCAGACGAAGCGATTGAGGCTAAGAAATCGAAAATCCGTTGATATTTACTCATATTTTTAGGAAATCTACGGATTTATATAATTTTATTGGATTTTCAAGCATGGGTCCCACTAAAAGTTGGAGGCTAAGGTTTTGGTAGAGTGAATTGATAAACCCAGCACACGGAAAGTTAGCTGGGATCCAGACGAAGCGATTGAGGCTAAGAAATCGAAAATCCGTTGATATTTACTCAACTTTTTAGGAAATCTACGGATTTTTATAATTTTATTGGATTTTCAAGCATGGGTCCCACTAAAAGTTGGAGGCTAAGGTTTTGGTAGAGTGAATTGATAAACCCAGCACACGGAAAGTTAGCTGGGATCCAGACGAAGCGATTGAGGCTAAGAAATCTAAAATCCGTTGATATTTACTCATATTTTTAGGAAATTACGGATTTTTATAATTTTATTGGATTTTCAAGCATGGGTCCCACTAAAAGTTGGAGGCTAAGGTTTTGGTAGAGTGAATTGATAAACCCAGCACTTGGAAAGTTAGCTGGGATCCAGACGAAGCGATTGAGGCTAAGAAATCGAAAATCCGTTGATTTTTACTCAACTTTTTAGGAAATCTACGGATTTTTATAATTTTATTGGATTTTCAAGCATGGGTCCCACTAAAAGTTGGAGGCTAAGGTTTTGGTAGAGTGAATTGATGAATCCAGCACACGGAAAGTTAGCTGGGATCCAGACGAAGCGATTGAGGCTAAGAAATCTAAAATCCGTTGATATTTACTCATATTTTTAGGAAATCTACGGATTTTTATAATTTTATTGGATTTTCAAGCATGGGTCCCACTTAAAGTTGGAGGCTAAGGTTTTGGTAGAGTGAATTGATAAACCCAGCACACGGAAAGTTAGCTGGGATCCAGACGAAGCGATTGAGGCTGAGATATCGAAAATCCGTTGATATTTACTCATTTTTTTAGTAAATCTACGGATTTTTATAATTTTATTGGATTTTCAAGCATGGGTCTCACTAAAAGTTGGAGACTAAGGTTTTGGTAGAGTGAATTGATAAACCCAGCACACGGAAAGTTAGCTGGTATCCAGACGAAGCGATTGAGGCTAAGAAATCTAAAATCCGTTGATATTTACTCAACTTTTTAGGAAATCTACGGATTTTTATAATTTCATTGGATTTTCAAGCATGGGTCCCACTAAAAGTTGGAGGTTAAGGTTTTGGTAAAGTGAATTGATGAACCCAGCACACGGAAAGTTAGCTGGGATTCAGGCGAAGCTATTGAGGCTAAGAAATCGAAAATCCGTTGATATTTACTCATTTTTTTAGTAAATCTACGGATTTTTATAATTTTATTGGATTTTCAAGCATGGGTCCCACTAAAAGTTGGAGGCTAGGGTTTTGGTAGAGTGAATTGATGAATCCAGCACACGGAAAGTTAGCTGGGATCCAGACGAAGCGATTGAGGCTAAGAAATCGAAAATCCGTTGATATTTACTCAACTTTTTAGGAAATCTACGGATTTTTATAATTTTATTGGATTTTCAAGCATGGGTCCCACTAAAAGTTGGAGGCTAAGGTTTTGGTAGAGTGAATTGATAAACCCAGCACTTGGAAAGTTAGCTGGGATCCAGACGAAGCGATTGAGGCTAAGAAATCTAAAATCCGTTGATATTTACTCATATTTTTAGGAAATTACGGATTTTTATAATTTTATTGGATTTTCAAGCATGGGTCCCACTAAAAGTTGGAGGCTAAGGTTTTGGTAGAGTGAATTGATAAACCCAGCACTTGGAAAGTTAGCTGGGATCCAGACGAAGCGATTGAGGCTAAGAAATCGAAAATCCGTTGATATTTACTCAACTTTTTAGGAAATCTACGGATTTTTATAATTTTATTGGATTTTCAAGCATGGGTCCCACTAAAAGTTGGAGGCTAAGGTTTTGGTAGAGTGAATTGATAAACCCAGCACACGGAAAGTTAGCTGGGATCCAGACGAAGCGATTGAGGCTAAGAAATTGAAAATCCGTTGATTTTTACTCAACTTTTTAGCAAATCTACGGATTTTTATAATTTTATTGGATTTTCAAGCATGGGTCCCACTAAAAGTTGGAGGCTAAGGTTTTGGTAGAGTGAATTGATGAATCCAGCACACGGAAGCGATTGAGGCTAAGAAATCGAAAATCCGTTGATATTTACTCATTTTTTTAGTAAATCTACGGATTTTTAAAATTTTATTGGATTTTCAAGCATGGGTCTCACTAAAAGTTGGAGGCTAAGGTTTTGGTAGAGTGAATTGATGAACCCAGCACACGGAAAGTTAGCTGGGATCCAGACGAAGCGATTGAGGCTAAAAAATCGAAAATCCGTTGATATTTACTCATTTTTTTAGTAAATCTACGGATTTTTATAATTTTATTGGATTTTCAAGCATGGGTCTCACTAAAAGTTGGAGGCTAAGGTTTTGGTAGAGTGAATTGATGAACCCAGCACACGGAAAGTTAGCTGGGATCCAGACGAAGCGATTGAGGCTAAAAAATCGAAAATCCGTTGATATTTACTCATTTTTTTAGGAAATCTACGGATTTTTATAATTTTATTGGATTTTCAAGCATGGGTCTCACTAAAAGTTGGAGGCTAAGGGTTTTGGTAGAGTGAATTGATAAACCCAGCACACGGAAAGTTAGCTGGGATCCAGACGAAGCGATTAAGGCTAAGAAATCGAAATTCCGTTGATATTTACTCAACTTTTTAGGAAATCTACGGATTTTTATAATTTTATTGGATTTTCAAGCATGGGCCCCACTAAAAGTTGGAGGCTAAGGTTTTGGTAGAGTGAATTGATGAATCCAGCACACGGAAAGTTAGCTGGGATCCAGACGAAGCGATTGAGGCTAAGAAATCTAAAATCCGTTGATATTTACTCATATTTTTAGGAAATCTACGGATTTTTATGATTTTATTGGATTTTCAAGCATGGGTCCCACTAAAAGTTGAAGGCTAAGGTTTTGGTAGAGTGAATTGATAAACCCAGCACACGGAAAGTTAGCTGGGATCCAGACGAAGCGATTGAGGCTAAGAAATCGAAAATCCGTTGATTTTTACTCAGCTTTTTAGGAAATCTACGGATTTTTATAATTTTATTGGATTTTCAAGTATGGGTCCCACTAAAAGTTGGAGGCTAAGATTTTGGTAGAGTGAATTGATGAATCCAGCACACGGAAAGTTAGCTGGGATCCAGACGAAGCGATTGAGGCTAAAAAATCGAAAATCCGTTGATATTTACTCAACTTTTAAGGAAATCTACGGATTTATATAATTTTATTGGATTTTCAAGCATGGGTCCCACTAAAAGTTGGAGGCTAATGTTTTGGTAGAGTGAATTGATAAACCCAGCACACGGAAAGTTAGCTGGGATCCAGACGAAGCGATTGAGGCTAAGAAATCGAAAATCCGTTGATATTTACTCATTTTTTTTAGTAAATCTACGGATTTTTATAATTTTATTGGATTTTCAAGCATGGGTCTCACTAAAAGTTGGAGGCTAAGGTTTTGGTAGAGTGAATTGATAAACCCAGCACACGGAAAGTTAGCTGGGATCCAGACGAAGCGATTGAGGCTAAGAAATCGAAAATCCGTTGATATTTACTCATATTTTTAGGAAATCTACGGATTTTTATAATTTTAATGGATTTTCAAGCATGGGTCCCACTAAAAGTTGGAGGCTAAGGTTTTGGTAGAGTGAATTGATGAACCCAGCACACGGAAAGTTAGCTGGGATCCAGACGAAGCGATTGAGGCTAAGAAATCGAAAATCCGTTGATATTTACTCATTTTTTTAGTAAATCTACGGATTTTTATAATTTTATTGGATTTTCAAGCATGGGTCCCACTAAAAGTTGGAGGCTAAGGTTTTGGTAGAGTGAATTGATAAACCCAGCACACGGAAAGTTAGCTGGGATCCAGACGAAGCGATTGAGGCTAAGAAATCTAAAATCCGTTGATATTTACTCATATTTTTAGGAAATCTACGGATTTTTATAATTTTATTGGATTTTCAAGCATGGGTCCCACTAAAAGTTGGAGGCTAAGGTTTTGGTAGAGTGAATTGATGAACCCAGCACACGGAAAGTTAGCTGGGATCCAGACGAAGCGATTGAGGCTAAGAAATCGAAAATCCGTTGATATTTACTCATTTTTTTAGTAAATCTACGGATTTTTATAATTTTATTGGATTTTCAAGCATGGGTCCCACTAAAAGTTGGAGGCTAAGGTTTTGGTAGAGTGAATTGATGAATCCAGCACACGGAAAGTTAGCTGGGATCCAGACGAAGCGATTGAGGCTAAGAAATCGAAAATCCGTTGATATTTACTCATATTTTTAGGAAATCTACGGATTTTTATAATTTTATTGGATTTTCAAGCATGGGTCCCACTAAAAGTTGGAGGCTAAGGTTTTGGTAGAGTGAATTGATAAACCCAGCACACGGAAAGTTAGCTGGGATCCAGACGAAGCGATTGAGGCTAAGAAATCGAAAATCCGTTGATTTTTACTCAACTTTTTAGGAAATCTACGGATTTTTATAATTTTATTGGATTTTCAAGCATGGGTCCCACTAAAAGTTGGAGGCTAAGGTTTTGGCAGAGTGAATTCGATAAACCCAGCACACGGAAAGTTAGCTGGAATCCAGACGAAGCGATTGAGGCTAAAAATCGAAATTCCGTTGATATTTACTCAACTTTTTAGGAAATCTACGGATTTTTATAATTTTAATGGATTTTCAAGCATGGGTCCCACTAAAAGTTGGAGGCTAAGGTTTTGGCAGAGTGATTCGATAAACCCAGCACACGGAAAAGTTAGCTGGGATCCAGACGAAGCGATTGAGGCTAAAAAATCGAAAATCCGTTGATATTTACTCAACTTTTTCGGAAATCTACGGATTTTTATAATTTTAATGCATTTTCAAGCATGGGTCCCACTAAAAGTTGGAGGCTAAGGTTTTGGCAGAGTGATTCGATAAACCCAGCACACGGAAAGTTAGCTGGGAATCCAGACGAAGCGATTGAGGCTAAGAAATCTAAAATCCGTTGATATTTACTCAACTTTTTAGGAAATCTACGGATTTTTATAATTCTAATGGATTTTCAAGCATGGGTCCACTAAAAGTTGGAGGCTAAGGTTTTGGCAGAGTGATTTGATAAACCCTGCACACGGAAAGTTAGCTGGAATCTAGACGAAGCGATTGAGGCTAAGAAATCGAAAATCCGTTGATATTTACTCAACTTTTTAGGAAATCTACGGATTTTTATAATTTTAATGGATTTTCAAGCATGGGTCCCACTAAAAGTTGGAGGCTAAGGTTTTGGCAGAGTGATTCGATAAACCCAGCACACGGAAAGTTAGCTGGAATCCAGACGAAGCGATTGAGGCTAAAAAATCGAAAATCCGTTGATATTTACTCAACTTTTTAGGAAATCTACGGATTTTTATAATTTCATTGGATTTTCAAGCATGGGTCCCACTAAAAGTTGGAGGCTAAGGTTTTGGTAGAGTGAATTGATAAACCCAGCACACGGAAAGTTAGCTGGGATCCAGACGAAGCGATTGAGGCTAAGAAATCGAAAATCCGTTGATTTTTACTCAACTTTTTAGGAAATCTACGGATTTTTATAATTTTATTGGATTTTCAAGCATGGGTCCCACTAAAAGTTGGAGGCTAAGGTTTTGGTAGAGTGAATTGATGAATCCAGCACACGGAAAGTTAGCTGGGATCCAGACGAAGCGATTGAGGCTAAGAAATCTAAAATCCGTTGATATTTACTCAACTTTTTAGGAAATCTACGGATTTTTATAATTTTAATTGGATTTTCAAGCATGGGTCCCACTAAAAGTTGGAGGCTAAGGTTTTGGCAGAGTGAATTCGATAAACCCAGCACACGGAAAGTTAGCTGGGATCCAGACGAAGCGATTGAGGCTAAGAAATCGAAAATCCGTTGATATTTACTCAACTTTTTAGGAAATCTACGGATTTTTATAATTTTAATTGGATTTTCAAGCATGGGTCCCACTAAAAGTTGGAGGCTAAGGTTTTGGCAGAGTGAATTCGATAAACCCAGCACACGGAAAGTTAGCTGGGATCCAGACGAAGCGATTGAGGCTAAAAAATCGAAAATCCGTTGATATTTACTCAACTTTTTAGGAAATCTACGGATTTTTATAATTTTAATTGGATTTTCAAGCATGGGTCCCACTAAAAGTTGGAGGCTAAGGTTTTGGCAGAGTGAATTCGATAAACCCAGCACACGGAAAGTTAGCTGGGATCCAGACGAAGCGATTGAGGCTAAAAAATCGAAAATCCGTTGATATTTACTCAACTTTTTAGGAAATCTACGGATTTTTATAATTTTATTGGATTTTCAAGCATGGGTCCCACTAAAAGTTGGAGGCTAAGGTTTTGGCAGAGTGATTCGATAAACCCAGCACACGGAAAGTTAGCTGGGATCCAGACGAAGCGATTGAGGCTAAGAAATCGAAAATCCGTTGATATTTACTCAACTTTTTAGGAAATCTACGGATTTTTATAATTTTAATGGATTTTCAAGCATGGGTCCCACTAAAAGTTGGAGGCTAAGGTTTTGGTCAGAGTGATTCGATAAACCCAGCACACGGAAAGTTAGCTGGAATCCAGACGAAGCGATTGAGGCTAAAAAATCGAAAATCCGTTGATATTTACTCAACTTTTTAGGAAATCTACGGATTTTTATAATTTCATTGGATTTTCAAGCATGGGTCCCACTAAAAGTTGGAGGCTAAGGTTTTGGCAGAGTGATTCGATAAACCCAGCACACGGAAAGTTAGCTGGGATCCAGACGAAGCGATTGAGGCTAAAAAATCGAAAATCCGTTGATATTTACTCAACTTTTTCGGAAATCTACGGATTTTTATAATTCTAATGGATTTTCAAGCATGGGTTCCACTAAAAGTTGGAGGCTAAGGTTTTGGCAGAGTGATTTGATAAACCCAGCACACGGAAAGTTAGCTGGAATCCAGACGAAGCGATTGAGGCTAAAAAATCGAAAATCCGTTGATATTTACTCAACTTTTTAGGAAATCTACGGATTTTTATAATTTTAATGGATTTTCAAGCATGGGTTCCACTAAAAGTTGGAGGCTAAGGTTTTGGCAGAGTGATTTGATAAACCCTGCACACGGAAAGTTAGCTGGAATCCAGACGAAGCGATTGAGGCTAAAAAATCGAAAATCCGTTGATATTTACTCAACTTTTTAGGAAATCTACGGATTTTTATAATTTTAATGGATTTTCAAGCATGGGTCCCACTAAAAGTTGGAGGCTAAGGTTTTGGCAGAGTGATTCGATAAACCCAGCACACGAAAAGTTAGCTGGGATCCAGACGAAGCGATTGAGGCTAAAAAATCGAAAATCCGTTGATATTTACTCAACTTTTTAGGAAATCTACGGATTTTTATAATTTCATTGCATTTTCAAGCATGGGTCCCACTAAAAGTTGGAGGCTAAGGTTTTGGCAGAGTGATTCGATAAACCCAGCACACGGAAAGTTAGCTGGGATCCAGACGAAGCGATTGAGGCTAAAAAATCGAAAATCCGTTGATATTTACTCAACTTTTTAGGAAATCTACGGATTTTTATAATTTTAATGGATTTTCAAGCATGGGTCCCACTAAAAGTTGGAGGCTAAGGTTTTGTCAGAGTGATTCGATAAACCCAGCACACGAAAAGTTAGCTGGGATCCAGACGAAGCGATTGAGGCTAAAAAATCGAAAATCCGTTGATATTTACTCAACTTTTTAGGAAATCTACGGATTTTTATAATTTCATTGGATTTTCAAGCATGGGTCCCACTAAAAGTTGGAGGCTAAGGTTTTGGCAGAGTGATTCGATAAACCCAGCACACGGAAAGTTAGCTGGGATCCAGACGAAGCGATTGAGGCTAAGAAATCGAAAATCCGTTGATTTTTACTCAACTTTTTAGGAAATCTACGGATTTTTATAATTTTAATGGATTTTCAAGCATGGGTCCCACTAAAAGTTGGAGGCTAAGGTTTTGGCAGAGTGATTCGATAAACCCAGCACACGGAAAGTTAGCTGGAATCCAGACGAAGCGATTGAGGCTAAAAAATCGAAAATCCGTTGATATTTACTCAACTTTTTAGGAAATCTACGGATTTTTATAATTTCATTGGATTTTCAAGCATGGGTCCCACTAAAAGTTGGAGGCTAAGGTTTTGGCAGAGTGATTCGATAAACCCAGCACACGGAAAGTTAGCTGGGATCCAGACGAAGCGATTGAGGCTAAAAAATCGAAAATCCGTTGATATTTACTCAACTTTTTCGGAAATCTACGGATTTTTATAATTCTAATGGATTTTCAAGCATGGGTTCCACTAAAAGTTGGAGGCTAAGGTTTTGGAAGAGTGATTTGATAAACCGTGCACACGGAAAGTTAGCTGGAATCCAGACGAAGCGATTGAGGCTAAAAAATCGAAAATCCGTTGATATTTACTCAACTTTTTAGGAAATCTACGGATTTTTATAATTTTAATGGATTTTCAAGCATGGGTTCTACTAAAAGTTGGAGGCTAAGGTTTTGGCAGAGTGATTTGATAAAACCCTGCACACGGAAAGTTAGCTGGAATCCAGACGAAGCGATTGAGGCTAAAAAATCGAAAATCCGTTGATATTTACTCAACTTTTTAGGAAATCTACGGATTTTTATAATTTTAATGGATTTTCAAGCATGGGTCCCACTAAAAGTTGGAGGCTAAGGTTTTGGCAGAGTGATTCAATAAACCCAGCACACGAAAAGTTAGCTGGGATCCAGACGAAGCGATTGAGGCTAAAAAATCGAAAATCCGTTGATATTCACTCAACTTTTTAGGAAATCTACGGATTTTTATAATTTCATTGCATTTTCAAGCATGGGTCCCACTAAAAGTTGGAGGCTAAGGTTTTGGCAGAGTGATTCGATAAACCCAGCACACGGAAAGTTAGCTGGGATCCAGACGAAGCGATTGAGGCTAAAAAATCGAAAATCCGTTGATATTTACTCAACTTTTTAGGAAATCTACGGATTTTTATAATTTTAATGGATTTTCAAGCATGGGTCCCACTAAAAGTTGGAGGCTAAGGTTTTGTCAGAGTGATTCGATAAACCCAGCACACGAAAAGTTAGCTGGGATCCAGACGAAGCGATTGAGGCTAAAAAATCGAAAATCCGTTGATATTTACTCAACTTTTTCGGAAATCTACGGATTTTTATAATTTTAATGGATTTTCAAGAATGGGTTCTACTAAAAGTTGGAGGCTAAGGTTTTGGCAGAGTGATTTGATAAACCGTGCACACGGAAAGTTAGCTGGAATCCAGACGAAGCGATTGAGGCTAAAAAATCGAAAATCCGTTGATATTTACTCAACTTTTTAAGGAAATCTACGGATTTTTATAATTTTAATGGATTTTCAAGCATGGGTCCCACTAAAAGTTGGAGGCAAAGGTTTTGGCAGAGTGATTCGATAAACCCAGCACACGGAAAGTTAGCTGGAATCTAGACGAAGCGATTGAGGCTAAAAAATCGAAAATCCGTTGATATTTACTCAACTTTTTAGGAAATCTACGGATTTTTATAATTTTAATGGATTTTCAAGCATGGGTCCCACTAAAAGTTGGAGGCTAAGGTTTTGGCAGAGTGATTCGATAAACCCAGCACACGGAAAGTTAGCTGGATCCAGACGAAGCAATTGAGGCTAAAAGATCGAAAATCCTTTGATATTTACTCAACTTTTTAGGACATCTACGGATTTTTATAATTTTAATGGATTTTCAAGCATGGGTCCCACTAAAAGTTGGAGGCTAAGGTTTAGGCAGAGTGATTCGATAAACCCAGCACACGGAAAGTTAGTTGGAATCCAGACGAAGCGATTGAGGCTAAAAAATCGAAAATCCGTTGATATTTACTCAACTTTTTAGGAAATCTACGGATTTTTATAATTTTAATTGGATTTTCAAGCATGGGTCCCACTAAAAGTTGGAGGCTAAGGTTTTGGCAGAGTGATTCGATAAACCCAGCACACGGAAAGTTAGCTGGGATCCAGACGAAGCGATTGAGGCTAAAAAATCGAAAATCCGTTGATATTTACTCAACTTTTTAGGAAATCTACGGATTTTTATAATTTTAATGGATTTTCAAGCATGGGTCCCACTAAAAGTTGGAGGCTAAGGTTTTGGCAGAGTGATTCGATAAACCCAGCACACGGAAAGTTAGCTGGAATCCAGACGAAGCAATTGAGGCTAAAAGATCGAAAATCCTTTGATATTTACTCAACTTTTTAGGACATCTACGGATTTTTATAATTTTAATGGATTTTCAAGCATGGGTCCCACTAAAAGTTGGAGGCTAAGGTTTAGGCAGAGTGATTCGATAAACCCAGCACACGGAAAGTTAGTTGGAATCCAGACGAAGCGATTGAGGCTAAAAAATCGAAAATCCGTTGATATTTACTCAACTTTTTAGGAAATCTACGGATTTTTATAATTTTAATGGATTTTCAAGCATGGGTCCCACTAAAAGTTGGAGGCTAAGGTTTTGGCAGAGTGATTCAATAAACCCAGCACACAAAAAGTTAGCTGGGATCCAGACGAAGCGATTGAGGCTAAAAAATCGAAAATCCGTTGATATTCACTCAACTTTTTAGGAAATCTACGGATTTTTATAATTTCATTGCATTTTCAAGCATGGGTCCCACTAAAAGTTGGAGGCTAAGGTTTTGGCAGAGTGATTCGATAAACCCAGCACACGGAAAGTTAGCTGGGATCCAGACGAAGCGATTGAGGCTAAAAAATCGAAAATCCGTTGATATTTACTCAACTTTTTAGGAAATCTACGGATTTTTATAATTTTAATGGATTTTCAAGCATGGGTCCCACTAAAAGTTGGAGGCTAAGGTTTTGTCAGAGTGATTCGATAAACCCAGCACACGAAAAGTTAGCTGGGATCCAGACGAAGCGATTGAGGCTAAAAAATCGAAAATCCGTTGATATTTACTCAACTTTTTCGGAAATCTACGGATTTTTATAATTTTAATGGATTTTCAAGAATGGGTTCTACTAAAAGTTGGAGGCTAAGGTTTTGGCAGAGTGATTTGATAAACCGTGCACACGGAAAGTTAGCTGGAATCCAGACGAAGCGATTGAGGCTAAAAAATCGAAAATCCGTTGATATTTACTCAACTTTTAAGGAAATCTACGGATTTTTATAATTTTAATGGATTTTCAAGCATGGGTCCCACTAAAAGTTGGAGGCAAAGGTTTTGGCAGAGTGATTCGATAAACCCAGCACACGGAAAGTTAGCTGGAATCTAGACGAAGCGATTGAGGCTAAAAAATCGAAAATCCGTTGATATTTACTCAACTTTTTAGGAAATCTACGGATTTTTATAATTTTAATGGATTTTCAAGCATGGGTCCCACTAAAAGTTGGAGGCTAAGGTTTTGGCAGAGTGATTCGATAAACCCAGCACACGGAAAGTTAGCTGGTATCCAGACGAAGCAATTGAGGCTAAAAGATCGAAAATCCTTTGATATTTACTCAACTTTTTAGGACATCTACGGATTTTTATAATTCTAATGGATTTTCAAGCATGGGTCCCACTAAAAGTTGGAGGCTAAGGTTTAGGCAGAGTGATTCGATAAACCCAGCACACGGAAAGTTAGTTGGAATCCAGACGAAGCGATTGAGGCTAAAAAATCGAAAATCCGTTGATATTTACTCAACTTTTTAAGACATCTACGGATTTTTATAATTCTAATGGATTTTCAAGCATGGGTCCCACTAAAAGTTGGAGGCTAAGGTTTTGGCAGAGTGATTCGATAAACCCAGCACACGAAAAGTTAGCTGGGATCCAGACGAAGCGATTGAGGCTAAAAAATCGAAAATCCGTTGATATTTACTCAACTTTTTAGGAAATCTACGGATTTTTATAATTTTAATGCATTTTCAAGCATGGGTCCCACTAAAAGTTGGAGGCTAAGGTTTTGGCAGAGTGAATTGATAAACCCAGTGACGAGAGACAATTTCAGTAACGGGTACTCGCACAGCCCTGTCGGTGAACTGTCAGTTTGACGTTTTGTTCTTGGCGCCATCAGCAGCCAGTGTTCTCTTTCTATGTGAGATTTTCTTTCACTCTCTAACGAACATTTAGTGAATAAACACGTTGTTAACTTTACTCTCTAAAGTCGAATGTTTAACTTCCGTCCGAATTCCAATATCTTATCAGGTTATTGGCCCAGTTTTTGCGTGTGACGGAAGTGTATTCTAGTGGAAGTGTCGCGTCGAGATGAATAACGAGCCGGAAGTCGTTCGCGTTCCGGTGTTTGACGGTTCGAACTTCGCGTCGTGGAAGTTCCGGATTCAAGTAGTGCTCGAGGAGCATGAGTTGCTTGAATGTATCCAGAACGAAATGGCGGAGGTGGAAGAACTGCAAGTGAAAGAAGAAGACAGTGACGCTGTCCGCCAATCGAAAGAAAAGTTGGTGGAAAAGCGGCGGAAAAAGGATCGGCGATGCAAATCGGTTCTGATTTCGCGAATACATGACAGTATGCTGGAGTATGTACAGGATAAAGCGACGCCGAGAGCAATTTGGCTCGCTTTGGAAAAAGTGTTCGAGCGGCGCAGTATTGCGAGTAGGCTGCACCTGAAGAAAAAGTTGTTGATGTTTCGTCATGAGGGGGGCAGTCTGCAGGATCATTTTCTTGCATTTGATCGGATTGTGCGCGAATATAAGGCCACCGGGGCAGTGATGGAAGATATCGATATCGTTTGCCATCTGCTGCTGACCTTGGGGGCAAGGTACGCGACAGTGGTAACAGCGATCGAGACGATGCCGGAGGCGAATTTGACGCTCGAGTTCGTCAAATGCCGGCTTCTCGACGAGGAGATCAAGTGCAACGGATCAAGTGTCGAATTGGTTACCTCTAAACGGGAGTCAGCTGCTTTTGCTGGGAAGCCGAAAGCCTGGTCGAAAGAAAGTGTGAACAAGATGAAGTGTTTTGTTTGCCACAAACCCGGGCATAAAGCGGTGGATTGCCCGGAGAAGAAAGTGAAAAAGGCAAACAACAAAGGCAGTGCTAATGTGTCAGAGAAAAGTGTGTGTTTCGTCGCCGGCATGATCGCCGCCGGCAGCGACGAAGAAAATGGCAGACTACAGTGGTATGCAGATTCGGGTGCCACGGAGCACATGGCAAACGACAGAAAACTTTTTGAAAAGTTGGTGCCTTTGAAGAAACCGGTTGTAATAGCAGTGGCGTTAAACGGAAAGTCCGCGACCGCAAAATATTCCGGAACAATCAAAGTGATTGCGGTAAATGGGAACAAGCGACGCGAGTGTATCTTGGAGGATGTACTGTTTACTCCCGACCTTCGGTGTAATCTTTTTTCGATTCGAAAAGTCGAGATGGCCGGAATGAAAGTCGTGTTTGAAAACGGTGGCGTGAAAATTCTTCGAGATTCGGAAGTGCTCGCGTGCGGTAAACGGCGTGGTTTCCAGTACGAAATGGATTTTTATCCGAAGAATTCGAACAGTTCGGCGCTGTATTCGTGTGGGAAAATCCTCAAATGTCACGAACTGTGGCATCGGCGTTACGGCCATCTTAGTGAGAAAAACTTGGGGAAGATTATGTCAAAGAACATGGTGAAGGGATTGGAAAAGTGCGCGACTAACGATAAAGCCGAAACAATATGTGAATCGTGTGTTGATGGGAAGCAAACGAGAAAACCTTTCGGTGAACGGTCGGAAAGGCGGGCGACGCGTGTGTTAGAGGTTGTACACAGTGACGTGTGTGGTCCCATGACACCGGTCGGTCACGATGGTAGTCGTTACTATGTAAGCTTCATCGACGACTGGAGCAGATTTACCATTGTGTACACCATGCGGTCGAAGGACGAAGTGTTCGGATATTTCAAACTATACGAAGCAATGGCTACTGCCAAGTTCGGTGTTGGCATTTCGCGGTTGGTGTGTGACAATGGCGGAGAATATCGGAGTGCTGAATTCGACAAATTTTGTAAGCAAAAGGGTATCGAAATGCAGTGCACAATACCATATACACCCGAACAAAATGGTGTGTCTGAAAGGATGAATCGCACGCTGGAAGAAAAGGCCAGATCGATGCTGTTCAGTTTAGGTGCAGACAAGAAGTTTTGGTGTGAGGCGGTGGAGACTGCAGCATACCTGGTGAACAGAAGCCCGGCAAGTGCGATCATTGAAGGTAAGACACCCTATGAACTTTGGGAGGGTAGAAAACCAGATGTTTCGATGATGAGAGTTTGGGGAAGCCCTGCGTACTGCCACATACCGAAAGAGCACCGAAAGAAGCTAGACAAGAAGGCGTGGAAGGGAATTTTCCTGGGGTATCATTGCAACGGCTACAGGATTTGGGACCCGAAGCGTGGCAAAGTCATTGCCGCAAGAGATGTCATCGTCGACGAGAACGGTGGCGCCCACAAGATTGTGGAAGACCAGAGGAACGTACAGCAGCAATCGGGGATTCAAGAGATGATCAGCATAAAGCCTTCAGCGGGGACCGACAGTGAATCGGATGGAGAAGAGCAAGCAGAAGAGGAAGGACTACCTGAAATGAACGAATCCGTCGACGAGTACGTGGACTGCGGTGGCAGCGTTAGTGATGGTGAGAGTTCAGCAGGGGTTAACCAGCAAGCCGTTCCGGAAATAGAAGGTAGCGTTCGGAAACGTGTACCTCCGGTTTGGCAGAAAGACTACGAGATGAACTATTCTGCGTGGGCTTTGAATGCTGTCAGCTATGTGGAGAATTATCCGGACACGCTAGTGGAGATGCGGAAGCGTGAGGACTGGGATCTGTGGAAAGTGGCTGTTCAGGAGGAGATGCACTCCCACCAGCAGAACAACACTTGGACCTTGTCCGAGTTGCCGGAAGGTAGGAAACCCATCACATGCAAGTGGGTCTTCAAAGTTAAGAAGGGTGATGCTGAAACCCCCGACAGGTACAAAGCCAGGCTGGTGGCACGCGGCTTTACTCAGCGTTATGGCTACGATTACGCTGAGACGTATGCTCCAGTGGCCAAAATGGATACAGTGAGGACTGTGCTAGCGGTAGCAAATCAAGAGCGTCTACAGATTCATCAGCTCGACGTGAAAACGGCATTCCTTAACGGAAAACTTCATGAGGAGATTTATATGGTACCACCCGAGGGTCTCACGGAAGGATCGAAGAAGCTTGTTTGCCGTTTGAATCGCGCTTTGTACGGACTTAAGCAGGCTTCTAGGGCATGGAACGAACGGTTTCATCAGTTCGTCACCAGGTTGGGATTCAAGCGCAGTGAGAACGATCAGTGCTTGTATGTGCGAACGGTGAACGACGAGCGGTTGATCCTAGTCCTCTACGTAGATGACATTCTCATCGCTGGACGTGATGTGAAGGCGATCTCGGTGATCAAGAGCTGCTTGAAGAAGGAATTTGCCATGTCGGACCTTGGAGAGGTGAGCTGCTTCCTCGGTATGCGTATCGAGAGGGATATCGAGAAGCGGTTCATGAGGATTTCGCAGAAAGGATACTTGGAGAGCCTCCTTCGGCGCTTTGGAATGGAGGATTGCAAACCGGTCGCCACACCGGTTGAGTGCCATTTGAAGCTGAAGAAAGGAACTGAAGCGGAGAGAACGGATAAGCCTTTTCGTGAGCTTGTGGGGTGCTTGGCATACGTAGCCCACACCTCGCGACCAGACTTGTGTGCTGCAGTGAACATGTTCAGTCAGTTGCAAAGTTGTCCGACTAATGAACACTGGTGTTATCTGAAGCGCATTCTTCGCTATGTGAAGGGAACTCTTGATGTCGGCCTGGAATTTCAAGGTGGTGAAGCTGAAGCAGCGTTGGTCGTATTCTCTGATGCCGATTGGGGAAACGACATCAACGATCGGCGATCGATGAGCGGCTACATTCTGCGAGTCTTCGGAGGCACAGTGGCTTGGCTAACGCGAAAGCAGCAAACAGTGGCATTGTCTTCGACGGAGGCCGAATTTGTGGCACTGTGCACGGCCGTCTGTGAAGGCATATGGATGCGACGGTTGTTGGGAGATCTTGGTGTTGTTGTCAAAGGATCCGTGGCGTATTATGAAGACAACCAATCCTGTATGCGAGTGGCAGAAGAACCAAGGGATAGTCGTCGTATGAAACACGTCGACATCAAGTTCAACTTTATTCGGGAAGTGGTGCAACGAGGCGAAATAAGAATCGAGTACATTCCTTCGGAGCAACAGTTAGCGGATGTTATGACAAAGGGGCTACCATCCGTGGCCTTCAAGCGTCTCCTGGAGGAAATTGGCGTAAGGTGTTCCAGAAATTGAGCAGGGGTGACGAGAGACAATTTCAGTAACGGGTACTCGCACAGCCCTGTCGGTGAACTGTCAGTTTGACGTTTTGTTCTTGGCGCCATCAGCAGCCAGTGTTCTCTTTCTATGTGAGATTTTCTTTCACTCTCTAACGAACATTTAGTGAATAAACACGTTGTTAACTTTACTCTCTAAAGTCGAATGTTTAACTTCCGTCCGAATTCCAATATCTTATCACCCAGCACACGGAAAGTTAGCTGGGATCCAGACGAAGCGATTGAGGCTAAAAAAGCGAAAATCCGTTGATATTTACTCAACTTTTTAGGAAATCTACGGATTTTTATAATTTTAATGGATTTTCAAGCATGGGTCCCACTAAAAGTTGGGGCTAAGGTTTTGTCAGAGTGATTCGATAAACCCAGCACACGAAAAGTTAGCTGGGATCCAGACGAAGCGATTGAGGCTAAAAAATCGAAAATCCGTTGATATTTACTCAACTTTTTAGGAAATCTACGGATTTTTATAATTTTAATGGATTTTCAAGCATGGGTTCTACTAAAAGTTGGAGGCTAAGGTTTTGGCAGAGTGATTTGATAAACCCTGCACACGGAAAGTTAGCTGGAATCCAGACGAAGCGATTGAGGCTAAAAAAGCGAAAATCCGTTGATATTTATGCAAGCATGAGAAACATTCACTCGAATATTGCATTTCTCTCGCTCACATCCACAAGCGGTCAAGAGCGAGATTGTCATTTCTCCGACCAAGCTGAGTGTTTCAATTTCCAATGCGCTTTCTTCTTGTTCGCCGAGCGACAAGTTAGACACAAACGGCAACAGAATGATTCACTACTGACTCCTTGAGCCGAAGGCATCCGATTGCAGTAGCGAATGATTCTTTACATTCCGATTCCGCACGAGTGGCATTCGTATTTGAGAGCTGAAGAGCGTTCACTGATTGGTAATACACAAGGCGAAATGTTTCAGTGAACCCAAATTCTGTACATTTCGCAGGAGGCTTTCAGTGATCGAATGGCGAAAGCATTCTTCCGTGTCTCCAATTTAAGAGAGGATATGTGCTCTCTCCGCTCCGTATATCTTTTCATTTTCGGTTTATCTCAATCGTTCACGATTCGTCGGGATTGCGCTCACCCTAGTAGCGTTCGGCAGTCATTGAACATTCGGTGGCAGCAGATACTTTGCAGATATTTTATCGGTAGCGTTCGGGTGAGTGAGTGAATTTTCCCATGCTTGTATTTATGTCGTGTATGTGGGTGGTTTCCCGAATTAAAGGACTTAAGACGAAATGATTACCGCAAAATATAACTTTATTATTTAAATCCGTTGATATTTACTCAACTTTTTCGGATATCTACGGATTTTTATAATTTCATTGCATTTTCAAGCATGGGTCCCACTAAAAGTTGGAGGCTAAGGTTTTGGCAGAGTGAATTGATAAACCCAGCACACGGAAAGTTAGCTGGGATCCAGACGAAGCGATTGAGGCTAAAAAATCGAAAATCCGTGGATATTTACTCAACTTTTTAGGAAATCTACGGATTTTTATAATTTCATTGGATTTTCAAGCATGGCTCCCACTAAATTTGGAGGCTAAGGTTTTGGAAGAGTGAATTGATAAACACAGCACACGGAAAGTTAGCTGGGATCCAGACAAAGCGATTGAGGCTAAGAAAGCGAAAATCCGTTGATATTTACTCAACTTTTTAGGAAATCTACGGATTTTTATAATTTTAATGGATTTTCAAGCATGGGTCCCACTAAAAGTTGGAGGCTAAGGTTTTGGCAGAGTGATTCGATAAACCCAGCACACGGAAAGTTAGCTGGAATCCAGACGAAGCGATTGAAGCTAAAAAATCGAAAATCCGTTGATATTTACTCAACTTTTTAGAAAATCTACAGATTTTTATAATTTCATTGCATTTTCAAGCATGGGTCCCACTAAAAGTTGGAGGCTAAGGTTTTGGCAGAGTGATTTGATAAACCCAGCACACGGAAAGTTAGCTGGGATCCAGACGAAGCGATTGAGGCTAAAAAATCGAAAATCCGTTGATATTTACTCAACTTTTTAGGAAATCTACGGATTTTTATAATTTCATTGCATTTTCAAGCATGGGTCCCACTAAAAGTTGGAGGCTAAGGTTTTGGCAGAGTGAATTGATAAACCCAGCACACGGAAAGTTAGCTGGGATCCAGACGAAGCGATTGAGGCTAAAAAATCGAAAATCCGTTGATATTTACTCAACTTTTTTAGGAAATCTACGGATTTTTATAATTTCATTGGATTTTCAAGCATGGGTCCCACTAAATTTGGAGGCTAAGGTTTTGGAAGAGTGAATTGATAAACACAGCACACGGAAAGTTAGCTGGGATCCAGACAAAGCGATTGAGGCTAAGAAAGCGAAAATCCGTTGATATTTACTCAACTTTTTAGGAAATCTACGGATTTTTATAATTTTAATGGATTTTCAAGCATGGGTCCCACTAAAAGTTGGAGGCTAAGGTTTTGGCAGAGTGATTCGATAAACCCAGCACACGGAAAGTTAGCTGGAATCCAGACGAAGCGATTGAGGCTAAAAAATCGAAAATCCGTTGATATTTACTCAACTTTTTAGGAAATCTACGGATTTTTATAATTTCATTGGATTTTCAAGCATGGGTCCCACTAAATTTGGAGGCTAAGGTTTTGGAAGAGTGAATTGATAAACACAGCACACGGAAAGTTAGCTGGGATCCAGACAAAGCGATTGAGGCTAAGAAAGCGAAAATCCGTTGATATTTACTCAACTTTTTAGGAAATCTACGGATTTTTATAATTTTAATGGATTTTCAAGCATGGGTCCCACTAAAAGTTGGAGGCTAAGGTTTTGGCAGAGTGATTCGATAAACCCAGCACACGGAAAGTTAGCTGGAATCCAGACGAAGCGATTGAGGCTAAAAAACTCAACTTTTTAGGAAATCTACGGATTTTTATAATTTCATTGCATTTTCAAGCATGGGTCCCACTAAAAGTTGGAGGCTAAGGTTTATAAGCGGAGCACCAAGCGGAATGTGATACGCGACGAGAGTAAAAACAAACACGTGTGTTACGGTCGAGTATAAAAGAACAGAATGAATTTTATTTGTCAAAAGATACACGGTAAAGTTGAACTACGAATATATATCATGGGATTTACCCAGTGAATAGTTTGCTCTTCACACCCCTCCTCAAACAAATCACGCTTGAACTCCCATGAAGTCTCGATGCTTGATGAAGGGCGCCAAAGGAAGACCCTTTGTCAGTATGTCAGCAGGTTGTTCAGCTGTTGGGATGTAGCACAAACTCACTTTACCGTCTTGCACACACTCCTTGATAAAATGTAATTTGACCTCAGTGTGCTTGAGTTTCCTGGATGGACCATCGGACTCGGCAATGGCAATTGATGACTGGTTGTCTTCAAAAATAACCGCAGATTGACGCTCACGAATGTCCAACTCCGTAAACAGCTTACAAATCCATAAAACTTCGCAGATACATTTTGCCAGCGCAAAGCATTCGGCCTCGGTCGAGGAAAGCGCCACCGTCCGCTGCTTCCTGGTACTCCAAGCTGTTGTAGCACCATAGACCTGGATCAGGTATCCGGAGACAGAATGTCGATCGTTTATGTCAGTGGCCCAATTTGAATCAGCGTACCCCACTATTTGACGACTAGCAGGATCCGTTCTCTTGTACAACAAGCCATACTCCGGTGTTCCCTTTAAGTAGCGGAGCATTCTTTTCGCATGTTTCCAGTGATATTCTCCGGGGTTGCACTGGAACTGGCTAAAGTACGATACGGCTGCGCTTAAGTCCGGGCGGGACAGTAACATGAGACCCCTGAACTGTGTCGCAGGGTCGGCATGTTACTGGGTAATCGGAGGGGCTTCGCGAACAAAGTATGAAAGCTCTAGAATATTCACATTTCTAACAATTTATTGAGCCCTTGTGTGGCGTGTGGGTGTGGGTTGAACAGTTGGTGTGGCGTGTAAGCGAGATGGGGAATGCTGTACTCACTGCTGCAGCTACCGGTTCTTCTTCTTCATCGCGTTGGCCCACACGGCTGCTCCTGCACTACCGTGTGGCCGGAAACTCACAGCGAGGCTGCTCGGGGCTGGTGAGATGGCGGATTGGCTTCCAGCAGGCGGAGCTGGTGATATTGCTGTGGGCAGGCGTCTTCCTTCTTTGACGTGATCGGCACGGCCTTGGACGAGACCGGAATGACCGTGCCGAGAAAGGAACCTCCTTTGCGATTAGGGCCGAAGGCCCGAGGTATTCGTCCGGGATCGGACGAAGGCAAGTCCTTTGCTGTGAGGCTAGGAAGCCATTTTGACTTCCGAGCCGCCGTGTGCTGATTGTTTCAATAAACGGATACGATGTCCTGAACGGAGGCAGGCGAACACCCCAATTCCTTCCCATAAAAGGGGGGGGGGGGGGTCAAACTTATTGCACTGCACTACACTATGGTCTACTCACACGGACACCTGTATTATTTCTGACCAATCTTCCTATTTTGGAAGATGGCAGCGCCCAGCGTTTTCTGTTTTATTTCGGCTATAGCTTTAGCACCATTTTTGTGCGAGTTTGCAAAATTCCCTTCAGCAACGTTCTTGTTTTTATTTACAGCGGTACAGGTTCTTCGCTTCAGTGTAGTCTACTGTTATTATTATTTTAAAAACGTGAATTTTTTCAACAACATAACATCATACACACATGAAAATCTAAAAACTGGAACCAACCGGTTACACTATCCACTACCCCGATGAAAAAATGTAAAAGCACGAAGTAATTTACATTTTTTTTTTTTTACAAAATCATCTTAGGCTCAAACGGTATTGTGGACGTGTAACTTACAATACCAACAATTATAACGAACAAAATAAATATTTACAAGATAACGCGCGAAATCATAATAATACTATACATACAAATTAAAATAATAAATAATTACAAATTTATAAAACAATATTTAAAAAAGTGCACTATTTGAAACATTCATTTACGAATAAATAACAAAAATAATCCCGAAACATTGGTAAATTAATTCATTTACATATTTACAATATTCACAGCAAAACAATTTTACAACCCTATTTCTACTATTTACATTTTATACATTTAGATCACATTCGATCTTTCGCTTCGGTGTACCCCTCGCGCAGGCGGGATTCGTCGGCGGGCAAACTGTCACTCGATCGATCATCGGTGACAGATCGCGAAACGTCATTCATCGGGAAACGATCAATCATCACGACATATCGGCATGATCAATGTTTATTTTTACATGATCATGCAGATATTCTGTTGCGATCGATTGTTGGTCATGTTTTCGACGAAAACTGGCCAAATTTTCATCGAAAATATAGGGTAAGTACTAAATCGTTTAAACATAACGAATTCGATTCATTCGTTTTTCTCTTCCAGGTGTATTGGTGTCTACAATAGGGTAATGATTCCCTTTGGAGTGGTTTGTGTTGCTGCCAGAGCAATATCTTCTTGAAGAAGATTTGTCTGCAGAAAACCCACAGAATCTTGGGATTACCGTGCTAGCCATCTTGATTGACCAAGATGCACTGCAGGTGAGTGTTTCAATTGCACTTTACGCACTTAACAAAACAATTAAAAAAAACGTAATTGATCACAATCAGTGATCGCAAAACTGACTAAAAGGTCAACGCTTGTTGACTAGTGGGGGTTTGTTTACCAGTCTTACCATTATGAGTGCTGGTTTAACACCCCGATTCCATACATCGGAACCATTGATTGTGATCATTCATTGATCCACAATCAAAGCCAATAGAGTTTCATGCTCCCACAATTATAAAGTTTCCATTCATAAATTTTCCACGAAAATTTCATTGACAGCTTTTCTATTGCTAATAATGATCTTTATTTCTTTTACAGAATGATACTTTCAACACTTTATTCACTCCTTAGAGATGATTTCAGCGGTGGAAGATGAGTGGAATATACACACTGAGTTCCGAGGACCTTGACGGATGACTCCTCGCCAACTCATGCATTCCACTCCCGGTTTCCTGCCTCATCACCTACTAGCTGGACTCAAAGCATTACAAATATTTCCCTAAAATGAAATAAAGTCATTTGAATTGTTTTTCGCGCCACAGGACCCTTCCGGTCTGGGCAAAATTGTGCAATTGAATTTTGGAAGAAATTTGTCAATCTGTCAATTTGTGACAGGTAAGTATAAGTGTGCTGCATTTTTGTTAATTTTGAAAATATCACAGGTAAGTTGCTTTGAAGCTTGATCACAGGTAAGTTTTCATGGTAAGTATAGTACGTAGTGAAATTATGATTTTAAAAATTCAGAAAATTGGACGATCACGAACAAATTAAAAAGTTTGAACGAAGAAGATTTTGATGATGTGTCCTCTCGTTCAGGACCTCTTTTTGGTAAATGTAAACCATTCGAACTTTTAAAAATCCTAATCGGGTTCGCTTTTAATGTTTGGTTTCAGACATTCGTGCTAAGCACGGATCCCTGCCACCTCCCGTTGGAAAATCCTTAGATTTTCATACTTTATACGATCCTCCGATTACCTTTCACGAATTAACTCCCCGGAGATTCCCTTGAGAACCCCTGAAGAGCTAGTGGCTACCAACCACTCCCGGGTAACTAGCTCAGTAACATGAGACCCCTGAACTGTGTCGCAGGGTCGGCATGTTACTGGGTAATCGGAGGGGCTTCGCGAACAAAGTATGAAAGCTCTAGAATATTCACATTTCTAACAATTTATTGAGCCCTTGTGTGGCGTGTGGGTGTGGGTTGAACAGTTGGTGTGGCGTGTAAGCGAGATGGGGAATGCTGTACTCACTGCTGCAGCTACCGGTTCTTCTTCTTCATCGCGTTGGCCCACACGGCTGCTCCTGCACTACCGTGTGGCCGCAAACTCACAGCGAGGCTGCTCGGGGCTGGTGAGATGGCGGATTGGCTTCCAGCAGGCGGAGCTGGTGATATTGCTGTGGGCAGGCGTCTTCCTTCTTTGACGTGATCGGCACGGCCCAGGACGAGACCGGAATGACCGTGCCGAGAAGGGAACCTCCTTTGCGATTAGGGCCGAAGGCCCGAGGTATTCGTCCGGGATCGGACGAAGGCAAGTCCTTTGCTGTGAGGCTCGGATGCCATTTTGACTTCCGAGCCGCCGTGTGCTGACCGTTTCAATAAACGGATACGAGGTCCTGAACGGAGGCAGGCGAACACCCCAATTCCTTCCCATAAAGGGGGGGTCAAACTTTTGGCAGCTGCACTACACTATGGTCCTACTCCACACGGACACCTGTATTATTTCTGACCAATCTTCCTATTTTGGGAAGATGGCAGCGCCCCATCGTTTTCTGTTTTATTTCGGCTATAGCTTTTAGCACCATTTTTGTGCGAGTTTGCAAAATTCCCTTCAGCAACGTTCATTGTTTTTATTTACAGCGGTACAGGTTCTCGCTCAGTGTAGTCTACTACGGAAAGTTAGCTGGAACTAGACAACGCGTTGAGGCTACCAACATCGAAATCCGGTTGCATATTTATACTCAACCACTTTTGGATTTACGGATTTTATATTCATATTTGCGTTTTTTTTTTTAGTTTTCATTTTTGGGTTTCTTTTTGCATTTTCAAGCTATGGGTCCCACTAAAAGTTGGAGGCTAAGGTTTTGGTAGAGTAAACCAGCACACGGAAAGTTAGCTGAGATCCAGACGAAGCGATTGAGGCTAAGAAATCGAAAATCCGTTGATTTTTACTCAACTTTTTAGGAAATCTACGGATTTTTATAATTTTATTGGATTTTCAAGGATGGGTCCCACTAAAAGTTGGAGGCTAAGGTTTTGGTAGAGTGAATTGATGAATCCAGCACACGGAAAGTTAGCTGGGATCCAGACGAAGCGATTGAGGCTAAAAAATCGAAAATCCGTTGATATTTACTCAACTATTTAGGAAATCTACGGATTTTTATAATTTCATTGCATTTTCAAGCATGGGTCCCACTAAAAGTTAGAGGCTAAGGTTTTGGCAGAGTGATTCGATAAACCCAGCACACGGAAAGTTAGCTGGAATCCAGACGAAGCGATTGAGGCTAAAAAATCGAAAATCCGTTGATATTTACTCAACTTTTTAGGAAATCTACGGATTTTTATAATTTTAATGGATTTTCAAGCATGGGTCCCACTAAAAGTTGGAGGCTAAGGTTTTGGCAGAGTGATTCGATAAACCCAGCACACGGAAAGTTAGCTGGAATCTAGACGAAGCGATTGAGGCTAAACAATCGAAAATCCGTTGATATTTACTCAATTTTTTAGGAAATCTACGGATTTTTATAATTTCATTGCATTTTCAAGCATGGGTCCCACTAAAAGTTGGAGGCTAAGGTTTTGGTAGAGTAAACCCAGCACACGGAAAGTTAGCTGAGATCCAGACGAAAGCGATTGAGGCTAAGAAATCGAAAATCCGTTGATTTTTACTCAACTTTTTAGGAAATCTACGGATTTTTATAATTTTATTGGATTTTCAAGCATGGGTCCCACTAAAAGTTGGAGGCTAAGGTTTTGGTAGAGTGAATTGATGAATCCAGCACACGGAAAGTTAGCTGGGATCCAGACGAAGCGATTGAGGCTAAAAAATCGAAAATCCGTTGATATTTACTCAACTATTTAGGAAATCTACGGATTTTTATAATTTTAATGCATTTTCAAGCATGGGTCCCACTAAAAGTTGGAGGCTAAGGTTTTGGCAGAGTGATTCGATAAACCCAGCACACGGAAAGTTAGCTGGAATCCAGACGAAGCGATTGAGGCTAAAAAATCGAAAATCCGTTGATATTTACTCAACTTTTTAGGAAATCTACGGATTTTTATAATTTTAATGGATTTTCAAGCATGGGTCCCACTAAAAGTTGGAGGCTAAGGTTTTGGCAGAGTGATTCGATAAACCCAGCACACGGAAAGTTAGCTGGAATCCAGACGAAGCGATTGAGGCTGAAAAATCGAAAATCCGTTGATATTTACTCAACTTTTTAGGAAATCTACGGATTTTTATAATTCTAATGGATTTTCAAGCATGGGTCCCACTAAAAGTTGGAGGCTAAGGTTTTGGCAGAGTGATTTGATAAACCCTGCACACGGAAAGTTAGCTGGGATCCAGACGAAGCGATTGAGGCTAAAACATCGAAAATCCGTTGATATTTACTCAACTTTTTAGGAAATCTACGGATTTTTATAATTTTAATGGATTTTCAAGCATGGGTTCTACTAAAAGTTGGAGGCTAAGGTTTTGGCAGAGTGATTTGATAAAACCCTGCACACGGAAAGTTAGCTGGAATCCAGACGAAGCGATTGAGGCTAAAAAATCGAAAATCCGTTGATATTTACTCAACTTTTTAGGTAATCTACGGATTTTTATAATTTTATTGGATTTTCAAGCATGGGTCCCACTAAAAGTTGGAGGCTAAGGTTTTGGTAGAGTGATTCTATAAACCCAGCACACGAAAAGTTAGCTGGGATCCAGACGAAGCGATTGAGGCTAAAAAAATCGAAAATCCGTTGATATTCACTCAACTTTTTAGGAAATCTACGGATTTTTATAATTTCATTGCATTTTCAAGCATGGGTCCCACTAAAAGTTGGAGGCTAAGGTTTTGGCAGAGTGATTCGATAAACCCAGCACACGGAAAGTTAGCTGGGATCCAGACGAAGCGATTGAGGCTAAAAAATCGAAAATCCGTTGATTTTTACTCAACTTTTTAGGAAATCTACGGATTTTTATAATTCTAATGGATTTTCAAGCATGGGTCCCACTAAAAGTTGGAGGCTAAGGTTTTGTCAGAGTGATTCGATAAACCCAGCACACGAAAAGTTAGCTGGGATCCAGACGAAGCGATTGAGGTTAAAAAATCGAAAATCCGTTGATATTTACTCAACTTTTTCGGAAATCTACGGATTTTTATAATTCTAATGGATTTTCAAGCATGGGTTCCACTAAAAGTTGGAGGCTAAGGTTTTGGCAGAGTGATTTGATAAACCCTGCACACGGAAAGTTAGCTGGGATCCAGATGAAGCGATTGAGGCTAAAAAATCGAAAATCCGTTGATATTTACTCAACTTTTAAGGAAATCTACGGATTTTTATAATTTTAATGGATTTTCAAGCATGGGTCCCACTTAAAGTTGGAGGCAAAGGTTTTGGCAGAGTGATTCGATAAACCCAGCACACGGAAAGTTAGCTGGGATCCAGACGAAGCGATTGAGGCTTAAAAATCGAAAATCCGTTGATATTTACTCAACTTTTTAGGAAATCTACGGATTTTTATAATTTTAATGGATTTTCAAGCATGGGTCCCACTAAAAGTTGGAGGCTAAGGTTTTGGCAGAGTGATTCGATAAACCCAGCACACGGAAAGTTAGCTGGAATCTAGACGAAGCGATTGAGGCTAAAAAATCGAAAATCCGTTGATATTTACTCAACTTTTTAGGAAATCTACGGATTTTTATAATTTTAATGGATTTTCAAGCATGGGTCCCACTAAAAGTTGGAGGCTAAGGTTTTGGCAGAGTAATTCGATAAACCCAGCACACGAAAAGTTAGCTGGAATCCAGACGAAGCGACTGAGGCTAAAAAATCGAAAATCCGTTGATATTTACTCAACTTTTTCGGAAATCTACGGATTTTTATAATTTTAATGGATTTTCAAGGATGGGTCCCACTAAAAGTTGGAGGCTAAGGTTTTGGTAGAGTGATTCGATAAACCCAGCACACGGAAAGTTAGCTGGGATCCAGACGAAGCGATTGAGGCTAAAAAATCGAAAATCCGTTGATATTTACTCAACTTTTTCGGAAATCTACGGATTTTTATAATTTCATTGCATTTTCAAGCATGGGTCCCACTAAAAGTTGGAGGCTAAGGTTTTAGCAGAGTGATTCGATAAACCCAGCACACGGAAAGTTAGCTGGGATCCAGACGAAGCGATTGAGGCTAAAAAATCGAAAATCCGTTGATATTTACTCAACTTTTTAGAAAATCTACGGATTTTTATAATTTTAATGGATTTTCAAGCATGGGTCCCACCTGGGAGGGAAAAACCAATGCAAAATTTCTGTACGTCATAGTGAGCCGGAATTCCGCTGTCACGAACTGTCACTGTGAGCCCAGATCTCAAACATTGTACTAACATGGAGAAAGTGCGTAACTGATTAAAACACATTTTCGCATTTCATCAAAAGTGACAAAAATTGAATGAAAATCAATTCATGCACACAATTGAAGTAATAAGTAATGTCACGTGAGCACCTTTCAATCTGATTGAATATAAAGCATTAAAAAACGCATCGTTTTACTTTTTCCAATAAAAATGAATATTTTGTGCATAGAAAACTGTGGCCCTTTTTCCACGTTTGTCAGGAAAGATCGAAAGTACACAACAAAAGAAAACTAGCGATTTTCCCCAAGCCTGCCTTGATTATTGTTGGCAAGCTGGAGTTATCTTGCAGTTAAAACAAACGTTGTTCTATATTTCGTGTGTAGTATCGGTGCCTCCCTCCCAGGGTCCCACTAAAAGTTGGAGGCTAAGGTTTTGGCAGAGTGATTCGATAAACCCAGCACACGAAAAGTTAGCTGGGATCCAGACGAATTGATTGAGGCTAAAAAATCGAAAATCCGTTGATATTTACTCAACTTTTTAGGAAATCTACGGATTTTTATAATTTCATTGCATTTTCAAGCATGGGTCCCACTAAAAGTTGGAGGCTAAGGTTTTGGCAGAGTGATTCGATAAACCCAGCACACGGAAAGTTAGCTGGAATCCAGACGAAGCGATTGAGGCTAAAAAATCGAAAATCCGTTGATATTTACTCAACTTTTTAGGAAATCTACGGATTTTTATAATTTCATTGCATTTTCAAGCATGGGTCCCACTAAAAGTTAGAGGCTAAGGTTTTGGCAGAGTGATTCGATAAACCCAGCACACGGAAAGTTAGCTGGAATCTAGACGAAGCGATTGAGGCTGAAAAATCGAAAATCCGTTGATATTTACTCAACTTTTTAGGAAATCTACGGATTTTTATAATTTCATTGCATTTTCAAGCTGAGGGTCCCACTAAAAGTTGGAGGCTAAGGTTTTGGTAGAGTGAATTGATAAACCCAGCACACGGAAAGTTAGCTGGGATCCAGACGAAGCGATTGAGGCTAAAAAATCGAAAATCCGTTGATTTTTACTCAACTTTTTAGGAAATCTACGGATTTTTATAATTTTATTGGATTTTCAAGCATGGGTCCCACTAAAAGTTGGAGGCTAAGGTTTTGGTAGAGTGAATTGATGAATCCAGCACACGGAAAGTTAGCTGGGATCCAGACGAAGCGATTGAGGCTAAAAAATCGAAAATCCGTTGATATTTACTCAACTTTTTAGGAAATCTACGGATTTTTATAATTTTAATGCATTTTCAAGCATGGGTCCCACTAAAAGTTGGAGGCTAAGGTTTTGGCAGAGTGAATTGATAAACCCAGCACACGGAAAGTTAGCTGGGATCCAGACGAAGCGATTGAGGCTAAGAAATCGAAAATCCGTTGATATTTACTCAACTTTTTCGGAAATATACGGATTTTTATAATTTTAATGGATTTTCAAGGATGGGTCCCACTAAAAGTTGGAGGCTAAGGTTTTGGTAGAGTGATTCGATAAACCCAGCACACGGAAAGTTAGCTGGGATCCAGACGAAGCGATTGAGGCTAAAAAATCGAAAATCCGTTGATATTTACTCAACTTTTTCGGAAATCTACGGATTTTTATAATTTCATTGCATTTTCAAGCATGGGTCCCACTAAAGGTTGGAGGCTAAGGTTTTGGCAGAGTGATTCGATAAACCCAGCACACGGAAAGTTAGCTGGGATCCAGACGAAGCGATTGAGGCTAAAAAAATCGAAAATCCGTTGATATTTACTCAACTTTTTAGAAAATCTACGGATTTTTATAATTCTAATGGATTTTCAAGCATGGGTCCCACTAAAAGTTGGAGGCTAAGGTTTTGGCAGAAGGATTCGATAAACCCAGCACACGGAAAGTTAGCTGGAATCTAGACGAAGCGATTGAGGCTAAAAAATCAAAAATCCGATGATATTTACTCAATTTTTTAGGAAATCTACGGATTTTTATAATTTCATTGCATTTTCAAGCATGGGTCCCACTAAAAGTTGGAGGCTAAGGTTTTGGCAGAGTGATTCGATAAACCCAGCACACGGAAAGTTAGCTGGAATCTAGACGAAGCAATTGAGGCTAAAAATCGAAAATCCGTTGATATTTACTCAACATTTTAGGAAATCTACGGATTTTTATAATTTTAATGGATTTTCAAGCATGGGTCCCACTAAAAGTTGGAGGCTAAGGTTTTGTCAGAGTGATTCGATAAACCCAGCACACGGAAAGTTAGCTGGAATCTTAACGAAGCGATTGAGGCTAAAAAATCGAAAATCCGTTGATATTTACTCAACTTTTTCGGAAATCTACGGATTTTTATAATTTTAATGGATTTTCAAGCATGGGTCCCACTAAAAGTTGGAGGCTAAGGTTTTGGCAGAGTGATTCGATAAACCCAGCACACGGAAAGTTAGCTGGAATCTAGACGAAGCGATTGAGGCTAAGAAATCGAAAATCCGTTGATATTTACTCAACTTTTTAGGAAATCTACGGATTTTTATAATTTTAATGCATTTTCAAGCATGGGTCCCACTAAAAGTTGGAGGCTAAGGTTTTGGCAGAGTGAATTGATTAATCCAGCACACGGAAAGTTAGCTGGGATCCAGACGAAGCGATTGAGGCTAAAAAATCGAAAATCCGTTGATATTTACTCAACTTTTTAGGAAATCTACGGATTTTTATAATTTTAATGGATTTTCAAGCATGGGTCCCACCTGGGAGGGAGAAACCAATGCAAAATTTCTGTACGTCATAGTGAGCCGGAATTCCGCTGTCACGAACTGTCACTGTGAGCCCAGATCTCAAACATTGTACTAACATGGAAAAAGTGCGTAACTGATTAAAACACATTTTCGCATTTCATCAAAAGTGACAAAAATCGAATGAAAATCAATTCATGCACACAATGGAAGTAATGTCACGTGAGCACCTTTCAATCTGATTGAATATAAAGCATTAAAAAACGCATCGTTTTACTTTTTCCAATAAAAATGAATATTTAGTGCATAGAAAACTGTGGCCCTTTTTCCACGTTTGTCAGGAAAGATCGAAAGTACACAACAAAAGAAAACTAGCGATTTTCCCCAAGCCTGCCTTGATTATTGTTGGCAAGCTGGAGTTATCTTGCAGTTAAAACAAACGTTGTTCTATATTTCGTGTGTAGTATCGGTGCCTCCCTCCCAGGGTCCCACTAAAAGTTGGAGGCTAAGGTTTTGGCAGAGTGATTCGATAAACCCAGCACACGAAAAGTTAGCTGGGATCCAGACGAATTGATTGAGGCTAAAAAATCGAAAATCCGTTGATATTTACTCAACTTTTGTAACCTCTCAAAATGGTTACATTTGTCTTTTTGTAAATATTCCCTGTAAATAGTTTTGTTTTGTCTATTATTATTCTTATTATTTTATTATTCTTATTATTATTCCAATTATTACTCTTATTATTATCCCTATCATCATTATTATTTTTCTTATTACTACCCTTATTACTATTATCATTTTTATTAAAATTACGGCTGCTGAAAATATAATGAATTTAAAATTGAAATACCTACATCTAAAATAAAATGAAATTAAAATGTGAATAAATAAGAAATATCGAATGCACTTCCCTTGAACATCCCTATCCCAATCATAACGCCTACTACCCACACACCACCAACACCGGTACCAAACAAGAAGGAGAAACTGACAGCACCGTTGGTAACCACCGAAGCCAACGGAGGAATAAAACTGCTTGTCATCATTGCAGCAGTAGCTAGTAAGTGAACACTCTTTTCACCGTCCGGTGGTGCTTTTTTTAAGTGAAACCTTTTCCCCTTTTCTTAAAGGTAGTGAACACCAAAAAAAAGTAGGATAGCGACATCCGTTTTCCGTAGTGCCAATCTCGTGAAGAAGCTTCCCTGAGTGGTCACCGAGTGCGAAAAATTGACACCTTTTTCGATCCATCAGTGAAACCCAATTTGGATCCAGTTTTCCCTCCATCCATGGTCGATATTGGAGGCGCGGAAGACAATTTGTGTCAACCATTCGACCACTGGCGTGCCATTAGCCACTTTTGGCCCGGTTGCTAGTTGCAGCGAAGAGGACCAACGAGCCCGCTGAACCCAAACTACTAAGCGTAAACTCTTCTACGTATTTTCAACCGGCTTCGGAGAATCTTTATCCGGAGACTCCGGCGTCGTACACCATTACGTATCCACGTGCGAACGACAACCGTTCTTACATATCGGTTGACATTTATGGGATTACTGTTTCTGCCCTTCTAGATAGTGGAAGTAATCTCACTCTCATTAATGATGCAGTGTACAATACAGTCAAACCAAAAAAACTGTTTCCACTGCGAGACCCACCCAACCTGCGAACAGCGAGCGGAGAAGCGCTCACGGTCCGTGGGAAGGTCTATCTACCATTTTCATGGAACGGTGTGGTCCGGGTTGTGCCGACTCTCGTTATTCCAAACCTAGCCATCAATTGCATTTGCGGAATGGATTTCTGGAAGACCTTCCGGATCCAACCCACCGTTGTAGGGTGCGCTACGGTTGAATATACCGGGGCAGAAATCACTCCGTCTCCGTTGCGTACACCATCTGTCCTCTCTGCTTCCGAGCAGAAGACAATCGATCACATCAAATCTCTTTTCATTCCCGCTCGCCCGGGGAAACTGTCTACCACTCCACTGGCGGAGCACAAAATTGAGCTCGCCGAAGAATGGCGGAAGAAGCCTCCGGTTAGACAGTTCCCGTATGTCTTGTCTCCAAAAACACAATGTTTGGTGTCCGTAGAACTGCAAAGATTGCTCGACGCGGGTATCATCGAACCTAGTAACTCTGATTGGTCACTAAACTGTGTACCAGTCGTCAAACCTCATAAGGTTCGGCTCTGTTTGGATGCGCGCAAGATTAACGAAAGAACTGTTCGTGATGCTTACCCCTTGCCGCACCCCTGTCGAATCTTAGGCCAACTTCCGCAGGCGAAGTACTTATCGACGATTGATTTGTCGGAAGCTTTCCTTCAAGTTCCACTTGAAAAGGCTTCGCGGAAGTATACGGCCTTTAGCGTGCAAGGTAAGGGGTTGTTTAAATACACCAGAATGCCCTTTGGCCTTGTCAATAGTCCGGCCACGTTGGCTAGACTGATGGACCGGGTTCTGGGCCACGGTGTATTGGAGCCTTATGTCTTCGTTTACCTCGACGATATCGTCGTGGTAACGGAGACATTTGAGCATCACGTCCAGCTCCTTCAGGAAATTGCACGCAGATTAAACAGAGCCAACCTAATGATAAACCTGGAGAAGTCTCAGTTTGGGGTGCCGGAAATTCCCTTCCTGGGATATCTTTTGAGTTCGGAGGGTCTTCGTGGGAATCCTGACAAGATTCGACCCATCGTCGAGTACGAAAGGCCCACCACGATCACTAAACTTAGAAGATTCCTAGGGATGGCGAATTATTACCGGCGGTTCATCCCAAACTTCAGCGAGACTTGTGGGCCTTTGTCGGATCTCCTGAAGTCGAAAACCAAAATCATCGGCTGGAATGAAGCCGCAGAGGGGGCGTTCTGTCGCATCAAAGAGTTCAAGGAACTCATAGACCACTTCAAGATCACGCACTGGCTGAACTCCCGCTATCATTCCCAGTCGAATCCCGTGGAGCGCGTGAACCGTAGTATAAACGCGGCCGTCCGCAGTTACGTCCAAGAGGACCAGCGAATATGGGACACCAAGATCCCGGAGGTGGAGCTGATGCTCAACACAAGTGTTCACTCCTCCACGGGATTCACACCGTATTTCATTACCCACGGACAAGAGCTAGCGGAACAGGGATCCGACCATCGTCTTTCTCGACACGGTGAGGAACTTTCTGCGGAAGACAGGGAGGAAAGACGCAAGCAGATGTTCACAAAAATCCATGAGATTGTTCGCAAGAACCTTGAAAAATCTCATGAGGTTTCCAGGGATCGCTATAACCTGCGAAACCGTACTTTCGCCAAGTCGTTCACGGTAGGTCAATTGGTTTACCGAAAGAACATGAAGCAGTCTTCGGCTGCTGAAAACTATAATGCCAAATTAGGGCGGCAGTATTTACCCTGTAAAATCAAGGCCAAGATTGGCTCGTCTTCCTACGAGCTGGAAGACCTCAATGGGGAAAATCTGGGGGTTTTGCCAGCCGTCCATCTCAAACCCGGGTGAACATCTGCATCGCCTTTCTTCCCTGACCTCCAATCTCGAATCCCCTAACAAGGATTCAATAAATCGGTGAAAATATCCGAATACTCACCTGTTTGCTTTGTTTTGTTTCTGATTCATTCATGCCTGTCCGTCGTCGTCGTCAGAACCATAACATTTTGATTGTCCTCCTCGTCGACATAGTTCGCATCATCCACTTCTTTTTCCTCTTTCTTTCGTTCCCCATGTTTACCCTTTTAACAAGGGTCGAACTAAGGGGAATGTTTACCATTTTCATAACGCCTCCCCGGTGGCGGATTTCGATCGATTAGTTCGTCGGTCCAACCGAGGGGTCTGCAGCGATATCGCTAGGCTTCCTCAAAATTATTTAGAATAGGGTACCCTAGAATCTTAATTTAGTATATATAGCGTGTGAATGAATTGCATGTTGTCTTGGGAAATAAAGTTTTATCCCAGACAACCGTATGAATGAGATGAATGTATGAATGAATTTGTATGAAAGGTGGGGGTAATGAATGTGTGAGTGAATGCGTATATTTTCTAATCCCGAGAAAATCTCGGTGATGATTATAAGGAAGAGATTTCCGAAAAGTTTATTTTCTCTCCTAATAATAGATTAGTTTTAAAATAGGTTATAATTGAGTTAATTTAAAATAAAAGTTTAATTTATAAAGATTTGATGATGAGGATGGATAAGAACGCTTTTATTCTGACGAACCTGTATTCTGGAAGGCTGTATTTTCCAGATTCACTTATTGTTTCGATACAACTCAATCATTGTCCTCTTATTTCAGCTTATGGTAATTAGAGAGTACAGTGGTCAGGCTCGCTCTGCAGTTTTATGTAATTTGAAGGAAAAGAGCCTCCTTTCGTGATCAATCATTGCTTCAAATTATCACTTAAATTGCAGGGGAGAGAGCCACTGTAGGAGAACTAGCTTTCAGTGAATCTATCACGAATTCGGGAAGTAGGACTCCTGCTTCTCCAATTCGATCGTGGATCGTGGAAGTTCGCCTCTCCCGGTAATTCCTTTGATCTTAAACAGTGACTACTAATCTCGAAAAGAAGAGCTCCCACCGAGGAAACAATCACTTTTCCAGATTGGAAGTCATTAACAAGAGAAAAAGGTTTACTGCAAACTAATTACCCTAAGAGGAAATAAGATTCGTAGTTCGGCAGCCAGACTCTATGGCTGAAAATTAGGTGATTTGGTGGAAAAGACTCCTCTCTCCACGGAAAAATCATTCCACTAAATCAAAATAACCTTCAGCTAAAAGAGAGCTGCCAAAATAAGAATTCCTTACTTGACCTTCTCCTTCCAGTGGACAGTCTCTATTATTAAGTGTTATGTGATTTTGTGGAAAAGAGCTCCTCTTCATGGACAAATCATTGCACAAAATCAATCTAACACTTAACAAGAGGAGGGCCACACTGACCTTTTTCCCTGACCGATTTCCTTCAGTGGACAGTCTCTATTATTAAGTGTTACGTGATTTTGTGGAAAAGAGCTCCTCTCCATGGACAAATCATTGCACAAAATCAATCTAACACTTAACAAGAGGAGGGCCACAAAATTCCTTATTCCTATATTCCCATTCCCAACTTCTCTTTAAAAAAAAACAACGTTTTTTTTTTATTCTGGAGTGGGAGATGAATGTAACCTCTCAAAATGGTTACATTTGTCTTTTTGTAAATATTCCCTGTAAATAGTTTTGTTTTGTCTATTATTATTTTTATTATTTTATTATTCTTATTATTATTCCAATTATTACTCTTATTATTATCCCTATCATCATTATTATTTTTCTTATTACTACCCTTATTACTATTATCATTTTTATTAAAATTACGGCTGCTAAAAATATAATGAATTTAAAATTGAAATACCTACATCTAAAATAAAATGAAATTAAAATGTGAATAAATACGAAATATCGAATGCACTTCCCTTGAACATCCCTATCCCAATCATAACGCCTACTACCCACACACCACCAACACCGGTACCAAACAAGAAGGAGAAACTGACAGCACCGTTGGTAACCACCGAAGCCAACGGAGGAATAAAACTGCTTGTCATCATTGCAGCAGTAGCTAGTAAGTGAACACTCTTTTTTTTTTGGTGCTTTTTTTAAGTGAAACCTTTTCCCCTTTTCTTAAAGGTAGTGAACACCAAAAAAAAAGTAGGATAGTGACATCCGTTTTCCGTAGTGCCAATCTCGTGAAGAAGCTTCCCTGAGTGGTCACCGAGTGCGAAAAAGGTGTCAAGCAAGATCCATCAGTGAAACCCAATTTGGATCCAGTTTTCCCTCCATCCATGGTCGATATTGGAGGCGCGGAAGACAATTTGTGTCAACCATTCGACCACTGGCGTGCCATTAGCCACTTTTGGCCCGGTTGCTAGTTGCAGCGAAGAGGACCATTCAGCCGGCTGTACGACTGCCAACGTAACCAGTAACTTTTGGCGAGCTGGAAGACCTCAATGGGAAAAATCTGGGGGTTTGGCCAGCCGTCCATCTCAAACCCGGGTGAACATCTGCATCGCCTTTCTTCCCTGACCTCCAATGTCAAATCCCCTAACAAGGATTCAATAAATCGGTGAAAATATCCGAATACTCACCTGTTTGCTTTGTTTTGTTTCTGATTCATTCATGCCTGTCCGTCGTCGTCGTCAGAACCATAATAATTTGATTGTCCTCCTCGTCGACATAGTTCGCATCATCCACTTCTTTTTCCTCTTTCTTTCGTTCCTCATGTTTACCCTTTTAACAAGGGTCGAACTAAGGGGAATGTTTACCATTTTCATAACGCCTCCCCGGTGGCGGATTTCGATCGATTAGTTCGTCGGTCCAACCGAGGGGTCTGCAGCGATATCGCTAGGCTTCCTCAAAATTATTTAGAATAGGGTACCCGAATCTTAATTTAGTATATATAGCGTGTGAATGAATTGCATGTTGTCTTGGGAAATAAAGTTTTATCCCAGACAACCGTATGAATGAGATGAATGTATGAATGAATTTGTATGAAAGGTGGGGGTAATGAATGTGTGAGTGAATGCGTATATTTTCTAATCCCGAGAAAATCTCGGTGATGATTATAAGGAAGAGATTTCCGAAAAGTTTATTTTTTCTCCTAATAATAGATTAGTTTTAAAATAGGTTATAATTGAGTTAATTTAAAATAAAAGTTTAATTTATAAAGATTTGATGATGAGAGGATGGATAAGAACGCTTTTATTCTGACGAACCTGTATTCTGGAAGGCTGTATTTTCCAGATTCTCTTATTGTTTCGATACAACTCAATCATTGTCCTCTTATTTCAGCTTATGGTAATTAGAGAGTACAGTGGTCAGGCTCGCTCTGCAATTTTATGTAATTTGAAGGAAAAGAGCCTCCTTTCGTGATCAATCATTGCTTCAAATTATCACTTAAATTGCAGGGGAGAGAGCCACTGTAGGAGAACTAGCTTTCAGTGAATCTATCACGAATTCGGGAAGTAGGACTCCTGCTTCTCCAATTCGATCGTGGATCGTGGAAGTTCGCCTCTCCCGGTAATTCCTTTGATCTTAAACAGTGACTACTAATCTCGAAAAGAAGAGCTCCCACCGAGGAAACAATCACTTTTCCAGATTGGAAGTCATTAACAAGAGAAAAAGGTTTACTGCAAACTAATTACCCTAAGAGGAAATAAGATTCGTAGTTCGGCAGCCAGACTCTATGGCTGAAAATTAGGTGATTTGGTGGAAAAGACTCCTCTCTCCACGGAAAAATCATTCCACTAAATCAAAATAACCTTCAGCTAAAAGAGAGCTGCCAAAATAAGAATTCCTTACTTGACCTTCTCCTTCCAGTGGACAGTCTCTATTATTAAGTGTTATGTGATTTTGTGGAAAAGAGCTCCTCTTCATGGACAAATCATTTCACAAAATCAATCTAACACTTAACAAGAGGAGGGCCACACTGACCTTTTTCCCTGACCGATTTCCTTCAGTGGACAGTCTCTATTATTAAGTGTTACGTGATTTTGTGGAAAAGAGCTCCTCTCCATGGACAAATCATTGCACAAAATCAATCTAACACTTAACAAGAGGAGGGCCACAAAATTCCTTATTCCTATATTCCCATTCCCAACTTCTCTTTAAACAAAAAACAACGTTTTTTTTTTATTCTGGAGTGGGAGATGAATGTAACCTCTCAAAATGGTTACATTTGTCTTTTTGTAAATGTGGTGAATCTGAAGAAACATAGTAGGCCCGACGTTCAGACCGTCAGTTTGAAAACTGAGATCTTTTAGTGAACACACGTTATCAGTCGATGTTACTTTGCAAACTAAATATCATTAAACCCTAAGATAGTTTTTCATTTAAATGTACAACTTTATAAATTAGTGAATAATATCACATATTGGCGACGAGTAGAACCTGCGGTGATTATTCAAGCAAACAAAATCAGAAGGTAAACCAAATCAGTTTTTGTACAAATGTTGGGAGATTGTTCCAGAAAGAAAAGTCAAGCTAAACAAGCGGTTGCCCAGCAACAGATTGCGATACGCGGGTAAAAGAAAAAACAAGTTCCCTCTACATGGGAACTGCCTCAGGAACGGATTTCATCCGTTGAGTTAGGCGGAATGAAAAAAATCAAGTTTGCTTCAACAGTGAACTGCCTCAGTGTCAGGCGGGAAAAAAAAAATCAAGTTCGTTTTATCAGCGAACTGCCTCAGTGTCAGGCGAAAGAAAGACCAAGTTCACCTATGAAGGGAACTGCCTCAGGAGCGGTTTTGATCCGTTGAGTCAGGCGAAAAAAAAACAAGTTCGTTTTAACAGCGAACTGCTTCAGTGTTAGGCGGAAAAAAAAAACAAGTTCACCTTAAAAGTGAACTGCCTCAGAAGCGGTTTTGATCCGTTGAGTCAGGCAGAAAAAAAAAAAAAAAAAAAAAAAAAAAAAAAAAAAAAAAAAAAAAAAAAAAAAAAAAAAAAAAAAAAAAAACCCCGTGTTAACTAGACTAAAATATTCAAAACAATTCTCCAATATTTGTACTTACACCATGCACATGGTACTATTGAAATTAATTTCAATCATTTCTCAGACATGGAAGAACAACTGTTCAAAGTACCGCCTTTTGAATGCGATAGCGTTCCAATAACGGAACTCAGGCAAAAATGGTTTGACTATAAAAAGCAGTTCGAGTATATCGCGGCCGTCATGAGCAAGAAAAAGAAGAGAAAATTGAAGAGCATTTTCCTTGCTGTTTCTGGTCGTCAACTCCAACGGGTTTACGAAAGCTTGCCTGAGGTAAACCAAGAGTGCGAGGATGAAGAGGACGAATTTGATAGTATGATTCGTCGACTCGACCATTACTTTGCTCCCAAGCAGCATGACACATTCGAGAGATATTCATTTTGGACTCAAAAACCAGATGCCGGAGAAACATTGGACAAGTTCTTGTTACGGGCCAAAGTCCTGGCCAACAAATGTCGATTTGGATCATCGGAAAAAGAGAGCAGAGATGCAGCAGTTATAGACAAGATCGTCATGCTTGCGCCTCCCGAACTCCGACGGAAAATTTTAGAAAAGCCCAATATCAACTTGGATGACCTAACTACCCTCGTCAATACCCATCTATCCGTTCAGCATCAGGTTCGCGAGCTTGGCCAGCGTACCTCCGGTGCTGGAAATCTGTTGGAAGCAAGTCGTGGTAACACGTTTGTCAACAAAATTACCACTGAGAGTGAGAACAGATCACGTTGGGCGAAAAGTCATCCTACAGCTGATTGCAGTCGGTGTGGATTGAGGCTGCACAAGCCAGGAGAAAAGTGTCCAGCCAAAGACGTTCAATGCCACCACTGCAACCGTGTTGGACATTTTGCCAAGAAGTGTTATTTTGGTTCCAACAAAGGTACTTGGAAACGCAAACCATCTGCTGAAAATCCAAACCCTCGCGGTCACAAACCACAAAAAGTTAATGCTATTAACAATGATGAAACCTCTACAACACGTGATATGAAGCCGGAAGCTCAAGTGCAGGACTCCTTCATATACGCAATCAGCGATAACCACGATGAAATGGTTTGGTGCAAGGTGGGCAATATACTCGTTGAAATGATGATTGACTCGGGCAGCAAATACAACATCATTGATCAACAGACATGGGTCTACTTGCAAAGCAGGAATGCTGCAGTCGACAATGTGAAACCGTCCACAAAACGTCTATCAGCATATGCACAAAAGGATTCATTGGACATCATTTGCACGTTCGATGCAAACATAGCGATTGTGGAGGGCAATGATCTGGATTTTGCTGCCGCCTTCTACGTAATAAAAGATGGTAAGCAGAATTTGCTTGGTAGAGACACTGCAAAACGATTGGGTGTGCTGCAGATTGGTTTGCCTAGTGTCAACAACTCGGAGTTCATCCAACATGTTTCTGAGAATACCGTTGATAAATTTCCTGTAATTAAAGGTAGCTATTAATATGTCATCAATAAAGATAATATCCTAATCATTCCTGTGCCCAGGTGTTAAAATTCGAATCGATATCGATGAAACCGTGACGCCCGTTGCTCAGCATGTCCGTCGTGTACCCATTGCTCTCCGTCGACAAGTTGAAGATCAAATCAACCGACTTCTAAGAATGGGTATTATTGAAAGAGTTAACGGTCCCAGCCCGTGGGTTTCCCCCGTAGTAATTGTTATCAAGGATAACGGTGATGTTCGACTGTGCATTGATATGCGTCGAGCTAATACCGCAATCAGAAGAGAGTATCACATGATTCCTACGCTTGATGATCTTCTCGCAAGGTATTGTATTAGACAACTTAATGGATCATTGAAGGTAGTTTTTGCAAGTGCTCACCGCATCAAAACAAAGGCGCCACCGTATATGGGATTTAACATTGTGACAGCATTGCTGTTCTGTCAAACACACAAGACTACGGTGGCGCTATCTATGCTTTCCATAGCGGCCGTTTTGGTTATTTTAATGATCCATTGTTCAAATTAAATTATTTAGAAAACTTCTGTGATCAGGTTAAACGGTTGCAAGTGGTTCTCTCGTCTTGACATTAAGGATGCGTACCACCAAGTGGAGTTGCACGAGTCAAGTCGACACATAACGACATTTATTACTCATCTTGGTATGTTTCGATACACCAGGTTGATGTTCGGAATCTGCAGCGCGTCAGAACATTTCCAGCGTATTATCGAGCAAATTCTGAGCAATTGTCCAAACTCTTTCAACTATCAAGATGACATTTTTGTACATGGGAAGACGGAGGCTGAACATGACGCTGCTTTAGAAAGTGTTCTACGCACATTAGAAGCACACAATGTCGTGTTGAACACTAAGAAATGTAAATTCAAAGTTACGGAAACAGAATTTTTGGGTCATGACATTTCTCAGCAAGGCGTTAGACCAACGGAAGATAAGATAACAGCAGTGCAGCAGTTCAGATCGCCTACATCTGCCGAAGAAGTTCGAAGTTTTTTGGGACTCGTTTGCTATGTAGGAAGATTCATTCCCGATTTAGCAACTAAAACATTCGACCTACGGCAGTTGACAGTCAGTGGACAAAAATTCGACTGGACGACGAAGCACGAGATAGCGTTCAATAATTTGAAACGGGCTGTATGCTCAGCGCCAACGCTCGGTTTTTTCGATAACAACCGTCGAACTAGAGTCATTGCGGATGCATCGCCCGTTGGTTTAGGAGCTGTTTTGATACAGTTCGAAGACGAATATGATGATAAACCCATCGTTATATCGTAAGCCAGCAAGAGCCTTTCATCAACAGAGCGTCGATATTGCCAAACAGAAAAAGAAGCGCTGGCAATAGTTTGGTGCGTTGAAAAATTCAAATTGTACCTACTTGGCAGAGTCTTCGAACTCGAAACAGATCACCGCCCATTAACTGCAATCTTCAAGCCAACATCACAGCCTCCCGGACGCATTGAAAGGTGGGTGCTTAGGCTGCAACCGTTCAAGTTTAGGATTGTATATAGGCCTGGTAAACAAAATATAGCAGATTCATTATCTCGGCTATCTCTAACGACAATTAACGAAGACGTAGACAAATGTGATGATCAACTCTACATTAGCGCCATTACAGATTCAGTGGCTGTAGACGTTTCGGAAATTAAGAATGCAATCATTACTGATCCAGAACTACTTCTAGTCAAGGATGCTCTGTTGACTTCAGATTGGACTGATGGTGCGATTAGGGATAGTGCTAAGAAATACATACCTTTTCAGAACGATCTTGCCCTCCTCGAAGGTTTCGTAATTCGCGGGTGCAGAATCGTCATTCCTCAAAGTCTACGCGCAAGAATGCTGCAACTTGTTCACGAAGGTCATCCTGGTGAGACATTAATGATATCACGACTTCGTGACAGGGTTTGGTGGCCGGGTATGGATGAAGATGCAAGGAAAACGGTCAGAAACTGCGAAGGTTGTCGATTGGTTAGCAGACCATCAGCACCTGAACCAATGCGCCGCCGCGAAATGCCAAAAGAACCCTGGGTAGACGTTGCCATGGATTTTCTGGGGCCTCTACCATCGAGCGAATACCTTCTAGTGATTGTGGACTACTATAGTAGATACAAGGAAGTGTGCACCATGAAGAAGATTACGTCAGAGGAAACTATTAAGAGAATTGAGCCCATCTTCGTCCGTTTAGGTTATCCAAGAACAATTACTCTGGATAATGGTCGTCAGTTTATAAGTACTGAGTTCGAAGAATACTGTTTTTCAAGAAATATAACTCTGAATCACACAGCGCCATACTGGCCGCAGGCGAACGGTGAAGTTGAGAGGCAGAACAGTTCTCTTTTGAAGCGGCTAAAAATAAGTCATTCAACGAATCGCGATTGGAAAAATGATTTGCTTGAGTACCTCATGATGTACAATACAACTGCACATTCCGTTACAGGTAAAGCTCCATCTGTTCTGTTGCAGAATCGTCTAATCCGTTCCAAAATACCATCAATAAGCGATATCGAGACGGCGCCTCCTGTTAACTCTGAAGTTCACGATAGGGATAGAATTCTGAAACATAGAGGCAAAGAAAGAGAAGATGTAAGGCGCCATGCAAAACCCTCAGATATTCAAAAAGGCGATCGCGTTTTGTTACAAAACCTTATATCAACCGGAAAGCTTACTACAACGTTCGGCAAGACCCAATGCGAAGTCATGGAAAGAAAAGGAAACCGCGTTAAAATTCTTGATGCTGTTTCAGGGAGCGTCCTGGAAAGGAATATCGCCCATCTCAAGAAGATATACAATCCACAAGCAGTATCGAATGAAGAAACATCAACATCCGTAATGGGCGATACAATCAACAACCCGATGAACGATCAGGATCCACCACCATCATCCACCGTTGATGACACTAACGACAATCCGATGTACAATCAAGATCAAGCACCACCAAGTCGCCCTCCTCGTATAATGTGTCGACCATCCTGGCAGCGAGATTACTTTGTCAATCAACTTTGATCTGGAAGAAAGGGAGATGTGGTGAATCTGAAGAAACATAGTAGGCCCGACGTTCAGACCGTCAGTTTGAAAACTGAGATCTTTTAGTGAACACACGTTATCAGTCGATGTTACTTTGCAAACTAAATATCATTAAACCCTAAGATAGTTTTTCATTTAAATGTACAACTTTATAAATTAGTGAATAATATCACAGTAAATATTCCCTGTAAATAGTTTTGTTTTGTCTATTATTGTTCTTATTATTTTATTATTCTTATTATTATTCCAATTATTACTCTTATTATTATCCCTATCATCATTATTATTTTTCTTATTACTACCCTTATTACTATTATCATTTTTATTAAAATTACGGCTGCTAAAATATAATGAATTTAAAATTGAAATACCTACATCTAAAATAAAATGAAATTAAAATGTGAATAAATACGAAATATCGAATGCACTTCCCTTGAACATCCCTATCCCAATCATAACGCCTACTACCCACACACCACCAACACCGGTACCAAACAAGAAGGAGAAACTGACAGCACCGTTGGTAACCACCGAAGCCAACGGAGGAATAAAACTGCTTGTCATCATTGCAGCAGTAGCTAGTAAGTGAACACTCTTTTCACCGTCCGGTGGTGCTTTTTTTAAGTGAAACCTTTTCCCCTTTTCTTAAAGGTAGTGAACACCAAAAAAAAAAGTAGGATAGTGACATCCGTTTTCCGTAGTGCCAATCTCGTGAAGAAGCTTCCCTGAGTGGTCACCGAGTGCGAAAAAGGTGTCAAGCAAGATCCATCAGTGAAACCCAATTTGGATCCAGTTTTCCCTCCATCCATGGTCGATATTGGAGGCGCGGAAGACAATTTGTGTCAACCATTCGACCACTGGCGTGCCATTAGCCACTTTTGGCCCGGTTGCTAGTTGCAGCGAAGAGGACCATTCAGCCGGCTGTACGACTGCCAACGTAACCAGTGGTTCCCAAACAAAAATCGACGTTCCGAAAGTCCTCGGGCTGATGTTCCACGCCCTGTGCACCGATCCTATCGCTACCATGCTACCGCCATCTGGTTTTGAAGGAAGCCCCAGCCGGTGTACCGGCATGCCCCGAAGACTCGACGGATCGACAGACGGAAGTCTCCTTCAATGATCTTCTCTGGTACGACGTACGGGTATGTGGAATCCCTTTATAACCTTTTCCCATTCTTAAAATAAGGAAATTTGAATATATAATGTTAAATTGAACTAGATTATTTCTCATTTCACCAAGCTAAGCCCTGATTTTGACCTTTCTATTGTTAATAGCTCCACCTTGGTTTTTTTGTTAAGGGAAGTCTTTCCGCTAACCCCAATTTCCTCTTGGAGCAGCATAAACGACCCTGAGGCCCAGGACAAAAGCCCGGTTGGGGACAATAGTGGTTCCCAACCTAAACAATCTCTAACACTTTTTAGGAAATCTACGGATTTTTATAATTTCATTGCATTTTCAAGCATGGGTCCCACTAAAAGTTGGAGGCTAAGGTTTTGGCAGAGTGATTCGATAAACCCAGCACACGGAAAGTTAGCTGGGATCCAGACGAAGCGATTGAGGCTAAAAAATCGAAAATCCGTTGATATTTATTCAACTTTTTAGGAAATCTACGGATTTTTATAATTTTATTGCATTTTCAAGCATGGGTCCCACTAAAAGTTGGAGGCTAAGGTTTTGGCAGAGTGATTCGATAAACCCAGCACACGGAAAGTTAGCTGGAATCTAGACGAAGCGATTGAGGCTAAAAAATCGAAAATCCGTTGATATTTACTCAACTTTTTAGGAAATCTACGGATTTTTATAATTTCATTGCATTTTCAAGCTGAGGGTCCCACTAAAAGTTGGAGGCTAAGGTTTTGGTAGAGTGAATTGATAAACCCAGCACACGGAAAGTTAGCTGGGATGCAGACGAAGCGATTGAGGCTAAGAAATCGAAAATCCGTTGATTTTTACTCAACTTTTTAGGAAATCTACGGATTTTTATAATTTTATTGGATTTTCAAGCATGGGTCCCACTAAAAGTTGGAGGCTAAGGTTTTGGTAGAGTGAATTAATGAATCCAGCACACGGAAAGTTAGCTGGGATCCAGACGAAGCGATTGAGGCTAAAAAATCGAAAATCCGTTGATATTTACTCAACTTTTTAGGAAATCTACGGATTTTTGTAATTTTAATGCATTTTCAAGCATGGGTCCCACTAAAAGTTGGAGGCTAAGGTTTTGGCAGAGTGATTCGATAAACCCAGCACACGGAAAGTTAGCTGGAATCCAGACGAAGCGATTGAGGCTAAGAAATCGAAAATCCGTTGATATTTACTCAACTTTTTAGGAAATCTACGGATTTTTATAATTTTAATGGATTTTCAAGCATGGGTCCCACTAAAAGTTGGAGGCTAAGGTTTTGGCAGAGTGATTCGATAAACCCAGCACACGGAAAGTTAGCTGGAATCTAGACGAAGCGATTGAGGCTAAAAAATCGAAAATCCGTTGATATTTACTCAACTTTTTAGGAAATCTACGGATTTTTATAATTTTAATGCATTTTCAAGCATGGGTCCCACTAAAAGTTGGAGGCTAAGGTTTTGGCAGAGTGATTCGATAAACCCAGCACACGGAAAGTTAGCTGGAATCCAGACGAAGCGATTGAGGCTAAGAAATCGAAAATCCGTTGATATTTACTCAACTTTTTAGGAAATCTACGGATTTTTATAATTTTAATGGATTTTCAAGCATGGGTCCCACTAAAAGTTGGAGGCTAAGGTTTTGGCAGAGTGATTCGATAAACCCAGCACACGGAAAGTTAGCTGGAATCCAGACGAAGCGATTGAGGCTAAAAAATCGAAAATCCGTTGATATTTACTCAACTTTTTAGGAAATCTACGGATTTTTATAATTTACATTGGATTTTCAAGCATGGGTCCCACTAAAAGTTGGAGGCTAAGGTTTTGGCAGAGTGATTCGATAAACCCAGCACACGGAAAGTTAGCTGGGATCCAGACGAAGCGATTGAGGCTAAAAAATCGAAAATCCGTTGATATTTACTCAACTTTTTAGGAAATCTACGGATTTTTATAATTTCATTGGATTTTCAAGCATGGGTCCCACTAAAAGTTGGAGGCTAAGGTTTTGGCAGAGTGATTCGATAAACCCAGCACACGGAAAGTTAGCTGGGATCCAGACGAAGCGATTGAGGCTAAAAAATCGAAAATCCGTTGATATTTACTCAACTTTTTAGGAAATCTACGGATTTTTATAATTTTAATGGATTTTCAAGCATGGGTCCTACTAAAAGTTGGAGGCTAAGGTTTTGGCAGAGTGATTTGATAAACCCTGCACACGGAAAGTTAGCTGGAATCCAGACGAAGCGATTGAGGCTAAAAAATCGAAAATCCGTTGATATTTACTCAACTTTTTAGGAAATCTACGGATTTTTATAATTTTAATGGATTTTCAAGCATGGGTTCCTACTAAAAGTTGGAGGCTAAGGTTTTGGCAGAGTGATTTGATAAACCCAGCACACGGAAAGTTAGCTGGAATCCAGACGAAGCGATTGAGGCTAAAAAATCGAAAATCCGTTGATATTTACTCAACTTTTTAGGAAATCTACGGATTTTTATAATTTTATTGGATTTTCAAGCATGGGTCCCACTAAAAGTTGGAGGCTAAGGTTTTGGCAGAGTGATTCGATAAACCCAGCACACGAAAAGTTAGCTGGGATCCAGACGAAGCGATTGAGGCTAAAAAATCGAAAATCCGTTGATATTTACTCAACTTTTTAGGAAATCTACGGATTTTTATAATTTTAATGGATTTTCAAGCATGGGTCCCACTAAAAGTTGGAGGCTAAGGTTTTGGCAGAGTGATTCGATAAACCCAGCACACGGAAAGTTAGCTGGGATCCAGACGAAGCGATTGAGGCTAAAAATCGAAAATCCGTTGATATTTACTCAACTTTTTAGGAAATCTACGGATTTTTATAATTCTAATGGATTTTCAAGCATGGGTCCCACTAAAAGTTGGAGGCTAAGGTTTTGGTCAGAGTGATTCGATAAACCCAGCACACGGAAAGTTAGCTGGGATCCAGACGAAGCGATTGAGGCTAAAAAATCGAAAATCCGTTGATATTTACTCAACTTTTTAGGAAATCTACGGATTTTTATAATTTTAATGGATTTTCAAGCATGGGTTCCACTAAAAGTTGGAGGCTAAGGTTTTGGCAGAGTGATTTGATAAACCCAGCACACGGAAAGTTAGCTGGAATCCAGACGAAGCGATTGAGGCTAAAAAATCGAAAATCCGTTGATATTTACTCAACTTTTAAGGAAATCTACGGATTTTTATAATTTTAATGGATTTTCAAGCATGGGTCCCACTAAAAGTTGGAGGCTAAGGTTTTGGCAGAGTGATTCGATAAACCCAGCACACGGAAAGTTAGCTGGGATCCAGACGAAGCGATTGAGGCTAAAAAATCGAAAATCCGTTGATATTTACTCAACTTTTTAGGAAATCTACGGATTTTTATAATTTTAATGGATTTTCAAGCATGGGTCCCACTAAAAGTTGGAGGCTAAGGTTTTGGCAGAGTGATTCGATAAACCCAGCACACGGAAAGTTAGCTGGGATCCAGACGAAGCGATTGAGGCTAAAAAATCGAAAATCCGTTGATATTTACTCAACTTTTTAGGAAATCTACGGATTTTTATAATTTTAATGGATTTTCAAGCATGGGTCCCACTAAAAGTTGGAGGCTAAGGTTTTGGCAGAGTGATTGATAAACCCAGCACACGGAAAGTTAGCTGGGATCCAGACGAAGCGATTGAGGCTAAAAAATCGAAAATCCGTTGATATTTACTCAACTTTTTAGGAAATCTACGGATTTTTATAATTTTAATGGATTTTCAAGCATGGGTCCCACTAAAAGTTGGAGGCTAAGGTTTTGGCAGAGTGATTCGATAAACCCAGCACACGAAAAGTTAGCTGGGATCCAGACGAAGCGATTGAGGCTAAAAAATCGAAAATCCGTTGATATTTACTCAACTTTTTAGGAAATCTACGGATTTTTATAATTTCATTGCATTTTCAAGCATGGGTCCCACTAAAAGTTGGAGGCTAAGGTTTTGGCAGAGTGATTCGATAAACCCAGCACACGGAAAGTTAGCTGGGATCCAGACGAAGCGATTGAGGCTAAGAAATCGAAAATCCGTTGATATTTACTCAACTTTTTAGGAAATCTACGGATTTTTATAATTTCATTGGATTTTCAAGCATGGGTCCCACTAAAAGTTGGAGGCTAAGGTTTTGGCAGAGTGAATTGATAAACACAGCACACGGAAAGTTAGCTGGGATCCAGACGAAGCGATTGAGGCTAAGAAATCGAAAATCCGTTGATATTTACTCAACTTTTTCGGAAATCTACGGATTTTTATAATTTTATTGGATTTTCAAGCATGGGTCCCACTAAAAGTTGGAGGCTAAGGTTTTGGTAGAGTGATTCGATAAACCCAGCACACGGAAAGTTAGCTGGGATCCAGACGAAGCGATTGAGGCTAAAAAATCGAAAATCCGTTGATATTTACTCAACTTTTTCGGAAATCTACGGATTTTTATAATTTCATTGCATTTTCAAGCATGGGTCCCACTAAAAGTTGGAGGCTAAGGTTTTGGCAGAGTGAATTGATAAACCCAGCACACGGAAAGTTAGCTGGGATCCAGACGAAGCGATTGAGGCTAAAAAATCGAAAATCCGTTGATATTTACTCAACTTTTTCGGAAATCTACGGATTTTTATAATTTCATTGCATTTTCAAGCATGGGTCCCACTAAAAGTTGGAGGCTAAGGTTTTGGCAGAGTGAATTGATAAACCCAGCACACGGAAAGTTAGCTGGGATCCAGACGAAGCGATTGAGGCTAAGAAATCGAAAATCCGTTGATATTTACTCAACTTTTTCGGAAATCTACGGATTTTTATAATTTCATTGGATTTTCAAGCATGGGTCCCACTAAAAGTTGGAGGCTAAGGTTTTGGCAGAGTGAATTGATAAACCCAGCACACGGAAAGTTAGCTGGGATCCAGACGAAGCGATTGAGGCTAAGAAATCGAAAATCCGTTGATATTTACTCAACTTTTTAGGAAATCTACGGATTTTTATAATTTTATTGGATTTTCAAGCATGGGTCCCACTAAAAGTTGGAGGCTAAGGTTTTGGTAGAGTGATTCGATAAACCCAGCACACGGAAAGTTAGCTGGGATCCAGACGAAGCGATTGAGGCTAAAAAATCGAAAATCCGTTGATATTTACTCAACTTTTTAGGAAATCTACGGATTTTTATAATTTCATTGGATTTTCAAGCATGGGTCCCACTAAAAGTTGGAGGCTAAGGTTTTGGCAGAGTGAATTGATAAACACAGCACACGGAAAGTTAGCTGGGATCCAGACGAAGCGATTGAGGCTAAGAAAGCGAAAATCCGTTGATATTTACTCAACTTTTTCGGAAATCTACGGATTTTTATAATTTTAATGGATTTTCAAGGATGGGTCCCACTAAAAGTTGGAGGCTAAGGTTTTGGTAGAGTGATTCGATAAACCCAGCACACGGAAAGTTAGCTGGGATCCAGACGAAGCGATTGAGGCTAAAAAATCGAAAATCCGTTGATATTGAGGCGAAAATTGAGCGAAATCGAAAATCCGTTGATATTTACTCAACTTTTTAGGAAATCTACGGATTTTTATAATTTTAATGGATTTTCAAGCATGGGTCCCACTAAAAGTTGGAGGCTAAGGTTTTGGTAGAGTGATTCTATAAACCCAGCATACGAAAAGTTAGCTGGGATCCAGACGAAGCGATTGAGGCTATAAACTCGAAAATCCGTTGATATTTACTCAACTTTTTAGGAAATCTACGGATTTTTATAATTTTAATTGGATTTTCAAGCATGGGTCCCACTAAAAGTTGGAGGCTAAGGTTTTGGCAGAGTGATTCGATAAACCCAGCACACGGAAAGTTAGCTGGGATCCAGACGAAGCGATTGAGGCTAAGAAATCGAAAATCCGTTGATATTTACTCAACTTTTTAGGAAATCTACGGATTTTTATAATTTTAATGGATTTTCAAGCATGGGTCCCACTAAAAGTTGGAGGCTAAGGTTTTGGCAGAGTGATTCGATAAACCCAGCACACGGAAAGTTAGCTGGGATCCAGACGAAGCGATTGAGGCTAAAAAATCGAAAATCCGTTGATATTTACTCAACTTTTTAGGAAATCTACGGATTTTTATAATTTTAATGGATTTTCAAGCATGGGTCCCACTAAAAGTTGGAGGCTAAGGTTTTGGCAGAGTGATTCGATAAACCCAGCACACGGAAAGTTAGCTGGGATCCAGACGAAGCGATTGAGGCTAAAAAATCGAAAATCCGTTGATATTTACTCAACTTTTTAGGAAATCTACGGATTTTTATAATTTTAATTGGATTTTCAAGCATGGGTCCCACTAAAAGTTGGAGGCTAAGGTTTTGGCAGAGTGATTGATAAACCCAGCACACGGAAAGTTAGCTGGGATCCAGACGAAGCGATTGAGGCTAAGAAATCGAAAATCCGTTGATATTTACTCAACTTTTTAGGAAATCTACGGATTTTTATAATTTTAATGGATTTTCAAGCATGGGTCCCACTAAAAGTTGGAGGCTAAGGTTTTGGCAGAGTGATTCGATAAACCCAGCACACGGAAAGTTAGCTGGGATCCAGACGAAGCGATTGAGGCTAAAAAATCGAAAATCCGTTGATATTTACTCAACTTTTTAGGAAATCTACGGATTTTTATAATTTTAATGGATTTTCAAGCATGGGTCCCACTAAAAGTTGGAGGCTAAGGTTTTGGCAGAGTGATTGATAAACCCAGCACACGGAAAGTTAGCTGGGATCCAGACGAAGCGATTGAGGCTAAAAATCGAAAATCCGTTGATATTTACTCAACTTTTTAGGAAATCTACGGATTTTTATAATTTTATTGGATTTTCAAGCATGGGTCCCACTAAAAGTTGGAGGCTAAGGTTTTGGCAGAGTGATTCGATAAACCCAGCACACGGAAAGTTAGCTGGGATCCAGACGAAGCGATTGAGGCTAAAAAATCGAAAATCCGTTGATATTTACTCAACTTTTTAGGAAATCTACGGATTTTTATAATTTTAATGGATTTTCAAGCATGGGTCCCACTAAAAGTTGGAGGCTAAGGTTTTGGCAGAGTGATTCGATAAACCCAGCACACGGAAAGTTAGCTGGGATCCAGACGAAGCGATTGAGGCTAAAAAATCGAAAATCCGTTGATATTTACTCAACTTTTTAGGAAATCTACGGATTTTTATAATTTTATTGGATTTTCAAGCATGGGTCCCACTAAAAGTTGGAGGCTAAGGTTTTGGCAGAGTGAATTGATAAACCCAGCACACGGAAAGTTAGCTGGGATCCAGACGAAGCGATTGAGGCTAAAAAATCGAAAATCCGTTGATATTTACTCAACTTTTTAGGAAATCTACGGATTTTTATAATTTTAATTGGATTTTCAAGCATGGGTCCCACTAAAAGTTGGAGGCTAAGGTTTTGGCAGAGTGAATTGATAAACCCAGCACACGGAAAGTTAGCTGGGATCCAGACGAAGCGATTGAGGCTAAAAAATCGAAAATCCGTTGATATTTACTCAACTTTTTAGGAAATCTACGGATTTTTATAATTTTAATGGATTTTCAAGCATGGGTCCCACTAAAAGTTGGAGGCTAAGGTTTTGGCAGAGTGATTCGATAAACCCAGCACACGGAAAGTTAGCTGGGATCCAGACGAAGCGATTGAGGCTAAAAAATCGAAAATCCGTTGATATTTACTCAACTTTTTAGGAAATCTACGGATTTTTATAATTTTATTGGATTTTCAAGCATGGGTCCCACTAAAAGTTGGAGGCTAAGGTTTTGGCAGAGTGAATTGATAAACCCAGCACACGGAAAGTTAGCTGGGATCCAGACGAAGCGATTGAGGCTAAAAAATCGAAAATCCGTTGATATTTACTCAACTTTTTAGGAAATCTACGGATTTTTATAATTTTATTGGATTTTCAAGCATGGGTCCCACTAAAAGTTGGAGGCTAAGGTTTTGGCAGAGTGAATTGATAAACCCAGCACACGGAAAGTTAGCTGGGATCCAGACGAAGCGATTGAGGCTAAAAAATCGAAAATCCGTTGATATTTACTCAACTTTTTAGGAAATCTACGGATTTTTATAATTTTATTGGATTTTCAAGCATGGGTCCCACTAAAAGTTGGAGGCTAAGGTTTTGGCAGAGTGAATTGATAAACCCAGCACACGGAAAGTTAGCTGGGATCCAGACGAAGCGATTGAGGCTAAAAAATCGAAAATCCGTTGATATTTACTCAACTTTTTAGGAAATCTACGGATTTTTATAATTTTATTGGATTTTCAAGCATGGGTCCCACTAAAAGTTGGAGGCTAAGGTTTTGGCAGAGTGATTCGATAAACCCAGCACACGGAAAGTTAGCTGGGATCCAGACGAAGCGATTGAGGCTAAGAAATCGAAAATCCGTTGATATTTACTCAACTTTTTAGGAAATCTACGGATTTTTATAATTTTAATGGATTTTCAAGCATGGGTCCCACTAAAAGTTGGAGGCTAAGGTTTTGGCAGAGTGATTGATAAACCCAGCACACGGAAAGTTAGCTGGGATCCAGACGAAGCGATTGAGGCTAAGAAATCGAAAATCCGTTGATATTTACTCAACTTTTTAGGAAATCTACGGATTTTTATAATTTTATTGGATTTTCAAGCATGGGTCCCACTAAAAGTTGGAGGCTAAGGTTTTGGCAGAGTGAATTGATAAACCCAGCACACGGAAAGTTAGCTGGGATCCAGACGAAGCGATTGAGGCTAAGAAATCGAAAATCCGTTGATATTTACTCAACTTTTTAGGAAATCTACGGATTTTTATAATTTTATTGGATTTTCAAGCATGGGTCCCACTAAAAGTTGGAGGCTAAGGTTTTGGCAGAGTGAATTGATAAACCCAGCACACGGAAAGTTAGCTGGGATCCAGACGAAGCGATTGAGGCTAAAAAATCGAAAATCCGTTGATATTTACTCAACTTTTTAGGAAATCTACGGATTTTTATAATTTTATTGGATTTTCAAGCATGGGTCCCACTAAAAGTTGGAGGCTAAGGTTTTGGTAGAGTGAATTGATAAACCCAGCACACGGAAAGTTAGCTGGGATCCAGACGAAGCGATTGAGGCTAAAAATCGAAAATCCGTTGATATTTACTCAACTTTTTAGGAAATCTACGGATTTTTATAATTTTATTGGATTTTCAAGCATGGGTCCCACTAAAAGTTGGAGGCTAAGGTTTTGGCAGAGTGAATTGATAAACCCAGCACACGGAAAGTTAGCTGGGATCCAGACGAAGCGATTGAGGCTAAAAAATCGAAAATCCGTTGATATTTACTCAACTTTTTAGGAAATCTACGGATTTTTATAATTTTATTGGATTTTCAAGCATGGGTCCCACTAAAAGTTGGAGGCTAAGGTTTTGGCAGAGTGAATTGATAAACCCAGCACACGGAAAGTTAGCTGGGATCCAGACGAAGCGATTGAGGCTAAGAAATCGAAAATCCGTTGATATTTACTCAACTTTTTAGGAAATCTACGGATTTTTATAATTTTATTGGATTTTCAAGCATGGGTCCCACTAAAAGTTGGAGGCTAAGGTTTTGGCAGAGTGAATTGATAAACCCAGCACACGGAAAGTTAGCTGGGATCCAGACGAAGCGATTGAGGCTAAGAAATCGAAAATCCGTTGATATTTACTCAACTTTTTAGGAAATCTACGGATTTTTATAATTTTATTGGATTTTCAAGCATGGGTCCCACTAAAAGTTGGAGGCTAAGGTTTTGGTAGAGTGAATTGATAAACCCAGCACACGGAAAGTTAGCTGGGATCCAGACGAAGCGATTGAGGCTAAAAAATCGAAAATCCGTTGATATTTACTCAACTTTTTAGGAAATCTACGGATTTTTATAATTTTATTGGATTTTCAAGCATGGGTCCCACTAAAAGTTGGAGGCTAAGGTTTTGGCAGAGTGAATTGATAAACCCAGCACACGGAAAGTTAGCTGGGATCCAGACGAAGCGATTGAGGCTAAGAAATCGAAAATCCGTTGATATTTACTCAACTTTTTAGGAAATCTACGGATTTTTATAATTTTATTGGATTTTCAAGCATGGGTCCCACTAAAAGTTGGAGGCTAAGGTTTTGGTAGAGTGATTCGATAAACCCAGCACACGGAAAGTTAGCTGGGATCCAGACGAAGCGATTGAGGCTAAAAAATCGAAAATCCGTTGATATTTACTCAACTTTTTAGGAAATCTACGGATTTTTATAATTTTAATGGATTTTCAAGCATGGGTCCCACTAAAAGTTGGAGGCTAAGGTTTTGGCAGAGTGATTGATAAACCCAGCACACGGAAAGTTAGCTGGGATCCAGACGAAGCGATTGAGGCTAAAAATCGAAAATCCGTTGATATTTACTCAACTTTTTAGGAAATCTACGGATTTTTATAATTTTATTGGATTTTCAAGCATGGGTCCCACTAAAAGTTGGAGGCTAAGGTTTTGGCAGAGTGATTGATAAACCCAGCACACGGAAAGTTAGCTGGGATCCAGACGAAGCGATTGAGGCTAAGAAATCGAAAATCCGTTGATATTTACTCAACTTTTTAGGAAATCTACGGATTTTTATAATTTTATTGGATTTTCAAGCATGGGTCCCACTAAAAGTTGGAGGCTAAGGTTTTGGCAGAGTGAATTGATAAACCCAGCACACGGAAAGTTAGCTGGGATCCAGACGAAGCGATTGAGGCTAAAAAATCGAAAATCCGTTGATATTTACTCAACTTTTTAGGAAATCTACGGATTTTTATAATTTTAATGGATTTTCAAGCATGGGTCCCACTAAAAGTTGGAGGCTAAGGTTTTGGCAGAGTGAATTGATAAACCCAGCACACGGAAAGTTAGCTGGGATCCAGACGAAGCGATTGAGGCTAAAAAATCGAAAATCCGTTGATATTTACTCAACTTTTTAGGAAATCTACGGATTTTTATAATTTTAATGGATTTTCAAGCATGGGTCCCACTAAAAGTTGGAGGCTAAGGTTTTGGCAGAGTGAATTGATAAACCCAGCACACGGAAAGTTAGCTGGGATCCAGACGAAGCGATTGAGGCTAAAAAATCGAAAATCCGTTGATATTTACTCAACTTTTTAGGAAATCTACGGATTTTTATAATTTTAATGGATTTTCAAGCATGGGTCCCACTAAAAGTTGGAGGCTAAGGTTTTGGCAGAGTGATTCGATAAACCCAGCACACGGAAAGTTAGCTGGGATCCAGACGAAGCGATTGAGGCTAAAAAATCGAAAATCCGTTGATATTTACTCAACTTTTTAGGAAATCTACGGATTTTTATAATTTTATTGGATTTTCAAGCATGGGTCCCACTAAAAGTTGGAGGCTAAGGTTTTGGCAGAGTGAATTGATAAACCCAGCACACGGAAAGTTAGCTGGGATCCAGACGAAGCGATTGAGGCTAAAAATCGAAAATCCGTTGATATTTACTCAACTTTTTAGGAAATCTACGGATTTTTATAATTTTAATGGATTTTCAAGCATGGGTCCCACTAAAAGTTGGAGGCTAAGGTTTTGGCAGAGTGAATTGATAAACCCAGCACACGGAAAGTTAGCTGGGATCCAGACGAAGCGATTGAGGCTAAAAAATCGAAAATCCGTTGATATTTACTCAACTTTTTAGGAAATCTACGGATTTTTATAATTTTATTGGATTTTCAAGCATGGGTCCCACTAAAAGTTGGAGGCTAAGGTTTTGGCAGAGTGAATTGATAAACCCAGCACACGGAAAGTTAGCTGGGATCCAGACGAAGCGATTGAGGCTAAAAAATCGAAAATCCGTTGATATTTACTCAACTTTTTAGGAAATCTACGGATTTTTATAATTTTATTGGATTTTCAAGCATGGGTCCCACTAAAAGTTGGAGGCTAAGGTTTTGGCAGAGTGAATTGATAAACCCAGCACACGGAAAGTTAGCTGGGATCCAGACGAAGCGATTGAGGCTAAGAAATCGAAAATCCGTTGATATTTACTCAACTTTTTAGGAAATCTACGGATTTTTATAATTTTATTGGATTTTCAAGCATGGGTCCCACTAAAAGTTGGAGGCTAAGGTTTTGGCAGAGTGAATTGATAAACCCAGCACACGGAAAGTTAGCTGGGATCCAGACGAAGCGATTGAGGCTAAAAAATCGAAAATCCGTTGATATTTACTCAACTTTTTAGGAAATCTACGGATTTTTATAATTTTATTGGATTTTCAAGCATGGGTCCCACTAAAAGTTGGAGGCTAAGGTTTTGGCAGAGTGAATTGATAAACCCAGCACACGGAAAGTTAGCTGGGATCCAGACGAAGCGATTGAGGCTAAGAAATCGAAAATCCGTTGATATTTACTCAACTTTTTAGGAAATCTACGGATTTTTATAATTTTATTGGATTTTCAAGCATGGGTCCCACTAAAAGTTGGAGGCTAAGGTTTTGGTAGAGTGAATTGATAAACCCAGCACACGGAAAGTTAGCTGGGATCCAGACGAAGCGATTGAGGCTAAGAAATCGAAAATCCGTTGATATTTACTCAACTTTTTAGGAAATCTACGGATTTTTATAATTTTATTGGATTTTCAAGCATGGGTCCCACTAAAAGTTGGAGGCTAAGGTTTTGGTAGAGTGAATTGATAAACCCAGCACACGGAAAGTTAGCTGGGATCCAGACGAAGCGATTGAGGCTAAGAAATCGAAAATCCGTTGATATTTACTCAACTTTTTAGGAAATCTACGGATTTTTATAATTTTATTGGATTTTCAAGCATGGGTCCCACTAAAAGTTGGAGGCTAAGGTTTTGGCAGAGTGAATTGATAAACCCAGCACACGGAAAGTTAGCTGGGATCCAGACGAAGCGATTGAGGCTAAGAAATCGAAAATCCGTTGATATTTACTCAACTTTTTAGGAAATCTACGGATTTTTATAATTTTATTGGATTTTCAAGCATGGGTCCCACTAAAAGTTGGAGGCTAAGGTTTTGGTAGAGTGAATTGATAAACCCAGCACACGGAAAGTTAGCTGGGATCCAGACGAAGCGATTGAGGCTAAGAAATCGAAAATCCGTTGATATTTACTCAACTTTTTAGGAAATCTACGGATTTTTATAATTTTATTGGATTTTCAAGCATGGGTCCCACTAAAAGTTGGAGGCTAAGGTTTTGGCAGAGTGAATTGATAAACCCAGCACACGGAAAGTTAGCTGGGATCCAGACGAAGCGATTGAGGCTAAGAAATCGAAAATCCGTTGATATTTACTCAACTTTTTAGGAAATCTACGGATTTTTATAATTTTATTGGATTTTCAAGCATGGGTCCCACTAAAAGTTGGAGGCTAAGGTTTTGGCAGAGTGAATTGATAAACCCAGCACACGGAAAGTTAGCTGGGATCCAGACGAAGCGATTGAGGCTAAGAAATCGAAAATCCGTTGATATTTACTCAACTTTTTAGGAAATCTACGGATTTTTATAATTTTATTGGATTTTCAAGCATGGGTCCCACTAAAAGTTGGAGGCTAAGGTTTTGGTAGAGTGAATTGATAAACCCAGCACACGGAAAGTTAGCTGGGATCCAGACGAAGCGATTGAGGCTAAGAAATCGAAAATCCGTTGATATTTACTCAACTTTTTAGGAAATCTACGGATTTTTATAATTTTATTGGATTTTCAAGCATGGGTCCCACTAAAAGTTGGAGGCTAAGGTTTTGGCAGAGTGAATTGATAAACCCAGCACACGGAAAGTTAGCTGGGATCCAGACGAAGCGATTGAGGCTAAGAAATCGAAAATCCGTTGATATTTACTCAACTTTTTAGGAAATCTACGGATTTTTATAATTTTATTGGATTTTCAAGCATGGGTCCCACTAAAAGTTGGAGGCTAAGGTTTTGGCAGAGTGAATTGATAAACCCAGCACACGGAAAGTTAGCTGGGATCCAGACGAAGCGATTGAGGCTAAGAAATCGAAAATCCGTTGATATTTACTCAACTTTTTAGGAAATCTACGGATTTTTATAATTTTATTGGATTTTCAAGCATGGGTCCCACTAAAAGTTGGAGGCTAAGGTTTTGGCAGAGTGAATTGATAAACCCAGCACACGGAAAGTTAGCTGGGATCCAGACGAAGCGATTGAGGCTAAGAAATCGAAAATCCGTTGATATTTACTCAACTTTTTAGGAAATCTACGGATTTTTATAATTTTATTGGATTTTCAAGCATGGGTCCCACTAAAAGTTGGAGGCTAAGGTTTTGGCAGAGTGAATTGATAAACCCAGCACACGGAAAGTTAGCTGGGATCCAGACGAAGCGATTGAGGCTAAGAAATCGAAAATCCGTTGATATTTACTCAACTTTTTAGGAAATCTACGGATTTTTATAATTTTATTGGATTTTCAAGCATGGGTCCCACTAAAAGTTGGAGGCTAAGGTTTTGGCAGAGTGAATTGATAAACCCAGCACACGGAAAGTTAGCTGGGATCCAGACGAAGCGATTGAGGCTAAGAAATCGAAAATCCGTTGATATTTACTCAACTTTTTAGGAAATCTACGGATTTTTATAATTTTATTGGATTTTCAAGCATGGGTCCCACTAAAAGTTGGAGGCTAAGGTTTTGGCAGAGTGAATTGATAAACCCAGCACACGGAAAGTTAGCTGGGATCCAGACGAAGCGATTGAGGCTAAGAAATCGAAAATCCGTTGATATTTACTCAACTTTTTAGGAAATCTACGGATTTTTATAATTTTATTGGATTTTCAAGCATGGGTCCCACTAAAAGTTGGAGGCTAAGGTTTTGGCAGAGTGAATTGATAAACCCAGCACACGGAAAGTTAGCTGGGATCCAGACGAAGCGATTGAGGCTAAGAAATCGAAAATCCGTTGATATTTACTCAACTTTTTAGGAAATCTACGGATTTTTATAATTTTATTGGATTTTCAAGCATGGGTCCCACTAAAAGTTGGAGGCTAAGGTTTTGGCAGAGTGAATTGATAAACCCAGCACACGGAAAGTTAGCTGGGATCCAGACGAAGCGATTGAGGCTAAGAAATCGAAAATCCGTTGATATTTACTCAACTTTTTAGGAAATCTACGGATTTTTATAATTTTATTGGATTTTCAAGCATGGGTCCCACTAAAAGTTGGAGGCTAAGGTTTTGGCAGAGTGAATTGATAAACCCAGCACACGGAAAGTTAGCTGGGATCCAGACGAAGCGATTGAGGCTAAGAAATCGAAAATCCGTTGATATTTACTCAACTTTTTAGGAAATCTACGGATTTTTATAATTTTATTGGATTTTCAAGCATGGGTCCCACTAAAAGTTGGAGGCTAAGGTTTTGGCAGAGTGAATTGATAAACCCAGCACACGGAAAGTTAGCTGGGATCCAGACGAAGCGATTGAGGCTAAGAAATCGAAAATCCGTTGATATTTACTCAACTTTTTAGGAAATCTACGGATTTTTATAATTTTATTGGATTTTCAAGCATGGGTCCCACTAAAAGTTGGAGGCTAAGGTTTTGGCAGAGTGAATTGATAAACCCAGCACACGGAAAGTTAGCTGGGATCCAGACGAAGCGATTGAGGCTAAGAAATCGAAAATCCGTTGATATTTACTCAACTTTTTAGGAAATCTACGGATTTTTATAATTTTATTGGATTTTCAAGCATGGGTCCCACTAAAAGTTGGAGGCTAAGGTTTTGGCAGAGTGAATTGATAAACCCAGCACACGGAAAGTTAGCTGGGATCCAGACGAAGCGATTGAGGCTAAGAAATCGAAAATCCGTTGATATTTACTCAACTTTTTAGGAAATCTACGGATTTTTATAATTTTATTGGATTTTCAAGCATGGGTCCCACTAAAAGTTGGAGGCTAAGGTTTTGGCAGAGTGAATTGATAAACCCAGCACACGGAAAGTTAGCTGGGATCCAGACGAAGCGATTGAGGCTAAGAAATCGAAAATCCGTTGATATTTACTCAACTTTTTAGGAAATCTACGGATTTTTATAATTTTATTGGATTTTCAAGCATGGGTCCCACTAAAAGTTGGAGGCTAAGGTTTTGGCAGAGTGAATTGATAAACCCAGCACACGGAAAGTTAGCTGGGATCCAGACGAAGCGATTGAGGCTAAGAAATCGAAAATCCGTTGATATTTACTCAACTTTTTAGGAAATCTACGGATTTTTATAATTTTATTGGATTTTCAAGCATGGGTCCCACTAAAAGTTGGAGGCTAAGGTTTTGGCAGAGTGAATTGATAAACCCAGCACACGGAAAGTTAGCTGGGATCCAGACGAAGCGATTGAGGCTAAGAAATCGAAAATCCGTTGATATTTACTCAACTTTTTAGGAAATCTACGGATTTTTATAATTTTATTGGATTTTCAAGCATGGGTCCCACTAAAAGTTGGAGGCTAAGGTTTTGGTAGAGTGAATTGATAAACCCAGCACACGGAAAGTTAGCTGGGATCCAGACGAAGCGATTGAGGCTAAAAAATCGAAAATCCGTTGATATTTACTCAACTTTTTAGGAAATCTACGGATTTTTATAATTTTAATGGATTTTCAAGCATGGGTCCCACTAAAAGTTGGAGGCTAAGGTTTTGGCAGAGTGAATTGATAAACCCAGCACACGGAAAGTTAGCTGGGATCCAGACGAAGCGATTGAGGCTAAAAAATCGAAAATCCGTTGATATTTACTCAACTTTTTAGGAAATCTACGGATTTTTATAATTTCATTGGATTTTCAAGCATGGGTCCCACTAAAAGTTGGAGGCTAAGGTTTTGGCAGAGTGAATTGATAAACCCAGCACACGGAAAGTTAGCTGGGATCCAGACGAAGCGATTGAGGCTAAAAAATCGAAAATCCGTTGATATTTACTCAACTTTTTAGGAAATCTACGGATTTTTATAATTTTAATGGATTTTCAAGCATGGGTCCCACTAAAAGTTGGAGGCTAAGGTTTTGGTAGAGTGATTCGATAAACCCAGCACACGGAAAGTTAGCTGGGATCCAGACGAAGCGATTGAGGCTAAAAAATCGAAAATCCGTTGATATTTACTCAACTTTTTAGGAAATCTACGGATTTTTATAATTTCATTGGATTTTCAAGCATGGGTCCCACTAAAAGTTGGAGGCTAAGGTTTTGGCAGAGTGAATTGATAAACCCAGCACACGGAAAGTTAGCTGGGATCCAGACGAAGCGATTGAGGCTAAAAAATCGAAAATCCGTTGATATTTACTCAACTTTTTAGGAAATCTACGGATTTTTATAATTTCATTGGATTTTCAAGCATGGGTCCCACTAAAAGTTGGAGGCTAAGGTTTTGGCAGAGTGAATTGATAAACCCAGCACACGGAAAGTTAGCTGGGATCCAGACGAAGCGATTGAGGCTAAAAAATCGAAAATCCGTTGATATTTACTCAACTTTTTAGGAAATCTACGGATTTTTATAATTTTAATGGATTTTCAAGCATGGGTCCCACTAAAAGTTGGAGGCTAAGGTTTTGTCAGAGTGATTCGATAAACCCAGCACACGGAAAGTTAGCTGGGATCCAGACGAAGCGATTGAGGCTAAAAATCGAAAATCCGTTGATATTTACTCAACTTTTTAGGAAATCTACGGATTTTTATAATTCTAATGGATTTTCAAGCATGGGTCCCACTAAAAGTTGGAGGCTAAGGTTTTGGCAGAGTGATTGATAAACCCAGCACACGGAAAGTTAGCTGGGATCCAGACGAAGCGATTGAGGCTAAAAAATCGAAAATCCGTTGATATTTACTCAACTTTTTAGGAAATCTACGGATTTTTATAATTTTAATGGATTTTCAAGCATGGTCCCACTAAAAGTTGGAGGCTAAGGTTTTGTCAGAGTGATTCGATAAACCCAGCACACGGAAAGTTAGCTGGGATCCAGACGAAGCGATTGAGGCTAAAAAATCGAAAATCCGTTGATATTTACTCAACTTTTTAGGAAATCTACGGATTTTTATAATTTTAATGGATTTTCAAGCATGGGTCCCACTAAAAGTTGGAGGCTAAGGTTTTGGCAGAGTGATTCGATAAACCCAGCACACGGAAAGTTAGCTGGAATCCAGACGAAGCGATTGAGGCTAAAAAATCGAAAATCCGTTGATATTTACTCAACTTTTAGGAAATCTACGGATTTTTATAATTTTAATGGATTTTCAAGCATGGGTCCCACTAAAAGTTGGAGGCTAAGGTTTTGGCAGAGTGATTCGATAAACCCAGCACACGGAAAGTTAGCTGGGATCCAGACGAAGCGATTGAGGCTAAGAAATCGAAAATCCGTTGATATTTACTCAACTTTTTAGGAAATCTACGGATTTTTATAATTTCATTGCATTTTCAAGCATGGGTCCCACTAAAAGTTGGAGGCTAAGGTTTTGGCAGAGTGAATTGATAAACCCAGCACACGGAAAGTTAGCTGGGATCCAGACGAAGCGATTGAGGCTAAAAAATCGAAAATCCGTTGATATTTACTCAACTTTTTAGGAAATCTACGGATTTTTATAATTTCATTGGATTTTCAAGCATGGGTCCCACTAAAAGTTGGAGGCTAAGGTTTTGGTAGAGTGAATTGATAAACCCAGCACACGGAAAGTTAGCTGGGATCCAGACGAAGCGATTGAGGCTAAGAAATCGAAAATCCGTTGATATTTACTCAACTTTTTAGGAAATCTACGGATTTTTATAATTTCATTGGATTTTCAAGCATGGGTCCCACTAAAAGTTGGAGGCTAAGGTTTTGGCAGAGTGAATTGATAAACCCAGCACACGGAAAGTTAGCTGGGATCCAGACGAAGCGATTGAGGCTAAGAAATCGAAAATCCGTTGATATTTACTCACTTTTTTAGGAAATCTACGGATTTTTATAATTTTAATGGATTTTCAAGCATGGGTCCCACTAAAAGTTGGAGGCTAAGGTTTTGGTAGAGTGAATTGATAAACCCAGCACACGGAAAGTTAGCTGGGATCCAGACGAAGCGATTGAGGCTAAGAAATCGAAAATCCGTTGATATTTACTCAACTTTTTAGGAAATCTACGGATTTTTTAATTTTATTGGATTTTCAAGCATGGGTCCCACTAAAAGTTGGAGGCTAAGGTTTTGGCAGAGTGAATTGATAAACCCTGCACACGGAAAGTTAGCTGGGATCCAGACGAAGCGATTGAGGCTAAGAAATCGAAAATCCGTTGATATTTACTCAACTTTTTAGGAAATCTACGGATTTTTATAATTTCATTGCATTTTCAAGCATGGGTCCCACTAAAAGTTGGAGGCTAAGGTTTTGGCAGAGTGAATTGATAAACCCAGCACACGGAAAGTTAGCTGGGATCCAGACGAAGCGATTGAGGCTAAAAATCGAAAATCCGTTGATATTTACTCAACTTTTTAGGAAATCTACGGATTTTTATAATTTTATTGGATTTTCAAGCATGGGTCCCACTAAAAGTTGGAGGCTAAGGTTTTGGCAGAGTGAATTGATAAACCCAGCACACGGAAAGTTAGCTGGGATCCAGACGAAGCGATTGAGGCTAAAAAATCGAAAATCCGTTGATATTTACTCAACTTTTTAGGAAATCTACGGATTTTTATAATTTCATTGGATTTTCAAGCATGGGTCCCACTAAAAGTTGGAGGCTAAGGTTTTGGCAGAGTGAATTGATAAACCCAGCACACGGAAAGTTAGCTGGGATCCAGACGAAGCGATTGAGGCTAAAAATCGAAAATCCGTTGATATTTACTCAACTTTTTAGGAAATCTACGGATTTTTATAATTTAATTGGATTTTCAAGCATGGGTCCCACTAAAAGTTGGAGGCTAAGGTTTTGGCAGAGTGAATTCGATAAACCCAGCACACGGAAAGTTAGCTGGGATCCAGACGAAGCGATTGAGGCTAAAAAATCGAAAATCCGTTGATATTTACTCAACTTTTTAGGAAATCTACGGATTTTTATAATTTCATTGGATTTTCAAGCATGGGTCCCACTAAAAGTTGGAGGCTAAGGTTTTGGCAGAGTGATTCGATAAACCCAGCACACGGAAAGTTAGCTGGGATCCAGACGAAGCGATTGAGGCTAAAAAATCGAAAATCCGTTGATATTTACTCAACTTTTTCGGAAATCTACGGATTTTTATAATTTTTAGGATTTTCAAGCATGGGTCCCACTAAAAGTTGGAGGCTAAGGTTTTGACTGAGCGAATTGGTAAATGCAATACACAGCAGATTAGCTGGGATCCAAACGAAGCAGTTGTTGTTAAGAAACCGAGAATCCATTGCTATGTACTTGATTTTTAGGAAATCTACGGATTTTTATTTTTTTTACGATTTTATGCATGGGTCCCACTAAAAGTTGGAAGCTAAGATTTTGTCAGAGCGAATTGATAATTCCAACACACAGCAAGTTAGCTGGGATCCAGACGAAGCGATTGATGCTTAGAAATCGAGAATCCGTGATATTTACTTAACTTTATAGGAAATCTACGGACTTTTATAATTTTTTAGGATTTTCAAGCATGGGTCCCACTAAAAGTTGGAGGCTAAGGTTTGACTGACCGGGTTGGGGTTGAAACTGTGATTCAGAACGGGTTGCGCCAGTTCCAACCTAGGTTCAAAAACGAATTCGACATAAGAAATCGAAAATCAGTCAATATTTACTCAACTTTTTTAGGAAATCTACGGATTTTTTATATTTTTTTAGGATTTTCAAGCATGGGTCCACTAAAAGTAGGAGGCTAAGGTTTTGTCAGAGCGAATTGATAATTCCAACACACAGCAAGTTAGCTGGGATCCAGACGAAGCGATTGATGCTAAGAAATCTAGTATCCGTTGATTTGAACTTAACTTTTTTTGGAAATCTACGGATTTGTTATAAATTTTAGGATTATCATTAGAATCATCAATCTTTGAAAATTATATATATGATTTTCGCTTTAAAATTCCATTGGAACGTGGCTAGCCACGCTGGGTAAGCTAGATCTTGTTGATATTTACTCTACTTTCTAAGATCCACGGATTTGTTATTATTTTTTAGGATTTTCAAGCATGGGTCCCACTAAAAGTTAGAGGCTAAGTTTTGGCAGCGTGAATTGATAAATTAATACACAGCAAGTGGCCTAGGATCCAAACAGCGATGATGACTTAGAAATCGAGAATCCGTTGATATTTACTCAACTTTTTAGGAAATCTACGGATTTGTTATATTTTTTTTTTAAATTTTGATATTTACTCAACTTTCTAGGAAATCTACGGATTTTTTTTAATTTTTTAGGATTTTCAAGCATCGGTCCCACTAAAAGTTAGAGGCTAAGGTTTTGGCTGAGCGAATTGGTAATTAAATAACACAACAGATTAGCTGGGATCCAAACGAAGCAGTTGATGTTAAGAAACGATAATCCGTTGCTAATGTACTTGATTTTAGGAAATCTACGGATTTTTTTTTTTTTTAGAGATTTTCAAGCATTAGTCCACTAAAGTTGGAGGCTTAGGTTTTGACTGAGCGAATTGGTAAATTCAATACACAACAAGTAAGCTGGGATCCAGACGAAGCGTTGATGCTAAGAAATCTGGTATCCGTTGGTATTTACTCTACTTTTTATGGAATCTACGGATTTGTTATTTTTTTTTAGGATTTTCAAGCATGGGTCCCACTAAAAGTTGGAGGCTAAGGTTTTGTCAGAGCGAATTGGTAATTCCAACACACAGCAAGTTAGCTGGGATCCAGACGAAGCGATTGATGCTTAGAAATCTAGTATCCGTTGATATTTACTCTACTTTTTAAGGAATCTACGGATTTGTTATAATTTTTTAGGATTTTCAAGCATGGGTCCCACTAAAAGTTAGAGGCTAAGGTTTTGGCAGCGTGAATTGATAACTTCAATACACAGCAAGTTAGCTGGGATCCAAACGAAGCAGTTGATGTTAAAAAACCGAGAATCCGTTGCTATGTACTTGATTTTTAGGAAATCTACGGATTTTTTATAGTTTTAGGATATTCAAGCATTGGTCCCACTATAGTTGGAGCTAAGGTTTAGTCAAAGCGAATTGAATATTCCACCAGCACTTATACACTGAGGGTGCCTGTTAGTCCCAAGCAGTAATTCGGTTGGTTCCTTGTGTAAGTGCAGCTGATCTGGCGATACTGGAGTGCATCCACGGGCGGCCAATCAAGCTCAAGCTCAAGCTGTAAGGTTCGCCATGTACGACATAGGAAATCCAGACTTTTCCAGACAAATTTTCAAAATCTTCCAGATATTTGAAAAATTGACTTGGCATCCCTGCATAGAAGCTTCTGAAACTTTTGAAATGTTTCACAACACAAGGAACATTACAACAGCATATAAGGATGTAATATAAGATCAGAACATTACAACAGCATTACATCGACATGCTCGATGGAGTATGGGTGGAGCATAAATTTAGGCGACTTTTTGTTCATTAATATCATGCGTGACGACTGAGGGTCATGTTAATGAAATTATAACCATTATCCTCTACTTCTAACATTACATCTCTACTGGAACAGGGTCTGCTTCTCAGCCTATTGTTCATACACGATTTGCATATTTAAAAGCAGGGAGATTTATTTTTCCATGTCATCATTTTGCAGTTGAATCAATCTTTGAAAGATTATATATTGATTTTCGCTTTAAAATTCCATTGGAACGTGGCTAGCCACGCTGGGTAAGCTAGTTCGTTGATATTTACTCTACTTTTTAAGAAATCCACGGATTTGTTATAATTTTTTAAAATTTTCAAGCATGGGTCCCACTAAAAGTTAGAGGCTAAGGTTTTGGCAGCGTGAATTGATAAATTCAATACACAGCAAGTGACCTAGGATCCAAACGAAGCGATTGATGCTTAGAAATCGAGAATCCGTTGATATTTACTCAACTTTTTAGGAAATCTACGGATTTGTTATAATTTTTTGAGATTTTGATATTTACTCAACTTTCTAGGAAATCTACGGATTTTTTTAATTTTTTAGGATTTTCAAGCATCGGTCCCACTAAAAGTTGGAGGCTAAGGTTTTGACTGAGCGAATTGGTAAATTCAATACACAGCAGATTAGTTGGGATCCAAACGATCAACTGCTCCGAGAATCCGTTGCTATGTACTTGATTTTAGGAAATCTACGGATTTTTATTTTCTTTTTAGGATTTTCAAGCATGGGTCCCACTAAAAGTTGGAGGCTAAGGTCTTGACTGAGCTAATTGGTAAATTCAATACACAGCAGATTAGCTGGGATCCAAACGAAGCAGTTGATGTTAAGAAACCGAGAGTCCGTTGCTTGGTTATTAGGAAATCTACGGATTTTTATTTTTTTTAGGATTTTCAAGCATGGGTCCCACTAAAAGTTGGAGGCTAAGGTTTTGTCAGAGCGAATTGATAATTCCAACACACAGCAAGTTAGCTGGGATCCAGAAGAAGCGGTTGATGCTAAGAAATCTAGTATCCGTTGATTTTTTTTTTTTTTAATTTCTTTATTAGTATCATTCCAAACATTACATTTATTATTTCTTATATCTAGGTGTTCTGTGTTATTAGACAACACTATCATCCTAATTTGGTAAAACAAATCTAAGATTTTATTAACATTTTGTTAACAACATATAAATCTTGACTGAGCGAATTGGTAAATTCAATACACAGCAGATTAGCTGGGATCCAAACGAAGCAGTTGATGTTAAGAAACCGAGAGTCCGTTGCTATGTACTTGGTTATTAGGAAATCTACGGATTTTTATTTTTTTTTAGGATTTTCAAGCATGGGTCCCACTAAAAGTTGGAGGCTAAGGTTTTGTCAGAGCGAATTGATAATTCCAACACACAGCAAGTTAGCTGGGATCCAGACGAAGCGATTGATGCTAAGAAATCTAGTATCCGTTGATATTTACTCTACTTCATAGGGAATCTACGGATTTGTTATAATATTTTAGGATTTTCAAGTTAGAGGCTAAGGTTTTGGCAGTGTGAATTGATAAGTTCAATACACAGCAAGTTAGCTAGGACCAAACGAAGCGATTGATGCTTAGAAATCGAGAGTTCGTTGATATTTACTCAACTTTTTAGGAAGTCTACGGATTTTTATAATTTTTACGGATTTTCAAGCATGGTTCCCACTAAAAGTTGGAGGCTAAGGTTTTGACTGAGCGAATTGGTAAATCCAATACACAGCAGATTAGCTGGGATTTAAACGAAGCAGTTGATGTTAAGAAACCAAGAATCCGTTGCCATGTACTTGATTTTTATTTTTTTTTTTTTTGGATTTTCAAGCATGGGTCCCACTAAAAGTTGGAGGCTAAGGTTTTGGCAGAGCGAATTGATAATTCCAATACACAGCAAGTTAGCTGGGATCCAGACGAAGTGATTGATGCTAAGAAATCTAGTATCCGTTAATATTTACTCAACTTTTAAGGAATTACGGATTTGTTATAATTTTTACGGAATTTCAAGCATGGTTCCCACTAAAAGTTAGTGGCTAAGGTTTTGGCAGAGTGAATTGGTAAATCCAATACACAGCAAGTTAGCTGGGATCCAGACGAAGCGATTGATGCTTAGAAATCGAGAATCCGTTGATATTTACTCAACTTTTTAGGAAATCTACGGGTTTTTATAACTTTTTAGGATTTTCAAGCATGGGTCCCACTAAAAGTTAGAGGCTAAGGTTTTGTCAGAGTGAATTGATAATTTTAACACACGGAAAGTTAGCTGGGATCCAGACGTAACGATTGATGCTTTTGTCGTTTTCGTTTTTAGGAACTGGGTCGGTGATCAACACATAAATAAACCAACGTCAACGGTGATAAACACATAAATAAACCAACGTCAAGCAAATTGTGGTTCGGTCGAACCTGAACCGGGTTGGGGTTGAAACTGTGATTCAGAACGGGTTGCGCCAGTTCCAACCTAGGTTCAAAAACGAATTCGACATAAGAAATCGAAAATCAGTCAATATTTACTCAACTTTTTAGGAAATCTACGGATTTTTTATATTTTTTTAGGATTTTCAAGCATGGGTCCCACTAAAAGTAGGAGGCTAAGGTTTTGTCAGAGCGAATTGATAATTCCAACACACAGCAAGTTAGCTGGGATCCAGACGAAGCGATTGATGCTAAGAAATCTAGTATCCGTTGATTTGAACTTAACTTTTTGGGAAATCTACGGATTTGTTATAATATTTTAGGATTATCATTAGACATCATCAATCTTTGAAAAATTATATATATTGATTTTCGCTTTAAAATTCCATTGGAACGTGGCTAGCCACGCTGGGTAAGCTAGATCGTTGATATTTACTCTACTTTCTAAGGAATCCACGGATTTGTTATTATTTTTTAGGATTTTCAAGCATGGGTCCCACTAAAAGTTAGAGGCTAAGGTTTTGGCAGCGTGAATTGATAAATTCAATACACAGCAAGTGGCCTAGGATCCAAACGAAGCGATTGATGCTTAGAAATCGAGAATCCGTTGATATTTACTCAACTTTTTAGGAAATCTACGGATTTGTTATATTTTTTTTTTTAAATTTTGATATTTACTCAACTTTCTAGGAAATCTACGGATTTTTTTAATTTTTTAGGATTTTCAAGCATCGGTCCCACTAAAAGTTAGAGGCTAAGGTTTTGGCTGAGCGAATTGGTAAATTAAATACACAACAGATTAGCTGGGATCCAAACGAAGCAGTTGATGTTAAGAAACCGATAATCCGTTGCTATGTACTTGATTTTTAGGAAATCTACGGATTTTTATTTTTTTTAGGATTTTCAAGCATTAGTCCACTAAAAGTTGGAGGCTTAGGTTTTGACTGAGCGAATTGGTAAATTCAATACACAACAAGTAAGCTGGGATCCAGACGAAGCGATTGATGCTAAGAAATCTGGTATCCGTTGGTATTTACTCTACTTTTTATGGAATCTACGGATTTGTTATATTTTTTTAGGATTTTCAAGCATGGGTCCCACTAAAAGTTGGAGGCTAAGGTTTTGTCAGAGCGAATTGGTAATTCCAACACACAGCAAGTTAGCTGGGATCCAGACGAAGCGATTGATGCTTAGAAATCTAGTATCCGTTGATATTTACTCTACTTTTTAAGGAATCTACGGATTTGTTATAATTTTTTAGGATTTTCAAGCATGGGTCCCACTAAAAGTTAGAGGCTAAGGTTTTGGCAGCGTGAATTGATAACTTCAATACACAGCAAGTTAGCTGGGATCCAAACGAAGCAGTTGATGTTAAAAAACCGAGAATCCGTTGCTATGTACTTGATTTTTAGGAAATCTACGGATTTTTATAGTTTTTAGGATATTCAAGCATGGGTCCCACTATAAGTTGGAGGCTAAGGTTTAGTCAAAGCGAATTGATAATTCCAATACACAGTAAGTTAGCTGGGATCCAGACGAAGCGATTGATGCTAAGAAATCTAGTATCCGTTGATATTTACTCTAATTTTTAGGGAATCTACGGATTTGTTATAATTTTTTAGGATTTTCAAGCATGGGTCCCACTAAAAGTTGGAGGCTAAGGTTTTTACTGAGCGAATTGATAAATCCAATACACAGCAAGTTAGCTGGGATCCAAACGAAGCAATTGATGTTAAAAAATCTAGAGTCCGTTGATATCTACTCAACTGTTAGGAAATCTACGGATTTTTATAATTTTTTAGGATTTTCAAGCATGGGTCCCATTAAAAGTGGGAGGCTAAGGTTTTGTCAGAGCGAATTGATAATTCCAACACACAGAAAGTTAGCTGGGATCCAGACGAAGCAATTGATGCTAAGAAATCTAGTATCCGTTGATATTTACTCTACTTCACAGGGAATCTACGGATTTGTTATAATTTTTTAGGATTTTCAAGCATGGGTCCCACTAAAAGTTAGAGGCTAAGGTTTTGGAAGTGTGAATTGATAAATTCAATACACAGCAAGTTAGCTAGGATTCAAACAAAGCGATTGATGCTTAGAAATCGAGAATCCGTTGATATTTACTCAACTTTCTAGGAAATCTACGGAATTTTATTTCTCTTAGGATTTTCAAGCATGGGTACCACTATAAGTTGGAGGCTAAGGTTTTGACTGAGCGAATTGGTAAATCCAATACACAGCAGAATAGCTGGGATCCAAACGAAGCAGTTGATGTTAAGAAACCGAGAATCCGTTGCTATGTACTTGGTTATTAGGAAATCTACGGATTTTTATAATTTTTTAGGATTTTCAAGCATGGGTCCCACTAAAAGTTGGAGGCTAAGGTTTTGTCAGAGCGAATTGATAATTCCAACACACAGCAAGTTAGCTAGGTACCAGACGAAGCGATTGATGCTCAGAAATCTAGTATCCGTTGATATTTACTCTACTTCATAGGGAATCTACGGATTTGTTATAATTTTTTAGGATTTTCAAGCATGGGTCCCACTAAAAGTTAGAGGCTAAGGTTTTGGCAGTGTGAATTGATAAATTCAATACACAGCAAGTTAGCTAGGATTCAAACAAAGCGATTGATGCTAAGAAATCGAGAATCCGTTGATACTTACTCAACTTTCTAGGAAATCTACGGATTTTTTTAATTTTTTATGATTTTCAAGCATGGGTCCCACTTAAAGTTGGAGGCTAAGGTTTTGACTGAGCGAATTGGTAATTCCAACACACAGCAAGTTAGCTGGAATCCAGACGAAGCGATTGATGCTAAGAAATCTAGTATCCGTTGATATTTACTCTACTTTTTATGGAATCTACGGATTTGTTAATTTTTTTTAGGATTTTCAAGCATGGGTCCTACTAAAAGTTGGAGGCTAAGGTTTTGTCAGAGCGTATTGGTAATTCCAACACACAGCAAGTTAGCTGAGATCCAGACGAAGCGATTGATGCTTAGAAATCTAGTATCCGTTGATATTTACTCTACTTTTTAAGGAATCTACGGATTTGTTATAATTTTTTAGGATTTTCAAGCATGGGTCCCACTAAAAGTTAGAGGCTAAGATTTTGGCAGCGTGAATTGATAACTTCAATACACAGCAAGTTAGCTGGGATTCAAACAAAGCAGTTGATGTTAAAAAACCGAGAATCCGTTGCTATGTTCTTGATTTTTGAGAAATCTACGGATTTTTATAGTTTTTAGGATATTCAAGCATGGGTCCCACTAAAAGTTGGAGGCTAAGGTTTAGTCAAAGCGAATTGATAATTCCAACACACAGTAAGTTAGCTGGGATCCAGACGAAGCGATTGATGCTAAGAAATCTAGTATCCGTTGATATTTACTCTAATTTTTAGGGAATCTACGGATTTGTTATATTTTTTTAGGATTTTCAAGCATGGGTCCCACTAAAAGTTGGAGGCTAAGGTTTTGTCAGAGCGTATTGGTAATTCCAACACACAGCAAGTTAGCTGGGATCCAGACGAAGCGATTGATGCTTAGAAATCTAGTATCCGTTGATATTTACTCTACTTTTTTAAGGAATCTACGGATTTGTTATATTTTTTTAGGATTTTCAAGCATGGGTCCCACTAAAAGTTGGAGGCTAAGGTTTTGTCAGAGCGTATTGGTAATTCCAACACACAGCAAGTTAGCTGGGATCCAGACGAAGCGATTGATGCTTAGAAATCTAGTATCCGTTGATATTTACTCTACTTTTTAAGGAATCTACGGATTTGTTATAATATTTTAGGATTTTCAAGCATGGGTCCCACTAAAAGTTAGAGGCTAAGGTTTTGGCAGTGTGAATTGATTAATCAATTACACTGCAAGTTAGCTAGGATCCAAACGAAGCGATTGATGCTAAGAAATCGAGAATCCGTTGATATCTACTCAACTTTTTAGGAAATCTACGGATTTGTTATAATTTTTTTAGGATTTTCAAGCATGGGTCCCACTAAAAGTTGGAGGCTAAGATTTTGGCAGCGTGAATTGATAACTTCAATACACAGCAAGTTAGCTGGGATCCAAACAAAGCAGTTGATGTTAAAAAACCGAGAATCCGTTGCTATGTACTTGATTTTTGAGAAATCTACGGATTTTTATAGTTTTTAGGATATTCAAGCATGGGTCCCACTAAAAGTTGGAGGCTAAGGTTTAGTCAAAGCGAATTGATAATTCCAACACACATTAAGTTAGCTGGGATCCAGACGAAGCGATTGATGCTAAGAAATCTAGTATCCGTTGATATTTACTCTAATTTTTAGGGAATCTACGGATTTGTTATATTTTTTTAGGATTTTCAAGCATGGGTCCCACTAAAAGTTGGAGGCTAAGGTTTTGTCAGAGTGTATTGGTAATTCCAACACACAGCAAGTTAGCTGGGATCCGGACGAAGCGATTGATGCTTAGAAATCTAGTATCCGTTGATATTTACTCTACTTTTTAAGGAATCTACGGATTTGTTATAATATTTTAGGATTTTAAGCATGGGTCCCACTAAAAGTTGGAGGCTAAGGTTTTTACTGAGCGAATTGATAAATCCAATACACAGCAAGTTAGCTGGGATTTTAACGAAGCAATTGATGTTAAAAAATCGAGAATCCGTTGATATCTACTCAACTTTTAGGAAATCTACGGATTTTTATAATTTTTTAGGATTTTCAAGCATGGGTCCCACTAAAAGTTGGAGGCTAAGATTTTGTCAGAGCGAATTGATAATTCCAACACACAGCAATTTAGCTGGGATACAGACGAAGCAATTGATGCTAAGAAATCTACTATCCGTTGATATTTACTCTACTTCATAGGGAATCTACGGATTTGTTTTAATTTTTTAGGATTTTCAAGCATGGGTCCCACTAAAAGTTAGAGGCTAAGGTTTTGGCAGTGTGAATTGATAAATCCAATACACAGCAAGTTAGCTAGGATTCAAACAAAACGATTGATGCTAAGAAATCGAGAATCCGTTGATATTTACTCAACTTTCTAGGAAATCTACGGATTTTTATTTTTTTTAGGATTTTCAAGCATGGGTCCCACTAAAAGTTGGAGGCTAAGGTTTTGTCAGAGCGAATTGATAATTTCAACACACAGCAAGTTAGCTGGGATCCAGACGAAGCGATTGATGCTAAGAAATCTAGTATCCGTTGGTATTTACTCTACTTTTTATGGAATCTACGGATTTGTTATATTTTTTTAGGATTTTCAAGCATGGGTCCCACTAAAAGTTGGAGGCTAGGGTTTTGTCAGAGCGTATTGGTAATTCCAACACACAGCAAGTTAGCTGGGATCCAGACGAAGCGATTGATGCTTAGAAATCTAGTATCCGTTGATATTTACTCTACTTTTTAAGGAATCTACGGATTTGTTATAATATTTTAGGATTTTCAAGCATGGGTCCCACTAAAAGTTAGAGGCTAAGGTTTTGGCAGCGTGAATTGATAAGTTCAATACACAGCAAGTTAGCTGGAATCCAAACAAAGCAGTTTATGTTAAAAAACCGAGAATCCGTTGCTATGTACTTGATTTTTGAGAAATCTACGGATTTTTATAGTTTTCAGGATATTCAAGCATGGGTCCCACTAAAAGTTGGAGGCTAAGGTTTAGTCAAAGCGAATTGATAATTCCAACACACAGTAAGTTAGCTGGGATCCAGACGAAGCGATTGATGCTAAGAAATCTAGTATCCGTTGATATTTACTCTATTTTTAGGGAATCTACGGATTTGTTATAATTTTTTAGGATTTTCAAGCATGGGTCCCACTAAAAGTTAGAGGCTAAGGTTTTGGCAGTGTGAATTGATTAATCCATTACACTGCAAGTTAGCTAGGATCCAAACGAAGCGATTGATGCTAAGAAATCGACAATCCGTTGATATCTACTCAACTTTTTTAGGAAATCTACGGATTTTTATAATTTTTTAGGATTTTAAGCATGGGTCCCACTAAAAGTTGGAGGCTAAGGTTTTTACTGAGCGAATTGATAAATCCAATACACAGCAAGTTAGCTAAGATTTAAACAAAGCAATTGATGTTAAAAAATCGAGAATCCGTTGATATCTACTCAACTTTTAGGAAATCTACGGATTTTTATAATTTTTTAGGATTTTCAAGCATGGGTCCCACTAAAAGTTGGAGGCTAAGATTTTGTCAGAGCGAATTTATAATTCCAACAAACAGCAATTTAGCTGGGATACAGACGAAGCAATTGATGCTAAGAAATCTACTATCCGTTGATATTTACTCTACTTCATAGGGAATCTACGGATTTGTTTTAATTTTTTAGGATTTTCAATCATGGGTCCCACTAAAAGTTAGAGGCTAAGGTTTTGCAGTGTGAATTGATAAATTCAATACACAGCAAGTTAGCTAGGATTCAAACAAAACGATTGATGCTAAGAAATCGAGAATCCGTTGATATTTACTCAACTTTCTAGGAAATCTACGGATTTTTTTAATTTTTTAGGATTTTCAAGCATTGGTCCCACTAAAAGTTAGAGGCTAAGGTTTTGGCTGAGTGAATTGGTAAATCCAATATACAGCAAGTTAGCTGGGATCCAGACGAAGCGATTGATGCTAGGAAATCGAGAATCCGTTGATATTTACTCAACTTTTTAGGAAATCTACGGATTTTTATAATTTTTACGGATTTTCAAGCATGGGTCCCACTAAAAGTAGGAGGCTAAGGTTTTGACTGAGCGAATTGGTAAATTCAATACACAGCAGATTAGCTGGGATCCAAACGAAACAGTTGATGTTAAGAAACCGTGAATCCGTTGTACGGATTTGTTATAATTTTTAAGGATTTTCAAGCATGGGTCCCACTAAAAGTTAGAGGCTAAGGTTTTGGCAGTGTGAATTGATTAATCCATTACACAGCAAGTTAGCTAGGATCCAAACGAAGCGATTGATGCTTAGAAATCGAGAATCTGTTGATATCTACTCAACTTTTTAGGAAATCTACGGGTTTTTATAACTTTTTAGGATTTTCAAGCATGGGTCCCACTAAAAGTTGGAGGCTAAGGTTTAGTCAAAACGAATTGATAATTCCAACACACAGTAAGTTAGCTGGGATCCAGACGAAGCGATTGATGCTAAGAAATCTAGTATCCGTTGATATTTACTCTAATTTTTAGGGAATCTACGGATTTGTTATGATTTTTTAGGATTTTCAAGCATGGGTCCCACTAAAAGTTAGAGGCTAAGGTTTTGGCAGTGTGAATTGATTAAACCATTACACAGCAAGTTAGCTAGGATCCAAACGAAGCGATTGATGCTTAGAAATCGAGAATCTGTTGATATTCACTCAACTTTTTAGGAAATCTACGGGTTTTTATAACTTTTTAGGATTTTCAAGCATGGGTCCCACTAAAAGTTGGAGGCTAAGGTTTTGACTGAGCGAATTGGTAAATTCAATACACAGCAGATTAGCTGGGATCCAAACGAAGCAGTTGATGTTAAGAAACCGTGAATCCGTTGTACGGATTTGTTATAATTTTTAAGGATTTTCAAGCATGGGTCCCACTGAAAGTTAGAGGCTAAGGTTTCGGCAGTGCAAATTGATAATTCCAACACACAGCAAGTTAGCTGGGATCCAGACGAAGCGATTGATGCTAAGAAATCTAGTATCCGTTGATATTTACTCAACTTTTTGGGGAATCTACGGATTTTTTATAATTTTTTAGGATTTTCAAGCATTGGTCCCACTAAAAGTTAGAGGCTAAGGTTTTGGCAGAGTGAATTGGTAAATCCAATATACAGCAAGTTAGCTGGGATCCAGACGAAGCGATTGATGCTAGGAAATCGAGAATCCGTTGATATTTACTCAACTTTTTAGGAAATCTACGGATTTTTATAATTTTTACGGATTTTCAAGCATGGGTCCCACTAAAAGTTGGAGGCTAAGGTTTTGTCAGAGTGAATTGATAATTTTAACTCACGGAAAGTAAGCTGAGATCCAGACGTAACGATTGATGCTTAGAAATCGAAAATCAGTTAATATTTACTAAAGTTTTTGGGTAATCTACTGATTTTTATAATTTTTTAGGATTTTCTAGCATGGGTCGCACTAAAAGTTGGAGGCTAAGGTTTTGACTGAGCGAATTGGTAAATCCAATACACAGCAGATTAGCTGGGATTTAAAAGAAGCAGTTGATGTTAAGAAACCGAGAATCCGTTGCCATGTACTTGATTTTTAGGAAATCTACGGATTTTTTATTTATTTTAGGATTTTCAAGCATGGGTCCCACTAAAAGTTGGAGGCTAAGGTTTTGTCAGAGCGAATTGATAATTCCAACACACAGCAAGTTAGCTGGGATCCAGACGAAGCGATTGATGCTAAGAAATCTAGTATCCGTTGATATTTACTCTATTTTTTAGGGAATCTACGGATTTGTTATAATATTTTAGGATTTTCAAGCATGGGTCCCACTAAAAGTTAGAGGCTAAGGTTTTGGCAGTGTGAATTGATAAGTTCAATACACAGCAAGTTAGCAAGGACCAAACGAAGCGATTGATGCTTAGAAATCGAGAATCTGTTGCTATGTACTTGATTTTTGAGAAATCTACGGATTTTTATAGTTTTTAGGATATTCAAGCATGGGTCCCACTAAAAGTTGGAGGCTAAGGTTTAGTCAAAGCGAATTGATAATTCCAACAAACAGCAAGTTAGCTGGGATCCAGACGAAGCGATTGATGCTAAGAAATCTAGTATCCGTTGATATTTACTCTAATTTTTAGGGAATCTACGGGTTTGTTATAATTTTTTAGGATTTTCAAGCATGGGTCCCACTAACAGTTAGAGGCTAAGGTTTTGGCAGTGTGAATTGATTAATCCATTACACGGCAAGTTAGCTGGGATCCAAACGAAGCGATTGATGCTAATAAATCGAGAATCCGTTGATATCTACTCAACTTTTTAGGATGTCTACGGATTTTTATAATTTTTTGGGATTTTAAGCATGGGTCCCACTAAAAGTTGGAGGCTAAGGTTTTTACTGAGCGAATTGATAAATCCAATACACAGCAAGTTAGCTGGGATTTAAACGAAGCAATTGATGTTAAAAAATCGAGAATCCGTTGATATCTACTCAACTTTCTAGGAAATCTACGGATTTTTATAATTTTTTAGGATTTTCAAGCATGGGTCCCACTAAAAGTTGGAGGCTAAGATTTTGTCAGAGCGAATTGATAATTCCAACACACAGCAATTTAGCTGGGATCCAGACGAAGCAATTGATGCTAAGAAATCTAGTATCCGTTGATATTTACTCTACTTCATAGGGAATCTACGGATGTTTTTAATTTTTTAGGATTTTCAAGCATGGGTCCCACTAAAAGTTGGAGGCTAAGGTTTTTTTTTTTGAGGCATTCTGTGCTCGTGGCCACTACTGTGCCGGACTCAGTTGACCTGTAGCTTCTTTACCGATACAGATCTATTTTCAACTTATCTATATTTACATCTACTTTCACTCTCTTCTACTCTTCTACTCTCACACCGAGCAGGTAGGAGAGAGCTCTGCTGTTAGTGAGGCTAGCTGCCTGCGAAGAGGGTCAGTTTGTCTCAGTCACCATCTGGTACTGACGGAGGATGGATGTGCTCTCCAAAGCACGGTCCTCCGTGAGGCGTCTTCTGGAGGCTGGACGGGTTTTTTGTGGAGGGGCTAGGAATCGAACCCATGACCTTCCGCTTATGAAGCGAAAGCGTAACCTCAAGGCTACAGACCCCCCCTTAGGCTAAGGTTTTGACTGAGCGAATTGGTAAATTCAATACACAGCAGATTAGCTGGGATCCAAACGAAGCAGTTGATGTTAAGAAACCGAAAATCCGTTGCTATGTACTTGATTTTTAGGAAATCTACGGATTTTTATTTTTTTTAGGATTTTCAAGCATGGGTCCCACTAAAAGTTGGAGGCTAAGGTTTTGTCAGAGCGAATTGGTAATTCCAACACACAGCAAGTTAGCTGGGATCCAGACGAAGCGATTGATGCTTAGAAATCTAGTATCCGTTGATATTTACTCTACTTTTTAAGGAATCTACGGATTTGTTATAATTTTTTAGGATTTTCAAGCATGGGTCCCACTAAAAGTTGGAGGCTAAGGTTTTGTCAGAGCGAATTGATAATTCCAACACACAGCAAGTTAGCTGGGATCAAGAAGAAGCGATTGCTGTTAAGAAACCGAGAATCCGTTGCTATGTACCTGATTTTTAGGAAATCTACGGATTTTTATAGTTTTTAGGATATTCAAGCATGGGTCCCACTAAAAGTTGGAGGCTAAGGTTTAGTCAAAGCGAATTGATAATTCCAACACACAGTAAGTTAGCTGGGATCCAGACGAAGCGATTGATGCTAAGAAATCTAGTATCCGTTGATATTTACTCTAATTTTTAGGGAATCTACGGATTTGTTATGATTTTTACGGATTTTCAAGCATGGGTCCCACTAAAAGTTAGAGGCTAAGGTTTTGGCAGTGTGAATTGATTAATCCATTACACAGCAAGTTAGCTGGGATCCAGACGAAGCAATTGATGCTAAGAAATCTAGTATCCGTTGATATTTACTCAACTTTTTAGGAAATCTACTGTTTTTATAACTTTTTAGGATTTTCAAGCATGGGTCCCACTAAAAGTTGGAGGCTAAGGTTTTGACTGAGCGAATTGGTAAATTCAATACACAGCAGATTAGCTGGGATCCAAACGAAGCAGTTGATGTTAAGAAACCGTGATTCCGTTGTACGGATTTGTTATAATTTTTAAGGATTTTCAAGCATGGGTCCCACTGAAAGTTAGAGGCTAAGGTTTCGGCAGTGCAAATTGATAATTCCAACACACAGCAAGTTAGCTGGGATCCAGACGAAGCGATTGATGCTAAGAAATCTAGTATCCGTTGATATTTACTCAACTTTTTGGGGAATCTACGGATTTTTTATAATTTTTTAGGATTATCAAGCATTGGTCCCACTAAAAGTTAGAGGCTAAGGTTTTTACTGAGCGAATTGATAAATCCAATACACAGCAAGTTAGCTGGGATTTAAACGAAGCAATTGATGTTAAAAAATCGAGAATCCGTTGATATCTACTCAACTTTCTAGGAAATCTACGGATTTTTATAATTTTTTAGGATTTTCAAGCATGGGTCCCACTAAAAGTTGGAGGCTAAGATTTTGTCAGAGCGAATTGATAATTCCAACACACAGCAATTTAGCTGGGATCCAGACGAAGCAATTGATGCTATGAAATCTAGTATCCGTTGATATTTACTCTACTTCATAGGGAATCTACGGATTTGTTTTAATTTTTTAGGATTTTCAAGCATGGGTCCCACTAAAAGTTAGAGGCTAAGGTTTTGGCAGTGTGAATTGATAAATTCAATACACAGCAAGTTAGCTAGGATTCAAACAAAACGATTGTTGCTAAGAAATCGAGAATCCGTTGATATTTACTCAACTTTCTAGGAAATCTACGGATTTTTTTTAATTTTTTAGGATTTTCAAGCATGGGTCCCACTAAAAGTTGGAGGCTAAGGTTTTTTTTTTAGGCATTCTGTGCTCGTGGCCACTACTGTGCCGGACTCAGTTGACCTGTAGCTTCTTTACCGATACAGATCTATTTTCAACTTATCTATATTTACATCTACTTTCACTCTCTTCTACTCTTCTACTCTCACACCGAGCAGGTAGGAGAGAGCTCTGCTGTTAGTGAGGCTAGCTGCCTGCGAAGAGGGTCAGTTTGTCTCAGTCACCATCTGGTATTGACGGAGGATGGATGTGCTCTCCAAAGCACGGTCCTCCGTGAGGCGTCTTCTGGAGGCTGGACGGGTTTTTTGTGGAGGGGCTAGAAATCGAACCCATGACCTTCCGCTTATGAAGCGAAAGCGTAACCTCAAGGCTACAGACCCCCCTTAGGCTAAGGTTTTGACTGAGCGAATTGGTAAATTCAATACACAGCAGATTAGCTGGGATCCAAACGAAGCAGTTGATGTTAAGAAACCGAAAATCCGTTGCTATGTACTTGATTTTTAGGAAATCTGTGGATTTTTATTTTTTTTAGGATTTTCAAGCATGGGTCCCACTAAAAGTTGGAGGCTAAGGTTTTGTCAGAGCGAATTGGTAATTCCAACACACAGCAAGTTAGCTGGGATCCAGACGAAGCGATTGATGCTTAGAAATCTAGTATCCGTTGATATTTACTCTACTTTTTAAGGAATCTACGGATTTGTTATAATTTTTTAGGATTTTCAAGCATGGGTCCCACTAAAAGTTGGAGGCTAAGGTTTTGTCAGAGCGAATTGATAATTCCAACACACAGCAAGTTAGCTGGGATCAAGAAGAAGCGATTGCTGTTAAGAAACCGAGAATCCGTTGCTATGTACCTGATTTTTAGGAAATCTACGGATTGTTATAGTTTTTAGGATATTCAAGCATGGGTCCCACTAAAAGTTGGAGGCTAAGGTTTAGTCAAAGCGAATTGATAATTCCAACACACAGTAAGTTACCTGGGATCCAGACGAAGCGATTGATGCTAAGAAATCTAGTATCCGTTGATATTTACTCTAATTTTTAGGGAATCTACGGATTTGTTATGATTTTTACGGATTTTCAAGCATGGGTCCCACTAAAAGTTAGAGGCTAAGGTTTTGGCAGTGTGAATTGATTAATCCATTACACAGCAAGTTAGCTGGGATCCAGACGAAGCAATTGATGCTAAGAAATCTAGTATCCGTTGATATTTACTCAACTTTTTAGGAAATCTACTGTTTTTATAACTTTTTAGGATTTTCAAGCATGGGTCCCACTAAAAGTTGGAGGCTAAGGTTTTGACTGAGCGAATTGGTAAATTCAATACACAGCAGATTAGCTGGGATCCAAACGAAGCAGTTGATGTTAAGAAACCGTGATTCCGTTGTACGGATTTGTTATAATTTTTAAGGATTTTCAAGCATGGGTCCCACTGAAAGTTAGAGGCTAAGGTTTCGGCAGTGCAAATTGATAATTCCAACACACAGCAAGTTAGCTGGGATCCAGACGAAGCGATTGATGCTAAGAAATCTAGTATCCGTTGATATTTACTCAACTTTTTGGGGAATCTACGGATTTTTTATAATTTTTTAGGATTATCAAGCATTGGTCCCACTAAAAGTTAGAGGCTAAGGTTTTGGCAGAGTGAATTGGTAAATCCAATACACAGCAAGTTAGCTAAGATCCAGAGGGAGCGATTGATGCTAGGAAATCGAGAATCCGTTGATATTTACTCAACTTTTTAGGAAATCTACGGATTTTTATAATTTTTACGGATTTTCAAGCATGGGTCCCACTAAAAGTTGGAGGCTAAGGTTTTGTCAGAGTGAATTGATAATTTTAACACACGGAAAGTTAGCTGGGATCCAGACGTAACGATTGATGCTTAGAAATCGAAAATCAGTTAATATTTACTAAACTTTTTGAGTAATCTACGGATTTTTATAATTTTTTAGAATTTTCTAGCATGGGTCCCACTAAAAGTTGGAGGCTAAGGTTTTGACTGAGCGAATTGGTAAATCCAATACACAGCAGATAAGCTGGGATTTAAAAGAAGCAGTTGATGTTAAGAAACCGAGAATCCGTTGCCATGTACTTGATTTTTAGGAAATCTACGGATTTTTATTTTTTTAGGATTTTTAAGCATGGGTCCCACTAAAAGTTGGAGGCTAAGGTTTTGTCAGAGCGAATTGATAATTCCAACACACAGCAAGTTAGCTGGGATCCAGACGAAGCGATTGATGCTAAGAAATCTAGTATCCGTTGATATTTACTCTACTTTTTAGGGAATCTACGGATTTGTTATAATATTTTAGGATTTTCAAGCATGGGTCCCACTAAAAGTTAGAGGCTAAGGTTTTGGCAGTGTGAATTGATAAGTTCAATACACAGCAAGTTAGCTAGGACCAAACGAGGCGATTGATGCTTAGAAATCGAGAGTTCGTTGATATTTACTCAACTTTTTAGGAAGTCTACGGATTTTTATATTTTTTTAGGATTTTCAAGCATGGTTCCCACTAAAAGTTGGAGGCTAAGGTTTTGACTGAGCGAATTGGTAAATCCAATACACAGCAGATTAGCTGGGATTTAAACGAAGCAGTTGATGTTAAGAAACCGAGAATCCGTTGCCATGTACTTGATTTTTAGGAAATCCACTGATTTTTATTTTTATTTTTTGATTTTCAAGCATGGGTCCCACTAAAAGTTGGAGGCTAAGGTTTTGGCAGAGCGAATTGATAATTCCAATACACAGCAAGTTAGCTGGGATCTAGATGAAGTGATTGATGCTAAGAAATCTAGTATCCGTTAATATTTACTCAACTTTTAAGGAATTACGGATTTGTTATAATTTTTACGGAATTTCAAGCATGGGTCCCACTAAAAGTTAGAGGCTAAGGTTTTGGCAGAGTGAATTGGTAAATCCAATACACAGCAAGTTAGCTGGGATCCAGACGAAGCGATTGATGCTTAGAAATCGAGAATCCGTTGATATTTACTCAACTTTTTAGGAAATCTACGGATTTTTATTTTTTTAGGATTTTCAAGCATGGGTCCCACTAAAAGTTGGAGGCTAAGGTTTTGTCAGAGTGAATTGATAATTTTAACACACGGAAAGTTAGCTGGGATCCAGACGTAACGATTGATGCTTATGTCGTTTTCGTTTTTAGGAACTGGGTCGGTGATCAACACATAAATAAACCAACGTCAACGGTGATCAACACATAAATAAACCAACGTCAAGCAAATTGTGGTTCGGTCGAACCTGAACCGGGTTGGGGTTGAAACTGTGATTCAGAACGGGTTGCGCCAGTTCCAACCTAGGTTCAAAAACGAATTCGAAATTAGAAATCGAAAATCAGTCAATATTTACTCAACTTTTTAGGAAATCTACGGATTTTTTATATTTTTTTTGGATTTTCAAGCATGGGTCCCACTAAAAGTTGGAGGCTAAGGTTTTGACTGAGCGAATTGGTAAATCCAATACACAGCAGGTTAGCTGGGATTTAAACGAAGCAGTTGATGTTAAGAAACCGAGAATCCGTTGCCATGTACTTGATTTTTAGGAAATCTGTGGATTTTTATTTTTTTTAGGATTTTCAAGCATGGGTCCCACTAAAAGTTGGAGGCTAAGGTTTTGTCAGAGCGAATTGGTAATTCCAACACACAGCAAGTTAGCTGGGATCCAGACGAAGCGATTGATGCTTAGAAATCTAGTATCCGTTGATATTTACTCTACTTTTTAAGGAATCTACGGATTTGTTATAATTTTTTAGGATTTTCAAGCATGGGTCCCACTAAAAGTTGGAGGCTAAGGTTTTGTCAGAGCGAATTGATAATTCCAACACACAGCAAGTTAGCTGGGATCAAGAAGAAGCGTTTGCTGTTAAGAAACCGAGAATCCGTTGCTATGTACCTGATTTTTAGGAAATCTACGGATTGTTATAGTTTTTAGGATATTCAAGCATGGGTCCCACTAAAAGTTGGAGGCTAAGGTTTAGTCAAAGCGAATTGATAATTCCAACACACAGTAAGTTAGCTGGGATCCAGACGAAACGATTGATGCTAAGAAATCTAGTATCCGTTGATATTTACTCTAATTTTTAGGGAATCTACGGATTTGTTATGATTTTTACGGATTTTCAAGCATGGGTCCCACTAAAAGTTAGAGGCTAAGGTTTTGGCAGTGTGAATTGATTAATCCATTACACAGCAAGTTAGCTGGGATCCAGACGAAGCAATTGATGCTAAGAAATCTAGTATCCGTTGATATTTACTCAACTTTTTAGGAAATCTACTGTTTTTATAACTTTTTAGGATTTTCAAGCATGGGTCCCACTAAAAGTTGGAGGCTAAGGTTTTGACTGAGCGAATTGGTAAATTCAATACACAGCAGATTAGCTGGGATCCAAACGAAGCAGTTGATGTTAAGAAACCGTGATTCCGTTGTACGGATTTGTTATAATTTTTAAGGATTTTCAAGCATGGGTCCCACTGAAAGTTAGAGGCTAAGGTTTCGGCAGTGCAAATTGATAATTCCAACACACAGCAAGTTAGCTGGGATCCAGACGAAGCGATTGATGCTAAGAAATCTAGTATCCGTTGATATTTACTCAACTTTTTGGGGAATCTACGGATTTTTTATAATTTTTTAGGATTATCAAGCATTGGTCCCACTAAAAGTTAGAGGCTAAGGTTTTGGCAGAGTGAATTGGTAAATCCAATACACAGCAAGTTAGCTAAGATCCAGAGGGAGCGATTGATGCTAGGAAATCGAGAATCCGTTGATATTTACTCAACTTTTTAGGAAATCTACGGATTTTTATAATTTTTACGGATTTTCAAGCATGGGTCCCACTAAAAGTTGGAGGCTAAGGTTTTGTCAGAGTGAATTGATAATTTTAACACACGGAAAGTTAGCTGGGATCCAGACGTAACGATTGATGCTTATGTCGTTTTCGTTTTTAGGAACTGGGTCGGTGATCAACACATAAATAAACCAACGTCAACGGTGATCAACACATAAATAAACCAACGTCAAGCAAATTGTGGTTCGGTCGAACCTGAACCGGGTTGGGGTTGAAACTGTGATTCAGAACGGGTTGCGCCAGTTCCAACCTAGGTTCAAAAACGAATTCGAAATTAGAAATCGAAAATCAGTCAATATTTACTCAACTTTTTAGGAAATCTACGGATTTTTTATATTTTTTTTGGATTTTCAAGCATGGGTCCCACTAAAAGTTGGAGGCTAAGGTTTTGACTGAGCGAATTGGTAAATCCAATACACAGCAGGTTAGCTGGGATTTAAACGAAGCAGTTGATGTTAAGAAACCGAGAATCCGTTGCCATGTACTTGATTTTTAGGAAATCTACGGATTTTTATTTTTTTTTAGGATTTGCAAGCATGGGTCCCACCTAAAGTAGGAGGCTAAGGTTTTGTCAGAGCGAATTGGTAATTCCAACACACAGCAAGTTAGCTGGGATCCAGACGAAGCGATTGATGCTAAGAAATCTAGTATCCGTTGATATTTACTCTACTTTTTATGGAATCTACGGATTTGTTATTATTTTTTTTAGGATTTTCAAGCATGGGTCCCACTAAAAGTTGGAGGGTAAGGTTTTGTCAGAGCGAATTGGTAATTCCAACACACAGCAAGTTAGCTGGGATCCAGACGAAGCGATTGATGCTAAGAAATCTAGTATCCGTTGATATTTACTCTACTTTTTAAGGAATCTACGGATTTGTTATAATTTTTTAGGATTTTCAAGCATGGGTCCCACTAAAAGTTAGAGGCTAAGGTTTTGGCAGCGTGAATTGATAACTTCAATACACAGCAAGTTAGCTGCACCCAAAATAAATCGGATGGCGGATTTCCCTCCTAGCGTATTAGGTGCTAAATCCACCTATTGATGGTAAGATTCGCCTCCTAAGCGTAGACGGGCAAACCCGTCAATTGAAATCGAGCACATTGGACTTGAAAATTCGAGCAATCTAAATGTTTACGCCCGATCCACACAATTGCACAACCAATCCGAAGCCGAATGATGGCATCGGAAACGCACACTTAGGCAAATGGTCACGCGGCAAATGGATGGTGGAATGGAATGAATATTGCAATATAAAACGCTTTATATATTGCTTTTGTCACTTCTCCCATCAAGTCGTCAATAGGTGGATGTAGTTAGCACTGGTTTATGAATAGGGAGGTCCTTGGTTCGATTCCGAATAAGCGCAGATATATATATTTTTTTTATTTTTTGGTTCTTCAGGCAAATTTATGAAATTCAACCCGATTTCTTGTGGCGTATTATCATAATAGATTCCGGTCCCTGTATTTAGATAATCATTTTGCTTGAGTGACTATCGAAATAAGGTACCGTGTAAAATGTAAATGGGTAAAGGAAATCGTATAGAGAGGGTTCTTAAAAAAAATAAAATGAATAAGATCTACTATATTTTTCAGATTGTTTCCTACTAAATCTACGCTATATTTAAATTTAATGTTTGTGCCAAAGTTCAAGGTAAATATTGAAAATTTTGGAAACTAGTGGGACAAGTGAAAATATTGTCGTTTTAAATGACTGAACTGAAACTAAAAAAATAACAGTCAGATCTGTGATTTCAAATGGCCTCATTTGTAAGTGTATGAATACACAAAAAATCACACATAAATACATAATAAACATTTTGTTCTTTTTAAAACAATTTAAGTTAAGTTATTTATTTAGCAACAATGTTACTTTTATTAAAAGTAATAACATCATCGAAAATCAAACACCATTCTATTTTACCGATTTTCTACTACTCATTTTTTATAAAGTTAAGTTATCTCTTTTCTAAATAATGTATTTATTGCCTTTATCGAGTGGATGTAACCCGGTCAAAAGTGTCAACATTCTTGTACCTACTGAATAAGTCATTATTTGAACTTAGTATCCAAACTCATGTGTCATCCGTTGAAGCCATTCAGAACATTATGATGTACATGTTTTTTTTTTAATTTCTTTATTAGTATCATTCCAAACATTACATTCATTTCTTATATCTAGGTGTTCTGTGTTAGACAACACTATCATCCTAAATTGGTAAAACAAATTTAAGATTAACATTTTGTTAACATTATATTACATTTCCCTGGCTTTTCACCCGAAAGGCTTTGGGGTTTTACATATTTCGACATGTTGAATCCAACAAAAATAGTCCGGTTGAAAACCCCGTGTAACACCATCGTGACCTTCCCTTGTTAGCTACCCCATATACCCGATTGCCCCAAGGCTCCGCCACAAGAAATTTGCCTTAGACACCAAAATATGAAAAAAAAAACCAAGACTGGATTCGAAACCGCGACCTTCGGATCCTCAAACATAAACCCACACCACACGCCCATCACAATTTCTCATGAACGGAGATTTCTACATCACACAAAATGGAACCATCTTGTCACGGAGGACAACCTGCAAGAGGAGCAAAATACAACACCCGTTGGACAGCCAGTTGCGAGAAGGGGTGAGATGATATGTTCTATAAATATATTTAAAGTACCAACGCGGTGCTGCGGGAATTTCTTACTTATACCAGAGTCAAAATCTATATGTTTGTATATCTATATTATCGGCAATAACTTATACATTTGCAGTTGAAATAGAATTTCATGCCGTGCGTGTTGGATTGGGTAATATATTAGGGAGAAATAAATAAACACACTTGACTATAACAGTCGGGCGCTTAATAAGTTGAATTTTATCGTTGACGTTTGCTGATTGATTTACTTTTCATTTATTTACATTTTGGTCTCCTATTAGTCGCATGGTTGGGGACGGTATGAGACTCCTCGAAGTAGGAGACCCAGGGTTTGTGGGATTCGATTCATTTGACGATGTAATATTGTAATCAAACATCTAAGTGTGCATACAGCAAACTGGATTACCGTAATTTTTACGCAATATTAGAAGTGGAACAATTATCACGACATGGATGTTTTATGTATCTTTTAACAATTACTTATCAAAATAGAGGCCGTTGATAAACCATGTGATCATTTAGCGAGGAGGGGGTATCTAGCCAAAGACCACGGTCCACCCATTTGTGTTTCAAAGAAAATTCCACCATCAACTAAACCTGAAAGGTTTCATTAGTAGTCGGATGGTTCAAATTAAAAAAAAAATTAAATACAATATTTCATATCGTCTTTACCAACAACGATTAGAAGACGATTAAGATTTCTATGGAAATTACTATGACAAAATTTGAAAAAAATGTTCCCCACATGTTAGTACTGTAATGTTAATACAAAATTATCTCCAAGTGAAAACTAATTCCTCAAACAATAATAAGGAACACTGCAGTAGAAACAAATCTTTTTTGAGCTAATTTTGTTAGGGATTTTTGCAGAAGTTTGTCACACTATAATCTCACATTTCGCTTAATAATAGCAAACCAATTCATAAATATCTCTTCTCCCATTTTTCAAATTTCTGTTTCATTCATGAACAAATGAAACACATGATCATTGGGCGAGCGGGGGGTTATTCGTCAAAACCACACAAAAGCACGAGGGGGGAGGAGGTGACTGAAAAGTCAGGAAAAATGTTCACGTGGTTTATGGACGATCCCTAAGAAAGATATGGGGATTGGAATTTCAAACTTTTTTTAAATTTTAAACCGCTCTTATTAGCAGTCATTTACATTTACCGTTATATTTTTTTTTGTAAAGAAGATGCAATAGTACCTAACTGGAATTTACAGAAATTACAATAAGGTTTAATTATCGCACTCAACATTTTACACCAAAGCCAGATTTTCTATATTTTTGGAATTGATATACATAAATAATAATTCTCAAAAACCTTATGTGCACAACATAATCGCAAAATAATGGTGAACGCGTCACGAAATGATTTCTTATACCCTTAAGTGGATTTTTTGGTGTTGGTGTTCGTTCAGAGGTTTGCCAAGCCGCATAACTAAATAAAACTCGTGAAGATCTTTTCCGAACAATATTTTTTCTACATCCCAGAAAATAGGGTGTCTTTGAGCTTGTTGTGATATACATATTTGAAAATAGTAAATAGGCAAAGAATGTTCGCAGTTAATAATAAAGGGAACGCTCATAGAACATTCCGCCGTGGATCAAGCTCTGTCCCAGTTGGAACGAAACACTTGAAGAAAATTACTTAGTAAAAGAAGGAAAAATTTTGAATTTTGAAAGTGTACATCAAAAACATTATCGAAAGAATGGAAAATTGATTAAAATAATGTTTTTTCAACATATCTCGAATAGATATCATGTGTTTGTTATAAAATTATTTATATAGAAATATTAGCAGGTTCTAAAGTAATGATCATTCTAAATGCGTTGCTTGCAAGAATTGATAAATCAGTAATATATAAAAATGTTTATGTATTAGCTTTACTAAATTTTATCTAAGTGTAAAAGTCACGTAGGAAATTGATTGAAGTGAAATTATGAAATCTAATTAAGGAAGATTGAATTGAACAAATGTGTAGTGAAAATAAATCACTTTGTTCAGCAGAGTGTGCTACTACAGCCTTGACAATCGAAAAAGTGTCACGCTGTCGGCCGGAAGGTGAAAAATTTGATGCAATTGATTTTGCTCAACACGTGTGTTTCCAAGGAAACTGACTGTGATGACTTGTCGGCTTACTAGGAGAATTTAATATTTTGTTTAAATGCTATGGCCTGCTATGATACGTACATGGTATATGAAACCTTGTGAAGACAAAACTTCTAAGAAGAAAGAATGTGGTATGATCAGTTTACATATTTGATGTGAACAGAAAATGTTCATTGTTTTCTAATGCGTTGCATTATTTAGTCTACCGTTAACGGGTAATAAAGTTTTTGTTTATGAAAACTTAGAGTTTGATCGAAGACACATTCAGGTAAGACAATAAAACATACATGTGTCATTCATGTTGCCCCCAAATTTAGTTTCTGCTGCATAAGAATTGAAGCAGAGTTGCAGTTTTGGTGAGAAATTTCAAAATACTTTTTTTTTTGTTCAATGTGATTCGTGAATAATCTGATGGTCGTAAATCTTTCAATTATCTTAAAACCCAAGTCTGCACAGTTGGATTTAGACTCATCATGCCAAACGACTTTATGTCAAATGATTATTATGCCAAATGACCTACCACCAGATCAACTCTATATTTACTTATAATAATAATGCTCAACATATTGTCGATTTAAAGTCATGCTTTAGAGCATTCATGATGTCAAAACTATGTATCATTGCTTAACAGTTATCGAATGAGTGCAATAAAACTTATTTTAATCTGCATTTTATTAAGCATATAAAAATAAACACACATTGTTTGAAAATGTATTGAAAAATATGAAGTTGGTGCGGTCCCATATTGAAAAATAAGGGTATACCAGTCTCCATATGAACTTTTAATTTAAATTTCAGCTGCAAAACGTGAATTGTGTTCAAGTTTATTATTTTTTGCTGATCATTAGAAGCAAAATTAGTTAGCTATGCGATTGTGTTTAATATGTCAGGAAGAAATATAAGGGGTCGTCCATAAATGACGTAGCTATTTAGGGAGGAGGGGGATCTTTACGGGGCCCATATAGCTGTAGCGGTAAACGCGCAGCTTCAGCAAGACCAAGCTGAGGGTTGTGGGTTCGAATCCCACCGGTCGAGGATCTTTTCGGGTTGGAAATTTTCTCGACTTCCCAGAGCATAGAGTATCTTCGTTCCTGCCACACGATATACGCAAGCAAAAATGGTCATTGGCACAGTAAGCTCTCAGTTAATAACTGTAGAAGTGCTTATAAGAACACTGAGATGCAGGCTCTGTCCTCTGTTTTGTTTGACTTATAAACTTGGTTTATAAATTGATGATTCGGCTTCAAAACATTCATCAAGATTGAAAAGAAATCTGAGAAATGTTAGATTTTCTTGATAAATGCAATCAAACAGATTTTTCAAAGCTTTAAATGGTTATGTAAATATTATATTATATTCGTGTCTTAATTGATAAATTTATAAATAAACAAAATCAAAGTTTAATAAATAAATTAAAAATCAATGCTTTAACTACTTGGAGTACATTGTTTTCTCATTTGTTAACAAGTCATAAAGTCAGCCGTTTTCAAGACAATAAAATATGCTCTTTTCGGCAAATATTACATGAAACAAGATATTTATACCGTGTATTATGCATTCAATGTTGCAGGATATCTCACTCAATCAACTCATCGATTTGTTTTGATGTATCAATGCTCTTGATGGAATAGCCTGAATATTAATGAGGACAACAGATTCGAGTGATATCGAAATTGCCCTATCATTCAATTTTATTGATAACTTGATAATTTGATAATTTTTTATTATTTAACTGTTTCATTATGGGTTGTGTAGGTTTATTTTATTATGAAGAAAGATAATGAAGTTCAGCTGAAATATTAATAGAGATAAATAATTTGTATAATAATCGCTAAAATTTTCTAAACATTCCAAATATATCAAGTGTAATCTTTTCTATATCTGGCCACTGATTGCCAAATGGATTTGAATTTGGATAATAATTCATTCCGAATTAATATATTTTATTGTTCATTTTCATTGAAATCTATTTCCTACCAAAGAATAATTTAAAAAAAAACAATCCTCTAATAACGAAATTTCTGTTCTAACTCAAAATAAACTAGAAATATATTGTACCCTAACTCAACAATAACGAGCTTCATCAATCCAATCAATTTTTTTTCACATTTTCTATAGTAAACTTGTTTGTCTTGGTAACAACAGCAAAAGTAATACAATTTAGTCTATATGGAACTAGATACCAAAATTATGTAACAGGAACTGTGTTTATTTGAAACTGTTTTCCAAATTACTTTCGAGCGCTACTGTATATCATACTGTTAGATTAGATTATCCTTAAATTTTAGTCAGTAATTAATATCAAATTTTGTATTGAACTTCTGAATTCTAATTTTTTGTTTCAACCCAATCACTGAGGAAAATAATAAAAAATATAAAGGGGGGCCTTCCTTAGCCGAGTGGTTAGAGTCCGCGGCTACAAAGCAAAGCCATGCTGAAGGTGTCTGGGTTCGATTCCCGGTCGGTCCAGGATCTTTTCGTAAAGAAAATTTTCTGGACTTCCCTGGGCATAGAGTATCATCGTACCTGCCACACGATATACGAATGCGAAAATGGCAACTTTGGCATAGAAAGCTCTCAGTTAATAACTGTGGAAGTGGTCATAAGAACACTAAGCTGAGAAGCAGTGTCCCAGTGAGGACGTCAATGCCAAGAAGAAGAAGAGGTGGGGGGGGGGGTGCTTGATATGCTACGTATTTTCCAAGGGGAAGTATCAGCATTTGTGACGAAACGGTACGAGAGGGGAGGGGGGTGTAAAAAATCAGTGAAAAATGTTACGTTATTTATGGACGGCCCCTAATAGAAAATTATAAACATTTGTATGAAAGAAAAACTTCAAAGATTGAGCGCTATTTTCTCAGTGCCTACTTTTTTCAATATGGGCCTTTATGGGCAGCATAAGTTGTTTTTAGAAAAACTTTCTTATCGAAAATGTCTCCATCATGAAATTTTGTCCTAAACAACTAATTCCTATCACAATTCATAGATAGTCAAAATTAAAAATGATAAAAAAAAGATTATTGCGTTATATAAAAATGAAATTTTGTTTTCATATTTTTCATGATAAAAAAATCAGTATATGTGTTCTCTTGACTTCTCCAAACAGTTTACTACAATCTTCCCACTGAACGTTCTGTCCTAAAATCAACATATCGGTGCCATAATTTTCAAAATAAATTGCTTGCAAAAACTCATAGCCAATTTGCAGAAGTTGTTCTTGAGTCAAAATGATCGATTCATCTATAGAAAACTCTTTTACTATTATACTAAAACCATGGTTAAAATTTAATCCCATATATGGGGCACGGTTTCTTATAATCGGCTCATTCTGGGTAGCATTCATCAGCATTGGATCGATATTTTTTTATCAATGTGAAAGTAGAACCGTGATCTTGTTTTCTTTGAATAGCACCAGCAAAAGATTCCACAGAATTTTCATGTTTTAAAGACTATTCATTTTATAAAGAGGACACCTTGTTGATGCTATATCTTTTTTATCATGTACTAGTGGCCCCGGCAAACTTCGTCCTGCCATCAAGTAGGCTGTTGTTAAATGGCATGCAATGTCCCGTACAAAATGACACATTAAATATCGTCCGTTTTTACAACTATTTCGACGACTTTCCCAAACTTTTTCTACGTACGAACACGTCGGAACCCTTAACGAATGCAACAGTGAAAGAATTGTAAAAATTGGTTGTACCGTTCTCAAGCCATTTCGTGACATACAAACACCATTCCATTTTTATTTATATAGATATAAAATCCCAGAGTTTTCTGGGCTCCATCCCATTACCCCGAACGCCACTACCCCGAACGCCACTACCCCGAATGGGTCACTACCCCGAAAGCCATTACCCCGAATGGGTCATTACCCCGAACGCCACTACCCCGAATGAGCCATTACCCCGAATAGTATGAGATACAGTACAGTTTATTGTTTTGCGTGCAAAAATGCGTCTCTAATCAAGGCTGGTAATTAATGTCACGTAAAATTTGTCGGTAAAATGTTCATCATATATTTTCCCTTCTTTTATATGCCAGCTATTCTTTCGAAATATCTTGATGGCAACTATATTCTTCTCATTCTTTCTGCGACAGTGCCTGTTTATCAGCTCAGTGGGCACCTTCGCAATTCAAGGGTTCATTCACAAATTTCATTTCGCCAAAAATTGCCATTTTTAACACCTACCCACCCCCTCGTCCTTTTTTTGTATGGAAATTCTAAATATTGTGAATGGGCTGTAACATTTTGAGGACAACCACCCACAAACTTTTTTGCTCCCTTCAGCGTTACGAAATTTGTGAATGGGCTTTAATAAAATAAGCCTTTTATTGACTGAAAGGAATTCTAATCCATACCCGACCAGAACCCCATAACAAGATTATAACACATTCCTATCAGCACCAGTTAAAAATAACAAAAGTTGATAACATTTTGTTATCAAAATGGCTTTGTTCTCAATTTGATATAGTTTTAGTAACACATTTATAACAATATTTGTTATATTTTTAACAACGCATATATAAGTTTGTTGCAAATAACATCCGATCCCGACCAGAACCACATAACAAGATTATAACACATTCCTATCAGCACCAGTTAAAAATAACAGAAGTTGATAAAATTTTGTTATCAAAATGGCTTTGTTCTCAATTTGATATAGTTTTAGTAACACATTTATAACAATATTTGTTATATTTTTAACAACGCATATATAAGTTTGTTGCAAATAACATCCGATGTCATAAACAGTAACATAATTTGCAATAATTTTGTTATTTTGTAACATCCTCACAACACATTTTGTAATAAATTTTAATATTATTGTAACAGGGTTTGTTATATTTAAGATTAATTTGGTGCAAATTTTGTTAGAATTTTTGTTATTTTAACTACTAACGGTACATGTTTTGTAACAACTGGTGATATAAAAAAATCATATCAGGGGAACACATCCTGTTATAATCTTGTTTCTTCCGTCTGGTCGGGTAACCCTCAATATGGTGTTGCTTAACAGTTGCGTAATCACCGGTATTTGGACTTGTTGGTGGTGTTCATATTTCAATTTTGTTTTTGAACAAATATTTTTCTTTCTTATGAATATAGGTTGTGTCATAGCATCACGTTGTTACAGTGATCATTCACGCCATAGCTGCAAACATTTCACCAGAAATTTGCCCTTCTTTTTTAAATAGGCTGTTCTTTCACGATTTTGCACTAATATTTGCATATAGAACAGCTTTTTATAAAGGAATATATCTTGAAGGCATTCACTAAAGTGATTCCTGCTATAGTTCTAATCGGAAATTTTCCCTTTCTTTTATCTTCTTGTATTAAAACAGCCAGGTCTCTTATGGATTTACTCACCACTTTTCTGCCATCATCATTTATTCATTATCTTGAATCAAAAACATATTTTTTGTGGTTATCTCACAGGAATTCAAATTAATGATCCCACAAATCAACAAAAGTTCTTACTGTAGTGTCAATCAGAGGTCACCGATTTTTCTATCATGTACAAGTGTACAAGTGCGATAGCGGAACGGTCGTCTATTAGGTTGGTTTTTTGACGGGTTCCATAGAACAACACTTGCAGCGACTATCTCAGGGTGAACTTCCAATTACCATCGTTTACGAAACAAAATGTTTAAGAAGATCTTAATCTTAATGCCCGACACCTATAAAAATGAGTAAAGGAAGTGGCTACCGACGTCCAATAAGAGACTTTACTACATCCTAATTTTGTGCATATTATAGTTATCCTTCTCATAATAAATTCACCCTTCTTTTCGAAATAGGCTGTTCTTAAGAGCATTGTAATGTGGCTGTGTGAATCTTCCCAAAATTAGAGGACAAAACTTAGTGTGTAAAAATTATTTGCTGAACAACTAGCTGCTTTTTTATCTTCTAATATTTGAAAAATACATTTTTGACCCAAAACTCGTGAAATACTCAAAAGGAATCGTACAATTATCTCCCCACTCTCTAACTAGAATATGTTTCAAAATGTTATCCATTCGGGGTAATGGCGTTCGGGGTAGTGACCCATTCGGGGTAGTGGCGTTCGGGGTAATGACCCATTCGGGGTAATGGCTTTCGGGGTAATGGCGTTCGGGGTAGTGGCATTCGGGGTAGTGGCGTTCGGGGTAGTGTCATAGAATCGTTTTCTGTCTGTCAGCAACGCTTTGAAAGGTTTCATTGAGCAGCATACAACAGCAATTTAAGAGCACAACAACAGTCAAATTAAGAGCACTGCAAAAGTCCATTTGAATGTTACAACATTACAATAGGGTCCTAAAGCCATATCCCAATTTTAGTGCCAAACGCTTACGTTCAGGCCAAAAACACATGTTTACTCAATTTTTTTAATGTTTTTCATTTGTTTAAGTACAAAAAACATTTTTTTATGTTTTTATAGATTTTGTCACACTCCTTGATTTGAACTCAAATTTTGGGTGTATCTTGTTTTCCGTGTCCCTTCCGAAATGTCAGATAGGAACAACCCCAGTGTTAAAACTAAAACCCCTGTGATATTTTTGTCGACTAAGCGAACGTCAAACATGATCTCAAGTGTCAAGGTTCATTTATGGATCCAATTTTGAAATTAAAGTTTTAGTATGATATATCCGTTATTTGAGCGAGAAAAATTGCTAAAGTAGTTGCAGTAATATGATCTTTCGTGTTATTAAATGAAAACAAGATTTCATTAACCATTTTAGGACCCTATTGCAAATTTTGGAGCACTATAACAGCTATTGCACAGGGTGTTCTAGAGTTTTCCGGAGCTTTGTCCTTCCTAATTCGTATAAAAGTCACGATCTTTTTATCATTGTAGTTTTCCGGTTTTATGAACTTGGACGGTAATCAAAATGTAAACAAACCAAATTTATGCTGTTCGACCGCACTTAAATTCCGATGCAAGTTGAAAATGTGATTCATTACGGGTTTCGTCATTTCAATATAAGGTTCAAAAACAAATAAGATATATGCAAAGGAAAGATAAACATGATTGTGGGCCGAATATTCTATTTTTTTTTATTTACACAACCTTCTGAGTCGATGTTCCATGGTTCGATATCGACTTATGAAGGCAAAATAAGAATATTTTTTTATGGTAACTATAATGGTCCCTAAAAAGAGCTTTTCAAAGAATTCCTGTTCGATGACTCGATATATTCATTAGTCGATAGTAATTACAATTCGATTCGTTTTAAATCGTTGACGATCGCCATCGTAGCACAAAGATCTATACAGAAATTGTAGCACTGGTTAATCGGGATTCAATAGAATATTCTAGAATTTTCAGTCAGATTCTTCTCTCTAATTTATAGAAGCTTCTGGAACTTTTGAAATATTTCACAACAGCATTTAAGGCTGTAATTATTTCAGATCAGAATAACGGCACTATAACAATGGAGTATGGTTATAGCATAAATTTGGGCGATTTTGCGTTCATAAATATCATGCGTGTCTCAGCTTATTATTCATACACCAATGGCATATTTATCAACAGAGAAATTTCTCTGTCCATGTTATCATTTTGCCATTGAACATAAACATTACTAATCTTTGAAAGAGGTTTTTGCTTAAAAATTCTTATGGAACGTGACTAGCCACGCTGGGTTAGCGAGTTTATCAATGAAATCATAATCGGTTTTCTGTGCATCGTAATACTATTATTTTCCTCTTATATGGAAATATAAGATCTTACAAAGAAGAACAAAGAAGTTTCGACAAAAACTTCCTAGAAAAGATGTTCTTCAAACTTAAACAATATTTTTCACAGACCAAAAATCCGAATTTTTATGAATGAATTGTGTTTTGGTATACTCAACTATTATACTTGGCTCCAGACCTACCAATCTTTGACCATTCTAAACATTGTTCCTTATTCGTGTGAATTATAATTATTTTGATGGCTTTTTTGTTATAACACCATCGTGCAATAATATAATAGTCGAACGATACTGTATACAGAAAACCGATTACGATTCTATTGATATATTATAAAGATATAGCATGCACAAGGTGTCCACTTTATAAAATGAACAGTCCTCAAGTAAGTTACAATAGAGAATGTGGCTACTCTGGTAGGTGATAAATTATTATGAATATACATTAAACTTGTTCAACATACGATGATTAACGCTTTAAAGGAGACTTGACTGTATATCTTTATTTTGCTGGGGATAACACATGTTCACATGTTTATCAATAGCATGAGCAATCATGCATATGAAGCGTAAAACCACATCGACTTTGGTTACTCTTCGTTTCAGTAGTAAGTTTGGAGCAGTAGATACATAGTGTGCTAGTCGATCCGATGATTATGGTTCGAATCTGGTTTGCACCCTTTCGGTTTTTTGCGTATTTCCATACTTCCAATACATGCACTTAAAAGTGCATATTTGTGGAAGTTTTATTTTTTAATACATGTGTTGGTGATGCACGCACATGAAAAATAAATACACATGCGACATCAACCAGGATCGATCCATGGTCATGAACGTGAGAACCAAATACTATACCACAGCACTAAACCCGCTTGTTGGTATGCGTGGTGCAAAAAGCATATCAAGTTGTACTTCCCCATTTGTACCGTAAAAACTGCTCGACTCAATGACCGGATTATCTGCCTATCAATAGACGCTTAAAAACGTCATGTCGCTCAGAAGAACACTTTTCCGCCATCAATAGACGCAGAAAACGCCTATAATGACGGTTTCAACTTTTGGGTGTGGGATCCAAACGAAGCAGTTGATGTTAAGAAACCGAGAATCCGTTGCTATGTACATGATTTTTAGGAAATCTACGGATTTTTATTTTTTTAGGATTTTCAAGCATGGGTCCCACTAAAAGTTGGAGGCTAAGGTTTTGTCAGAGCGAATTGATAATTCCAACACACAGCAAGTTAGCTGCGATCCAGACGAAGCGATTGATGCTAAGAAATCTAGTATCCGTTGATATTTACTCTACTTCATAGGAAATCTACCGATTTGTTATAATTTTTTAGGATTTTCAAGCATGGGTCCCACTAAAAGTTAGAGGCTAAGGTTTTGGCAGTGTGAATTGATAAATTCAATTCACAGCAAGTTAGCTAGGATTCAAACAAAGCGATTGATGCTTAGAAATCGAGAATCCGTTGATATTTACTCAACTTTCTAGGAAATCTACGGATTTTTATTTTTTTTAGGATTTTCAAGCATGGGTCCCACTAAAAGTTGGAGGCTAAGGTTTTGACTGAGCGAATTGGTAAATCCAATACACAGCAGATTAGCTGGCATCCAAACGAAGCAGTTGATGTTAAGAAACCGAGAATCTGTTGCTATGTAGATGATTTTTAGGAAATCTACGGATTTTTATTTTTTTAGGATTTTCAAGCATGGGTCCCACTAAAAGTTGGAGGCTAAGGTTTTGTCAGAGCGAATTGATAATTCCAACACACAGCAAGTTAGCTGCGATCCAGACGAAGCGATTGATGCTAAGAAATCTAGTATCCGTTGATATTTACTCTACTTCATAGGGAATCTACGGATTTGTTATAATTTTTTAGGATTTTCAAGCATGGGTCCCACTAAAAGTTAGAGGCTAAGGTTTTGGCAGTGTGAATTGATAAATTCAATACACAGCAAGTTAGCTAGGATTCAAACAAAGCGATTGATGCTAAGAAATCGAGAATCCGTTGATACTTACTCAACTTTCTAGGAAATCTACGGATTTTTTTATTTTTTTAGGATTTTTAAGCATGGGTCCCACTAAAAGTTGGAGGCTAAGGTTTTGACTGAGCGAATTGATAATTCCAACACACAGCAAGTTAGCTGGGATCCAGACGAAGCGATTGATGCTAAGAAATCTAGTATCCGTTGATATTTACTCTACTTTTTATGGAATCTACGGATTTGTTATATTTTTTTAGGATTTTCAAGCATGGGTCCCACTAAAAGTTAGAGGCTAAGGTTTTGGCAGTGTGAATTGATAAATTCAATACACAGCAAGTTAGCTAGGATTCAAACAAAGCGATTGATGCTAAGAAATCGAGAATCCGTTGATATTTACGCAACTTTCTAGGAAATCTACGGATTTTTAATTTTTTAGGATTTTCAAGCATGGGTCCCACTAAAAGTTGGAGGCTAAGGTTTTGACTGAGCGAATTGGTAAATCCAATACACAGCAGATTAGCTGGGATCCAAACGAAGCAGTTGATGTTAAGAAACCGAGAATCTGTTGCTATGTACTTGGTTATTAGAAAATCTACGGATTTTTATTTTTTTTTTAGGATTTTCAAGCATGGGTCCCACTAAAAGTTGGAGGCTAAGGTTTTGACTGAGCGAATTGGTAAATCCAATACACAGCAGATTAGCTGGGATCCAAACGAAGCAGTTGATGTTAAGAAACCGAGAATCTTTTGCTATGTACTTGGTTATTAGGAAATCTACGGATTTTTATTTTTTTTAGGATTTTCAAGCATGGGTCCCACTAAAAGTTAGAGGCTAAGGTTTTGACTGAGCGAATTGGTAAATCCAATACACAGCAGATTAGCTGGGATCCAAACGAAGCAGTTGATGTTAAGAAACCGAGAATCTGTTGCTATGTACTTGGTTATTAGGAAATCTACGGATTTTTATTTTTTTTTTTAAATTTTCAAGCATGGGTCCCACTAAAAGTTGGAGGCTAAGGTTTTGTCAGAGCGAATTGATAATTCCAACACACAGCAAGTTAGCTGGGATCCAGACGAAGCGATTGATGCTAAGAAATCTAGTATCCGTTGATATTTACTCTACTTCATAGGGAATCTACGAATTTGTTATAATTTTTTAGGATTTTCAAGCATGGGTCCCACTAAAAGTTAGAGGCTAAGGTTTTGGCAGCGTGAATTGTAAACTTCAATACACAGCAAGTTAGCTGGGATTCAGACGAAGCGATTGCTGTTAAGAAACCGAGAATCCGTTGCTATGTACCTGATTTTTAGGAAATCTACGGATTTTTATAGTTTTTAGGATATTTAAGCATGGGTCCCACTAAAAGTTGGAGGCTAAGGTTTAGTCAAAGCGAATTGATAATTCCAACACACAGTAAGTTAGCTGGGATCCAGACGAAGCGATTGATGCTTAGAAATCTAGTATCCGTTGATATTTACTCTAATTTTTAGGGAATCTACAGATTTGTTATGATTTTTTAGGATTTTCAAGCATGGGTCCCACTAAAAGTTGGAGGCTAAGGTTTTGGCAGTGTGAATTGATTAATCCATTACACAGCAAGTTCGCTAGGATCCAAACGAAGCGATTGATGCTTAGAAATCGAGAATCCGTTGATATCTACTCAACTTTTTAGGAAATCTACGGATTTTTATATTTTTTAGGATTTTCAAGCATGGGTCCCACTAAAAGTTGGAGGCTAAGGTTTTGACAGAGCGAATTGATAATTCCAACACACAGCAAGTTAGCTGGGATTTAAACGAAGCAATTGATGTTAAGAAATCGAGAATCCGTTGATATCTACTCAACTTTTAGGAAATCTACGGATTTTTATAATTTTTTAAGGATTTTCAAGCATGGGTCCCACTAAAAGTTGGAGGCTTAGATTTTGTCAGAGCGAATTGATAATTCCAACACACTACAAGTTAGCTGGGACCCAGACGAAGCGATTGATGCTAAGAAATCTAGTATCCGTTGATATTTACTCTACTTTTTAAGGAATCTACGGATTTGTTATAATTTTTTAGGATTTTCAAGCATGGGTCCCACTAAAAGTTAGAGGCTAAGGTTTTGACTGAGCGAATTGGTAAATTCAATACACAGCAGATTAGCTGGGATCCAAACGAAGCAGTTGATGTTAAGAAACCGAGAATCCATTGCTATGTACTTGATTTTTAGGAAATCTACGGATTTTTATTTTTTTTAGGATTTTCTAGCATGGGTCCCACACTAAGCATGGGTTGGAGGCTAAGGTTTTGTCAGAGCGAATTGATAATTCCAACACACAGCAAGTTAGCTGGGATTCAGACAAAGCGATTGATGCTAAGAAATCTAGTATCCGTTGATATTTACTCTACTTTTTATGGAATCTACGGATTTTCAAGCATGGGTCCCATTAAAAGTTAGAGGCTAAGGTTTTGGCAGCGTGAATTACACTGCAGATTAGCTAGGATTCAAACGAAGCGATTGATGCTTAGAAATCGAGAATCCGTTGATATTTACTCAACTTTTTAGGAAGTCTACGGATTTTTATAATTTTATAGGATTTTCAAGCATGGGTCCCACTGAAAGTTGGAGGCTAAGGTTTTGACTGAGCGAATTGGTAAATTCAATACACAGCAGATTAGCTGGGATCCAAACGAAGCAGTTGATGTTAAGAAACCGAGAATCCGTTGCTATGTACTTGATTGTTAGGAAATCTACGGATTTTTATTTTTTTTAGGATTTTCAAGCATGGGTCCCACTAAAAGTTGGAAGCTAATGTTTTGCCAGAGCGAATTGATAATTCCAACATTCAGCAAGTTAGCTGGGATCCAGACGAAGCGATTGATGCTAAGAAATCTACTATCCGTTGATATTTACTCTACTTTTTAGGGAATCTACGGATTTTTATATTTTTTTAGGATTTTCGAGCATAAGTCTCACTGAAAGTTAGAGGCTAAGGTTTCGGCAGTGCAAATTGATAATTCCAACACACAGCAAGTTAGCTGGGATCCAGACAAAGCGATTGATGCTAAGAAATCTAGTATCCGTCCCCCCTCTACTTTTTAGGGAATCTACGGATTTTTATATATTTTTAGGATTTTCGAGCATTAGTCCCACTAAAAGTTAGAGGCTAAGGTTTTGGCAGAGTGAATTGGTAAATTCAATACACAGCAAGTTAGCTGGGATCCAGACGAAGCGATTGATGCTTAGAAATCGAGAATCCGTTGATATTCACTCAACTTTTTAGGAAATCTACGGGTTTTTATAACTTTTTAGGATTTTCAAGCATGGGTCCCACTAAAAGTTGGAGGCTAAGGTTTTGACTGAGCAAATTGGTTAATTCAATACACAGCAGATTAGCTGGGATCCAAACGAAGCAGTTGATGTTAAGAAACCGAGAATCCGTTGCTATGTACTTGATTGTTAGGAAATCTACGGATTTTTATTTTTTTAGGATTTTCAAGCATGGGTCCCACTAAAAGTTGGAGGCTAAGGTTTTGTCAGAGCGAATTGATAATTCCAACACACAGCAAGTTAGCTGCGATCCAGACGAAGCGATTGATGCTAAGAAATCTAGTATCCGTTGATATTTACTCTACTTCATAGGGAATCTACGGATTTGTTATAATTTTTTAGGATTTTCAAGCATGGGTCCCACTAAAAGTTAGAGGCTAAGGTTTTGGCAGTGTGAATTGATAAATTCAATTCACAGCAAGTTAGCTAGGATTCAAACAAAGCGATTGATGCTTAGAAACCGAGAATCTGTTGCTATGTACTTGGTTATTAGGAAATCTACGGATTTTTATTTTTTTTAGGATTTTCAAGCATGGGTCCCACTAAAAGTTGGAGGCTAAGGTTTTGTTAGAGCGAATTGATAATTCCAACACACAGCAAGTTAGCTGCGATCCAGACGAAGCGATTGATGCTAAGAAATCTAGTATCCGTTGATATTTACTCTATTTTTTATGGAATCTACGGATTTGTTATATTTTTTAGGATTTTCAAGCATGGGTCCCACTAAAAGTTAGAGGCTAAGGTTTTGGCAGTGTGAATTGATAAATTCAATACACAGCAAGTTAGCTAGGATTCAAACAAAGCGATTGATGCTAAGAAATCGAGAATCCGTTGATACTTACTCAACTTTCTAGGAAATCTATGGATTTTTTTAATTTTTTAGGATTTTTAAGCATGGGTCCCACTAAAAGTTGGAGGCTAAGGTTTTGACTGAGCAAATTGGTTAATTCAATACACAGCAGATTAGCTGGGATCCAAACGAAGCAGTTGATGTTAAGAAACCGAGAATCCGTTGCTATGTACTTGATTGTTAGGAAATCTACGGATTTTTATTTTTTTAGGATTTTCAAGCATGGGTCCCACTAAAAGTTGGAGGCTAAGGTTTTGTCAGAGCGAATTGATAATTCCAACACACAGCAAGTTAGCTGCGATCCAGACGAAGCGATTGATGCTAAGAAATCTAGTATCCGTTGATATTTACTCTACTTCATAGGGAATCTACGGATTTGTTATAATTTTTTAGGATTTTCAAGCATGGGTCCCACTAAAAGTTAGAGGCTAAGGTTTTGGCAGTGTGAATTGATAAATTCAATACACAGCAAGTTAGCTAGGATTCAAACAAAGCGATTGATGCTTAGAAACCGAGAATCTGTTGCTATGTACTTGGTTATTAGGAAATCTACGGATTTTTATTTTTTTTAGGATTTTCAAGCATGGGTCCCACTAAAAGTTGGAGGCTAAGGTTTTGACTGAGCGAATTGGTAAATCCAATACACAGCAGATTAGCTGGGATCCAAACGAAGCAGTTGATGTTAAGAAACCGAGAATCTGTTGCTATGTACTTGGTTATTAGGAAATCTACGGATTTTTATTCTTTTTAGGATTTTCAAGCATGGGTCCCACTAAAAGTTGGAGGCTAAGGTTTTGTCAGAGCGAATTGATAATTCCAACATTCAGCAAGTTAGCTGGGATCCAGACGAAGCGATTGATGCTAAGAAATCTAGTATCCGTTGATATTTACTCTACTTCATAGGGAATCTACGGATTTGTTATAATTTTTTAGGATTTTCAAGCATGGGTCCCACTAAAAGTTAGAGGCTAAGGTTTTGGCAGTGTAAATTGATAAATTCAAAACACAGCAAGTTAGCTAGGATTCAAACATAGCGATTGATGCTAAGAAATCGAGAATCCGTTGATACTTACTCAAATTTCTAGGAAATCTACGGATTTTTTTAATTTTTTAGGATTTTTAAGCATGGGTCCCACTAAAAGTTGGAGGCTAAGGTTTTGACTGAGCGAATTGATAATTCCAACACACAGCAAGTTAGCTGGGATCCAGACGAAGCGATTGATGCTAAGAAATCTAGTATCCGTTGATATTTACTCTATTTTTTATGGAATCTACGGATTTGTTATAATATTTTAGGATTTTCAAGCATGGGTCCCACTAAAAGTTAGAGGCTAAGGTTTTGGCAGTGTGAATTGATAAATTCAATACACAGCAAGTTAGCTAGGATTCAAACAAAGCGATTGATGCTAAGAAATCGAGAATCCGTTGATACTTACTCAACTTTCTAGGAAATCTACGGATTTTTTTAATTTTTTAGGATTTTTAAGCATGGGTCCCACTAAAAGTTGGAGGCTAAGGTTTTGACTGAGCGAATTGATAATTCCAACACACAGCAAGTTAGCTGGGATCCAGACGAAGCGATTGATGCTAAGAAATCTAGTATCCGTTGATATTTACTCTACTTCATAGGGAATCTACGGATTTGTTATATTTTTTTAGGATTTTCAAGCATGGGTCCCACTAAAAGTTAGAGGCTAAGGTTTTGGCAGTGTGAATTGATAAATTCAATACACAGCAAGTTAGCTAGGATTCAAACAAAGCGATTGATGCTAAGAAATCGAGAATCCGTTGATACTTACTCAACTTTCTAGGAAATCTACGGATTTTTTTAATTTTTTAGGATTTTTAAGCATGGGTCCCACTAAAAGTTGGAGGCTAAGGTTTTGACTGACCGAATTGATAATTCCAACACACAGCAAGTTAGCTGGGATCCAGACGAAGCGATTGATGCTAAGAAATCTAGTATCCGTTGATATTTACTCTATTTTTTATGGAATCTACGGATTTGTTATATTTTTTAGGATTTTCAAGCATGGGTCCCACTAAAAGTTAGAGGCTAAGGTTTTGGCAGTGTGAATTGATAAATTCAATACACAGCAAGTTAGCTAGGATTCAAACAAAGCGATTGATGCTAAGAAATCGAGAATCCGTTGATACTTACTCAACTTTCTAGGAAATCTACGGATTTTTTTAATTTTTTAGGATTTTTAAGCATGGGTCCCACTAAAAGTTGGAGGCTAAGGTTTTGACTGAGCGAATTGATAATTCCAACACACAGCAAGTTAGCTGGGATCCAGACAAAGCGATTGATGCTAAGAAATCTAGTATCCGTTGATATTTACTCTACTTCATAGGGAATCTACGGATTTGTTATATTTTTTTAGGATTTTCAAGCATGGGTCCCACTAAAAGTTAGGGGCTAAGGTTTTGGCAGTGTGAATTGATAAATTCAATACACAGCAAGTTAGCTAGGATTCAAACAAAGCGATTGATGCTAAGAAATCGAGAATCCGTTGATACTTACTCAACTTTCTAGGAAATCTACGGATTTTTTTTAATTTTTTAGGATTTTTAAGCATGGGTCCCACTAAAAGTTGGAGGCTAAGGTTCTGACTGAGCAAATTGATAATTCCAACACACAGCAAGTTAGCTGGGATCCAGACGAAGCGATTGATGCTAAGAAATCTAGTATCCGTTGATATTTACTCTACTTCATAGGGAATCTACGGATTTGTTATATTTTTTTAGGATTTTCAAGCATGGGTCCCACTAAAAGTTAGAGGCTAAGGTTTTGGCAGTGTGAATTGATAAATTCAATACACAGCAAGTTAGCTAGGATTCAAACAAAGCGATTGATGCTTAGAAATCGAGAATCCGTTGATATTTACTCAACTTTCTAGGAAATCTACGGATTTTTATTTTTTTTAGTATTTTCAAGCATGGGTCCCACTAAAAGTTGGAGGCTAAGGTTTTGACTGGGCCAATTGGTAAATCCAATACACAGCAGATTAGCTGGGATCCAAACGAAGCAGTTGATGTTAAGAAACCGAGAATCTGTTGCTATGTACTTGGTTATTAGGAAATCTACGGATTTTTATTTTTTTTAGGATTTTCAAGCATGGGTCCCACTAAAAGTTGGAGGCTAAGGTTTTGTCAGAGCGAATTGATAATTCCAACACACAGCAAGTTAGCTGGGATCCAGACGAAGCGATTGATGCTAAGAAATCTAGTATCCGTTGATATTTACTCTACTTCATAGGGAATCTACGGATTTGTTATAATTTTTTAGGATTTTCAAGCATGGGTCCCACTAAAAGTTAGAGGCTAAGGTTTTGGCAGTGTGAATTGATAAATTCAATACACAGCAAGTTAGCTAGGATTAAAACAAAGCGATTGATGCTAAGAAATCGAGAATCCGTTGATACTTACTCAACTTTCTAGGAAATCTACGATTTTTTTTAAATTTTTAGGATTTTTAAGCATGGGTCCCACTGAAAGTTGGAGGCTAAGGTTTTGACTGAGCGAATTGATAATTCCAACACACAGCAAGTTAGCTGGGATCCAGACGAAGCGATTGATGCTAAGAAATCTAGTATCCGTTGATATTTACTCTACTTCATAGGGAATCTACGGATTTGTTATAATTTTTTAGGATTTTCTAGCATGGGTCCCACTAAAAGTTAGAGGCTAAGGTTTTGGCAGTGTGAATTGATAAATTCAATACACAGCAAGTTAGCTAGGATTCAAACAAAGCGATTGATGCTAAGAAATCGAGAATCCGTTGATACTTACTCAACTTTCTAGGAAATCTACGGATTTTTTTTATTTTTTAGGATTTTTAAGCATGGGTCCCACTAAAAGTTGGAGGCTAAGGTTTTGACTGAGCGAATTGATAATTCCAACACACAGCAAGTTAGCTGGGATCCAGACGAAGCGATTGATGCTAAGAAATCGAGAATCCGTTGATACTTACTCAACTTTCTAGGAAATCTCCGTTTTTTTTTTAATTTTTTAGGATTTTTAAGCATGGGTCCCACTGAAAGTTGGAGGCTAAGGTTTTGACTGAGCGAATTGATAATTCCAACACACAGCAAGTTAGCTGGGATCCAGACGAAGCGATTGATGCTAAGAAATCTAGTATCCGTTGATATTTACTCTACTTTTTATGGAATCTACGGATTTGTTATATTTTTTTAGGATTTTTAAGCATGGGTCCTACTAAAAGTTGGAGGCTAAGGTTTTGTCAGAGCGAATTGGTAATTCCAACACACAGCAAGTAAGCTGGGATCCAGACGAAGCGATTGATGCTAAGAAATCTAGTATCCGTTGGTATTTACTCTACTTTTTATGGAATCTACGGATTTGTTATATTTTTTTAGGATTTTCAAGCATGGGTCCCACTAAAAGTTGGAGGCTAAGGTTTTGTCAGAGCGAATTGGTAATTCCAACACACAGCAAGTTAGCTGGGATCCAGACGAAGCGATTGATGCTAAGAAATCTAGTATCCGTTGATATTTACTCTACTTTTTAAGGAATCTACGGATTTGTTATATTTTTTAGGATTTTCAAGCATGGGTCCCACTAAAAGTTAGAGGCTAAAGTTTTGGCTGCGTGAATTGTAAACTTCAATACACAGCAAGTTAGCTGGGATCCAAACGAGGCAGTTGATGTTAAGAAACCGAGAATCCGTTGCTATGTACATGATTTTTAGGAAATCTACGGATTTTTATTTTTTTTTAGGATTTTCAAGCATGGGTCCCACTAAAAGTTGGAGGCTAAGGTTTTGTCAGAGCGAATTGATAATTCCAACACACAGCAAGTTAGCTGGGATCCAGACGAAGCGATTGATGCTAAGAAATCTAGTATCCGTTGGTATTTACTCTACTTTTTATGGAATCTACGGATTTGTTATATTTTTTTAGGATTTTCAAGCATGGGTCCCACTAAAAGTTGGAGGCTAAGGTTTTGTCAGAGCGAATTGGTAATTCCAACACACAGCAAGTTAGCTGGGATCCAGACGAAGCGATTGATGCTAAGAAATCTAGTATCCGTTGATATTTACTCTACTTTTTAAGGAATTTACGGATTTGTTATATTTTTTAGGATTTTCAAGCATGGGTCCCACTAAAAGTTAGAGGCTAAGGTTTTGGCAGCGTGAATTGATAACTACAATACACAGCAAGTTAGCTGGGATCCAAACAAAGCAGTTGATGTTAAAAAAACCGAGAATCCGTTGCTATGTACTTGATTTTTGAGAAATCTACGGATATTTATAGTTTTTAGGATATTCAAGCATGGGTCCCACTAAAAGTTGGAGGCTAAGGTTTAGTCAAAGCGAATTGATAATTCCAACACACAGTAAGTTAGCTGGGATCCAGACGAAGCGATTGATGTTAAGAAATCTAGTATCCGTTGATATTTACTCTACTTTTTATGAAATCTACGGATTTGTTATATTTTTTTAGGATTTTCAAGCATGGGTCCTACTAAAAGTTGGAGGCTAAGGTTTTGTCAGAGCGAATTGGTAATTCCAACACACAGCAAGTTAGCTGGGATCCAGACAAAGCGATTGATGCTTAGAAATCTAGTATCCGTTGATATTTACTCTACTTTATAAGGAATCTACCGATTTGTTATAATTTTTTAGGATTTTCAAGCATGGGTCCCACTAAAAGTTAGAGGCTAAGGTTTTGGCAGCGTGAATTGAAAACTTCAATACACAGCAAGTTAGCTGGGATCCAAACGAGGCAGTTGATGTTAAGAAACCGAGAATCCGTTGCTATGTACATGATTTTTAGGAAATCTACGGATTTTTATTTTTTTAGGATTTTCAAGCATGGGTCCCACTAAAAGTTGGAGGCTAAGGTTTTGTCAGAGCGAATTGATAATTCCAACACACAGCAAGTTAGCCGGGATCCAGACGAAGCGATTGATGCTTAGAAATCTAGTATCCGTTGGTATTTACTCTACTTTTTATGGAATCTACGGATTTGTTATATTTTTTTTAGGATTTTCAAGCATGGGTCCCACTAAAAGTTGGAGGCTAAGGTTTTGTCAGAGCGAATTGGTAATTCCAACACACAGCAAGTTAGCTGGGATCCAGACGAAGCGATTGATGCTAAGAAATCTAGTATCCGTTGATATTTACTCTACTTTTTAAGGAATCTACGGATTTGTTATAATTTTTTAGGATTTTCAAGCATGGGTCCCACTAAAAGTTAGAGGCTAAGGTTTTGGCAGCGTGAATTGATAAGTTCAATACACAGCAAGTTAGCTGGGATCCAAACAAAGCAGTTGATGTTAAAAAACCGAGAATCCGTTGCTATGTACTTGATTTTTGAGAAATCTACGGATATTTATAGTTTTTAGTATATTCAAGCATGGGTCCCACTAAAGAGTTGTGTTTGATCCTTTGCTCGCGTCGCTTGCTCTCGCGGGGGCGGGTGATGTGAGCAGGATCAATCGTGTCGCGCGTCGCTCGCGTGGCACGATTTATTAGTGTCGCGGATCGCGAAGCAGGTTAGTTGTGTTTGATCCTTTGCTCGCGTCGCTTGCTCCTGCGGGGGCGGGTGATGTGAGCAGGATCAATCGTGTCGCGCGTCGCTCGCGTGGCATGATTTATTAGTGGCGCGGATCGCGAAGCAGGTTAGTTGTGTTTGATCCTTTGCTCGCGTCGCTTGCTCCTGCGGGGGCGGGTGATGTGAGCAGGATCAATCGTGTCGCGCGTCGCTCGCGTGGCATGATTTATTAGTGGCGCGGTTCGCGAAGCAGGTTAGTTGTGTTTGATCCTTTGCTCGCGTCGCTTGCTCTCGCGGGGGCGGGTGATGTGAGCAGGATCAATCGTGTCGCGCGTCGCTCGCGTGGCATGATCTATTAGTGGCGCGGATCGCGAAGCAGGTTAGTAGTGTTTGATCCTTTGCTCGCGTCACTTGCTCTTGCGGGGGCGGGTGATGTGAGCAGGATCAATCGTGTCGCGCGTCGCTCGCGTGGCATGATTTATTAGTGGCGCGGATCGCGAAGCAGGTTAGTTGTGTTTGATCCTTTGCTCGCGTCGCTTGCTCCTGCGGGGGCGGGTGATGTGAGCAGGATCAATCGTGTCGCGCGTCGCTCGCGTGGCACGATTTATTAGTGTCGCGGATCGCGAAGCAGGTTAGTTGTGTTTGATCCTTTGCTCGCGTCGCTTGCTCCTGCGGGGGCGGGTGATGTGAGCAGGATCAATCGTGTCGCGCGTCGCTCGCGTGGCATGATCTATTAGTGTCGCGGATCGCGAAGCAGGTTAGTAGTGTTTGATCCTTTGCTCGCGTCACTTGCTCCTGCGGGGGCGGGTGATGTGAGCAGGATCAATCGTGTCGCGCGTCGCTCACGTGGCATGATTTATTAGTGGCGCGGTTCGCGAAGCAGGTTGGTAGTGTTCGATCCTTAGCTCGCGTCAAATAATTTATCATGGTCTAATCGCTTATCAAAGTGAATCCTGTGACCCAACGATCCTCCCCATTAACAAACATCCCTCCCAGTAACCTTTGTGGAGATGCAGAGGTAAACACGGTCTCCATATAGCAAAGGTTACACACTAACATTCCTTCCTCCAATCCCACCTGACTGCAAGGACGTGGCCGGCGCCGTTATTGACCCTGTATAAATAGAGGCACTGAATTATGCACACTGAAGAAAATTATGGCCAATCCAAGCCATGATTCTTTGTGCATTTTCACTGACTTCGGTCAATCACGGAATAGCAACCATTGATATGTGTAGTCAGTCTAAGCTAAGCTAAGCTAAGCTAAGCTATTCAAGCATGGGTCCAACTAAAAGTTGGAGGCTAAGGTTTAGTCAAAGCGAATTGATAATTCCAACACACAGTAAGTTAGCTGGGATCCAGACGAAGCGATTGATGCTAAGAAATCTAGTATCCGTTGATATTTACTCTAATTTTTAGAGAATCTACGGATTTGTTATAATTTTTTAGGATTTTCAAGCATGGGTCCCACTAAAAGTTAGAGGCTAAGGTTTTGGCAGTGTGAATTGATTAATCCATTACACTGCAAGTTAGCTAGGATCCAAACGAAGCGATTGATGCTAAGAAATCGAGAATCCGTTGATATCTACTCAACTTTTTAGGAAATCTACGGATTTTTATAATTTGTTAGGATTTTCAAGCATGGGTCCCACTAAAAGTTACAGGCTAAGGTTTTGGCAGTGTGAATTGATAAATTCAATACACAGCAACCCTTTTCACCTTTTTAATTATCATTCGATCTTAGTGTGGGGAGGCTCTTCGTCATCTAGCTAGGATTCAAACAAAGCGATTGATGCTAAGAAACCGAGAATCCGTTGATATTTACTCAACTTTCTAGGAAATCTACGGATTTTTTTAATTTTTTAGGATTTTCAAGCATGGGTCCCACTAAAAGTTGGAGGCTAAGGTTTTTTTTTTTTTGAGGCACTCTGTGCTTGTGGCCACTACTGTGCCGGACTCAGTTGACCTGTAGCTTCTTTACCGATACAGATCTATTTTCAACTTATCTATATTTACATCTACTTTCACTCTCTTCTACTCTTCTACTCTCACACCGAGCAGGTAGGAGAGAGCTCTGCTGTTAGTGAGGCTAGCTGCCTGCGAAGAGGGTCAGTTTGTCTCAGCCACCATCTGGTACTGACGGAGGATGGATGTGCTCTCCAAAGCACGGTCCTCCGTGAGGCGTCTTCTGGTGGCTGGACGGGTTTTTTGTGGAGGGGCTGGGAATCGAATCCATGACCTTCCGCTTATGAAGCGAAAGCGTAACCTCAAGGCTACAGACCCCCCCTTAGGCTAAGGTTTTGACTGAGCGAATTGGTAAATTCAATACACTGCAGATTAGCTGGGATCCAAACGAAGCAGTTGATGTTAAGAAACCGAGAATCCGTTGCTATATACTTGATTTTTAGGAAATCTACGGATTTTTATTTTATTTAGGATTTTCAAGCATGGGTCCCACTAAAAGTTGGAGGCTAAGGTTTTGTCAGAGCGAATTGATAATTCCAACACACAGCAAGTTAGCTGGGATCCAGACGAAGCGATTGATGCTAAGAAATCTAGTATCCGTTGATATTTACTCTTCTTTTTATGGAATCTACGGATTTGTTATATTTTTTTAGGGTTTTCAAGCATGGGTCCCACTAAAAGTTGGAGGCTAAGGTTTTGTCAGAGCGAATTGATAATTCCAACACACAGCAAGTTAGCTGGGATTCAGACGAAGCGATTGTTGCTTAGAAATCTAGTATCCGTTGATATTTACTCTACTTTTTAAGGAATCTACGGACTTGTTATAATTTTTTAGGATTTCCAAGCATGGGTCCCACTTAAAGTTGGAGGCTAAGGTTTTGTCAGAGCGAATTGATAATTCCAACACACAGCAAGTTAGCTGGGATCAAGAAGAAGCGAATGCTGTTAAGAAACCGAGAATCCGTTGCTATGTACCTGATTTTTAGGAAATCTACGGATTTTTATAGTTTTTAGGATATTCAAGCATGGGTCCCACTAAAAGTTGGAGGCTAAGGTTTAGTCAAAGCGAATTGATAATTCCAACACACAGTAAGTTAGCTGGGATCCAGACGAAGCGATTGATGCTTAGAAATCTAGTATCCGTTGATATTTACTCTAATTTTTAGGGAATCTACAGATTTGTTATGATTTTTTAGGATTTTCAAGCATGGGTCCCACTAAAAGTTGGAGGCTAAGGTTTTGACAGAGCGAATTGATAATTCCAACACACAGCAAGTTAGCTGGGATTTAAACGAAGCAATTGATGTTAAAAAATCGAGAATCCGTTGATATCTACTCAACTTTTAGGAAATCTACGGATTTTTATAATTTTTTAGGATTTTCAAGCATGGGTCCTACTAAAAGTTGGAGGCTAAGGTTTTGTCAGAGCGAATTGGTAATTCCAACACACAGCAAGTAAGCTGGGATCCAGACGAAGCGATTGATGCTAAGAAATCTAGTATCCGTTGGTATTTACTCTACTTTTTATGGAATCTACGGATTTGTTATATTTTTTTAGGATTTTCAAGCATGGGTCCCACTAAAAGTTGGAGGCTAAGGTTTTGTCAGAGCGAATTGGTAATTCCAACACACAGCAAGTTAGCTGGGATCCAGACGAAGCGATTGATGCTAAGAAATCTAGTATCCGTTGATATTTACTCTACTTTTTAAGGAATCTACGGATTTGTTATATTTTTTAGGATTTTCAAGCATGGGTCCCACTAAAAGTTAGAGGCTAAAGTTTTGGCTGCGTGAATTGTAAACTTCAATACACAGCAAGTTAGCTGGGATCCAAACGAGGCAGTTGATGTTAAGAAACCGAGAATCCGTTGCTATGTACATGATTTTTAGGAAATCTACGGATTTTTATTTTTTTTAGGATTTTCAAGCATGGGTCCCACTAAAAGTTGGAGGCTAAGGTTTTGTCAGAGCGAATTGATAATTCCAACACACAGCAAGTTAGCTGGGATCCAGACGAAGCGATTGATGCTAAGAAATCTAGTATCCGTTGGTATTTACTCTACTTTTTATGGAATCTACGGATTTGTTATATTTTTTTAGGATTTTCAAGCATGGGTCCCACTAAAAGTTGGAGGCTAAGGTTTTGTCAGAGCGAATTGGTAATTCCAACACACAGCAAGTTAGCTGGGATCCAGACGAAGCGATTGATGCTAAGAAATCTAGTATCCGTTGATATTTACTCTACTTTTTAAGGAATTTACGGATTTGTTATATTTTTTAGGATTTTCAAGCATGGGTCCCACTAAAAGTTAGAGGCTAAGGTTTTGGCAGCGTGAATTGATAACTACAATACACAGCAAGTTAGCTGGGATCCAAACAAAGCAGTTGATGTTAAAAAAACCGAGAATCCGTTGCTATGTACTTGATTTTTGAGAAATCTACGGATATTTATAGTTTTTAGGATATTCAAGCATGGGTCCCACTAAAAGTTGGAGGCTAAGGTTTAGTCAAAGCGAATTGATAATTCCAACACACAGTAAGTTAGCTGGGATCCAGACGAAGCGATTGATGTTAAGAAATCTAGTATCCGTTGATATTTACTCTACTTTTTATGAAATCTACGGATTTGTTATATTTTTTTAGGATTTTCAAGCATGGGTCCTACTAAAAGTTGGAGGCTAAGGTTTTGTCAGAGCGAATTGGTAATTCCAACACACAGCAAGTTAGCTGGGATCCAGACAAAGCGATTGATGCTTAGAAATCTAGTATCCGTTGATATTTACTCTACTTTATAAGGAATCTACCGATTTGTTATAATTTTTTAGGATTTTCAAGCATGGGTCCCACTAAAAGTTAGAGGCTAAGGTTTTGGCAGCGTGAATTGAAAACTTCAATACACAGCAAGTTAGCTGGGATCCAAACGAGGCAGTTGATGTTAAGAAACCGAGAATCCGTTGCTATGTACATGATTTTTAGGAAATCTACGGATTTTTATTTTTTTAGGATTTTCAAGCATGGGTCCCACTAAAAGTTGGAGGCTAAGGTTTTGTCAGAGCGAATTGATAATTCCAACACACAGCAAGTTAGCCGGGATCCAGACGAAGCGATTGATGCTTAGAAATCTAGTATCCGTTGGTATTTACTCTACTTTTTATGGAATCTACGGATTTGTTATATTTTTTTTAGGATTTTCAAGCATGGGTCCCACTAAAAGTTGGAGGCTAAGGTTTTGTCAGAGCGAATTGGTAATTCCAACACACAGCAAGTTAGCTGGGATCCAGACGAAGCGATTGATGCTAAGAAATCTAGTATCCGTTGATATTTACTCTACTTTTTAAGGAATCTACGGATTTGTTATAATTTTTTAGGATTTTCAAGCATGGGTCCCACTAAAAGTTAGAGGCTAAGGTTTTGGCAGCGTGAATTGATAAGTTCAATACACAGCAAGTTAGCTGGGATCCAAACAAAGCAGTTGATGTTAAAAAACCGAGAATCCGTTGCTATGTACTTGATTTTTGAGAAATCTACGGATATTTATAGTTTTTAGTATATTCAAGCATGGGTCCCACTAAAGAGTTGTGTTTGATCCTTTGCTCGCGTCGCTTGCTCTCGCGGGGGCGGGTGATGTGAGCAGGATCAATCGTGTCGCGCGTCGCTCGCGTGGCACGATTTATTAGTGTCGCGGATCGCGAAGCAGGTTAGTTGTGTTTGATCCTTTGCTCGCGTCGCTTGCTCCTGCGGGGGCGGGTGATGTGAGCAGGATCAATCGTGTCGCGCGTCGCTCGCGTGGCATGATTTATTAGTGGCGCGGATCGCGAAGCAGGTTAGTTGTGTTTGATCCTTTGCTCGCGTCGCTTGCTCCTGCGGGGGCGGGTGATGTGAGCAGGATCAATCGTGTCGCGCGTCGCTCGCGTGGCATGATTTATTAGTGGCGCGGTTCGCGAAGCAGGTTAGTTGTGTTTGATCCTTTGCTCGCGTCGCTTGCTCTCGCGGGGGCGGGTGATGTGAGCAGGATCAATCGTGTCGCGCGTCGCTCGCGTGGCATGATCTATTAGTGGCGCGGATCGCGAAGCAGGTTAGTAGTGTTTGATCCTTTGCTCGCGTCACTTGCTCTTGCGGGGGCGGGTGATGTGAGCAGGATCAATCGTGTCGCGCGTCGCTCGCGTGGCATGATTTATTAGTGGCGCGGATCGCGAAGCAGGTTAGTTGTGTTTGATCCTTTGCTCGCGTCGCTTGCTCCTGCGGGGGCGGGTGATGTGAGCAGGATCAATCGTGTCGCGCGTCGCTCGCGTGGCACGATTTATTAGTGTCGCGGATCGCGAAGCAGGTTAGTTGTGTTTGATCCTTTGCTCGCGTCGCTTGCTCCTGCGGGGGCGGGTGATGTGAGCAGGATCAATCGTGTCGCGCGTCGCTCGCGTGGCATGATCTATTAGTGTCGCGGATCGCGAAGCAGGTTAGTAGTGTTTGATCCTTTGCTCGCGTCACTTGCTCCTGCGGGGGCGGGTGATGTGAGCAGGATCAATCGTGTCGCGCGTCGCTCACGTGGCATGATTTATTAGTGGCGCGGTTCGCGAAGCAGGTTGGTAGTGTTCGATCCTTAGCTCGCGTCAAATAATTTATCATGGTCTAATCGCTTATCAAAGTGAATCCTGTGACCCAACGATCCTCCCCATTAACAAACATCCCTCCCAGTAACCTTTGTGGAGATGCAGAGGTAAACACGGTCTCCATATAGCAAAGGTTACACACTAACATTCCTTCCTCCAATCCCACCTGACTGCAAGGACGTGGCCGGCGCCGTTATTGACCCTGTATAAATAGAGGCACTGAATTATGCACACTGAAGAAAATTATGGCCAATCCAAGCCATGATTCTTTGTGCATTTTCACTGACTTCGGTCAATCACGGAATAGCAACCATTGATATGTGTAGTCAGTCTAAGCTAAGCTAAGCTAAGCTAAGCTATTCAAGCATGGGTCCAACTAAAAGTTGGAGGCTAAGGTTTAGTCAAAGCGAATTGATAATTCCAACACACAGTAAGTTAGCTGGGATCCAGACGAAGCGATTGATGCTAAGAAATCTAGTATCCGTTGATATTTACTCTAATTTTTAGAGAATCTACGGATTTGTTATAATTTTTTAGGATTTTCAAGCATGGGTCCCACTAAAAGTTAGAGGCTAAGGTTTTGGCAGTGTGAATTGATTAATCCATTACACTGCAAGTTAGCTAGGATCCAAACGAAGCGATTGATGCTAAGAAATCGAGAATCCGTTGATATCTACTCAACTTTTTAGGAAATCTACGGATTTTTATAATTTGTTAGGATTTTCAAGCATGGGTCCCACTAAAAGTTACAGGCTAAGGTTTTGGCAGTGTGAATTGATAAATTCAATACACAGCAACCCTTTTCACCTTTTTAATTATCATTCGATCTTAGTGTGGGGAGGCTCTTCGTCATCTAGCTAGGATTCAAACAAAGCGATTGATGCTAAGAAACCGAGAATCCGTTGATATTTACTCAACTTTCTAGGAAATCTACGGATTTTTTTAATTTTTTAGGATTTTCAAGCATGGGTCCCACTAAAAGTTGGAGGCTAAGGTTTTTTTTTTTTGAGGCACTCTGTGCTTGTGGCCACTACTGTGCCGGACTCAGTTGACCTGTAGCTTCTTTACCGATACAGATCTATTTTCAACTTATCTATATTTACATCTACTTTCACTCTCTTCTACTCTTCTACTCTCACACCGAGCAGGTAGGAGAGAGCTCTGCTGTTAGTGAGGCTAGCTGCCTGCGAAGAGGGTCAGTTTGTCTCAGCCACCATCTGGTACTGACGGAGGATGGATGTGCTCTCCAAAGCACGGTCCTCCGTGAGGCGTCTTCTGGTGGCTGGACGGGTTTTTTGTGGAGGGGCTGGGAATCGAATCCATGACCTTCCGCTTATGAAGCGAAAGCGTAACCTCAAGGCTACAGACCCCCCCTTAGGCTAAGGTTTTGACTGAGCGAATTGGTAAATTCAATACACTGCAGATTAGCTGGGATCCAAACGAAGCAGTTGATGTTAAGAAACCGAGAATCCGTTGCTATATACTTGATTTTTAGGAAATCTACGGATTTTTATTTTTTTTAGGATTTTCAAGCATGGGTCCCACTAAAAGTTGGAGGCTAAGGTTTTGTCAGAGCGAATTGATAATTCCAACACACAGCAAGTTAGCTGGGATCCAGACGAAGCGATTGATGCTAAGAAATCTAGTATCCGTTGATATTTACTCTTCTTTTTATGGAATCTACGGATTTGTTATATTTTTTTAGGGTTTTCAAGCATGGGTCCCACTAAAAGTTGGAGGCTAAGGTTTTGTCAGAGCGAATTGATAATTCCAACACACAGCAAGTTAGCTGGGATTCAGACGAAGCGATTGTTGCTTAGAAATCTAGTATCCGTTGATATTTACTCTACTTTTTAAGGAATCTACGGACTTGTTATAATTTTTTAGGATTTCCAAGCATGGGTCCCACTTAAAGTTGGAGGCTAAGGTTTTGTCAGAGCGAATTGATAATTCCAACACACAGCAAGTTAGCTGGGATCAAGAAGAAGCGAATGCTGTTAAGAAACCGAGAATCCGTTGCTATGTACCTGATTTTTAGGAAATCTACGGATTTTTATAGTTTTTAGGATATTCAAGCATGGGTCCCACTAAAAGTTGGAGGCTAAGGTTTAGTCAAAGCGAATTGATAATTCCAACACACAGTAAGTTAGCTGGGATCCAGACGAAGCGATTGATGCTTAGAAATCTAGTATCCGTTGATATTTACTCTAATTTTTAGGGAATCTACAGATTTGTTATGATTTTTTAGGATTTTCAAGCATGGGTCCCACTAAAAGTTGGAGGCTAAGGTTTTGACAGAGCGAATTGATAATTCCAACACACAGCAAGTTAGCTGGGATTTAAACGAAGCAATTGATGTTAAAAAATCGAGAATCCGTTGATATCTACTCAACTTTTAGGAAATCTACGGATTTTTATAATTTTTTAAGATTTTCAAGCATGGGTCCCACTAAAAGTTGGAGGCTAAGATTTTGTCAGAGCGAATTGATAATTCCAACACACTACAAGTTAGCTGGGACCCAGACGAAGCGATTGATGCTAAGAAATCTAGTATCCGTTGATATTTACTCTACTTTTTAAGGAATCTACGGATTTGTTATAATTTTTTAGGATTTTCAAGCATGGGTCCCACTAAAAGTTAGAGGCTAAGATTTTGGCAGCGTGAATTGATAACTTCAATACACAGCAAGTTAGCTGGGATCCAAACGAAGCAGTTGATGTTAAAAAACCGAGAATCTGTTGCTATGTACTTGATTTTTAGGAAATCTACGGATTTTTATAATTTTTTAGGATTTTCAAGCATGGGTCCCACTAAAAGTTGGAGGCTAAGGTTTTGTCAGAGCGAATTGATAATTCCAACACACAGCAAGTTAGCTGGGATCCAGACGAAGCGATTGATGCTAAGAAATCTAGTATCCGTTGATATTTACTCTACTTTTTATGGAATCTACGGATTTGTTATAATTTTTTAGGATTTTCAAGCATGGGTCCCACTAAAAGTTAGAGGCTAAGGTTTTGGCAGCGTGAATTGATACATTCAATAATCAGCAAGTTAGCTAGGATCCAAACGAAGCGATTGATGCTTAGAAATCGAGAATCCGTTGATATTTACTCAACTTTTTAGGAAATCTACGGATTTGTTATTATTTTTAAGGATTTTCAAGCATGGGTCCCACTAAAAGTTGGAGGCTAAGGTTTTGTTAGAGCGAATTGATAATTCCAACACACAGCAAGTTAGCTGGGATCAAGAAGAAGCGATTGCTGTTAAGAAACCGAGAATCCGTTGCTATGTACTTGATTGTTAGGAAATCTACGGATTTTTATTTTTTTTAGGATTTTCAAGCATGGGTCCCACTAAAAATTGGAGGCTAAGGTTTTGTCAGAGCGAATTGATAATTCCAACACACAGTAAGTTAGCTGGGATCAAGAAGAAGCGATTGCTGTTAAGAAACCTAGTATCCGTTGATATTTATTCTACTTTTTAGGAAATCTACGGATTTGTTATAATTTTTTAGGATTTTCAAGCATGGGTCCCACTGAAAGTTAGAGGCTAAGGTTTCGGCAGTGCAAATTGATAATTCCAACACACAGCAAGTTAGCTGGGATCAAGAAGAAGCGATTGCTGTTAAGAAACCGAGAATCCGTTGCTATGTACTTGATTGTTAGGAAATCTACGGATTTTTATTTTTTTTTAGGATTTTCAAGCATGGGTCCCACTAAAAGTTGGAGGCTAAGGTTTTGTCAGAGCGAATTGATAATTCCAACACACAGCAAGTTAGCTGGGATCAAGAAGAAGCGATTGTTGTTAAGAAACCGAGAATTTGTTGCTATGTACCTGATTTTTAGGAAATCTACGGATTTTTATTTATTCAGGATTTTCAAGCATGGGTCCCACTAAAAGTTGTAGGCTAAGGTTTTGTCAGAGCGAATTGGAAATTCCAACACACAGCAATTTAGCTGGGATCCAGACGAAGCGATTGATGCTAGGAAATCTAGTATCCGTTGATATTTACTCTACTTTTTAGGGAATCTACGGATTTTTATATTTTTTTAGGATTTTCGAGCATTAGTCCCACTAAAAGTTAGAGGCTAAGGTTTTGGCAGAGTGAATTGGTAAATTCAATACACAGCAAGTTAGCTGGGATCCAGACGAAGCGATTGATGCTTAGAAATCGAGAATCCGTTGATATTTACTCAACTTTTTAGGAAATCTACGGGTTTTTATAACTTTTTAGGATTTTCAAGCATGGGTCCCACTGAAAGTTGGAGGCTAAGGTTTTGACTGAGCGAATTGGTAAATTCAATACACAGCAGATTAGCTGGGATCCAAACGAAGCAGTTGATGTTAAGAAACCGAGAATCCATTGCTATGTACTTGATTTTTAGGAAATCTACGGATTTTTATTTTTTTTAGGATTTTCTAGCATGGGTCCCACACTAAGCATGGGTTGGAGGCTAAGGTTTTGTCAGAGCGAATTGATAATTCCAACACACAGCAAGTTAGCTGGGATTCAGACAAAGCGATTGATGCTAAGAAATCTAGTATCCGTTGATATTTACTCTACTTAATAGGGAATCTACGGATTTTCAAACATGGGTCCCACTAATAGTTAGAGGCTAAGGTTTTGGCAGCGTGAATTACACTGCAGATTAGCTAGGATTCAAACGAAGCGATTGATGCTTAGAAATCGAGAATCCGTTGATATTTACTCAACTTTTTAGGAAGTCTACGGATTTTTATAATTTTATAGGATTTTCAAGCATGGGTCCCACTGAAAGTTGGAGGCTAAGGTTTTGACTGAGCGAATTGGTAAATTCAATACACAGCAGATTAGCTGGGATCCAAACGAAGCAGTTGATGTTAAGAAACCGAGAATCCGTTGCTATGTACTTGATTGTTAGGAAATCTACGGATTTTTATTTTTTTTTAGGATTTTCAAGCATGGGTCCCACTAAAAGTTGGAGGCTAATGTTTTGCCAGAGCGAATTGATAATTCCAACATTCAGCAAGTTAGCTGGGATCCAGACGAAGCGATTGATGCTAAGATATCTAGTATCCGTTGATATTCACTCAACTTTTTAGGAAATCTACGGGTTTTTATATTTTGTTAGGATTTTCAAGCATGGGTCCCACTAAAAGTTAGAGGCTAAGGTTTTGCCGCGTGAATTACACTGCAGATAAGCTAGGATTCAAACGAAGCGATTGATGCTTAGAAATCGAGAATCCGTTGATATTTACTCAACTTTTTAGGAAGTCTACGGATTTTTATAATTTTATAGGATTTTCAAGCATGGGTCCCACTGAAAATTGGAGGCTAAGGTTTTGACTGAGCGAATTGGTAAATTCAATACACAGCAGATTAGCTGGGATCCAAACGAAGCAGTTGATGTTAAGAAACCGAGAATCCGTTGCTATGTACTTGATTGTTAGGAAATCTACGGATTTTTATAATTTTTTAGGATTTTCAAGCATGGGTCCCACTAAAAGTTAGAGGCTAAGGTTTTGGCAGCGTGAATTGATACATTCAATAATCAGCAAGTTAGGTAGGATCCAAACGAAGCGATTGATGCTTAGAAATCGAGAATCCGTTGATATTTACTCAACTTTTTAGGAAATCTACGGATTTGTTATTATTTTTAAGGATTTTCAAGCATGGGTCCCACTAAAAGTTGGAGGCTAAGGTTTTGTTAGAGCGAATTGATAATTCCAACACACAGCAAGTTAGCTGGGATCAAGAAGAAGCGATTGCTGTTAAGAAACCGAGAATCCGTTGCTATGTACTTGATTGTTAGGAAATCTACGGATTTTTATTTTTTTAGGATTTTCAAGCATGGGTCCCTCTAAAAATTGGAGGCTAAGGTTTTGTCAGAGCGAATTGATAATTCCAACACACAGTAAGTTAGCTGGGATCAAGAAGAAGCGATTGCTGTTAAGAAACCTAGTATCCGTTGATATTTACTCTACTTTTTAGGAAATCTACGGATTTGTTATAATTTTTTAGGATTTTCAAGCATGGGTCCCACTGAAAGTTAGAGGCTAAGGTTTCGGCAGTGCAAATTGATAATTCCAACACACAGCAAGTTAGCTGGGATCAAGAAGAAGCGATTGCTGTTAAGAAACCGAGAATCCGTTGCTATGTACTTGATTGTTAGGAAATCTACGGATTTTTATTTTTTTTAGGATTTTCAAGCATGGGTCCCACTAAAAGTTGGAGGCTAAGGTTTTGTTAGAGCGAATTGATAATTCCAACACACAGCAAGTTAGCTGGGATCAAGAAGAAGCGATTGTTGTTAAGAAACCGAGAATCCGTTGCTATGTACCTGATTTTTAGGAAATCTACGGATTTTTATTTATTCAGGATTTTCAAGCATGGGTCCCACTAAAAGTTGGAGGCTAAGGTTTTGTCAGAGCGAATTGGAAATTCCAACACACAGCAAGTTAGCTGGGATCCAGATGAAGCGATTGATGCTAGGAAATCTTGTATCCGTTGCTATTTACTCTACTTTTTAGGGAATCTACGGATTTGTTATAATTTTTTTAGGATTTTCAAGCATGGGTCCCACTAAAAGTTACAGGCTAAGGTTTTGGCAGCGTGAATTGATAAATTCAATATACAGCAAGTTAGCTAGGATCCACACGAAGCGATTGATGCTTAGAAATCGAGAATCCGTTGATATTTACTCAACTTCTTAGGAAATCTACGGATTTTTATAATTTTTTAGGATTTTCAAGCATGGGTCCCACTAAAAGTTGGAGGCTAAGGTTTTGACTGAGCGAATTGGTAAATCCAATACACAGCAGATTAGCTAGAATTTTTATGAAGCAGTTGATGTTAAGAAACCGAGAATCCGATGCTATGTACTTGATTGTTAGGAAATCTACGGATTTTTATTTTTTTTAGGATTTTCAAGCATGGGTCCCACTAAAAGTTAAAGGCTAAGGTTTTGTCAGAGCGAATTGATATTACGGTTGTTAAGAAAATTTTCCGTTATGCGGTAGCCGCCGAGTTCTACCGCAGCTGTCAAAGTTCTACCGCAGGCTTCGAAATCATTTTATCATTGAAGCAAACAATTCAATCATAGTATGCTTGAAAGAGAAAGCGGTATGAAAAACACCACCAAACAACAATCATCAAGACGGTATCCAAGGTATCATTGATGCCTATTGATGATTCACCAGTGCAAATCAGTGATGTGACATCTGCGGTAGCTTTCCGTTGAACCGTAAAACGGAAAGTTTTCTCTGAAATTGCAATAATTCCAACACACAGCAAGTTAGCTGGGATCCAGACGAAGCGATTGATGCTTAGAAATCTAGTATCCGTTGATATTTACTCTACTCTTTAGGGAATCTACGGATTTGTCATAATTTTTAAGGATTTTCAAGCATGGGTCCCACTGAAAGTTAGAGGCTAAGGTTTCGGCAGTGCAAATTGATAATTCCAACACACAGCAAGTTAGCTGGGATCCAGACGAAGCGATTGATGCCAAGATATCTAGTATCCGTTGATATTTACTCAACTTTTTAGGAAATCTACGGGTTTTTATATTTTTTTAGGATTTTTAAGCATGGGTCCCACTAAAAGTTGGAGGCTAAGGTTTTGCCAGAGCGAATTGATAATTCCAACACACAGCAAGTTAGCTGGGATCCAGACGAAGCGATTGATGCGAAGAAATCTAGTATCCGTTGATATTTACTCTACTTTTTAGGGAATCTACGGATTTGTTATAATTTTTAAGGATTTTTAAGCATGGGTCCCACTGAAAGTTAGAGGCTAATGTTTCGGCAGTGCAAATTGATAATTCCAACACACAGCAAGTTAGCTGGACAAAGCGATTGATGCTAAGAAATCTAGTATCCGTTGATATTTACTCTACTTTTAAGGGAATCTACGGATTTTTATATTTTTTTAGGATTTTCGAGCATTAGTCCCACTAAAAGTTAGAGGCTAAGGTTTTGGCAGAGTGAATTGGTAAATTCAATACACAGCAAGTTAGCTGGGATCCAGACGAAGCGATTGATGCTTAGAAATCGAGAATCCGTTGATATTTACTCAACTTTTTAGGAAATCTACGGGTTTTTATAACTTTTTAGGATTTTCAAGCATGGGTCCCACTGAAAGTTGGAGGCTAAGGTTTTGACTGAGCGAATTGGTAAATTCAATACACAGCAGATTAGCTGGGATCCAAACGAAGCAGTTGATGTTAAGAAACCGAGAATCCATTGCTATGTACTTGATTTTTAGGAAATCTACGGATTTTTATTTTTTTTAGGATTTTCTAGCATGGGTCCCACACTAAGCATGGGTTGGAGGCTAAGGTTTTGTCAGAGCGAATTCATAATTCCAACACACAGCAAGTTAGCTGGGATTCAGACAAAGCGATTGATGCTAAGAAATCTAGTATCCGTTGATATTTACTCTACTTAATAGGGAATCTACGGATTTTCAAGCATGGGTCCCACTAAAAGTTAGAGGCTAAGGTTTTGGCAGCGTGAATTACACTGCAGATTAGCTAGGATTCAAACGAAGCGATTGATGCTTAGAAATCGAGAATCCGTTGATATTTACTCAACTTTTTAGGAAGTCTACGGATTTTTATAATTTTATAGGATTTTCAAGCATGGGTCCCACTGAAAGTTGGAGGCTAAGGTTTTGACTGAGCGAATTGGTAAATTCAATACACAGCAGATTAGCTGGGATCCAAACGAAGCAGTTGATGTTAAGAAACCGAGAATCCGTTGCTATGTACTTGATTGTTAGGAAATCTACGGATTTTTATTTTTTTTAGGATTTTCAAGCATGGGTCCCACTAAAAGTTGGAGGCTAATGTTTTGCCAGAGCGAATTGATAATTCCAACATTCAGCAAGTTAGCTGGGATCCAGACGAAGCGATTGATGCTAAGAAATCTAGTATCCGTTGATATTTACTCTACTTTTTAGGGAATCTACGGATTTTTATATATTTTTAGGATTTTCGAGCATTAGTCCCACTGAAAGTTAGAGGCTAAGGTTTCGGCAGTGCAAATTGATAATTCCAACACACAGCAAGTTAGCTGGGATCCTGACAAAGCGATTGATGCTAAGAAATCTAGTATCCGTACCCCCTCTACTTTTTAGGGAATCTACGGATTTTTATATATTTTTAGGATTTTCGAGCATTAGTCCCACTAAAAGTTAGAGGCTAAGGTTTTGGCAGAGTGAATTGGTAAATCCAATACACAGCAGATTAGCTGGGATCCAAACGAAGCAGTTGATGTTAAGAAACCGAGAATCTGTTGCTATGTACTTGGTTATTAGGAAATCTACGGATTTTTATAATTTTTTAGGATTTTTAAGCATGGGTCCCACTAAAAGTTGGAGGCTAAGGTTTTGACTGAGCGAATTGATAATTCCAACACACAGCAAGTTAGCTGGGATCCAGACGAAGCGATTGATGCTAAGAAATCTAGTATCCGTTGATATTTACTCTACTTCATAGGGAATCTACGGATTTGTTATATTTTTTTAGGATTTTCAAGCATGGGTCCCACTAAAAGTTAGAGGCTAAGGTTTTGGCAGTGTGAATTGATAAATTCAATACACAGCAAGTTAGCTAGGATTCAAACAAAGCGATTGATGCTAAGAAATCGAGAATCCGTTGATACTTACTCAACTTTCTAGGAAATCTACGGATTTTTTTATTTTTTAGGATTTTTAAGCATGGGTCCCACTAAAAGTTGAGGCTAAGGTTTTGACTGAGCGAATTGATAATTCCAACACACAGCAAGTTAGCTGGGATCCAGACGAAGCGATTGATGCTAAGAAATCTAGTATCCGTTGATATTTACTCTACTTCATAGGGAATCTACGGATTTGTTATATTTTTTTAGGATTTTCAAGCATGGGTCCCACTAAAAGTTAGAGGCTAAGGTTTTGGCAGTGTGAATTGATAAATTCAATACACAGCAAGTTAGCTAGGATTCAAACAAAGCGATTGATGCTAAGAAATCGAGAATCCGTTGATACTTACTCAACTTTCTAGGAAATCTACGGATTTTTTTATTTTTTTAGGATTTTTAAGCATGGGTCCCACTAAAAGTTGGAGGCTAAGGTTTTGACTGAGCGAATTGATAATTCCAACACACATCAAGTTAGCTGGGATCCAGACGAAGCAATTGATGCTAAGAAATCTAGTATCCGTTGATATTTACTCTACTTCATAGGGAATCTACGGATTTGTTATATTTTTTTAGGATTTTCAAGCATGGGTCCCACTAAAAGTTAGAGGCTAAGGTTTTGGCAGTGTGAATTGATAAATTCAATACACAGCAAGTTAGCTAGGATTCAAACAAAGCGATTGATGCTTAGAAATCGAGAATCCGTTGATATTTACTCAACTTTCTAGGAAATCTACGGATTTTTATTTTTTTTAGTATTTTCAAGCATGGGTCCCACTAAAAGTTGGAGGCTAAGGTTTTGACTGAGCCAATTGGTAAATCCAATACACAGCAGATTAGCTGGGATCCAAACGAAGCAGTTGATGTTAAGAAACCGAGAATCTGTTGCTATGTACTTGGTTATTAGGAAATCTACGGATTTTTATTTTTTTTAGGATTTTCAAGCATGGGTCCCACTAAAAGTTGGAGACTAAGGTTTTGTCAGAGCGAATTGATAATTCCAACACACAGCAAGTTAGCTGGGATCCAGACGAAGCGATTGATGCTAAGAAATCTAGTATCCGTTGATATTTACTCTACTTAATAGGGAATCTACGGATTTGTTATAATTTTTTAGGATTTTCAAGCATGGGTCCCACTAAAAGTTAGAGGCTAAGGTTTTGGCAGCGTGAATTACACTGCAGATTAGCTAGGATTCAAACGAAGCGATTGATGCTTAGAAATCGAGAATCCGTTGATATTTACTCAACTTTTTAGGAAGTCTACGGATTTTTATAATTTTATAGGATTTTCAAGCATGGGTCCCACTGAAAGTTGGAGGCTAAGGTTTTGACTGAGCGAATTGGTAAATTCAATACACAGCAGATTAGCTGGGATCCAAACGAAGCAGTTGATGTTAAGAAACCGAGAATCCGTTGCTATGTACTTGATTGTTAGGAAATCTACGGATTTTTATTTTTTTTAGGATTTTCAAGCATGGGTCCCACTAAAAGTTGGAGGCTAATGTTTTGCCAGAGCGAATTGATAATTCCAACATTCAGCAAGTTAGCTGGGATCCAGACGAAGCGATTGATGCTAAGAAATCTAGTATCCGTTGATATTTACTCTACTTTTTAGGGAATCTACGGATTTTTATATATTTTTAGGATTTTCGAGCATTAGTCCCACTGAAAGTTAGAGGCTAAGGTTTCGGCAGTGCAAATTGATAATTCCAACACACAGCAAGTTAGCTGGGATCCTGACAAAGCGATTGATGCTAAGAAATCTAGTATCCGTCCCCCCTCTACGTTTTAGGGAATCTACGGATTTTTATATATTTTTAGGATTTTCGAGCATTAGTCCCACTAAAAGTTAGAGGCTAAGGTTTTGGCAGAGTGAATTGGTAAATCCAATACACAGCAGATTAGCTGGGATCCAAACGAAGCAGTTGATGTTAAGAAACCGAGAATCTGTTGCTATGTACTTGGTTATTAGGAAATCTACGGATTTTTATAATTTTTTAGGATTTTTAAGCATGGGTCCCACTAAAAGTTGGAGGCTAAGGTTTTGACTGAGCGAATTGATAATTCCAACACACAGCAAGTTAGCTGGGATCCAGACGAAGCGATTGATGCTAAGAAATCTAGTATCCGTTGATATTTACTCTACTTCATAGGGAATCTACGGATTTGTTATATTTTTTTAGGATTTTCAAGCATGGGTCCCACTAAAAGTTAGAGGCTAAGGTTTTGGCAGTGTGAATTGATAAATTCAATACACAGCAAGTTAGCTAGGATTCAAACAAAGCGATTGATGCTAAGAAATCGAGAATCCGTTGATACTTACTCAACTTTCTAGGAAATCTACGGATTTTTTTATTTTTTAGGATTTTTAAGCATGGGTCCCACTAAAAGTTGAGGCTAAGGTTTTGACTGAGCGAATTGATAATTCCAACACACAGCAAGTTAGCTGGGATCCAGACGAAGCGATTGATGCTAAGAAATCTAGTATCCGTTGATATTTACTCTACTTCATAGGGAATCTACGGATTTGTTATATTTTTTTAGGATTTTCAAGCATGGGTCCCACTAAAAGTTAGAGGCTAAGGTTTTGGCAGTGTGAATTGATAAATTCAATACACAGCAAGTTAGCTAGGATTCAAACAAAGCGATTGATGCTAAGAAATCGAGAATCCGTTGATACTTACTCAACTTTCTAGGAAATCTACGGATTTTTTTTATTTTTTAGGATTTTTAAGCATGGGTCCCACTAAAAGTTGGAGGCTAAGGTTTTGACTGAGCGAATTGATAATTCCAACACACAGCAAGTTAGCTGGGATCCAGACGAAGCGATTGATGCTAAGAAATCTAGTATCCGTTGATATTTACTCTACTTCATAGGGAATCTACGGATTTGTTATATTTTTTTAGGATTTTCAAGCATGGGTCCCACTAAAAGTTAGAGGCTAAGGTTTTGGCAGTGTGAATTGATAAATTCAATACACAGCAAGTTAGCTAGGATTCAAACAAAGCGATTGATGCTTAGAAATCGAGAATCCGTTGATATTTACTCAACTTTCTAGGAAATCTACGGATTTTTATTTTTTTTAGTATTTTCAAGCATGGGTCCCACTAAAAGTTGGAGGCTAAGGTTTTGACTGAGCCAATTGGTAAATCCAATACACAGCAGATTAGCTGGGATCCAAACGAAGCAGTTGATGTTAAGAAACCGAGAATCTGTTGCTATGTACTTGGTTATTAGGAAATCTACGGATTTTTATTTTTTTTTAGGATTTTCAAGCATGGGTCCCACTAAAAGTTGGAGACTAAGGTTTTGTCAGAGCGAATTGATAATTCCAACACACAGCAAGTTAGCTGGGATCCAGACGAAGCGATTGATGCTAAGAAATCTAGTATCCGTTGATATTTACTCTACTTAATAGGGAATCTACGGATTTGTTATAATTTTTTAGGATTTTCAAGCATGGGTCCTACTAAAAGTTAGAGGCTAAGGTTTTGGCAGTGTGAATTGATAAATTCAATACACAGCAAGTTAGCTAGGATTAAAACAAAGCGATTGATGCTAAGAAATCGAGAATCCGTTGATACTTACTCAACTTTCTAGGAAATCTACGGATTTTTTTAATTTTTTAGGATTTTTAAGCATGGGTCCCACTGAAAGTTGGAGGCTAAGGTTTTGACTGAGCGAATTGATAATTCCAACACACAGCAAGTTAGCTGGGATCCAGACGAAGCGATTGATGCTAAGAAATCTAGTATCCGTTGATATTTACTCTACTTTTTAGGGAATCTACGGATTTTTATATATTTTTAGGATTTTCGAGCATTAGTCCCACTGAAAGTTAGAGGCTAAGGTTTCGGCAGTGCAAATTGATAATTCCAACACACAGCAAGTTAGCTGGGATCCTGACAAAGCGATTGATGCTAAGAAATCTAGTATCCGTACCCCCTCTACTTTTTAGGGAATCTACGGATTTTTATATATTTTTAGGATTTTCGAGCATTAGTCCCACTAAAAGTTAGAGGCTAAGGTTTTGGCAGAGTGAATTGGTAAATCCAATACACAGCAGATTAGCTGGGATCCAAACGAAGCAGTTGATGTTAAGAAACCGAGAATCTGTTGCTATGTACTTGGTTATTAGGAAATCTACGGATTTTTATAATTTTTTAGGATTTTTAAGCATGGGTCCCACTAAAAGTTGGAGGCTAAGGTTTTGACTGAGCGAATTGATAATTCCAACACACAGCAAGTTAGCTGGGATCCAGACGAAGCGATTGATGCTAAGAAATCTAGTATCCGTTGATATTTACTCTACTTCATAGGGAATCTACGGATTTGTTATATTTTTTTAGGATTTTCAAGCATGGGTCCCACTAAAAGTTAGAGGCTAAGGTTTTGGCAGTGTGAATTGATAAATTCAATACACAGCAAGTTAGCTAGGATTCAAACAAAGCGATTGATGCTAAGAAATCTAGAATCCGTTGATACTTACTCAACTTTCTAGGAAATCTACGGATTTTTTTATTTTTTAGGATTTTTAAGCATGGGTCCCACTAAAAGTTGAGGCTAAGGTTTTGACTGAGCGAATTGATAATTCCAACACACAGCAAGTTAGCTGGGATCCAGACGAAGCGATTGATGCTAAGAAATCTAGTATCCGTTGATATTTACTCTACTTCATAGGGAATCTACGGATTTGTTATATTTTTTTAGGATTTTCAAGCATGGGTCCCACTAAAAGTTAGAGGCTAAGGTTTTGGCAGTGTGAATTGATAAATTCAATACACAGCAAGTTAGCTAGGATTCAAACAAAGCGATTGATGCTAAGAAATCGAGAATCCGTTGATACTTACTCAACTTTCTAGGAAATCTACGGATTTTTTTATTTTTTTAGGATTTTTAAGCATGGGTCCCACTAAAAGTTGGAGGCTAAGGTTTTGACTGAGCGAATTGATAATTCCAACACACATCAAGTTAGCTGGGATCCAGACGAAGCAATTGATGCTAAGAAATCTAGTATCCGTTGATATTTACTCTACTTCATAGGGAATCTACGGATTTGTTATATTTTTTTTAGGATTTTCAAGCATGGGTCCCACTAAAAGTTAGAGGCTAAGGTTTTGGCAGTGTGAATTGATAAATTCAATACACAGCAAGTTAGCTAGGATTCAAACAAAGCGATTGATGCTTAGAAATCGAGAATCCGTTGATATTTACTCAACTTTCTAGGAAATCTACGGATTTTTATTTTTTTTAGTATTTTCAAGCATGGGTCCCACTAAAAGTTGGAGGCTAAGGTTTTGACTGAGCCAATTGGTAAATCCAATACACAGCAGATTAGCTGGGATCCAAACGAAGCAGTTGATGTTAAGAAACCGAGAATCTGTTGCTATGTACTTGGTTATTAGGAAATCTACGGATTTTTATTTTTTTTTAGGATTTTCAAGCATGGGTCCCACTAAAAGTTGGAGACTAAGGTTTTGTCAGAGCGAATTGATAATTCCAACACACAGCAAGTTAGCTGGGATCCAGACGAAGCGATTGATGCTAAGAAATCTAGTATCCGTTGATATTTACTCTACTTAATAGGGAATCTACGGATTTGTTATAATTTTTTAGGATTTTCAAGCATGGGTCCCACTAAAAGTTAGAGGCTAAGGTTTTGGCAGCGTGAATTACACTGCAGATTAGCTAGGATTCAAACGAAGCGATTGATGCTTAGAAATCGAGAATCCGTTGATATTTACTCAACTTTTTAGGAAGTCTACGGATTTTTATAATTTTATAGGATTTTCAAGCATGGGTCCCACTGAAAGTTGGAGGCTAAGGTTTTGACTGAGCGAATTGGTAAATTCAATACACAGCAGATTAGCTGGGATCCAAACGAAGCAGTTGATGTTAAGAAACCGAGAATCCGTTGCTATGTACTTGATTGTTAGGAAATCTACGGATTTTTATTTTTTTAGGATTTTCAAGCATGGGTCCCACTAAAAGTTGGAGGCTAATGTTTTGCCAGAGCGAATTGATAATTCCAACATTCAGCAAGTTAGCTGGGATCCAGACGAAGCGATTGATGCTAAGAAATCTAGTATCCGTTGATATTTACTCTACTTTTTAGGGAATCTACGGATTTTTATATATTTTTAGGATTTTCGAGCATTAGTCCCACTGAAAGTTAGAGGCTAAGGTTTCGGCAGTGCAAATTGATAATTCCAACACACAGCAAGTTAGCTGGGATCCTGACAAAGCGATTGATGCTAAGAAATCTAGTATCCGTCCCCCCTCTACGTTTTAGGGAATCTACGGATTTTTATATATTTTTAGGATTTTCGAGCATTAGTCCCACTAAAAGTTAGAGGCTAAGGTTTTGGCAGAGTGAATTGGTAAATCCAATACACAGCAGATTAGCTGGGATCCAAACGAAGCAGTTGATGTTAAGAAACCGAGAATCTGTTGCTATGTACTTGGTTATTAGGAAATCTACGGATTTTTATAATTTTTTAGGATTTTTAAGCATGGGTCCCACTAAAAGTTGGAGGCTAAGGTTTTGACTGAGCGAATTGATAATTCCAACACACAGCAAGTTAGCTGGGATCCAGACGAAGCGATTGATGCTAAGAAATCTAGTATCCGTTGATATTTACTCTACTTCATAGGGAATCTACGGATTTGTTATATTTTTTTAGGATTTTCAAGCATGGGTCCCACTAAAAGTTAGAGGCTAAGGTTTTGGCAGTGTGAATTGATAAATTCAATACACAGCAAGTTAGCTAGGATTCAAACAAAGCGATTGATGCTAAGAAATCGAGAATCCGTTGATACTTACTCAACTTTCTAGGAAATCTACGGATTTTTTTATTTTTTAGGATTTTTAAGCATGGGTCCCCACTAAAAGTTGAGGCTAAGGTTTTGACTGAGCGAATTGATAATTCCAACACACAGCAAGTTAGCTGGGATCCAGACGAAGCGATTGATGCTAAGAAATCTAGTATCCGTTGATATTTACTCTACTTCATAGGGAATCTACGGATTTGTTATATTTTTTTAGGATTTTCAAGCATGGGTCCCACTAAAAGTTAGAGGCTAAGGTTTTGGCAGTGTGAATTGATAAATTCAATACACAGCAAGTTAGCTAGGATTCAAACAAAGCGATTGATGCTAAGAAATCGAGAATCCGTTGATACTTACTCAACTTTCTAGGAAATCTACGGATTTTTTTTATTTTTTAGGATTTTTAAGCATGGGTCCCACTAAAAGTTGGAGGCTAAGGTTTTGACTGAGCGAATTGATAATTCCAACACACAGCAAGTTAGCTGGGATCCAGACGAAGCGATTGATGCTAAGAAATCTAGTATCCGTTGATATTTACTCTACTTCATAGGGAATCTACGGATTTGTTATATTTTTTTAGGATTTTCAAGCATGGGTCCCACTAAAAGTTAGAGGCTAAGGTTTTGGCAGTGTGAATTGATAAATTCAATACACAGCAAGTTAGCTAGGATTCAAACAAAGCGATTGATGCTTAGAAATCGAGAATCCGTTGATATTTACTCAACTTTCTAGGAAATCTACGGATTTTTATTTTTTTTAGTATTTTCAAGCATGGGTCCCACTAAAAGTTGGAGGCTAAGGTTTTGACTGAGCCAATTGGTAAATCCAATACACAGCAGATTAGCTGGGATCCAAACGAAGCAGTTGATGTTAAGAAACCGAGAATCTGTTGCTATGTACTTGGTTATTAGGAAATCTACGGATTTTTATTTTTTTTTAGGATTTTCAAGCATGGGTCCCACTAAAAGTTGGAGACTAAGGTTTTGTCAGAGCGAATTGATAATTCCAACACACAGCAAGTTAGCTGGGATCCAGACGAAGCGATTGATGCTAAGAAATCTAGTATCCGTTGATATTTACTCTACTTAATAGGGAATCTACGGATTTGTTATAATTTTTTAGGATTTTCAAGCATGGGTCCTACTAAAAGTTAGAGGCTAAGGTTTTGGCAGTGTGAATTGATAAATTCAATACACAGCAAGTTAGCTAGGATTAAAACAAAGCGATTGATGCTAAGAAATCGAGAATCCGTTGATACTTACTCAACTTTCTAGGAAATCTACGGATTTTTTTAATTTTTTAGGATTTTTAAGCATGGGTCCCACTGAAAGTTGGAGGCTAAGGTTTTGACTGAGCGAATTGATAATTCCAACACACAGCAAGTTAGCTGGGATCCAGACGAAGCGATTGATGCTAAGAAATCTAGTATCCGTTGATATTTACTCTACTTCATAGGGAATCTACGGATTTGTTATAATTTTTTAGGATTTTCAAGCATGGGTCCCACTAAAAGTTAGAGGCTAAGGTTTTGGCAGTGTGAATTGATAAATTCAATACACAGCAAGTTAGCTAGGATTCAAACAAAGCGATTGATGCTAAGAAATCGAGAATCCGTTGATACTTACTCAACTTTTTAGGAAATCTACGGATTTTTTTAATTTTTTAGCATTTTTAAGCATGGGTCCCACTAAAAGTTGGAGGCTAAGGTTTTGACTGAGCGAATTGATAATTCCAACACACAGCAAGTTAGCTGGGATCCAGACGAAGCGATTGATGCTAAGAAATCGAGAATCCGTTGATACTTACTCAACTTTCTAGGAAATCTACGATTTTTTTTAATTTTTTAGGATTTTTAAGCATGGGTCCCACTGAAAGTTGGAGGCTAAGGTTTTGACTGAGCGAATTGATAATTCCAACACACAGCAAGTTAGCTGGGATCCAGACGAAGCGATTGATGCTAAGAAATCTAGTATCCGTTGATATTTACTCTACTTTTTATGGAATCTACGGATTTGTTATATTTTTTTGGGATTTTCAAGCATGGGTCCTACTAAAAGTTGGAGGCTAAGGTTTTGTCAGAGCGAATTGGTAATTCCAACACACAGCAAGTAAGCTGGGATCCAGACGAAGCGATTGATGCTAAGAAATCTAGTATCCGTTGATATTTACTCTACTTTTTAGGAATCTACCGATTTGTTATAATTTTTTAGGATTTTCAAGCATGGGTCCGACTAAAAGTTAGAGGCTAAGGTTTTGGCAGCGTGAATTGTAAACTTCAATACACAGCAAGTTAGCTGGGATCCAAACGAGGCAGTTGATGTTAAGAAACCGAGAATCCGTTGCTATGTACATGATTTTTAGGAAATCTACGGATTTTTATTTTTTTAGGATTTTCAAGCATGGGTCCCACTAAAAGTTGGAGGCTAAGGTTTTGTCAGAGCGAATTGATAATTCCAACACACAGCAAGTTAGCTGGGATCCAGACGAAGCGATTGATGCTAAGAAATCTAGTATCCGTTGATATTTACTCTACTTTTTAAGGAATCTACGGATTTGTTATATTTTTTAGGATTTTCAAGCATGGGTCCCACTAAAAGTTAGAGGCTAAGGTTTTGGCAGCGTGAATTGATAACTACAATACACAGCAAGTTAGCTGGGATCCAAACAAAGCAGTTGATGTTAAAAAACCGAGAATCCGTTGCTATGTACTTGATTTTTGAGAAATCTACGGATATTTATAGTTTTTAGTATATTCAAGCATGGGTCCCACTAAAAGTTGGAGGCTAAGGTTTAGTCAAAGCGAATTGATAATTCCAACACACAGTAAGTTAGCTGGGATCCAGACGAAGCGATTGATGTTAAGAAATCTAGTATCCGTTGATATTTACTCTAATTTTTAGGGAATCTACAGATTTGTTATGATTTTTTAGGATTTTCAAGCATGGGTCCCACTAAAAGTTGGAGGCTAAGGTTTTGGCAGCGTGAATTGAAAACTTCAATACACAGCAAGTTAGCTGGGATCCAAACGAGGCAGTTGATGTTAAGAAACCGAGAATCCGTTGCTATGTACATGATTTTTAGGAAATCTACGGATTTTTTTTTTTTTAGGATTTTCAAGCATGGGTCCCACTAAAAGTTGGAGGCTAAGGTTTTGTCAGAGCGAATTGATAATTCCAACACACAGCAAGTTAGCTGGGATCCAGACGAAGCGATTGATGCTTAGAAATCTAGTATCCGTTGATATTTACTCTACTTTTTATGGAATCTACGGATTTGTTATATTTTTTTAGGATTTTCAAGCATGGGTCCCACTAAAAGTTGGAGGCTAAGGTTTTGTCAGAGCGAATTGATAATTCCAACACACAGCAAGTTAGCTGGGATCCAGACGATGCGATTGATGCTAAGAAATCTAGTATCCGTTGGTATTTACTCTACTTTTTATGGAATCTACGGATTTGTTATATTTTTGTTTAGGATTTTCAAGCATGGGTCCTACTAAAAGTTGGAGGCTAAGGTTTTGTCAGAGCGAATTGGTAATTCCAACACACAGCAAGTTAGCTAGGATCCAGACGAAGCGATTGATGCTTAGAAATCTAGTATCCGTTGATATTTACTCTACTTTATAAGGAATCTACCGATTTGTTATATTTTTTTAGGATTTTCAAGCATGGGTCCCACTAAAAGTTAGAGGCTAAGGTTTTGGCAGCGTGAATTGAAAACTTCAATACACAGCAAGTTAGCTGGGATCCAAACGAGGCAGTTGATGTTAAGAAACCGAGAATCCGTTGCTATGTACATGATTTTTGAGAAATCTACGGATATTTATAGTTTTTAGGATATTCAAGCATGGGTCCCACTAAAAGTTGGAGGCTAAGGTTTAGTCAAAGCGAATTGATAATTCCAACACACAGTAAGTTAGCTGGGATCCAGACGAAGCGATTGATGTTAAGAAATCTAGTATCCGTTGATATTTGCTCTACTTTTTATGGAATCTACGGATTTGTTATATTTTTTTAGGATTTTCAAGCATGGGTCCCACTAAAAGTTGGAGGCTAAGGTTTTGTCAGAGCGAATTGATAATTCCAACACACAGCAAGTTAGCTGGGATCCAGACGAAGCGATTGATGCTAAGAAATCTAGCATCCGTTGGTATTTACTCTACTTTTTATGGAATCTACGGATTTGTTATATTTTTGTTTAGGATTTTCAAGCATGGGTCCTACTAAAAGTTGGAGGCTAAGGTTTTGTCAGAGCGAATTGGTAATTCCAACACACAGCAAGTTAGCTGGGATCCAGACGAAGCGATTGATGCTAAGAAATCTAGTATCCGTTGATATTTACTCTACTTTTTATGGAATCTACGGATTTGTTATATTATTTTAGGATTTTCAAGCATGGGTCCTACTAAAAGTTGGAGGCTAAGGTTTTGTCAGAGCGAATTGGTAATTCCAACACACAGCAAGTAAGCTGGGATCCAGACGAAGCGATTGATGCTTAGAAATCTAGTATCCGTTGATATTTACTCTACTTTATAAGGAATCTACCGATTTGTTATAATTTTTTAGGATTTTCAAGCATGGGTCCCACTAAAAGTTAGAGGCTAAGGTTTTGGCAGCGTGAATTGAAAACTTCAATACACAGCAAGTTAGCTGGGATCCAAACGAGGCAGTTGATGTTAAGAAACCGAGAATCCGTTGCTATGTACATGATTTTTAGGAAATCTACGGATTTTTATTTTTTTTAGGATTTTCAAGCATGGGTCCCACTAAAAGTTGGAGGCTAAGGTTTTGTCAGAGCGAATTGGTAATTCCAACACACAGCAAGTTAGCTGGGATCCAGACGAAGCGATTGATGCTAAGAAATCTAGTATCCGTTGATATTTACTCTAATTTTTAGAGAATCTACGGATTTGTTATAATTTTTTAGGATTTTCAAGCATGGGTCCCACTAAAAGTTAGAGGCTAAGGTTTTGGCAGTGTGAATTGATTAATCCATTACACTGCAAGTTAGCTAGGATCCAAACGAAGCGATTGATGCTAAGAAATCGAGAATCCGTTGATATCTACTCAACTTTTTAGGAAATCTACGGATTTTTATAATTTGTTAGGATTTTCAAGCATGGGTCCCACTAAAAGTTACAGGCTAAGGTTTTGGCAGTGTGAATTGATAAATTCAATACACAGCAACCCTTTTCACCTTTTTAATTATCATTCGATCTTAGTGTGGGGAGGCTCTTCGTCATCTAGCTAGGATTCAAACAAAGCGATTGATGCTAAGAAACCGAGAATCCGTTGATATTTACTCAACTTTCTAGGAAATCTACGGATTTTTTTATTTTTTTAGGATTTTCAAGCATGGGTCCCACTAAAAGTTGGAGGCTAAGGTTTTTTTTTTTTTTTTGAGGCACTCTGTGCTTGTGGCCACTACTGTGCCGGACTCAGTTGACCTGTAGCTTCTTTACCGATACAGATCTATTTTCAACTTATCTATATTTACATCTACTTTCACTCTCTTCTACTCTTCTACTCTCACACCGAGCAGGTAGGAGAGAGCTCTGCTGTTAGTGAGGCTAGCTGCCTGCGAAGAGGGTCAGTTTGTCTCAGTCACCATCTGGTACTGACGGAGGATGGATGTGCTCTCCAAAGCACGGTCCTCCGTGAGGCGTCTTCTGGTGGCTGGACGGGTTTTTTGTGGAGGGGCTGGGAATCGAATCCATGACCTTCCGCTTATGAAGCGAAAGCGTAACGTCAAGGCTACAGACCCCCCTTAGGCTAAGGTTTTGACTGAGTGAATTGGTAAATTCAATACACAGCAGATTAGCTGGGATCCAAACGAAGCAGTTGATGTTAAGAAACCGAGAATCCGTTGCTATGTACTTGATTTTTAGGAAATCTACGGATTTTTATTTTTTTTTAGGATTTTCAAGCATGGGTCCCACTAAAAGTTGGAGGCTAAGGTTTTGTCAGAGCGAATTGATAATTCGAACACACAGCAAGTTAGCTGGGATCCAGACGAAGCGATTGATGCTAAGAAATCTAGTATCCGTTGATATTTACTCTACTTTTTATGGAATCTACGGATTTGTTATATTTTTTAGGGTTTTCAAGCATGGGTCCCACTAAAAGTTGGAGGCTAAGGTTTTGTCAGAGCGAATTGATAATTCCAACACACAGCAAGTTAGCTGGGATTCAGACGAAGCGATTGTTGCTTAGAAATCTAGTATCCGTTGATATTTACTCTACTTTTTAAGGAATCTACGGACTTGTTATAATTTTTTAGGATTTCCAAGCATGGGTCCCACTTAAAGTTGGAGGCTAAGGTTTTGTCAGAGCGAATTGATAATTCCAACACACAGCAAGTTAGCTGGGATCAAGAAGAAGCGATTGCTGTTAAGAAACCGAGAATCCGTTGCTATGTACCTGATTTTTAGGAAATCTACGGATTTTTATAGTTTTTAGGATATTCAAGCATGGGTCCCACTAAAAGTTGGAGGCTAAGGTTTAGTCAAAGCGAATTGATAATTCCAACACACAGTAAGTTAGCTGGGATCCAGACGAAGCGATTGATGCTTAGAAATCTAGTATCCGTTGATATTTACTCTAATTTTTAGGGAATCTACAGATTTGTTATGATTTTTTAGGATTTTCAAGCATGGGTCCCACTAAAAGTTGGAGGCTAAGGTTTTGGCAGTGTGAATTGATTAATCCATTACACAGCAAGTTCGCTAGGATCCAAACGAAGCGATTGATGCTTAGAAATCGAGAATCCGTTGATATCTACTCAACTTTTTAGGAAATCTACGGATTTGTTATAATATTTTAGGATTTTCAAGCATGGGTCCCACTAAAAGTTGGAGGCTAAGGTTTTGACAGAGCGAATTGATAATTCCAACACACAGCAAGTTAGCTGGGATTTAAACGAAGCAATTGATGTTAAAAAATCGAGAATCCGTTGATATCTACTCAACTTTTAGGAAATCTACGGATTTTTATAATTTTTTAGGATTTTCAAGCATGGGTCCCACTAAAAGTTGGAGGCTAAGATTTTGTCAGAGCGAATTGATAATTCCAACACACTGCAAGTTAGCTGGGATTCAGACAAAGCGATTGATGCTAAGAAATCTAGTATCCGTTGATATTTACTCTACTTAATAGGGAATCTACGGATTTTCAAGCATGGGTCCCACTAAAAGTTAGAGGCTAAGGTTTTGGCAGCGTGAATTACACTGCAGATTAGCTAGGATTCAAACGAAGCGATTGATGCTTAGAAATCGAGAATCCGTTGATATTTACTCAACTTTTTAGGAAGTCTACGGATTTTTATAATTTTTTAGGATTTTCAAGCATGGGTCCCACTGAAAGTTGGAGGCTAAGGTTTTGACTGAGCGAATTGGTAAATTCAATACACAGCAGATTAGCTGGGATCCAAACGAAGCAGTTGATGTTAAGAAACCGAGAATCCGTTGCTATGTACTTGATTGTTAGGAAATCTACGGATTTTTATTTTTTTTAGGATTTTCAAGCATGGGTCCCACTAAAAGTTGGAGGCTAATGTTTTGCCAGAGCGAATTGATAATTCCAACATTCAGCAAGTTAACTGAGATCCAGACGAAGCGATTTATGCTAAGAAATCTACTATCCGTTGATATTTACTCTACTTTTTAGGGAATCTACGGATTTTTATATTTTTTTTAGGATTTTCGAGCATTAGTCCCACTGAAAGTTAGAGGCTAAGGTTTCGGCAGTGCAAATTGATAATTCCAACACACAGCAAGTTAGCTGGGATCCAGTCAAAGCGATTGATGCTAAGAAATCTAGTATCCGTCCCCCTCTACTTTTTAGGGAATCTACGGATTTTTATATTTTTTTAGGATTTTCGAGCATTAGTTCCACTAAAAGTTAGAGGCTAAGGTTTTGGCAGAGTGAATTGGTAAATTCAATACACAGCAAGTTAGCTGGGATCCAGACGAAGCGATTGATGCTTAGAAATCGAGAATCCGTTGATATTTACTTAACTTTTTAGGAAATCTACGGGTTTTTATAACTTTTTAGGATTTTCAAGCATGGGTCCCACTAAAAGTTGGAGGCTAAGGTTTTGACTGAGGGAATTGCTAAATTCAATACACAGCAGATTAGCTGGGATCCAAACGAAGCAGTTGATATTAAGAAACCGAGAATCCATTACTATGTACCTGATTTTTAGGAAATCTACGGATTTTTATTTTTTTAGGATTTTCAAGCATGGGTCCCACACTAAGCATGGGTTGGAGGCTAAGGTTTTGTCAGAGCGAATTGATAATTCCAACACACAGCAAGTTAGCTGGGATCCAGACGAAGCGATTGATGCTAAGAAATCTAGTATCCGTTGATATTTACTCTACTTACTAGGGAATCTACGGATTTGTTATAATTTTTTAGGATTTTCAAGCATGGGTCCCACTAAAAGTTAGAGGCTAAGGTTTTGGCAGCGTGAATTACACTGCAGATTAGCTAGGATTCAAACGAAGCGATTTGATGCTTAGAAATCGAGAATCCGTTGATATTTACTCAACTTTTTAGGAAGTCTACGGATTTTTATAATTTTTTAGGATTTTCAAGCATGGGTCCCACTGAAAGTTGGAGGCTAAGGTTTTGACTGAGCGAATTGGTTAATTCAATACACAGCAGATTAGCTGGGATCCAAACGAAGCAGTTGATGTTAAGAAACCGAGAATCCGTTGCTATGTACTTGATTGTTAGGAAATCTACGGATTTTTATTTTTTTTAGGATTTTCAAGCATGGGTCCTACACTAAGCATGGGTTGGAGGCTAAGGTTTTGTCAGAGCGAATTGATAATTCCAACACACAGCAAGTTAGCTGGGATCCAGACGAAGCGATTGATGCTAAGAAATCTAGTATCCGTTGATATTTACTCTACTTAATAAGGAATCTACGGATTTGTTATAATTTTTTAGGATTTTCAAGCATGGGTCCCACTAAAAGTTAGAGGCTAAGGTTTTGGCAGCGTGAATTACACTGCAGATTAGCTAGGATTCAAACGAAGCGATTTGATGCTTAGAAATCGAGAATCCGTTGATATTTACTCAACTTTTTAGGAAGTCTACGGATTTTTATAATTTTTTAGGATTTTCAAGCATGGGTCCCACTAAAAGTTGGAGGCTAAGGTTTTGACTGAGCAAATTGGTTAATTCAATACACAGCAGATTAGCTGGGATCCAAACGAAGCAGTTGATGTTAAGAAACCGAGAATCCGTTGCTATGTACTTGATTGTTAGGAAATCTACGGATTTTTATTTTTTTATGATTTTCAAGCATAGGTCCCACACTAAGCATGGGTTGGAGGCTAAGGTTTTGTCAGAGCGAATTGATAATTCCAACACACAGCAAGTTAGCTGGGTATAGTATCCGTTGATATTTACTCTACTTAATAGGGAATCTACGGATTTTCAAGCATGGGTCCCACTAAAAGTTAGAGGCTAAGGTTTTGGCAGCGTGAATTACACTGCAGATAAGCTAGGATTCAAACGAAGCGATTGATGCTTAGAAATCGAGAATCCGTTGATATTTACTCAACTGTAACGTAATTGTTCTTGCTCAACACAAACAGCAGCTTATGCGCCACTTCCTCAACCGAGGAAGACTGCTGATGCTGTTATGGTCCCGGCTTTGAGACCCTCTACTCGGGCGAGTTAGTTAAATGGCTCAAGCACTACGACAAATCTTAAACCCATTCGCTGACCCAACTTACCTGATAATTCCATCCCGGTAAACCAAGAAAACTCTTCAATCTACTTTCCCAATTCACCAATTCAATTAATTATTAAAATTATAAAAAGATCACTCCAATAAGGATTTCAACCAATGCAAAAAACGTTAACGATGTGCCTTATTTTGGGACCTTTGCACGAGATAGTTTCAAATTCATTTATTGGTCCAATTATGCTCGTGCACATCGATCTACTAAACGCTACCCTAACTTCTCTTAACCTAGGTTCTTCTTTTTTAGTACTTGCCGGCACCGGTGGTCCAACGACGCGTTGATCGGGGCCCCGACAAGGTTCAACTATTGGTCATTCGCTTCGCATGCGGGATTCACTCCTACCTTGCAATGGTTCACCACGTGGTTAGGCGTCGGTTTGCAGTCGTCGATTCGCAGCTCACTCGGCACCACTTCACCCGCAGATAATTTAGCCGCTTTGCCTCAGACGGGTTAGGCAATGAACCATTCGAAAACGTGATGGAATTCGACCAGTCGATGCGTTCGAGCAGTATTGCTGGATTAGTCGTATCGCAGATGAGAGGCGAGCGGAGAAGTGGTTCTCAGGAGAGCTTATTGGCGGTAATCCGACTGCAGGCCACACCGAGGATGCAATGCACGTGGGTGGCTGAAGGTGCTTAATCCGAGCCTATACGAACACCCTACGTTGTAGGGGTTTCCTGCAACGTATTAATTTAATTGGAGCCTACTTGTTTCAGTCACATTGGCTTACCTCGAAATTTACTAGGTAAATTACAACTAGCCCTCGGTTGTTCACGTGTGTTGCCTAAGTAACATGTACTCACTAAAAGTTAAGTCGGAAATTCAAATTTAAGTACAGACTTTTACTAGGTTTCACAAAGTCTTACCAATCTGAATATTACTTGAATTTTCTAGGCACTATTTCGGTTTAGATCACACTTGGAGAACAATTTTCAAAGTTGGCTTCCATATCAACTATACTGCACTTCTGACTACAGATTAGCTATAGCTTAACGCATCCACACTGGTAGGAAATCGATACTCAAGTGAGCTATTGTTGGTTTGGCCAAGCGCCACTACTTATTGTTTTAACAGAAACTGCCTAATCCATGCAGAACAAAGAATCCCCTTTGGTTTAACATTTTAAAGCCATTTGAGAATCCGTGCATTGCAGTATGCAAAGATTAAAGGCGCAATTTAAACACCAGGCAAAGCACTCATGCGAATAGAGATTAAGAGAACGAGAGAGTGGAGCCAATTTCAAAATCATTTTACCGAACGCACTCAGTAATTTTCCTTTCGCAAAGAAGGGCGAATAGGGGTTGTTGTCCGTGCTGAGCTTTTGTCATGCATTTCGCTTTGCGATGTAAGGTTGGCGATTGAGCATATTAGTCTAGTAGAACCGATTGGATTTAAGAACAAATTGGATCATTGGTTTTTTTAATGGCTTTACATTCTCGCCTATACGAAATGAAATAAAAATTTTGAAATTATTAAAATTGCAAAATTTTTATTAATTATTATTTATTTATTCTTTATTTTAAAGCTTAATATTGTTATTTTTGAAATTTAATGATCTTATTTCGCTATCGATGAACATATGTTTACTTGAAAAATCTAATCAACAAAAAGAAAACTTCAAATATTTTGTTCTGTGTCCTTAAAAATACGTTCGAATATTAGTTACTTTCTCAATACAATCAATCCTATGCTTTGCTAATTTCCATAACATTTGCTTCCTTAATTCAATTCAATTACCATCTATAATTACCGATTCACTCCAAAAATATTTGGAAATATACTTAACACTACCAACCAACATATCAGACTAACTCCAAAAATATTTGAAAAAAAAACATATTATTCCTAGCCTAAACCACCTCAGAAAGATCTGAGAAATTTCGCAAAAGATTTAAGAAATTAACAAAACATCTTCCATTACTGCACTTTGTGTGCCTTTCAAACAAACGCTTACTTAAAGCATTCGTCTCATTCCATGAACGGGTACACCCGTCACCTAAAACTGACGAGGACATATCATCGCCAATTACAAAAAGAAAACATCGCTCTGTCAACTTAATGTCACTGTTTATTAGCAGAACACAAAAATTTTAACAGGTATGGAAATGCAAGCTGGGAAAAAATGCACGCGGAGTGGAAAATTATGGAGAAACTATGGAAGCTATGGAGAAAATTGGAGTTTCAACTGGCTACTACTATGGAAAATCGAAGGTCATCTACTTTTGTGAAGGAGTGAGGTAAAGTTGTGTAAAGAAAGTGATTTTTTTTTTAATGTGGAGCAACGCGTGACGCACTGAATTGACTCCGATGTTTTGTTGGGAAAATTAAAAACAATTTTACTACCTACGAATGATTGGATTATTGGTATCTAGGAGGAAATTGTGCCGTATGCAAGTTTGTCACTCGACTAGATCCATTGGGCATTTACTCAATGAGTGTTTTAGTGATTTTCATCAATGGTCAGAGCCGTAGTGACTCATTCATAGCTTTATCTTATGCAGCTACGAAAGGGTTCATTGTAGACATTGCTGCAACTTGATCAATGAACCGTATACTGACTGAGGAAACTCAAAGGACTTCTCAAGTCATGTTAAACCGATACACCACAAAGTGTATTTTGAATTGGTTTATGGTTATTCCATTAGTGTATGCATTCTTCGGTGGGAATGCAGTCATAGCTGAAGTTTATTTCTTTTACGAATTTTTTAGAAATGAGCCGTGGAAAGTACCTGAAATCCTACGACCCTGCATGTCTGTGAGGATATAGGTATTAGTACCGATTTTTTCTGAAACTAGTGCTTTGGAGAACCTGCTACCAAACTTGCCAACGAAATTCTTCGCTTTATCAGAGAGATGTACATTCTTTTTGTAGACGACGTCTCCTTTCTGGAAGTCATGACGGCGATTGGCTCGTAAATTGTATGGCCTTGAATACTTTTCGTAAGCCTTGTGCAAATTACTTCTTACAATCTCGTAAAGCCGTTGGGTTTCGTCATCTAGTTCCTTTCTATCTCGTCTGCTCTCGGGTATTAGATGTCGCAGGTTATCATATTCCTGACCATCACTAACCATGTTACGGCCGAAATTAATAAAATAGGGTGAAAACCCTGTGCTGTCATGAACGTTAGTGCGTATAGCCATAGCAATGGTATTAATCGATTCGTCCCAGTCTCGGTGGTTGATCTTTTTACTTAGCGTACAACGAATTGCTGTTACAATAACGCGATTTACACGCTCTGCTGGATTCGGACTGGGATGATACACAGCTGAATTCCAGTGATTAACTCCATATTTAAGTAGGAGTTTCCGAAACAGCTCCGATTTGAAAACCTGCGCGTTATCAGAGATGCAAACAGATGGAGCTCCGAAAAGGGTAAAGACCATCGTTTCTAGAAAGGCACATACGGCAGGCGCCGTGGCGTTCTTCATACATTGTATAAGCACAAACTTGGAGAAGAAATCGCACACCACGAGAAGCCAAACATTTCCTTTCTTAGATCGGGGGTAAGGCCCCAAGAAATCTATAGAAATCATTTCCCATGGTCTAGCACACTGTTTGGGTTTTCCGCAAAGTGGCCTAGTATTGATGTTTGGAGTTTTAGACTCTTTGCAAACTTCACATGAAGAGCAAAATTGTTTAACATCACTGCTCATCCTGGGCCAGTACCATTTTTCACGTATTTTCGTTAGAGTTTTTAAATAGCCTAAGTGAGCTTCGCGATGTACTTCCTCGATAACTTTTGACCGATCTGCTTTCGGGACGAGCATCTTCCAACGAAAAGTCACATCTTCAGGGATGGTTGAGTTGGAGATATACTTAAAGACATTTCCGTCCACTATTTTAAAATCCTTAAACCGCTCGGGGGATTTTTCAATTTGTCTCTTCTTCAGATCCACTATATAAGGGTCTGGTAACTCAACTGCGATTGAGTGAATACTTCGCGAAAGTGCATCCGCGGGTACATTTTCCGACCCTTTGCGATATTTTAGATTGATGTCGTACTTAGACAACTTCAGTGCCCATCGAGCAATTCTGGGAGATTTCGACTCGATGGACATCGTCTGAAGGAATGTAAGACTCATCGCATCAGTACACACGACGAAGTGGCTTCCTTCCACGAAGTGCTTGAAGTGCTCAATAGCAAGAAGCACCGCCAAACATTCTCGCTCGGTGGCGCTATACCTTTTTTGAGTACTAGACAATTTTTTTGAAAAATAAGCTATGGGACGACGGTCACCATTCTGCTCTTGTGTCAGGACAGCACCTACTGCCAAATCCGATGAGTCTGTTTCAATGATGAACGGGGATTGGAAGTCAGCGTTCGCAAGAACTGGTGCAGTAACCAATGCATTCTTTAGCTTTTCAAAAGCTTGATTAGCTTCCTGCGTCCAAACGAAATGTTTTGCCAAAATGTAACGTAATTGTTCTTGCTCAACACAAACAGCAGCTTATGCGCCACTTCCTCAACCGAGGAAGACTGCTGATGCTGTTATGGTCCCGGCTTTGAGACCCTCTACTCGGGCGAGTTAGTTAAATGGCTCAAACACTACGACAAATCTTAAACCCATTCGCTGACCCAACTTACCTGATAATTCCATCCCGGTAAACCAAGAAAACTCTTCAATCTACTTTCCCAATTCACCAATTCAATTAATTATTAAAATTATAAAAAGATCACTCCAATAAGGATTTCAACCAATGCAAAAAACGTTAACGATGTGCCTTATTTTGGGACCTTTGCACGAGATAGTTTCAAATTCATTTATTGGTCCAATTATGTTCGTGCACATCGATCTACTAAACGCTACCCTAACTTCTCTTAACCTAGGTTCTTCTTTTTTAGTACTTGCCGGCACCGGTGGTCCAACGACGCGTTGATCGGGGCCCCGACAAGGTTCAACTATTGGTCATTCGCTTCGCATGCGGGATTCACTCCTACCTTGCAATGGTTCACCACGTGGTTAGGCGTCGGTTTGCAGTCGTCGATTCGCAGCTCACTCGGCACCACTTCACCCGCAGATAATTTAGCCGCTTTGCCTCAGACGGGTTAGGCAATGAACCATTCGAAAACGTGATGGAATTCGACCAGTCGATGCGTTCGAGCAGTATTGCTGGATTAGTCGTATCGCAGATGAGAGGCGAGCGGAGAAGTGGTTCTCAGGAGAGCTTATTGGCGGTAATCCGACTGCAGGCCACACCGAGGATGCAATGCACGTGGGTGGCTGAAGGTGCTTAATCCGAGCCTATACGAACACCCTACGTTGTAGGGGTTTCCTCGAAATTTACTAGGTAAATTACAACTAGCCCTCGGTTGTTCACGTGTGTTGCCTAAGTAACATGTACTCACAATCTGAATATTACTTGAATTTTCTAGGCACTATTTCGGTTTAGATCACACTTGGAGAACAATTTTCAAAGTTGGCTTCCATATCAACTATACTGCACTTCTGACTACAGATTAGCTATAGCTTAACGCATCCACACTGGTAGGAAATCGATACTCAAGTCAGCTATTGTTGGTTTGGCCAAGCGCCACTACTTATTGTTTTAACAGAAACTGCCTAATCCATGCAGAACAAAGAATCCCCTTTGGTGTAACATTTTAAAGCCATTTGAGAATCCGTGCATTGCAGTATGCAAAGATTAAAGGCGCAATTTAAACACCAGGCAAAGCACTCATGCGAATAGAGATTAAGAGAACGAGAGAGTGGAGCCAATTTCAAAATCATTTTACCGAACGCACTCAGTAATTTTCCTTTCGCAAAGAAGGGCGAATAGGGGTTGTTGTCCGTGCTGAGCTTTTGTCATGCATTTCGCTTTGCGATGTAAGGTTGGCGATTGAGCATATTAGTCTAGTAGAACCGATTGGATTTAAGAACAAATTGGATCATTGGTTTTTTTAATGGCTTTACATTCTCGCCTATACGAAATGAAATAAAAATTTTGAAATTAGTTAAATTTCAAAATTTTTATTAGTTCTTATTTATTTATTAATTATTTTAAAGCTTAATATTGTTATTTTTTAAATTTAATGGTCTTATTTCGCTATCGATGAACATATGTTTACTTGAAAAATCTAATCAACAAAAAGAAAACTTCAAATATTTTGTTCTGTGTCCTTAAAAATACGTTCGAATATTAGTTACTTTCTCAATACAATCAATCCTATGCTTTGCTAATTTCCATAACATTTGCTTCCTTAATTCAATTCAATTACCATCTATAATTTCCGATTCACTCCAAAAATATTTGGAAATATACTTAATACTACCAACCAACATATCAGACTAACTCCAAAAAATATTTGGAAAAAAAAACAACATAGTATTCCTAGCCTAAACCACCTCAGAAAGATCTGAGAATCTTCGCAAGTGATTTAAGAAATTAACAAAACATTTTCCATTACTGCACTTTGTGTGCCTTTCAAACAAACGCTTACTTGAAGCATTTTTTCTTATTCCATGAACGGGTATACCCGTCACCTAAAACTGACGAAGACATATCATCGCCAATTGCAAAAAGAAAACATCGCGCTGTCAACTTAATGTCACTGTTATCTGCAGAAAACAAAAATTTTAACAGGTATGGAAATGCAAGCTGGGAAAAAATGCACGCGGAGTGGAAAATTATGGAGAAACTATGGAAACTATGGAGAAAATTGGAGTTTCAACTGGCTACTACTATGGAAAATCAAAGGTCATCTACTTTTGCAAAGGAGTGAGGTAAAATTGTGTAAAGAAAGTGATTTTTTAATGTGGAGCAACGCGTGACGCACTGAATTGATTCCGATGTTTTGTTGGGAAAATTAAAAACGATTTCTACCTACGAAGGATTGGGTTATTGGTATCTAGGAGGAAATTGTGCCATATGCAAGTTTGTCACTCAACTAGATCCATTTGGCATTTACTCAATGAGTGTTTTAGTGATTTTCATCAATGGTCAGAGCCGTAGTGACTCATTCATAGCTTTATCTTATGCAGTTACGAAAGGGTTCATGGTACACATTGCTGCAATTTGATCAATGTACCGTATACTGACTGAGGAAACTCAAAGGACTTCTCAGGTCATGTTAAACCGATGCACCACAAAGTGTATTTTGAATTGGTTTATGGTTGATCCATTGGTGTATGCATTCCTCGGTAGGAATGCAGTCATAGCTGAAGTTTATTTCTTTTACGATTTTTTTAGAAATGAGCCGTGGAAAGTACCTGAAATCCTACGACCCTGCATGTCTGTGAGGATATAGGTATTAGTACCGATTTTTTTCTGAAACTAGTGCTTTGGAGAACCTGCTACCAAACTTGCCAACGAAATTCTTCGCTTTATCAGAGAGATGTACATTCATTTGTAGACGACGTCTCCTTTCTGGAAGTCATGACGGCGATTGGCTCGTAAATTGTATGGCCTTGAATACTTTTCGTAAGCCTTGTGCAAATTACTTCTCACAATCTCGTAAAGCCGTTGGGTTTCGTCATCTAGTTCCTTTCTATCTCGTCCGCTCTCGGGTATTAGATGTCGCAGGTTATCATATTCCTGACCATCACTAACCATGTTACGGCCGAAATTAATAAAATAGGGTGAAAACCCTGTGCTGTCATGAACGTTAGTGCGTATAGCCATAGCAATGGTATTAATCGATTCGTCCCAGTCTCGGTGGTTGATCTTTTTACTTAGCGTACAACGAATTGCTGTTACAATAACGCGATTTACACGCTCTGCTGGATTCGGACTGGAGTGATATACAGCTAAATTCCAGTGATTAACTCCATATTTAAGTAGGAGTTTCCGAAACAGCTCCGATTTGAAAACCTGCGCGTTATCAGAGATGCAAACAGATGGAGCTCCGAAAAGGGTAAAGACCATCTATTCTGCAAAGGATACAGAAATCGCGTTACTTTTCAGTAATAGACCTGTCGGAATCGTACTACCAAGTGAGCCTGACAGATGGCGCAAAGGACAAGACAGCCTTTCGCACCAATAAGGGACTGTTTCGTTTCGTGGTGATGCCTTTCGGGCTTACCAATGCGCCGGCAACTATGGCACGGCTAATGACAAAGGTACTAGGCCACGACCTAGAACCTTTTGTCTATGTATATTTAGATGATATAATTATCACGTCGCTTTCGTTCGAGCATCACTGCGAGCTGATAAGGAAGGTAGCCGAACGTTTACGTGCCGCAGGACTCACCATAAACCTTCAAAAGTCCAAGTTTTGCCAGAAGAAAATACGTTACCTAGGATACGTTCTTTCAGAAGATGGCTTGTCCATGGATGCATCAAAAATTCAGCCTATCCTCGACTACGCGCAACCCAAAACTGTAAAGGACGTGAGACGACTGCTGGGTCTTGGAGCGTTCTATCAGAAATTCATTAAGAATTATTCGGATCTCGTAACGCCTATTTCAGACTTGCTGAAAGGAAAACGAAAACATTTCGTTTGGACGCAGGAAGCTAATCAAGCTTTTGAAAAGCTAAAGAATGCATTGGTTCAGCACCTACTGCCAAATCCGATGAGTCTGTTACAATGATGAACGGGGATTGGAAGTCAGCGTTCGCAAGAACTGGTGCAGTAACCAATGCATTCTTTAGCTTTTCAAAAGCTTGATTAGCTTCCTGCGTCCAAACGAAATGTTTTCGTTTTCCTTTCAGCAAGTCTGAAATAGGCGTTACGAGATCCGAATAATTCTTAATGAATTTCTGATAGAACGCTCCAAGACCCAGCAGTCGTCTCACGTCCTTTACAGTTTTGGGTTGCGCGTAGTCGAGGATAGGCTGAATTTTTGATGCATCCCTGGACAAGCCATCTTCTGAAAGAACGTATCCTAGGTAACGTATTTTCTTCTGGCAAAACTTGGACTTTTGAAGGTTTATGGTGAGTCCTGCGGCACGTAAACGTTCGGCTACCTTCCTTATCAGCTCGCAGTGATGCTCGAACGAAAGCGACGTGATAATTATATCATCTAAATATACATAGACAAAAGGTTCTAGGTCGTGGCCTAGTACCTTTGTCATTAGCCGTGCCATAGTTGCCGGCGCATTGGTAAGCCCGAAAGGCATCACCACGAAACGAAACAGTCCCTTATTGGTGCGAAAGGCTGTCTTGTCCTTTGCGCCATCTGTCAGGCTCACTTGGTAGTACGATTCCGACAGGTCTATTACTGAAAAGTAACGCGATTTCTGTATCCTTTGCAGAATACCCATCATGTTGGGGAATGGAAAATCGTCCCTTTTCGTGCACGAGTTCAGCCTTCTTGAATCGAGACAGATTCTCCATTTTCCATTCGACTTCTTGATTGGTAGTAGTGGATTCAAGAACTCAATTGGGCCTGAGCATTCCTCCACTACTCCAAGCTTTTGCATACGCTCCACTTCCTCGTCGATTACCTTTTCGACAATCGGAGACCATTTATACATGGGTAGTCTACGGGGTCTGGTACCTGGTAACAGATCTATTGAATGTTCCAAGATGGCTGTGCGACCTAGACTGCCTTCAACCGTAGCGGGTGGATTCGTCACTGCCTCAAACAAAGCATGGCGTTGTTTTTCAGTTAGATAATGCTCCGTATCGATATCCCAAGGAGATTTAATGATTGTTGAAGGTATCTCTATCGTAGGCATCTCCAAACTCTCATCTATCTCCGAAGGTCCGACAGACAAGTCTTGATCAGCGGATTCAATTTGAAAACATACAGTTTGCTCGTCATCTGAGAAGAAATCTTCTGCTATCATGAGCGGTACTTCATGTCTATCGAAAGTTGGGTTCTGTTCTTGGGCTGAACTGGTGTTTTCTGGAATTCCAGGTGCCATCAGTTTAAAATCGAATGTGTTCAAGAAATCTATACCTAATATCAAAGGTTTTGAGATCTCAGGAACTACTATTGTTGGAACTACACATGTTCTTGTTCCGTATGTGTAAGGGATATTCACGTATCCAAGGCAGGTGTACCCCGTGTTATCGGCGGTTTTAATGCGAATATTGCATTTTAGGATTTTCAAACCTAATTTTTCAATTAGATTGACCGAATTGATTATTGTAACTCCTGCTCCAGTGTCAGCCAATCCTATTATTTCCTCATCTAAAATTTTGACTCGTAGATGTGGACATCGTCTGAAGCAGGTGTTAATATTATAACTGTGACAGAAGTATTCGAACGAACGAGGGGGAACAGTATCATCGGCGTTCTCAGGCGATTTGTTCCCGTGAATCCCTGGATCTACTCGTTTTTTGATTCCTCGGGTGATGAGTCTCGAGGTCTCAAATTATGATTCTCTGGACAGCGATACGCGGTAGTGTCCTGTGTTCCGCATATATGGCAGAAAATTCCTTTTTTACGATCACAATCGCGCCACATGTGTCCACTCTTGCGGCAGTTCCAGCAAAGTAATTGATTACTTTCCTTCCCAAGTTTTGGTTTAGATGTTGGACCGCTTGAACTGTTTTTCTTGTAATTTTTTTGTTGCAGAGCTAGTACAAAGGCCTCTTCATCGTCTCCTGATTCTCTGTCCAATTCGTCATCATATCCTATGGCATTCACCGCCGGTTTTAATCCAGATCTCGGAGTGTACAAATTAGCCTCTAAGGCATCGAACCTGTAACACAATTGTGCCAGATGTGCAATAGAGTTTACGGGTTCTAAGGCCAACCTGCGCTTATAGGAGAGCTTCATATTCTCCACTATAATGTCGAACTTTTCCTCATTAGTCATTTTGCGCGTCATCCTTTGCGACATAGCCTCTAAATCAGTCAAATAGGCACTGAACAACTCATTAGGCCTCTGTCTCCGGTTCCTCATTTCTTCTCGAATAAACCGGTCCCTATTTGGGTTGTCATACCTCATTTTGAGATATACTAGGAGCATATCCCAAGTTGCTAGTTGACTTTCGTAAGCCGTGAACCATACATAAGCGTCATCTTTAAAAAGCAGATGAGCATGCATTCGAAGCTCGTCCGGCGTTACTTGGTATGAACGGCTGAGAATTTCAACCTGTCGCAAAAAATCGACCACTGGGACTGGATTAGAATCCCCGGAAAACTTTGGCCACTTCTCGATAATATTACATGTCTGGTGTGGCAATCTTCGACGTGACCCAGAATTTGACCATCCACCACCTAACTGGTCATTAGGACCCCACCGGTTCGTCTGAGGATAGAGTGGCTCGACTCCATTGTTGAACGGAGATATTAAAGGTGGTGCAGTTTGCGGTTGACTCAACCCTACGCCTGACACAAAATATCTACTATTCATTCCAGCATCACCACTCGAAGGATTTCTCCCTGGCTGTTGTATTTGTGGATCCAAATTACCTTCCTGACGTTGGTCGATTTCCCTTGATATCTGGGAAACTTCCGGATCATGGATCCCAACATTGGCAATTCGATCGACCAAGGTATCCACAATCGGATGGTTCATTCCAGGGTAACGGCGTTCTGGAACGAAAACCTGATTGAGGTATGCCTTGATATACCCTTCAATCTCCGATTTATGCACAAACTCATCCATCTCTCTTTTCCCGTTGGCCGGATTCCACATCGGTTGTGATGGATTCGATGCACTAGGCAACACTTTCGCTTCACTGGCAGTTGTAGCTCTGGGATTGCCAACTGTTTTCTGCAATCCCAACATGCTATTCGGAATGTTGCTTCTATGTTCTGGAGTCTCCCACATACAATCTAGGCGAAGTGGCGAAAACGGAGTCCGAAACTCGTTGGTACCGCCTGGCATACCAACTTTCACTCCGTCTGCAGGGACCTCCAACGGTAGACCAACGCCGAATTCATTCACTTTACCGCGCACTACAGCTGGACGTACACCCTCGATTACATCGCCCAGACCAACATCTCTTTGACCCTCATCAATTCGAGATTGCTTAGGAAGCGCTCCTGTCAACGATTCCTTATTGGTCCGATCTTTAGGAGTTCCTTGAGGACAGGCTAGAGTACGCTTATCGTCGGAAAAACTGATCAATTCCTCCGCATCTTGAGGAAAAGAAATATTGGACAATCGGTTCTTCACGGGAGTCTCGATCAAAATAACCTCGGTATCCATATCCGGTTTTTCCGTGGCTTTTTGAGAGGCAGGTGAACCCTTGGATTGGACCCCACTGGCGGTAGCTCCCATGGCCTCGGGTTGGGGAGTCGCCAATCGCATAACAGGAACCTGATCAGCTGCGGTTCGAAGGTCAATGTTATAGTACTTTCGAACCATTCGAACGATGACGTCAAGCAACTCTTGTTGATTGCGTCTCTGGCCATCGGTCTCCGGAACATACCGTCGCACTCTTTTATGATAATTAACAAGTCGCGAAAAACACTTCAAATCATCGGTTTCTAACTGAGCTTCAATTTCTTTCAACTTTATGGGGACAACTACAAAGTCACCGAGCAAAGAATACTCAGTACCTAATACAGCGTCTCCATCTTCTGGTTGACGTAAGGCCAATCGTAAGGACCTATAACGAGTTTCCAGTGGACCCTCTAATGGATATCCACGAATCGTCAACTCATAGTCAACCTCATCCTCCTCCAAATCCTTCGCGTAAATTCGGTAGGTTTCCATCATAATTATTAGTAATAAAAAAATAATAATAGAAGAATTCTGAGAATTTCAAATAATTTTTCAAAAATCAAAACTAAAACTAATTTATTTCAGACCCAGAACAAAATATATGTACATTTAAACCTAATTCTTATAGCTATTTTTTTTTTGAATCTCAACCAAAACTCAACAAAACTTAACCAAAATAAAATTTGCAATCCAATTTGTTTCTAAATTTGTTTCTAAACTTTCAGATCGTGGGCCCCACGTTGGGCGCCAAAATGTAACGTAATTGTTCTTGCTCAACACAAACAGCAGCTTATGCGCCACTTCCTCAACCGAGGAAGACTGCTGATGCTGTTATGGTCCCGGCTTTGAGACCCTCTACTCGGGCGAGTTAGTTAAATGGCTCAAACACTACGACAAATCTTAAACCCATTCGCTGACCCAACTTACCTGATAATTCCATCCTGGTAAACCAATAAAACTCTTCAATCTACTTTCCCAATTCACCAATTCAATTAATTATTAAAATTATAAAAAGATCACTCCAATAAGGATTTCAACCAATGCAAAAAACGTTAACGATGTGCCTTATTTTGGGACCTTTGCACGAGATAGTTTCAAATTCATTTATTGGTCCAATTATGTTCGTGCACATCGATCTACTAAACGCTACCCTAACTTCTCTTAACCTAGGTTCTTCTTTTTTAGTACTTGCCGGCACCGGTGGTCCAACGACGCGTTGATCGGGGCCCCGACAAGGTTCAACTATTGGTCATTCGCTTCGCATGCGGGATTCACTCCTACCATGCAATGGTTCACCACGTGGTTAGGCGTCGGTTTGCAGTCGTCGATTCGCAGCTCACTCGGCACCACTTCACCCGCAGATAATTTAGCCGCTTTGCCTCAGACGGGTTAGGCAATGAACCATTCGAAAACGTGATGGAATTCGACCAGTCGATGCGTTCGAGCAGTATTGCTGGATTAGTCGTATCGCAGATGAGAGGCGAGCGGAGAAGTGGTTCTCAGGAGAGCTTATTGGCGGTAATCCGACTGCAGGCCACACCGAGGATGCAATGCACGTGGGTGGCTGAAGGTGCTTAATCCGAGCCTATACGAACACCCTACGTTGTAGGGGTTTCCTGCAACGTATTAATTTAATTGGAGCCTACTTGTTTCAGTCACATTGGCTTACCTCGAAATTTACTAGGTAAATTACAACTAGCCCTCGGTTGTTCACGTGTGTTGCCTAAGTAACATGTACTCACTAAAAGTTAAGTCGGAAATTCAAATTTAAGTACAGACTTTTACTAGGTTTCACAAAGTCCTACCAATCTGAATATTACTTGAATTTTCTAGGCACTATTTCGGTTTAGATCACACTTGGAGAACAATTTTCAAAGTTGGCTTCCATATCAACTATACTGCACTTCTGACTACAGATTAGCTATAGCTTAACGCATCCACACTGGTAGGAAATCGATACTCATGTGAGCTATTGTTGGTTTGGCCAAGCGCCACTACTTATTGTTTTAACAGAAACTGCCTAATCCATGCAGAACAAAGAATCCCCTTTGGTTTAACATTTTAAAGCCATTTGAGAATCCGTGCATTGCAGTATGCAAAGATTAAAGGCGCAATTTAAACACCAGGCAAAGCACTCATGCGAATAGAGATTAAGAGAACGAGAGAGTGGAGCCAATTTCAAAATCATTTTACCGAACGCACTCAGTAATTTTCCTTTCGCAAAGAAGGGCGAATAGGGGTTGTTGTCCGTGCTGAGCTTTTGTCATGCATTTCGCTTTGCGATGTAAGGTTGGCGATTGAGCATATTAGTCTAGTAGAACCGATTGGATTTAAGAACAAATTGGATCATTGGTTTTTTTAATGGCTTTACACAACTTTTTAGGAAGTCTACGGATTTTTATATTTTTTTAGGATTTTCAAGCATGGGTCCCACTGAAAGTTGGAGGCTAAGGTTTTGACTGAGCGAATTGGTAAATTCAATACACAGCAGATTAGCTGGGATCCAAACGAAGCAGTTGATGTTAAGAAACCGAGAATCCGTTGCTATGTACTTGATTGTTAGGAAATCTACGGATTTTTATTTTTTTTAGGATTTTCAAGCATGGGTCCCACTAAAAGTTGGAGGCTAATGTTTTGTCAGAGCGAATTGATAATTCCAACATTCAGCAAGTTAGCTGGGATCCAGACGAAGCGATTGATGCTAAGAAATCGAGAATCCGTTGATATTTACTCAACTGTTTAGGAAATCTACGGATTTGTTATAATTTTTTAGGATTTTCAAGCATGGGTTCCACTAAAAGTTAGAGGCTAAGGTTTTGGCAGCGTGATTTGATAAATTCCACACACAGCAAGTTAGCTGGGATCCAGACGAAGCAATTGATGCTAAGAAATCTAGTATCCGTTGATATTTACTCAACTTTTTAGGAAATCTACGGATTTTTATAATTTTTTAGGATTTTCAAGCATGGGTCCCACTAAAAGTTGGAGGCTAAGGTTTTGCCAGAGCGAATTGATAATTCCAACACACAGCAAGTAAGCTGGGATTCAGACGAAGCGATTGCTGTTAAGAAACCGAGAATCCGTTGCTATGTACTTGATTGTTAGGAAATCTACGGATTTTTTTTTTAGAATTTTCAAGCATGGGTCCCACTAAAAGTTGGAGGCTAAGGTTTTGTCAGAGCGAATTGATAATTCCAACACACAGCAAGTTAGCTGGGATCAAGAAGAAGCGATTGCTGTTAAGAAACCGAGAATCCGATGCTATGTACCTGATTTTTAGGAAGTCTACGGATTTTTATATTTTTTTAGGATTTTCAAGCATGGGTCCCACTAAAAGTTGGAGGCTAAGGTTTTGTCAGCGTGAATTACACTGCAGATTAGCTAGGATTCAAACGAAGCGATTGATGCTTAGAAATCGAGAATCCGTTGATATTTACTCAACTTTTTAGGAAGTCTACGGATTTTTATAATTTTTTAGGATTATCAAGCATGGGTCCCACTAAAAGTTGGAGGCTAAGGTTTTGACTGAGCAAATTGGTTAATTCAATACACAGCAGATTAGCTGGGATCCAAACGAAGCAGTTGATGTTAAGAAACCGAGAATCCGTTGCTATGTACTTGATTGTTAGGAAATCTACGGATTTTTATTTTTTTTAGGATTTTCAAGCATGGGTCCCACACTAAGCATGGGTTGGAGGCTAAGGTTTTGTCAGAGCGAATTGATAATTCCAACACACAGCAAGTTAGCTGGGTATAGTATCCGTTGATATTTACTCTACTTAATAGGGAATCTACGGATTTTCAAGCATGGGTCCCACTAAAAGTTAGAGGCTAAGGTTTTGGCAGCGTGAATTACACTGCAGATTAGCTAGGATTCAAACGAAGCGATTGATGCTTAGAAATCGAGAATCCGTTGATATTTACTCAACTTTTTAGGAAGTCTACGGATTTTTATATTTTTTTAGGATTTTCAAGCATGGGTCCCACTGAAAGTTGGAGGCTAAGGTTTTGACTGAGCGAATTGGTAAATTCAATACACAGCAGATTAGCTGGGATCCAAACGAAGCAGTTGATGTTAAGAAACCGAGAATCCGTTGCTATGTACTTGATTGTTAGGAAATCTACGGATTTTTATTTTTTTTAGGATTTTCAAGCATGGGTCCCACACTAAGCATGGGTTGGAGGCTAAGGTTTTGTCAGAGCGAATTGATAATTCCAACACACAGCAAGTTAGCTGGGTATAGTATCCGTTGATATTTACTCTACTTAATAGGGAATCTACGGATTTTCAAGCATGGGTCCCACTAAAAGTTAGAGGCTAAGGTTTTGGCAGCGTGAATTACACTGCAGATTAGCTAGGATTCAAACGAAGCGATTGATGCTTAGAAATCGAGAATCCGTTGATATTTACTCAACTTTTTAGGAAGTCTACGGATTTTTATTTTTTTTAGAATTTTCAAGCATGGGTCCCACTAAAAGTTGGAGGCTAATGTTTTGTCGGAGCGAATTGATAATTCCAACATTCAGCAAGTTAGCTGGGATCCAGACGAAGCGATTGATGCTAAGAAATCTAGTATCCGTTGATATTTACTCTACTTTCTATTAAATCTATGGATTTGTTATAATTTTTTAGGATTTTATAGCATGGGTCCCACTGAAAGTTAGAGGCTAAGGTTTCGGCAGTGCAAATTGATAATTCCAACACACAGCAAGTTAGCTGGGATCCAGACGAAGCGATTGATGCTAAGAAATCTAGTATCCGTTGATATTTACTCAACTTTTTAGGAAATCTACGGATTTTTATAATATTTTAGGATTTTCAAGCATGGGTCCCACTAAAAGTTGGAGGCTAAGGTTTTGCCAGAGCGAATTGATAATTCCAACACACAGCAAGTTAGCTGGGATTCAGACGAAGCGATTGATGCTAAGAAATCTAGTATCCGTTGATATTTACTCAACTTTTTAGGAAATCTACGGATTTTTATAATTTTTTAGGATTTTCAAGCATGGGTCCCACTAAAAGTTAGAGGCTAAGGTTTTGGCAGCGTGAATTGATAAATTCAATACACAGCAAGTGAGCTAGGATCCAAACGAAGCGATTGATGCTTAGAAATCGAGAATCCGTTGATATTTACTCAACTTTTTAGGAAATCTACGGATTTTTTTTAATTTTTTAGGATTTTCAAGCATGGGTCCCACTAAAAGTTGGAGGCTAAGGTTTTGATTGAGCGAATTGGTAAATCCAATACACAGCAGATTAGCTGGAATTTATATGAAGCAGTTGATGTTAAGAAACCGAGAATCCGATGCTATGTACTTGATTGTTAGGAAATCTACGGATTTTTTTTTTTTTTTAGGATTTTCAAGCATGGGTCCCACTGAAAGTTAGAGGCTAAGGTTTCGGCAGTGCAAATTGATTATTCCAACACATAGCAAGTTAGCTGGGATCCAGACGAAGCGATTGATGCTAAGAAATCTAGTATCCGTTGATATTTACTCTACTTTTTAGGGAATCTACGGATTTGTTATAATTTTTAAGGATTTCCAAGCATGGGTCCCACTTAAAGTTAGAGGCTAAGGTTTCGGCAGTGCAAATTGATAATTCCAACACACAGCAAGTTAGCTGGGATCCAGACGAAGCGATTGATGCTAAGAAATCTAGTATCCGTTGATATTTACTCAACTTTTTAGGAAATCTACGGATTTTTATATTTTTTTAGGATTTTCGAGCATTAGTCCCACTAAAAGTTAGAGGCTAAGGTTTTGGCAGAGTGAATTGGTAAATCCAATACACAGCAAGTTAGCTGGGATCCAGACGAAGCGATTGATGCTTAGAAATCGAGAATCCGTTGATATTTACTCTACTTTTTAGGAAATCTACGGGTTTTTATAACTTTTTAGGATTTTCAAGCATGGGTCCCACTGAAAGTTGGAGGCTAAGGTTTTAACTGAGCGAATTGGTGAATTCAATACACAGCAGATTAGCTGGGATCCAAACGAAGCAGTTGATGTTAAGAAACCGAGAATCCATTTCTATGTATTTGATTTTTAGGAAATCTACGGATTTTTTTATTTTTTTAGGATTTTCAAGCATGGGTCCCACTAAAAGTTGGAGGATAAGGTTTTGTCAGAGCGTATTGATAATTCCAACACACAGCAAGTTAGTTGGGATCCAGACGAAGCGATTGATGCTAAGAAATCTAGTATCCGTTGATATTTACTCTACTTTTTAGGGTATCTACGGATTTGTTATAATTTTTAGGATTTTCAAGCACTGTTCCCACAAAAAGTTAGAGGCTAAGGTTTTGGCAGAGTGAATTGATAAATCCAATACACAGCTAGTTTGCTGGGATCCAGACGAAGCGATTGATGCTTAGAAATCGAGAATACGTTGATATTTACTCAATTTTTTAGGAAATCTACGGGTTCTTATATTTTTTTAGGATTTTCAAGCATGGGTTCCACTGAAAGTTAGAGGCTAAGGTTTTGGCAGTGTGAATTGATAAATTCAATACACAGCAAGTTAGCTAGGATTCAAACGAAGCGATTGATGCTAAGAAATCGAGAATCCGTTGATATTTACTCTACTTTTTAGGGAATCTACGGATTTTTTATTTTTTAGGATTTTCAAGCATGGGTCCCACTAAAAGCTGGAGGCTAAGGTTTTGCCAGAGCGAATTGATAATTCCAACACACAGCAAGTTAGCTGGGATCCAGACGAAGCGATTGATGCTAAGAAATCTAGTATCCGTTGATATTTACTCTACTTTTTAGGGAATCTACGGATTTGTTATAATTTTTAGGATTTTCAAGCATGGGTCCCACTGAAAGTTAGAGGCTAAGGTTTCGGCAGTGCAAATTGATAATTCCAACACACATCAAGTTAGCTGGGATCCAGACGAAGCGATTGATGCTAAGAAATCTAGTATCCGTTGATATTTACTCTACTTTTTGGGGAATCTACGGATTTTTATATCTTTTTAGGATTTTCGAGCATTAGTCCCACTAAAAGTTAGAGGCTAAGGTTTTGGCAGAGTGAATTGGTAAATCCAATACACAGCAAGTTAGTTGGGATCCAGACGAAGCGATTGATGCTAAGAAATCTAGTATCCGTTGATATTTACTCTACTTTTTGGGGAATCTACGGATTTTTATATTTTTTTAGGATATTCGAGCATTAGTCCCACTAAAAGGTAGAGGCTAAGGTTTTGGCAGAGTGAATTGGTAAATCCAATACACAGCAAGTTAGCTGGGATCCAGACGAAGCGATTGATGCTTAGAAATCGAGAATCCGTTGATATTTACTCAATTTTTTAGGAAATCTACGGGTTCTTATATTTTTTTTAGGACTTTCAAGCATGGGTTCCACTGAAATTTAGAGGATAAGGTTTTGGCAGCGTGAATTGATAAATTTAATACACAGCAAGTTAGCTTAGTTCAAACGAAGCGATTGTTGCTTAGAAATCGAGAATCCGTTGATATTTACTCTACTTTTTAGGGAATCTACGGATTTTTTATTTTTTTAGGATTTTCAAGCATGGGTCCCACTAAAAGTTTGAGGCTAAAGTTTTGACTGAGCGAATTGGTAAATCCAATACACAGCAGATTATCTGGGATTCAAACGAAGCAGTTGATGTTAAGAAACTGAGAATCCGTTGCTATGTACTTGATTTTCAGGAAATCTACGGATTTTTTTTTTTAGGATTTTCAAGCATGGGTCCCATTAAAAGTTGGAGGCTAAGGTTTTGTCACAGCGAATTGATAATTCCAACACACAGCAAGTTAGCTGGGATCCAGACGAAGCGATTGCTGCTAAGAAATCTAGTATCCGTTGATATTTACTCAACTTTTTGGGGAATCTACGGATTTTTATAATTTTTTAGGATTTTCAAGCATTGATCCCACTAAAAGTTAGAGGCTATGGTTTTGGCAGAGTGAATTGGTAAATCCAATACACAGCAAGTTAGCTGGGATCCAGGCAAAGCGATTGATGCATAGAAATCGAGAATCCGTTGATGTTTACTCAACTTTTTAGGAAATCTACGGGTTTTTATAATTTTTTAGGATTTTCAAGCATGGGTCCCACTAAAAGTTGGAGGCTAAGATTTTGTCAGAGCTAATTGATAATTCCAACACACAGCAAGTTAGCTGGGATCCAGGCGAAGCGATTGATGCTAAGAAATCTAGTATCATATATATAAAATCCCAGAGTTGTCTGTCTGTCAGTAACGCTTTGAAATTATTAATTGAAATGTTTCACTGAGCACTACAACAGTAATTTAAGAGCACTACGACAGTCAATTTTGTTGTTAGATCATTACAATTGCAAATTGTGGAGCACTACAACAGCTATTTGACAGAATATTCTAGAGCTATCTGGAACATTGTTCTTTCTGATTTGTAAAATAGTTTCGAATTTTTCATCATTTCGAGAACAAACAATGTTTACAATGCTGGTTCCCTGAAATGGCTTTACAAAGCATTCCTGTTAAGTTAGCTGGGATCCAGACGAAGCGATTGATGCTAAGAAATCTAGTATCATATATATAAAATCCCAGAGTTGTCTGTCTGTCAGTAACGCTTTGAAATTATTAATTGAAATGTTTCACTGAGCACTACAACAGTAATTTAAGAGCACTACGACAGTCAATTTTGTTGTTAGATCATTACAATTGCAAATTGTGGAGCACTACAACAGCTATTTGACAGAATATTCTAGAGCTATCTGGAACATTGTTCTTTCTGATTTGTAAAATAGTTTCGAATTTTTCATCATTTCGAGAACAAACAATGTTTACAATGCTGGTTCCCTGAAATGGCTTTACAAAGCATTCCTGTTCCATGGTTCGATGGTCCCTTCATTAAAACTGTGATTTCGAAAGATGACAATAAATTATAGATCACTGGAACAGCTATTTAGCAGAATATTCTGTAAGATTCTGGACAAACATTTGAAAATGGGCCCAAGAGGTCTTGAGCTTTTTTTCAGAAACGTTGCTGTTGAGCCCTTTTTAGCCTGCCCACACAAACTAACACCAATATCAGAAAGATCGGTGTTAACTCTTCCTGATAGTGGTATTGGTGAGCGTGATCGAGTTGAATGGGGTTCGACAGCGTCTTGAAAAGTCAATATTTACCAATGTCGATGTGCCCTTTTGAAATGTTTGTCCAGGATTCGTCTCTCTCATTCATTGAAGCTTCTGCACGCTAACATAAAAGTACCCATGAAATGAGTTTCTTGTACCCATTTTTATGGCCAGTATGGAATTGTCAGAAAAAGGGTACTTTTCTGTGACATAAAAAATGGGTACTTTAACCTCATTGTGAAGTATCCTTCCAGCTAATATAAATGGGTAAATAGTGCACATGATAGTTTGCAAATCAACATCGCCATTTTTCAATTTCTGTTTATTTTTACCGCTCGGTGTTAGTGAAAAGTTAGTGGTTTTATCAATTGTACGATATATTCTTATGGACGAAAAGATTGTTCATACTATTTTCGACACGTAAGTAGAATCTGCGGTTACTTTACCGTAAATTGATCTATTAATAACCGGTTTTCTGGTAGTAGATTTGTGGATGACCGCATCAGCGTAGTTCATTGCCGACTGCAGCGATTTCGTGAGTGCCTGGGTTGTCTGCTAGATGATCGCATACGTGTTGGAATTCATTTTTTTAACTTTGAAATAAATGTGCGTTGTATTTTATTTCGCCCTGTTTTGTTGTTGGTCTTTATTATATATGGAACTTTTTTTTAATCCAAAACCATTGCCATAACCTCAAACTGCACAATCGCTCACAAAATAATGGGGTTTTATTACCCTTTTTCATTCTAGAGACCAAGAGTGAAAAATACCCATTATTTGAAGTTCAAAGCGAATACTCTTAAATGAGTAAATCGACTTTACTCTTTTAATGAGTTAAACCACTTTTCTTGGAAATGGGTACCATAGTACCCATTAATGGGTACATCCATGTTAGCGTGTGGAACTTTTGAAATGTTTCACAACACAAGGAACATTACAACAGCATATAAGGATGTAATATAAGATCAGAACATTACAACAGCATTACATCGACATGCTCGATGGAGTATGGGCGGAGCATAAATTTAGGCGACTTTTTGTTCATTAATATCATGCGTGACGACTGAGGGTCATGTTAATGAAATTATAACCATTATCCTCTACTTCTAACATTACATCTCTACTGGAACAGGGTCTGCTTCTCAGCCTATTGTTCATACACGATTTGTATATTTAAAAGCAGGGAGATTTATTTTTCCATGTCATCATTTTGCAGTTGAACATAGACATTATCAATCTTTGAAAGATTATATATTGATTTTCGCTCTAAAATTCCATTGGAACGTGGCTAACCACGCTGGGTAAGCTAGTTCGTTGATATTTACTCTACTTTTTAAGGAATCTACGGATTTGTTTTTTTTTTAGGATTTTCTTGCATGGGTCCCACTAAAAGTTAGAAGCTAAGGTTTTGGCAGCGTGAATTGATAAATTCAATACACAGCAAGTTAGCTGGGATCCAAACGAAGTGATTGATGTTAAGAAATCTAGTATCCGTTGATATTTACTCAACCTTTTAAGGAATTACGGATTATTTATAAATTTTACGGATTTTATAGCATGATTCCCACTGAAAGTTGGAGGCTAAGGTTTTGTCAGAGCGAATTGATAATTCCAACACACAGCAAGTTAGCTGGGATCCAGACGAAGCGATTGATGCTAAGAAATCTAGTATCCGTTGATATTATCTCTACTTTTTAGGGAATCTACGGATTTGTTATAATTTTTTAGGATTTTCAAGCATGGGTCCCACTAAAAGTTAGAGGCTAAGGTTTTGGCAGCGTGAATTGATAAATTCAATACACAGCAAGTTAGCTAGGATCCAAACGAAGCGATTGATGCTTAGAAATCGAGAATCCGTTGATATTTACTCAACTTTTTAGGAAATCTACGGATTTTTATAATTTTTTAGGATTTTCAAGCATGGTTCCCATTAAAAGTTGGAGGATACGGTTTTGACTGAACGAATTGGTAAATCCAATACACAGCAGGTTAGCTGGGATTTAAACGAAGCAGTTGATGTTAAAAAACCGAGAATCCGTTGCTATGTACTTGATTTTTAGGAAATCTACGGATTTTTATTTTTTTTAGGATTTTCAAGCATGGGTCCCACTAAAAGTTGAAGGCTAAGGTTTTGTCACAGCGAATCGATAATTCCAACACACAGCAAGTTAGCTGGGATCCAGACGAAGTGATTGATGCTAAGAAACCTAGTATCCGTTGATATTTACTCTACTTTATAGGGAATCTATGGATTTGTTATAATTTTTTAGGATTTTCAAGCATGGGTCCCACTAAAAGTCAGAGGCTAAGGTTTTGACTGAGCGAATTGGTAAATCCAATACACAGCAGATTAGATGGGATTTCAACGAAGCAGATGATGCTTAAAACCCGAGAATCCGTTGCTATGTACTTGATTTTTAGGAAATCTACGGATTTTTATTATTTTTAGGATTTTCAAGCATGGATCCCACTAAAAGTTGGAGGCTACGGTTTTGACTGAACGAATTGATAATTCCAATACACAGCAGGTTAGCTGGGATTTCAACGAAGCAGTTGATGTTAAGAAACCGAGAATCCGTTGCTATGTACTTGATTTTTAGGAAATCTACGGATTTTTATTTTTTGTAGGATTTTCAAGCATGGGTCCCACTAAAAGTTGGAGGCTAAGGTTTTGTCAAAGCGGATTGATAATTCCAACACACAGCAAGTTAGCTGGGATCCAGACGAAGCGATTGATGCTTAGAAATCGAGAATCCGTTGATATTTACTCAACTTTTTAGGAAATCTAGGGATTTTTATATTTTTTTAGGATTTTCAAGCATGGGTCCCACTAAAAGTTAGAGGCTAAGGTTTCGACTGACCGAATTGGTAAATCCAATACACATCAGATTAGCTGGGATTTAAACGAAGCAGTTGATGTTAGGAAACCGAGAATCCGTTGCTATGTACTTGATTGTTAGGGAATCTACGATTTTTTTTTTGATTTTCAAGCATGGGTCTTACTAAAAGTTGGAAGCTAAGGTTTTGTCAGAGCGGATTGATAATTCCAACAAACAGCAAGTTAGCTGGGATCCAGACGAAGCGATTGATGCTAAGAAATCTAGTATCCGTTGATATTTACTCTACTTTTTAGGGAATCTACGGATTTTTATATTTTTTTAGGATTTTCAAGCATGGGTCCCACTAAAAGTTAGAGGCTAAGGTTTTGGCAGCGTGAATTGATAAATTCAATACACAGCAAGTTAGCTCGGATCTAAACGAAGCGATTGATGCTAAGAAATCTAGTATCCGTTGATATTTACTCTACTTTTTAGGAAATCTACGGATTTGTTATTATTTTTAGGATTTTCAAGCATGGGTCCCACTAAAAGTTGGAGGCTAAGGTTTTGACTGAGCGAATTGGTAAATCCAATACACAGTAGGTTAGCTGGGATTTAAACGAAGCAGTTGATGTTAAGAAACCGAGAATCCGTTGCTATGTACTTTTTTTGTTTTTTTTTTTTGTTTTAATTTACGACACTTTACACCGCTTATTGCATTCGTGACGGAATATAAAATTATTTAACAATTCTGTTCCTTTTTCTTAGACCTAGTATTATAAACTTTCCATTCCAGATCATTCGAATTTCCTTCATCTGCTCTCTCACTTTTCTGGTCACCCTTACTGCATGATCGTTTCGGTTGGTTATCCTCAATGTGATGGATTTTACTAAGGTGGCGCAGATCATTGATGCGTGCCACTAGTTCTCTCTTCCATTCTCCCGCTGCTCCTATGCAGCGCAAATAGTGACGTCACTATTTGCGCTGCATAAGGACAGCGGGAGAATGGAAGAGAGAACTAGTGGCGCGCATCAATGATCTGCGCCACCTTAGTAAAATCCATAACATTGGGTTATCCTCCTTCGTGCTGCTAGACGTTTCTGTTGACAACCGCCTTTTACATTTGACTGCGGATTCTATACCATCATCGCACAGTGCTTCCAAGGGCCTAAATTCGTGATCGAAAATGTTTTGCGCCAGAAAAGTTGGTTTTAGAGGTATGGTGTCTTCAGAGAAGTTGTTCGGGATGTTGAAGCCCTTCTTAAGAAAGAATTATTTTTGTGATGAATCCACCTAGCAGTGAGATAGATTTTCACTTTTTTGCAAAAGTGGAGATACAGCAATAGTGTCTTCGGCAAAGTTGTAGATAATTTCACTACATGAAAACTTGCTGAAGACACTTTAGCTCTATCTATTGAATTTTAAGAGATATGGGTCATTTTTTGTGAACGACCCCTTAAAACTAGTTTTTTCGTTATATCTCTTTCTGGGTATTTTTGAGATTTTTCACATGTTCTACAAAGTTGTTTTAATTGATAAAATATGCATTTCTTCAGAAGACACAAAAAATTTATCTCTTATATTTTCGGAGTTATATGATATTTTACGTTGAAAAATTGACTATTTCACCTTCCTCTAACATTTACAGGGGCAAATTGGGGCAATATTTTTAGCTTGCATATAAAAGAGTAACTTAATAGCTATCAAATCCATGGTAACTGACACGTGGCACTGCGTTCCTTGACTACAAAATATGTTCCGTAAAATGTTGAAAAATTAAAAGTATGCAGCTTTTAATACCGTGTATTTTTTAAATACGCCATCTTTCATGGGTCTGGATCATTTGGTATAAAGCCATTTGGCATAAGTTCATCTGGCATCAAGCCGTTTGTTATAAAAGACATTTGGCATAACGGTCATTTGGCACAATGGTCATTTAACATAAACACATTTATAAAGAACAGGTATATTTTGAAAGAAAGAATTTTATTCTAATTATGCGAAATGACCTTTATGATAAATGGTCATTATTTCAATTAGGGTTATGCCAAAATGACCATATGCTAAATGGTTTTAAGCCAGATGAACCGTTCCCATTTTCCATGGCTGAGTGGAAAATTATCAGGTTTTCTAGGAAATGATATATTAGGTTAGGACTGTAAAAACGTGATTTCTCAAATACTAGATATTTTTGGATGTTGTTAACGTGAAATAGTTAGTTATATTGAGTAAATATTGCACTATAACTTTTAAGACATAAATCTGGCGAAGTAGGCATCGAACAACAGTGATTTTTATTTTAGATTTGTGCATTAGTAGAAAGCATAAGTCGGCCATTGGGATGACCATCTCTAGATTCCGATATGTTTCACTATAAGCACAGTGGATAATGTAAATAATCAATTCGCCTAAGACTACATATCATCATATGAATACTTTTGTAATAATAATAGTCTTTTTATGGAGAAAGAAATTGTTGAGAGAGAGGATCAAAGAAATAATCTACATAGGCAAAAATATTGTGATGTGGATAGTCGACTGTATTATCGCACATAAATTTATAAAAAGGGTCTTATTTTAAATTTTCTTCTTCACATGCTCAAAAAGTAGTATCTAAAATCTTAAAAATACACATGTCAGCGAAATTATAGCTTGTTTATGGTAACAAATGATAGTCCGTTTGAAAGCCATTTTGTTCGTTTGTCACGCCACTTCATACATCTAGTTTTCACTGTAAATGAGAAGTATGACGTTTGATTTCAAGATATCCTATCTTAGGCAATATCATCATTAGCCAAACCGAATATATTATTGCGTAAAAGACCTGAAAATTGTCACTCAGCCCTGAAAAATGGCGTATTTAAAAAATAAACGGTATTAAAAGTTGCATAATTTTATTTTTTCAATATTTTACAGAACATATTTTGTAGGCAAGGAACGCAGTGCCACGTATCAGTTACCATGGATTTGATAGCTATTAAGTTACTCTTTTATATGCAAGCTAAAAATGTTGCCCCAATTTGCCCCTGTAAATGTTAGAGGAAGGTGAAATAGCCGATTTTTCAACATGAAATATCATATAACTCCGAAAATATAAGAAATAAATTTTTTGTGTCTTCTGAAGAAATGCATATTTTATCAATTAAAACAACTTTGTAGAACATGTGAAAAATCTCAAAAATACCCAGAAAGAGATATAACGAAAAAACTAGTTTTAAGGGGTCGTTCACAAAAAATGACCCATATCTCTTAAAATTCAATAGATAGAGCTAAAGTGTCTTCAGCAAGTTTTCATGTAGTGAAATTATCTACAACTTTGCCGAAGACACCATTGCTGTATCTCCACTTTTGCAAAAAAGTGAAAATCTATCTCACTGCTAGGTGGATTCATCACAAAAATAATTCTTTCTTAAGAAGGGCTTCAACATCCCGAACAACTTCTCTGAAGACACCATACCTCTAAAACCAACTTTTCTGGTGCAAAACATTTTCGATCACGAATATAGGCCCTTGGAAGCACTGTGCATCGGTTTCATTTGTGCTGCTATTGTCGTTGTCGTTGTTGTCGTTCAGTTCGTCGTACTCATCTGCTTCAGATTCGCTTGTTCCAGCTGGGGATTCATGAACAATAGCGCACTGGTGCTCGTTGGTATTTTTTTGATCTCTGTCAGTGTTTGCTGTTGTTTGGAGTTGTTGTTCTTCGATTGCATTCGTCGGCTTCATGTTTGGATGAGTGACGAGCGTGCGCTAGTTGTCGATCACGATGTACGACGGCATTTTTTTCTCCATCCTCATTCGAATGACATACCAACACACAGCAAGTTAGCTGGGAACAAGAAGAAGCGATTGCTGTTAAGAAACCGAGAATCCGTTGCCATGTACTTGATTGTTAGGAAATCTACGGATTTTTATTTTTTTAAGGATTTCCAAGCATGGGTCCCACTAAAAGTTGGAGGCTAAGGTTTTGTCAGAGCGAATTGATAATTCCAACACACAGCAAGTTAGCTGGAATCCAGACGAAGCGATTGATGCTAAGGAATCTAGTATCCGTTGATATTTACACTACTTTCTATGGAATCTATGGATTTGTTATAATTTTTTAGGATTTTCAAGCATGGGCCCCACTAAAAATTGGAGGCTAAGGCTTTGACTGAGCAAATTGGTAAATCCAATACACAGCAGATTAGCTGGGATTTAAACGAAGCAGTTGATGTTAAGAAACCGAGAATCCGTTGCTATGTACCTAATTTTTAGGAAATCTACGGATTTTTATTTTTTTTAGGATTTTCAAGCATGGGTCCCACTAAAAGTTAGAGGCTAAGGTTTTGTCAGAGCGAATTGATAATTCCAACACACATCAAGTTAGCTGGGATCCAGACGAAGCGATTGCTGCTAAGAAATCTAGTATCCGTTGATATTTACTATACTTTTTAGGGAATCTACGGATTTGTTATAATTTTTTAGGATTTTCAAGCATGGGTCCCACTGAAAGTTAGAGGCTAAGGTTTCGGCAGTGCAAATTGATAATTCCAACACACAGCAAGTTAGCTGGGATCCAGACGAAGCGATTGATGCTAAGAAATCTAGTATCCGTTGATATGTACTCAACTTTTTGGGGAATCTACGGATTTGTTATATTTTTTTAGGATTTTCAAGCATGGGTCGCACTAAAAGTTAGAGCAGTGGTTCTCAACCTTTTTGCAGCTGCGACCCCTTTTGGAGTTCTTCAAGCATCCTACGGACCCCTTAAATTGATAGTCTCGAAATGAAAGTTTATAGAAGCCTTCCAGAGATCTCATTATGAACCAGCAGATACCCTTGGTAGGCACACCTAAAAGTCACATCTGTAATTTATTAAGAATAGCAAAGTTTCAATAGCATTGTTTCAAAGCAATTTGAATGAATTCTAAAGTGGGACATTTTTTGACTGCCCTTCCGTTACTTAAGTCAGCGATTTGAAACTAACCCCTGAGTATCACACAAAACACATCAACTAGCTACGTCCTTGCAAAAACTGAGGAGAATGTTGTGAGTAAATGATCACCTACTTGAAAGAGATGCAGAGAATTAAACAAATTCCCATACGTATGTACAAACAGATAATGCAATACTTCTGCTAGAATTATCTGGAGTTCGCTATAGTTACAAAGAATCTTGCCAAGAATTTACTAAACATCTTTCTAAGAATCCGATAATAAACTTCTAAGAGGGATCTTGCCAAAATAAACAGAAAATCAGGTAGTTGAGATGCTTCCCGTAAAAATTCTTACTAGCTTGTTAAAAATATTCACAATACAGTCGACTTTCCACATCTCGATGTTCTACATCTCGATATCTCTCCCTATGTCGATGATTTCTTCGGTCGCTTCAGTCTGCAAACATTTTCTCTCTCCATATCTCGATATCCTCCTTATCTCGATATCTCTATATCTCGACGTGTTTCTGTTGAATGTTTGTTCTCAATTTTCTCTCCGTATGTCGATATGAGCAATATCGAAGGTTACTAGACCAAAGTTTTGGGATTCAAAACAAATTAGGAGCACAAAATAACGTCTGCTTGTGTATTACTTTCTTGGCAACGGAATGTTTTTCAATCTAGTATTCTTCAAAAATTTGTTCTTTGTCTCGATCTCTCCCTATCTCGATGGTCCCTTCGATATCGAGATGTGGAGAGGCAACTGTAGTACAGTACAGTCCTGTTCGATATCAAAAAGATTTTCACTAGATCGGAAAGATTTCTTTGGGTATCAAGATTTCCATCAACCAGAATCTTCTAAATTTTCACCAAGAAATTTCCCAAAGAAAGGTTAATTTCATAAACTTGCAATAAGCTTTTAAGAAGCCAATTGAAGGCCGTCGCAGGAGTTTGTTCAAATTTTACCAGGGATTCTTTAAAAGTCTTGTCAGACCAAGAATCTTTGCCGAAATCTTTATAGAATCACTACGGCAGATATAAGTCGAAAATCTCACTAAAATAATTATTAAAAACATTCGAGAAGATTGGTTTAATTATTTATAAACACACAAGAATTTCAAGTTCCTTTAATTTCCAAGTTCGCTAAGAAACTTTCAATAAATTTTCTGGAGGTTCGCCAGGAAGCTGGGAGAGTTCTGCCAATGGTTCAACCAAAATTAGGTCACGATTTTTTTATGGCTGCCTCTAAGAACGTTGTCAAACTTAAAAAGAAAAATCATGTAATTGTGTCCATAAAAATTGAACAAGTCCATTTTTTAATATTTGAAATATAAAAAAACTGAATCCTGCTACTTATGCTCTATGCAAAACAAATGATGTAGATATTCTTTGCATTTATTCATCAATCATGAAAAATGACACATTAGGAATGACTTCGCGGACCCCTGAGAAGGTTTCACGGCCCCCTAGGGGTCCGCGGACCACCGGTTGAGAAACCCTGAGTTAGAGGCTAAGGTTTTGGCAGCGTGAATTACACAGCAAGTTAGCTAGGATCCAAACGAAGCGATTGATGCTTAGAAATCGAGGAATCCGTAGATATTTACTCAACTTTTTAGGAAATCTACGAATTTTTATAACTTTTTAGGATTTTCAAGCATGGGTCCCACTAAAAGTTTGAGGCTAAGGTTTTGGCAGCGTGAATTGATGAATTCAATACACAGCGAGTTAGCTAGGATCCAAACGAAGCGATTGATGCTTAGAAATCGAGAATCCGTTGATATTTACTCAACTTTTTAGGAAATTTACGGATTTTTTATAATGTTTTAGGATTTTCAAGCATTGGTTCCACTAAAAGTTAGAGGCTAAGGTTTTGGCAGAGTGAATTGGTAAATCCAATACACAGCAAGTTAGCTGTGATCCAGACGAAGCGATTGATGCTTAGAAATCGAGTATACGTTGATATTTTCTCAACTTTTTAGGAAATCTACGGGTTTGTATAACTTTTTATGATTTTCGAGCATGGGTTCCACTGAAAGTTAGAGGCTAAGGTTTTGGCAGCGTGAATTGATAAATTCAATATACAGCAAGTTAGCTAGGATTCATACGAAGCGATTGATGCTTAGAAATCGAGAATCCGTTGATATTTACTCAACTTTTTAGGAAATCTACGGATTTTTATAATTTTTTAGGATTTTCAAGCATGGGTCCCACTAAAAGTTGGAGGCTAAGGTTTTGACTGAGCGAATTGGTAAATCCAATACACAGCATATTAGCTGAGATTTAAACGAAGCAATTGATGCTAAGAAATCTAGTATCCGTTGATATTTACTCAACTTTTTAGGAAATCTACGGATTTTTATAATTTTTTAGGATTTTCAAGCATGGGTCCCACTAAAAGTTGGAGGCTAAGGTTTTGCCAGAGCGAATTGATAATTCCAACACACAGCAAGTTAGCCAAACGAAGCGATTGATGCTTAGAAATCGAGAATCCGTTGATATTTACTCAACTTTTTAGGAAATCTACGGATTTTTATATTTTTTTAGGATTTTCAAGCATGGGTCCCACTAAAAGTTGGAGGCTACGGTTTTGTCAGAGCGAATTGATAATTCCAACACACAGCAAGTTAGCTGGGATTCAGACGAAGCAGTTGATGCTAAGAAATCTAGTATCCGTTGATATTTACTCAACTTTTTAGGGAATCTACGGATTTGTTATAATATTTTAGGATTTTTAAGCATGGGTCCCACTAAAAGTTGGAGGCTACGGTTTTGACTGACCGAATTGGTAAATCCAATACACAGCAGATTAGCTGGGATTTCAACGAAGCAGTTGCTGCTTAGAAACCGAAAATCCGTTCATATTTACTCAACTTTTTAGGAAATCTACGGATTTCTATATTTTTTAGGATTTTCAAGCATGGGTCCCACTAAAAGTTGGAGGCTACGGTTTTGACTGAGCGAATTGGTAAATCCAATACACAGCAGGTTAGCTGGGATTTAAACGAAGCAGTTGATGTTAAGAAACCGAGATTCCGTTGCTATGTACTTGATTTTTAGGAAATCTGCGGATTTTTATTTTTTTTAGGATTTTTAAGCATGAATCCCACTAATCTACGGATTTGTTATATATTTTTAGGATTTTCAAGCATGGGTCCCACTAAAAGTTAGAGGCTAAGGCTTTGGCAGCGTGAATTGATAAACTCAATACACAGCAAGTTAGCTAGGATCCAAACAAAGCGATTGATGCTTAGAAATCGAGAATCCGTTGATATTTACTCAACTTTTTAGGAAATCTACGGATTTCTATAATTTTTTAGGATTTTCAAGCACGGGTCCCACTAAAAGTTGGAGGCTACGGTTTTGACTGAACGAATTGGTAAATCCAATACACAGCATGTTAGCTGGGATTTAAACGAAGCAGTTGATGTTAAGAAACCGAGATTCCGTTGCTATGTACTTGATTTTTAAGAAATCTACGGATTTTTATTTTTTTTTAGGATTTTTAAGCATAAATCCCACTAATCTACGGATTTGTTATAATTTTTTAGGATTTTCAAGCATGGGTTCCACTAAAAGTTAGAGGCTAAGGTTTTGGCAGCGTGTATTGATAAACTCAATACACAGCAAGTTAGCTAGGATCCAAACGAAGTCATTGATGCTTAGAAATCTAGTATCCGTTGATATTTACTCAACTTTTTAGGAAATCTACGGATTTTTCTATTTTTTTTAGAATTTTCAAGCATAAGTCCCTCTAAAAGTTGGAGGCTAAGGTTTTTTCAGTGCGAATTGATAATTCCAACACACAGCAAGTTAGCTGGGATCCAGACGAAGCGATTGATGCAAAGAAATCTAGTATCCGTTGATATTTACTCTACTTATAGGTAATCTACGGATTTTTATAATTTTTTAGGATTTTCAAGCATGGGTCCCACTAAAAGTTAGAGGCTAAGGTTTTGGCAGCTTGAATTGATAAATTCAATACACAACAAGTTAGCTAGGATCCAAACGAAGCGATTGATGCTTAGAAATCGAGAATCCGTTGATATTTACTCTAATTTTTGAGGAATCTACGGATATGTTATAATATTTTAGGATTTTCAAGCATGGGTCCCACTAAAAGTTAGAGGCTAAGGTTTTGGCAGCGTGAATTGATAAATTCAATACACAGTAAGTTAGCTAGGATCCAAACGAAGCGATTGATGCTAAAAATCGAGAATCCGTTGATATTTACTCAACATTTTAGGAAATCTACAAATTTTTTAGGATTTTCAAGCATGGGTCCCACTAAAAGTTGGAGGCTAAGGTTTTGACTGAGCGAATTGGTAAATCCAATACTAAGCAGGTAAGCTGGGATTTCAACGAAGCAGTTGATGTTAAGAAACCGAGAATCCGTTGCTATGTACTTAATTTTTAGGAAATCTACGGATTTTTATTTTTTTTAAGGATTTTCAAGCATGGGTCCCACTAAAAGTTGGAGGCTAAGGTTTTTGCAGCGTGAATTGTCAAATTCAATACACAGTAAGTTAGCTAGGATCCAAACGAAGCGATTGATGCTTAGAAATCGAGAATCCGTTGATATTTACTCAACTTTTTAGGAAGTCTACGGATTTTTATAATTTTTTAGGATTTTCAAGCATGGTTCCCACTAAAAGTTGGAGGGCTTTGGGACATTCGTCGAAAGACATTTGGTCGAATGACGTTTGGTCGAATGACATTTGGTCGAAAGTACATTTGGTCGAAGGGACATTTGGTCGAATGAACGTTTGGTCGAATTACCTTGAAACATTATATTGTATTATTTTGTACGAAATATCGATTGGTTCAACAGATATATTTTGCACAATGAATGATCCTAAGTCTATTTTGGGCAAACATGTTTTTCATCAGAAGTCAATGACGAATATATCTATATTTGTTACCTACACTTTATAGCGTGGATAGCATGCATGTATTTGTGTCTATATAGGATTAATTATTCTTGTATATGTACTCATTCTTCATCCAATTTTGAATCGGAAGACGGGACGTTTTATTTCACAAAATTTTGCAGGAGTTCAGAGGTAATAGTTTCTGGTACTCATTGTTCAATGATGGAAACATAGTTATTTATTCTTTCTAAATGTCATCATTATTTGCAAAAAATCTCCTTATTATCTTCTTTGCTCAGTTATTGTAATATTAAACATTGTTGAATTTATTATTCTTTAAAAATGTCATCGTTCTTTACATATATATTTGTTGATTTTTATACTATGACAACTTCGAGTGTAAGTGCTCGGAAGCTTTAATAGGTATCAAGTTTTACAGCGTACGACCGTGGTAAGAATTTGGAATGCGAGCACCAAACCTGAATTGGTTGAGCATGGTCACGTTGAATTATCTGCTTATAATGCACTTTTATAAATAGAATAAGAGGACGAGTTTTGATGGCCATGGCTTTTAGGAAATGATTTAGAAGGAGTCCATCGGAAGTTCCGCCTGTAGGATACGTTTCCTAATCATGATGAATTATCGTTATGATTATTAGTTCCAGCTAAATCATATTTCTTGGACAAACATGTGGGTTTGATAGCGGAGTTGATGACTTTTATCGATATCAAGTTGATTATTAATTAAATCGACGAGTCGACTTGGGTGATGGAAGTTTACTTTCTCCTATTTGAGATTAGCTCGTTGCGATTCATCCGACTCGCAGGATAAGCCTGAATGAGAAAAATTACATCAAGTACCGTCAAAAATGTCGATTTTCGGGGAGTCTGGAAGATCTACTGGAATCTCAAAATATCGCTCGTCCTTTATTAAGTACTGGAAGTTTATTCAATGAATACCAGTAAACCAATGCAGATTTCTTGCACTCTATCATGTTGTCCTTGCATCTGCAAGCTCCAGTAATAGCACCTACCATACATGCATTCCGCTCTTTCAATCTCAATCAATTTGAATTAATGTCAAAATATCACTCTGTAAAATAATCTGAAAATTCGACAAAATTTTTGACTAAATTTTCTCTGGACCAAATGTTAAATGCTTCTTGAAGCAATTAAATTCTTTTCGACCAAATGTCCATTCGACGAAATGTCCATTCGACCAAACGTACTTTCGACTAAATGTCATTCGACCAAACGTCATTCGACCAAATGTCATTCGACGAAATGTCATAGATTCAAGTTGGAGGCTATGGTTTTGTCAGCGCGAATTGATAACTCCAACAAACAGCAAGTAAGCTAGGATCCAATACACAGCCAGTTAGCTGGAATCCAAACGAAGCGATTTATGCTAAGAAATCGAAAATCCGTTGATATTTACTCAACTTTTTAGGAAGTCTACGGATTTTTATATTTTTTTAGGATTTTCAAGCATGGTTCCCACTAAAAGTTGGAGGCTAAGGTTTTGTCAGCGCGAAGTGATAACTCCAACACACAGCAAGTAAGCTAGGATCAAATACATAGCAAGTTAGCTGGGATCCAGATGACGCGATTGATGCTAAGAAATCTAGTATCCGTTGATATTTACTCTACTTTTTATGGAATCTACGGATTTGTTATATTTTTTTAGGATTTTCAAGCATGGATCCTACTGAAAGTTAGAGGCTAAGGTTTCGGCAGTGCAAATTGATAATTCCAACACACAGCAAGTTAGCTGGGATCCAGACGAAGCGATTGATGCTAAGAAATCTAGTATCCGTTGATATTTACTCAACTTTTTGGGAAATCTACGGATTTTTTATAAATTTTTAGGATTTTCAAGCATTGGTCCCACTAAAAGTTAGAGGCTAAGGTTTTGGCAGAGTGAAATGGTAAATCCAATACACAGCAAGTAAGCTGGGATCCAGACAAAGCGATTGATGCTAAGAAATCGAGAATCCGTTGATATTTACTTAACTTTTTAGAAAATCTACGGATTTTTATATTTTTTTTAGGATTTTCAAGCATGGGCCCACTAAAAGTTGGAGGCTAAGGTTTTGACTGAGCGAATTGGTAAATCCAATACACAGCAGATAAGCTGGGATTTAAACGAAGCAGTTGATGTTAAGAATCCGAGAATCCGTTGATATTTACTCTACTTAATAGGGAATCTACAGATTTGTTATATTTTTTTAGGATTTTCAAGCATGGGTCCCACTAAAAGTTAGAGGCTAAGATTTTGGCAGCGTGAATTACACAGCAAGTTAGCTAGGCTCCAAACGAAGCGATTGATGCTTAGAAATCGAGAATCCGTTGATATTCACTCAACTTTTTAGGAAATCTACGGATTTTTATAATTTTTTAGGATTTTCAAGCATGGGTCCCACTAAAAGTTGGAGGCTAAGGTTTGACTGAGCGAATTGGTAAATTAAATACACAGCAGATTAGCTGGGATCCAAACGAAGCAGTTGATGTTAAGAAACCGAGAATCTGTTGCTATGTACTTGGTTATTAGGAAATCTACGGATTTTTATTTTTTTTAGGATTTTCAAGCATGGGTCCCACTAAAAGTTGGAGGCTAAGGTTTTGTCAGAGCGAATTGATAATTCCAACACACAGCAAGTTAGCTGGGATCCAGACGAAGCGATTGATGCTAAGGAATCTAGTATCCGTTGATATTTACTCAACTTTTTAGGAAATCTACGGATTTTTCTATTTTTTTAGGATTTTCAAGCATGGGTCCCACTAAAAGTTAGAGGCTAAGGTTTTGGCAGCGTGAATTGATAAATTCAATACACAGCAAGCTAGCTGGGATCCAGACAAAGCGATTGATGCTAAGAAATCGAAAATCCGTTGATATTTACTCAACTTCTTAGGAAATCTACGGATTCTTATAATTTTTTAGGATTTTCAAGCTAAAAGTTGAAGGCTAAGGTTTCGGCAGAGCGAATTGATAATTCCAACACACAGCAAGTTAGCTTAGATCCAGACGAAGCGATTGATGTTAAGAAATCGAAAAACAGTTAATATTTACTCAACTTTTTAGGAAATCTACGGATTTTTTAAATATATTAGGATATTCAAGAATGGGTCCCACTGAAAGTTAGAGGCTAAGGTTTCGGCAGTGCAAATTGATAATTCCAACACACAGCAAGTTAGCTGGGATCCAGACGAAGCGATTGATGCTAAGAAATCTAATATCCGTTGATATTTACTCAACTTTTTAGGAAATCTACGGATTCTTATATATTTTTGGGATTTTCAAGCATGGGCCCCACTAAAAGTTGAAGGCTTAGGTTTCGGCAGAGCGAATTGATAATTCCAACACACAGCAAGTTAGCTGGGATCCAGACGAAGCTATTGATGCTAAGAAATCGAAAAACCGTTGATATTTACTCAACTTTTTAGGAAATCTACGGATTTGTTATAATTTTTAAGGATTTTCAAGCATGGGTTCCACTGAAAGTTAGAGGCTAAGGTTTCGGCAGTGCAAATTGATAATTCCAACACACAGCAAGTTAGCTGGGATCCAGACGAAACGATTGATGCTAAGAAATCTAGTATCCGTTGATATTTACTCAACTTTTTAGGGAATCTACGGATTTTTTTAATTTTTTAGGATTTTCGAGCATTGGTTAGAGGCTAAGGTTTTGGCAGAGTGAATTGGTAAATCCAATACACAACAAGTTAGCTGGGATCCAGACAAAGCGATTAATGCTTAGAAATCGAAAATCCGTTGATATTTACTCAACTTTTTAGGAAATCTACGGCTTCTTATTTTTTTTAGGATTTTCAAGCATGGGCCCCACTAAAAGTTGAAGGCTAAGGTTTCGGCAGAGCGAATTGATAATTCCAACACACAGCAAGTTAGCTTGGATCCAGACGAAGCGATTGATGTTAAGAAATCGAGAATCCGTTGATATTTACTCAACTTTTAAGGAAATCTACGGATTTTTTAAATATTTTAGGATTTTCAAGAATGGGTCCCACTGAAAGTTGGAGGCTAAGGTTTTGACTGAGCGAATTGGTAAATCCAAACGAAGCAGTTGATGTTAAGAAACCGAGAATCCGTTGTACGGATTTGTTATAATTTTTAAGGATTTTCAAGCATGGGTCCCACTGAAAGTTAGAGGCTAAGGTTTCGGCAGTGCAAATTGATAATTCCAACACACAGCAAGTTAGCTGGGATCCAGACGAAGCGATTGATGCTAAGAAATCTAGTATCCGTTGTTATTTACTCTACTTTTTCAGAAATCTACGGATTTGTTATAATTTTTTAGGATTTTCAAGCATGGGTCCCACTAAAAGTTGGAGGCTAAGGTTTTGCCAGAGCGAATTAATAATTCCAAAACACAGCAAGTTAACTGGGATTCAGACGAAGCGATTGATGCTAAGAAATCTAGTATCCGTTGATATTTACTCTACTTTTTAGGGAATCTACGGATTTGTTATAATTTTTAAGGATTTTCAAGCATGGGTCCCACTGAAAGCTAGAGGCTAAGGTTTCGGCAGTGCAAATTGATAATTCCAACACACAGCAAGTTAGCTGGGATCCAGACGAAGCGATTGATGCTAAGAAATCTAGCATCCGTTGATATTTACTCCACTTTTTCAGAAATCTACGGATTTGTTATAATTTTTTAGGATTTTCAAGCATGGGTCCCACTAAAAATTGGAGGCTAAGGTTTTGCCAAAGCGAATTAATAATTCCAACACACAGCAAGTTAGCTGGGATTCAGACGAAGCGATTGATGCTAAGAAATCTAGTATCCGTTGATATTTACTCAACTTTTTCAGAAATCTACGGATTTGTTATAATTTTTTAGGATTTTCAAGCATGGGTCCCACTAAAAGTTGGAGGCTAAGGTTTTGCCAGAGCGAATTAATAATTCCAATACACAGCAAGTTAACTGGGATTCAGACGAAGCGATTGATGCTAAGAAATCTAGTATCCGTTGATATTTACTCTACTTTTTAGGGAATCTACGGATTTGTTATAATTTTTAAGGATTTTCAAGCATGGGTCCCACTGAAAGCTAGAGGCTAAGGTTTCGGCAGTGCAAATTGATAATTCCAACACACAGCAAGTTAGCTGAGATCCAGACGAAGCGATTGATGCTAAGAAATCTAGTATCCGTTGATATTTACTCTACTTTTTCAGAAATCTACGGATTTGTTATAATTTTTTAGGATTTTCAAGCATGGGTCCCACTGAAAGCTAGAGGCTAAGGTTTCAGCAGTGCAAATTGATAATTCCAACACACAGCAAGTTAGCTGGGATCCAAACGAAGCGATTGATGCTAAGAAATCTAGTATCCGTTGATATTTACTCAACTTTTTCAGAAATCTACGGATTTGTTATAATTTTTTAGGATTTTCAAGCATGGGTCCCACTAAAAGTTGGAGGCTAAGGTTTTGCCAGAGCGAATTAATAATTCCAACACACAGCAAGTTAACTGGGATTCAGACGAAGCGATTGATGCTAAGAAATCTAGTATCCGTTGATATTTACTCTACTTTTTAGGGAATCTACGGATTTGTTATAATTTTTAAGGATTTTCAAGCATGGGTCCCACTGAAAGCTAGAGGCTAAGGTTTCGGCAGTGCAAATTGATAATTCCAACACACAGCAAGTTAGCTGGGATCCAGACGAAGCGATTGATGCTAAGAAATCTAGTATCCGTTGATATTTACTCTACTTTTTGGGGAATCTACGGATTTTTATATTTTTCTAGGATTTCCGAGCATTAGTCCCACTAAAAGTTAGAGGCTAAGGTTTTGGCAGAGTGAATTGGTAAATCCAATACACAGCAAGTTAGCTGGGATCCAAACGAAGCGAATAATGCTTAGAAATCGAGAATCCGTTGATATTTACTCAACTTTTTAGGAAATCTACGGGTTTTTATAACTTTTTAGGATTTTCAAGCATGGGTCCCACTGAAAGTTGGAGGCTAAGGTTTTGGCTGAGCGAATTGGTAAATTCAATACACAGCAGATTAGCTGGGATCCAAACGAAGCAGTTGACATTAAAAAACCGAGAATCCATTGCTATGTACTTGATTTTTAGGAAATCTACGGATTTTTATTGTTTTTAGGATTTTCAAGCATGGGTCCCACTCTAAGCATGGGTTGGAGGCTAAGGTTTTGTCAGAGCGAATTGATAATTCCAACACACAGCAAGTTAGCTGGGATCCAGACGAAGCGATTGATGCTAAGAAATCTAGTATCCGTTGATATTTACTCTACTTTTTATGGAATCTACGGATTTGTTATATTTTTTTAGGATTTTCAAGCATGGGTCCCACTAAAAGTTAGAGGCTAAGGTTTTGGCAGCGTGAATTACACAGCAAGTTAGCTAGGATCCAAACGAAGCGATTGATGCTTAGAAATCGAGAATCCGTTGATATTCACTCAACTTTTTAGGAAATCTACGGATTTTTATTATTTTTTAGGATTTTCAAGCATGGGTCCCACTAAAAGTTGGAGGCTAAGGTTTTGACTGAGCGAATTGGTAAATTAAATACACAGCAGATTAGCTGGGATCCAAACGAAGCAGTTGATGTTAAGAAACCGAGAATCCGTTGCTATGTACTTGATTTTTAGGAAATCTACGGAATTTTATTTTTTTTTTGTTTTTCAAGCATGGGTCCCACTAAAAGTTGGAGGCTAAGGTTTTGTCAGAGCGAATTGATAATTCCAACACACAGCAAGTTAGCTGGGATCCAGACGAAGCGATTGATGCTAAGAAATCTAGTATCCGTTGATATTTACTCAACTTTTAAGGAATCTACGGATTTGTTATATTTTTTTAGGATTTTCAAGCATGGGTCCCACTAAAAGTTAGAGGCTAAGGTTTTGGCAGCGTGAATTGATAAATTCAATACACAGCAAGCTAGCTGGGATCCAGACGAAGCGATTGATGCTAAGAAATCGAAAAACCGTTAATATTTACTCAACTTTTTAGGAAATCTACGGATTTGTTATAATTTTTAAGGATTTTCAAGCATGGGTTCCATTGAAAGTTAGAGGCTAAGGTTTCGGCAGTGCAAATTGATAATTCCAACACACAGCAAGTTAGCTGGGATCCAGACGAAGCGATTGATGCTAAGAAATCTAGTATCCGTTGATATTTACTCAACTTTTTAGGGAATCTACGGATTTTTTTAATTTTTTAGGATTTTCGAGCATTGGTCCCACTAAAAGTTAGAGGCTAAGGTTTTGGCAGAGTGAATTGGTAAATCCAATACACAACAAGTTAGCTGGGATCCAGACGAAGCGATTAATGCTTAGAAATCGAAAATCCGTTGATATTTACTCAACTTTTTAGGAAATCTACGGCTTCTTATTTTTTTAGGATTTTCAAGCATGGGCCCCACTAAAAGTTGAAGGCTAAGGTTTCGGCAGAGCGAATTGATAATTCCAACACACAGCAAGTTAGCTTGGATCCAGACGAAGCGATTGAAGTTAAGAAATCGAGTATCCGTTGATATTTACTCAACTTTTTAGGAAATCTACGGATTTTTTAAATATTTTAGGATATTCAAGAATGGGTCCCACTGAAAGTTGGAGGCTAAGGTTTTGACTGAGCGAATTGGTAAATCCAAACGAAGCAGTTGATGTTAAGAAACCGAGAATCCGTTGTACGGATTTGTTATAATTTTTAAGGATTTTCAAGCATGGGTCCCACTGAAAGTTAGAGGCTAAGGTTTCGGCAGTGCAAATTGATAATTCCAACACACAGCAAGTTAGCTGGGATCCAGACGAAGGGATTGATGCTAAGAAATCTAGTATCCGTTGATATTTACTCAACTTTTTAGGGAATCTACGGATTTTTTTAATTTTTTAGGATTTTCGAGCATTGGTCCCACTAAAAGTTAGAGGCTAAGGTTTTGGCAGAGTGAATTGGTAAATCCAATACACAACAAGTTAGCTGGGATCCAGACGAAGCGATTAATGCTTAGAAATCGAAAATCCGTTGATATTTACTCAACTTTTTAGGAAATCTACGGCTTCTTATTTATTTTTAGGATTTTCAAGCATGGGCCCCACTAAAAGTTGAAGGCTAAGGTTTCGGCAGAGTTGATAATTCCAACACACAGCAAGTTAGCTTGGATCCAGACGAAGCGATTGATGTTAAGAAATCGAGTATCCGTTGATGTTTACTCAACTTTTAAGGAAATCTACGGATTTTTTAAATATTTTAGGATTTTCAAGATAGGTCCCACTGAAAGTTGGAGGCTAAGGTTTTGACTGAGCGAATTGGTAAATCCAAACGAAGCAGTTGATGTTAAGAAACCGAGAATCCGTTGTACGGATTTGTTATAATTTTTAAGGATTTTCAAGCATGGGTCCCACTGAAAGTTAGAGGCTAAGGTTTCGGCAGTGCAAATTGATAATTCCAACACACAGCAAGTTAGCTGGGATCCAGACAAAGCGATTGATGCTAAGAAATCTAATATCCGTTGATATTTACTCAACTTTTTAGGAAATGTACGGATTCTTATAATTTTTTAGGATTTTCAAGCTAAAAGTTGAAGGCTAAGGTTTCGGCAGATCGAATTGATAATTCCAACACACAGCAAGTTAGCTTAGATCCAGACGAAGCGATTGATGTTAAGAAATCGAAAAACCGTTAATATTTACTCAACTTTTTAGGAAATCTACGGATTTTTTTATTATTTTTAAGGATTTTCAAGCATGGGTCCCACTGAAAGTTAGAGGCTAAGGTTTCGGCAGTGCAACTTGATAATTCCAACACACATCAAGTTAGCTGGGATCCAGACAAAGCGATTAATGCTAAGAAATCTAGTATCCGTTGATATTTACTCAACTTTTTGGGGAATCTACGGATTTTTTTAATTTTTTAGGATTTTTGAGCATTGGTGCCACTAAAAGTTAGAGGCTAAGGTTTTGGCAGAGTGAATTGGTAAATCCAATACACAGCAAGTTAGCTGGGATCCAGACGAAGCGATTAATGCTTAGAAATCGAGAATCCGTTGATATTTACTCATCCTTTTAGGAAATCTACGGGTTTTTATAACTTTTTAGGATTTCAAGCCTGGGTCCCACTGGAAGTTAGAGGCTAAGGTTTTGGCAGCATGAATTGATAAATTCAATACACAGCAAGTTAGCTAGGATCCAAACGAAGCGATTGATGCTTAGAAATCGAGAATCCGTTGATATTTACTCAACTTTTTAGGAAATCTACGGATTTTTATAATTTTTTAGGATTTTCAAGCATGGGTCCCACTAAAAGTTGGAGGCTAAGGTTTTGACTGAGCGAATTGGTAAATTCAATACACAGCAGATTAGCTGGGATCCAAACGAAGCAGTTGATGTTAAGAAACCGAGAATCCGTAGCTATGTACTTGATTTTGAGGAAATCTACGGATTTTTATTTTTTTTTAGGATTTTCAAGCATGGGTCCCACTAAAAGTTAGAGGCTAAGGTTTTGACAGCGTGATTTGATAAATTCAATACACAGCAGATTAGCTGGGATCCAAACGAAGCAGTTGATGTTAAGAAACCGAGAATCCGTTGCTATGTACTTGATTTTTAGGAAATCTACGGATTTTTATAATTTTTTAGGATTTTCAAGCATGGGTCCCACTAAAAGTTGGAGGCTAAGGTTTTGTCAGAGCGAATTGATAATTCCAACACACGGCAAGTTAGCTGGGATCCAGACGAAGCGATTGATGCTAAGAAATCTAGTATCATATATATAAAATCCCAGAGTTGTCTGTCTGACAGTAACGCTTTGAAATTATTCATTGGAATGTTTCACTGAGCACTAAAACAGTAATTTAAGAGCACTACGACAGTCAATTTTGTTGTTAGATCATTACAATTGCAAATTGTGGAGCACTACAACAGCTATTTGACAGAATATTCTAGAGCTATCTGGAACATTGTTCTTTCTGATTTGTAAAATAGTTTCGAATTTTTCATCATTTCGAAAACAAACAATGTTTACTATGCTGGTTCCCTGAAATGGCTTTACAAAGCATTCCTGTTCCATGGTTCGATGGTCCCTTCATTAAAACTGTGATTTCGAAAGATGACAATAAATTATAGATCACTGGAACAGCTATTTAGCAGAATATTCTGTAAGATTCTGGACAAACATTTGAAAATGGGCCCAAGAGGTCTTGAGCCATTTTTCAGAAACGTTGCTGTTGAGCCCTTTTAAGCCCGCCCACACAAACTAACACCAATATCAGAAAGATCGGTGTTAACTCTTCCTGATAGTGGTATTGGTGAGCGTGATCGAGTTAAATGGGGTTCGACAGCGTCTTGAAATGTCAATGTTTAGCAATGTCGATGTGCCCTTTTGAAATGTTTGTCCAGGATTCTTCTCTCTCATTCATTGAAGCTTCTGGAACTTTTGAAATGTTTCACAACACAAGGAACATTACAACAGCATATAAGGATGTAATATAAGATCAGAACATTACAACAGCATTACATCGACATGCTCGATGGAGTATGGGTGGAGCATAAATTTAGGCGACTTTTTGTTCATTTATATCATGCGTGACGACTGAGGGTCATGTTAATGAAATTATAACCATTATCCTCTACTTCTAACATTACATCTCTACTGGAACAGGGTCTGCTTCTCAGCCTATTGTTCATACACGATTTGCATATTTAAAAGCAGGGAGATTTATTTTTCCATGTCATCATTTTGCAGTTGAATCAATCTTTGAAAGATTATATATTGATTTTCGCTTTAAAATTCCATTGGAACGTGGCTAGCCACGCTGGGTAAGCTAGTTCGTTGATATTTACTCTACTTTTTAAGGAATCCACGGATTTGTTATAATTTTTTAGGATTTTCAAGCATGGGTCCCACTAAAAGTTAGAGGCTAAGGTTTTGGCAGCGTTGATTGATAAATTCAATACACAGCAAGTGACCTAGGATCCAAACGAAGCGATTGATGCTTAGAAATCGAGAATCCGTTGATATTTACTCAACTTTTTAGGAAATCTACGGATTTGTTATAATTTTTTGAGATTTTGATATTTACTCAACTTTCTAGGAAATCTACGGATTTTTTTAATTTTTTAGGATTTTCAAGCATCGGTCCCACTAAAAGTTGGAGGCTAAGGTTTTGACTGAGCGAATTGGTAAATTCAATACACAGCAGATTAGCTGGGATCCAAACGATCAACTGCTCCGAGAATCCGTTGCTATGTACTTGATTTTAGGAAATCTACGGATTTTTATTTTCTTTTTAGGATTTTCAAGCATGGGTCCCACTAAAAGTTAGAGGCTAAGGTCTTGACTGAGCGAATTGGTAACCCACAGCAGATTAGCTGGGATCCAAACGAAGCAGTTGATGTTAAGAAACCGAGAATCCGTTGCTATGTACTTGGTTATTAGGAAATCTACGGATTTTTTGACGTTGGATAACGTCTTACGGCAACATACTGGGGTACAATTTCGAAAAAACGAAAAATCGCTCGCGTCACGAAAAGTGGTTAGATTTTGACTGTTAATAAATTACTAACGCCCGGATAGATTTTCAAGATTCTTGCACCAATCGATTGGAAATCTTTCTACGAATCTACTCCAACAATGAAAACTATTGATTCTCATGACTAAACTATTGAAAAATTGAGAAATATCGAAGCATGTCTTATTTTTCATAGAAAAGCACATTTTTCTTGCTGTTATAAGGTTTTGACGTTTTGAAGTTTACATATACCGTAATTTCGGGTGAAAATGATCATTTCATGGTTTTTCTTGTCTGTTTTCAATAATGTTGAAAATGCCAAACAACTGAATGCAGGAAAACAAGTACGACGGTCAGCCTTTTTGGCTCATGTGCCAACATTTTCTAACAAATGTGTTTGTAGTGCTAAAAATTATCCCTCAAATAAAAAATCGGGGAATCCCATTTCGGGGTGAAATTAATCACTTGTCAGTGCGATTATTGTTATTTTTTGAAACGACTCTACATAATAAATATGAGCTCCCTGAATCCGAATATGCTTGCTAAATTCTTCATAATGCAATATTTAAAGAAATTATGAATAGTAGTTAATTTTAAGAATTGCGACGAAAACGCCTAAATGTAGGCAATTTCATAAGGAAATAGATGAACCAGAGACATGGTTGTAACTTTTTTACGTCGAATGCATTGTTGTGACCCGTTTTGTTTGAAATTGTGCTGCAATTCAATTTAAGCGCGTTCTCCTCGAATACGACGAGTCAGCTGGATGTCCTTCGGCATGATGCTGACACGTTGGCGTGGATCGCGCACAGGTTGGTATCCTCAAACAAACCGATCAGTTAGGCCACTCTCTTCCTGCAGGACCATGGCAGTCGAGCTCTGGAATCGCAGATTTGCTTCTGCATTTCCCCGGAAACCACGACGAAGAAGAAGAAGTTCTTCATGGCGCGGAACTTTTTCGAGTATCAAAAGGCGATCATGCCAATCATCGTGATTGGCAACTTTAACATCGATTTGAGCAAAAAGGAGAACATGGAGCTCGCGGACTTCATTGAGAAGTACCTCAACCTCAAACTGGCTTGGAACCCACTAAAACAACCAATCTTAGTGGATCAGGCGTGGACCTAACATTCACCCGGAATATTTGTCTGGAGAACAAGAGTTACCACTCATGCTTCTTCTTCCATCGACCGATTCTATCGGTGTTGAAGTGTTAACCAAACCAACCAAATAGTAACACACAATATCCATAATAGGTCAGAATTAACTTGTAAAAAATAGTATGAAAATTTATTGGATTTTTATCAGTAGACATCTCTCACAAGTTCGTGACGGTCTCAAGCCACGAAATATAAGAAGCTAACGTTATCCAACGTGAACTTGGCGGTTGTAACTCGGAAACAACCTCTTACTTTTTTTTTTTAGGATTTTCAAGCATGGGTCCCACTAAAAGTTGGAGGCTAAGGTTTTGTCAGAGCGAATTGATAATTCCAACACACAGCAAGTTAGCTGGGATCCAGAAGAAGCGGTTGATGCTAAGAAATTTAGTATCCGTTGATATTTACTCTACTTCATAGGGAATCTACGGATTTGTTATAATTTTTTAGGATTTTCAAGCATGGGTCCCACTAAAAGTTAGAGGCTAAGGTTTTGGCAGCGTGAATTACACAGCAAGTTAGCTAGGATCCAAACGAAGCGATTGATGCTTAGAAATCGAGAATCCGTTGATATTTACTCAACTTTTTAGGAAATCTACGGATTTTTATAATTTTTTAGGATTTTCAAGCATGGGTCCCACTAAGAGTTGGAAGCTAAGGTTTTGACTGAGCGAATTGGTAAATTCAATACACAGCAGATTAGCTGGGATCCAAACGAAGCAGTTGATGTTAAGAAACCGAGAATCCGTTGCTATGTACTTGATTTTTAGGAAATCTACGGTTTTTTATTTTTGACGTAGAAGTACGTCTTTCTTCTCTATACAGGAGTGAAATTGGAATTCCAAAACCAAGAGCGTTACGTTGGCATGAAATATTTTAAACGTTTATAACTTTTCGCCGGCTTATCGAAATTTCTTGATTAGCATCTCAATCGAAAGATAAGACATCAAAGCTTCATATCGTTTACTTACTGAATCCCACATACCTGTCCAAATAGTTTAATAACTGTTTTAAAAGAGAACGTTGATTTCAAGCAAATCTTTAAATAGGGGTGGCTAGAGAAAATTTGACGTTATTTGCTTTTCACTCTCCGATTGGCTCGCATCTCAGCAGGCGACAGATCGGCTTGCTCTGACCGGGCGTGCTTCTCAGGCACAGACATCGATAGCGAAGGACGCCCCCGTTTGTCTTGCTTCGCTCAAATCAAACTGTCGAGCGAGCGAGAGAAGATGCCGTCCGAAGCCAAAGTCATCACCGCTGCCGCCGCCAAGAAGAAGAAGAGGAAGCAGGCCGCAGCAGAATTTGCGGTCGAACTGCGAACACGGTCGGGCGAGACATTCTCGCTTTGTGGTTCACCGCTTGTTTGCGTTCACCCAACCATCGTCATCGCCGCCGCAAATTTCATCGGCCAAGGAGCTGCTGACCCGCGCTTGAACATTTCGACTCGTGATGAAATCATCATTGGTGGTCAAGAAGCAATCCCGTTAGGAGCAAATACCAGAAGCCCCCTGAGTTTTGCTGGTCCGAGCAGTGTTATTTATCCGTAACAACATCGAAGCTTACAAAGCCATCGGTTCTTTTCAGAGCCATCAAATTTGTGGAAAAGAGTTAAAAGAGAAATATTTCAGAATTTATTTATAACTTCTAATATTCCTGAATCAATTTCACGGCTTCATACAAAATTTCATTTGTCATGAATAATTTATGACTCAACCATTTGAGATTGTACTCGCGGACGCTGCTGCAGTGCCGTCGGGGTGAGTGCTCAACATTTCACAACGATTGTAAAATAGAGTGGCTTTTCCAACAGCGCCTTTTATGTTCCATATTTTATGGGAACACTTTGATTAGGAAAATTATCCCATGTAACAAAATTGCGACATATTTAGAATGCTTTTGAAAAGACATTCTCATTGAACAATTGTAATAATTTTGGCACCCATGGATCAGAAATTTACCGTCATAATAAAGAAAACTATTAATTATCAATAGCTCGTATTGAATATTCAGGGAATGTCAACCCTTCCTGCAATTCATGTTCGACCAATTTCTCACGTATTAGCATTCTCCGCAATTTTCAAGTAATTCCAAGCCCAACACATTAATGGCACATACCCATTTCCTTGATTGGTCGATCAGAAAGCGAAGAGCACAAAAGGGAGGAGCATCATCTGCTATTCCAAGGTTATAAAACATGCTGCCTTCGTTGGATTCAGTTTCATTCCATTTCCGCTTTCGAGCTGGTAAGAGCTCCTCCGAACTTGCTTAGCGAGAAGTACCTCGCTTCTAGAAGCCTACTGAGCTGTTAATCCAGAATCTGGTTTGTGAAATCGCTCAAGATTTCAAGATTGAGCTACGTTTCCAGATTTCAACTAAATCCCTGTGATCCCTTACCCTGTTGCTGTTGTGCACCCATGAAATATTCAGCTGGTTTGTCGAATAAACAGAGAACTTATTCACATCTTCTTCTTCTTCTTCTTCTTCTTCTTCTTCTTGGCATTAACGTCCTCACTGGGACAGAGCCTGCTTCTCAGCTTAGTGTTCTTATGACACTTCCACAGTTATTAGGTGAGAGCTTTCTTTGCCAAAGTTTCCATTTTTGCATTCGTATATCGTGTGGCAGGTATGATTATACTCTATGCCCAGGGAAGTCAAGAAAATTTCCATTACGAAAAGATCCTGGACCGACCGGGAATCGAACCCAGACACCTTCAGCATGGCTTTGCTTTGTAGCCGCGGACTCTAACCACTCGGCTAAGGAAGGCCCTAACTTATTCACATGCATTTGCAACTTTTTCGATTTTCCATACAAAATGACCAACTTTGGTAGGCTAGATCTCAGTTATTTATGGAAATATTTTCGAATGAAACTTTCACAGAACATCAGATGTAACTTGAATTTTAACATATATTGTTGAATAATTTTTCCAATCACAAGTTTATAAGTAATAACGGTTTGACTAAACTGTAATTTTCGACGAAAAATTAAAACTTTTTATCTCAAAATCTGATAGCCCTACACAAAAACTGTCTTCAGCAAACTTATTCATCTCGTCAAAATCTACAACTTTGCTGAAGATACCATGAAGCTATTCCTTCAATATGTTTAGTTATGTCAATTATAAAAAATCGTCAAAAAATTCACTTTAGTCAAACCGTTACTGCTTTTCAACGTGTGATTGAAAAAATCACTAAAAAATATATGTTAAAATTAAAGTTATGACTGATATTCTGTGAAAATTTCATTTAAATCGGTCCATAAATAACTGAGATATAGTTTATCAAAGTTGGTCATTTTGCATGAAAAATCAAAAGAGTTGCAGTTTTTTTTCTTAGCGAAGAATCACACCATCAACGAAAATAGCGGGAAAGCAATAACCAATCGCGTGCGAGTAGCGAACGGAGTGACGAAACAACCAAGCGAGAACCCCACCACTCGCCATCGGTGAACGGAGCTCGAGCAAATAAAACCACTGGTTGTTCTGCTCCCAGCTCATTCACAAATCGAACGGCATAACGAACGGATCAAGCAGCGGAGCAGCAAAGAAGAGCGCGTGAAAGCCACAGCAGTGTGCGAGTAGCGAACGGAACCAGAGAGCAACGAAGCGAAAGCAACAACTGAAAATCATTCAGTGGACGGATTAGAAGTCAGCGCCAACCGCCGACCTGTTGGAAAGTAACGCCGGCGAAATATACACCATCTGCCTCTCCTTACCATTCATATTCTTGTGAATTCAATGAAATGATGTGGTTTGGCGATGGAGCAAAGAGTTGTTAAGAATAATTTCACTTAACAAAGAGTTGTTGATAAATATTCAGATTAATAAGAGTTGTTGTGAAAAAGTTCACTTTTAGCAGAATTTTCCTCGGAAAATTTCTGCTTTACCAAAGAGTTGTTAATGAAATTTCTGCAGCAAAGGGTCGAGTTTCTCCCCACGAATATTTCCAGCCAGGACCAGTCATGGAGGACAATCCATCCCGAGCATCACGGCCCCCGCTTCCAAAATTCTCGAGTACGGAAATTGGAAAATGTATTAAAATTGCGACAGATTTTAAATACTGTTCAATAAACTGTTTCTTGACCAATTGTAATGAGCAACTATTGATCTGAATTGATTTTTCTGCATGTTGTCTATTGCGTTAATCTGAGAAATAGGCTATATGAAATTGATGTCTTGGCAAGGGATGTACAAGATGAGCATTATGCTGTTATTGCATCCCGACGGCACTGCAGCAGCGTTCTCGAAACATCCTTAAATTGTCGTATTGTCGATTTTTCGTGATAAATCAGATATTGTATGATGCTACGAGATGAATTAAGAGATTATAGCAAGTATGTGGTAAGCACATTAAAAAATATTACTAGCTATACTGTGTTTATCACGAGAAGTTCTTACTATCTCGAAAGTGTAAATGAAATGAACCGAATCCTGTTGTTATTACAGAGGGATTTTAATCCGAAGGTCATTCGTCCCTTAAATGAACCGAATCTGTCAAAGATAGTATGTTTTACATAATTTGAATTGCAGACGATGCTTCTCCCTTTCGTATTCTTCGCCATCCTCTGATTGACCGATCTAGGATAAGGTACATGAAGTTGATGTCTTGGTTAGGGATTTACATATCTTGGAAAATTCACATGCGCGTTCGTATGGACAGTAAAAATATCAACATTATTTTAATAGCTTACAATAAATTAAAATCACGCATGTTTTGCTTTCGTGCAAATTTTTAATATTTCTGATCAATGTTTAATGTGTTCTGATTTATATACTATGACATTTGCAATAGACTAACATGTAGAAAAATTTCAGATCAATAGTTGCTCATTACAATTGGTCATGAACCAGTTTATTGAACAGTATTTAAAATCTGTCGCAATCTTAATACATTTTCCAATTTCCATACTCGAGAATTTAGGAAGTGTTCCCCCATTATATGATAAATCAACGATGCTGTTAGAAATACCATACAATGCTGAGTAGTATCATGTTATTACGGTCCGACGGCGCTGCAGTGGTAAATTCTCAAATTCATGTAATTATGTAGGGTAAATTATATGAACCAAATTGTAGTATACCGCGATATTTAGATCATTATAGATAAATCAGTAAATATCATCCAATAAACCCTTTTATGAACGTATGTTGGCTCTGAAAAGAGCCGACTGAGCTTGGATGCTGTGACCACGAGTCTACCACGAGTCGAAATCTAGAAGCGCGGATCGGTCAACCTAGAAATCTTGAGCGATTTCACAAACCAGATGCTGGATTGGCAGCTTGAAGATTAACAGCTCAGCAGATTTCTAGCAGCGAGGAACTTCTCGCTGAGCAAGTTCGGAGGAGCTCTTACCAGCTCGAAAGCGGAAATGGAATGAAACTGAATTCGTCGAAGGAAGCATGTTTTATAACCTCAGAATAGCAGATGATGCTCCTCCCTTTTGTGCTCATCGCTTTCTGATCGACCAATCTGGGAAATGGGTATGTGCCAATAATGTGTTGGGCTTAGAATTACTTGAAAATTGCGGAGAATGCTAATGCGTGAGAAATTGGTCGAACATGAATTGCTGGAAGGGTTGACATTAACTAAATATTCAATAGGCAGCGTCCATTTATTACGTAACGCTAAAATTTGAAATTTTTGACCTCCTCCCCCCTCCATAACGCTTTTTGTATGAAAAATTTCAATTTTTTGTATGAGCCGTAACGTTTGAGCCTACTCCCCCCTCCCCCTAGAGCGTTACGTAATTTGTGGATGCCGCCATACGAGCTATTGATAATTAATAGTTTTCTTTGTTATGAAGGTAAATTTCTGATCCATGGGTGCCAAAATTATTACAATTGTTCAATGAGAATGTCTTTTCAAAAGCATTCTTAATATGTCGCAATTTTGTTACATGTGATAATTTTGCTAATCAAAGTGTTCCCATACAATATGGAACATCAAAGACGTTGTTGGAAATGCCACTCTATTTTACAATTGTTGTGGAATGTTGAGCACTCACCCCGACGGCACTGCAGCAGCGTCCGCGATTACAGTCTCAAAATGTTTAGTCATAAATTATTCATGACAAATGAAATTTTGTATGAAGCTGTGAAATTGATTTAGGAATACAAGAAGTCATATATAAAGTCGGAAATATTTCTCTTTTAACTCTTTTCCACTAATTTGATGGCCCTGAAAAGGGCCGATGGCTTTGTTAGCTTTGATGCTCTTACAGATAAATAACACTGCGGGATGTTATCAGTTGATTGCCATGGTCAAACGGGGAATCCTCAACTCAAATGTATAAATTTGAGCAAGTTATTTGCTTATACGACGAACCGAAAGTTTCGTGGCGTTGATGGCGCACAACAGTAACAGGTAGTGGATCACCGGGATTAAGTCGAAATCTGATGAAGGCGGCGATGACGATGGCTGGGTGAACGCAAACAAGCGGTGAAGCACAAAGCGAGAATGACTTGCCCGACCGTGTTCACAGTTCGACCGCAAATTTTCCTGTGGACTGCTTCCTCTTCTTCTTCTTCTTCTTCTTGGCGGCGGCAGCGGTGATGATTTTGGCTTCGGACGGCATCTTCTCTCGCTCGCTCGACAGTTTGATTTGAGCGAAGCAAGACAAACGGGGAGGTCCTTCGCTATCGATGTCTGTGCCTGAGAAGCACGCCCGGTCATAGCAAGACGATCTGTTGCCTGCTGAGATGCGATCCAATTTTCTCTAGCCACCCCTATTTATAGATTTGCTTGAAATCAACGTTCTCTTTTAAAACAATTATTAAACTATTTGGACAAGTATGTGGGATTCAGTAAGTAAACGACATGACCCTTTGATGTCTTGTCTTTCAATTGAGGTGCCATTCAAGGAATTTCGTTAAACCAGCAAACAGTTATAAGAGTTCAAAATATTTCATGCTCTTGGTTTTGAAATTCCAATTTCACTCCTGTATAGAGAATTTTTATTTCACTTTCAAACTGTGCGGCATAATCAAATGCAAACGCATTCAGTTCCCGACGGTTAGTGCCTGTGCTTTTACTGTTCATAAGTCGCAAGGTGGAACTTTCCCCGAGGTCGTGTACGACTATGACAAAAGCCAGGATCAGCAATTGGTATATGTTGGTTTGTCGCGGGTTACTTCACTGCAAGGACTATTTTTGACAAACTCTTCCAATATTTTCAAGTTCCATCACGCCAAAGGCAGCAATTCTCCCAAGAGGGTTGACTTAAGGAATGAGCTGCAGCGCTTGGGCAATCATCGATTAGTGACGCTTTGAGACGAACTGCGTGAAATACTGGATCATAGCGGCCAAGCCTGCATATTGATGAGTATCAATGTACAGAGCCTAAATGCTCATGCAATGGATATTGCTACAGACCAAAGCACTGGACCGATACTATCGATTCTCACGATCGAAGCACCCGAGCTATCAAACATTTAATCTACTGGAGGAGTTTGGCAAACTACAGCTGGAGCCAGAAATCGATCACCCAACAAAGCAACACAAGGAAGCAACGACCAAACAAACAAATTTAATCATCTGGCATTATTCCTGGAACAACAAACATTGGTTCTCTGAACCACAGAACGACAAATGGTTCTTTTCAGGACTACCAAAATGAGTCCAAAATGAGTTAACTTCTGAAAACTTCATCCGATGAATAACGACACAAAACTAGTACACTTACAAATTCATACACATGACAACTCAAATTATTAATCATCGTAGTTCTACGTCAACTCCGCGGTAATGTAATAGACATTACCCACCCCAAATTTTCTTTTTTTTAGGATTTTTAAGCATGGGTCCCACTAAAAGTTAGAGGCTAAGGTTTTGGCAGCGTGAATTACACAGCAAGTTAGCTAGGATCCAAACGAAGCGATTAATGCTTAGAAATCGAGAATCCGTTGATATTTACTCTACTTTTTAGGAAATCTACGGGTTTTTATAACTTTTTAGGATTTTCAAGCATGAATCCCACTGAAAGTTGGAGGCTAAGGTTTTGACTGAGCGAATTGGTAAATCCAAACGAAGCAGTTGATGTTAAGAAACCGTGAATCCGTTGTACGGATTTGTTATAATTTTTAAGGATTTTCAAGCATGGGTCCCACTGAAAGTTAGAGGCTAAGGTTTCGGCAGTGCAAATTGATAATTCCAACACACAGCAAGTTAGCTGGGATCCAGACGAAGCGATTGATGCTAAGAAATCTAGTATCCGTTGATATTTACTCAACTTTTTGGGGAATCTACGGATTTTTTATAATTTTTCAGGATTTTCAAGCATTGGTCCCACTAAAAGTTAGAGGCTAAGGTTTTGGCAGAGTGAATTGGTAAATCCAATACACAGCAAGTTAGCTGGGATCCAGACGAAGCGATTGATGCTAGGAAATCGAGAATCCGTTGATATTTACTCAACTTTTTAGGAAATCTATGGATTTTTACAATTTTTTAGGATTTTCAAGCATGGGTCCCACTAAAAGTTGGAGGCTAAGGTTTTGTCAGAGTGAATTGATAATTTTAACACACGGAAAGTTAGCTGGGATCCAGAAGTAACGATTGATGCTTACGAAAATCAGTTAATATTTACTAAACTTTTTGGGTAATCTACGGATTTTTATAATTTTTACGGATTTTCAAGCATGGTTCCCACTAAAAGTTGGAGGCTAAGGTTTTGACTGAGCGAATTGGTAAATCCAATACACAGCAGATTAGCTGGGATTTAAACGAAGCAGTTGATGTTAAGAAACCGAGAATCCGTTGCCATGTACCGTAAAACGGGGTAACTTTGATAGTTTTTTCGAAGACAACTTCAATATTTATGCATTGTGTATCAAAGAATTATATTTTATATTTTTAAAACAAGTACTGACATCCTAGCTATCGATTGCACTTGATAGATTGCCAAAAGATTTATTCTGAATGGATATATAATTTTTCATATAATCGAAAGTCGGTTTTCTGTTTTGGGGTAACTTTGATAATGGAACAAGATTGAATGAATAACGGAACATTTATAGGGCGTTGCATACCTCTAGGCGTTTAACGCTATATGGAAATTTCTGACTTAGATTACAAAAATGGTCCCAGTTTGTAAAAATGGTTTTCGCTAAGAGATTTGAGACCGAATTCATGTTCTACTATAACTAGGCTGTCATGGGTAAGTGACGAACTCATTATGACTTTATCAAATAGTGGCCGTAGAACAGATTGTTTGTAAGCGTTGCGAAAAAGCTAAAATCTTATAAATTTTAAATATTTGCATAAAAATCCTCAAATGCACTTGATTTCAACGAAAATAGCTTTGACATGAAGTGTCATACTAATACTCTTTACTTTTGCATTCGTTTTCCTTAACTGATTGACAGAAACTTCGATATTTCGTTTACTATGTTGGGGGTCTCGCACTATCAAAGTTACCCGCATTATCAAAGTTACCCCGTTTTACGGTACTTGATTTTTAGGAAATCCACTGATTTTTATTTTTTTTTTTTGGATTTTCAAGCATGGGTCCCACTAAAAGTTGGAGGCTAACGTTTTGGCAGAGCGAATTGATAATTCCAATACACAGCAAGTTAGCTGGGATCCAGACGAAGTGATTGATGCTAAGAAATCTAGTATCCGTTAATATTTACTCAACTTTTAAGGAATTACGGATTTGTTATAATTTTTACGGAATTTCAAGCATGGTTCCCACTAAAAGTTAGAGGCTAAGGTTTTGGCAGAGTGAATTGGTAAATCCAATACACAGCAAGTTAGCTGGGATCCAGACGAAGCGATTGATGCTTAGAAATCGAGAATCCGTTGATATTTACTCAACTTTTTAGGAAATCTACGGATATTTATATTTTTTTAGGATTTTCAAGCATGGGTCCCACTAAAAGTTGGAGGCTAAGGTTTTGTCAGAGTGAATTGATAATTTTAACACACGGAAAGTTAGCTGGGATCCAGACGTTACGATTGATGCTTATGTCGTTTTCGTTTTTAGGAACTGGGTCGGTGATCAACACATAAATAAACCAACGTCAACGGTGATCAACACATAAATAAACCAACGTCAAAGCAAATTGTGGTTCGGTCGAACCGGGTTGGGGTTGAAACTGTGATTCAGAACGGGTTGCGCCAGTTCCAACCTAGGTTCAAAAACGAATTCGACATAAGAAATCGAAAATCAGTCAATATTTACTCAACTTTTTAGGAAATCTACGGATTTTTTTATATTTTTAGGATTTTCAAGCATGGGTCCCACTAAAAGTTGGAGGCTAAGGTTTTGACTGAGCGAATTGGTAAATCCAATACACAGCAGGTTAGCTGGGATTTAAACGAAGCAGTTGATGTTAAGAAACCGAGAATCCGTTGCCATGTACTTGATTTTTAGGAAATCTACGGATTTTTATTTATTTTTAGGATTTGCAAGCATGGGTCCCACTAAAAGTAGGAGGCTAAGGTTTTGTCAGAGCGAATTGATAATTCCAACACACAGCAAGTTAGCTGGGATCCAGACGAAGCGATTGATGCTAAGAAATCTAGTATCCGTTGCTTTTACTTAACTTTTTGGGAAATCCACGGATTTATTATAATATTTTAGGATTATCATTAGACATTATCAATCTTTGAAAAATTATATATATTGATTATCGCTTTAAAATTCCATTGGAACGTGGCTAGCCACGCTTGGTAAGCTAGATCGTTGATATTTACTCTATTTTCTAAGGAATCCACGGATTTGTTATTATTTTTTAGGATTTTCAAGCATAGGTCTCACTAAAAGTTAGAGGCTAAGGTTTTGGCAGCGTGAATTGATAAATTCAATACACAGCAAGTGACCTAGGATCCAAACGAAGCGATTGATGCTTAGACATCGAGAATCCGTTGATATTTACTCAACTTTTTAGGAAATCTACGGATTTGTTATATTTTTTTGAGATTTTGATATTTACTCAACTTTCTAGGAAATCTACGGATTTTTTTAATTTTTTAGGATTTTCAAGCATCGGTCCCACTAAAAGTTGGAGGCTAAGGTTTTGACTGAGCGAATTGGTAAATTCAATACACAGCAGATTTGCTGGGATTCAAACGAAGCAGTTGATGTTAAGAAACCGAGAATCCGTTGCTATGTACTTGGTTATTAGGAAATCTACGGATTTTTATTTTTTTAGGATTTTCAAGCATGGGTCCCACTAAAAGTTGGAGGCTAAGGTTTTGTCAGAGCGAATTGATAATTCCAACACACAGCAAGTTAGCTGGGATCCAGACGAAGCGATTGATGCTAAGAAATCTAGTATCCGTTGACATTTTAGAGTAGGGAATCTACGGATTTGTTATATTTTTTTAGGATTTTCAAGCATGGGTCCCACTAAAAGTTAGAGGCTAAGGTTTTGCCAGTGTGAATTGATAAATTCAATACACAGATAGTTAGCTAGGATTCAAACAAAGCGATTGATGCTGAGAAATCGAGAATCCGTTGATATTTACTCAACTTTCTAGGAAATCTACGGATTTTTATAATTTTTTAGGATTTTCAAGCATGGGTCCCACTAAAAGTTGGAGGCTAAGGTTTTGATTGAGCGAATTGATAAATCCAACACACAGCAAGTTAGCTGGGATCCAGACGAAGCGATTGATGCTAAGAAATCTAGTATCCGTTGATATTTGCTCTACTTTTTATGGAACCTACGGATCTGTTATATTTTTTTTAGGATTTTCAAGCATGGGTCCCACTAAAAGTTGGAGGCTAAGGTTTTGTCAAAGCGAATTGGTAATTCCAACACACAGCAAGTTAGCTGGGATCCAGACGAAGCGATTGATGCTAAGAAATCTAGTATCCGTTGATATTTACTCTACTTTTTATGGAATCTACGGATTTGTTATAATTTTTTAGGATTTTCAAGCATGGGTCCCACTAAAAGTTGGGGGCTAAGGTTTTGTCAGAGCGAATTGGTAATTCCAACACACAGCAAGTTAGCTGGGATCTAGACGAAGCGATTGATGCTTAGAAATCTAGTATCCGTTGATATTTACTCTACTTTTTAAGGAATCTACGGATTTGTTATAATTTTTTAGGATTTTCAAGCATGGGTCCCACTAAAAGTTAGAGGCTAAGGTTTTGGCAGCGTTAATTGATAACTTCAATACACAGCAAGTTAGCTGGGATCCAACGAAGCAGTTGATGTTAAGAAACCGAGAATCCGTTGCTATGTACATGATTTTTAGGAAATCTACGGATTTTTATTTTTTTAGGATTTTTAAGCATGGGTCCCACTAAAAGTTGGAGGCTAAGGTTTTGTCAGAGCGAATTGATAATTCCAACACACAAGCAAGTTAGCTGGGATCCAGACGAAGCGATTGATGCTTAGAAATCTAGTATCCCATTGATATTTGCTCTACTTTTTAAGGAATCTACGGATTTGTTATAATTTTTTAGGATTTTCAAGCATGGTCCCACTAGAAGTTAGAGGCTAAGGTTTTGGCAGTGTGAATTGATAAATTCAATACACAGCAAATTAGCTAGGATTCAAACAAAGCGATTGATGCTAAGAAATCGAGAATCCGTTGATATTTACTCAACTTTCTAGGAAATCTACGGATTTTTTTAATTTTTTAGGCATTTTCAAGCATGGGTCCCACTAAAAGTTGGAGGCTAAGGTTTTGACTGAGCGAATTGATAATTCCAACACACAGCAAGTTAGCTGGGATCCAGACGAAGCGATTGATGCTAAGAAATCTAGTATCCGTTGATATTTACTCTACTTTTTATGGAATCTACGGATTTGTTATAAATTTTTTAGGATTTTCAAGCATGGGTCCCACTAAAAGTTGGGGGCTAAGGTTTTGTCAGAGCGAATTGGTAATTCCAACACACAGCAAGTTAGCTGGGATCCAGACGAAGCGATTGATGCTTAGAAATCTAGTATCCGTTGATATTTACTCTACTTTTTAAGGAATCTACGGATTTGTTATAATTTTTAGGATTTTTCAAGCATGGGGTTCCCACTAAAAGTTAGAGGCTAAGGTTTTGGCAGCGTTAATTGATAACTTCAATACACAGCAAGTTAGCTGGGATCCAAACGAAGCAGTTGATGTTAAGAAACCGAGAATCCGTTGCTATGTACATGATTTTTAGGAAATCTACGGATTTTTATTTTTTTAGGATTTTTAAGCATGGGTCCCACTAAAAGTTGGAGGCTAAGGTTTAGTCAAAGCGAATTGATAATTCCAACACACAGTAAATTAGCTGGGGATCCAGACGAAGCGATTGATGCCTAGAAATCTTAGTATCCGTTGATATTTACTCTAATATTTTAGGGAAATCTACGGATTTGTTATAATTTTTTAGGATTTTCTAGCATGAGTCCCACTAAAAGTTAGAGGCTAAGGTTTTGGCAGTGGAATTGATTAATCCATTACACTGCAAGTTAGCTAGGATCCAAACGAAGCGATTGATGCTAAGAAATCGAGAATCCGTTGATATCTACTCATCTTTTTTAGGAAATCTACGGATTTTTATAATTTTTTTAGGATTTTCAAGCATGGGTCCCCATTAAAAGTTGGAGGCTAAGGTTTTTACTGAACGAATTGATAAATCCAATACACAGCAAGTTAGCTGGGATTTAAACGAAGCGATTGATGTTAAAAAATCGAGAATCCGTTGATATCTACTCAACTTTTAGGAAATCTATGGATTTTTATATTTTTTTAGGATTTCAAGCATGGGTCCCACTAAAAGTTGGGAGGCTAAGATTTTGTCAGAGCGAATTGATAATTCCAAACACACATATTTACTCTACTTTTATGGAATCTACGGATTTGTTATATTTTTTTAGGATTTCAAGCATGGGTCCCACTAAAAAGTTGGATGCTAAGGTTTTGTCAGAGCGAATTGAATAATTCCAACACACAGCAAGTTAGCTGGGATTCAAGAAGAAGCGATTGCTGTTAAGAAACCGAGAATCCGTTGCTATGTACCTGATTTTTAGGATATCTACGGATTTTTATAGTTTTTAGGATATTCAAGCATGGGCTCCACTAAAAGTTGGAGGCTAAGGTTTAGTCAAAGCGAATTGATAATTCCAACACACAGCAAGTTAGCTGGGATTTAGACGAAGCGATTGATGCTAAGAAATCTAGTATCCCGTTTGATATTTACTCTACTTTTAAGGAATCTACGGATTTGTTATGATTTTTTAGGATTTCAAGCATGGGTCCCCACTAAAAGTTAAGAGGCTAAGGTTTTGGCAGTGTGAATTGATTAATCCCATTACACAGCAAGTTAGCTAGGATCCAACGAAGCGATTGGATGCTTAGAAATCGAGAATCCGTTGATATCTACTCAACTTTTTAGGAAATCTACGGATTTTTTATATTTTTAGGATTTCAAGCATGGGTCCCCACTAAAAGTTGGAGGCTAAAGGTTTAGACAGAAGCGAATTGATAAATCCAACACACAGCAAGTTAGCTGGGATTTAAACGAAGCAATTGATGTTAAAAAAATCGAGAATCCGTTGACTCAACTTTTAGGAAATCTACGGATTTTTATAATTTTTTAGGATTTTCAAGCATGGGTCCCACTAAAAGTTGGAGGCTAAGATTTTGTCAGAGCGAAATTGATAATTCCAACACACAGCAAGTTAGCTGGGATCCAGACGAAGCGATTGATGCTAAGAAATCTAGTATCCGTTGATGTTTACTCTACTTTTTAGGGAATCTACAGATTTGTTATAATTTTTTTAGGATTTTCAAGCATGGGTCCCACTAAAGTTAGAGGCTAAGGTTTTGGCAGCGTGAATTGATAACTTCAATACACAGCAAGTTACGTAGGATCCAAACGAAGCGATTGATGCTAAGAAATCGAAAATCCGTTGATATTTACTCAACTTTTTTAGGAAATCTACGGATTTTTTATAATTTTTTAGGATTTTCAAGCATGGGTCCCACTAAAAGTTGGGAGCTAAGGATTTGGGCAGCGTGATTTGATAAAATTTAATACACAGCAGATTAGCTGGGATCCAATCGAAGCAGTTATGTTAAGAAACCGAGAATCCGTTGCTATGTACTTGATTTTTAGGAAATCTACGGATTTTTCTAAATTTTTTAGGATTTTCAAGCATGGGTCCCCACTAAAAGTTGGAAGGCTAAGGTTTTGTCAGAGCGAATTGATAATCCAACACATCAGCAAGTTAGCTGGGATCCAGACGAAGCGATTGATGCTAAGAAATCTAGTATCATATATAAAATCCCAGAGTTGTCTGTCTGTCAGTAACGCTTTGAAATTATTAATTGAAATTTTCACTGAGCACTAAAACAGTAATTTAAGAGCACTACGAAAAGTCAATTTTATTGTTAGATCATTACAATTGCAAAATTGTGGGAGCACTACAACAGCTATTTGACAGAAATATTCTAGAGCTTTCTGGAACATTGTTCTTTCTGATTTGTAAAATAGTTTCGAATTTTTCATCATTTCGAAACAAACAATGTTTACAATGCTGGTTCCCTGAAATTGGGCTTTACAAAGCATTCCTGTTCCATGGTTCGATGGTCCCTTCATTAAAACTGTGATTTCGAAAGATGACAATAAATTATAGATCACTGGAACCAGCTATTTAGCAGAATATTCTGTAAGATTCTGGACAAACATTTGAAAATGGGCCCAAGAGGTCTTGAGCCATTTTTCAGAAACGTTGCTGTTGAGCCCTTTTAAGCCGCCCACACAAACTAACACCAATATCAGAAAGATCGGTGTTAACTCTTCCTGATAGTGGTATTGGTGAAGTGTGATTCGAGTTGAATGGGGTTCTACAGCGTCTTGAAAAGTCAATGTTTTAGCAATGTCGATGCGCCCTTTTTGAAATGTTTGTCCAGGATTCTTCTCTCTCATTCATAGAAGCTTCTGGAACTTTTTGAAATGTTTCAACACAGGAACATTACAACAGCATATAAGGATGTAATATAAGATCAGAACATTACAACAGCATTACATCGACATGCTCGATGGAGTATGGGTGGAGCATAATTTAGGCGACTTTTTGTTCATTTATATCATGCGTGACGACTGAGGGTCATGTTAATGAAATTATAACCAATTATCCTCTACTTCTATACATTACATCTCTATGGAAAGGGTCTGCTTCTCAGCCTATTGTTCATACACGATTTGCATATTTAAAAGCAGGGAGATTTATTTTTCATGTCATCATTTTGGCAGTCACATTATCAATCTTTGAAGATTATATATTGATTTTCGCTTTAAAAATCCATTGGAAACGTGGCTAGCCACGCTGGGTAAACTAGTTCGTTTGATATTTACTCTACTTTTTAAGGAATCTACGGATTTGTTATAATTTTTTGGATTTTCAAGCATAGGTCCACTAAAAGTAGGAGGCTAAGGTTTAGTCAAAGGAATTGATAAATTCAATTACACACGCAAGTGACCTAGGATCCAACGAAGCGATTGATGCTTAGAAATCGAGAATCGAGAATCTCAACTTTTTAGGAAATCTACGGATTTCTTATAATTTTTTAGGATTTTGATAATTTACTCAACTTTCTAGAAAATCTCTACGGATTTTTTTTTTAATTTTTTAGGATTTTTAAGCATCGGTCCCACTAAAAATTGAGAGGCTAAGGTTTTGACTGAGCGAATTGGTAAATTCAATACACAGCAGATTAGCTGGGATTCAAACGATAGTCAGTTTGATGTTAAGAAACCGAGCAATCCATTTGCGGATGTACTGTGGTTATTAGGCCTAATCTATCGGATTTTTTTTTTAAGGATTTTTCAAAGCATGGGTCCCAACTAAAAAGTAGGAGGCCTAAGGTTTATGTCAGAGCGAACATTGATAATTCCAAACACACAGCAAGTTAGCTGGGAATCCAGACGAAATGCGATTGATGCTAAGAAATCTAGTATCCGTTGATATTTACTCACCTTTTTATGGATCTACGGATTTGTTATAAATTTTTTAGGGATTTTCAAGGCATAGGTCCACTACAAAGTTTGAAGGCTAGGTTTTGGTCAAGAGGCGAATTGGTAATTCCCAACACACAGCAAGTTAGGCAGGGGATCCAGACGAAGCGATTGATGCTTAGAAATCTAGTATCCGTTGATATTTACTCAATTTTTCAGGGAATCTATGGATTTTTATAATTTTTTAGGATTTTCAAGCATGGGTCCCACTAAAAGTTGGAGGCTAAGGTTTTTACTGAGCGAATTGATAAATCCAATACACAGCAAGTTAGCTGGGATTTAAACGAAGCAATTGATGTTAAGAAATCGAGAATCCGTTGATATTTACTCAACTTTTAGGGAATCTACGGATTTGTTAAATTTTTTTAGGATTTTCAAGCATGGGTCCCACTAAAGTTAGAGGCTAAGGTTTTGGCAGTGTGAATTGATAAATCCATTACACAGCAAGTTAGCTAGGATCCAAACGAAGCGATTGATGCTTAGAAATCGAGAATCCGTTGATATTTACTCAACTTTTTAGGAAATCTACGGATTTTTATAATTTTTTAGGATTTCCAAGCATGGGTCCCACTAAAAGTTGGAGGCTAAGGTTTTGACTGAGCGAATTGATAAATCCAATACACAGCTAGTTAGCTGGGATTTAAACGAAGCAATTGATGTTAAAAAACCGAGAATCCGTTGCTATGTACTTGATTTTTAGGAAATCTACGGATTTTTATAGTTTTTAGGATATTCAAGCATGGGTCCCACTAAAAGTTGGAGGCTAAGGTTCAGTCAAAGCGAATTGATAATTCCAACACACGGTAAGTTAGCTGGGATCCAGACGAAGCGATTGATCTTAGAAATCGAGGAATCCGTTCAAATTTACTCAACTTTTTTATAGGAAATCTACGGATTTTTATATTTTTAGGATTTTCAAAGCATAGGTTCCCACTAAAAGTTAGAGAGGCTAAGGTTTGGCAACGTGAATTGAAAAATTCAATAATACAGCAAGTTAGCTAGGTTATCAAACGAAGCGGATTGAAGCTTAGAAATCGAGAAGCCGTTGATATTTACTCAACTTTTTAGGAATGCAAATCGGATTTTCATATATTTTTCAGGATTTTCAAGCATTGGTCCCACTAAAGAGTTAAGCTAAGGTTTTGGCCAGAGTGAATTGGTAAATCCAACACACAGCAAGTTAGCTGGACCCAGACGAAGCGATTGATGCTTAGAAATCGAGAATCCGCTTAAATTAACTAACTTTTAGGAAATCTACGGATTTTTTAAAATTTTTTAGGATTTTCAAAGCATGGGTCCCACTAAAAGTTGGAGGCTTAGGTTTTGACTGAAGCGAATTGGTAAATCCAATACACAGCAGATTAGCTGGGATGTTAAATGAAGCAGTTGATGCTTAGAAACCGAGAATCCGTTGCTATGTACGAATTTTTAGGAAATCTAGCGGTTTGTATAACTTTTTAGGATTTTTCAAGCATGGGTTTCACTGAAAGTTAGAGGCTTAAGGTTTTGGGCAACGTAAATTGATAAATTCAATACAGCAAGTTAGCTAGGATTCAAACGAAGCGATTGATGCTTAGAAATCGGAATCTACGGATTTTTATAATTTTTTAGGATTTTCAAGCATGGGTCCACTAAAAGTTGGAGGTAAGGTTTTGACTGAGCGAATTGGTAAATTCAATACACAGCAAAGAGGATTAAAACGAAGCAGTTGATGTTAAGAAACTGAGAATCCGTTGCTATATATCATTTTTAGGAAATCTACGGTTTTTTTTTTTTGTTCAGGATTTTCAAGCATGGGTCCCACTAAAAGTTGGAGGCTAAGGTTTTGACTGAGCGAATTGGTAAATCCATACACAGCAGATTAGCTGGAATTTATATGAAGCAGTTGATGTTAAGAACCGAGAATCCGTTGCTATGTACTTGATTTTGGAAATCTACGGTTTGTATAACTTTTTAGGATTTCCAAGCATGGGTTTCACTGAAAGTTAGAGGCTAAGGTTCGGCCAGTGCAAATTGATAATTCCAAACACAGCAAGTTTAGCTGGGATCCAGGACGAAGCGATCGATGCTAAGAAATCTAGTATCCGTTGATATTTACTCAACTTTTTAGGAAATATACTGGTTTTTAAAATTTTTTTAGAATTTTCAAGCATGGGTCCCACTAAAAGTTGGAGGCTAAGGTTTTGCCAGAGCGAAATTGATAATTCCAACACAGCAAGTTAGCTGGGATTCAGACGAAGCGATTGATGTTAAGAAATCTAGTATCCGTTGATATTAACTCTACATTTCATGGAATCTACGGATTTATTATATTTTTTTTAAGGATTTCAAGCATGGGGTCCCACTGAAGTAGAGGCTAAGGTTTCGCAGTGCAAATTTGATAATTCCAACACACAGCAAGTTAGCTGGGATCCAGACGAAGCGATTGATGCTAAGAAATCTAGTATCCGTTGACAGTGCTGGAAAAGCAATCAAGTACATAGCAACCGGATTCTCGGTTTCTTAACAGCAATCGCTTCTCTTGATCCCAGCTACCTTGCTATGTGTGGGAATTAATCAATTCGCTCTGACAAAACATTGCCTCAAACTTTTAGGGACCCATGCTTGAAAATCCTTAAAAAAAATAAAAATCCGTAGATTTCGGTGCCTCACAAAACGAACCGAGGCTAAGGTTTGGCTGAATGAATATACAAATCTCGCTCACAGCAACATAGTCGGGATCCATATGAAGCGATTGGTGCATCGGAATTGAAAATTCGTTTTAGTTTTCTCAACTTTTTCATAAATTTACGATTTTGAAAAAATACTCAGATTTTAAGCATGAGCCTCACAAAACGACCGAGGCTAAGGTTTTGGCTGAACGAATATGCAAATCTCGCTCACAGCAACATAGACGGGATCCATATGAAGCGATTGGTGCATCGGAATTGAAAAATTCGTTTTATGTTTTCTCAACTTTTTCCTAAATTTACGGATTTTAGAAAAAATCTCAGATTTTTAAGCATGGTGCCTCACAAAACGACCGAGGCTAAGGGTTTGGTCTGAGATAAGTATACAAATTCTCGCTCACAGCAACATAGTCGGGATCCATATGAAGCGATTGGTGCATCGGAATTGGAAATTCGTTTTAGTTTTCTCAACTTTTTCATAAATATACGGATCTCGAAAAAACTCACAACTTTGTCAGATTTTTAAGCATGAGCCTCACAAAACGACCGAGGCTAAGGTTTTGGCTGAACGAATATGCAAATCTCGCTCAACAGCAACATAGATGGGATCCTTATGAAGCGATTGGTGCATCGGAATTGAAAATTCGTTTTAGTTTTCTCAACTTTTTCCTAAATTTACGGATTTTAGAAAAAATCTCAGATTTTTAAGCATGTGCCTCACAAAACGACCGAGGCTAAGGTTTGGCTGAATGAATATACAAATCTCGCTCACAGCAACATAGACGGATCCATATGAAGCGATTGATGCATCGGAATTGAAAATTCGTTTTAATTTTCTCAACTTTTTCCTAAATTTACGGATTTTTAGAAAAAATCTCAGATTTTTAAGCATGAGCCTCACAAAACGACCGAGGCTAAGGTTTTGGCTGAATGAATATGCAAATCTCGCTCACAGCAACATAGACGGGATCCATATGAAGCGATTGGTGCATCGGAATTGAAAATTCGTTTTAGTTTTCTCAACTTTTTCCTAAATTTACGGATTTTAGAAAAAATCTCAGATTTTTAAGCATGTGCCTCACAAAACGACCGAGGCTAAGGTTTTGGCTGAATGAATATACAAATCTTCGCTCACAGCAACATAGACGGGATCCATATGAAGCGATTGGTGCATCGGAATTGAAAATTCGTTTTAGTTTTCTCAACTTTTTCCTAAATTTGGGATTTTGAAAAATATTCACAACTTTGTCAGATTTTTAAGCATGAGCCTCACAAAACGACCGAGGCTAAGGTTTTGGCTGAACGAATATACAAATCTCGCTCACAGCAACATAGTCGGGATCCATATGAAGCGATTGGTGCATCAGAATTGAAAATTCGTTTTAGTTTTCTCAACTTTTTCCTAAATTTACGGATTTTAGAAAAAATCTCAGATTTTTAAGCATGTGCCTCACAAAACGACCGAGGCTAAGGTTTTGACTGAATAAATATACAAATCTCGCTCACAGCAACATAGTCGGGATCCATATGAAGCGATTGGTGCATTGGAATTGAAAATTCGTTTTAGTTTCTCAACTTTTTCGTAAATATACGGAATTTAAAAAACTCACAACTTTGTCAGATTTTTAAGCATGAGCCTCACAAAACGACCGAGGCTAAGGTTTTGGCTGAATAAATATACAAATCTCGCTCACAGCAACATAGTCGGGATCCATATGCAGGCTTGATAGAAACTCCTCTGCGAGGCAAAGAGGAGGCGATTTTGAGCGATTTGTAGTTAGCCTCGATTTAGCCTCGATATTTAATTTGCTTGTTGTACGGTTCTTTCGAGGCTAACTACAAAATCGACCGAGGCTAAGGTTTTGGTGCATTTTATCAAAAAACCGATAGTTGCATTGAAAAGATCACGCCTTTTCCAAGCGGAAAACATATAAAACCTTTGGGTTTGACCACTTATTGCTGTTTTAAATGCGAAAACATAATTTTGCCATACTGACTTGCATGCAAGTTCCGAGGCTAACTACAGAAATCGAGGCTGAGAGGGAAATCAATTAAAATCAAATAGCAAAAGCAATAATATTCGTTCACATTGCAATAAACTTATTGAAAAAAATGCATTCATAAGACCCCCAATAATAGTACATCCAACAATAAACGGTAATAAAAATTAATTAGCAACGCTTAGCATTAAAATCTAATTAAAACAGTGTATCAACAACGCGCCTCACAAAACGACCGAGGCTAAGGTTTTGGCTGAATAATATGCAAATCTCGCACACTGCAACATAGACGGGATCCATATGAAGCGATTGGTGCATTGGAATTGAAAATTCGTTTTAGTTTTCTCAACTTTTTCCTAAATTTACGGATTTTAGAAAAATCTCAGATTTTTAAGCATGAGCCTCACAAAACGACCGAGGCTATGGTTTTGGCTGAATGAATATGCAAATCTCGTTCACGCAACATAGTCGGGATCCCATATGAAGCGATTGGTGCATCGGAATTGAAAATTCGTTTTAGTTTTCTCAACTTTTTCCTAAATATACGGATTTTTGAAAACTACTCAGATTTTGAAGCATTGAGCCTCACAAAACGACCGAGGCTAAGGTTTTGGCTGAATGAAATATGCAAATCTCGCTCACCGCAACATAGACGGGATCCCATATGAAGCGTTGGTGCATCGAATTGAAAATTCGTTTAAGTTTTCTCAACTTTTTTCCTACAATTTTACGGATTTTAGAAAAATTCTCAGATTTTTAAGCATGAGCATCACAAAACGACCGAGGCTAAGGTTTTGGCTGAATGAATATGCAATCTCGTTCACCGCAACATAGACGGAGATCCATATGAAGCGATTGGTGCATCGGAATTGAAAATTCGTTTTAGTTTTCTCAACTTTTTCCTAAATTTACGGATTTTTGAAATACTCAGATTTTGAAGCATGAGCTTCACAAAACGACCGAGGCTAGGTTTTGGCTGAATGAATATGCAATCTCGTTCACCGCAACATAGATGGATCCATATGAGCGATTGGTGCATCGGAATTGAAAATTCGTTTTAGTTTTCTAAACTTTTTCCTCAATTTACGGATTTTTGAAAACTACTCAGATTTTGAATCATTGAGCCTCACAAACGGACGAGGCTAAGGTTTTGGCTGAATGAATATGCAAATCTCGTTCACCGCAACATAGACGGGATCATATGAAGCGATTGTGCATCGGAATTGAAAATTCGTTTTAGTTTTCTCAGCTTTTTCCTAAATTTACGGATTTTTGAAAATACTCAGATTTTGAAGCATGAGCCTCACAAAACGACCGAGGCTAAGGTTTGGCCTGAAATGAATATGCAAATCTCGCTCACCGCAACATAGACGGAATCCATATGAAGCGATGTGTGCATCGGAATTGAAAATTCGTTAAGTTTCTCAACTTTTCTAAATTTACGGATATTAGAAATAAATTCTCAGATTTTTAAAGCATGAGCCTCACAAAACAACCGAGGCTAAGGTTTTGGCTGAACGAATATGCAAATCTCGCTCCCACTGCAACATAGATAGGATCCATATGAAGCGATTGGTGCATCGGAATTGAAAATTCCGTTTTAGTTTCTCAACTTTTCCTACAATTTACGGATTTTGAAAAATACTCAACTTTGTCAGATTTTTTAAGCATGAGCCTCACAAAACGACCGAGGCTAAGGTTTTGGCTGAATGAATATGCAAATCTCGCTCACGCAACATAGACGGGATCCATATGAAGCGATTGGTGCATCGGAATTGAAAATTCGTTTTAGTTTTCTCAACTTTTTCCTAAATTTACGGATTTTAGAAAAATACTCAACTTTTCAGATTTTTAAGCATGAGCCTCACAAAACGACCGAGGCTAAGGTTTTGGCTGAATGAATATGCAAATCTCGCTCACCGCAACATAGACGGGATCCATATGAAGCGATTGGTGCATTGGAATTGAAAATTCGTTTTAGTTTTCTCAACTTTTTCCTAAATTTACGGATTTTTAGAAAAATACTTCAGATTTTTAAGCATGAGCCTCACAAAACGACCGAGGCTAAGGTTTTGGCTGAATGAATATGCAAATCTCGCTCACCGCAACATAGACGGGATCCATATGAAGCGATTGGTGCATTGGAATTGAAAATTCGTTTTAGTTTTCTCAACTTTTTCCTAAATTTACGGATTTTAGAAAAATACTGTCAGATTTTTAAGCATGAGCCTCACAAAACGACCGAGGCTAAGGTTTTGGCTGAATATGCAAATCTCGCTCACCGCAACATAGACGGGATCCATATGAAGCGATTGGTGCATTGGAATTGAAAATTCGTTTTAGTTTTCTCAACTTTTTCCTAAATTTACGGATTTTGAAAAAATACTCAGATTTTTAAGCATGAGCCTCACAAAACGACCGAGGCTAAGGTTTTGGCTGAATGAATATGCAAATCTCGCTCACCGCAACATAGACGGGATCCATATGAAGCGATTGGTGCATTGGAATTGAAAATTCGTTTTAGTTTTCTCAACTTTTTCCTAAATTTACGGATTTTTGAAAAATAAAAAACTTTGTCAGATTTTTAAGCATGAGCCTCACAAAACGACCGAGGCTAAGGTTTTGGCTGAATGAATATGCAAATCTCGCTCACCGCAACATAGACGGGATCCATATGAAGCGATTGGTGCATGGAATTGAAAATTCGTTTTAGTTTTCTCAACTTTTCCTTTAAAATTTACGGATTTTGAAAAATCACAACTCAGATTTTTAAGCATGAGCCTCACAAAACGACCGGCTAAGGTTTTGGCTGAACGAATATGCAAATCTCGCTCACGCAACATAGACGGGATCCATATGAAGCGATTGGTGCATCGGAATTGAAAATTCGTTTTAGTTTTCTCAACTTTTTCCTAAATTTACGGATTTTAGAAAAATCTCAGATTTTTAAGCATGAGCCTCACAAAACGACCGAGGCTAAGGTTTTGGCTGAATGAATATGCAAATCTCGCTCACCGCAACATAGACGGGATCCATATGAAGCGATTGGTGCATCGGAATTGAAAATTCGTTTTAGTTTTCTCAACTTTTTCCTAAATTTACGGATTTTAGAAAAATACTCAGATTTTTAAGCATGAGCCTCACAAAACGACCGAGGCTAAGGTTTTGGCTGAACGAATATGCAAATCTCGCTCACGCAACATAGACGGGATCCATATGAAGCGATTGGTGCATCGGAATTGAAAATTCGTTTTAGTTTTCTCAACTTTTTCCTAAATTTACGGATTTTGAAAAATACTCAGATTTTTAAGCATGAGCCTCACAAAACGACCGAGGCTAAGGTTTTGGCTGAATGAATATGCAAATCTCGCTCACGCAACATAGACGGGATCCATATGAAGCGATTGGTGCATCGGAATTGAAAATTCGTTTTAGTTTTCTCAACTTTTTCCTAAATTTACGGATTTTGAAAAATACTCAACTTTGTCAGATTTTTAAGCATGAGCCTCACAAAACGACCGAGGCTAAGGTTTTGGCTGAACGAATATGCAAATCTCGCTCACGCAACATAGACGGGATCCATATGAAGCGATTGGTGCATCGGAATTGAAAATTCGTTTTAGTTTTCTCAACTTTTTCCTAAATTTACGGATTTTAGAAAAATACTCAGATTTTTAAGCATGAGCCTCACAAAACGACCGAGGCTAAGGTTTTGGCTGAATGAATATGCAAATCTCGCTCACGCAACATAGACGGGATCCATATGAAGCGATTGGTGCATCGGAATTGAAAATTCGTTTTAGTTTTCTCAACTTTTTCCTAAATTTACGGATTTTAGAAAAATTACTTCAGATTTTAAGCATGAGCCTCACAAAACGACCGAGGCTAAGGTTTTGGCTGAAGAATATGCAAATCTCGCTCACAGCAACATAGACGGGATCCATATGAAGCGATTGTGATAGGAAGAAAATTCGTTAGTTTTCTCAACTTTTTACCTAAATTTACGGATTTTGAAAATATCACAACTTTGTCAGATTTTAAGCATGAGCCTCACAAAACGACCGAGGCTAAGTTTTGGCTGAATAAATATGCAAATCTCGCTCACAGCAACATAGACGGGATCCATATGAAGCGATGGTGCATCGGAATTGAAAATTCGTTTTTAGTTTTCTCAAACTTTTTCCTAAATTTACGGATTTTAGAAAAATACTCAGATTTTTCAAAGCATGAGCCTCACAAAACGACCGAGGCTAGGTTTTGGCTGAATAATATGCAAATCTCGCTCACAGCAACATAGACGGGATCCATATGAAGCGATTGGTGCATTCGGAATTGAAAATTCGTTTTAGTTTTCTCAATTTTTCCTAAATTTACGGATTTTGAAAAATCACTCAGATTTTTAAGCATGAGCCTCACAAAACGACCGAGGCTAAGGTTTGGCGAACGAATATGCAAATCTCGCTCACAGCAACATAGACGGGATCCATATGAAGCGATTGGTGCATCGGAATTGAAAATTCGTTTTAGTTTTCTCAACTTTTTCCTAAATTTACGGATTTTAGAAAATCACAGATTTTTAAGCATGAGCTCACAAAACGACCGAGGCTAAGGTTTTGGCTGAAGAATATGCAAATCTCGCTCACAGCAACATAGACGGATCCATATGAAGCGATTGGTGCATCGGAATTGAAAATTCGTTTTAGTTTTCTCAACCTTTCTCCTAAATTTACGGATTTTGAAAAAATTCAAGATTTTTAAGCATGAGCCTCACAAAACGACGAGCTAAGGTTTTTGGCTGAATAATATCCAAATCGTCGCTCACAGCAACATAGACGGGATCCATATGAAGCGATTGGTGCATCGGAATTGAAAATTCGTTTTAGTTTTCTCAACTTTTTCCTAAATTTACGGATTTTTGAAAAAATCAAACTCAGATTTTTAAGCATGAGCCTCACAAAACGACCGAGGCTAAGGTTTTGGCTGAACGAATATGCAAATCTCGCTCACGCAACATAGACGGGATCCATATGAAGCGATTGGTGCATCGGAATTGAAAATTCGTTTTAGTTTTCTCAACTTTTTCCTAAATTTACGGATTTTAGAAAAATACTCAGATTTTTAAGCATGAGCCTCACAAAACGACCGAGGCTAAGGTTTTGGCTGAATGAATATGCAAATCTCGCTCACGCAACATAGACGGGATCCATATGAAGCGATTGGTGCATCGGAATTGAAAATTCGTTTTAGTTTTCTCAACTTTTTCCTAAATTTACGGATTTTAGAAAAATACTCAGATTTTTAAGCATGAGCCTCACAAAACGACCGAGGCTAAGGTTTTGGCTGAACGAATATGCAAATCTCGCTCACGCAACATAGACGGGATCCATATGAAGCGATTGGTGCATCGGAATTGAAAATTCGTTTTAGTTTTCTCAACTTTTTCCTAAATTTACGGATTTTGAAAAAATACAACTCAGATTTTTAAGCATGAGCCTCACAAAACGACCGAGGCTAAGGTTTTGGCTGAACGAATATGCAAATCTCGCTCACGCAACATAGACGGGATCCATATGAAGCGATTGGTGCATCGGAATTGAAAATTCGTTTTAGTTTTCTCAACTTTTTCCTAAATTTACGGATTTTAGAAAAATACTCAGATTTTTAAGCATGAGCCTCACAAAACGACCGAGGCTAAGGTTTTGGCTGAATGAATATGCAAATCTCGCTCACGCAACATAGACGGGATCCATATGAAGCGATTGGTGCATCGGAATTGAAAATTCGTTTTAGTTTTCTCAACTTTTTCCTAAATTTACGGATTTTAGAAAAATACTCAGATTTTTAAGCATGAGCCTCACAAAACGACCGAGGCTAAGGTTTTGGCTGAACGAATATGCAAATCTCGCTCACCGCAACATAGACGGGATCCATATGAAGCGATTGGTGCATCGGAATTGAAAATTCGTTTTAGTTTTCTCAACTTTTTCCTAAATTTACGGATTTTGAAAAAAAACTCAGATTTTTAAGCATGAGCCTCACAAAACGACCGAGGCTAAGGTTTTGGCTGAATGAATATGCAAATCTCGCTCACGCAACATAGACGGGATCCATATGAAGCGATTGGTGCATCGGAATTGAAAATTCGTTTTAGTTTCTCAACTTTTTCCTAAATTTACGGATTTTAGAAAAATACTCAGATTTTTAAGCATGAGCCTCACAAAACGACCGAGGCTAAGGTTTTGGCTGAATGAATATGCAAATCTCGCTCACGCAACATAGACGGGATCCATATGAAGCGATTGGTGCATCGGAATTGAAAATTCGTTTTAGTTTTCTCAACTTTTTCCTAAATTTACGGATTTTAGAAAAATACTCAGATTTTTAAGCATGAGCCTCACAAAACGACCGAGGCTAGGTTTTGGCTGAACGAATATGCAAATCTCGCTCACTGCAACATAGACGGGATCCATATGAAGCGATTTGGTGCATCGAATTGAAAATTCGTTTTAGTTTTCTAAACTTTTCCTAATTTACGGGATTTTTGAAAATACTCAGATTTAAGCATGAGCCACACAAAACAACCGAGGCTAAGGTTTTGGCTGAATGAATATGCAAATCTCGCTCACTGCAACATAGACGTGATCCATATGAAGAATTGGTGCATAGAATTGAAAATTCGTTTTAGTTTTCTCACTTTTTCCTAAATTACGGATTTTTGAAAAATACTCACATTTGTGGACAGATTTTAAAGAGCATGGAGCGCTCCACAAAACGCCGACCGGCTAAGGTTTTGGCTGAACGAATATGCAAATCTCGCTCACTGCCAAACATAGACGGGATCCATATGAAGCGATTGGTGCATCGATTCGAAAATATCGTTTAGTTTTCTAACTTTTTCCTAAATTTACGGATTTAGAAAAATTCTCAGATTTTAAGCATGAGCCACACAAAACACCGAGGCTAAGGTTTTGGCTGAACGAATATGCAAATCTCGCTCACTGCAACATTAGACGGGATCCATATGAAGCGATTGGTGCATCGGAATTGAAAATTCGTTTAGTTTTCTCAACTTTTTCCCTAAATTTACGGATTTTAGAAAAATTTCTCAGATTTTCAAGCATGAGCCACACAAAACGACCGAGGCTAAGGTTTTGGCTGAAACGAATATGCAAATCTCGCTCACTGCAACATAGACGGGATCCATATGAAGCGATTGCCACATTGGACGAATCGACAATTTAGGCCGGAAAAAGTCTTTTCTCTGTTCTCGTTGATTTTAGGACGTTCGATGTCTTCAGAGAAGTTATTCGTAAATTGAGTTTTGCATCTTTTAAGAAAAAAGTTGAATAGGGTGGCCCTTATTTAAGTTAAAATTTTGACTCAAACTTTTTTGTTTGATGAAATTTGTGGCTGCGGTGTTCTGCAAACTTTTAGAAAATGTTATTTGAGCAACTTTGTCGAAGACACTTTTGATCTAACTCTTCATTTGAACTAAGTAAATTGATTTTGAAAGTTTTAACTTAGGGTGGGACCCAAAAAATCAGCTATTTTGATATAACTTTTTTATGCTTAAAAATTGACAAAGTTGTGAGTATTTTTCAAAAATCCGTAAATGTAGGAAAAAGTTGGGAAAACTAAAACGAATTTTCAATTCCGATACACCCAATCGCTTCATATGGATCCCGTCTATGTTGCAGTGAGCGAGATTTGCATATTCGGTCAGCCAAAACCTTAGCCTCGGTCGTTTTGTGTGGCTCATGCTTGAAAATCTGAGAATTTTTCTAAAATCCGTAAATTTAAGGAAAAAGTTTAGAAAACTAAAAACGAATTTTCAATTCCGATACACCAATCGCTTCATCATGGATCCCGTTCTATTGTTGCAGTGAGCGAGATTTGCATATTCGTTTCAGGCCAAAACCTTAGCCCGGTCCGTTTTGTGTGGCCATGCTTGAAAATCTGATGATCTTTTCTAAAATCCGTAAAATTAGGAAACAAGTTTTGAAACCTAAAACGAATTTTCAAATTCCGATGCACCAATCGCTTCGGATTATGGATCCCGTTCTATGTTGCAGTGAGGCGAGATATTTGCATATTCGTTCCAGCAAAAACCTTAGCCCTCGGTCGTTTTGTTGAGGCTCATGCTTAAAAAATCTGACAAGGTTGTGAGTATTTTTCCGAAAAATCCGTCAATGTAGGAAATACGTTGCGGAAACTGACAAACGAATTTCAAATTCCGATAACACCACATCGGCTTCATAGGGATCCCGTCTATGTTGCAGTGAGCGAATTTGCATATTCGTTCAGCCAAAACCTTAGCCTCGGTCGTTTGTATGGCTCATGCCTTGAAAATCTGAGAATTTTTCTAAAATCCGTAAATTTAGGAAAAAGTTTAGAAAACTAAAACGAATTTTCAATTCCGATGCACCAATTGCTTCATATGGATCCTGTCTATGTTGCAGTGAGCGGATTTGCATATTCGTTCAGCCAAAACCTTAGCCTCGGTCGTTTTGTGAGGCTCATGCTTGAAAATCTGAGAATTTTTCTAAAATCCGTAAATTTAGGAAAAAGTTTAGAAAACTAAAACGAATTTTCATTCCGATGCACCAATCGCTTCATATGGATCCCGTCTATGTTGCAGTGAGCGAGATTTGCATATTCGTTCACCAAAACCTTAGCCTCGGTCGTTTTGTGAGGCTCATGCTTAAAAATCTGACAAAGTTGTGAGTATTTTTTCAAAAAATCCGTAAATGTAGGAAAAAGTTGGGAAAACTAAAACGAATTTTCAATTCCGATGCACCAATCGCTTCATATGGATCCCGTCTATGTTGGCAGTGAGCGAGATTTGCATATTCGTTCAGCCAAAACCTTAGCCTCGGTCGTTTTGTGTGGCTCATGCTTGAAAAATCTGAGAATTTTTCTAAAATCCGTAAATTTAGGAAAAAGTTTAGAAAACTAAAACGAATTTTCAATTCCGATGCACCAATCGCTCATATGGATCCCGTCTATGTTGCAGTGAGCGAGATTTGCATATTCGTTCAGCCAAAACCTTAGCCTCGGTCGTTTGTGTGGCTCATGCTTAAAAATCTGACAAAGTTGTGAGTATTTTTCAAAAATCCGTAAATGTAGGGAAAAAGTTGGGAAAACTAAAACGAATTTTCAATTCCGATACCACCAATCCACATTGGACCGAATCGACAATTTAGCCGGAAAAAAGTCTTTTCTCTGTTCTCGTTGAATTTTCAGACGTTTGATGTCTTCAGAGAAGTTATTCATAATTGAGTGTTGCGTCTTTTAAGGAAAAAGTTAAATAGGGTGGTCCATATTTAATCTAAAATTTTGACTCAAACTTTTTGTTTGATTAAATTTGTGGCTGCGCTCTCTGCAAACTTTTAGAAAATGTTTATTTTGAGCAACTTTGTCGAAGACACTTTTGATCTAACTCTTCATTTGAACTAAGTAAATTGATTTTGAAGTTTTAACTTAGGGGTGGACCCAAAAAATCAGCTATTTTGATATAACTTTTTTATTTTCAGTTTTTTCGTGAATGTGGTCTTCAGAAGAGTTGCAGAGGAAGTGAAGATACACATTTTTGCTGAACATTGCAAGTTTGTAAATTCTTGTGATTTTTGAAGTTAATAAGCAAATTTATGTGAAAAACTATGAAATCTTCAGATGCCCATAACTCATGGAGTTGGTTCGATAAAAATTTTCTTTTAGTGGCAATCGAAAGGCCATACGATAGGCAACTTTTGCTGCAAAAACTGTGAGAACGTAATTTTTGTAAATTGAGAAAATTCAACTTCAAAAATACACTTAAAAACTCTAAATTTGGCTTGTAACTCACAAGATTTCAAAGTTAACGGCGTGCTGTCTTCAGCAAAGTTGTAGGTTTTAGCCAGATTCTACAACTTTACATACACCACTTTTTAGAGAAATGTGAAACAAAAATATGAAGAAATGATGATACGATGCAGGATGTGGGTCACTTTATATTTATTACTATAAATCATTAAGTTTAGTATAATCAGTAGTCGCTTTCATATACTTGCTGTTGTAAACTTTGTAATAGTATTATGATTTATTATTATTTTATCAGTGCTCAGTGGTATAATTCACATATAATTCAAAATGTAAAATGGTGCCAATGCAACTTTAGAAACTTTAAACTGTTTCGTCATTGGTGACTGCTACTATTGTGACTGAATACGTGCAGTAGTGTCCCTGGGGTACAGAACTGTGAAAATGGTGGAATAATCTAACATTATTGAAGAAGCAGAGGTTATCAAAAAGTGTGCAGTTTTGGAAAATTCATTTATAGAATGAAAGTACAATTATATTGCTACTACTTGAATAATTTTGTATGAAATAATAAGTAAATGTATTATAAAGTTCTATTTTTTTATTTCACATTTCTCCATAAGGTTTGATATGAAAAAAGTTGTAGATCTGGCTAAAACCTACAACTTTGCTGAAGACAGCACGCCGTTAACTTTGAAATCTTGTGAGTTACAAGCAAATTTAGAGTTTTTTAAGTGAATTTTTGAAGTGAATTTTCTCAATTTACAAAAAATTACGTTCTCACAATTTTTGCAGCAAAAGTTGCCTATCGTATGGCCTTTCGATTGCCACTAAAAGAAAAATTTTATCGAACCAACTCCATGAGTTATGGGCATCTGAAGATTTCATAGTTTTTCACATAAATTTGCTTATAACTTCCAAAATCACAAGAATTACAAACTTGCGATGTTCAGCAAAATGTGTATCTTTATTTCCTCTGCAACTCTTCTGAAGACCACATTCACGAAAAACTGAAAATAAAAAAGTTATATCAAACTAACTGATTTTTTGGGTCCACCCTAAGTTAAAACTTTCAAAATCAATTTACTTAGCTCAAATGAAGAGTTAGATCAAAAGTGTCTTCGACAAAAGTTGTTCAAAATAACATTTTCTAAAAGTTTGCAGAAGAGCGCAGCCACAAATTTAATCAAACAAAAAAGTTTGAGTCAAATTTTAGATTAAATATGGACCACCCTATTAACTTTTTCCTTAAAAGACGCAACACTCAATTATGAATAACTTCTCTGAAGACATCAAACGTCTAAAATCAACGAGAACAGAGAAAAGACTTTTTTTCCGGCTAATTGTCCGATTCGGTCCAATGTGGATTGGTGTATCGCGAATTGAAAATTCGTTTTAGTTTTTCCCAACTTTTTCCTACATTTACGGATTTTTGGAAAATATTCACAAACTTTGTCAGATTTTTAAGCCATGAGCCACACAAAACGACCGAGGCTAAGGTTTTGGCTGAACGAATATGCAAATCTCGCTCACTGCAACATAGACGGGATCCATATGAAGCGATTGGTGCATCGGAATTGAAAATTCGTTTTTAGTTTTTCTAAACTTTTTCCTAAATTTACGGATTTAGAAAAAATTCTCAGATTTTCAAGCATGAGCCCACACAAAACGACCGAGGCTAAGTTTTGGCTGAACGAATATGCAAATCTCGCTCACTGCAACATAGACGGGATCCATATGAAGCGATTGGTGCATCGGAATTGAAAATTCGTTTTAGTTTTCCCAACTTTTTCCTACATTTACGGATTTTTGAAAAATACTCACAACTTTGTCAGATTTTTAAGCATGAGCCTCACAAAACGACCCGAGGCTAAGGTTTTGGCTGAAACGAATATGCATATCTTGCTCACTGCAACATAGACGGGATCCATATGAAGCGATTGGTGCATCGGAATTGAAAATTCGTTTTAGTTTTCTAAACTTTTTCCTAAATTTACGGATTTTAGAAAAAAATTCTCAGATTTTCAAGCATGAGCCACACAAAAACGACCGAGGCTAAGGTTTTGGCTGAACGAATATGCAAATCTCGCTCACTGCAACATAGACAGGATCCATATGAAAGCAATTGGTGCATCGGAATTGAAAAATTCGTTTTAGTTTCTAAACTTTTTCCCTAAATTTACGGATTTTAGAAAAATTCTCAGATTTTCAAGCATGAGCCATACAAAACGACCGAGGCTAAGGTTTTGGCTGAACGAAATATGCAAATCTCGCTCACTGCAACATAGACGGGATCCATATGAAGCGATGGTGTATCGGAATTGAAAATTCGTTTTAGTTTCCCAACTATTTCCTACATTTACGGATTTTTGAAAAAATAACTCACAACTTTGTCAGATTTTTAAGCATGAGCCTCACAAAACGACCGAGGCTAAGGTTTTGGCTGAACGAATATGCAAATCTCGCTCACTGCAACATAGACGGGATCCATATGAAGCGATTGGTGCATCGGAATTGAAAATTCGTTTTAGTTTTCTAAACTTTTTCCTAAATTTACGGATTTTAGAAAAATTTCTCCAGATTTTCAGCATGAGCCACACAAAACGACCGAGGCTAAGGTTTTGGCTGAACGAATATGCAAATCTCGCTCACTGCAACATAGATGGGATCCATATGAAGCGATTGGTGCATCGGAATTGAAATTCGTTTTAGTTTTCTAAACTTTTTCCTAAATTAACGGATTTAGAAAAATTCTCAGATTTTCAAGCATGCGCCACACAAAACGACCGAGGCTAAGGTTTTGGCTGAACGAATATGCAAATCTCGCTCACTGCAACATAGACGGGATCCATATGAAGCGATTGGTGTATCGGAATTGAAAAATTCGTTTTAGTTTTCCCAACTTTTTTCCTACATTTACGGATTTTTGAATAAATACTCACAACTTTGTCAGATTTTAAGCATGAGCCTCACAAAACGACCGAGGCTAAGGTTTTTGGTGAACGAATATGCAAAATCTCGCTCACTGCAACATAGACGGGATCCATATGAAGCGATTGGTGCATCGGAATTGAAAATTCGCCAAAAACCTTAGCCTCGGTCGTTTTGTGTGGCTCATGCTTGTAAATCTGAGAATTTTCTAAAAATCCGTAAATTTAGGAAAAAGTTTAGAAAAACTAAAACGAATTTTCAATTCCGATGCACCAATCGCTTCATATGGATCCCGTCTATGTTGCAGTGAGCGAGATTTGCATATTCGTTCAGCCAAAACCTTAGCCTCGATCGTTTTGTGTGGCTCATGCTTGAAATCTGAGAATTTTTCTAAAATCCGTAAATTTAGGAAAAAGTTTAGAAAACTAAAACGAATTTTCAATTCCGATGCACCAATCGCTTTATATGGATCCCGTCTATGTTGCAGTGAGCGAGATTTGCATATTCGTTCAGCCAAAACCTTAGCCTCGGTCGTATTGTGAGGCTCATGCTTAAAAAATCTGACAAAGTTGTGAGTATTTTTCAAAAATCCGTAAATGTAGGAAAAAGTTGGGAAAACTAAAACGAATTTTCAATTCCGATACACCAATCGCTTCATATGGATCCCGTCTATGTTGCAGTGAGCGAGATTTGCATATTCGTTCAGCCAAAACCTTAGCCTCGGTCGTTTGTGTGGCTCATGCTTGAAAATCTGAGAATTTTTCTAAAATCCGTAAATTTAGGAAAAAGTTTAGAAAACTAAAACGAATTTTCAAATTCCGATGCACCAATTGCTTCATATGGATCCCTGTCTATGTTGCAGTGAGCGAGATTTGCATATTCGTTCAGCCAAAACCTTAGCCTCGGTCCGTTTTGTGTGGCTCATGCTTGAAAATCTGAGAATTTTTCTAAAATCCGTAAATTTAGGAAAAAGTTTAGAAAACTAAAACGAATTTTCAATTCCGATGCACCAATCGCTTCATATGGATCCCGGTCTATGTTGCAGTGAGCGAGATTTGCATATTCGTTCAGCCAAACCTTAGCCTCGGTCGTTTTGTGAGGCTCATGCCTTAAAAATCTGACAAAGTTGTGAGTATTTTTCAAAAATCCGTAAATGTAGGAAAAAGTTGGGAAAAGCTAAAACGAATTTTCAATTCCGATACACCAATCGCTTCATATGGATCCCGTCTATGTTGCAGTGAGCGAGATTTGCATATTCGTTCAGCCAAAACCTTAGCCTCGGTCGTTTTGTGTGGCTCATGCTTGAAAATCTGAGAATTTTCTAAAAATCCGTAAATTTAGGAAAAAGTTTAGAAAACTAAAAACGAATTTTCAAATTCCGATTGCACCAATCGCTTCATATGGATCCCGTCATGTTGCAGTGAGCGAGATTTGCATATTCGTTCAGCCAAAACCTTAGCCTCGGTCGTTTTGTGAGGCTCATGCTAAAAATCTGACAAAGTTGTGAGTATTTTTCAAAAATCCGTAAATGTAGGAAAAAGTTGGGAAAACTAAAAACGAACTTTTCAATTCCGATACACCAATCGCTTCATATGGGATCCCGTCTATGTTGCAGTGAGCGGAGATTTGCATATTCGTTCAGCCAAAACCTTAGCCTCGGTCGTTTGGTGTGGCTCATGCTTGAAAATCTGAGAATTTTCTAAAATCCGTAAATTTAGGAAAAAGTTTAGAAAACTAAAAACGAATTTTCAATTTCGATGCACCCAATCGCTTCATATGGATCCCGTCTATGTTGCAGTGAGCGAGATTTGCATATTCGTTCAGCCAAAACCTTAGCCTCGGTCGTTTTGTGTGGCTCATGCTTGAAAAATCTGAGAATTTTTCTAAAATCCGTAAATTTAGGAAAAAGTTTAGAAAACTAAAACGAATTTTCAATTCCGATGCACCAATCGCTTCATATGGATCCCGTCTATGTTGCAGTGAGCGAGATTTGCATATTCGTTCAGCCAAAACCTTAGCCTCGGTCGTTTTTGTGAGGCTCAATGCTTAAAAAATCTGACAAAGTTGTGAGTATTTTTCAAAAATCCGTAAATGTAAGGAAAAAGTTGAGAAAACTAAAACGAATTTTCAATTCCGATGCACCAATCGCTTTATATGGATCCCGTCTATGTTGCTGTGAGCGAGATTTTGCATATTCGTTCAGCCAAACCTTAGCCTCGGTCGTTTTGTGTGGCTCATGCTTGAAAAATCTGAGAATTTATCTAAAATCCGTAAATTTAGGAAAAAGTTTAGAAAACTAAAACGAATTTTCAATTCCGATGCACCAATCGCTTTATATGGATCCCGTCTATGTTGCTGTGAGCGAGATTTGCATATTCGTTCAGCCAAAACCTTAGCCTCGGTCGTTTTGTGAGGCTCATGCTTAAAAATCTGACAAAGTTGTGAGTATTTTTCTAACATTCGTAAATTTAGGAAAAAGTTGAGAAAACTTTAACGAATTTTCAATTCCAATGCACCAATCGCTTCATATGGATCCCGTCTATGTTGCGGTGAGCGAGATTTGCATATTCATTCAGCCAAAACCTTAGCCTCGGTTGTTTTGTGAGGCTCATGCTTAAAAATCTGACAAAGTTGTGAGTATTTTTCTAAAATCCGTAAATTTAGGAAAAAGTTTAGAAAACTAAAAACGAATTTTCAATTCCAATGCACCAATCGCTTCATATGGATCCCGTCTATGTTGCGGTGAGCGAGATTTGCATATTCATTCAGCCAAAATCTTAGCCTCGGTGGTTTTGTGAGGCGGATGATTGATACACTGTTTTTATTAGATTTTAATTATAAGCGTTGCTAATTATTTTTTATTACCTTTCATTGTTGGATGTACTATTATTGGGGACTTAGTGATGGTCTTTTATAATAAGTTTATTGCATTAGAACAAATATTATTGCGTTTTCTATTTGATTTTAATTGTGACCTCAGCCTCGATTTCTGTAGTTAGCCTCGGAACTTGCATGCAAGTCAGTATGGCAAAATTTGTTTTCGCATTTAAAACAGCAATAATGGTCAAACCCAAAGGTTTTTATATGTTTTCCGCTTGGAAAAGACGTGATCTTTTCAATGCAGCTATCGGTTTTTTGATAAAATGCACCAAAAACATAGCCTTGGTCGATTTGTAGTTAGCCTCGAAAGAACCCTACAACAGCAAATTAAATATCGAGGCTAAATCGAGGCTAACTACAAATCGTTTCCAACTTTTAGTGGGACCCATGCTTGAAAATCCTAAAAAAATATAACAAATCCGTAGATTCCCTAAAAAGTCGAGTAAATATCAACGGATACTAGATTTCTTAGCATCAATCGCTTCGTCTGGAATCCCAACTAACTTGCTGTGTGTTGGAATTATCAATTCGCACTGCCGAAACCTTAGCCTCCAACTTTTAGAGGGACCCATGCTTGAAAATCCTAAAAAAAATAAAAATCCGTAGATTTCCTAAAAATCAAGTACATAGCAACGGATTCTCGGTTTCATAACATCAACTGATTCGTTTGAATCCCAGATAATCTGCTGTGTGTTGGATTGACCAATTCGCTCAGTCAAAACCTTATCCTCTAACTTTTGGTGGGACCCATGCTTGAAAATCCTAAAAAAATAATAACAAATCCGTAGATTCTCTAAAAAGTAGAGTAAATATCAACGGATACTAGATTTCTTAGCATCAATTGCTTCGTCTGGATCCCAGCTAACTTGCTGTGTGTTGGAGTTATCAATTCGCTGTGACAAAACCTTAGCCTCTAACTTTAGTGGGACCCATGCTTGAAAATCCTAAAAATATATGAAAAAATTGATAGATTACCATAAAATTAAATAAATATCAACGGATTCTCGGTTTCTTTACATCAATTGCTTCGTTTGGATCCCTGCTAATCTGCAGTGTATTGGATTGACCAATTCGCTCCGCCGAAAACTTAGCCTCCCAACTTTTAGTGGGACCCATGCATGAAAATCCTAAAAAATTATAAAAATCCGTAGATTCCCTAAAAAATTGAGTAAATACCAACGGATACTAGATTTCTCAGCATCAATCTTTACATCAATTGCTTCGTTTGGATCCCAGCTAACCTGCAGTGTATCGGATTGACCAATTCGCTCCGCCGAAAACTTAGCCTCCAACTTTTAGTGGGACCCATGCTTGAAAATCCTAAAAAATTATAAATAAATCGTAGATTCCCCATAAAGTTGAGAAAATATCAACGGATACTAGATTTCTTAGCATCAATCGCTTCGTCTGGATCCCAGCTAACTTGCTGTGTGTTGGAATAATCAATTCGCTCTGACAAAACCTTAGCCTCCAACTTTTAGAGGGACTCATGCTTGAAAATCCTAAAAATATATGCAAAAATTGATAGATAACCTTAAAATTAAATAAATATCAACGGATTCTCGGTTTCTTTACATCAATTGCTTCGTTTGGATCCCAGCTAATCTGCAGTGTATTGGATTGACCAATTCGCTCCGCCGAAAACTTAACCTCCAACTTTTTAGTGGGACCCATGCTTGAAAATCCTAAAAAATTATAAAAATCCGTCGATTCCCTAAAAAGTTGAGTAAATACCAACGGATACTAGATTTCTCAGCATCAATCGCTTCGTTTGGATCCTAGCTAACTTGCTGCGTGTTGGACTTAGCAATTCACACTGCCAAAACGTTAGCCTCTAACTTTTAGTGGGACCCATGCTTGAAAATCCTAAAAAATTATAACAAATCCGTAGATTCCCTAAAAAGTAGAGTAAATATCAACGGATACTAGATTTCTTCGCATCAATCGCTTCGTCTGGATCCCAGCTAACTTGCTGTGTGTTGGAATTATCAATTCGCTCTGACAAACTTTTAGTGGGACCCATGCTTGAATATCCTAAAAATATATAAAAATCCGTAGATTTCCTAAAAGTTGAGTAGATATCAACGGATTCTCGGTTTCTTAACATCAATTGCTTCGTTTAAATCCCAGCTAACTTGCTGTGTATTGGATTTATCAATTCGCTCAGTCAAAACCTTAGCCTCTAACTTTTAGTGGGACCAATGCTTGAAAATCCTAAAAAAATATAAAAATCCGTAGATTTCCTAAAAAGTCGAGTAAATATCAACGGATTCTCGATTTCTAAGCATCAATCGCTTCGTCTGGATCCCAGCTAACTTGCTATGTATTGGGTTTACCAATTCACTCTGCCAAAACCTTAGCCTCTAACTTTTAGTGGGACCAATGCTTGAAAATCCTAAAAAAATATAAAAATCCGTAGATTTCCTGAAAAGTTGAGTAAATATCAACGGATTCTTGATTTCTAAGCATCAATCGCTTCGCCTGGATCCCAGATAACTTGCTATGTATTGGATTTACCAATTCACTTTGCCAAAACCTTAGCCTCTAACTTTTAGTGGGACCAATGCTTGAAAATCCTAAAAAAATATAAAAATCCGTGGATTTCCTAAAAAGTAGAGTAAATATCAACGGATTCTCGATTTCTAAGCATCAATTGCTTCGTTTGGATCCTAGCTAACTGGCTGTGTATTGAATTTATCAATTCACGCTACCAAAACCATAGCCTCTAACTTTTAGTGGGACCCATGCTTGAAAATCCTAAAAAAATATGAAAAAATTGATAGATTACCTAAAAATTAAGCAAATATCAACGGATTCTCGATTTCTTTACATCAATTGCTTCGTTTGGATCCCAGCTAATCTGCAGTGTATCGGATTGACCAATTCGCTCCGCCGATAACTTAGCCTCCAACTTTTAGTGGGACTCATGCTCGAAAATCCTAAAAAATTATAAAAATCCGTAGATTTCCTAAAAAAGTGAGTAAATATCAACAGATTCTCGATTTCTAGGCATCAATCGCTTCGTTTGGATCCCAGCTAACTTGCTGTGTATAGGATTGACCAATTCGCTCCGCCGAAAACTAAGCCTCCAACTTTTAGTGGGACCCATGCTTGAAAATCCTAAAAAATTATAAAAATCCGTAGATTTCCTAAAAAGTAGAGTAAATATCAACGGATACTAGATTTTTTAGCATCAATCGCTTCGTCTGAATCCCAAATAACTTGCTGTGTGTTGGAATTATCAATTCGCTCTGACAAAACCTCAGCCTCCAACTTTTAGTGGGACCCATGCTTGAAAACCCTAAAAAAATAAAAATCCGTAGATTTCCTAAAAATTAGGTACATAGCAAAGGATTCTCGGTTTCTTAACATCAACTGATTCGTTTGAATCCCGGATAATCTGCTGTGTATTGGATTTACAAATTCGCTCAGTCAAAACTTTAGCCTCCAACTTTTAGTGGGACCCATGCTTGAAAATCCTAAAATATTATAAAAATCCGTAGATTCCCTAAAAAGTTGAGTAAATATCAACGGATTCTCGATTTCTAAGCATCAATCGCTTCATCTGGATCCCAGCTAACTTGCTGTGTATTGGATTTACCAATTCACTCTGCCAAAACCTTAGCCTCTAACTTTTAGTGGGACCCATGCTTGAAAATCCTAAAATATTATAACAAATCCGTAGATTCCCTAAAAAGTAGAGTAAATATCAACGGATACTAGATTTTTTTTAGCATCAATCGCATCGTCTGAATCCCAACTAACTTGCTGTGTGTTGGAATTATCAATTCGCTCTGACAAAACCTCAGCCTCTAACTTTTAGTGGGACCCATGCTTAAAAATCCTAAAACAAATAAAAATCCGTAGATTTCCTAAAAATCAGGTACATAGCAACGGATTCTCGGTTTCATAACATCAACTGCTTCATTTGAATCCCAGCTGATCTGCTGTGTATTGGATTTACCAATACGCTCAGTCAAAACCTTAGCCTCCAACTTTTAGAGGGACTCATGCTTGAAAATCCTAAAAATATATGCAAAAATTGATAGATAACCTTAAAATTAAATAAATATCAACGGATTCTCGGTTTCTTTACATCAATTGCTTCGTTTGGATCCCAGCTAATCTGCAGTGTATTGGATTGACCAATTCGCTCCGCCGAAAACTTAACCTCCAACTTTTAGAGGGACCCATGCTTGAAAATCCTAAAAAATTATAACAAATCCGTAGATTCCCTAAAAAGTAGAGTAAATATCAACGGATACTAGATTTCTTCGCATCAATCGCTTCGTCTGGATCCCAGCTAACTTGCTGTGTGTTGGAATTATCAATTCGCTCTGACAAACTTTTAGTGGGACCCATGCTTGAATATCCTAAAAATATATAAAAATCCGTAGATTTCCTAAAAGTTGAGTAGATATCAACGGATTCTCGGTTTCTTAACATCAATTGCTTCGTTTAAATCCCAGCTAACTTGCTGTGTATTGGATTTATCAATTCGCTCAGTCAAAACCTTAGCCTCTAACTTTTAGTGGGACCAATGCTTGAAAATCCTAAAAAAATATAAAAATCCGTAGATTTCCTAAAAAGTTGAGTAAATATCAACGGATTCTCGATTTCTAAGCATCAATCGCTTCGTCTGGATCCCAGCTAACTTGCTATGTATTGGGTTTACCAATTCACTCTGCCAAAACCTTAGCCTCTAACTTTTAGTGGGACCAATGCTTGAAAATCCTAAAAAAATATAAAAATCCGTAGATTTCCTAAAAAGTTGAGTAAATATCAACGGATTCTTGATTTCTAAGCATCAATCGCTTCGCCTGGATCCCAGATAACTTGCTATGTATTGGATTTACCAATTCACTCTGCCAAAACCTTAGCCTCTAACTTTTAGTGGGACCAATGCTTGAAAATCCTAAAAAAATATAAAAATCCGTAGATTTCCTAAAAAAGTAGAGTAAATATCAACGGATTCTCGATTTCTAAGCATCAATTGCTTCGTTTGGATCCTAGCTAACTGGCTGTGTATTGAATTTATCAATTCACGCTACCAAAACCATAGCCTCTAACTTTTAGTGGGACCCATGCTTGAAAATCCTAAAAAAATATGAAAAAATTGATAGATTACCTAAAAATTAAGCAAATATCAACGGATTCTCGATTTCTTTACATCAATTGCTTCGTTTGGATCCCAGCTAATCTGCAGTGTATCGGATTGACCAATTCGCTCCGCCGATAACTTAGCCTCCAACTTTTAGTGGGACTCATGCTCGAAAATCCTAAAAAATTATAAAAATCCGTAGATTTCCTAAAAAAGTGAGTAAATATCAACAGATTCTCGATTTCTAGGCATCAATCGCTTCGTTTGGATCCCAGCTAACTTGCTGTGTATAGGATTGACCAATTCGCTCCGCCGAAAACTAAGCCTCCAACTTTTAGTGGGACCCATGCTTGAAAATCCTAAAAAATTATAAAAATCCGTAGATTTCCTAAAAAGTAGAGTAAATATCAACGGATACTAGATTTTTTAGCATCAATCGCTTCGTCTGAATCCCAAATAACTTGCTGTGTGTTGGAATTATCAATTCGCTCTGACAAAACCTCAGCCTCCAACTTTTAGTGGGACCCATGCTTGAAAACCCTAAAAAAATAAAAATCCGTAGATTTCCTAAAAATTAGGTACATAGCAAAGGATTCTCGGTTTCTTAACATCAACTGATTCGTTTGAATCCCGGATAATCTGCTGTGTATTGGATTTACAAATTCGCTCAGTCAAAACTTTAGCCTCCAACTTTTAGTGGGACCCATGCTTGAAAATCCTAAAATATTATAAAAATCCGTAGATTCCCTAAAAAGTTGAGTAAATATCAACGGATTCTCGATTTCTAAGCATCAATCGCTTCATCTGGATCCCAGCTAACTTGCTGTGTATTGGATTTACCAATTCACTCTGCCAAAACCTTAGCCTCTAACTTTTAGTGGGACCCATGCTTGAAAATCCTAAAATATTATAACAAATCCGTAGATTCCCTAAAAAGTAGAGTAAATATCAACGGATACTAGATTTTTTTTAGCATCAATCGCATCGTCTGAATCCCAACTAACTTGCTGTGTGTTGGAATTATCAATTCGCTCTGACAAAACCTCAGCCTCTAACTTTTAGTGGGACCCATGCTTAAAAATCCTAAAACAAATAAAAATCCGTAGATTTCCTAAAAATCAGGTACATAGCAACGGATTCTCGGTTTCATAACATCAAACTGCTTCATTTGAATCCCAGCTGATCTGCTGTGTATTGGATTTACCAATACGCTCAGTCAAAACCTTAGCCTCCAACTTTTAGTGGGACCCATGCTTAAAAATCCTAAAAAATTATAAAAATCCGTAGATTTCCTAAAAAGTTGAGTAAATATCAACGGATTCTCGATTTCTAAGCATCAATCGCTTCGCCTGGTTCCCACCTAACTTGCTGTGTATTGGATTTACCAATTCACTCTGCCAAAACCTTAGCCTCTAACTTTTAGTGGGACCAATGCTTGAAAATCCTAAAAAATTATAAAAATAAGTAGATTTCCTAAAAAGCCGAGTAAATATCAACGGATTTTCGATTTCTAAGCATCAATTGCTTCGTTTGGATCCTAGCTAACTGGCTGTGTATTGAATTTATCAATTCACGCTACCAAAACCTTAGCCTCTAACTTTTAGTGGGACCCATGCTTGAAAATCCTAAAAAATTATGATAAAAATGATAGATTACCTAAATATTAAGCAAATATCAACGGATTCTCGATTTCTTTACATCAATTGCTTCGTTTGGATCCCAGCTCACCTGCAGTGTATCGGATTGACCAATCCGCTCCGCCGAAAACTTAGCCTCCAACTTTTAGTGGGACCCATGCTTGAAAATCCTAAAAAATTATAAAAATCCGTAGATTTCATAAAGAGTTGAGTAAATATCAACGGATTCTCGATTTCTAGGCATCAATCGCTTCGTATGAATCCCAACTAACTTGCTGTGTGTTGGAATTATCAATTCGCTCTGACAAAACCTTAGCCTCCAACTTTTAGTGGGACCCATGCTTGAAAATACTAAAACAAATAAATATCCGTAGATTTCCTAAAAATCAAGTACATAGCAACGGATTCTCGGTTTCTTAACATCAACTGCTTCATTTGAATCACAGCTAATCTGCTGTGTATTGGATTTATCAATACGCTCAGTCAAAACCTTAGCCTCCAACTTTTAGTGGGACCTATGCTTGAAAATCCTAAAGAATTATAAAAATCCGTAGATTTCCTAAAAAGTTGAGTAAATATCAACGGATTCTCGATTTCTAAGCATCAATCATTTTGTTTGGATCCTAGCAAACTTGCTGTGTATTGAATTTATCAATTCACGCTGCCAAAACCTTATCCTCTAACTTTTAGTGGGACCCATGCTTGAAAATCCTAAAAAATAATAACAAATCCGTAGATTCCCTAAAAAGTAGAGTAAATATCAACGGATACTAGATTTCTTAGCATCAATTGCTTCGTCTGGATCCCAGCTAACTTGCTGTGTGTTGGAATTATCAATTCGCTCTGACAAAACCTTAGCCTCCAGCTTTTAGAGGGACTCATGCTTGAAAATCCTAAAAATATATGAAAAAATTGATAGATTACCTTAAAATTAAATAAATATCAACGGATTCTCGGTTTCTTTACATCAATTGCTTCGTTTGGATCCCAGCTAATCTGCAGTGTATTGGATTGACCAATTCGCTCCGCCGAAAACTTAACCTCCAACTTTTAGTGGGACCCATGCTTGAAAATCCTAAAAAATTATAAAAATCCGTAGATTTCCTAAAAAGTTGAGTAAATATCAACGGATACTAGATTTCTTAGCATCAATCGCTTCGTCTGGATCCCAACTAACTTGCTGTGTGTTGGAATTATCAATTCGCACTGCCGAAACCTTAGCCTCCAACTTTTAGAGGGACCCATGCTTGAAAATCCTAAAAAAAATAAAAATCCGTAGATTTCCTAAAAATCAAGTACATAGCAACGGATTCTCGGTTTCTTAACATCAACTGATTCGTTTGAATCCCAGATAATCTGCTGTGTATAGGATTGACCAATTCGCTCAGTCAAAACCTTATCCTCTAACTTTTGGTGGGACCCATGCTTGAAAATCCTAAAAAATAATAACAAATCCGTAGATTCTCTAAAAAGTAGAGTAAATATCAACGGATACTAGATTTCTTAGCATCAATTGCTTCGTCTGGATCCCAGCTAACTTGCTGTGTGTTGGAGTTATCAATTCGCTCTGACAAAACCTTAGCCTCCAACTTTTAGTGGGACCCATGCTTGAAAATCCTAAAAATATATGAAAAAATTGATAGATTACCATAAAATTAAATGAATATCAACGGATTCTCGGTTTCTTTACATCAATTGCTTCGTTTGGATCCCAGCTAATCTGCAGTGTATTGGATTGACCAATTCGCTCCGCCGAAAACTTAGCCTCCAACTTTTAGTGGGACCCATGCATGAAAATCCTAAAAAATTATAAAAATCCGTAGATTCCCTAAAAAATTGAGTAAATACCAACGGATACTAGATTTCTCAGCATCAATCTTTACATCAATTGCTTCGTTTGGATCCCAGCTAACCTGCAGTGTATCGGATTGACCAATTCGCTCCGCCGAAAACTTAGCCTCCAACTTTTAGTGGGACCCATGCTTGAAAATCCTAAAAAATTATAAATAAATCGTAGATTCCCCATAAAGTTGAGAAAATATCAACGGATACTAGATTTCTTAGCATCAATCGCTTCGTCTGGATCCCAGCTAACTTGCTGTGTGTTGGAATAATCAATTCGCTCTGACAAAACCTTAGCCTCCAACTTTTAGAGGGACTCATGCTTGAAAATCCTAAAAATATATGCAAAAATTGATAGATAACCTTAAAATTAAATAAATATCAACGGATTCTCGGTTTCTTTACATCAACTGCTTCGTTTGGATCCCAGCTAATCTGCAGTGTATTGGATTGACCAATTCGCTCCGCCGAAAACTTAACCTCCAACTTTTAGTGGGACCCATGCTTGAAAATCCTAAAAAATTATAAAAATCCGTCGATTCCCTAAAAAGTTGAGTAAATACCAACGGATACTAGATTTCTCAGCATCAATCGCTTCGTTTGGATTCTAGCTAACTTGCTGTGTGTTGGACTTAGCAATTCACACTGCCAAAACGTTAGCCTCTAACTTTTAGTGGGACCCATGCTTGAAAATCCTAAAAAATTATAACAAATCCGTAGATTCCCTAAAAAGTAGAGTAAATATCAACGGATACTAGATTTCTTAGCATCAATCGCTTCGTCTGGATCCCAGCTAACTTGCTGTGTGTTGGAATTATCAATTCGCTCTGACAAACTTTTAGTGGGACCCATGCTTGAATATCCTAAAAATATATAAAAATCCGTAGATTTCCTAAAAGTTGAGTAGATATCAACGGATTCTCGGTTTCTTAACATCAATTGCTTCGTTTAAATCCCAGCTAACTTGCTGTGTATTGGATTTATCAATTCGCTCAGTCAAAACCTTAGCCTCTAACTTTTAGTGGGACCAATGCTTGAAAATCCTAAAAAAAATATAAAAATCCGTAGATTTCCTAAAAAGTTGAGTAAATATAAACGGATTCTCGATTTCTAAGCATCAATCGCTTCGTCTGGATCCCAGTTAACTTGCTATGTATTGGGTTTACCAATTCACTCTGCCAAAACCTTAGCCTCTAACTTTTAGTGGGACCAATGCTTGAAAATCCTAAAAAAATATAAAAATCCGTAGATTTCCTAAAAAGTTGAGTAAATATCAACGGATTCTTGATTTCTAAGCATCAATCGCTTCGCCTGGATCCCAGATAACTTGCTATGTATTGGATTTACCAATTCACGCTGCCAAAACCTTAGCCTCTAACTTTTAGTGGGACCAATGCTTGAAAATCCTAAAAAAATATAAAAATCCGTAGATTTCCTAAAAAGTAGAGTAAATATCAACGGATTCTCGATTTCTAAGCATCAATTGCTTCGTTTGGATCCTAGCTAACTGGCTGTGTATTGAATTTATCAATTCACGCTACCAAAACCATAGCCTCTAACTTTTAGTGGGACCCATGCTTGAAAATCCTAAAAAAATATGAAAAAATTGATAGATTACCTAAAAATTAAGCAAATATCAACGGATTCTCGATTTCTTTACATCAATTGCTTCGTTTGGATCCCAGCTAACCTGCAGTGTATCGGATTGACCAATTCGCTCCGCCGATAACTTAGCCTCCAACTTTTAGTGGGACTCATGCTTGAAAATCCTAAAAAATTATAAAAATCCGTAGATTTCCTAAAAAAGTGAGTAAATATCAACGGATTCTCGATTTCTAGGCATCAATCGCTTCGTCTGGATCCCAGCTAACTTGCTGTGTATAGGATTGACCAATTCGCTCCGCCGAAAACTAAGCCTCCAACTTTTAGTGGGACCCATGCTTGAAAATCCTAAAAAATTATAAAAATCCGTAGATTTCCTAAAAAGTAGAGTAAATATCAACGGATACTAGATTTTTTAGCATCAATCGCTTCGTCTGAATCCCAGCTAACTTGCTGTGTGTTGGAATTATCAATTCGCTCTGACAAAACCTCAGCCTCCAACTTTTAGTGGGACCCATGCTTGAAAACCCTAAAAAAATAAAAATCCGTAGATTTCCTAAAAATTAGGTACATAGCAAAGGATTCTCGGTTTCTTAACATCAACTGATTCGTTTGAATCCCGGATAATCTGCTGTGTATTGGATTTACAAATTCGCTCAGTCAAAACTTTAGCCTCCAACTTTTAGTGGGACCCATGCTTGAAAATCCTAAAATATTATAAAAATCCGTAGATTCCCTAAAAAGTTGAGTAAATATCAACGGATTCTCGATTTCTAAGCATCAATCGCTTCATCTGGATCCCAGCTAACTTGCTGTGTATTGGATTTACCAATTCACTCTGCCAAAACCTTAGCCTCCAACTTTTAGTGGGACCAATGCTTGAAAATCCTAAAATATTATAACAAATCCGTAGATTCCCTAAAAAGTAGAGTAAATATCAACGGATACTAGATTTTTTTTAGCATCAATCGCATCGTCTGAATCCCAACTAACTTGCTGTGTGTTGGAATTATCAATTCGCTCTGACAAAACCTCAGCCTCTAACTTTTAGTGGGACCCATGCTTAAAAATCCTAAAACAAATAAAAATCCGTAGATTTCCTAAAAATCAGGTACATAGCAACGGATTCTCGGTTTCATAACATCAACTGCTTCATTTGAATCCCAGCTGATCTACTGTGTATTGGATTTACCAATACGCTCAGTCAAAACCTTAGCGTCCAACTTTTAGTGGGACCCATGCTTAAAAATCCTAAAAAATTATAAAAATCCGTAGATTTCCTAAAAAGTTGAGTAAATATCAACGGATTCTCGATTTCTAAGCATCAATCGCTTCGCCTGGTTCCCACCTAACTTGCTGTGTATTGGATTTACCAATTCACTCTGCTAAAACCTTAGCCTCTAACTTTTAGTGGGACCAATGCTTGAAAATCCTAAAAAATTATAAAAATAAGTAGATTTCCTAAAAAGTCGAGTAAATATCAACGGATTTTCGATTTCTAAGCATCAATTGCTTCGTTTGGATCCTAGCTAACTGGCTGTGTATTGAATTTATCAATTCACGCTACCAAAACCTTAGCCTCTAACTTTTAGTGGGACCCATGCTTGAAAATCCTAAAAAAATTATGATAAAAATGATAGATTACCTATAAATTAAGCAAATATCAACGGATTCTCGATTTCTTTACATCAATTGCTTCGTTTGGATCCCAGCTAACCTGCAGTGTATCGGATTGACCAATCCGCTCCGCCGAAAACTTAGCCTCCAACTTTTAGTGGGACCCATGCTTGAAAATCCTAAAAAATTATAAAAATCCGTAGATTTCATAAAGAGTTGAGTAAATATCAACGGATTCTCGATTTCTAGGCGTCAATCGCTTCGTATGAATCCCAACTAACTTGCTGTGTGTTGGAATTATCAATTCGCTCTGACAAAACCTTAGCCTCCAACTTTTAGTGGGACCCATGCTTGAAAATACTAAAACAAATAAATATCCGTAGATTTCCTAAAAATCAAGTACATAGCAACGGATTCTCGGTTTCTTAACATCAACTGCTTCATTTGAATCACAGCTCTTCTGCTGTGTATTGGATTTACCAATACGCTCAGTCAAAACCTTAGCCTCCAACTTTTAGTGGGACCCATGCTTGAAAATCCTAAAGAATTATAAAAATCCGTAGATTTCCTAAAAAGTTGAGTAAATATCAACGGATTCTCGATTTCTAAGCATCAATCGCTTCGTTTGGATCCTAGCAAACTTGCTGTGTATTGAATTTATCAATTCACGCTGCCAAAACCTTAGCCTCTAACTTTTAGTGGGACCCATGCTTGAAAATCCTAAAAAATTATAAAAATCCGTAGATTCCTTAAAAAGTAGAGTAAATATCAACGGATACTAGATTTCTTAGCATCAATTGCTTCGTCTTGATCCCAGCTAACTTGCTGTGTGTTGGAATTATCAATTCGCTCTGACAAAACCTTAGCCTCCAACTTTTAGTGGGACCCATGCTTGAAAATCCTAAAAAATTATAAAAATCCGTAGATTTCCAAAAAGTTGAGTAAATATCAACGGATTCTCGATTTCTAAGCATCAATCGCTTCGTTTGGATCCTAGCAAACTTGCTGTGTATTGAATTTATCAATTCACGCTGCCAAAACCTTATCCTCTAACTTTTAGTGGGACCCATGCTTGAAAATCCTAAAAAATAATAACAAATCCGTAGATTCCCTAAAAAGTAGAGTAAATATCAACGGATACTAGATGTCTTAGCATCAATCGCTTCGTCTGGATCCCAGCTAACCTGCTGTGTGTTGAAATTATCAATTTGCTCTGCCAAAACCTTAGCCTCCAACTTTTAGTGGGACCCATGCTTGAAAATCCTAAAAAATTATAAAAATCCGTAGATTTCCTAAAAAGTTGAGTAAATATCAACGGATTCTCGATTTCTAAGCATCAATCGCTTCGTTTGGATCCTAGCAAACTTGCTGTGTATTGAATTTATCAATTCACGCTGCCAAAACCTTATCCTCTAACTTTTAGTAGGACCCATGCTTGAAAATCCTAAAAAATTATAACAAATCCGTAGATTCCCTAAAAAGTAGAGTAAATATCAACGGATACTAGATTTCTTAGCATCAATTGCTTCGTCTGGATCCCAGCTAACTTGCTGTGTGTTGGAATTATCAATTCGCTCTGACAAAACCTTAGCCTCCAGCTTTTAGAGGGACTCATGCTTGAAAATCCTAAAAATATATGAAAAAATTGATAGATTACCTTAAAATTAAATAAATATCAACGGATTCTCGGTTTCTTTACCTCAATTGCTTCGTTTGGATCCCAGCTAATCTGCAGTGTATTGGATTGACCAATTCGCTCCGCCGAAAACTTAACCTCCAACTTTTAGTGGGACCCATGCTTGAAAATCCTAAAAAATTATAAAAATCCGTAGATTTCCTAAAAAGTTGAGTAAATATCAACGGATTCTCGATTTCTAAGCATCAATCGCTTTGTTTGGATCCTAGCAAACTTGCTGTGTATTGAATTTATCAATTCACGCTGCCAAAACCTTATCCTCTAACTTTTAGTGGGACCCATGCTTGAAAATCCTAAAAAATAATATTAAATCCAAAGATTCCCTAAAAAGTAGAGTAAATATCAACGGATACTAGATTTCTTAGCATCAATTGCTTCGTCTGGATCCCAGCTAACTTGCTGTGTGTTGGAATTATCAATTCGCTCTGACAAAACCTTAGCCTCCAACTTTTAGTGGGACCCATGCTTGAAAATCCTAAAAAATTATAAAAATCCGTAGATTTCCAAAAAGTTGAGTAAATATCAACGGATTCTCGATTTCTAAGCATCAATCGCTTCGTTTGGATCCTAGCAAACTTGCTGTGTATTGAATTTATCAATTCACGCTGCCAAAACCTTATCCTCTAACTTTTAGTGGGCCCCATGCTTGAAAATCCTAAAAAATAATAACAAATCCGTAGATTCCCTAAAAAGTAGAGTAAATATCAACGGATACTAGATGTCTTAGCATCAATCGCTTCGTCTGGATCCCAGCTAACCTGCTGTGTGTTGAAATTATCAATTTGCTCTGCCAAAACCTTAGCCTCCAACTTTTAGTGGGACCCATGCTTGAAAATCCTAAAAAAATATAAAAATCCGTAGATTTCCTAAAAAGTTGAGTAAATATCAACGGATTCTCGATTTCTAAGCATCAATCGCTTCGTTTGGATCCTAGCAAACTTGCTGTGTATTGAATTTATCAATTCACGCTGCCAAAACCTTATCCTCTAACTTTTAGTGGGACCCATGCTTGAAAATCCTAAAAAATAATAACAAATCCGTAGATTCCCTAAAAAGTAGAGTAAATATCAACGGATACTAGATGTCTTAGCATCAATCGCTTCGTCTGGATCCCAGCTAACCTGCTGTGTGTTGAAATTATCAATTTGCTCTGCCAAAACCTTAGCCTCCAACTTTTAGTGGGACCCATGCTTGAAAATCCTAAAAAATTATAAATAAATCGTAGATTCCCCAAAAAGTTGAGAAAATATAAACGGATACTAGATTTCTTAGCATCAATCGCTTCGTCTGGATCCCAGCTAACTTGCAGTGTAATGGACTTAGCAATTTACACTGCCAAAACGTTAGCCTCCAACTTTTAGTGGGAACCATGCTTGAAAATCCTAAAAAATTATAACAAATCCGTAGATTCCCTAAAAAGTAGAGTAAATATCAACGGATACTAGATTTCTTAGCATCAATCGCTTCGTCTGGATCCCAGCTAACTTGCTGTGTGTTGGAATTATCAATTTGCTCTGACAAACTTTTAGTGGGACCTATGCTTAAAAATCCTAAAAAAATATAAAAATCCGTAGATTTCCTAAAAGTTGAGTAGATATCAACGGATTCTCAATTTTTTAACATCAATTGCTTCATCGAAATCCCAGCTAACTTGCTGTGTATTGGATTTATCAATTCGCTCAGTCTAAAAATTAGCCTCCAACTTTTAGTGGGACCCATGCTTGAAAATCCTAAAAAAATATAAAAATCCGTAGATTTCCTTAAAAGTTGAGTAAATTTCAACGGATTCTCGATTTTTAAGCATCAATCGCTTTGTGTGGATGCTAACTTGCTGTGTATTGGATTTACCAATTCACGCTGCCAAAACCTTAGCCTCTAACTTTTAGTGGGACCCATGCTTAAAAATCCTAAAATATTATGAAAAAATTGATAGATTACCTAAAAATTGAACATATATCAACGGATCCACGATTTCTTTACATCAATTGCTTCGTTTGGATCCCAGCTAACCTGCAGTGTATCGGATTGACCAATTCGCTCCGCCGAAAACTTAGCCTCCAACTTTTAGTGGGACCCATGCTTGAAAATCCTAAAAAATTATAAATAAATCGTAGATTCCCCAAAAAGTTGAGAAAATATCAACGGATACTAGATTTCTTAGCATCAATCGCTTCGTCTGGATCCCAGCTAACTTGCAGTGTGTTGGAATTATCAATTTGCACTGCCGAAACCTTAGCCTCTAACTTTCAGTGGGACCCATGCTTGAAAATCCTAAAAAATTATAACAAATCCGTAGATTCCCTAAAAAGTAGAGTAAATATCAACGGATACTAGATTTCTTAGCATCAATCGCTTCGTTTGGATCCTAGCAAACTTGCTGTGTATTGAATTTATCAATTCACGCTGCCAAAACCTTATCCTCTAACTTTTAGTGGGACCCATGCTTGAAAATCCTAAAAAATAATAACAAATCCGTAGATTCCCTAAAAAGTAGAGTAAATATCAACGGATTCTAGATTTCTTAGCATCAATTGCTTCGTCTGGATCCCAGCTAACTTGCTGTGTGTTGGAATTATCAATTCGCTCTGACAAAACCTTAGCCTCCAACTTTTAGAGGGACCCATGCTTGAAAATCCTAAAAAATTATAAAAATCCGTAGATTTCCTAAAAAGTTGAGTAAATATCAACGGATTCTCGATTTCTAAGCATCAATCGCTTCGTTTGGATCCTAGCAAACTTGCTGTGTATTGAATTTATCAATTCACGCTGCCAAAACCTTAGCCTCCAACTTTTAGTGGGACCCATGCTTGAAAATCCTAAAAAAATATAACAAATCCGTAGATTTCCTAAAAAGTAGAGTAAATATCAACGGATACTAGATTTCTTAGCATCAATCGCTTCGTCTGGTTCCCACCAAATTTGCTGTGTGTTGGAATAATCAATTCGCTCTGACAAAACCTCAGCCTCCAACTTTTAGTGGGACCCATGCTTGAAAACCCTAAAACAAATAAAAATCCGTAGATTTCCTAAAAATCAAGTACATAGCAACGGATTCTCGGTTTCTTAACATCAACTGCTTCGTTTAAATCCCAGCTAATCTGCTGTGTATTGAATTTACCAATTCGCTCAGTCAAAACCTTAGCCTCCAACTTTTAGTGGGACCCATGCTTGAAAATCCTAAAAAATTATAACAAATCCGTAGATTTCCTAAAAAGTTGAGTAAATATCAACGGATTCTCGATTTCTAAGCATCAATCGCTTCGTTTGGATCCTAGCTAACTTGCTGTGTATTGAATTTATCAATTCACGCTGCCAAAACCTTAGCCTCTATCTTTTAGTGGGACCCATGCTTGAAAATCCTAAAAAATTATAAAAATCCGTAGATTTCCTAAAAAGTTGAGTAAATATCAACGGATTCTCGATTTCTAAGCATCAATCGCTTCGTTTGGATCCTAGCAAACTTGCTGTGTATTGAATTTATCAATTCACGCTGCCAAAACCTTATCCTCTAACTTTTAGTGGGACCCATGCTTGAAAATCCTAAAAAATAATAACAAATCCGTAGTTCCCTAAAAAGTAGAGTAAATATCAACGGATTCTAGATTCCCTAAAAAATAGAGTGAATATCAACGAATACTAGATTTCTTAGCATCAATCGCTTCGTCTGGATCCTAGCTAACTTGCTGTGTGTTGGAATTATCAAGTCGCTCTGCCAAAACCTTAGCCTCCAACTTTTAGTGGGACCCATGCTTGAAAATCCTAAAAAATTATAAAAATCCGTAGATTTCCTAAAAAGTTGAGTAAATATCAACGGATTCTCGATTTCTAAGCATCAATCGCTTCGTTTGGATCCTAGCAAACTTGCTGTGTATTGAATTTATCAATTCACGCTGCCAAAACCTTATCCTCTAACTTTTAGTGGGACCCATGCTTGAAAATCCTAAAAAATAATAACAAATCCGTAGATTCCCTAAAAAGTAGAGTAAATATCAACGGATTCTAGATTTCTTAGCATCAATTGCTTCGTCTGGATCCCAGCTAACTTGCTGTGTGTTGGAATTATCAATTCGCTCTGACAAAACCTTAGCCTCCAACTTTTAGAGGGACTCATGCTTGAAAATCCTAAAAAATTATAACAAATCCCTAAAAAGTTGAGTAAATACCAACGGATACTAGATTTCTCAGCATCAATCGCTTCGTTTGGATCCTAGCTAACTTGCTGTGTAATGGACTTAGCAATTCACACTGCCAAAACGTTAGCCTCCAACTTTTAGTGGGACCCATGCTTGAAAATCCTAAAAATTATAACAAATCCGTAGATTCCCTAAAAAGTAGAGTAAATATCAACGGATACTAGATTTCTTAGCATCAATCGCTTCGTCTGGATCCCAGCTAACTTGCTGTGTGTTGGAATTATCAATTCGTTCTGACAAACTTTTAGTGGGACCCATGCTTGAAAATCCTAAAAAAATATAAAAATCCGTAGATTTCCTAAAAGTTGAGTAGATATCAACGGATTCTCGATTTTTTAACATCAATTGCTTCATTTAAATCCCAGCTAACTTGCTGTGTATTGGATTTATCAATTCGCTCAGTTCAAACCTTAGCCTCCAACTTTTAGTGGGACCCATGCTTGAAAATCCTAAAAAATTATAAAAATCCGTAGATTTCCTAAAAAGTTGAGTAAATTTCAACGGATTCTCGATTTCTAAGCATCAATCGCTTCGTGTGGATCCCAGCTAACTTGCTGTGTATTGGATTTACCAATTCACGCTGCCAAAACCTTAGCCTCTAACTTTTAGTGAGACCCATGCTTAAAAATCCTAAAATATTATGAAAAAATTGATAGATTACCTAAAAATTAAACAAATATCAACGGATCCACGATTTCTTTACATCAATTGCTTCGTTTGGATCCCAGCTAACCTGCAGTGTATCGGATTGACCAATTCGCTCCGCCGAAAACTTAGCCTCCAACTTTTAGTGGGACCCATGCTTGAAAATCCTAAAAAATTATAAATAAATCGTAGATTCCCCAAAAAGTTGAGTAAATATCAACGCACAATGGTCGGAAAAAAGTGAAGTTTGGCCAAAACTATTTTTATCGCCTTAATCGATGAAATATGTAATCTGAATATGTTATTTGGCGTTTTTGTTGTTTCAGAAGGGATTATTCACAAATTACGCAACTTTGAAAAAAATATTTTTTTTAATTTAAAATTGTTATCAAACCGGGCTGAAAGCACAAATTTTGTTTATATTTGATTGAGTTTGATCAAAATGTGTATGAATAATGGTTAAATAAATTTTAAATGAACTTTGTATGAAAAATATCGTCAAAATTTATGTAAAATATTGAATTATTCAAATAGCTCTAACTTGCAAATCAGCAAATTTCTGCAAAAATTTTAAAGGTTTTTTGTTAGATCTAAGGATGCTTTGATGTGCAATATTCGAAATGGCGGCGACATGACGCGACAAGAGTTGTTTTTCATATTCAAAATCACCAAAATTACTAAAATGTAATATTGAATAGTATTAAAACTTAAACCAAATATTTTTTTCCATCCTCATGCTCGATAAAAGTGTTGAACCATAAGCTTTCAGATAGTGTATTGAATTTATCAATTCACGCTGCCAAAACCTTATCCTCTAACCAGTGCCGTAGCGTGCGGTTGGCCAGGTTGGCACCCGCCAAGGGCGCTAGCCGTCAGGGGGCGCCAAAATGAGCACATGGCAAAATTTTGGGACAAACATATCCAACGGAAAAAAAATGGAAAACATATCAGTGAAGAATTGAAGAAAATCTAGGTTCATATTTAGCAGTAAAGCATCTCAAAATCAGCGTTACCAAACTTCCAGATTTGTCTGGAATATTCCAGATTTTAAGTCTACATTTTACAAAAATCTGGAAGATCCAGATACAAATTTATAGTTACATTCTAAGGTTTTCCATATAAAACATAGGAAACCCAGTCTTTTCTAGTTGAAATTTCTAAAACCATCAAAATTTTGAAAAACAACCTGACATCCCTGTTTACATATTACAGAAATCATAAGTTGAAGAGTCTTTTTAGAAGTACTGGAAATTATAAATATAAATAAATTTACCGTTTTGACTCATATTCCGAACACTTAAGGCCAACGGTGACTTCAAATGCATCTGATTGGCATAAATTAGCTGATATTTGTAAAACCTTTAATTTCTCCGCAAATCCTAACTGTTAGCAGTTGGGTGTGCCGATAAAATTGTTTACTTAAACTTGTTTAGTATTGTTTTTACATAAAAGTATGGAACAACATTTTGCTTCAAATGCCGAACACTGTGTTCATTCTGTCTCATATTCCGAACACTTTGATTCGAATTCCGAACAGTACAAATAGTTCATATCCAAATTAATAATTTCGCAAATAAATGTATCTGAGCTAGTTCTACTGGACTCGAACTAGAGAATCATCACTACTGCCGTGGTATAAAATAGATTGGAAGACGTTAAAATTGGATTGCAATTGACTGCCGTTTCCTTGTAATCTGATGACATATTTCAGCGAAACATTTCAACCAAACCGCCATACAAAAACCGAGTGTTCGGAATATGAGTCTGTTTGGAATTTGAGACAAAACGGTATATTTATATTTTTTTAAATTTACTTCCAAATTCCAAAATTTAAGCAGTTAGGCTTCAACGCTCTTCTTTTGTGAGCTCTATAGCCGTGAAAACTGTTTTACAAATAAATCTGATTTGTGGCGCTCGATTGATATTTAAAATGAGAATGAGCTAGGAGTTTGTATCAATTATATTAATTTGATCACACTAGATCCTTACGCAATTAAGCTTTCTCTATTGTTTATTGGTAAAACGACATTTCTTCAAACTTTGAGAAGGTCGATAATCACTTAGATAGCTTATCCCGCAGATTTAAGGAGCGGATTCTCGCACAATCCATGACATAGGAAAACGTGAGTATTTCAGGCTCTTAGTGATGGTAGTAAAGTCTTCTTATATTTGGCTATGAAATAAGTTTTTGAGCAAAGATGGTTTTATTACGAATAAACTTATAAATAAATAAATAAATAGTTTAGCTTAGACTGACTACATATATCAATGGTTGCTATTCCGTGATTGACCGAAGTCAGTGAAAATGCACAAAGAATCAACTAGAAGTTCGGCTGGGATTGGCCATAATCTTCTTCAGTGTGCATAATTCAGTGCCTCTATTTATACAGGGTCAATAACGGCGCCGGCCACGTCCTTGCAGTCAGGTGGGATTGGGGGAAGGAATGTTAGTGTGTATCCTTTGCTATTTGAAGACCGTGTTTGCCTCTGCATCTCCACAAAGGTTACTGGGAGGGATGTTTGTTAATGGGGAGGATTGTTGGGTCACAGGATTCACTTTGATAAGCGATTAGACCATGATAAATAATTATTTGTGAGATATAAACATGCTAATATGTAAATATAATATTTTCGTTTGATATTAACAATTTCTATGTATACAGGCAAAAAAATTGTGCGGTAAAAACTACCATTTTAGGGGGTTAACTTAAGCGCTCGCACCGGCAATTTTCAGCAGACCAGAAATGCGCTTGATTTTACCATGTCTGTAGTTGGAATCAGATTGTTGTAAATTATTTCTGTCAAATGTACCAGTAATGCGGTGGGGTGTACCATAAACATAGTAAATTGGTCTGAATTTCCATGGTAGTTTTAAGAATGGGCGTAGTCAGCTAAAATAGTTATTTTTACAACAGAATTTTTTCCCGTGTAGCAAAATTATGCCGACACTTGAGGTGACGAACCATTCAAAGTTTGTTGAACACATACCTAAATGTAACATTCCTAACACTCTTATTCTTATGCCGACACTTACAGTGACGAACTATCCAAAGTTTGTTGAATACAGTGAACCTTTCGCAAGTCTACACTTGTAGTGTCAAACCATTCAAAGTTTTTTTTTATTACAAAAATAAAGGTAAAATTTTAGGTAAATTTTTTAATAATAATTCATGAATCAGAGTTTATGTCGACACTCACAGTGACGAACCATTCATAGTTTGTAGAAAAATCATATTTACGATTTAATGTGCAGTCTTACACATTTTATAGATTAGATATAGTAGCATGAAACGAGCTCACCAATTGATCCGTCATGACTGAGCAGCAACAATTCTCTTTCAGCTCCACTCGTATGCTCGGCAATATAAAAGCACTCAGGCGCGCGACCCGAGATCTTGCCCTCTTCGCTCGCCCCCGCAGGAGCAAGCGTCAAGGTCGAAAGATCGAACACTACTCAATAAACGTATAAATAAACAAATAAATAAAACTTAAAATGATTTACAAATATCCTTCTGGTTCTGCCTAACAAATGTTCTCAAATTATTAATGTTTTCTAATAAGTCCTTGGAGATAATTTAAAAATTGACTTAGATGAATTTTAGTGATACTAATAAAAAGTAGGGAAATTTTTATAGCCTCAAATTGTTTGAGATGAATAAATTTGTTCTGAAAATTTTATTGACAGGATCAACTGCCGATTTCTACGGAAAAACTGTAGAAACAATCTAAAAAACTACGCAAAAATGAATGCTTCAATAATATAAATAAGATTCCTTTAATTAACGTTTTTGGAGCCTCTAACAAATTCTATGCTTTTGCTCATTGCATTTCACTAAAACTTCAAACTAATTGTCTTATATATCAAGCACTATCTGCGGTTATTTTTATAAACATGCATTCAAATTTTGGATTTTCGTCTAAAAATTATCTTGATAATATCACCAGACGGTTCTTTCATACAAGGTATGTAAGCTTTTTACGAACAGTTTCACAAATTTCAAATTTTAGTAAAGCCGTGAGATTCAGCATGATACTCTTTCAAAACGAAATCTCTAGATTTTTTTTTTCAATATATTTAACGTAAACTTGTTCCATTCAAAGACAAACAAAGTTTTTTGAGTTTACACTTTGACTAGGGGGCGCACAAAAGGAGGTTTGCCAAGGGCGCCATGAGGCAACGCTACGGCTCTGCCTCTAACTTTTAGTGGGCCCCATGCTTGAAAATCCTAAAAAATAATAACAAATCCGTAGATTCCCTAAAAAGTAGAGTAAATATCAACGGATACTAGATGTCTTAGCATCAATCGCTTCGTCTGGATCCCAGCTAACCTGCTGTGTGTTGAAATTATCAATTTGCTCTGCCAAAACCTTAGCCTCCAACTTTTAGTGGGACCCATGCTTGAAAATCCTAAAAAAATATAAAAATCCGTAGATTTCCTAAAAAGTTGAGTAAATATCAACGGATTCTCGATTTCTAAGCATCAATCGCTTCGTTTGGATCCTAGCAAACTTGCTGTGTATTGAATTTATCAATTCACGCTGCCAAAACCTTATCCTCTAACTTTTAGTGGGACCCATGCTTGAAAATCCTAAAAAATAATAACAAATCCGTAGATTCCCTAAAAAGTAGAGTAAATATCAACGGATACTAGATGTCTTAGCATCAATCGCTTCGTCTGGATCCCAGCTAACCTGCTGTGTGTTGAAATTATCAATTTGCTCTGCCAAAACCTTAGCCTCCAACTTTTAGTGGGACCCATGCTTGAAAATCCTAAAAAATTATAAATAAATCGTAGATTCCCCAAAAAGTTGAGAAAATATAAACGGATACTAGATTTCTTAGCATCAATCGCTTCGTCTGGATCCCAGCTAACTTGCAGTGTAATGGACTTAGCAATTTACACTGCCAAAACGTTAGCCTCCAACTTTTAGTGGGAACCATGCTTGAAAATCCTAAAAAATTATAACAAATCCGTAGATTCCCTAAAAAGTAGAGTAAATATCAACGGATACTAGATTTCTTAGCATCAATCGCTTCGTCTGGATCCCAGCTAACTTGCTGTGTGTTGGAATTATCAATTTGCTCTGACAAACTTTTAGTGGGACCTATGCTTAAAAATCCTAAAAAAATATAAAAATCCGTAGATTTCCTAAAAGTTGAGTAGATATCAACGGATTCCCAATTTTTTAACATCAATTGCTTCATCGAAATCCCAGCTAACTTGCTGTGTATTGGATTTATCAATTCGCTCAGTCTAAAAATTAGCCTCCAACTTTTAGTGGGACCCATGCTTGAAAATCCTAAAAAAATATAAAAATCCGTAGATTTCCTTAAAAGTTGAGTAAATTTCAACGGATTCTCGATTTTTAAGCATCAATCGCTTTGTGTGGATGCTAACTTGCTGTGTATTGGATTTACCAATTCACGCTGCCAAAACCTTAGCCTCTAACTTTTAGTGGGACCCATGCTTAAAAATCCTAAAATATTATGAAAAAATTGATAGATTACCTAAAAATTGAACATATATCAACGGATCCACGATTTCTTTACATCAATTGCTTCGTTTGGATCCCAGCTAACCTGCAGTGTATCGGATTGACCAATTCGCTCCGCCGAAAACTTAGCCTCCAACTTTTAGTGGGACCCATGCTTGAAAATCCTAAAAAATTATAAATAAATCGTAGATTCCCCAAAAAGTTGAGAAAATATCAACGGATACTAGATTTCTTAGCATCAATCGCTTCGTCTGGATCCCAGCTAACTTGCAGTGTGTTGGAATTATCAATTTGCACTGCCGAAACCTTAGCCTCTAACTTTCAGTGGGACCCATGCTTGAAAATCCTAAAAAATTATAACAAATCCGTAGATTCCCTAAAAAGTAGAGTAAATATCAACGGATACTAGATTTCTTAGCATCAATCGCTTCGTTTGGATCCTAGCAAACTTGCTGTGTATTGAATTTATCAATTCACGCTGCCAAAACCTTATCCTCTAACTTTTAGTGGGACCCATGCTTGAAAATCCTAAAAAATAATAACAAATCCGTAGATTCCCTAAAAAGTAGAGTAAATATCAACGGATTCTAGATTTCTTAGCATCAATTGCTTCGTCTGGATCCCAGCTAACTTGCTGTGTGTTGGAATTATCAATTCGCTCTGACAAAACCTTAGCCTCCAACTTTTAGAGGGACCCATGCTTGAAAATCCTAAAAAATTATAAAAATCCGTAGATTTCCTAAAAAGTTGAGTAAATATCAACGGATTCTCGATTTCTAAGCATCAATCGCTTCGTTTGGATCCTAGCAAACTTGCTGTGTATTGAATTTATCAATTCACGCTGCCAAAACCTTAGCCTCCAACTTTTAGTGGGACCCATGCTTGAAAATCCTAAAAAAATATAACAAATCCGTAGATTTCCTAAAAAGTAGAGTAAATATCAACGGATACTAGATTTCTTAGCATCAATCGCTTCGTCTGGTTCCCACCAAATTTGCTGTGTGTTGGAATAATCAATTCGCTCTGACAAAACCTCAGCCTCCAACTTTTAGTGGGACCCATGCTTGAAAACCCTAAAACAAATAAAAATCCGTAGATTTCCTAAAAATCAAGTACATAGCAACGGATTCTCGGTTTCTTAACATCAACTGCTTCGTTTAAATCCCAGCTAATCTGCTGTGTATTGAATTTACCAATTCGCTCAGTCAAAACCTTAGCCTCCAACTTTTAGTGGGACCCATGCTTGAAAATCCTAAAAAATTATAACAAATCCGTAGATTTCCTAAAAAGTTGAGTAAATATCAACGGATTCTCGATTTCTAAGCATCAATCGCTTCGTTTGGATCCTAGCTAACTTGCTGTGTATTGAATTTATCAATTCACGCTGCCAAAACCTTAGCCTCTATCTTTTAGTGGGACCTATGCTTGAAAATCCTAAAAAATTATAAAAATCCGTAGATTTCCTAAAAAGTTGAGTAAATATCAACGGATTCTCGATTTCTAAGCATCAATCGCTTCGTCTGGATCCTAGCAAACTTGCTGTGTATTGAATTTATCAATTCACGCTGCCAAAACCTTATCCTCTAACTTTTAGTGGGACCCATGCTTGAAAATCCTAAAAAATAATAACAAATCCGTAGATTCCCTAAAAAGTAGAGTAAATATCAACGGATTCTAGATTCCCTAAAAAATAGAGTGAATATCAACGAATACTAGATTTCTTAGCATCAATCGCTTCGTCTGGATCCTAGCTAACTTGCTGTGTGTTGGAATTATCAAGTCGCTCTGCCAAAACCTTAGCCTCTAACTTTTAGTGGGACCCATGCTTGAAAATCCTAAAAAATTATAAAAATCCGTAGATTTCCTAAAAAGTTGAGTAAATATCAACGGATTCTCGATTTCTAAGCATCAATCGCTTCGTTTGGATCCTAGCAAACTTGCTGTGTATTGAATTTATCAATTCACGCTGCCAAAACCTTATCCTCTAACTTTTAGTGGGACCCATGCTTGAAAATCCTAAAAAATAATAACAAATCCGTAGATTCCCTAAAAAGTAGAGTAAATATCAACGGATTCTAGATTTCTTAGCATCAATTGCTTCGTCTGGATCCCAGCTAACTTGCTGTGTGTTGGAATTATCAATTCGCTCTGACAAAACCTTAGCCTCCAACTTTTAGAGGGACTCATGCTTGAAAATCCTAAAAAATTATAACAAATCCCTAAAAAGTTGAGTAAATACCAACGGATACTAGATTTCTCAGCATCAATCGCTTCGTTTGGATCCTAGCTAACTTGCTGTGTAATGGACTTAGCAATTCACACTGCCAAAACGTTAGCCTCCAACTTTTAGTGGGACCCATGCTTGAAAATCCTAAAAAATTATAACAAATCCGTAGATTCCCTAAAAAGTAGAGTAAATATCAACGGATACTAGATTTCTTAGCATCAATCGCTTCGTCTGGATCCCAGCTAACTTGCTGTGTGTTGGAATTATCAATTCGTTCTGACAAACTTTTAGTGGGACCCATGCTTGAAAATCCTAAAAAATTATAAAAATCCGTAGATTTCCTAAAAAGTTGAGTAAATATCAACGGATTCTCGATTTCTAAGCATCAATCGCTTCGTTTGGATCCTAGCAAACTTGCTGTGTATTGAATTTATCAATTCACGCTGCCAAAACCTTAGCCTCCAACTTTTAGTGGGACCCATGCTTGAAAATCCTAAAAAAAATATAACAAATCCGTAGATTTCCTAAAAAGTAGAGTAAATATCAACGGATACTAGATTTCTTAGCATCAATCGCTTCGTCTGGTTCCCACCAAATTTGCTGTGTGTTGGAATAATCAATTCGCTCTGACAAAACCTCAGCCTCCAACTTTTAGTGGGACCCATGCTTGAAAACCCTAAAACAAATAAAAATCCGTAGATTTCCTAAAAATCAAGTACATAGCAACGGATTCTCGGTTTCTTAACATCAACTGCTTCGTTTAAATCCCAGCTAATCTGCTGTGTATTGAATTTACCAATTCGCTCAGTCAAAACCTTAGCCTCCAACTTTTAGTGGGACCCATGCTTGAAAATCCTAAAAAATTATAACAAATCCGTAGATTTCCTAAAAAGTTGAGTAAATATCAACGGATTCTCGATTTCTAAGCATCAATCGCTTCGTTTGGATCCTAGCTAACTTGCTGTGTATTGAATTTATCAATTCACGCTGCCAAAACCTTAGCCTCTATCTTTTAGTGGGACCTATGCTTGAAAATCCTAAAAAATTATAAAAATCCGTAGATTTCCTAAAAAGTTGAGTAAATATCAACGGATTCTCGATTTCTAAGCATCAATCGCTTCGTCTGGATCCTAGCAAACTTGCTGTGTATTGAATTTATCAATTCACGCTGCCAAAACCTTATCCTCTAACTTTTAGTGGGACCCATGCTTGAAAATCCTAAAAAATAATAACAAATCCGTAGATTCCCTAAAAAGTAGAGTAAATATCAACGGATTCTAGATTCCCTAAAAAATAGAGTGAATATCAACGAATACTAGATTTCTTAGCATCAATCGCTTCGTCTGGATCCTAGCTAACTTGCTGTGTGTTGGAATTATCAAGTCGCTCTGCCAAAACCTTAGCCTCCAACTTTTAGTGGGACCCATGCTTGAAAATCCTAAAAAATTATAAAAATCCGTAGATTTCCTAAAAAGTTGAGTAAATATCAACGGATTCTCGATTTCTAAGCATCAATCGCTTCGTTTGGATCCTAGCAAACTTGCTGTGTATTGAATTTATCAATTCACGCTGCCAAAACAGCCTCGATCACTCCGATCTTCAAAACAGGCTCTACTCGTGCAGTTGAAAACTATCGAGGAATCTCGATTTTATGCTGCCTGGGGAAAGTCTTTGAAGAATTAATCCATAGCGTTTTGTACACTGCATGTCAACCTCTGATATCAGAATTTCAACACGGATTCGTCAAAAAGCGTTCTACTACGACAAATCTCATGACGTTCACAAACTTTCTCTCGACCGAAATCGAAAATAAGCACCAGGTAGACGCCATCTACTTCGACTTTTCCAAAGCATTTGATAAAGTCCCGCATGATCTCGCTATTGCAAAGCTTAGACACCTAGGTTTTCCAAATTGGATAGCTCTATGGTTGCAGTCCTATCTAACGCAGCGTAAGGCGTTCGTCAGTATCAACGGCACGCGTTCTCGCGTTATCTCAATCACGTCGGGCGTGCCGCAGGGTAGCGTGTTAGGACCGCTGATATTCATTCTCTTCATCAACGACCTCTGCTTCCGACTAAAATCAGGAAAATTGTTGTACGCGGACGATTTGAAAATTTACAGGGTAATCATGTCTCATTTGGATTGCTGTGCGCTACAGAACGATATAGATGAGCTTGTGAATTGGTGCCAGCAGAACGGTATGGAGCTGAATATAAAAAAATGTAAATCGATTGCATTCTCTCGTCGACACTCACGAATTGATTTTGAGTATATGGTCGGATCGGAACGGATCGAATGCGTGGATTCAATACGCGACCTTGGAGTTACTGTCGACAGCAAACTACGTTTCAATGAGCATGTCTCCCTCACTACCGCAAAGGCTTTTGCCGCTCTTGGATTCGTTCGTCGCACCACCAATTATTTTAAGGATGTATATGCACTCAAGTCGCTCTACTGCTCTTTAGTTCGTAGTATTTTAGAATACGCAGTTTGTGTGTGGTCACCGCATCACACGACACAAATCGTCCGGTTGGAGAGAGTCCAGCGAAGTTTTATTCGATATGCTCTTCGTCAACTGCCATGGTCTGATCCCGTAAACCTGCCAGAATACCCAGCCCGCTGTAGACTGATAGATATCGAGACACTTGCTTCCAGACGCAACAATTTACAGCGACTTTTCGTATTCGACCTTTTAAAGGGGAACTTAGATTGTTCATCGCTTCTCGACAATGTTCCATTCTACGCACCCAATCGCCATTTGCGAGAACGGGACTTGCTACTCATCAGGCGGCATAGAACGTCTTATGGATTCAACAACCCGCTGTCCAAGTGCCTTCGTCTGTTTAATAGTGTTAGTGCTTTGTTCGATTTTAATGTGTCTAAGTATGTTTTTAAGAATAGGATTAAGGATTTAGATTAAGAAACAGTCTGTGGGATTTCAATAATTCGAGACAGTGACAAATAAATAAAAAAAAAACCTTATCCTCTAACTTTTAGTGGGACCCATGCTTGAAAATCCTAAAAAATAATAACAAATCCGTAGATTCCCTAAAAAGTAGAGTAAATATCAACGGATTCTAGATTTCTTAGCATCAATTGCTTCGTCTGGATCCCAGCTAACTTGCTGTGTGTTGGAATTATCAATTCGCTCTGACAAAACCTTAGCCTCCAACTTTTAGAGGGACTCATGCTTGAAAATCCTAAAAAATTATAACAAATCCCTAAAAAGTTGAGTAAATACCAACGGATACTAGATTTCTCAGCATCAATCGCTTCGTTTGGATCCTAGCTAACTTGCTGTGTAATGGACTTAGCAATTCACACTGCCAAAACGTAAGCCTCCAACTTTTAGTGGGACCCATGCTTGAAAATCCTAAAAAATTATAACAAATCCGTAGATTCCCTAAAAAGTAGAGTAAATATCAACGGATACTAGATTTCTTAGCATCAATCGCTTCGTCTGGATCCCAGCTAACTTGCTGTGTGTTGGAATTATCAATTCGTTCTGACAAACTTTTAGTGGGACCCATGCTTGAAAATCCTAAAAAAATATAAAAATCCGTAGATTTCCTAAAAGTTGAGTAGATATCAACGGATTCTCGATTTTTTAACATCAATTGCTTCATTTAAATCCCAGCTAACTTGCTGTGTATTGGATTTATCAATTCGCTCAGTTCAAACCTTAGCCTCCAACTTTTAGTGGGACCCATGCTTGAAAATCCTAAAAAATTATAAAAATCCGTAGATTTCCTAAAAAGTTGAGTAAATTTCAACGGATTCTCGATTTCTAAGCATCAATCGCTTCGTGTGGATCCCAGCTAACTTGCTGTGTATTGGATTTACCAATTCACGCTGCCAAAACCTTAGCCTCTAACTTTTAGTGAGACCCATGCTTAAAAATCCTAAAATATTATGAAAAAATTGATAGATTACCTAAAAATTAAACAAATATCAACGGATCCACGATTTCTTTACATCAATTGCTTCGTTTGGATCCCAGCTAACCTGCAGTGTATCGGATTGACCAATTCGCTCCGCCGAAAACTTAGCCTCCAACTTTTAGTGGGACCCATGCTTGAAAATCCTAAAAAATTATAAATAAATCGTAGATTCCCCAAAAAGTTGAGTAAATATCAACGCACAATGGTCGGAAAAAAGTGAAGTTTGGCCAAAACTATTTTTATCGCCTTAATCGATGAAATATGTAATCTGAATATGTTATTTGGCGTTTTTGTTGTTTCAGAAGGGATTATTCACAAATTACGCAACTTTGAAAAAAATATTTTTTTTAATTTAAAATTGTTATCAAACCGGGCTGAAAGCACAAATTTTGTTTATATTTGATTGAGTTTGATCAAAATGTGTATGAATAATGGTTAAATAAATTTTAAATGAACTTTGTATGAAAAATATCGTCAAAATTTATGTAAAATATTGAATTATTCAAATAGCTCTAACTTGCAAATCAGCAAATTTCTGCAAAAATTTTAAAGGTTTTTTGTTAGATCTAAGGATGCTTTGATGTGCAATATTCGAAATGGCGGCGACATGACGCGACAAGAGTTGTTTTTCATATTCAAAATCACCAAAATTACTAAAATGTAATATTGAATAGTATTAAAACTTAAACCAAATATTTTTTTCCATCCTCATGCTCGATAAAAGTGTTGAACCATAAGCTTTCAGATAGTGGGTAACTTTGGGGAAATATTGCATTCCTAAACTATAAATATTGTGCTTTATTTTATTGTTACATTTTTCAATTTTTTGACTTCAGCCTGTTTGCCGTCATAAAAATCATAGAAATTTAAATTTTAGTTCAATTTCAATTATTGGATTTACCAATTCACTCTGCCATAACCTTAGCCTCTAACTTTTAGTGGGACCAATGCTTGAAAATCCTAAAAAATTATAAATAAATCCGTAGATTCCCCAAATAGTTGAGTAAATATCAACGGGTACTAGATTTCTTAGCATCAATCGCTTCGTCTGGATCCCAGCTAACTTGCTGTGTGTTGGAGTTATCAATTTGCACTGACAAAACCTTAGCCTCCAACTTTTAGTGGGACCCATGCTTGAAAATCCTAAAAAAATATAACAAATCCGTAGATTTCCTAAAAAGTTGAGTAAATATCAACGGATACTAGATTTCTTAGCATCAATCGCTTCGTCTGGATCCCAGCTAACTTGCTGTGTGTTGGAATAATCAATTCGCTCTGACAAAACCTTAGCCTCCAACTTTTAGTGGGACCCATGCTTGAAAACCCTAAAAAAAATAAAAATCCGTAGATTTCCTAAAAATCAAGTACATAGCAACGGATTCTCGGTTTCTTAACATAAACTGCTTCGTTTAAATCCCAGCTAATCTGCTGTGTATTGGATTTACCAATTCGCTCAGTCAAAACCTTAGCCTCCAACTTTTAGTGGGACCCATGCTTGAAAATCCTAAAAAATTATAACAAATCCGTAGATTTCCTAAAAAGTTGAGTAAATATCAACGGATTCTCGATTTCTTAGCATCAATCGCTTCGTCTGGATCCCAGCTAACTTGCTGTGTGTTGGAATTATCAATTTGCACTGACAAAACCTTAGCCTCCAACTTTTAGTGGGACCCATGCTTGAAAATCCTAAAAAAATATAACAAATCCGTAGATTTCCTAAAAAGTAGAGTAAATATCAACGGATACTAGATTTCTTAGCATCAATCGCTTCGTCTGGATCCCAGCTAACTTGCTGTGTGTTGGAATAATCAATTCGCTCTGACAAAACCTTAGCCTCCAACTTTTAGTGGGACCCATGCTTGAAAACCCTAAAATAAACAAAAATCCGTAGATTTCCTAAAAATCAAGTACATAGCAACGGATTCTCGGTTTCTTAACATCAACTGCTTCGTTTAAATCCCAGCTAATCTGCTCTGTATTGAATTTACCAATTCGTTCAGTCAAAACCTTAGCCTCCAACTTTTAGTGGGACCCATGCTTGAAAATCCTAAAAAATTATAACCAATCCGTAGATTTCCTAAAAAGTTGAGTAAATATCAACGGATTCTCGATTTCTAAGCATCAATCGCTTCGTTTGGATCCTAGTTAACTTGCTGTGTATTGAATTTATCAATTCACGCTACGAAAACCTTAGCCTCTATCTTTCAGTGGGACCCATGCTTGAAAATCCTAAAAAATTATAAATAAATCCGTAGATTCCCCAAATAGTTGAGTAAATATCAACGGATACTAGATTTCTTAGCATCAATCGCTTCGTCTGGATCCCAGCTAACTTGCTGTGTGTTTGAATTATCAATTTGCACTGACAAAACCTTAGCCTCCAACTTTTAGTGGGACCCATGCTTGAAAATCCTAAAAAATTATAACAAATCCGTAGATTTCCTAAAAAGTAGAGTAAATATCAACGGATACTAGATTTCTTACCATCAATCGCTTCATCTGGATCCCAGCTAACTTGCTGTGTGTTGGTATAATCAATTCGCTCTGACAAAACCTTAGCCTCCAACTTTTAGTGGGCCCCATGCTTGAAAACACTAAAAAAATAAAAATCCGTAGATTTCCTAAAAATCAAGTACATACCAACGGATTCTCGGTTTCTTAACATCAACTGCTTCGTTTAAATCCCAGCTAATCTGCTGTGTATTGAATTTACCAATTCGCTCAGTCAAAACCTTAGCCTCCAACTTTTAGTGGGACCCATGCTTGAAAATTCTAAAAAATTATAACAAATCCGTAGATTTCCTAAAAAGTTGAGTAAATATCAACGGATTCTCGATTTCTTAGCATCAATTGCTTCGTTTGGATTCCAGCTAACTTGCTGTGTATTGGATCCTAGCGTACTTGCTGTGTGTTGGACTTAGCAATTCGCGCTGACAAAACCTTAGGCTCCAACTTTTAGTGGGACCCATGCTTGAAAATCCTGAAATATTATAACAAATCCGTAGATTCCCTAAAAAGTAGAGTAAATATCAACGGATACTAGATTTCTTAGCATCAATCGGTTCGTTTGGATCTTAGCTAACTTGCTGTGTATTTAGTTTATCAATTCACGCTGCCAAAACCTTAGCCTCTAACTTTCAGTAGGACCCATGCTTGAAAATCCTAAAAAGTTATAAAAACCTGTAGATTTCCTAAAAAGTTGAGTAAATATCAACGGATTCTCGATTTCTAAGCATTAATCGCTTCGTCTGGATCCCAGCTAACTTGCTGTGTATTGGATTTACCAATTCACTCTGCCAACCCGACTAAGGGTACATAACAAAATTATATCAGCATATGTTATTATGTTATAAGTTTTTTTCGAACATAGGTTGTTACAAACTTGATGCAGGATGTTGTTAAAATAACTAAAATTATAACAAAAAGTGTATGAATAGTAACATAAACATAACAAAATGTGTTTTAATACTATCAAAAACATATCAAACCAAGTTATAATATTTGATACAAAGTATCAACATTATAATACTGTTCGATATACAATAATATTGTATATTATTGAAATGCATAACTATTTATTTATTTTGTTAAAAAGTATTTAAAAATGAACATAAAAATATCTTAAAGGGAAATAAAACACATTATGTTATATTTCTGTTTTATTATGTTCTATGGATAACGGAGCCTAACAAAATTATATCTTAATATGATATGCATATCATATTCTGATAAAATTTTATTATATTTTTGTTACAAGCCTCTAGTCGGGAAAACCTTAGCCTCTAACTTTTAGTGGGACCAATGCTTGAAAATCCTAAAAAAATATAAAAATCCGTAGATTATCCAAAAAGTAGAGTAAATATCAACGGATACTAGATTTCTTAGCATCAATCGCTTCGTCTGGATCCCAGCTAACTTGCTGGGTGTTGGAATTATCAATTTGCACTGCCGAAACCTTAGTCTCTAACTTTCAGTGGGACCAATGCTTGAAAATCCTTAAAAATTATAACAAATCCGTAGATTCCTTAAAAAGTAGAGTAAATATCAACGGATACTAGATTTCTTAGCATCAATCGCTTCGTTTGGATCCTAGCTAACTTGCTGTGTGTTGGAATTATCAATTCACTCTGACAAAACCTTAGTCTCTGTAAGTGTTTGGTTTGTCAGTTGCTAGTGTTAAGGTGATTTTGTATTTTGTTTGTACGTAGAAACGACAGGAAATATTCGTAGTAGGTGTCTAGGTTTTTCCCCAGTACCACTAGACATACAGGTAGGGCAGTAGTATGTCTTATGACCTTAACCACACAGGCTACCACCCACTGAGCTTTTAAAACCCACCACCAGATGTCCTGGAGCATAACAATCGGGCGGCCATGAGGGGTGGCGAAATGGGGGCCATCGTTGATAAGACCCGAATAAAAGGGCAATGACCGGCCAAGCAGGTCAAGAACCTGGAAGGCAAAATTTAAACCAAAGATCGTTCACTTACCCGGAGTCTGCTGAAGAAGCAAGTTGGAAAGCATTACGAAAATTTAAAGAGTAGTGAAGAAGTTTGAGAGGAAGAAGTGAACTAGAAGTGGAAGTCAGGTAACTGCTGAGAACCACTTAATTTCTACTACTGTGGTTTAATATCGCACCTAATCCCATACCAGGACCCCGCCGTTTTTTGGTATAGAAACCACTGTATTTCTATTACCGCCCTACGACGTCCTAGAGGCCTATTCCAGGTACTTTCCGGCATCGATATTAGCCGAAGACCGATCCGTCACCAAATCGGTAGCCTAGGACGCATAGGAGGGTCCCAGCAGGCTGCAGCCGAAGTCCCCCCAAGCCAACCCGAGGAGAGCGTGGCCAGACGTGGCCGAAACATACTTGTGTGGAAGGAGAACGCCGGCGGCCGATACCAGGCCGAAAGGAAGGAGTGGACAGGTGGTAGCTGCGAGAAGAAGGGGCCCCTATCAGGAAACAGGTCAGGTTAGTCTGTAAGAAAGTGGGAAGAAAGTGTTAGCAAATAAGTAGACAGAGAGGAGAAGGTGTAGCCCAAATAAACCTGTGAAACTGGAGTGAAGGCAATAAAGTAGGAGTTTTTGACCAGTGAAGTGCTGTGGGTTTTCCTAAATTTCGAGTGCGAAGATTCCCTGTCCGCGGTAAATTACGGTAAGCGTGCCGACCCTGAGGCAGTTGAGTCGGGGAGTCTCCAAGACGCTCCCGATTGGCTGACCGAAACTTACACTTTGACGCCCAACATAAAATTGACTTACCATCAGTTTGTTGTAGGCTCAGTTTGGAAATTCACACTTGAGATAGCTGGTTTCTACCGAAGTCTCTGGGAAAACATCCAGGCTTTCACAGGACAGTTGCCATTTTGGGCTTACTCCTTTTATCTGACACAGGGCGGGAAATTATTTCATTTTGCTACCGAGGGGTTCTGATTGTCCATTGATCAGTAACAAAGAACGATTGTTTAAAAAGTGAATCGGAGTGCTTTTGAATTGAAAGGAGCGAAGTGTGGAATCGTGTGGTGTGATTCGGAAGGAGTAATTGAAAACACGAGAAAGAATCGTAATTTATTTGCGGATTCGTGAACTAGGATTTTCAAATTTAGGCTTTTCAATTTTAGCATTTCAAATTTTCAATTTTTTTTTCAGCGTGCAAAACCGTTTCTTACAAATCTAGGTAGTTCTTTTTAAATTTTTAATTTTCTAATTTTGCTGTAATTATACGCGAACGTGAGCGATGGAGTTGGCACGATTACAGTTGCTGTATTACTCGTTGAATGCTGCCCATCTGGCGGATGACGAACTCGACCATGAACTACAGATCCGTGATGTGAACATGATTGGTGAAAACCGAAGTAAGCAGGAGAGATCTTTACGTAGTTTGTTGAAGGCTGAAAAAGAGGGAAAAGCTATTAGTTTCAAACCGTATTGGGTTACAGTAGTAGACGAACTAAAATGATGTGACGAAAAGCTTTTAGGAGTGAAGAAAACGTTAGAAGAAAGGAAATCGCGAAAAGCACCTGATCAAATTTTCAAAACTAAGCTTCTTCATATTTTCTTTAGAATGGAACGACTGAAGTCCCATACCAAAGAAGAAGAAGACTTAAATAGCATCGCAATCATTGCAGGAGTTTGTACCGCGTTGTTGAACACGTTTTTCTCAATCACTTCTCCCCTGTTAGAAGTGAGAGAAGCGGAAACGGCGATATTGAATGAAACTATTCGACAGATGCGTGAGGAAGCACTTGAGAATAGAGCACACTCTGATGGAGTGGTAGCTAGTGGAATCGATCACGGTAATGTAGGGCAAAATGGTCCAAAATGCCACATTAAGGATTTGTGTCGTTTTCTCCTAATGAGATCCACATTTTAACGCCATTCGAAGTCCTAACAGTAACTTTACAATATTTGCTAGCTACCATCATGAAAACATTTCCCAAATTTAAGTTTTTTAACGGGTTTAAATCGTGTAGAAAAGTTGGTTGAAAAATGGGGGTGGTTCAAAATGACCAAATGGATGGGGTAGAATGCCATTTAGTATGGAGAACTACTAGTTAGCAACCATGTTTCTCCATGAGTTTGCTCTGTGGTATGGAAACGCTTATTCCTTTATGAAATCATCGGAAAACCTTAATGTTTAGGCAAAAAAGGGAAAAATGTTGAATTTTACCGGAAAATTGAGGAAAAATCTATAAGTTTATGTCCAAGGGTTGTGGCGGCAACTCTTAGCTAAACATATTTTAACTTCGTTTGGTAAAGAATACAAATTGAAACGATCTAGGAATGATTTAATGACGTGGGCCATTTTACCCCATCAGTGCGTCTTGGACCATGTTCCCCTAGTAGGAATCGGTGCGGGTGAGTCAGGAGTCGATGATCATAGGAGAGAAACGGGTGAAAACGAAAACGATGAGAATGATGATAACCGAGAGCAGAGTAGAGAAAACGAGGATAATGATGATGAGGATGACGCGGAGAATGTAGTAGGAAAGCTTTCGGATGAGAATGAACGTTTGAAGGTAACCGTTAATCAGTTACTTCAACGAATACAGGTACTCGAATCTGCGAATGCGACAAAGCAGAGAGAGATTGAACGAATTAAGCAGAGTACGCCGGTAGACGATAGATCGCGACAGAATATAGATGAGCAAGAGCAGGGTCAAGGTCAACAATTTTTTTATGAATGGATGAAAGCGAGATGTGGTTCGTTAGAGAGTATGGCGGACGTAAATAAGATTATTTCATCGTCGCGTACTGAAAAGCCTAACGTTAGACAGAGAAATGAGGTCGATTTGCCGAAAGGTAGTCGATTACCGGTACACAAATGGTCGGTGAGGTACGACGGAACTGACAATGGTAGGAGACTGAATGAATTTCTTAAGGAAGTAGAGTTCAATGCAAGATCGGAGGGTTTCACAGAGGCTGAATTGTTCGTGTCTGCGCACCACCTCTTTACGCGAAAAGCAAGATCGTGGTTTATGGAAGTCAATAGGAACAATGAGTTAGGTACGTGGCAAAATCTAGTCAGGGAATTGAAAAATGAATTCTTACCTGCAGATATTGACTACCAGTATGAACGGTTGGCTAATTCGCGAAGGCAGGGTCCAAGAGAGAAATTTCAAGATTTCTACTTGGACATGGTGAGAATTTTCCGGAGCATGTCCAGGCAATGGGATGACGCCAGGAAATTCGACGTACTGTTCCAAAACACCAGGGCAGATTGTAGGACGGCAATGTTGGCTGCTAATGTGACATCCATTCCTAAAATGAGGGAATTTGGTAAACGATTTGATTCCATAAACTGGCAGGTATACGCTAAGAGGGAAAACAGATTTAGTAGACCAAATTCTCAAGTAGAGGAAATTAACCAACAAAGACAGAACTGGAGAGGTGCGGAATCCAATGCCAGAAATCAGTCCGATTATAAAGGGGGTTACCAGGGACGGAATTTTAATCCGAACTATAATCCCCCTAATAAACAATTTCCTCAGGGAAAGCCCGGATTTCAGGGAAGAAATTCAGAACAAAAATTCCCACAAAAACCTAAACCAAGACCAGAGAGCAATCAACAACAAAATCGTCAGTCCGACCCAAAACCTTCTACGTCAGGTACAAGCGCACTTCAGAGGATTGTGAATGCCTACATTCCAATCAAACGTGGTGTATGCTTTAATTGCCATGATGAAGGCCACAATTCAAAAAATTGTGAGCAAGAAAAACACGTCTTTTGTGAGAACTGTGGTTTTCCAGGCTTTCAAACAAACAATTGCCCTTACTGCCAATCAAAAAACGCCAAAAAGACTGCTCAATGAGGCAGAGCAGTCCTATTGATTCCGTAAGTCCTCAGATTCACGTAGAGGATCCAGTAGCTATTCTTCATCAGTTGGGGTATTCGAAAGTGGTTGAACAACCCAAAAAGAGAGACGAGATCGCAACTTTGATCGTCAAACTTAGTGGAGATGCAAGGCCATTTACGAAGATCGAGTTGATGGGGATTGAGCTGATTGGTCTTCTGGACAGTGGAGCTGCACGGACGGTTTTAGGAATCGGAGCGAGAAAAATCATTCAAAAACTTAATCTGTGTGTCAGACCAGCTGTAGTTAATTTGACAACTGCTGCTGGAGAAGATTTAGAGGTCCTTGGATGTGCGGATATTCCGATCACATTCAATGGGAACACAAAAATTTTACCCGTGCTAATCGCTCCGAAACTTAACCGGAGATGTGTGCTAGGGTATGATTTCTGGCTAAAATTTGGAATTACGCCAGCCATACGGAGTCAACCTATCGAGCTATTAGATGATGGTGTTAGTGAGGAGCTAGAAAAAGAAGAAGAGTTAACGAATGAGCAGAAAGATAAATTAGAGAATGTGAAAAAGCTATTTCTAGTCGCAGAGCCAAGAAAGCTAGGAATGACTGCAAGGCGTTTACGTGAAGCAAATTTAAGCATTAATTTAAGCAAATCCAAGTTCTGTTGCCAAGAATTGCCGTATCTTGGATATATTTTATCGCAAGATGGATTACGACCTAATCCAGATCGTGTCAAAGCGATCTTAGGGTATCAGGTTCCGAAATCGGTGAGACAATTAAGGCGTTTCCTCGGTATGATAAATTACTACCGAAGGTTTATCGTGAACTATAGTGAGATTACAGCACCTCTCACTGACTTATTGAAAAATAAGCCAAAGAGGGTGCCATGGAACTCAGCAGCAGACACGGCATTTGAGGTCATCAAGGAAAAACTTATTGCAGCTCCGGTGATGGCCAACCCAAACTTTTTGCTTCCATTCACGGTCCAAACAGACGCAAGCGATAACGCAATTGCAGGTGTATTGACGCAGGTGCAAAATGGAGAAGAGAAAGTTATCGCCTACCATTCGGAGAAACTGAAAGGTGCAGAACTACACTACCACGCGGCAGAGAAAGAAGGACTTGCTGCGCTTCGTTGCATCGAAAAGTTCAGGGGCTATATTGAGGGAACAAAGTTCACCTTGGTGACTGACTCATCAGCCCTAACTTTTATAATGCGAGCAAAGTGGCGATCCTCTTCTCGACTCAGTCGCTGGAGTATAGAGCTGCAACAATATGACATGGAAATCCGGCATCGAAAGGGCAAGGAAAACATTGTTCCCGATGCACTCTCCCGTTCCATCGAGGCTCTCGATGAAGAACCTGAGGACGGGTGGTACAAGATGTTGTACGCAGCTGTAGAGGATGACCCTGAGAAGTACTTGGACTTCAAAGTCAAGGACGGTATTCTTTATAAGTTCGTCGCTGCCAAATCTGATATGTTAGACTACCAGTTCGAGTGGAAACAGTGTGTTCCTACTTCGAACCGTAGTCAAATACTGAAGCAGGAACACGACGAAAACCTCCACATTGGATTCTCCAAATGTGTTGAGAAAATTAAACAACGCTTTTATTGGCCTCGCATGAGCGCCGATATAAAAAAGTACATCAGTTCATGTGAGTCCTGTAAAGAGATAATAAAGTCATATTATATATATTGATGGTCAGTACTGACTTAATGTCACTAAATAGTGAGGAGTTGATTTAGTTCAACAATGAAAACCTATGACCCCGATACTCGATTACAATAATAGCCAATTTCACATCTTTTTACTGTTATGTGGTTCTGTCCTAATCTAGTACGTTACAGGTGAAATGTTTCGCGAACTACCGTCAGTGAATGTGATTTTGTCCGGGTGTGTTAATTGAAATGTGAAGTGCAGGTTCAGAGTTAAGTGTGACCAGTGTATACTAGTGTGAATTGTAGACAAAAAATATTTACGTTGTAAATATTTTTTACCCGTGCTGGGGGAGAGTGTAAGTGTTTGATTTGTCAGTTGCTAGTGTTAAGGTGATTTTGTATTTTGTTTGTACGTAGAAACGACAGGAAATATTCGTAGTAGGTGTCTAGGTTTTTCCCCAGTACCACTAGACATACAGGTAGGGCAGTAGTATGTCTTATGACCTTAACCACACAGGCTACCACCCACTGAGCTTTTAAAACCCACCACCAGATGTCCTGGAGCATAACAATCGGGCGGCCATGAGGGGTGGCGAAATGGGGGCCATCGTTGATAAGACCCGAATAAAAGGGCAATGACCGGCCAAGCAGGTCAAGAACCTGGAAGGCAAAATTTAAACCAAAGATCGTTCACTTACCCGGAGTCTGCTGAAGAAGCAAGTTGGAAAGCATTACGAAAATTTAAAGAGTAGTGAAGAAGTTTGAGAGGAAGAAGTGAACTAGAAGTGGAAGTCAGGTAACTGCTGAGAACCACTTAATTTCTACTACTGTGGTTTAATATCGCACCTAATCCCATACCAGGACCCCGCCGTTTTTTGGTATAGAAACCACTGTATTTCTATTGCCGCCCTACGACGTCCTAGAGGCCTATTCCGGGTACTTTCCGGCATCGATATTAGCCGAAGACCGATCCGTCACCAAATCGGTAGCCTAGGACGCGTAGGAGGGTCCCAGCAGGCTGCAGCCGAAGTCCCCCCAAGCCAACCCGAGGAGAGCGTGGCCAGACGTGGCCGAAACATACTTGTGTGGAAGGAGAACGCCGGCGGCCGATACCAGGCCGAAAGGAAGGAGTGGACAGGTGGTAGCTGCGAGAAGAAGGGGCCCCTATCAGGAAACAGGTCAGGTAAGTCTGTAAGAAAGTGGGAAGAAAGTGTTAGCAAAGAAGTAGACAGAGAGGAGAAGGTGTAGCCCAAATAAACCTGTGAAACTGGAGTGAAGGCAATAAAGTAGGAGTTTTTGACCAGTGAAGTGCTGTGGGTTTTCCTAAATTTCGAGTGCGAAGATTCCCTGTCCGCGGTAAATTACGGTAAGCGTGCCGACCCTGAGGCAGTTGAGTCGGGGAGTCTCCAAGACGCTCCCGATTGGCTGACCGAAACTTACATCTCCAACTTTTAGTGGGACCCATGCTTGAAAATCCTAAAAAATTATAAAAATCCGTAGATTTCCTAAAAAGTTGAGTAAATATCAACGGATTCTCGATTTCTTAGCATCAATCGCTTCGTCTGGATCCCAGCTTATTTGCTGTGTATTGGATTTATCAATTCACTCTGCCAAAACCTTAGCCTCTAACTTTTAGTGGGAACCATGCTTGAAATTCCGTAAAAATTATAAATAATCCGTAATTCCTTAAAAGGTTGAGTAAATATCAACGGATTCTCGATTTCTTAGCATCAATCACTTCGTCTGGATCCCAGCTAACTTGCTGTGTACTGGAATTATCAATTCGCTCTGCCAAAACGTTAGCCTCCAACTTTCAGTGGGACCCATGCTTGAAAATCCTAAAAAAATGTGGAATTCCGTAGATTTCCTAAAAAGTTGAGTAAATATCAACGGATTTTCGATTTCTTAGCATCAATCGCTTCGTTTGGATTCCAGCTAACTTGCTGTGTATTGGATCCTAGCTTACTTGCTGTGTGTTGGAGTTATCAATTCGCGCTGACAAAACCTTAGCCTCCAACTTTTAGTGGGACCCATGCTTGAAAATCCTAAAATATTATAACAAATCCGTAGATTCCCTAAAAAGTAGAGTAAATATCAAAGGATACTAGATTTCTTAGCATCAATCGGTTCGTTTGGATCTTAGCTAACTTGCTGTGTATTGAATTTATCAATTCACGCTGCTAAAACCTTAGCCTCTAACTTTCAGTAGGACCCATGCTTGAAAATCCTAAAAAGTTATAAAAACCCGTAGATTTCCTAAAAAGTTGAGTAAATATCAACGGATTCTCGATTTCTAAGCATTAATCGCTTCGTCTGGATCCCAGCTAACTTGCTGTGTATTGGATTTACCAATTCACTCTGCCAAAATCTTAGCCTCTAACTTTTAGTGGGACCAATGCTCGAAAATCCTAAAAAATTATAAAAATCCGTAGATTATCCAAAAAGTAGAGTAAATATCAACGGATACTAGATTTCTTAGCATCAATCGCTTCGTCTGGATCCCAGCTAACTTGCTGTGTGTTGGAATTATCAATTTGCACTGCCAAAACCTTAGCCTCTAACTTTCAGTGGGATCAATGCTTGAAAATCCTAAAAAAATATAACAAATCCGTAGTTTCCTTAAAAAGTAGAGTAAATATCAACGGATACTAGATTTCTTAGCATCAATCGCTTCGTTTTGGATCCTAGCTAACTTGCTGTGTGTTGGAATTATCAATTCACTCTGACAAAACCTTAGTCTCCAACTTTTAGTGGGACCCATGCTTGAAAATCCTAAAAAAAATATAAAAATCCGTAGATTTCCTAAAAAGTTGAGTAAATATCAACGGATTCTCGATTTCTTAGCATCAATCGCTTCGTCTGGATCCCAGCTTATCTGCTGTGTATTGGATTTATCAATTCACGCTGCCAAAACCTTAGCCTCTAACTTTTAGTGGGACCCATGCTTGAAAATCCTAAAAAATTATAACAAATCCGTAGATTCCCTAAAAAGTTGAGTAAATATCAACGGATTCTCGATTTCTAAGCATCAATCGCTTCGTTTGGATCCTAGCAAACTTGCTGTGTATTGAATTTATCAATTCACGCTGCCAAAACCTTATCCTCTAACTTTTAGTGGGACCCATGCTTGAAAATCCTAAAAAATAATAACAAATCCGTAGATTCCCTAAAAAGTAGAGTAAATATCAACGGATACTAGATTTCTTAGCATCAATTGCTTCGTCTGGATCCCAGCTAACTTGCTGTGTGTTGGAATTATCAATTCGCTCTGACAAAACCTTAGCCTCCAACTTTTAGAGGGACTCATGCTTGAAAATCCTAAAAATATATGAAAAAATTGATAGATTACCTTAAAATTAATTAAATATCAACGGATTCTCGGTTTCTTTACATCAATTGCTTCGTTTGGATCCCAGCTAATCTGCAGTGTATTGGATTGACCATATCGCTCCGCCGAAAACTTAGCCTCCAACTTTTAGTGGGACCCATGCTTGAAAATCCTAAAAAATTATAAATAAATCGTAGATTCCCCAAAAAGTTGAGAAAATATCAACGGATACTAGATTTCTTAGCATCAATCGCTTCGTCTGGATCCCAGCTAACTTGCAGTGTAATGGACTTAGCAATTTACACTGCCAAAACGTTAGCCTCCAACTTTTAGTGGGAACCATGCTTGAAAATCCTAAAAATTTATAACAAATCCGTAGATTCGTTAAAAAGTAGAGTAAATATCAACGGATACTAGATTTCTTAGCATCAATCGCTTCGTCTGGATCCCAGCTAACTTGCTGTGTGTTGGAATTATCAATTCGCTCTGACAAACTTTTTGTGGGACCCATGCTTGAAAATCCTTAAAAAATATAAAAATCCGTAGATTTCCTAAAAGTTGAGTAGATATCAACGGATTCTCATTTTTTTAACATCAATTGCTTCATTGAAATCCCAGCTAACTTGCTGTGTATTGGATTTATCAATTCGCTCAGTCTAAACCTTAGCCTCCAACTTTTAGTGGGACCCATGCTTGAAAATCCTAAAAAATTATAAAAATCCGTAGATTTCCTAAAAAGTTGAGTAAATTTCAACGGATTCTCGATTTTTAAGCATCAATCGCTTCGTGTGGATCCCAGCTAACTTGCTGTGTATTGGATTTACCAATTCACGCTGCCAAAACATTAGCCTCTAACTTTTAGTGGGACCCATGCTTAAAAATCCAAAAATATTATGAAAAAATTGATAGATTACCTAAAAATTAAACAAATATCAACGGATCCACGATTTCTTTACATCAATTGCTTCGTTTGGATCCCAGCTAACCTGCAGTGTATCGGATTGACCAATTCGCTCCGCCGAAAACTTAGCCTCCAACTTTTAGTGGGACCCATGCTTGAAAATCCTAAAAAATTATAAATAAATCGTAGATTCCCCAAAAAGTTGAGAAAATATCAACGGATACTAGATTTCTTAGCATCAATCGCTTCGTCTGGATCCCAGCTAACTTGCAGTGTGTTGGAATTATCAATTTGCACTGCCGAAACCTTAGCCTCTAACTTTCAGTGGGACCCATGCTTGAAAATCCTAAAATATTATAACAAATCCGTAGATTCCCTAAAAAGTAGAGTAAATATCAACGGATACTAGATTTTTTAGCATCAATCGCTTCGTTTGGATCCTAGCTAACTTGCTGTGTGTTGGAATTATCAATTCACTCTGACAAAACCTTAGTCTCCAACTTTTAGTGGGACCCATGCTTGAAAATCCTAAAAAAATATAAAAATCCGTAGATTTCCTCAAAAGTTGAGTAAATATCAACGGATTCTCGATTTCTTAGCATCAATCGCTTCGTCTGGATCCCAGCTTATTTGCTGTGTGTTGGATTTATCAATTCACTCTGCCAAAACCTTAGCCTCTAACTTTTAGTGGGAACCATGCTTGAAATTCCGTAAAAATTATAAATAATCCGTAATTCCTTAAAAGGTTGAGTAAATATCAACGGATTCTCGATTTCTTAGCATCAATCACTTCGTCTGGATCCCAGCTAACTTGCTGTGTACTGGAATTATCAATTCGCTCTGCCAAAACGTTAGCCTCCAACTTTCAGTGGGACCCATGCTTGAAAATCCTAAAAAAATGTGGAATTCCGTAGATTTCCTAAAAAGTTGAGTAAATATCAACGGATTTTCGATATCTTAGCATCAATCGCTTCGTTTGGATTCCAGCTCACTTGCTGTGTATTGGATCCTAGCTTACTTGCTGTGTGTTGGAGTTATCAATTCGCGCTGACAAAACGTTAGCCTCCAACTTTTAGTGGGACCCATGCTTGAAAATCCTAAAAAATTCGTAGATTCCCTAAAAAGTAGAGTAAATATCAACGGATACTAGATTTCTTAGCATCAATCGCTTCGTCTGGATCCCAGCTAACTTGCTGTGTGTTGGAATTATCAATTCGCTCTGACAAACTTTTAGTGGGACCCATGCTTGAAAATCCTAAAAAAAATATAAAAATCCGTAGATTCCCTAAAAAGTTGAGTAAATTTCAACGGATTCTCGATTTCTAAGCATCAATCGCTTCGTGTCTGGATCCTAGCTAACTTGCAGTGTGTTGGAATTATCAATTTGCACTGCCGAAACCTTAGCCTCTAACTTTCAGTGGGACCCATGCTTGAAAATCCTAAAAAAAATTAAAAATCCGTAGATTTCCTAAAAAGTTGAGTAAATATCAACGGATACTAGATTTCTTAGAATCAATCGCTTCGTCTGGATCCCAGCTAACTTGCTGTGTGTTGGAATTATCAATTTGCACTGCCGAAACCTTAGCCTCTAACTTTCAGTGGGACCCATGTTTGAAAATTCTAAAAAATTATAACAAATCCGTAGATTCCCTAAAAAGTAGAGTAAATATCAACGGATACTAGATTTCTTAGCATCAATCGCTTCGTCTGGATCCCAGCTAACTTGCTGTGTATTGGATTTACCAATTCACTCTGCCATAACCTTAGCCTCTAACTTTTAGTGGGACCAATGCTTGAAAATCCTAAAAAAATATAAATAAATCCGTAGATTCCCCAAATAGTTGAGTAAATATCAACGGGTACTAGATTTCTTAGCATCAATCGCTTCGTCTGGATCCCAGCTAACTTGCTGTGTGTTGGAGTTATCAATTTGCACTGACAAAACCTTAGACTCCAACTTTTAGTGGGACCCATGCTTGAAAATCCTAAAAAAATATAACAAATCCGTAGATTTCCTAAAAAGTAGAGTAAATATCAACGGATACTAGATTTCTTAGCATCAATCGCTTCGTCTGGATCCCAGCTAACTTGCTGTGTGTTAGAATAATCAATTCGCTCTGACAAAACCTTAGCCTCCAACTTTTAGTGGGACCCATGCTTGAAAACCCTAAAAAAAATAAAAATCCGTAGATTTCCTAAAAATCAAGTACATAGCAACGGATTCTCGGTTTCTTAACATAAACTGCTTCGTTTAAATCCCAGCTAATCTGCTGTGTATTGAATTTACCAATTCGTTCAGTCAAAACCTTAGCCTCCATGCTTGAAAATCCTAAAAAATTATAACAAATCCGTAGATTTCCTAAAAAATTGAGTAAATATCAACGGATTCTCGATTTCTAAGCATCAATCGCTTCGTTTGGATCCTAGCTAACTTGCTGTGTATTGAATTTATCAATTCACGCTGCCAAAACCTTAGCCTCTATCTTTTAGTGGGACCCATGCTTGAAAATCCTAAAAATATATAACAATTCCGTAGATTCCCTAAAAAGTATATTTACTCTACTCAACGGATACTAGATTTCTTACCGACACGAATGCCAAACGAATGGTAAAGTGTCGCTAATAAATAATAATAATAATAAAACTAGATTTCTTAGCATCAATCGCTTCGTCTGGATCCCAGCTAACTTGCTGTGTGTTGGAATTATCAATTTGCACTGACAAAACCTTAGCCTCCAACTTTTAGTGGGACCCATGCTTGAAAATCCTAAAAAAATATAAAAATCCGTAGATTCCCTAAAAAGTTGAGTAAATTTCAACGGATTCTCGATTTCTAAGCATCAATCGCTTCATGTTAATCCCAGCTAACTTGCTGTGTATTGGATTTACCAATTCACGCTGCCAAAACCTTAGCCTCTAACTTTTAGTGAGACCCATGCTTGAAAATCCTAAAATATTATGAAAAAATTGATAGATTACCTAAAAATTAAACAAATATCAACGGATCCACGATTTCTTTACATCAATTGCTTCGTTTGGATCCCAGCTAACCTGCAGTGTATCGGATTGACCAATTCGCTCCGCTGAAAACTTAGCCTCCAACTTTTAGTGGGACCCATGCTTGAAAATCCTAAAAAATTATAAATAAATCGTAGATTCCCCAAAAAGTTGAGTAAATATCAACGAATACTAAATTTCTTAGCATCAATCGCTTCGTCTGGATCCTAGCTAACTTGCAGTGTGTTGGAATTATCAATTTGCACTGCCGAAACCTTAGCCTCTAACTTTCAGTGGGACCCATGCTTGAAAATCCTAAAAAAAATTAAAAATCCGTAGATTTCCTAAAAAGTTGAGTAAATATCAACGGATACTAGATTTCTTAGAATCAATCGCTTCGTCTGGATCCCAGCTAACTTGCTGTGTGTTGGAATTATCAATTTGCACTGCCGAAACCTTAGCCTCTAACTTTCAGTGGGACCCATGTTTGAAAATTCTAAAAAATTATAACAAATCCGTAGATTTCCTAAAAAGTAGAGTAAATATCAACGGATACTAGATTTCTTAGCATCAATCGCTTCGTCTGGATCCCAGCTAACTTGCTGTGTGTTGGAATAATCAATTCGCTCTGACAAAACCTCAGCCTCCAACTTTTAGTGGGACCCATGCTTGAAAACCCTAAAATAAATAAAAATCCGTAGATTTCCTAAAAATCAAGTACATAGCAACGGATTCTCGGTTTCTAAGCATCAATCGCTTCGTCTGGATCCCAGCTAACTTGCTGTGTGTTGGAATTATCAATTTGCACTGCCGAAACCTTAGCCTCTAACTTTCAGTGGGATCAATGCTTGAAAATCCTTAAAAATTATAACAAATCCGTAGTTTCCTTAAAAAGTAGAGTAAATATCAACGGATACTAGATTTCTTAGCATCAATCGCTTCGTTTTGGATCCTAGCTAACTTGCTGTGTGTTGGAATTATCAATTCACTCTGACAAAACCTTAGTCTCCAACTTTTAGTGGGACCCATGCTTGAAAATCCTAAAAAAAAATAAAAATCCGTAGATTTCCTAAAAAGTTGAGTAAATATCAACGGATTCTCGATTTCTTAGCATCAATCGCTTCGTCTGGATCCCAGCTTATCTGCAGTGTATTGGATTTATCAATTCACGCTGCCAAAACCTTAGCCTCTAACTTTTAGTGGGACCCATGCTTGAAAATCCTAAAAAATTATAACAAATCCGTAGATTCCCTATTAAGTATCAACGGATACTAGATTTCTTAGCATCAATTGCTTCGTCTGGATCCCAGCTAACTTGCTGTGTGTTGGAATTATCAATTCGCTCTGACAAAACCTCAGCCTCCAACTTTTAGTGGGACCCATGCTTGAAAATCCTACAAAAAATTAAAAATCCGTAGATTTCCTAAAAATCAAGTACATGGCAACGGATTCTCGGTTTCTTAACATCAACTGCTTCGTTTGGATCCCAACTAACCTGCTGTGTATTGGATTTACCAATTCGCTCAGTCAAAACCTTAGCCTCCAACTTTTAGTGGGAACCATGCTTGAAAATCCTAAAACATTATAAGAATCCGTAGATTTCCTAAAAAAATGAGTAAATATCAACGGATTTTCGATTTCTTAGCATCAATCGCTTCGTTTGGATTCCAGCTGACTTGCTGTGTATTGGATCCTAGCTTACTTGCTGTGTGTTGGAGTTATCAATTCGCGCTGACAAAACCTTAGCCTCCAACTTTTAGTGGGACCCATGCTTGAAAATCCTAAAAAATTATAACAAATCCGTAGATTTCCTAAAAAGTTGAGTAAATATCAACGGATTCTCGATTTCTTAGCATCAATCGTTTCGTTTGGATTCCAGCTAACCTGCTGTGTATTGGATCCTAGCTTACTTGCTGTATGTTGGAGTTATCAATTCGCGCTGACAAAACCTTAGCCTCCAACTTTTAGTGGGACCCATGCTTGAAAAAAAAAAAAAAAAATCAAAATCAGTGGATTTCCTAAAAATCAAGTACATTGCAACGGATTCTCGGTTTCTTAACATCAACTGCTTTGTTTAAATCCCTGCTAACCTGCTGTGTATTGGATTTACCAATTCGCTCAGTCAAAACCTTAGCCTCCAACTTTTAGTGGGACCCATGCTTGAAAATCCTAAAATATTATAACAAATCCGTAGATTTCCTAAAAAATTGAGTAAATATCAACGGATACTAGATTTCTTAGCATCAATCTCTTCGTCTGGATCCCAGCTAACTTGCTGTGTGTTGGAATTATCAATTCGCTCTGACAAAACCTTAGCCTCCAACTTTTAGTGGGACCCATGCTTGAAAATACTAAAAAAAATAAAAATCCGTAGATTTCCTAAAAATCAAGTACATGACAACGGGTTCTCGGTTTTTTAACATCAACTGCTTCGTTGAAATCCCAGCTAACTTGCTGTGTATTGGATTTACCAATTCGCTCAGTCAAAACTATAGCCTCCAACTTTAAGTGGGACCCATGCTTGAAAATCCTAAAAAAATAATAGAATCCGTATATTTCCTAAAAAGTTAAGTAAATATCAACGGATTTCTTAGCATCAATCGCTTCGTTTGGATTCCAGCTAACCTGCTGTGTATTGGATCCTAGCCTACTTGCTGTGTGTTGGAGTTATCAATTCGCGCTGACAAAACCTTAGCCTCCAACTTTTAGTGGGACTCATGCTTGAAAATCAAAAAAAAAATCAAGATCAGTAGATTTCCTAAAAATCAAGTACATTGCAACGGATTCTCGGTTTCTTAACATCAACTGCTTTGTTTAAATCCCAGCTAACCTGCTGTGTATTGGATTTACCAATTCGCTCAGTCAAAACCTTAACCTTTCCTAAAAAGTTGAGTAAATATCAACGGATTTTCGATTTCTTAGCATCAATCGCTTCGTTTGGATTCCAGCGTACCTGCTGTGTATTGGATCCTAGCTTACTTGCTGTGTGTTGGAGTTATCAATTCGCGCTGATAAAATTTTGAAAATGATTCTGAGGCTTCCTCCCTGGTTTAGTACCAATGAGTTACATAGAATATCCAATGTTGAAACATTGGAACAAATGTCAAATACAATCATTAATAATTTCAGGCAAAAATCGTTACAATCTTCTATTGCCACGATTAATGCGTTAAATGTTTAGGTTAAGTTAGGTTAAGTATATTAAAAACGTTTTTTTTCTCTTATAAGCAGGTGAAATCAACTCACCTGTAAAAAAAACTGAACTGCTAGGGTGCCGGTGCCATTAGTGGACTACCTAAGCTATAAAAAATCATAACAAAATAACGAAAAGCCTTAGCAGAGATCTTTTGGCGTCAACAGAAAGATTTCAACCTCTACTTTATGCGAAAAATATAAAAAGAGTGATAAAACTAATTTTTTAACATAAAATCGCTTGAGCCACTATTGGTACACGTGTTCCAGTAGTTGCGCTAGTGCTCCAGTAGTAGACGTTTGGGAAATATATGAGGAATTTTAAACAAAAAGGCAAATTTTTACACAGGTTTAACATTTTTCCCTTCGAACAGCAACTAATATCTTTCGAATGAAGCATTAAGAACATCTCTGGGACTTTTCTTCATTTTTATACATCCATTTTAAAAACTGCTTCCATTCGTTGATCCACTACTGGAACACGACGGCAACTATTGGTGCAAGGGAGCAAATTTTTTGCGTTAACTTAATTATTTATATGACTTTTTGATGAAATAAAAAGCTGAAATTTGGCAAATCGACTAAACTAAAGGCGATCTATCCACCAAAAATAGCACATGTCGTTTTTATCAAAAAATGTACGTTTTATTCCATAGTCCAATCTACTGGTACATTACAACCATTGGTACCGGCACCCTACGACAAATGAAATGTAATATGTTGTTAACAAAATGTTAATTAAATCTTAAATTTGTTTTACCAAATTAGGATGAAAGTGTTGTCTAATAACACAGAACACCTAGATATAAGAAATGAATGTAATGTTTAGAATGATACTAATAAAAAAAAAAAAAAGAAAATCCTAAAAATATATAAGAATCCGTAGATTTCCTAAAATGTTGAGTAAATATCAACGGATTTTCGATTTCTTAGCATCAATCGCTTCGTTTGGATTCCAGCTGACTTACTGTGTATTGAATCCTAGCTTACTTGCTGTGTGTTGGAGTTATCAATTCGCGCTGACAAAACCTTAGCCTCTAACTTTTAGTGGGACCCACGCTTGAAAATCAAAAAAAAAAATCAAGATCAGTAAATTTCCTAAAAATTAGGTACATTGCAACGGATTCTCGGTTTCTTAACATCAACTGCTTCGTTTAAATCCCAGCTAATCTGCTGTGTATTGGATTGACCAATTCGTTCAGTCAAAACCGTAGCCTCCAACTTTTAGTGGGACCCATGCTTGAAAATCCTAAAAAAAATAGAAATCCGTAGATTTCCTAAAAAGTTGAGTAAATATCAACGGATTCTCGATTTCTAAGCATCAATCGCTTCGTCTGGATCCCAGCTAACTTGATGTGTATTGAATTTATCAATTCACGCTGCCAAGACCTTAGCCTCTAACTTTTAGTGGGACCCATGCTTGAAAATCCTGAAAAAATATAACAAATCCGTAGATTCCATAAAAAGTAGAGTAAATATCAACGGATACTAGATTTCTTAGCATCAATCGCTTCGTCTGGATCCCAGCTAACTTGCTATGTGTTGGAATTATCAATTCGCTCTGACAAAACCTTAGCCTCCAAATTTTAGTGGGACCCATGCTTGAAAATCCAAAAAAAAATATAAAAATCCGTAGATTTCCTAAAAATCAAGTACATAGCAACGGATTCTCGGTTTCTTAACATCAACTGCTTCGTTTAAATCCCTGCTAACCTGCTGTGTATTGGATTTACCAATTCGCTCAGTCAAAACCTTAGCCTCCAACTTTTTGTGGGACCCATGCTTGAAAATCCAAAAAAATTATAACAAATCCGTAGATTTCCTAAAAAGTTGAGTAAATATCAACGGATTCTCGATTTCTAAGCATCATTCGCTTCGTTTAGATCCTAGCTAACTTGCTGTGTATTGAATTTATCAATTCACGCTGCCAAAACCTTAGCCTCTAACTAACTAACATGCTTGAAAATCCTAAAAAATTATAACAAATCCGTAGACTCATTAAAAAGTAGAGTAAATATCATCGGATACTAGATTTCTTAGCATCAATCGCTTCGTCTGGATCCCAGCTAACTTGCTGTGTGTTGGAATTATCAATTCGCTCTGACAAAACCTCAGCCTTCAACTTTTAGTGGGACCCATGCTTGAAAATCCTAAAAAAATAAAAATCCGTAGATTTCCTAAAAATTAAGTACATAGCAACGGATTCTCGGTTTCTTAACATCAACTGCTTCGTTTGGTTACCAGCTAAGCCTCCAACTTTTAGTGGGACCCATGCTTGAAAAACCTAAAAAATATAAAAATCCGTAGATTTTTTAAAAGTTGAGTAAATATCAACGGATTCTCGATTTCTAAGCATTAATCGCTTCGTCTGGATCCCAGCTAACTTGCTGTGTATTGGATTTACCAATTCACTCTGCCAAAACCTTAGCCTCTGACTTTTAGTGGGACCAATGCTCGAAAATCCTAAAATATTATAAAAAATCCGTAGATTCCCCAAAAAGTAGAGTAAATATCAACGGATACTAGATTTCTTAGCATCAATCGCTTCGTCTGGATCCCAGATAACTTGCTGTGTGTTGGAATTATCAATTTGCACTGCCGAAACCTTAGCTCCTAACTTTCAGTGGGACCCATGCTTGAAAATCCTTAAAAATTAAAAAATCCGTAGATTCCCTAAAAAGTAGAGTAAATATCAACGGATACTAGATTTCTTAGCATCAATCGCTTCGTCTGGATCCCAGCTAACTTGTTGTGTTTTGGAATTATCAATTCGCTCTGACAAAACCTTAGCCTTCAACTTTTAGTGGGACCCATGCTTGAAAATCCTAAAAAAATAAAAATCCGTAGATTTCCTAAAAATTAAGTACATAGCAACGGATTTTCGGTTTCTTAACATCAACTGCTTCGTTTGGACCCATGCTTGAAAATCCTAAACTATTATAACAAATCCGTAGATACCCTAAAAAGTAGAGTAAATATCAACGGATACTAGATTTCTTAGCATTAATCGCTTCGTCTGGATCCCAGCTAACTTGCTATGTGTTGGAATTATCAATTCGCTCTGACAAAACCTTAGCCTCCAACTTTTAGTGGGACTTATGCCTGAAAATCCTAAAAAATTATAAAAATCCGTAGACTTCCAAAAAAGTTGAGTAAATATCAACGGATTCTCGATTTCTAAGCATCAATCGCTTCGTTTGAATCCTGGCTAACTTGCTGTGTATTGAATTTATCAATTCACGCTGCCAAAACCTTAGCCTCTAACTTTTAGTGGGACCCATGCTTGAAAATCCTAAAAATTTATAACAAATCCGAAGATTCCCTAAAAAGTTGAGTACATATCAACGGATACTAGGTTTCTTAGCATCAATCGCTTCGTCTGGATCCCAGCTAACTTGCTGTTTGTTGGAATTATCAATTCGCTCTGACAAAACCTTAGCCTCCAACTTTTAGTGGGACCCATGCTTGAAAATCCTAAAAAAACAAAGCATCGACGAAGCGATTGATGCTAAAAAATCTAGTATCCGTTGATATTTACTCAACTTTTTGGGGAATTTATGGATTTTTTATATTTTTTTTTAGTATTTTCAAGAATTGGTCCCACCAAAAGTTAGAGGCTAAGGTTTTGGCAGAGTGAATTGGTCAATCCAATACACAGCAAGTTAGCTGGGATCCAGACGAAGCGATTGATGCTTAGAAATCGAGATTCCATTGATATTTACTCAACTTTTTAGGAAATCTACGGGTTTTTATAATTTTTTAGAATTTTCAAGCATGGGTCCCACTAAAAGTTGGAGGCTAAGGTTTTGTCAGAGCGAATTGATAATTCCAACACACAGCAAGTTAGCTGGGATCCAGACGAAGCGATTGATGCTTAGAAATCGAGAATTCGTTGATATTTACTCAACTTTTAAGGAAATCTACGGATTTTTATAATTTTTGAGGATTTTCAAGCATGGGTCCCACTAAAAGTTGGAGGCTAAGGTTTTGACTGAGCGAATTGGTAAATCCAATACACAGCAGATTAGCTAGGATTTAAACGAAGAAGGGAAGAGAATCCGTTGCTATGTACTTGATTTTTAGGAAATCTACGGATTTTTATTTTTTTTAGGATTTTCAAGCATGGGTCCCACTAAAAGTTGGAGACTGAGGTTTTGTCAGAGCGAATTGATAATTCCAACACACAGCAAGTTAGTTGGGATCCAGACGAAGTGGTTGATGCTTAGAAATAGAGAATCCGTTGATATTTACTCAACTTTTTAGGAAATCTACGGATGTTTATATTTTTTTAGGATTTTCAAGCATGGTTCCCACTAAAAGTTGGAGGCTAAGGTTTTGACTGAGCGAATTGGTAAATCCAATACACAGCAGATTAGCTGGGATTTAAACGAAGCAGTTGATGTTAAGAAACCGAGAATCCGTTGCTATGTACTTGATTTTTAGGAAATCTACGGATTTTTATTTTTTTTAGGATTTTCAAGCATGGGTCCCACTAAAAGTTGGAGGCTGAGGTTTTGTCAGAGCGAATTGATAATTCCAACACACAGCAAGTTAGTTGGGATCCAGACGAAGCGATTTATGCTTAGAAATCGAGAATCCGTTGATATTTACTCAACTTTTTAGGAAATCTACGGGTTTTTATAATTTTTTAGGATTTTCAAGCATGGGTCCCACTGAAAGTTAGAGACTAAGGTTTTGGCAGAGTGAATTGGTAAGTCCAATACACAGCAAGTAAGCTGGGATCCAGACGAAGCGATTGATGCTAAGAAATCTAGTATCCGTTGATATTTACTCAACTTTTTAGGAAATCTACGGGTTTTTATAATTTTTTAGGATTTTCAAGCATGGGTCCCACTAAAAGAAAGAGGCTAAGGTTTTGGTAGCGTGAATTGATAAACTCAATACACAGCAAGTTAGCTAGGATCCAAACGAAGCGATTGATGCTAAGAAATCGAGAATCCGTTGCTATGTACTTGATTTTTAGGAAATCTACGGATTTTTATAATTTTTTAGGATTTTCAAGCATGGGTCCCACTAAAAGTTGGAGGCTAAGGTTTTGACTGAGCGAATTGGTAAATCCAATACACAGCAGATTAGCTGGGAGCCAAACGAAGCAGTTGATGTTAAGAAACCGAGAATCCAGACGAAGCGATTGATGCTATGAAATCTAGTATCCGTTGATATTTACTCAACTTTTTAGGAAATCTACGGATTTTTATATTTTTTTAGGATTTTCAAGCATGGTTAGAGGCTAAGGTTTTGACAGCGTGAATTGATAAATTCAATACACAGCAAGTTAGCTAGGATCCAAACGAAGCGATTGATGCTTAGAAATCGAGAATCCCTTGATATTTACTCAACTTTTTAGGAAATCTACGGATTTCTATAATTTTTTAGGATTTTCAAGCATGGGTCCCACTAAAAGTTGGAGGCTACGGTTTTGACTAAACGAATTGGTAAATCGAATACACAGCAGGTTAGCTGGGATTCAAACGAAGCAGTTGATGTTAAGAAATCGAGAATCCGTTGATATTTACTCAACTTTTTAGGAAATCTACGGCATTTATATTTTTTTAAGGATTTTCAAGCATGGGTCCCACTAAAAGTTGGAGGCTAAGGTTTTGTCAGAGTGAATTGATAATTTCAACATACCGAAAATTTGCTGGGATCCAGACGTAACGATTGATGCTAAGAAATCGAAAATCCGTTGATATTTACTCAACCATTTAGGGAATTACGGATTTTTTATAATTTGTTAGGATTTTCAAGCAGAGCGAAGTGATAATTCCAATACACAGCAAATAAGCGATCCAGACAATGCGATTGATGCTAAGAAATCGAAAATCCGTTGATATTTACTCAACTTTCTAGGAAATCTGCGGATTTTTATATGTTTTTTAGGATTTTCAAGCATGGGTCCCAATAAAAGTTGGAGGCTAGAGTTTCGGCAGAGCGAATTGATAATTCCAACACACAGCAAGTTAGCTAGGATCCAGACGAAGCGATTGATGCTAAGAAATCGAAAATCCGTTAATATTTACTCCTACTTTCTAGGATATCTACGGATTTTTATATTTTTTTAGGATTTTCAATCATGGGTCCCACTAAAAGTTGGAGGCTAGAGTTTTGGCAGAGCGAATTGATAATACCAACATACAGCAAGTTAGCTAGAATCCAGACGAAGCGATTGATCTACTTATTAGGAAATCTACGGATTTTATAATTTTTCAGGATTTTCAAGCATGGGTCTAAGATTTTGTCAGAGTGAATTGATAATTTCAACAAACGGGAAGTTAGCTGGGATCCAGACGTAACGATTGATGCTAAGAAATCGAGAATCCGTTGATAATTACTCAACTTTTTAGAATATCTACGGATTTTTATATTTGTTTAGGATTTTCAAGCATGAGTCCCACGAAAAGTTGGAGGCTAAGGTTTTGTCAGAGTGAATTGATAATTTCAACACACAGCAAGTAAGCTGGGATCCAGACGTAACGATTGATGCTTAGAAATCGAGAATCTGTTGATATTTACTCAACTTTCTAGGAAATCTACGGATTTTTTTATAATTTTTTAGGATTTTCAAGCATGGGTCCCACTAAAAGTTGGAGGCTAAGGTTTTGACTGAGAAAATTGGTAAATCCAATACCCAGCAGGTTAGCTGGGATCCAAACGAAGCGATTGATGTTAGGAAATTGAGAATCCGTTAATATTTACTCAACTTTTTATGAAATCTACGGATTTTTATAATTTCTTAGGATTTTCAAGCATGGTTCCCACTAAAAAATGGAGTTTTGACTGAGCGAATTGGTAAATCCAATACACAGCAGATTAGCTGGGATTTCAACGAAGCAGCTGATGTTAAGAATCCGAGAATCCGTTGCTATGTACTTGATTTTTAGGAAAGCTACGGATTTTTATTTTTTTTAGGATTTTTAAGCATGAATCCCATTAAATGTTGTAGGCTAAGGTCTTGTTAGAGCGAATTGATAATTCCAACACACAGCAAGTTAGCTATGATGCAGATGAAGCGATTGATGGTAAGAAATCTAGTATCCGTTGATATTTACCCTACTTAATAGGAAATCTACGGATTTTTATCATTTTTTAGGATTTTCAAGCATGGGTCCCACTAAAAGTTAGAAGCTAAGGTTTTGGCAGCGTGAATTGATAAATTCAATACACAGCAAGTTAGCTAGGATCCAAACAAAGCGATTGATGCTTAGAAATCGAGAATCCGTTGATATTTACTCAACTTTTTGGGGAATCTACGGATTTTTATATTTTTTTAGGATTTTCAAGCATGGGTCCCACTAAAAGTTGGAGGCTAAGGTTATGTCAGAGCGAATTGATAATTCCAACACACAGCAAGTTAGCTGGGATCCAGACGAAGCGATTGATGCTAAGAAATCCAGTATCCGTTGCTATGTACTTGATATTTAGGAAATCTACGGATTTTTATTTTTTTTAGGATTTTCAAGCATGGGTCCCACTAAAAGTTGGAGGCTAAGGTTTTGTCAGAGCGAATTGATAATTCCAACACACAGAAAGTTGGCTGGGATCCAGACGAAGCGATTGATGCTAAGAAATCTAGTATCCGTTGATATTTACTCTATTTTTAGGGAATCTACGGATTTTTATAATTTTTTAGGATTTTCAATCATGGGTCCCACTAAAAGTTGGAGGCTAAGGTTTCGGCTGTGCGAATTGATAATTCCATTACACAGCAAGTTAGCTGGAATCCAGGATAAGCGATTGATGCTTAGAAATCGAGAATCCGTTGATATTTACTCAACTTTTTGGGAAATCTACGGATTTTTACAATTTTTTACGATTTTCAAGCATGGGTCCCACTAAAAGTTGGAGGCTAAGGTTTTGACTGAGCGAATTGGTAAATCCAATACACAGCAGATAAGCCGGGATTTAAACGAAGCTGTTGATGTTAAGAAACCGAGAATCCGTTGATATTTACTCAACTTTTTGGGAAATCTACGGATTTTTATTTTTTTTAGGATTTTCAAGCATGGGTCCCACTAAAAGTTGGAGGCTAAGGTTTTGTCAGAGCGAATTGATAATTCCAACACACTGCAAGTTAGCTGGGATCCATACGAAGCGATTGATGCTACGAAAAAGAGAATCCGTTGATATTTACTCTACTTTTTAGGAAATCTACGGATTGGTTATATTTTTTTAGGATTTTCAAGCATGGGTCCCACTAAAAGTTAGAGGCTAAGGTTTTGGCAGAGTGAATTGGTAAATTCAATACACAGCAAGTTAGCTAGGATCCAAACGAAGCGATTGATGCTTAGAAATCGAGAATCCGTTGATATTTACTCAACTTTTTAGGGAAATCTACGGATTTTTATATTTTTTAGGATTTTCAAGCATGGGTCCCACTAAAAGTTGAAGGCTAAGGTTTTGACTGAGCGAATTGGTAAATCCAATACACAGCAGGTTAGCTGGGATTTAAACGAAGCAGTTTATGTTAAGAAACCGAGAATCCGTTGCTATGTACCTGATTTTTAGGAAATCTACAGATTTTTATAGTTTTTAGGATTTTCAAGCATGGGTTCAACTAAAAGTTGGAGGCTAAGGTTTGTCAGCGCGAACTGATAATTCCAACACACAGCAAGTTAGCTGGGATCCAGACGAAGCGATTGATGCTAAAAAATCTAGTATCCGTTGATATTTACTCTACTTTTTAGGAAATCTACGGATTTTTATAATTTTTTAGTATTTTCAAGCATGGGTCCCACTAAAAAATGGAGTTTTGACTGAGCGAATTGGTAAATCTAATACACAGCAGATTAGCTGGGATTTCAACGAAGCAGTTGATGTTAAGAAACCGAGAATCCGTTGATATGTACTTGATTTTTAGGAAATCTACGGATTTTTTTTAGGGTTTTAAAGCATTAATCCCACTAGAAGTTGGAGGCTAAGGTTTTGTCAGAGCGAATTGATAATTCCAACACACAGCACGTTAGCTGGGATCCAGACGAAGCGATTGATGCTAAGAAATCTAGTATCCGTTGATATTTACTCTACTTAATAGGAAATCTACGGACTTTTATAATTTTTTAGGATTTTCAAGCATGGGTCCCACTAAAAGTTGGAGGCTAAGGTTTTGGCAGCGTGAATTTATAAATTCAATACACAGCAAGTTAGCTAGGATCCAAACGAAGCGATTGATGCTAAGAAATCGAGAATCCGTTGATATTTACTCAACTTATTAGGAAATCTACGGATTTTTATAATTTTTTAGGATTTTCAAGCATGGGTCCCACTAAAAGTTGGAGGCTAAAGTTTCGGCAGAGCGAATTGATAACTCCAACACACAGCAAGTTAGCTAGGTTCCAGACAAAGCGATTGATGCTAAGAAATCGAATATCCGTTAATATTTACTCAACTCTTTAGGAAATCTACGGATTTTTATATATTTTTATAGGATTTTCAAGCATGGGTCCCACTAAAAGTTGGAGGCTAAGGTTTCGGCAGTGCGAATTGATAATTCCATTACACAGCAATTTAGCTGGGATCCAGGATAAGCGATTGATGCTAAGAAATCGAGAATCCGTTGATATTTACTCAACTTTTTGGGAAATCTACGGATTTTTATATTTTTTTAGGATTTTCAAGCATGGGTCCCACTAAAAGATGGAGGCTAAGGTTTTGACTGAGCGAATTGGTAAATCCACTAAACAGGTAAGCAGGTTAGCTGGGATTTAAACGAAGCAGTTGACGTTAAGAAACCGAGAATCCGTTGATATTTACTCTACTTTTTAGGAAATCTACGGATTTTTATATATTTTTTTTTAGGATTTTCGACCCATGTCCCACTAAAAGTTGGAGGCTAAGGTTATGTCAGAGCGAACTGATAATTCTAACATCCAGCAAGGTAGTTGGGATCCAGTCGAAGCGATTGATGCTAAGAAATCTAATATCCATTGATATATACTCTACTTTTTAGGGAATCTATGGATTTGTTATAATGTTTTAGGATTTTCAAGCATGGGTCCCACTAAAAGTTAGAGGCTAAGGTTTTGGCAGCGTGAATTGATAAATCCAATACACATCAAGTTAGCTAGGATCCATACAAAGCTATTGATGCTTAGAAATCGAGAATCCGTTGATATTTACTCAACTTTTTAGGAAATCTACGGATTTTTATAACTTTTTAGGATTTTCAAGCATGGGCCCCACTGAAAGATGGAGGCTAAGGTTTTGACTGAGCGAATTGGTAAATCCAATACACAGCAGGTTAGCTGGGATTTAAACGAAGCAGTTGATGTTAAGAAACCGAGAATCCGTTGCTATTTACTTGATTTTTAAGAAATCTACGGATTTTTTTTTTTAGGATTTTCAAGCATGGATCCCACTAAAAGTTGGAAGCTATGGTTTTGTCAGAGCGAATTGATAATTCCAACATTCAGCAAGGTAGTTGGGATCCAGACGAAGCGATTGATGCTAAGAAATCTAGTATCCATTGATATTTACTCTACTTTTTAACGAATCTATGGATTTGTTATAATTTTTTAGGATTTTCAAGCGTGGGTCCCACTAAAAGTTAAAGGCTAAGGTTTTGGCAGCGTGAATTGATAAATCCAACACACAATAAGTTAGCTCGGATCGATAAAAAGCGATTGATGCTTAGAAATCGAGAATCCGTTGATATTTACTCAACTTTTTAGGAAATCTACGGATTTTTATAATTTTTTAGGATTTTCAAGCATGGGTCCCACTAAAAGTTTGAGGCTAAGGTTTTGACTGAGCGAATTGGTAAATCCAATACACAGCAGGGGTTTAAACTTCAAGGATTTTCAAGCATGGGTCCCACTAAAAGTTGGAGGCTAGAGTTTCGGCAGAGCGAATTGATAATTCCAACACACAGCAAGTTAGCTAGGATCCAGACAAAGCGATTGATGCTAAGAAATCGAAAATCCGTTGATATTTACTCAACTTTCTAGGATATCTACGGGTTTTTATATTGTTTTAGGAATTTCAATCATGGGTCCCACTAAAAGTTGGAGGCTAGAGTTTCGGCAGAGCGAATTGATAACACCAACACACAGCAAGTTAGCTAGGATGCAGGATATTGTGTACCACTGTTGGGTAGTGGACGCGTTTGTGTGATGGCCCATTTTAATTTATTTTATTTGGGTGATATCATCAAAACCTGCACTTAAGGCAATTAGTGAACAGTTGTGTACTACCACTTTGTTGAACGGGAAAAAATTCAGTGTGGTTCTGACCCGTTATAGGAGAAATAATGTGAAAATATTTTTTTTTTGTTCGCAAGTGCTTCAATATGTGGTGGGCATACATGTAGTTGTTGTAGCATATTGCAAAACCTTGCATGTGTATGCGGTTTACTCACATCTCTATCAGTGATCTCAGGGTTGGTGAGTACCTACTGAGTTCCATGTGAGCATTTAACTCATTGTTTACCTACAGGTATCTGTATGTACTTACACTCAAAATATAATGAAAACAACGATAGTTTAAATGCTAATATATTTTGGCATTCGTTAAGTTTACACTTTGCCTTGTTTTGAAGTTATACATTCTCAACATAACTATTTAAACTAGGCATGTTTGATGCACGACTAATTTGACCAGTGTATATTGTGTATTCAGTATAACTTTAGACCGAAGTCCATAAGAGAAATGAAATATCACCAAAAGTTCGCCGAAGTTCGGCGTCGGCATTCTACCGAAGTGCTACACCGACAAAGGCAATCCTTATGCGTCGGCGAAGCACCAAATTAGAATGCCGACGCCGAACTACGGCGAAGTTTTGACTGCCGAACTTCTAATTGTCACTCGAATTGTCAATAAATAACTTCACCCGTGATTCCGCCATAACAGTTTATTTCGCGCTGTCGGTTTTGTCGCGATGAAATTATATTTTATTTGTGACCGGAAATCTTTGTGATTTCTGCTGAAAATCCGATAAAACCATATCCTTGGATCCTGAGTGATTTGCGTAACGGAAAGGTAAGTCATTCTTCATTATTTCCACCCACATCATTGACTTTTCAAGAGATATGGACTTCAGCTGTTTGTTTTTTTTTCTGTTTTAGGCGCTACCGGAACTATTTCAAGCACCAAGATGCCAGGTTGGAAATACAATCTTCAGCGAGATTGTAGGCAAGAATCCGGGTGCAAGAACCTGATGGCGGTGGAAGTCGAGGTGAATATGATGGGAAAGGCGAGGATTGGACCCATGGCAACTTTGACGAGATCTGGCGATAGTAAGGCCATCGAAATAGATACGCAAAGACAGTAACGGTAGCAACGGGAATAATTTCGGTGAGGATGCTTCAATCGACAAGATTCCCAGTTCTCGTGAGGTGGAAATACGGCTTGGATTTGAAGCGGTCATTTTGATGGGGACAGACAGCTGGATCCGTGGACAATCTTTGGGACTTCTCCGGAAAGCAGGGCTGGTAGCAGATCTCGTTTTAAAGACTTGGTCTCTTTTTTAATGCAAATCGCTAAAATCTCCCCATTTTGAATAGACGGTTTCTAAAATCTCTTTTTTAGCCAAAATGATCTCTAAAGTCACTATTTACCTTCACCTTGCAGTAAGTTCTGATTCGAAATACCGAACTAAGAATTTTCACAGAGATCACTCGAAAAAAATCTCTCCTATCAATGGAAAAAAATCCTATTCCTGGATTGCCTTTAGAAATTTTCCGTCGATTTTTCCACAAATTAGATTTTTTAACTCATTTTTATGTTCCCCAATCCTTTCTTTGGATTTACCTCAGGAGCTTTCTTCGGAATTTCCTTTAGAATTTCATTTGGAATTACATTCGAAATTTTCTTGGGAATTTCTTTTGGACCTTGAAATTTTCTTTGAAATTTCCTTCGGACCTGTGGAGTTTCTTTCGGAATTTCGATTGGAATTTATGTAATTTTCTTTGGAATTTCCTTCGGAATTTCCTATAGAGTTTCATTCGGTATTTTTTTTCGGAGCTTTCTTCGGAATTTAATTTGGAATTTTCTTCAGAATTTTCTTTGTAATTTTGTTTGGAATTTCCTTTTGAATTTTTCCCGGAATTTCCTTCGGGAAATTGTTTTAGGAAATTCCTTAGAGAAGTTGCTTAGGAATCTCCTTATGATGTTTTTTTTTTGGTAATTCCTTTGGATATTTGGAGCTTCCTTTGGAATTTCTTGTGGAATTTCATCTGGAGCTTGGAATTTTTTTAATAATTTTCCTCGGACTTTTTTTCGGAATTACATCTGTAATTTTCTTCGGAATTTTCTGTGGCATTTCCTTCGGAATTACGTTTGGATTTTTTGTAATTTCTGTGGACTTTCCTTATTAATTTCTTTTGGAATTTCGTTTGGAGCTTTTTTTGAATTTCTCCCGAAATTTGCTGTGGAATTTCCTTCGGGAACTTGTTCCAGGAAGTTCCTATGAAAAGTTCTTCCGGGAATGCTTTCAGTAAGTTCTTTCGAGAAGTTTCTTCGGAAATTCTTTTGGAATTCCTTGGGAATCTACTTCGGATTTTTTTTTTTAAATATTTCATTTAGAGTTTCTTTCGGAATTTCCTTTGGAGTTTTCTTCGGAAGTTACTGTGGAGTTTCATTCGGAATTTCCTTTGGAATTGAAGCTTCATTTAGAATTACATTCGGAATTTATTGTGGAATTTCTTTTGGAGCTAGGTACCTTTTTTAATTTTATTTAGAATTTTCTTCGGAATTTATTCCGAAATTTCCTTCGGAATTTCATTTTGAATTTTTGGAATTTCTGTGATATTTTCTTCTAAATTTCCTTTGGAGTTTCGTTCGGAATTTCTTCTGGAGCTTCCTTCGGAACTTCATTTCGAATTTTCTTTGGAATTTCCTTTGGAATTTTCTTTGTAATTTTCTGTGTAATTTGTATTGGAATTTTCTATGGAATTTCCTTTGGAAATTCTTTTGAGGCTTCCTTCGGAATTTCATTTGGAATTTTCTTCAGAATTTTCTTTGGAATTTACTTCTAGATTTCTTTTGTAATTTTCTTCGGAATTTCCCTTGGAATTTATCCAAGAATTTCCTTCGGGAAATTGTTTCCGGAAGTTCCTTCGGGAAATTCCTTCGATAAGTTCCTTCGGATACTTCCTTTGAAAAGCTTCTTCTTTGCATTTAGAATTTCATTTGGTATTACATTTAAAATTTTTTGTGGATTTTTCTGTTGGAGCTTGAAATTTGTTTCAAAATTTCCTTTGGAATTTTCTTCGGAATTCAATCTGAATTTTTCTTTGGAATTGGTTCCCTTCGGAATTTCCTTTGGAATATTTATAATTTTCTTCGGAATTGTTATTAGAATTTCCTTCGGAGTTTCATTTGGAATTTCCTTTGGGATTAATTTTGCGATTTTCTTTGAAATTTATTCTTCGGAATTTCATTTGGAATTTTCTTTGAAACATCCTTCGGGATTTTCTTTGTAATTTTCATCGGAATTTCCTTCGAGAATTCTTATCAAGAAGTTCCCTTGGAAAGTTCCTACGAGAAATTCTTTACGCAAATTTCTTCGGAAAATTACTTTGAGAAGTTTCTTTGAAGTTCCTTAATATTTTCCTTCGGGATTCACTTTGGACTTTATTTCGGAATTCCCTTTGGAATTTGGAATTCCTTTGGAGTTTCCTTCGGAATTTTACTTGGAATTTCTTCCGGAATTTCATGTGGAGTTTGGAATTTCCTTCAGAATTTCTTTGGAATTTCCTCTGTAATTTTCTTTGGAATCTCTTCCGGAATTTCATGTGAAGTTCGGAATTTTCTTTGGAATTTCTTTTGGAGCTTGAATTTTTTTTTTTGAATTTTCTTCGGAATTTCGTTTGGAGCCTCCATCGGAATTTTATCTGAAATTTTCGGAATTCTTCGGAAATTCCTTTGGAGTTCCTTTGAAGTTTCTGTCGGAATTCACTTTGGACTTTTTTTTTCAGAATTTTCTTTGGAATTATCTATGGAGCTTCCTTCGGAATTTTACTCACAATTTTCATTGGAATTTCCTTCGGATTTTTATTGGGAATTTCTTTTGGAGCTTGGAATCTTTTTCAGAATTTGTTTGGAATTTCCTCTGTAATTTTCTTTGAAATTTCTTCCGGAATTCCATGTGGAGTTTCCTTCGGAATTTTATTTGGAATTTTCTTCGGATTTTTTTTATTTCCTTTAAGATTCCCTTTTGAGTTTTTTTTCGGAATTTTATTTGGAATTACTTTTGAAGCTTCCTTTGAAATTGCTTATAAAATTTAATTTTTTTGTGGAATTTTCTAAGGAATTTTCTCAGGAATTTCTTTTGGAGCTTGAATTTTTTTCGGAATTTCGTTTGGAGCTTCCTGCTGAATTTCATCTGGAGTTTTCTTTGGAATTTCCTTCGGAATTTCCATTGTAATTTTCTTTGGAATTTCTCCCGGAATTTTCTTCGGAAAGTTGTTTCAGGAAGTTCCTTTTGGGAAGTTCGTGCGAGATTTTTTTTTCGGTGAGTTTCTTCGGAACATTCCTTCGAGTAGATTATTTGGAAATTCCTTTGGATTTATTTTTTATTTGAAGTTCTTTCGGAATTTCCTTTGGATTTTGGTTTGGAGTTTCCTTCGAAATTTCCTTAGGAATTATCTTTGGAATTTCATTTAGAATTTAATTTGGAATTAAATTAGGAATTTTCTTCTGGCATTCCCTGTGTAATTTTCTTTGGAAGTCTTTTAATTTTCTTCGCAATTTCCTTTGAAATTACTTCGGGATTTACTTTGTAATGTTCATCGAAATTTCCTTCAGAATTTTCTTCGGAGTTTCCTTTATAATTTTCTTCTGAATATCCTTTGGAATTTTCTCTTCTTCGAAATTTTCTGTGCAAGTTCTTTCGGAGTTTTCTTTGCAATTTATTCTGTCCTTTAAAAAGGTCCAATTAGAACCGTAACGTTGGAAAAAACAAGACATACAGTTGTTTTAAATTGCCAAACTAGACTGCAAATCCAGTAAAATTTTCCAAAATAACCATACCTTCGATTTATCAGTAAGATATCCTGAACGGAAATCTTGGACTAAATACTGGCAAAATTGTTTGAAAAATCACTTCATAAACTCCTGTAAGGGATTTTCGTGAAAAAATTGTGGAATTACGTTTGGAACAATTCATGAAAAAAAATACCGTAAAATGGGGCGAACACTTTCCGGCATGTTTGAATGTGTACAACTTAAACCGTGTGGATAAAAATCGATTTTATTAGCCTTATATATGGATCGCGTCTTCCTTTGCTAAGACCCCCATTGCTGTTTAAAAATTATATCATACACATATTTATGAAAATGTTGTATGTTTCTATTCGCCCCATTGCGGGGTGAAACACTGTTCAGTAAATATCAATACTTTTTTTCATTTTAATGGGAAAATGAACACATTTTTAAGTAGATCTTGAAAAATATCAACATGTATTTACTTAGTGAAGGAAAAAATATTTTTTTTTTAAAACCGAGTTCAATTTTCGATCATTTTTGAAATCAACCAAAATGGCAAAAGCTATCAAAAATAATTGAGATTTCAATATTTTCTTCTCAATTTTTTAATGAGAAATGAAGAAAAAAATTTAATTTGAAAATAGTCTAGCGATACTCTGTTGTTGTTGAACTAATGGAAAAAAATATTTCAGTAGGTTTTTAAAGTTTATCATTACACAATAGTCACATTTTTAACTGAAGGTCGTTTTGTTTTTATTCGCCCCACTTTTTCTATTCACCCCGTTTTACGGTAATATAAGAATCTCTGAGGTTACTTCTGGAGTCAAACTAAGAAAATCCAGGCTTAATAACTAAAACGAAATTCGTCCAAACAAAGAATATATGAATTCCTAACGAAATCTCCGTAGTTTTAAACTTTTAGCAAATTCCTTAATAAATTTCCGAAGAAATTTTGGAAAAAATAATCTTGAAGAAGCATACAACAGTTCTGGCAACAAGTTTAATAGAGACTTGGTCTTTATTTCTCTGAAAAAATCTATTTTTATAATAGGTTTCTAAAGTCTCATTTTTAAACCAAAATGGTCTCTTAAGTGACTGTTTTCCTGATCCTTTATTAGATAAACCTAGCCAGGAATATACACCGTGATTACTTAATTATTTCCTAGAATGCAAGTATATGATTTCCACTAAAGCAGATCTTCTCAAGATTCCTACAGAGTTCATCAAAAAAAAATCAAGGGTTTATGTTTTTGAGTTTTTGGAGAAATTCGTTAATGGTTCTAACAAAAAAAAACCCTCAAAGTTTCAATTCCATTGATGTTTTCAGGAAATATTTTTAAAACTCTTCGGCATTTGAGGTTTCACACCAACATAGACTACAGCAATTATTCTACTATTTCTACAAATGCTTCTACAGGGCTTTTGTTCAATGTTTCTTGTGGAATGCTTTTAGGATACCCTACCGGATTTTAGGAATTCATTTTTTTTTTTTTTTTTTCATTTTATAAATTCATCCACAAAAACCTTCTTGATGAAGATTTTCAGAGATCCATGCAAAAGTCCACCTGGAATTTTCTATCAGAGATTACTGTAGGTTTTGTTTTAGCAAAACTTTCCGAGCATATCCAGGGATTTCTTCAATTATGTCTTGAAAAATCCTTGAAAATTTCCTGGAGACATCTTTGTAAAAATTGGGCAAATTTTTAAGAATTTCCGTCAAAAAACTTTGGAAAATTTCTCTAAGAAATTTAGCTGGACTTTGTGAAGAAGTTAAAGTAGGAATCTCTGGAGTAATGGCCGGTACGCTGATCAAAAGTACTGTGCAAAAGGATAGGACAAGAAACGGTCAAGGAATGATTCCGCTACCGAAATTACTTGAGCTGTACGCTGCTGAGAAGTAGAGCTGATTTCATAACATCAGTAACGCCTGCTGTACAAATCAAATGGAGCTGTCACTTTTCCGTACGGAAAAACGTGCCGCTCAATTATTCCGCAAGTAAAAGTGACATTTCGCTCATACTGGATCAGCTGTCAAAATTACTTTGGTAAAAAGGAGATATTTTACTTGAGCCCTTTACGTTTCAGGTGCATACTACGCATAAATGCTGAACAAATCTTTAGAGAAGTGTTTAGTTGAAATCTTGAAAAAACTGAACAACTATTCTGGAGAAATTCCTAAGGAATATTGAAATTCTTGAAAAAGCGCATACAGTAACTAGTATTTCCAAAAAAAAAAATAAAAAGTATTCATAGAAAAATATCGGGCTGGATTGATTTTTCAGTATTATTGAGATTTTCTACCAAAAAACTTAATAAAAACTTGAATCTGCTGATTCTTTTTTTAACAGTTTTTGTTTTCTAAGATCTTGGATGTTTTTTTTGTCCTCGTTCGGTCTCTTTTTTAAGCATAAGGTCCCTAAAGTTCATATTTTAAAGGTATTCAGTCGCTATCAGTTCTGATCCATATAATTCTTGTCGAAATGTCATGAGTAATACTTGTCGTAATTCAAGAAAAAAATATCCATAGAAATATGTCTGGCCAAAATTTTTAAAACATCTTTTATGGTCTCGATTTAGGTCCCCTGGTTTTTCTTTTGATATCAGATCGGTCTCTTAATTCAAGCCAAAATTCCTATTTTTAAGACCTTTATTCGCTACCAGCCCTGCAACCAAGCACATCGATATCGAATCATCGAATGTTCAAAAATCTACGACCGTCCTACTGGCTGCCCTGTATATTGTCCCGCCTACCCCTATTGTAAAAAAATGTGATCTGTGTTAATATAAATATGATTGATATTTAATAAACGCAAAGCTTATACGTTTGTAATTTTTGTAGTAAAATCCAATCTGAAGGAATATCCAATATTATTATACGGAAAAACAATAATCCAAATGCATTTACTAACACGCTATACATTGCCCCTAATAAATTTGAGTTATACTAAGTCAGTTTTACCGGCAGGTATACGAATACTAGGCCCAACCAGCCAAATAGCGATTTAGTGTGACATTTAAACTACTTAGTTTAGATTTTTCTCAGAGTGTATAGCCAGTAGATGAACATCTAAAGCATAACAGTGCATCAGTGTTCTATACTTAGGCTGAAGACATAGTAACGCGCGTGCGTGCGCGAACGCGTTGCGATCAAAGGGTATTCTGCTTTGCGGGTTCGCATACGCGTACGCGTTTCATCACGCATTCACTATGGCAGCACCCTTAGAGGGTTATGACGTACTGAACTGTGGTTATCCCGGTTATCTGTACGTTTTTCAACCTATCTGTTCTCTGCTCGTATTCAGAGATGTAGGTACATGCAGCAGCTAATCATAGTATTGCAATAAATGTATTGTAGATCAAATTGCTTCTGTACTAGAGAGAAAGGGGGAAATACTTTTTCGGCATATTTGCTTACCACGGGGTATCTTTCGGATGTATGGCCACAGACAAACAGACGTAACACTTAGAACACATCTCGATCCAAATCATAGTCACGAGGACATGTACGCCCAATGCTAAAATGAGTGTATTTGGCCGACGGGCCAACAGATGGCGGTAGTGTGTAAACGTCAAACGCGAACAAAAACGATGTGAGCGCTGCGGGTGGCGGATTGGCCACCTACCATATTTTTGAATCGATCGTTTAAAAGGTGGTCGATGGACAATGATGAGAGTGTGACGTCTGTTTGTCTGTGGTATGGCATTGTGTGCGTCAGAAAATATCCCTGTTTAGCAAGTTGCTCTCTACTTGGTATTTCTTCTGCGTACCCAATTATTGCGCACCCATAAGAAAACACCGGCTGCGCAACTAATTCGCGCGTTTTTAGCATGTGCAAAAATTGGCAATTTACCCTAATTAAACCTTTTACTGTGTATATCATGAGAACGTATGGCAGTAGGGGTTAACCATATGATTGCAATACAAGCATTAGATCGATTTGAAGTATTGTCAATTATAAATTGCCTTGATTTTAGGGTAGAAGGGTGTAATACTTTATGTGTGTTTTTGCATTACATGGGGTATCTTTCAGGTGTAGTTCCTACGTATACCAGACAAATATCTCTGTATTTTTAGCCAATAACTCACAAGAATGTATTGACTCTTTATTTCGCTTTTGGTTCTCTCTAAAAGCTAGTGTGTTGGTGGAACAACAATCTATCTCGAACCATTAGAAGTGATTGTTTTGCATTTGCACTTTCTTTTGACTTTGATCGTCATCGGATAAGGTTCGATTTTAGATTGAGCGATATTTAGTTATTGCAACATGGCTGAGCATTCAGGTAAACCCTGTGATAGTTCTATACAGCACGCGAGGAGTTCGTTGGAAGCATTTACTGGACGTGCTGAAGGCGAAATTCCGCGTGTTAGGCAAGAACATGGTGCGAAGCCACAAGCCACGAATGGTGGTAATCCAAGTTTTGCCGCCAGAGGCAAAAATTATGCGAAAAACCAGAGAAAGAAGCTAAACCGCAAAGTTGCTTCGACTGGTAAAACTTCTCTCTCTGGAGAAGCAAGCGATTCAAAGGCTTCATTACGTTTGCAAATTAAGCTTGAAAAAGGCTTTTTTACGGACGTATTGAAGAATGAATTGCTAAAGGATTTAAATGTCCTTTTATATCAAACGCCGCCTAATTCATTTATCCCAACTTTCTTTGGTTCTGGGCTGAGATATGGCAAAATTTGGTTTTCTCCAGAAAACCAAGAGAGCCATGATTGGCTGAGACAAAGATTGTTGATGATAAATGAAAAGGCGTCAGTTGATTTCAAGTTCATTTTTGAACAATACAACCTTCATCAAAACAGCATTTGTTTGCGCATTCCGTGGAATGCAATTGAAGGTTTGAATCAAAACGATGTTTTGAATCGATTGGTTTTCCAGAATCCCAATGTTCTGGCGAACTTCTGGAGGGTTAATAAAGTCTTAGGGGAAGGGGTGGTAAAATGAACACCTTAAGGAAATCATCTTGTTTCTGATAGAAAAACGAGGAATTTGTATAGTTCTATTGACAACATCAAAAATAGGGATGTAATCTGTAGCAGCGACATGGATTCAGACTAAACTAGCTAAATTTTCACATATTTTCATCACTATCAAAAAGCGATGCAAATGTTCATTTTACCTGCACCATGTGGGTAAAATGAACAGCGGTTGGTAGTAAAATGAACATCATGCAAAAAACGGGAGCAAAACAAATATTTCTGAAAATTTTCATTGCCCCACCGAAAATACATCCATTAATGATTGTAACCCATTCAAAAAGAATTCTAAAGGTATCAGATTTGACATCATATCATAACGATATTCACCTCACTGGAAAACCTCAAGTCTTCCGAGCTAAAAGTTACGTCAGTTCTAATTTTCAAACGTGATTTTCTAAATTCTTAGTTTTCGTTGATATTTTCACTTCAATTGACCTACGTATCAACTCGAACACTCGGATTTATGCTCTAAATCGTCCGTGCGTGATAAAAATTCATCGAAATTTGTTTTTTCTCGGTAAAAGGCACGGTGTTCATTTTACCACCCCTGTTCATTTTACCACCACTTCCCCTACAGGCTGTGAATGATCATCGTCTTTTCTTTTTCAGCATATGTGACGACTCTTTGAACCTTCTCAAAAAACAAAATTATTTGATGAATTACGGTTTTTAGAAAGTATCTGTTCGTATTTTATCAAATAAAACTGATTCTCGTGCTCAAAATGGTACTTCATAATCTGCTATAGTAGAGAATTCGGTGTCATAAGTATGAGAATTAACAACGTATCATTTTCAGTATCCCTTCGGGGGTGCAGAAATGAATCGTCTTCCTTACCTGAAGATTGAACTTGAAATTATTCTGTGAATGTTCTGGTTTGATCTTTCAGAGTCTAATTTATTCAAACAAACATCTTTTCGGAGGTGCTTGGGTGAATTTAATCATCTCTTTATCCCATTCCTTTGATATGCTAATCCTTCCCTCCCTCCCTTTTCCTCTATTTTCCGTTTTCCCCCAATCGGGTAAGTGATGAATGGCAATGACGTGCGAGGCACAAATCTCCCATTTGTAGGGGAACGTGCCGCCTGAGCCAATATTCTGATACCTGATACCAACTTTCTAGGAAATCTGCGGATTTTTATATATTTTTAAGGATTTTCAAGCGTGGGTCCCACTAAAAGTTGGAGGCTAGAGTTTCGGCAGAGCGAATTGATAATTCCAACACACAGCAAGTTAGCTAGGATCCAGACGAAGCGATTGATGCTAAGAAATCGAAAATCCGTTGATATTTACTCAACTTTCTAGGATATCTACGGGTTTTTATATTTTTTTAGGAATTTCAATCATGGGTCCCACTAAAAGTTGGAGGCTAGAGTTTCGGCAGAGCGAATTGATAACACCAACACACAGCAAGTTAGCTGGGATCCAGACGAAGCGATTGATACTAAGAAATCGAATATCCGTTGATATTTACTCAACTTTCTAGGATATCTACGGATTTTTATATTTTTTAGGATTTTCAAGCATGGGTCCCACTAAAAGTTGGAGGCTAGAGTTTCGGCAGAGCGAATTGATAATTCCAACACACAGCAAGTTAGCTAGGAACCAGACGAAGCGATTGATGCTATGAAATCGAAAATCCGTTGATATTTACTCAACTTTCTAGGATATCTAAGGATTTTTATATTTTTTTAGGAATTTCAATCATGGGTCCCACTAAAAGTTGGAGGCTAGAGTTTCGGCAGAGCGAATTGATAACACCAACACACAGCAAGTTAGCTGGGATCCAGACGAAGCGATTGATGCTAAGAAATCGAAAATCCGTTGATATTTACTCAACTTTCTAGGATATCTACGGATTTTTATATTTTTTAGGATTTTCAAGCATGGGTCCCACTAAAAGTTGGAGGCTAGAGTTTCGGCAGAGCGAATTGATAATTCCAACACACAGCAAGTTAGCTAGGATCCAGACAAAGCGATTGATGCTAAGAAATCGAAAATCCGTTGATATTTACTCAACTTTCTAGAATATCTACGGATTTTTATATTTTTTTAGGATTTTCAAGCATGGGTCCCACTAAAAGTTAGAGGCTAGAGTTTCGGCAGAGCGAATTGATAATTCCAACACACAGCAAGTTAGCTAGGATCCAGACGAAGCGATTGATGCCAAGGAATCGCGGATCCGTTGATATTTACTCTACTTTTTAGGAAATCTACGGATTTTATAATTTTTCAGGATTTTCAAGCATGGGTATAAGATTTTGTCAGAGTGAATTGATAATTTCAACACACGGGAAGTTAGCTGGGATCCAGACGTAACGATTGATGCTAAGAAAGCGAGAATCCGTTTATAATTACTCAACTTTTTAGGATATCTACGGATTTTTATATTTTTTTAGGATTTTCAAGCATGAGTCCCACGAAAAGTTGAAGGCTAAGGTTTTGTCAGAGTGAATTGATAATTTCAACACACAAAAAGTAAGCTGGGATCCAGACGTAACGATTGATGCTTAGAAATCGAGAATCTGTTGATATTTACTCAACTTTCTAGGAAATCTACGGATTTGTTATAATTTTTTAGGATTTTCAAGCATGGGTCCCACTAAAAGTTGGAGGTTAAGGTTTTGAGCAAATTGGTAAATCCAATACACAGCAGGTTAGCTGGGATTCAAACGAAGCGATTGATGTTAGGAAATTGGAAATCCGTTAATATTTACTCAACTTTTTAGGAAATCTACGGATTTTTATAATTTTTAGGATTTTCAAGCATGGGTTCCACTAAAAGTTGGAGGCTAACGTTTTGGCAGAGTGAATTGATAATTTCAACACAGGGAAAGTTGGCTGGGATCCAGACGTAACGTTGATGTTAAGAAATCGAAAGTCCGTTTATATTTACTCAACTCTCTAGGAAATCTACGGATTTTTATAAATTTTTAGGATTTTCAAGCATGGGTCCCACTAAAAGTTGGGGGCTAAGGTTTCGGCAGAGCGAATTGATAATTCCGATACACAGCAGGTTATCTGGGATTTCAACGAAGCAGTTGATGTTAAAAAACCGAGAATCCGTTGCTTTGTACTTGATTTTTAGGAAATCTACGGATTTTTATAGTTTTTAGGATTTTCAAGCATGGGTCCAACTTAAAGTTGGAGGCTAAGGTTTGTCAGCGCGAATTGATAATTCCAACACACAGCAAGTTAGCTGGGATCTAGACGAAGCGATTGATGCTAAGAAATCTAGTATCCGTTGATATTTACTCTACTTTTTAGGGAATCTACGGATTTTTATATTTTTTTAGGATTTTCAAGCATGGGTCCCACTAAAAAATGGAGTTTTGACTGAGCGAATTGGTAAATCCAATAAACAGCAGATTAGCTGGGATTTCACCAAAGCAGTTGATGTTAAGAAACCGAGAATCCGTTGCTGTGTACTTGATTTTTAGGAAATCTACGGATTTTTTTTTTTTTTTTAGGATTTTTAAGCATGGGTCCCACTAAAAGTTGGAGGCTAAAGTTTCGGCCGAGCGAATTGATAATTCCAACACACAGCAAGTTAGCTAGGATCCAGACAAAGCGATTGATGCTAAGAAATCGAATATCCGTTGATATTTACTCAAATCTTTAGGAAATCTACGGATGTTTATGTATTTTATTGGGATTTTCAAGCATGGGTCCCACTAAAAGTTGGAGGCTAAGGTTTTGCTGAGCGAATTGGTAAATCCAATAAACAGCAGGTTAGCTGAGATTTTAACGAAGCAGTTGATGTTAAGAAACCGAGAATCCGTTGATATTTACTCTACTGTTTAGGAAATCTACGGATTTTTTTTTTTTTTTTAGGATTTTCAAGCATGGGTCCCACTAAAAGTTGGAGGCTAAGGTTATGTCAGAGCGAATTGATAACACCAACATTCAGCAAGGTAGTTGGGATCCAGACGAAGCGATTGTTGCTAAGAAATCTAGTATCCATTGATATTCACTCTACTTTTTAGGGAATCTATGGATTTGTTATAATGTTTAGCTAGGATCCATACAAAGCGATTAATGCTTAGAAATCGAGAATCCGTTTTTTCAACTTTTTAGGAAATCTACGGATTTTTATATTTTTTTAGGATTTTCAAGCATGGGTCCCACTAAAAGTTGAAGGTTAAGGTTTTGACTGAGCGAATTGGTAAATCCAACACACAGCAGGTTAGCTGGGATTTAAACGAAGCAGTTGATGTTAAGAAACCGAGAATCCGTTGCTATTTACTTGATTTTTAGGAAATCTACGGATTTTTTTTAGGATTTTCAAGCATGGATCCCACTAAAAGTTGGAGGCTATGGTTTTGTCAGAGCGAATTGATAATTCCAACACTCAGCAAGGTAGTTGGGATCCAGACGAAGCGATTGATGCTAAGAAATCTAGTATCCGTTGATATTTACTCTACTTTTTAGGGAATCTATGGATTTGTTATAATTTTTTAGGATTTCCAAGCGTGGGTCCCACTAAAAGTTAGAGGCTAAGGTTTTGGCAGCGTGAATTGATAAATCGAATACACAGCAGGTTAGCTAGGATCGATAAAAAGCGATTGATGCTTAGAAATCGAGAATCCGTTGATACTTACTCAACTTTTTAGGAAATCTACGGATTTTTATATTTTTTTAGGATTTTCAAGCATGGGTCCCATTAAAAGTTGGAGGCTAAGGTTTTGACTGAGCGAATTGGTAAATCCAATACACAGCAGGTTAGCTGGGGTTTAAACGAAGCAGTTGATGTTAACAAACCGAGAATCCATTGCTATGTACTTGATTTTGAGGAAATCTACGGATTTTTATTTTTTTTTAAGATTTTCAAGCATGGGTCCCACTAAAAGTTGGAGGCTAAGGTTTTGTCAGAGCGAATTGATAATTCCAACACACAGGCTGGGATCCAGACGAAGCGATTGATGCTAAGAAATCAAGTATCCGTTGATATTTACTCTAATTTTTAAGGAATCTACGGATTTGTTATATTTTTTTTGGGATTTTCAAGCATGGGTCCCACTAAAAGTTAGAGGCTATACCGCGTTTGGTGTTCCCGCATTTGATATTTGCATTTCAAACGCACACAGCAATATATTTGAATCAAAGTATTTTTATATATAAATCATATGGGAAAAAAAATTGTTCCAAACGAAGCGATTGTTGCTAAGAAATCTAGTATCCATTGATATTCACTCTACTTTTTAGGGAATCTATGGATTTGTTATAATGTTTAGCTAGGATCCATACAAAGCGATTAATGCTTAGAAATCGAGAATCCGTTTTTTCAACTTTTTAGGAAATCTACGGATTTTTATATTTTTTTAGGATTTTCAAGCATGGGTCCCACTAAAAGTTGAAGGTTAAGGTTTTGACTGAGCGAATTGGTAAATCCAACACACAGCAGGTTAGCTGGGATTTAAACGAAGCAGTTGATGTTAAGAAACCGAGAATCCGTTGCTATTTACTTGATTTTTAGGAAATCTACGGATTTTTTTTTAGGATTTTCAAGCATGGATCCCACTAAAAGTTGGAGGCTATGGTTTTGCCAGAGCGAATTGATAATTCCAACACTCAGCAAGGTAGTTGGGATCCAGACGAAGCGATTGATGCTAAGAAATCTAGTATCCGTTGATATTTACTCTACTTTTTAGGGAATCTATGGATTTGTTATAATTTTTTAGGATTTCCAAGCGTGGGTCCCACTAAAAGTTAGAGGCTAAGGTTTTGGCAGCGTGAATTGATAAATCGAATACACAGCAGGTTAGCTAGGATCGATAAAAAGCGATTGATGCTTAGAAATCGAGAATCCGTTGATACTTACTCAACTTTTTAGGAAATCTACGGATTTTTATATTTTTTTAGGATTTTCAAGCATGGGTCCCATTAAAAGTTGGAGGCTAAGGTTTTGACTGAGCGAATTGGTAAATCCAATACACAGCAGGTTAGCTGGGGTTTAAACGAAGCAGTTGATGTTAAGAAACCGAGAATCCATTGCTATGTACTTGATTTTGAGGAAATCTACGGATTTTTATTTTTTTTAAGATTTTCAAGCATGGGTCCCACTAAAAGTTGGAGGCTAAGGTTTTGTCAGAGCGAATTGATAATTCCAACACACAGGCTGGGATCCAGACGAAGCGATTGATGCTAAGAAATCAAGTATCCGTTGATATTTACTCTAATTTTTAAGGAATCTACGGATTTGTTATATTTTTTTTGGGATTTTCAAGCATGGGTCCCACTAAAAGTTAGAGGCTATACCGCGTTTGGTGTTCCCGCATTTGATATTTGCATTTCAAACGCACACAGCAATATATTTGAATCAAAGTATTTTTGTATATAAATCATATGGGAAAAAAAATTGTTCCAAACACTACTTTAGAAATCTTTGGGAGCTTCTCCCGGGATTCTTCCTTAAATCACTCATGAATCCTTCAAATCCTCGCTGGGATTGTTCTGAAAATCTTGAGATTATTTCTCCGAAAATAACTCTAGATTTTTTCCGGAAATACCTCTGGTATTCTTATGAGAATGCCTCTGGTATTCTTCCGGAAATCACATGAGATGCATCTGAAATCCTTCTAGAAATTCCGTTAAGATTTTTACGTCAATATCTTTGAAATACTTCTGGGACTCTTCCAAAAATACTGTTGGAATTTTTTCGGATATCTTACTATTCTTTCGGAAAACCTTCTGGCATTCTTTCGAAAATCTTTCTATGGATCCTTCAAATCCGTCCTGCTAGATTTTTTGAAGATTCATGCAGAAATTCTTCCCGGATTACCCCTAGGATCCAGGAGCATCCTGAATTTTTCATAAAACTCTCTATTCTTTCGAGTATCTCCCTAGGATTCTTTCGAAATTCTTCTGAAATACCCCCAGATTTCTTTCTGTTATCCTGCTGAAAGGCTTCAAAATATCTTTCAAAGATGCTTCCAGAAATTTTGCAGGAATTTTTCAATAAATTTTGCTGGGATTGTGCGCTAAAAAAGATTCATCCAAAAATACGACTGTCATTCTTCCGGATATCATTCAAGAATTCTACCGGAAGTTTTCGTGAGATTCAACCGTAAATCGTACTGGTATTTTTTCAGAAATTCCATTGAGATTCTTTGGATTCTTAAAAATATCCTTCTGAAAATTTTTCTGGGAATTGCTTTGGGATTAAAGAAGAATTTCCGGATCGAAATTCCAGGTCGATTTACAGAAGAATCACTTCTGCATGAAGGATTTTCGTAAATATCTCAAACAATCCCATGAGAATTCTTTATCCAAATTACAGTGATATTCAAAAGAATCCCAGAAGTTATTTCGCAACAATCTCTGAAAGATTTGAAGGAAATTCACAGACATCCAGAAGATTTCATGAACATTTTCCAGAATAATTCCGATGTCCAGAAGAACTGCAGAAATATTCACGGAATAATTTCAAAAGGAATTTCCGGAACCATTTGAAAGTAACTTTTAGAAGATTCTCAGAAAAATAAATCAGTAATCAAAGTAATCGAAAAAATCTCATAACTTCAAGCAATGCTCGTTGCTTCATGTAGAAGGATCAACATGCTTCACGAATCTTATTTTAAATATTGAATGACATCACATGCAATTAAACTAGTATGTTATTACAATTCTGAATCACCGCAAAAAAAATATTGAGAATCAAAATGCTTCTGAGAGGGATGATGTGGTGGATGCACATTCTAATTAAAATTGTCGTTCAATTATGGCGATAAATTAAAATTGTTACTGTTCCATACATACTTATTTATTATAATTACTTGTAATGGGAAGTATGCACTTCAACAGAAAAGTAATCGTGGGAAATTTCTTGCAAGAAATGCTCAAGAAGAGCATTTTTCTTTTATCGCAGTACGCAGTTGAAAAGAAATGTCAATTGAAATGGAGCTCACTGTAGAAAATTTCTTGACCATTTCTTGAGCAGACATTTTTACTTTTCTTGAGCTGATCAACATACCTAGCTTAAATATTAATACAGCATATAAAAAAAAACATTGGTCCAGAAATTACTCTAGAATTCTTTGGAATTTTCTCCCTGGGATTCTTCCTTAAATCACTTATGAATCCTTCAAAACCTCTCTGGGATTGTTCTGAAAATCTTGAGATTATTTCTGATTTTTCTCTAAGTTCTTCTGGAAATCACAGAATACTTCCAGATATTGCTTTTGGATTCATCTAAGAAAAATCGTTAGCATTCCGGTACTATTTTTGAGATTCTTTCGGATATCCTTTGTAATTCTTCTGGACATCTTATTGGAATTTTTGCAGAAATCTGTATGTGATTTTTCGTTTATCTCCTTAAGGATTACTTTTGAAATCCTGGAAATTAAATTCTTCGAAATTCACGAAGATTCTTTCGGAAATTCAAAAATCCTGATGTAATTCTTCTGGATATTTTTAGAGGATTTTGCCAAAAAATGTACTACGACTCTAATAGAAATTTTTCGAGAATTCCTCCGAAAATAACTCTGGCTTTTTCCGGGAATACTTCTGCGATTATTATGAGAATACCTCTGGTATTCTTCCGGAAATCACCTGAGATGCTTTCGAAATCCTTTTAGAATACTTTCGAGGATGCTTCCGAAAATATTTATGACATTATTCTAGAAATGCCACTGAGATTTTCACGTCAATATTCTTGAAATTTTTCTGGGACTCATCCAAAAATCCTGTAGAAAATCTTCCGGATATCTTTCTGCATTCTTTCGGAAAGTCTTCTGGGATTCTTTCGAAAATCTTTCTGAGGATCCTTCAAATCCTTCTCTTGAGGATTCTGGCAGAAATTCTTCCCGAATTACCTCTAGGATCTGGGAGCATCCTGATTTTTTCAAGAAAACTCTGTTATTCTTTCGAGTATCTCCCTAGGATTCTTTCGAAATTCTTCTGAAACACCCCCAGATTTCTTTCTGTTATCCTGCTGGAGGGCTTCAAAACATCTTTCGAAGATTCTTCCAGAAATTTTACTGGAATTTTTCAAGAAATTCTGCAGGGATTCTTCCGTAAAACCTGCCGAGATTTTTAGGGAAAAATATCCAGGATTCTTAAAAATATCCTTCTGAAAATTATGCTGGAAATTGCTTTGGAATTAAAGGAGGATTTCCGGAAGAATCCCAGGTCGATTTACAGAAGAATCACAGAGAAATCACTAAAATATTATCAGGGAGATTTCTAAAGGAAGTATTTTAAGGATTCTCGTAAATATCTGAACAATCTCAGGAGAATTTCGAATGGATATTGAATGTTTTTTACAGTGATATCCAGAGCCGTAGCGTTGCCTCATGGCGCCCTTGGCAAACCTCCTTTTGTGCGCCCCCTAGTCAAAGTGTAAACTCAAAAAACTTTGTTTGTCTTTGAATGGAACAAGTTTACGTTAAATATATTGAAAAAAAAAATCTAGAGATTTCGTTTTGAAAGAGTATCATGCTGAATCTCACGGCTTTACTAAAATTTGAAATTTGTGAAACTGTTCGTAAAAAGCTTACATACCTTGTATGAAAGAACCGTCTGGTGATATTATCAAGATAATTTTTAGACGAAAATCCAAAATTTGAATGCATGTTTATAAAAATAACCGCAGATAGTGCTTGATATATAAGACAATTAGTTTGAAGTTTTAGTGAAATGCAATGAGCAAAAGCATAGAATTTGTTAGAGGCTCCAAAAACGTTAATTAAAGGAATCTTATTTATATTATTGAAGCATTCATTTTTGCGTAGTTTTTTAGATTGTTTCTACAGTTTTTCCGTAGAAATCGGCAGTTGATCCTGTCAATAAAATTTTCAGAACAAATTTATTCATCTCAAACAATTTGAGGCTATAAAAATTTCCCTACTTTTTATTAGTATCACTAAAATTCATCTAAGTCAATTTTTAAATTATCTCCAAGGACTTATTAGAAAACATTAATAATTTGAGAACATTTGTTAGGCAGAACCAGAAGGATATTTGTAAATCATTTTAAGTTTTATTTATTTGTTTATTTATACGTTTATTGAGTAGTGTTCGATCTTTCGACCTTGACGCTTGCTCCTGCGGGGGCGAGCGAAGAGGGCAAGATCTCGGGTCGCGCGCCTGAGTGCTTTTATATTGCCGAGCATACGAGTGGAGCTGAAAGAGAATTGTTGCTGCTCAGTCATGACGGATCAATTGGTGAGCTCGTTTCATGCTACTATATCTAATCTATAAAATGTGTAAGACTGCACATTAAATCGTAAATATGATTTTTCTACAAACTATGAATGGTTCGTCACTGTGAGTGTCGACATAAACTCTGATTCATGAATTATTATTAAAAAATTTACCTAAAATTTTACCTTTATTTTTGTAATAAAAAAAAACTTTGAATGGTTTGACACTACAAGTGTAGACTTGCGAAAGGTTCACTGTATTCAACAAACTTTGGATAGTTCGTCACTGTAAGTGTCGGCATAAGAATAAGAGTGTTAGGAATGTTACATTTAGGTATGTGTTCAACAAACTTTGAATGGTTCGTCACCTCAAGTGTCGGCATAATTTTGCTACACGGGAAAAAATTCTGTTGTAAAAATAACTATTTTAGCTGACTACGCCCATTCTTAAAACTACCATGGAAATTCAGACCAATTTACTATGTTTATGGTACACCCCACCGCATTACTGGTACATTTGACAGAAATAATTTACAACAATCTGATTCCAACTACAGACATGGTAAAATCAAGCGCATTTCTGGTCTGCTGAAAATTGCCGGTGCGAGCGCTTAAGTTAACCCCCTAAAATGGTAGTTTTTACCGCACAATTTTTTTGCCTGTATACATAGAAATTGTTAATATCAAACGAAAATATTATATTTACATATAAGCATGTTTATATCTCACAAATAATTATTTATCATGGTCTAATCGCTTATCAAAGTGAATCCTGTGACCCAACGATCCTCCCCATTAACAAACATCCCTCCCAGTAACCTTTGTGGAGATGCAGAGGCAAACACGGTCTTCAAATAGCAAAGGATACACACTAACATTCCTTCCCCCAATCCCACCTGACTGCAAGGACGTGGCCGGCGCCGTTATTGACCCTGTATAAATAGAGGCACTGAATTATGCACACTGAAGAAGATTATGGCCAATCCCAGCCGAACTTCTAGTTGATTCTTTGTGCATTTTCACTGACTTCGGTCAATCACGGAATAGCAACCATTGATATATGTAGTCAGTCTAAGCTAAACTATTTATTTATTTATTTATAAGTTTATTCGTAATAAAACCATCTTTGCTCAAAAACTTATTTCATAGCCAAATATAAGAAGACTTTACTACCATCACTAAGAGCCTGAAATACTCACGTTTTCCTATGTCATGGATTGTGCGAGAATCCGCTCCTTAAATCTGCGGGATAAGCTATCTAAGTGATTATCGACCTTCTCAAAGTTTGAAGAAATGTCGTTTTACCAATAAACAATAGAGAAAGCTTAATTGCGTAAGGATCTAGTGTGATCAAATTAATATAATTGATACAAACTCCTAGCTCATTCTCATTTTAAATATCAATCGAGCGCCACAAATCAGATTTATTTGTAAAACAGTTTTCACGGCTATAGAGCTCACAAAAGAAGAGCGTTGAAGCCTAACTGCTTAAATTTTGGAATTTGGAAGTAAATTTAAAAAAATATAAATATACCGTTTTGTCTCAAATTCCAAACAGACTCATATTCCGAACACTCGGTTTTTGTATGGCGGTTTGGTTGAAATGTTTCGCTGAAATATGTCATCAGATTACAAGGAAACGGCAGTCAATTGCAATCCAATTTTAACGTCTTCCAATCTATTTTATACCACGGCAGTAGTGATGATTCTCTAGTTCGAGTCCAGTAGAACTAGCTCAGATACATTTATTTGCGAAATTATTAATTTGGATATGAACTATTTGTACTGTTCGGAATTCGAATCAAAGTGTTCGGAATATGAGACAGAATGAACACAGTGTTCGGCATTTGAAGCAAAATGTTGTTCCATACTTTTATGTAAAAACAATACTAAACAAGTTTAAGTAAACAATTTTATCGGCACACCCAACTGCTAACAGTTAGGCTTTGCGGAGAAATTAAAGGTTTTACAAATATCAGCTAATTTATGCCAATCAGATGCATTTGAAGTCACCGTTGGCCTTAAGTGTTCGGAATATGAGTCAAAACGGTAAATTTATTTATATTTATAATTTCCAGTACTTCTAAAAAGACTCTTCAACTTATGATTTCTGTAATATGTAAACAGGGATGTCAGGTTGTTTTTCAAAATTTTGATGGTTTTAGAAATTTCAACTAGAAAAGACTGGGTTTCCTATGTTTTATATGGAAAACCTTAGAATGTAACTATAAATTTGTATCTGGATCTTCCAGATTTTTGTAAAATGTAGACTTAAAATCTGGAATATTCCAGACAAATCTGGAAGTTTGGTAACGCTGATTTTGAGATGCTTTACTGCTAAATATGAACCTAGATTTTCTTCAATTCTTCACTGATATGTTTTCCATTTTTTTTCCGTTGGATATGTTTGTCCCAAAATTTTGCCATGTGCTCATTTTGGCGCCCCCTGACGGCTAGCGCCCTTGGCGGGTGCCAACCTGGCCAACCGCACGCTACGGCACTGGTGATATCCAAAAGAATCCCAGAAGTTATTTCGCAAGAATCCCTGGAAGATTCAAAGAAAAGTCACAGACATTCAGAAGACTTCATGAATATTTTCCAGAATAATTCCGATGTCCAGAAGAACTCCAGAGAGATTTACGGAATAATTTCAAATGGAATTTCCGGAACCATTTAAAAGTCACTTTCAAAAGATGCCCAGAAAAAGAAATTAGTAATCAAAGAATCTCATAGGTATTTTTTTAAAGTCCCAGTGGCTGTCCGGTAGTTTCTTGAAGGATTTCCATTTGAACTCAAGAGGGATTTTCAGAAAATTCCGCCAAGGATTTAAGAAAGTTTCCAAGGAAAATCACGAAAAAAATCAAAAACACTTTCTTATGAATATCCAGAAGAATCACAGAGTTTATTTTCCCAGTTTTTTATCTTTAGAAAAAAAATCTAAAGAATCACGAAGGAATTTTCGGAAAATTTCTGGATGTACAAAATTATCTCAGGCAGAAACAATAAAATCAATAACAATAAATCTGTAAGAATATAAGAAGGATTTCTGTAAGAATATAAGGAGATTCCATTCCACTGGAAAGCAATCATTAAATCATTTTCGGCAGAATTCCAGGGAAATTTTACGGAAGAATCCTGAAAGGACTTCCATAATAACCAAAGATGGGTTTCCAGGATAATCCAATAGGAAGTCCCAAGGAGGTTATTGGAATAATCATAGAGCGATCAAAGAAATAACTACATACAGGGGATAGGCAAAATGATTGAGGTAGGCAAAATTTTACCTAAATTCAAATGCTTATAACATTATGAAAAATTGATGAAATAGGATGCATCTGAAGCAGTCGACGGCAAATTTGGTCTAGTTTCAGGAACTTGCTTGGCCATGCATATTGGCCACTGGACACCGGAGATGTTCCGGATTTTCCGAGGTCATGTCCAAATGTCATTTTTTCTGTTGCTTATATTTTTGTGCGGTATAAAGTTTGATAGATGTTTACAATTTTCCTAGAAACAAAAACTAATAGGAAGTTGAATGCCGCCGGACGCATTGGGATTGGTTGGAAATCGTCAGAAATATGACCATTTCCGTAAAACTGGTTCCGTAAAACATGGTCAGTCGTGTTTGTATTTCCAATCATGTAAATATTATCCGGAGCTATATCCAAGTGGGCATCAACCTTTAAAATGATGTTTAGAGCAGCATATTCAGAACCATTAGATGCACAGACCCCTCTATAGTAGGTTCCAGATGCCCTGGGGGAGGTGGCCAATTAGGAACATATCTGGAACAATATCAATATTGGCATCAAACTTCATTTGGACATGACCTCTCCGGTGTCCAGTGGCCAATATGCATGGCCAAGCAAGTTCCTGAAACTAGACCAAATTTGCCGTCGACTGCTTTCGGATGCATCCTATTTCATCAATTTTTCATAAAGTTATAAGCATTTGAATTTAGGTAAAATTTTGCCTATCTCAATTATAATATATTCAGAATAATTTCAGAAGGGTTATTGGAAGAATTTCAATCGCAGGGACCAGCTGTGCTTTGTTTTGATTCATTCAACGCCACGACGTCACTTTTTCCCCTCCGCTGTGTGTCCTATGTTACAACAGAAGGAGGGGAAACGTTGAGCTGTATATAGGACATTTTGATTTCTCGCTGTTTCTCTCTCAATCTTCCCCCTTTCAATGCTGGTTTCACCCGCACTTGCGTGTGTGTGAGTTACCCACTGCACGACGGGTGATGACGACTGTGTTGCATTCGGCACCAGCCTTTGTCACAAACAAGAAATAGCGGTGGAGAATGATGACGGTGATGGATTGTAGGATTTAATCATCGCTAAACAAATACATACAGCTTCTCCTCTCTTCGGTGATTGATTGCTCTACAAATATGTGTGCGCAAGCCGCGCATGTGGCAGCGGCAGAACCCGTGGAATTAAAGGTGCCAAAGTCTACCCAGACGGTGCCCTTCGTTTTTGCGGGTAGCCCTAAAAGTCACCGACGCAGAAGAGCTCGTCACGGCACTGCGGCAACAGTGCGAGATACAGGTGCCCACCGCTGCCGTTCGGCTACGGAAAGGTCCGGCAGGAACTCAGGTGGCCTTAGTACAGCTACCTGTGGCGGACGCTAATAAGTCCGCTAAGGTAGGTAAGATCAAGGTGGGTTGGTCAGTACGCTCATTGACCATACACGAGCAACCGGTGATCTGCTTCAGGTGTAGGGAACCAGGACACAAGTCCTGAGTCTATAAAGGCCCTGATACGACCAAGTTGTGTAGGCGATGTGTTGAGGAAGATCATAAGGCACTAGGCTGCTAGAACCCTCCCAATTGCTTGATTTGTTCCGGGAAACCCGTGAACAACAAGCATCCAACGGGAAGCTCAAAGTGCCCGACCTTCAAAAGAGCCATAAACGAAAAGTCACAGTGCAGGTAACGCAGCTGAACCTCAACCACTGTGACGCAGCTCAGCAATTGCTGTATCAGGCAGTTGCTAAGTGGGGGACGGATATCGCCATCATATTGGACCCATACCGAGTACCCGCCGGCAACGGCAACTGGGTCGTGGATGGATCCGGAAAAATGGAGGCGATATGGACGACGGTTAAATACCCCGTCCAGGAGTTGGTGTCTACTACCTATGAGGGCTTCGTGATCGCCAAGGTAAACGGGGTCCTCTTCTGTAGCTGCTATGCGCCTCCGAGTTGGTCGACCGAGCGGTTCACGCAGATGCTGGACTGTATGACGACCATGCTGACAGGGCGAATGCCAGTAGTAGTAGCGGGTGACTTCAATGCCTGGGCCGTGGAATGGGGAAGCCGTATCACGAGCCAGCGGGGTCAAATCCTGCTAGAGGCACTGGCCGTGCTAGATGTCGATCTGGCTAATGTTGGTACCAAACGTTCCTTTAGCCGAAAAGGAGCGGAGTCGATTATCGACGTTACTTTTTGTAGTCCTGGCCTAACGAGTAGTTCGAACTGGAGGGTAGACAATTCCTACACTCACAGCGACCACCTGGCGATTCGCTACAGTATCGAATACAACAACAGCAGGCAGCGAGTAGAAGAAGCGGCTAGGTCAAGGCCAAGCCCTCGTAGGTGGAAGACATCGTACTTCAATGACGAAGTACTTAGAGAGGCGCTCCGCCGTGAGCGTAACCTACTCGGCCTAAGCGGGGACGAACTGGTAGCGATGCTCTCGCGTGCATGCGATGCGACTATGCCTAGAAAAGGGTTGGGTTACAAAACGTCGAAAGACAAAACGTCGAATCCCAAAACGTCGAATGCCAAAACGTCGAATGGACAAAACGTCGAAGGGACAAAACGTCGAAAGGACAAAACGTCGAAAAGAAAGATATTGAAGAAAACGAAATTTTTTGAAAGAATGATTCTTTTCCGAAAGAATAAATAATTCATAATGTGCCAAACGTTATTCACATAACATTAATAATATTAATATGCATATTTAATCGACCCCGATGTGAAAAAAGAAGTCTGGCAAACAATGTTGAAAATTCACCGCTTTCGATGTTTTGTCCTTTCGACGTTTTGTCCCTTTCGACGTTTTGGGATTCGACATTTTGGCAATCGACGTTTTGGCATTCAACGTTTTGTCTTTCGACATTTTGTCCCTAAACCCTAGAAAAGTCCACCCTAGGAATGGGAGACCACCGACGTACTGATGGACTCAAGCGATTGCGAACCTGCGCCGTGCCTGCCTACGGGCCAGAAGGCGGATGCAGCGAGCACGTACCGAGCAGGAGCGTGAAGAACGACGGGTGGTGTTCACCGCTGCCAAAGTCGCGCTGAAGTCCGAGATAAGGGCAAGCAAAAAGGCCTGCTTTGAGGGACTCTGTCAGAGTGCCAACGCGAATCCGTGGGGCGATGCCTACAGGATCGTTATGGCGAAGACAAGAGGTGCAAAGGCTCCTACAGAAGATGGTTAAGAAAACCGCTGAGATAGCACTCCAGCGTAAGAGGAGGGAGATTCGCTACAGCGCAGTAGTTACTCTGGATGTAAAGAACGCATTTAATAGTGCTAGTTGGGCGGCTATTGCTGATGCGCACCTGCGTCTGGAGATACCCGAGTACCTGTACAAGATTCTCGGAAGTTACTTCCAGAATCGGGTATTAGTCTATGACACAGAGGTGGGTCGGAAGTGCTTTCACATAACCTCAGGAGTCCCGCAAGGTTCCATCCTGGGTCCGGTGTTATGGAATGTCATGTACGACGAGGTGTTGAGATTGAATTTCCCGGCGGGTGTGGTCATCGTTGGCTTTGCCGACGATATTACGCTGGAGGTCTACGGTGAATCTATCGAAGAAGTGGAATTGACTGCAGCCCACTCGATCGCGATTGTGGAGGAGTGGATGTGCTCCAGGAAACTGGAATTGGCCCACCACAAGACTGAGGCGGTTGTTGTCAACAACCGAAAGTCGATGCCGCAAGCGGTGATCAGTGTAGGCGACTGCACGATCACTTCTAAGCGCTCCGTCCAACACTTGGGAGTGATGATCGACGATAAGCTTACCTTCGGTAGCCGCGTCGATTATGCCTGCAAGAGAGCCTCCTCAGCTATTGTGGCACTGTCCCGGATGATGTCCAATAGCTCTACGGTGTACGCCAGTAAGCGTAAGCTTCTAGCCAGTGTCGTGTCACACGATGCACTCTGCGTCATCACCGGTATGGTATCCTTATCATGGAAGACATAGAGTGCTTCGAAAGGCGCGGCACAAGAGGCATACGCATGCTGTGTAGTTTCCGGCTTAGAATAGAACTACGGATGACCTGTTCCGGTGGTAAGGCAGCGTCCATTTATTACGTAACGCTAAAATTGAAAATTTTCGACCCCCTCCCCCCCCGTCCGTAACGCTTTTTGTATGAAAATTTTTAAATTTTTGTATGAGCCGTAACACTTGAGCCTATCCCCCCCCCCCTTGAGCGTTACGTAATTTGTGGATGCCGCCTAAGAGCCCACCAAACAGGGTAACCCCAATTCAAGGTGTGAAACGAAAAACCGTGCTGAAGAATGAGTGGTCGAGGGGATGAAAAAGATGCTCGGCCATTAACGGAGCCTGTGGGGCACCTGGGCACCCCTCACAGTAATTTGTCCCTTACCGCGTTAATGCAGGGCTCTGGCGTGGTGGACCTTTTTCCTGTGCTACTCGTGGGATCCATAATGAGTACACATTCAAATCAAAATAGCAGTAGTAGCGCCGGTAGCAGTAGTAGGGAAGCGAACCCCTTCGCAAGAAGTGGGTTAACTAGGTCTCCGTTGAGGAGAGCGGAAGCAGGAGGAGGCAGCAGTGCACGTAGTGCCAGTGCTGGAAACCATATTTCATCCCCGGCTAACGCATCGGGTGAGGTTATATGGAGCGTAGTTGATGAGGGCCATCAATAAAAGTAGAGATGGGCTCTCTGCGATGGAAGTGGCTGCACAGCAGCTTGACTCCATCATTGACTTTGCGTCCTCGAAGTCTAACATCAGAAAGGACCTCAAGCAGGCCTTGTTCAGACTTCGTAAGTTGATGTTGGCGGCCAAGCAGAACCATGCTGAACTCATGGCGACTGTGGCAGCGGCAGAACCCGTGGAATTGAAGGTGCCAAAGTCTTCCCAGACGGTGCCCTTCGTTTTTGCGAGTAGTCCTAAAAGTGCGGAAGCGAATGCTTATAACAAGCAATCGCAGAAGCGTGCGAGGCAGCCGTCAGGGGAGGAGCTACCCGGCGGCGCTCGCAAGGCCAGGCGATTATTAACCACGAATGTCGGCAGGAGTGCCGGAAAATCGGACCCCAGCCAGGCGTCCCGGAAAGCCGAGAAGGGTGGGCCCAAAAAGGCTGGCCCCTCACGGATTGATGGGAGCAGGGGGTTGCGACCATTGAGAGGTCCTCAATCACCACAGGTTAGGGCGGATCAGGGGGGGATGCCCCCTGGACAACCGTAGAGCGAAAGAAGAGGAACAAGAAGCACGAAGTGCAGGAGCGTAGGGATACCAGGCCAAAGAAAGGTAGGAGGGTAGGTGTCAAGCGCGAAAAGGGTGATGCGATCATCATCAAGACGGAAGAGTCCAAGTACTCGGAAGTCTTGAAGGCGATGCGCAGCGACGCGAAGCTCGCAGATCGGACGCACTCGTACAGGTGAAATGATCCTCGAGCTTAAGCGCGATAAGGAGCGCAAGGGCGCCGCCTACAAAAGCTTGGCGGAAGAGGTCCTTGGCGAGGGTGTCGAGGTGACGGCCCTTACGCAGGCAGTGACTCTGAAGGTGATGAACCTTGACGAGATCACCGACGCAGAAGAGCTCGTCACGGCACTGCGGCAACAGTGCGAGATACAGGTGCCCACCGCTGCCGTTCGGCTACGGAAAGGTCCGGCAGGAACTCAGGTGGCCTTAGTACAGCTACCTGTTCTTCTTTTTCTTTCTGGCATTACGTCCCCACTGGGACAGATCCTGCTTCTCAGCTTAGTGTTCTTATGAGCACTTCCACAGTTTATAACTGAGAGCTTACTGTGCCAATGACCATTTTTGCATGCGTATATCGTGTGGCAGGTACGAAGATACTCTATGCCCTGGGAAGTCGAGAAAATTTCCAACTCGATCCTCGACCGGTGGGATTCGAACCCACGACCCTCAGCTTGGTCATGCTAAATAGCTGCGCGTTTACCGCTACGGCTATTTGGGCCCCTGTGGCGGACGCTAATAAGTTCGCTAAGGTAGGTAAGATCAAGGTGGGTTGGTCAGTATGCTCATTGACCATACACGAGCAACCGATGATCTGCTTCAGGTGTAGGGATCCAGGACACGAGTCCTGAGTCTGTAAAGGTCCTGATAGGACCAAGTTGTGTAGGCGATGTGTTGTGGAAGATCATAAGGCACTAGGCTGCAAGAACCCTCCCAAGTGCTTGATTTATTCCGGGAAGTCCGTGAACAACAAGCATCCAACGGGAGGCTCAAGGTGCCCGAACTCCAAAAGAGCCATAAACGAAAAGTCACAGTGCAGGTAACGCAGCTGAACCTGAATGGCCTCCTTTCGTAGGACAGCCGGGAATTGGGGCTGGCGATGAGGATAGGGTAATCGATGAGGAACTTGTAGGGATTGCATAATCCCTCAGTATGGGGAAGGCACCAGGTCCGGACGGAGTTCCAAACCTGGCCCTCAAAGTCACAATCTTGGAGGCTCCCGGGATGTTCAGATCTGCTATGCAGATATGCCTGGACGAGGGAGTATTTCCAGATGTGTGGAAGAGGCAGAACCTGGTACTATTGCCAAAGGCGGGAAAACCACCCGGTGGGGAAGGTGCTCGAGAAGATCATCCTCAACAGACTGTTGAGGTATACTGAGGGTGTAAATGGTCTCTCAAGCAACCAGTTCGGCTTCCGGAAAGGGATGTCCACCGTAGACGCTATTCTGACGGTTAAGAAAACCGCTGAGATAGCACTCCAGCGTAAGAGGAGGGGGATTCGCTATTGCGCAGTAGTGACTCTGGATGTAAGGAACGCATTTAATAGTGCCAGTTGGGCGGCTATTGCTGATGCGCTCCTGCGTCTGGGGATACCCGAGTACCTGTACAAGATTCTCGGAAGTTACTTCTGTAGTATCCGGATCTGCAAAAATAATCACTTTCGGCCGATTCCGCCATCGGCCGAATGAACATGAGCTGGGTTTGAACCAGCACAACCATCCGCGACAAAATCGTTCATTAAACTGATTTCTCGAGTTCTCGACCACGCGATAAAGCTCAAATCGTTTTTCCACTTATTCTTTTTTGAACTGTCAATCAAAAGCACGCTCAAAAGATTCCTCTCAAATATATTGTACACTGACAACAAATAGTATACACTGAAATAATATTTTTTTTCTTCACATACATAAACTCTCAACATATCAACTCTAGCTACCACAACTTCCAGAATCGGGTATTAGTCTATGACACAGAGGTGGGTCGGAAGTGCTTTCACATAACCTCAGGAGTCTCGCAGGGTTCCATCCTGGGTCCGGTGTTATGGAATGTCATGTACGACGAGGTGTTGAGATTAAAATTCCCGGCGGGTGTGGTCATCGTTGGCTTTGCCGACGATATTACGCTGGAGGTCTACGGTGAATCTATCGAAGAAGTGGAATTGACTGCAGCCCACTCGATCGCAATTGTGGAGGAGTGGATGAGCTCCAGGAAACTGGAATTGGCTCACCACAAAACTGAGGCGGTTGTTGTCAACAACCGAAAGTCGGTGCAGCAAGCGGTGATCAGTGTAGGCGACTGCACGATCATTTCTAAGCGCTCCTTCAAACACTTGGGGGTGATGATCGACAATAAGCTTACCTTCGGTAGCCACGTTGATTATGCCTGCAAGAGAGCCTCCACAGCTATTGTGGCACTGTCCCGGATGATGTCCAATAGCTCTGCGGTGTATGCCAGTAAGCGTAAGCTTCAGCACACTAAGATTTTATTACCGAAGTCGGTAAAATTTTACTGGGTTTTTGAACAGCAGAGTTAACTCAGTAATTCTGATATGTACCGAAAACTCCGTAAATCTAAAAGCTATTCTAGTTGTTAAAAAATAACGATTTAGTCAGTAATGATTGGTGTACATGTATTACTGGGTTTCTCGGTAAATATTTTGTTTACTTTTTTTGCTGAGTTTTTCAGTTTCAAGAGTAGGGCCCTCCCGATCCTTCCCATTTTTTGTATGCAATGCTACTTTATTAAAACCGAATCATTCTCATCAATTCCAATCCGGGACTTTCCCTCTCAAACAATTTTCAAGATTTCAAAAATGTAATCATGAATTAGAGTAGTTTGTTTGAAATTAAAAATTTTAATAATCGAAAATTGGCAACAAATACTTTGTCTCCAAAAAACAAATTGGTTTTCCGTGACTGCTTAATATGAGGCCATCTTCTTTGGGATGTTTCCGGAAACAATGCAGCCTAACCTCAACATGATTGTACCGTAGTATAAGTTCCATTGTCTAAATTTGTCTTGGATAATCGAAATATATGGAATTAGATCCGATATTTACAAGTTGCCAATATTCGATTATTTATCATTCAAAGAGCGCACAAGAAAAACCCGCGATAAATTTATGTCTTTTTTAAGCTGGAGCTCATCATCTTCACAATTATTTCTGCTGCTAGAATTGTTATTTGACAATGACCCGCATGAGGATTTGTTTTCTTTTTGTTTTACTGAAATTCTCAGCTAACAATTTATCGATACTGAAATCGGTACTAGCATTTTACTGACTTTATTATTTTACTGTGCCTGTACGGTAAAGCTTCAAAATAGCTGAACTATCAGTAACGACAATTACCGATTTCAGTAAAATGAAAAATATGTTGCTGAATATCAGTGATTAAAAGCAGAACAGCTGAAAATTCAGTAATTTTCATAATTTACGGTTCTAAAACCGTAAAAAAAATTACCGAACAGCCAAACTGAGATTGAGTGTGTGGCCAGTGTCACCTCGTCCATACTGAGGTATGGTGGCCCGGCTTGGGGCACGGCTTTAAGTACCGATAGCTACCGTAGCAAGCTAGAGAGTACTTATAGGCTAATGTGCCTGAGGGTTGCGAGCGCGTACCGTACCGTCTCACACGATGCACTCTGCGTCATCACCGGTATGGTGCCTATTGGTATCCTTATCATGGAAGACATAGAGTGCTTCAAAAGGCGCGGCACAAGAGGCATACGCAGGACTGCCAGACTGGCCTCTATGGTCAAATGACAGCGTGCGTGGGACAGTTCCACCAAGGGAGTGTGGACTCACAGATTGATTCCGAGGTTAGATATCTGGGTCAATAGGCGCCATGGGGAACTAACATTCCACCTGACACAGGTCCTTTCGGGCCATGGTTGCTTTAGACAGTATCTACACCGTTTCGGTCATGCGGGTTCTCCCGAATGTTCAGTTTGTGCAGGTTTAGAGGAAACGGCGGAACACGTTTTGTTCGTGTGCCCGCGTTTCCGCACAATGCGTGACCGCATGTTTGCGGTCGAGACACGACTCCGGACAATCTGGTTCAGAGGATGTGTGAAGACGAGTTTGGCTGGAATGCCGTTTCATCGGCTATCACCCACATCGTCTTGGAACTACAAAGGAGGTGGCGAGTGGACTCGAGGAGTGGCTAGTGCAGACGCTAAACAACAGGTGGTCCAAGGGTTCGCAGTCGGCTACGTAGGTCATACCGGTGTCCTACGGTCGAAATCGACACTTACAGCGATTGAGTGGCCGCGGGGAGAACATCCTGGTAGCGTTGCTGTCGTGGCGCCGGCCTACTGGGTTGGATACGAGCAGAGTGTCCATTCAAAATCAGTTTTTAAATTCCCGGATTTTTCCCGGATGTCCAAGAAATTAAAAAACAAATTACAAAAAAGTCCTGGGACTCGATATCAGGGCTGTTAAAACAGTCGCAAATTTCACGATTTTCGCGGATTTGGTATGGCGGACTTTGGGGCAAGTGTGCCATAGGGGCAAGTATGCCACCCCTGCTTTTTTTTAAAACAACAAAATATATTTTATCTTTGAACTTAACAATATATTACCTTATAGTTCACAATAAAATGAGCAAAATTTGATGAAAATTGCTCTATTTTTCACGTATTTACTTCGACTTTTGTAAAATCAACCAAATTTGTGTTGATTCTTATAAGATTTCGTTGTTTTTAAATAGCATGGTGAAAGGTAAATTGTTAACAGATTTTTTTAACGCACTGTACATCGTGAAACTATTCAAATGTGCAAGTTATAGTGGCATTTGAACGAAAAAAGTATTTAGTTTTACATACGAAATCCAGCTTGGTTGAATTGTATACTTATTGGGGCAAGTGTGCCACCTACTTGGGAAACAAAAATTGTTGGAGTGAAATTTATAAAAATGTAAACATCATCAACAAAATCATAAAAATAAACCAAAATGAGGCACCAGCAGTAGTTTCTGAAGTATAGTAGGGAAATAACTGAAAGTTTTGCCCCTCAAAGTGATTTTTTCTCAAAATATTCAATAACAACATGTTTTTCGGCTTATTAAGTACCGTTTTACAAATCTACATCAATATTTTACCGTTATTTAGTGCTGATCTAGTTTAATATTATACATATTCACCGTAACATAAGGGTCATACATATATTGTATTGAATGGAGACAAACATAACCATTTTAGTTATTCGAGTTGAGTAGTAGGGAGTTACGCATGTTTTGAACCTTGTTATAAAGCATCCCCTTATTACGGTAAACATAAAATTATTTTTTAAATTATCGATTAGCGTCTGCTTTGTAAGTAATATTAATCGGAAATAAATAAAATTTCATTATAAGTAGAATTACATGCGATGTTCATTTGGTGGCTGTCTTGCCCCATATGGGTGGCATACTTGCCCCATAGTGTCGAAAAATAGGTTATTTTGGATGATACTTAAGAAGCACCAAAACTAATACTTTTTGAAATTATATTCATTTTAAAAGGCACAGTCGTTATGAAAAGATGTGAAACTAACATCATGAGGCTAAATTGGTGGATTTTATAAGCTTTAGGCAAAGTTAGAGAACAATTTGCTTAAGGTGGCACACTTGCCCCAAATTCCGCTGCCAGGCGCGAGAATCACGAGTGACTGAAATCATGTCGGGCAAATCCGGATTTTCCAAATCATGCTACAAAAATCGCCAAAAAATTGTTTTGACACAAGTTATGCAGTTCATCATTAGGAAATTTGTATTTGAAACTGTAAACTCTCGTCATCTCATTGAGTGCTGTAAAGTGCACTTTATAATTTAGTCACTATGGCCCAGTTTTGATGTTAAGTTATTATTTTTTTCAGGTCTTTTTTTTTGCCTCCAATAATTTGAAGCATTTCGAATATAAAGGGGTCAGAATCCGTCATTGATTTGAGAAAATAGCGTTTTTTTTTGTTCGAAATCAAGAAAGTTTACTTATAGGGAAAGGCATTCAATATATTCAATTCTCCGACTGAAACACAGTGAACACAATTTCATCGTATAAGTTTCAGTTTTAAACAGAAAAACTGTTTGTGAAGTTTCGGTGATGGCAATAATTACGATGACGGATTCTTGAAAGTTAAAAAGTGGTGTAGGAAAATATAAAAAGCGATAACATTTCGTCTGTAATTCGACATTTAACAAAAAGCATTAAAGAATATAAAATCTAAAGGCATTTCCTAAGATGATTAGGATTCATTGTGTATCTAGATATAATATCGGATAAAAATGTCAGTTAAACAATTTGCTACCATTCTCAAAATGCACAATCCGAAAGCCCATAATTTTAAAGTCGATATCGGTGGCGGCCACGTCCTTACGGTTATCGAGGAAGGGAAAGAATGTTAGACAACCATTGTTACTAGAGACCGAGTATACCTCTGCATATCCACAGTTTCCGTGGAAACAATATTTGGTTAGTGGGATAAGGAAAGGATCTGCGAGTTAAAATATTCACACATCTTTTATAAAACGTCGAAAGAGTTTTAAATGTATAATGCAATTTACTTAATATTAGCGTTAGCGTTAGCGTAGTTACGGTATACTTCGTAGATTGGATACTAGCAACATTCATGTTTCTTTTTAATAATCTCATCCTGACTACTTTCAGAAACAAGGCAGGGGAGTATACCTTGTTCAAATCATAAACAAGAACACTAAAAGCATGAATATCCCTATTCCCGGCCACGCCCATCTTTACCGTAACTTGGGAGAGGGGAAGGAAATGTTGATGTAGCGCTTACTTAATGAGAGGCCACCGACTCAGCGACACCCTCATAAGTGCTACGGAGTTGGAGGTTGGGGAAGGTATAAACATATATTTTTGAATAATTTTTCCCATTACAAATTTATATGTAATAATGATTTGACTAAAGTGAAATTTTCGACGAAAAATTCAAAACTATTTATCTCAAAATTTGGCAGCCTTGCACAAAAACTATCTTGAGCAAATTTGTTCATCTTGTCAAAATCTACTTCTTTGCTGAAGATACTATCAAGCTATTCCTTCAATGTGTTTAATTATGTCAATTATGAAAAATCGTCAAAAATTCACTTTAGTCAAACCGTTACTGCTTTTGGACTCGTGGTTGGAAGAATCAATTAAAAATATATGTTAAAATTCAAGTTATGGCTGCTGTTCTGTGAAAAATTTCATACGAATCGGTCCATAAATAACTGAGTTCTAGCTTACCAAAGTTGATCATTTTGTATGGAAAACCAAAAAAGTTGCAAATTTCTTGTCCAATACTGTTGTTGATCTGATGAAACTCATGTTGAATCCAAGAAAAAATCACAGAAACGATATTTCCAAATACATGTTATTGTTCTCCTATGAAGCTGGCTAAAACTTCTGACATAAATCCAAGATTGCATTTTCCAAGTAATCTTCAAAAGATTTGATCAAGACATCAGATTCTTGTCAAAAACTTAACAAAAATCTGGTCAAGAATGCCTAGAAGGCCTCTTTATTTTTTTATTCATCAAAGGTCTAGTCACGAAATTTGGTTTGGATGATTGAAAGAATTCGCTGTAAATTTGCAGAGATCTACACAAAATCTCGTCGGAGGCCTCATAATAACGTTGTCATAGGTCAAGTACTAGTCATATTAGTTATCCTGACAAGGCTTCATCAAGAATCAGGAACATCAACAACCCTAGAAATCCGCCAAACGGAACTCTTACTGAATCTGTCCAGGATTTCAGAAGATTTCCCAATAAATGCCAACTTTCAAGCAATAATTTCAAGCAAAATCAGCCTAGGATATTTTCTAGATTCCACTGAAAATCTTATTATCAATTTACTAACACTTCAGTGATATCTCAGAAAAAAAACTAATTCTAATTCTAGTCAATTATCGGTTCGATTCCCGTTAGGATTCCAGCAAAGATCTCATTAAATATTACCAAGAACTAAAATGGAAATCTAGCACGCATCTCGAAAAGCACCTTACCAAAAATCCTTAGTACCCTTCTAGAAATGTTTTAAAGATCCTACTTACCAAAAATTATTACCAAACCGGTACACAGAACAAAATCAGTTCTTGTATCCGTGAACAGCAGACGTGAACTCGTCAACAAGCAAAACATACACCGTGAACTAGATCATGTTTATATGAATGCGTTGCTTAGCTCCGAGAACGATGATTTCACGGTGTATTTTTGACAGTTCACGTTTTCCAGAAATCTTTTTTGAGCGTGCAATTTTACGTTTGAAATACATATTTTCCCGGGGTGTACTCCAAATTCCCGGGTATTTCCCGTATTTTTCCCGGTGATTTGTAATTCCCGGGTTTTTCCCGGTTTTCCCGGATTTCCCGGATGAATGGACACCCTGATACGAGCCTCTGGTTGTTCGGGGCAGGTGGAGGCCCCTTCGTCAGCAATCCCAGCTGGTGCTAGCTGATAGGGCCTGAGCCTTCAGTAGGTCAAATTGCGAAGCCCGCAGTATCAGTTCTTGATACCTGCGGTGCAGCTGGGCGCGGGCGTTGTGGTTGACCCTGCCCGCCTTCAGCGGCAATGGGAGGTAAGGATCACCTGGGAAGATGGCAAAGCGCCAGCATGCTACCTTGGTGGACCCCCCTAAGCGAATCATCGATGTTCGTTGCTGCATGGCTACGCAGCTAACCTGGAGGTTGCGATGTGCAATAGCCCCTCTCCGAAGCAATGCCTTCTTGGTGGTCCCGGAGAGACGAAGTTTGGCGGCAATGGGAATGGTTTAGTGGGTCGGGGGTGTAGTCCTGTTTACTGCTTGCTTGTAGTAAATGGTCCCCAACCCCATACTCCCGGACCTTGGTCCGGAGTCTGTCGAGCAGATTATCCCCCCATTGCTAAGAAGGAAAAAAAAAGCCGCGCATGCACGTCGCTCGTGTTGCTGCCGGAAGCATATGTATATGCTTGATCGACCATGGATCTGAATCGGATTGATACACTAAGATCATGATGCTCAATATAATTTCCGTACATGCACTGAATACGCTGATAATACGAAAAGAGAAGTGGCAGCCGATCCAATCCAGCGAAAGCATAAAACATGATTTGACAAAAAGACCGAAATACAGTTTTGTGTACCTCATTCCCTTTTTGTTACTTGAGCGTATTCAATATTGCAAGGCAGTGCGACTCTGAAAATATCGGCTAAAATGATTGAGAAATAGTCATTGTGGCATTCTATATTTCTAAGCAGTGTCTCAGACACGCTTCTACTAATCATTCCGCCGTTTGAACAAAATCCCAAAATCGATCATGCGACTTACGCCCTTATTCTAGCACACGCTTGATATCTAGCTTCTCCTCTCTTTGGTGATCAATCGCTCTGCAAATGCGCGTGCAGGCCGCGCGTAAATATTGCTCGTGCTTGTAGTGTATATTTGATTGAAACATATTGAGAGTGCTTGTTAGCTGCGCATAGGATTGTTGAAACAGCGCCAAAATGGAATCAATGATAATGATGATAATGAATGACGATAGTTGTATGTGTGTGTGTGTATCTGCACAACCTACCGATTCTAGTGAACGAGATGAGGTTGCCGGCACATACATGACAGAGAAACGAACTGTAAGGAATGCGAAAGAGAAAACGGAATGGATTCGAACGTTGGCATTCGTCGTGGAGATGGGGAAGTAGGTCTTCAGTCTAGATTGGAATTTCGCGACCGTTGGACCTTTGTTAATTTAGCGCGAGATGGATTGAGTAGTCCGTAAGCGAAAAGTTTAGATTCTGCATAAAAGTAAAAAAATAACTACGTTTACTACAGGTAGTAGCTTCAGAAATTTTATATTAGAGTTCTCCGGTAAGAGAATAGCTAGAGCCACTTCCGACTCCGAGCTCACAAGCACTCTCAATATGTTTCAATCAAATATACAGCTCATTCACTACAGTGCTGTTACCAGGAATCACATGCTTGATCATCTCTGGATCTGGATCGGATCGATACAATGGGCCGTATGAATAAAACGTAGAAAAGTTGAGTTTACTACATTCTCGGTAGTAAACGCTATATGTGGAACACGAGTGGAACATGTTTGTTTTTCCTTTCTACACCTTTCGAACATACTACAAACAACGCATTGCTATGAATAAAGGTAGCATTTACCTGGGTACTGCGAACTGGACCCCCTTTTATTTTCAAGTAAATCTTGAAACATGTTTCTTGTGACAAATTGTGTTTGTCGTATTAGATCCTCAAACGTCATTCAAAGTTCTCTGTTCTCAAAATGTTGCTCTTCGATCTCTCTCTGGAGAGCATGAATGTGTTCAAACACATATGACTTTCTCAAAGTTTGTTTACATTTCGACTCGATCAGCTCCTAGCTCGTGTGAAACGCTTCGGAAAGTTTAATCAAGTTGTCTATCTATCAAGTTTTTTTTCAGTGACTTGTGGATCACAATGCGGTGCTCGGTTAAAGGTTGCCGGAGGAACAACAGGAAGGATCGTGTGAGTTTCTATCGGTTCCTGACGGATTTTATTCTCCGCTCAAAGTGGCTAAAATTTTGTGCTAATAATAATTATCAACTCACTCATGTGTGGCAATTTTTTATCAAAAACATTATTTTATCAAAAGCAAAACGAATTCTGAAAGACGATCGTAAAGACGCAAATCAAAATTCGACAGTCGAAATATGGTTATGATGACCAACGTAATAAATTTAAATTACAATGACAAAGCAAAACAAAGTTCATAAACGTAAGAAAAATCTATTGTTAAACTAAATTTGTAATGAAATGAAAAATAATTAAATTAAACTTTTGAATTTTACATTTTGATAGATTACAATACTCCTTAGCTCTCTTTAGTAATTCATCCGAGAGAAACATAACCTTAATCTCAAATGTTTGGCTCCGGCAATCAGGCTCCCGTTTGACAAGCATATTGAGTCTGTCCGCAGTACCCAGGCATTTACTACAAAGCTACTGGTAGTTAGCTTTAGAGGTTGCTACACATGCTTTGAGATTGCGGAATTGAATGAAATAATTTACTTTTGAGTAAAAATCATGGGAAAACGATATGAGTTTTGATATTTCGGAAGGTATTTTGAGTTTTGCTTAGGAATTCTGAGGTTACGAAAACATTCGCCCCGCCAATGCTGAGATTCCGGTAAGATTACCGGCAGTAGCAATTTGTAATATCCGTGTGAATTCTGGCATTATGATAATCATGTTATTTTCTAGGAATTTTAGAATGTCGGTAGGAATTCAGATATTAATAATGTAATTCTGAATTTTACATGTAAATTCTAACATCTCAGATTTCCTTTTAAATACCGGAATTCCTGTAGGAACTTTGAGATTCCGATAGGGATGTCGGATTTTTTATGATAATTCTGGAAGTTTTAATACCATTCTAGGAAAATTGCGGAAATATTAGGAATTTGGTAAAAACTCTAGAATTGGGGTGGGAATGGGATTCATAATATTAATCTCTTGGAATTCTGTGGGTATCTTTGAGACGGTATTTCTGTAAGAATCTATGAGATTGCGGTGGGATTCCTGCGAATTATTGTGTGAATATTTGTAATTCTGAAAATCAATCTTTGTAATTATTGTAAAAAGATTCCGTTGATGTCCAGTTCCGTAGTAATTTCAAAGCAAAGCTTTAATATAAACGTTTTGAATGTTTTAGCAGAGTGAAAATGAAAGACACCTTTACTGGTTGGTGGTTGACAAAGGAATGAATAAATTTATTTTCAGGATCTCTTACATTTAATATCAGAAGGTTGCTATGATCGATTGTACTTCAACATCCCGCCTCAATTGATCAATCCCAGCATCGTTCGCAGTTTACTGAATCTCGGGGCAGGAAGGCCTTTCGTCATCAGATCCGCTAGTTGGTCCTCGGTTGGCTGATACTGTAATTTAATCTTCTTCTCTTGGATCAGGTCTCGCAGGAAAAAGTACTGGATATCGATATGCTTCATCCTTCTATGCTTTCTCGGTTCTTCACAGATGGCAATGCATGGCTGGTTGTCCTCATAGATAGTCACCGGTAAGGCAACTTCCACATCAAGCATCTTCAAGAGGTTCACCACCCACATCGCTTCGCAGCTGGCTTGGCAAAGAGCCATGAACTCCGCCTCAGTCGTCGACAACGCCACCGATGTCTGCTTTCTGGTTGTCCACGAGATCGTTGCTCCATGTAGCTTCACCACGTACCCCGAGACGGAGCGCCGGTCGTCCAGATTATTACCCCAGTCCGCATCGGCATATACGGAAAGTGTTTCCGACTCCATCGACCTCCGGAAAACCAAGTTGTAGTCGACAGTAGCTCGCAGGTACTTCAAAATCCGCTTCAGGTGAGCCCAGTGTTCTTCAGTGGCACAACATTGGAAACTCGCAAAATAGCTTACCGCCGCGCAGATATCAAGCCTCGATGTGATCATCAGGTACATCAAGCACCCAATCAACTCCTTGTAAGGCTTCGTCGTGAACCGCGTCGGATCTTCACACTTGAGCAGCTTCAGATGAGGGTCCATGGGAATAGCAGACGGCCTACAATCCTCCATCCCAAAACGCTGCAGAATCTTCATCACGTACTGCTTCTGGTCGATCGTCATAACGCCGTCGGCTCTGTTTCGGTTGATATTCAGTCCAAGAAAGCACCGCACCTCGGCCAGGTCCTTCATCTTGAACTCTCTTGACAGCTTTTGCTTCAAATGTTTGATCGCCAGAATCGAATTCCCAGCAATCAGGATGTCGTCTACGTATATAACGAGGTAAACGACTGCGTCTCCCTTCGACCAATGGTAAAGACACTGATCATGCTGACTTCGTTGGAATCCGATGCTCGTAATGAACGTGTGGAACCTCATATTCCAGCTCCGGGATGCCTGCTTCAGTCCATAAATCGCCTTGTTGAGCTTGCAGACCAGATCGTTTCCCGCCTCAAAGCCTGATGGTTGCCGCATATAAATTTCCTCAGTCAGTTCGCCGTTCAGGAACGCAGTCTTCACGTCCATTTGATGCACGTGCAGGTCTCGCTGGTTCGCTAGTGCCAACAGAATCCTCAACGTCGTCATCTTCGCCACAGGGGAATACGTTTCCGAATAGTCGAAACCCTTCGTCTGCGTGAAGCCCTTCGCAACAAGTCGGGCTTTGTATCGGTCGATCTTGCCTTCACCGTCTTGCTTAATAGTGAATACCCATTTATTGCCTACAGGTCGACGCCCAGCAGGCAGCTCCGTCAAGCTCCACGTACGGTTCTTCTCCAGGGATGCTAGTTCAGCTTCGATTGCCTCCTTCCACAGCGGCCAGTCGTCACGCTTCTTCAACTCCGCTATGTCGCTTGGAATGTTGTCCACGTACTCCTCGGCACTCAAAGCGAACGCCGAAATATTGTAGTCTTCGTGCCAGATAGGAGGTGCACGAATTCTACCGCTTCTACGTACCTTGTTTTCATCAGGATTACCGCCAGCAGCTTCATCAAGCAACGTTTCATTCAGTTCTTCATTGTCGGTAGCTTCGTGCTCATCGTTGATTTCAGGCAAATCTTGATTTCCTTCCTCACCGACGATTGGATCTTGGTTCACAATCAGCTCTTCATCTTCGCCATTCTTGCTGTCTTCCGATTGACTGTTGCTAGTCTTGCCTTCGTTGAACACGATGTCTCGAGCCACAAATACCTTCTTTCCGTTCCAAACACGGTATCCATTCGGTGCGTAGCCCACGAAGGTCGCCTTTTCGGACTTCATATCCAACTTCTTCCGCTTCTGCTTCGGGACATGGACGAAACATTCTGCACCAAAAATTCGAAGGTTACTCACGTTTGGCTTTCTTCCATTCCAGACTTCATAGGGAGTGCGATGACCATCCACAGCAACAGTCGGACTGCGGTTGATTAGGTACGCCACTGCATATACTGCTTCGCCCCACAGGCGCTTCGTAACATTGCTTCCAGCCAGCATTGCCCGTACCTTCTCGACGATGGTTCGATTCATCCGTTCGCTCAGCCCATTCTGTTCCGGTGTGTACGGAACCGTCATCTCCAACTGGATACCTCGTTTCCGACAGAACATCTTCATTTGCTTGCTACTGTATTCGCCACCGTTGTCGCAGCGAAGACGAGACATCCTAGTTTGGAAATGTGCCGTTGCCATAGCCTCGTACGTCTTCAGACACTCCAGCGCTTCACCCTTCGACTTCATCAGGTAGACGACCGTTAAGTGGGTGAAGTCGTCCGTGAAGGTGATGAAATATTGCATGCCGTCCCACGACACAGGCGAGATGGGACCACAGACGTCGCTATGCACCAGCTCCAACGGACGGGTTGTCCGCTTTCCCTCACGGCTGACGAACGATTCTCGAGTTTGTTTGCCAGCAAGACATGGTTCGCAAACCATCGACTCCGAAAATCCAGGCTTCACGCTGCTTCCCAGATCGAGTCCATCCACCATTTTTCGGTTGATAAGCTTCATCAGGTTTCCGTTGTCAAGGTGACCATAGCGTTGATGCCACAAGTCCAGCTCCTTGGTTACCTTTCCTGTTACCATAGCACTGTTTGGCGTTGTTAGGTACTGGAAGTCCATCGCATATAGCACACCAACTTGCTTGCCGGTTGCTACGACATCTAGATCGGCATCTTCAACGACTACCTTGCCTTTGTGGAAAAATCACTTTCTTTCCCGAACTTTCCAGCCGACGCAGGGACATCAGATTCAGCGTCAGCTCTGGAACGAAAAGAACGTTTTCCATACGCACATGGATGTGCTTACCATCGACAGTCGAGTACACGTTGATTTCTCCACGTTGCCTAGCGACCAGGTTGACACCTTTCTTCACTGTCGCGATCCAGACGGGCTCTTCCAGCACCTCCAGATTTTGGAACAGTTCTCGTTGATTCGCCATGTGGTCTGAAGCCCCGCTATCCAGGTACCAGCTCCGCGATTTCTCATCCGAAGCTGACCCGGACCCGGCAACAAACGACACAGTTTTTGCAGCAGCACTGACCTTCGTAGATTTCTTCTTCTCGTGGTTCCGACCCTGCTCTTGACGCAGTTCAGATTCAGGACAATCGGCTCGCTTGTGGCCGAATTTGCCGCAGCCGAAGCACTTCAGACGGCACTTTCCTCCGGACTTACCAGCAAACGCAACGTTGTCCGATTCTTGATTGGCCGACGAGTTTCTTCCCTTTCGCTTCGATTCAACGTCCAAATACTTCCCTTTCACGAATTCCAGGGTTAGCTTCTCTGAAACCGCCTCCATTGCCGTGTTCACCGACTCGTACGAAACCGGCATAGTGAGCATCAGGTGGCACACAATGTCTTCCTCGTCCATTTTCGCACCGGTTGACTTCAGCTCCCGAATCAACTGATCGAAGCGAAGAAAGTGGGATTCCAGACTCGAACGCTCATCGTGCTTCATCTCCAACAGTTTGCGCTTCAACATGAAACGATTCGTCAAGCTCTTCCGCTCGAAAACCTCATGCAACCCGTTCCAGATTTCCTTCGGACTCTTCTTGTCCTTGATATACCTCAGGTGACTATCCGCGACCGCACCGATCAAGACCGAACGACACTTGTTGTCCTGCTTCTTCCGGTTCGCCTTCTTTTCCTCCTTCCCCTTCTTGACAGCCACCGTATCCGTTTCCGGGATTTCCCAGAAGTCTTCCTCCTCCGCTGCCTTTTCGACACAGTGCGCGATTTCCAACTGCTCCAGGAATGCCAACATTCGGAACCTCCAATTGTTGAAACCCGTACCGTCGAAAGGCTTGATCTTGAGAAACTTCTCGTCGTCTCCCATCGTACCGGATTTTAACTGGCTTCGAGAATCTTCTTGGTTTGGGTTGTTCTGGGCCCAAAACCTTTTAGCAGAGTGAAAATGAAAGACACCTTTACTGGTTGGTAGTTGACAAAGGAATGAATAAATTTATTTTCAGGATCTCTTACATTCAATATCAGAAGGTTGCTATGATCGATTGTACTTCAACAGAATGTCAGTAAATATTTTATAGATTTCAATGGGATTTTTTGTGATTTTAATAATTTCAAAGGGAACCATGGTGTTTTAGGGGAGATCCTCATTGAATTCTAACGACGATTCCCATAAAAATCTCGACATTCTAAGTTTTAGAAATTCCAAGGATACTATCAGAAACCCCACCAAAATAACGAGAATATCACAGAAACACTTCCGGAATAGGGCGATATTCAAAGCTGAAAAGGCAATAGATGGCTCTTTTTCAGTGGTAGTGAAAACGAAATCCTGAAACAAAGAAAGCACCACGGAAGATGAACTAAACACAAAAAGTTATGTATTCACTTTACACTAGATTTCTAATCACTACTTTTTTGATCCAGTTTCCAAATTGCAAGTAATCTAAGTTTTTCATTATTTTCCATACGTTTTGACAGTTCTCCGACTACCATTCTTCCATGCGCTTGTGTTTTAGAAATTTGAGAATTCAGCGTGCCGCGATCAGTGGAAGGAATACAAAAAACAGTGTCGTCGCTCGGCGGCCAGTGAAAGAAACTGAATGTTCTAAAGGTTGTTGTCTATACTTTTTGCCGCTGGCGCCAACTGTCAGCGGCTATGAACGAAATAAACAGTTGGTACCCTATTCAACATGCTGTTAAGAAAACACACGGGGAGCATCAAAATTCTACAGCAATTTCACCAGAATCCCAGTACTGGTGCTAGAAAATATGTGGTTCCAAATTTGATAGCTGTAATATCAAGATTTCTTCATAGATGTTGAGCTAGTATTTAAAAAATCATCAATCACTGGCGTTGGCGAAAGCCGAAAACCACCCAGAAAAGTATTTGATGTACCATCATCAGAAAATCATAGACATATTGTGCATTCAGATTAACTTTAGACCGAAGTTCATAAGAAAAATAAAATATCACCGAAAGTTCGCCGTAGTTTGGCGTCGGCATTCTACCGAAGTGCTACGCCGACAAAGGCAATCCTTATGCGTCGGCGAAGCACCAAATTTGAATGCCAACGCCGAACTTCGCCGAAGTTTTGACTGCCGAACTTCTAATTGTCACTCGAATTGTCAATAAAGAGAATACCAGACTAATCGCAAAATTACACTACAAATCTTGTCAAATAACAGCACCTTGATGATTTGTGCAAATTGTCGCGTAATCGATTAGATTCTATGCATTTTCTTCATATGCATGATTGTAATAATTTTAAGCGTCACTCTGAATAGATTGTTCTTTACGTGCAGAATCACTCTGCACTCTGAATGGAAATTTCTTAACGTGCAGCTTCAGTCACTGCTCATGTTCGAAAGTAGTAAGTACTACATGTTCGAAAAGTTTTTTATTCATACCAAAAGTGTAGTGAACTTTGTGGATTTTGTTTTTGAGTAGATGCTACATGTAGTAAAGTTCAGAGTTTTTTATTCATATCACCCAATGACATCAGTTTGCACAATTTCATTCCCCTAGTTTGTACTCAATGGGTGATATGAATAAAAAACATTGAACTTTACTACATGTAGCATCTACTCAAAAACAAAATCCACAAAGTTTACTACACTTTTGGTATGAATAAAAAACTTTTCGAACATGTAGTACTCACTACTTTCGAACATGAGCAGTGACTTAAGCTGCACGTTAAAAAAAATTTCATTCAGAGTGATTCTGCACGTAAAGAACAATCTATTCAGAGTGACGCTTAAAATTAATACAATCATGCATATGAAGGAAATGCATGGAATCTAATCGATTACGCGACAATTTGCACAAAATCATGAAGGTGCTGTAATTTGACAAGATTTGTAGTGTAATTTTGCGATTAGTCTGGTATTCTCTTTATGTCTATGATTTTATGATGATGGTACATCAAAGAATTTTCTGAGTGGTTTTCGGTTTGCGCCAACGCCAGTGATTGATGATTTTTTTCAAATATTAGCTTAACATCTATGAAGAGATGTTGAGACTACAGCTATCAAATTAGGAACCATATATTTTCTAGCACCAGTACTGAGATACTGGTGAAATTACGGTAGAATTTTGATGCTCCCCGTGTGTTTTCTTAACAGCATGTTGAATTCCGGAAGTTCTAAGTGTTTCTGTGATATTCTCGTTATTTTGGTGGGGTTTCTGTTAGTATCATTGGAATTTCTAGAACTTAGAATGTAGAGATTTTTATGGGAATTGTAGTGATTCTATCGGTAGTCGTTAGAATTCAATGAGGATCTCTCCTAAAACACCAGGGTTCCCTTTGAAATTATTAAAATTCTTATCGATCCCATAATATATACCGACATTCAAAAGGTTTATATTAAAGCTTTGCTTTGAAATTCCAACGGAACTGGAGATCAACGGAATCTTAAAGGTTTTTACAATAATTACAAAGATTGATTTTCAGAATTACAAATATTGACACAATAATTCGCAGGAATCCCACCGCAATCTCATAGATTCTTACAGAAATACCGTCTCAAAGATACCCACAGAATTCTAAGAGATTAATATCCGGAATCCCATTCCCACCCCAATTCTAGAGTTTTTACCAGATTTCTAGTATTTCCGCAATATTCCTAGAATGATATTTAAACTTCCAGAATTATCATAAAAAATCCGACATCCCTACCGGAATCCCAAAGTTCCTACAGGTATTCCGGAATTGCAAAGGAAATCTGAGAATCTGAGATGTCAGAATTTACACGCAAAATTCAGAATTACATTACAAATATCTAAATTCCTAGCGAATTCATCAACATGTATTAGTATACCAGAATGGATTGTATCAGAATGAAATTCATAAGATTTAATGTTATATATTATTTATAAAAAATAATTTTAGGCTGTTTAAGGCGGTAAACATGAGTTGAACAATGATTTTATTATGGCAGATCGAAAAATGCTTCTTAGCTGCCACGCTTTAATATGTTGTTGTACTATAGTACAAAGATAATAACTAGCTAATGAAAGTAAATTAATTCCAGCTAGTTGTGAATATAAAGCCTCATACTTAGGATGAGCGGTGAATGGCGCCCTACACATAAGGCAATCTGACGTTTAATCGCCTTTCTCTTTCCAGCACACGCACGCTTATGGATTGTTTTCATACGGAAACCGTTTCCGTATGAAAACAACAAACAAAAAATCCCATTTGATCTTCTTGCTGGAAAGAGAAGGGTGCGATAGCCTTATGTATCATTGGCATACATGTTATTCGGTACCATTATACGTTGTTCAGATTTCAACTTCCTTTCTACAAAAACAAATGTTTTATCTTGCGTCTAGCGCAAAAAGTTGCGAAAAATATCGAAAAACCGATTTTTGACAGAATTTAACGTGTTGAAATGCTGTTAAATGAGCGGTGAATGGCGTCCTTACGGTACTTCATGATTTTTTGGTTATTGAGCGTTTATGCGTGCTGCTCTGAGAATTTCGAATAAACTGATTGACAAACTATCAATGTGACCATTTATTTTTATATACAGTGTCTTAAACACGCTTGTACACATAATTCTGGCATTTGAACTATATTGCATAGCTATTCGTCCTTAAGAATGTCCTAAGTAACGTTCATGGTGTTCCTTAGAACATATGGCTGATTATCTGATCAAAGGTCCAAAGTGCAAAGTAACAACTGATAAAAAGCGATGCAGACTTTAACATTGGTCATTTTTTCAAGCTTTTGATAGATTATTTTATAGTATACGTATCATTATGAGTTTTCTAATGTGATGTTAAATGGTATAAAACGAATGCTTTGTAATGAAAATCTTGATTTGTTTATATTTGTTACTTAGGACGTTTTGAAAAGTTACGCGAGATTTCTTTATGAAAATGACAGACCCGTGTTAGCACCGGTCCTCCACCGATGTAAACAAATGCATAGACGGATCTGTCACATGATTAGTCACGAAAATGATGTAAAAAAAACGATCAGCTGATGGTGTCGACAAGCCTGCCAATAATTTTGTTCTCAGCTTGCATGACGTCATCTTCGGCAATCTCGTGAACTTTCGGCTGGCCAAAGTTGGCCAAAAACTACCACATCAAAACTGAAGTTATCACAAATACTAATTTAAGCTTCGACCGCACCTCTAAGGGTCTGTCTCAATTGGGCTATTAAAAATAATTCACACTTAAATTTGACAGTTCAAAAATAATTTCCCCTACAAACGATTAATGAACTGTCAAATATTAATTTTTGCTGGTCCAATTCGCGAAAGTTGCCGAACCAACGTTATCATAATTTAAGATGATTCGTGAAAAGAAAATACTTCAATCTATTTTGTTTGTCTGTTGAAAATTGCTTCGAATCATTGGAAGTGTATTTGTTTTAGCCAAGTCAAGTAAATAGTTTTTTTTTTTATTTATCAAACATATGAGATATGTTGTAATAATGTTCAACATTTCTGATCTCTAGGGAACAAGACTCTGCAAATATGCCGTCAATGTATCGTAAACCTTGGTGAGGAAAATTGTATTACTATTATCGGCGCTTGCGGTTAAAGTTAGAAACGGTTTCGCACCGTTGTTGGATTTTTTTAAAATCTATGCGAGGTTGGAAGTGGTGCATTCGATTCGCATCCGAATGCGGCTCTAATACGCCCTACTTCCAAAGAGTGGTATCTTGCATGGATTCTGAGAAAACTCCATTTTCGGCAAACTGCATTTTCGAACGATTGATCGAACTTACAATTATTCATCTCATCAGCTTTAGGAAAAATCTGGACAAATTCTTACCGTACACGCAAACAAATTTTGTTGTATAATCTACCAAATCCATGGTAGAATTAAGAACTGTACCAACGATTTTCAACCGACTACAAACATCTGTTAAGTTTACTATAATCTGGTGAAAATCACTGAGCAGTGCAGTAAATTTGTATTGTATTTCAATCCGTGACACCCACCGTACAACACAGTGTGGTCAAAAGTATGATGCTAAACTTCTCAAATCAAGAATGTTTATAGTCAAAAATACTACATCTCTGGTTGAATCAACAGAAGAAATTTTCTTGTATAGTGATGTTGACTATGTTTTGGTAGAGTTAACAGATTAATGTAGTCGGTTGAAAATCGTTGGTGCAGTTCTTAATTTTACCATGGATTCAGTAGATTCTACAATAAAATTCATTTCAGTGTACGGACCAAGGTACGAACAATAGTTTGAAACCGAAACAGTGTTCTTAAGTATATTGTTAAATTTAGGTTTCAGAATGTCCGCAAAAATAAAATCTCTCTCAACCAATAACTTTATTTTCGATAGTTGTTTGCATCAGTTATCGTGAAGCTAAGCTGGCTTATATATTCCAGGGGTAACGTATCAAGCGTTTTCTCGTATTTAGACGAATACCGAGTTATGTATGATATAGGGTGATCAAAGTATTTTGGACAGACCGTTACGCGTATATAATTTGGCCATTTTCGGCAAAATCTAATGGAGGTGGCCTAATTATACACACGTAACGCTCTGTCCAAAATACATAAAACACCCTAAGCGTCTTTTAGATGTGCGAAAACGTCCACTGCTGTAAAGTGAAGCCATACTTAAGGAGTCTGGGTTCGATTTCTGGAGAATCCACTGTTATTCTTAATGGAAATTTCTTTGACCTTGTTTAAGGGGGCACAATCCATCATCAATTTGAGAATTTTCAAAAGCAGTTTTTTGAGAATGTGTTCACTGTATTCCATTCTTCAACCAAAACACAGTGATAACACTTTCGTCGTATAAATTTTAGTTTTGATCAGAAAAACTGGTGTTGAAGTTCCAATTATGACGATGACGGATCGTTGAACGTTGGTCCTAATAGAAATTGAGACATTTTTAAGCCTCCAAAATGCAGTTTTTAAACAAATTGAGAAAAATAAAAACACAGTTTGGACACTGGATCCTTAATATAATGCACAATTATTTTTATTATGAGCTAAATGTTTATCTACATAGGTGTTTTATGCAAGGCCTTTGACGAGCTTCATCAGATCTATAGTCAAAGTCGTCGTAGTCCTTCGATGCTGCATTATATTCTCAACGTTCGACAATTCCAGTAAGAATGCATGGTGATCTGTCATTAATGCGATACATCGAACTGAATGATCATAATTTGTCGTAAATGGGGCGTGACAATGAGTAGTTGGTTATTAGAACAACTCCGTCCACAATTCCGACCATAAATCCCCTGCCTTCATCTTCAAAGCTAAATAGCTTAGATAGAAACGTAGATGCCGAAGAAATTCGTCATTGATGGAAAACACTTTGAAAATAGTCGCCTTGCTTTCCTGCTGGTAATTGAACGACAATCGTTATCATATTGTTGAAACTGTTGGAATAGAGGTAGTGTCGCACCTCAGGTAGAAGAATCGTCGGTTGAAAAGCATGCGTCGTCGTAGGTAAAAGTGTGGAAGATTTGTTGTGAGGTATAAAATTTGTGTAGGATGTTGAATTGTAAAAATAGATACCTGGTTTGAATAAAGAGAGTTGCAGCTGCTGATTGAGGTATCAGTCAGTTAGCTGCCCAGTTGAAGGAGACATCTACTGTATTGTATTTCTTTATGATTTGCAATCGGATGTGGACGGGCTAGCCTCGCTAGGATCTGCGTGGTCTTAGCGGACTAGCTCTTCAACAGGTTATGGGCCCAGGAACGTGTTCTTACAGCATGTATCGTTCTGGAGGAGGATTGGCCGCATAAGCCGCGTGGCGCAGGACGGGATCCTCAGGCTGGATGGATTGGCCGCAACGAAGGACGGGATCTATCGGGAACGTAGGCGATACAGGACACTGGATGGCAGCTGGCTGGTCAAAGGAGCTCGTGTGACAGGATCGAAGTCAGGAGGAGCTCGGATGGAGGACGGAGCATGTACGAAGTTTGGAACGAGGAGGAGTTTCGAGACAGGAGGAGACGATCGTGAGTAGAGGTTGCGACCCTAAGGAGGAGGGTTGGAATAGAGGTAGTGTCGCACCTCAGGTAGAAGAATCGTCGGTTGAAAAGCATGCGTCGTCGTAGGTAAAAGTGTGGAAGATTTGTTGTGAGGTATAAAATTTGTGTAGGATGTTGAATTGTAAAAATAGATACCTGGTTTGAATAAAGAGAGTTGCAGCTGCTGATTGAGGTATCAGTCAGTTAGCTGCCCAGTTGAAGGAGACATCTACTGTATTGTATTTCTTTATGATTTGCAATCGGATGTGGACGGGCTAGCCTCGCTAGGATCTGCGTGGTCTTAGCGGACTAGCTCTTCAACAGAAACAAACGTAAGGAATTAATGTACCTATTCTTACGGTTCCTTATTCCAATTCTGTGGGGGTGGCGTCTCGTCAGCGAAATCCGAAACATTCAAGTTCGCATGATAATCAACGAGTAGTTCAACCAGACTCCAGTTCCGCCGTTCCACGGCTACATGTAGAGAACTGATGAACTTGTTTTGGGCACATAGACGGGGTTTGGGATTTTTCACCAATAGCAACTCAGCTTTTTCAATCATAATCTTCGGCGGCGTTTGTTCCAACATGCACTTTATTGACTTCTATTTTGGACACTAGAAGCTCGACATAGTCCAAATTTCCGCAGGTCCTTGCATTGTGCACCTTGATGAGACTATTTTGGTTGATTCCAGCTTGAGATATACTGGAAATCATCAGGTCTCCTGTGGTCGCTGCTTTCCAGATGTTTTGTACGTCGAAATGCTTTGCGAGTACCTTGCCAGCTGTTCAGGAAAGAATCCTGGTTGTGAGGATTTCATCCCACCCTTGACCCTAAGGGTCTGTCTCAATTGGGCTATTAAAAATAATTCGTACTTATACTTGACAGTTCGATAATTATTCCACCCCTGATTTCGATCTGTCAAAAATAAGTCTGCTGCAGAGCAGACTTAAATTTGACAGATCGATAGTTATTTTCTTTTTCGCTCGCTCGGGCGATCGGTGTTAGATGTTTACTTTCAACATAATGTTGTTTCCCCTATCCGGTAATTCATCTGCGGTCGGATATTCCTGCTGCCTTCGCAAGATTCAAGACCAGTAAAAGTAAGTTTAACGAAATATTCTGGCCAGCATAGCTTTATTTACGATCACTTTTTCTCAGTGACGGAACAGGTTGCAAGGGTGGGATGAAATCCTCACAACCAGGATTCTTTCCTGAGCAGCTGGCAAGGTACTCGCAAAGCATTTCGACGTACAAAACATCTGGAAAGCAGCGACCACAGGAGACCTGATGATTTCCAGTATATCTCAAGCTGGAATCAACCAAAATAGTCTCATCAAGGTGTACAATGCAAGGACCTGCGGAAATTTGGACTATGTCGAGCTTCTAGTGTCCAAAATAGAAGTCAATAAAGTGCATGTTGGAACAAACGCCGCCGAAGATTATGATTGAAAAAGCTGAGTTGCTATTGGTGAAAAATCCCAAACCCCGTCTATGTGCCCAAAACAAGTTCATCAGTTCTCTACATGTAGCCGTGGAACGGCGGAACTGGAGTCTGGTTGAACTACTCGTTGATTATCATGCGAACTTGAATGTTTCGGATTTCGCTGACGAGGCGCCACCCCCACAGAATTGGAATAAGGAACCGTAAGAATAGGTACATTAATTCCTTACGTTTGTTTCAACAATATGATAACGATTGTCGTTCAATTACCAGCAGGAAAGCAAGGCGACTATTTTCAAAGTGTTTTCCATCAATGACGAATTTCTTCGGCATCTACGTTTCTATCTAAGCTATTTAGCTTTGAAGATGAAGGCAGGGGATTTATGGTCGGAATTGTGGACGGAGTTGTTCTAATAACCAACTACTCATTGTCACGCCCCATTTACGACAAATTATGATCATTCAGTTCGATGTATCGCATTAATGACAGATCACCATGCATTCTTACTGGAATTGTCGAACGTTGAGAATATAATGCAGCATCAAAGGACTACGACGACTTTGACTATAGATCTGATGAAGCTCGTCAAAGGCCTTGCATAAAACACCTATGTAGATAAACATTTAGCTCATAATAAAAATAATTGTGCATTATATTAAGGATCCAGTGTCCAAACTGTGTTTTTATTTTTCTCAATTTGTTTAAAAACTGCATTTTGGAGGCTTAAAAATGTCTCAATTTCTATTAGGACCAACGTTCAACGATCCGTCATCGTCATAATTGGAACTTCAACACCAGTTTTTCTGATCAAAACTAAAATTTATACGACGAAAGTGTTATCACTGTGTTTTGGTTGAAGAATGGAATACAGTGAACACATTCTCAAAAAACTGCTTTTGAAAATTCTCAAATTGATGATGGATTGTGCCCCCTTAAACAAGGTCAAAGAAATTTCCATTAAGAATAACAGTGGATTCTCCAGAAATCGAACCCAGACTCCTTCAGTATGGCTTCACTTTACAGCAGTGGACGTTTTCGCACATCTAAAAGACGCTTAGGGTGTTTTATGTATTTTGGACAGAGCGTTACGTGTGTATAATTTGGCCACCTCCATTAGATTTTGCCGAAAATGGCCAAATTATATACGCGTAACGGTCTGTCCAAAATACTTTGATCACCCTATATCATACATAACTCGGTATTCGTCTAAATACGAGAAAACGCTTGATACGTTACCCCTGGAATATATAAGCCAGCTTAGCTTCACGATAACTGATGCAAACAACTATCGAAAATAAAGTTATTGGTTGAGAGAGATTTTATTTTTGCGGACATTCTGAAACCTAAATTTAACAATATACTTAAGAACACTGTTTCGGTTTCAAACTATTGTTCGTACCTTGGTCCGTACACTGAAATGAATTTTATTGTAGAATCTACTGAATCCATGGTAAAATTAAGAACTGCACCAACGATTTTCAACCGACTACATTAATCTGTTAACTCTACCAAAACATAGTCAACATCACTATACAAGAAAATTTCTTCTGTTGATTCAACCAGAGTTGTAGTATTTTTGACTAGAAACATTCTTGATTTGAGAAGTTTAGCATCATACTTTTGACCACACTGTGTTGTACGGTGGGTGTCACGGATTGAAATACAATGCTTTGTAGTGGATGCTACTATGGACATAGTCAAATTTACTGCACTGCTCAGTGATTTTCACCAGATTATAGTAAACTTAACAGATGTTTGTAGTCGGTTGAAAATCGTTGGTACAGTTCTTAATTCTACCATGGATTTGGTAGATTATACAACAAAATTTGTTTGCGTGTACGGTAAGAATTTGTCCAGATTTTTCCTAAAGCTGATGAGATGAATAATTGTAAGTTCGATCAATCGTTCGAAAATGCAGTTTGCCGAAAATGGAGTTTTCTCAGAATCCATGCAAGATACCACTCTTTGGAAGTAGGGCGTATTAGAGCCGCATTCGGATGCGAATCGAATGCACCACTTCCAACCTCGCATAGATTTTAAAAAAATCCAACAACGGTGCGAAACCGTTTCTAACTTTAACCGCAAGCGCCGATAATAGTAATACAATTTTCCTCACCAAGGCTGACGATACATTGACGGCATATTTGCAGAGTCTTGTTCCCTAGAGATCAGAAATGTTGAACATTATTACAACATATCTCATATGTTTGATAAATAAAAAAAAAAACTATTTACTTGACTTGGCTAAAACAAATACACTTCCAATGATTCGAAGCAATTTTCAACAGACAAACAAAATAGATTGAAGTATTTTCTTTTCACGAATCATCTTAAATTATGATAACGTTGGTTCGGCAACTTTCGCGAATTGGACCAGCAAAAATTAATATTTGACAGTTCATTAATCTTTTGTAGGGGAAATTATTTTTGAACTGTCAAATTTAAGTGTGAATTATTTTTAATAGCCCAATTGAGACAGACCCTAAATACCCTAAATCGACTGGCACCGTTGTTTTCAAATTTCCCGAAGGAGGGAAAAAGAGCGATTTTCTGATGACGTCACCTTGTAATAGGCAATAAAGTGATTAAAAAGAACACATTACTTTATTATTCTATATTTTTATATTTAGTACATATTTTTCTTTAGCTGTTTTCATTTATTCGTTTTGGTATAATCCTGATTTAAATTAGATAATGCGCTAAAATACATTCGTGACAGTTCAGATATAGTTTCAGGATCCGAAAAAGTTTTCAATAATTCAGATGTACCAGCCGACAAGGACGACGATACATTTGTGTTAGATGCTTTCGTTACTGCTCCATTTCCTGCTGATGTTAGAAGTGGAATGTTCACCGGCGTTATTGTGAGCCCTGCTAGCGATGATGTACTTATTGATGATGATCCAACTGATACGAACTTAGCTGGAGGAGAAACACTTGAAGTGGATAACAGTTTTGGAACAACCATTTTTCGATGTTTCGTCAGCCCTGGAATGAAAGACTAAAAAAGAGTAATGCTGATGTAGTATTTTTTAACACAAATGTGTTATAAAATCACTGATAAATATCCACACGTTTAATCCGTGTGTGGATTAAACTACACGCTAACATGGATGTACCCATTAATGGGTACTATGGTACCCATTTCCAAGAAAAGTGGTTTAACTCATTAAAAGAGTAAAGTCGATTTACTCATTTAAGAGTATTCGCTTTGAACTTCAAATAATGGGTATTTTTCACTCTTGGTCTCTAGAATGAAAAAGGGTAATAAAACCCCATTATTTTGTGAGCGATTGTGCAGTTTGAGGTTATGGCAATGGTTTTGGATTAAAAAAAGTTCCATATATAATAAAGACCAACAACAAAACAGGGCGAAATAAAATACAACGCACATTTATTTCAAAGTTAAAAAAATGAATTCCAACACGTATGCGATCATCTAGCAGACAACCCAGGCACTCACGAAATCGCTGCAGTCGGCAATGAACTACGCTGATGCGGTCATCCACAAATCTACTACCAGAAAACCGGTTATTAATAGATCAATTTACGGGAAAGTAACCGCAGATTCTACTTACGTGTCGAAAATAGTATGAACAATCTTTTCGTCCATAAGAATATATCGTACAATTGATAAAACCACTAACTTTTCACTAACACCGAGCGGTAAAAATAAACAGAAATTGAAATATGGCGATGTTGATTTGCAAACTATCATGTGCACTATTTACCCATTTATATTAGCTGGAAGGATACTTCACAATGAGGTTAAAGTACCCATTTTTTATGTCACAGAAAAGTACCCTTTTTTTGACAATTCCATACTGGCCATAAAAATGGGTACAAGAAACTCATTTCATGGGTACTTTTATGTTAGCGTGTATGGATCGTTTCATGAACGATAATATCTATTTGTTGTGGTTTTGTTACAAACTTCTTGTGTGTTACACATTACATTCGTTGGTTTTGCTTTATGGACTGATTCATCAATCGACAACAAGGAATCCATATTAAGTTCCTGAAGCTTTCCTTTTCAGATTCGTATGCGTCCACCTATGGGTGCATACATCATCACCTAACACGTCGATTTCCATGTTCAAAATTTTTAAATTATTTGTGATCAACCCATAGTGAACTAAATTGGGGTTGGAGCTCGGGTCGAACGACAGTCTTCATCATGCTTCCAAAGAAAAAGAGATGTCAGAAGCAAAAGTGTTAGAGAACAAATTGTGGATTCGATTTTTTTTTATTCGTGCATGATGTTTGAAATAAGAGAGAGTATTGTAGTTTTCTAGTAAAACAATGGATCCAATGTTGAAAGGTGGAACAAATGTCAAATAAAATCATATATATAAAATTCCAGAGTTGTCTGTCTGTCAGTAACGCTTTGAAATGTTTCATCGAAAAGTTTCGTTGAGCACTACAACAGCAGTTTAAGAGCACTACAACGGTCAATTTTAATATAAGAACAATACGATTGCAAATTGTGGTGTACTACGATAACTCTTTGACATAATATTCTGGAGTTCTCTGGAACTTTGTTCATTTCAATTCGTAGAATATTCTCGAACCCTTCATCATTGTCGTTTGTTTAGGAATTGGGTTGGTGACTTGAACATGAACGAATCAACTTCAAGCAAATTGTAATTCGGTCGATGTTGAATCGGGTTGGAGTTATAAATATGAAACGAGTTTCTCCAGTTCCAGCTCAGGTTCAAAACCGAGTCACATATCTAAAAGCAAGATAAACATGAATGAGATGAATGTGCGCCGAATATTCGAGTTTTATTAATTTACAGTAGAACATCCATGAGTCGATATTCATCGACTCGATATCGACACATGGATGCATACTATGATCGAGGATTCCTTAAAACAGCTTTCCTAAACATTCCTGTTCCATGACTCGATATTTCCTTGAGTCGATGGTCTTTGCACCACCACTGTGATTTTGAAAAAATGACAATGAATCACACTACTTTGCACTTTGCTAGAAGATTCTACACTCTAATTCACAGAACCTTCTGGAATTTTTGAAATATTTCAGAACAGAAGAAACACTACTACAGCATATAAGGCTATAATTATTTCAGATTAGAACACTATAACATTATTGAGGCTACGTGCTTGATGGAGTATGGCCAGAGCATAAATTTAGGCGATTTTGAGGTCATCAATATCATGCGATATGAAAGATTATGCATAGCTTTTTTCTTTTAAATTTCGTTGGAACGTGGCTAGCCACGTCGGGTAAGCTAGTAATTAATAATTTCACACAAAAATCGTTACAATCTTCTATTGCCACGGTTAATGCGTTATATACAGCCATTCCATGAAAAACCGATCTAGTGGGTCACCGAATTCCGTGAAAATTTGCTATTTTGTTCCTTATCCGAAAGGAGGATACACGTGTTTTTGGATTTTTTGATTAGGGTGACCAGAAAAATCGTGATTTTGTTTAATTTTTATTTTAAAAAAAATCTTAACTTGAACCGTTCGACCGATTTTCAATCTTTTTAGACGAAATGAAAGCTAAAGATTTTGACTTTTCAGGAAAAATATAAAATTTCACAAAAAGTGTGAATTTTATTCGACCTATTCTGAACACGTAAGCATTTCTATCACACAGGGAAAGCTTTTTTCTACATTTTGTGCATTGATTTGGTTACGCTGTGTAATTAATTAATATGACGGTTACCCCACACAATACTACGTAATAAAATTAATACCTACCGCAGAGATCGGCTGCATTGGCGTTATTATTGTAGATGGTGTATCAGCGCAGATGTTTATAATTTTGCTGGTTTTCTCCATTTGTTTGCCAACTATTTTGTCCATGGATTTACGATAGTTGATTTCGTACGTACATAGTTTTACAGCAAGGTCAAGTAAATTGGCCGAATCGGGGAGCTTGGCCTTGTCTTGTATATATACCTTGTAAGCTTCTATCAATGCATCTGAAATAAATGACTCTTTGTGCTGCATGGTTTTGACACACTTTCTGTATCCTTTATATATAGCTACAAGAAGCGTCAACGTTGCAGTATCGTCTTTTCGAGCCACAGATTTTTTCAAAATATGTTGATATACTATGACACATGTTTGTATGGCCTGAAGGGACAATTTGTTGCGATCGTAATCATTCAAATATTCTCTGAAAAAGGAGAAACAAAAAGAGACAAAAATAATGAATGAAAAATAGAAAAAAAAATCGTTAATCAACATATAATTGAAAAAGAGGCAAGATAGGTCACCTTGTTTTTTGAAACCATTTTTTTTTTATTTCTGCATAGCGGACTTTGGGGCAAGTGTGCCACCCCTGCTTTTTATATAAACTACGAAATATATTTCTGTTATGATTGATAAAACTTAATTCTATGTTCGAATCATTCGATTTCAGAAATGAAATTTAATTCAGTGCACTTTATACTCACCACATTTAAGCTTTTCTCATCTGTTAATAAAATTATGAGATCATTCGATCTTGAGCCGTCCTGTAAGTCGGAGTCAACCAATTCAAAGTGTATTCTTAATTACTATTTGAAAGTGTCTTCACAGTGGAAGTTTATAATTAAATAATCTATTAAGTTATTACAATTTGGCGACGAGGGAAACTGTTAGCGCTGCTGTTTCGCCTTAATAAAAGCAAATTTCGCTTTACGTGCTTTAGAGCAGTGGGTAAGTTGTTCATAGAGTTTCTTTGAAGTGAGGTAAGATTCAAAGAAGCTTGTGCCGCAGACAGTTTGTTTCTGGCCAAAACAACTGTTGAGCGAAGGGAGAATTGCGTTATAAAACGAAACATAAAACAGATTTTGATTTGCATATTGAAAAATTGTGAAAAACTGATAATTTTATTGAGCTTATTAACGTGGTACTAACTCCATTTTGTTTAGTATCTTCCAGTAGGCAGTGCTCTATTAGCATTTGGCGTTCTTGCTGGTGCACTCATTCAGCTGAGAACAAAAAGGCTGGATTCTCACTGAAGAAGTGAGATACGAGCGTACAAGTTCTGCGGCGAGAGTCAAGTTGCTTGTGACGAAAGTTCGGTGAGAGAGCGAGAACTTGTGAGAAGAGTGAGGAAGAGAGCTAAGCTGAACTGAAAGTGAGAAGTGATATATCTACGAAAACTGCATGTGCATTTGCATGAGTCGGCTGGTGCAGTCGATGAACCTGTTGCTTGCTGTTGTTGTTGCTGAGAAATCCTGCTGTTGTTGTTGTTGCTGAGCTCCGAGAGTCAGACGGTTGGTTCAATCGTTGGGACTTGTAACACTGCTGAAAATAACGATAATTTTGGATCTACTGCGAACCGAGGAGCTCCGTTAATAGTCCAGAAGTAATCATCTGGTGGGTGAGCATTGGTGAATGACGATTGGTAGCTCTGGACGTAAGTTGCTGCATCCGTGAGTATTACGTTTGTTTTGAACATTCATACAGTGAAATAAGAAAATACAACGGAAGTTTGTAACACAGACAAATTTAACAGAATGCGTCTTCAGGACTCTAGTGATGAATCAGACACTAGTTGCATGAAAATAGAAAGTATAAACCATGTAGCTGATCCTTGTTTAGTAAGTGTTTGTGTTGAAACACTAAGCTTAATGATGGAAATTGATACTGGATCAGCAGTGGCAGTGATTAGCGAAGTTCTGTATAAGAAACAATTCCGCTCTATTCCTATTTTGGATTGTAAGAAAAGACTGGTAGTAGTTAATGGTGCGAAATTAACAGTATTAGGACAAATCATTGTTCAGGTTAGTTTAAACGGCCGTACTAGCTCAGAAAAATTAATAATTTTAAATAGCTATGTAGATTTCGTTCCACTACTGGGAAGAGATTGGTTGAACAAATTTTATCCTGACTGGAAAAACAATTTTGTAGCTGCAGAAACAGTAAAAAACTTGAATGCTGAGAGCGAGTCAAACGATACAGTTAGTATGATAAAGCAAAAGTATTCAAAGGTTTTTACTAAAGATTTTTCCGAACCCATTGCAGGTTATGAGGCAGATTTAGTTTTCAAACCAGAACAACCAATATTCAAAAAAGCATACCAGGTGCCTTACAAAATAAAAGACAAGTTCATAGAACATTTGGATATGTTAGAAAATCAAGGTGTTATCACTCAAATACGAGCAAGTGAGTGGGCGTCACCTGTGATAGCAATACCTAAGAAGGATGGAGAGATAAGAATGGTAATAGATTGTAAAGTATCCTTAAATAAAGTTCTGATTCCCAATACTTATCCCCTCCCACTTGCTCAAGATATTTTTGCATCTCTAGCAGGATGTAAAGTCTTTTGCTCGCTTGATCTAGCTGGAGCATACACACAATTGAAGTTATCTAAACGTTCTAGAAAATTCGTTGTTATAAATACAGAAAAAGGATCTTCTAGCGCTGCTGTATTTCAACGAGTAATGGACCAAATTTTAAGAGGGATAGATGGAGTTTGCTGTTATTTAGATGACGTGCTAATAGCGGGAAGAACATACGAAGAGTGCCTTGCAAAACTAGAACAAGTGTTACAGAGATTGTCTAATGCTAATATTAGCGTAAATTTCAAAAAATGCAAATTTTTTGTAAGTTCGTTGCAGTACCTTGGACATTTGATCACCTCAGATGGTTTGTTGCCTTCACCTGAAAAATTATCAACTATTACAAACGCGAAAATTCCACAAAATGTCTCAGAGTTGAAAGCTTATTTAGGACTAATCAACTATTACAACAAATTTATTCCGCATCTATCTTCAAAGTTACGATGTTTGTATGAACTATTGAAGAAAAATGTACCTTATTGTTGGACTGATGAATGTCAACAGATGTTTGATGAAAGCAAAAACAGTTTAGTAAATTCCAACATATTGGCTTTTTATGATCCCAGTAAACCGTTGGTTGTTGTTACAGATGCATCTTCATATGGTCTAGGCGGTGTTTTAGCACAAGTTGACAATAACATAGAGAAACCAGTTTGCTTCACATCATTTTCTCTAAATTGCGCGCAAAAAAAATACCCAATTCTGCATTTAGAAGCTTTGGCATTAGTGTGTGTTATTAAAAAATTTCACAAGTTTCTGTTCGGACAAAAATTTAAGATTTTTACGGACCATAAACCATTGCTTGGAATATTCGGTAAGGAAGGTCGACATTCCATACATGCTACCAGATTACAACGATACATCATGGAACTATCAATATACAATTTTGATATTGAATATCGACCAGCTTCTAAAATGGGAAACGCTGATTTCTGTAGTCGTTTTCCATTAGACCAATGTGTTCCAAGCAGCTTAGCACAGGAAAACATAAATAGTATAAATTATAGCAATGAATTTCCATTAGATTTTGCTTTGATTTCAAAAGAAACAAAGAAAGACTGGCTTTTATCAGAAATCATTAGCTTCATAACATCAGGGTGGCCTAGAACAATTCCCAAAGATTTCAAGGACTTTTATGCTCAAAAAGAAAAGTTGGAATTTGTTGAGGGCGTTCTACTATTTGATGGCAAGGTGGTAATTCCAAATAGTTTGAAGCATCCTGTTCTCAAACTTTTGCACGCAAATCATGGAGGTATTTCTAAAATGAAGCAATTAGCTAGACGAAATGTTTATTGGCAAAAAATCAATTTGAACATTGAAGATTTTGTTAAATCTTGTGATATTTGTGCTAGAATGCAGGTAGTTAAAAAGCCAGACACAAAAGAATCTTGGACACCCACAACTCGACCATTCAGCCGCGTACATGCAGATTTTTTCCATTTTGAAGGAAAGACACTATTACTTATGGTGGATAGTCATTCAAAATGGCTTGAAATTGATATTATGAAGTATGGTACCAACGCAAAACTAGTTAACAAAAGATTTGCTTCCTTTTTTGCTCGTTACGGATTACCGGATGTTATTGTTACGGATGGAGGGCCTCCATTCAATTCCAGCGAATTTGTTAATTTTCTAGAGCATCAAGGAATCAAAGTCTTAAAGAGTCCACCATATAATCCGGCTAGCAACGGACAGGCGGAGCGGATGGTAAGAGTTGTGAAAGACGTATTAAAAAAATACCTTCTTGACCATGAAACAAAAAAATAGATATGGAGGATCGTGTTAATTTATTTTTAATAAACTATAGAAATAGTTGCTTAGGTTCGGAGGGAAGCCTCCCTACTGAAAGAATTTTCAACTATAAACCAAAGATGCTATTGGATTTGCTTAATCCAAATAAGGTATACAAGACATATTTAGACAAAACTCCTGCAAGGACAAGTGTTTTAAGTGACGATGTAATTAATACATCAGATGAGTTTGACAAGCTTGTGGCAGGGGATATGCTACTGTATAAAAATAAAAATAAAAATGATATACCCAAATGGTTAAATGCTAAATATATTAAAAAGGTGTCTAAAAATGTTTTACAGATTTCGGTGGGCAACCATATTACGACAGCACATAAGAATCAATTAAGGACGATGCATGCTCCCAAACAACGATCGAAGGTATATGTGACCTTGCGAGAAGCAACCCAGAAACGCAACCGAGATTCGCTTGAAGATGAGGACGATTTCATGGGTTTTCCTAGCATACCGTTGGCCACGGATGGTGCTGTACACATCAGTAAAAAGTTGATGCAAGCAAGGAGTCCGATTATCACTCGATCTAAAGCAGCCTTGCCTACATACAATAGTTCGTCTAATTCTGAAAGTTGAAATAGTTAAAGAAAAGAAAATTTGTAGAATTAAGCATTGTAATGCTATCAGAAGAAGATAATGTGTAGTTTGTAAGTTAATATCGAAATCATTTCAAATTAATGAATTACTGCAATAATGTTGCTATCTGAAAGTTTTATAGAGATTCACCAATTCAAGAATGAATTGTCTTAATGAAGGAGAATTGTTATGATTGATAAAACTTAATTCTATGTTCGAATCATTCGATTTCAGAAATGAAATTTAATTCAGTGCACTTTATACTCACCACATTTAAGCTTTTCTCATCTGTTAATAAAATTATGAGATCATTCGATCTTGAGCCGTCCTGTAAGTCGAGGTCAACCAATTCAAAGTGTATTCTTAATTACTATTTGAAAGTGTCTTCACAGTGGAAGTTTATAATTAAATAATCTATTAAGTTATTACAATTTCTTCATTGAGCTTAACAATACACTACCCGCCATAAGTATGGAATCGCGTATTGCAACACTCATACTGAATATTGCAGCACCTTGAAAAGTTTAGCATCACCTAAAATGAATATTATCTCGTGATTCTGAGGGGCTAGTTGAATATATTTTTGAGGTCATCTTTAACATTACGTCTTTCAGCCCCTGCGATTTTTTATTTCACTTGAAGATACTTTTATCACTGGATTTTGGGTGATGCTAAACTTAAAAGTGCTGCAATACTCTGTATTGCAACGATTCCATACTTTTGGAGGGTAGTGTATGTTCCCTTAAAGTTCACAATACCATTATCAAAATTTGATGAAAATTGCACTATTTTGCACGTATTTACATCAAATTTTGTAAAAACAATCAAATTTCAGTGGATTTTTTAAAGACTTCGTTGTTTTTAAATAGCATAGTAAAATCTAAATTATTAACAGATTTTTCTAAACCACTGTACATCGTGATACTATTTAAATGTGTAAGATATTGGGGCATTTGGACGAAAAAAGTTTTTAGTATTACATATGAAATCCAGATTGGTTGAAATCTATACTTTTTGGGGCAAGTGTGCCACCTATTTGGTAAACGAAAATTTTTTGAGTGAAATTTATAAAAATATACACATCTCCAAAAAAATATAATAATAAACCAAAATGATGCATCAGTAGTGGTTTCTGAAGTATAGTATAGGAATAGCTGACACTTTTGCCCTTAAAGTGATTTTTTCTCAAAATATTCAATAATAACATGTCTTTCGGCGTGTTAAGTACCGTTTTATTTATCTACATCTAGATTTTGCCATTATTTAGTATATCCGTCGTAATACAAGAGTAATGCATCGTATTGAGTGGAGACAAAAATAACCATTTTAATTGATTGAACTGACTAGTAGGGAGTCCCGCATGTGATGAACCTTGTTATAAAACAGCCCCTTTCGACGGTAAACTTAAAAATATTTTTTAAATCATCTGCTTTGTAAATAAAATAAATAAAATTTCATCGGAAATAGAATTACCGTCAACGTACCAGTACCCGCTCATGTTCCAGTAGCCCGCTCACAAGTTAAAAAAGTAAGGTAATTTGAGTAAACACACGAACAAATGTCCACAGTATGATTCCTTTTTGTCGATTTGAACCGTATAGCGGCTAAAGTTTTCAAATTTACTTTGACTTAATTTAACTTTTTTCAGTGTGAGCGGCCTACTGGAACATGAGCGGATACTGGTGCACTGATGGTACATGCTCACGGCGTGTATATGGGAAAGGTTTATCACAAAAAATAGGCATCGCTATATCTTTCACCATTCGAAAATATAGGTGTTTAGCTTTCATTTGACGTGTTCCCCAAAAAAATCCACCGAGGGATCTCGAACATTTTTTTTTTGTTTTAAATTGTTGTTCTATAGAGTACATTGTCTAAATGTAATCATTGTAAAAGACAGTTTCATTGGTCTTTAGCTCGATGAAAGCTTCAATTCCAAATAAAAGTTCATAGCACAAATATATATTGGATTCTATTTTGTGAAAAAAAAAAAAAATGTCCTATGTGGTTTTGAGGATTCAATGAGCCATAGGACACTTCTTCGATTAGATATATTGAAAGTTCGACTGTTGGACACTTATTAGTACTGTGGAACTGAGAGAGAGGAGACAGCTCACTGACAACTGGCTTGTTTTCTTGGCTTCTTTGATTTCTTCTTCTCATGTTTGGGTTGTGCACAATGGTTCGGAGAGCACAAACTGGGTAAAAACTATTTTCGCATATCATTTCTTATCAAAAAGATCACTAAAAAATCAATAGCAATTTGAGTCCAATCGACAATATTTAAATAATCAACGATTTTATATGCGAGAGCAAAGGAAAACAGCCTGCCTTTTCAATCACATACAGTTTTAGTTTGGCCTAGTTTTGACGGTTTTTCACGCTCTGCCCTTCGAATGTGCGGTTTTCCAGTGACAGTTGATGACAGGTTCCCTTGACTTTTGGGAGCTCGCAATCTAATGTCGTTTTCGTTTTTAGGAACTGGGTCGGTGATCAACACATAAACAAACAAACGTCAAACAAATTGTATTCCGGTCGAACCTGAATCGGGTTGGGGTTGAAACTGTGATTCAGAACGGGTTGCGCCAGTTCCAACCTGGGTTCAAAAACGAATTCGACATAAGCTAGCTGTCTCCTCTCTCTCAGCTGTGGAAGTATATTGATCCGAGCATTGCTGCCTTTCTTGGTAAGAATACATTGAATTTCATCTTCTTTTTCTTTTTCTGTCTGGACGAATTACACCTCTGCTGGGACATGGCCTGCTTCCCAGCTTAAAGTTCGTTGAGCACTTAGTTATTGATTGAGAGTTTACATTGTCAATCAACCGTTAGTGCATTTGTATTTTGTGTAAAGGAACTAAGCAACCATATGATCGTGTGGTCTATGAGTACGATCTTGTCAGGTTATTTTTGTGATGGAGTGTATCTGCGAATTCTCCCGACAATCGCCTTACACTGCGCGATAAAACAAAGAATCAAAATGATAATGTTAGTAAGAAAGGTTTTTTCCATAAATTACTGTCTGTATTGGATTATAATGAGGTTCAAATAAAGTATAATTGATCAACACTACAATAGCCTGCGAAAGGAAACGAGATATGCCTCAACGCCCTTTAAGGCTAAGTAGCCCGTCATTCGTTTTGGCAACAATGATGACTTTTCAGCTTGCATTTCAAAGTGATAAAACTCAGCTTTGATAGTTTATATTGACTTGAAAAAGTATCACTGTACGCGCTTACATGCATAAAGTATGCTGATACTTTTTCAGCTGTGTCAGTTCAAAACCAACTGATTTTCTTTAATTCGAAATCGTGAGATGAATTAGCAACAATCATCAACAACGCGTACAAATTTCAATGACGGCCTACGGCCTACTTCGCCTTAAGCGAAGTATGTACCACAGAGAAACAGACGTAACACTTAGGGTCTGTCTCAATTGCGTTATTAAAATTAGTCCGAACTTAAATTTGACAGTTCAGAAATTAGTTCCCCTCCAATTAATCAACGAACCGTCAAATTTGCCGTTGCCGATTCAGGAAATTTCAACCCCAAGTGCAAGCAGGTTGACACAAAATATTGTTGTACCACCACCAAAACGGACAGCGAACAACTCACTTGCGACGCGCCTCAACTCGCCGCGCTTCGATATTATGTATCCGGTAGAAATCAAGACCAACATTTATTTAAAATTATTGTTTTCACAGGCCCCGAGCGTCGCAGCTAATATGTGAATAGTGCGCTGTGTTCATAAAAATCGTAAGAATGCAGCGCCACACTAAAAAACTGATTTCAAAATGCGCCGAGTTGAGGCGCGTCGCGAGTCTCACTGGCGCGATCCGGTTTGGTGGCGGTGCGACAATATCATTGTTCAAAAGTGGCGCTGCATTCTTACGTATTTTATGAGCACAGCGCACTTATCACATGTTAGTTGCGACACTCGGACAAAGATAAAACAAAAATAAAAAATGTGTTTGTCCTTTTTTATACTTGATTCATAATATAATCAAACAAGTTATTTGAAGATGAGTTTCTCATTCTTGAATTTACTTAAACTTATTTTCTGCTTTACAAGTTTGTAGCTGCTGTTCTACTAATGGATTATAATCAGAATGTGTAATGGACAAATACGTTATGAATGTCCCGTCAGAATAAAAGAAAATCTGCACGTATTCATAATGGTTTTTTCATGATGTCATTAGTGTGAAAACAGAAGAGAGACCGCGAAATGGAGTTCTCCACGTTTTATGCTGTATTATTGCATAGCCAGTGTGAGCGCAAAATTCTTGAGTGGGCAAATATTATTAATACTCCAAAGAAAAAAAATAACAACGTTTTACAAATATTTTATTGCTGTTTGCATTTGAGATGCAAATGTTGAGTAAACGTCTTCCAAATGCGGTAACACAAAATAATCAAAGGACACCTAGCAAAGATTACATAAATCACCGCCGCCCTAGCAAGAAAAATCTATCTTTGACATCGCATTTCTTGTGAAAAATCTTACCGCGTTTGGTGTTCCCGCATTTGATATTTGCATTTCAAACGCACACAGCAATAAACCAGTTTTTTTTATTCAAAATTGAAGCAAGGTTCATGAAAATTTATCACTGCACAACATTTGTTGGAATGCCGCAAAATATTTGCTACAAATAAATTTTCAATTTGAATGACAATACTGTTGTTTTGTTTTAATTCTCTAGGGCGTCATACATGAGATTTCAAGTACTTTCTCCTATGTAAGAAATATTTTGAATTTGAATACACCCTCTCCCCTTAAATTACGTCATTTTTTTTTGAATGAATTATTAGTGTGTGTGGGCAAAACACAGATTCTCGATATAGCCCACTTTCTGGTCCAATTTAGGTCTTATAACAACTGTGTGAAATTTCACTTCGCTCGGTTAAACTATAATTTAGTATGGGATTTATAATACTAATATGGCAAAACTCACTTTTGCAAAGAAAAATCGTCAAATGATGCTTATCGACTACTATCATAAATTTGAACGCAGACTTTGAATTTTAAAATCACATATCGTGAATTTCATGATGAAGAACATTGCCCAAGGCCATGAAGCAGTCCAACTCTTTTGGAAAGAGTTATGCAAAGAAAACCGATCAGCTAGGTGATTTTAATGCTGTTTTGCTACTGAAAAGAATCGCTCAAGAAAATTCTCGCCGAACCCTTACAGAAATTTTCTACAGCGATTCCCGTTTGAACTGACATTTCTTTCAAACTGCGTATTACGATCAGAAAATAGCGTTCTCTTGTGCGGTTCCTTAAGGGAATTTTTCATGCAGCAATTCCCATGCAGCTGTTCTGCTTAAGAAAAGCAAAAATTTCTGCGGAAGAAACGGTCAAGAAATTTTCTACAGCGAGTTGCATTTAAATTGACATTTCTTTTCAACTGCGTACTGCGATCAAACTATATAATTGACCCATTTATAGATATTCCCTACACTGCCCATAACTGCATATTTGTAACATTCGACAAAAGTAGGCATTGAGTAAATGGAATACCAAGTATGCATTTTATGGCAGTATGGGAGGAAACTGAAATTTCTAAAAATTACCAGTAACTCAAAAGTGCTTATTTGAGACTGATATTTTGTACAACTCATATCGCATACTAGGTGAATTGTCAGAAAATTATTCTGATAGAAATTTTACTTTACGAGGCTCATTTGTAATCTCAATGTGACTGTTTTGCGGTTATTATTACCAATGTGACAAAAAAAACTTGGTATTTTTTTCGAATTTTCTAGAACAATCTCACAGATTTCAGTAAGTTGATCGAAAGTATTTATCATTAGATGGTATTAACTTCAATTTGTCAAAAATTTCGAATGTGACTGTTTTGCAGTTATGGGCAGTACACTCTCTTGAGCATCTCTTGCAAAATATTTCCCACGCATCGAGATCCTCTAAAAAAAATCCAAAGTGCATACTTAAATGACCCTTTACCTGAAACAGTGAATTTTGCGCAAATAGTGACTTTTTAATTACAATATAAAAAGTGACTCGCTAACAGCCCTGCAACTATTCGTTTCATCCAACCCAGATTTTTTTTAGGTGACCATCCGGATTGCACAACTTATCCACCAAAGAAGCTTTATAGCTTGGTAAAAAGCTAGAAACGGTACCTCTCCGACGTTGAATTTCTCTCGGAATCTATACTAGATACCAAACTTCGGAAGTGGTGCATTCGATTCACATCCGGATGCGCTCTAATGCGCCCTACTTCCGAAGCAGGGTATCTTGCATGTACACTGAAAAAAAAATCCGGCGAATTGCATTTTCTAACTTACAAGAGTTCCTTGGTGCAGCTTTAAGATCAGACCGACCACATCGGTAATCGAAGCGGGAACAAAAACGTAAACGGCATCCATCATAACAAACGCGAACTAGCGTAATAATTAGCGATCTGTCAAAAATAAGTCTCCTCTGAAGCAGACTTATTTTTGACAGATCGAAATCAGAGGGGAAATAATTTCCGAACTGTCAAATTTAAGTTCGGACTCGTTTTAACAACGCAATTGGGACAGACCCTAAGTAGAACTAGTCTGTCTCAATTGCGATATTAAAATTAGTCCGAACTTAAATTTGACAGTTCGTAAATTATTTTTCCTCCAATTAATCAATGAACTGTCAAATTTGATTTTTGTCTGGTCCAATTCGAAAACGTTGTCGATTCAGGAAATTTTAACCCCAGCGCAAGCAAGTTAACACAACATACCATCAAAATGTTATTTGAGGATTAATTTCTAATTCTTGCATTTACTTGTTTTTATTTTCTGCTCTAAAAGTTTATAGCTGCTGTTCCTCTACTGTTGGGTTATAGTTATTACTGATTTACATGATGCGTAATGGGCAAATATGCCATGAATGTCACGTCAGCATAAAACAAAATCTGCACGTATTCGATCCGTACTGATATTCCATAGTGCCATTAGTGAGAAACCAAAGAAGAGACCACGAATTGAGGTTTTCTACATTTTATGCTGCATTATTGCGTAGTCAGCGTGAGCGCAAAATTCTTGAGAAGGCAAATATTATCTCCTCTCCGAACACATCAACGATTCTAGTTAGTGCTTTTGTAGGTGTTTATGTCCTATTGGTATAAGATACTGCACTATTCGTTTCTCATGAAACACTTTTTGGACAGAAATTTGAATACATGATCATAACTGCACATTTCCACGAAGATTCATAAATTTTAGGATAGGGCAAGAAATGCATGGTATTGAAAGCCCAACACTTGGGACCCCCATATATCACTTTCTCTTTCTGTGTTTATCATGTAGCAAAATATCAGCATTTTAGATTTGTATCCCTAAGAATGAAGATAAACTTGAGGTTTACACAACATATTTAAAGAGATATTAATCATTTGTAATCACAAAGCGAAATTGTCACATCTCAATTTAAATTCTAAGGTTTCAAAAAATATATATTTTTATCGTTGCTCAAAAATCTGTATAAATCTGTACAATTTTGGAAGAATTCTGTTTACAGAATCGGTATAGCAGTATTTAAAAAAAATGAACTGTATGTATAGATTCTTGATCACAAAATATACGAACAATTCTGTAAAATAAAGATAAATCTGTATATGTAGCAACCCTGCTGAGGTCTAGCTGTTCTAGCGAACAACTAGCCTTGCAGTTCAGGTAGTGGTTAGACAGCAACTTAATGTTGAGTTAAGTGACTAAAATGATCAAAATAGAGACTAATAAGTGACTTCAGAACTACAAGTATTTATCCAAAAAATGCCTAGAAATAAAAGTGGATGTTAAAATTGAAGATAACAGTAAACAGTTGCTATAGTAATTTGAAATATGTCTATTCAACAGGAATAAAAGTTGAGAGTCAACAATTGTTTTTAATTAATCAGATCACCTTTTTTGGCGAATTTTTCGTTTCTGACAAATTCTTCGGCAAAAGTTTATAGGTGATTTTTTAAATAATGTAGAGTTGCAAAACGAATTACTTAGGGCATTCTTGAATATATTAATGGAGGTGTTGGAGGGTAAATATTCAATGGTGATTGTGGACGGATTTCTTTCAATGTTTGTGGATACATTTTATCTTCTAAATGGCGGAATTTATTGCAAAATAAAAAAAAAACGGAATCTATTGTAAAACTTGTAGCAAAATTCCGGTAATATTAAACTAATTCAACAATTCGATCAAACTCGTGAGAAAGAGAGAATTGTAACTTAGTCAGCGAATATCTGAAATAATCAATGCAAAAGTTTATGAAACGGAAAAGTTTATGAAAAGTTATTTTAATATTGTTTGGTTTGAGGGTTTGCCTTACATTCCTAAGTTGTTTTCAAAAGTTTGTTCAAAAGGCTGGTTGGAGATTTCTTTTGATTTACAACGGAATGTAATTCTATAAACTTCTCTAGCTATTAATTCTGAACATCAATCAAAAATTCGTCCTGGTTCTCGTTAAAGAAAATCTCGGCCAGAACGATCAGCTAAGAATGGTTTCTAAAATTTGTCCGGATTATCTCCAAAAATTCCTCAAAGAGCGCAACTAAACATTCAAACTATTCGTAAGAAATCTCTGAGGAATATTCACCTGAAACTTTCCAGGAAGAGCCAGAGATCCCTACCAGGTCCGTCCCACTCGGGCTCAGATTGGGTACCACTTCTAGTACTGCATTTGGTCCCTCGGTAGTGCAAAAGGTACCCAAGTTTGAAAGATCGCAGTACACTTTTCTCGGCATTCTAGATTATCTTATGAGCCATAAAATTTTGGGCAACTGCAAGGGACATGGAGGTCTTTAATTTGTCTTTGTCCCTACCTTTCCATTATTTCAAATTCAACAAAGTTGATGTTTTTAAAACTGTGAAACATTATTGTTTGCAGTTCTAGTTTGTGGAACTAGACAAATAGTGACTTTTTGGTTACCAGGTTGAAAATAGCGAAGAAGTCACTAAAAAGTGATTCGCTACCAGCACTGCAACTGTAATTTTGGACAACACATTTCTGTGTGACTATCCGGATTGAATGAACCTACCCCACCATACACGGGAGCTTTATAGTTCCTTGGAACCGATCTGTGATGTACTGCAGTGACAGCAATCGGTAGACCACTGGATACCAGAGCGTTCCATTGGCATACATACACTGTTTAGCCAGCCTACCGGGGGAAAAACGTAAATGGCCCAATGCTAAAAACACTGTAGCTGGCCGATGGACCAACAGGTGGCGGTAGTGTGTAAACGTCAAACATGAACAAAAACGACGCGAGCGCTGCGGGTGGTCGATTGACCACATACCATGAGGCTCTACACAAAAATCATCCTCTCTCTTTCACTCTTCTGTAAAATTTGTAAACAACAAGGCCAGTAAACGTCAAAATCCTTTGCAAAATCAAAACAATGCAGAGCCCCATATATTCGAACCGATCGTTAAAAAGTTGGTCGATGGACATCGATGAGAGTGTGACGTCTGTTTGTCTGTGTATGTACTTCAACACAAAAATAATCGCCTATCTCGATGCGTGGGAAATTTCTTGCAAGAAATGCTCAAGAAAAGCATTTTTCTTTGATCGCAGTACGCAGTTAAAAAGAAATGTCAATGGGGCTCTGCACAAAATTAATTCTCTCTCCTTCACTCTATCATGAAATTAGTAAACAACAAGGCCAGTAAACGTCAATATTCCATAAAAAATCAAAACAATGCAGAGACCTATTCAAATGGAGCTCACTGTACGAAATTTCTTGACCATTTCTTGGGCAGAAATTTTTACTTTTCTTTAGCGAAACAGCATACTTAGCTTTACCCCAAGCTTTGACAAAAAGCTTCAAAAATCCTGATTATTGAGGCACCCCGGTGCAAGTGACAATCCGAGGACATTTTCTAGTAGTATTGAAATCATTTTGATGTTTTTAATATAGAATTCCAAAATTTAACAAAAATATCTTCTTCTTCTTTCTGGCGTTACGTCCCCACTGGGACAGAGCCTGCTTCTCAGCTTAGTGTTCTAATGAGCACTTCCACAGTTATTAACTGAGAGCTTACTATGCCAATGACCATTTTTGCATGCGTATATCGTGTGGCAGGTACGAAGATACTTGATGCCCTGGGAAGTCGAGAAAATTTCCAACCCGAAAAGATCCTCGACCGGTGGGATTCGAACCTCACGACCCTCAGCTTGGTCTTGCTGAATAGCTGCGCGTTTACCGCTACGGCTATCTAGGCCCCTAACAAAGATATAGTGGAAGCTATTCTCTGTTTAATCAAACTTTAAAAATAATTCTACCGTGAAAGTGGTTTTCTGAAAAACATGACAGCAATTGAGCTCTCGCCGAGCGGTGTCACGAACACCTGCGCAAATTTGCTGGTGGAAAATACTGCCGTTTAATTTTGCTGGGAACAGCTGATCTTTATTTATATTTTCCACCAGCACTCTTTAAGTAGTGTTGGTGACATGTAATGTGTATGAACACGAGCGCAGAAACCACTATAACACAATCTTTACAATTACTGCACTGCCGTGAATCGCAAGTCAGTCCCATCTGCATTTTTGTCAAATTTGAGTTGAGTTCAGTTTTCAACATATCTTCTAATGCTCTTTCAGTTGACTCAATGAGATAATAAGATTTGTTCGGAAAAAGTAGGAAAAAACAGCAAGTCAAATTGTCTCATAATGAAAAATAACCGCATATCAGTCCCACTAGAGATTTCTGCACCGTGTAACACAAAAATGAACCGTGTTTGGATCATATTTATATTTTTCTCAGAAAGATGTCGTAGTGAAAAGCAAATTGTGAAAGTTTCATTAAGATTAGGACATGTTCCAATTCTCTGGAATTTTTTGAATATTCATATGGAAAACGAGTTTGGAAACTTTACAGCCCATTTTCTCAATGCCTACTTTTTACAGATGGGTTTGACTGATTCACGGAAGTGCAGTAATTAAAACACGTAAGCAACTAAAGATACGGTTAATTATGTGATTAACAAGTTCAATTTCATGTGTCCCACTTGCCCCACAGAGTAGAGTTACTGCAACTTATTATAGATTTTTAAGATTTTCTTTTAAGGGTTTCAATATTTCGAAACCCTGTTCCAATTCCAGTTTAGTGAAGATTGTTGTGGATGACGGTGGTGAAAACGGCTGTTGAATTTTCAGCCGAAGTTGAGAATCGGCTGATGGCCGAAAGCAGTCGGAAAGTGGCCGGATACTACCCCATGTTCTAATTCGAACCACCTTATATTTTATCTTTTTTTGCTATGGTAGTTAAAATAAAACACCGATTTGTTTGATATCAAACTTCTTCTATAAGCGCAAGCAAAACAAATTACTTCAATGCGTGAAAAATTCCAATTTAGTTCGATTCAGAACCAGCTCAAGTAAAATGTGAATTTCATTGAAAAACATGGGTGAAATCTGAAAATAATTCAAAATTTAGTACAGTGAGCTTTCTCTAATTCGATTTTAAATTGAAAATTGTGTATTGGACATATCGAGATAAAGAAAATATTTTTTTTTAATTATGGAGCTTTTTGTTATTTTGACAAAAAACATTATAAAAAGCCATTTTTGCTTAAGGTGAAGATGAATCGAAGCCAAAGTTCAAATTTTCAAGAGCACGGATCTGGAGAACCAAACATCCGTTTGAGCTGAAAACTTAATCGATTGGTCACTAGCTGGTGGTGACCAATCGATTAGGTTTTCAGCTCAAACGGGTGTTTGGTTCTCCAGATCCGTGCTCTTGAAAATTTGAACTTTGGCTTCGATTTATCTTCACCTTAAATGCTAGTTAAATTTCAACAAATATAGAATCATATCAGTGACGGACTTGATGTCTTGGTTGGAAAACACGCCTCTCACGCCGAGGACCTGGGATTGAATCCCATCCCCAAGGGTAGTCACGTATGATGTAAAAAGTTATTGTGACGACTTCCTTCGGAAGATAAGTAAAGCCGTTGGTACCGAGATGAACTAGCTCATGACTTAAAATCTCGTTAATAAAGACAGAGAAAGAGTGAGAATCATGGCATGAAAATATCGAGTTGAAAAGGTTAACTTGTTCGGGAAACTGAAGGAGACAGCATCGAATCTTGGGACATCGAGTTGGAGAAGTATCGACATACTTACATTTTAGGGTCAAAGTACGCTATATTAAAGTGATTATTTTCATGTTAAAAAAAAAACATTATATCGGGTAAGGCAAAGTTGATCGTATTGTGCTTAGCACTCGTAAACGTTTTTTTGTTTTATGTTTCGTATTGCCGTACAAATTTGGAACGCAGTATCCAAAAAAGGCAGTGGTATTAATAGAGATTCTTTTCAAGTAGCTGATTTATTGATTTCTTTTTTTGTGGACTACCGTATTTCATAGATTTTTCGAAGACTTTTACTTTTCGCAACAGGAACAAAGGCACCAGCCATCAATATAAAAACTTCTGTGATTTTCTGGCAAGTCGAGAAGACTTTCACGGATTGGAGCTTTTGAAATAGACTTCGTTCGTTGAAAAAGCAAGAGGTCCATATTGAACCACATCAAAAGGTCCGGATTGGACCAATACACATTTTGAAATGTTCAAACTAGTTGAGCACAGTGCGTAGACATTTCAAAACCATATGGTCAAATGAAAGCTTAGGCTTGGGGGATTCGATTATGAAATAACACAGAAAGATTGGAGAATTATTGTCAATTCCAGAGGCTTGGAAATAATGCTAATCGATAGCACCGAATTGGACCACCTTCCCCTATTGTTGTGAAGGTAAAAAAGCGCTGAATTGATAAGTAATCAGTCGAATTTCGTTCGTCGCACTGCGATTTAATTGGACTATAGCCCAATAAAAAAAAATAACTTTGCCAATGTTGGTTGCTCTGAATTTCCTTTGTTATAGATTATTTGACAAACCCAAACTCAGCCCGGTTAGTGAAAGTTATTCACTAGGTGGACTACAGCTATAGTGCAATGAATAAATAGTTGATTGTAAGAGTTTTAACGTAGCATAATATCAAGAACGTGTGTGGTGATTATTTCAAATGCTCTTCAAAAAATTGATTTTTCAATTTTCTTTACGAGGCGTATTCTAAAAGATTTGTTGATTTTTTTTGCAAAATTATGTGAAATTCAAGAAAAAAAAACTTCAAAAAAAGATCTTTCCGTTGAAATTGTATCCAAGATCACTTAAATCACCTAAAATGACTAAAATTACAAGAGAAATAGTGGAAAATACAAAAGAATACTTTTTGAAAATGCTTGCATGAGTCAACTCTTGAAATTGCAACACAAATTGGTTCAAAAATTCATCAGGAAATAGCTTCAGGAATCTCTTCAGGAATTCCAAAAAAAAACATATAATTTTTTATGCATTTTTTTTTTAAATATGACATTTTGCAATATAATTTATCTACAGATTTTTTGTAGAATTTCTAAAGGAATACCTTAAATAAATCATGGAAATTTCTAAGAACATTTCTATAGAATTCTGAGTTATCACTTCCCGAGCAGAAGAAAATATCTACTGAATACCAAACTGAGGTATTCCATACCAGATAATTTCCAATACTTACAACCTGAATGAGGTATGAATGAGCCCTGCATATTTATTTATTTGACGTCAAGCATTTGTACACCATTCTAGATTACATTGTGTTCTTAATATCTGTGTTGATTTTTGTTCAGTATATTCGATTCATAATACATTCCTTAGTTACTATTGTTTTGTTTATCAAAAAAGTATTTTTTCAGTTTTGTTCGAGACATGTTAACATCAATAATTTCACAGTGCTGATTATATATAGTCATCATCTGATTCAACGGACTAAATTAAGCGTAGTTCGTGCGATGATGACCTACTGTGAACAAGTACCAATTGCGCAAGTGACGAGTTGGAGTATAAAAATTCAGTTTTGAAACTATATCAGCAGAATCAATGCGCTGTGAAACAATATCGTTAACAAAAGAAACCATATCATAGTCACGACGCATTTTAAGTGATTTCATATTGATAAGCATGCATCGTGATTCATATGATGGTAGAGGAAGTACTGACCAGCCTAAATTACGAAGTGCGTATAATAAAAACTACTTTTGTATCGATTCTATACGTTCTTCATGTGTTTTTGTGTAAGGTAACCAAACAATACTACAATATTCTAATATTGATCTTACATATAATGTTGATTAAGTATTTTTAATGTGTAAGGATTGCGAAAATGTTGGCCAAATCGTTTTATGAAATTGAGCATATTTCCTGCTCTATGAATTATTTCATTACAGTAATGACCCGATTTTGTCAGCCCCCGATTTTGTCTAACCCCGATTTTAGCACCCTTTTTGACCCGATTTTGTCTACCCCCAATTTTAGCATCCTTTGTTCCCAATTTTGTCAGCCTAGAATTTATATTTATTTTAATTAGACTAAATACGTCTATACTGGCAATATTGGGTGCATAAAGTCAATTATGACCTTGGCCACGTCTATACAATTATCTAAAGATCGAATTTTTCAAATTTGAAATTTTTAATAATCATCCGAGAAACTTATCAATATTACCTTGGATTACGGTACATAGAAAATGGAAGTGAAAAAACAATGTTTATATTAACAAAATCATAAAACTAAGACCTTAAGTTAAAATAAAACTTGAAACCAGTCGTAAAATTTTATCCTGATATTAGCTCTTTCCCGATTTTGTCATCCCTAAATGCAGCATGGGGCTGACAAAATCGGGACATTACTGTATTATAATTTTGATAAATTGTATCAAAAATTATAACTAGGTTTGATAAGTTTATGATAGATTTAAAACACATTTTGTTATATTAATGATACAATTCATATACATTTTTGTTATAATTTTAGTTTTTTTTTACCAACATTCTGCATCAAAATTGTAACAATCTATGTTCGATAAAATCTTTTTATCATAATAACATAATGCGATATAATTTTGTTATGTATCCATAGTCGGCTGTCGGGTTGTGCTTTTCACCCTTGACTACGTAAATAGGGGTGAAAATATTTTCTGGCCTTTCACATATATTTTTTTAAAGCCTTGCATAGGATCAAAATGTGTTCTCATAATTGTCAACATTTCCTTATCCACTGTTTTTGAAACTTAGATTTAGAACTAACAGATGATATAATATGAAATCATGATTATATAATCAAATTACATTATATTTGAAAAGTACAACACCGTGTTTACTGAATAAAATACACGTAAAACTTTTGCTAACTATGACTCGATTGATGATATTAGAAAAATCATCATAGACTTTTTGATATTAGAAAGTTTGTGAATATGATAGTCATTCCATGACTTTTTTATGCATATGCGAAACTTTAAAATTTGACCACTTTTCAGCAAACTTATGACAAGACAAACAGACGTAACAGAACGATTATCAATTTAAATACAGTCATGCGAATATTAGTGCCCAACGTTGAAGATGCTGTTGGAAATCCTAGTGACTTGGATGTTTCCACTTCCGGTGAATTGGGACACAATTGTCCTTGCTCCGAGTGATCTCATAATCGCTTGTGACTTTTCTTATAGATAATTTTCCATACTGCTCCCTTCGCGGGGAGATCGGACGTCTGGCTATTTGTAAACAAGTACAGTCAAATTCCGTTCGTTGCACTATCTTTAATTGGCTTCGTTTTAATTGGGCTCCCGTTAGGTGAGCTATAGCCCACTTGAAACAAAGATAAACGTCACTTTTTGACATAAAGCTCGATTTTTCAATGTTGGTAGCCCTGAATTTCTATTGTATTCAATATTTTGACATATAAAAACTTTCACTGTCTTTCACTAGGTGGGCTACTGTATATCAGATAGTCATGCTGCTATAAAACTTCTTGCTTTGGCCATGGCTTGTTATCGCATGTCGAACTCAAACTAAGGAACTCAATTTATCAAACTCTGTATTATACCTGGTCTGGTTTTTGGTAATTCTTCCAAAGCTTCAATTTATCTGAAAAGGAATACATGAGTTTATACGTACTTGTCGCTATCTGGTCTTCGATATAGTTGAATAGCTAGTTCAAGCAAGGTTTCATGATCATCATTACGTTTTAACGTTTCAATAAGGATTGCTACGCATTTGGCCAAATGTGTAGAAAAACTTCCTGGTCGATCGATATCCGAAGAAGGAATTCTCCATATGCCCTACAAACATGAGAAGAAGAGAGGTGAGGAAAATTTAAACAATTTATATAAATAAACTTCGTTGGCAAGCTTCATCAGACATTACTTGTAAGGAAATTCCCCAGTAAACCATTCCCCCGAGAACCGTTCCCAGAATGAACCATTCCCTAGAAAACTATATGCCTACATCAAAGTTTTAAAATAATCTAGGTAAAATATTTATTTGAAACTTCATACAAATTTCAAAAGTTGTTGTAATGATAATGAGAAGGTTTATTATGAACACTTCACGCATATTTCAAATTTCATTTGCAAATGAACTTTCACAGTAGTTTCACTTTTATTGGCACATAATCTAGAAGGAAACACGATATTCATTATAAATGCTATTTCATTGTCTATCTAGTGTGGTGCTTCCTGCAAAGGGCAAATCGTCCACTGGAAGTATTGACGTGCGGGTGTCTTTTTTTCAATATGTGTTTAAAAAAATATATAACTCACCACTATTCTGAATTTGTTTATCGGCATATCGGTCTATTTTGCTCAAAGTAAGAGGGAGCATGGAGAAGAAAGCAATGAATTTCACACAGGCTGTCTTGGTAGTGTCATTCTCAAAACACACCCAAGCCGTTCCCATAGGGGACGTTAGCCACAAGGAAGTGACGTTTCAAGTAATACTGTTTCATATGGTATGCCCTCTTCAACATCTCATCCAATTTCTCTCGCCGTTCCCTTACGGTACCTATCCATCTAGTATTCATTGCTTTCTTCTCCATGCTCCCTCTTACTTTGAGCAAAATAGACCGATATGCCGATAAACAAATTCAAAATAAAATTATCACGGTCGATACCTTTGTATGTAAAAAATAACAAACGGCTTACCACTATTCTTCGCAAAATAGAGCTACACCCTCCTTTCGGTATACATGTGAAGCGTTAATTTTTATACAGATAGTGATGTCCCCTACTTTTCATTTTTTTTTTTTAAAGTGCATCACAGTTTACCGCTTGGGGCTATTGCGCTTCTTGAGATATATTTTAGTTTCTCTCTTTTTTTGTGACTATCAAACAGTTATGCACCAGGGTGAATTTCTTATCATGGACAGTGCGCTTATTTTCCCTGTTAAGAGCAAATCTGCCCTTAACGGTAGCATTCAATCCACACAACACTGCGCGCAACTACCTGGCGCACAATTAATAATACCACAGAAAAATTAAGAAAACTTTTCGCAACTTTTGTATCACAGTCAATTGATAATTAAACGGACCAAAATTTATACCCGTACCTTGCAGCATGCATAAACAATTCACAACGGTCAGCTGGTAGACCAGTTTTGACATTTGTCCTCGTTTTCGTTGGCCACACACAATGGATCTGGGCTGCGCGTAACACTGGCGCGTAACTGGCCGGCGCATAACTAACTCGACGAAAATAAAATTTTACAAAATATTCGCAATACCCAGAAAGGTATAAAGACGTTTGTATCATGTTATTTATATTATGTAAATCCGGCAAAATAAATAGGTAATTACTATTCTGTATATTAAAATAATGCGCCCTTCCTTACACCAAATCTAAAATAAATGAATTTGTTTGATAATAAATCTACCAGCTGTTTAGTGGAATACCTATAAGTAGATGAAAAAACCTCTTATGTAGTGTAGTACTAAAGTACTAAATTCAATTTGTTTCATCTACTTGTATTTGTTTATTTTTTGACTTGTTTTATTTTTTGCACAAAATAGTTGCTATACCACTACCGGTGGGGTGTTATACCATAACGATTCGGGACTTCTTTTCTTACTCTGAAAGAACGTGTACTCTCGAGTGTGGTTGACTGTAGAATGTATTTTCCGTTTTGTTCTTATAACTAGCTTCCTTCGCATGGTGGTGCCTACGTGATCCTTTTCGCTGCCGTCAGCATAAATAACAATCGCTTGTTTATCGTCCAACCATAGACAAACAGACGTCACTGAAACCAACTTTATCGATTGTATTCGAGAAACTATTTTGTTTGAGAAGGACGTCTGTCCAGTGAAGGAAGATACCGATAAGTTTATATGCGCAAATTGCGCGGGCAATCATAAGGAGTTCTGTTTGATCTTTCGACCTTGACGCTTGCTTTTGCCGGGGCGAGCGACGAGGGCAGGATCAAACATGTCGCGCGTCGGTCTCGTAAGTGAAAAAGTGGCGTGATCGGTGAGTTCGGTTGGAGTAAGTGAAAAAGTGCCGCGATCTGTTAGTTCTGTTTGATCTTTCGATCTTGACGCTTGTTTTTGCCGGGGCGAGCGACGAGGGCAGGATCAAACATGTCGCGCGTCGGTCTCGTAAGTGAAAAAGTGGCGTGATCGGTGAGTTCGGTTGGAGAAAGTGAAAAAAGTGCCGCGATCGGTTAGTTCTGTTTGATCTTTCGACCTTGACACTTGCTTTTGCCGGAGCGAGCGACGAGGGCAGGATCAAACATGTCGCGCGTCGGTCTCGTAAGTGAAAAAGTGGCGTGATCGGTGAGTTCGGTTGGAGTAAGTGAAAAAGTGCCGCGATCTGTTAGTTCTGTTTGATCTTTCGACCTTGACGCTTGCTTTTGCCGGGGCGAGCGACGAGGGCAGGATCAAACATGTCGCGCGTCGGTCTCGTAAGTGAAAAAGTGCAGCGATCGGTTAGTTCTGTTTGACGCTTCGACCTTGACGCTGAGTTTTTTTTCCTTTTCGGGTCGCGCGCCTATTTTTTTTCCTGAGTGCTTTTTTGTAGCCGAGCAAACTAGCGAAGCTGAAAGTGGATTGTGGCTGCTCAGTCAAGGATAACGGATCAATTGGTGAGCTCGTTTCATGCTACTATTTCTAATCTATAAAATATATATGACTGCGCATTCAATCGTTACAATGGTGGGATGTAAATATGATTTTTCAACAAACAATGGATGGTTCGTCACTGTGAGTGTCGACACAAACTCTGATTCATGATTTATTTATGTTTGACATTTTTTTTTCAGAACACCTCTTATATACCTTTATTTTTGTAATTAAAAAAACTTTGAATGGTTCGACACTACAAGTGTAGACTTGCGAAAGGTTCACTTTATTTAACAAACTTTGGATGGTTCGCCACTGTAAGTGTCGGCATAAGAATAAGAGTGTTCCATGATGTCCCAACCAATCGAGTTTTTTTGTTTCTTTTCAAATGAGTAAAATATAATAACACATGCTTTCGTCCTAACAGCTGTAGGAATGTTACATTTAGGTATTTGTTCAACAAACTTTGAATGGTTCGTCACCTCAAGTGTCGGCATAATTTTCCTCTACATAGAAATTGTTCTATCAAATGAAAATATTATATTTACGTATAAGCATGTTTATATCTCACAAATCATCATTTATCATGGTCTAATCGCTTATCAAAGTGAATCCTGTGACCCAACGATCCTCCCCATTAACAAACATCCCTCCCAGTGACCTTTGTGGAGATGCAGAGGCAAACACGGTCTCCAAATAGCAAAGGTTACACTCTAACATTCCTTCCCCCAATCCCACCTGACTGCAAGGACGTGGCCGGCGCCGTTATTGACCCTGTATAAATGGAGGCACTGAATTATGCACACTGAAGAAGATTATGACCAATCCCAGCCGAACTTCTAGTTGATTCTTTGTGCATTTTCACTGACTTCGGTCAATCACGGAATTGCAACCATTGCTATGTGTAGTCGGTCTAAGCTGGGAGCTGGGCTGAGCAACCACAGACAAACAGACGTCACACTCTCATCGATGTCCATCGACCAACTTTTTAACGATCGAATCGAATGGTCAAGTGGTCAATCGACCACCCGCAGCGCTCGCGTCGTTTTTGTTCGTGTTTGACGTTTACACACTACCGCCACCTGTTGGTCCATCGGCCAGCTACAGTGTTTTTAGCATTGGGCCTACATGTTTTCGCGACTATGATTTTAATCGCAATTTGTTCTAAGTGTTACGTCTGTTTCTCTGTGGTCCAACTGACGACGGGTGGCGTGATCGCGATTTATGCTGATCTTATAAATTTGCTTTGTTTGTAGACTGTCCTAAAGACAGGGCCGCATCCACCACATAGTGATGCACCCTTCTTACAGTCTTATCATGTCATTCGTATCCGATCTAATTAATTGTGTTCAGTCCACAGCGCAGCGAACTGGAGAAGAAGCGCATGCAACGGTAGCCCCGTCCAACAGGGAAACGATCGTCATCGTACGCATTCGTTGCGTAATACACAAATATAAATATGGTCTACGTGCTAGGGCGAGCATCAGTTTTGTGACGCAACTCGGAAAAAGCAGACAGCAGCGAGAAGAACAACAACAGTGAAGAGACGAGATGCCGAGCCGGAGAGCCGAGATACCGGCCGAAGAAAGTGTGTAGAAGAATATAGTAGTAAAGTGAATAAAATGAACTAGAAGAAGAAAGCTTGTGTGTGGCGTTTTGTCTCGCAATGGCAGTTCGCATTCACCGATTCCAATGGGGAATCGGTGCTGATCGTCGGACACGCTGCATAAAGGCAGCTTGGAAGCAAGCAGTATACAGTCCACTGCAACACGTCGCAACATGTTTTGGTCCGATCGAACCGGATAGCTCGGTTTTTGTGCATCGCTTGCTGGAACGTAATGCGGCTGGTTGGACCGTGGAGTGGCTGGCTCGGCGACAAAACACACACGCCACGAAGTGAACATTGAAAAGCAAAACGTAAATGGAAAACTGTGCGAACATTGGACATTTGAAATAAGTGAAGTGATTAACTGCTAAGGAACATTGGACTAAAGTGCTTTGGACTAAAAAGTGATTAGTGAAGAAACATGCCGCCGAAGCGTACACCTGTGAAGAATGTGGAAGGTGGTGGTGGCACGGCCGCCGCCGGTGGCGAAGATGAAGTGGAAGAATTCGACGCGCTGGTCCACATGCGTGGATTGGCAAAAGGAAAGCTCACGCGTGTGAAAAACATCATGGAGCAAATCGTGCAAGAGGAAATTACGCTGCCACAAATCAAGGTGCACCAGAAGAAAATCGAAGCTGCCTACAAGGAGTTTTCGGACTACCATGAACGCATCATGGCGGTCTGCCCACCAAGTAAGCGAAGGGATCAAGACTGTAAGAACCTTGAATTTGAAACATTGTACGACGATATTTCCCTCGCTCTCGAAACATGGATCGAGATGCTCAACCAAACGCAACGAAATCAGCAATCGCTTGTGGCTCAACCATGCATGGTCATAATTGCGCGACCTTCCTCGTGCCATTCCGAATTTCGATGGCAAATACGAGCAGTGGGAAAAATTCAAAGTTATGTTTAGGGACGTGGTGGACAGATCTAATGAGCCACCCTGAATCAAGCTCTACCATTTGGAAAAGGCACTCATTGGGGACGCTGCTGGCATAATTGATGCAAATACCATCTCCGATGGCAATTATGACCATGCATGGGAAATTTTAGCAGAAAGGTTTGAAGACCAGAGACGAATGGTTGATCATCACATCTCTGGATTACTAAACATGAAGAAAATAGCGCAAGAAAGCCACTCGGAGTTACGAGAGTTGGTTGATTCATGTGTTGGCCATGTCGAATATTTGAAATATTTGGGTCAAGAATTTACTGGGGTTTCAGATCAAATCGTCACACATACCCTCGCAAATGCGCTTGATGACGAAACGAAAAAGTTATGGGAATCCTCTATCACTCATGGGGAATTACCGGAATATGACAAATGAATATGAAGCAGTCAAATTTCTGAAAGGTCGCATTTCCGTACTCGAACGTTGTCAAAAGTCCACTAATGATAGCAAAGTCAAGCAATCCGCGCGTGGTCAAGCAATCCGCGCGTCGAACAAGACGTGTTCAAAGTGTAAGAGGAAGCACCATACGTTACTCCATGCAGAAGATGGTTCAGTGCAAAGACAAGTGACTCAGCCTGAAAACGTAAGTGTAGCTGGTAGCCGCCCTCCTACTACCATAGCTTCGAATGTGGTCGACAAACCAATGACGCAGGTGCTGTTGTTGACTGCAATGGTTAACATTTTGGATAAAATGGAAACCCGCAAGCATGCCGTGCTCTTTTGGACAGCGGATCGCAGGTCAACTTTATTTCGGAGGCGATGTTGGAGAAACTAAAGGTGGATCGGGAAGAAATCAATATTCCTATCACCGGAGTCAACAGCGTCAGATCAAGTGTTCGTCAGCGGGCAAAAGTTGGAGTTCTTTCGAAGAATAATGGCTTCAGGCTTAACTTGGATTGCTTGGTGTCGCCGAAGGTGACGGGAAATTTGCCCACCTTTGAGGTTGATGTCGCTTCGTGGAATATCCCAACCGGGATTCAGCTAGCAGATCCAGTGTTCTTTCGCCCAGGGCAAGTTGATTTGCTGATTGGAATGGAATGGTATGTCGACGTTATCAAGCCTGGTCGTCTGAAACTATCTGAAGACCTTCCCACACTTCAGGATTCGCAGTTTGGCTGGTTGGTCGGTGGAAAGTGTGCTAGTGCGTTTAGTGGAATCAGTGTAACTTCTCATGCAGCAACACCGTCAAGTGATTCGCTGAATGAACTGATGCAGAAGTTTTGGGAAGTTGAAAGCGTGGCCAGCAAACATTATGAGAAGTCCGATGCTGAAAATTGTGAACAGCATTTCCAGTCTACGTTTCGTCGGAGTGAGGATGGTCGTTACATCGTACAGTTTCCATTAAGGGAATCTGTTGCTCAGCTTGGAGATTCGAAACCAATGGCCCTTAGAAGATTCTATGCTCTGGAAGCGAAGCTGCAGAAGAACCTCGACATCAAGAAACAATATGATGAGTTCGTGGACGAATACGAGCAGCTTGGACATAGCAAAGAGGTTCAAGAAGCGAATGATCCTCCTGGTTTGCAGAAATGGTATTTACCACATCACGCGGTACTCAAGCCGTCGAATTCGACTACCAAGTGCCGCGTAGTGTTCGACGCGTCAGCGAAGGTTGGCGGAATGGCCTTGAACGATGCGATGATGATTGGCCCTACAATTCAACCTGATTTGCTGACGATCATTTTGAAGTTTCGCATGTTTCGATATGTGCTAAGCGCCGACATTGCTAAAATGTATCGGCAAGTGCTGAAAGACAAATGCCATACTCCGCTACAGCGCATATTCTACAGAAAACATCCGAAAGAGTCGTTACGAGTTTTGGAACTTCAGACGGTAACATACGGGACAGCGTCAGCCCCGTTTCTGGCTATTCGCGCGCTCTATCTACTGGCCATTGATGAGGAAGATCGATATCCACGGGCAGCGGAATTGGTGAAGAAAAAGTTCTATGTGGACAACGTGCTATTTGGTGGTAACAACATGGAAGAAGTGAGAAGCCTCCAACGAGAATTGATCGAGCCTCTGAGTTGCGGGGGTTTCCACCTACACAAATGGGCAGCAAACAACGAGCAACTCTAGGACTCCATTCCATTGGAAGATCGAGATAAATTGGTGAAGATTGAAGATTCTAGTGCAAACGAGGTAATCAAGACCCTTGGATTGATGTGGGATCCAAATGGAGATGATTTTCTGTTCCGAGCACAATATGACTGCGACAACCCTACTCCAACGAAGCGACAAGTTCTGTCTGTGATTGCAAGACTATTTGATCCACTAGGCTTGCTATCGCCTGTCATCGTCCTTGCCAAGGTCTTGATGCAGAGCCTATCGAAGCATAAGATGGACTGGGACGATAAACTGGATGGAGACCTACTCAAGGATTGGAAATACTTCTTGAAGGCACTGCCACTTGCCGAAGACTTCAGAGTTCCTCGACATGTAATATCGAATGATGCTGCAAGCATTGACATCCACGGATTTGCTGATGCATCGAACACGGCTTACGGAGCATGTGTCTACCTACGATCGGTTAATCACGATGGCACTGCGAGTTTGAAACTGGTTACGAGCAAATCAAAGGTGTGTTCCATTACGCCCATGTCTATTCCGCGGAAGGAGCTGATGGCAGCCCTACTTCTGCATCGCTTAGTAAAGAAGGTGATCAACGCAATGGAGTTAGAACATGTCCCAGTTACTCTCTGGTCTGACAGCCAGGTGGTTATTGCGTGGTTAAATAAGCCGTTGGATTCTTTGCAAATATTCGTAAGAAATCGAGTTGCTGAAATCAAAGGTGACAACGATCAACGTGTTTGGAAGTACGTCCAATCTGCAAATAATCCCGCAGACATTGTGTCTCGTGGTATGCCAGCTACAGCTCTTTCAACAAACAATCTGTGGTGGAACGGTCTTACTTTTGTGTCTCTTACTACAGTGCAGCATATGAAGAAGTCGTTCCTGACGCGTTGGAAGATGAAGAAATCCCTGAATTGAAGCCACTGAAATCTGTCAACGTAGCAACTATAATTGAAGAGCTTCCGATCTTGACCACATTTGAATCATTTCGGAAGACGCAGAGGATCATAGCCTACGTTTTGAAGTTCATCAATAACTGCCAGAAGAGTAGTGAACGAAGCACTGCAATGAAGCCAACGGTTCCTGAGTTAAGAGAAGCTACAAAACGTATCATCCAAGCCATCCAAAGAACCGAACTTCAAGATGAAATCGATCGCCTTGAAGCAGGCGAAACATGTAGGCGAATCGGCAATCTGAACCCCTTCTTGGAGGACGGATTATTTCTAGTTGGAGGTAGAATTCGTCACAGCATAATTCCATATGAAGCGAAGCACCAATGGATCATCCCGAACAAGCACCCTGTAACAAGAAGGTTAATTGCTGCTGTACACAGGGAGAACTTACACGCAGGACCGAGTGGCGTGATGGCGAAGAACGCTACTGGATTTTGAACGCCAGATCAACGATACGAAGTGTAACCAGAAACTGTATCACTTGCTTCAAGTCGAACCCGAAGCTTGCAAAAAAATTTTATGGGAGATTTGCCCTCGTATCGCATCACCGCTGCACCTACGTTCTTGAGAGTTGGAGTAGATTTTGCTGGACCTATCTACATAAAGCAAACCGCTAGAAAAGCAGCTCCAGTGAAAGGCTACATTTGTGTATTTGTCTGTATGGTATCGAAGGCAATGCACTTGGAGGTGGTGGAAAACCTATCCACTGAGGCATTTTTAGCTGCACTACAACGATTCGTTTCGAGAAGAGGAGTTCCAGAGGAAGTTTACAGCGACAATGGAACGAATTTCATGAGCGCGAGATCCGAACTCCACGAGTTATAAATGCTCTTCAAGTCTGACCTAACCAACGGAAAGCTATCACAATTCTGCCAAGTCAAGGAGCTTAAGTGGACCACGATTCCCCCTAATTTTGGAGGGTTATGGGAGGCGGGTGTTAAGAGTGTTAAATCCGTGCTCAAGAAAGTCTATCAATCCGCCTCTCTGACAATTATGGAATTTGCGACCTTACTTTGTCAAATTGAGGCCATTCTCAATGACCCCTTTTTGCGCATTCCTCTGACCCCAATGACCCAAATGTTCTGACCCCAGGCCATTTCATTATCAATAGACCTTTGACTGCTATCCCTGAGCCTTGCCTTGATGAAATTCCCCTAAACCGACTATCAAAATGGCAGCACATTCAACTTCTTCGACAGCATTTTTGGAAACGCTGGTCGAAAGAGTATTTGGTAGAGCTTCAATGTCGTACAAAATGGACGAAGAAGCACGTCAATGTAGTCCCTAACACCGTCGTGCTATTGAAAGAAGACAACGTGCCACCCCAACAGTGGAAATTGGGTAAAATCGTCAAAATTACCCCATCGGGATCTTACTCGAGTCGTTGATGTCCGTGTCGGTAGCAGTATTTTCAAGCGACCAATCCACAAATTGGCACCCCTACCTACACTAGAGGTAGATCCAGCACATTCATCAGAAGCGAATCCCAAGGAATCAACAGTGTCACTCCTTTCCCGGGTGGCAGCATGTTCAGTCCACAGCGCAGCGAACTGAAGAAAAAGCGCATGCAACGGTAGCCCCACCCAACAGGGAAACGATCGTCATCGTACGCATTCGTTGCGTAATACACAAATATAAATATGATCTACGTGCTAGGGCGAGCATCAGTTTTGTGACGCAACTCGGAGAGAGCAGACAGCAGCGACAAGAACAACAACAGTGAAGAGAGGAGATGCCGAGCCGGAGAGCCGAGACACCGGCCGAAGAAAGTGTGTAGAAGAATATAGTAGTAAAGTGAATAAAATGAACTAGAAGAAGAAAGCTTGTGTGTGTGGCGTTTTGTCTCGAGCCGAAATTTCCGTAGTCCGCCAGTCGCCTGCGTCTCCACCACAGTCCTTGTCAGGGCTAAGTTGTTCAGGAAAATATTCCCTTCGATGGTTTGGAGCTCGTCGCTGGTCCGTCGGTCGCTGCATGGAGGCAGTTCGCATTCACCGATTCCAATGGGGAATCGGTGCTGATCGTCGGACAAGCTGCATGAAGGCAGCTTGGAAGCAAGCAGTATACAGTCCACCGCAACACGTCGCAACAAATTGTATTATGTAAATTCGGCAAAATAAATAGGTAGGTACTATTTTGTATATTAAAAAAATGCGCTCTTCCTTACACCAAATCTAAAAAAATGTATTCGTTTATTTTTTGCACAAAATAGTGATGCACCCTTCTTACAGTCTTATCATATTGACGATATAGATAAAATGTTCCGTATGTAAACCATATGGCCAGAAATCATTTGAATGCTCAAGGGCCATTTGGCATAATGATCATTTGGCTAATGACCATTTGGCATAATATGAAGAACATCCTTTTTGAAAAGAAGGAGCATAACTATAGTTGGATGTCTGATGATCATTATGTCAAAAGGACTCTTAGTGTTTCATATAATTATGCCAAATGGCTTTATATCAAATCATGTTATGGCAAACGACCTTATGCTATATGAGCTCTCCTTTGTTTATACTTTACGTCCCGTATACTGGTGGAAGGACCCAGTCAACATTTTGGTATTGGGAGGGTATGGAGCAGAGTAAAAACGCGACCAGCCGGTTTGAGTGACCAATAACTTAAAAACGTTTTATTCAGGTAGGCTTACTTAGTATCTAATATAGATTTCAAGTTCTTCAGGTTGCTAAGCATCGGCATCGCTTCACTCCTCCTCAACGTCGAAGAACTTCAGACCAATCGGGATATGGAATCGATCGAGTTTGACCCGCGCCAGTGGTTTCGTCAAAATGTCCGCGATCATCGATTCACTTGGACAATAGCGAACTTCCATGACGCCCGTTGACATCAGTTCCTTCACGAAGTTGAATCGAGTATCGATGTGCTTCATTCGTCGGCTTCCAGGAGGAAGGACGTTGGCATGGCGATACGACTTTGATTGTCTTCGTTTTAACGACAGCTTCTCCGACATCGTGCATCGACCGTAAAAATGGTGGTCGATGAACAATGATGAAAGTGTGACGTCTGTTTTTCTGTGACAATATGTTTACTGGATACACTCGGTAAACTCTTGGAACGGGTTATCCTCAACAGGGTGATGAAATGGAAAAAGAGCGAGAACGGACTATCAGAAAGGCAGTTTGGATTCCGGTAAATAAGGTCGACGGTGGACGCAATTCGAACGGTGCTAGAGAGGGCCGAGAAAGCAAGGTGCCCGTTCAAAAAACGAAGCGGAGATTGTGGGCTTCGTGGCCGTGCGGTTATTGTTACCAAGCATTTAGCCGCATTGAGTCAAGGGATGTTGGTTAGATTCCCATTTCAATCCGGAAAATTTTCCGTCAGGAAGAAAGGCACAATCGAAGCCACTGGGTGTTGCATACTAGTCTAGTGTGGTGCTTCCTTTAAAGGACAAATCGTCCACTGGAAGCATTATCGTGTCGGTGTTTTTACTGTGCCGTGGTCACAATAGATGTGAAGAACGCGTTCAACAGGTCATTGCCACAACACTACACATAATGCGGGTTTCCGACTACTTGTGCCAGATTTTGAAGAGCTACACTGATAAAAATACACACGTTTGATCCGTGTGTTTAAAATTATGGATCGATTCATAAACGTCTATATCGATTTGCTGTGATTTTCTTACAAACTTCGTGTGTGTTACACATTCAATTCTTTAGTTTTGCTCCATGGACTGATTCATCAACCGACAACATGAATTCCATAGTTTTCCACATATGTTCCTGAAGCTTTCCTTTTCAAATTCGTGTGCGTCAACCTATGGGTTGTAACCAGTGGTGTGTCTGTCTGTCCGAGATTAGTGAGATTTTCGCGATGTAGTGTGTTCCGTACAGTGGATTGTGGATTTGTGGAAATATCCAGGTAACAGACCCTCGACAAGACCCCCCCTCCAATCGTCCCCATTATTAAACACCCCGTTGTGTTTCCAAAATGCCCGCAGGACCCTTAGTGTTACCTTTAGTGACCTTGGAGTAACCTTGGCCGTTGCCTTGCCGTAGGCTGGAGTGCGCGTAGTAGACGAAGACCTTGAGTTGTCTTACCGCTTCGAAGTACGCTGCAGTGCTCCTACGTTACTCTCGAGACTGCAAATCAAGCAAGCGCGTTTGTAAACGCCATTTTGCTAGCCAAGGCCTAGGAAGGTGAAGACGGGAGGAAGGAAGTAAGGAGAGAAGTCGCGGTCGCAGTCCAACCGAGGAGTGGAGCGAACCGGCGGCGACGAAGCAAGGACGAAGATGTGGTAGCGGAACGAAGAAGGGCCCCGACACCAGAAGAAGGAAGAAGAAAGAGAGTGGAAGGTAGGAGATAGCCAGTAAGGAAGTGAGAAGCCAAAAGGTACCTGTGTGCAAGAAATCAAGTAAAGTGGGTGTAAGTGTCGCAAAACTGATGTTCAGGTGTTTTCTTGGTCGCGATTAATCAAGCGCAGATGCCGTCCCTGAGGCAATTATAGAAGGGGGTCTCATTGATGTCGGATAGGGGGCTGCCCCATTAGTTACAGGGTGCATAAATCATCACCCAACACGGATTCAATGTGTTTAACTTATGGCTATCTTGTGTTATAATCATCATGTTCAAGTTGGTCGATTTGAAATCGATGAGCTTGCTGTCGATTTTCGTGTTCCAAATTTCTAAATTGTTAATGATCAACCCATAGCGAACTGAATTGCAGTCGGACCTCGTGTCGAACGACAGTCATCATCATGTTCCAAAGAGAAGAAGCAAATTCTAAAGCTGAAAGTGTTAGAGGAAAATTTGCGGATTCGTTTTTCTTTCTCTTAGTGAAGATGTCCGAGTGAAGATGAGGAGTTCATTCTAATTTTCTGTAAATAAAATGCATTACTTCCAGCATTGGATATGATGTATGGTGTTAGAGAAAAATCGGATTCCACTAACAGATTTTCCTAGCTTTCAGCTTCGAATAAAATGAAATGTGCATCTCCCGGGCTTCCCAAATTATGAATTTGCGGCTCCCCGCTTGTTGCTGACTCACTTGTTTGAAAAAAAAAAAACATTCAAGTGAGCTTGCGACAAGCAGAGGAGCCTCGAATCCATATTTTGGGGAGCAAGAGTTCTTCTATCAAATTTATTCTTTCAGTCTCATGACATTCATGTTCTATCACACATGACTACCGAAAGCCACTATAATTCGAATTCAATAAGCAAATCAAATGGTTTTCATGATTTAATATTTAGACATTCATGATTGTTTCACATGACAACCTAATGTTGATACACATGTTATTACACCGTGAAGTCAATGACGAAATCCATATGGCTACCACACTCAAGTCAAGTGGTTTTCCTCATTGCGCAAATCTATAAGTAAAACACACGACCTTGACGTGTAGATTTTTCTCAGTGTACTTCCAAAAAACTCTTCTAGTTTTCGAATATGTATCGATATTGGTAATTGGTCATCTAGATCCGGAGATATTCCAAAATTCCTTGGGGGACCGACGCGTAACCATAACCCACGTAAATATCTCAGGTTACAGAATTTTTATCGTATTCGGTTATTCACTTCACGAACTGATACAATAATGAGAGTATGCTGTGAAAAAATGAAGCAATTTGGTGCAGTCGTTTTTGAGTAATGAGCATTTATGTTTCTGGTACCACCCTGGACAAATGAAGATCTTGAAAACTCTAAAAAATCTCATATCGTAATTTTCAGATTTCCCCAAGAATACTGAACCGATTTTTATGATTTTTTCAGAGTAGCTCCTTATTACCTGGTATTTTATAGTACACATTTTATTTTTTTGATAAATTGACCAAAACAAAATGGCCGCCAAAGACATTTTGTATGGAAAATGTCGGTCCCCCAAGGAACATCGAAATATCTTCAAAACCAGACCATCAATGATTAATATCGACACGGCTTCTTGAACTAGAAGAGAACATTTTGAGATCTTGTGAAAAAATGGTGCAAAAATATCGAGAAACAAAAAAGTTATCGCTATTTGAATATTTTTTTGGCGGTAACATATGAAGCTGCCGGTAGAGGGGTTAATCAGTTAAGCAAAACGAATGCAAAAGTGAAGAATATTAGTATGACACTTCAGGTCATAGCTATTTTCATTTGAATCGAGAACATTTGAGGCTTTATATACGAATATTAAAAAATATGTAACTTTAGCAATTTCGAAACGTTTACGAACAACCTGTATTTGTAGTTTTGAATAGTTCGTCACTTATATTTGACAGCCTAGTTATAATAGAACTTGAATATGGTCTCAAATCTCTTAGCGAGAACCATTTTTTCAAACTGTGTCCACTTTTGTAATCTAAGTCAGAAATTTCCATATAACGATAAACGCCTAGAGGTATGCAATGCCCTATAAATGTTCGTAATTCATTCAATTTTGTTTGATTTATGCTCCATTATAAAAGTTATCCCAAAACAGAAAACCGACTTTCGATTATATGAAAAATTACATATCCATTCAAAATAAATCTTCCGGCAATCTATCAAATGCAATCGATAGCTACGATGTACTTGTTTTAAAAATAAAAATTCAAAATCTTTGAAACAGCTTGCATAAATATTAAAGTTTTCTTCGAAAAAACTATCAAAGTTACCCCGTTTTACGGTACTGAGGAATGGAATCGACGCAGGCTCGAAGGAGTTAAGAATAAGTGCTGGAGTCCCACAAGGTTCCATTCCAACACTGTAGAATGCGATGTACGACGGGGTCCTATCTAAGGGAGTCGAGATAGTCGGCTTCGCCGAAGACGTTGTCCTAACGGTAACAGGTGAGACGTAGGAGGAGGTGGAAATGCTGGCAATGGAACCAATTGGTCTGGTCGAAGATTTGATGGAGGGAATCAAAATACAGGACTATATCATCGAAGGCGGCATGCGTAATCGCCTGGATTGCCATTAACTTCTCGAGGTTTAACATAGTACGAAACACGGTAGCGGCTGCTTTTGGTGAGTACTTCAGCGTAGAAGGAGTGGTACCCGGAATGATAACACAGCGTAACAAAACTGACACTTTTGCGTGTCTCAAGGATCAAATTATGTGTCTCTAGTAGATTTTGGGTCGCTGAATCTGATGCCGTTCTCAGAAATGTTCCAGCACGTCACAATTTTTAGCTACAGGTCGCCAAAGTTGTATAAAACACTGGTTTAAGTGATGTTAACATGAAATTTAAAGTATGATTTATCAAACTTTTTTGTGATATGATCTACCAAACATGCTAAATAGGACTTGAACTTTCAATTAAGATACAAATCAGTTGATATTTAATGATAAAATTTAGTTTAAATCGATTTTTTTCAACATGCTTGCAGTCTTCATATAAAACTGTTCGTTCCTCGTATATGACATAATACAATACTTTTCTGAACCACCAAAAAATAACATTTTACCATCGAAAATATTATGAACTTTGATGATAATTATTGTTCTATACATGAAGTTTGAATTCTGTGACAAATTGAGCAAATAAATTACCGTACAAGTTGGAAAACTTGCATGCAAGTTGGCTAAAACAGTCATATTTTGCATTTTCAACAGTCAATATCTCAAAAACTAGACGTGCCATGATATTTCTGAAAACGGCAATGGACTCAGCAACCCTTAATTTAGTAAATAGCGGTATTTTGGTGCTTGAGACAAAACCGTGTTCCGCAGTGTAAGCGATCCCGATCTTTGGAATATGATGACCAACATGGTGGTGCAAATAATGTCTGGCTTACAGCACAACTGGCGAGCAGAGCAGCGAAACGAGACACATGGAGCAGCATTTCATGTCGGGTTGTCGGGGCGTCTTTTAACCGGAAGCCAAACTCCCACCAGAATCGTCGGACCAACCTCGGCACTCGACAAGTCAGTCTGTTGAAGAGAAGAGACCATCGGGCGCGAATGGAGTAGGCTAGAGCCTCCTTCGGGGACTAGACCGAGAAGAACGAGTGTAACGTAGTATCCGTAATAAGTCGTCGAGGCGCTTGCAAACCAGAAGTCACCCTCCAACCGAAATTACAGAACCGACCATGACACTGGGCCGGCCATTATCGAGTGGATCCTTCGCCGGGGACTGGCTGGGTAGATCGCGAAACAGCATTGGCAAATGGTCGTCGGGGCGACTGTGAACCGGAAGTTTCCCTCCACCGGAATCACAGGACCGACCTCAGCATCTGCCCGGCCCGCTTCGGGGTAGGCTATATCCATCGTCGGTGACTACCTGAGTAGATGCGTAGTAGCACCGGGAAATGATTGTCGGGGCGCCTGTGAACACCGGAATCACAGGATCGAGTTCGGCATCTGCCCGCATAGCATCGGTTCGGAAGATCTTCCGCCGCCGGTGAAATCTTCGTCAGAGTAGGATAGATCCATCGTCGCAAAGTGGCCAAAAGTAAAAAAAAAAAAAAAACAATTTGCAAACTCCTTCTCGGATATTTTTCCTTGATTTCTTTAGTATTAAATAATAATTCCCCAAAGTTTTAGATCGATCGGTGTGTATTAGATTTTTTAACACCATTTGATATGTAGAGATGTCAACTGATCGAAATTTTAGTTTTTGTAATAAATCATAACCAAATCTGTTTCAACCGGTCTCATTCGAAAGAACATACCTCATGCTCTGTTTTTTTTTTGAAGATGTTTAGAAGCGTTTAACATAGAACACCTTCAAAAATGGAGCAATCCAAATCTATTTCCTACATGGAAACGTTCTAAATGATCATTTACCCCTCAATGTGTGACAAATATTCCATAGTATTCGATGTACTGTGGCTTCATTTGCGCTTTTTTGCGCCAATATAAGAAAATTTATTTATTGGTTACACTACACGGGAAAAAATTCTGTGGTAATAATTACTATTGTAGCTGACTACGCCCATTCTTGAAACTACCATGGAATTTTAGACCAATTTACTATGTTTACGGTACATCCCACCATATAACTGGTACATTCGACAGAAATAATTTACAACAATCTGATTTCGACTACAAACATGGTAAAATCAAGCGCGTTTCTGGTCTGCTGAAAATTGCCGGTGCGAGCGCTTAAGTTAACCCCCTAAAATAGTAGTTCTTACCGCACAATTTTTTTGCGTGTACGAATCAGACCATTATTTATATCAGGGGTTTTCAGTCATTTTGGCTCGCGGAGCACTTCTTGAAATTAAATCGTTGCGAGGAGCACCTGTTCTGTCAGTGACAAAAGTTAGTAACCAAATGCATTTTTTTTTTCATACAAAAAACTCAAATTTGGGGCTTTGTATCTTAGCTTCTGGTAGTCCCAAATTGACTGAAATTTGGATGACGCACTAGACATAACCTGAAATTTTGTGAATTCATTAAATATAGTTATTTTCCAATGAGTTCCAGAGAGTTGTTCGAAGACAAGGTAAGAAATAGAGTCATTTTTTTATTTAACTAGGTCGCTGGTATGTTCTGTATATTTGCATAACTTTTAAAAGTGAATGACTTCGCCGAGCAAACCAATTGATCACAACTAACCGTTTTTCGAATTCATTTAAAAAAAATCGCTCGATTACTTATTTTGTCTTCGAACAACTCTCTGAAACTCATTGAAAAATGACTGCATTGTAATGATTTCACTGCTGACAAAATTTCAAGTTGTTTGTAGTTCGTCATACAAATTGCAGCCAATTCGGAATACCAGAAGCTGTGATAAAGAGCCCAAAACTAAAGCATTTCATACGAAAAAAAAACATTTCGTTACTATGTATTGTCAATAACTATATATTGTATTGGTCAATATTTCATTAATTTTTATTTTCAATCAATATCCTAATGATGATCTCAAAATATTTGTATAATTCAATTGAGCTCTTTTATTTCGGAATTGAACTGTGACAATAAGGTATTTAGGGGTACAAAAATTATGTCACGCACCAGAAAGTCAGCTACTGTTGTCAGCTAAAGTTGCCATCTTATCATCCCGCAATGGAACTATACTTATTTGTTTTTTTGCCACATATTCTAAAATTTGTGGCTTGTGGCAGAACTGCTATGATTAGGAAATTTTCCGACTTATATTTTAAATTCGAACAACTGAGCTAGTTTCTGTAGCGAAAGTTTTCTTGTTCTAAGTCTCCATTGATGGGTTAACCACAAGTTCAACACTTAAGGAAATATTGATAAAATCCGTGAGATATTCCTAACGGTTTCATAGTTTCTACTTTTACTGAAGTTACTACAGCTCAGTTCTTTTCGACGAGGATATGTATCCCTACAAAACTTGATCATCCTGAAAGCTTCAAATTATTATTTCGGGAAAAAAATTGGATCTTAATCAAGGAAAACCCAATTTTGCAGGCAAAACTATCCCATACAAAAACAAATTTTCAAAATTGTCGCGGAGCACCTGCCAACGCTTCACGGAGCACCAAGTGCTCCGCGGAGCACGATCTGAAAACCGCTGATTTATATGATCATAATAGTTATAAATATCGCCAATATGCATCATCATCAGCTCCCGAATAGATTCAGGAACTACCAAAAGTTTGCCCAAGAAATTCAACTTCAAATTAGCACACAAATAAATACATTTTAATAGTACGGTTGGTTTAGATTTTTTTTTTGTATGGTATTCAGCTGCCTGACAGATTAATTTGTCAAGGCTGAACCCTCGGTCTGGCTTTTGCCAAGTTTTCCCTCTACCAGGACCAATACTCAGACGGACTAGGCTATGGTGACCACATGAACACTGTTTTTTATTCGTATTGTAACGTAGTAGTTTTTGAAAAATACCCATATTACCTTACTTATGAGAAAAGGAAGCATTGTGAAAATCAGCAGCTCCATCAGAATTTGTTTGAAATAGTAGTGTCATTTACTAATACTGTCTAGTCGAAATGGTTTTGAATAATTTGTCATTTAAGTGCAATTTTGATTACTCCTGTCTTTTACGTAAGAGTAGAATCTTAAATGTCAATTGTAGTCAAGTATTACTAAAATTGGCTGTATTACGTTCATATATTCTTAAAGAAAAAGTCACTTTCCTTGTCTGTTCAACAATTTCTCGAAACTAGCAAGTGTACCCTAATGATCGATCTCACCGTCTTACTTTCAATAGTCATTATTATAGTTAATATTTAAGAGTAAAGTTACCTTAGGCTTCTATTACAGTCTACTACAAGATTCACTTTTCGGTGGCAAATGCAATGCTTCACAACGCCTACTTTCTACTTGTAAATTTAACGAAAATGAAGCCGGAATTAGATTGTTTATACCATTGTTACAAAAGAGGTATTCCTTGTTATGGTAATATAAAAATCATATTAAAATAAGTTTGTCGCCACTTATTTCTACTCAGTGAATCTACTACTCATTTTCCTCAGAGTTATATTCCCTACATTGATATGATAATGATGTATCTAGTTAATAGTAAGAGTGGCTACAGATCATTCTGGTTAGCAAAAGGCAAACTGATCGTCACGAATAGTATTAAGGGGGCAGGATCCGTCATTAATTTCGGAATTTTTAATAGCAGTTTTTTTGTTCAAAATCAAGAAAATTTACAGGAAATATGTTCACTGTATTCTTTTCCCCTACCAAAACACAGTGAACACATCTTCATCGAATAATTTTTAGTTTTGAACAGAAAAACTGCTTTTCAAGTTTCGATGATGACGATGATTACGATGACGGAGCGTTGATCGTTAATGTCCACTTCGAATAGATTAATTATTTGAAATGGGCATCAATGCTATCAACGACGCAGAACGTCCGTTGGATCACATCCGAGATATTATTGCGTCTATGCCATATAAATTATGACGCGGCTTTAACCCTTTGGGGCCGGCGCGGTCATATATGACCGCAGTACAAAAAAGGCTGTAAAAAAAGAACCAATGAACAAATGTATATACTGTCTTCGGCAAAGTTGTCCCAAATATACTCTTTTATCAGAGAAAAATATGAAGTATATGCCTTTATGACCTAATTGACAACCTAGAACATCCTGAACATCCTGAAGTTTGGAAAATTGAACTATAAGTACATACGAAGCGTGAAATGCTGTTTGTGAACATAAATGATGTTCAGGCTAGATAATACAGAATTACTCTTTTAACGAAAACACTATTTCAATTGCTTTGCTATGTTCTGGGATGTTCTAGGACGTCCAAACTGTCCTGAAGCACACTCTTTGAAATCTACAACCGTAACAGTAATTGTTTGGGTTAAAAACAATAACATTACAAATTCAAATAGAATCTACCAACCTCTGAGAATCTCAAGAGCTATTTCAAGGAACGTTTGGGATATTCCAGGCCCTCCAAGTTACCCTGGAGTTCAGAACTTCAGGTCTACACTTGTTCCAGTAGTTATTCTCGCTAAACTGAGTGAAGTTATATAATCTACAATGTTTACTGAACCTTGTCACGGATCAAAAGGCTACTCCAAGAAACGTTTGAGGTATTCCAGGCCCTCCAAATTACCCTGGAAATCTGAATTTCATGTCTACATTTATTCCAGTAGTATTTCTTGGTAAACTGGGTGAAGTTATATAATCTACCATGTTCACTGAACTTTCGCACGTATCAATAGGATGTTTTAAAGAACGTTTGGAGTATTCCGGGCCCTCCAAATTTCCCTGGAGTTCAGAACTTCAGGGCTACACTTGTTCCAGAAATTTATCTCGCTAAACTGAGTGAATTTATAAAATCTTTCCTGTTCACTAAACCTTCTCATGCATCAATAGGCTGTTTCAAGGAACGTTTGGGATATTATAGGTGCTCCATATTACCCTGGAGTTCAGAACTTCAGGTCTACACTTATTCCAGCATTTTTTCTTGCTAAACTGAGTAAAGATATATAACTTACCAAGTTTACTGAACCTTGTCACGGATCAATTGGCTAATTCGAGGAACGTTTGGGGTATTCTAGGCCCTCCAAATTACCCTAGTGTTCGTAACTTCAGGTTTACATTTGTTTCAGTAATTTATCTCACTAAACTGAGTGAAGTTATATAATCTAACATACTCACTAAACCATCTCATGGATCAATAAGCTCTTTCAAGGAACGTTTGGGATATTCCAGGCCCTCCAAATTACCCTGGAGTTCAGAACTTCAGGTCTGCACTTGTTCAAGTAATTTATCTCGCTAAACTGAGTGAAGTTATAAAATCTAACATGTTCATTGAATTTTCTCACGGATCAATTAGCTGTTTCAAGGAACGTTTGGGGTATTCCGAGCTACCCAGATTACCCCGGAGTTCAGAAATTCAGATCTACAATTGTTCTAGTAATTTTTCTTACTAAACGATGAAGTTATTTAACGTTCACTGAGCTTTCTCACGAATCAAAAAGATATTTCAAGGAACGTTTGGAGTATTCCAGGCCCTCCAAATTACCCTGGAGTTCAGAACTACAGGTCTTCCCTTGTTCCAGTAATTTTTCTTTCTAAACTGAGTGAAGTTATATAATCTACTATGTTGACTGAACCTTCTCATGGATCAATATGCTGTTTCAAGGAACGATTGAGGTATTGCAGATCTTTCAAAATTTCCCCAGGACTTCAGAACTTCAGGTCTTCTATTTTTCCAGTAATATTTCCTTCTAAACTGAGTGAAGTTATATAATCTACCATGTTCACTGAACCTTCTCACAGACCAATTGGCTATTTCAAGGAACGTTGGTGATATTCCAGGCCCTCCCATTTACCCTGGAGTTCCGAACTTCAGGTCTACCCTTGTTCCAGTAACTTTTCTCGCAAAAATTATCAAAGTTTTCCCTTTGGGGCCGGCACGGTCATTTATGACCGCAGTCGGAAAATGGCTGTATAAAAAGAACCAATAAATAAAATTTACTGTCTTCGGAAAAGTTCTTGCAAATATACTTCCCTGTCAGGGAAAAATTTTAGGTGTATGCCTTAATGTCCTACTTGGCAACCTAGGACATCCTGAACATGCAGAAGTCTGACAAATAGAATAATTAGTATAAAAGTAGCTTAAAATGCCTTTTGTAAATACAATTGATGTTCGTACTTGGTAATACATACCTATTATGTCAAGAAAAACGCTGCTTCACATGCCTCTTCATATCCTGGGATATTCTACGACGTTCAGACTATATCCCGAAGCTCAATTCTCGAAATTTACAGCAGTAGTTTCTTGCGCTAGAAATAATCAGCGATGCCAGATTTCGGAAATCATTCCGTAGACGAAAAGTGATAAGCGGGGGGAGAGATCCCCGGCATTGCAATTCCGTAGATTTCCGTTGGAAAAATCCGTAAATTACCGTAGAATAAAGAGAATTTCCGTAGCTTTCTGTAGAAAATATACATTTTCCGTATAATTATCTTACGGATCCGTAGAAAGTGCTCAATTCCGTAGATCTACGGAAATTTCCGTAGATCTGGCAACGCTGCAAATAATAATATTTTCAATTCAAACGGAATCTATTGACCTCTGAGAATCTCAAAAGCTTTTCCAAACTATCCTGGAGCTCAAAACTTCAAATCTGCCCTTGTGGCAGTGTTTTTTTTCGCTAAATAGAGTTCAGTTATATAATCTACCAGGTTATATAGGGCCCCCATGCCATACGGCCTCATTTGATTCGGCTGGGAAACGGTTTGAAACGAAAAACGCACTACGATGCATTTTCCAGCCGAATAAAATGGAGCCGTTTAGCACCTAAACAAAGCCACCAAGTGCCCTATGGAAGACTCTCAACTAGATTTGGGTGAGAGTGTCGTGAAACTTCTAAAGCCTCTCGGCTATACGGAGCGACGGCGAATGAGAGAAAGAGGTGGAGATAAATAATGTCGTCACTGCGCAAGCTTCCATTAACACTTCAATGCTTATGCGTGCGGAAAAATTTGCACCCTTGGCAAAGAGTGTACCAAGTGCTTAACTGACAATAAGGCAATCCATGAGACAGCTGTGATCAGCTAAATTTTTTTGTTTACCATGAATTTTTGACAATCATCGCTTGGGGAACAAAGGAGATTGGTAAGCACTGATGACGCTTAACGAAATTTCGGTAAGTTTAGTGTTCACTGTGCTTGCACTTTGAGCTGTCAACCCAATCGCGAAGTGTCCTCATGGATAGTCTTATAGTCCACACTGCCCAACGTATTTTGACAGCTACTAAAGGTACGCTGCATTTTTGTTTATCTTACACAAAAATACTCACACAGATAAAATAGTTATGAAAATTCTTCAGATTTGTACTGAAATCGGAATATAAATTCAATTTATTTAATCGGATTGTTTAGGGGTATCCAGGTTTTTACATATCATGATTCTACGTTAAAAATTGAGCCAGAATCCAAAATTTCATATTCTTCCGTGCCCTGGAACTACTTTTAAAATACATTTGAAGTTAGTATGGAAATCGCTTTTAAATCATTGCTCGGCAAATGTTACTACGGGACGAGCTGTCATTATGTAAATTGAAATGCCATTGAGTCAACAGATTTAAATCTTCATTAATAATTTATAACGTCGCTTAAATTTCACTATCAAAATGTCGAATTGACATGTTTCGAAATGCAGGAGCAAATTATATTCGAAGAAACCCGAAAACAGAACCATGTAAATCGGTTACGTTCCATAGATTTCCAACGATCATTGTGCAGAGAAACCGACGGCTAACATTTTTGGGCTTAAACTTGAAAACAAATACCACGAATCTTTTCGTTTGTTCCAAGCACTTCTGAGAATCAGATAGCAGGACCAAAGCGGAGGAAAATAAAGAAAATCCTGATGTAAGATTTGAACAACTATCGAAAGTTAAATTACTCTGAACAATAAACAACAAGCAAATGCACCTTGTATTATTTATTCTATTATACCTATCTAAAATATCGAAAGGGTCGATCGAAAATCTTCCGAAAACACTTTTGTACAGCTTCAAACGTTTCAGTATACTCAACTCAAAACCGACCTCAATCTCACTCCCACTCCTTTGTATTTGGGCCCCTTATGTGAATTAGACATTCGGTCAAATTTCAGAAATTATATCGGATTCAATTCCTGCATTCCGTACAATAAGGCTTTCTATGTACATTTAGTAAATATATTCTTGTATGTAAAATAAAAAAAACAAATTGCACGGCTAGTTATTTCTGAGGGAGGTAAAGGGTTTGATGAAAAACATGGAAAATACTCATCATAAATAAAACAAATGCATAAAACAACCTTCCAATTGGATACGTTACAAATTATTCTGCTAAGCCATCGATATTTTGTTATCCTAAATACCTAAATTTACTTAAATTGCATTAAAATATAACAAACGCTATGCAAATCCAGAAAAAGTTCATAACTATCTACTAATACTAATGCACAGTCGTGAATAGCATACCTTCTATAGCTGTCAATATACTTCGCACACTGCCATCTGTTGCAAGAACCGCGCGAAGCACTGTCTGCCATGATGGATTTTTAGTTGACGTTTGCCTAACACGCACACTACTACACGAATTGCCTGTAAGTTTTGTTCGCATCATTCAGCAACGTATACACTATCAAAATTCAAAGCGGTCGAACACTAGCGCCTCTGGTGGAACGATCGCGTCGGTCAAATGAAATTCAAATTCATCGTTAAACGCATGTACCATGAGCTTCTCAAGAGTGTTACGTCTGTTTGTCTGTGACAGTACAGTAGTGACGCCTCTACACGGATAGTCGTATTGCACGATTGCAAAAAAGAAGTAGAGCTCGAGATTTGTATGACGATTACCGGATCTTTTCGTAAAGGAAAGAGTCTTGACTTCCTTGGGCACAGAGTATGGGCGCATGCCTGCCACACGATATATCCATGCAAAAGGGTCATTAGCTGAGAAAGATCTCAGGTAATAAATGTGGAAGTGCTAAACTAACACTAAGCTGAGAAGCCAGCTTCCTCCCAGTGGGAACGATATGCCAAGAAAAAAGAAGAAGATTCGTCGACAAACACTTATATTCAAAACGTGTTTCTACTCGTTTACGCATTTAGACTCTACTGACGTTTTCACAAATTGTTCTCAAACAAAAGGTGAAAAGCAGGGGGGTTGAAAATAGTATATTTTTACGTGACATAATTTATGGATGCTTCCCAATAGATGTCGCTAATTTTGACTGGAAACTTTGTCGAATACACCATGTTTCGGAAGTGCTTCGTTTCGTGGTTATTAATTTATTACCACTAAATCCTGACTCTCATCGCGTTGTAGATCTTATGTACTGAACATCCCGACAAGTTAGATAATCTAGAACATTCGAAATGAATTGATAATATTTTCTGAACACTCAGAAGGTTCAGAATATACGGTAGATTACAGTTCATCACCTTGTATGATGAACAAGGTTGTTATTACAAGCATAGACTTCAAGTTATGAACTCAAGAGCAGTTTGGAAGACCTAGCACCTCCCAAAAAAATATTTGTCATCATATCTTGTTATGTTTAGCATTTTGAGCACCAAAACTATTGAAAGGCGTTCAAAAAACTGTATAATAGTTCTTGGAAAAAATCAGGCCCCAAAGGGTTGAGCAAAAATGCCAAATGTGATACCACCACTACAGGTAACGCCTTTGGTGTCCGTCTAATGGGCTAATGGACTGTGCCCTCCCATCGCGGCAAGGTCGCATAACCAAGGGGAGGGAGTACGGTTGTTTTAGATTAAATTAAATAAAAATGCAATTTTCAACCAATTTTGTCATCTTCTTCTTGGCATTAACGTCCCCACTGGGACAGAGCCGGCTACTCAGCGTAGTGTTTTAAGAGCACTTCCACAGTTATTAACTGAGAGCTTTCTTTGCCTAAATTGCCATTTTTGCATTCGTATATCGTGTGGCAGGTACGATGATACTCTATGCCCAGGGAAGTCAAGGAAATTTCCATTGCGAAAAGATCCTGGACCGACCGGGAATCAAACCCAGACTTTCAGCATGGCTTTGCTTTGTAGCCGTGGACGCTAACCACTCGGCTAAGGAAGGCCACAATTCTGTCATATGTACCGAAAATATCGATATACCGTTTTGACTCATATTCCGAACACTTAAGGCCAACAGTGACTTCATATGCATCTGATAGGCATAAATTAGCAGATATTTGTGAAAATTTTAATTTCTTCACAAAGTCTAACTGTTAGCTGTTGGTTTTAGTGATAAATTTGTTTATTTAAACTTGTTTAGTAGTGTTTTTATGTAAAAGTATAGAACAAAATTTTGATTCAAATGCCGAACACTGCGTTCATTCCGTCTCATATTCCGAACACCTTGATTCAAATTCCGAACAGCACAAATGAATAATATTCAAATGGATAATTTTGCAAAAAAAAATCATCTGAGCTAGCTCTACTGGTCTTGAACTAGAGAATGATGATTACTACTCCCGAGGTATAAAATAGATTGGAAGACGTTTAAATTGAATTGCAATTGACTGCCATTTCGTGGTAATTTGATTATATATTTTAGCGATACATTTCAACCAAATGGTCATTCAAAAACCGAGTGTTCGGAATTTCTATCAAATTGCCTTAAAAAATTAAGTTGAACGTTTTGAGTGAGAAATGTATTTTGGTCAATACTTGTATGAAGTGCGGCCACTGCGCGTCGGGGGCTTTTCAAGGTATCACGAGCGTATCACCAGCTTGAGTCGTCGTAGCGCCAGTGAACCGGATGCCATCTAGCAACCGGAATCGCTGGGCCTACTTCGGCACTCTACCGGTCAACAACAGAGTATGAACAACGCGTAACGGTTTTGGGAGATATTCCTCCGTCGGGGATCTTTCCATCGGAGTAGGTTCACCGTCTGGAACTACGCCAAGTAGTATCGACTACGACGAACCGCCAGCTTTGAGTCGTCGGGGGGTTTGCGAATCGGAAGTGATAAACACAGTAGCATCTATCGAAAAAAGTCTCACATGGCCAGCCGCAAAATGTGAGACAAATTGGGCGGCATCCACAAATTACGTAACGCTTTAGGGGGATGGGGGAGTAGGCTCAAGCGTTACGGTTCATACAAAAATTAGTAATTTCTCATACAAAAAGCGTTACGGAGGGGGGAGGGGGTAAAAAATATCCAATTTTGGCGTTACGTAATAAATGGACACTGCCTTGCAGACAAGGCGAATAGAGCAATACTGCCGTGAATCGCAAGTCAGTCCCATCTGTAAAAAGTAGGCATTGAGAAAATAGGGTGTGAAGTTTCCAAACTCGTTTTCCATACGAATATTCAAAAAATCCCAGAGGATTGGAACATGTTCAAATCCTTATGAAACTTTCACAATTTGCTTTTTACTATGATATCTTTCTGAGAAAAATATAAGGGTGATCAAAACACGGTTCATGTTTGTGTTACACGGCGAAGAATTCTGTAGTGGGACTGATATGCGGTTACTTTTCATTATGGGACAATTTAAACTTGCTGTTTTTTCCTACTTTTTCTGAACAAATCTTATTATCTGATTAGGGCAGCTGAAAGAGCATTGAAAAATATGTTGAATACTGAACTCAACTCAATTTTGACAAAAATGTAGATGGGACTGACTTGCGATTCATGGCAGAATAGGTGACGAAGAGGCGTAGAGACAACAACAATTCCTCAGCCCCCTGAAGTAATACCATGAGGTAATTACAGAGGGACATCGGACTAGCCCAGGCAAAAAAAGTGGGCGTGGTACAGAGCTGTTTTCCTTTTTTTTTCTCTGTTACCACACTCGAGACGTGCATTCACAATAGACCGTTGAGTGAGAACCACAGAACCTAAACCCATGGCTGGTAGCAGTCAGACAGAAAAATAATAGTGACTTTAGTGACTAAAATTGCCAAAAAAGTAACCAAATAGTGACTAAAAAGTAACTTCATAACTACAAACATAAGTCCAAAATAAAAGTTTAGAAACGAAAGCATGGCCTCAAGAATATTGAAAACTCAACACATTATGTAAAATTTAAAATAAAATTACAGAGCTAGGTACAAGTAACGACTTCATATCTCTAATTCCGATCTAAATCTCCTGGAAACTAAAAAACCTCATATTTGAAGAAAAATTAAGAAGAAGAAAAATTAAGAAAAATGCTTTAAGCATTTCTTGGGAAACCTCATGTAGAGTTCGAGAGTAAATTTACGATGATGAAAAAGGAATGTTTAGCGTTAATTACAAAAATTGTCCAATCAGTGCACCAGATTCCGCTTATTTAAGGTGAAACATCTCGGAGTTCAAAGATGGCCGGCACAATGGCCGACTTATACCCCTACTCACGTTTTCAAAGGCACAAAACTGGAGAAATAGTAAGCAAATGTTTCTGATCTTCTTATTTTAAGCTTTCTGCTAGTGCACAAAGCCAAAATAAAAAGTGCACTGTTGTTGGACGCTTTCTTCGCGAGATTTGTGCCTTTGAAGTTTGAGTGCTATCTTAGAAGTTGATTCCAAACTGTTTCACCTTAAGGGAAGTTATGTGTTCAAATATTTATCATAAAATAACTATTGTATCGATTAATACTATTTTTATTTCACATTGTAGTTCCAAGTATAGGTAACACTGCGGAACACTCAAGCACCAAAATACCGCTGTTCATTCGATTGGGGGTTGCTGAATCCATTGCCGTTTTCAAAAATATCGAGGAACGAAGAATTTTGTATGGAGACAACAAGTATGATGCAAAAATCGGTTTAATATAAATTTAATCGAGCAGTTTCAACCAAATTATATCTAAAATGAAAGTTTAAGTCCTATTATGCATGCTTGGTGGATAAAATCACAAAAAAGTTTGATAAATTATACTTTAAATTGTATGTAAACATCAATAAAACCAGTGTTTTTTGCAACTTTGGCGACCTGTAGCTAAAAATTATAACGTGCTGAAACATTTCTGAGAATGGCATCAGATTCAGCAACCCTAAATTTACTAAAGACACATAATTTGATTCTATAGACACGGTAATATTGCTAAAATATATCTCTGCGAAAAAATATGGTTTTTGACACGAAAAACCAATTTTTACACTAGTGAGCGGAAATAGGGGCATGAGCGGATACTGGTGCACTGATGGTAGCTAAATTTAGGGACGTTCTTGTAGAATTTTCGGTAGAATCAAGAATTTAAAAATCGAAGAGGAACAAAATCTGGTACGACTTCTTTGAAAATCAACCCTTACTCTCTCACAAGTTGGCTTCGAAGCTTCATCTATTTTTGATGAACTCGAGACAAACTGAATAAGGTGATTATTGTGCCATAGATAATTACTCATTACAATAATTGTATATGACTCAGCAGTCGAAGTATCCAAAACAATTGTATGTAAGAGTAATAAATAACATTTATTTTAAACTGATTTCGAAACAATTAGCCCATGCGCCCATGTGTGTTTAAGCAACGACTTTTTTCTATTCCAAAGGGCATATTTGGAATATAAATAGTCGTTCCAAAACATAGAGATAAAGGGTAGGCTTAATCTGCGGATGAAATCTGGCGTATTTATTGAAATTATCTGTAAAATGTTTGAGTTTATTTCATAATAAATGTTTGAACTAGTTTCTTAGTAGATTATTGTTCATGATTGTTCTGTGCAATATTCACCTGAATACTTCCAGCAAGTTATCAAAGAATCCTTTCCTCTTTAGACACTTTGATATGTTTTTATTTATTTATTTATTTTTTAAGAATAATAAAAATCAGTAGAACGTTACTGTCTTGTTATGTAGTTTAAGAAGCTGGTATATATTATCGTTGATTTATCGTCAGATCACAATAATAGTGACTTTAGTGACCATATTTCCGAAAAAGGTGACTTTAGTGACTTTTTGTTTCAAATAGTGACTTTTTAGTGACCAGGTCGAAAAAAGCGACTCGCTACCAGGCCTGTAAACCCCATGAGCGCACCAGATAGCCGGGTTAGGTGAAAGTTTGTAGCTTTGCTAGAAGTACGAAAATTCTATAAAAAATGTACATTTTATGGAAATTTACTGAAAAATGGTGCATCACTCTAACATCCAAAATAAACATGAATACATATGTATTTGTTTTGTCACTGTCACATCAATAACGCAAAAAAAAAATGATAGCTTTCTGGGGAATTGTGCATTCTAGGAAATGGTACATTCTGGGGTACGTAATTTTGGGGAATGGTTTTCTGGGGAATGTTATATAATCAATAAACTTATTGTTGTATAAAAAATATTTCAAATATATACTTACATTGAAGAAGTTATTGCTTCTTCGTTCTGTGAATAAACCAGCAACATGGTTTCCTAATGCTGCCTTGTACGATCCTAGTAAAAGCTGATTACATCTTTCAAGAGATTTGGTTTCTCCCGGAGCATTTAAGTAATGGTACGCAAGACGGTAAATAGATTTATAATGTTCTGGAAATCGAATAACGCATTCTTCTAAATTTCTTATGCAGTCTTTGAAGATACTATCACGATCAGCAGGTGTAATAGATAGCTAAATAAGAAAAGATGATTGATTAATACATGCACAAACAGGCCCACCCACAACTTACCTCGTCGTCCGTTGTACTGTCACTTTCAGAGCCAGAGCTTTGTGAATCAGAGACAGATGACATTGAACTCGTAGCATTGCTTATTGTCGACGTATTTGTAATGGGGTTACTTTCCTGTGAAATTAAAATTTGTGAATAATAATTGTTGATGTTTAGTAGTTGATAATTTAATATTATTCTATCTAAAAATATCCCTGGGCTTATTTTTTATATTTTATAGGGAGCGATCATGTTAGATAGATGATCGTTGTATTTTGTAGTGTTGATTTGAGGTTCAATAATTTTCAAGATAGTGGCAAAATTATTATTATAATAATCAAATAATTTACTTTTTGATCTAATAATTCTGGACTGACTACTGCACAGCGATTATTCATCGAAAACATCTATACTCCGGGAAAATATAATTCAAAACTGGTGACGGTGAGAAGATTACAAGCTGAGGGTGGGCTATGAGCACAGTCAGACCCTTGGATATGCAATGTAGGGTAGTATATAAGAATGCCATTGGCGGTTTTTCATCTTCTACGAGGTTTTTCAAGACCCACGAGGGCGTGTCCACTGGGGTGCAGACAGGAGCAAATGGCGATAAGTAGCACCACAAAAGGCCTAAACCACAAAAGGCCGAACCTTATAGAGACTAACTTTTAAAGTCTACTTTATTTTTGTTTACTTATTTCTTTTTGTAATCCGCGATAGGTGTAGTACTGGGATTTTTTTCTGCCCTAAGCTTCTTCCCAACATTTGCTTTTATAAGCCTTTTATAAGACGTTCCTAAGCAATGTCGCTCAAATGATCATTGTGTACCCTTACCAGCAATCAGCCCTAGCCGTAGTTTTGCAGTCTAGTATTCCAGACTACTATAAAAATATCATGATACCTGAAATGCTACTAAAGTGGTTGAAGTGAAGAACGAAATAATTTTATTAAAATGTCCTCATTCCTCATTTAATTTCATCACACACTGCCACATAATTACCACACTTTTGAAACTATTACTTAAATCACCGATTATCATTCATTTACAAATTACATCAATGCATCAAAATTACAATAATGCATTTTTTTTGTATGGTATTCAGTTGGAGCTGCCTGACAGCTTAACTTGTCAAGGCTGAACCCTTGCTTCTGAGAAAAGAAAGCATTGTGAAATTCAGCAGTTCCATCAGAATTTTTTGAAATAGTAACGTGGTAATGTCATTACTGTCATAATGTCTAGTCGAAATGGTTTGAATAATTTGTCATTTAAGTGCTATTCTGATTACTCCTGTCTTTTACGTAAGATTAGTCTTAAATGTCAATTGTCGTCAAGTCTTAACAAAATTAGGCTGTTTAGTAGTAGTTCTAGTTAATTTCAGAGGTCTTTACGTTCATATATTCTTAAAGAAAAAAAATCACTTTCCTTGTCTATTCAACAATTTCTCGAAACTAGCAAGTGTACCCTAATGATCGATCTCAGCGTCTTACTTTCCATAGTCATTTTATAGTGAATATTTAAGAGTAAAGTTATCTTAGGCTTCTATTACAGTCTCCTACAAGATTCACTTTTCGGTGGCAAATGCAATGTTTCACAACGCCTACTTTCTACTTGTAAATTTTGCGAAAATGAAGCTGGAATCAGATTATTTATACTGTTTTTACAAAAGAGGTATTTCTTATTATGACAATGTAAAAACCATATTAAAATAAGATTGTCGCCACTTATTTCTACTCAGTGAATCTACTAGTAATTTTCCTCAGAGTAATATTCCCTACGTCAAATTTTAAAACGATGTGTCTAGCTAGCTAATAGTAAGAGTGGCTACGGATCATTCAGGTTAGCAAAAGGCAAACTGATCGTCACCAATAATATTAATGTCCACTTCGAATAGATTAATTATTTAAAATGGGCATCAATTCTATCAATGACACAGAACGTCCGTTGGATCACATCCGAGATATTATTGCGTCTATGCCATGCTATGAAGTATGAGGCTCATGTATCATCTCAATGTGACTGTTATGCGGTTTCAATTACCAAAGTGACAAAACAACTTGATATTTTTTTTTTTCGAATTTCCTAGAACAAAATCACAGATTTCAAGCGTGTGCTAGGGCGTAAGTCGCATGATCGATTTCTCTTCATCTCTTCAGTGAATAAAGGTGACAAGGCGCAAGTTTGTCAGAATTTTTTCTCCTCAGAATGCAAGATTGCGTTGCTTCCAAGCGGTCTTATGTGAAAAAATGCTGACAAATCAGCATCTTGTGACTTTTATTCACAGAAGAGAGGATCGATGGAGAGAAATCGATGATGCGACTTACGCCCTTATTCTAGCACACGCATGATTTGAGTAAGTTGATCGAAAGTGCATATCATTTGATGACTGTGCTAGAATAAGGACGCTAAGCTGAGAAGCAGGCTCTGTCCCAGGTAGGACGTAAAGCCAAGAAGAAGAAGAACAATAGCCGCACGGCCACGAGACCCACAACTATAACTATTACTATTAACTATAACAAAATAGTTAATGTATTTCCTTACCTGTGAGGCTCTTCTTGACAGATAGTCCAATTTGTCGTTGTTGTACTTTGTTTCTTTATTTTCAAAAGTTTTTTCGTCCAGCGTTGATGAGCTTATATTATCAGTAGTTATGTTAGAAGTGAGATCACTTTTGTGCGCTATTGGAAGTCTATTATCAATTAGAAGCACATCAACAGGTTCCGCTAGCTTCTTTTTCAAAGCCACGTCACTGATTTTGGCTCTATTCACAGCAAACGGGCTAACTGTCAATTCCTTTAAAATTTTCTTGAATAAACCCGCTTCTTGCTTACAAATCAACGAATGTTTTTCTGTGTATTTCATAATAGCTGCGTTAGTTCGATAAAATACTTCTAAAGCCTCTATAGAAAGCTGCGATGGATTGCTGTGGTTTATCTTTATGGGATATGTTGCACTGCACTCGTACAGATATTTGGCAGCCTTCAGGTAATGTGTGAGATAAACAACTGGTCGTTCCTTATTTTTTTCAGCAATTTTTCCAAGCATGTAATGGTACAACCATTTCTCGTCTTCATTGGCTTCAAAATTACGATCTTCTTTTTGATCTAAACTGTACTCTGTATTCACTTTGTTGAAGCATTCATAAGCAATTCCCAAATGATAAGTTTGTTGACATTTTAAATAAGATGCACTATGTAAGAACAACGGGTTAAAGTAATTTAAATATTATGATATTATTTGACACATACCTGTCCACAGAAAACGAGTCATGCTTAATATACCTGGAACAAAACGCACTAACATTGTAGGCAAATGATCCGTACTCAACCCATACTTGGGGATCATGTTGATTTAACTTCAATGACTGCTTGAAACATCTTATTGTACTATAGGTTTCATCTAGGAATGGTCGATAACTGTAATTAAAATAAAGTGTTAGCTTCAAACTTATGAATAATACCAAAACTATTGAGAGCTTTCAACATTAAATTACCACGAATATAGATGTATAATATATTTTTATATGTTTTATAAACAAAAACATACCTAAGCTCTTCTGCAGAATTTAGCATGGTTTCACATTTACTGGCTTTCGATAAAGATATTCCAGCCCATGAGTCGAATCTCGTCGGCTCAAGTGTCAAATCCATAGTATAATACTTAATAGCTTTGCTGAAATCTCTGCTTTTGAAATAGTAATCGGCAAGTATGTAATATATTGATCGAATTTGTAAACAGAGCAAATTATCGCGTTCATGGTTGATGAATGTGTTTGCATTCCCATTGATGAAATCGATTACTGGACCGGTGTAAGGTGAAACGGCATATATATCTGGCATTAATAACAATATATGTTGTAGAAGAGCCTCCATGTCAGCAGAAATAGAATCGATTCTGTAAGAAAAAAAAAAATGTTTGAGACAATGCATATTGTTTTTTATTCTGTTTGTGCCAAAAAATTACGTTGTCTGTGTAACGGATTCATATTGACCCAGAATTCGTGATGACATCACGAAATTCAAACAAATTTTTGATATTTTATGGTTGCACAGTTTACAGTTTAAAATACCTAAAATTATTTTTTTTTTTTTTTGTCAGTAGCGATAGGGGTAGTACTGGGACTCTTAATCTGCCCTAAGCTCCTTCCCAACATTTGCTTTTATAAGCCTCTATTACGTTCATCACACAGACGTTCCTAAGCAATGTTGCTCAAATGGTCACTGTGTACCCTAGCAGCAATCAGCCCTTACCGTAGTTTTGCAGTCTAGTAGTTCAGACTACTATCAAACTATGGTAAGGCCTGAAATGCTACTAGAGTGGTTAAAGTGAAGAACGAAATAGTTTTATTAAAAGGTCCTCATTCCCCATTTCATTTCATCACTCACTATCGTCACTTTTATTTTCGACACTATCACGTATATCACCGATTATCACTCATCAACTTTCCATTATATCACTTTTCATATCACACCATTTTCATATAAATTCATTGTTATTACCATTTACCATCTGTTAGCATTACTAAGTAATTAAAAGATACTCAATTTAAATGTTTCATTATTTTTGTTGCTGTAGAGTCATTACTATTCAAACTACAATTTAGCACTATCAAAAAAGTTAAAGTAAAACAAAATTACTTAGATCCATTCTTCTGCACTCGCTGTCATTATTAACACGTTTATCATGCATGTTTGAAGAACTAGGCAATAATGTTTATATTCAGAGAAATGATTGCAAAATGTATTATGGCCTTTATTAAATTAGTAGAGTTCACATAATTATACATCATCATTATTATATTTTTAACAAAACTATCAGAATCACTTCCAATTTCATTTTCAAATTTTCATCACCATAGATTTTATTATAAAATCACTATTAGCACCCTCACAATCACTAAATTTAATAACAACGAGTGTTACGCGCAGTTCCACCAAACACCCATTCTTATGTTGCATTATAACACGATTGATCACACGTTAGCTCCGAAACTTAACAACCATTACTGATTAGTACAAAGGATGCTACAGCTCGTGGTAAACGAACTGAACCATAAACAACCAGCACTGGTTTATAAGTATCTAATGAGCCCTGGCGGTCCCTCCGTTCGAAGAGGATCTGATAATATGCCGAAACATATTAACAGATCCTCCGCCTGAATGCAGTCGTTTCATGATAAATCATGAACCGTTAGAGGTGTGCCAAAGTATTGGGAAGGTGATATGTTTCACAGGCGGGTATTATTATGGTGCACCTTCTACTTTGGCACCGTCAAACCCTGTGATCGTGGCCAGGGCGAAAAACCTCTGATAGGTAATTGTATCAAAAGCAAAAGCTTCATACATGAAAACTCATTCGAAAAATATATGGAGGTTATACGCATCGATTTTTTTTTTGTGTGGTATTCAGTTGGAGCTGCCTGACAGCTTAACTTGTCAAGGCTGAACCCTCGGTCTAGCTTTTGCCAAGTTTCCCCTCTACCAGGACCAATACTCAGACGGACTAGGCAATGGCGCCCACATGAACACTGTTTTTTATTAGTATTGTGACGTGGTAGTTTTTGAAAAGTACCCATATTCCCTTGCTTCTGAGAAAAGGAAGCATTATGAAAATCAGCAGCTCCATTAGAATTTGTTTGAAATAGTAGTGCATTACTAATACTGTCTAGTCGAAATGGTTTTGAATAATTTGTCATTCAAGTGCTATTCTGATTACTCCTGTCTTTTACGTAAGATTAGAATCTTAAATGTCAATTGTCGTCAAGTTTTAACAAAATTAGGCTGTTTAGTAGTAGTTCTAGTTAATTTTATTTTTGTTGTTAAAAGTGTTTATTGGTCATTACGATCATATATCCTTAAAGAAAAAAGTCGCTTCCCTTGTCTGTTCAACAATTTTTTCGAAACTAGCAAGTGTACCCTAATGATCGATCTCAGCGTCTTACTTTCCATAGTCATTTTATAATGAATATTGAAGAGTAAAGTTACCTTAGGCTTCTGTTACAGTCTCCTACAAGATTCACTTTTCGGTGGCAAATGCAATGCTTCACAACGCCTACTTTCTACTTGTAAATTTTGCGAAAATGAAGCTGGAATTAGATTATTTATACCGCTGTTACAAAAGAGGTATTTCTTATTATGGCAATGTAAAAACCATATTAAAAGAAGATTGTCGCCACTTATTTCTACTCAGTGAATCTACTAGTCATTTTCCTAAGAGTTCCTAAGTATTCCCTTCGTCGTATATGATAACGATGTATCTAGCTAGCTAATAGTAAGAGTGGCTACGGATCATTCTGGTTAGCAAAAGGCAAACTGAACGTCACCAATAGTATTAATGTCCACTTCGAATAGATTAATTATTTGAAATGGGCATCAATTCTATCAATGACGCAGAATGTCCGTTGGATCACATCCGAGATATTATTGCGTCTATGCCATATGAATTATGACGCAGCTTTAAGCAAAAAGTGCCAAAATGTGATACCACCACTACAGGTTACGCCTTTGGTTTCCATCATATGGGCTAATGGATTATGCCCTCCCATCGCGGCAAGGTCGCATAACCAAGGGGAGGGTGTTTAAAATACCTAAAATTATGTATTCTTTTGTGAAGATTTGCTATAGGAAGAAGGGCTGCTATATTACACCCAAGCCTATTATGAATTTCAACGCAAAAGTAATATCTTCAGCAAGGGGCTATACAATGCATTTCCGTTCAACGTTCTACCACTAGGGGCCGCTAGAGAGCATCAAATATTCAAAACTAATATACCGTGCAAGCACCATATTCTGAACGGTTAAGAAAATCCAATTTGAATAACTTAAATTAAATATTAAGGATTTCAACAGCTGGGATATTGGTTTGTCTTACCGTTGCATTTGTCTAAAAATTAAATAAACGTAAGGATTAAAATAAAACGTCCATCAATTATCAATTATTTAAAAAATCATATGTTAGTATGACGCATGCATATTCATAATTATGGACGCCATATACGCCAATGGTTCTAATTATGAACATACATTGTTCCTTATTATGGACGAGCAAACGTATAATATTTGATGAAAAAACAACTTAACCATGTATTTTAGTTTTGAAATGTTACAATGAATCATGTTTCGAACTGACAGTTTACTATTTTGGATGTAAAAACAACGAATGTTCAACATAAGGAACGGGCCGTTCAGAATTTGGCGCTGTCTATAATATGGTACTGGCACGGTACCGTAAAGTGCCGTAATTCAGCGCAGATTCAAATGGTTAATTAAAAATGAGTATTGTATCAACAAAAAAGCTTTATGAGTGGATCGCTAGCAAATCTGTTATAGATTATGGGAAAAATATAAGCTGTATTCATAATTTACAATTGTGATTTTATTGAAAAAGTTCACTTGTTAAAACTGACTAATTCCGCGCATTTTTAAAACGCTTTTTCATATTCCGCGCACAGGCGAAACAATCAAATTAACATTAATTTTAATGTATGGTAGCATCCATTCATTACACAGCGTAACAAAAATGACATTTTTGCGTGTCTCAAGGATCAAATTATGTGTCTCTAGTAGATTTGGGGTTGCTGAATCTGGTGCCATTCTCAGAAATGTTCCAGCACGTCACAATTTTTAGCTGCAGGTCGCCAAAGTTGTATAAAACACTTGTTTTATTAATGTTTACAAGAAATTTAAAGTATAATTTATCATACTTTTTTGTAATCTAATCCACCAAACATGCAAAATAGAACTTGAACTTTCATTTCAGATATAATTTGATTGAAATTGCGCGATTAAATTTCGATTAAACCGTTTTTTTCAACATGCTTGCAGTCTCCATACCAAATTCTTCGTTTCTTCTATTTGGCAAAATACAACAATTTTCTAAACCATCAAAAAATAACTTTTCCGTATCGAAAGTAATACAAACTTTGATGATAAGTATTGTTATACACATAAAGTATGAATTCTGTGGCAAATTAAGCCAATATATTACCTTACAACCTGGCAAACTTGCATGCAAGTTGGCTGAAATAGTCATTTTTTGCATTTTCAACAGTCAATATTTCAAAAACTAGACGTGCTATGATATTTCTGAAAACGACAATGGATTCAGCAACCCTTAATTAAGTGAATAGCGGTATTTTGGTGCTGGAGACAAAAACGTGTTCCGCAGTGTTATGTAACGCTAAAATTGAACATTTTTTCCCTCCCCCTCTGTAACGCTGTTTGTATGAAAAAAAGTAAAGTTTTGTATAAGCCGTAACGCTTCAGCCTATGCTTAGTTTTTTGTTATGGTCTTTTTGATACCGCTGCGTTGGTATACGTGTGATATTCGTATAGTGGATAGTGGAGCAGCTTGGCCACCATAAGAAAAAGACGATAGAAGCGCAGAAAACACAATGGAATTTACGGATCTTTATATGATTTCCAACAACTCTTAGATCAATACACTAGATCCGCAAGATTTCCGCCGTCATATAAAATTCACGAATGAATGATTTTCCAAAATTTGTCGATTTTCTATCGATGGGGTGATATGAGCGCCCTATTTTAGGTTGTGAAATTATTTCATAGAATCTAAAAATTTAATTATTTTGTTCACTAAGCAGGAAAGCAGGATTATTATGTTCACTAAGCACTAAGCAGGAAAGTTATTAGAAACAATCAGTACAAAAAGATTAAATTGTAAAGAACATTGAAACAGCCAAACGTCAACATTCTAGAATGATGATATTTGTAAGAGCTATTCGGGGAAATATGGGCAGCTTTTTCGAACATAATTCCAATTTATTCTTTTTTTTTGAGTTTAGAGCACTGACTTATAATATGCCTGTTGCTTCATTTCCTTGTCAGCTTTAGGGTAGTTTGAGAAAAGGGCAGATAGAATATAGTCACAACATACTAGAGTTTAGTGATTCCGATAGAAGGTTGCAATTTAATGATGCATAATAATCATTTCAAACCTGTATGTAAATGTAAAAAGGGTTCAGTTCTCCATAGGTCGGTTGCACCGACGCTTATGGAAATTTAACACAGCGATCGACTGACTAATCATCAGATTAAATCGGATTACCAACGAAAACTGGCGTTTAGTTGGTCAACATAGATGGATTTTATTTAAACAACCCACTTGTCCATTTATTTAGTAGGATTACGTCGACACATCCTATTTAATCGGGTTGATCCTTGAAACTGTCATAAGCGTCGGTCCAACAATCGACCGATTTTTCAACCTATTTAGTCGGCTGTTGAACTGTCAAATGTTTAATGGGGATGATTCACTTACTTGTAAGAATTGAATTCCGGTAAAATGTCAGGACGGTATATTTCAAATAACTGGACAGCTTTTTCCCATGTTAAATCAGCCGATGTAGATTCGTGATCCTGGAGGTGCCTAGTTCTTCCTTTTTTCGGAGGATATCCATATAAACAGTACGTAGTCTGCTCCAAGCAATCATTAATCATATCCCTGTACGGTTCAAACATTGGAGAGCGTAGTATGGGGACAATAGTATCCAGCATCATGAACAAAAATCTATTATTTCCTATTGAACACCATTGTCGCCTGAAATGAAATAATTATAAAAATATTATTAAAATGAGAGGTAGGGTGCCGGTGTCATTAGTGGATGACCTAAGCAATAAAAAATCATAAAATAATAGCAACCTTTACGTTACCGACCTCCGACAAGGCATTTTCAAATAGCTGCCTTTTGGCCAATTTCTATTCGATTTTTTTGAAACCAACCTCAGTTTACTTTAAAAAGATTTCAGTTATTTGTCATAAATGGACAATGCTGAATTCGGAACCATGCCTGAGATATTCCGGGTTGTACTGGGGTCACGAGGGTGAAAAAAATCGGGACATGTGATTACACCCGATTCCAGGGTTGGGAAAAAATCTGAAATTCACTCTACAGTAGCCAAACAGAGCCAATCACAGTCAGCGAAGCCAGTGAAACTCACGCCTACCGCTGCTGTAGGCAAAGAGCCTTGAAAATTGCGAAACACCCGTTGCTAAGGGCAACCCAAAATTACTGTAAAAAAATGTTCTATTTCCCGCTGCATTTCCCGCATTTAGAGCCTTCAATGACACTCACGAATGAATGAATTTCATGCACCCATAGGCTACTTGATGAGATTCACGTTTTTGAACTACTGTACTGGGAAAGCCACGTGATTTTCGCGAAATTCAAGCCTACTACTATTACCATTCCCAGCACTGCCCGATTCTGTTTTTGCACGGATTTTTTTTATACGGCCGTGCAAAAAAAGTTTCCATACATTTTTTTCCGCCAAAACCTTATTTTTGCATGAAACGTCGAGAAATGATGTTACTTTTTTTTGCACGGTTTTTGAAATTTTGAACTGAAAACTTTTTTTGCACGGTACGCACTCCCCGTGCAAAAACAGAATCGGGTGTATTTTTTTATTTATTGCAGTTACAACACTGAAGTTTTCATGTAAAACGTGATGTAATGAGTAATGATCGATTGTCATCATTTCAACACAATTTGAATACGTGGACCATTCCAGAACACCGCAGCCGGTTCCGCCAGGGCAAGTTTAGGGACATGTCCAAAACATACCGTGCGACGTCTCAATCTTCATGAATTCGGGAGAATATGTCAATGAAAGAAGAAAAACCTCGGTACAAAACGATGTGGCCACTCCAGATCTCCTGGCACAGGTTCCACGAGGGCCTCTTTTTAGACATTTCCGTTTTATGTCCAAAACATACCGTGCAACGTCTCAATCTTCGTGAATTCGAAAGAACATGCCAATAAAGGAAGAATAAACCAAAAATCAATAGATTTGGCTACTCCAGAGCACCTGACACAGGTACCGTCATTCCTGTTTTTTTTTTTCAAACCTTTTATTTAGAAGGCCCAGACGCCCGGAGGCTTAACAGGGCCGATTATTGCTTTTTTTTTCTTATTCGAAACAACATGCAAATCGGTATCACAAACAGCCTCTGATCCATTACCAGCACATATTTTTTTCTTCTCCCTAAGCCTAGTTGACAGTCGTCGCTTGTTGCTACCATCGTTGGCCTCGTATGTTTGGAGCACGAAGATTTAGGTGGTTCGTTTGCTGGTGCTGATGTAGCGGTTGCTCCTTGCGTCGTGATCGTGTTTGTTTGGACGTCTACATCCACGCATTTCTGTTTCGGATGTTCCGCTCGAGCACACCGCTTAAGCTTACAATTGTAAGTTTTGATCTGGTTCAGGTGCTCCACTTAACAGATCTCATTGATGTTTGTTAGAAATAACGGAATAGGATGTTTAATCCTCATTTGCAGCACACAAACTCCATTCGGTAATCCAGGAAAGTAATGCCTCCAACGAAAGCACCTCTCCGAACCGCATCATGAAATTACCGACAGTTGTATGTGGTACGGATGGAGGAAGATCATGCACACGATCACTCACTGCCTCGCTATCCACATACACAGGAATTTTGAATTTTAGCTTCCGAAAGATCCAATTTTAACTCGCGTTTAAGAAAATGCTGCATTTTGGCAATAGGGCAAGTGTACCATTAGTGGTGCACCTAAGGGAAAACTGCTAAAACATAGTGATAAAATCATGAAATATATGATTTTTACGTATCATTCGATAGATATTAATTCCTTCTACCATTCAAATGTATAAAAATCACGATTCATTTGAATTTTCGCTGCAAAAAGCCTTGCACCAATAATAGGAACACTGTTCCTTTAGTGGAGGTATATTTTAAGCATGATTCCTTTAGTGGCGCAATCCATTGATTTCTTATGGGACCCTCCACTATGGGTACTAATGCACTACTATAGGTGCAAAGGAGCAAAAAACTTAAGCAAAATAATTGTTTTAAATAGTTTTATCGTTAAATTTCATGAATATTATTCGATTACTTGTATCATTTTCGCATCGTACATAACAGAAAAATATCAAATAGTCATTTATTAGCGCGAAACATGCCAAAACACACTACCTCCACTATTGGAGCTACCTCCACTAAGGGAGCGTTTGCCCTATCTGGTCGCGACGGAAAAACACTAAAATCTACCAGCAAAGTGTTTTTTTCGATCGAGTGGACGTACCATATATAACGCAGTTAAGGAAATTCTAAATTCAAAAATTTGTCAAATCGTCAAAAGCTGTCCAATTTTGTTGAAATTGTGAAGCTATGTTAGCTCAACTATTATAAAATAAGAGAAAAATTAGTAAAAATATATTAAACTTTTTTCTCTTCATGTTTTAATGTTTTTTTGGGGAACACATTATGTTCCTTAATTGACGCAGCAATTTCCTCAATGTGCCTAATTTGACGCAATATGTTCCTTTTATTTGACGCACTAAAATAATAATTGCTAAAGTTTAAAATATTCAAGTGTTTCAGTATTCAACAGCTTAATTAACTGATTGAACATAAGAGTTGAAACTTTTGGAAAAAGTTTGAATGACGTCATCCGGAAGTACCTTTTGCTGTGCGTCCTATTAAAGTTCAATCCATAGTCAAGCATCATTGTTTTTTTTTTCATTTTCATTTCATTTCATGCCCGTTCGATAACCTTCAATGATTTTAACACCTAAAATGAAACCTTTTCACCCTTCTTCTCTTTGTACACTGCTTTTTGTATGGAAACCATATATGGGGTCATCCATCAAGTACGTCATGCCATTAGGGGGAAAGGGAGTGTTCTGCAAGATGTGACGAGGTTGTTGTAGAAAATGGTATGTTTTTGCGTCACGTACCTCTTGGACACCTCCTATTGTACACATTTTACTAAACCAACCATTAAGGTGAAACAGTTTGGAATCAACTTCTAAGATTGCACTAAAACTTCAAAGGCACAAATCTCGCGAAGAAAGCGTTCCACAACAGTGCACTTTTTATTTTGGCTTTGTGCACTAGCGGAAAGCTTAAAATAAGAAGATCAGGAACATTTGCCAACTATTTCTCCTGTTTTGTGCCATTGAAAACGTGAGTAGGGTGAGAAGTCGGCCATTGCGACGGCCATCTTTGGATTCCGAGATGTTTCACCTTAACTACCACATGCTTCCTGACGTGATTTATTAATGCTCCCTTGTAACATTAGGGGATGTCCAAAAATCGCGCTAAATTTTACCATTTTCAACGCCTCTCCACCTTGCCCACATTTTTCATATGGAAAGTGCGAAAATTTTGTATTAATCGTTGTGTTTCCCTGAACACCCTCCCCTTCCTAAAATGTTACGTAATTTATGGATGGCCCTTTACATGTGATTACATAAAGTATTGTGTTGTCCTGATGACGGATTTTTTTTATCCATAAATATTTCTTTTCCTATTTTCGATTCAAAATTGTGTTCAGCAAATAATAAGGATCATTGTGTGCCTAACTTGACGCACAAGATCTTCATACAAAAATAAGTCTTAACCCTTAAAAATAGACAAATTTCTACGTCAATTCATGAGTGAAAGAATATACCTGACTGTTATTGATGATATTGTTGTAAAACAGCACAATATTTTCACGAAAATTGGTTACCAATATTTAGCACATTCACTAAGGAATTTTTGACCCGTAACGCGGGTAGATCACCTTTTCGTGGTGCGTTACGGGGTAAGATCTACCTATTTGAACCCTAGTCTCATCTTGTTTGTCGGGCTAGGGTTATATGTTCTGGTAATTCAAGGATTCGCGGTACAAAGTCCTTGTTACTGGCAACAGTTTCTAAAAATTAATCTATTTTACCTAGCAGATGGTTAAAGACTCGGAGTTGATCAGTCCCGAGACTACACTTGAAGCCAGGATAACAATCATGAGTATTAACTCAACAAGGACTGTAAGTACTGGTAATTCAAGGACTCACGTGAATTCTGATTACTAAACAAATTTTCTAGCTTGATTCGGTTTTGCTGCTAGCATAAAGCCCCTTTTTTCTAGTATTTTTCTGGGACTAAACTAAAAGCGAAACAAGGATGGGACTAGAGTTCCGTTGCATGGTCAAATATCAGTAGTACCGATTTGGTTTCTCAGAAGTTTAATCGATTATGTTTGCTAAGGGGCGCGCCTTCGCTGAGATGTAAATTTTTATGAAGGGTGTAAATAGCGAGACATTTTCATCATAGTCGATTTGTATTAATATCTGAGGAATCAAAACAAGAACTGTACAGAAATCGATGCTTCATTACCTATCAATGGAAATGGAGTAATGCGACATGCACTATACACTAAGAATACGGGTAATGCCACAATAGATCTAAATACTGGTCGCAGTGGCGCATCCGAACAGAGAAAAAAAAAGGAATGAAAAAATTGACGCACTTGTCGGATACTTTTTCAAATAAATTTTATTTCTTACTTATTAATAATAAAACAGGTTCCGAAAAAAAAAATGGTTAGTCATGTTTGTATTACCAATCATGTAAATATTATTCGGAGCTATATCCAAGTGGCATCAATCGTCAAAATAATGCTTCCAGCAGCATATTCAGAACCATTAGATGCACTGACCACTCTATAGTAGGTTCCACGTGCGCTGAGAGAAGTGGCCAATTGAGAACATATCTGAAACCATATCAATATGGGCATCAAACTTCAATATTTTCGAAGGTGGTGCTTCTGGAAGCATTTTCAGCACCATTGGTTGCCATGGCCACTCTACAGTATAGTAGTAGGTTCCAGATACCCCGGGGGATGTGGTCAATTCAAAACACATCAATATGGGTATGAAATATCACGATTTTTGAAGATGATGCTTTGGAAGCATTTTGCAACCTGCTCTGGAGTGGCCAAAACTATTGATATTTGATTTATTCTTCATTTATTGACATGTTCTTTTGAATTCAAGAAGATTGAGACGTCGCACGGTATGTTTGGGACATGAAACGGAAATGTCCCCAAACTAGCCCTGGCGGAACCGGCTACGATGTCCTGGAACGGTTCACTTATGAAAATTATGTTGAAATGATGACAATCGGTCATAACCTCACGTTGTACATAAAAACTTCAGTGTTGTAACTGCAATAAATAAAAAAAAATAATCACATTTCCTAAATTTGGCACCCTCGTGATCCCAGTACAACCCGGAATATCTCCGGCATGATTCCGAATTTAGCATTGTCCATTCATGACAAATAACTGAAACCATTTTAAAGTAAACTGACGGTGGTTTCAAAAAAATCGGATGGAAATTGGCGAAATGGCAACTATTTGAAAATGCCTTGTCGGAGGTCGGTAACGTAAAGGTTTACAGAGATCTTTTGGCTTCAGACACATTCCACGCACATCTACACCAGGATATAAAATTTTCAAACTCTGAAATATTTCCAAAGCTATGTAGCATGTAAGACAATATGTTGAAATGTATAAAAAGCATACATTTGATTGAAAATACCATAAAGAACATACCTGAAAAGTTATATAAAGTTTATATAATTTATTGGTAAGAAATTGAGATACAGGGGATAGGCAAAATGATTGAGATAGGCAAAATTTTGCCCAAATTCAAATGCATATAACTTTATGAAAAATGGATGAAATTGGATGCATCTGGAAGCAGTCGACGGCAAATTTGGTCCAGTTTTAGGAACTTCCTTGGCCATGCTTATTGGCCACTGGACACCGGAGATGTTCCGGATTTTCTGAGCTCATGTCCAAATGTCATTTTTTCTGTCGATTGTATTTTTGTGCGGTGTAAAGTTAAATAGATGTTTGCAATTTTCCTAGAAACTAGAACTAATAGGAAGTTGAATGCCACCGGACGCATTAAGATTGAAAAAAGAAAGAAAAGAAAAAAAAGAAAGAAAAGAAAAAGGAAAGAAAGAAAAGAAGATGGAAATTTTCAGAAATATGACCATTTCCGTAAAACTGGTTCCGGAAAGCATGGTCAGTCATGTTTGTATTTCCAATCATGTTAATATTATCCGGAGCTATATCCAAGCGGACACCAACCTTAAAAATGATGTTTCCTGCAGCGTAATCAGAACCATTAGATGCACAGACCACTCTATAGAAGGTTCTAGGTACCCTGGGGGAAGTGGTCAATTAGGAACATATCCGCAACCATATCAATATGGGCATGAAACTTCATGATTTTCAAAGGTTATGCATACTTTTCAAAGTACATCGTTGGAATGTTTACATAATTTTATTTTACAATGAAATTCAAGATTATTCGCTCCGCCATCTGAAAGCACTGTACCTAAAACATTCTTACAAAATCACAGAAACATCTAAATATTGTTGCAAAGAATTTAGTCAAATTTATATGGTGACGCCAAGCGCCATTTAAAAGCGTAAACTAAGAACGACATCCTCACAGAAACATTAAATTTATTTTAACCAGTGTCGGATCAAATTACTCCACTGTGAGGCAGAATGTTGAATGTATTAAACAAATAACAATACAGGTCGGACTCGATTATCCGAAGACTCGATTATCCGGAATTTTGGACTCGATTATCCGGAATTTGTTTTTTTTATGTTCTTGTTTTTAAATTTTTATGCATAAATCTGAAATAATTTGGTATTGCAATATACAATATTAATGATTTTGCAGCTTAGAACGTATTTAAGAAAACGGGGGTTTGAAAAAGTGTTTTTTTGTGTATGCCGGTCAAAAAAAAATTTTCTCGTGTAGACCCCTTCTGTTCCTAGAAAAAAAATCTGGCTACGCAACCGCATCATATAAATGAAATAACGAAAAAAGATAATATTTAAGATCTTTGTCCAAGATTTCAATTTTTTTCATAGTGATTCGATTATCCGGAGGATTTGATTATCCGGAGTGAAAAAAAATCGATACTCCGGATAATCGAGTCCGACCTGTACTACAGTATGTCCCATAAAAAAATGCGAAAATCGTCATATCATGTTTAATGGTAGTTTCTACATAGAAAATGTGAATGAAACATAAATATTATTGTATTGTTCAATCTATCTAGACTCAGTTATTCACTTTGGATTTGGATTTTCATCTGTTACTTCCACCTTACCAGAGAGGAATTGGAAATATACCTTCAAATTTTATCATGCGGACGTCGAGTTCAATATCTGTGTGATGAAAGCTTCTAAAACATCAACGATGGCGTGAGGTTCTTCACATGCCTTGTCTCCAGCATACGCCCATATCAAATGATAGAATTGGTCATACCTGGGTCATTGGAGACTTAAACATATTTTCGAAAAAACGACTCATTTTGGAGAGCTTTGATTGAACCTTCATATAAGTGTGATAAGCGGCTCTGTTTTGCTCAAAACCTATGAGCTAGTATTGATATAAGTTGTCTCTAACCGAAGGCACAAATTTCATCCTCAAAAATCTGTTATAGGCCTCTGTATTGTATTTTTCACTCAACTTTAAAAAAATAAAGGCAAATCAAACCTATAAGACGCAAATGCCCTCAAAACTATGACCCTGGCAAAATATTTTATTGTGACCATGAAAAACACGTTCTCTAAGAACTCCTCCATCCTCTGATACCGAACAAAATAAAATTTACAACAATAAAGTGTGATTTTTGAAGGTGGAAAGTTTATCAACAGAGTATACGACAATCAGACGCTGTTTCTAGCTTTGGGCGGACAAAACCTTTGAACTTATTTGCTTTATTACATTATTTGGGACAGTAAGAAAAAAATTACAAAAATTGTCCTAGATAACGAAGTAATGTCAGAATATACTACAATAATTAGAAATTACATTCACTAGCAAAAACAATGAAAATAACGCTTGTGGATGCATTATTCAAGTTCAAACAATTTTCGCATTTTTTTATGGGCCATACTGTAGATATAAATTTTTCTCCGAACCTGAAAGCAACATTACCGATTTTGTCAATAAAAATAGAAAATACTTTTTGCGTAACGCGCCACCATTTGCAAAACCCTGTAGGAAGATAAACGTAACGCGACGCTCATAAAATTAAACCAATGAAATTCTACAATTATTCAATATTTCCTTCCAGTTTGAAGTCACACTCTGGTTTTAGTCAATACATAGAAAGATTGCCTAGAACAAACCCGGGTTCTAAAAATTACAGCAGATCAGATATAGGCGATTATAGAGTGACATTTAAAAAAGTGCATTTCAGCGACACCATCGTTACGAAATGCAACTGCTTTTAACAACATTTAATATGCAAAATTTAAAATCTGTTTAATCACATCGTTACAAAGCATATTTCCGAGAACAGGCCTCATTTGATAATGAAAGTCGGTTCCTCGTAGTGTCGCGTTACGCTGGAATGTGTCTTCAACAGAAAGATTTCAACCTCTACTATATTAGAAAAATATAAACAAGAATGATAGAATTATTTTTTGAGCCACTTTTGGTACACGTGATCCAGTAGATGCGCTAGTGCTACACAGTACCAAAAAATAATGTGATTTACGTCTTTTGGGATGCACATAAAAGAAGCGAGCCGAATGACGTAAATTTGTGTCCAATTTCTAATACGTTAGTGTCTGATTTGGGAAATGTCGATCACAGTTCCATCATTTTCGTGTCCTTTAACATGTAAAATTACATTTTTTGTTCAATACATCTTCAAGGACACGTTTTTGTGTTGTTCCATCACTTACATCATGTGTCATTCAGTCATAACCTGAATTACGTCCAGAGTAATTTTCATTATTTTTATGAGTGTATGTTTAAAATGTCAATGAGCGAAATTAGGAGCGCCCGCGAAATATGGGTACTTTACGGTAGTATGTTCGAAAAGTATAGTGAAGTAAAATGACACAAACATGCTCCACTCGTTTTCCACATGTAGCATTTACCACCGAGAATGTAGTAAACTCAACTTTACTATTTTTTATTCATAATCGCACCGTATCTTCTTCAATGTGCCTAAACTTATGATCAAGAAAGTACCTTTACATACCTGCCAAGTAGATCATGAGCTACAAAAAACAACATTATAGAGTTGAACAGCGGTTCTTCCTCCGTGTCAATCGTGGACGTTGCGTATTTGATCCCTCGGTTTTTTCGGCAAACCATGTTTCCGTCGTCTTGTCTGCAATAAAAAATAGCATATATATATATATATATATATATATATATATATATATATATATAGGTATATATATATAGGTATATGATAATATATATATATATATATATATATATATATATATATATATATATATATATATATATATATATATATATATATATAGTATATATATATAGGTATATGATAATATATATATATATATATATATATATATATATATATATATATATATATATATATATATATATATATATATATATATATATATATATATATATATATATATATATATATATATATATATATATTATCATATATCTATGTGAACCAACTCCTACGAGCTTTTCATTTCATTTGCTCTATTTCTGCAACATAAATCTCATTTTTTTATGAAATTATATATATATATATATATATAAATCTCATTTTTTTATGAAATTATATAGGTATATATATATATATATATATATATATATATATATACCTATATAATTTCATAAAAAAATGAGATTTATGTTGCAGAAATAGAGCAAATGAAATGAAAAGCTCGTAGGAGTTGGTTCACATAGATATATGATAATTGTATAGGGTTGTTTTTCAATGTAACAATGTTTTCAATGTATGAACTTCATACAATTATTGTGACGTATTTAAATCGAACGGAAAACCGTGCTCAAATCAAGAGTGATATAATGAAACGATATTCAGACGAGCAGTGATAAAATCAAGGAACTATTAATTGAAATTTGAGGATTAATAGATCATCATGAGATAAGAAAAAGTGTCACCAACACAGATTAATCTGCATAAGCCACATCTGACAAATTAAAAAAAAAACACCGACACGTTAATGCTTCCAGTGGACAATTTGCCCTTTGAAGGAAGCACTACACTAGACAACGGAATATCATGCAACGTCCAGTGGCACAGTCGAAATACATTCCTCACGAAAAGTGTTCCGGACTGAAGCGGGAATCGAACCCACACTCCTTGACTCGATGCGGCTAAATGCTAGAGATAGTCGGGTTTCAAATTTATCAAACCCGAACCCGACTCATTTTATTACTTCAAACCCGGACCCGACCCGAACCCGAGACAAAAATTGAAAAGCAAACCCGGACCCGAACCGAACACGAAAAATGTTCGCTTTTCAAACCCGAACCCGTCCCGAAACCCGGAAAAGATTTCCAAGAAAAACCCGAATAGAACCCGAGTTTGAAAAGATGATAAATTCATCGTTTCTGAAGCATATGGAAGCTTTCAGGTTGTTACTTGGCTGCAATAACAACCCGTCGGGTTCGGGTTCTGGTCGGGTTTCGGGTTTAAAAACCCGAGACCCGACCTTCTCTACTAAATGCTTTGAACTACAAATGCCAGTGTGTAAGTAGCCGCTTCTGAATGCAGTGCGCATCGTACCTTCGTGCTGTGCGTACACGAATTCTCTCTGCTCTTGGAAGTTTTCCTAAAAACTACCTAAAGCAATAAAACAGTACTTTTCAGTGCTACAAAAACAGTGCTTTTCAGTGCTAAAATTAAAAACGGTACTTTTCAGTGCTACTAAAACAGTACTTTTCAGTACTATTTTTTCTACTATTGATCCCTTTACGATCCTTGTTTGGACTCGTGCCTTCGATTTTTCGTTGGACCTGTTGGCGAAAGCTAGCGGTGGTAATCCTTCTTGGACACCGTCTTGGGAAAAAAAAAACCTTTTAGGAGGTCACGTCTTCTTTCGATTATTCACTAAACATGGTTGCAACAAAAAACAAAAGGAAGGGTGAATGTCTGAATTCACAACTTCCTTCCAAAAAAGAGGGAATTAAAACTGTCACTAAACGTGGCAAGAATGCAAGAAAGGACGTTTCTCCGGAATGCTAACTTTCTTCCAAGGTTGAAATGAATAATGTTGATAATTGTATCGAAATGAGCAATCAGTTCGATGCTCTAGACAAATTTTCCGAACACCAAATCGAAGCAGCTTCTAGCCCAGGCTCTTTTATTCAAGTGAGGAAGCAAAGAGTGCCGCCTATCGCAGTCAGTTGTTTCGAATTTGGGGGATTTAGGCAGGAGATCTTGAACTCCATTAGGGGAATCAAGGTTTCCTTCCAAATCGCAAAGAAAGGAGACTGTCGCGTTTTGCCACAAACTCTTAAAGATCGTGAACTTCTTCTCAAACATCTTGAAGAGAAGAAGCACAATTTTTTTACTTATGACGGCAAAACTGAACGTTAGTTCAAAGTCGTCTTGAAAGGTCTCACAAGTGACTATAAGTCACCTGAAGAGATCAAAAATGGAATAAATGATTTACTTGGATTTTCCCCAGTCCAAGCAATTATTATGAAAAAGAGAACCCAATCTGGCATTGTTCGGAATGGGCTTTCACAAGAATATTATTTATTTCAATTTAACAAAAAAAGAACTAAATAATATTAAGGACATATCCCCTTGAGTACCAAAATGTCCTCTAATATGGCACCTTACTTCCCCCTTCGCTTTCTGCTCCCTCCTCCCACGCTTCTCAAAACGTTTTGGAGAGCGATCACAAAAAATGATTATTTGAAGTTACTAACCTTATTATAGAGCGGTGGTTCCTTAACTGATAGTATTCCATAATGTGTTTTTCACAAACTACCAGTTTTTTAATACAATCACGTAGTTATTGTTGTGATTTGTGTTGTAAAATATCACGCACTACCGAATCACTTCCTCTTCACGCACCGAGATATTGTATGCTGGCTTTTCGGTGCCCGTTCTTAAACTCACTTTTAATGGTATTTCTACTCGCCGTAGCAATTCAAAAACCTGATGCAATACATGAAACACTTAAAATTTTCTCGTACCGTGCTCGTGGAGCAATAAATCACATAAGTTAGTCGATTTGTGCTCTAAAAACCACACCGGAACGCGAATTCACTGAGCCAACATTGTTTATGAATCGAATGCGCAGCTCTCACTGATTGGAATTGATGTCAGTTTTTATGTTTGGAATTAAAATTGTTTGGATATTCATACACTTGCTTCAAAAACGTATTTTAAAATTTCATAACACTCAAAAGGTGTACAATGTCACAAGTGTTACAAAACATTTTTATGCATGAGAAAAACAATGTACGACGCAATTTAACAGCAAAAATGAATATTAGATATTATACAGTACAATTGACTGTAGAATTCAAATGCATACTGATGGCAACTTTCTCCGTCCGTGAGAAGCGAGAGAAGAGAGGAGAAAACTGCCAAAAATAGTAAACAACACACGCATGGTGTGAAAAATGCTTATAATTTTGGTCTAAAAACATGTTTTCACTACCAAATGAAATAAATTGTGATTTTGAGCTTTCATGAAATTGTTGATGAATTCATATCGACAATAATACCATTAGATGAAACATGTGCAAGTAATACTGCCTATATAATTCTGTGGGTGGAGGTATACATGGAACATGATGATTTATTTTTGGCCGACGCACATAACATTGTGCTCCGCCTTGTTGGGTGGTTCGAGAGGGTGCTTTAGCGGGTGGCAACATTATGTTTACGTGCTCAATGAACTTACACCTTAAAGCTTTAGAAAAAGCTAAACTTATGTTCGATGTCCGTGTGACGTGGGAACATTGCCAGAAACCTGGAGGAAATTACCAGAACCCCACTCAGTGCCGTCGGTGCCAAAAGTGGGGTCATGGAACAAAAAATTGTCGCATGGATGCTAAATGCATGATTTGCGGAGGTTCTTCTCACGCCAATGACGTCTGTCTAGTGAAGGAAGATACCGATAAGTTCACATGCGCCAATTGCAAGGGCAATCATAAGTACAATTTTTGGTCTTGCCCTTCGCGCAAGAGAGTCGTTGAGGCTCGTGCCAGGCATATAATATCCGTAACGATAACGGTCGTTTCCGGAATTTGCCTGGCAGAGTATCGAACAATACTCATTTTTCAGTTAACACAGTTTTCAGTTACCCATAAGGAAGATCATAATCTTGCTCATTCACAAACTAATTTTAATCCGTCGGGTAGCCGTTCGAATCTTTTAACTTCGAATGTATCTACCCACGGAAAATCCTTTGCTGACATCGTACCAGGTAATTTGAACTCCTCCCCTATTCGTACTATAAGTACCCATTCTACTTGTTTCAAATTAAATGGAAAAAACCCTACCGCCACAGGTAATATCTACTCCGCTTCTTCGTCTACCGAAAATTCTAATGTAAATTCATCAGGTAATGTACCCACTTCAAGTGATATGTCTGCCTCTGATTTTAATTTTCTAACTGAACAATTGAATCTAATGATTGATGCAATGTTCAAAGCCACCACTATAACTGAAGCTGTACCCATAACGCGGGTAGATCACCTTTTCGTGGTGCGTTATGGGGTAAAGATCTACCAATGAACCCTAGTCCTGACTGCTTCAAACGAAGAGAACAGGATGCTATAGTAATCAAAGGAACATTATTAGTCCTTGTTACATTTTAAACCTTGTTAAAAGTGACAAGTCTCGGTGTTCCAGTAGCCGAGAATGACCTTGAGACAAGGATAAAAATGAGTCGAAATCAACAAGTTGTTTTCTAATCTTTTATTTATTGTTCTCTAGTTTGAAGAAGTAAGGACTAGGATTCTGATGCATGGACAATATCGGTGTCACTTCCCGACTTTTTCAAGGGATCCGATTTTGACTGATAAAGGGGCACGCCTGCGGAGAGTGTACCCACCACACCCTTCGAAGGGTTTAAAAAGCGAAACCTTTCAATTAGAATCTTTTCCTGTGATCAAATTAGGAATGACAACTGTAAAAAAAAAAACGAATACTTTATCACTTCTCGATAGTGACAAAGTAACACGACAATACAAAGGACACGGGATATACTACAATAGATCAAATATTGGTCGCAGTGGTTTATGTTCCGAACAGGAAAAAAAAAATGCCTGAAGCTGTCCAAGTAGGTGTAAAATTTACAAATCAAATTGTTATTGCATTACGTTTTCCCAATGGATCCATATAATAATTTAAATATTTTTAATTGGAATGCTCGTTCTCTGAATGGTAAAGAGGACGAGCTGTTCAATTTTCTTACAGCTAATAACGTGCATATAGCAGTTATTACTGAAACGTATTTGAAACCTGGATCTAAACTCAAAGAGATCCAAAAGAGAACTTTTTTGTGTATCGTAATGATCGATTTGATGGGGCATGTGGGAGAGTTGCAATCATCATTCATACACACTTAAATTATTTTACGGATTCCTGTAAAATCTCAACAGCTGAACAGTTCGGTGAAATAAATTAACGGAGTACGGTCAATTTTTACAGTATTCGGTGAAAAATCACCGGAATCCGTAAAATTTCGACGGAATTATGGTGTTTTATTTCACCGAACTGTTCAGCTGTTGAGATTACGGTGAAATTCACCGTATGAGCTTAGTGTGTAGGCGTATAAAACATCAACTGTTTTCGTCATTTGAAACTAAAGTTTTTGAAACTTTAGGTGTTTCTGTTGAAACACAGCTTGGTAAATATACTTTCATAGCTGCCTATTTGCCTTTTCAATGCTCTGGACAGCAAGTTAATTGGCTCCAAACTGACTTGCGAAAATTGACTCGCAATAAGTCAAACATTTTTATCATTGGTGACTTTAATGCCAAACATCGGTCATGGAATAATTCTCAAAGTAATTCCAACGGCAGAATTTTATTTGATGAGTGCTCTTCAGGATATTTCTCAATTAAATACCCTACACGCAGAGAAAAGACACCTTTTTGTTTCAAAAATAAAAATTTTTGAAATATTTTTTAAAAATTACAATTTTTTTTGTTGATTGCAAATATTAGATTTTGTTGTCTCAATAAATTTAATTGTTATTTTTACACCAAACTGATAGGAACACAATTTGCTTAGATTCAAAAAAAAAAAAAAATATTATTGATTGTTGACATAATCTGTTTTGATTTCAAAAAAACATGTTTTTTGATTTCAAAAAACCCTAATATTGACACACATACATATTGATTATATGAGAGTGCGTGTGTTTTTTACGCTAGTTAGTACGCACAGCTTGTCAGACGCCATTTCTATGATTATAAACAAAACTCAAAATGGATTCAACAAAAGAAGTACTCGTTTTGGACGTTGAGGAAGATAGTGACGTGCTGGTAGATTTATTGCTGAGTTTCGGACTTTCTGAGGAAATCATCAATCGTTTTCTGGGTAAGAAATTGTTTCGTTTGTCTAGTATACGAAGTTTGACCCATCGTTCGATTTTTTTCTCTAGAAAATCAGTACACTCTCAAAACTCTGCAAATCCTGGAACGGAAGGAAATAGAAGAGTTGATGCTGCCGCCATTTCTTGCTGAACGGACGAAATCATTAATATTTTTACTGAAAGACAAAAGCAACAATTTAATACTAGTCTGTAGTAGCATCATGTGTCGTAGATTTGACGAGAATTTGCAATCTTATGAGGTTTATAAAACACAAGTACCCAAATTGATCTCATTGGTTGTTACGAAACACACACCATCAACATATATAGCGTAAATGATAAATTATATTACAGATTTAGTAATTTTAATGTAACGGATAAGGTTATTGAATCATTATTTGTAAACCAAATGTAAATAAAATAGAGAAAATTGTATTTTTATTTGTAATTATTTTAAATAAAATAGAAAATAACAAGTATATAGAGCAACCTAAAAAAAAAGGATCAAAAATTATATATTTAAAAACAAAAAAAAAAGATGTTTTGTTTTTAAAAAAATCATTCAAAAAATATAAATTTCAAAAGCAACACAGATATTTTTCGGTTCAACATAAGGTTTTGTATTATCAAATACATTTATTATTAATACAAAAAAAAATTTTTTTTGATTTGCGTTCACGACTGATACTAGAAACAAAAAAATATTTTTTTAAAACAACAAAGTTTTGTTGTTGAATTCAAACAAATATTTATAATTAGCCGGGAAATGATAATTTTTTTCGTTGATTTCAATACAGAATATTATTGATTTTGAAATTCATTTTTCTGCGTGTACGTGTTTTTCCTCTTCTAGAAATCCATCTACGATTGACTTGGTCTTAACTGACTCTAGTCATCTTTGTAGCCAAATAGTTACTCATGTGATTTTGATTCTGATCATGTCCCTCCCAAGTAACAATTTCAGTGCTTTTTGATCTTAGATGTTATTTATGGAGGTTTTATTAGAGATGTATTCATTCCTAACAGATTTAATAAAGCATTGCAAAGTGCCAAACGTTCTTTTCGGTAAAACCCACTTTTAAATGCTTTGTAGATATCTACAAGAGCTCCCGTTAAAACTTATTTGCTGGCCACATTTGTTAATAATAAATTGTATTTTGAAGGAGCTGTGTAGTGGCTATTAAAACCTATATTTAAAACCTCATCTTGCTTGTCTTGTCAAGGCATAAGTAAAACTTCTAAGACTATGCTAAGTCATGCTAAAACCTTCTTTAATCACAACTGTCTGATGCATGTTATTGGAATGCAGTCTGCGTGTGGTTATCAATATCATTATGTTGATAATGATAACCATGTAGTGAATCACGAATTAATCAGAACGCAAACATAGAAATGACAAATATTCCTCTCGAAGAATTAACAGACTATCGCATACTTTTCCCATACTTGCCTGAACTTCCCGTTCTAGTGGGACAACTATGCTGCACACAACAGCTGAGCTACACGAAAAAAGCTTTCATTTTTCAGACACTTATCACTTACCGTTTTCTGCATCAGTACAACTGAACAAGCACGACGAGCTTTATTATTACAATTATTCCAATAGAACAGTTAGATACATAACGGCACAAATTTAAATAAAAAGAATTGCATCAAAAAATTGAAACTTCCGATTTGTTTACCTTTTTGACAGCACTAGCTTTCCTGAGTGCATTAAGTTTAAGTCAAGGCTCCCAAAAAACCAATTTGTCTAAGTGCAGAACAAATATTCTGGTTTAGGAATATTTTAGCCAGTGAGGGTTTTGCGCACGGGTTCTTAAGATCAAAAGCGTTTATGAATGATTATTTTGTTCGGAATAATCACCAATTGATCTTAAACCATCCCAGACAAGACCAGCAAGATTTAACTGGATGGAATCCATTTTTATTGTCGCCGTTTCGGATTGATAATTACAATTTGCGTGGGAAATTTCAATTTATGATTGAGATGAGCATGAAATCATTCTGAAAATGGAATGGAGTAAAATATTGGATAGCCAATAATGATGTCGTTATTGTGGCGCGTTGCTGTAAATCGAAAAATTTTATGTCATTCCACCAGTAAATTTTTATTGGCAGGAATTTCACGCGATCGTAACGAAATTTTCTGCCACACAAAAAATGATTATTTTAAATGATTATCATGGCAGACATCATGATGGTTTCGAAATCAAAAAAAGGTTATGGATTATAAACAAATTATTGATTGATGTTTGTTCAATCATAAGCTCTTAACATTGGTTTTATTCCGTGTGTAAGGATATCGTTAAAGATTTAATACCGCTAGTTGAGCTCAATAAGGCTACACAATAGCTCTTATGAATGTTTTATAGCATACTACAAGGGTAGATGTATTCATACGATACAAAACTAAGCAGTTTAGAAACGGTTTTAAGGTATAGTCTTAACAACCTCCTGTAGTGTGGGCCTTTTCGGGCTTAACGGAGTTTTATCAAAGGTTTATTAAGGTTATTAAGACTAATAAGTTCTAAAATGAGTTTTAACGATATGGTGGTAACAACAGCTTGTAGTAAATGAAAAAACTAAAAATGTTACTTGGGCTGTTACATTTCAAGTATCCCATGAAGCGATTCTCAATCCTATCAGCTCCACTTTCAATTATTTTCGAGCCGACTGGAATATATATGAAACGTATATTGACTCTAATCTTGATGTTAACATTTCCTTACAAACAAAACTTGATATTGACAATGCTCTTGAAACTTTAACAAATTCCATTGTTGAAGCCAGGAGCATTGCAATTCCAAAATGTGAAGATTTGAATCCGTGATTATAGACGATAATCTTAAACTTTTGATCCGCCGTGAGGAGAAGGCAATTTCAATCGATCCTGCTATGAATATTATATGGCAGGATTTGCAGAAAGAAATCAAGAAACGTGTGATGTGCATCCCTACATCTTCAACCCATAAATAAGTACAAGTCAAAAACCTTCATGTAAACACAACAAGTCATTCCACTAGAACCAAAACCCGCAGGTCAGATTACGCATAGCCAAGCGCAACCAAATGTGCCGGTTGCGCCACGGCGTTAGAAGTCAATAATTTACACCCTCTCTCTCTTCTCGCGTTCGACGGTTCGATCCATGCCAATGCAGTCCCGAACCGATAGGTGTCATATTGCACAACTGGGTAGGACCGCCGGGGCACCGAAATTGCCGACCTAGTGAAGATGCACTTTTCGGGCATATGTACTCCAGTTGTCTCACTCTGACTAATAGGTTAATTACATTAAGCAATGAATTGTAAAGAATCGTGAACCATATATAAACCCAACTGAAACTCAGAAATATAAGGAATCATAACCAATCACTTGAAGACTCTTCACTGTAGTCCTTACTGGTGATAGCTTTTTAGCTCACCATAGTTTGGATACTACTAGGAAAGAAAGTCCTTCTCCATTGGAATGATAGAACCTGTCACAAACGTTTTACACAATTAAGAAACAACAATGTTTAAAGTAAGATTTCTCAATTGGACCCTGGCTCTAAGCCCTTTTGGAAATTATCTAAAATTTTGAAAAAACCTCAGAAGCCAATACCGGCATTGAAAGAGGAAAACAAATTATTACTAACCAATTGCGAAAAAGCTCAAAAACTTGCTATGCAGTTTGAAAGCGCGCACAATTTTAATTTAGGACACTAGTCCAGGGCTTCGAAAATATTCTCAATCAAGAGAACGTTTTCGAACATGCCTGGGAGACTGATTTGGAAGAAGTGAGAATTATTATTAAAAAATTCAAAATATGAAAGCTCCTGGCGATGATGGAATTTTCTACATCCTGATCAAGAAACTTCCAGAAAGTAGCTTATCATTTTTAGTTGATCAGTCGTGATCGATACCGCGTAGCGTTCGAACGTTTTTCTCCGCGCTCTAGATATCGTCGATTATATACACTCTGTTGTAATAAAGAATAATATAATTAATATCATCAAGGTAGGCAGTGACTTAGGAAGACATGACTGAATATGTAAAATGACTGACATTCAATAAATAACCACCAAACTGAAAAGAAGTTGTTTCCTTCAATTCAGAAGTGGGATATCGCCTGAAAATATCGCCTTGCACCCAAGATGTTCTCTAGAAGCCAGGAGTCTTTGGATATCTACGAATCGGAAAATTTCGGAAGACAACTTCCTTTTTCGAATCTACATAATTCAGCCGAAGCAAATAATTCTGGATCTCAAGGATCACTCGTTGGTGTTTTGGACAACAATCGCATTTCGCTTCAAACAAACGTGAATGAAAGTTCAGGAGAATGTATTCAAGCTGAAAATGCAAGAATGGCTCAAAAACCTACGGAAGAAAAATCTATTCGGATGTTCAATTTAAATGAAATATTTGGCCTTTTACCAGACTTTTCGGGAAACAGTTATGAAAATTTTGAACATTTTGCGAAGTTGGCACAACAAATCAAACATATTTTCAAGATCAATGATGACATTATGAAGCTTATCGTTTTGAAACATTTGAAAGGGAATGCGCAAATTTGGTCCATGTCACAGACGGATTTAATGAAAATGGATCTCCAGGAATGGTTCAAGAAAATGGAAGACATTTTTTCGGTGAAGACAAGTTCAATTGAATTACACAAACAGTTGGAATCAAGAAAATGGCGTTTTGGAGAATCCTTTGGTGAATATTGCAGTGAAAAACAGATTTTGGCGTTACCGTTACAGCTCCACGAATCGTCGTTAATTGAGTACCTTATTGAGGGAATTCCTGATCTACAGTTAAGAAATCAGGCAAGAATAAGAAATTTTTCAAGAGTTGCAGATATCAAAAATGCCTTTGCGTTCATCAAAATTCATCAGAGGACCAACTCATCATCTTCCATCATTTGTTATAATTGTCGTCAACCAGGACATATTGCTGCGAGATGTCGTCAAATTTGTCGGAAAAATCCATGGAAGGAGCAAGTACACCATAGTCCAAAGCGGATTGGAGCTGTTGATACAATACCTGACAAATCGACTGAGTTAGACGAACAATATAACGGACTTGTAAATTTGCAAATTAGTAATACTGACCAACCTTTAAAAGCTTTATTAGATACAGGAAGTCCTGTTTCTCTGATACATCTTAAACATACAAAACATGAAAAAATTGATGATCACGATAAAACTAAAATCTATAAGGGTATCGGAGGAACACGACTAACCATTTTAGGAAAATTTAATACTAATGTTTATATTCAAAATATTCTTTTTAAGGTAAGCTTTTTGGTCGTTCCTGATTCAACCATGTCGTCGTATGATGCAATTATTGGACGTGATTTAATAATGAAACCTGGGGTTCGAACAATTATTGAGAGAAACCATATAAGTATTTCCAGAACTCCAATCATTGAGAAACTGAATGCTGAACAGCTTGACGAAATGAAACCTATTAATGCGGTCGATGAATCAAAAATTTTAGCAAATGTTGGAAATGTAAGTAACGATCAGTTTGTAAAGTTTTTGGATATATTAAAAAGACACTATTTATTTTCCGAGAAGCCTAAGCAGGCTGAAACTAAATATGATATGAAAATTAATTTGAAAACTGGTACTCAGTTTCATTTTAAGCCTAGAAGATTGTCACATGCCGAAAAAAGTAAAGTAGATAAAAAAATTAAAGAACTTTTGCACGAAAACGTTATTAAAGAGAGTGATTCTCCATTTGCTAGCCCTATAGTTTTAATACCAAAGAAAGACGGTGATATAAGAATGTGCGTTGATTATCGTAAATTAAACAAAGACACTCATAGAGATAATTATCCTTTACCATTAATTGAAGATATTTTGGATAAATTAAGAAACAAACGAATATTTTCGGTGCTGGATTTAAAATCTGGATTTCATCAAATCAAAATTGCTCCTGAGTGCACTAAATTTACGTCATTTGTTACTCCATCTGGTCAGTATGAATATTTACGCGTACCTTTTGGTCTTTGTAATGCTCCTGCAGTTTTTCAGAGGTTCATAAACATAATTTTCAAAAAATTGATTGAAGAAGGAAAACTTTGTGTTTATATTGATGATATTATTATATTTTCTGATACTTTTGAAGAACATTTGGAAATATTGCAATCAGTTTTCGAAATTTTAAGTAAAAATCTTTTAGAGTTGAATTTGGAGAAATGCAGATTTTTATTTGAAGAAATTGATTACTTAGGCTATACGATTAATAAATTTGGTAGACGCCCAAATAAATCGCATATTGAGGCTGTGTCTAATTTTCCCGTTCCAAAAAATGTTAAAGATATTCAAAGATTTTTAGGATTAACGAGTTATTTTAGAAAATTTATAAAAAACTTTGCTACTGTTGCTAGACCGTTATATAATTTATTAAAAAAGGATACAGTATTTAATTTTGGTGATGAACAACTTGACGCTTTTCAAACATTAAAGGAAAGATTAAGATCTGCACCTATACTAAGTATTTTTAATCCAAATGCTGAAACTCAACTGCACTGTGATGCAAGTTCATATGGATTTGGAGCAATATTGATGCAAAAACAAGAAGATAATAATTTTCATCCCGTTAGCTATTTTAGTAAAAATACAGACAATTTTGAGTCGAAATTACATAGTTTTGAGTTAGAAACTCTTGCGGTAGTTTATGCAATAAAACGTTTCCATGTTTATTTATCTGGGATGAATTTCAAAATACTTACTGATTGCAATGTATTAGCACAAACTTTGATAAAGAAAGAAATTAATCCAAAAATTAGTAGGTGGGCTTTGTTTCTTGAAAATTATGACTACACTTTGGAATATAGAGATGAAGCGCGGATGAAACATGTCGATGCCTTAAGTAGACAAAATATGACAAAAAATAAAGAAATATTACAAAATATTGATATTAATTTATTAGATACAGAAGATATTGAAAGGAATGTTATTTTGGCTCAAGAGCAAGATGATAAATTGAAAAATATAAAACAGCATCTTGAAAACAGCACTTTTCCAAATTTCGAATTGAGAAATGGTGTTCTTTTCAGAAAGGTTGATGATAAAATGTTATTAGTAATACCCAAATTAATGATTGATAATATTATTAGAATTTGTCATGATAAAAATGGACATATTGGTATAGATAAAACAATCTTCGAAATAAAAAAGCATTATTGGTTTTCACATATGAGGAAGATTGTTAAGAAATATATTTCAAATTGTTTAAGTTGTATTTTTTATAGTCCAAAGGAAGGTAAGAAAGAAGGATTTTTAAAAACTATTAATAAAGGTAATGAACCATTTAATACAATTCATTTAGATCATTATGGCCCGATCCAACTACAATCTAGTGGAGGGTTTAAGTACATTTCAGTTGTTGTTGATGCATTTACTAAATATGTTAAATTCTATCCTACAAAAACGACAAACACAGACGAAGTTATTAGAAATCTATCAAATTACATGAATTATTACAGCAAACCAGCTAGAATTATTACTGATAGAGGATCTTGTTTTTCATCATCAAAGTTTAAAACATTCGTAGAAAGTAATTGCATTGAACATGTAAAAACTGCAGCGTACACTCCAGAAGCAAATGGACAAGCAGAACGTGTAAATAGAACACTTACACCTATGCTATCGAAATTAATTATTGATACTGGTCTGAAATGGAATCATCTGTTAAATAGAATGGAGTATATTTTTAACAATACATATAATAGGTCTATCGAAAATTATCCAAGTGTTTTATTATTTGGATCACTTCAAAGAAATTTGAATTTTGTTGATAATAACTTGGAAGCATTTGTAAAGAATTACAATAATAATTATAGAAGAATAGATTTACAATCTGAAAGAAATAAGGCAATGGAGATCATTCAAAAAAATCAAATGTATAGTAAATCGGCAACTGATAGAAAACGCAAAAAAGTAACTGAATATAAGGTAGGTGATTTTATTGTCCTTAAAACAGTTTCACCATCAAAATTGTCAGAAAAATTCAAAGGTCCTTATGTTATCCAAAAAGTTTTACCAAATGATCGTTATGTAGTTACGGATATAGAAGGTTTTCAAGCATCTAGCCTTCCCTTTCAATCTGTATGTTCACCAGGGAATATGAAACTATGGTTATCTCCTAATAATCTAGTAGATCTAAATTCAACAAATGAAACAGCCGATGAGGACATCGGTTAATCAGGATGGCCGAAATGTTGTAATAAAGAATAATATAATTAATATCATCAAGGTAGGCAGTGACTTAGGAAGACATGACTGAATATGTAAAATGACTGACATTCAATAAATAACCACCAAACTGAAAAGAAGTTGTTTCCTTCACACTCAGAAACACGGGTAGTCTCAGAATGACTAAATTTCAGTAATTTATGACTATTTTCTATCTGCCTCTCTTTCATCCTGCAGGGAATTTTATTCCTATTTGTCAATTCACCTGGGTTGAAGCATCGCTAAGCTTCAATCCAGTCGAAATGACAGTTAGTGTGAAAATGCACAGCAGAATGAAAGAGAGGCAGATAGAATATAGTCATTAATGCATAAACTTTAGTAATTCTGTGACTATTTTTATTTCTGAGTGTACCTTAAAGTTCATCTTTGTTACGATCAAACCGAATACCGAAGCAGGTTAAAGGCTGGAGGTCGATAACGTCGACCAAAGTGCCTCGGGGTCGAGCGCGTCGCAGATTCTAATCCGGCGGGCTTATAACAAATCAGCTCGGGATGAAATCTCATCCGATAGCGAAAGCTCCATAAGTGGAGGCCAGAAGCCAAAAAGAAGCAAGCGAGATACCAAACAAAAGGATATGGAGGAGGAGACGGTGGCAGGTCTTTCCAACTCGAACAATGGGAGCCACACGTCGGTTGCAAATGTAGCAACAAGTAATCGTTTCGAAATGTTAACACACGCACCTGTCGATGGGGACGACAATGCAAATACTGCAAACTGCGAGAATAATAAATCCTTCTCGAATAAGAAAATTCACTGTCCGCCTATAACAGTGCTACGGCAAGATGCTAGGCAGATACGTAGTTTACTGAAGCAAGAAAACATTCCTGATGATTACTATCACATGAAGGGCATGAAAGGAGGTGTGTTAGTTATCACAAAACAGGTTGAGACCCACAAAAGAATCGCTGAATTGATGAAAACAAATTCATTGGAATTCTTTACTCATCAAATTAGCAGTGAAGCTCCTCTGAAAGTTGTGCTTTCCGGGCTACATCTGATGGAATCGGACGAACTGATGGCAGAGCTTGACTTAGTTGGGGTTAAACCATCTGAGGTCAAAACTATGAGCACGTCAAATGAGGATGTTGTCCCATACCTTCTATATTTCGCTAATGGAACAGTAAAGCTCCAAGATCTACAAAATATAAGGTATGTGTGCAATTCTGTTGTACGGTGGAGAAAATTCGCCAAAAAAAACAGGAAACACCGTGCAATGTTACCGTTGCCAACGTTATGAGCATGGTTCAAAATTCTGTTACCTGAAACCTGTGTGTGTTAAATGTAGCCAGCAACACCTAACTGCCGACTGTAAATCAGTGTTGGGAAACTCAGCTGAACAGAATGCTGCAATGCGAGAACAAATCAAATGAGCAAATTGTGGAGGAAACCATACAGCCAGCTACAAGTGGTGCAGCTCAAGGAAAGCCTATCTTCAGCAGCTAGCTAGGACGAAGGCAAAACGTAATACCGCTAATCAAACAGCACCAACCAATCACCAGGATAGGGAACATCGTCAACGTGCTGAGAGCACTACACCTCCGACTGTTCAACCACCAATGAACCCACATGCAAGCGAAGGAAGGCGTCTCTACTCGCAAGTTGTTCGAGACGGCGCAGAAACATCAAATACACAACGTTCGTCCGAAGTATCTTCAGCACTATTCACGATCTCGGAATTTATGGGGTTGGCTCGAGATTTACTCTTCCGTTTGAAAAGGTGTAAGTCCAAAGAGGATCAGTTTCTCGCCCTTTCGGAGCTGATGATACAGTACGTTTACAATGGCAAATAGTAAAAGCAACAGTAGGCACGATATCAGCAACTCTTCGCTGGATTCTTCAACAATGGGACGTCAAGCAACAAGCACTCTGGAAGCCTCTGATAAACCTCCCGGCTCAGTCTCGCATCCTGTATCTCATCACCGTCCCAGACTGAAGCACAGAGCAGGAGAAGGAGGCTTCCAGCTTGCTCCTCGAGGCAAGTATAACTCACCAAACGAATATTCTCTCCCTGATGGATCTTCATGTTTCAGCACACCTTCCAACGATCAAGCATCGAAAGCGACCACTGTTGCCCTACAGTGGAACATCAGGGGACTCTGGCACAACTACAACGATTTGACCATAGAAGTAGCAAGGCATCAACCTCTCATTATTGCCCTCCAAGAAACGTTGTTCGTGGGATCCGACATCCGCGCACAAAATCTGCTAAAGAATTGGAGATTTCGAGCCGACCCACTATCACGGCACAGAAACTCTGTGTGTCTAGCTGTTCGCCAGGATACGATGTTTTCGTTTCTGGACCTCCGAACATCGCTGCCCGTTGTTGCATTAACCATGACACATCCTATAGCCGCAACATTTGTGTCACTGTACCTGTCACCACAAATGACGGCCGATGAGATTCAAGAACAACTTAGCGCATTACTTCATGAATTACCTCATCCCTTCATTCTTATGGGGGACTTTAATGCACACAGCGTCGTCTGGGGGAGCTCTATAACAGATCGTAAAGGAGTAAAAATAGAAGAGCTTTTGGCATCCCATCATCTATCGATTTTAAACAACGGTGACCATACAAGGCTGGATAGTGCACCCGGAAATACATCAGCAATCGATCTAACGATCACCCCAACCAACTGGCCCCCAGCTTACAATGGTGCGTACATCGGGACACCGGTGGGAGTGACCATTTCCCCATTCGTCTCACTAGCTCTATAAACTGTTCGAAGGGCCAAAGAACAGTCGTGGGAAAATTTTCTCTCTAGCTTCAACCCAGAAGAGCCGGTTGCCTCACTTTGGCGAAAAGTTAATTCACTCCGGGGTCAACGAAATCTTCGACAAACACCACTAAAAACAATGAACTCCGTCGTTGACGACTTTGGCTGAAGTTTTTGCAGATCATTTCTATAAATATTCTGCCACAGAAAATTACAATCTGGCCTTTAGGAGAAGGAAGCTAGCCGCAGAAAACATTCCAATCGACATCAGTGGCGGGGAAGCTGATAACATCAACAGTGAATTCCAAGTCCAAGAACTGTTATGGGCCCTCGACAAAGGAAATGGAAAATCAGTCGGAATAGACGCTATCGGATACCCAATGCTGCGGCACCTGCCCTACGCGATAAAATGTATTCTTCTTGATATTATCAATCGCATTTGGAGAGCTGAAACAGTACCAGATCAGTGGAAGACGGGATTAGTAATTCCGCTTCCCAAACCGGGAAAAAATCATAAAGATGTAAATAGTTACAGACCAATATCACTGCTGAGCTGCGTGGGTAAACTGATGGAACGTATGGTAAACCGCAGACTCATTACACGGCTCGAAGCGGACAAACGATTGGACCAGAGGTGATTTCTGAAAACACTTTCATTGCAATTAGAGGTTGTTCGTGTGCCCTCAGCTTTGTTTTAATGCTCCAATCAACGGTAGCTCCTCGATCGAACCATGACCTGCATCCTAGACGGTGTTTTTTTGCTATGGGTGGGATGAACAAACCCGTCAGTTCATGAAAGTGTTCTGATGCTCTTACGACCATTGGTGCCTGGTCGTTCCCCTCTTGCGCCAGCCACTGTATAGCCCTGATTGCAAGAACTTGATACCACACGAGTCGGAACGGCAACTCTCCGCATTCTGCCATCATAGACGTAATATGACTCGAGCGAAAGGCCCCGGATATACTTCGGATTGCGCTGCTATAAGCTGGTTCAAGAATGTTTAACATTTGTTCTCCTCCTCTGCTGACGAAGACAATCCCATGCGTTAGTTTTGGAATTGTTAGACTTCTATGGATTCTTAACCCTTTCTTTCCCACAGCTTTGTTCGACAATTTAACTATCAAAATGGCGTTTCTAAAACAAGTGCTTGAACAAAAGTTGTTCCAAATAAGCTATATTATTCAAAACCACAATAAAAATTTTTGATTGTTTTTCAATAGTTAGTTGGTTGTTTTTCAATAGTTTGACCCTTCGGTCACTTATTTCAATGTTTGATGAGACAAATGAGCGTATAAATTTATTCCAATTATTATTGAGCTACTCGTACCAATTCGGTTTAGCCCGCGTTCGTTGAAAATTGGTGGATCACCTGTGCTACCATGGGAAAGAGAGGGTTAAAAGAGTGCTTCGTGGCCCGCTGGTCCATCGGCCTCCAATTATTGAAAACAATCGTTGAATTGATGCAACTTTCTGCCGAAGCTCACCAGCGTGCTGTTTGAATGACAACCTGTTGTCAACCACAACTCCAAGAACCTTAGCAGACTTAACTTCCTCCAGAGGTTGGTCACGAATTTTAATGCTAGGAACAGCACGATGTTTACGGCGCTTACAGATGTGGATTACCTTTGACTTTTCTGCTGATATATCAAAACCCGTCCGTTTTGACCATGCATCAACTGCTTGGACCGCTCGCTGAAGTTTCTTCCTCACTGTAGCTGGTAGTTTACCGATGGAAAGAAGCACAATATCATCGGCGTAGTACAAGGACTATACCAAAATCTACACGGACAGTTCGGTGGTGGACGAACAGGTCGGATTTGGCATTTCAACAGACACTGATGATTTCCACGGCAGACTCCCCGATGGATGTTCTATTTTTTCGGCAGAAGCCTACGCTATTGTCGTAGCAAACTCGCTCAAGAAAATGATCGTACTGTGATATTCTCCGACTCAGCTAGTTGCTTAATGGCCGTAGATAACGTCACGTCAAATCATCCCTGGATACAGCTAGCTGAAATGCTAGCCAAAGATAAAAGCGCTACACTATGTTGGGTTCCTGCGCATGTGAGAATTGTCGGAAACGAGAAAGCGGATCAACTTGCGGCAATCGGGCGCGCAGATAATGAACCTAATATACCTATCCCTGCGATGGAAGCGAAGAAAATAGTAAAAAAATATATCAGATACAGCTGGGAAGGCGAGTGGCGAAATTCAAACGATAGTTTTCTGCGGAGGATAAAGAACACAACGGTTCCTTGGCGGGACAGGAAATCAAGCAAAGAACGAAGGGCAATCACTCGATTGCGTATAGGGCACACCAACATCTCTCATCGCGCAATCTTCTCACGGGACAACAACGTTTGCGAGGTCTGTGGGGAGGAGGTTACCGTGTTGCACATCATCGCAAATATGATACAGAAAGGCTAGAAGCCAAATTGGACGCGGATATCAGCACTATTCTCAGCAACAACGAAGCAAACGAGGAGAAATTGATCGAGTTCTTGAAGAAAACTCGATTACTAGATAGAATTTAAGTAATCTGTTAAGCTGTTTCTTTCTTTTTTACCAGAGGCGAATGACACCAGTTAAAACCTCTATAATAAATAATAATAATAATAAATTTTTAGTTGATATATTTAACAAATGTTTTAAATTAGCATATTTTCCTGACAAATGGAAAAATTCTAAGGTTGTTCCAATTTTAAAACCAAATAAAAATCCTGCACAAGCTTCTAGCTATCGTCCAATCAGTTTGCTTTCCTCCATCAGTAAACTTTTTAAAAAAGATCATTTTGAACAGAATGATGGTCCACATCAACGGAAATTCAATTTTTGCCAATGAACAGTTCGGATTCCGCCATGGACATTCGACCACTCATCAACTTTTACGTGTAACAAATTCGACCCGTTCCAACAAATCTGAAGGCTATTCTACTGATCTTGCTCATCTAGACATAGAAAAAGCATTCGACAGTGTTTGGCACGAAGGTTTAATCGTAAAATTAAAAAAAAAAACTTTAATTTTCCAACATACATTGTATGAATAATTCAAAGTTATCTGTCAAATCGTACGCTTCAGGTTAATTATAAGAACTCCAGATCTGAAAGACTTCCTGTAAGAGCTGGTGTTTCCCAAGGCAGCATTTTGGGATCAATTTTATATTTTCACATCTGACTTACCTGAGTTACCTCAGGGATGTCAAAAATCTTTGTTTTCGGATGACACAGGCCTCTCCGCCAAAGAACGAAGTCTGCGTGTCATCTGTAGTCGATTGCAAAAAAGTTATAAGGATATTTTTTCTTCATAATTGCAAAAATGGAGAATTTCTCCTAATGCTTCCAAAACTCAACTAATAATATTCCCACATAAACGAAAAGCTCTTTATTTGAAACCTTCAAGTAGACATGTTGTCACGATGAGAGGGGTTCCAATAAATTGGTCAGATGAAGTTAAAAATCTAGGGCTCATGCTAGATAAGAATTTAACTTTCAAAAATCACATTGAGGGCATTCAAGCCAAATGTAGGGGGAAGTCCTCTATGCCCGGACACTTTTTGTTTTTTGGTAATATTTCAAAATCTACATTAGTTCTACCGTTAATTTTCGTACAGTATAAAAATAAATCACATTATTTTAAGTAAAAACTCACATGAGAACAAAAATAAACCTTTACAATTCATTTTTATGATGGATTACATTATGTACCAAAAATGGTGTGCTCTGAAATGTGTCCTCTATGGCCGGACACTATGTCCTCTATGCTCGGACACTATGATTTTCACCATCAAAGTTTACACCAAACCCACAGAAAGGCCAAGGAGTGCTTCCTATGTCAGCACATACCTTGTGGGTTCAATATTTGCATGATGTACAGCGTATGAAGCATATTAGCGAGATCATAGGTCAGTTCCATAAACTCCTTCTTGATCAGCGCCATAGATCGATTCGTCATATGTCGCCCTCTATGTTGCATAAACGGTTGCTCGTATACAGATGAAAATGTCTTCGAGAATTCAACGCGTTTATAGTTCTTCACAATTTCTTTGTCAGCTCGAAGATTGAAGTGTGCTCTTAGGTACAGTCAACTCTCCCTTACTCGATCTCCGTATCTCAATATGTATCTAGTTAGAGAACCATAGTAAAATTTGGTGTTCATGGCTACCTCGATGGTCCCTTGAATCGCATATTTGCACTGTTTTAGTTTTCTGTAACACGATATCTCCCTAACTCGATGGTACCTTCATTATCGAACTATGGAGAGATGACTGTACATCATATCTTGTGGCTGCTTCTCGTGCGCTCATTTGCCTTAAAAGCATCATGTTTACAGCACTTTATAAGGCCTCCAAGGACCGAAAGTTTTGTTGTTTATGCTTTATTTTTGTTACTGTTTGTTTTTTTTGTACCCTACATTTATGGAAAAGCGAATTATAAATTATTAGGTTAACATTTTCACTGTCCGGTCATAGAGGACAAGAAGTGTCCCGTCATAGAGGACTTGCAATGGTTTACAAAAAAGGTTGCTTTTCTTTGAAATTCTACATTTTCTAATAAATTTTGCATTGTCGTTGATGCAAAACTTACTGAAGTCAACGTACGGAGACAATTCAGCTTAAATTATAAGAAACATTTGTAGCTACACTTGTATAAAATTTTATCGTTTCACATTTTTTGGTAGATTTTATCAGAGTGAAACTTTTAACAGCTACTGTTTGTTTACGTTTGGATATGAAAACGTCATAGTTTGTATACACTGCAAAAATGGGTTTTGGTATGATCCTGGAATACTAAAATCTTAATATCATTATTCGTTTTTGGAAAATTCAAACTGTCCGGCCATAGAGGACTTCCCCCTAATAAATATTAAAAATGTCTCTATCCCTTTATTAATAGAAAATCAAAACGTTGTCTTGAGAACAAGCTTTTGATATTCAAACAAATTTTCAGGCCAGCCATGTTATATGCTGTACCAATATGGACTAGCTGTTGTAATACCAGGTAGAAAGCTCTGCAGAGAATTCAAAATAATAAGAATTCAGACTATTTAACTAATAAAACGATTTATTTCTCTACCAATGTTTACAACGCGTCTTCACTTCCTTCGTGTTTATTCATTACTGTTTTCTCTTGACAGCTTAGGGTGACTCTTGAAGAACGGGATATCTAGGGTGCATTTTATTGATACCCACAGGCGCCTCTCCAGTTATGCCAAGAATCTTACACAGTGTCCAGAAGGCGTAACTTTGGTGGATGGATCCTTCAATGGGTAGTTGGAAATATTATCATCGCAACCGTACGCAGTGTGACATGTGCAGCCCACATGTCATTCCATTCCTTATCGATTCTATATTTCCAGCAGACCACACTAGTGGAATCATGCTGAGAAAGACAATTATTCCCGGCGTTTCAGTTCAATGCCTGCACATTTTCAGTCAGCATTTATGACGACAAACGAAAGTGTCGTTTTACTAATGCATTGAACCGTGCTGTTACCAAGTGTACAGTCGTTAATTTCAAAGAAATATATCTGTCCCTTTTTCGCATGGACAACGATCGCTGGTTGGTGATCGTTGTCGATGATTTACATCGGTATCGGTGCTGCAAGTGTCTCCAGTAGTCCAGTAGCCGTAAATCGCAAGTCAGTCCCATCTGTAAAAAGTAGGCATTGAGAAAAAGGGGTGTGAAGTTTCCAAACTCGTTTTCCATACAAATATTCAAAAAATTCCAGACGATTGAAACATGTTCAAATTTTAATGAAACTTTCACAATTTGCTTTTCACTACGATATCTTTCCAAGAAAAATATAAAGATAATCAAAACATGATTCATTTTTGTGTTACACGATGCGAAAATTTGTAGTGTGACTGATATGCGGTTACTTTTCATTATGGGACAATTTGACTTGGTGTTTTTTCCTACTTTTTCAAAATAAATCTTATTATCTCATTAGGGCAGCTGAAAGAGCATTGGAAGATATGTTGAAAACTAAATTCAACTAAATTTTGACGAAAAGGCAGATGGGACTGACTTGTGATTCACGGCAGTAATCATCATGTCAAAAGCTGAAATAATCGGACTTTGCAAGTTAGTGCTATTCAGTATCGCGTGTGGATTCTGGTTAATAAAAATCCTATTTGCTGAAATCGAAGAAATTAAGGAAATGAATAAAACGGCCTGAAACGCCATTCACTAAAACCGAAAGTGAAAGTGCATCAACGTTAACTAAAAACAAAAGTGAAGTGCATCATTGATTGAGCCACCAGTTTGTGAATAACAAGAAATGGGGAAAACTTCCTCGAAATCAGCGGTAGTGCATAATGCGGATCCACAGATCCGTATCATTAACACAGGAGCAATTCTCGCTGAAACCAGGCCGCCATCGGCACCCATCGTTAGAATTCCAATTTTATGTCACTGATCGATAGTTTTCGATAAAACTTAAGGGTGGTCCTTTCTGTTTTCTCAAATTGGTGGACCCCTCGTACGCCAGCTAGCTGAACAGGGGGCGAAAAAGCCCATTTTTTGATAAATATTGGGTATTTCTTCACGGGATATGTCTCATATTTCGCTTGGAACACATAGCAAACTTAGTGGCATCGTATAGAGAATGGATATAGCTTTCATTTAAACTCGAAAAAATTTTGGCGGCCATTTTGAATTTGGCCGCCATATTGAATTTTGTTACAAAAATAGTTTTTTCACCATTAGCGCACCGCTAGTTTTGAATTCTGAGATCACCATCAGAAAGCTGAGGAAAAATTGCGTAAGATAGGCTACAAAAACTAGGTGAGCAATGGTATTTACCCTATGATATGAACGATTTTCTAAATTATGTTCTACTATTTTGACGTATATGGCGAGTGCAATCAATTCAAACATCATTTTTTTGTACAACAAAGAAACAAGTTTTCAATCGTTGGTGTATTATTTGAGACAGATGAAGAATAGGAGTATTATTTTGAGTGAAAAAATCTGGCGGCCATCTTGGATTTTGACGCCATCTTGGTTTTAAGTAGTAGAATGAGTTTTCACCTTGATAGCACTCAATATGTTGAATTTTAATGCTACCGTTACACTTATTCTTCTTCTTGTTCTTCTTTTTCCTGACGTTACGTCCCGACTGGAACAGAGCTGGCTCCTCAGCTTAACTAGCTTTGAAAACAAATTATCAAACATGATTTTTAACGCTTATTTGCTACCTGAATGATTCTTCTGCATATCTTCGAGTTTATAATAGCATTATTTCTTTCATTTATTTGGTCTAAAACCATTGATAGAAATGAACAATCAGTTGAACAGCTGAGATAAGATAAGAAAAATAGAATCTGATTACTACACTTTTTTATATTAAATTTAGGGGAGGGATTATTAGAGTATCTTTAAAACTACAAATTGAACTTTAACACTTCACTTTTTGCAAAAAAATAAAATACTAAAATCACTAAGGTGAGCAAATACCTTTAAACTCTACTATGTGTTGCCAGAGCCGTAGCGTTGCCTCATGGCGCCCTTGGCAAACCTCCTTTTGTGCGCCCCCTAGTCAAAGTGTAAACTCAAAAAACTTTGTTTGTCTTTGAATGGAACAAGTTTACGTTAAATATATTGAAAAAAAAAAATCTAGAGATTTCGTTTTGAAAGAGTATCATGCTGAATCTCACGGCTTTACTAAAATTTGAAATTTGTGAAACTGTTCGTAAAAAGCTTACATACCTTGTATGAAAGAACCGTCTGGTGATATTATCAAGATAATTTTTAGACGAAAATCCAAAATTTGAATGCATGTTTATAAAAATAACCGCAGATAGTGCTTGATATATAAGACAATTAGTTTGAAGTTTTAGTGAAATGCAATGAGCAAAAGCATAGAATTTGTTAGAGGCTCCAAAAACGTTAATTAAAGGAATCTTATTTATATTATTGAAGCATTCATTTTTGCGTAGTTTTTTAGATTGTTTCTACAGTTTTTCCGTAGAAATCGGCAGTTGATCCTGTCAATAAAATTTTCAGAACAAATTTATTCATCTCAAACAATTTGAGGCTATAAAAATTTCCCTACTTTTTATTAGTATCACTAAAATTCATCTAAGTCAATTTTTAAATTATCTCCAAGGACTTATTAGAAAACATTAATAATTTGAGAACATTTGTTAGGCAGAACCAGAAGGATATTTGTAAATCATTTTAAGTTTTATTTATTTGTTTATTTATACGTTTATTGAGTAGTGTTCGATCTTTCGACCTTGACGCTTGCTCCTGCGGGGGCGAGCGAAGAGGGCAAGATCTCGGGTCGCGCGCCTGAGTGCTTTTATATTGCCGAGCATACGAGTGGAGCTGAAAGAGAATTGTTGCTGCTCAGTCATGACGGATCAATTGGTGAGCTCGTTTCATGCTACTATATCTAATCTATAAAATGTGTAAGACTGCACATTAAATCGTAAATATGATTTTTCTACAAACTATGAATGGTTCGTCACTGTGAGTGTCGACATAAACTCTGATTCATGAATTATTATTAAAAAATTTACCTAAAATTTTACCTTTATTTTTGTAATAAAAAAAAACTTTGAATGGTTTGACACTACAAGTGTAGACTTGCGAAAGGTTCACTGTATTCAACAAACTTTGGATAGTTCGTCACTGTAAGTGTCGGCATAAGAATAAGAGTGTTAGGAATGTTACATTTAGGTATGTGTTCAACAAACTTTGAATGGTTCGTCACCTCAAGTGTCGGCATAATTTTGCTACACGGGAAAAAATTCTGTTGTAAAAATAACTATTTTAGCTGACTACGCCCATTCTTAAAACTACCATGGAAATTCAGACCAATTTACTATGTTTATGGTACACCCCACCGCATTACTGGTACATTTGACAGAAATAATTTACAACAATCTGATTCCAACTACAGACATGGTAAAATCAAGCGCATTTCTGGTCTGCTGAAAATTGCCGGTGCGAGCGCTTAAGTTAACCCCCTAAAATGGTAGTTTTTACCGCACAATTTTTTTGCCTGTATACATAGAAATTGTTAATATCAAACGAAAATATTATATTTACATATAAGCATGTTTATATCTCACAAATAATTATTTATCATGGTCTAATCGCTTATCAAAGTGAATCCTGTGACCCAACGATCCTCCCCATTAACAAACATCCCTCCCAGTAACCTTTGTGGAGATGCAGAGGCAAACACGGTCTTCAAATAGCAAAGGATACACACTAACATTCCTTCCCCCAATCCCACCTGACTGCAAGGACGTGGCCGGCGCCGTTATTGACCCTGTATAAATAGAGGCACTGAATTATGCACACTGAAGAAGATTATGGCCAATCCCAGCCGAACTTCTAGTTGATTCTTTGTGCATTTTCACTGACTTCGGTCAATCACGGAATAGCAACCATTGATATATGTAGTCAGTCTAAGCTAAACTATTTATTTATTTATTTATAAGTTTATTCGTAATAAAACCATCTTTGCTCAAAAACTTATTTCATAGCCAAATATAAGAAGACTTTACTACCATCACTAAGAGCCTGAAATACTCACGTTTTCCTATGTCATGGATTGTGCGAGAATCCGCTCCTTAAATCTGCGGGATAAGCTATCTAAGTGATTATCGACCTTCTCAAAGTTTGAAGAAATGTCGTTTTACCAATAAACAATAGAGAAAGCTTAATTGCGTAAGGATCTAGTGTGATCAAATTAATATAATTGATACAAACTCCTAGCTCATTCTCATTTTAAATATCAATCGAGCGCCACAAATCAGATTTATTTGTAAAACAGTTTTCACGGCTATAGAGCTCACAAAAGAAGAGCGTTGAAGCCTAACTGCTTAAATTTTGGAATTTGGAAGTAAATTTAAAAAAATATAAATATACCGTTTTGTCTCAAATTCCAAACAGACTCATATTCCGAACACTCGGTTTTTGTATGGCGGTTTGGTTGAAATGTTTCGCTGAAATATGTCATCAGATTACAAGGAAACGGCAGTCAATTGCAATCCAATTTTAACGTCTTCCAATCTATTTTATACCACGGCAGTAGTGATGATTCTCTAGTTCGAGTCCAGTAGAACTAGCTCAGATACATTTATTTGCGAAATTATTAATTTGGATATGAACTATTTGTACTGTTCGGAATTCGAATCAAAGTGTTCGGAATATGAGACAGAATGAACACAGTGTTCGGCATTTGAAGCAAAATGTTGTTCCATACTTTTATGTAAAAACAATACTAAACAAGTTTAAGTAAACAATTTTATCGGCACACCCAACTGCTAACAGTTAGGCTTTGCGGAGAAATTAAAGGTTTTACAAATATCAGCTAATTTATGCCAATCAGATGCATTTGAAGTCACCGTTGGCCTTAAGTGTTCGGAATATGAGTCAAAACGGTAAATTTATTTATATTTATAATTTCCAGTACTTCTAAAAAGACTCTTCAACTTATGATTTCTGTAATATGTAAACAGGGATGTCAGGTTGTTTTTCAAAATTTTGATGGTTTTAGAAATTTCAACTAGAAAAGACTGGGTTTCCTATGTTTTATATGGAAAACCTTAGAATGTAACTATAAATTTGTATCTGGATCTTCCAGATTTTTGTAAAATGTAGACTTAAAATCTGGAATATTCCAGACAAATCTGGAAGTTTGGTAACGCTGATTTTGAGATGCTTTACTGCTAAATATGAACCTAGATTTTCTTCAATTCTTCACTGATATGTTTTCCATTTTTTTTCCGTTGGATATGTTTGTCCCAAAATTTTGCCATGTGCTCATTTTGGCGCCCCCTGACGGCTAGCGCCCTTGGCGGGTGCCAACCTGGCCAACCGCACGCTACGGCACTGTGTGTTGCTTATCTTGACAGATAGGCCTATTTCGTCTGCGACTTACAGACTTCTTCAGTGTCGAGCAACAATAAAAAAAAGTGTGTAAGTAGCCAAAGCGTCAACTCTGGCCGGTGCACAGTCTAGCTACATCAACAATTCGATCAGTGCGAGCGTGTGGATGGGGAGACGAGAGAGAAATCAATCCACGAGAAAGATCCATTTTGCTTCCTCTCTTGTAGTTTTCGAGCCTTCAGCATCACCACGCTTGTGAAGTTAAGGCCGCACGGGACGTCATCATCCATTTGAAGAAGCAAATCCGTGGTTCTTGGGACATATATCGACGAGAAAAATGTATCACTATGATTCTATATACACAGACAAACAGACGTAACACTTAGAACAAATCCCGATCAAAATCATAGTCACGATGACATGTACGCCCAATGCTAAAATCGGTGTGTTTGGCCGATGGACCAACAGATGGCGGTAGTGTGTAAACGTCAAACGCGAACAAAAACGATGCGAGCGCTGCGGGTGGTGGATTGGCCACCTACCATATATTTGAATCGGCCGTTAAAAAGGTGGTCGATGGACATCGGTGAGAGTGTGACGTCTGTTTGTCTGTGCTATATATGTAGTGCACGGGTCTACCACATAAGGCCGAATCACAAAAGGCCGAATCACATAAGGCCGAATCACAAAAGGCCGAAAGCACAAAAGGCCGAAAGCACAGAAGGCCGAATCACAGAAGGCCGAATCACAGAAGGCCGAATCACAAAAGGCCGAATCACGGTAGGCCGAAATTTTAAAATAAATTTTAGTGAAAGCCACAAACATTCAGCACATTTTTCTACAATATTATGGAAATTTTTACAGTAGGGTAAAGCGGGACAAGATGCACAAGTAACATTACTAGCTGAATAAGAGTGTATGGTTAGTGTTTTTTGGGTGTGTCAGTTGGTCTATTGCCCGAATCTATGACATTTAGTCGAAAGACATTTGGTCGAATGACATTTAGTCGAATGACGTTTGGTCGAAAGTACATTTGGTCGAACGGACATTTCGTCGAATGAACATTTGGTCGAAAAGGTTTAATTGCAACAGCATTTTGTCGCTCATACGCAGGGTGATTGAATAATGGAAAACAAGTGTCAACCATTCTACAAACAATTTATATGCGGTTAAGAAAATTATGTTATTCAATTTGATGGACCCTACTCTCTCAACATATTGATCAACCTCTTGACATTTCATGCTTCTTTTTCATTCAGGCATGTTCTGCGAGTCGAGATTAGCTGATCTCAAATGAATGTACGCCGACTTTTGCCACCACAGTCAAATCGTCTTCCCTTATCCAATACATAGTAATCACAACTTCTCGTTTAATTATTCGAAGCTTTTAATGTAAACTCTGTTAATCACTCGAGGTCACCAACACCCATATGTTTTCTTGACGAATGTTAATAAGCTGGAAGTCACAATAAGCCAATTGGCCATCAGTAGAGTTACCGACATTAAACATTCATTTCACCGTAAAGGTTTTTTTTTTAAACATTTTTTCCTGCCGTTCCATTCAAAAATCTAACCCATGTTCGTAAGCTGGATGACCTGGAATTCAAAGAAAGATCCCGAGCACTCTCTCCAAAAGCTTCCATCAGATGAAGATTATTAGTTCATTGCAAAGAACGATGGGATTTTAAAAGAATAATAAATTCAAAATATCATCATGTTCACATCGTTGATAATAAAATAGCTTGTTGAGCAGTCTTCAAAGAATGATGGTATTTTAAAAGATTAAAAATTCACAATTTCAGTCAATAATATAAAACTACTTCTGGAAAGTTCATCAGAATAATCCTAGGTATTGGCAAACCTTTAAATCACAAATAAATAGATCTATGAAATTTAAAAATAAAATGTTTCATTTTTCATTCCATAACAGTCAATAATTCGGATTATTAAAAAGAATTCGCTATCTTACCAACATTGCAAAACATAGATAACAATAAACAATTTTACCAATTGATCTTTCAATTAGCCGATTCAAAATAACTGATAATTGAAATGTCATTCGACAAACTTTTCTAAAGCCATTCGACCAAATGTCCATTCGACCAAACGTCGCTTCGACCAAATGTACTTTCGACCAAATGTCATTCGACCAAATGTCTTTCGACGAAATGTCCTAAAGCCCTATTGCCCATTGCACGGTGACGTCATCAGAAAATGGCTCTATTTCTCCTTCGGGAAATCTGAAAACAACGGTGCCAGTACCTGTCAAAGTTGATACCTGCCAAAGTTGACAGGTACTGGCACCATTGTTTTCATGTTTTGTTGAAGAGCGAAAGAGAGAGAATTTTGCCGTGAAATGCCTTATTTTTAACTGACACACCCAAAAAAAATCTATAATTGGAGCTTAGGTAGTCGCATGTTGTATTTTGAACAACATAAGTGTAAAAACCTCGCGAAAACTGGAAGGGTATACAGTGCCTGTTCGATTTTGGCAACATGCCAAAAATTTTCATGTTCCCTAAATTGAACCGATCCAAAATTGAATGGTTGTTGTTATTAAAACTTGCATCACCGTAATAATGACCACGAAATAAATTAACTATTTTGAATATGGTAAGCCGACGACTGGAAGGTTAAGGAGGCCCACAGAAACATTGAGATTGATGTTTCGCTACACGATACCGAATCCAATAGCGATCGATAAATGTCGGTTTCACACACTCATCCAATGTTCAGCCGATGGGCTCCGAAAGAAATTGAAATAAAAGAGATGATCAGTCTATTCTGATACTTCGAACTAAACAGCTCAGTTTCATCTCTTTAGAATCTACATCACATTGTCTCGGCCCAATAATATCTATAGTTTATTAAAAGTATTAAAACACGAAATCGCGGCGACGAGGATGGGATTATTAACTTACCAATCGCGTGCAACAGTAACGGTTAATCTGCGATATTATTTTTCGGCTGTTTAAACCATCCCAGCAGTGTTGGTTGAGGATAAGTTATCCATTTAGTCAAACCTATATTGTGACCATAATCTTTTGTTGCTCGACGGATTTGTAGGTGCACCCTCAAGATTTATTCACATTTTATCTCTTTGCAAGTTAATTGCCACAATCTAAATGTTCGCTAAAGCATAAAAACCATAAGTATTCAGTTTTTTTTTATTGCAACACAAGCGTTCAATTATGAAGCTGTTCATCTGCACCATTTTACTTTGATACTATACAGCGGATGTATTCAGTAATACAATTAAAGCTGAACTTCTTTTCACATCTTACGGACACATGTGTTAATAGGGTGACCCAATCATAAAACTAAATCCATTTCAACGAAAGTTAATTGTGCATTGGTGATTCCTTTATTTTTGCTTTTTGTTAACTGATTTGCCATTTTATTTTTCTTCAGGAGAATAACATGCTAGTTATCGTTTTATTTTTGCAGATTTTCAAATGTATTAATTAATTGAAAATTGATGTGTGATGTTACTGTTTGGTAACGGCTCATGTATTTGAATCGTAATGTTCTTGGTTACATTAATCGTAACAAATATCTCTCTGCCTCATTGAAATAGTTTTGAGTAGGCTAAATTGTTAATTATCAATAACAATTTCATCCCAATTACCAACTTATTATTTTAATTAGTTCAATATGTGTTAATTTTTTAATGCAAAGGTAAATTTCAATTAACAATTCCAATTATTATGAGTTTTAATAGCACACCCGGTTTACAGCAGACAATGTATAGAAGGAATTTAAAAATCAAAGTTTTATGTTATAGCATGAATTATGCACGAACATTATTATACGATTTTATGTTTAAGTTTAATAAAATTAATTTATGCTAAATTTGAGAATATACCTTTGACGTTGAATGAGTTTCAAGCATTAAATTACATTAAGACGACCACGAATCTCGTAATGTTTACACCTCTCAGTCAATCTGTAGTACAAACAAAATTGAAATGTGGCCAATTGGTTGAGAAATCACTAGTGAATGATTGGTTTAGGCATAAAATATTTTTATGGTGGAACAATACAGGGACGTTATAACGACCAAAGAAATATACAAACAAGAATTCCTACGTTGTTAGATCACATATAGAATTTACGCTGAAGTTAACATCCTTTTGCGATGTTGTGACGTCAAAGGACAGAAACACAAACAGGGATTACAAATACGACCAAAGGAACAAGGGGTTTGCTGTTGCAAACAATGCAACTAATTTACAGAGTATCAAAATGTTTTTTATCATTCGTGATGTTATTTCAACAAATGTGTTGATGGAAAATAAAGTTATTTGTTTGTTCAATTTTAAAAACATATTTGAAAATTGTGATTACCGCCATTTATTTTTGAATATATCCAAATCCAAAAATAAAATATGGCCGATAGTTTTTGTGAGACAATTAAATAATAAGGACTTTTTGTTGGTCACAATTTTGGGTGAAAAGTCACTACATATTTTACTTAGTATTTTGGTAGGCATTATATGCAAGAATATGAGACAAAATTCAAGAATAAATGTTTTAATAAATGAGGCCAGTAGTGTTGCTGTGAATTAGTTAGACAACGATTTCGGTCAAGTGCTAAAACAATTGTCTTACTGGGGGATTTACAAATGTAGACCTTTATATGTACCAATAGAGTTAGTAAATACTAACACATATGTTTGGCGGCATCCACAAATTACGTAACGCTCTAGGGGGAGGGGGGGAGTCGGCTCAAGCGTTATGACTCATACAAAAATTTTAAATTTGTCATACAAAAAGCGTTACGAAGGGGGGGGGGGGAGGGGGTCACAAATTTCCAATTTTAGCGTTACGTAATAAATGGACGCTGCCTTTGTAGTTTTGGTAGTAATACGTTTAGATCAAAAAAAGGAGAGCAAGAGCCTCATTGTAATGAAAAGTCATTTAGCGAGAAGATACACGTATGTGCATATTTAATAGAATTAAACGTCTATCCAGATTTTACCATAGAACTTGAATGGTTTGAGTTTATACATGAGTTTGTATTGGAAAAAAGTTCTTTGAAACCGAAAGATGTCGGTGTAGCAGAAACTTTACAAGATAATAAAACTAATGGACAGTTAAATAGAACGCCGATTTTGATGGCGAGTCCAGATAACGCTAGAATGACTGAAAGTGTAATGATAGCATATATCCTAGTTTTGTGGTTGAGAAGAAATCTCAAATTTGAAATATTCTTGAGTTGCCACCTGAGAGAACTGTACGGTTCAAAACATTGTTTCAAATTGAGTGTTTCAAACATAAGCAGAATAATCACAGAGGTAGAAAGAAAAACTTTCGTTTTCCACTATCGGGTGATTGAGTATATAATCAAATGGTTACAATTACTTTCGCATTTTAATGCATCCATACCATCGATCTCAATTTCTACAATGTATTCTAATTGTGTTTTGCAGATGAGCCATTTGAGAGTAAGCGCAAAGGTGCGGCCGATAAGGTACGAATGCGGCAAAGATATTGTGGTTCATCTGAGGCCTTCCGTCACGTCCAAATGCATTAGAAGATTGAGACTATGCGAAACCAAGGATATCTCAAATAAGAATTCGATCGTAGTAAATGTACAAGCAGAACAAACTCCGAAAAATAAAATATTTCGCTGTGATTATTGTCACCATGTACTGAGAGATTTAACCAAAATATTGTTTGTTCAATTTATAGTTTACATTGTTAAGTGTTCGTTTATACAAAGAATTATGTACTATTTATTTGACAAATGTCAAGTTCTGATAATTATATTCTTAATTTTTAAAGGGGGAAGAACTGTAGTGATCTTCGCTACACGATACTCATGCAACACACATACAATGTTCAGCCGATGGGCTCCGAAAGAAATTGAAATAAAAGAGATGATCAGTCTATTCTGATACTTCGAACTAAACAGCTCAGTTTCATCTCATTAGAATCTACATCACATTGTCTCTGCCCAATAATATCTATAGTTTATTAAAAGTATTAAAACACGAAATCGCGTATATAAAAATTGATAGGATTTGTGACTGACCATAATCCATTTTTGTGTACATGGATTTCCATGTTGCCAAATTCAAACCGAGTCAAAATCGAACATGCACTGAACGATGAAAAGTATTTTTAGTAAACTTAGTATTCTTATGATCACTCAAACACTTGTTATACCCTATCTCAGCAATCATTCTCCTGCTTGTTGCGTAAAAGACTATGTTGGCATTATACCGGGCAAACGCTTGCTGTCCGAACTCGCTTTCGCTCATCGGACCTAAAAATGGAAAAACATCCTCTGTTTGCATTATACCGGGCAAACGCCTGGATTTGCTGTTTGCATGACACCGAATAGATGCTATACCGTAAAGTGCCGTAATTCAGCGCAGTTAAGGAATAAAACGATTGAAATGTTTAATTAAAAAATAGTATTGCATCAATAAAAAAGCTTTATGAGTGGATCGCCATCTGTTTTAGATTATGGGAAAAATATAAACTAGACTGTATTCAAAATTTAAAATTGAGATTTTGTTGAAATAGTTCACTCATAGAAATTGCCTAATTCCGCGCACTTTTCCATATTCCGCGCAGAAGAACGCCTAATTCCGCGCACTCGCGAATTGTAATTGCTCAATCCACACCCTGGCAGACAATTATCCGCCCATCTAGACACGGGCTGGGTGAGGACCTACCAAGCCTCCCCCGTTAACATGTCCTATACCGTTTAGCACACCGGGATCTTCCACAAGCAGGCGCCGGAATTAAAGCGGTCCCACAAGCTTCAGATACATTAAATAGATATAGTCCCTCTGGTACTAAACCGAATGGCGCCCTCCTCTTCACCACTAGTACTGCCTCCCCACACGCCAAGCACAATATCGAAAGTAGCGCGTTGTATAGCAAATACAATACACCACCTCCGACACTATGCCAAATGTACAGGAAAGACAGCACCAGTAAGAAAGCGGAAGGCGCACCACTCGGTTCAGTGCTAGAGGGACTATAAGTATAACGCAGAAGAAATGAAAAGATAGTAGAGTTGGTTCGGTTGTTTGATTGCTGAAACGAAAAAAACAGAAACGAAGTGTTAACATTAAAACGGGGTTTTATAATTGATAAATGTATCGATAGTTTCTCATCTGTTACGTTTCCTTATCGTAGCGCTGTCGATTTTTTCCATCTGCAGGGTATTCGTCTCCGCTCGAGCAATGAGGACCATGATGAAATGAGAATATAAAAATGTGAGCATTAGTGTTGATCTACTAATAGATTAATTTAAACTGCTTTTCATGTGCTTTCAATTCCCTAAGTAACTTGTAAACTCCTACTCAATTATGTTTTGTTGGCCTACACGTTTTATTTAGACTCAATTTTTATTTAGAAAACTATTTGGATCCGAGATTTTAGGTGCAGATTGAGCATGTTTGATAAAACAAGCATCCTGTTTTCAGTTAAAGAATGTTTAAGAAGTTGATGATTCTGTTATTTATACCAGCTGTATACAAGAATTCACTATTAATGTAATATATGGATATTGAATAAGTTTCAACGCGCGATTATAATACTTCAGTTTTCGTGCTGTTGTATTGGTGTATGTAGTGGGAAACCAATCAGTTTGGTGATTCTAACGGTAACAAATAGCACGACGAAAGGAAAGTTGATAATCTATCATCATTATGATTTCAGTCCTAATATCATGATCCGTTTAATAAATTCCGCGTATGATTCGGCAATTTTAACAATTTATACATATGTATTCGAAGAAAACAGACTACGAGCATTTATTAACTTGCAGCACATCCCTAAGTGATCAGATATTTATCATTTTCTACAACCTAATTTAATACCTACATTGGGTTGTAACAAAAATTGATCTTGGGATGTTGATTTGCCTCCTAATCATAGTTTCGACAATAGTCACATGCTTACTATCCCTTATGGTAGTGTTGTTGATTCTATTGTCTATCGCTCATCAGTTTCGCGCTACCCGACAGGGACTTGGTCCTATGTACCCAATACTCTGCTGTGTCCTAACTTCACGCAATACATTCTGTAGATGTGTGATACAGTTTGCGGAATATTATGATTTATCACTTCATTCAGATGAAAAATTCTGTCATGGTACCATATTCACATATCAGATAACTCCCACCTTGAACGATGTAATGCATCGGAGACATGTAGATTCAGATGTATGTATACGATCTATGCCTAGTTCGGCTCTGATCGACAGGCAATCAGTGTATTCAGTTTTTCAACTAGCTTGAAGCGATGAACGTTTCAAGACAAGCTCTCCACTATATCTGCTAGCAATCACCGGTCGTCGATAGACATTTCGGTTCTTTTCTGCTAAAGAAAGATCCAATTGTATGCCAAAGACTATGGCTCATGCTTTTCAATACAGCTGGAAAAACAAGAACTACACCCAGCACCAAATAGTACGTAACAATGAGGTGGACCGGAAGGTTTGATGAGCAATCCCCACCAACCTAATTCCGCGCACTCGCGAAGCAATCAAATTAAGATTAATTTCAATGAAAGGCAGCATTCATTCATTACGTAACGCTAAAATAGAAAATTTACAACCCCCTCCACCCTCCATAATACTTTTTGTATGAAAAAAAAGTAAATTTTTGTATGAGCCGTTTAGTTTTATTTATTATATTTTTATGACTACCATATGAAACAGAGAAAAACATTTGTTATGGTCTTTTCATTAACGTGGCATTGATACTTGTGAATTTCGTATAGGGGAATGTGGGGCAGTTTGGAGACCTTAAGGAAAAGTCGATAGAAGTGCAGAAAATATTAAGGAATTATCAGTACTTTGTATGATTTCCAACAATTTTTAGACCCGCACGATTTCCGTTGTCCTATAAAGTTCCCGAATAAATGAATGATTTTTCAAAATTTGTCATTTTTCGTGTCGATTTTTTATCGATGGGGTGATATTAGCACCCTATTTTAGATTGTGAAATTATCCCATAGAATCTAATAGGTAGGTGGTAGGCATTATATGCAAGAATATGAGACAAAATTCAAGAATAAATGTTTTAATAAATGAGGCCAGTAGTGTTGCTGTGAATAAGTTAGACAACGATTTCGGTCAAGTGCTAAAACAATTGTCTTACTGGGGGATTTACAAATGTAGACCTTTATATGTACCAATAGAGTTAGTAAATACTAACACATATGTTTGGCGGCATCCACAAATTACGTAACGCTCTAGGGGGAGGGGGGGAGTCGGCTCAAGCGTTATGACTCATACAAAAATTTTAAATTTGTCATACAAAAAGCGTTACGAAGGGGGGGGGGGGAAGGGGGTCACAAATTTCCAATTTTAGCGTTACGTAATAAATGGACGCTGCCTTTGTAGTTTTGGTAGTAATACGTTTAGATCAAAAAAAGGAGAGCAAGAGCCTCATTGTAATGAAAAGTCATTTAGCGAGAAGATACACGTATGTGCATATTTAATAGAATTAAACGTCTATCCAGATTTTGAACTTGAATGGTTTGAGTTTATACATGAGTTTGTATTGGAAAAAAGTTCTTTGAAACCGAAAGATGTCGGTGTAGCAGAAACTTTACAAGATAATAAAACTAATGGACAGTTAAATAGAACGCCGATTTTGATGGCGAGTCCAGATAACCCTAGAATGACTGAAAGTTTAATGATAGCATATATCCTAGTTTTGTGGTTGAGAAGAAATCTCAAATTAGAAATATTCTTGAGTTGCCACCTGAGAGAACTGTACGGTTCAAAACATTGTTTCAAATTGAGTGTTTCAAACATAAGCAGAATGATCACAGAGGTAGAAAGAAAAACTTTCGTTTTCCACTATTGGGTGATTGAGTATATAATCAAATGGTTACAATTACTTTCGCATTTTAATGCATCCATACCATCGATCTCAATTTCTACAATGTATTCTAATTGTGTTTTGCAGATGAGCCATTTGAGAGTAAGCGCAAAGGTGCGGCCGATAAGGTACGAATGCGGCAAAGATATTGTGGTTCATCTGAGGCCTTCCGTCACGTCCAAATGCATTAGAAGATTGAGACTATGCGAAACCAAGGATATCTCAAATAAGAATTCGATCGTAGTAAATGTACAAGCAGAACAAACTCCGAAAAATGAAATATTTCGCTGTGATTATTGTCACCATGTACTGAGAGATTTAACCAAATTATTGTTTGTTCAATTTATAGTTTACCTTGTTAAGTGTTCGTTTATACAAAGTATTATGTACTATTTATTTGACAAATGTCAAGTTCTGATAATTATATTCTTAATTTTTAAAGGGGGAAGAACTGTAGTGATCTTCGCTACACGATACTCATGCAACACACTCATACAATGTTCAGCCGATGGGCTCCGAAAGAAATTGAAATAAAAGAGATGATCAGTCTATTCTGATACTTCGAACTAAACAGCTCAGTTTCATTTCTTTAGAATCTACATCACATTGTCTCGGCCCAATAATATCTATAGTTTATTAAAAGTATTAAAACACGAAATCGCGTATATAAAAATTGATAGGATTTGTGACTGACCATAATCCATTTTTGTGTACATGGATTTCCATGTTGCCAAATTCAAACCGAGTCAAAATCGAACATGCACTGAACGATGAAAAGTATTTTTAGTAAACTTAGTATTCTTATGATCACTCAAACACTTGTTATACCCTATCTCAGCAATCATTCTCCTGCTTGTTGCGTAAAAGACTATGTTGGCATTATACCGGGCAAACGCTTGCTGTCCGAACTCGCTGTCGCTCGTCGGACCTAAAAATGGAAAAACATCCTCTGTTTGCATTATACCGGGCAAACGCCTGGATTCGCTGTTTGCATGACACCGAATAGATGCTATACCGTAAAGTGCCGTAATTCAGCGCAGTTAAGGAATAAAACGATTGAAATGTTTAATTAAAAAATAGTATTGCATCAATAAAAAAGCTTTATGAGTGGATCGCCATCTGTTTTAGATTATGGGAAAAATATAAACTAGACTGTATTCATAATTTAAAATTGAGATTTTGTTGAAATAGTTCACTCATAGAAATTGCCTAATTCCGCGCACTTTTGAAACGCTTTTCCATATTCCGCGAAGAAGAACGCCTAATTCCGCGCACTCGCGAAGCAATCAAATTAAGATTAATTTCAATGAAAGGCAGCATTCATTCATTACGTAACGCTGTTCTTCGGATAGTTCAGGGACGAAAAGCAAGTGGACTGTATTTTAAGAATTTTATTTAGCAAAACGAAACACGTCTTAACTCGACGGAATTTTCTACTTTAATGATTTCCTTTTTCCTATCTCCTTCCTACTTCCGTTCGCATCGCGCCAAATCTCCACAAACCTTCGCTTTCTACACCTTCTGTCGTCTGCGCTAGTAGCACACACAGCAAAAAATATACATTTGATTCTGTTTTACACTCTAACAAAAATTGATTCAAAAACCGAACATTGAATAATAAATCTTTCCACTTTTAGTGTAACATACTCCCCCGGGTGAGGCGAAGGTCTCACTTCTCCTTGGACTCTGCTTGATCCGTGCAGTCATCGATGGGAAGCACAGCGATCTGGGTCGTCGGTCGCTTGTAGATGCTGTTGCTAATGCGGATCGTAACCACACGTACCACTCCGTCCTTACCTGGGTGCGTTTCAACAATGCGACCCAACTTCCAGGTCTTAGGTGGCATGTTGTCCTCTTTCAGAATCATCACCTGCAATCCAGTGCGCAGCAACGTAGGGTCCTTGTACCGTTTGCTGCGCTTCTGAAGACTCGTCACGTACTCATTCGACCACCGTGGCCAAAAATGCTGCATTCGTTCTTGCACCAGCTGGTACCGTGACAAGCTCATCTCCTTCAAATCACCGTACAGTGGTTCTGCTACCGACATCAGTTCCCGTCCGACTAAGAAATGTCCTGGGCTCAGCGCTTCGTAATCGAAGGGATCATCCGTCAGTTCCATGAAGTGGTTATTCTCCGACAAAATCATCGGGTGCTTCTGGTCTTTCGGCAGGTCGGAGTTCCTTATGCGACCGCCAACTCGCAGCAGCCTTTCGTTGTCGTCGTAGATTGGGTTCAAATTGCGCAGTTTTCCCTTCACTGGTTGGTTCGCTTGGATACAACTGATTTCTTCCTTATAGACCACCAGCTGGACAATGGTCACCATCGCCTTCTGTGCTTCGGTGTAGTCTTCACTATTCAGTGCACCACTTCTGCGCGTCGTCTTGTTTCCCTTCAAGCGGCAGTTGTGTAGGAAACGAACTACGTACCCGAAAATACGCTGCAGCTTTCGATAACTGCTGTACTTCAGGATCACTTCGTACGGCTCAAGATGTTTCTTCGGTATTACAGAATCTCGTTCCGGTACCAAAGTCGTCACAATTTGGTGGGCATATTCTTCCGGTTCCACCACACCACATTCATCGTCTTCAACAACAGGAATCACACTTGGGCCAAACCACCATTCTTCACACCGCATCAAATCCTCAGGGAATACACCACGTGACACCAAATCCGCTGGGTTGTGCTGAGTCGAAATATAGTGCCACGTGTGCCACGCAAAAAGTTTTCTTATTTTCACTACGCGGTTTTGTACGAACACTGGGGTATTTGGCTTCATTTGTTTCAACCAGTTCAACACTATTTTCGAGTCCGACCAAAGCACCACCTTTGCGGTTGTTAATGCTAAGGTTTCGCGCACTTTATCCACTTGTTCAGCCAGCAGCAACGCAGCGCATAACTCTAGCCTCGGGATCGTCATCTCATCAGGGGTTGCGTCCACCTTGATGTCTCGTTGTAGTTCTTTCATTGGGGCAACTCGTGACTTGCCACAAATCAGTCGAACTTCTGCAGCACCATCACTCTTCACGCTTCTCATATAGATGCAACATCCGTACGCCACCTTGGAAGCGTCAGCAAATCCATGCAACTCCACAGCCACCGTATCGTCAATAGTAATCCACCGATCGATCCGGAGGGAATTCAAACAGCAAAGTTCGGATCTGAATCGTTTCCATATTCGAAGTTGCTCCTTTGGAATCGTATCATCCCATCCTACGTTCTGTTGCCATAGCTGTTGCATTCCCAGTTTGGCGATGAGTACCACCGGTGCTAGTAAGCCATGAGGATCGAACAGTTTTGACATATCGGACAGCACTGACCTCTTCGTGGGAAATTCAGAGCCATCTCTAATTGGCTTCACGTGGAACAGGAATTCATCGCTGGAGGGATCCCAAAGAATGCCAAGAGTTTTTATCACTCCGTTGATCTCGCAGTCTTCGAAGTTCATCTGCTTCTCCCTGGCATGAGATGGAATGTCCTCGAGTAACGCCTCATCATTCGCACACCATTTGTGGAGCTGGAATCCACCTCTATCCAATAGTGCGATCAAATCTCGCTGGAGCTGCCTAGCATCGCTAAGCGTGTCAGCACCAGTCATCACATCATCGACGTAAAAGCATTTCTCAACTGCCTCGCTCGCCGCTGGGAAATCTTCTTGCTCGTCTCTAGCCAACTGGACAACCGATCGTGTCGCCAGGAAAGGCGCTGCAGCTGTACCGTAAGTAACAGTATTTAACTCCAACTCCTTCATTGGCTGATGTTTATCTTCTCTCCACAGAATTCGCTGATACTTTCGATGAGCCTCGTGAACCATCACCTGCCGATACATTTTCGGGATGTCGGCGGTGAAGACGAATTTATGCAAGCGAAATCTCAATATCACATTGAAGAGTGACTCTTGCACTGTGGGCCCAATCTCCATCACATCGTTCAACGACAAATCTGAACTACTCTTCGCCGAAGCGTCGAACACCACTCTCAGCTTGGTAGTTGAGCTGTCCGGTTTAATCACGCAGTGGTGTGGAAGATAGTAGACAGACTCAGGCCTATCGCATTCGGAATCCGTCACAACTCGGCAATGGCCAAGTGCCAGATACTCGCTGATGAAATCAACGTACATTTGCTTGAACTCCGGTTGACCTTCTAAGCGACGCTGCAGAGACAAAAATCGTCGCATCGCTTGGTTTCGGGATTCTCCGAGCTCTCCAACATTATCGCGGAATGGCAGCATTACCACGTAACGGCCATCCTTGGTTCTACTGTGCGTCTCCTGGAAACTCAATTCACATTTATCGTCTGGCTTAGGCGATGCATCACCTCCAAACTCGTCGATGGTCCAAAACCGTCGCAGCAGTTGGCACAGTTGCTCGTCGGTTTCCACCGAGGTTCCAGCTTGACACACCTTCACGGTTCCGATCACAGAGTCGGACACCGGTCCAGAAACAAGCCATCCAAGCTGACTCTCCTGCAACAATGGTAGATTCGGGGCCAATTTTATCTTACCTTCTTGAAGCACTTCGAAAAACAGCTCCGCACCGAGTAGCATGTCAATGCGACCTGGTTCATAGAAATGCGGATCTGCTAGTTCAACCGACTTGGGAATCTGCCAGCTGTGTGGGTCGATCTTAGTAGCCGGCAATGCACCGGTCACTCGAGGCACAACCAGATAATCCAACGATGATTGGAAACCAGTTGTTCTTGATGCCACTCTAGCGTTCACTCTGTACTTCACGACAGTCTTCATCCCATTCACTCCATCGATTGGGATGTTGGCACCCTCCTTTCGCAGTCGCAACAATTCCGCCATTCTGGTTGACATGAAGTTTGCCATCGCTCCGGAATCCAGCAGCACACGGCACTTATGCGCTACTTTGTTGGAATCATACACCATCACGATAGCTGTCGCCAACAAAATCTGCTCCGGCTGCATTGGCTCGATTGGAATCGTACACTTTGCTGCTGTCAGTGGATGGGAGGAACTCGTTGCTTGCTCTGCCGCAGGTGGCTGAGGGAATTCAACTGCAACAGGCTTCTTTTCTTCCGGATGCATAAGTACATGATGTTTCTTTGAGCAAGTTGGACACGTTTTACCGCTCTTGCAGGCTATCGTTCGATGTCCTCGTAGCAGGCAGCTGAAACATAATCCCAGCTGCTTCGCCTTCATATACCGCTCGTCAACATTCAACCTTTTGAACGCTCCACATGCATCAATCGAATGAGCACTTCCGCACACGGGACATCCATCGGTCGTCTTCGAAATCATCACAGTGTGCGTCTTACTGGTAATGATAGATGGCTGGGTCTTCATCGGCACGATCTTGCTCTTGATTGGCATGACATTTTGTTCACACCGCTCCAGAACATGGCAATGCTTTCGCAGGAATGCAATCGTGTCCTTATACACAGGTAACTTACCGTGTTCACAAGATGCTTCCCAGCTTCTTCGGGTACTCGGATCCAACTTCGACGCTAGCAACGTGATAACGATGGCTTCAGACATCTTGTCCATCTTGAGCTTGTGGAACTCCAGGGACTCCACACGCTTCGTACAGTCGTCGATCAACGTTCGCAGTTCCACTGACGATTCCTTGGCCATCTGCTTCAAGTTCAGCAACCTTGTCACGTGGCCATGAATCACCATCGAGAGGTTCTCGTAACGTTCGACCAGAATTCTCCATGCACCGTCGTAGTTGTTATCGTTGAGGGTCTGCTCATCGATTGCCCCCTTCGCATCTCCGACCAACGCCTTATCCAAATAATGGAGCTTCGTCGCCGGGGAATCCTGGGTGCACCGGTCGACAATATCGCAAAATCTCGCCTTGAACTTGTGCCAGTGCTCGTATTTGCCGTCGAATGTTGGCAATGGTGTTTGCTGCAACAACAACGATGGTGGCATTCTATACGGCACGACACTTTCCGGTACGCCACTGGATCCAGCACGATCACTGATTGCCACAGCATTACCTTGAAACTTCACAGCCAGCAGCTGCTTCTCTCGCTCCAACGCTGCCTCGTTCACAATGGCCTTCTCGATGTCTTCGTAGTGCTGTATCATCTCACAGAGGGAAATTCGAACGAACTCGTACAGCTCTTCAAATTCGACGAATTTTGGCTCGAATTCTTCTCTCCTCTGTGGATCGGTGAGGTAAATACGATTCTGAAAATTGTTGTATTCCTCATAAGAAGAATCAACCGTCTTCAGATACAGCTTCAAGCCATGATGCGTGAACTTTTCAGGATCCTGTTCTGCATTCAAAATGGCCGACTTTATTCGCACCACTTTCGACCTTGCAGCGTGGCAACACTGCTCCAACGCAACAACACTTTCCGCCATTTCCTTCTCTTTCTGCCGCTGTTCAGCTTCCTCCTTCTGCTCACGCACACTACGAAGCACACTGAATTCACCGGTCGGGGTTGAAAATGGCGTCGACGGAAACAACACTTTCTTCACTTTACCAGAACGCAAAAACATTACATGCGAATAGTTCTTTTAGTTCTTCTTCTCACTACCGCACAATTTTCACGCTCTTCTTCTTCGTTGAGGCTTGACCTCCACTTTTCAAAGTTCTATTCTGCCGTCCGATTAGCAGCTCACACTTCCGGAACACGCAAGTATCCGGGAGCTTTCTTCGACCACTCAATCGGGAACAGAATTCAATTTCCGACCACGTTTGTCGGAAAACACTATCCGATGCAACGCATGCAATCGGATTCACTTCGCGATTCGACCGTCGCAACCGCCGAAACTCGCGTCGATTCTTTCTCGTTCCGCGCACGAACCGAGAATCTAAACTGCTTCCATCCACTAATCCGACATCCGGCTCGAAGGACCAAAATGTTCTTCGGATAGTTCAGGGACGAAAAGCAAGTGGACTGTATTTTAAGAATTTTATTTAGCAAAACGAAACACGTCTTAACTCGACGGAATTTTCTACTTTAATGATTTCCTTTTTCCTATCTCCTTCCTACTTCCGTTCGCATCGCGCCAAATCTCCACAAACCTTCGCTTTCTACACCTTCTGTCGTCTGCGCTAGTAGCACACACAGCAAAAAATATACATTTGATTCTGTTTTACACTCTAACAAAAATTGATTCAAAAACCGAACATTGAATAATAAATCTTTCCACTTTTAGTGTAACAAACGCTAAAATAGAAAATTTACAACCCCCTCCACCCTCCATAATACTTTTTGTATGAAAAAAAGTAAATTTTTGTATGAGCCGTTTAGTTTTATTTATTATATTTTTATGACTACCATATGAAACAGAGAAAAACATTTGTTATGGTCTTTTCATTAACGTGGCATTGATACTTGTGAATTTCGTATAGGGGAATGTGGGGCAGTTTGGAGACCTTAAGGAAAAGTCGATAGAAGTGCAGAAAATATTAAGGAATTATCAGTACTTTGTATGATTTCCAACAATTTTTAGACCCGCACGATTTCCGTTGTCCTATAAAGTTCCCGAATAAATGAATGATTTTTCAAAATTTGTCATTTTTCGTGTCGGTTTTTTATCGATGGGGTGATATTAGCACCCTATTTTAGATTGTGAAATTATCCCATAGAATCTAGTAATTTAATTATTTTGTTCACAAAGCTGGAAAGTAAATAGTGTTTAAAAACACTCTGTGCAAAAAGATTAAATTTTAAAGAACATTGTAACAGTCAATCATCAACATTTTATTTCGAATATAATTTATTCATTTTTCTATGAGTTTAGAACACTGACTTATATCATACATATTGCTTAATTTCCTTGCCAGCTTTGGAGTTGCATGTTACTTCAGATGAAATTTCAAAAATTTATGCAATTTTTAAGGGGTGCTCATTCCAACCCATTGGCGAAACAGCCCCGACTACCCCTATAGGTATTCGTATTCTGCATTGTTCATACAACACAAGAACACAAGTTCGCATTATTGCTTGGAATGTCCTAAACAATTCAATCAATCGTATCCGCTAATGCCACGGGAACCTGAAACTTAAATCTGTTAAGCAAACTAGAAACCTCAGAAGAACTATAAAGTTCATCCATAAATTACGTCTCACAAAATATGGCCATTTGCAATCCCTCTTCCCCGTATATCATACTTTTTGTTATTTGTGGTTCACAATGTTAAATAAATTTTGTGTGCTTAGATGTATAGATTCTCTCCTCTTGTGGTATATCGTTCACAGAAAAATTTTATAATTTTTATGGGGCTTGGTCTTTGGACAAACTTTTCCTCTCACCATGAATGACCACGTGGTTTCTGGACGGCCGCTTTTAGTTTCCCTGTAAGTGAGCTTTCCCGAGATTCTGCTTGCCCGTGAAACGTATTTATGCACGAAGACACCTTTCATAGAAATAGTTAGATGTGAAGACGAATATAGCATTTTTAACTTGTTTGTTGATCAGCGAAAAACAGTGCGCGGAGTTAGGGCATTATGAAAAAAGACGTGACCTAATTCCGCGCAATACTTTTTTTACTCAATAATTATGCTAAAATTTGATAAGATTTCATAGAAGCATCATGAAACATATCTGTAGCAAGTAGTTCCATGGGAAATTGCATAAAAAATAAAACATTTTCAATAAAGAAATCGTTTTTGTCCTACAGTCTTAGCACGGACGCTAAGGAAATTAGAAAAACGGGCCTCCACTGATTATTTTTTTACGCCGCGAAATAATGCCTTATTTGCTTTTATTGATGATTCAAACTTATTCTAAATAGTAGTAGCATCAAATGGCATTGAAAGTTGTTGCAATATTGATGTGTATTTCTAAATATAAATCGTTTTGTATGAAATGCGCGGAATTAGGCAATGCGCTGAATTAGGGCACTTTACGGTACAAAACCTTCGGATATCGGAGAAATCGGCGGCTTTCTGCCGCCTCAGTTCTTCCATCCTCAATGCGGCTTCGCCGCATGTAAATTTTGCACTGTTTACTGACATGACTGCATTCAACAAAGCATGGACTTGTTCTTCTCATATCTTAGCTTAGCTTAGCTTAGACTGACTACACATATCAATGGTTGCTATTCCGTGATTGACCGAAGTCAGTGAAAATGCACAAAGAATCAACTAGAAGTTTGACTGGGATTGGCCATAATCTTCTTCAGTGTGCATAATTCAGTGCCTCTATTTATACAGGGTCAATAACGGCGCCGGCCACGTCCTTGCAGTCAGGTGGGATTGAGGGAAGGAATGTTAGTGTGTAACCTTTGCTATTTGGAGACCGTGTTTGCCTCTGCATCTCCACAAAGGTTACTGGGAGGGATGTTTGTTAATGGGGAGGATCGTTGGGTCACAGGATTCACTTTGATAAGCAATTAGACCATGATAAATAATTATTTGTGAGATATAAACATGATTATGCCGACACTTGGGGTGACGAACCATTCAAAGTTTGTTGAACAAATACCTAAATGAAACATTCCTAACACTCCTATTCTTATGCCGACACTTACAGTGACGAACCATCCAAAGTTTGTTGAATAAAGTGAACCTTTCGGAAGTCTACACTTGTAGTGTCCAACCATTCAAAGTTTTTTTTATTACAAAAATAAAGGTAAAAAGAAAGGGGTGTTTTGCATAGCATAGCATAGCATAGCATAAACTGACTGTACATGTCAATGGTTGCTACTCCGTGATTGATCGGAACTGGTAAGAATTGCACTACGATCCAAATGAATAAGGGATGGGAGTTTCCGCTTACTCTCGAAGTGCAATTTTAGCAGATCTAATATTATTGATCAATAACGGCGCCGGCCAAGTCCTTACAGTCAGTTGGGATGGGGAAGGAATGTTAGGGTGTAATGATTGTTGCTTCTAGAGACCGAGAATACCTCTGCATCTCCACAATCACCACGGGAAGGGTGTTTATTAGTGAGGAAGGAAAAGATCTGGGAGTCACCTCTGGTCGGTGATGCGATCCATGGACAAGGGGGAAATATACGACTTGTATTTAAAGCTAGTTTTGTATTTTTGTCTCGAGAAGTTTTTGGAAAAATTACGTCAACATCTATAATGTCGAACAATTCAAAAGACGTTTTTATTAATGACGAAAACTGAAAATTACATGTATATATTTTAACTTATATGAAACAGGAATAATGCCGACACTTGTAGTGACGAACCATACATAGTTTGTTTGAAAATTACATATGAGTATTACTGTGCATTTTGTCTCGATATGGTAGAAGTTTTAGAAAATACGTCAACATTCACAATGTCGAACAATTCAAAGGATAATTTTTAATAATGTCAAAAAGAGAAAAATATATGTATATTCAAATTGTATAAGAAAAAAGCATAATGCCGACACCTATAGTGACAAACCATACAAAGTTTGTTTTAATATTACATAAAAGTTACGCTTTCAAGAAAATATGTGTTATCATAAGCATGAAACGAACTCACCAGTTGGCCATCCATTCTCGACTGAACACAAAACTGACACTGACAGCAAAACTTCTTGGCGTCCCGAAAATAAACCGTCTTGCTTGGGCCTTCCCAAATACGTACCCAGCAAGACGCTCCAAAACAAAGGGAAAAAAAAAATCTCCGGCGACGAAAACACGCGCGAAACCGTCAACAAACTCTATCGGACGACGCAAAACCGAACCGTCCTGCTTGGGCTTCTCGAAGCACTACCCAGCAAGACGCTCCAAAACAGGGGGAAAAAATTCTCCGGCAACGAAAACGCGCGAATCCGTCAGCTAAATCAATCGGACGACGCAAAACCGAACTGTCCTGCTTGGGCTTCTCGAAGCACTACCCAGCAAGACGCTCCAAAACAGGGGGAAAAAATTCTCCGGCAACGAAAACGCGCGAATCCGTCAGCTAAATCAATCGGACGACGCAAAACCGAACTGTCCTGCTTGGGCTTCACAAAGCACTACCCCTTGGACTTGTTCTTCTCATATCCATGCTTTATTCTTTAGGTTTGTAACTGTAATTCGGCACTCTGTGATTCGGCTTTTTATGATTCGGCCTTTTGTGATTCGGCCTTCTGTGACTCGGCCTTCTGTGATTCGGCCTTCTGTGATTCGGCCTTTTGTGATTCGGCCTTCTGTGATTCGGCCTTTTGTGATTCGGCCTTCTGTGCATTCGGCCCTTTGTGGTAGGCTAGAATGTATTCGGCCTTCTGAGATTCGGCCTTCTGTGATAATCCCGTAGTGCACAACCCAATAAATTTTCAGCTCCATCGGTTAATTAAAACTCGAGATTTGCTTCAACAAAGTTTTGATGATAATTGTATCTAAATTGTTAGCGTGAGACAAAAGATAGGGAAAATAACACGGTCTCCCGTGTCACCTTGTGCAGGTGTGATTTTTCAGGCGGCTGGCGGTAGGAAGTTTCTTCAAGTTTGGCACCTTTGGCACTCAGTACTCGCGCCACTGTTCTTTGTACAACATTTATTGAAAACCTCGCTTCCAACATACTGTATTAGCGCGGTGGTACTTGCAATGGTCTCGAAACTTACTCGAAAGCGGTCGCGCCCTGCGTCATCGCCTGTATTTTCACGCTTGTGGTATGTTTTAAAAGCAAGCATTTTTAATGATGCGTGCACTAAGTACACGATGCGAGCGACCTATCTTGTGTAAAGATTTAGATTTTATGCAAAGATATGTGGGCTATAATCACAGCCCTGTATTGCAATATTAGCTAGAATCCAGTGCTTTATAAATCGACTCTGATTGATTCGCATAATTCGAATTATTTTCATATTCAATTTTACAATTTTCCCATAATAATAATACCCATTGTTAAAATTGAAAAAGTGTTGGTTGAATTGATCAATCAAGCTAAACAACCCTATTGGTAGGGAAAATGGAAACCCGCGGCAAAATTCTTGAAATTTCGCGGGTGGCCAAGACGATAAAACCAAAATTTTGCGATCCCATAGTTTTGACCATTTTTTTTAGATAAATGCATATTTACAGTGAAAATATCAATTAAATGTGTAAATTTAACGGAATTTCAATTTTTTTTTATGTATTCTACAAATTGACATGATGATTTTAAGATGAAGATGTATCGAAGCCAAACTTCGAATTTCATTCTAGAGAACCAGACAACCGTTCACGCTGAAAATTTGATCGATCCACCAACAAGTTACCATTTTTTTCATTTATTTAGTTAACATCTAAACAGATAACACTGAATCAACAATTTCTTGCCACAATACTCGGTTCGTGGCCGCATCTCTCCATCCTCGGTTCAAGTTACCAGTGAGTTCAATTTTCAGCACAAACGGTTACCTGGCTCTCTAGATTTGTGCTCTTGAAAATTCGAGGTTTGGCTTGGATGCATCTTTACCTTAATATCATATTGTCAAATTTGAAACAAAACAAGCAAGCCAACCAGACGTCCAACTTAAAACTAAACGACTGGAAAATGTTTGATGGAACCTCGACTCAAAAATGTATAAACCATTTTCATAAGCAAACATTTGAAACTTACTGCGATTGGCATATAAATTGTCTAAATACAGCTAATTTCGCGGAATTTTCTATATTTCGCGTTGCAGGCCAAATTTCGCGGAATTCCATTATCCCTACCAATAAGCATCTGAAATCTCATATGTCTAATATTGACAAAAATAAAACGACACTTAATTAGAAGTGCACGGGTTGGAGTTTAGGCCACGCGACGCCTCTGCTATTAAGGGATAGACAATTCCTCGGTCTGAACTTTGTGCAGTTTTGCTACTCGTTAGTTTGTTGTTGCTCCTTCCGGCTGTGAAGTTGGAGTTTCAGTGGTATTCATTATTGGTCAGACAGTCAAGTTGTCTTGGCGTGGTTAAAGAAACCTCTACCGCAACTGAATCTCTTCGTTCGCAATCGGGTATCAGAAATCGTTGAAGGTTCGTCTGACGCCGATTGGAATTACATCATATCTGCTGAAAACCCGGCTGATATCGTTAGTCGTGGTCAACCACCTCAGTTGCTGGTTTCAAATGACCTCTGGTGGCATGGACCACAGTTTTTGCGTAATACTACTTAACAAATCGATGAGCCAGAGCTCATTTCCGATGACCAACTTCCTGAATGGAATCCTGTTGCCAACACCTATGCAATACTTTCTTACCTTTGTAGTACGTAGTATATGATAACCCAAGCTCTCCAACACTCTATTGTACAATGATTGAACATTTGTTTCTCTTGTTGATTATCAAGTAGATGAGTCAATAATTTATGGATGCTTTGAATCAATCGTGCCATATTTTTGAAAAGAGCTAAAAATAAATAAAAATATTTAAAAATGTAATAATGTAAAATTTTTAAACATACCTGTGCAGTCTACAGATTTTTCTATTAAAACTTGAATATAAGGCAACACGTAATTTATTAACCTTGCATAATCATTTCGTCGTAAGAAGCTTCCATTTTGAATAGAAACAAATAGATCTACTGCATATTTCAACGACTTTTCGGCCCAAACAAGACAGTCCTGAAATGAGAACAAAATTTATTAGTTTTTAGCATTATGAATATAAATCCCGCTATCCATATTCAGCTTCCGCTAGGGGGTTGTCCATTAATTACGTAAGACAATTTTGGCCGTTTTTCGACACTCCTCTCCCCCATGGTAAGATTTTTTGTATGAAAATCAAATATAATAATTAATGCCAAGAAGAAGAAGAAGAAGAAGAAGTACCCCCGTTGGTTTGACCAGAGTCAATGAATGGAGAGTTGCGCGAAGAGTGAAACCAAATCTACCTATCGAGCTGTCAAACCGTCTATCTTTCTTTAGTATTTGAGGTCAGAGACCTTATTAGAGTTTTCTTACGGTTTAACAGTAAAACAGCCTTTCACTTTGGATGCAAGTAATCAACTAACTCGACTGAACGTCGAGAGCGGTATTTATTCAGAGTTTGTATATAACAAATATGTGTTCATAGCACACCACTTCATTCTCATGTGTTTGTATCATAAATAGATAAAAGGGTTATACTTCTATCTGGTCATTTCATGGACTCCACAATTCTCACCCCTATAAAAGATTCCGAATGCATTTTAATGCACTTAGATATTTTGATTGCTCACAATATTTCAGATCTAACAATTCATTTATTATTCAACTCGAATGCGTCTTACGCTTATATCGGTTATAGAATTCAAGGAGTTCTTGTCTTACTCTTTTCTAATAGCCGTTTGGACCTTCGTACCACTGGAGATATTACACCTTCGTTTCCGGCCCCTTCTTTCTCGACTTCCAGACCACGACGCTTTCGTGTCGCAACGTCATCTTCTCCATATCCAGGGAAATCTTCCTCATTGGAAATCGAACGGGCACGCTTGTAGTTCTTCCTGCATGGAGTCGTCAGGTTTAGCGGTGGTGGCTTCGCTACTGTCTTAGGAACCCTTAATTGTCCTCTGTGGGCCTTTGCCACCACGTTTCCAATTAAGATCTGAAAAACAGTCGGAGAACATGGTCTTACAAATTTAGCCTCTACCCACCTAGTAAAATCCTTTGAATTGTTATTTTTATACCATATCGTTTCCCCTGTTTTTAGCTTGAATATAGGATCTACGGTAGCCATGGATCTAGTTCGATTACTCGTCGTCTTTGGATTAACACCAACTTCACTATTGTTAGCATCGTTATTGATTTTTGGTACATATGCTTTCTTAGGATTTATCAAATCTAACATAGTTTTAGGTGTATAGTTGAACACTTTTTCCGAAGGGTTAAAGGGTTTCGTTAAACAGGTATTTCTGTAGTTAATAAGAAATAGATTTATTTGGTCTTCCATTTGTAGGTTCATTACTTCTTTGTCTAACAGGAACTTTTTAAGCACTTCTTTTACTAGTTTTACGGACCTTTCTGCTTGTCCATTGCTTGCCGGATGATATGGTGGGCTTTTCATAACTTTAATTCCCTGTTTCTCCAAAAAGGATACAAATGCATGAGAATTAAATGGAGGCCCTCCATCAGTAACTACTACGTCTGGTAGACCAAAGCGGACGAACAGAGCAACAGACTTACGAATCACTCTCTCAGCGTCTGTACCGTATTTCATCCACTCCAACTCTATCCACTTTGAAAAACTATCAACAATGATCAGAAATACTTTTTGATTAAGGTAAAAAAAATCTGCGTGGATGCGACAAAACGGTCGATTGGTAGGAATCCATTTAGTTTCTACTTTTTCCTTGGGAGTTATCATCATTCTGTTACACGGATCACAATTACGTATATCAGATTCAATGTCTGCGTTGATGTTAAACCAGTACACTGACCTTCGTGCCAATTGTTTCATTTTTACAATCCCACTGTGGTTACAGTGTAGCAATTTCAGAATTCCCTTTTGCATGGATGTTGGAATAACTACCCTATCTTGATATATTAGGCATCCGTTAATAACTTCCAGGTCATGCTGGTTTGAAAATATGTTTAATAATTCTTTATCAATTCTCTCAGGCCATCCATGTTGATAATAAGATATTACTTTTTGCAAAAAACAATTCTGCTTCGTTTCTGTTGCTACTAATGAGAAATCAACAGGAAATTCTTGACTAAAATTTATATTTTTAACGAATTCTTGATCGTTTTCTTTGGGCACCATCTGTTCCAGTGGGAAGCGAGAACAGAAGTCAGCGTTGCCCATTTGTCCTGACGGTCGATAAGCAATCTCAAAATCGTATATTGACATTTCCAAGACGTATCTTTGCAGTCTAGTTACGTATAACGTATTTCTTCCAGGTTTTCCAAAAATTGACACAAGTGGCTTATGATCCGTGTACACTGTGAATGTTTTCCCATAAAGATACTTATGGAACTTCTTCACGCAGCATACTAAAGCCAATGCCTCCAAATGTAAAATGGGATAGGAACGTTGTGCCTTGTTCAAAGAAAATGAAGTGAAGCTAATTGGTTTTTCAATGCCATTTTCAACATGTGCTATAACTTCACCGAGACCATATCCAGACGCATCTGTCACTACAATTATAGGTTTATTCGGGTCATAAAACTCTAATATATTTGCATCTAATAGTTGTCGCTTGCTGTTTTGGAATGCTTGCTCGCATTTGTTGTCCCACATGAAACTCACATCTTTTTTCAACAAATTGTACAAACAGTGTAGCCTGGGCGACAACTTAGGAATAAATCTTCCATAATAATTGATAAGGCCCAAAAACGATTTCAATTCATTAACATTTTTGGGCACTGGAGCTTTGCTAATTGTATTATTTTTTTCTGGACAAGGCAGCAAACCATTTTCTGTGATAACATGGCCTAAATATGGCAAATTTGATACAAAGAGCTTACACTTGCTCCAATTTACTTTAATGTTAGCTTTTGAAAGTCTGTCAAGTACCGTATGGAGTTTCTCGCAACAATCCGCAAAATCAGTTCCCGCTATGAGAACGTCATCCAAATATACTGATACATATTTTAAACCCTCAAGTACTTGCTCCATAACCTGCTGGAAAATGGCTGCGCTTGACGTAGCTCCCTGTGGTAATCTATTATATCTGAACAATCCTTTGATTGTATTTATGACGACAAATTTTCTAGACTTTTCAGACAAAGAGAGTTGAGTGTAGGCCCCTTCTAGGTCCAAAGAACAAAAAACTTTGCACCCTGACAATTTAGCAAAAATATCTTGCGCAATAGGAATAGGATATGAGTTAGGTATAATAAGTTTATTAATAGAAACTTTGCAGTCTATTACTAATCTTATTTGCTTATCCTTTTTGATGACCACGACCACAGGTGAGGCCCATTCGCTGGTCTTAATAGGAGTTATGACGTTTTGTTGTTCTAACATTTCCAAATGCTCGACCACCTTATCCTGCAGTCTGTACGGTACCTCATAAGCTCTTTTTAAAATAGGCGAGTCTTCTTTAAGCACCAAGTCTGCTTCATAGCCTACAATTGGTGACGAAAAATCTTTATGGAAAACGCTAGAAAACTTTTGTTTTACAGCAACAATAGCAGCTTCCTTTTGTCGTTCTTCGTTGATGTTCCTAACAAATAAGGAGTTTGAAAAGGCATTTCTCCACTGAGGGAAAAATTCATCCAACCAATCACGCCCTAATAATGGCAGAAAATCATTATTGCTGTCCAAAATAATCAAATCTAAATGTTTAATCGAACCATTTAAAACCACTTCAACGTGAACTTTACCTTTTATGGTTAAATTTGCGCCATTCACTACTACCAACTTTTTGCTAAATTTTTCAACTGGCATGTCGAAAATCCTATTGTATAATTGTTTTCCCATTATCGTAACTGAGGACCCACAATCTATCTCCATTTTTACCTTTTTGCCTTCAACTAGTACATTCGTTAAACATTATTAGTGTTACTGTTAACCATCATGCAAAATAGTTCACCTGATTCATCCTCCGAAGAATCCTCCAAATTCGTCTTGAATCGGTCGAACAAATCCTCAAGATTATTCTCCGGTTCTTTTGCATCAGCGAATTTCACTGCTGGTTTGCGCTGGTCGTTGATATACTTGAAGCATTTTTTCACCATGTGTCCTCGTTTTCCACAGTAGTAACAAACCAACTCGGTTCTATGTCTATCAGCATAGTTTCTATATCTTGATCCACTCCTACTTCTGCTTCTGTACTCTCCAGACGCCCTATTGTAAGAGCGACCACCATTCCAGTTTCGATCTCTGCCCCGGCTTCTTTGGAAACGATCATCAAAATGCTCATCTTCATTGTTTTTAGGCTTAGCTGGAACATGCTCAAGGCGTGCACGCACCGATCCTACGCCATTTGTTTGAACCTTGTTCGAAATCATTTTGGCGCGCTCCCCAGCTAATTCCCAGTTTACAATCATACGCTCGGCCGTTGCCAAAGTTAATTTCTCTTCACCTAATAATTTCTGCTGCAATGCTTCATCATAAACACCCATAACTAGTTTATCACGGATAGCTATATCCTTAAATTCCCCAAAGTCACAAAACTCTGCTTGTAACTTCACTTCCAATACAAAATTCTCAGCAGTTTCAAATTGTGTTTGAGATCTATTATAAAATTTATATCTCTGAATCAAATCCGGCTCTTTTTTATCAAATCTTTCTTGCAATTTTTTTATTATATCGGTATAATTCAAAGTCGAAATATTCGTCGCCGGGTAAAGCAATTTTAGCTCTTCAAAAACAGCGGGCCCACTTAAGGTAATGAACAATGATTTTTGCGATTCTTCTGGTACTTTGTTATATTCGAAAATAAATTTAAGTCTCTCAGCATAGTTGCTGAAAGACGTGCCACGCACATAGTGCTCAATAGAACCAACAATGTTTCCACTCATCTCCTTAGAAAATCAAAACAAACGCAGAGAGAGAAAAAAAAACTCAGCTAGTTGATACACAATCAGAGCAAATTATAGGGTATATGGTATATAAGAATCACTCACCAAAGAGGAAACTCACGTCTCACCACCTTGAAGCGCCAAACTCGATCTCACAGCTCACACACCTGCTCGCTGTACCACCACTATAATCCAGTAATGGATCTCCTATACACTGGGATCCAATCTGCTTCTAATGACCTTATCCACCAATCTTTGGCTTAGCGATTACTTTTAATGGCTTCGTTTTCACACTTTCCACTGCCAGGTCTGGCGTTGAAATATTCACTAGGGAACCAGGGTAAAATCACTTTTCTCCCGTTGGAGTCAGCCCTCTGAAGATCCTTTTTTTTTATCTAGAAAACAAAATGTCACCAGCGTGACTCACTTAGAACCCAGCAACGCTTTTTGTTACCTTTGTAACGGAATGACCGAGATGACCTCTAGAATTTAATTTGTGCCTTTGCAACTCTAATTTCTTTTCTTTCCCTTTCAATTTATTTCTAAAACACTTTTCTTTTCTTTTAATCACCTTTGTTGCGACAACCTTTGTTGCTCACCATACAATATCTTCTTTAGAGCCACTATCTTTCTTCTAATAGTTTTCACTATAACACTTCACACGCGATTCTCCTTTTTCCTCGTAGTCACTTTTAGTATTTGAGGTCAGAGACCTTATTAGAGTTTTCTTACGGTTTAACAGTAAAACAGCCTTTCACTTTGGATGCAAGTAATCAACTAACTCGACTGAACGTCGAGAGCGGTATTTATTCAGAGTTTGTATATAACAAATATGTGTTCATAGCACACCACTTTATTCTCATGTGTTTGTATCATAAATAGATAAAAGGGTTATACTTCTATCTGGTCATTTCATGGACTCCACACTTTCGAGAAGACCAGCAAAACAGATAGGGGCTATTTCGAAGACGAAGAAGAACAACCATTCAAAGAAGTCTCTTCGCGCAACTCTCTGTATATAGACTCTGAAAAAATGGTACGAGCATAGGCTATAGGTGAATGCAGCAATGAACAAATTCAGTGAATATAAATATTAATAAGATTCGAAAATCAATAACTGTAAGTAATGGTAAGGAATGATATTGAAATCCTATTGAAAAATTAACTACAATACTTACCAAATAACGTTCCAAATGCCAAAAACTCTCCAATAAAATTTCAATTTGTGTCGAAATGCTTAATAAATCTCCTTTTCCGAATTGAATATCTGAAGAGTGGATTAAACTGTCTTCCAGAATGTTAACAATTTTATCGTAGCTTGATGTGTAATACAAATCCTTTACACTGTTTAAATCAATCTGCCGTTTAATCGAAACTATCATCTTCTGGATTTTTGTTTTGTTGTAGAAATTATTGAATTGCTGATTTGGCAAATGGACTTCAAAATCTGGCTGATCATCGACAAGTGAGGTGATCTAAAATACAAAAACAGACAATGTAACATTTATAATTTGTAATTACAGAACATAAAAATAGGCACATTATTATTTATACAAAGCCGATGATACAAATTTGATTAAGACTGCGTTTTTTACGCGGGACGACCGACATTAAAAAAAAACCTTAAGGCCACAAATTTCATAACGTTGAAGGGGGAGTGTGTGGGTGTTGTTACGGCTCATACAAAATTTATAAAATATTCATACAAAAAACGTTACGAGGGGGTGGGTGGGTGTCAAAAATGACAATTTTTGGCGTTATGAAATTTGTGAATAATCCTTTAGTGAGCAGTTCTGGCTGAAACCAGGCCGCCATCGGCACCCATCGTTAGGATTCCAGTTTTATGTCACTGATCGCTAGTATATGCTAAAACTTCAGGGTGGTCCTTGCGGTTTTCTCAAATTAGTAGACCCGCCAGCTTAGCGTACGCCAGCTTAGCGTTGGGAGAATTTGACCAGAACATCGATGTTACTGAATCGATTCAAATTCGATACGTCGAATCGATTCACCGATTTAATCGAATCATTCGAATCGATGTTTCTGAATCGATTCGATTTTCAAGCTCATATGAAAAATTAACAAAATATGCTCTACAAATAAGACCAAATTATTTTGCATACGATTTTTAAAATTCCTTAAAATGCATAACGTTTGAATTTGAACATTATGTATCAAACACTTCAAGGCGGATGCAAAACTAGGCTTATGCGTCATCAACTCGTTAAAAAATCATATAAATTTCTACCATACGAATCGAAACAAAAAACCAATGAAGAAAATCGATTCACTCAATTTTGAGTGCTCCATACATCGATTCAAAAAATCGATTAATCGGATCGAAAAAATCGATTTTCGGAACATCGATTCAAAATCGCCCATCGCTACGCCAGCTAGCTATATAGTTTGCGAAAGCCCATTTTTGATAAATCGTACGTGTTTCTTCGCGTGATATGTTTCATATTTCCCTTGGAACACATAGCAAACCTAGTGGCATCGTATAGAGAAAGGATATAGCTCTCTTTTGAAGTTAAACAAAAAATGGCGGCCGTTTTAAATTTGGCCACCATCTTGAATTTTGTTAGAAAAATCGAATTTTTACAATTAGCGCACCGCTCTACTGCCCCTACTCGCAATACAGTCCCATAATGAAAATCATCATGTCGAGAAAAAGGCATCTGAACATGATTGCATTTTTAGTCTTTTTGTCGCTGGGGAGTTAATATTGGTTGCCGAAAACGTATTCGAACCAATAGAAAATAATAGTTAACAACTAAAATAAATTAAATCTTTTATCTTGAAGTTATTGAATTGGTGGTGTCAGTGATATTTAACATGGTACTCACGGTGTACTAAAATTAAGAAGGTGATATATTCCGAAAACTGACAGCTTCTTGACGACGTCATTCCTATCCACCTCGAACAAATTTTCGAAAAAAATGATCTAGTGGTCCGGAAGGTATATGGTACGATAGGAGTGACGTCACATGTTTACAATGAAACTTGATATTTACATCAGTAAAGAGACTGCCTTGTTAATTTTTATGCCGTGAACATGGTACTGATTAAATGAAGATTTTATTCAACCGTTGCTGCCGCACTAAACGGACTGTTTGCTAAATCTACTCATTGCACGTGGGCTTTGAATTTGCAAAATGTCAAGGTCGTAAAACAAGCAAGTTTTGGTCAGCTCAATGATGATGAAGGAGTTCCTGAATAATGTTGCCGTGTGTTGCTTAGATGAGCAAGATTAGGTGCTGCAAACAATCCGTTTAGTCATGGAAATTCTACCGACAATTCAAAATTCTGCGGTGTCCAAAAAACAGCCACTACATATCGTTAGATGATGATCCTGCCAGCGAGTAAGTTGGTTATAGATTAGAAGGCAATAGATATTTAGCGGTAGCATTGACTTACAGAAAATACATATTTAATTCATTTTGTTATAGTTGATTGAGGCGAATGAACTGGTCAATCAAGTTTATAGCCTCATAAATAAATACAAGAAAAAATATAGTTAATGCTTGCAAGCACAAATTTATTGTAATTTCACCCTTTCAGGGAAGTGAAAAAGGCATTAAAAGTCATAAGAATAAGCAATTTTGTTATATAGAAATCATTTCTACCACCGTTAGTGTACTTTTTCTCCTTTTGTAGGATTGAAAATCACAGTGCAAGAGTTTAGAAATCCTTACGGGAGTAGATTTGTTTCAATATTTTTGTAATGAATTAATGGGACTGTTATGCGGGTACTTTCCATATGGGACACACCTGGTTTGTTATTTTTTTCGCATTTTATCCATACAAAAACAAAATTTCAAGATTGTTTTCGAAAAGAACACTAAAAATTAACGCTATTCATGAAGCTAACTCAGAAGTGGTGAAAATTCAAATGGGACTGTTATGCGAGTATGGGCAGTCTACAATGCTTCCAAGGGCCTAAATTCGTGATCGAAAATGTGTTGCACCCAAAAAGTGGGTTTTAGAGGTATGGTTTCCTCAGATAAGTTGTTCGGGATGTAGAAGCCCTTCTTAAGAAAGTATTATTTTTGTGATGAATCCACCTAGCAGTGAGATAGATTTTCACTTTTTTTGCAAAAGTGAAGATACACCAATGGTGTCTTCGGCAAAATTGTTACGATGTGAGAGTGAACCGAGAGTGATTAACGTAACAACAAATATACTTTATTAATGGTAAATTAACAAACAATAAACGTATTAAAAATGTGCGACCGGCGTGTACTGCTACGATTGACTAGATGACAAGCACCACCCAGCATCCGGTTGGATGACACCTGTCGGGCTCGCTGTCGGGTGACAGCCGTGATCGAAGGCGTATAGGGTGGTACCCCAACAAAAATTGTAGATAATTTCACCACTTGAATATTTGCTGAACACACTTTAGCTCTATCTATTGAATTTGAGGAGACACGGGTCATTTTTTGTGAACGACCCCTCAAAACTTGTTTTTTGGTTATATCTATTTCTGGGTATTTTTGAGATTTTTCTTATGTTCTACAAAGTTGTTTGAATCGATAAAATACGCATTTCTTTAGAAGACATCAAAAATGTATCTCTTATATTTTCGGAGTTATAAGATATTTTATGCAGAAAAACCGACTATTTCACATTCCTCTAACATTTACAGGGGCAAATTGGGGCAACATGTGTAGTTTGCATATGAAAGAGTAACTCAACAGCTATCAAATCCGTGGTAACTAACACGTGGCACTTTTTTTCCATGGCTGAGTGCTAAAATTCAGGTCTTCTAGGAAATTATATATTCGATTATGACTGCAAAACGCAATTTCTTAAATATTTTTGGATATTATTAAGGTGAAACAGCTTGAAATCCAAAGTATATATTGCATTAAAACTTTGAAGACACAAATCCTGTATCGGGCCACAGTGATTTTTATTTTAGTTTTGTCCACTAGAAAGCATAAATTAAGAATATTGAGCTTGTTCAGTTAATGGCTTTTAAAACACGGATAGTGACATGACATAAGTCGGCCATTGAGATGGTCATCTTTAGATTCCGATATGTTTCACTTTGAGCCAAGCTTTGAACACAGTGGATAATGTAAGTAATCAATTCAGCTAAGACTACAAATAGGATGCTATGAACACTTATGTAATAATAATAAGGTACCGCGGGGCAAGTGGGTAAATGGGGTATGTGAAAATAATTGGTATATTTTTTTCTGAATAAGTGAATTAACGGTTTAAACTAATGCGTAAACCTTTGAGGCCATTGAGAACATTACGATAGGTAAGAGATTTCTGAGATTTTTCAGCCATTATTGCTATTATTATTAACCTGTCAACTATCACTCCGTAACAAGTTGGTGGCGCGCAATATTATTTCAATATTTGCAGCCGAAAAAGCTGCGGATAATAATTTTCTGTACCACTTCTAAGTTGTCCCCTCTGACAGTTTTAAACTGCAATAAAATAAGTTTTACAATTATTTCGATATAAACCTAAAAATGACTAAATTGAAACACCGTCAATTTTCTAATCACATGGGGCAAGTGAAAAGTTTCTCATTAGAGATTGAATTTGTTTTTTTTTAAATTGATGTTTAGTGTCAAAAACCAACATTTTTCGCATGGATATATTCTAGCAATATTAACAACTTTCTACTGAAGTCGTCCGACATTATTTTCATTTGATAAAATAATTCTTTATATTGAAAGACCTCGTGAGCGGTTGTTGGATCACTAGGTATTTGTGTGTGTTCCAATAACCGCTCATGCAAAAAATTAAACAAAATTTTAAAGAAATTTCGATTTTAGTATAAGGTACCGCGGGGCAAGTGGGTAAATGGGGTAAGTGAAAATAATATGTATATTTTACTCAATATGTGAATTAACGTTTTAAAATCATGCGTAAACCATTAAGGCCATACGGAGCATTACGGTATGTAAGAGATTCCTGAGATTTTCAGCCATTATTTCATAATAGAGCGAAAAATTGTTAACCTGTCAAATAGTACTCCGTAACAAGTTGGCGGCGTGCAATCTTATTTCAATATTTTCAGTGAAAAAAAGTTGCGGACAATAATTTTCTGTACCACTTCTAAGTTGCCCCCTATGACAGTTTCAAACTGCAATAAAAACAATTTTAGAATTAATTCGACGTAGACCTAAAAATAACTAAATTGAAACACCGTCAATTTTCTTATCAGGTGGGGCAAGTGAAAAGTTTATCATTAGAGATTGAATTTGTGTTTTCTCTTCAAGTAGCTATGAGTTAATTTTCTTATCAGGTGGGGGCAAGTGAAAAGTTTATCATTAGAGATTGAATTTGTGTTTTCTCTTCAAGTAGCTATGAGTCAATTTTCTTATCAGGTGGGGCAAGTGAAAAGTTTATCATTAGAGATTGAATTTGTGTTTTCTCTTTAAGTAGCTATGAGTAAACATGGTTCGCAATTATCATAGAAAAACACAACGTGCTGATAATTCAAGAAACACTATAAGGTACCGTGGGGTAAGTGGACACAGAAAAATCAATAGTCAACTTCATTGTTATGTACAACTAACGTTAAAAATGTAATTCAAACTTTTTTCTGTGCATGACAAATGAGGGACCATTATACTTCAAATTGTCAATTATTTTGATTTTTCTGATTGTTATCTATTGAGCATGAGGGACTTGAAAATTTGCGCCAAATGATCCACTTGCCCCACCATGGTGGGGTAAGTGGATCATCTATAAAAAAAACTCTATTCTCAAAACAAATGTGATGTAATCATGTATAGTATGAATAATATTACTGTCATTCTTGTTATACGTGCTATGTGACATATTTTGATAGCTTTAAAAAAAAAATCTTTATTTTATCAAAATATTATGAACAATATTTGTACATTAGTTTACACTTATTCGAACAAAAACAAACACTGTAACTAGAATATTTTGGAGAAAATTCATCCATTTTATACACCTGAGTTATACAAAAGAATTGAGGATTATTCCTAACGATGTTTTCGAAAGACACTCGTAGTTTAATAATATTATTTACATTTACTTTTGTTTAACATTTCTGAAATCTTGTTATTCTATTTATGGAAATATTTATATTATCTGTCTAAAACAATCGATATGGTCAAAAAACGTACAATAATATGCTTTCAGGTGGAGAATTTGTATATTTTGCTCTTTTGCATTTCAGCTTAGAAAAACCATAAAAAAATTGTTTGAATTTTTCAATTTTATTTTTTTTGTACTAGAAAGACTGTACAACACTTTTAGGTGGATTAATTGAAATTTTCTCAGGTCAATTTGGCAAATTCAAGCTAGGAATGAAAAATGTAAAAGGAAAACAACACTTGATGACACTAAAGCTTATTTAAATCCGCGTAAGTAGTCTGCCAATATTTGATAACAATAGTTGATCCACTTACCCCATCCCATAAAAAAGTGCGGGTAAGTGTACCATGACCAATATATCTGTATTTATTTACAAAAATTACATTTTTTTCATTGTGATTCATACAATCCGAACTTAAATGTTCACCATGTGTTGAAAAAACTAATAGTATTCGTTTTTAGGCAGAGATACAATGGATTTTTTATCGACATAAAACAACTTTAAAATGAATTGATTTTTGCAGTCAACAAGTTTGCTTGTGTTAGTGCACGTGTAGTATCAGTTTTGCAGTAGTATCAGTGTGTACGTGAGAATATAACTTAAAATGAAGCAAAGGTGTGAAAACATTTGGAATATTAAAGTATTTATTCTTATTACGGACGAATGATCCACTTACCCCACTGCTACACTTCCCCCACGGTACCTTACTCAAAGCGTTAAAAGCTATTAGAAATCATGGAACTTCTCTAAAAGAGGTTGCCAAACATTACGATATTAATATGTCTACTTCGGGCAGCCGATTAAAAGGAAGACATTGACTGAAAAGTTGCAATATTAGAGAACGCACGGAAATTTCGTGGAATGTTCAAACATAAAAATGGGGTAGGTCTATCCACATAAAAAAGACCCTAAATACGTTATTGAAGGATTCCGTTTGATTTCTCCCGAAGAGTTATCCGACGTCATATCCGATTTTCTTAAAAACAAATAACGAGCGGTGAAAATTCTACAGAGCAGAAATGTAATTGCTGTCCTATAATGTAAGAACTAACATTGGAAATGTTGCAGTTATAATGTTGTCGAATCATTTCAATAAACATAACTGAACAGAAGAAAATTCAAGTGAAAAGAATAAAATTTTCTTTGTTTACATGTTACTTATGTTATTTTTCCTTGGGACGCCTTAACAAAAGTTAAAGCTAATAGAAATCGTGAATATAACTGTTTATTTTTTAATTTATTGTTCAAAAGGATAAACTTTTCACTTGCCCCACTTTTGGGGCAAGTGAAAAGTAAGGAGACATTTTTCAATAACTTTTTCTGTATTTTTTTCTTTAATTTTTCATAAAAATCAATTTTAGCATACTGCTAATATTTGGTGGAAGTCAAGCTAAAAAATATACACGACCTCATTTGTTTCAATTTTGAATCTCTAGAGTTTGGAGAATCTCAACTATGCGAATTCCATTACCCACTTGCCCCACGGTACCTTACAGCTTTCTTTATTGCAGTAGTAGCTATGGTTTGTCCATAAAAACCATCAGCATAAATAACGAAATTCGAAATAGGGCATTTTTTAGTAAGTTCGTCACGAAATCTGTTTACCTTGAGCGGAAATAGGAACACTTAGATGAAGTAGCAAACGCAATTAAATATTTGTTCGGTCACGCCGAAACGACATCTCCCATTCACTGAATGCTAGGCGCACTCAGCTACGATAGCAGCGCAGCAGTGTGTTCAATTTCTCTGTTTCTCCCCCAGCTAGCAGCAAGCAGCCCAATTGCTTTGATGCTCTTGCGTTGGGCTGCGTGATGCTAGCTGTCGGCGCATAATATCTTTGTAATGTAATTCGCACCTCCGTACTACCTCGCATGTATAAAAGAGGCACCGTTTCGTTTGTAATGTTAGTTGTAAGTTGTATTCGTTACAAGTAGTATCCCCCACCGAGCAGGAGCACTGCCTCTCGGTGGTGGGCAATAAATCAGTTGAAGAGTAGTCAAGAGTTCATCATTCGTCTGCCCCTTCGGGACCATAAAATAACACAACGTAGGGCCTGGTCAACCCTGGACGAAACAATATTTTTTTATTAAAGTTTTTCAAATTATTTTTATTTTGTCGCTCCATACTTGGAGCTACATTGTGACATAAAAATAGTATTGATCGACTCAATAGTTATTTTATAATAAACATTTGAACACATAACTTCCCTTAAATGAGCGGAATCTGATGCACTGATGGTATACAAGGTTTGCAATTATCATAGAACAACAGAACGTGCTGATAATTCAAGAAACACTATACTCAAAGCGATAAAATCTATTATCATAGCCAAATCATGGAACGTCTCTAAAAATAAGGTTGCCAAATATTACGATATTATTATGTTAACTTCGGACAGCCAATTAAAAGGAAGACATTGATTGAAAAGTTCCAATATAAGAAAACTTATGGAAATCTCGTAGAATGTCTATGTAAAGCTAGTTCAAAACATAAAAAATTTGGGTATAGGTGTATCCACATAAAAACGTTTCTAAATATGTACTTTATTGAAGGATCCCTTTTGATTTCTCCCGAAGAGTAACCTGACGGCATATCCGATTTTCTTAACAAATAACGAGCGGTGTGAATTCTACAACAGAGCAGATATGCTATTGCTGTCCCATAATGTAATAACTAACATTGGAAATGTTGCTGTTATAATGTTGTCGAATCATTTCAACAAACATAACTGAACAGAGGAAAATTCAAGTAATAAGAATAAAATTTTCTTTGTTTACATGTTACTTATGTTATTGTTCATTAGGACGGCTTAACAAATGTTAAAGGTAATAGAAATCGTAAATATAATATAATATATAGTTTTTTTTTAATTTATTGTTCAAAACGATAAACCCACAAGTGGGACAAGTGAAAAATAAAGAGACGTTTTTCCAAAAGAAAAAATCTGTTTTTTCTTCAATTCTACATAAAAATAAATTTCAGCATACTGCTTATATTTGGTTAGAGTCAAGCTGAAAAATATACACAACCTCATTTGTTTTAATTTAAGGTCTCTAGGATTTGAAGAATCCCAACTATGCGAAATCCATTACCCACTTGCCCCACGGTAGTGTAATAAAGAAAAAGATAGTCTTTTTATGGAGAAACAAATTGTACAGAGGGCCGAAGAAATAACCTACATAGTCAAAAATATTGAGATGTGGATAGTATATAATACAGTCGATTATCGCACAGAAATATATAATAAGGGTCTACTTTAAAATTTTCTTCTTCAAATTCACAAAAAAGTGGTATCTAAAATCTTAAAAATACACATAGCAGTGAAATATATAGCTTGTTGGTGGCAACAGAAAAGTTCATGACACGAAACACCACTTTAGTTTTACTTATATAGAATGATAGAAAGATTTATATAGATTATGTTCTCTTGTACATCCAAAAAAGCAAAATAACAAAACTAAAGAAAACATTATTTCCTTTATTATTAGGGGTACCGGGGGCAGTATGAACACCCGGGGCAGAATGGGGGTGTCCGTATCGTTGCATAAGCGAAAAATTTTGCACTTTCTATGCAAACAATATTTCAGTTGCCTGTCGAACGAGTCAAGTATCCACTAAAATTTCAGAAAAAATGTTGATTTAAAACCGAAAAATTGAGCATGATTTTATTTGGCTTCAAAATTATAACATTCACACATCACCAAATAAGGTTTCAGAGGCAAATGAATGCAAGTTTATCGATAATGTAGCTCTTGATTGAATCTTCAATTATTTATGCTATATTCAAAAATATAGTAGATTTTTTTTCTGATACTTTAAGACATTAAAAAACTTATATAAAAATTTCTTATACTGTTGGGGCAATATGGATACCGTGTGTCAAAGTAGAGCTTTCACTTCAAATAGAAAGAAATATAACTTCAAACACAAAATTATCCAAAAATATTAGGCATTTAATGAAATGATTATGATGATTGGGCCCAGATAGCCGTAGCGGTAAACGCGCAGCTATTCAGCAAGACCAAGCTGAGGGTCGTGGGTTCGAATCCCACCGGTCGAGGATCTTTTCGGGTTGGAAATTTTCTCGACTTCCCAGGGCATAGAGTATCTTCGTACCTGCCACACGATATACGCATGCAAAAATGGTCATTGGCATAGTAAGCTCTCAGTTAATAACTGTGGAAGTGCTCATAAGAACACTAAGCTGAGAAGCAGGCTCTGTCCCAGTGGGGACGTAACGCCAGAAAGAAGAAGAAGATGATGCGGAACCACAAATCGGTTGAAAAGTGTCAATTATTTAATAAAACTAACCTGGAGGCAATATTGAAAGCATCTCTACGAAAAATGTCGTAAATGGGTTTTAAACATGTTTTCAGTGTCACAGTGACCTGTCACTATGGGTTCCTGAATATGTACTTCATTTTTCGAGGTTCTGAGAATGATAGCGGGACAATTTTCCTACAAACGTTAAGGTGTCCATACCCCGGGTAGAGGTGAATAACAAAATAATGGTACAATAAGAACAAATTTTGCAATCATATCTAGTTTAACCATTATTATGTTATTAATATATGACATAAATATCTCATCAATAGCAAAACATACAATCATAGCAAAATTTGTCATTGGTATGTTATACTTGAAAGTCGTGTAATAACTAATCAATAACAAAATATACTATCATGGTAAAATTTGTTATTTGTGCAAAAATACTACAAACACATTAAATATCTAAAGAATAACAAACATCGCCATCACAGTAAAATATGTCATTATTTTAATATTTGAAAACTTTATTGAAATAATTCATGAGAACAAACCAACATCAAATTTTGCCATAACAGCTCATTTAACAATTCGTATGATATTCATTGAAGATTTAAAAAGCAAATGTTTTTTTGCAGGAAAGCTAAAAGTTTATTTTTCAATCATGCTCAATTTAGATATTAAAGTCAAAGAACTAAAATTACCATTATTTTGATTTACTCGTGAATAGCTCATTTAGTTATTATTTTGTTATCAATATTAAAATAATAACATATTTTGTTATTTACTGTTGCCCATATTTTTACTATTGTTTTGTTATTACAATGGCAAAATATGATATTATTTAGTTTTTATGCCATATAAACTTAGTTATTATTTTTGTTATTTTATCTCTTATTTCAAACAAACAATGAACAAATTTTGCTATTCAAACATTCTATTTTAATGGTAAGTTTTGTTATTCTTTTGCAATTTACCTCTACCCGGGACTGCCCCATGGGGGTGTCCACTTTGCCCCGTTAGCTTGATGGTGACTACCAAATATAAGCTTTTTTTAAACCTCTTTTTGAAAACAAAGTATTTTTTTCCAAATTATGCAGCAATTTTTAACACATGCTTAAGAACTCTAAAAAGCATACTGCACATAAAAAACAGTATAATATTCATGTCTTTACAGTCAAAATTGGCAAATTCCTTAGGGTGTCCATTAGCCTGGGACACGGTTATATAAAAAAAATAGATTCCCGCTCCAGTCCACTTTTTGGATTGCATTTAGGTCCCATAACAACTGTGCAAAATTCCAGCTTAATCGGTGAAACTATATTTTAGCGCCAGCCGTTCAAAGTTTGTATGGGATTTACTATGGGAAAACTTACTTTTTCAAAGAAAAATCACCAGAGGTCGCCCATTGATCTCTATAAAAATTCTGAATGCTGATCTCGATAGGTAGTTTTACGATGAACAACATTGTCGAAGTCCGCAAAGCGATCCGATGCTTGTGGAAGAAGTTATTAAGCATAGACTATTCGGAAATTTTGCCCATTTTTGTTATTATTGTTATTCCTTTACGTGTTAATCAACATCGCCTTTCCAATAGGTTTTCATTGAATAACTTTTTTCACAAGTGTCGGATTGTTTCGCGGTCTTCCGCAATATTCTTCTTAAGTTTTCCCATAGTAAATCCCATACAAACTTTGAAGGGCTGGCGCTAAAATATAGTTTCACCGATCGAGCTGAAATTTTGTACAGTACCTGAATGCAATCCAAAAAGTGGACAGGAGCGCGAATCTAAATTTTGTCCCACACTAGTGTCCATATTGCCCGGTGTCCACCTAATCTAAGCTGGAATGGGATGACTTTCACTTTTTAGGCGTATATATTACTAACATTATTCAATATGCTTTATACTACGTTCAGAATAGAGTCGATATTACGTATTACGGCTCTCCCTTAGAATTCATACATCTAGTTTTCACTGTAAATGAGAAGTATGGCGCTTGAAATCAAGATATCCTATCTTAGGCAATATCAGCATTAGCCGAACCGAATATATAATTCCCTAGAAAACTTGAAAATTATTCTTCTTCTTCTTGGCATTAACGGAGCCTGCTTCTCAGCTTAGTGTTCTTATAAGCACTTCCACAGTTATTAACTGAGGGCTTTCTTCGCCAACGTTGCCATTTTTGCATTCGTATATCGTGTGGCAAGTACGATGATACCCTATGCCCAGGGAAGTCAAAGAAATTTATATTACGAAAAGATCCTGGACCGACCGGAAATCGAACCAAGACACCTTCAGCATGGCTTTGCTTTGTAGCCGTGGACCTTAACCACTCGGCTAAGGAAGGCCCCTGAAAATTATTACTCAGCCATAAAAAATTGCGTATTTAGAAAGCTGCATAATTTTAATTTTCAAACATTTTACAGAACATATTTTGCAGTCAAGGAAAATAGTGCCCCCTGTAAGTAACCACGGATTCAATAGCTGTTGAGTTACTCTTCTATATTCAAGCTAAAAATGTTGCCCCAATTTACCCCTGAATATGTTATAGGAATGTGAAATAAGTCGATTTTTCTGCATAAAATATCATATAACTCTTAATATATAAGAGATATATTTTTAATGTCTTCTAAAGAAATGCGTATTTCATTAATTCAAACAACTTTAGAAAAAAGAAATATATCCTGAAAAAGATACTACAAAAAAAAACTAGTTATAAGGGGTCGTTCACAAAAAATGACCCATATCTCCTGAAATTCAATAGATAGAGCTAAAAAGTGTTCAACAAATTCTCTTATAGTGAAATTATCTACAACTTTGCCGAAGACACCATTGGTGTTTCTTCACTTTTGCAAAAAATAAAGTGAAAATCTATCTAACTGCTAGGTGGATTCATCACGAAAATAATACTTTCTTAAGCGCAGTGCGCATCGTACCTTCGTGCTGTGCGTACACGAATTCTCTCTGCTCTTGGAAGTTTTCTTAAAAACTACCTAAAGCAATAAAACAGTACTTTTCAGTGCTACAAAAAACAGCACTTTTCAGTGCTAAAATTTAAAACGATACTTTTCAGTGCTACTAAAACAGTACTTTTCAGTACTATTTTTTCTACTATTGATCCCTTTACGATCCTTGTTTGGACCCGTGCCTTCGATTTTTCGTTGGACCCGTTGGCGAAAGCAAGCGGTGGTAATCCTTCTTGGACACCGTCTTGGGAAAAAAACCTCTCGAAGGTCACGTCTTCTTTCGTTTATTCACTAAACATGGTTGCAACAACAAACAAAAGGAAGAGTGAATCTCTGAATTCACAACTTCCTTCCAAAAAAAGTTAAAAGATTTAAAACTGTTACTAAACGTGGCAAGAATGGAAGAAAGGACGTTTCCCCGGAATGCTAACTTTCTTCCAAGGGTGAAATTGTATCGAAATGAGCAATCAGTTCGATGCTCTAGACAAATTTTCCGAACACCAAATCGAAGCAGCCTCTAGCCCAGGCTCTGATTCAAGTGAGGAAGCAAAGAGTGCCGCCTATCGTGGTCAGTTGTTCCGAATTTAGGGGATTTAGGCAAGAGATCTTGAACTTCATTAGGGGAATCAAGGTTTCCTTCCAAATCGCAAAGAAAGGAGACTGTCGCGTTTTGCCGGAAACTCTTAAAGATCGCGAACTTATTCTCAAACATCTTGAAGAGAAGAAGCACAATTTTTTACTTATGACGACAAAACTGAACGTTTGTTCAAAGTTGTCTTGAAAGGTCTCTCAAGTGACTATAAGTCACCTGAAGAGATCAAAAATGGAATAAATGATTTACGGGGATTTTCCCCAGGCCAAGTAATCATTATGAAAAAGAGAACCCAATCTGGCATTGTTCGGAAAGGGCTTTCTCAAGAATTTTATTTAGTTCACTTTAAAAAAATAGAACTAAATAATATTAAAGCTTTAGAAAAAGCAAAACTTTTGTTCGATGTCCGTGTGACATGGGAACATTTCCAGAAACCTAATTTTCCAAATTATGCAGCAATTTTTAACACATGCTTAAGAACTCTAAAAAGCATACTGCACATAAAAAACAGTATAATATTCATGTCTTTACAGTCAAAATTGGCAAATTCCTTAGGGTGTCCATTAGCCTGGGACACGGTTATATGAAAAAAAAATAGATTCCCGCTCCAGTCCACTTTTTGGATTGCATTTAGGTCCCATAACAACTGTGCAAAATTCCAGCTTAATCGGTGAAACTATATTTTAGCGCCAGCCGTTCAAAGTTTGTATGGGATTTACTATGGGAAAACTTACTTTTTCAAAGAAAAATCACCAGAGGTCGCCCATTGATCTCTATAAAAATTCTGAATGCTGATCTCGATAGGTAGTTTTACGATGAACAACATTGTCGAAGTCCGCAAAGCGATCCGATGCTTGTGAAAGAAGTTATTAAGCATAGACTATTCGGAAATTTTGCCCATTTTTGTTATTACTGTTATTCCTTTACGTGTTAATCAACATCGCCTTTCCAATAGGTTTTCATTGAATAACTTTTTTCACAAGTGTCGGATTGTTTCGCGGTCTTCCGCAATATTCTTCTTAAGTTTTCCCATAGTAAATCCCATACAAACTTTGAAGGGCTGGCGCTAAAATATAGTTTCACCGATCGAGCTGAAATTTTGTACAGTACCTGAATGCAATCCAAAAAGTGGACTGGAGCGCGAATCTAAATTTTGTCCCACACTAGTGTCCATATTGCCCGGTGTCCACCTAATCTAAGCTGGAATGGGATGACTTTCACTTTTTAGGCGTATATATTACTAACATTATTCAATATGCTTTATACTACGTTCAGAATAGAGTCGATATTACGTATTACGGCTCTCCCTTAGAATTCATACATCTAGTTTTCACTGTAAATGAGAAGTATGGCGCTTGAAATCAAGATATCCTATCTTAGGCAATATCAGCATTAGCCGAACCGAATATATAATTCCCTAGAAAACTTGAAAATTATTCTTCTTCTTCTTGGCATTAACGGAGCCTGCTTCTCAGCTTAGTGTTCTTATAAGCACTTCCACAGTTATTAACTGAGGGCTTTCTTCGCCAACGTTGCCATTTTTGCATTCGTATATCGTGTGGCAAGTACGATGATACCCTATGCCCAGGGAAGTCAAAGTAATTTATATTACGAAAAGATCCTGGAACGACCGGAAATCGAACCAAGACACCTTCAGCATGGCTTTGCTTTGTAGCCGTGGACCTTAACCACTCGGCTAAGGAAGGCCCCTGAAAATTATTACTCAGCCATAAAAAATTGCGTATTTAGAAAGCTGCATAATTTTAATTTTCAAACATTTTACAGAACATATTTTGCAGTCAAGGAAAATAGTGCCCCCTGTAAGTAACCACGGATTCAATAGCTGTTGAGTTACTCTTCTATATTCAAGCTAAAAATGTTGCCCCAATTTACCCCAGAATATGTTATAGGAATGTGAAATAAGTCGATTTTTCTGCATAAAATATCATATAACTCTTAATATATAAGAGATATATTTTTAATGTCTTCTAAAGAAATGCGTATTTCATTAATTCAAACAACTTTAGAAAAAAGAAATATATCCTGAAAAAGATACTACAAAAAAAAAACTAGTTATAAGGGGTCGTTCACAAAAAATGACCCATATCTCCTGAAATTCAATAGATAGAGCTAAAAAGTGTTCAACAAATTTTCTTGTAGTGAAATTATCTACAACTTTGCCGAAGACACCATTGGTGTTTCTTCACTTTTGCAAAAAATAAAGTGAAAATCTATCTAACTGCTAGGTGGATTCATCACGAAAATAATACTTTCTTAAGCGCAGTGCGCATCGTACCTTCGTGCTGTGCGTACAAGAATTCTCTCTGCTCTTGGAAGTTTTCTTAAAAACTACCTAAGGCAATAAAACAGTACTTTTCAGTGCTACAAAAAACAGCACTTTTCAGTGCTAAAATTTAAAACGATACTTTTCAGTGCTACTAAAACAGTACTTTTCAGTACTATTTTTTCTACTATTGATCCCTTTACGATCCTTGTTTGGACCCGTGCCTTCGATTTTTCGTTGGACCCGTTGGCGAAAGCAAGCGGTGGTAATCCTTCTTGGACACCGTCTTGGGAAAAAAAACCTCTCGAAGGTCACGTCTTCTTTCGTTTATTCACTAAACATGGTTGCAACAACAAACAAAAGGAAGAGTGAATCTCTGAATTCACAACTTCCTTCCAAAAAAAGTTAAAAGATTTAAAACTGTTACTAAACGGCAAGAATGGAAGAAAGGACGTTTCCCCGGAATGCTAACTTTCTTCCAAGGGTGAAATTGTATCGAAATGAGCAATCAGTTCGATGCTCTAGACAAATTTTCCGAACACCAAATCGAAGCAGCCTCTAGCCCAGGCTCTGATTCAAGTGAGGAAGCAAAGAGTGCCGCCTATCGTGGTCAGTTGTTCCGAATTTAGGGGATTTAGGCAAGAGATCTTGAACTTCATTAGGGGAATCAAGGTTTCCTTCCAAATCGCAAAGAAAGGAGACTGTCGCGTTTTGCCGGAAACTCTTAAAGATCGCGAACTTATTCTCAAACATCTTGAAGAGAAGAAGCACAATTTTTTACTTATGACGACAAAACTGAACGTTTGTTCAAAGTTGTCTTGAAAGGTCTCTCAAGTGACTATAAGTCACCTGAAGAGATCAAAAATGGAATAAATGATTTACGGGGATTTTCCCCAGGCCAAGTAATCATTATGAAAAAGAGAACCCAATCTGGCATTGTTCGGAAAGGGCTTTCTCAAGAATTTTATTTAGTTCACTTTAACAAAATAGAACTAAATAATATTAAAGCTTTAGAAAAAGCAAAACTTTTGTTCGATGACCGTGTGACATGGGAACATTTCCAGAAACCTGAAGGAAATTACCAAAACCCCACTCAGTGCCGTCGGTCGAGAGCTCAAATTTTATAAGTCAATAACGGCGCCGGCCACGTCCTTACGGTCATCGGGGAAAGGAAGGAATGTTAGTTCGACAACCGTTGTTACTAGAGACCGAGATCACCTCTGCATCTCCACAGTTGTCATGGAAAGGATATTGGGTTAGTGGGATAAGGTAGAGATCTGGGAGTCTCCAATGTTTGGTGATGCGATCCATGATGTAATCACGCCTAACCGGATTTGCGAAATAATTCAATAATCGCATTGTACGCCGAACAAGTGTTCGTCACTCGCCAAGCAGGAGCAAGCGACACGATCAATAGATCAAACACTACTAACGGACCGCGCACTTTTTCACTACTGTAGTACCGACGCGCGACATGTTCGATCCTGCCCCCATCGCTCGCCCCCGCAGAAGCAAGCGTCAAGGTCGAAGGATCAAACACTACTCAATTTACGTCCCATCGTTTTGACGATAAAATGTGTAATCATTTACCGCTCACACACTAAGTGTGCAGAGAGCAACAAATTCACGCGTTTTTCTAGTGAATAATCTGTCAAAACGTTCACATAGAAGCAATTCATCACGCACCAAAGATACGTAGAAAACTAAACAAAACGCGCCTACTAAAAACGAACTCATCTACTACACTCTCACGATATCGCTCTACATTCAAGCGAGTGAAATTTTACACCCACATTGTCAACCCCGGCCCCGCATCAAATATGCAAGCCTGCCACGACGCCCGAAAATTCCCCCGTCCCTCCACGCAATGGTACCTACATTGATGATGTGTCGATCCACCACTACACAGAACCGCGCAAAAAGACAAAGAAACCCCCGGGCGCCGCAAGATACCCACACATCCGACGCGTAACCGAAGTTAACCGTGTACGTGTGTAATAAACACAGTTGCATCACGGCCTTAAATCGAAATCCACAAAATAATCTAGGTACCTACAACCTCGCAAAATGAAGAAATCGGTACTTAGCTTCGGTTTCGGCGACACCGAAAATGAGGTCATGGTACAAAAAATTGTCGCATGGATGCTAAATGCATGATTTGCGGAGGTTCTTCTCACGTCTGTCCAGTTTATATGCTCTAATTGCGGGGCCAATCATAAGTTAAATTTTTGGGATTGCCCTTCACGCAAGAGAGTCATTGAGGCTCGTGCCAGGCAGATGAAAGATAATATCCGTTACGATAACGGTCGTTTCCGGAATTTGCCTGGTAGAGTATCGAACAATACTCATTTTTCAGTTAACGATCGCTTGATTCATACCCATCAGGAAGATCATAATCATACTCATTCACAAACTAATTTTAATCCGTCGGGTAGCCGTTTGAATCTTTCAATTTCGAATGTATCTACCCACGAAAAATCCTTTGCCGATATCCATTGGCGTAGCTAGGATTTTTTTCTGGAGGGGGCCTAGGGGGGGCCTAGCAAATACTTGTTTTTCAAAAGTACTGTCAACAGCAATAAGTAGGATTTTCACAAATTTCGTAATTTCAACGTATTTTGTTTCATTTCACGGCACATCAGTGATATTTGTTATTTTCAATTTTCACAACGGAAAAGATTCATTCTTTTTGTAATCCAGTCAAGATTTCTAGAAAAAAACTTACAAAGAATGTCCTTTGTGATTCTTCCACGAATTTTGCAAGTACTTAAACATGTGCTTTGAAGATATTTTTCTGAGAATTCCTAAGGAGATTTGTTCATGAATTGTTTTTGTAGTTTCCAGTGCTTTCTTAAAGAACTTATTTATTAATTTTCACTGAGTTTGTCCTGGGATTCCAACGGAAAATCATTTCTAGGCTTTCTGATCTTACCAGACAATTTCTCGAACAAATTGGATTAAAAAAATTTCTTGAAGAATTCCGCCAGAGAATGCATTAGAAATTCTTTTAATGATTTCTCCTGGAAAGCCCTCTACGTACTTATTACATACTCATTCCAATTGTAAGTTCGAAGAATCCTTCAGCATTTCATTTTTAATTTGTTTAGGATTGTTAGAAATTACTAAGAATTTCTCCAAAAAATAGTACAAAAAAATCTAGAAGTCTCACCAAAAATGTCTTCAAGATCACTTAGTTAGTAATCCCCCTCAATATTTTTATTTATTTCTTCAAAAATTTCAACTCTAACATTCCTAGGAAGTTTCTAGCGGAATACGTTCAACTGTTCTTTCACTCTTCGGCGAAAATACTCAAATTATTTCAGGAATTTATTAAAGAATTATAGTATTGTTTCCCTAAGATTCTTCCGAAAAATTTATCAGAGATTCTTCCAAGTATTTTCCAGAGATTTTTTTCTTTACATTTTCTTTACCAAATGAGAATTTTCAAAGAAAGTTTTCATCAAAGTTACTGTTCCATCAAGTATTTATTCGGGCTCTAGAAATAACTCCAGGGTCCACATAGCCGTAGCGGTAAACGCGCAGCTATTCAGCATGACCATGCTGAGGGTCGTGGGTTCGAATCCCGCTGCCATACGATTATACACACACTCAGGCAAATGGACTATCGATAAACATAGAAACCCCTTATGAAAATTCGTCACAAGAAATCGGGTTGAAATTCATAAACTTGCCTTATGAAACCAGAATTTGAAAACTTAAAACGTTTACGCGGCAACCTGGAATCGAACCAAGAACCTTGCGAACGATAGGCCCGAGCGTACACCACGCGCCTATCGACGCCTTGGTGTGGAGTGATGCTAAAACGATACATAAAGCGTTCGTATTGCAGTAATCGTTCCACCTTTCATAAGGCAAAATGTATGAAATTCGATAGTCCAGTTCGCTGCGTGCATGCACAAATGGTCAATCGGCAAAGAAAGCTCTCAGTTAATAACTGTGGAAGTGCTTATAAAAGAACACTAATCTGAGAAGCAGGCTTTGTCCCAGTTGGGACGTTACACCAGATAGAAGAAGAAATAACTCCATTTTTTTTCAAATGATAATCTCAGGATTCTTCCATAAATAACATTTAAAAATGTATCCGCTAACCATATTAAATTTTTTCAGTGATTGCTTTACAAACTCCTCCTACGAATTACTCCATAAAAAAATAAACATACAAAAAAAAATGAAGGAACTGTTTCGGTATTTTTTTTAAATAATTGCAGCTTAAATTTAATTCCAAGCAACCTTTTTAAAGGGTGTATTATTGATTATTTTGTAGTACTGTAGAAATTTAACGCGAAAATTTTAACGGTATTTTTTTAAAAACATTACGGAAGATATATTGTGGTAAAATTCGTAATGTAAGATTTTAATGAATTTTAATCTTTGGGTAAACTTTGCATTACTTTGAAAATTTGTTGAGGAATTCCTGATGGGCTTTGAGAAATTCAAAACCATACGTATAAGAATTTTGCATTTTTTAAACTATCATAATTTACCTTTTTATAGATTCTTTGAAATGTTGGATTTTTTAGTATGGAAAGATTTGTGTACGAAGTTCCTTAAAGCGTCATGAGAAGGAAGGAGAAACAACAAATTGTTGAAGCAAGTAGAACAATAGATGGGCAATGGTACAATGAAAATTAAGTTAAGGACTGTTCATTTTATAAAGTGAACATCTTGTGCATGCTGTATCTTTTTAATTTTTCAATGAAATTTCAAGCGGTTTTCTGCACATCGTTCGACTAGTATTGTACAATGTTGTGATAATAAAAATTCTCCAAAATAATTAAATTTCACACGAATATGGCACAACGATTAGAACGGTCGATCTTTTGAGGTTATCAAAATTAATGATTGTCTGGAAAATTCGACAATTTATATTTTTTATTTTCAAAAAAGACTTGTTCTTCGAAAGCATTATCAATCAGAAGCCTGATGGAAACAATCAAGCTATTTTTGGAACAACAATTGTACAGATAGAATAAAATCATTTTCCCCCTATATTTTTCAGAGAAAACAATTTAGAATTTGAAGGGAACTGATATGAGCAGAATTTTTTGGTAAAAGGCATGTCCTGATGGAAGGCCTAATATAGTATTAATATGAAAAACAACTTACGCCTTCATAGAGTTACTTATCTAGTCCCCACGTCACATTTAAAGAACATTAGAAACACAATTGCTTTATTCTTAGAAGACCTTTCAAATTACAATGACAATCATCAAAATTGGCAACACTGCTGTAAAAAAATCGATTTAATTTTCCACATATTATTTTCATAGTATGTTATTCTGAGATAACCAATTGAAATATTTGTAGAAAACCATTTACAATTTGCTATAGATCGATAAATATGCGTACACGATTTTAAAAGTATGAGACTTTTTAGTAAAACTACCATAAACAGTAAAATTTGTACTTAAGACTATGGTTTACAAATATAGTTTTTTTAGTAAGCCAAACTAGTTTTGAACACGCTTTCTACTTTTCTCTTTTGCTGGGAGTGAAAGGATGGTGTATCAGCAAATTTGGCCATAAATGGGTAAATCACTAAAGTTACCTAATGTCAGAGAATGGTGGAATATAATTGATTTGTCTAAAGCTATACCTTCAGTGGGATAGTAAAGAATACAAACATACAATTTGTTCATAAAAATTAACATTTTTGTTTTGCCAATAATAATGTTAAACTTTGACGAACAGCTGGAAGCAAAAATTTCCTGGAGTTTTTCAACTAATTTCCTCCAAAGATTCGCAGGCAAGAGACATTCCAAAAACAAATTTCTTTTCAATTCTTGAATAATCCGGGGACTTGAAGCAAAATTTCTAGAAAAGGAAAACATAAGACAATTTTTGACGCAATTTTTTGTGTATTTTAGAAATATTTCTCAAGGGCTTTTGATAAACTTCGTGAAAGAATATTAATCATTTTTTTGGGAAAACTATTTGAAGGAACAGAAGAATTTCTTATACAACTTTCAGCGAAATATCTCAGTATAAGATTTGACAGAATCAATTATTTTTAGAACTCTTAAAAAATTAGGTAACATTTTTTGGGAAATCCGGGTTTATATTCTGGAATCAGTTTTCTAATAAATAGTAGACATAGAACGAATGTCCATCAGGAGGAAATTGCTTCGAAAGTATGAACAAGTCCCACAATATCACTCAACTAATTTTGAAGAGATTTTCAAAATTTCTGAAGCCACCTTTCAATATTTCTTCAAGAATTTCATCATACTAAAATTTCATAAAGAATGCCGAAAAGTTTTTTGAAAAATTTTAGAAAACTTGGCCATGCCGAAATTTTTTGAAAGTCAAGCCTTCTTTTTCGACAAAAATTCCCGCGATCTGAGAAATTCCATTAGTAATTTTGTATATTTTTTATTTTTTTTTTCGGACTTTACCTTGAGCACGGTATCCCCCAAAAACATGAGAAATTATAATGCAGTAAATATGCTGCTTTATGCTGAAATAGCATTCATTTGGATTATTCAAAAAAAACGAATATTGGGAATCCAATTTCCCGGATATTGTCTTGTTTTTTTTGTACCACGATATTTTTGCAACGGAAATGTCGAAAAATTGCGCTTATCGCAAACAACAAGAAGCTATTTCTAACAAATAGGTAACGATTCAATCGACGGCCGGACGGTGATTCACCGAAGTCAGAACCGCCACGCTGATGTTGTATAAGACAAGCGAGGTTTCATCACTATAGATGTTCAACATAAAATAACGGTACTATAGAAGAGATTTTTGTCAATAACAAGAGTCATGTACATTGAATCAGAAGATTTCGCTTCATGTTAAATAGTTTTTGTTAAAATTTTCATTTTTATTCTCATCAAAATTTTCTGGGGGGGGGCTGGATGATTCTGGAGGGGGCCAGGCCCCCCTGGCCCCCCCTGTTCCTACGCCAATGCCGATATCGTAGCAGGTAATTTGAACTCCTCCCCTATGAGTACCCATTCTACTTGTTTCAAATCAAATGGAAAAAAAACCCTACCGCCACAGGTAACATCTACTCCGCCTCTTCGTCTACCAAAAATTCTAACGGAAAATCATCAAATGTACCCACTTCAAGTGATATGTCTGCCTTTATTTCCTAACTGAACAATTGAATCTAATGATTGATGCAATGTTCAAAGCCACCACTATGACTGAAGCAGTCCAAGTAGGTGTAAAATTTACAAATCAAATTGTTATTGGATTACGTTTTTCTAATGCAGGCCTGCCCAACCTTTTTGAACTGCGGGCCAAATCACAGAAACAATGTTGTGTCACGGGCCACTTTGAAAAAAGCACAATTTATTCGCATGAACTCTGACAAAAGTAAATAAATGAAGTTTAAAATATCTGACAAAAATCATTGAATGAAGAATTCGAAAAACAGATAATTACAGCTAAGCATTCTGCCGGATATTGTGAGATTTTTTTTCAAAACTATATGATAATCTTGTGCAGAATATTTTTCAGAACCCACTTCAAAATTTTTGGATTCTATGCGAATAATTCCCTGGATTTTATAAAAGTCATACTCCGAGTTCTGTCACAATCCGACCCGAAATGTGCTAAAATCCTGATCAAGCTTTTACGAAAATCTTCAGGATTTTATAAGAATCGTGCCTAGGATTCCTTCAGAGTCTCACTCAATAATCATTTCGAAATGCAACCTTGAAATCTTTGAGTTGAATTGTTTGAGTGCTAAAAAGTATTTCAAAAGTAAGCTGCTTAAAATTGTATTACAAATTCGCTCAAGGTTCTAGCAAAACGTTATATAGTGGTATATTGTAATCTTGCCCAGAATTGTAGAATATTATGTAATGATTCCGTTGTAAATCCTGGCTAGTAGTCTATGGAATCCTGGGGAAAATTCTGTGAGAATCTTGCCAATGTTATCCGTGAAAGTCGTGTTCAGAATTCATAAAAAATCCTGTTCAAGATTTTATAAAAATCTTGTCTTATTGTAATCCTGGCAATGAATCTGTGTGAATAACGCTCAGGTGTTGGTAAAATTTATTTCTAGGATTCTGTGAGAATGATTCAGTGAAAATATGTATGAAAACTTAGCTTCTTTCCAAAAGTTTTGTTCAGGTTGAATTTTTGAATGACGAAGGAAGTCATGGTAGGAACACACATAATTTGAGATTTAGAATATGAATCATTCATAAAATTAAGTATCTTAGAAGATTTAAAAGAAACAAAACAACCTAAATAAAATATCAGGTTGAAACTAAATTGAAAATTAAATGGTTTGGTGTTTTCCAACTTCGGTTGGTAAGATAGTCAACGGACCAAATAAGAGAAGAACCTTCGAACCTTCCGCGGGCCGCACAAAATGAGGTCGCGGGCCGGATGCGGGCCGTACGTTGTGCAGCCCTGTTGTAATGGATCCAAATAATAATTTGAATATTTTAATTTGGAATGCTCGTTCTCTGAATGGTAAAGAGGACGAGTTGTTTAATTTTCTTACAGCTAATAACGTGCATATAGCAGTTATTACTGAAACGTATTTGAAACCTGGATCTAAACTCAAAAGAGATCCTAACTTTTTTGTTTATCGTAATGATCGACTTGATGGGGCATGTGGGGGAGTTGCAATCATCATTCATAGGCATATAAAACATCAACTGTTTTTGTCATTTGAAACTACAGTTTTTGAAACTTTAGGTGTTTCAGTTGAAACACAGTTTGGTAAATATACTTTCATAGCTGCCTATTTGCCTTTTCAATGCTCTGGACAGCAAGTTAATTTGCTCCAAACTGACTTGCGAAAATTGACTCGCAATAAGTCAATTTTTTTTGTCATTGGTGACTTTAATGCCAAACATCGGTCATGGAATAATTCTCAAAGTAATTCAAACGGCAGAATTTTATTTGATGAGTGCTCTTCAGGATATTTCTCAATTCAATATCCTGATAGCCCTACATGTTTTTCTTCTTCTAGAAATCCATCTACGATTGATTTGGTCTTAACCGACTCTAGTCATCTTTGTAGCCAACTGATTACTCATTAATTAACTCATTACGCGTTGGACAAATTATGGAAAAAACACGTGCTCGGCTGGGATTTGAACCCAGGACTCTTGTATGCTAGACGAGCGCTTTACCAACTAAGCTACCGAGCCACTTGGTGACCCAATAACTGAGTTGGTTACAAGTTTAGAATTCAAATCCCTACAGACCACGCGGACACCTTTCATAAACCATATCCATCCATCTCATGTTCCTACTTGTGACCAACTCAGTTATTGGGTCACCAAGTGGCTCGGTAGCTTAGTTAGTAAAGCGCTCGTCTTGCATACAAGAGTCCTGGGTTCAAATCTCAGCCGAGCACGTGGATTTTTTTCATAGTTTCACCCATAATTTGTCAATCTTTACCACTCGTAATGAATTAATTGATTACTTATGCTGATTTTGATTCTGATCATGTCCCTGTTACATTTCAAATATCCCATGAAGCGATTTTCAATCCTATCAGCTCCACTTTCAATTATTTTCGAGCCGACTGGAATATATATGAAACGTATATTGACTCTAATCTTGATGTTAACATTTCTTTAGAAACAAAACTTGATATTGACAATGCTCTTGAAACTTTAACAAATTCCATTGTTGAAGTCAGGAGCATTGCAATTCCTAAATGTGAAGTAAAATTTGAAGCCGTGTTTTATATCCTGCAAATAAAGAATAAATTAATATGTTAATCAGTCCACAGTTCGGGAAGTCTCCTCTCTGCGCCAACTGCAGCCAGTACTTATAGCTCAGAAATACCGTAGGTACGAACAGATAAAAGGTACCAAGCTAAAAGGCAGAATAATTAATATCACTTGAGATAGGTAGACATGACAGTCCTTTCCCCTTTAGAAACATTTTCTAATAACTCTTTAAAAGCCAGCTACAAGTTGCAACAACTCATACAACGAACAATCGAAAATATATCCAAAGAATTCCACGATCTTATTTAACATACGCAAATTTGCTAATTCCACATTTGACAAATTCGTCAACACTAAAGAACAATTTCGTTCATCTCCATACATACGCAAATTTGCTAATTCCAAGACTACAACAAAACATTCAAATCATTGTATTTTACTGCTCAACATTACATTTGACAAATTCGTCAACACTAAAGAACAATTTCGTTCATCTCACTACAGCAATAGCTTCACAAAAGAACAACTATGTTCACAATAAACGACAATTTCGTCAGCTCTGAAGAACAATTTGGTTCAACACAAATTGGCAATTTCACCACACTTTCAAAAACAGATACAATTGGCAATTCGCCACCCCAAAGAAAATCGATTATCTTCAACACACGTTTCCATGATCCTCGTCGCCACTTTTATATCCTGCAAATAAAGAATAAAATAATATGTTTATCAGTCCACAGTTCGGGAAGTCTCCTCTCTGCGCCAACTGCAGCCAGTACTTATAGCTCAGAAATACCGTAGGTACGAACAGATAAAAGGTACCAAGCTAAAAGGCAGAATAATTAATATCACTTGAGATAGGTAGACATGACACCGTGATTATAAACGATGATCTTAAACTCTTGATCCGTCGTGAGGAGAAGGCAATTTCAACGCACTCGCGATCCTGCTATGAAAATTATATGACAGAATTTGCAGAAAGAAATCAAGAAACATTTTTCACAATTAAGAAGCAACAATTTTGAAAATAAGATTTCTCAATTGGACCCTGGCTCTAAGCCCTTTTGGAAATTATCTAAAATTTTGAAAAAACCTCAGAAGTCAATTCCGGCATTGAAATAGGAAAACAAATTATTACCAACTAATTGCGAAAAAGCTCAAAAACTTGCTATGCAGTTTGAAATTGCGCACAATTTTAATTGGGTCCTAAAATGTTTAATAAAATCTTGTTTTTATTTAATGACACAAAAGAGCATGTTACTGCAACTATTTTAGCAATTTTTCCCGCTCAAATAACGGTTACATCATATTTAAACTTTAATTTAAAAATTTGGTCCATAAATGAACCTTGACACTTTTGATCATGTTTGACGTTCGTCTAATCGACAAAAGCACCACAGGGCTTTTAGTTTTAACACTGGGGTTGTTCCTATCTGACATTTTAGAAGGGACACGGAAAGCAAAATACACCCAAAATTTGAGTTTAAGCCAAGGAGTGTGACAAAATCTAAAAAAATGGTTTTTGGACTTAAACAAAAGAAAAACATTAAAAAATTGAGTAAACATGTGTTTTTAGTCTTAACTTAAGCGTTTGGCATTAATATTGGAACAGGCCTTTAGGACCCTATTTAGGACTTACTAGTCCAATTGAAAATCAAGTTACTCAGGACTTCGAAAATATTCTCAATCAAGAGAACGTTTTCTAAAATGCCTAATGTTTTCAAATTTACTTCGTGTAAACTTATCTTTTTGCAGTGTGAGCGGGCTTCTGGAACATGAGCGGATACTGGTGCACTGATGGTATTATTAAAAAAATCAAAAATATGAAAGCTCTTGGCGATGATGGAATTTTCTAGAAAGTAGAATTTTCTAGAAAGTTGATATATTTAACAAATGTTTCCAATTAGCATATTTTCCTGACAAATGGAAAAATGCTAAGGTTGTTCCAATTTTAAAACCAGACAAAAATCCTGCAGATGCTTCTAGCTATCGTCCAATCAGTTTGCTTTCCTCCATCAGTAAACTTTTTGAAAAGGTTATTTTGAACAGAATGATGATCCACATCAACGAAAATTCATTTTTTGCCAATGAACAGTTTGGATTCCGCCATGGACATTCGACCACTCATCAACTTTTACGTGTAACAAATTTGATCCGTTCCAACAAATCTGAAGGCTATTCTACTGGCCTTGCTCTTCTAGAAAAAGCATTCGACAGTGTTTGGCATGAAGGTTTGATTGTAAAATTAAAATATTTTAATTTTCCAACATACATTGTTAGAATAATGCAAAGTTATCTGTCAAATCGTACACTTCAGGTTAATTATCAGAACTCCAGATCTGAAAGACTTCCTGTAAGAGCTGGTGTTCCCCAAAGCAGCATTTTGGAACCAATATTATACAATATTTTCACATCTGACTTATCTGAGTAACCTCAGGAATGTCAAAAATCTTTGTTTGTGGATGACACAGGCCTCTCGGCCAAAGAACGGCCAAAGTCTGCGTGTCATCTGTACATGAAAAAGTATATGGAGGGCCGATATGGTGTGGTTCTATCCATCGGAAGAGAACGCTGGAAACATTATTTCCTGGAGTCCCAAATGGCGTTCGTCTGCTGAGAATGCACCTCTCACAACCAATACCATCGTAAATTGACATTGATGGCCACCAGACCCTGGTGAATTACTAAAACCAGGTCAAAAGTTGCAGGATCTGCCAAAAGGAAGCGCACCCCAAGCGAAAGTGTACGGAATTCGAAACAACGTCATCACTCCAAAAAGAAGTTTCAGCGACTCAAACATCACTTTTTAACCAGAACGACAATCAACACCATCAGCACCCTTTGCTACCGTATCCATTGATGAAACAACTACTGTTCATGCCGACCAAGAGAAAGCAAAGAGGAACAACAGCAACGACGACGACGGCGACACCGACACATCGAGTGAGGAAACAGAAACCAATAAACGGCGATTGTCAACTCGGCGGAACAAAAACGACCCAAAAAAGATGTGCATTCCACAGGGTTGCCAGAATGAAGGCAAAATTATGTCAAGTGTTGTAAAAACTAAATTAAAAAACTTTGTCTTAAGAACATGCTTTTGATATTCAAACAAATTTTCAGGCCAGCCATGTTGTATGCTGTACCAATACGGACTAGCTGTTGTAATACCAGGAAGAAAGCTCTGCAGAGAATTCAAAATAAAATTTTGAAAATGATTCTGAAGCTTCCTCCCTGTTGAAACATTGGAACAAATGTCAAATAAAATAATTAATAATTTCAGGCAAAAATCGTTACCATCTTCTATTGCCACGATCAATGCGTTATATGATTAGGTTAAGTATATTCAAAGCGTTTTTTTTTTCTTATAAGCAGGTGAAATCAACTCACCAGTAAAAAAATCTGAACTGTTACAGCAAATGAAATGTAATATGTTGTTAACAAAATGGTCATAAAATCGTAGATTTGTTTTACCAAATTAGGATGATAGTGTTGTCTAATAACACAGAACACCTAGATATAAGAAATTAATGTAATGTTTAGAATGATACTAATAAAGAAATTCAAAAAAAAAAACAAAGCAAAACAAAAAAAAATACTTTTTTAAGAAGGGTTTCTACATCTTGAACAACTTGGGTGCAAACACATGATCCATCCAGACAATCATTAAGATAAACAAAAAAAGTTTGGATTTCTTTTGAGTTTGGATCCAGGTTTCATATAAATTTCAGTGATAACTGCTATATGTATGTTATTAGCCGTTAGAAATTAAAAAGCTCGTCCTCTTTACCATTCAAAATATTGAAAACATTATTTGGACCCATTAGATAAACGTAATCCAATAACAATTTGATTAGGGGTCGTTCAAAACAACGTGGTCATTTATAGGGGGAGGGAGGTCTGGCCAATGACTATGGTTCATATAAATTTGAAAATTGTTGTTTGGATAAATTACTACTAGGGGGGAGGGGGGTCCCATGACCTTCTGCTTATGAAGCAGAAGCGGTAGCCATTAAACCACCAACCCCGTCCAATCATTTGATTCAATTATTCAGTTAAAAAAGTCAAAATCAGAGGGAGACATGTTATTAGAAGTAGGTACATTCTCTGTTGGGATTTTCCTTTGATGAAGAGACGAAGTTAAAATTACCTGCTACGACGAGCGCGCTCGTTTGAAATTCTGAGATCACCATCAGAAAACTGAGAAAAAAACTGAGAAAGATAGGCTACAAAAACTAGGTGAGCAATGGTATTGACCCTACACTCAAAATAATCCAAACGTCATTGTTACGTGAAAACATACGTAGTTTTTTTCCATCGCACTTTTCACTTAGCTCTTACGTTAATCATAGGTAGCCCAGAATGAACGCATGAACTTTTGAACTTCGTCCATTCCACCGGCGCTACAAGTAAGAGCTACGTGGATTTTCCGGTAGCCTTTACGAAGCGTTTCAATAGGACCTAGATGGTTTTGCATTAAATTAACTAGAATGTAGACCAACCTTATCTCTAATAGGCTTTGGAAGAAAACTAGTTCCCAATTGGAAAATGTAAACAAATCTAAAAGATTGTGATATTTTTATATTCAATCTGAGCATTGTGAATCTTGTTTCCCAAATGTTGTAAGTATGTTCTGTTTTGTTGGAGCCTTCGCGTGCTATAATTGATAGAGGTTATAAATCAGGTGTAAAATATGAAGTAAAGCAGGGATTCTTCGGTATTCAAAGCATATTTACCTTAAAATCAATCTAACACAGGGTTTAAAGTTCAGCAGCTTCTGAAGTTCTGCAAAAATCAAGCGGGCGCCATCTTAGGATTTGCGCTCAACCCCGAATGTACGTACAGTATGCAGATGTCAAAATGTACTTAGGCACCTACGTGAATTTCACGTAAGTGCGATAGGAACCTCAGTAACAATTACCGATTCACTATTTGATGGTTATGAATGGCTTAGTGATCTTTATCTTAGTCAGGTGAAGTGAAGGCAAAATGAATTTGGAATGATCTACGTGATTTTTCACGTAGCAATGACGTTTGGATTTTTTTGAGTGTATGAAATAAACGATTTGCTGAATCATGTTCTAGGATTTTGACGTGTATGGCGAGTGCAATCAATGCAAACATCAGTTTTTGTACAACATAGAGTCGAGTGAAGAATAAGAGAATTAGTGTTATTGAAAAAATCGGGCGACCATCTTGGATTTTGACGCAATCTTGATTTTAAGTAGTAGAATGATTTTTTCATCACTCAACATGTTGAATTTAGAGGCTACCAAGGAAAACAAGGTTCTTCTTCTTATTATTATTCTTCATTTTCCTGACGTTACGTCCCTACTGGAACCGAGCTTGCTACTCTGCTTAATAAGTTATAAAAACAGATTATTTACTAGGAATTTTCTTTCATAGTGCGTTTTTGATAACAGAATACTTCTTCGAGGTATCTCAGAATTCAGGATTAATGAATAAATGAATTTAAAAAAAAAAATGATTGAAATAAACAAACAATTTTTTTAATCATATGCATTTTTGTTCATTGAATGAAGTTTGAAGATTGCGCGTTGGGACATGAGTATGTCTTGTTGTAATATCTGTAGTTTTGACGTAAAACATTACCAAAAGTCCAATGATTTAGAATGGAAATCTTAAGTTTTTCAGCAAAAAAAAAGTATCATTCAGGTAGCAAATAAGCGTTAAAAATCCTATTTAATAATTTGTCTTTAAAGCTATTGAAGCTGAGGGGCTGGCTCTGTTCCAGCAGGGAAGTAACGTCAGGAAAAAGAAGAAGAGAAAGCTTAGAGGTAGCATTAAAATTCAACATGTTGAATGCTATCAAGGTGAAAACTCATTTTACTACTTAACACTTCAGTCGTCGCGCTGTTGTTTTTTGTACAACAGTGGTGAAAAAAACCTCGCTAATCGTACACAGAATCAACGTCCTGACGGTGGCAAACCGCGCGACGACTGAAGGGTTAAAACCAAGATTGCATCAAAATCCAAGATGGCCGCCAGATTTTTTTCACTCCAAATAATACTCCTATTCTTCACCTGACTCGAATAATACACCAACGATTGAAAACTTGTTTCTTTGTTGTACAAAAATGATATTTGCATTGATTGCACTCGCCAGATACCTAGGGCTTATTCACAAATTTCATAACGCTAAAATTGGCCATTTTTGACACCCACCCACCCCCTTGTAACGCTTTTTGTATGAACATTTTACAAATTTTGTATGAGCCGTAACAGCACGAGGATACCCACCCACCCCCTTCAGCGTTATGAAATTTGTGAATGGGCCCCTACATCAAAATCGCAGAACATGATTTAGTAGAAAATCGTTCATTTCATAGAGTAAATACTTCAGTTATTTACCTATTCAATAAAATCTCAAGCGATAACTTATAGTGCAAGTTCCGTGCCCACCAAATAAACGAGGTGAGTAAAAAATATGCACTATTGTTGACAATGAAGCATTTAATAAAAGAATTTAATCATGCATGATAAAATAGCACTATATTCACAGAATATCTTGCGAAACCTGCCACACTCACAACTCCGTCGAACATTTTATTGTGCGTTGCCCTACTCTGGAGTTTTTACGAAGAGAACACGACATTGCGTGTGTTCAAACAGCACTAAGTGGAGATAAAGAAAGACAAGCCAAGCTGCTTAAATTTTTAAAACAAGCGAACATTTATGACGCAATATAGGCACCAACCAAGCACGCGGAACATTAAATCAGCGGCCCCTGTAGCTCTGCTACCTGTAGAACCTACTTTCAAAATCTGCAGGACGCGGAGCCCCGAGAGATATCCTCAACTGCAACAATGAATGCCGAAAAAGCAACACGGAAACAAATAGACACAGACCTCGCAAGTACCCGGATATGAGACGGAAATCGATACAACAGCACAAATTTGAAATTCGTCATAACAGAAAAACAATTATGTAGGGTCAGCAGGGGCAAGATGAGCACCCTAAGGATAAGCACGATTAAAGCCTACTTAAACGTTCTTTTTTTGGTAAAATTGGTAACCATCCTTATCTTTTACATTATTACTTTGACCTCCAACCATCAAAAGTTTTAAAAAGTGATAAATAGTTTTCCAAATAACACGTTAAAAATAGCTTTTTTATCATCGATCAAAAAAACTGCGGGGCAAGATGGGCACCCCCATAAAAATATGCAATTTACTAAAGAAAACCATTATTTTTCAATGCTGGGAGTATCCCAAGACATTATCTTTAATATCTGATGGTATTTATCTTCAACTAGCTTAGTTTTTGAAACTTTTATCAAAAAATAAATAACTTTTCATAAATTGCTACGCTTTCACTTAAAACAAGATTAAATTTGTTGTTTGTTTATATATTTTTTAGAAAAATTGTTTTGTGCAAAGAGGATACCGTGAGACAAGCTCACTGCTAAATTTGTCTCTAATTTTTCACATTTGTACTTAATTTTGAACATGGTGCTCATCTTGCCCCAAGGGTGTAAATTTATTAATATAATCAAAACAATTGAAATATTTTTTTTAATTTGATAAAAGTTTTGCTCCTGATTATCCACAGAAGATTATTCTATAACTATACGGCCAAAAACGTATGAGTTAATTTGTTTACCCAACAAAAATATTACTTTTAAATAAACAAATCTTATATGAAAAGGTAAATGTTTGGACTTCTATGTATTTTTGACAATATTTATGTTGTGCTGTTGATTTTTCAGCTGAAATTTATGGCCATCATATCAATTTAATAGTATTTATCAGAACCCCAAATAATATATTGAAAAAAAAATCGGTAGGAACTACACAAACTAGGGGTGCCCATCTTGCCCCGGGTGCTCATCTTGCCCCACATTTCCCTATTGTCGAAAACTGCCAGTTCCCACCCCCTGGTTTTTAGCCAGGTTTCCTTTTTTCCTAAACAACCTCCCCCTCTTTTTATGCACATGAGATGAACCAGCCTAGGGCTGAAAATCTCAATAAAAAAAAAAAAAAAAAAAAAAAAAAAAAAAAAAAAAAAAAAAAAAAAAAAAAAAAAAACTATATTCACTTATAATGCAAAATAAATTGTTGAATTATAGTAATTCTACAAAACATTCATAATGCATGCATAATGCAAACAATATTGGCTTTCGGTCAAATAAGTGCAATGTTGTAATGCTTGTGATTATTTGTGTTTATCCGTTCTAAAAACGTGAGTAGAAGGCAATTTTAACGCACTCGCGATCCTGCTATAAAAATGATAAGGCAGGATCTGCGAAAAGAAATTAATACGTTTTTCATACTCAATTGAGAAACAAACATTTTGAAAACAAAATTTCTTAATTGGACCCTTAGGGCTTAGAGCCACCCTTTTGGAAATCACCTAAAATTAAAAAAAAAAACTCCAGCATTGAAAGAGGAAAACAAATTATTGATTACGAAAATGCTCAACTAAACTTGCAATGCAGTTGGAAATCGTGCACATTTTTAATTTAGGATTCACTAGTCCAATTGAAAATCAAGTTTCTCAGGATTTCGATAGCATTCTTAATTAAGAGAACGTTGTCGAATATTCCTGAGAGACTGAATTGGAAGGAGTGAGAGTATTATTAAAAAAAAAAATCAAAGATATGAAATTTTTTACATCCTCATCAAGAAACTTTTAGAAAGTAGGCAGCTGATTATTCGTGATTGATGTATTTAACAAATGATTTCAGTTAGCATATTTTCTTGAAAAATGGAAAAATGCCAAAGTTATACCAATTTTAGAACCGGACAAAAAACATGCGGAAGCTTCAAGCTAATTAGCTTGCTTTCCTTCGTCAGTAAACTTTTTAAAAAGGCCATTTTAAACAAAATGGTTGTCCACATCAACGGAAATTTAATTTGCCAATAAACAGTTCGGATTCCAACATGGACATTGGATCACTCATCAACTTTTACATGTAACAAACTTGATTTGTTTTAACTGATCTTGAGGCTATTCTACTGGTCTTATTTTTCTAGACATAGAAAAAACATTCGACAGTGTTTGGCATGAAGGATTGATTATACAATAAAAAAAAACTTTAATATTCCAACATACGTTGTTAGAATAATCCAAAGATATCCGTCAAATCACACACTTCAGGTTAATTATCAGAACTCCAAATCTGAAAGACTTGCTTGGTGTTCCTCAAGGCAGCATCAATATTATACAATATTTTCATATTTGACTTACCGTAATCCGGGGTAACATTGATCAGTTTTTAGGATATTTCTTGAATATTTCATTCAAAAATGTTAATGTTGTGAGTTTTATATTTTTAAAACAAGTACTGCCACCCATAGCTCGTGACTATATACAGTAGTTTGTTTTTTGAACGATTTAAGCATGTTTGAATAAATGTTTTAAGTGATTTTTTGATTCATGTGATATGGGGTAACACTGATCACCCATGTAAACAACGTTCGGTTATATTGAAAATGTCGTTACTTACATAAATCATGGCCCATTAAGTCGAATATGATGTCGAAACGCTTACATCTCATTTACTTTTTGAGTTATTTTAAAATTAAAAACACCTCGAACAGCGGAATACGCCTAAAGGTAGGCAATTTACTAAGGGAATTCTACATTCTTAACAGTAATTTGGTAATGTTGCCTAATTGAACATACTTATAAAATTTTTGACAACGGAATCGTTTTTGGCGATGCCATTTTTAGTGAGAACCGTATTTTCCTTGCTCATATCGCTTGCAGAACTTATGTGAGACATGAATCTTTGGTAGTGTCATCCTTAACCATTGAAATCATTGTTTCACAAACTTGACAAATTTACGCATAAAGTTAACGCAATTTTTGCAAAAATCTTGATTTTTAATAGCTTATAAGTATAAGAAAGAGAAGCAACATTCATGCTTTGGAAATGTTTCATCAATAAATGACGATACCTACTTATTACGAGATGAGTCGTTCCGATCAATGTTACCCCGCTGATCAATGATACCCCGGATTACGGTACCTCAGTTACATTGAAATTTGACATCCCAGAGGTCAAAAATCTTTGTTTGCTTATGACACAAGAACCTCCGCCAAAGGACGAAGTCTGCGTGCCATCTGTAGTAGATTGCAAAGAAGTTTAAAATATTTTTTCTTCATACAGTGCCCGTTCGATTTTGGCAACACGGAAATGCATATGCAAAAAAAAATGAATCATAATTTGATTACCAATCCTGTTAATATCAATGTTTTGTGAGTCTTTTTGAGGCTGACAATGTTCAAAATAGGTAAATTTAATTCGTGGTCGTTATTACGATGATAAAGGTTTAATAAAATCAACCGTTCGATTTTGGCACGGTTCGATTTATGCAACATGAAACTTTTTGTCTTATTGTGAAATTGGACGGGCACTGTACTTACAAAAATGGAAGATTTCTCCTAATGCTTTCAAAACTCAACTTATAATTTTCCCACATGAAAAGCTCTTTTTTTAACTTTTAAGTAGATATGTTGTTATTATGAAAGTGGTTCTAATAAATTGGCCAAATAAAGTTAGGTTATCTGGGGCTCATGCCAAATAAAAAATAACTTTCAGAGATCACATTGAGGGCATTCAACCCAAATGCAAGAATTATATAAAATGAATGTATTACACTCATTAACAGACAATCAGAACTTTGTCTTAAGAACAAGCTTTTGATCTTCTAACAAATGTTCAGGCCGACCATGGTGCATGCTGTACCAATATGGACTAGCTGTTGTGATACCAGAGAGAACGCTCTGCAGAGGATTTAGAATATGTTTTTATAAATAATTCTGAAGCTCCTTATTTGGTATAGTACTAATGAGTTACATAGAATATCCAAAATTGAAACATAAACACAAATGTCGAATAAAACTATTAATAATTTTAAACAAAGATTTTTTGCAATCTTCTAGTGCCACGTATGTGAAATTAGGTTAAGTTAATTAAAAGCATCTTTCTTTCTTATAAGCAGGTGAAATCAACACACCTGTGAAAATTCTAAACTGATACGGCAAATGAAACGTTAAAAAAAAATTAATGAAAGTCTTATTTAGTTTTACCAAAATAGGATGATAGTGTTGTCTAACACATAACTCCTAGATACAAGAAATGGATGTAACTCCTAGATATAAGAAATGGATGTATGTTTTAAGTGATATTAATGAAACAATTAAAAATAAAAATCATTCCCTGAAAAATATAATTACGAGCCCAGGGGAGTACAGCACGAGTCGTAGTCGCGTCTAACCGAGTTGGATAATTACGACGAGTTGCGTACCTACATTTTTTTTGCAATTTCATAAAAAGCCATTTGAGGTTATCAGAAATTATTTTTTTTTTTTTGTATGGTATTCAGTTGGAGCTGCTTGACAGCTTAACTTGTCAAGGCTGAACCCTCGGTCTGGCTTTTGCCAAGTTTCCCCTCTACCAGGACCAATACTCAGACGGACTAGGCAATGGCGCCCACATGAACACTGTTTTTTATTAGTATTGTGACGTGGTAGTTTTTGAAAAGTGCCCATATTCCCTTGCTTCTGAGAAAAGGAAGCATTGTGAAAATCAGCAGCTCCATCAGAATTTGTTTGAAATAGTTGTGTAGTAGTGTCATTATTACTAATACTGTCTAGTCGAAATGGTTTTGAATAATTTGTCATTCAAGTGCTATTCTGATTACTCCTGTCTTTTACGTAAGATTAGAGTCTTAAATGTCAATTGTCGTCAAGTTTTAACAAAATTAGGTAGTTCTAGTTAATTTTATTTTTTGTTGTTAAAAGTGTTTATTGGTCATTACGTTCATATATCCTTAAAGAAAAAAGTCGCTTTCCTTGTCTGTTCAACAATTTTTCGAAACTAGCAAGTGTACCCTAATGATCGATCTCAGCGTCTTACTTTCCATAGTCATTTTATAGTGAATATTGAAGAGTAAAGTTACCTTAGGCTTCTATTACAGTCTCCTACATGATTCACTTTTCGGTGGCAAATGCAATGCTTCACAACGCCTACTTTCTACTTGTAAATTGTGCGAAAATGAAGCTGGAATTAGATTATTTATACCGCTGTTACAAAAGAGGTATTACTTATTATGGCAATGTAAAAACCATATTAAAATAAGATTGTCGCCACTTATTTCTACTCAGTGAATCTACTAGTCATTTTCCTAAGAGTTCCTATGTATTCCCTACGTCGTATATGATAACGATGTATCTAACTAGCTAATAGTAAGAGTGGCTACGGATCATTCTGGTTAGCAAAAGGCAAACTGAACGTCACCAATAGTATTAATGTCCACTTCGAATAGATTAATTATTTGAAATGGGCATCAATTCTATCAATGACGCAGAATGTCCGTTGGATCACATCCGAGATATTATTGCGTCTATGCCATATGAATTATGACGCGGCTTTAAGCAAAAAATGCCAAAATGTGATACCACCACTACAGGTTACGCCTTTGGTTTCCATCATATGGGCTAATGGATTATGCCCTCCCATCGCGGCAAGGTCGCATAACCAAGGGGAGGGAAAAAAATATTGTTTGTTATTGTTGACTTATTCGCAACTCAAAACAGTTGAGTAATCAAAAAGCGTTGCGTAGTGACTCTTACGACACTGCATTATTCAACGTAGGAAAGTAGGCCGTTTCATGACAGATTGACGTGATGAAAAATTAGACACGATGAGAAATTGAGAAACTATTTTTACCTGTACTAGCATATTCAATGCAAGGTCAAGTTTGTTTTCATACATAGCAACAACATAATTAAGCCACAAATTTCTTGATTGGTATGTGATGAGGTAATTTGAAAGTATAGAAGATGCATACAATTGAAGAATGCGTAATTCTTTTTCAAAACTGCTCTTGTAGCTGAAACGAAAAACAGTTGGGATTAGAAATATTATTATTTAAATATAATACCTTTAATTTACCTTTTACTGTCGAGAGATTTCTCTTCTATGCTGTCGTGACATAACTCCACATAAAAAAGCGTCATTCGATATATCACTGTTAACTCCTCGATTTGCAACTGATTCCACGTATCATGACTAACAAACTCAGCGAAAACGTCGTAAACCTGAATGTATAGGGATCGTAATTCACTAGGCATTTCGATATTCCAGTACAATGACATATGTTGAAGGTATAAGTTTATTAACAGGTACAAATCAATTTCACGTTCCTAGAAGAAAAATGAAATAAATAATTTCATGCGCGACAATGATATACCATTTCAATTGCCCCTACATTCATTTCAGTAATCATGCTGTTGAAATCATCTTTAGCAGTTTGGAAAAACAATTCTGCTGTATTGGAAGCAGATACCATATTTTGGCTAGATTCTGCAGAGCTTTGTTCGTATGGTTGTTCCGTAAATGGTGACTTCTCGTCGGTGAACGATTTCCTAGGAATAAATATCAAGACGTAATATAACATTGAAAATACGCTAGTAGGGACTTTCACTCCATTATTATGAAAATCGATTGAGATTTGGAAAAGTTATGACTAGAGGAAAGTGGGACAGTTTGGCCACCTTAAAAAAAAAAGTCCATAAAAGTGCTGAAAACATTATGGAAACTTTGGGTTTTTGCGTGATTTCCAACAATTCTTAGATCAATACACTAGATCTGCATGATTTCCGTTGCCTTATAAAATTCCCGAATGAATGAGAGATTTTTCAAAATTTGTAATTCTTTTAGTCGATTTTTTACCGATGGGGTGAAATGAGCACCCTATTTTTGGTTGTGAAATTATCTCATATAAAAAATCATTTATTTTTTTCACTACCCTTGAAAGTTATTAGTATTTATAAACACTCCGTGCAAAGGATTAGATTTTAAAAATCATTCTAACAGTCAAATTTCATCATTCTAAAATGATGAACTTTCAAAGAGCCATTCGGGGCAATATGGGCAGTTTTTTCGAACTTCATTTTTTTTTCTTTGAGTTTAGAACACTGACTTGTATCATGTCTATTGCTACATTTCCTTGTTAGCTTTGGGATTGCATGTTATTTTAGATGAAATTTTAAGAACTTTTGCAGTTTTCAAGGGGTGCTCGTTCCACCCCATTGGCCAAACCACCCCACTACCCCTAGGTATTTGTTGTTTATTTATAATTCAAATTTATTTATAATTATAACTTTCGATCGAACTCTCGTTGCGTGAAACAAATTAAAAATAAAATCTTATTCATTTTTTATATGTAAGTGCTCTTCTGAGCCTATCATGAGATTTTTTTTCTGTTCGGGACCAATATTTGCTCTGTTGTAGTATATCCCGTGTCCTTTGTTTAGTGCATGTCGTGTTACCTTATCACTATTGAGAAGTGATAAAGTATTCGGTTTTATTACATTTGTAATTCCTAACTTGATCGTAAGAAAGGATTGTAATTGAAAGGTTCCGCTATTACACCCTTTGAAGAATGTGGTGGGTACACTCTCCACCGGCGCGCCCCTTTATCAGTTAAAATCGGATCCCTTGATAAAGCCAAGAAATTACACCGATATTGTCCATGCATCAGAATCCTAGTCCTTACTTCTTCAAACTAGAGAACTAAATAAATAAAAGATTAGAAAACAATTTGTTGTGTCCGACTCATTTTTTCCCTTGTCTCAAGATTATTCTCGGCAACTGGGAAAACCGAGAATTGTCACATTCAAATGTAACAAGGACTAAAATAGTAGTTTACGGAACAAGTTGCAGAATGATGATCGGCAAGCCTCGTAGGATAAATTTACGACTCGTGCTGTAAAAATCGAGTTCTGCAACGAATTACGTACAACATTTTTTGCAATTTCGTAGAAGACCACTTGAGCGTATTAGAAATTATATCGGAATGCATTCACCATTATTTTACGATTTCTGAAAAACTGTTTTGTTATGATTCATTACGCAACTGAAAACAGTTGCGTAATGAGAAAGCGATGCGTAATGAATCATTACAGCACTGGTTTCAGTTGCGTTATGACCTGAGAGGGAGGCACAGATACTACACACGAAATATTCCATTACGTTGATGGGGGTGGGTGGACAAGATGTAACGACTTATAAAAAATAGTACAAAATTCCTACAAATAGGATTGGGTTATTTGGTTGGTTATAAATTACTATTTCCGGTGTTGTTAAATTTGACAGTGAATCCATTATCGCAAGATATGGAAGAAGATTGTTATCATGGTCATTATTATCATTCTTAAGTCCAGTTCAATCCATTTATATTTGCGATGTGCAAGTGATGTTTATTTCTAGAGATGTTTAGTTTGGGGAGTATATGACATTTTTGTTATATTTTTCTTACATAGTTGCGTTTATTCTAAAGAAGGGAAATCTTCCATGTAATTATTAGTACATATAATGCAAATAATTATCTTGAAGACAACAATCTAGAGTCAAGTCAAAAATGCATGTTGTGATAGGTGACATTATCTTCAGCAATACTGTTCTGGTAGTGTGACGCCAATAAAAGCGTTACATTTCCACTCTGAGTCTGCTCATCAATTTAATGTGGTAAAAACAGTTTCTTTGCCTCTTCTGCCAAAAATTTTCGATGATTTTCAAACAATTTTGATCAGCCACATATGAAAGCATTGGCGAAAGCACGAAAATATTTGAAATTCGTCTAGTTTAAAAAGTGAAATTTGATAAGTCAATTTGACAGCCAAGCGCAAATTTAACATAGCATAATATGCAGCATTCAGCATGGCGTGCATTTTTTGATGGAAATATTTACATCTACAATTCCAATAACTATTAGAAAAGCAAGAATCCACAAAACAGCATATTATTGGAAAAAGGTCCCTTTCTTAAGTCATTAAATTGGCCGTATAAGTATAAAGAATAGCCTATGATTCAAAGAAGGGAAAATGTACCGTAAAGTGCCCTAATTCAGCGCAGTGCCTAATTCCGCGCATTTCATACAAAATTATTTATATATGGAAATACACATTAATATTTCAGCAACTTTTAATGCTATTCGAGGCTATTTTGATTTAGCATAAGTTTGAATCACAAATAAAAGCAAATAAGGCATTTTTTTCGCGGCATAAAAAAATAATCAATGAAGGCCCGTCGGAGTAGACGTCATTTTTCTAATTTTCTTAGCGTCCGTGCTAAGACTGTAGGACAACAACAAACACGATTTCTTTATCAAAAATGTTTTATTTTTTATGCAATATTTCATGGAACTACTTGCTACAGATATGTTTCATGGTGCTTCTATGAAATCTTATCAAATATTAGCATAATTATTGAGTTTTATTCAAAAATGTATTGCGCGGAATTAGGCTACGTCTTTTTTTCATAATGCCCTAATTCCGCGCACTGTTCTTTGTATAACAACAGACAAGTAAACATACTATATCCGTCTTCACATCTGTCTATTTCTCTGAAAAGTAACTTCATGCGTATGTATGTTTCATGTACAAGCGGAATATCGGGAAAGCCCACTTAGGCCGCGTCCATAAATGACGTAGCATTTTTTGACCAATTTTTGACACCCCATCCCCCTTCGTAGCCTATTTTTCCATACTTAATACATGGTTCGTAGCAAACGTGTAGACTTCTCCCTCCCCCTAAAATGCTACGTCATTTATGGACGGTCCCTTACAGGGAAAAATACCACGTGCTTTCTGCACAGCCTCAAAAAATAGTCTATACTCTATACATCTGTTCGCACAAAATTGACTTAGCATAATGAACCACACATAACATTGCCAATGTACACTTGTTTATGATTCTTATTTATATTATACAATCCATATAGAATTATTGAAAAAACAACATATGTCATAATTTGTAGAAGACCCCACAAATTACGACACAGAATACAAATGCGTTTTTTAGTTTTCGATGTCTAAACGTGATTTTAGAAGGTTGGTGTCTTCTGAAGAGTTGAAGGATATACCATAAGCTTTATTTTGATATAAAAATTTTAGCGATCTATCCACCTAGCAGTGCAGTGTGAAAATCATTTTTTCTATAATTGCTCAAATCGGGTAGCTGTCTTCAGTAAAGTTGTAGATAATGATAAATGAAAGTTTTTCTGTTCAGACACCAACTTTGTACAAATATTTGTTCACGAGTTACAGAGCATTTTGTATAAAATACCCCCAAAATCAGATTTTTTAGTATAACTTTTTCTGAAATAATTTGCAATGGGGTGGAATGATTCACATTGGCATGGGGGTTTTTCAGGGGCCTTCCTTAGCAGAGTGATTAGAGTCCGCGGCTACAATGCAAAGCCATGCTGAAGGTGTCTGGGTTCGATTCCCGTTAATGCCAAGATGAAGAAGATGGGTTTTTTTTCTCGACCGAATTGTCTAAAACTATGCAAGAAGAAACATATTTAAGCCAAATATGAGCTCAATAGAATTCAAAAGAGTATTTCATTTCTAAACTTTCCAGTTCAGTGATTAAAATAATTAAATTGTTAGATTCTATGAGATAATTTCACAACATAAAATAGGGGACTCATATCACCCCATAGACAAAAAAAATCGACGAAAAATTCATTCGTGATTTTTTTAAGACAACGGAAATCGTGCATATCTAGTGTATTGATCTAAAAATTGTTATTCTAACGACTTTTCTTAAGATGGCCAAATTGCCCCACATTCCCATAGACGAAAATCACACGTACCAATGCCACGGTATTGGTTATCTTTATTTCATGTAATAGACAAAAATATAATAAAAAAAACTGAACGTAGACTAAAAAGTTACGGTTCATACAAAACTCTACGTTTTTTCATACAAAAAGTGTTACGGAAGGGGAGGGGGTTGAAAATTTTCATTTTTAAGTGTTACGTAACGAATGGATGCAGCCCCTCATCAAAATTAATGTTATTTTGATTGTTTCATTAGTGCGCGGAATTAGGCATTCTTCTGCGCGGAATATGGAAAAGCGTTTAAAAAATGCGCGGAATTAGGCAATTTCAACGAGTGAACTATTTCAAAAAAATCACGAATGTAAATTATGAATACCGTCTAGTTTATATTTTTCCCATAATCTAGAATAGATTTGCTAGCGATCCACCCATAAAGCTTTTTTGTGTGTGTGTGTGTGTGTAATCCAACTAACACCCACTGTCCGGCAGCGATATTATGGAAGAAATCTTTCTGCAATGCTTTTTGATGCTCTTTTCTTTTAAACTGGCACGTATTTAGTTTTTTTTAGTAAAAATCATAATCAGAACAATCTCACCGAAAACCATCTAAGGTGGCATTGCCGTCGCCATGGAAACCTTCGACTCAACCAGCGTTGGGATATATTTTTCTTCCTCTTTCGCCTTTTCCGCGCATTCGTTCGTCATTTCACCACACAATAACCATTTCTTCAATGTTTTTTAATTGCATGACGTTTCTTTCACATTAAAGCACTTTTCTCCAACAAATCGAATTACAGAACGTGATATTTGTTGCTTCTAATTTGTTCCTTTTGTCAGAAAGAGGTTCTCTGCTATCAATTAGCGACTTTTTTTTATCACGTTTCAACATTCTGGGTGGCGGTAGAACCCAAATCAAAATTTCGGAGACACATTTTTCCAGGGATAAACCTACTAGCCAGTTGCAATTGCCGGTGAACCGTTACAACAAAACACGAATTATAACCTTTAATTACGGGGGCTTTCGGTGATTCACTCTCAAACTAAAATTCTGCTTGCGTAGCACTAACCAATATCGGCGGAATCACGAAAAACGGGAGCACGAAAAAAAAAGCACGCGGAGCAAAGATTCTATGACACTACCCCGAACGCCACTACCCCGAATGCCACTACCCCGAAAGCCATTACCCCGAATGGGCCATTACCCCGAACGCCACTACCCCGAATGGGTCACTACCCCGAACGCCATTACCCCGAATGGATAACATTTTGAGACATATTCTAGTTAGAGAATGGGGAGATAATTGTACGATTCTTTTTGAGTATTTCACGAGTTTGGGTCAAAAATGTATTTTTCAAATATTAGAAGATAAAAAAGCAGCTAGTTGTTCAGCAAATAATTTGTACACACTAAGTTTTGTCCTCTAATTTTAGGAAAATTCACACAACCACATTGCAATGCTCTGAAGAACAGCCTATTTTGAAAAGAAGGGTGTATTTATTATGAGAAGGATAGCTATAATATGTACAAAATTAGGATGTAGTAAAATCTCTTATTGGACGTCGGTAACCATTTCCTTTACTCATTTTATAGGTGTCGGGTATTAAGATTAAGATCTTCTTAAAGATTTTGTTTCGTAAACGATGGTAATGGAAGTTCACCCTGAGATAGTCGCTGCAAAAGTTGTTCCATGGAACCCGCCTAAAAAACAACCTAATAGACGACCGTTCCGCTATCGCACTTGTACACTTGTACATGTTAGAAAAATCGGCGGCCTCTGATTGACGCTACAGTAAGAACCGATTAGAATTATAGCAGGAATCACTTTAGTGAATGCCTTCAAGATATATTCTTTTATAAAAAAGCTGTTCTATATGGAAATATTAGTGACTAGCTTATCCAACAAAAATGTGAAAGAACAGCCTATTTTAAAAAGAAGGGCAAATTTCTGGTGAAATGTTTGCAGCTATGACATGAATGATCACTGTAACAACGTGATGCTATGATACAACCTAGGGTTTTAATGCTAGTAATGGACACCTTAGTAGCTGAAATTCATTCTAGACGCTTTTCCGCAATGACATCTCAGATGCATATACGTTTTGTGGAGTCTAACAACAAATTCAATGCCTTTACTTCATAGTACGTCTATGAAACATACAAAATCATTCGATTTTTCCAGCGAAATATGCATTTGAAAAACTGTTGTCCGAATGCCTATTATGGACCCCGGGAGGGTCCATAATAGGATTGTTTACAAATTTGACGTTGCGTATTATGGACCCTCCATTTGTTTCCCATGCAATCCGGCTCGCTGCCGACGAGCCTATTATGGACCCACCTGGAAATGCGTATTATGGACCCTCTTGTGTGGTTTCATTTACAAAACTGTTCAAATATCTGTATTTATGCGTCTCAAACCAAATATTTTGCCTGAAACTGCTGACTAACAATGTAATCGAAGTTCCCCCGGTGGATTTTCATAGGAATAAAGTTGCTTTGAGTGTTAATTTTATGTTTTTCAGTAGGGGGTCCATAATAAGCAAAGGGTTCATAATCGGCATCGACTTCCTATATTCATAAGAAAGAAAAATATTTGTTCAAAAACAAAATTGAAATATGAACACCACCAACAAGTCCAAATACCGGTGATTACGCATCTGTTAAGCAACACCATATTGAGGGTTATGGATTCGAATTCCTTTCAGTCAATAAAAGGCTTATTTTATTAAAGCCCATTCACAAATTTCGTAACGCTGAAGGGAGCAAAAAAGTTTGTGGGTGGTTGTCCTCAAAATGTTACAGCCCATTCACAATATGTAGAATTTCCATACAAAAAAAAACGAGGGTGAGTGGGTGTGAAAAATGGCAGATGTTGGCGAAATGAAATTTGTGAATGAACCCTTGAATTGCGAAGGTGCCCACTGAGCTGATAAACAGGCACTGTCTCAGAAAGAATGAGAAGAATATAGTTGCCATCAAGATATTTCGTAAGAATAAATATATGATGAACATTTTTTACCAGCCATTAATTACCAGCCTTCATTAGAGACGCATTTTTGCACTCAAAACAAGATACTGTACTGTATCTCATACTATTCGGGGTAATGGCTCATTCGGGGTAGTGGCGTTCGGGGTAATGACCCATTCGGGGTAATGGCTTTCGGGGTAGTGACCCATTCGGGGTAGTGGCGTTCGGGGTAGTGGCGTTCGGGGTAGTGGCGTTCGGGGTAATGGCGTTCGGGGTAATGGGATGGAGCCGCAATGGCTCCATCCCATTACCCCGAATGGGTCACTACCCCGAAAGCCATTACCACGAATGGGTCATTACCCCGAACGCCACTACCCCGAATGAGCCATTACCCCGAATAGTATGAGATACAGTGCAGTGGCTCCATTCCATTACCCCGAATGGGTCACTACCCCGAAAGCTATTACCCCGAACGCCACTACCCCGAATGAGCCATTACCCCGAATAGTATGAAATACAGTGCAGTATCTTGTTTTGTGTGCAAAAATGCGTCTCTAAGGGAAACTGGTATTTACTTGCGCGTACAATTCGTCGGTAAAATGTTCATCATATATTTTCCCTTCTTTTATATGTCAGCTATTCTTTCGAAATATCTTGTAGGCAATCATCTTGTTCTCATTCTTTCTGAGACAGTGCTGAGCTCAGTGGGCACTTTCGCAGTTCAAGGGTTTATTCACAAATTTCATAACGCCAAAAATTTGCCATTTTTGACACCTAGTCACTCCCTTGTACCATTTTTTGTATGGAAATTCAACATATTGTAACATTTTGAGGACAATCACCCACAACAATTTTTGTCCCCTTCAGTGTTACGAAATTTGTGAATAGGCTTTTAATAAAATAAGCCTTTTATTAACTTAGAGCTTTCCCTGTCGATTCATCATTCTTGTACATGTGCCTTTATGCTCAGGGACGTCAAGGAAATGTTAAATGCATAAGATCAGCCTCCGGAGGAATTCGAACTCGTAACCCTCAATATGGTCTTGCTGAACAACTGCGTGATCACCGGTATTTGGACTTCTTGGTGGTGTTCATATTTCAATTTTGTTTTTAAACACATATTTTCCTTTCTTATGAATATAGGTTGTGCCAAAGCATCACGTTGCTACAGTGCTCATTCACGTCATAGCTGCTAACATTTCACCATGAAGTCGCCCTTCTTTCTTAAAGAGGCTGTTCTTTCGGGTTTTCGTTGGATAAGCTAGTCAATAATATTTCCATATAGAACCGCTTTCACTAAAGTGAATTCTGCTATAATTCTAATCAGAAATATATCATCTTGTATTAAAACAGACAGGTCTCTTACGGATTTACTCACCACTTTTCTGTTATCATCACTTCTTCATTGTCTTGAATCGAAAAAAAAGTGATTATCTCATCGAAACTGAAATTAATAAGCATAGCATAGCATAGCATAGCATAGACTGACTGTACATGTCAATGGTTGCTACTCCGTGATTGATCGGAGCTGGTAATAATTGCACTGCGATCCAAATGAATAAGGGATGGGAGTTTCCGCTTACTCTCGGAGTGCAATTTTAGCAGCTCTAATATTATTGATCAATAACGGCGCCGGCCAAGTCCTTACAGTCAGTTGGGACGGGGAAGGAATGTTAAGGTGTACTGATTGTTGCTTCTAGAGACCGAGAATACCTCTGCATCTCCACAATCACCACGGGAAGGGTGTTTATTAGTGGAGAAGGAAAAGATCTGGGAGTCACCTTTGGTCGGTGATGCGATCCATGGATAAGGAGGAAACATACGGTTTATACTTAAAGCTAGTTTTTAGTTTTGTCTCAAAAAGTTTTTGGTAGAAGATTTGAAATAAACGTCAACATCTGTAATGTCGAACCATTCAAAAGAAGTTTTTATTAATGGCGAAAAAAAAATATATATATGCGTATGTTTTAAATCATATGAAACATACATAGTTTGTTTGAAAATTACATAAAAGTATTACTGAACATTTATGCCTCAAGAAGAAAAGTTTTTGGTAGAAGTTTCAAAATAAACGTCGACATTCATAATGCCGAACAATTCAAAAAATATTTTAAGTAATGTCAAAAAATTTCTATGTTTACTAGAATTGTATAAAACAGGCATAATGCCGACACTTAAAGTGACGAACCATACAAAGTTTGATTGAATATTACAAAAAAATAACGTTTACATGAAAAAATGTGTTATCATAAGCATGAAACGAGCTCACCAGTTGGTAATCCATCCTCGACTGAACACTCGCACCCACACAGCGTGACCAGCAAAACTTCTCGGCGCCTCGAAAACGAACCGTCTTGCTTGGGCTTTCCAACACACGCGAACCGAAAACCAAACTCCCGGCGTCCCAAAAACGAAGCGTCTTGTTTGGGCTTTCCAAAACACTGCCCAGCACAACACGCGAAACGAAAACCAAACTCCCGGCGTCCCGAAATCAAAGCGTCTTGTTTGGGCTTTTCAGAACACTGCCCAGCAAAACCCGCGAAACTAAAACCAAACTCCCGGCGTCTCGAAAACGAAGCGTCTTGTTTGGGCTTTTCAGAACACTGCCCAGCAAAACCCGCGAAACGAAAACCAAACTCCCGGCGTCCCGAAATCAAAGCGTCTTGTTTGGGCTTTCCAAAACACTGCCCAGCACAACACGCGAAACGAAAATCAAACTCCCGGCGTCCCGAAATCAAAGCGTCTTGCTTGGGCTTTCCAACACACGCGAACCGAAAACCAAACTCCCGGCGTCCCGAAAACGAAGCGTCTTGCTTGGGCTTTCCAAAACACTGCCCAGCAAAACCCGCGAAACGAAAACCAAACTCCCGGCGTCCCGAAATCAAAGCGTCTTGTTTGGGCTTTTCAGTGATTATCTCATCGAAACTGAAATTAATAATCCTACAAACCAACGAAAGTTTTACCTGTAGCGACAATCAGATGCCGCCCTTTTTCTAACATGTACAAGTGTATTAACGTTTCCTTGCTATAGCAGAACGGTTGTCTATCAGGTTGGTCTTTAAGCGGGTTCCATAGAACAACACTTGCAGCGACTATTTCAGGGTGATCTTCCATTACCATTGTTTACATTTTTCATTTTCATTTTCATTTCATTTTCATTTTGCAGCGTTTGGTGGGGCAATGAGAGCGCAAGTCAGTCCAAAGCCGGGGTAAGGGATAGGTAATGGCCGTAATAGTCTATGCGGACCACTTGAACACCATCGGAAAGGATAAGAAGGGTTGGGGTAGGGTATAGGGAATGGAGAAGACTTGACACAATAATGCTATTAATGCTGCAAAATGTAAATGTGCTGAAAGCAATTTAATTTGAGTTTTGAAGTTTGATTTGACTTATTAAAATTCCAAATAGATCGGCCATTGTACAAGTAAGAAAGAATATGCTGATCGCTTTCTAGAAATTTTATAAACAACAAAATAATAACAATATGAGAGTGATGCTAAGGGCTGCTGATGGCACAATGCGACGCTTTAGGAGATTTTGATACTGAATGAACATTACTATACAGAGCGCAATTTAATCGATGGTGATAACTTTACAAACTTTATCTGTTTTTACACTGATTGACGATGCTGATTTATATAAAAATATTTAAAAAATATTTGATATTAGTTCATTTGTTTGTGTGATCTAGGTGTTAATAATGGAAAAATTTTACATACCCTTGATGAAATACTTCCCTGACCAGAAATATTATATTTTGAGCGCCCTTTTCGAAGCTATTCTATCCAGGTATCCATGTACTGCTTTCAATCCTGAAATTATTCTTATTGTGCATGCTCATGCATTATATTAGTGATGCTCATAATCATGCAACAGATAAGAAGGAGAGAAAAAGAGAATATAGGAACAGTGATTAGTAATGAGTTAATTATGTAGTTTTGTTAGAATTATAAACAATTAAACAGCAGTAATGAAAATAAAAAATAACTTATAAAATTACTTTGCAGCATAGCTGAGCCTTTCGGAACGTAAGACCGATGTATAAAAATAATTTGTTTCGAAATTGTCCGCGTGGTCTTCTAGTGCCCCTATTAGATCAGAATCAGTCATAGACATACATATCGAATGCTCGCCATGACCCTATGACCAACATTTGTATATGTATAGACTTAGCTGATGTGGCTTTTCTAATAGGTAGTTCTTTCACTCATTGATTGTCTTCAAAACCTTGTCAAGTATAGAAAATTGATTTTATTTCATTTATTACTACATTAAAGCTACATTGTACTTATTAAGTATTAGGTATTATTTTATGTTTTTATCACTATAGATATTATCAAGGCCAGAATTCCCAGTGAGTGAAGAATTTTATAGTACTAGAACACCATAGAAGATCGCTTAACATTACCTAATCATGGAACGGCTTTTTGCTCTATTATTTTAGGTAGATGCTGTTGATCTCCCTTTGCTCCTATCCGCAACCCGGTGCACGCGCCCTGTTGGTTTTCGAAAACCTCGTAGAAGATTACAAACCGTCAATGGCATTCCCAATTACTACCCCACATTGCACATTCAAGGGTCTGATTGTGCTCCTAACCCACCCTCAGTCTGTAATCTTCTCGCCAGTTTGAAATTATATTTTCCCGAAGTGAAAGTAATTTTGATGAGTGATAGCGTAGCAGCCCAACTGCATAGTACAGTAGTTTAACCAGAATCTTTAGGTCAGAAGATAAAATCTAAATTTTGTAATAAAAAGGTTGCCATTGCTTTGAAATTTACCCAACATCTAATCAAAACTACTAACAACAGCGATCAATTATCAAAATTCATCGCTCCCTGGAAAATATAATCCCAAGCCCAGGGATCTTCCATTACCATTGTTTACGAAACAAAATATTTAAGAAGATCTTAATGCTAGTAGCCCGACATCTACAAAAATGAGTAAAGGAAGTGGGTACCGACGTCCAATCAGAGACTTTGCTACATCCTAAGTTTGTGCATATTAAAGCTATCCTTTTTATAATAAATTCACCCTTTTTTTCGAAATAGGCTGTTCTTCAGAGCATATCAATGTGGATGTGTGAACCTAAAGCAAATTATAGGACTAGTCCAAAAAAAACTTAGTATGTAAAAAATATTTGCTGAAAAACTAGCTGCTTTTTTATCTCTTAATATTTGAAAAATACATTGTTGAGCCAAACTCGACAAATACTCAAAAGGAATTGTACAATTATTTCCCCACTCTCCAACTAGAATAAGTCTCAAAATGTTATGCATTCGGGGTAATGGCGTTCGGGGTAGTGACCCATTCGGGGTAGTGGCGTTCGGGGTAATGGTGTTGGGTTTTTCCCTCAAACCAAAAGAATATAGAGCCACAAAATTAATTTCGAAGCATTCTGTATTTTAGCGCTCCCACACACATCTATCACACGCCTTCGATAATGCTAACTCCTACGCTAATGCCCTATGCTATGGTCTTCGGCCAGATTATGGTCTCCTTCTTGCCCTGCGGGCGATCATCACTTGTGCGCATGCTGTAGTGTACTCACGGCTTCTTCTCCCTAGTGGTCGTCACCTCGTCTTGCTCACCGTCTTCTTCGCGCCGACAATGGTCGATAGTCTCGCTGTTCGGACCTTTTTGCACCGCCTCCGTTCCTCTAAATGCCCCTCACTGTGGAGCTTGACTACGTTAGCGCTCGATGAACCTCCGGTAGCCGACACCGACCACTCTGTGAATGCCACCAGACAGGTATTTGCTCTGGCCGACGGGTTTGGATCTCTTGCCGACAACCGAGATCTGTTAGGTCCTCGATCCAGCGATTCACCAGGATCTCTCACCGCCAAGTGCTTGTCCGGATTGGATGCTTTGCTGCCTCGGATCAAAATGTAACAAAAAAAAAGCGCCCTAAACGGCCTTCATTAGTAACATGCGGACGCTTCCGACTAGCGTGACTCACCCGTGGATTTGGGACGCTTTTTCGCAGTATTTCTCAGCGCTTTCCTCGTTCCCAAACGGACGGTTGGAGATTAGGGTCGACTTCTGTGTGGAACGGGAATTCGTCACAAAACGTTACGCGCTTGTTGATGTTGGTCAAAATTACCTCACGCTAGTTCCTTCAGAACTTCCTTGTCCTGGCTACTTTTTGCCGTTGGGTTTTGCCGGATAATGCTCGAAACGGATTCCTATTTGGCAGAGAGTCGGTGGTTAACCTTCCATGTTATACGGCCATTGCGAGCTAAATTACCTTGGCACATTCCCTGAACACAGCCTTGCTCTTCTCACCGGTCCCGCAGCGCGTGTGCTGGCGTTTTTTCCTTGATCCGGGCTAGGCGGTCCGAATCCCGTTAGCTGCTGTCCCGTCGAAATCTGGAACTTTCCTTTGGTCCGCGCGTCCTGGCACCGTGTCGGCAAGGATTTGCTTCGAACAACTTAGTCTGCCACGAGGAGGCAGCTTCGAGCACTAGCACCTCTTCTCTTGCTGCTGCCAGTGCACTTTTTGTCTGCCACAGCGGAAACAAACTTTTTCCTGTGTTGCGGTAGTACTGATGATGACAGATGTGAATCGTATTCTCAAAGGGCGTGTTCGAGTTAATCGCTTTTGTGTACAGTGTAATTTATGCTCGAAATTAACTAAATTCGAAATGAACGTTACAATGGGATGGAGCCCATATATTTTCCCTTCTTTTATATGTCAGCTATCCTTTCAAAATGTCTTGTTGGCAACTATCTTCTTCTCATTCTTTCTGAGACAGTTCCTGTTTATCAGCTCAGTAGGCAAGGGTTCAGTCACAAATTCCATAATGTCAAAAATTGCCATTTTGGGCACCTACCCATTTGGCACCATTTTTTGAATGGAAATTCTACATATTGTGTATGGGGTGTAACATTTTAAGGACAACCACCCACAACATTTTTTGCCCCCTTCAGCGTTACGAAATTTGTGAATGGACTTTTAATAAAATAAGCCTCTCATTGACTAAGAGCTTTCCTTGTCAATTGGGTCCTAAAGCCCTGTCCCAATTTTAGTGCCAAACGCTTAAAACTAGGCCAAAAACACATGTTTACTCAATTTTCTATTGTTTTCCGTTGGTTTAAGCCCAAAAACATTTTTATTAGATTTTGTCGAATCCTTTGGCTTAAACTCAAATTTTGGGTGTATTTTGTTTTCCGTGTCCCTTACGAAACGTCAGATAGGAACAACCCCAGTGGTCGAACTAAAACCCCTGTGGTGTTTTTGTCGACTAAGCGAACGTCAAACATGATCAAAAGTGTCAGGGTTCATTTATGGACCAAATTTTTAAATTAAAGTTTAAACATGATATAGCCATTATTTGAGCGGGAAAAATTGCTAAAATAATTACAGTAACATGCTTTTTCGTGTTATTAAATAAAAACAAGATTTCATTACAAATTTTAGGACCCAATTGACCATTCTTTTACATGTGCCTCTATGCCCAGGGACGTCAAGGAAATGTTCAATGCATAAGATCCGCCATCGGAGGAATTCGAACCTCGAACTAATAGCTGCGTGATCACCGGTATTTGGACTTCTTGGTGGTGTTCATGTTTCAATTTTGCCTTTCAACAAATATTTTCCTTTCTCATGAATGTAGGTTGTGCCATAGCATCACGTTGTTACAGTGATCATTCACGTCATAGCTTCAAACATTTTACCAGAAATTTGCCCTTCTTTCTTTAAAAGGCTGTTCTTTCATGTTTTCGTTGGTTAAGCTAGTCACTAATATTTGCATATAGAACAGCTTTTTTTTAAATGAATATATCCTGAAGGCATTCACTTAAGTGAATCCTGCTATAATTCTAATCAGAAATTTACTCTTTCTTGTATCTTCTTGTATTAAATCAGACAGGTATCTTATGGATTTGCTCATCACTTTTATGCCCACCAACGAAAGTTTTTAATGTAGCGGCAATCAGAGTCCGCCGTTTTTTCTAACATGTACAAGTGTATTGACGTTTCCTTGCTATAGCGGAACGGTTGTCTATCAGGTTGGTCTTCAAGCGGGTTCCATAGAACAACACTTGCAGCAACTATTTCAGGGTGATCTTCCACCATTACAATCGTTTACGAAACAAAATATTTAAGAAGATCTTAAAGACCCCTACAAAAATGATTAAAGGAAGTGGGTACTGATGTCCAATAAAAGACTTTACTACATCCTTATGCATATTATAGCTATACTTTTCATAATAAATTCACCCTTCTTTTCGAAATAGGATGTTCTTCAGAGCATTGCAATGTGGCTGTGGCTGTGTGAATCTCATCAAAATTATTATATTATTTGCTGAAAAACTAGCTGCTTTTTTATCTTCTAATATTTGTAGAATATATTGTTGAGCCAAACTCGTTGAAAACTCATAAGGAATCGTACAATTATCTCCCCACTCTATAACTAGAATAAGTTTAAAAATGTTATGCATTCGGGGTAGTGACCCATTCGGAGAAGTGGCGTTCGGGGTAGTGACCCATTCGGGGTAATGGCTTGCGGGGTAATGGCGTTCGGGGTAGTGCCATTCGGGGTAGTGTCATAGAGTCTAATTTTTGAATAAGTATTTCTCGAAAGAACAGTTTAATTATAAAAGAAGAAAAATTTTCTGTTTAAAACATTAGCAGCACTAACTCCAATAATTTTGTCGACAATATAACTATAAAGAACAGCCTTCAATTTAAAGAAGGGATAATCTCTGATGAAAAATTTGCCAATAATATGTGTACAACCGAACTCAAAAGATTAGCAGCAGTTACAGCGTCGTTCATATTCTTGGCATTACACCCCAACCCAAGCTCTTAGCTTAGTGTTCTAGAAGCACTTCCACAGTTATTACCCAAATGTTTGCTTTGCCAAAGTGGCCATATTGCATTATCATTTGTGCACGATACACGAGCACGTTTATACTTCGTGGCCTGGATCGATTTGAAACCGAACTAAAATACATTCTGCATGGTTTTACTCTATGGCCACATAAGTTACCACAAAGCTAATAAAGGCAATTGACAGCATTTTTATGCTAGTCATTTAATCATGTTTTGTCCTAGAAATTTACCTCAAAGGATTCACAACTATGGGACGACTGCAAGGCAATCGTATTTCAATGGGCACACTTTTGATCTTTGAAGCGCTCCACAATTACCAAAAAGTCAGCTCACTTTTTACACAAACAATTTATTTTTTTTTATTTGGGAATTATGCCTATCGTCCATTATGCCTAATGTCAATTATGCCAAACATCAATTATGCCAAACGTCCATTATGCCTATCGTATTTATGCTTATCGTACTTATGCCTAACGTCGTGCATCCTCGTCTCACGTCTCTCGATGTGAGAGCGACTCGTCTCGACTCACACGCCGCGCAGAATAAGCACAACAGATTTTGCAAGGGTCTTTCAGCTTTCCACGGCCGCATAAAATGAAACCGCGAGCCGTACTTGGAGAGGTCCTTTTTTAGCTTTATGTTACCCTTAGGATAATTGTACAGTAAATCAATAGTACACGATTATTTTATTCATATATTATGGATGGGATTATCACAGAAGGCCGAATCACAAAAGGCCGTATCACAGAAGGCCGAATCACAAAAGGCCGAATACATTCTACCTACCACAAAAGGCCGAATGCCCAGAAGGCTGAATCACAAAAGGCCAAATCACAGAAGGCCGAATCACAAAAGGCAAAATCGAAAAAGGCCGAATCGCAAAAGGCCAAATTACAAAAGGCCGAATCGGAAAAGGCCGAGTCATAGAAGGCCGAAATAGGGTTGAAAATTACAAACCTAAAGAATAAAGCTTCAATATGAAAAACAGGTCATGCCTTTTTAAATGCAGTCATGTCAGTAACCAAAAACTACATGCGGCGAAGCCGCATTGATAATCTTGATTCGATTTTGGCAACACGGAAATCCATTAGCATTAAGCATTTCGCACAAATTTGTAGGTGGTACAGTCCTAGATCGTTATATGAGGGTTGCCTCCTTCCCGTCCGTTACCAAAGTCAAAGATTTGGGACCAACTCTTGACTCTTAGACAAAATTGACGCATCCTCCAACGATCGAAAGCTGCCCTGGCCACGTCCTTGCGAATGCTGAGCAATGGGAAGGAATGATTAATTGAACACCTACTTAAGAAAGATGCAGAGAACTCTACGATCTGTCATAGGTGTTACGGGATATTGTGGGCCTTCCTTAGCCGAGTGGTTAGAATCCGCAAAACAAAGCAAAGCCATGCTGAATGTGTCTGGGTTCGATTCCCGGTCGGTCCAGGATATTTTAGTAATGAAAATTCCCTCGACTTCCCTGGGCATAGGGTATAATCGTACCTGTCACAAGATATACGAATGCGAAAAATGGCAAGTTTGGCAAAGAAAGTTCTCAACTGTGGAAGTGCCCATAAGAACACTAAGCTGAGAAGCAGGCTCTGTCCCAGTGAGGACGTTAATGCCAGGAAGAAGGGATATTGTGGAATGCTAATGGTAAGGGAAGGCCATAGGATACGTTTAGTAGACGTTCTGGCACATATGAATAATATTTGTGTCTGGGTTCGATTTCCGGTCGGTCCAGGATCTTTTCGTAAAGGAAATTTCCTTGACTTCCTTTGGCATAGAGTATCATCACACCAAAGTTCAAAAGTTCATGCGTTCATTCTGGGCTACCTATGATTAACGTAAGAGCTACGTGAAAAGTGCGATGGAAAAAAATCACGTATGTTTTCACGTAACAATGACGTTTGGATTATTTTGAGTGTATGATTTTCACCATCAAAGTTTACACCAAACCCACAGAAAGGCCAAGGAGTGCTTTCTATGTCAGCACATACCTTGTGGGTTCAATATTTGCATGTATGAAGCGTATGAAGCATATTAGCGAGATCATAGGTCAGTTATGTCGCCCTCTATGTTGCATAAACGGTTGCTCGTATACAGATGAAAATGTCTTCGAGAATTCAACGCGTTTATAGTTCTTCACAATTTCTTTGTCAGCTCGAAGATTGAAGTGTGCTCTTAGGTACAGTCAACTCTCCCTTACTCGATCTCCGTATCTCAATATGTATCTAGTTACAGAACCATAGTAAAATTTGGTGTTCATGGCTACCTCGATGGTTCCTTGAATCGCATATTTGCACTGTTTTAGTTTTCTGTAACACGATATCTCCCTAACTCGATGGTACCTTAATTATTGAACTATGGAGAGATGACTGTACATCATATCTTGTGGCTGCTTCTCGTGCGCTCATTTGCCTTAAAAGCATCATGTTTACAGCACTTTATAAGGCCTCCAAGGACCGAAAGTTTTGTTGTTTATGCTTTATTTTTGTTGCTGTTTGTTTTTTGTACCCTACATTTATGAAAAAGCGAATTAAAAATTATTAGGATAGTTTGAAATTCTACATTTTCTAATAAATTTTGCATTGTCATTGATGCAAAACTTACTGAAGTCAACGTATGGAGACAATTCAGCTTAAATTATAAGAAACATTTGTAGCTACACTTGTATAAAATTTTATCGTTTCACATTTTTTGGTAGATTTTATCAGAGTGAAACTTTTAACAGCTACTGTTTGTTTACGTTCGGATATGAAAACGTCATAGTTTGTATACACTGCAACAATGGGTTTTGGTATGATCCTGGAATACTAAAATCTTAATATCATTATTCGTTTTTGTAAAATTCAAACTGTCCGGCCATAGAGGCTGTCCGGCCATAGAGGACTTCCCCCTATATTCTCAACTATACGCGGCGGTTGAGGAAATTTCGTAAAATTTGGTGACTTATTGAAGTCTTACGGCGTGTGATTGGAATGAAATCCTTCAGTGAAGAAGTACGAAGGTTTTCCATAGTGAAAATAAGTGCCCGGCGAAGTAAGTCACCCACGGGGGCGGGAAGAAACTTGTGTTGGAAAGTGGTGTGGCTCAGTCGATCGCTAAGCATTTCTCTCAAATCGTGTTCGTCCATGCGATTTCGGTGAAAAAGTGCAAAGTGAATAATTGAACTGAAGTTATTTACCGAAATACAGTACTTTTATTGCATTTTTGGTGTACAAGTGTACAAACCATAACAGCTTTAACAAAATTACACTTGGATAATGAATCTATGTTGCAGGTAAGTTTGAATATCCGCCGTAGTGGAACATTTAAAGTTTGATACGACAAACTGTAGCCAGGTCCGTCCCACTCGGGCTCAGATTAGGTACCACTTCTAGTACTGCATTTGGTCCCTCGGTAGTGTAAAAGGTACCCAAGATTGACAGATCGCAGTACACTTTTCACGGCATTCTAGATTACCTTATGAGCCATAAAATTTTGGGCAACTGCATGGGACATGGAGGTCTTTAATTTGTCTTTGCTGTAGCGCTTACGACGAAGTAGAATAAAACCCTATTACGGTTTAATATGAGCTGGATAAAATCTTATTCAGCTAGTAATGTTACTTGTGTATCTTGTCCCGCGTTACTCTACTGTAAGAATGTCCATAGTATTGTAAAAAACTGTGCTGCTGAATGTTTGTGGTTTTCACTAGAATTTATTTCAAAGTTTTGACCTTCTGTGATTCGGCCTTTTGTGGTAGACCCATTATGGATTACGGCTTCAAGTCTCATTTTGGGTATCAAAGACCAGTACCAACAGTCCCTTTTTCCTTTTATTTTGTTTTTCGTCTTATGCAGTCTTCTTGCACGGAAGTTGCACTGAAGCAAAGATATCTGATCTCTCAATTCCAAAACTGTTGTCCAACTATCTGAGACTTTTCAAGCTACAGTAAACTCTCCCTTATTCGATATTCCGTATCTCGATATCGAGTTAGAGAACCATAGTAAAAGTTGGTTTTCATGGCTAACTCGATGGTCCCTTGGATCGCAGTTGCTTTGGTTTTATGTTCTGTAACTCGATACCTCCCTAACTCGATGGTCCCTGCAATATCGAGTAAGGGAGAGTTGCCTGTATCAGCAATAGGATTTTCCGCCTCCAAAACTGCAACGAAAGTGTTGGCATCGACTAAGATTCAATCCATAGAATAATCCTTATGTAATTTCTTTTGGTTGAGGCCGCACGGGACGGTGTTTTAATCGGGATTATCACAGAAGGCCGAATCACAAAAGGCCGAATCACAGAAGGCCGAATCACAGAAGGCCAAATCACAAAAGGCCGAATACATTCTAGCCTACCACAAAAGGCCGAATGCACAGAAGGCCGAATCACAAAAGGCCGAATCACAGAAGGCCGAATCACAGAAGGCCGAATCACAGAAGGCCGAATCACAGAAGGCCGAATCACAGAAGGCCGAATCACAGAAGGCCGAATCACAGAAGGCCGAATCACAGAAGGCCGAATCACAAAAGGCCGAATCACAAAAGGCCGAATCACAAAAGGCCGAATCGCAAAAAGCCGAATCACAGAAGGCCGAATTAGAGTTACAAACCTAAAGAATAAAGATTGGAATAAATTGGATATCAAAAGAACAAGGCCATGCTTTGTTAAATGCAGTCATGTCATTAAACAGTGTAAAGTTTACATGCGGCGAAGCCGCATTGAGGATAGAGGAACTGAGGCAGCAGAAGGCCGCCGAAATCTCCGATATCCGAAGGTTGTGTATAGCATCTATTCGGTGTCATGCAAATAGCAAATCCAGGCGTTTGCCCGGTATAATGCAAGCAGAGGATGTTTTTCCATTTTTAGGTCCGTTAGGTTAGGACAGCAAGCAGAGGATGTTTTTCCATTTTTAGGTCCGTTAGGATAGGACAGCAAGCGTTTGCCCGGTATAATGCCAACATAGTCTTTTACACAACAAGCAGGAGAATGATTGCTGAGATAGGGTATAACAACGAAGCCACACCTCAAATTTTCAAGAGCACAAGCACAAGACAACCGCGAGCACAAGAGCACAAGCACAAGACAAAGCGCTCCGCGAATTTTATCCCATTGGTCATCACCAGCAAGCAAGCAATTTGATTGATTTTCAACGTGAACTCTTGTCAGATTCTCCAGCCTTGTGCACTTGAAAATTCAAAGTTTGACTTCGTTTTATAATCACCTTAAGTGATCATAAGAATACTAAGTTTACTAAGAATACTTTTCGTCGTACAGTGCCCGTTCGATTTTGGCAACACGGAAATCCATGTACACAAAAATGGATCATGGTCAGTCACAAATCCTGTCAATCTCAATGATTCTGTGGGCCTTCTTAAGGGTTAGCATATTCGGTAAATTTAATTAATGGTCATTATTACGGTGATACGGTTTTAATAAAAACAACCATTAAATTTTGGAACGGTTCAATTTAGGCCACATGAAAATTTTTGGCATGTTGCCAAAATCGAACAGGCAGTTTTCGCGAGATTATTATTATTATTTATCTTTATTAGAGTGGCTTTTCGCCCTTGGCGAGTTCACCACTTAAATTTCGCGAGATTTTTACAGTTATGTTGTACAAAATACAACAGCACGGCTACTTAAGCTCCAATCATAGAATTTTTTTTTTGGTGTGTCAGCTAAGAATAGACCAGCCGACACACCCAATAAACACTAACCATACATTCTTATTCAGCTAGTAATGTTACTTTTGCATCTTGTCCCGCTTACCCCACTGTTAAAATAATCATAATATTGTAGAAAAAGCAGCTGAATATTTGTGGCTTTCCCTAAAAATTTCGGTCTTATGTGTTTCGGCCTTTTATGATTCAGCCTTTTGTGATTCGGCCTTCTGTGATTCGGCCTTTTGTGATTCGGCCTTTTGTGATTCGGCCTTCTGTGATTCGGCCTTCTGTGATTCGGCCTTTTGTGATTCGGCCTTCTGTGATTCGGCCTTTTGTATGTTTCGGCCTTTTGTGCTTTCTGCCTTTTGTGATTCGCCCTTATGTGATTCGGCCTTTTGTGGTAGACCCGTTTTAATCACCCTCTCCATTTGAAGAAGCAAATCTCAAGTACCACTCAATATATCGATGCGAAAAATGTATCACTATAATTATATAGATACATGTAGTGCACAACCCAATAAATTTTCAGTTTAATTGGTTCACTAAAACTAGAGATTTGCTTCTGCGATGTTTTGATGATAATTGTTAGAGTGAGACAAAACATAGGGAAAACAACACGGTCTCCCGTGTCACCTTAATGAAAACAGGACGTACCGGCAACTAGTCGTTGCGATAAGCGGATGCCGTTTTACTTTCCATGATCTTTAACGCCTGTAGCCACTTCATCGAAAAGTTTTATGGGTCGTAATATGCGAGAACTAAATTAAGGATAACTTCCACAAACTGAATGTATTTTGATATGTTTAACCTACCACAATAGTTATGTTCAGTTGCTGAAAAAGAAACATGTTTTGAATTATTGCTCTTGTTAATTTAGTGATTACCTTTCAATTTTCGGAAAGCTGTGACAAGAATCACATCGAATTGTATCGACCTACGCATATTTTTTTTTTGATTTTCACTTTCTCGAAACTTCATCAACTTTGTCATGTTGACATGTTTTGTTTTCGCTAGAGATACGATCTAATGAGCTTAGTACGAAACTAATGCATTTGAATGCAGATATTTTTTCCGATACATCGAATGCATAAAGAGTGATCCACCGGATCCATTCCTTGTTGCTACTCCATTTTTGCCAGGTCAGCTTAACTTACACAATATACCAACACGCAGCAAACTGAACTATCGAAATTCATACATTTTGCCTTATAAAAGATGGAATGATTATTACAATACGAACGCTTTAAGTATCGTTTTAGCATCACTCCAAATAAAGGCGTCGATAGGCGCGTGGTGTACGCACGAGCCTATCGACCGCAAGGTTGTTGGTTCGGTTCCAGGTTACCGCGTAAACATTTTTGGTTTTCAAATTCTGGTTTCATAAGGCAAGTTTATTAATTTCAGCCCGATTTCTTGTAGCGAATTTTCATATAGGGTTTCTATGTATTTCGATATTCTATTTGCCTCAGTGAACCAGATGACTGCTTGGGACTAAAAGACACCCTCAGTGTATAAGTGCTGATGATCTGCTATTTTTAAGCACCGATGGCGCCTGCCATTTCGAATGCAGGCCAATTAGGGGAAGGCGGAGGAATTGATGATGCATTTAAAACTGGCCCACTGTTAACCGGATATACCCCTGCATCTACGCCAGTTCATGCGGGAAGGGTTTGGGTGGTAATTTTATGGCTGAGAGCCCATTTGATATTTTAACAGCCGACTTAATCGGTTGAAAAATTGGTCGATTATTACACGCTTATGGAAGATTCACACAGGCATCAACCGAATATCACCCAATTCAATATAGGATGTGCCGGCGTAACCCTACTAAATGGGTGGATACGTCGGTATTTTGAGTGAAATCCATCCAAAGTAATCTACTAAACACCAGATTTCGTCGCCTGGGATTAAACCCACAACCTTTTGCTTATGAAGCGATTAGACCACCAACCCCGTCTAACGTCGCATATTTTATATTTTTTCTTCACGCTATCTGTTATAGAAGAAAAGCTTGGTAATATTAAATTTACTCCAAAACTGTTATTTTTTTTTCGTTAGCTACTCGGAAAATAAATTATACTTCAGGAAAAATCGAAGACTTTCATTTTTTTTTAATTACCGTGAAATTTTTTTAATTATTGACAAAAATCAGCAAAAAATAAGTATCGGGAAGTTCAAGAATAAAATTTAGAAAAAAAAATCAAATATTATAAACTCATAAATTCGCAAATAAAAATAAATAAGTAACTGTCCAAAACATCAAATTAAAAATCAAAATCAAAAAAAAAAAATTAAAAATTTGGGCATATACACTTAAACTATTTTACAGGAATCCGTAAATTTCACCGTAATGTTAACAGCTGATAAGTTTGGTGAAATAAATTAACGGAGTACGGTAATATTTTACAGTCTTCGGTAAAATTTCACCGGAATCCGTACAATTTTAACGGATAAAACACCGAACGGTTCAGCTGTTGAGATTACGGTGAAATTCACGAATTCCGGTAAAATAATTTAAGTGTGTAGACTTTAAAGAAATTCAAAAAATCACTATTCAAAAACTTACATAAAATATTGCGACAATGCCCGCTTCAGAAATCCATCAGCAGTTGATTCTATGAATTCTGCACTATCATGCAAACTTTTTCTTTTCGTTGACCGACGATTTTTGTGCCAGCCCCATTGCTCTAGAATTTTTAGTTCACTACCTCGGCGACGACTTTTAGCTTCGTTGTCCATTGCTGAATCTGAAAAAAAAACATTAGGTAGGACGGGGTAAATTGATACAGAAAAATCAATAGATAACTTCGATTGTATAACATTTTGCGATAATAATCTTGCAGTTGTCCGACATTTTTCGGTAAACCATCTTGCGGTGTGTCGTTTCGCGGTTTGTACCATTTCGCGGTATGTCATTTCACGGTCTATAACATTTCGCGGTGTATCGCGTTGACATTATCAATAACAACGTTTTCATAGGAAAGTTTCCCTTTTTTTTGAACGCAAGCCGTTCTTCCGAATTGCACTGTAAAGAAGAAACATCCCGGTACAAACCGCGAAACGGTACTGACCGTCAAATGGTACTAACCGCGAAACGTCGTACCGCGAAATAGATTACCGCAAAATGTTTTTTTTTTGTGATATTCAGTTAGAGCTACCTGACAGCTTTTCTTGTCTAGGTTGAACCCTCGGTCTGGCTTTTGCCAAGTTTCCCCTCTACCAGGACCAATATTCAGACGGACTAGGCAATGGCGCCCACATGAACACTGTTTTTTATTAGTATTGTGACGTGGTAGTTTGTGAAAAGTATCCATATCCCCTTGTTTCTGCGAAAATAAAGCATTGTGAAAATCAGCAACTCCAACAGAATTTGTTTGAAATAGTAGTGTAGAAGTGTCATTACTAATACTGTTTAGTCGAAATGATTTTGAATAATTTGTCATTTAATAACACTATTTTTTATTAGTATTGTGACGTGGTAGTTTGTGAAAAGTACTCATATCCCCTTGTTTCTGCGAAAAGAATGTTCGCGCACAGAGCGAACGTTTAAGAATATCTTAACGGTCATCACCCTATCGCCGTACACCCTATTATTGTAACACGCATTACCCACCCTAATGGCAATGATTATGTATTGGCTGGCGGCTGATGAGCGTCGTGCGGCGGCTAACCACACCAGCAGATGAGACGGCTAGCATCACGCGGACTGCACGTGGAGAGAGACGTGTAACGAACATGTAGAAACATGTTTAGTTCGTCGCGTCGACCAATGGAGAAGAGGTTTATGCTGATTGGTGGGTGGTAAATTGGACAACAGTATATAAGAGAATGAGTTAGTTTGTAGAGGATCAGTTTTCTTTTAATCATCGACGAATAAACATCGGAATCGGTAAAAGTTAAAGTGAAGGTTTCTTTTTCTTGGACACCCGAAAGAAAACAGTCTTTTTCAAGACTATTGAGTTGTTGAGTTGAGTCGAGCTATCGTCAGCTGCTGTTCCCGCTGGCACTTTCTTCAGACGAAGGAGTTGCCCATCCGTCAAGTGTCCGTGATCGGATATTTTTGGTCCATTCGAGCCGGATCCCCGAGCGATCCGCATCTGCGTGTCGTCAATCTGACGATTGAGACACCCGCACCGATACAGTCCGCTTACCTCTGTCGCCAATCTGACGATTGCGACAAAATTGTTGCTGTGACGATAGCCGACGGAGTCTTTGGAAAAAATATTCCTTGGTTGTCCAAGAGTGTTTTTGGTGAATCGATAAATACTTCGCAAGTAAGTCGCGCGCGAGTGTGTGACAGTGCTAGTCCGATATTTCAAACCGTAAGTTAACCGCGCGCGTGTGTTTCCGGCGTGATCGCCAAGTGGTTTTTCCTGGACGTGTCCGAACACGTTCTGTTGTGTGGTGCGAGGGAGCGCATCACAGTACCTGTCGAACTGCGAGCAAGTGAACGGATCGCCAAACTAAGTGGATATTTTCTCGAACGTGTCCGAACACGTTTCGCTTCCAGCTGGAGTATTGTCCGTTATCTGTTTAACCCGCAAGTAAGTCGCGCGCGAGTGATTACGGCATGATCGCCAAACATCTGTGTATGAACTTGAAGTAAACCGAAAAAGTTTAAACCCGAAAGTAAATCGCGCGCGAGTGGAACAGTGGAAACCGAGTTTGTCCGATACTTTTAACACGTATTAGTCCGCGCGCGAGTGCCACAAAATGCCATTGAATCGCACACCTCCAAAAAGTGAAAAGAGAGACAAGATGGAATACATTACGACCCTGGTGTTACAGCGTGGACAGGCGAAGGCGCAAGTCACGAAGATTCGCAAGGCGTTGGATGGAATGGCAGGAGCTGGATCCGTTCCACCGAATATGGCTGTGCTGGCTGTGTATTCGAAGAAACTGGATCGATTCTACGAGGAGTATCGCCAGTACCATGAGCAAATCATCGGGCTCATTTCCGATGAACGGATGGACGAGCAAATCGAAGCGTACGATTTGTTCGAAACGCAACACACTGAAACGTGTGCGTTGCTTGAGACGATTGTGCAGTCAATCACTATCACAACAAATGATGCACAAAGAAATACACAGCAGGCACAGGACCCTCCACGCATAATTGTACAGCAGCAGCCGTTGAAGGCACCGATCCCTTCCTTCGACGGGAAGCCAGAGAATTGGCCACGCTTCAAGGCCATGTTCCTGGATGTCATGCGAACATCAGCCGATTCAGACGCCATTAAGCTCTATCATTTGGACAGAGCTCTGGTCGGCACTGCTGCCGGGATAATTGATTCACGCACGCTATGTCAGAACAATTATGCCCATGCGTGGAAAATATTGGAGGACCGATTCGAGGACAAGCGAGTCATAGTGGACATCCACATCAACGGCCTGCTGGAACTGCCGAAGATGCATCGGGAGAACGCCAAGGACCTGAGAACGCTCATCGACAAAGTCACTCAACATGTGGATGGATTAAGCCTACTCGACGAAGAGATGACCGGGTTCTCCGAACGCTTCGTGGTCAATCTTTTGGCAGCAGCATTGGACAAGGAAACGAGGCTTCAATGGGAAGCTTCCATACCTCATAAGCAGCTGCCGAATTATAAGGACACCATGGAGTTCTTGAGTAAACGTTGCGCTGTGTTGGAGCGCTGGGAAGCATCGTTCACCAAACCTTTTGCCACAACGAAGACATCATCGTCCGTCGGAAAGCCCAGCTACCATCCAAACAACATATTCAATTCCTGCGCAGTTACTATTTTGGATCGAACTTGTAAGCTGTGTCAATCGGGAACTCATCCAGCCAACAAGTGCAAGCTATTTCGAAGAATGACCGTCGCTCAGCGCCTAGCCAAGGTAAGAAGCATAAGAGCATGTTTTAACTGTCTTAGGGTGGGCCATAAAGGTAATGCGTGTTCTTCACCTTACACCTGTGCTAAATGTCAAGCACAACACCACACTCTTCTTCACTCCGACAAAAGGATTGCTCAGTCCGCTTCTCAGCCTGAAACATCCTCCACCTCTGTTATAAATTGTTCCATGAACACATTAAAAGTGCATAAACCTGAGTTGCGTGAAGCGAAGCCTTCCCGTCTGAACGATCATGTAGATAATCGGCTGTCGGAGCTCCTTAAGAATCTTGACATTGCAAAGTTCGTTTACGGCAATCCACAACGTTTGAAATCGCCCTTCGGAATCGCCAAAGATCCAAAGGAGTTACATAATTCAGTTGTGCGTTATCCTTCCAATAGCTTGGTTCAGATACCTTCGTATTGTTTCAAGAAGGTTTCTGGAAACCCTAGTTCTCCGTCTTTGTATAACCCATTTATCTTTTCGCCCGGGGAGAATGTTCGCGCACAGAGCGAACGTTTAAGAATATCTTAACGGTCATCACCCTATCGCCGTACACCCTATTATTGTAACACGCATTACCCACCCTAATGGCAATGATTATGTATTGGCTGGCGGCTGATGAGCGTCGTGAGACGGCTAGCATCACGCGGACTGCACGTGGAGAGAGACGTGTAACGAACATGTAGAAACATGTTTAGTTCGTCGCGTCGACCAATGGAGAAGAGGTTTATGCTGATTGGTGGGTGGTAAATTGGACAACAGTATATAAGAGAATGAGTTAGTTTGTAGAGGATCAGTTTTCTTTTAATCATCGACGAATAAACATCGGAATCGGTAAAAGTTAAAGTGAAGGTTTCTTTTTCTTGGACACCCGAAAGAAAACAGTCTTTTTCAAGACTATTGAGTTGTTGAGTTGAGTCGAGCTATCGTCAGCTGCTGTTCCCGCTGGCACTTTCTTCAGACGAAGGAGTTGCCCATCCGTCAAGTGTCCGTGATCGGATAAAGAAAGCATCGTGAAAATCAGCAACTCCAACAGAATGTGTTTGAAATAGTATTGTAGTAGTGTCATTACTAATACTGTTTAGTCGAAATGATTTTGAATAATTTGTCATTTATGTGTCCTTTTTAGTCATGCCATTCATGCTGTCTTTTACGTAAGATTAGTCTTAAATGTTAATTGTCGCCAAGTCTCAACAAAATTAGGCTGTTTAGTAATAGTTCAAGTTCATTTCGTTATTCTTGTAGTTGAAAGTATTTAATATATTCACATATCCTTAAAGAAATGAGTCATTTTTTTGTCTGTTCAACTATTTCTCGAAATTAGCAATGATCGATCTCAGCGTCTTACTTTCCATTGTCATTATTATAGTGAATATACAATAGTTTAGCCGCTTTAGGCTTCTATTACAGTCTCCTACAAGATTCACTTTTCGATGGTAAATGCAATGAACGAAAATGAAGCTTGAATTAGATTGTTTATACCATTGTTACAAAATAGGTATCCCTTATTATGGCAATTTAAAAACCACATTAAACTAAGATTCTTGCCACTTATTTCTACTCAGTGAATCTACTAGCCATTTTCCTCAGAGTAATATTCCCTACGTCGTATATGATAACGATGTATCCAGCTAGCTAATAGTGATCGTCGCCAATAGTATTAATGTCCACTTCGAATAGATTAATTATTTGAAATGGGCATCAATGTTGTCAACGACGCGGAATGTCCGTTGGATCACATCCGAGATATTAATGCGTTTATGCCATATGAATTATGACGCGGCTTTAAGCGAAAATGCCAGAATGTGATACCGTGACATGCTCTATTACCGTGAGGTTAAAACAACTCATATTTCAATCGATCAGATAAAAATAGCGTATGATTATTTTCAAGTGTTTCATGTTTGATATAGTAGATCGTTTTATATTCAACTGTTTTAGTTCAAGTTTGTCATGCCTTTCTAAATACTACTTAATGTGCTAACGTTTGTGACAGTCATTTAGAAAAATAAATAATATAATATGCTAGAAATCCGCATAATTCCTAAATACACGGTATTAGGCAACACACGGAATTAGAGCAGGTCACGGTACCACCACTACAGGTTACGCCTTTGGTTTCCATCTAATGTGTTGCACCTGAAACGTAAAGCGTTCAAGTAAAATTTCTATTTTTTGGCCGGTACGCTGATCATAAGTACTGTGCAAAAGGATAGGACAAGAAACGGTCATGGAATGATTCCGCAACCGAAATTACTTGAGCTGTACGCTGCTGAGAAGTAGAACTGATTTCATAACATCGCACAATGGTCGGGCTCCATATAAGGAGCTTCCAAAACTACCAAAACACTTTTTGAGATTTTTATGGTTTTTATCATTTTAAAATATACATTCGTTCTCACATCGTGGTCCAGGATAGACGTACTTTGATCGTGCTAATCAGTGAAGTGATAGAAGCGTATTGTGTCGAAACCCATTGTATCGGAACAATGGCGCGCACCGTTGCGTAGCGCTATTATTTCTACTCCAGTTTTACATCCAGTTGAGGTGAGGCAAATCTCAATCACGTGGTGCAAATGGCGGATGCAAAAGTTCGAGTTAACACGCTGAAATTTGCTTTCGGTCGTGACTCGTCGGAACCAACGGATGCGGAAATGTTTGGATTCTGTCGGGACAGACAGTTCAATCCAGAGGAAATCTACTCGATCCATAAGGAAAAGGATTCGAGGGCAATCTTTGTCAAGTTCAAAAGCGAAAGTTTCATGAAGGCGGCTTTGCATAATATGCAGCCGGTGTTAACGTTCCAGTACGCGAATGGAAAAGCGGTCAACGGTACAGTGTCTGAAGCGGATATATCGTTCAAGTATATCAGGGTGTTCAATCTCCCCCCAGAGATAGAGGATAAAGAAATTTATCAGGCGTTGTCTTCGTATGGAATCATCAGGCAACAAGTTCGAGAGAAGTATCATCCCAGCACAGGTTTCCCTGTGTTCTCAACAGTGCGAGGGCTGTACATGGAGGTCGCGAAAGAAATTCCGCCTCAAGTCAGGGTACGACATTTCCAAGCGAGGATCTACTATGACGGAATGATCAACAAGTGCTTTATTTGCAAGAGTACGGATCATATTAAGGCAAATTGTCCAAGAAGGAATGCGGTTCAGCAGTCATCTTCTGTTCAAGGAAGGCTGTACAGCGATATCGTGGAGGCCCGCGATCTTCGTCCAGATTTCGCCAAGCGTGTGGAGGAGAAACAACTCGAATGCCAAATGACGATACTGAAGAAGCAATCGGAGCCTGCGCAGCAGGGGTTATCTGGTTCCGGGACCGGTGCCATAGGGCAAACAGAGGAAGCGATCGATGCGAACGACACTCCTGGACTCCCAGTAGATGTGACGTCAGTGCAACCGACCGCCGAAGAACAAGAGGATGAGGGTAAGAGAGATGTTGACGATCAGCCGAGGAAAGAAGAGCTGTTCGTTGAGCAAAAAGTTAAGAAACGAGGACGAAAAAAGAATCGCGGAGACAAGGGCGAGTCTTCAAACGAATCGGAATCTGAAGCAATGGTGAAAGTTCCGGATGGTGCATCCCTGTTGAATGCCCAGCAAATGAGAACGAGAAGTAAAAGTAAGCAACCTCGAATCGAGCAGGTTGAAGTGCTCCAGCCTAATCCTGACGAGCCACTAGGGGCTGAAGGTAAGACTGCAACATTGTAAGTGAAAATTAAGCTAGAATGACTTTTTCGAAGAAAATTGCGACGATCAACTTGAACAGCATTAAAACGGATATTAACAAATCTTTGCTCAGGGATTTCATCATAAATGAGAATCTAGATTTCGTGTTTCTTCAAGAAGTGTTATTTGAAGATTTTTCTTTCATCAATACTCATAGAGCATTCGTTAACATCAGTGATCAAGACAAAGGAACAGCTATTCTTATCAGGAAAAATCAGGGATTCAGAAATGTGATTTATGATCCTAGTGGTAGAATACTTTCGATTGTATGTGATGATGTTAATTTGATCAACGTGTATGCGCATTCAGGGACAAATAAGAAGCGAGAAAGGGACGATCTCTTCAGGAATCAAATGACAGCTCATATAGTAAAGGGAAATAATTTGCATACCATTATTGGGGGAGATTTCAACTGCATTCTCAACAAACGTGATAGTCGTAGTGCAATTGCCAACATAAGTAATGGTCTCAGAGATCTGACTAAATCAATGCATCTGAAAGATGTGGCTACAGAGCTAAAAGGTTCCAACACAGAATTCACGTTTTTCCGATCTGATTCAGCATCACGCTTGGACAGGTTTTACGTCAACTCAGGTTTTTTATCAAATGTTTCCAATGTACGTACAGTAGAAGTCGCTTTTTCGGATCACATGGCAGTCATAATGTCATACAAGGTTGATCCCAAGTGCTTATGCTTTCGTGGTCGTGGCTACTGGAAGCTAAACGCAAGTCTTTTGAAAGATGATGAGATCTCTAGGAAAGTTGATGATGAAATAGGAAGTTTGCGAAATCGTTTAATCTACACTGAAAACCGAAGTGTTTGGTGGAATACCGCTTTGAAACCAAAAATACAATACTTGTATAAGAACGGCAGTAGGATGTTGAATTTTAGAATTAATGCAGAAAAAAGTTCATTGTATAACCGAATGAATGAGCTTGCTGCTGAAAGATCTAGAGGAATTGATACAAAAAATGAACTACAAATTGTGAAATCCAAGTTGATGGATATCGAGCAGCGAAGGATTGAATACTACGGTTCCAGGTTTTCAGGTATTTCAATGTTAGAAAATGAAAAATTGAGTTTGTATCATGTTACAAATCAACTCCATAAGTTTTCCCAGCCATCCGCATTTCAATTAGAAATTGGAAATGAATTAGTTAAAGAAACTGGAAAATTGAGAGAGGTTATTCACAAATATTACACTGATACGTTTTGTCGCGAGGATGTTCAATTGAATGAGGAAAATACCGAATCTATCTTGAATTCTGCTGGTAAATCACTCGATCCTCAACAAGCTGAAAGTTTGCTTAGACCAATAACTGAAGAAGAGTTGAAGGAGGTAATTCAAAAAGCAGCAAAAAAGAAAAGCCCTGGACCAGATGGGCTGTCCTATGAATTTTACGAGTTGAACTTTGAAAAACTCAAAGTGGATCTACTTTGCCTATTCAATGCATATCTTGATGGATCGTTAAAACCAGAAAAAAACTTTTGTGAGGGAATAATAACTCTAATACCTAAGACTCAGCAAGCTGCTACATTAGATCAGTTCCGTCCAATCTCCATGCTCAATACGGACTATAAAATATTCACGAAAATCTTAGCTAGTCGTCTCCAATCAGTTGTTGGGACATTGTTAGGAGCAGGTCAGATAGCGTGTACAGAAGAGCAATCATGTGTAGGAAATTTAAAACAATTAAGATCAATTATCGCCAAAGCACAAGGAACCAAGCGTGTAAAAGGATTTATCTTGAATACAGATTTGGAGAAAGCATTCGACAAAGTCAATCACGAGTTCTTGTGGTTGATTTTAAGAAAGTTCGGTATTCCAGAACAGTTTATCAACTGCGTCAAAAACTTGTACGCCAATGCTACGTCCCGTGTTTTGTTCAATGGTTTCCTGACCCCCGATGTAAAAATTGAAAGCTCTGTGAGGCAGGGTTGCCCGCTCAGCATGGTACTCTTTGTACTATACATTGAGCCTTTAATCAGGAAAATCACTAATAGTATTCGCGGAATACTTGTATCTGGAAAGTTCATCCAGGTGCTGGCCTACGCTGATGATTTAGTGATGTTTCTTAGGGACGACGCTGAGTTTGATTTGGTCCTTCAAATTATCAACTCCTACGCCGAAATATCCTGTATTAAGCTGAATATGGAGAAATCGTCGTTCATTAGAATCAATAATGCCAGAAGTGGACCACAACAGTTCAAAGAAGTCAAAGAAATTAAAGTCCTAGGTGTATTTCTATCGGAACAATGGTCATTGATTTTAAAACATAACTTCGATAAGTTAGTTAATGATATTCAATTCCGTTTGAGTTTGCATAAAACTAGGCACCTTAATTTGATACAAAGAACATGGCTTGTTAATATATTTGTGCTATCAAAGTTGTGGTACATTTGTCAAGTTTTCACGCCAAATAATCAGCACATGGCAAAATTGTTGAAAATTGTTGGAGGCTTTGTTTGGGGACCAAAACAAATTTTCAAAGTCGATCGGAATCAATTGTATTTAGATTTTGAAAAAGGTGGCATAAAATTGATTGATGTTGAGTCTAAAGCAAAAGCCTTGTTCATCAAAAACGTCTTAAATATTGAAGGCAATGAGGATTCAGTAATGCTTTACCATTCAAAGATGCAATCATTAGGCAGAAACACCAGAGAATGGTTAGATCTTGCTTTGGTAGTTAAACAAAATCCATTCTTGGATTCAGTGAAACGCCTTTATGACCATTTTGTGGGTGAACGAAACATACATCCAAAGATTGAGGATGTTTTTCCCAACATTAATTGGGAAAACATTTGGGAAAATCTCGCTCATAGATTCATACCATCTGAGTGCAAATCTCAAATGTTTTTGCTGTATAACGATTTGATTGTCTCCAAGGATAAGTTAGTAAAATACAACATTGGAAGACTTACTAGTAATGAATGTGACTTCTGTCCAAAAACTGAAAGCAACAGACATATCCTGAAGGAATGCATACGTACGAAAACTTTGATAGATTGGTTAGCTTATGTTTTGAAAGACCGTTTACAAGTAGTTGTAGCAGATCCGGAAGATATTCTTACTTGGAAAATAAACACTAAAGACAAAAGGCAGCTTTATGGGTGACAATGTTTACGTACACGTATGTTTTGAATAGTTACCCGAACTGTAGTTTATTTGTTCTAAGGAAAAATATAAGGGATTGCAGATGGAATAATAGAAAATACTTCCTGTATTGCTTTGGCAAGTGGTTGAACATAGAATAAGTAATTGATGTATAAGTATTATAACGATGTGGTAGAATTTTAAATAAAGATATATTAAAAAAAAAAAATATATATATATATATATATATATATATATATATATATATATATATATATATATATATATATATATATATATATATATATATATATATATATATATATATATATATATATATATACCTCATGTATTATATTATTATGATTCCTCATTCAAATTGAACTAAAATTTTAATTTCTTTGACTTTTATGACGTCAAACTGACTAAAGCAGTGTTTGGATTTCGGTCAGAATAAGCCGATCGAACCATATTCGGAGGGTGTTACAGTTCGCGAACCATAGCAGTTCGTGGCACATCGAATTCGGAGAGCCCTATGAATGTAAACATTCACTCTCTCGTTTGGTACGTGGCACGAGAGCGTTCGAGAGCAGCAACTCTCACAGACTGCAACAGTATCGAGTCGTTCGGGCGATTTATGTTTTGCTTTTGGTAATAGCTTTCATATTTATTGATAATGCAGCCTTTAACAACCTAATTATAATCTATTGACTCATTGAACATCTCTTTGGTTGCAAAAATAGCGCAGAAAATGGAAAATATTCGCCTCTGTTTCTTGATCAGAATGAGAATGGGTCAGCGAGTGTTACAAGTGTTGAAACACAGTGATCGGCGCCAAACAGTGAGTGGTGTGTGTCTGTCTTTTTTATGTTCATGGCTCGTCATCTTCCACGAACGGTAAATGTCATGGGTGTTGCATGAATGTAGGCGAATAAATGGGATGAAATTATAGCTCATGTGTCAATGATCGTTAAATTTTCCAAAGCCTGGACTGAAGTCAAAAAATTGAAAAATGTCACAATAAAATAAAGTACAAAATTCATATTTAAGGAATGCAATATTTTCCCAAAGTTACACACTATCTGAAAGCTTATGGTTCAACACTTTTATCGAGCATGAGGATGGAAAAAAATATTTGGTTGAAGCTTGATTACTGTTCAATATTACACTTTAGTAATTTTGATGATTTTGAGCATGAAAAACAACTCTTGTCGCGTCATGTCGCCGCCATTTTGAATATTGCACTTTAAAATGCATCCTTAGATCTTACAAAAAACGTTTAAATTTTTTGCAGAAATTTGCTGTAAGTTAGAGCTATTTGAATAAGTCAATATTTTCATACATTTTGGCGATATTTTTCATACAAAGTTGATATAAAATATATTTAACCATTCTTCATACATATTGTGATCAAACTTTGTGCTTTCAGCCAAATTTGATTGCATTTCTAATAAAAACAACTTTTAAAAAAGTTACGTAATATGTGAACAACCCCTTCTGAAACAATAAAAACGCCAAATAACATATTCCGACTACATGTTTCATCGATTAAGGCGATAAAACTAGTTTTGGCCAAACTTCGTTTTTTTCCGACCATTGTGCATCGGTAACGCCTGCTGTACAAATCAAATGGAGCTGTCACTTTTCCGTACGGAAAAATGTACCGCTCAATTATTCCGCAAGTAAAAGTGACATTTCGCTCATACTGGATCAGCTGTCAAAATTACTTCGGTAAAAAGGAGAAATATTACTTCAGCGCTTTACGTTTCAGGTGCATACTACGCATAAAGGATAGGACAAGAAACGGTAGGCTCAAAATGAACTACTAAGACAAGAAAAGGTGCTCAAAATGAACTTATATTAACAATATTAACATATATTAACAAACAAATAAATTAGTTTTTTTTAAAGTAAAATCTTAGAAATTTATTGAAAGTTATTTATTTTTTGGTAAAAGGTTAAACAAATTAAGCTAGTTGAAGATGAATACCAACAGAAATTATAGAAAATATCTTGGGATATAACAAGCATTGAAAAATAATAGTTTTCTTTAGTAAATTTCATGTTTTTATTGGTGCCCACCTTGTCGATGATAAAAAAATGTATTCTTTCATTTGTTATTTGGTGTTCAGACAGACTAAACCAAGTGCTTTTTAAAGGTTTCAGAAAAACGTACCCCAGGCATTACAAATATCAAAATATTCGCATTATTTGCTGTAATAAAAGAACTTAGCTATTTGATGATACATTAGTATCAAAATAGCATCGAAAAAAAAACGCCAAAAAATCATGTAGTCCGGTCTGTCTGAATACCGACCATTTGGAAAACTATTTTCTGCAATTCCGTTGCAAATCAATCAACTTTTCATTGAGAAGTTAATCAACATAACGGCGTACTTTTCCTACCGAAAGAAAAAGAGCTGAAAAGTAGCACTTTTCAGTACTGCTTTGGTAGGCGTCAACCGAACAACCAAGTCTCTTCATGCCATTTTTGCTTATTTGCACGGCGTGTTAGTCGAGACGAGTCGTTCTCACCTCGGGTGATGTGAAGCGACTAATGTTAATCCAATGTGAGCGAGTCGACAATTGTCCCCCATTCGACACGTCCTGCCTCACATGCCGCGCAGAATAAGCACAATTGCATCTGATTCTAAATCCGTTGTGCGATCTGATTCCGACACAGGCTGGCGATTCTGATTTGGAATCGAATTGTCCAACATTTGTAGTCAGCTACTGTTTGTGCTGTCTTACCTGATACCGATGGGAGCGTAAAAACTTGTGACGTTGCAAAACTCGATTTTTTCAGCACTCGTTGTATATATCCAACTCGGCGAGCCTCGTGGGATAAATGTACAAGTCGGGCTGAAAAAATCATCATTTTGCAACTTGTTGCCTAAATAACTATACCGTGATGCTACCATATTTCACGCACGCTCCAAATTTCACTAACAGCCATTTTATTCATATTTGTTGATACATATTGGACGACATAATTGCATGTTATATAACCATGGCTGAAGAAGAAAGGATCATTAAAATAACCTAAACAGCCGCTATGGAAAGCATAGATAGCGCCACCGTAGCCTTGTGTCTTTGACAGAACAATGCTGTCACAATGTTAAATCCCATATACAGTGGCGCCTTTGTTTTGATGAGGTGAGCACTGGAAAAAACTACCTTCAATGATCCATTATTAAAAATACTAGCCAACAAAAATTTCTATCGAAAAAAATATGTTTCAAATGTCAGTGAGTGAAATTAGGAGCGCGCGCGAATTATGGGTACATTACGGGGACGGACCTGGTGTAGTGGTTAGAACACACGCCTCTCACGCCGAGGACCTGGGATCGAATCCCATCCCCGAGATAGTCACTAAAAATTTCAGTGACGACTTCCTTCGGAAGGGAAGTAAAGCCGTTGGTCCCGAGATGAACTACTAGCCCAGGGCTAAAAATCTCGTTAATAAAGATAGAAAAAAGGTACGGTATTACTTTTTGAAACTTTTAATGGTTGGAGGTAAAAGTAATAAGGTACCGTGGGGCAAGTGGGTAATTGATTTCGCATAGTTGGGATTCTTCAAATTCTAGAGACCTTAAATTAAAACAAATGAGGTCGTGTATATTTTTAGCTTGACTCTCACCAAATATAAGCAGTATACTGACATTGATTTATATGTAAAATTGAAGAAAAAAGTACAGAAAACGTTTTTTTTTAAAACGTCCCCTTGCTTTTCACTTGCCTCACTACTGGTTTATCGTTTTGAACAAGAAATTCAAAAACTAACATTAGGGGTAGTCGGGTGGTTTGGCCAATGGGGTGGAATGAGCAACCCCAAAGCTGATGAGGAAATGAAGCAATTGGCATGTTATAAATCAGTGTTCAAAACTCAAAAAAAAAATTAAATAAATGATGTCCGAAAAAACTGCCCATATTGCCCCGAATGACTCTTTTAAATTTCATAATTTCAGAATAATGATGTTTGACTGTTAGAATGTTCTTAAAATATTATATCGTCTTGCACGGAGTGTTTATAAATACTAATAACTTTCAACTGTAGTAACAACATAATTGAATTTTTAGATTATATGAGATTATTTTGCAATCAAAAATGGGGTGCTCATACAGGGGATAGCCACATCCCCCGGGGCACCTGGAACCTAATATAAAGTGGTCATGGCAGCCGGTGATGCTGGAAATGCTTCGGAAAGCATAACCTTTGAAAATCTTGAAGTTTGATGCCCATATTGATATGGTTCCGGATATGTTCCTAATTGACCACTTCCCCCAGGGTACTTGGAACCTTTTATAGAGTGGTCTGTGCATCTAATGGTTCTGAATACGCTGCAGGAAACATCATTTTTAAGATTGGTGTCCGTTTGGATATAGCTCCGGATAATATTTACATGATTGGAAATACAAACATGACTGACCATGCTTTCCGGAACCAGTTTTACGGAAATGGTCATATTTCTGAAGATTTCCAGCCAATCTTAATGCGTCCGGTGGCATTCAACTTCCTATTAGTTCTAGTTTCTAGAAAAATTGCAAACATCTATCTAACTTTACACCGCACAAAAATACAATCGACAGAAAAAATGGCATTTGGACATGACCTCAGAAAATCCGGAACATCTCCGGTGTCCAGTGGCTAATATGCATGGCCAAGGAAGCTCCTAAAACTGGACCAAATTTGCCGTCGACTGCTTCCAGATGCACCAATTTCATCCATTTTTCATAAAGTTATAAGCATTTGAATTTGGGCAAAATTTTGACTATCTCAATCATTTTGCCTATCCCCTGTATCACCCCATCAGTAAAAAATCGACTCGAAAAATAACAAATTTTGAAAAATCAATCATTCATCCGTGAACTTTATAAGACAAAAGAAATCATGCGGATCTAGTGTATTCATCTAAAAATTGTTGGGAATCATGCAAACATTCGAAAAAATCATAATATTTTCAGCATTTTTATCGACTTTTCCTTAAGGTGGCCAAACTGCTCCACTTTCCCCTACATTCACGATTTCTATTACCTTTAACATTTGTTAAGGCGTCCCAATGAACAATAACATAAGTAACATGTAAACGAAGAAAATTTTATTCTTGTTACTTGAATTTTCTTCTGTTTAGTTATGTTTGTTGAAATGATTCGACAACATTATAACTGCAACATTTCCAATATTAGTTCTTACATCATGGGACAGCAATTGCATTTCTGCTCTGTAGAATTTCCATCGCTCGTTATTTGTTTTTAAGAAAATCTGGTATGACGTCGGATAACTATTCAAGAGAAATCAAACGGAATCCTTCAATAAAGTATTTAGAAACTTTTTATGTGGATACACCTATACCCCATTTTCTATGTTTTGAACTAGCTTTACATAGACATTCCACAAGATTTCCGTGCGTTCTCTTATATTGGAACTTTTCAATCAACTTCTTCCTTTTAATCGGCTGTCCGAAGTAAACATATTAATATCGTAATATTTGGCAACCTTTTCTTTAGATAAGTTCCATGATTTGGCCATGATAATAGCATTCAACGTTTTGAGTATAGTGTTTCTTGAATTATCAGCACGTTCTGTTGTTCCATGATAATTGCGAACCTTTTATACTTATAGCTACCTAAAAAGAAAACACAAATTCAATCTCTAATGAGAAACTTTTCACTTGCTCCACGTGATTAGAAAATTGACAGTGTTTCAATTTAGTTATTTTTAGGTCTATGTCGAAATAATTCTAAAACTTTTTTTATTGCGTTTTAAAACTGTCAGAGGGGACAACTTAAAAGCGGTTCAGAAAATTATTTTCTGCAACTTTTTTCCACTGAAAATATTACCTATAGTAATGTTCTCAATGGCCTCAAAGGTTTACGCACGAGTTTAAATCGTTAATTCACATATTCAGTAAAATATACCAATTATTTTTACTTGCCTCATTTACCCACTTGCCCCGCGGTACCTTATATGAAAAGATAAGGGTGATTACCATTTTCGCCAAAATAAAAACCTTCAATCGCGCTTACCCTTAGGGTGCTCATCTTGCCCCGCCTGACCCTATGTTGTTGACAAAGTGTTAATAAAGGCTTAATACAACAACAAACTGAGTTATCAAAATCTGCGACATTACATCATCTAAATTGGTTTTCAATATGATCTCAAGTTTTGCTCGGTCATAAGTGCGAAATTGTGAATAAAAGAATGGGAATACGTCGAATTATGTTGGTGTCTTAAGAGCACTTGTTCTTTAATTTGCGAAGGATAAATCTCCCGAGGATACCTACCCGTTTTACGCTGTTTTTATTTCAGCGTTTTCGCACTTATATGTAATACTAGTGGTCCCGGCAAACTTCGTTTTGCCATCAAGTAGGCTGTTGAAAAACGTCAAGAAATTCCCCATACAAATTACACCTTAGTCTTCTCCCGTTTTTCCGATAAACCCGGCGACTTTCCCAAATTTTTTCTTCGCACGAACACGTCGCATCCCTTGAGGGGTGCAACAGTGAAAATCTTGCGGTAATCCGTTGGACCGTTCTCAAGCCATTTCGTGACATACAAACACCACTCCATTTTTATTTATATAGATAGATAGATAGGTCACTGCCCATGTTCACATAACATTCCCATGTTCTATGAGATTTCCCCCATGTTCTATGAGATTTTTTGCGTATATTTCCAGTAAAGTGGAGTAAATGAAAAAGGGTGGGGGAAAATGGGTTAATGAATTTTACCTTCAATAGTATTGTCAAATGTTATTTGTATGTATATAATTGTCATTACTCAATTGAAAATTTAAAATTAGCTAGAGAAACTAACTCATTTTGTAAAGCCCCCTTTTCCCCTATTTTTCACTAACCCAAACAATAAGTGGATTTGGAAAGGAGTTAACCTACCTAAGTTTGTTGAGCTCCTGGCATCTGTTATTTCTGGCGCAGTATCATCTGATATTATGTGGCAAGACGGAGCATCTACGACGTTGCAATCCCACATCTGTTTTTCAATTGGCTTTCCAAAACAATCGCTTAGATGAAAATGTTTTATTATCTAAAAAAAAAACACAATTTTAGTTTGGAATTGTTTACATCATAACGTTATATTACCTGATCTGTTTGCTTCAGAAGCTGATGAAGTTGAAGTATCAAAGTACCTATGGTTGTCCAGTTTATTTGCGAAATTCTAATCTTTTCAAAATCAATGTCAGCTTGGATACGGTTGTCAGTGCCATCAACTAAGGCAGCACAATTACTTTTAGTAAAGTTTGAGTATTTTGTAATGACACCATCGACTGCGTATGGGGTTGGAAGTTTTTCCTTCAGGAGATTTTCCATAAATTGACGACTGGATGTAAATCTAGTGTTTATTTCTTGTAACACATCGATTGCCTTTCTGTAGTTTTTATCCATCTTATGACAATGGATAGCCCATAACCAAGCTTCAATTATGTTTTCTGATGTCAATAACAATTGTAGCATACCATCTACGCTCGGCCAGTGATTCGGGTTACGTTCAAGGCATTTTTCAAAGTATATCTTGGCAACTGGAATTTGTCCATTCTTAATTGCTAATTCGGCGAGTGAGCACATTGTATAAACATCATTGTCGTCTAGCTCAATGGCATGAGTTAAGTAGTCTAAAGCCAAACTGTTGTTTCCTTTTTCTTGGTAAAGCATGCCTATATTACGATAACAATTATATTTTACCAACAATAATCTACTTTCCTGGTTGTTATCCAATTGCTGAAAATGTAAAATTCAAATGAATATTTGTTTGGTACTTTGTTACATTTTATTTAATGACATGCTTTTTAAAACAGTTAGCATCTTCCACATAAATGGCGCAGAATCGATTTTAAACGAGACGTTCTTTAGTCCTAAACATATAGCAATTACATAACGTTATACTCAAACAGGCTGATTTTGTGAGTCGAGACGTAGGATGACTAATGTTAATTAACCTTCCTTAGTCCCTAACAAAATGTTACAAATTATGACTTAGGGTCGTTTTCGACCCAAACATTCATACAGCTCGCAAAAATCAGTGTGCTGACCGAATTTAGTTCTGTTAGGCTTAAGGTGATTATAGAACGAAGCCACACCTCAAATTTTCAAGAGCACAAGACTTGAGAACCAAACAGCGCTCCGTGTTGAAAATTTATCCCACTGGTCACCACCAGCATGCAAGTAATTTGATTGATTTTAAACGCGAACTGTTGTCAGTCTTGTGCACTTGAAAATTCAAAGTTTGGCTCCGTTATATAATCACCTTAAATGAAAGGCACACAAGTCTAGTTTCAGAAACCCTCCCGGAGATCCGGATTTGGTCATTGTGGCCACCGGGATCCTGATACATTTGAGACACATGTGAGATACAAGTCCCTTTAGAGACCCTTACTTTGACAACCTGTAGTTTCGTAACTAAACAAGTAATCTGAAACGTCCTCATATTGTTGAATAGGTATTCACGTGGACTGTGAATAGAGATTCTCAAATCACTTAGTTATTCATACCCGGTTTCGGAAACCCGGAACATCCGAAAAGTAAGTTTCCATCGCAGTTTTGTATATGTAATTCACATCGGTACTATTCGGTTGATGGATATCTTGGCATATTTTTTTCTGTAACAAGGAACAAATTGTCGACACACATTGCCTGAAAAAATCGGTCCAGTATGGTCCATACGGAACCGGTCCCGGGAGGTGGCCAATCTGGGCAATTCGATTAAATTACTCGGATATATGCCCCAGAAACTAAATAGATTGTGTCCAATCTTCACGATAATTTATGTTTCAGGGTGTCCATTCAAAATCAGTTTTCCAATTCCCGGATTTTTCCCGGACGTACAATAAATTAAAAATACGGATGACAATCCTGCGGATGGTTGTCCTGCGACTTGCATAAAATGTGAACAAATTTGGAGGACTTGATCTAACAGAACACTATAAGCTTAAAACGATTTGAATTTCGAAAGAGTTTTGGAAAAATAGATTTAAAATATTTGTTGAAGTATCTGAAAGACCGTCCCTCTCCTAGAATTCATAGGAAGTTCAGAAAGATTTAGAATTATATAAACAAATTTCTGCTCAGTGTATCTAACTTCCACAAAAGAGCAAAGTTCAATAGCCAAGCCATTTAACTTTTAAGAATGTCTTCGGAATGCGTTAGACATGAACCAAGGCTAGTTCCTGGAGAAATTCTTGATCTAGTAGAATTCATGTTGGATTCAAGGACATACTTTTGAACAGAAACGATATCTTCAAACACATTTTATTGTTATCCTATGAAGCAGTCGAAACGGTTTACATGATTCTAAGATTGCATCTTCCAAGTAATTTTTAAAAGATTTGGTCAAGAATCTCGTCAAAAAACTTATCAAAAAACTGTCCAAGAGTACATAAAAGATCTTGCTATTCATTTATTCATCGAAGATCTTGCCATGGAATTTGTTGAAAATTATTTGAAGAATTCGTTGTGAATCCCAGGGCTAGTAGTTGTCAGACAGCTGAATAATAGTGACTAAAACTATCAAAAAAGTTACTTAATAATCACAAACATTAGTTTGAACAATTGAAGTTCAGACACAAAACGTAGTCTTCATAATCACGAATATTAGCAAGACTACACATTATATAAAATTAAAAATGAAATTACCTTCAATAATTCGAAATATGTCTGAACAGTTAGTTGCTTTAAACGAATACAATTAACTTTACCGAATATTAAACATCATTCAGGGGCAGAGTGTGCCAATAAAAAAAAATGTTAAATCTTGTACGGTGCGCATAAAAGCTAGGTCGGACAGCTAGGCATACGCAACAACTTTTAATTTTCAATCATTAGAGAAAATATTCTGGAAATTCAAAATGCATCAACTTTGAAGAAATAAATTCTGACAAAATTCTTCCATTAAAACTGTTTACATGCCTGTGTTGTGGAACACATTTCTAGTGAAATTTTTGTGGGGATTTCAGGAAGAGTTCTGGAGTAAGTTTACGATGATAATTCAAGTGACAAAGGACGTTGGTGTCATTCTATTTGTCCTAAGGTTAATCGTTTTCCATGGTTTAAAAATATGCCAGCAAGTAGAAATTTGATTTGCTCTTTTTCAAGATTGATGTCAAATCATTATAATTGTAACAGCCATTTATATCGCATTAACATAATAGATTCCAATTTATGTGATTGTGGGGAATTTTATGAAGACATCGATCATATTGTATTTCATTGTCAAAAATTCATTTCTCCTAGAAATAAATTAATCAACAATATAGAAGATTTGGGTCAACCTATTCCTGTATCTGTACGTGATATTCTTGGTACAAAATGGTATCCTGTAATGAAACTTTTATTTCAGTTTTTGAATGAGATTTCATATTTGGTTTTTTGTTTTTTTTTTACTTTTATTTTCAGATATCACGGATTCGATTTTGACTCTCTTCCTCACTGGCTTCCGATGACCCTCTTATTTTAACGCCGATGATTATATTTCAAGATTTTGGCTCTGTTATGGTTTGTAACCGTATGAGCCTTTAGTTTTAAGTTTGATTTATAACGTTTATTGAAAAGATAAAGAGGTTTTGTGCCTCTTTGAGAAAGATTTCCACTAGAAATCACTCAAAGGGGTTTTTCCCTCTTTCAAAATTTTAGTAAAAATAAATAATAATAATAATAATAATAAGCTGCTAGTAAGGCATCAAGGACTAATTAATAACACTTATTTCAA